>NW_027362765.1:157218008-159718008 GCF_046119375.1 Phyllobates terribilis | reverse complement strand
GTGAGAGTACCCCGCGCCTCAGGGCCTGTAAGCTGGGCGGGTGTCAGAAAACTGTCCCAGAACGTTGCCAGTGTTCCCCTGCCTCTGCTGGATTGGAGTTGCATCTCTCTCGCCTGTACGCCTTGGTTGGGCAATGAACTGTGACCTCTGCCGTTAGCATGTTCAGATGGGAATTTTTTTAAGAGTTCTGCAGCAAGGGCCTTCTGGTATTGCCCCATTTTTGTAGACCTCTCCACCTCAGGAATAAGAGAGTGAAAGTTCTCCTTGTAGCGGGGGTCTACAAGTGTCACCAACCAGTAATGACTGTCACCCAACATTTTGACAACGCGAGGGTCACGGTTAAGGCAGCGTAACATAAAGTCAGCCATGCGTGCCAGACTGGTAACGGGCAAGATTTCCGTGTCCTCACCAAGATGACGACTGACCATGCTCTCCTCCTCCTCCTCTTCCTCCTCCCCCCTGTCCTCAGGCCACCCACGCTGAACCGACGGTATGACACTTGTACAGGTACTACCGTCTACAACGCATGATAGCAGCTCCTGTTCTTCCTCCTCCTCCTCCTCCACTCCCTCATTGTCCCCCAATGCACGTTGGGATGAGATGAGGCTGGGCTGTGTGTAATCGCCCGCTACGGCTTCTTGATCCGTCTCATCATACTCTGGCTGCAATGCCTCTTCTTTAATTCTCTGCAGAGAGCGTTGCAAAAGACAGACAAGTGGGATGCTGACACTAATGATGGCATCATCGCCACTCACCATCTTGGTGGCCTCCTCAAAGTTTGTCAGGATGGTACATATGTCAGACATCCAGGTCCACTCCTGAGGTCTTATGTGTGGAGTCTGACCTGAATATCGACGGCCTTGTTGCAGCTGGTACTCCACAACTGCTCTCTTCTGCTCACAAATCCTTTGCAACATGTGGAGGGTAGAGTTCCAACGTGTGGGGACATCACACACCAGTCGGTGTGCCAGAAGCTGCAAACGCTGCTGCAACACAGCAAGGGCGGCGGAAGCTGTAGCCGACTTGCGAAAATGAGCTGACAGGCGGCGTACTTTCACGAGCAGATCTGGCAACTCGGGGTACGATTTAAGAAACCGCTGAACCACGAGATTAAGCACATGAGCCAGGCATGGTACGTGTGTGATCTCACCTCGCCTCAGAGCCGCCACCAGGTTACAGCCATTGTCACACACGACCATGCCGGGATGTAGGTTCAGCGGTCTCAGCCACAGATCTGCCTGCTCTTTCACAGCTGTCCACAACTCACAAGCAGTGTGAGGTTTATCACCTAAGCTTATGAGTTTCAGCACAGCCTGTTGCCGCTTGGCGGAGGCAGTACTGCAATGCTTCCAGCTTGTAACTGATGTGGTGATATCTGAGATGGAGGCTGAACATGAGGAGGAGGAGGAGGAGGATGCGCAGGAGCTGTACACTGTGGGGGCAACTCTGACTGACATAGGGCCCGCAATCCTCGGTGTGGGGAGGATGTGTTCCGTCCCAAAGTCCGACTGGGTCCCAGCTTCCACTATGTTTACCCAGTGTGCCGTCAGAGAGATGTACCGTCCCTGGCCACAAGCACTTGTCCACGTGTCCGTTGTCAGGTGGACTCTCCCAGTAACTGCGTTGTTGAGGGCACGGCAGATGCTTTGGGACACGTGCTTGTGTAGTGCGGGGATGGCACACCGGGCAAAATAGTGTCGGCTGGGGACCGAGTACCGAGGGACGGCCACCGCCATAAGATTGCAGAAGGATTCCGTCTCCACCAGCCTAAAAGGCAGCATTTCCAATGCAAGCAGTCGTGAAATGTGCGAATTTAGGACTGTGGCCTGTGGGGCGTTAGCTGCGAATTTCCGCCTTCGTTCAAAGGTCTGGGATATGGACAATTGAACGCTGCGGTGGGACGTGGACGTGGACGTTGATGCTGTTTCTTGAGAAACTGCCATAACAAGTGAAGACTGAGAGTAGGGGGCATCTTTACATGCAGTATGGACAGGGGATTGCCTTGCACACACAACAGGGGGTTCTATTGCACGCACAACAGTGGAAGAAGCAGTGGTGACACCCGCTGACACTGGTCGTGGACCCTGGGTTTCGCCCCACAAAGTCGGGTGCTTTGCTGCCATGTGCCTGATCATGCTGGTGGTGGTCAGGCTGGTAGTTTTGTCACCCCTGCTGATGCTGGCATGGCAGGTGGAACATATGGCCTTTTTGGGGTTATCAGCAGAGTCTTTAAAAAAATTCCAGACTCTGGAAGACCTACCGCTTGTACTGGCAACGTCCCTCGTGTTAGTGTTACGGGGAACGGTTGCCTGCCTTCTGTCTGCGGCCACCACACTGCTTCTTCCTGCCTGTTGGGGTACTCTGCCTCCCTCCCCCTGTGTGCTGCTGGCCTCACTCTGCATGTCCTCCTTCCACGTTGGGTCAGTTACTAGATCATCCACCACCTCCTCCTCTTCCACTTGCGCACCACGATCCTCCTCCTCACTTCCTGGCAATTGTGTCTCGTCATCGTCCACCTCTTGTGACAGATTTCCAACGTCGACTTCCTGTGGCCGTGGCTGTTCAAATATTTGGGCATCGCAACATGGGATCTCCTCTTCCACCACTTCAAGCATATCAGGCGAGGGGCCCAAATATGGAAATGGACCAGTGAACAGCTCTTCAGAGTGTCCAACTGTGGGATCACTTGCTGTCTGACGACACTCGGCATGGTGGGAGGAAGGAGCATCAGGGTGAGGAGGAGTATGCGGTCGAGACTCACGGCTACTAAGAGTTGACCGTGTGGAAGACAGACCGGAGGTGGTGGTGCCCAGGTAACTGGAAGTATTGTCTGCTATCCAATTAATAACCTGTTCACACTGATCAGTTCTCAATACTGGTGTTGTTCTGCGCTTCCCTAGTAATTCGGTCAAGAAGTGGGAGCGAGAAGATGTGGCTGTTGGTTGTGGCACATTTTCACCTTGGCCACGGCCCCGTCCTCTGCACGAACCATCACCAGAACGTCCACTTCCTCGTCCCTTGCCACGCGCCTTGCCCATTGTAAATGAAATAAAATAGCTTACACTTGCACTATCAATGGAAAAAGGGTAATAAAGAGTAGATTAGAACCGTGGAAGAGGAAAACCACAGTTATTGTTTACTGGGGTATACCACACTTTTTTAAATAGAGATATTTGCGGCTGAACAGTGAGCGACACACTCAAACTGCTTTTTTTTTAGATACCAAAGGCCCAAAACTGGATAGTACAGCGATTTGACCCGTGGAACTGCGAAACCACACTGGGATGTTGGGCCTACACAAGACTATTTTCAACAGATATATTTGTGTCTGAAAAATCAGGGAGACACTATTATTATTTTTATACAGCAAAAAATGCCAAAAACAGGATAATAGAGATGTTTTACCGTGAAACATCAAAACCACAGTAATAATTTACTGGTGTATACCAGGCTTTTTAAAATATATATATATTTGCGGCTGAACAGTGAGCGACACACTCAAACTGTTTTTTTTAGATACAAATGGCCCAAAAGTGGATAATACAGAGGTTTGTACCGTGGAACTGCAAAACCACACTTGTATTTCTCGAGCCTACACCAGACTATTTTCAACAGATATATTTGTGTCTGAAAAATCAGGGAGACACTATTTTTTTTTTTTTTTTACAGCAAAAAATGCAAAAAGCAGGATAATAGAGATTTTTTACCGTGGAACAGCAAAAGCACATTTCTGTCTCTCTGGCCTACACCAGACTATTTTCAACAGATATATTTGTGCCTGAAAAATCAGGGAGACACTATTATTATTTTTATACAGCAAAAAATGCCAAAAACAGGATAATAGAGATGTTTTACCGTGGAACATCAAAACCACAGTAATACTTTACTGTTGTATATCAGGTTTTTTAAAATATATATATATTTGCGGCTGAACAGTGAGCGACACACTCAAACTGTTTTTTTTAGATACAAATGGCCCAAAAGTGGATAATACAGAGGTTTGTACCGTGGAACTGCAAAACCACACTTGTATTTCTCGGGCCTACACCAGACTATTTTCAACAGATATATTTGTGTCTGAAAAATCAGGGAGACACTTTTTTTTTTTTTTTTTTACAGCAAAAAATGCAAAAAGCAGGATAATAGAGATTTTTTACCGTGGAACAGTAAAAGCACACTTCTGTCTCTCTGGCCTATACCAGACTATTTTCAACAGATATATTTGTGTCTGAAAAATCAGGGAGACACTATTATTATTTTTATACAGCAAAAAATGTCAAAAACAGGATAATAGAGATGTTTTACCGTGGAACATCAAAACCACAGTAATAATTTACTGGTGTATACCAGGCTTTTTAAAATATATATATATTTGCGGCTGAACAGTGAGCGACACACTCAAACTGTTTTTTTTAGATACAAATGGCCCATAGAACTGCAAAACCACACTTCTATTTCTCTGGCCTACACCAGATTATTTTCAACAGATATTTGCGTCTGAAAACTCAGAGGCACACTTTTTTTTGGGGGGGGGGGGGAGGGGACACCAAAAGGTTAATAAGATGGGTATTTGTACATTGTCAAGGAGGAAAAAAAAAAGAGGATTTAGATAAAAAAAAAGGATTTTTCCTGGCCCCCGGGACCTGGAGCTAAGTCCAGCAATTTCAGCAACAGGAGCAGCACACAGGACTGTAATGCAGCGTTTGCTGGTATAACCACTGCGTCTCCTATACTGCCTGCCTGCCTGCCTGCCTGCCTGATATACCTGGGATGGATATTAGTCCTGAGAAGGACTGTTTGTTTGATCTGGCAGCCTTTACAGACCCTACACTAACTATTTTGCAGGATATATCTCTCCCTAAATCAGCAGCGCTGTCCCTACACTGTCTGATCCGGAGCGACTGTGTCCAAGATGGCGGCGCCCGGATTTAAATACTCGAGGTGACGCTGTGCGGCCAGCCAATCACTGTAATGCCCACAAACAACATGGCTGCGGCATTACAGTGACTGGCTGGCAATCCCTGCATGTTCATTGGCTCTGTAAAGAGCGCCAAACATGCAGGGCGGAGACCCGAGCTCCCGCCAGAGCAACCCGGAAATGCTCGGTGCTCGCCGAACATCCCGAGTAGCGTGATGCTCGGGCGAGTACCGAGCAGTGTCGAGCATGTTCGCTCAACACTAGTCTTGTAGGATATGTTTCTGTACCAAAACGAGTGGTTCGGCTACACAGTTATAGGGCATACAGTGAGTGCAATGCCTACCAAAAATTTCGAGGCACTCCAATGCCCCTTGGAAGTGACATGGAGGTCAGAGGGCCTTAACTAAACCGTTTTTTCCATTTATAGCAACTGGGTCTCCTGTACACTGTTGGCCTAAGCAGTGAATGGAAGGCTTTCCAAAAATTATGAGGAACTGCAATGCCCCTTGAAACAGATGTGGATTACAGCGTACTAAAAACCTTCTACCCATTATTGGGGAGTGGGTCTCCCTTAGTGTTCGCCTATGCATTGAAAAGCAAAAGCTGACTAAAATTAGGAGGAAATGCAATGCCCGTTGGAAGAGTCGTGGAGGTTAGAGGTAATTAAAAACAACATTTCAATGCCCCTTGGAAGAGCTGTGGAGTTCAGAGTGGTTTAACAAGACGGTTTTAATTCCCCTTGGAAGAGACGTGGAGGTCACAGTAGCTTAACAAGAAAGTTTTAATGCCCCTTGGAAGAGACGTGGAGGTTGCAGTAGCTTAACAAGACAATTTTAATGCCCCTTGGAAGAGTGGTGGAGGTCGCAGTGGAATAAAAAGACAATATCAATGCCCCTTGGAAGAGTGGTGAAGGTCACAGTAGCTTAACAAGACGGTTTTAATGCCCCTTGGAAGGGGAATGCCCCTATGTCAGTCAGAGTTGCCCCCACAGTGTACAGCTCCTGCACATCCTCCTCCTCCTCATGTTCAGCCTCCATCTCAGATATCACCACATCAGTTACAAGCTGGAAGCACTGTAGTACTGCCTCCGCCAAGCGGCAACAGGCTGTGCTGAAAATCATAAGCTTAGGTGAGAAACCTCACACTGCTTGTGAGTTGTGGACAGCTGTGAAAGAGCAGGCAGATCTGTGGCTGAGACCACTGAACCTACATCCAGGCATGGTCATGTGTGACAATGGCCGTAACCTGGTGGCGGCTCTGAGGCGAGGCGAGATCACACACGTACCATGCCTGGCTCATGTGCTTAACCTCGTGGTTCAGCGGTTTCTTAAATTGTACCCCGAGTTGCCAGATCTGCTCGTCAAAGTTCGCCACCTGTCAGCTCATTTTTGCAAGTCGGCTACAGCTTCCGCCGCCCTTGCTGTGTTGCAGCAGCGTTTGCAGCTTCCGGCACACCGACTGGTGTGTGATGTCCCCACACGTTGGAACTCTACCCTCCACATGTTGCAAAGGATTTGTGAGCAGAAGAGAGCAGTTGTGGAGTACCAGCTGCAACAAGGCCGTCGATATTCAGGTCAGACTCCACACATAAGACCTCAGGAGTGGACCTGGATGTCTGACATATGTACCATCTTGACAAACTTTGAGGAGTCCACCAAGATGGTAAGTGGCGATGACAACATCATTAGCGTCAGCATTCCACTTGTCTGTCTTTTGCAACGCTCTCTGCAGAGAATTAAAGAGGAGGCATTGCAGCCAGAGTATGATGAGATGGATCAAGAAGCCGTAGCGGGCGATTACACACAGTCCAGCCTCATCTCATCCCAACGTGCATTTGGGGACAGTGGGGGAGAGGAGGAGGAGGAGGAAGAACAGGAGCTTGTATCATGCGCTGTAGACGGTAGTACCTGTACAAATGTCATACCGTCGGTTCAGCTTGGGTGGCCTGAGGACAGGGGGGAGGAGGAGGAGGAGGAGAGCATGGCCAGTCGTCATCTTGGTGAGGACATGGAAGTCTTGCTCATTACCATTCTGGCACGCATGGCTGACTTTATGTTACGCTGCCTTAACCGTGACCCTCGCGTTGTCAAAATGTTGGGTGACAGTCATTACTGGTTGGTGACACTTTTAGACCTCCACTATAAGGAGAACTTTCACTCTCTTATTCCTGAGGTGGAGAGGTCTACAAAAATGGGGCAGCACCAGAAGACTCTTGCTGCGGAACTGTTAAAAAAAATTCCCATCTGAACACACTAGCGGCGGAGGCCACAGTTCGTTGCCCAACCAAGGCGTACATGCGATAGAGACCCAACTCCAATCCAGCAGAGGCAGGGGAACACTGTCAACGTTCTGGGACAGTTTTCTCAGACGCTCCCTTCGGACAGACCCTGAGGCGCGGGGTACTCTCACAAGGAGTGGAAAGTTTCAAAAAATGGTGAGGGAGTACCTTGCCGACCGTACCACCGTCCTTCGTGATTCCTCTGTGCCTTTTAATTATTGGGTATCCAAGCTGAACACTTGGAATGAACTCGCTTTGTAAGCCTTGGAGGTCCTGGCCTGCCCTGCCGCTAGTGTGTTATCAGAGCGTGTTTTTAGTGCCGCTGGGGGAATTATAACTGATAAGCGCACTCGCCTATCAACTGACAATGCTGACAAGCTGACCCTTATCAAAATGAACAAGGGCTGGATTGGGCCAGACTTCTCATCACCACCAAATGACAGCAGAGTAACATAAAGTCAAATCCACTGTGTTATTTCGGGAGGTGTATTCACATGCACCGCTTCACACCCACACATGGGTATACGCTTCCTCATTTCGGCTGTTTTATGTTCTTCTCCTTATCCTCAGCCTCCACCACCACTATACTACCAGGGTGACTGTCGTCCGTGTTGACATTATTGAAAGTTCCTTCGTCCTTATTTTTGTCAGCTTTTGCTTGGAAGGCATAAGCAAAGACTGTGGGAGACCCACTCCCCCATAATGGGAATAATATTTTTAAGATGCTGTACTGTATGGCTCTTGTAAGGGGCATTAAAACCGTCTTTTTAAGTTACTGTGACCTCCACCACTTTTCCAAGGGGCATTAAAACTGTCTTGTTAAGCTACTGCGACCTCCACGTCTTTTCCGAGGGGCATTAAAACTGTCTTGTTAAGCTACTGGGACCTCCACGTTTCTTCCGAGGGGCATTAAAAGCGTCTTGTTAAACCACTCTGAACTCCACAGCTCTTCCAGGGGGCATTGAAATGTTGTTTTTAATTAACTCTAACCTCCACGACTCTTCGAACGGGCATTGCATTTCCTCCTAATTTTTGGCAGATTTTGCTTGGAAGGCATAAGCAAAGACTATGGGAGACACACTCCCCAATAATGGGAATAATGTTTGGAATATGCTGTACTGCATGGTTTTTGTAAGGGGCATTGCAATTTCCTCCGTCCTAATTTTTGGCAGTTTTTGTTTGGAAGGCATAAGCAAAGACTATGGGAGACCCACTCCCCAATAACGGGAATAATGTTTGTAATATGCTATACTGCATGGCTCTTGTAAGGGGCATTGAAAGTTCCTCCGTCCTAATTTTTGGCAACTTTTGCTTGGAAGGCATAAGCAAAGACTATGGGAGACCCACTCCCCAATAATGGGAATAATGTTTGTAATATGCTGTACTGCATGGCTCTTGTAAGGGGCATTGCAAGTTCCTCCATCCTAATTTTTGGCAGCTCTTGCTTGGAAGGCATAAGCAAAGACTATGGGAGACACACTCCCCAATAATGGGAATAATGTTTGTAATATGCTGTACTGCATGGCTCTTGTAAGGGGCATTGCAAGTTCCTCCGTCCTAATTTTTGGCAACTTTTGCTTGGAAGGCATAAGCAAAGACTATGGGAGACACACTTCCCAATAATGGGAATAATGTTTGTAATATGCTGTACTGCATGGCTCTTGTAAGGGGCATTGCAAGTTCCTCCATCCTAATTTTTGGCAGCTTTTGCTTGGAAGGCATAAGCAAAGACTATGGGAGACCCACTCCCCAATAATGGGAATAATGTTTTTAAGATGCTGTACTGTATGGCTCTTGTAAGGGGCATTAAAACCATCTTGTTAAGCTACTGCTACCTCCACCACTTTTCTAAGGGGCATTCAATCCGTCTTGTTAAGCTACTGTGACCTTCACGTCTCTTTCATCGGGCATTGCATTTCCTCCTAATTTTAGTCAGCTTTTGCTTTTCAATGTATAGGTGAACAGTAAGGGAGATCCACTCCCCAATAATGGGTAGAAGGTTTTTAGTATGTGTGTCACGCTGGCCTGGATGCCACAAGTGTAAAAAAGCTGTGTCTGAGAGCAAGGGGGAGGTTCTCTAGTCAGGGGAACATTAGCATGCAGTACCTCCTGTCTCAGGCCAGTAGGGGGAGCAGGCTGCCCCTATAAAAGCTGGTACTGGAGGCAGGGTTTGGGAGAACTTGATGACCTGTCTCAGGACTGAGACGCGTCCCAGAGCAGAGCAGGGACAGAAAGTTGTATTGCACCTAAGAGGAAGTGTGTCAGGAGGAGAGCCACAAGCCAGAGACAAGAGGCGACGAGAGCCTGTCTTGGCAGATAACGGACTTAATTTACCAGACTTTGGTGTCTGAGGCTGGGAGGATTCCACATCCCCCAGCAGATAACCAGTTCGCAGGGGACTGTATATTCCTTGGCCTAAGAAGCCTGGAGGCCCTGCCACAACAGAAGGAACCAGCAAAGCCGTACAAGGCTGGGAGCAGAAAGGAACCCACGTCGCAGGTCATACAGGCGAGAATATACGGAGAGCTCGGAAGCGTGGGCTGTTATCCTATAAGGAGGAGATAGTCAGAAGGAGCGCAGAAAGCACGGTAGGCCTACACCCTCACCCTGACCAGGGCCAATCTACCAATTGCTCTCAGACATCCAGGTCCCCTCCTAGCCGGGACTGTTTATGGGTCAGTTTACCTGTTCAAGTAAAGACCCTAGACTGCAACCTGTTGTCTGTGTGCTCCTTCGCTCCTCCAGCACTACCGTTACTGGGACTCTCACCACCATCACTCCCACCATCCATTATACTGCCCTGGGGATGCAGTCTTCCCGTGGGGAGTCACACTACCCTAGCTGCACACCTCATCAGCCCCAGCGTCTGCATGCAGCGGCGGTTCCTAATGACCGCAATCCACGGGTGGCATAGTCGGACATTATCAATAGTGCATAGCAGACTACCATTGGTCTGACCACCCTGAGCCACGGAACCGGGTTGCCACTACTACTCCCATCGTTTCCCTACTGCCCAGATCTGTGTGCCCCACGGCCCAGGGGGCGAGTCATATGCTGTAATCCACGTCTGTTTCAAGGGGCATTGCAGTTCCTCATAATTTTTGGAAAGCCTTCCATTCACTGCTTAGGCCAACAGTGTACAGGAGACCCAGTTGCTATAAACGGAAAAAATGGTTTAGTTAAGGCCCTCTGACCTCCATGTCACTTCCAAGGGGCATTGGAGTGCCTCGAAATTTTTGGTAGGCATTGCACTCACTGTATGCCCTATAACTGTGTAGCTGAACCGCTCCTTTTGGTACAGAAACATATCCTACAAGACATGTCATAGAACTGGGATAGTAGCAGGAAAACATCCAGCAATCCTCGGAGGAGGTAGGATATGCACCAAAACGCTGACCACCTCAGGCCTAGCCGCTACTACATACATGCGCTTGTGACGCGCCCCTGGGCCTGCTGCTTCGCGCGGCATCGCGCGCACGGGAGCTTACCCGGAGCCGGATCTGTTGAGGGTTGTAGTCTCGTTGCGGTGACCCGGTCCGTGCCCAGGGAGTCAAACTGAGCGGCGATGTATTAGCGGTAGATGTTGGACGACTACGCCACCCGTTGAATGCAGCGAAGGAGCTGCCGCTGCAGGGCAGACCGCTGAGGCCGGTGGTAGGATTGTGCAGCGTGATAGTATCACCCCCAACGGGAGGGGTATGGCCTCAGGGCAGCCGACGTGTCTGATGGGGGAAGCAGGAATCACTCAGAGACGATGCGGTGTAGTTCAGGGTCTTTACTGGTGATAAAGATAGACCCTCCCGGAGTACTGGCTAGCGATCGGGGCCTGGTCAGTCTTTGAGCAGATGGGATTTCCCCTGGCCAGGCGGAGTTGTAGGCCTCCCCAACTAATTGTACTCTTCTGGCTACCTTGCTAGAGGCGGGTAAAAGTAGCCCACGTCCCTGAGTGTACCGTGTGGTGCTCACCCGTATGGCCGGTGACTCGGGGCCTTCTTGTGGCGTCCGCTCCACGACGGCGGTGCTGGTCCCACGCGTGTGACCGTGCCTTCGGGTTTCTTGGCCAGAGGACCTGAAATCCCCTGCCGGGCGGTTTCTGCTGCTGGGTAAAGATTAGTCCCCACAGCCTCGGACTCCGGGTCCGGTGATAGCTTCTCAGTCAGGGCGAGCTTTGCAGCTGCCAGCCCCTGACTCCTTATAGCACTGCTCCCACAGAGCTCCTGATGTTCTTTTCCTATATCTGCTTCTCTTCTCTGTCTCTACTTCTTCTCTACTCACTAACCCTGCCTCAGCCCTAGGTTTATATAGGGGAAGTTCTTCCCCTCCCAGGACTGGGCAGGAGGTGTGGCATGCATAGGATCCCTGACCAAGAGACCTCCCACCTGCTCTCAGACATAACATTGCTGTTACCGTGGAAACCAGACCCCTGGGGTGCCACATTCCCCCCTAGTGAAATTTAGTACTCCGGGACTAAACATATTTTAGAAAAACATAACAAGGTATAAACAATTATAATACAATAAGAAAAACACATAAAGATGGTTACGGCGTGTCCGCAACCGGGTGCAGTTTTGAAGAAAAACAAGGTGTCCATTTCACCAAAACAGGGAGACGTAACCAGGTAGGGGTCTGTCCTGCCCCGAGTCCTTAACAGTCTTTAGTCCATTCCTAGGTTACGCTCCAACCAATTGTACAAGGATTCCCGGTAAATCCACCAAGGACTCCTAAAAATAACTAGAAACACATAATTATTTACAAGTAACAGACAGGTGACCACAAATAAAACAATTTAAACACTTCAAATCCTCCAACGTGCGGGTAACTGGCCTCTAGTGGCCCTAGTGGACCTACGGAGCTGACTGTCTGGCCCTGAACTACAGGGTGTAGGAGCTGTCAAGGGTAAGCTGGGCAGCTGTCTACGGGCTCTTTGGCTCACTAGGGGTACGGCAGGCTCACTATGAGCAGAGGGTTGATCCTCCTGTTCTGCTTGTGTGGAGTCTGCTGCTTCCTGGGCCGGCTGCTCTTCCAGCTCTACCTGTTGCTCCGTAGGCACTTGGGATGCTGGTTGGAGGAACGTGAGGACGGGTACCACAACTGCACCATTGACTTGAGTCCAGGACCGAGGGAAGTCTCCGAGCACAGTACTAACCATATCTTCCCTTTCCTCTATGGGTCGAGGGTCTTCTTGCTCTCCTTCTGGGTTCCGTAGCTGTTCGGGACACTTCTTCAGGTGATCCCGGGATACAATGGCTGTGGTTTCCCCTCCGTCTTTACTAATGGTACAAACCTTCGGGTTGTCGTGGCTTGAGGGCAGTACGGTGTACGGGTCCTTCTCCCACTGGTCGTCCAACTTGTGGAGCCGTCTCTTCCTCTTCAAGACCTGCTCTCCGGGTACCAGGGGAACAGCGGGAGCATACTGGTTGTAAGTTTTCCCTTGTCTTTCCCTAGCGAGACAGAGACTTTGCTCCACGCTCTCCTGTACTTTCCGGTACTGCTGCTGCCTCTCTGTGTCCCAGTCTGCTTCCGGTGAAGTGTCCTCGGGTGTCAGGACTCCCATCTCCAGGTCAACAGGTAGCTTACCAGGCCTTGCCCTCATTAGGTAAGCCGGGGTACAGTTGGTGGAACCTACAGGGATGTAGTTGTATAGGTCCACCAGGTCGGGCAGCTTCTCAGGCCACAGACTGCGTTCTTCCAGGGGCAACGTTTTCAGAAGATCTATTACCACCTGGTTCATTTTCTCACAAAGTCCATTAGTTTGCGGATGATAGGGTGTCGTCCTTATCTTCCGGCAGCCATACAGATTGCAGAATTCCTGGAAGACCTCCGCTTCAAAGGCAGGTCCCTGATCCGTCAGCACTTGGTCCGGGTACCCGTGTGGACGGCAGAAGTGCTTCTGGAAGGCTCTAGCTGCTGTTTGAGCTGTTAAGTCCTTAACGGGGACGACAACCAAGAACCGGGAGTAATGATCCACAATGGTTAACGCGTAGACGTAGCCACTTCTGCTTGGGGTCAGGTTTACATGATCCAAGGCTACCAGTTCCAACGGCTGCTTGGTGACGATGGACTGAAGGGGGGTCTTCTGGCTGGCACGGTCCTTCCTTCTTAGGTTGCACGGGCCACAGTCTCTGCACCACCTCTCGATGGTTCCCCTCATGCCTACCCAGTGGAACCGCCCGCGCAGCAGGAACTCCAGCTTCTTCCATCCGAAGTGTCCAGCCCCGTCGTGGTATGCCTCCATCACCATGGCTGCGTGTCTTCGTGGCACCACTACTTGCCAGATTAGTTCATGCGTCCGGGAGTTAACCATTCTGCGGCACAACTTCCCCTTGTAAAGGAACAGTCGACTCTTCTCAGCCCACAGTTGTTTGGCTTCCTCCGGAGCGTCTGGGTCAAGGCGAGCCTCTGGCCGAGTCAGCATCTCCTTCACCAGTCGGACGGCAGGGTCACTGTCTTGCGTTTCCTCCCAGTTGTAGTGAGGCAAGGGGTTAAACATAGCGGCTTGCTTACTCCTTACCCGATGGGAATACTGGATAGTCCCATGACGGTGGAACGCGGGGAGTTCGACTTCTTCCAGTCCCTCTGAATCTTCTCCTACGTCCGGTAGGTTTGGCATCCTGGACAGGGCGTCCGCGTTGGTATTGGAGCGTCCTGCCCGGTATTTGATTGTGAACTCGTAGTTGGACAGACGGCCCATCCATCTCTGCTCTAAGGCACCGAGTCTTGCCGTGTCCAGGTGTGTCAACGGGTTGTTATCCGTGTACACGGTGAACCGGGAAGAAGCGAGGTAGTGCTTAAAGCGTTCGGTGACTGCCCACACCACTGCCAGGAACTCTAGCTTAAATGAGCTGTAATTTTCAGGGTTTCTTTCGGTGGGTCGCAGTTTTCGACTGGCGTAAGCGATTACTCGTTCTTTCCCCTGCTGGATCTGGGACAGTACGGCTCCTAGCCCGATGTTACTTGCGTCGGTGTAGAGGATAAAGGGCTGGCTGTAATCAGGGTACGCCAGGATTTCATCTCCCGTGAGGGCCATCTTCAGCTGGCGGAAGGACTCTTCTTCTAACTTCTCCCATTTGAAGGGCGGCTTCTGGTTCTTGGCCTTCCGGGACTGGCCTATCAGGAGGTCCTGCATAGGAGCTGCCTTTTTGGTGAAACCGGGGATGAATCTGCGGTAATAGCCTACCAACCCGAGGAACTGCCGCACTTCCTTTACACTGGAGGGACTTGGCCATTCCTTAATTGCGGTGATCTTATCAGGGTCGGGAGCCACTCCGTCAGCACTCACCACGTGTCCCAGGTACTGCACCTTTGGTTTTAGGAGGTGACACTTGGAGGGTTTTACCTTTAGGCCGTAGTTTGCCAGAGCTTCGAACACTTCCGCCAGGTGTTTCAGGTGGTCCTCATAAGTCTTGGAATATACGATGACATCGTCCAGGTACAACAGGACCGTCTCGAAGTTTTTGTGGCCCAGACAGCACTCCATTAATCGTTGAAAGGTTCCTGGTGCGTTACAGAGTCCGAACGGCATGCAGGTAAACTCGCTAAGTCCCATCGGGGTGGTGAATGCGGTCTTCTCCCGGTCCGCCTCTGCTACAGGAACCTGCCAGTACCCACTAGTGAGATCCAAGGTAGAGAAGAAGTTAGCAGATCTTAAAGCAGCCAAAGACTCCTCTATCCTTGGTAAGGGGTACGCATCCTTGTGTGTGATACGGTTGATTTTCCGGTAATCTACACACATCCTCATGGTGTTGTCTTTCTTTTTGACTAAGACTAGTGGAGCTGCCCAGGGGCTACAGCTATCCCTGATCACCCCAGCCTCCTTCATGTCCCTAAGCATCCCCTTGGCGTGTTGGTAGTGTGCAGGGGGTACGGGTCGATACCTCTCTTTTATGGGAAGATGGTCTCCCGTGGGGATGCGGTGTTCTACCCCCTTGACTCGCCCGAAGTCTAACGGGTGTTTACTAAACACTCTCTCGTACTCTTGAACCACCCGATAGACTCCCTGTCTCTGGTGTGAGGGAGTGGAGTCAGTACCCAAATGTAGTTGCTGACACCAGTCCTCCATTGTTTCCTTAGAGCCGTTACTTTCCTCCGGGGAAGATGGAGGCAAGGGTTCTACGGACTGTATGGAGTTTTGATTGATGGTATACAATTTGGCTAGCGTAGCATACCGGGGCAGGTACACTTCCCTCTTCCCGATATTTATTATGCGAACGGGCACCCTCCCATGGCGTACATTGACCACCCCCCGTGCTGTCAAAATGGTGGGCCTACTGTCTGAGTAAACTGGTTCTACCATTGCCTGGTAATCTCTACCTCTCAGACCAATAGCTGCCCGGCACCAAATCATCATTTCACTTTTTGGGGGCATGGCAATAGGGAAAGGGTCACACATTCTTACGCAACCAATCTCACCACCGGAGAGTTCTATCTGTTGCCGTCGCATCAGTGCCCGGATCTCTTTCTGGAGCACTCGCTGCTGGCCGGAACTGGCGTTCTTGGCAACCTGCTGTAAAAGGAAAATCACTTCTGCAAGACAATTTTCAATTACATTAGTTCCTAGAGTTATCTTTGGGTGACTCTCGTGCTTGTCAATGTCTACAATGATCAGTCCCTGTGCCGCCAGTTCAACTCTACCGATTTTAATGGTCACCTCTTTAAATCCAATTTGTGGCACGGGCTGACCATTGCTGGCGATGATACTCAAATCGTCGTCAGGGTAGCGGGTGATATCCGAGTCATTCCAGTACTGCTTGAAGAGCACGTACGGGATAGTGGTAACCTGTGACCCGGTGTCCAGTAGGGCACTCATAGGGATGCCATCCAGTACCACAGGCAAGACTGGACGTCCTCCCACATATTTGTCGCGCCAGTTCGATGGGCCTGATGATCTTTTTCCTGGGGGTTGGCCCTCTACCCCAGGTTGTGCCAGTTTAAAGGACAGTACCTTGCCATATGTCCGGGTTGATTGCAGCGGCGGCAGATGGGTTGTCCGTCCTCATTGTATCGGTCGCTGGGTCTTCCTCTGGCCGGCGGGGTCCTCCTTGGTCGACGCCACGGGATGTCCTCCGGTCCGGATGCCAGCTGGATCTTCCCTGGAGTGGAAACCTGTAAAGACTGCACAGTTCGGGTTAGCGCGGCAACGCTTTTAGCTAGCTCTTGGACCTGATGGTGCAGGTCTGGAGCCGGGTCATTGTTCAAAGCCTGCGCATCAGCTCCCACAGGCCCTGCCGACAAGGGCGCCGCCTCCTGGTGGTAAGTGGTAGTGGGGCGTCTGTGGGTCACAACGCCACCTGGTGCCGGTTCTCGGAGCACCCGGATGGCTCTGTCCTTGAACTGTGCAAATCCCAGATGAGGGTCCTGTAAGGCCATTGCCCGCAACTGGGTTCGGTGGGCATTGCAATATAAACCCTCTATAAATTGTTCAGTCAACAGCCTGTCCTCGTCTCCCACGCCGTCAGGGTCGGTCTGCTTAATGGCTCTCAGGGCCTCTTGTAGCTTCAGAGCATAGTCCCTTATACTCTCTTGTGCTCGCTGCTTGCACCCGTAGAATCTAAGCTTGATCTCGGCTGAGGTGCGGGTATCAAAGGTGTCCCTCAGCCGGGTTAGTATCCCTGCGACAGTCCTCCCCCCAGGTGGCCAGGACTTTACCTCACTTTGGGCTGCCCCGGTTAATTGGGCCACCAGGATGCTCACTTTTTGCTCTTCTGTGAGGGGATACACCTGGAAGAGGCTATCCAGCTTTTCTCTGAAGTCATGCAGGGTATGTGACTCCCCTGAGTACTGGGGTAGCCAGGCCGCTCCCGGGATATAGGGCATGGTGAAAGGCATGACTGCAGCAGCGGTGGCGCTGGCGGGGGTTGAGACAGTGAAGCTCTCCTCCGTATCCGACATCTTCCTCCCCCCTAGTGGACCGTGGCCTACCTTGCGATGATCCTCTTCCGTAGGCCGCGGCTCCGCAGTGGATCGTCAGGGTTGAGGACCTTCCGTCGCGCTCCTGTGACGTCGGCGTCTGCTGGACTCTTTCCAGGACCTTACGCAACGTCCGGACGTGAGGCGGGGCTTCGGTTCTCGCGCGCTTTCGGAGTCCACGCCCCTCTTCTTCCCGCACGGCGTCTTCAAGATGGCGTCCAACGGCGGGAAAACTCCACGGATGGCGGGAAGAAGGCAGAAGATGGCGCCGGATGGCGGGAAAACTTCGCGGATGGCGGGAAGAAGGTAGAAGATGGCGCCGGATGGCGGGAAACCTCCACGGATGGCGGGAATCTTCACCACGGGTAAGTTTGAACAGTCTTTTTCAGGCACGCAGTACCCGGTGGTTGCGGGCACGAAATCCTGCCGACTACGCCAAAAGTTGACGCGCCCCTGGGCCTGCTGCTTCGCGCGGCATCGCGCGCACGGGAGCTTACCCGGAGCCGGATCTGTTGAGGGTTGTAGTCTCGTTGCGGTGACCCGGTCCGTGCCCAGGGAGTCAAACTGAGCGGCGATGTATTAGCGGTAGATGTTGGACGACTACGCCACCCGTTGAATGCAGCGAAGGAGCTGCCGCTGCAGGGCAGACCGCTGAGGCCGGTGGTAGGATTGTGCAGCGTGATAGTATCACCCCCAACGGGAGGGGTATGGCCTCAGGGCAGCCGACGTGTCTGATGGGGGAAGCAGGAATCACTCAGAGACGATGCGGTGTAGTTCAGGGTCTTTACTGGTGATAAAGATAGACCCTCCCGGAGTACTGGCTAGCGATCGGGGCCTGGTCAGTCTTTGAGCAGATGGGATTTCCCCTGGCCAGGCGGAGTTGTAGGCCTCCCCAACTAATTGTACTCTTCTGGCTACCTTGCTAGAGGCGGGTAAAAGTAGCCCACGTCCCTGAGTGTACCGTGTGGTGCTCACCCGTATGGCCGGTGACTCGGGGCCTTCTTGTGGCGTCCGCTCCACGACGGCGGTGCTGGTCCCACGCGTGTGACCGTGCCTTCGGGTTTCTTGGCCAGAGGACCTGAAATCCCCTGCCGGGCGGTTTCTGCTGCTGGGTAAAGATTAGTCCCCACAGCCTCGGACTCCGGGTCCGGTGATAGCTTCTCAGTCAGGGCGAGCTTTGCAGCTGCCAGCCCCTGACTCCTTATAGCACTGCTCCCACAGAGCTCCTGATGTTCTTTTCCTATATCTGCTTCTCTTCTCTGTCTCTACTTCTTCTCTACTCACTAACCCTGCCTCAGCCCTAGGTTTATATAGGGGAAGTTCTTCCCCTCCCAGGACTGGGCAGGAGGTGTGGCATGCATAGGATCCCTGACCAAGAGACCTCCCACCTGCTCTCAGACATAACATTGCTGTTACCGTGGAAACCAGACCCCTGGGGTGCCACATTCCCCCCTAGTGAAATTTAGTACTCCGGGACTAAACATATTTTAGAAAAACATAACAAGGTATAAACAATTATAATACAATAAGAAAAACACATAAAGATGGTTACGGCGTGTCCGCAACCGGGTGCAGTTTTGAAGAAAAACAAGGTGTCCATTTCACCAAAACAGGGAGACGTAACCAGGTAGGGGTCTGTCCTGCCCCGAGTCCTTAACAGTCTTTAGTCCATTCCTAGGTTACGCTCCAACCAATTGTACAAGGATTCCCGGTAAATCCACCAAGGACTCCTAAAAATAACTAGAAACACATAATTATTTACAAGTAACAGACAGGTGACCACAAATAAAACAATTTAAACACTTCAAATCCTCCAACGTGCGGGTAACTGGCCTCTAGTGGCCCTAGTGGACCTACGGAGCTGACTGTCTGGCCCTGAACTACAGGGTGTAGGAGCTGTCAAGGGTAAGCTGGGCAGCTGTCTACGGGCTCTTTGGCTCACTAGGGGTACGGCAGGCTCACTATGAGCAGAGGGTTGATCCTCCTGTTCTGCTTGTGTGGAGTCTGCTGCTTCCTGGGCCGGCTGCTCTTCCAGCTCTACCTGTTGCTCCGTAGGCACTTGGGATGCTGGTTGGAGGAACGTGAGGACGGGTACCACAACTGCACCATTGACTTGAGTCCAGGACCGAGGGAAGTCTCCGAGCACAGTACTAACCATATCTTCCCTTTCCTCTATGGGTCGAGGGTCTTCTTGCTCTCCTTCTGGGTTCCGTAGCTGTTCGGGACACTTCTTCAGGTGATCCCGGGATACAATGGCTGTGGTTTCCCCTCCGTCTTTACTAATGGTACAAACCTTCGGGTTGTCGTGGCTTGAGGGCAGTACGGTGTACGGGTCCTTCTCCCACTGGTCGTCCAACTTGTGGAGCCGTCTCTTCCTCTTCAAGACCTGCTCTCCGGGTACCAGGGGAACAGCGGGAGCATACTGGTTGTAAGTTTTCCCTTGTCTTTCCCTAGCGAGACAGAGACTTTGCTCCACGCTCTCCTGTACTTTCCGGTACTGCTGCTGCCTCTCTGTGTCCCAGTCTGCTTCCGGTGAAGTGTCCTCGGGTGTCAGGACTCCCATCTCCAGGTCAACAGGTAGCTTACCAGGCCTTGCCCTCATTAGGTAAGCCGGGGTACAGTTGGTGGAACCTACAGGGATGTAGTTGTATAGGTCCACCAGGTCGGGCAGCTTCTCAGGCCACAGACTGCGTTCTTCCAGGGGCAACGTTTTCAGAAGATCTATTACCACCTGGTTCATTTTCTCACAAAGTCCATTAGTTTGCGGATGATAGGGTGTCGTCCTTATCTTCCGGCAGCCATACAGATTGCAGAATTCCTGGAAGACCTCCGCTTCAAAGGCAGGTCCCTGATCCGTCAGCACTTGGTCCGGGTACCCGTGTGGACGGCAGAAGTGCTTCTGGAAGGCTCTAGCTGCTGTTTGAGCTGTTAAGTCCTTAACGGGGACGACAACCAAGAACCGGGAGTAATGATCCACAATGGTTAACGCGTAGACGTAGCCACTTCTGCTTGGGGTCAGGTTTACATGATCCAAGGCTACCAGTTCCAACGGCTGCTTGGTGACGATGGACTGAAGGGGGGTCTTCTGGCTGGCACGGTCCTTCCTTCTTAGGTTGCACGGGCCACAGTCTCTGCACCACCTCTCGATGGTTCCCCTCATGCCTACCCAGTGGAACCGCCCGCGCAGCAGGAACTCCAGCTTCTTCCATCCGAAGTGTCCAGCCCCGTCGTGGTATGCCTCCATCACCATGGCTGCGTGTCTTCGTGGCACCACTACTTGCCAGATTAGTTCATGCGTCCGGGAGTTAACCATTCTGCGGCACAACTTCCCCTTGTAAAGGAACAGTCGACTCTTCTCAGCCCACAGTTGTTTGGCTTCCTCCGGAGCGTCTGGGTCAAGGCGAGCCTCTGGCCGAGTCAGCATCTCCTTCACCAGTCGGACGGCAGGGTCACTGTCTTGCGTTTCCTCCCAGTTGTAGTGAGGCAAGGGGTTAAACATAGCGGCTTGCTTACTCCTTACCCGATGGGAATACTGGATAGTCCCATGACGGTGGAACGCGGGGAGTTCGACTTCTTCCAGTCCCTCTGAATCTTCTCCTACGTCCGGTAGGTTTGGCATCCTGGACAGGGCGTCCGCGTTGGTATTGGAGCGTCCTGCCCGGTATTTGATTGTGAACTCGTAGTTGGACAGACGGGCCATCCATCTCTGCTCTAAGGCACCGAGTCTTGCCGTGTCCAGGTGTGTCAACGGGTTGTTATCCGTGTACACGGTGAACCGGGAAGAAGCGAGGTAGTGCTTAAAGCGTTCGGTGACTGCCCACACCACTGCCAGGAACTCTAGCTTAAATGAGCTGTAATTTTCAGGGTTTCTTTCGGTGGGTCGCAGTTTTCGACTGGCGTAAGCGATTACTCGTTCTTTCCCCTGCTGGATCTGGGACAGTACGGCTCCTAGCCCGATGTTACTTGCGTCGGTGTAGAGGATAAAGGGCTGGCTGTAATCAGGGTACGCCAGGATTTCATCTCCCGTGAGGGCCATCTTCAGCTGGCGGAAGGACTCTTCTTCTAACTTCTCCCATTTGAAGGGCGGCTTCTGGTTCTTGGCCTTCCGGGACTGGCCTATCAGGAGGTCCTGCATAGGAGCTGCCTTTTTGGTGAAACCGGGGATGAATCTGCGGTAATAGCCTACCAACCCGAGGAACTGCCGCACTTCCTTTACACTGGAGGGACTTGGCCATTCCTTAATTGCGGTGATCTTATCAGGGTCGGGAGCCACTCCGTCAGCACTCACCACGTGTCCCAGGTACTGCACCTTTGGTTTTAGGAGGTGACACTTGGAGGGTTTTACCTTTAGGCCGTAGTTTGCCAGAGCTTCGAACACTTCCGCCAGGTGTTTCAGGTGGTCCTCATAAGTCTTGGAATATACGGTGACATCGTCCAGGTACAACAGGACCGTCTCGAAGTTTTTGTGGCCCAGACAGCACTCCATTAATCGTTGAAAGGTTCCTGGTGCGTTACAGAGTCCGAACGGCATGCAGGTAAACTCGCTAAGTCCCATCGGGGTGGTGAATGCGGTCTTCTCCCGGTCCGCCTCTGCTACAGGAACCTGCCAGTACCCACTAGTGAGATCCAAGGTAGAGAAGAAGTTAGCAGATCTTAAAGCAGCCAAAGACTCCTCTATCCTTGGTAAGGGGTACGCATCCTTGTGTGTGATACGGTTGATTTTCCGGTAATCTACACACATCCTCATGGTGTTGTCTTTCTTTTTGACTAAGACTAGTGGAGCTGCCCAGGGGCTACAGCTATCCCTGATCACCCCAGCCTCCTTCATGTCCCTAAGCATCCCCTTGGCGTGTTGGTAGTGTGCAGGGGGTACGGGTCGATACCTCTCTTTTATGGGAAGATGGTCTCCCGTGGGGATGCGGTGTTCTACCCCCTTGACTCGCCCGAAGTCTAACGGGTGTTTACTAAACACTCTCTCGTACTCTTGAACCACCCGATAGACTCCCTGTCTCTGGTGTGAGGGAGTGGAGTCAGTACCCAAATGTAGTTGCTGACACCAGTCCTCCATTGTTTCCTTAGAGCCGTTACTTTCCTCCGGGGAAGATGGAGGCAAGGGTTCTACGGACTGTATGGAGTTTTGATTGATGGTATACAATTTGGCTAGCGTAGCATACCGGGGCAGGTACACTTCCCTCTTCCCGATATTTATTATGCGAACGGGCACCCTCCCATGGCGTACATTGACCACCCCCCGTGCTGTCAAAATGGTGGGCCTACTGTCTGAGTAAACTGGTTCTACCATTGCCTGGTAATCTCTACCTCTCAGACCAATAGCTGCCCGGCACCAAATCATCATTTCACTTTTTGGGGGCATGGCAATAGGGAAAGGGTCACACATTCTTACGCAACCAATCTCACCACCGGAGAGTTCTATCTGTTGCCGTCGCATCAGTGCCCGGATCTCTTTCTGGAGCACTCGCTGCTGGCCGGAACTGGCGTTCTTGGCAACCTGCTGTAAAAGGAAAATCACTTCTGCAAGACAATTTTCAATTACATTAGTTCCTAGAGTTATCTTTGGGTGACTCTCGTGCTTGTCAATGTCTACAATGATCAGTCCCTGTGCCGCCAGTTCAACTCTACCGATTTTAATGGTCACCTCTTTAAATCCAATTTGTGGCACGGGCTGACCATTGCTGGCGATGATACTCAAATCGTCGTCAGGGTAGCGGGTGATATCCGAGTCATTCCAGTACTGCTTGAAGAGCACGTACGGGATAGTGGTAACCTGTGACCCGGTGTCCAGTAGGGCACTCATAGGGATGCCATCCAGTACCACAGGCAAGACTGGACGTCCTCCCACATATTTGTCGCGCCAGTTCGATGGGCCTGATGATCTTTTTCCTGGGGGTTGGCCCTCTACCCCAGGTTGTGCCAGTTTAAAGGACAGTACCTTGCCATATGTCCGGGTTGATTGCAGCGGCGGCAGATGGGTTGTCCGTCCTCATTGTATCGGTCGCTGGGTCTTCCTCTGGCCGGCGGGGTCCTCCTTGGTCGACGCCACGGGATGTCCTCCGGTCCGGATGCCAGCTGGATCTTCCCTGGAGTGGAAACCTGTAAAGACTGCACAGTTCGGGTTAGCGCGGCAACGCTTTTAGCTAGCTCTTGGACCTGATGGTGCAGGTCTGGAGCCGGGTCATTGTTCAAAGCCTGCGCATCAGCTCCCACAGGCCCTGCCGACAAGGGCGCCGCCTCCTGGTGGTAAGTGGTAGTGGGGCGTCTGTGGGTCACAACGCCACCTGGTGCCGGTTCTCGGAGCACCCGGATGGCTCTGTCCTTGAACTGTGCAAATCCCAGATGAGGGTCCTGTAAGGCCATTGCCCGCAACTGGGTTCGGTGGGCATTGCAATATAAACCCTCTATAAATTGTTCAGTCAACAGCCTGTCCTCGTCTCCCACGCCGTCAGGGTCGGTCTGCTTAATGGCTCTCAGGGCCTCTTGTAGCTTCAGAGCATAGTCCCTTATACTCTCTTGTGCTCGCTGCTTGCACCCGTAGAATCTAAGCTTGATCTCGGCTGAGGTGCGGGTATCAAAGGTGTCCCTCAGCCGGGTTAGTATCCCTGCGACAGTCCTCCCCCCAGGTGGCCAGGACTTTACCTCACTTTGGGCTGCCCCGGTTAATTGGGCCACCAGGATGCTCACTTTTTGCTCTTCTGTGAGGGGATACACCTGGAAGAGGCTATCCAGCTTTTCTCTGAAGTCATGCAGGGTATGTGACTCCCCTGAGTACTGGGGTAGCCAGGCCGCTCCCGGGATATAGGGCATGGTGAAAGGCATGACTGCAGCAGCGGTGGCGCTGGCGGGGGTTGAGACAGTGAAGCTCTCCTCCGTATCCGACATCTTCCTCCCCCCTAGTGGACCGTGGCCTACCTTGCGATGATCCTCTTCCGTAGGCCGCGGCTCCGCAGTGGATCGTCAGGGTTGAGGACCTTCCGTCGCGCTCCTGTGACGTCGGCGTCTGCTGGACTCTTTCCAGGACCTTACGCAACGTCCGGACGTGAGGCGGGGCTTCGGTTCTCGCGCGCTTTCGGAGTCCACGCCCCTCTTCTTCCCGCGCGGCGTCTTCAAGATGGCGTCCAACGGCGGGAAAACTCCACGGATGGCGGGAAGAAGGCAGAAGATGGCGCCGGATGGCGGGAAAACTTCGCGGATGGCGGGAAGAAGGTAGAAGATGGCGCCGGATGGCGGGAAACCTCCACGGATGGCGGGAATCTTCACCACGGGTAAGTTTGAACAGTCTTTTTCAGGCACGCAGTACCCGGTGGTTGCGGGCACGAAATCCTGCCGACTACGCCAAAAGTTGACGCGCCCCTGGGCCTGCTGCTTCGCGCGGCATCGCGCGCACGGGAGCTTACCCGGAGCCGGATCTGTTGAGGGTTGTAGTCTCGTGGCGGTGACCCGGTCCGTGCCCAGGGAGTCAAACTGAGCGGCGATGTATTAGCGGTAGATGTTGGACGACTACGCCACCCGTTGAATGCAGCGAAGGAGCTGCCGCTGCAGGGCAGACCGCTGAGGCCGGTGGTAGGATTGTGCAGCGTGATAGTATCACCCCCAACGGGAGGGGTATGGCCTCAGGGCAGCCGACGTGGCTGATGGGGGAAGCAGGAATCACTCAGAGACGATGCGGTGTAGTTCAGGGTCTTTACTGGTGATAAAGATAGACCCTCCCGGAGTACTGGCTAGCGATCGGGGCCTGGTCAGTCTTTGAGCAGATGGGATTTCCCCTGGCCAGGCGGAGTTGTAGGCCTCCCCAACTAATTGTACTCTTCTGGCTACCTTGCTAGAGGCGGGAAAAAGTAGCCCACGTCCCTGAGTGTACCGTGTGGTGCTCACCCGTATGGCCGGTGACTCGGGGCCTTCTTGTGGCGTCCGCTCCACGACGGCGGTGCTGGTCCCACGCGTGTGACCGTGCCTTCGGGTTTCTTGGCCAGAGGACCTGAAATCCCGTGCCGGGCGGTTTCTGCTGCTGGGTAAAGATTAGTCCCCACAGCCTCGGACTCCGGGTCCGGTGATAGCTTCTCAGTCAGGGCGAGCTCTGCAGCTGCCAGCCCCTGACTCCTTATAGCACTGCTCCCACAGAGCTACTGATGTTCTTTTCCTATATCTGCTTCTCTTCTCTGTCTCTACTTCTTCTCTACTCACTAACCCTGCCTCAGCCCTAGGTTTATATAGGGGAAGTTCTTCCCCTCCCAGGACTGGGCAGGAGGTGTGGCATGCATAGGATCCCTGACCAAGAGACCTCCCACCTGCTCTCAGACATAACATTGCTGTTACCGTGGAAACCAGACCCCTGGGGTGCCACACTTGCATTCCAAGAAAACAAAGCAGATGCTAACTTCTATCATCATCATCATGCTCCTCACCTTGACACTCTCAACTCCCCTGATGGAGAAGCCAGGGCCCACCGGAGGAGTCTGGTTCTCTGGTGGGCTCGTCCAATGCTGGGGACCGTGTGTGGACACCCGGCCACGGGGCGGCTGGGGACTGAGTATGGATGCCAGGCCGCTGAAGCAGCCATGAGGTAGTGGCCAGCTTCGGCCTACTCCAAACTAAAAGGCCCCATTTCAAGTGCAAGCTAGCAGTATGGCATTGCATCCTGGGGGTGGGTGGCAGGCTGCACACTTATGCTTGCATTAAAAGAAAACAAAGCAGATGCTAACTTCTATCATCATCATCTTGCTCCTCACCTTGGCAGTCTTAACTCCCCTGATGGAGAAGCCAGGGTCCACCAGAGGAGTCTGGTTCTCTGGTGGGCTCGTCCAATGCTGCCCTAAAGCAGGCCAGGCTAAGAAAAGTGTGGGGGAAGGTGACAGGAGAAATAGGGGCGACTGGGGACCGTTAATGGACACCCGGCAGCCGGGCGGCTGGGGACTGAGTATGGATACCAGGCCGCCGAAGGAGCCATGAGGTAGTGGCCAGCTTCGGCCTCCTCCAAACTAAAAGGCCCCTTTTCAAGTGCAAGCTAGCAGTATGGCATTGCAGCCTGGGGGTGGGTGGCTGGCAGGCTGCACACTTATGCTTGCATTAAAAGAAAACAAAGCAGATGCTAACTTCTATCATCATCATGCTCCTCACCTTGGCACTCTTAACTCCCCTGATGGAGAAGCCAGGGCCCACCGGAGGAGTCTGGTTCTCTGGTGGGCTCGTCCAATGCTGCCCTAATACAGGCTAGGCTAAGAAAAGTGTGGGGGAAGGTGACAGGAGAAATAGGGGCGGCTGGGGACCGTTAATGGACACCCAGCCGCCCCCAGGCGGCTGGGGACCGTGTGTGGACTCCCGGCCGCTGCCTGGTGGCTGGGGACCGAGCGTGGACACCCGGCCGCTGGGCGGCTGGGGACTGAGTATGGATACATCGCTGCTGAAGCAGCCATGAGGTAGTGGCAGCCTTCGGGTGGGTGGGTGGTTGGCTGCATAGTTGCGCTTGCATTGCAAGGAATGGGGGAGGTACAATTGAACACTTCCCTGGGACAAGGACTTGCACGGGGATAGTTGCAAGTCTGCATCTTCTGATGCGACAAGGATCACTTCTGATGGGCACACTTTTAGGCAGTGACCTGGGAGTCAGAGATTCTTCCAGGGGTCTTCCCCATGCTGTTCCCATGTCTTTTCAGCACTGTATGCAAGTGTCACACAGCACATGGCCAGATAAGGTTTTAAAATGTTAAAATGACATTTCCCGGTGAATGCATTTGTCACGGTTGAAAGCAATACAAAAGTGCAAAAAAGCATGAAAAATCCTACTTGTGAACATAGCCCAAGGTGTGGAGGAGTATTTTTGTTTTTGGTTATTTATTTTACCTTATACACAAGTCTTTACCCTGGAAAGGAAATTCCTTAACATATTTCACAGGAAAGCACTTTCAGTTTAGTTTTTGAACGTTTTATTGTGAGCCCGTAAAAATGGCTTAATACCTCTGACCACGTTGTTGACAGCAGTGACCTGGGGGTCAGAAATGCTTCCAGGGGCGATCCCCATGCTGCCCCCATTTCTTTTGAGCACTGTCACTATCGTTTTGGGCACTTTTTAGGCTTTCTACAGACTGACGGGTGTGCCGCCGCAAAAATGCTTGGGTCTCCCATAGACTAACATTGGGTTCGTTGCTCGGGTCGAGCATCCGAGTATCACGGTGAGCTCGGCCCGAGCTTCGAGCACCCGAGCATTTTAGTGCTCGCAAAACACTAGTCTCTGACTATACACAGCTATAAATGTATGTTTTTCTCTAAAATGACACAGCGTTTCAGACATACTTCCCACTTTTGAAGAACAGAAAGGGGGACAGGTCATGCGGCGCACTATGCACGACGCCGCAAATTTTGAACATGTTCTTGGCCATACCTCAATCCATGTCCATTTACCATTTATTTCTACCCTGGCAGGAGATGATGTCAGAGGAGTGGTGATAGTGAGGAAAATTCAGCAGACTGCAGGGCGTAGACCCAAATCCGGGCCTGTCCGCTGTATCCGAGACAGTTGGGACTAGAGATGAGCGAATTGATTCACGGTCTCTTTTCCAGTGCGAAAGTCTGTCCTACCTGGCAGCTTGATGGGAGGCCAAGAATCTCTTACCTCCCTGTGTCCCTGGCGCTCCTTTTGATTAGCCAGGGCTGGCGGTACGTAATTTGTGCATCCTGCTCATCTCTATTTGAGAACTATAGATTTAATTTTTGTTCACTCATTCACAGGCGGAGCCACCATAACTTTCTCATCTTTATGTAGTTTCACAACATGACATCTGGCTTTTTTGTGTCTGTAAGGCCGTGTTCACACGTTGCACAAATACTGTGTTTTTTGCAGGTGTCCACACCATTTGATGCATTTTTGGTGCGGATGTGAAGCGGCTTTCTTAACTTTTTTTTACAGTACAGAAAAGCTTTGATTCTGCACTAAATAAAGTGACTGCACTTTTTTATGTGTTTTTTTAGTCTCCACATAGAAATAAAGGGAGGAAAAAAAGCACCAAAAGCACACAGTTCAGCAGCGTCTTTGGGCGCACAGCGGACGCAGTTTTCATGTAATCACATCCCCTTTGCTTGGACACTTAAACACAGCAGTATTTCTGTGCAAAAAAAGCAGCAGAAAATATGCAACATTTATGCTACATGCGAACAAGGTTTAAATTTTGATGCAAAGTGGATGTAATTCTATGAAATTTCCTCCATCTGTGGTCTGAAGACGATGCTGAACTCTGCGGTTATGGTGCATTTTTTTTCTCTATAGGCTTCTTCTGAAATAAATGCATGAAAAAAAAAACAGCACTGCATTTTTAAGCACAGAATCAAAGCGTTTCTGTACTATTAGGTGGAGGAGCTACGAAGCGATGAAGACGTCAGAGAGGTGAGTATAGAAACGGGACAAAAGCTCTGACATGAGGCGGGACTGAGCTCTCAAATCGTGACAGTTTTGCTGAATCCGTTTAAAGAGTCAAAAATAAAAAATGTTTCAGAGTCAAAAATATCTGTGTGGGATAATACAGCAAGTGCATGTGTAGCACCCTGAGGATTCGGCTGCTACAGGGGTATTGCACCTCAACCCAGAGGTGTGATATTCCACTCCCGGGTAAGGAAGGAGTGTGGAACTGAGCTCAGATAGACTGCATGCACTACATACATCCCATTCCAGAGGAGCAGGCCGACGGTACTCCCACTTAGAAATGTGCAGGTACAACCGAGCCTGTTCCTGGCTGGAGTGGGAGGGGGGTGGTACATCCCATGTAGTGTAGGGGCAGATAGGGGGAGCAGTCTGGGTAGTGATAGGAGCTCATTGGGTGCTGGTCACCTGAGCTCACACATAGAGGGATATATAAGGAGGGCACCAACTTAGATCAGGGTCAGACGCTGAGAACAAGTCAGTTGGAGAGGAGAGAGAAGGAAACAGCAGCCCTGGAGAGAGAGAGAGGAGAAAGAAAGAGAAAGACCCAGAGGGGGAAGACTGAAGGGACCCAAGAACCCAAATTAGAGCACCGGGTGAGGAGTCAGCATCAGGGTACCGGAACCCAAGCTGGTGGGGGCAAAGACATTCCCCAGCCAGAGACCGGAGACCGTGGGCAGTGTCTGTCACGGTCACCCACTACATCCACCCTGAAGGCATACCACATGGAGGGTCAGGGAACCTAAGGCCAAGGGTTGCCCAACAGAAGGCCCGAGGGAGCTGGACCTAGGTGGATCACTGGTGGGGACGGCTGAAGAAAGGACAGAGGGAGAGCTCAGGGCCACGCTCCGGACTTGTTTGGGGGTTGGCCGGATTCAGGACCTGGTGGACGCAGCACGGCTCGGGTGGTCACTAGCAGCTGGAGTGACCGAAACATCAGCAGTAAGTAAACTCCCTTAACTGCACAACCCGAGTCTGTCTTTATTGCCGGCTGCACCGCACCACCACAACCCCCATCCTCTGCGCCTGTCCCCTCTGAGGCTATACCCCTCCCGTTGGGGGTTATCCCACCAAGCTGCACATCCACCATCAGCCTCAGCGGACCCTGCTGCAGCGGCGGCCACAGTGACCGCATTACAACGGGTGGCGTAGTCGACACAAAAGAACTCTTATAACATCAGTAAGGACTGCCACTTAACACATAGCTTGACGCCCTGGGCACGGGACCGGGTCTCAGCCGCTCGGAGACTACAACCCCCCATCTGATCCGGTGCCGGGTATTCCCCTCAAAAAGGAATATGTCCCAGGGGGCGCGTCAACTTTGGCGTAGTCGGCAGGATTACGTGCCCGCAACACCCGGGTACTGCGTGCCTGAAGAAAAGTGCAAGTTTACCTCAGAAAGAAGTCTCCCGCCGGTTCCGGAGGGTCCACGCCATCGGACTCCATCACCAGTCGTTTCCCGCCGATTGTCCGCCATTTCCAGCTTGTTCCCGCCATCTGCAGAGTTTCCCGCCACTGGGCGACGCTTCCCGCCAAAACCGCAGATTTCCCGCCTTGGAAGAGCAGCGGACGCCATTATGGGCGTGCCAAAGGAGGGCAAGGGGCCACATCCCATCGTGGGCCGGGACAGAAAATGGCGCCAAAAGTGGAAACCGCCCCCACCAACAGAGACTGTGATGCTGGAGGTGTCTGTCAGCGTGAAAGAACTCCCCCTGGAGCTGACAGTCACCGAGTTGCCCCGGGACCGCCCTCGAAGTGGGAGGAGACGAAAGAGAAGAGAAAAGATGGGTGTCGCTTGGAGCAGTCTAGAACGAGCGCACCCGGAGGCAAGGTGTCCAGAGCGAGAGCACCCGGAGTCGAGGAGAGGAAGAATAGACCCGGGAATGGAGCGGCAGCAGCGCAGCACCGGCCCGCTGGCCAGGAGCCTGCAAAAGGAAGAAAGAGGAGAGCAGAGCAGCACCGACCCGATGGTCAGGAGCCTGCTGGAGTCAACAACCCCGCTAGGCTTAGCGGAGATCCTGGCGCAGCTTCCCCGAGATCGGGAGTGCGCGCGGAGTGCCCTGGAGGGCCTCGCGGGAAGGATGGCCCGAGTGCAGAGGGAGATCCTGGCGGAGTGGGGCCGGGAGATGGCCCAGCAAGCTGGAACCCGTCCACGGAACCCGCTCCCTTGGAAGAAGACACCGACTGCCTCTGCGGATGACGCGGGAGGACCCAAGGCCGGAGACGGCGCAGAAGAGGGAGCGAGACGCATGGCAGCAGGTAAGGGGGACGCCTATACCCCATACCGGAAGACCGCTTATCTGCCCCAGCTCCCCGTCGCAGAGCCCGAAGGTCCCCCGGCCGTACCCGAGACCGCCATGACACCGCCACCGACTAGGCCCCGACCGGAAGCCGCCGTCGCGACCCCGGTGACGTCATGCGTCGTGACCCGGAGCGTGGCGAAGGAAGAGGAGCCTCCGGCCTGGTCGCAGGGCCTAGCGTTTCCGGGCGCCGCATCCCCAGCAGAGCCATCTACCTCCGCGGAGCCTCCGGCCTGGTCGCAAGGCCAGGTAGCCCAGGGCGCCGCCGTGTTAACAGTTACATTTACCTTCCAGATGCCCCCGGCCTGGCCGCAAGGCCTGGGTAACCTGGGCGCCCCCACCATCGCGCCCGCACCCGAAACACCAAGGGTGCCATATCTGGGAGAGGACCCCTTCAGCCAGCTAGCGTGGCCGGACGGGCGGCCTTTCATCTGGCCCGAAGAATTCTTGGAACTGGAGCGACAAAAGAAGTTAGGTCCCCTGTGTGAGCCCCTGATTTCGGCTCCAAAGCCCGTGACTCGGGTCTCGCCTCCACTGGAAGAAGCCCAGTTCGTGTGGGACCCCACGGGAGAAGATTTGATGGGGTTCACCGGAGAGACTCGGGCGGCTGCAGCTGAGCGCGCAGAGTGTTGCCGTCAACAGCTGGCAGAGTTTAAGAGAGAACGGGAGGAGAGGCGGGTCAGAGAGCAATGGGCCCAGACCCGCAGCGCGGAGCAAAAGAGTCGGACCAGAAGGGACCCCTGTGCAGCAAATCGTCCCCGTACCATCGGGACGGTAATAAAGTTTAATGCGCAGCATGGGTGGGGCTTCATAAAGGACCGGAACACCATGGGTGACGTCTTCGTTACCCGACGGGACGTCGAGTCCCACCTGCCAGAGGGTCACAAAGGCCGTGACCTCTACGTCGGTGACGAGGTAACGTTCACCCGGCACAAGTGTGCCAAGGGACCTTACGCCCTCCACGTGCATCGCCTGACAGAGGAGGAGTTGCGGTGTAGGGAGGAGGAGCCAGAAGACCCAAACGGGTTCAAGGCTAGAAGGTACTATGACTGAGATAGTACAAAGGACTGTATATAGTTACCTGTCGGGGTACCCAAGTAACCGTGGCTGCTTTAAAGTTTAGTCCCCGTTGGGACCAGTGAACAGTTTAACCCGTGTGTCCCCTACCCAAACCAGGCTGAGGACTGTGAGCAGCCATCCCTTTCCCTTTACTTGGCCGGGGACTGAGAACGGCCAAATTTCCCTGTATATAGTTGCGCTTCCTAAAGCGCCCCCTACCGGTTTTATAGGAGAAACCATTTTTCTAGAAAGACTGTCGCACTTTTCCCGGACACACGTTGCACAGTGTCCGGAGGAGGAACCTGAAACCAGAGACCAGAGAAGTCTACGAGAATGTTTTATATGAAAGTTTTATATGATGTTTTATATGTTTATGTTTATAAAAATATGTATGTTTTTGGTGTTTTATGTCTTACAGCCCGAGGACGTGCTGTGATTTACCAGGGGGGAATGTAGCACCCTGAGGATTCGGCTGCTACAGGGGTATTGCACCTCAACCCAGAGGTGTGATATTCCACTCCCGGGTAAGGAAGGAGTGTGGAACTGAGCTCAGATAGACTGCATGCACTACATACATCCCATTCCAGAGGAGCAGGCCGACGGTACTCCCACTTAGAAATGTGCAGGTACAACCGAGCCTGTTCCTGGCTGGAGTGGGAGGGGGGTGGTACATCCCATGTAGTGTAGGGGCAGATAGGGGGAGCAGTCTGGGTAGTGATAGGAGCTCATTGGGTGCTGGTCACCTGAGCTCACACATAGAGGGATATATAAGGAGGGCACCAACTTAGATCAGGGTCAGACGCTGAGAACAAGTCAGTTGGAGAGGAGAGAGAAGGAAACAGCAGCCCTGGAGAGAGAGAGAGGAGAAATAAAGAGAAAGACCCAGAGGGGGAAGACTGAAGGGACCCAAGAACCCAAATTAGAGCACCGGGTGAGGAGTCAGCATCAGGGTACCGGAACCCAAGCTGGTGGGGGCAAAGACATTCCCCAGCCAGAGACCGGAGACCGTGGGCAGTGTCTGTCACGGTCACCCACTACATCCACCCTGAAGGCATACCACATGGAGGGTCAGGGAACCTAAGGCCAAGGGTTGCCCAACAGAAGGCCCGAGGGAGCTGGACCTAGGTGGATCACTGGTTGGGACGGCTGAAGAAAGGACAGAGGGAGAGCTCAGGGCCACGCTCCGGACTTGTTTGGGGGTTGGCCGGATTCAGGACCTGGTGGACGCAGCACGGCTCGGGTGGTCACTAGCAGCTGGAGTGACCGAAACATCAGCAGTAAGTAAACTCCCTTAACTGCACAACCCGAGTCTGTCTTTATTGCCGGCTGCACCGCACCACCACAACCCCCATCCTCTGCGCCTGTCCCCTCTGAGGCTATACCCCTCCCGTTGGGGGTTATCCCACCAAGCTGCACATCCACCATCAGCCTCAGCGGACCCTGCTGCAGCGGCGGCCACAGTGACCGCATTACAACGGGTGGCGTAGTCGACACAAAAGAACTCTTATAACATCAGTAAGGACTGCCACTTAACACATAGCTTGACGCCCTGGGCACGGGACCGGGTCTCAGCCGCTCGGAGACTACAACCCCCCATCTGATCCGGTGCCGGGTATTCCCCTCAAAAAGGAATATGTCCCAGGGGGCGCGTCACATGATACATGCCTCCTGTGTATTGGGCAGCATGTATCTGGTGTTAGGTTCACTTTAACTCTTTACAAGAGATTTGCAATTTCCATGTCATATTGCTTTCATTTGAAGATGATATTTGCACTCCTCCCATTAGGTGACTGCATGTTAAAGTGTCAAAAGTATAGTATCATGCTACTTCACTGAATTACCATACGTCTCTCCACACAGAACTGCCTTCTGTACTTGCATAACAGGTTGACTGGTAAGTTAGATCTACAGCATTAATCATATTACAGCAACTTGTACAACTAAGACTATTTTAACGGAGCAGTGTATAATGTGACTGCAAGCAAAAGCTATCTTAATATAACTGAATATGCCTTTTAAATCTTAATTAATAATCAGTAAATGAATATATTTTGTGCACATATATATACATGTATATATTTATCAGTGTACTTCCTACATTCATATAGGGTAGTTCATGTATATAACTCCTTCTTGCCGCAATAATATATTTTGAGTTATTAAGGTTTCATAGTTTATACAAATAATTCTCATATATAGGGGCTGTCCCACCAGGATTTCCCTTGTCCATATGTCTTAAAGGAAAATTTAGATAACATTCAGATATCAATACCAAAAGAGAAAAAGTTAATAGTGCAAAAAACTTTTACCAGTAAAATTGACCACTTGAAGTTAAGGTACCCCAAAGAATTAAACTTAGCAAAAATTAATGATTTCAACATTGGATGGAATTTAACACTGAATACATGGTGATTAAGAAATGTCATTTAACATCTTCCTATGGAGCGCTAATATAGTCCTAAAGCTCAACTTGAAATTTCATACCATGACTGCTGCGTCTTTGTACCAGCTATATTAATGGTCCATTACATATCACTCTGTGGACATAATTTTTTTTTTAAATGAACCTGTTAATTGATACATGCTGCCCAACCCATAGGCAGCAGGTATCAAACACTGGCTAAATAATCTCAAAAGGGTTCAGAGAAAAACATACTTTAACCCCTTAAGCCCCGCGGGTGGTTTGCACGTTAATGACCGGGCCAATTTTTACAATTCTGACCACTGTCACTTTATGAGGTAATTACTCTGGAACGCTTCAACGGATCCCCCTGATTCTGAGACTTTTTTTTCGTGACATATTGTACTTCATGATTGTGGAAAAATTTCTTCGATATCACTTGCGTTTATTTGTGAAAAAAATGGAAATTTGGCGAAAATTTTGAAAATTTTGCAATTTTCAAAATTTGAATTTTTAAGCCCTGAAATCAGAGAGATATGTCACACAAAAGAGTTAATAAATAACATTTCCCACATGTCTACTTTACATCAGCACAATTTTGGAACCAAAATTTTTTTTTGTTAGGGAGCTATAAGGGTTAAAAGTTGACCAGCGATTTCTCATTTTTCCAACAAAATTTACAAAACCATTTTTTTAGGGACCACATCACATTTGAAGTCACTTTGAGAGGTCTTTATGACAGAAAATACCCAAAAGTGACACCATTCTAAAAACTGCACTCCTCAAGGTGCTCAAAACCACATTCAAGAACTTTATTAACCCTTCAGGTGCTTCACAGGAATTTTTTGAATGTGGAAGAAAAAAATGAACATTTAACTTTTTTCACAAAAATGTTACTTTAGACCCAATTCTTTTTATTTTCACAGGGGTAACAAGAAAAAATGGACCCCAAAATTTGTTGTGCAATTTCCCCTGGGCACGCAGATACCCAATATTTGGGGAAAAAACACTGTTTGGGCGCACGGCAGGGCTCGGAAGGGAAGGAGCGCCATTTGACTTTTTGATTGTAAAATTTGCTTGAATAATTAGCGGACGCCATGTTGTGTTTGGAGAGCCCCTGTGTGCCCAAACTTTGGAGCTCCCCCACAAGTGACCCCATTTTGGAAACTAGACCCCCCAAGGCACCTTTCTAGATGCATAGTGAGCACTTGGAACCCCCAGGTGCTTCACAAATTGATTCGTAAAAATGAAAAAGTGAAAAAAAAACACTTTTTCATTTTTACGAATCAATTTGTGAAGCACCTGGGGGTTCCAAGTGCTCACTATGCATCTAGATAGGTGCCTTGGGGGCTCTAGTTTCCAAAATGGGGTCACTTGTGGGGGAGCTCCAATGTTTGGGCACACAGGGACTCTCCAAATGCAACATGGTATCCGCTAACAAATTGAATGGAAAATCGGCTCAAATTGTTAGCGGACACCACGTTGCGTTTGGAGAGCCCCTCTATGCCCAAACTTTGGAGCTCCCCCACAAGTGACCCCATATTGGAAACTAGACCCCCCCAAGGCACCTTTCTAGATGCATAGTGAGCACTTGGAACCCCCAGGTGCTTCACAAATTGATTCGTAAAAATGAAAAAGTGAAAAAAAAAACACTTTTTCATTTTTATGAATCAATTTGTGAAGCACCTGGGGTTCCAAGTGCTCACTATGAATCTAGATAGGTGCCTTGGGGGGTCTAGTTTCCAAAATGGGGTCACTTGTGGGGGAGCTCCAATGTTTGGGCACACAGGGACTCTCCAAATGCAACATGGTATCCGCTAACAAATTGAATGGAAAATCGGCTCAAATTGTTAGCGGACACCACGTTGCGTTTGGAGAGCCCCTCTATGCCCAAACTTTGGAGCTCCCCCACAAGTGACCCCATATTGGAAACTAGACCCCCCCAAGGCACCTTTCTAGATGCATAGTGAGCACTTGGAACCCCCAGGTGCTTCACAAATTGATTCGTAAAAATGAAAAAGTGAAAAAAAAAACACTTTTTCATTTTTATGAATCAATTTGTGAAGCACCTGGGGTTCCAAGTGCTCACTATGAATCTAGATAGGTGCCTTGGGGGGTCTAGTTTCCAAAATGGGGTCACTTGTGGGGGAGCTCCAATGTTTGGGCACACAGGGACTCTCCAAATGCAACATGGTGTCCGCTAACAAATTGAATGGAAAATCGGCTCAAATTGTTAGCGGACACCACGTTGCATTTGGAGAGCCCCTCTGTGCCCAAACTTTGGAGCTCCCCCACAAGTGACCCCATTTTGGAAACTAGACCCCCCAAGGCACCTTTCTAGATGCATAGTGAGCACTTGGAACCCCCAGGTGCTTCACAAATTGATTCGTAAAAATGAAAAAGTGAAAAAAAAAACACTTTTTAATTTTTATGAATCAATTTGTGAAGCACCTGGGGTTCCAAGTGCTCACTATGAATCTAGATAGGTGCCTTGGGGGGTCTAGTTTCCAAAATGGGGTCACTTGTGGGGGAGCTCCATTGTTTGGGCACACAGGGACTCTCCAAATGCAACATGATATCCGCTAACAAAATGTCGGCTCAAATTGTTAGCGGACACCATGTTGCGTTTGGAGAGCCCCTGTGTGCCCAAACTTTAGAGCTCCCCCACAAGTGACCCCATTTTGGAAACTCGACCCCCCAAGGCACCTATCTAGATGCATAGTGAGCACTTGGAACCCCCAGGTGCTTCACAAATTGATTCGTAAAAATGAAAAAGTGAAAAAAAAAACACTTTTTCATTTTTATGAATCAATTTGTGAAGCACCTGGGGTTCCAAGTGCTCACTATGAATCTAGATAGGTGCCTTGGGGGGTCTAGTTTCCAAAATGGGGTCACTTGTAGGGGAGCTCCAAAGTTTGAGGAAAACAGGGGCTCTCCAAACGCAACATGGTGTCCGCTAACAATTTGAGCCGACAATTTGTTAGCGGATATCATGTTGCATTTGGAGAGTCCCTGTGTGCCCAAACATTGGAGCTCCCCCACAAGTGACCCCATTTTGGAAACTAGACCCCCCAAGGCACCTATCTACATTCATAGTGAGCACTTGGAACCCCAGGTGCTTCACAAATTGATTCATAAAATGAAAAAGTGTTTTTTTTTTCACTTTTTCATTTTTACGAATCAATTTGTGAAGCACCTGGGGGTTCCAAGTGCTCACTATGCATCTAGATAGGTGCCTTGGGGGGTCTAGTTTCCAAAATGGGGTCACTTGTGGGGGAGCTCCAAAGTTTGGGCACACAGGGGCTCTCCAAACACAACATGGTGTCCGCTAACAATTTGAGCCGACAATTTGTTAGCGGATATCATGTTGCATTTGGAGAGTCCCTGTGTGCCCAAACATTGGAGTTCCCCCACAATTGACCCCATTTTGGAAACTAGACCCCCCAAGGCACCTATCTAGATTCATAATGAGCACTTGGAACCCCAGGTGCTTCACAAATTGATTCATAAAAATGAAAAAGTGTTTTTTTTTTCACTTTTTCATTTTTACAAATCAATTTGTGAAGCACCTGGGGGTTCCAAGTGCTCACTATGCATCTAGATAGGTTCCTTGGGGGGTCTAGTTTCCAAAATGGGGTCACTTGTGGGGGAGCTCCAATGTTTGGGCACACAGGAGCTCTCCAAACGCAACATGGCGTCCGCTAACAATTTGAGCCGATTTTCCATTCAATTCGTTAGCGGACACCATGTCGCGTTTGGAGAGCCCGTGATGTGCCTAAACAGTGGAGCTCCCCCACAAGTGTCCCCATTTTGGAAACTATACCCCTCAAGGATTTTATTAAGGTGTATAGTGAACATTTTGAACCCAGAGGTACGGCACAGAATTTGTTTACATTAGGTAATCATATTGAATAAGTTGTCCTTATTCTTGAGCGCAAGTGCTCGCTACTTGAGTTTGCATCGGGTACTCAGGTATGCACCATGTACAGCGTGTGCTCGAGTGACATGCTCGAGTCCCTGCTCCGCATGTTTCACGGTTATTAGACACCCAAAAAAAAACATGCGGGGATCGCTCGTGCATGGCAGGCAATCCCCGTAAAGTTTTTTTGGCCGCGAAGCATATGGGGTAGAGACTCGAGCATGTCACTAAAATACCCATGATACTCAATGCATACCAGAGCACCCGATGCAAACTCAAGTAGCGAGCACTTGCGCTCAACACTAGTCGCCATATCGTCATCTTTTTTTCTTACTTTTGAAAAAAATCCCAACCCCAGCCCTAACCCTAGCACAACCCTAACCATAGCACAACCCTAGCCCCAGCACAACCCTAGCCCCAGCACAACCCTAGCCCCAAACCCAGCCCTAACCCTAGCCCAATCCTAACCCAAGAGTTTATTTTTGACGCCGTTCCTTGTGCGGTATAAGTGATTAGACGACTTTATTCTTCGGGTCGGTGTGATTACAGCAATGCCAGAATCATATGGGGTTTTTATGACTGACAGCTGTCACACACTAAAAGATGCATTTTTTGTAAAATCTAGTTTTTGCATCGCCACATTTTGAGAGCTATAATTTTTCCAGATTTTGGCAGACAGTCATATGACGGCTCGTTTTTTGCGGGATGACTTGACGTTGTTATTGGTGCCATTTTCAGGCACGTGACATTTTTTGATCGCTTTCTATTCCGATTTTTGGGAGGCAGAATAAACAAAAACCAACAATTCAGGAATTGTTTTTTTTTTTTTTTTTATTCTGTTCCGCGTGTGGTAAAATTGATGAGGTAGCTTTATTCTTCGGGTAAGTACGTTTACAGCGGTACCACATTTGTATCATTTTTCTATGTTTTGGCGCTTATACACAATAAAAGCTATTTTATAGAAAAAAATATTTTTTAGCATCGCTTTATTCTGAGAGCTATAACTTTTTTATTTTTCGGCTGATGGAGCTGTATGGTGGCTTGTTTTTTGTGGGACGAGATGACGTTTTCAGCGGTACCAATTTTATTTATATGCGTCTTTTTGATCGCGTGTTATTCCTCTTTTTGTTTGGCGGTATGGTGATAAAGCATTGTTTTTTGCTTCGTTTTTTTTTTTTTTTTTTTACCGTATTCACTACAGGGGTTAACTAGTGGGACAGTTTTATAGGTCAGGTTGTTACGGACGCGGCGATACCAAATATGTGTACTTTTATTGTTTGTTTTTTTTTTTTTATAATAATAATATTTATTGATGGGTACATTATATTTTTATTTTTGGTGGATTATTTTTTTTATTTATTTTTTTTTATTTTTGCAATTTTTTTTTTTTTTTTCCACTTTCAGACAGTTTATACGCTTTATTACTTTGTCCCACTCTGGGACTTTCACTTTTTTTTCTCTGATCGCCTCCATGGCATAGGAATGGAGCACCATCCCTATGCCATGCAGGCTGTCAGCGGTGCACAGTGTGAAGATTGTTTGGAGATGCACTGCGCATGTCCAAACAATCTTCCTGCTGTCTGGTGACCCGGATGTTGTCATGACGACATCGGGTCGTCATGGCAACACCCGGGAAGCCTTTGCAGACTGCGCTGGAAGCCGGAAGAGGAGGTGAGTATCGGCGATCACCTCCCCTTGCCCCCGCAATGCCGCGATCGACTTCGATCGACTTCGATCGCAGCATCGCAGGGGTTAATGTGCTGGGAGCGGTGCAGGACCGCTCCCTGCACATAGTACCGGGTGTCAGCTGTGACAATCAGCTGACACCCGGCGGCGATCGCGCCCGCACAGCCTGTGTGCGCGCGCGATCGCCATGACGTACTAATACGGGTCTGGCTCTTAAGTCCCAGGGCACAGACGCGTATTAGTACGTCAGATGTTGTTAAGGGGTTAAAGGAATTGTTCCACAAACAAAGTTCATTTTAACCCATTTTAAGTCCCACCATTTGGATGTGTTTAAAAAAAATGTTCATGTGCTGAGATAATCTTATAAATGTGCCCCTGCTGTGTACTGTGTAATGACTGTGTCTCACCATGCATGGACATGGTCTGATCATACCACATCTCCTGGGCAGGGGAGGAAGCAAAAGAGAATATACAGACAGGACAGCACGGGATTAGTGATGGGGGCGAATATGTTCAAAATCCGATCTCAAAAGTTAAGTTCGGCACGAATGTGGCACATTCGGATTCGTAATCGGAAAGTTTTTTTTAATTTTTACTTAAATTAGAGAAAAATCAGCAACGTTCGGCGAATAAGTGTGGCAACGAGATTGCGTGGCAGCTACAGTGTTTTTAAGAGTTTGGCTACCACAGAGCCTGTGTATGATCAGTGGGGTGAAGTGTCAGGTGAGAGCTCAGAACAGGTCAGAGCAGCTGCGCACTTGTAATTTTTTTTTTTTTCTGTAACTTTAAGTTAAGAAAGCACATATAGCCAATCACAGCGCAGGAAGCATCTACACTGTCCAGACACAAGAGCTTCTGCCATTGGCTGCTGAGATCACATGTCCTCTCTATATAAAAGGTATATAGTATATGTTTGGAAGTCAGATAGTGTAGATAAGTCCTCTACTGTGTGCCTGTGAAATTGACCTTGCAGCACATTTTTTTGTGCAATTACTGAGATTCCGACAGAAACAGCAGGGAGCAAGGCAGAGAACTGTGTTGTGCACTGCTTGTATTGTGCTGCATGCACGAGTATCCTGTCAATCTATTTTTTCACTTGCAAATGTGATAAAGCAAGCAAGCCCTTGTAGCCCACTGTTTGATTTTGTGGGGCTGAAATTCATCTGTATGCAGACACTGCAGAGCTTCTCAGTGCAGAGCACAAAAAGCTTTTTTTTTCATTTTGCTAATGTGATAGTGCAAGCTAGAGTAGCCCACTATGTCAATTTTTAGTGGGTGAAATTCAGGTATTTGCACAGTAAAAAAATATTTTTTCTGTTGCTAGGCAAAGTCCACAAAAGATTTTTTTGTGTCGCAAAGGTGATACACTCTGCTATAAGCCACCTACTATTTTAGTGGCGTTGAACTACAGCTGTTTTCAGAGTAAAAAATTTTTTTTTTTCTGTTGCTAGTCAAAGTCCACAAAAGACTTTTTCTGTCGCAAACGTGTTACTCTCTGCCATAAGCCTCCTAGTCCTTTGGTGGCGGTGAAATTCAGCTGTATGCAGATATTATGCAGAGTAAAAAAAATCTATTTTTTGCTGTGATTACTGTGATACAGCAGGCTAGATCTGAGTTTGATATACAGTTATATGAAAAAGTTTGGGCACCCCTATTAATCTTAAGCTTAATGTTTTATAAAAATTGGTGTTTTTGCAACAGCTATTTCAGTTTGATATATGTAATAATTGTTGGACACAGTAATGTTTCTGCCTTGAAATGAGGTTTTATTGTACTAACAGAAAATGTGCAATCTGCATTCAAACAAAATTTGACAGGTGCATAAGTATGGGCACCTCACCAGAAAAGTGACATTAATATTTAGTAGATCCTCATTTTGCAAAAATAACAGCCTCTAGTCACTTCCTGTAGCTTTTAATGATTTCCTGGATCCTGGATGAAGGTATTTTTGACCATTCCTCTTTACGAAACAATTCCAGTTCAGTTAAGTTTGATGGTCGCCGAGCATGGACAGCCCTCTTCAAATGATCCCACAGATGTTCAATGATATTCAGGTCTGGGAACTGGGATGGCCATTCCAGAACATTGTAATTGTTCCTCTGCATGAATGCCTGAGTAGATTTGGAGCGGTGTTTTGGATCATTGTCTTGCTGAAAGATTCTTCCCCTGCGTAACTTCAACTTTGTCACTGATTCTTGAACATTATTATCAAGAATCTGCTGATACTGAGTGGAATCCATGCGTCCCTCAACTTTAACAAGATTCCCGGTGCCGGCATTGGCCACACAGACCCAAAGCATGATGGAACCTCCACCAAATTTTACTGTGGGTAGCAAGTGTTTTTCTTGAAATGCTGTGTTTTTTTGCTGCCATGCATAACGCCTTTTTGTATGACCAAACAACTCAATCTTGGTTTCATCAGTCCACAGGACCTTCTTCCAAAAAGAAATTGGCTTCTCCAAATGTGCTTTTGCATACCTCAGCCGACTCTGTTTGTGGCGTGCTTGCAGAAACGGCTTCTTTCGCATCACTCTCCCATACAGCTTCTCCTTGTGCAAAGTGCGCTGTATAGTTGACCGATGCACAGTGACACTATCTGCAGCAAGTTGATGCTGCAGCTCTCTGGAGGTAGTCTGAGGATTGTCCTTGACTGATCTCACCATTCTTCTTCTCTGCCTTTCTGATGTTTTTCTTGGTCTGCCACTTCTGGCCTTAACAAGAACTGTCCCTGTGTTCTTCCATTTCCTTACTATGTTCCTCACAGTGGAAACTGACAGGTTAAATCTCTGAGACAGCTTTTTGTATCCCTCCCCTGAACAACTATGTTGAATAATCTTTGTTTTCAGATCATTTGACAGCTGTTTTGAGGAGCCCATGATGCCACTCTTCAGAGGAGATTCAAACAGGAGTACAACTTGCAAGTGGCCACTTTAAGTAGCTTTTCTCATGATTGCATACACCTGGCTATGAAGTTCAAAGCTCTATGAGGTTACAAAACCAAAAAAAGTGCTTTAGTAAGTCAGTAAAAAGTAGGTAGGAGTATTTAAAACAAGAAAATGATAAGGGTGACCATACTTATGCACCTGTCAAATTTTGTTTGAATGCAGATTGCACATTTTCTGTTAGTACAATAAACCTCATTTCAAGGCAGAAACATTACTGTGTCCAACAGTTATTACATATATCAAACTGAAATAGCTGTTGCAAAAACACCAATTTTTAAAAAACATTAAGCTTAAGATTAATAGGGGTGCCCAAACTTTTTCATATAACTGTATCTTGGAGCATATATTCTATGTTATGCAGGCCTCATCCACAGTGAAAAAAAATACTTTATTCGATTCCTCACGTTATACAGGAGGGGACAGCTCAGTTTGAAATAGTTTGGAGAATATCTCGTATGTTATACTGGCCTCGTCTGCACAAAAAAATACTTTCTTCTGTTACTAATGTGATACAGCAGGGGAAATCTCAGTTTTAAATAGTTTAGAGCATATCTTGTATATTATACAGGCCTCATCCACACTAAAAAAATACTTTCTTCTATTATTAATGTGATACATCAGGGGAGATCTAAATTTTCATTACTTTGGAGAATATCTCGTATGTTATACAGGCCTCATCCTCAATAAAAAAAATACTTTCTTCGGTTACTAATGTGATACAGCAGGGGACATGTCAGTTTAAAATTGTTCGCAACATATCTCATATGTTATACAGGCCTCATCCACACTAAAATAATACTTTATTCTGTCATTAACGTCATACACTAGCGGACAACTCAGGGTGCCAAGGGAGGGTGGTTCACTGCCATCAAGATGGGTTGGTAATACCAGAAAAACTGTTAGTGAAGGTGCAAGAGGCGAGGAAGAAATGGAGGAGGAAGAGATGATGGGCGAGCAACAGTCAGAACATGAAGAGGATAATCATCCGCTCTCTGTTTGTGTTTGGCGGGGGGGGGGCGGAGGAAGCAAACATCAGAATTACCCTGCCACCAACACAGCATGGGCTTGAAACTCATTGAAGAGCGTGACATATGAGTGCCTTCTTGCTGCACTGCAACATGATCCCCTTATAGTTATGATTTGAAATATTGCTGATTACTGGGTTGCCACTCTGCTACATCCACGTTATAAGAGTAAATTTTGCCAGATGCTTCCCGCCCTGGAAAGGGACCCACAAATGCTGGAATATCGAAACACGCTTTTACGCAGCCTTAAGATAGGTTTTCCCCAAGACAGCAGTGCAGCACACAGAGTGCATTGCAGCCTTACACTTTCAAGCTCCGACACGTCAATTAGTTGATGCCAAAATATTAGCAGTAGTGTAAATATCAGAAGCAATTTCTGTGAGTCCTTTCACACATTTTTTAGACCAACTTGTGCACCAGCACAACAGAGTACAAGTCTGACACGTTGTAAATGACTGGAGAGGATGGTGCACTCCTGAATGAGTCTCCATCTACTGAGTAGGCTCTAGTGGAAGAGGCGTCATTCCTAATTCTACTATTTCTATTGTAGTGAAATTGATGGCACTTTTCTGGTATCTGCCACTAATTTTTGGAAATATGGAAAATCCTGATTGGGTCTACTCTCCATCTAGGTTGGCTGTAGTGGAAGAGAGGTCTGTTCCCATTATACTATTTCTAATCTACTGAAATTGATGCCACTTCAGTGGTGTCAGGCCCTAATTTTTTAGCGTGAACACTCCTGGTTGGGTCTCCACTTGCTGGGTTGGCTGTAGTGGAATAAGTTTTGGTCTCCATTATAATTATACTGTAGTGAAATAAATTTTTTGGTGAAAATATTGTTTTCCACACAGGGGTACACAAACATGATAAACTCAAAATTGGTTTTCAATAAACAACCATCAGCCGCCCCATCAAATGCATCTGCTGCTTCTTCCTACTCCTCTGTTACCGTGCCAAGTTTTGTCACGCAGGTCTCTGACCACAGAACCTCCGGTTGTATACCTGCTTCAGCCACCCTGTCAGTGCTTCAGCAGCGTTTACAGCTTCAAGCTCACCGACTGTTGTGCGATGTCACCACACGTTGGAAATTGACGTAGCAGATGTTGGAAAGAATTTGTCAGCAGCAGAGGGCAGTTGTTGAGTACCAGCTTCAACACTCCCTTCGGAATTCAGGTTAGCCTCCACACATAAGAGCTGTTGAGTGGGCATGGATGTCTGACACCTGTGTCATCCTACAAAACTTTGAGGACTCCACCAAGATGATGAGTGGCGACGATGCCATAATTAGCATCACCATCCCGCTTCTCTGTCTACTGAAAGGCTCACTGCTCACAGTTAAAGAGGAGGCATTGCAGGAGGAGTAAGGAAATATACAGGGTGATGGTACACAGCCTAGCCTCGTCTCAACATGGATTGGGTGATAATGAGGAGGAGAAGGAGAACATGGACAGTCGTCCTCTTTGTGAGGACATGAAAGTCTTGGCTGTCTTGGACATCTTGCTACCCCTCTTTCAGTCTGTGGGAAAGCTGTATGAGTTTCAATAATGATGACCTTGAAAGGCCTAAACCGTGACTTTGCTTATGCAAGTTATTTCTCAAAACACATTACAGATCAGGACATTGCTCAACTCTGTAGTCATGAAATGCAAGGCGCAAAGAAAGATCTTTGTGTGTCGAAGCACCACCGAAAAGTGTGAGCTGATGTTGGACGGGCTGTCATTGCTTATTGAACAAGCTGCATTACAGGACTTTCCTGGGAGAAATGACAGATGGAGTAGATACAGTTTCCCTCTATGCCAGTCCTTTCACTGAGCTAAAGAATATGGCAGAGGTGAAATACAACTGTCACCGAGAAGAAGTGTAAGACTGAAGAACATTGGGCCCACCAATGGATTTGATACTGAAGGCCCCCATTTCTCCCCGCTGAAGAGCCACATAGGAGCTGCAATGTTTGCACTATGAACTCTCCTGAAGGAGAAGCCAGGTCCCACCGGGGGAGTCTCCAGTTCTCTGGTAGGCCCGTCCAACCCTGCCAAGAAACAACCCTGGCTAAAAAAAGTCTGTGTGAAGGTACCCAGACACTCTATTGCTGCTTTTTTACTGTGGACTGGCTCCAGCAATCTATAAGATTGCAATGTATAAGATCCCTTCACTGGCTCCCAATTGCCCAGCATATTTAGTTGAAACTACTAACACTGATGTACAAAACCATCCATAAGCTTTCTTCTTTGTACATATCTGAACTAATCTCCCGATATATTCCCTTGCGTAATCTCCAATTCTCCAAAGACCACCTTCTTTTCTCCTCCACACTTATTTGTTCTTCACCAAATCGCCTCCAAGACTTCTACCAAATATCTCCCATCCTCTGTAATTCTGTGCCTCAACACGTCCGATTAGCCACCACATCTGCTACTGGGTGCTAATACCAAACTGTGGCATGCCATTCACTGGATATTCCTGGCTAATTGGAGACAAGCTCATTCCCACAGAAAAGTACCAGCAAGTTAAGGAGATGCTGTCCTCTATCATCATGATGGAGTTTGCTCGTTGTCTAGTAGTTTGGTTTTTATTCTAAAGATCCTGCTCATTTTTATAGTTTAAAGTGAGCACACAGAGACTGTGGTTTCTGCAGCATCGCATCCAGGGATAGTGGTGGAGAAATTGCTGTACCATCAGTTTGAGGATGTGAGCCATGCAAGGCACGAGTCTGAGGTTTTCCCGGCGTAGGGCCCCATCAGGTTTGCAACGTTATTGCAGACGGCCTTCCCTCCAGGTTCAGTGGAGACAGCCATTGCTCAAACTCTACCTGGACAGCTGTCCACAACTCTTCAGATGTATGACTGCAATCTCCAAGGCATATTCATTTTAACACTGCCTGATTGCGGTGAGCCCTGGCTGCGCAGTACGGAGGTGGGGGGGATTCTCTCTGCACTGTTGGAACGTGTGTATCATTATAGCAGAGCTTGAAGGCACAGGTGGAGACCCTAGAGGATGTGGAGGAGGCAGAAGCACTGGAGAAAGGGTAAGATACATAGATTTGGCCTTGGGTATTCCAACACTTGCTCTCTAGTGACACCTTGGTGTCTAGTGGTTTAGTTCTCCATCCCCTGGTGTGTAGTAGTTTAGTTCTGCAACCCCTGTGTTCTTTGGACATTGCTACACATGCTTTCCCCCTCCTGAGTCTATGAAGCTTTGGATCAGACCTCTGATGCCCCAGAATAGATTGTATGAACAACTCTGCAGACTCACCAATCTGTGCTTCCCCACAGACAGTTGGGCGGCTGGAGAGTAGTGACGCGGGTGAAAACAAGGGTAATTGGGGTGCCACCTCTGTGGACTGTACTGTGTGTGATGTTAAGGTGGAGGAGCAGAGGCCACTTGATGCAGGGCTTGTCATCTAACGGAGCACATGTTCTTCCTGGCCCTCATCTACAAGGCATACCGCTGTGCTAATGCCAAAGAAAGGGAGTGGAGTCCAGTAACAGAAGTTTTCAAAATGCTGCACAATTGCTCACTGCAGCTAAACAAACCTACTTCTCATCTCTCATATCATACATGTCTTACAACCCTAAACAGCTATTCAGTACTTTCAAATCCCTCCTCTGCCCATCAGCTCCCCTTCCCTCTCCTCTCATCTCAGCCGAAGATTTAGCCTTATTCTTCAAGCAGAAGATTGACAACATAGGGCAAAGCTTTTGCTTAAAGTCCCAACAGCCCCTCATAACTACTCAACCCTCCTCCTCCAAAACCAGCTTCTCAGCCATCCTGAAATATCATCTTTACGCTCAAAATCACATCTCACCACCTGTGAACTTGATCCAATACCACCTCATTCAAAACGGTACTACAGTCTTCATCCCAAGCCTAACACTCCTCTTCAACCTGTCACTAACAACTGGCGTCTTCCCCTCATGATTCAAACATACCTTAATCATACCCATCCTCAAAAATCCCTCCCTTGACTCATCCTATGTTTAACTACCTCCCCATCTCACTTCTCCCTTATGCCTCCAAACTGTCATCCCACCTCTCCTCCTGCACCCTCTTTGACCACTTACAATCTGGCTTCCGACTGTACCATTCCACTGAAACTGCCCTGACTAAAGTCATCAATGGCCTGCTAACTGCCAAATCCAAGCAAAACTAATCTGTCCTTCTCCTCCTAGACCTGTCACTTGCCTTCGACACAGTAGACCATTCCCTCTTACTACAGACTCTCATCTCTCGGCATCACAGACTTGGCCCTGTCTTGGATCTTTTTATACCTAACCGACAGGACATTCAGTGTCTCCCACTCACACACCACCTCCTCATCTCGCCCTATATGTGTCGGTGTCCCCCAAGGTTCAATTCTAGGAAGCCTGCTCCTCTCCATCTACACCTTCAGCCTGGGACAGCTCATAGTCTCACCGCTTTCAGTATCACCTCTATGATGATGACACACGGATCTACCTCTCTGGACCTGATATCACCTCGTCTCTAACCAAAGTCCCACAATGTGTGTCCTCTATTTCATCTTTCTTCTCTGCTAGATTTGTAAAACTTAACGTGGATAAAACAGAATTCATCATCTTTCCGCCATCTCATTCATCCCCCCCCAACTGACCTATCCATCAAAGTGAATGGCTGACCACTCTCAGCTGTGATCCCATGCTTTGCTATCTGTGTACTCTCTTTTGCATCCTCCCCTGCCCAAGAGCTGTGGTATGATCAGACCATGTTCCTGTATGGTCAAACAGCAGGGACACATTTATTAGATTGTCTCAGCACTGGAAAAAAATTTTAAACACATCCAAGTGTGGAAATCATTATTATTCCAAGATGTATTGATTAAAATGAACTTTAAAATTAACTTTGTTTTTGGGTAAATGCCATTAATGACCGCCGGGGACTGAGCCATGCTGTAAACTAGTCGGACAGGTTCCTGGCAGCTTCTTCTCGCCCACTGCCCTAGGACAGGTATTTGTCTACTTGTTCAGCATTGCTGTGGTACCTAGCATTGTTAAATGCAACTAGACAAACAGTTGCAAAAATGTAACCTCTTATAGTTATTTTTTTTTGTTTAATTAATTAATTTATTTTTTATTAATGAAGTCCAATTTAATTTAATGAAACCTAAAAGGCAAGGTTGCGAAGTTAAATTAAAACATGTATTCCAAAAATAAAGAGACCATTTAAGTTAAAGTTAGAAATAAATGCCACGTGCCTTTACAAAATTGGATGGGACCAGATAATGTAGGTAGAGCCACTTGCCACATGGAAACATGTGCAACTGGCCGCTGTACTCAGATGGTGTATGTACACGTATCAATAAATTATTTCAAACAACGGGCATACCTTAGTAGGTGAACCTACTTGTGTTTAAGTTTCATAATTATATAGTTTTTTTTTTCTTTAACAAAAAGAAATAATTTAATTAATTTATGTCCACATCACTCTGTGAACCTGATAATTGATACTTGCTGCCCAACCCATAGGCAGCAGGTATCAAACACTGGCTGAATAATCTCAAAAGGGTTCAGAGAAAAACATACTTTAAAGGAATTGTTCCACAAACAAAGTTCATTTTAACCAATAGATATTGGAATAATAATAAGTCCCACCATTGGATGTGTTTAAAAAAAATGTTCATGTGCTGAGATAATCTTATATATGTGCCCCTGCTGTGCACTGCTGTGTCTCACCATGCATGGACATGGTCTGATCATACCACAGCTCCTGGGCAGGGGAGGAAGCAAAAGAGAATATACAGACAGGACAGCACGGGATTAGTGATGGGCGAATATGTTCAAAATCCGATCTCAAAAGTTAAGTTCGGCACGAATGTGGCACATTCGGATTCGTGATCGGAAAGTTTTTTTTAATTTTTACTTAAATTAGGGAAAATTCAGCAACGTTCGGCGAATAAGTGCGGCAACGAGATTGCGTGGCAACTACAGTGTTTTTAAGAGTTTGGCTACCACAGTGCCTGTGTATGATCAGTGGGGTGAAGTGTCAGGTGAGAGCTCAGAACAGGTCAGAGCAGCAGCGCACTTGCAATCTTTTTTTTTTCCTGTAACTTCAAGTGAAAAAAGCACATATAGCCAATCACAGCGCAGGAAGCATCTACACTGTCCAGACACAAGAGCTTCTGCCATTGGCTGCTGAAATCTAAATGTCCTCTCTATATAAAAAGTATATAGTATATGTTTGGAAGTCAGATAGTGTAGATAAGTCCTCTACTGTGTGCCTGTGAAATTGACCTTGCAGCACATATTTTTTTGTGCAATTACTGAGATTCAGACAGAAACAGCAGGGAGCAAGGCAGAGAACTGTGTTGTGCACTGCTTGTATTGTGCTGTATGCACGAGTATCCTGTCAATCTAATTTTTCACTTGCTAACGTGATAAAGCAAGCAAGCCCTTGTAGCCCACCGTTTGATTTTGTGGGGCTGAAATTCATCTGTATGCAGACACTGCAGAGCATCTCAGTGCAGAGCACAAAAAGCTTTTTTTTTCATTTGCTAATGTGATAGTGCAAGCTAGAGTAGCCCACTATGTCAATTTTTAGTGGGTGAAATTCAGCTATTTGCACAGTAAAAAAATATTTTTTGTCTTGCTAGGCAAAGTCCACAAAAGATTTTTTTGGGTCGCAAATGTGATACACTCTGCTATAAGCCACCTACTATTTTAGTGGCATTGAACTTTCAGAGTAAAAAAATTTTTTTTTTCTGTTGCTAGTCAAAGTCCATAAAAGATTTTTTCTGTCACAAACGTGTTACACTCTGCTATAAGCCACCTAGTTTTTTGGTGGCGGTGAAATTCGGTAGTATGCAGAGCTTATGCAGAGTAAAAAAATCTATTTTTTGCTGTGATTACCGTGATACTGCAGGCTAGAACCGAGTTTGTTATGTCTTGGAGCATATATTCTATGTTATGCAGGCCTCATCCACAGTAAAAAAAAAAATACTTTATTCGATTCCTCACGTTACACAGGAGGGGACATCTCAGTTTGAAATAGTTTGGAGAATATCTTGCATGTTATACAGGCCTCGTCTACACAAAAAAATACTTTCTTCTGTTACTAATGTGATACATCAGGGGAAATCTAAGTTTGAAATAGTTTAGAGCATATCTTGTATGTTATACAGGCCTCATCCACACTAAAAAATACTTTCTTCTGTTATTAACGTCATACACTAGGGGACATCTCAGGGTGCCTAGGGAGGGTGGTTCACTGCCATCAAGATAGGTTGGTGATACCAGAAAAACTGTTATTGAAGGTGCAAAAGGCGAGGAAGAAATGGAGGAGGAAGAGGTGATGGGCGAGCAACAGTCAGAACATTAAGAGGCTAATCATCCCCTCTCTATTCATGTTTGTGGGGGAGTGGGGGGGGGGCGAAGGAAACAAGCATCCGAATTACCCTGCCACCAACACAGCATGGGCTTGAAACTCATTCAAGAGCACGACATATGAGTGCCTTCTTGCTGCACTATCTGCAACATGATCCCCGTATAATTATGATTTGAAATATTGCTGACTACTGGGTTGCCACTCTGTTACATTCACGTTATAAGAGTAAATTTTGCCAGATGCTCCCCGCCCTGGAAAGGGACCCGCGAATGCTGGAATATCGAAACATGCTTTTACGCAACCTTAAGATAGGTTTTGCAGCTTTACACTTCCAACCTCCGACACATCAATTTGTCGATGCCAAAATATTAGCAGTAGTGTAAATGGGAGAAGCAATTTCTGTGAGTCCTTTTTTAGACCAACTTGTGCACCAGCACAACAGAGTACAAGTCTGACACGTTGTGAACGAATGGAGAGGATGGTGCACTCCTGAATGAGTCTCCATCTACTGAGTTGGCTGTAGTGGAAGAGGTGTCATTCCTAATTCTACTATTTCTATTGTAGTGAAATTGATGCCACTTTTCTGGTATCTGCCACTAATTTTTGGAAATGTGGAAAATCCTGATTGGGTCTACTCTCCATCTAGGTTGGCTGTAGTGGAAGAGGTGTCTGTTCCCATTATACTATTTCTAATCTACTGAAATTGATGCCACTTCAGTGGTGTCAGGCCCTAACTTTTTAATGTGAACACTCCTGGTTCGGTCTCCACTTGCTGGGTTGGCTGTAGTGGAAGAAGTTTTGGTCTCCATTATAATAATTATACTGCAGTGAAATAAATTTTTTGGTGAAAATATTGTTTTCCATACAGGGGTACACAAACATGTTAAACTCAAAATTGGTTTTCAATAAACAACCATCAGCCGCTCCATCAAATGCATTTGCTGCTTCTTCCTCCTCCTCTGTTACCGTGCCAAGTTTTTTCACGCAGGCCTCCGACCGCCGAACCTCCGGTTCTATACCTGCTTAAGTCAGGCTGAGTGAGAGCCCATCAGCTGTAACGAAAGTGGACATGCCTGCTGTGTTTGTTTCACCGAGCACACCACATGTTTCCCAATCCACCGTAACATCTTCACCTGCACCTCACTCACGGTCCAGCAGTTTGTCCGTTCCGCTGTACTCTGCCCTCTCTCAGCACTGCACCCAGCCCTCGGTCCCACAGTTGTAGTCACGTAAAAGATTATTTTCTATTACACATGACAAAGCTGAGAGGTTGAACTCCACCACCTCCAATCTGTAGGTTGCGGAAATGGTTGTCTTAGACCCTAATTTTTTTAAATGTGAACAGTTCAGATTGTGTCTCCATCTGCTGAGTTGGCTGTAGTGGAAGAGGTGTCGGTCCCCATTATACTACTTATAATCTACTGAAATTGATGCCAGTTTGGTGGTTTTGGGCCCTGATTTTTTAAAATGTGAACACTCCTGATTGTGTCTCCATCTATTGGGTTGGCTGTAGTGGCAGAGGTGTTGTTCCTAATTCTACTATTTCTACTGTACTGAAATTGATGCCACTTTGGTGGTTTTACGCAATTGGTTTTGGAAATGTGGGAATCCTGAATGGGTCTCTCCATCTATTTGGTTGGCTGTAGTGGAAGAAGTGTCATTCCTAACTCTACTATTTCTACTGTACTGAAATTGATGCCACTTTGGTGGTTTTAGACCCTAATTTTTTGAAATGTGGAGAATCCTGATTGGGTCTCTATCTATTGGGTTGGCTGTTGTGGAAGAGGTGTCGTTTCTAATTCTACTATTTCTACTGTACTGAAATTGATGCCACTTTGGTGGTTTTAGGTCCTAATTTTTTGAAATGTAGAGAATCCTGAATGAGTTTCCCCATCTATTGAATTGGCTGTAGTGGAAGAGGTGTCGTTCCTAACTCTACTACTTCTACTGTCCTGAAACTGATGCCACCTTGGTGGTTTTAGCCCCTAATTTTTGAAAATGTGAAGATTCCTCTTTGTGTCTCCATCTTCTGGGTTGGCTATAGTGGAAGAGTGGTCAGTCCACATTATACTAGTTCTACTCTAGTGATATTAATTCTTTGTGCAGATATTGTTGTCACAGGGGTACACAAGATATAATCGAAATTGGTTTTATTAGTACCGTGGTATATAAAGCAGGCTATATTTCATTTTTAAATTCTTTTGTGCTTATATTGTTTTTCATATATGGGTACACATTAGTAATGAGAGAGCACTAAATTTGCTCAACTTAGTAGTTCTGCGGTTTCTCAAAACCTACTCACATCTGCCAGAGCTGCTTGTGAAAGTACAACGCATGTCTGCTCATTTCAGAAAGTCAGCTACAGCTTCCGCCACCCTGTCAGTGCTTCAGCAGCATTTGCAGCTTCCTGCTCACCGACTGTTGTGCGATGTCACCACACGTTGGAAATTGACATAGCAGATGTTGGGAAGAATTTGTGAGCAGCAGAGGGCAGTTGTTGAGTACCAGCTTCAACACTCCCTTCGGAATTCAGGTCAGCCTCCACACATAAGAGCTGTTGAGTGGGCATGGATGTCTGACAACTGTGCCATCCTGAAAAACTTTGAGGACTCCACCAAGATGATAAGCGGAGATGATGCCATAATTAGCATCACCATCCCGCTTCTCTGTCTACTGAAAGGCTCACTGCTCACAGTTAAAGAGGAGGCATTGCAGGTAGAGTAAGGAACTATACAGGGTGATACTACACAGCCTAGCCTCGTCTCAACGCGGATTGGGTGATAATGAGGAGGAGAAGGAGAACATGGACAGTCGTCCTTTTGGTGAGGACACGGAAGTCTTGGCTGTCTTGGAAGTCTTGATACCCCTCTTTCAGTCTGTGGAAAGCTGTATGGATTTCAATAATGATGAGCTTGAAAGGCCTAAACCGTGACTTTGCTTATGCAAGTTATTTCTCAAAACACATTACAGATCAGGACATTGCTCAACTCTGTAGTCATGAAATTCAAGGCGCAAAGAAAGATCTTTGTGTGTCGAAGCACCACCGAAAAATGTGAGCTGATGTTGGACGGGCTGTCATTGCTTATTGAACAAGCTGCATTACAGGACTTTTCTGGGAGAAATGACAGCTGGAGTAGATACAGTTTCCCTCTATGCCAGTCCTTTCACTGAGCTAAAGAATATGGCAGAGGTGAAATACAACTGTCACCGAGAAGCAGTGTAAGACTGAAGACCCTGGGGCACACCAGAGGATTTGATTCTGAAGGCCCCCATTTCTCCCCGCTCAAGAGCCACATAGGAGCTGCAAAGTTTACTATGAACTCTCCTGAAGAAGAAGCCAGGGCCCACCGGAGGAGTCTCCAGTTCTCTGGTGGGCCCGTCCAACCCTGCCGAGAAACAACCCTGGCTAAAAAAAAGTCTGTGTGAAGGTACCCAGACACTCTATTGCAGCTTTTTTACTGTGGACTGGCTCCAGCAAACTATAAGATTGCAATGTATAAGATCCCTTTACTGGCTCCAAATTGCCCAGCATATCCAGTTGAAACTACTAACACTGACGTACAAAGCCATCCATAACCTTTCTTCTTTGTACATCTATGAACTAATCTCCTGAAATATTCCCTTATGTTATCTCCAGTCCTCCCAAGACCATCTTCTTTTCTCCTCCACATTTATTTGTACTTCACCAAATCGCCTCCAAGACTTCTACCAAATATCTCCCATCCTGTGTAATTCTGTGCCTCAACACGTCCGATTAGCCACCACATCTGTTACTTGGGTTCTAATACCAAACCGTGGCATGCCATTCACTAGATATTCCTGGCTAATTGGAGACAAGCTCATTCCCACAGAAAAGTACCAGAAGCTAAGGAGATGCTGTCCTCTATCATCATGAAGGAGTTTGCCCGTTGTCTAGTAGTTTGGATTTTATTCTAAAGATCCTGCTCATTTTTATAGTTTAAAGTGAGCACATAGTGACGGTGGTGTCTGTAGCATCGCATCCAGGTATAGTGGTGGAGAAATTGCTGTACCATCAATTTGAGGATGTGAGCCATGCAAGGCACGAGTCTGAGGTTTTCCCGGCGTAGGGCCCTATCAGGTTTGCACTGTTATTTCACACGGCCTTCCCTCCAGGTTCAGTGGAGACAGCCATTGCTCAAACTCGGCCTGGAAAGCTGTCTACAACTGTTCAGATGTATGACTGCAAACTCCAAGGCATATTCATTTTAACACTGCCTGATTAGGGTGAGCCCTGGCTGCGCAGTACGCAGGTGAGGGGGATTCTCTCTGCACTGTTGGAACGGAACGTGTGTTTCATTATAGCAGAGGTTGAGGGTGCAGGTGGAGACCCTAGAGGATGTGGAGGAGGCAGAAGCACTGAAGGAAGTGTTAGATACATAGGTTTGGCATTGGGGATTCCAACACTTGCTCTCTAGTGACACCTTGGTGTCTAGTTGTTTAGTTCTCCATCCCCTGGTGTGTAGTAGTTTAGTTCTCCAACCCCTGTTTTCTGTTAGTTTAGTTCTCCATCTTCTGGTGTGTATTTGTTTCATTCTCCAACCTTAGCTGTTTAGTAGTTTAGTTCTCCAACCCCTGTTTTCTATTAGTTTGGTTCTCCATCTTGTGGTGTCTAGTGGTTTAGTTATCTATCCCATGGTGTGTAGTAATTTAGTTCTCCAACTCTAGCTGTTTAGTATTTTCATTGTCCAAACCCTGTTGTATATTAGTTTACACTGTGTTCCAAATTATTATGCAAATAATATTTTCTCAGATTTTCCCAAATTACCTATATAAATTGCAGTCATTGTAATTTTCCAGTCAAATAACTATTAGAGTACAATTGAAAGGTTTTTGTACAAACTGCCTATGATAACAGCATATTTTTAAAAAAATAAAAAACTCAAACTGCACTCAAAATGCATGTTCCAAATTATTATGCACAGCAGAGTTTTCAACCTTTTCATTTTAATAAAGAACAAAAAAATTGTCATTTTTGAAATCATAAGCATTAGCAGGTTATTACAAACTGAAATCAAACAGTTTTCAACTCAAAACTTTATTCTAGGTGATGTTACATTTGCACATAGGACCGTTTGTTCGAAAGGAGCTTCTGAACTCTCTCATCCATTGAATTTGTCAGGTTTTGGAAGGTTTCTGCTTCAATTGTTTTGCACGAGGACAGAATACCCTCCCAGAGCTGTTGCTTAGATGTGAACTGCCTCCCGCCATCATAGACACTCCTTTTGATGATGCTCCAGAGGTTCTCAATGGGGTTGAGGTCAGGGGAGCATGGGGGCCACACCATAAGTTTGTCCCCTTTTATGCCCATAGCAGCCAGAGATGCAAATGTGTTATGTGCAGCATGAGACGGGGCATTATCATGCATGAAAATGATCTTGCTGCGGAATGCACGGTTCTTCTTCTTGAACCATGGAAGGAAGTGCTGTTTGAGAAACTCAACATACATTATGGAGTTCATCTTTACCCCTTCAGGGATCCTAAAAGGGCCGACAATCTCTCTCCCCATGATTCCAGCCCAAAACATTACTCCACCTCCTCCTTGTTAGCGCTGTAGCCGTGTTTGCATGGGGTGTCCATCAGCCAGCCATCCTCCACTCCATCCATCTGGACCATCGAGATCATTTCATGCATGATAATGCCCCGTCTCATGCTGCACATAACACATCTGCATCTCTGGCTGCATGGAATGATCTCGATGGTCCAGATGGATGGAGTGGAGGATGGCTGGTTGATGGACACCCCATGCAAACACGGCTACAGCGCTAACAAGGAGGAGGTGGAGTAATGTTTTGGGCTGGAATCATGGGGAGAGAGATTGTCGGCCCTTTTAGGATCCCTGAAGGGGTAAAGATGAACTCCATAATGTATGTTGAGTTTCTCAAACAGCACTTCCTTCCATGGTTCAAGAAGAAGAACCGTGCATTCCGCAGCAAGATCATTTTCATGCATGATAATGCCCCGTCTCATGCTGCACATAACACATCTGCATCTCTGGCTGCTATGGGCATAAAAGAGGACAAACTTATGGTGTGGCACCCATGCTCCCCTGACCTCAACCCCATTGAGAACCTCTGGAGCATCATCAAAAGGAGTGTCTATGATGGTGGGAGGCAGTTCACATTTAAGCAACAGCTCTGGGAGGGTATTCTGTCCTCATGCAAAACAATTAAAGCAGAAACCATCCAAAACCTGACAAATTCAATGGCCGAGAGAGTTCAAAAACTGCTCTCGAACAAGGGGTCCTATGTGGAAATGTAACATCACCTAGAATAAAGTTTTGAGTTGAAAACTGTTTTATTTCAGTTTGTAATAACCTGCTAATGCTTATAATTTCAAAAATGACAATTTTTTTGTTCTTTATTAAAATGAAAAGGTTGAAAACTCTGCTGTGCATAATAATTTGGAACATGCATTTTGAGTGCAGTTTGAGTTTTTATTTTTTTAAAAATATACTGTTATCATAGGCAGTTTGTACAAAAACCTTTCAATTGTACTCTAATAGTTATTTGACTGGAAAATTACAATGACTGCAATTCATATAGGTAATTTGGGAAAATCTGAAAAAATATTATTTGCATAATAATTTGGAACACAGTGTAGTTCTCCATGTTCTGGTGTATATTTATTTCGTTCTCCAACCCATCCATGCCAACCCCCAGGGGTTAACATCTGGTGATTGGGGTTTGGATTCTTCTCGGACCCTACTTCGTCCGGGCCCAGATCAACAGAAAAAAATTTTGGGCATCGCTACACATGCTTTCCCCCTCCTGAGCTTTGGATTGGACCTCTGATGCCCCAGAATAGAATGTATGAACAACTCTGCAGATTCACCCATCTGTGCTTCCCCACAGACAGTTGCGCGGTTGGAGAGTTGTGACTCGGGTGAAAACAAGGGTAATTGGAGTGCCACCTCTGAGGACTGTACTGTGTATGATGTTAAGGTGGAGGAGGAGAGGCCACTTGATGCAGCGCTTGTCATCTACTGGAGCACATGTTCTTCCTGGCCCTCATCTACAAGGCATACCACTGTGCAAATGCCAAAGAAAGGGAGTGGAGTCCAGTAACAGAAGTTTTCAAAATTCTGCACAATTGCTCACTGCAGCCAAACAAACCTACTTCTCATCTCTCATATCATACGTGTCTTACAACCCTAAACAGCTATTCAGTACTTTCAAATCCCTCCTCTGTCCATCAGCTCCCCTTCCCTCTCCTCGCAGCCGAAGATTTAGACTTATTCTTCAAGCAGAAGATTGACAACATAGGACAAAGTTTTTGCTTAAAGTCCCAACAGCCCCTCATAACTACTCAACTCTCCTCCTCCAAATCCAGCTTCTCAGACATTCTGAAAGATCATCTTTACTCTCAAAATCACATCTCACCACCTGTGAACTTGACCCAATACCATCCTACCTCATTCAAAACGGTACTACAGTCTTCATCCGAAGCCTAACCTTCCTCTTCAACCTGTCACTAACAACTGGCGTCTTCCCCTCATGATTCAAACATACCTCAATCACACTCATCCTCAAAAATCCCTCCATTGACCCATCCTATGTTTAGCCACTGCCCCATCTCACTTCTCCCCTATGCCTCCAAACTTCTGGATCAACACGTCCATTTTGAACTGTCCTCCCACCCACCTCTCCTCCTGCTCCCTCTTTGACCGCTTACAATCTGGCTTCCGACTGCACCATTCCACTGAAACTGCCCTGACTAAAGTTATCAATGACCTACTAACTGCCAAATCCAAGCAAGACTACTCTTTCCTTCTCCTCCTAGACCTGTCATCTGCCTTCGACACAGTAGACCATTCCCTCTTACTACAGACTCTCATCTCTCGGCATCACAGACTTGGCCCTGTCTTGGATCTTTTTATACCTAACTGACAGGACATTCAATGTCTCCCACTCACACACCACCTCCTCATCTCGCCCTCTATGTATCGGTGTCCCCCAAAGTTCAATTCTAGGACCCCTGCTCCTTTCCATCTACACCTTCAGCCTGGGACAGCTCATAGTCTCACGGCTTTCAGTATCACCTCTATGCTGATGACACACAGTTCTACCTCTCTGGACCTGATATCACCTCCTCACTAACCAAAGTCCCACAATGTGTGTCCTCTATTTCATCTTTCTTCTCTGCTAGATTTGTAAAACTTAACGTGGATGAAACCGAATGCATCTTATTTCCACCATCTCATTCATCCCGCCCCAACTGACCTATCCATCAAAGTGAATGGCTGCCCACTCTCAGTTGTGATCCCATGCAGTGCTATGTGTGTACTCTCTTTTGCATCCTCCCCTGCCCAGGAGCTGTGGTATGATCAGACCATGTTCCTGTATGGTCAAACAGCAGGGACACATTTATTAGATTGTCTCAGCACCGGAACATTTTTTTAAACACATCCAAGTGTGTAAATCATTATTATTCCACGATGTATTGATTAAAATGAACTTTAAAATTAACTTTGTTTTTGGGTAAATGCCTTTAATGACCGCCGGGGACTGAGCCATGCTGTAAACTAGTCGGATAGTTTCCCGGCAACTTCTTCTCGCACACTGTCCTAGGACAGGTATTTGCCTGTGTGTTCACCAATGCTGTGGTACCTAGCATTGTTAAATGCAACTAGACAAACAGTTGCAAAAATGTAACCTCTTATCGTTGTTTTTTTTTGTTTCATTTATTTATTTATTTTTTATTAATGACGTTCAATTTAATTTAATGAAGCCTAAAAGGCAAGGTTGCGAAGTTGCTACACAAAGGTTTATGACCAGTATCAAATATGTGGCAACAACGGCAGTATGGTCATAGGATGTACGGTATCTAGAGTAGACAATTAAAACATGTATTCCAAAAATAAAGAGACCATTTAAGTTAAAGTTAAAAATAAATGCCACGTGCCTTTACAAAATTGGATGGGACCAGATAATGTAGGTAGAGTCACTTGCCACATGGAAACATGTGCAACTGGCCGCTGTACTCAAATGGTGTATGTACACGTCTCAATAAATTATTTCAAACAACGGCCGCACCTTAGTAGGTGAACATACTTGTGTTTAAGTTTCACAATTATGTATTTTTTTTTCTCTTTAACAAAAAGAAATGCAATAAATGAATTAAAAAAGTTCACATGTCTTTACTAAATAGGATGGGACCAGGAAATCTAGGTAGAATCACATTCCAATAGCAATCATGTTTAACTGGCCGCTATATTCAGGTGATGTGTGTACTTGGCTAATATGAGACTATTGGAGTAATGAAGCGGGCCCCAAAAATGATTTTAAATAAACATTTGTGGGCCAGGCAACAGTTCACATTAGAAAATCTCACTTTTTTTTTTGCTACTACTGTGCTATAGAAACTAGGCCATATTTGAGCTTTTAATTCTTTTTTGTTGATATTCTGCTCCATCCAGGACTTCACATTACAAAAATCTAAATTTGTGTCTGATGCTACTGTGCTACATAAACCAGGCCACATCTGAGCTTTTAATTCTTTTGTGCTGATATTCTGCTCCATCCAGGGGTCCACTTTAGAAAATCTCAATTTTTTCGACTACTACCATTCTACAGAAAATAGGCCACATTTGAGCTTTTATTTCTTTTGTGCTGATATTCTGCTTCATTCTGGAGTTCACATTAGAAAATCTAAATTTGTGTCTGGTACTACCATGCTACATAAACCAGGCCACATCTGAGCTTTTAATTCTTTTGTGCTGATATTCTGCTCCATCCAAGGTTTACATTACAAAATCTAATTTTTTTCTGCTACTACCGTGCTTTATAACTAGGCCACATTTGAGCTGTTAATTATTTTGTGCTGATATTATGCTCCATTCACGAGTTCACATTACAAAATCTAAATTTTTTCTGCTACTACCGTGCTACATAAACTAGGCCACATTTGAGCTTTAAATTATTTTGTGCTGATACTCTGCTCCATCCAGGAGTTCACATTATAAAATCTCAATTTGTGTTGCTAATTGCGTGCTCCAGCCACACTATCTGAGCAAAAAAATGCTGATTGGTAATTTAGTGACAGGTGACTGACAAGTCTGGGCATAGGTTTGTTAAACATAAAAGAGGGGAAGGGTACATTCAACATCAGTGAGAAAAAGCAAGGTTGTGGTGGAAGGGGTAATAGGCTTGGTGTTCAAGGTGTACGTGGGGAAGGAGGTAATGTTAGTGAAAGCTCTACTAGACAAACACCTATCCAAAGACAACTGATAACTTCTGTTACGGGAAGGACTACTTCACTCCCTTTCTTTGGCAGCCGCACAGCAGTATGTCTTGTAGATGAGTACTAGAAAGAGCATGTGCTGCAGTAGATGACAATCGCTGCATCAAGTGGCCTCACCTCCTCTTCCTCCACCTCAACATCACACACCGTACAGTCCTCCAGTCCTCAGAGGTGGCACCCCAATTACACTTGTTTCCTTCACAACTCTCCAACCACCCAACTGACTGTAGGGACCCAAAAATGGGAGAGTCTGCAGAGCTGTTCACACATTCTATGCCATGGGCATCAAAGGTCTGCTCCAAAGATTCACAGGCTCAAGAGAAGGAAAGCATCTTCACTGATGCCCAATTTTTTTTCTATTGAACGAAGTAGGGTCCGAACAGAATCCTGACCCTCGTCACCAGACATAAACCCTCAGAGGGTATGTGATCCTGATGAGACTCAGAAACTGGAGGCGCACGTGGACTGAACTATGCTGTCAGGGCAGGAAGAGTAGGAGGGTGATTCTCATAATGAGCAGTGGGAGAACAGAGAGGATGACGATGAGGTTGTAGATCTCACTTGGTGTGAACCCAGAGGCATGCAGCTGAGTAGCTCAGCAGAGGAGGTGGCGGATGAAGAAAACGAGGAGGTTACGTTGTGGCCTACCGCACAGACATAGAGTGATGCAAACACGACAAGCACTGCATCCTCAGCCACAACTGTGACTGTGGCCAGAAGCGATCACCGGTCTGCAGTTTGCAAGGGCCGCAAGGGTTGCCTAGCCTGGGCCTTTTTTGAGATTGCAAAGGATGACCCAACTCACGTTATCTGATAACTTTGCAAAAAAACGACTCGATACAGGGAAAAATCGCTTTAATTTGACTACTACATGCATGAACCGGCACATGCGCCATCAACATTCCTTAGTTTGGGAATCTTACTGCAATAAAATGCGGACTAGCGTGACTCAGCAACCACCATCCGCCCTTCAACCACATCTCCTGTTTCATCCTTCTCCGTCACCATGGCAAGTGTTCTCAGACAGGTCTCAATCCGCAGAGCCTCCACTTGTTCCCCGCTACAGTCGGGGTGAGTGAGAGCCCACCAGCTGTTATGGAAGTGGACATGCCTGCTGTTTTTGTTTCACTGAGCACACCACATTTCTCAATCCACCATAACATCTTCGCCTGCAACTCACTCACAGTCCAGCAGTTTGTCATGTTCACCCCACCCCACCCTCACTCAGCACAGCAGCCAGCCCTTAGTACCGCAGTTGTGGTCATGTAAAAGATTGTTTCCTCCTAAACATCTCCAATCTGTTGACAACGGAATTGCTGTCTTTCTGACTGGTGAATACAGACGGTTTATGAAAGCTGATGGCTGTCGCAGTCCCCCAGTACCAGTTGCCCAGTCACCATTACTTCTCTAAGAAAGCTGTGTCTGCGTTACCCCAGCATGTGGCAGACAACATCATCTGTTCCTTGAAAAAATCAATGTCTGCCAGGGTGCATTTCAGCAATTCAGCAAAGACACCTGGATGAACAAGCATGGCCAGGGACATTACATCTCTCTGACTGGGCACTGGGTGACTCCACAGGTATTGGAATTCCCAAGGCTTGCAGGACCAACCTCTGTATGTAACACTTTCTCCAGTGTTTCTGCATTCTCCCCCTCCTCTACGGCCTTCCACCTGCGCCCTCATCCTGTGGCTTAATGAGACACTCGTTTCAACAGCGCAGAGAGAATCCCCCCCACCTCCATATTGTGCAGCTAGAGCTCGCCACAATCTGACAGTGTTAAAATTACTATGCCTTGGAGATTGCAGTCATACAGTTTAAAAGTTGTGGACAGCTATCCAGGCTGAGTTTGAGCAATGGCTGTCTCCACTGAACCTGGAGCCAGGTAAGGCCGTGTGCGATAACAGAGTGAACGTGGTGGCGGTCCTACGTGGGGCAACCTCACACACATGCCTTGCATGGCTCACATCAAGTGATGAGTGAGCACAAAAATGCTCGGGTACTTGTTACTCTAGTTGAGCAAACTGGAATGCTAGAGTGCTCGACCCGAGCCACGAACATTCCAATGTGATTCTATGGGAAACTGGAGCATTTTTCTGGAGCCCCCCCCCCAGAGGTCTGCAGGGGGCCTAAAAACTGCCCAAATCAATGGGAATAGTGCTGAAATGACATGGGAACAGCATGATGAAGACCCCTGGTAGCATCTCTGACTCCCAGGTCACTGCTGCTGTGAACAATGTTATCAGTATGAGTATTACGCCACTTTTATGGGCTCACAATAAAAAATACAAAAAGGAAACCAAAATGGATTTTCCTGGGAAAAAATGATAAGGAATAGTGATGAGCGAGTACTAAAATGCTTGGGTACTCGTTGTTCGGGTCGAGCAAATTGGAATGCTCGAGTGCTCGGACTGAGTAACGAGCTCAATGTAACTCAAGCACTTTTCCGGCGGCTCCCCCCGGCGGTCTGTAGAAGGCCTTAAAATTGCCCAAATTGATGGGAACAGTGCTCAAATGACATGGGATGAGCATGGGGAAGACGCCTGGAAGCATTTCGGATGCCCAGGTCACAGCTGTCAACAATGTTGATAGAGGTATTCACCACTTTTATGGACTTACAATAAAACATGAAAAAACAAAACCAAAATGGATTTTCCTGGGAAAAATGTTAAGGAACATCCTTTCCAGGGTAATGGCTTGTATATAAGGCAAAATAAATGACCAAAAACAAAAATGCTCCTCCACACCTTGGGCTATGCTCACACAGAGCGTTTTTGATGTGTTTTTGCACTTTTGCATTGCTTTCAACCAAGATAAATGCATTCACTGGGAAATGTCATTTTAACATTTTACAACCTTATCTGGCCATGTTCTGTATGACACATCATCAGACACATCCTGTTTCATTTATGATGGAGTGATTCTGAAAGTCACAAAGCCTATTTTTCTAGGGTCATCAGGCGGCCCTTACTATTCTTAAAGGGCCAGCAGTCAGTCCTCGCTATTGTTAGAGCGCCATCAGCCGGCTATGCTTTGTTGTTCCCATTATTAACAAGTGGGTCTTCTATACTGTTATTTCATATGCAGTGACTGCAAGGGCTGCCAAAAATTTGTACACAACCCAATACCCCTTTGAAGAGACATAAAGGAGGGTTTCAGTAAATAAAATGTTCCCTTTATAAAGGAGTGGGTCTCCAAAATTGGTAATGTTCATGCTGTGACTGCAAGGGCTGCCAAAATTTAGGAAAAACTCCACTAACAATTTAAAGACACATAGAGCTGGGCCACAGTAACGAGTACATGTTCCCATTAGAAAGGAGAGGGTCTGCTATACAGTTATAGGGTATGCAGTGAGTCCAACGGCTGCCAAAATTTGGGAAAAACTCCACTATCAATTTAAAGACACATAGAGCAGGGCAACAGTAATGACATATTCCTATTAGAAAGGAGAGGGTCTCCCATACTGTTTGCCTATGAAGTGACTGCAATGGCTGTCAAAAATTTGGAGGCACTCCAATGTCCCTTGCAAGAGACATAGAGGTCAGAGGACCTCCTGAAAGCAATGTTCCCATTATTAGGAAGTGGGTCTCCCGTAATGTTTGCCTATGCAGTGAAGCAACAGCTGCCAAAAATTTGGAGGAACTCCAATGCCTCTTTCAAGACACGTAGAGGTGAGAGAGCCTCCTAAAAACAATGTTCCCATTATTAGGAAGCGGGTCTCCCATAGTGTTTGCCTATGCAGTGAAGCAACGGCTTCAACGGCCAAAAATTTGGAGGAACTCCAATTTCCCTTGCATGAGACGTACTATAGATATATTGATATGCTGCATATGGTGGTGATATGGTGGTGGAGGATGAGGATGCGGAGAAGGAGGAGGATAAGAGCAAATTAACAAAATCAGGAGGCATATACCCATGTCTGGGTGTGAAGACAGAGGTGCATGGGAATAGAGTTAGACCTCCACGAAAAAAGACACTGTATTTGAGTTTATGTTACACTGCTATCATTCGGTGGTGTTGAGAAGTCTGGCCCAATCCAGCCCTTGTTAATTTTTATAAGAGTCAGCCTGTCAACATTTTCAGTTGACAGGCGGATGCGCCTATCGGTTATAATTCCACCGGCGGCACTAAAAACCCGTTCTGACAAAACGCTAGAAGCAGGGCAGGCCAAGGCATAGAGTGCCAGTTCATGCCACGTGTCCAGCTTGGATACTCAAAAATTATAAGTCACAGAGGAATCACAGAGGACGTTGGTACTGTCGGCAAGGTACTCCCTCAGCATCTTCCGAAACTTTGCACTCCTTGTGAGAGTACCCCCCGCCTCAGGACCTGTGCGGTCTGAGAAAACTGTCACAGAACTTTGACAGTGTTCCCCTCCCTCTGCTGGATTGCATTTGTGGCTCTCTAGATTGTACTCCTTGGTTGTCCAACGAACTGTGACCTCTGTTGCCAGCGTCTTCAGTTGGGAATTTTTTCATTAATTCCGCAACAAGGGCCTTCTCGTACTGCCCCATTTTATTAGGCTTGTCCAGCAAAGGAATAAGAGACATAATGTTTTCCCCATGGTGTGGGTCTAGAAGCGTCACCAACCAGTAATGACTGTCACCCAAAATTTGGACAACGCGAGGGTCACAGGAAAAGCAGCGTAACATAAACTCAGCCATGTGTGTCAGACTGCAAAGAGGCAAGACTTCCATGTTCTCACCAAGAGAACAACTGACCATATTCTCCTCCTCAACCTCCTCCTCTTCCTCCTCCTCCCTGTCCTCAGGCCATCCTCGCTGAACAGACGGCATGGTAGTTGTGCAGGTAGTACCGTCTATAGCACAGGAAACTAGCTCCTGTTCTTTCTCCTCCTCCTCTTCCTCATTGTCACCCAATCCACTTTGGGATGAGATGAGGCTGGGCTGTACAGTCATGGCCAAAAGTTTTGAGAATGACACCAAAATTATATTTTCACATGATCTGCTGGCCTCTGGTTTTTATTAGTGTTTGTCTGATGTTTATATCACATACAGAAATATAATTGCAATCATATTATGAGTACCAATAGGTTATATTGACAGTTAGAATGAGTTAATGCAGCAAGTCAATATTTGCAGTGTTGCCCCTTCTTCTTCAAGACCTCTGTAATTCTCCCTGGCATGCTCTCAATCAACTTTTGGACCAAATCCTGACTGATAGCAGTCCATTCTTGCATAATCAATGCTTGCATTTTGCCAGAATTTGTTGTTTTTTGTTTGTCCACCCGTCTCTTGATGATTGACCACAAGTTCTCAATGGGATTAAGATCTGGGGAGTTTCCAGGCCATGGACCCAAAATCTCTATGTTTTGTTCCATGAGCCATTTAGTTATCACCTTTGCTTTATGGCAAGGTGCTCCATCATGCTGGAAAAGGCATTGTTGGGCGCCAAACTGCTCTTGGACGGTTGGGAGAAGTTGCTCTTGGAGGACATTCTGGTACCATTCTTTATTCATGGCTGTGTTTTTAGGCAAGACTGTGAGTGAGCCGATTCCCTTGGCTGAGAAGCAACCCCACACATGAATGGTTTCAGGATGCTTTACAGTTGGCATGAGACAAGACTGGTGGTAGCGCTCACCTCTTCTTCTCCGAATAAGCTGTTTTCCAGATGTCCCAAACAATCGAAAAGGAGATTCATCAGAGAAAATGACTTTGCCCCAGTCCTCAGCAGTCCACTCCCTGTACCTTTTGCAGAATATCAGTCGGTCCCTGATGTTTTTTCTGGAGAGAAGTGGCTTCTTTGCTGCCCTCCTTGAAACCAGCCCTTGCTCAAAGAGTCTCCGCCTCACAGTGCGTGCAGAAGCACTCACACCAGCCTGCTGCCATTCCTGAGCAAGCTCGGCACTGCTGGTAGTCCGATCCCGAAGCTGAAACAGTTTTAAGATACGGTCCTGGCGCTTGCTGGTCTTTCTTGGGTGCCCTGGAGCCTTTTTGACAACAATGGAAGCTCTCTCCTTGAAGTTCTTGATGATGCGATAGATTGTTGACTGAGGTGCAATCTTTGTAGCTGTGATACTCTTCCATGTTAGGCCATTTTTGTGCAGTGCAATGATGGCTGCACGTGTTTCTTTAAAGATAACCATGGTTAACTGAAGAGAAACAATGATACCAAGAACCAGCCTCCTTTTAAAGTGTCCAGTGATGTCATTTTTACTTAATCATGACTGATTGATCGCCAGCCCTGTCCTCATCAACACCCACACCTGTGTTAATGGATCAATCACTAAAACGATGTTAGCTGCTCCTTTTAAGGCAGGACTGCAATGATGTTGAAATGTGTTTTGGGGGTTAAAGTTCATTTTCTGGGCAAATATTGACTTTGCAAGTACAGTAATTGCTGTTAAGCTGATCACTCTTTGACATTCAGGAGTATATGCAAATTGCCATTACAAAAAAGGAAGCAGTAAACTTTGGAAAAATTACTATTTGTCTCATTCTCAATACTTTTGGCCATGACTGTATGTATTCACCCTGTATATTTCCTTGCTTCTTCTCATCGTGCTCCGCCTGCAATGCATCCTCTTTAATTGAGAGCAGAGAGTGTTTCAGAAGACAGAGAAGCGGGATGGTGATGCTAATTATGGCGTCATCGCTGCACACCATCTTGGTGGAGTCCTCAAAGTTTTGGAGGATGGTACTAATGTCTGACATCCATGTCCACTCCTGAGGTTTTATGTGTGGAGTCTGAAATGAATACTGACGGCCTTGTTGATACTGGCAGTCAACAACTGCCCTCTTTTGCTCACAAATCCTTCCCAACATCTGCAATGTAGAGTTCCAACACATAGGGACATCGCAAATCAGTTGGTGAGCTGGAAGCTGCTAATATGCTTAGGTGACAAACCACTCAACACTGAAGAGTTGTGGACAGCTCTGAAAGAGCAGGCAGATCTGTGGCTTGCACCGCTGAACCTACAGCCAAGCATGGTAGTGTGTTACAATGGCCAGAACCTGGTGGCGGCTCTGAGGCGAGGAGAGCTCACACACACGTACCATGCCTGGCCCATATGCTTAACCTTGTGGTTCAGCGGTTTCTCAAAACCTACCCGGATCTGTCGGATCTGCTTGTCAAAGTACACTGCCTGTGTGCCCATTTTAGAAAGTTAGCTATGGCTTCCGCCGCTATTGCCGTGCTTCAGCTGCTATAAGCCACCTAGTCAACACCATCATGTCCTATCCAAAGACAACTGACAAGGAGGGGCTACTCCACTCTCTTTCTTTGGCAGCCGCAGAGCGATACGCCTTGTTGATAAGGGCCAGAAAGAGCAGGTGCTCCAGTGGATGGCAAGCGCTGATTCAAGTGGCTTCTCCTCTTCTTCCTCCACCTCAACATCACACACAGTACAGTCCACACAAGTGACCCTCCAATTACCCTTGCTTCCCCCCGTGTCACAACTGTTCAAATGCCCAACTGACTGTAGTGAACCACAGATGGGCAAGTCTGTGGATCTGTTCACCCATTCTATACCATGGGCATCAGAAGTGTACTCCAAACATTCACAGAGTCAAGAAGAGGAGGAAAGCATCTGCACCGATGCCCAAATTCTTTTTACGTTGCATTCGGGGCAGTACAGAGTAGCATCTGAGCAGGTTCCTGACCCTCGTCACCAGGCGTTAGTCACTGGGAAGAGAGGTCATCTTGATGAGACTCAGATACCTGAGGCTCATGCGGACTGTACTGTACTGTGAGGGCAACAAGTGGAGAAGGGTCACTCTGAGGCCGAGGAATGGGATAACATATTGGATGATTGCGAGGTTGAATATCCTACTTAGTGTGAACCTAGTGTCACGCAGCCGAGTAGGTCATCTGAGAAGGTGGAGGAAGAAGACGAGGAGGTTACCTTCCGCCCTACGGCGCAGACACGGAGTGATGCAAGCGTTAGGAGCACTGCATCCTTAGCCAGTAGAGGGAAAAAGGACAATAATTTAACTACTACATGCATGAACCTTCACATGCGAACACAACATGCATTACACTGGGAATCTCACTGCGCTAAAATGTAGACCAGCGGACCTCAACAACCATCAGCCACCCCATCAACCGCATCTGCTGCTTCTTCCTCCTCCTTCCTCCTCCTTCCTCCTCCTCTGTTACCGTGCCAAGTATTGGCACGCAGATCTCCCACTGCAAAACTTCTGGTTCTCTACCCACTCCAGTCAGGCTGAGTGAGAGCCCGTCAGCTGTAATGGAAGTGGACATCCTGCTGTGTTTGTTTCAAAGAGTACACCACACGTTTCTCAATCCACCGTAACATCTTCGCCTGCACCTCACTCACTGAGGTGTCTGTTTCACCATACTCCGCCCTCTATCAGCACCACAGCCAGCCCTCGGTCCCGCAGTTGTGGTCACGTAAAAGATTGTTTCATCCTACACATGACAAAGCTAAGAGGTTGAACTCCACCATCTCAAATCTGTTGGCCACGGAAATGCTGCCTTTCCTCCTTTTAGGTCAGACGGTTTCTGAAAGCTGATGGCTGTCGCATTCCCCTAGTATTAGTTGCCCAGTCACCATTACTTCACTAAGAAAGCTCTGCCTGCGCTACACCAGCATGTCACAGACAACATCACCGGTTCATTGACTAAATCTATATCTGCCAGGGTGCATTTCACCACAGACACCTGGACAAGTAAGCATGGCCAAAGACATTACATCTCGCTGACTGGGAACTCCTGTGACTCTGGTGGCTGTGGGGACAGGCGGGGAAGGGGCTGCTCCACAAATCTTGAAATCCCCAATGCTTGCAGAACAAACTTCTGTATTATACACTTCCTCCACTGCTTCTCTGTACTCCACCTCCTCTAGGGCCTCCACCTGTACAATTAACCTCTGCCTTAACGAGACATGCATTCCAACAGTGCAGAGTGAATCCACACTTCCTCCGTACTGCACAGCCAGGGCTCACCGCAATCAGGCAGTCTTAAAATGAATATGCCTTGGAGATCGCAGTCATACAGCTGAAGAGTTGTGGAAAGCTCTCCAGGCTCAGTTTCAGCAATGGCTGTCTCTGCTGAACCTGGAGCCAGGGAAGTGCCGTGTGCGATAACGGTGCAAACCTGTTGGCGGCCCTACGTCGAGGCCAACTCACACACGTGCCTTGCAAGGCTCACGTCCTCAACCTGATGGTACAGCGATTTCTCCGCCACTATCCCGGCCTGGATGATCTGCTTCAGAAAGTACGGAAGCTGTGTGCTAACTTCGCATCCCTCATGTCATCAACTTGCATCGATACAGAGGTCTTTCTCCATGTCAGTTAATAGGTTGATATGCGATGTGCTGATGCGGTAGAATTCCACTCTGCACATGTTGCAGCGATTGTGGCAGCAGCATCGAGCCCTGACGCAGTATGTTATGTCTTATAGCCTAAGCCAACGCAGTACGGATGTGGGGCATATCACGTTTACAGAGTGGGACAACATTAAAGACCTCTGCACCCTTCTGCACAGTTTTGAAACGGCTACTAAACTAGTTAACGCTGACAATGTCGTCATCAGCATCACTATTCCGGTCATCTACATGCTGGAGAAGACCTTGAATTGCGTGCAGCAGGAGATGGTTGTCCCAGAAGAAGAGGAGGATGCAGAATGGAAAAGAATGTCTCAAAGTTCCAGATTGTCGTCACACAGGCAGATGCCAAGTGACAGTGGCTTCCTGTGATAGAGGGGGTTTAGTGATACCAGACATACTGTTAGTGAATGTGCAAGAGCCAAGGAACAAATGGAGGAGGAAGAGGTGATGGGCGAGCAACAGTCAGAAGATGAAGAGAATAATCATCTCCTCTCTGTTGAACGTGGGGATAAGGGGAGGGGATGGAGGAAACATGGAGGGGACTCGGGAAACATGCATCAGTGTTACGTGACGCGCCCCCAGAGCCGTGGGGTACTTGGCAGCTGGGCCTCTGGCTGCTGGTGGGGGATATCACGGTGGCTGGCCCGGTCCGTGGCCCAGAGTGGTCAACAAAAAGGGGGGAAATGTTATTTATATGGGGTTTGTAGTTTTAGGAAGTGTTCGTAACGCCACCTGTGGAATGCTGCCAAAGGCAGCCGCCGCTGAAGAGCAGTCCTTTGAAGCTGATGTTACTGCTGCAGGGATGGTGTGGCTCTCCACAGGAAGAGCTAGCTCCAGGGCAGTGTAGATTGTGTTCATTGCGCTGGGCATTGTAGTGCAGGGGGAAAGCTGGCACAGCTGAAATAATGGACGAAGGCAGTGCGGTGCAGTCATCCGAGTTTTTACTCACAGTTCTTATGAAAGTTCCACTGGTGCACTGTACGGGTGCCAGCCTCCCACGTCGCGCTGCGTTCACCAGACCGGGGGTTCAGCTCTTCCCCAGGTAGTTTAAGAGCACCTGACGAAACCCCGCTTTCTTGTGTTCCTCTCTAGACCGTCTTCACGCTGGGTCTTCTCCCTCCTGCCCTGCTCTTCCCCACTCTCAGTCCCGCTCGGGTGCTCTGAAGTCCCTCCTGTCTTTCTGGACTTCCCGGACCTGCTTGACCCTCACGGAGATTAGAATCAGGCTTTGGCAACTGAGCTATAAAAGCCAGAAGCCTCCGGATTTTCCAGCCGAGACCTGGAGTAACACGGCAGGTCCAGGGGCCGGTCCCCTTCTTGCGGCCTACGATCCCTCTGTCTTCTGACAGATTCAGGGCGTACGGGTGCCGTCCTGCACTCGCCGTACCCCCTAGGATCCCTTTAACAGAACGGAGCCTACTCCTCTGCTCCCATCCTGGGCCTCTAACACTAGGCCCTATTTGTGGAGCAGAGCTCCTAATGAGACTCTGCTCCCAGACTGTCTTCACTCACTGACCTACTCAACTCCACTGACCTGCCACCCTAAGATGGCTTCCCTTTAAATACCTACTACTATGGTGCTCTCCTAAACTGCTTCCTCCACCCACACCCAATACTGGTTCCCCCTACCTTTGGGTTCCCCCCACTCCAGCCAGGGACAGGGCTCAGCACTGCGCATGCATCTTGCCTCTCCAGCCGGCCTGTAGCAGTGTAGTGTTGGATGCAGGTGTTGGGGTTCCGGGCAGCACTCCCTCCTTACCTAAGAGAAGGAGACACCACACTTCTGGGTGAGGTGCAGTACCTCTGTGGTGACTGAACCCTCAGGGGCGCCATATTACGCAGCCAACAACAGAGTCTGGCTTTGGACCACCTGGAAGAGCCCAACATATGAGTGCCTTCTTGCTGCACTTTCTGCAACATGATTCCCATATAGTTAGGATTCGAAATAATGCTGACTACTGGGTTGCCACTCTGTTAGATCCACGTTATAAGAGTAAATTTTGCCAGGTGCTTCCCACCCTGGAAAGGGACATGCTAATGTTGGTGTATCGAAACAAGCTTTTAAGCAACCTTAATAGAGCTTTTCCCCTAGATAGAAGTGAGGCACACAGTGCGCATCGCAGCTGTAGTCTTTCAACCTCTGGCAAGTCAGTTCGTCAGCGCCAAACCATTAGCAGCAGCAGCAGAGTAAGTGGCATAAGCAATTTCTGTGAGTCCTTTCACACATTTTTTAGACCAGTCCGTGCACCAGCACAACAACAAGTCTGACACTTGGAGAACGACTGGAGAGGATAGAGGAGGACTATGTGAGGATTTTGACCTTTTTACATTTTGGTCTTCAAAAATGGAGGAATGGCCTGAGTTCGCCTGTCACGCCTTGGAGTGGAGGTTTTATCATGTTCGGCAGCCAGCGTTCTCTCAGAACGTGCTGGCGGTGTCCTGACGGATAAGCGCACCTGGCTGTCCCATGAAAGTGTTGACCACCTAACTTTCATCAAGATGAACAACTCATGGATCTCAAAGGACTTTTGCACCCCAATTGCAGACTGTGCAGAGTAGGCGATGTTGTAGTTTTTAGTGTGCTGCATTGATCTTACAGAATTGCAGTCTGCAATATGGCTTTTGTGCCTGCTCCTGCTGCTGCTGCAGGTTTTAGGCCCTAATTTTTGGAAATGTGGGGAATCCTGATTGGGCCTCCATCTATTAGGTTGGCTGTAGTGGAAGGTGTGTTGGTCCCCATTATACTACTTATACTATAGTGAAATTGATGCCACTTTGGTGGTTTTATGCCCAATTGTTCTCCATCTATTGGGTTGGCTGTAGTGGAAGAGTTGTCGGTCCCCATTATACTACTTATACTTTAGTGAAATTGATGCCACTTTGGTGGTTTTAGGCCCGATTGTTTTCAAGTGGGAACAGTCCTGATTGGGTCTCCATCTATTGGGTTGGCTGTAGGGGAAGAGGTGTCATTCCTAATTGTACAATTTCTACTGTACTGAAATTGATACCACTTCGGTGGTATTAAGCCCTAATTTATGGAAATGTGAACACTCCTGATTGGGTTTTCATGTGCTGTGTTGGCTGCAGTGAAAGAGGTTTTGGTCTCAATAGTAATGAGCAAGCACTAAAATGCTTGGGTACTCGTTGCTCGGGTCGAGCAAATTGGAATGCTCGAGTGCTCAGTCCGAGTAGCGAGCCCAATGTAAGTCTGTGGGAAACTCGAGCATTTTTCCGGCGGCTTCCCCCGGTGGTCTGCAGAGGGCCTAAAATTGCCCAAATCGATGAGAACAGTGCTCAAATGATATGGGAACAGCATGTGGAAGACCCTTGGAAGCATTTATGACTCACATGTCACTGCTGTCGACAACGTTGATAGAGGTATTACGTCACTTTTACGGACTCACAATAAAACATACAAAAACAAAATCAGAATGGATTTTTCTGGGAAATATGTTAAGGAACATCCTTTCCAGGGTAATAACTTGTATATAAGGCAAAATAAACAACCAAAAACAAAAATGCTGCTCCACACCTTGGGCTATGTTCACACGTGACGTTTTTGATGCGTTTTAGCACTTTGCATTGCTTTCAACGAAGACAAATGTTTTCACCGGAAAATGTCACTTGAACATTTTACAACCTTATCTGGCCATGTGGTGTGTGAAACATCATCAGACACATCCTGTTTCATTTATGAAGGAGGGATTGTGAAAGTCACAAACATTATTTTTACAGCCTTACTATTCTTAAAGGGCCAGCTGTCGGCTATGGTTTGTTGTTCCCATTATTAAAGAGTGGGTCTCCTATACTGTAATTGCATATGCAGTGACTGCAAGGGCTGCCAAAAATTTGGGCGCACCTCAATACCCCTTTGAAGAGACCCTGTGAGTTTTGCCTGGCTGAGCCCAGAGCAGGAGCAGATCAGGAGATCCTGTGTGTTCTGAGGGTGTCTGCTGTGTGATACACTGGACAGGGCGTCTGAGGAGAACTGTAATTACTGAACTGCAACAAGACTCTCTCTCTACAAGCTTTTCTGTGGGGCTTGATAACCCCTGGCCCTGGTGAAGCTGTGCCCCTGCTTAAGAACAAGTGCTGAGCTGGGGAAAGCTGTGTGGCTCTTTGGAGTTTTGTGGAAGTCCATGCTGAGTGACTAGAGACTTTGTTCTGAAGGAGCCAAGTGTCGAATGAGAGGGAAAGAGACTGAGGATATCATCTCTGTGACGGAGAGTGTGGTCGGTAGTCTGGAAAACAGTGAGTGACTGCGAGAGGAGAGAAGGAGTCCGGTGCCATTCACATTGAGAGGACACTGACAAGCCTTGTGAAGAGTTCTTCCCAGACCTTAACCTGAGGCTACAGGACTAAAGTCCCTGGCGTGTGGGCTCGGCATTGGCCGATAAGACAAGGAGCCGTTGCTGTTTTTGTGAACGTTGCTTTTTATTTTGACGCCAAAGTTTTCCCGGGACTAGCTGCAGCCACCGTGATTCACAAACCTGTGATAGACCACATCTGAGTTTAACGGTACCGTAACTTTAAGATACCCGGGTATCCCTATACTAGGGGAATAAGAGCAATTGGTGTAGTTTCATGCATTGTTATTGTTAATAGCGGTAGGATTGTACTCAGTGTGCCATCTCAGGAGTCCCTATAGAACACCCTCACTAGATCGACAGTGTTTAGGTAAAATTGTTCCAGATCTTTAGAATAATTCACATAATCTGGAAACCTTGAGATTGGCACATTGATTTCAGCTTTTGCTGATTGTGTGTATTTAGGACAGAGTCCCAGGTAGAACCTGAGACTGATTCATGCAATACTGAATTTTAGTCTAATCCGTGTTTTAGTAAAGAAAGTGTTGTTTATTTATGTCTCTGTCTCAGTTTGTGACTCACTGGATCCCTCTCGGACCTCTGGTCATTACAGTTTTGGCGTAGTCAGCAGGATCCAGTGCTTGTCATGGACGGAGGCGAGGGAAGAAATGACTGCCGCACCAGCAGCCCCCCCGCTGATAGCGGAACCTCTGGCAGCCGTGGCAACTTTGGGAGGATATGTGCTGGTAGGAGCTTTACTCCAGCACATGCCGAAATACGACGGGCGTAACATGCCGTTGCAGGATTGAGCTGAGAGGGTCCGGAGTGTTCTGCGGATGTGTAATCTGGCCCCCGCATTACGAGCAGAGTAGGCATTAAATACACTAGAGGGCGACGCTAGGTGGATGGTGATGGTACGTCCAGAGTCAGAGAGGAGCACGTTAGAGAAAATCTTGGAATCTTGGAGTTCGGGAGGCCGGGCTCACGTGGCCCAGCTTCGTTCCTTGTTTTTCAATCGGCCCCAAAGGGAATGTGAGACCATGATGCAGTACTCGAATACCTTACAGGAAATGTTGAATGAGGTGCAGCGACTAGACCCAGGGGCCTTGGGTGCATTCCGAGAGGTAGACCTCTTGCTCCGGGATCAACTCATAACAGGGTTAGCCAATAAACTCCTTTAAGACAAACTAATGGAGATGACCCAAGCTACCCCAGAATTATCCTTCTGGCAGATTTATCGGGCCGCGGTGGAATGGGAGGAGGAGTCTACTCTGGTGGTCGAGGGGGCAGTGGACAGTGCACAGCTGGAGGGAGGTCGGTCGCCAGTTTCAGGAGGGGGAGGACTGGTAAACGTTGTACAGGCTCTGCGTGCCGAACTGAAGGAGCTAAAGCTGGAGGTGTCTAAACTCCGAGCTGGAACGGTCCCTACTCCCATGGAAGGGCCACCCACCGTGTCCTCTGGCATGGTGGTTCCGCAGTCTGCCAGGTCCTCCTCCTCAAATGATTCAAGTTCTCGTCCACGAGGAGCAGTCACCTGCTGGAGCTGTGGGCGTTGGGGACACATATCCCAATACTGCCGGATGTCTGCAACCCTGGAGCCTCCTTCGCCCGCGTTAAACTCCCAGCTGCTGCTATGAGAGGGGGCTAGCAGCAGTGGCCCAGCCCCCACAAAGCCCTCGACGTGAAGAACAAGATTTGTTCGAAAGCAGTCCAGTGCTGGAAGCAGAGTTTGAAGGGCGGAAGATGAGATGCTTGGTTGACACAGGATCCAAATGTACTATAATGCCCTTAGAGGTGTACGAATGGCACTTCAGTCAACTAGTGGTTCCCGAGGACGGCCGAATGAGATGACTTACCGCCGCTAACAATGGCCAACTGACGGTGAAGGGAATCCTGTGGATGCAACTGAAAATGTTTGGTCAAGAGCTGGGTCAGAAAGGGATAGTGCTGGTGGACCACCCTCCTAGAAAAGGGATGGAGGTGATGCTCGGAATGAACTTTCTGTGAGATTTAAATCATCAGATGTATGCCAGGGAGGGACCCCGATAATAGGCTCGTGCTACCCACCATCGACCCACACAGAGAATGTTACACCGTCTAGTGCTGAGCTGCGATCTCCTGAAGAGTGTGGTCCCTGGGGGTCGGGCGGGCCTGGTCCGAGTGCCATCGCCACACACAATCTCTAGTGATGAGTGAGCACTAAAATGCTCGGGTGCTTGAAGCTCGGGTCGAGCACATTGGAATACCCGGGTGCTCGACCCGAGCAACGAGCCCAATGTAAGTCTATGGGAAACTCGAGCATTTTTCTGGCGGTCCCCCCCGGCGGTCTGCAGAAGTAGAGTTTAATTTATAACATTAAAGAATTGTGTCTTTATTTCAATGAAAGGACTTTATTCTGGGTGTTTGTGTTTTTTTTTTAACTTTCACTATGGGGTTAGTAATGGCGTCTATAAGACGCCTCTCCATTACTAACCTGGGCTTGATGTCAGCTGGCTTTATAAGCTGACATCAACCCCAACCCTATTACCCCACTGCCACTGCTCCAGGGTAGTGGGAAGAGCGAGGCTAAGTGCCAGAATTGGTGCATCCAATGGAAGTGCCATTTCTGGGGCAGCTGACGGCTGGTGTTTCTAGCCTGGGAGGTGGCCATATTCATGGCACCCTTCCTGGGCTATTAATATCAGCCCCCAACTGTCTGCCTAGCCTTTGCTAGCTATTAAAATAGGGGGGACCCCACGTCATTTTTTTGGGGGTCCTCCATTTTAATTGCTAGTAAAGGCTAGGTATTCAGCTGGGGGCTGATATTAGTAGCATGGGAAGCTCCGTGGGTATTACCCCCTTCCCAGGCTTCAAACATCTGCCCCAGCCACCTGCTTAACCTCCGCTAGAGACTAAAATTACGGGGAACCCCACGCCAATTTTTTTTTAATAAATCCTTTATTTTAACACTAAATGACAAGTACAGTAACCAACACTGTCACTGTACTTATTATATATGTGACTGACATGTTTCTATCTATCTAATCTATGTGTGATGCTCTATTCTTTCTGTTCTAAATTGTCGGGTACCAATGTATGCCGCTGATGAATTGCCGGCCGGCTTTTTTAACCCCTTTACCCCCGAGTGTGGTTTGCACGTTAATGACCAGGCCAATTTTTACAATTCTGACCACTGTCACTTTATGAGGTAATTACTCTGGAACGCTTCAACGGATCCCCCTGATTCTGAGACTGTTTTTTCATGACATATTGTACTTCATGATTGTAGTAAAATTTCTTCGATATCACTTGCGTTTATTTGTGAAAAAAATGGAAATTTGGTGAAAATTTTGAAAATTTTACAATTTTCAAATAATTAGAATTTTTATGCCCTTAAATCAGAGAGATATGTCACACAAAAGAGTCAATAAAAAACATTTCCCACATGTCTACTTTACATCAGCACAATTTTGGAACCAAAATTTTTTTTTGTTAGGGAGCTATAAGGGTTAAAAGTTGACCAGCGATTTCTCATTTTTCGAACAAAATTTACAAAACCATTTTTTTAGGGATCACATCACATTTGAAGTCACTTTGAGAGGTCTTTATGACAGAAAATGGCCAAAAGTGACACCATTCTAAAAACTGCACCTCACAAGGTACTCAAAACCACATTCAAGAACTTTATTAACCCTTCAGGTGCTTCACAGGAATTTTTGGAATGTGGAAGAAAAAAATGAACATTTAACTTTTTTTCACAAAAATGTTACTTTAGACCCAATTTTTTTTATTTTCGCAGGGGTAACAAGAAAAAATGGACTCCAAAATTTGTTGTGCAATTTCCCCTGGGCACGCAGATACCCTATATGTGGGGAAAAACCACTGTTTGGGCGCACGGCAGGGCTCGGAAGGGAAGGAGCGCCATTTGACTTTTTGATTGTAAAATTTGCTTGAAAAATTAGCGGACGCCATGTTGCGTTTGGAGAGCCCCTGATGTGCCTAAACAGTGGAAACCCCCCACAAGTGACCCCATTTTGGAAACTAGACCCCCCAAGGCACCTATCTAGATGCATAGTGAGAACTTGGAACCCCTAGGTGCTTCACAAATTGATTTGTAAAAATGAAAAAGTATTTTTTTTTCCACTTTTTCATTTTTACGAATCAATTTGTGAAGCACCTGAGGGTTCCAAGTGCTCACTATGCATCTAGATAGGTGCCTTCGGGGGTCTAGTTTCCAAAACGGGGTCACTTGTGGGGGAGCTCCAATGTTTAGGCACACAGGGGCTCTCCAAACGCAACATGGTGTCCGCTAACAAATTGAATGTAAAATCGGCTCAAATTGTTAGCGGACACCATGTTGCGTTTGGAGAGCCCCTGTGTGCCTAAACATTGGAGCTCCCCCACAAGTGACCCCATTTTGGAAACTAGACCCCCCAAGGCACCTATCCAGATGCATAGTGAGCACTTGGAACCCCCTAGGTGCTTCACAAATTGATTCGTAAAAATGAAAAAGTGGAAAAAAAACACTTTTTCACTTTTATGAATCAATTTGTGAAGCACCTGGGGGTTCCAAGTACTCACTATGCATCTAGATAGGTGCCTTGGGTGGTCTAGTTTCCAAAATGGGGTCACTTGTGGGGGAGTTCCAATGTTTAGGCACACAGGGACTCTCCAAACACAACATGGTGTCCGCTAACAATTTGAGCCGATTTTCCATTCAATTTGTTAGCGGACACCGTGTCACGTTTGGAGAGCCCCTGATGTGCCTAAACGGTGGAGCTCCCCCACAAGTGACCCCATTTTGGAAACTATACCCCTCAAAGATTTTATTAAGGGGTATAGTGAACATTTTGAACCCAGAAGTATGACACAGAATTTGATAACATTAGGTCATCATATTGAATAAGTTGTCATTACTCTTGAGCGCAAGTGCTCGCTACTTGAGTTTGCATCGGGTTCTCAGGTATGCACCATGTATCACGGGTGCTCAAGTGAAAAGCTCGAGTCCCCGCCCGCTTGTTTCATGGTTATTAGACACCCCAAAAAAAACATGCGGTGATCGCTCGTGCATGGCAGGCAATCCCCGCAAGGTTTATTTGGCCGCGAAGCATATGGGGCAGAGACTCGAGCACCCGTGATACTCAGTGCATACCAGAGCACCCGATGCAAACTCAAGTAGCGAGCACCTGATGCAAACTCAAGTAGCGAGCACTTGCGTTCAACACTAGTTGCCATATCGTCATCTTTTTTTTTTTTTTCACTTTTGGAAAAAAAAAAAAAACCAACCCTAACATTAGCACAACCCCAACCCCAGCCCTAGCGTTTATTTTTTACGCCATTCCTCGTGCGGTATAAGTGATGAGATTACTTTATTCTTCGGGTCGGTGCGATTACAGCGATACCAGAATCATATCGGGTTTTTATGATTGACAGCTGTCACACACTGAAAGACACATATTTTGTAAAATCTAGTTTTTGCATCGCCATATTTTGGCCGACAGAGTCATGTGATGGCTTGTTTTTTGCGGGATGAGTTGACGTTTTTATTGGTGCCATTTTCAGGCATGTGACATTTTTTGATCGCTTTCTATTCCAGCTTTTGGGAGGCAGAATAAACAAAAACCAACAATTCAGGAATTGTGTTTTTTTACATTTTTTTATTCTGCTCCAGGTGTGGTAAAATTGATAAGGTAGCTTTATTCTTCGGGTCAGTACGTTTACAGCGGTACCACATTTATATCGTTTTTTATGTTTTGGCGCTTTTACACAATAAAAGCTATTTTATAGAAAAAAATATTTTTTTGCATCGCTTTATTCTGAGAGCTATAACTTTTAGATTTTTTGGAAGATGGAGCTGTATGGCAGCTTGTTTTTTGCGGGACGAGATGACGTTTTCAGGGATACCATTTTTATTTATATTCGTCTTTTTGATCGTGTGTTATTCCAATTTTTGTTTGGCGGTATGATGATAAAGCATTGTTTTTTGCTTTGTTTTTTTTTTATTTTTTTACCGTGTTCACTGAAGGGGTTAACTAGTGGAACAATTTTATAGGCCAGGTCGTTACGGACGCGGCGATACCAAATATGTGTACTTTTATTGTTTGTTTGTTTTTTTTTCTTAATAATATTTATTGATGGGTACATTATATTTTTAATTTTAGTGGATTATTTTTTTTATTTTTTTTTTATATTTTTACAATATTTTTTTAATTTTTTTTTCACTTTCTGGGAGTTTGTTTTACTTTATTACTTTGTCCCACTATGGGACTTTCACTTTTTTTATTCTGATCGCCTGCATGGCACAGGGATGCAGCACCATCCCTGTGCCATGCAGGCAGTCAGCGCTGGACAGGGAGAAGATAGTTTGGAGATGCACTGCGCATGTCCAAACAATCTTACTGCTGTCTGGTGACCCGGATGTTGTCATGACGACATCGGGTCATAATGGCAACATCCGGGAAGCCGCGGCAGACAGCGCTGGAGGCCGGAAGAGGAGGTGAGTATACCGATGACCTCCCCTTGCCACCGCAATGCTGCGATCGACTTCGATCGCAGCATTGCGGGGGTTAATGTGCTGGGAGCGGTGCGGGACCGCTCCCTGCACATAGTACCGGGTGTCAGCTGTGACAATCAGCTGACATCCGGCGGCGATCGCGCCCGCACAGCCTGTGTGCGCGCGTGATCGCGATGACGAACTAATACGGGTCAGGCTCTTAAAGCCCAGGGCACTGACGTGTATTAATACGTCATGGGCTGTAAAAGGGTTAAAGAGACAAAAACACTATTATTTTTTTTTTTAATAAATCCTTTATTTTAACACTAAATAACAAGTACAGTAACCAACACTGTCACTGTGTAGCGTCGGCGTCCCTGCCTCCTGCTAGGCAGGGACGCCGTTCCCCTCACCTCTCCGCTCCGTGCCCGGCGTCTTCCTCCCGCTCTGCTGGCAGCGAGCGCTGCTTCCCGGTCACTGTGCTTAGGGCGCGCGCGCGCTCCCTCTCTCTTAAAGGGGCCGCGCGCGCCGTCCTAAGGAGTCCCCGGCCAATGGCCGGAGGACCTCACCATATATAAGGCACCTCCTCCAAAATGGAGGTGCCCAAGCAATGTTGTTGCAAAGCCTTTCAACTCTGCTTCAGCCCTCAGGTCCCGTTGCCTGATACCTGCCTGATACCTGCCTGATACCTGCCTGATACCTGCCTGATATCTGCCTGTTTCTGTCTAGCTGCTTGCAATCCTGTGGTCCGACAGTCTGCCTACCAGCACCTGCCAGTCTGTCTATGGATCAGTCCACCCGCGGACCAGAAAGTACCTGCCAGATACCTGCCTGCCTGTCCAGAGACTCTGACCCGCTCACCTGGGAGCGCTCACCTGCTACCCGCCTGCTAGCCTACCTGGAGGCTTAGCCGTCACTTGCTGTGACCACCTGCCTGTCCAGAGACTCTCACCCACTCACCTGGGAGCGCTCACCTGCTACCCGCCTGCTAGCCTACCTGGAGGCTTAGTCATCACTTGCTGTGACCACCTGCCTGTCCAGAGACTCTCACCCGCTCACCTGGGAGCGCTCTTCTGCTACCCGCCTGCTAGCCTACCTGGAGGCTTAGCCGTCACTTGCTGTGACCACCTGCCTGTCCCAAGACTCTCACCCGCTCACCTGGGAGCGCTCTCCTGCTACCTGCCTGCTAGCCTACCTGGAGGCTCTGCCGTCACTTGCCGTGACCACCCGCCTGTCAAGAGACTGTCCCTGTCACTTGCTGTGACCGCCCTGCCCTTCTACCCTGAGACTGTCCTTGTCACTTGTCGTGTCTACCTACCCGCCTTCCCTGGGAGCCACCAGCTTCCTTACAAGGACTGCCCTTTGTATAGTAGCTCAGAGGTTCCACCTCCCAGACCCGTTACACACTGTACTTAGAAACATGTCAGTCACATATATAATATCTATCTAATCTATGTGTGATGCTCTATTCTTTCTGTTCTAAATTGTCAGATACTGATGTATGCGGCTGATGAATTGCCGGCTTTTCTTGTTTCACTGTGAGCACTGTTCCCATCGATTTGGGCAATCACTGTAATGCCACAACCACCATGGCTGTGACATTACAGTGAGTGGCAGACAATCCCTGCATGATTGGTGCTCTAAATAGCGCCAAACATGCAGGACGGGGCCCCGAGCTCCCGCCCGAGCATCTCAAAAGTACTCAGCGAGCTCTGAGCATCTCGAGTACTGAGATTCTCGGGCAAGTACCGAGCAGTGGCGAGCATGCTCGCTCATCACTACAAGAGACCTTTTTGCGACATGCAGAGGATTTCGGTTGTTTCCGGACGATTGAGCATGAGATTCCCACGAGGGATACCCCTCCTATTAGGGAACGTTATCGTCAAATTCCCCCACCGCTCTATCAAGAGGTGAAGCGCATGGTGGCCAGTATGCTTGACAACCGAGTGATCCGAGAGAGCCAAAGCCCCTGGGCGGCCCCTGTGGTCTTGGTGCGGAAGAAGGATGGGATCCTTCGGTTTTGTGTGGACTATCGCAAATTGAATGCTCACACGTTGCGGAACTCATATCCATTACCTCGCAAAGAAGAGTCTCTGTTGTCATTGGGTCGGGCCAAATATTTCTCAACATTGGATTTAGCAAGTGGCTATTGGCAGGTACCAATGGCCGAAAAAGATCGGGCCAAGACGGCGTTTGTCCTACCAATGGGGCTCTATGAATTCAACCGGATGCCCTTCGGGCTCACTAACGCCCCGGGAACCTTCCAACGCCTGATGGAACATTGATTAGGCAATCTGAATTTTAAATCAGTCCTGATATATCTAGATGACATTGTGGTGTTCGGGACCTCATTTGAAGACCATCTTGAGAAGTTACTTCAAGTTCTCCGGCGGCTCAGTTGTTACTGCCTAAAAATAAAACCAAAGTAGTGCCAACTGTTACAGAGGCAGATTGAGTATTTAGGCCACGTGGTGACTCTGGATGGTGTGCTGCCCGCGACCAGTAAGGTCATGGTCATGCAGGAGTGGCCACCTCCCCGTACCCTGCGAGAGGTTTCGGGCCTTCTTGGGTTTAGCGGGGTACTATTGGCGATTTGTACCTAAGTTTTCACAAGTAGTGAGTTCCCTGAATGAGCTTTTAAGAGAGATGGCACAAGGCCCCCAAAATAGCCCCATCCTATCTGGACCCCAGCAGCAAGAGGCATTGGAGGAGGTGAAGGCCACCCTAACGAGTGCTCCGTTGTTGGCGTATGCCCGGTTTGATTCCCATTTTCTGTTATACACCGATGGAAGTCTGCATGGGCTGGGGGCAGTACTAGCACGAGTGCAGGATGGTCAGGAGCGAGTAATCGCCTATGGCAGCAGGTCTTTAAGAGACACTGAACGCAACCTAGCTAACTAAAGCTCCTTTCGCCTAGAGCTATTGGCCCTGGTGTGACAGAACGCTTTGCCGAGTATTTAACAGGAGCTGAGGTGCTAGTCATGACTGATAATAACCCTCTGGCTCACCTAGAAAACGCAAAACTGGGAGCATTGGAGCAGCGGTGGGTCACTCGCCTTGCTAAGTTTAACTATCAAATTAAGTTTCGCTCTGGGCGGGAAAATGGAAATGCGGATGCACTCTCAAGGGTGCCCCTTGGGTCCTCGGGGGAAAATGTTGATGACCAGCTTGAGGACACTGAAACCCCTGACTTGGGGCAGGTACCTATCTTCCGAAGTGTGGTACATTCAAGTGGGGTGGCGTCAGGGATGCCATGTGTTCTGGGAAAAACACCCTCGGATTGGGCGAAAGACTAGAACGATTGCCCTAACATTGCACTAGTGCGCAATTGGGTACAAAAAAAGGGGTCTGGCCGCATGCAGAGGAAAAGGCCCAGCTGTCTGTGGAAGGAATGAAACTACTGCGACAGTGGGATAAGTTGTGTGTGGAACAGGGCCTCTTGTACCGTAAGGTGTACCTGCCATCTGAGCTCTTGCACCGGTACCAGCTAGTAATCCCTATGGGGATGGGTCCGGTGGTCGCTCGCGAGGCACATGAGAAGAGGGCCCACTTTGGGAGTGAAAAGACACTCCAGTTGCTACAGCGAGTCCTCTATTGTCCTGAACTGGGGGTGATGGTGACGGAGGCCTGTCGGCAGTGTCGGGTCTGTGGGCTCAGTAAGAGCCCTGAGCAGCGGGCGCCCACGCAATCTATTAAGACTTCTGCTCTCTTAGAGCTGCTCATGATTGACTATGTCTTAATACCATACTCAACGTCTGGGTATTCCTTTTGCTTGGTAATGACAGACCACTTCACCAAGTATGCTGTAGCAGTGCCGACAAGAGATCAGACGGCAGAGTCGGCGGCTGAGGCCGTGTGTCGACATTTCATCCAGGTGTTTGGGTGTCCCCAAAGAATACACTCGGATCAAGGGGCATGTTTTCAGGGGGCATTGATGAAGTAGCTGTACCAGCTGTATGGTATCGCACCATCGAAAACGACACCTTACCATCCCCAAAGTAACGGAGCTTGTGAGCGCTTTAATCGGACTCTGTTGCAGATGTTGAGGACGTTAGAGGGTAAACAGCAGGTATGCTGGCCTGAATATCTCCCCGAATTGATGTTGGCCTACAATAATAGAGTGCACAGCACTACTGGCTACTCACATCGCTTGTTGATGTTCGGGAGGCCAGGGCGGGACATCGAGAATTTGAGTATGCCAGGTCCCTCCTCCAATCCCCTCGGACTGCATCAGAATTGGTTCGAGAACACAGGCGGCAATTAAGGGTGGTGCATCAGGTGGTGGGTGATCGACTCTGTCAGGTGACCCATAGGGACGCGCGTCACGTGCAAGCCGAGCCTTTCTCCCTGGGAGATAGAGTGTTGGTGAGAATCAAACGACGGTCCGGAAAGTTGAGTGAACGATGGGAGGCGACTGCGTACCTGGTAAAAAAATGAGTGAGCCCTGAGATTTCAGTCTACGAGGTCGAACCGGTGGGGATAGGGGGACCAACCCGTAATCTTCATCGTAACTTGCTACAACGGTGCTGGTTTGAAGATGTGGTCCCCGTTTCCACGGAACCACAAGCCGTGTCCCGAGGGGTGGGCATTCCTAGTGCTCTTGAATTTGATGGTGAGTCTGCCTCTAAGCCTGCTTACTTGCCCCCTGCGATCAATCTGTCCCCTTGTGGAGAGAGTGTTGAGAATGTGGTATGTCCTTCAGAGAACAGGGAATCAGGTCAGTTACCTGACCCGGATGATGTGGCACAGGGTGCCAAACCTCAGTAGGGAGCAGCCTCATTGGCTCCCTCTGATGATACCGCTGAAAAGACTTCTGCCCCCTCGGGGACCGAACCTGATGGGGTGGGTCTCAGGAGAATTACTCGAGCTATGGCGGGTATACCCCCACAGTGCTATGCACAAGACGACTTTGAGTGGGGAGGTGTATCGAGGACGCCATCTCTAGTGGAGTGGCATGTGAGAGTGTGAACTGTGATAGCAGCAGGAGAGCATTAGGACCCTGTGAGTTTTGCCTGGCTGAGCTCAGAGCAGGGGCAGATCAGGAGATCCTGTGTGCTCTGAGGGTGTCTGCTGTGTGAGACGCTGGACGGGGCGTCTGAGGAGAACTGCGAGGACTGAACTGCAACAAGACTCTCTCTCTACAAGCTTTTCTGTGGGGCTTGATAACCCTTGGCCTTGGTGAAGCTGTGTCCCTGCTTAAGAACAAGTGCTGAGCTGGGGAAAGCTGTGTGGCTCTTTGAAGTTTTGTGGAAGTCCATGCTGAGTGACTAGAGACTTTGTGCTGAAGGAGCCAAGTGTCGAGTGAGAGGGAAAGAGACTGAGGATATCATCTCTGTGACGGAGAGTGTGGTAGGTGGTCTGGAAAACAGTGAGTGACTGCGAGAGGAGAGAAGGGGTCCAGTGCCATTCACATTGAGAGGATACTGACAAGCCTTGTGAAGAGTTCTTCCCAGACCTTAACCTGAGGCTACAGGACTAAAGTCCCCAGCGCGTGGGCTTGGCATCGGCCGACAAGACAAGGAACCTTTGCTGTTTTTGTGAACGTTGCTTTTTATTTGGTGCCAAAGTTTTCCCGGGACTAGCTGCAGCCACCACGATTCACAGGCCTGTGATAGACCACATCTGAGTTTAGCGGTACCATAACTTTAAGATACCCGGATATCCCTATACTAGGGGAATAAGAGCAATTGGTATAGTTTCATGCATTGTTATTGTTAATAGTTATAGGATTGTACTCAGTGTGCCATCTCAGGGGTCCCTATAGAACACCCTCACTAGATCGACAGTGTTTAGGTAAAATTGTTCCAGATCTTTAGAATAATTCACATAAACTGGAAACCTTGAGATTGGCACATTCATTTTAGCTTTTGCTGATTGTGTGTACTTAGTAGAGGCAGTGTCCCAGGTAGAACCTGAGACTGATTCATGCAATACTGAATTTTAGTCTAATCCGTGTTTTAGTAAAGAAAGTGTTGTTTATTTCTGTCTCTGTCTCAGTTTGTGACTCACTGGATCCTTCTCAGACCTCCGGTCATTACAGAGACATAGAGGACTGTCTCAGTAAAAAAATGTACCCCTTATAAAGGAGTGGGTCTCCTATAGTGGTAATGCCCATGCTTTGACTGCAAGGGCTGCAATTTGGGAAAAACCCTACTAACAATTTAAGACACATAGAGCTGGGCCACACTAATGAGTTAGACATGTTCCCATTAGAAATGAGAGGGTCTGCTATCCAGTTATAGGGTATGCAGTCAGTCCAACGGCTGCCAAAATTTAGGAAAAACCCCACTAACAATTTAAAGACACAGAGCTGGGCCACAGTAACGACATGTTCCTATAAGAAATTGTAGCATCCCTGGCAGCATGCTGGCATGGTTTACCATCTCCCACCATGCAAGACTGCCAACTTACCTACCAGTCCAGGCTGTGCACTATGCTCCTCTACCTGCTGTGTGCATGTCTCTTGTCTGCTGGCTTAGGGCGGCGGTGCTGGAACTTCCTAATTCTTAAAGTTACAGTGTGCGCAGTCCTAATGCATCGCCAGCCTATTGCTGTGAGTCACTGGATACTTAAACCTCCTCCACCCAGTGAGAGATGCCTGAGCAACACTTTCTTACAGTGTGTTCTGTGCAACTGTGTGTTGCCAGGCCCTGTCTTGAATCTTGCTTGTTTCCGCCACCCTGGGGGCTGAGTACCCAGGGCCGGCTACCTGTATCTGTGACTTCTAGTCTATTTCCGCCACCCTGGGAGCTGAATGCCCAGGCTCATTCCTGTATCTCGTTCCTGAGTCAGTTCCTGTCTCAACTGTGTCCCAGCCCATTACCTGTTTGTCTCCATGTCCGATCCTTCCTTTTTCCTGCAGTGTCTGAACCAGTACCTAACTCCTACTTGTTGTCTCTGTACTTCTGTTTGTGAGTTTTGTGTCCACTCGCTACTTCATAGCAAGTACCTTGTGTGTATCTGGTTCTGCTTGTCCCGTTTCCCTGCCTCCGTATCTACCTCCTGTGTTCTAGCTATCTTCTTGTGTTTCCCTGTCCCTGTCTTTTCCATGTGAACAGAGCCCTGTCCTGTCTCTCCGCACCTGAGGCTCTGCTCTTTCTACTCTGCTCTGCCCTGTTCTGCTTCCCCTTTGCACCTGCGGCTCTGCTCTGCCCTGCCCTGTGGCTCTGCTCTGCCCTGCCCTGCGGCTCTGCTCTGCCCTGCTTCACTTCCCCTCCACACCTGCCGCTCTGTTCTGCCCTGCTCTGCTTCTTCTCCGCACCTACGGCTCTGCCCTGCTCTGCCCTGCTCCGCTTCCCCTCTGCACCTGCGGCTCTACCCTGCTTCACTTCCCCTCCGTACCTGTGGCTCTGTTCCTGTGTCTCAGTCTGTACTGGTCCCTATCCAGCCTGTTTACCTACCTGCCAGTACCCGCCTGTCTGCATACTAGCCATGCCTGCCAGTACCCGCCTGTCTGCATACCAGCCGTGCCTGCCTGTACCCGCCGGTCTGCACACCAGCCGTCCCTGCCAGTGCCCGCCTGTCTGCATTCAAGCCGTGCCTGCCAGTACATTCCGCGGTGTGAGTCAACAGCTGTGTGACCGGGGTCTGACCTGGAGTAGCACCTGGGCCACCTTCCATGTCCCTCCTCGGACCACGGAGTCGATTAAGCCGCCGTGCATCTGTGGTCGAATCTGGCGAGATCCCTAGTCATGCCCCTCCAGGCACTCCTCGGTTCGTGGCCCAGTGGGACCACTACAGTCCGGGCGTGAGCATAACAGAAGGAGAGGGTCTGCTATACAGTTATAGGGTATGCAGTGAGTCCAACAGCTGCCAAAATTTAGGAAAAACCTTACTAACAATTTAAAAACACATGGAGCTGGGCTACAGTAACGAGTACAACATGTTCCCATAAAAAAGTAGTGGGTCTCCCATACTGTTTTCCTATGCAGTGAATGCAATGGCTGCCAAAAATTTGGAGGAGCTCCAATGCCCCTTGCAAAAGAAGGAGATATGGTGATATGGTAGATTTGGTGGTGACATGGAAGAGGATGTGGAGGATGAGGATGAGAAGAAGGAGGAGGACAAGGGCAAATAAACAAAATCAGGAAGCGTATACCCATGTCTGGGTGTGAAGACAGAGGTGCATGGGAATAGAGTTAGACCTCCCAAAAAAAAGACACTGTATTTGAGTTTATGTTACGCTGCTATCATTCGGTGGTGTTGAGAAGTCTGGCCCAATCCAGCCCTTGTTCATTTTTATGAGTCAGCTTGTCAGCATTTTCAGTTGACAGGCGGATGTGCTTATCAGTTATAATTCCATCAGCGGCACTAAAAACCCGTTCTGACAAAACGCTAGCGCATGCCACGTGACCAGCTTGGATACCTCAGGTATACCTCCCCGCCTTAGGACATGTGCGATGGGAAGGTCTCAGAAAACTGTCCCAGAACTTTGACAGTGTTCCCCTGCCTCTGCTGGAATGCATTTGTCGCCCTCTCGTCTGTACCTTGGTTGTCCAACAAACTGCGACCTCTGCCGCCAGCATTTTCAGATGGGAATTTTTTCACTAATTCCGCAACAAGGGCCTTCTCGTACTGCCCCATTTTATTAGGCCTGTCCTGCGCGGGAATAAGAGACAGAAAGTTCTTCTTGTAGCATGAGTCTAGAAGTGTCACCAAGCAGTAATGACTGTCACCCAAAATTTGGACAACGTGAGGGTCACGGGAAAGGCAGCGTAACATAAACTCAGCCATGTGTGCCAGACTGCAAAGAGGCAAGATGTTCGTGTAGTCACCAAGAGGATGACTGACCATGCTCTCCTCCTCATCCTCCTCTTCCTCCTCCTCCCTGTCCTCAGGCCATCCACGCTGAACAGACGGTATGACAGTTGTGCAGGTAGTAACATTTATAGCGCAGGACACTAGCTCCTGTTCTTCCTCCTCCTCTTCCTCATTGTCACCCAATCCATGTTGGGATGAGATGAGGCTGGGCTGTGTGGAATCACCCAGTGTGATTCCTTGCTCCATCTCATCGTCCATCCTCTTTGATTGTGAGCAGAGAGTGTTTCAGAAGACAGAGAAGCGGGATGGTGACGCTAATTATGGCATCATCGCCGTTCACCTTCTTGGTGGAGTCCTCAAAGTTTTAGAGGATGGTACATATGTCTGACATCCATGTCCACTCCTGAGGTCTCATGTGTAAAGTCTGAACTGAATACCAATGGCCTTGTTGATGGTGGTAGTCAACTGCCCTCTTCTGCTCACAAATCCTTCCCAACATCTGCAATGTAGAGTTCCAACACGTGGGGACATAGCAGATTAGTCAGTAAGCTGGAAGCTGCAAACACAGCTGAAGCACGGCAAGGGCGGCGGAAGCTGTAGCTGACTTTCTAAAATGGGTACACAGGCAGCGTACTTACACAAGCAGATCCGGGTAGGTTTTGAGAAATCACTGAACCACGAGGTTAAGCATAAGGGCCAGGCATGGTACTTGTGTGACCTTGCTTCGCCTCAGAACCGCCGCCAGATTCCGGCCATTGTCACACACGACCATGCTTGGCTGTAGGGTCAGCGGTGTAAGTGACAAATCTGCCTGCTCTTTCAGAGCTGTCCACAACTCTTCAGCATTGTGCGGTTTGTCACCTAAGCATATTAGCTTCAGCATAGCCTATTGCCGCTTGGCCGAGGCAGTGCTGCAGTGCTTCCAGCTTGCGACTGATGTGGCCATTTGGGAGATGGAGGCTGAAGAGAAGGAGGAGGTGCAGGAGCTGTAGAATGTGGGGGAAACCCTGATTGACCAAGAGCCCGCAATCCTTAGCGTCGGGAGTACGTGTTCTGTCCCAAGGTCCGACTGGTTCCCGGCTTCCACTATATTAACCCAGTGTGCCATCAGCGAGATGTGCCGTCCCTGCCCACAAGCACTCATCCACGTGTCCATGGATAGGTGGACTTTCCCAGTAACTGCGTTGTTGAGGGCATGTCTAATATGGTGGGACACATGCTCGTTTAATGTGGGGACGGCACACCTGGAGAAATAGTGGCGGCCGCCGCCATCATGTTGCGGAAAGCTTCCATCTCCACGAGCCTAAAACACAACTTTTCGAGCACAAGCATTCACAAAATGTGTGAATTTAGTAGTGTGGCCTGTGGGGCGTTAGCTGCGTATTTGCGCTTGCGTTCCAAGGACTGGGGTAGGGACAATTGAATGCTGCGCTGGGACAAGGATGTGGACGTGCTTGCTGGTGGTTCTACTTTGGAGTGTGCAATGACAGGTGTAGGGCGTGAAGCATCTTGGCATGCCCAAAGGACAGGGCATTGGCGTGCATGCACAACAGCGGAAAGAGCAGTGGCTTCACCCGCAGACACTGTTGCTGGACCCTAGGGTTCGACCCATTTAGTCGGGTGCTTTGCTGCCATGTGCCTGATCATGCTGGTGGTGGTCAGGCTGCTAGTTGAACTTTATGTCTCTTATTCCCTTGCAGGACAGGCCTAACAAAATGGTGCAGTACGATAAGGCCCTTGTTGCGGAATTACACTGTGTTCCAAATTATTATGCAAATAATATTTTCTCAGATTTTCCCCTATATGAATTGCAGTCATTGTAATTTTCCAGTCAAATAACTATTAGAGTACAATTGAAAGGTTTTTTGTACAAACTGCCTATGATAACAGTATATTTTTTAAAAAATAAAAAACTCAAACTGCACTCAAAATGCATGTTCCAAATTATTATGCACAGCAGAGTTTTCAACCTTTTCATTTTAATAAAGAACAAAAAAATGGTCATTTTTTAAATTATAAGCATTAGCAGCTTATTTTCAGCTCAAAACTTTATTCTAGGTGATGTTACATTTGCACATAAGACCGCTTGTTCGAAAGGAGCTTCTGAACTCTCTCGTCCATTGAATTTGTCAGGTTTTGGATGGTTTCTGCTTCAATTGTTTTGCATGAGGACAGAATACCCTCCCAGAGCTGTTGCTTAGATGTGAACTGCCTCCCGACATCATAGGCACTCCTTTTGATGATGCTCCAGAGGTTCTCAATGGGGTTGAGGTCAGGGGAGCATGGGTGCCACACCATAAGTTTGTCCCCTTTTATGCCCATAACAGCCAGAGATGCAGATGTGTTATGTGCAGCATGAGACGGGGCATTATCATGCATGAAATGATCTCGATGGTCCAGATGGATGGAGAGGAGGATGGCTGGTTGATGGACACCCCATGCAAACACGGTTACGGCGCTAACAAGGAGGAGGTGGAGTAATGTTTTGGTCTGGAATCATAGGGAGAGAGATTGTCGGCCCTTTTAGTATCCCTGAAGGGGTAAAGATGAACTCCATAATGTATGTTGAGTTTCTCAAACAGCACTTCCTTCCATGGTTCAAGAAGAAGAACCGTGCATTCCGCAGCAAGATCATTTTCATGCATGATAATGCCCCGTCTCATGCTGTCCTTTCAATTGTACTCTAATAGTTATTTGACTGGAAAATTACAATGACTGCAATTCATATAGGTAATTTGGGAAAATCTGAGAAAATATTATTTGCATAATAATTTGGAACACAGTGTATTAAAAAAATTCCCATCTGAAAACGCTGGCGGCAGAAGTCACAGTTCGTTGAACAAGGCGAGAGAGCCACAAATGCAATCCAGCAGAGGCAGGGGAACACTGTCAAAGTTCTGGGACAGTTTTCTCAAAACCTCCCATCGCACAAGCCCTGAGGAGCAGGTTTTTTCTTTCACAAAGAGTGCAAAGTTTTGGAAGATGGTGAAGGAGGACCTTGCCGACCGTACCAAACTCCTCCGTGATTTCTCTGTGCCTTATAATTATTGGGTATCCAAGCTGGACACGGGGCATGAACTGGCTCTCTACGCCTTGGAGGTACTGGCCTGTCCTTCCGTTAGCGTTTTGTCAGAGCGGGATTTTAGTGCCGCCGGTGGAATTATAACCGATAGGCGCATCCGCCTGTCAACTGAAAATGCTTACAGGCTGACTCTTATAAAAATGAACAAGGGCTGGATGGGGCCAGACTTCTCAACACCACCGAATGATAGCAGCACAACATAAATTCAAATACAGTGTCTTTTTTCGTGGAGGTCTAACTCTATTCCCATGCACCTCTGTCTTCACACCCAGACATGGGTATACTCTTCCTGATTTTGTCTATTTTCCTCCTCCTTCTCTGCATCCTCATCCTCCACCACCATATCACCACCATATGTACCATATCAACATATCTACGTCTCTTGCAAGGGACATTGGAGTTCCTACAAATTTTTGCAAGCCGTTGCTTCAGTGCATAGGCAAACAGTATGGGAGACCCACGTCTTAATAATGGAAACATTGTTTTCAGGAGGCCCTCTGACCTCTATGTCTCTTGCAAGGGGTATTGGAGTTCCTCCAAATTTTTGTAGGCCATTGCATTTACTGCATAGGCAAACAGTATGGGAGACACACTTCCTAATAATGGGAACATTGTTTTCAGGAGGCCCTCTGACCTCTATGTCTCTCGCAAGTGGCATTGGAGTTCCTCCAAATGTTGGACAGCAATTGCAGTCACTGCATAGGCAAACAGTATGGGACACTCGCTCCTTTCTAATGGAAACATGTCGTTATTGAGGCCCACCTCTATGTGTATTTAAATTGTCGTTGGGGTTTTTCCTAAATTTTGGCAACCGTTGGACTCACTTCATACCCTATAACTGTATAGCAGATCCGCTCATTTCTAATGGAAACATGTCATTACTGTGGCCTAGATCTATGTGTCTCACTGCATACCCTATAACTGTATAGCAGACCCTCTGCTTTCTAATGGGAACATGTCACACTTGTTACTGTTGTCCTGCTCTATGTGTCTTTAAATTGTTAGTGGGGCTTTTCCTAAATTTTGTCCGCCGTTGGACTCACTGCATACTCTATAACTGTATAGCAGTCCCTCTCCTTTCTAATGGGAACATGTCGTACTTGTTACTGTAGCCCTGCTCTATGTGTCTTTAAATTGTTTGTGTTTTTTTCCTAAATATTGGCAGCCCTTGCAGTCACAGCATGGGCATTACCACTATAAGAGACCCGCTCCTTTATAATGGGAAAAAATTTTTTTACTGAGACCCTCCTCTATGTCTCTTCAAAGGGGTATTGGGTTGCGTCCGAATTTTTGACAGCCCTTGCAGTCACTGCATATGCAATAACAGTATAGGAGACCCACTCGTTAATAATGGGAACAACAAAGCATAGCCGACTGATGGCTCTCTAGCAATAGCGAAAGCCGACTGCTGGCCCTTTAAGAATTGTAAGGGCCTCCTGATGGTCCTATAAAAATAGGCCTTGTGACTTTCAGAGTCCCTCCATCATAAATGAAACAGGATGTGTCTGATGATGTGTCACACACCACAAGGCCAGATAAGGTTGTAAAATGTTAAAATTACATTTCCTGGTGAAAGCATTTGTCTTAAAAAATAACGTAAAAACAAAACAAAACAGTAGGATCTTTCTTTAGTATAAAAACCAGAGTCGCCAGTGTAAACTCCATGTAATCACATTGTTCAGCTCCTGCACCTCCTCCTCGAGTTCGGCCTCCATCTCCGAAATGACCACATCAGTCACAAGCTGAAAGCACTGCAGCACTGCCTTGGCAAGCGGTAACAGGCTGTTCTGAAGATGACATGCTTAATGCTTAGGTGACAAACCGCCCACCGCTGCAGAGTTGTTGAAAGCTGTAACACAGCATCCTGATCTGTGGCTCTCACCGCTGAACATACATCCAGGCATGGTCGTGTGTGACAATGGGCAGAACCTGGTGACGGAGAAATGACAGCCTTGATTCTGAGAGCTCATCTTTCTCCCCCGCTCAAGAGCCCCATAGCTGCTGCAAAGTTTGTGATTTCATGAACTCTCCTGATGGAGAAGCCAGGGCCCACCCGAAGATTCTCTGTTGGGACTGTCCAACCCTGCCGAGAAGCAGTCCTGGCTAAGAAAAGCGTGTGGGAAGGTTCCCGGACACTCTATGGCTCCTTTTTTACTGAGGTGGAAACTCACTCAAACACGGGGAGAACATACAAAATCCTTGCAGATGTTGCCCTTGCAGGGATTTGAACCCAGGATCCCAGCGCTGCAAGGCTTCAGTGCTAACCAATGAGCCAATGTGCTGCCGTTTGTAACATACCTGGCGGCGTCCTTGCATAGTGGTCCATTTCCCACTGTGCAGGAGCGCGCACTTGATCTCCTGTCCAGAATGTCTCTCTGGCTTCCCTCCATGCTGTCTGTTTGTGTCTGTCTCTGCTGCTTAAGGGCGGCGCCCGATCACTTCCTGCTTTTTGTACCTGCTGTGGGTCACACCCCTTGTGCGTCCTCAGCCTATTGCTGTCTGACACTTGGTATATAGCTCAGCAGCTCCCTTCTATCCCTGCCTGAGCATAGTGTTTTCCTTCAGTGTGTGCTTGCACTCTGAAGGTGCCAGGTCCCGTCTTTGTTTCCTTGTCTGCCTTTCCTGGAGGCTGTATTTCCAGGCCTGTCTGAACTGAGTCCTGTATGTCTCCTGCTTTTTGTATCAGTTCCCGTGTCTGAACTGAGTCCTGTATGTCTCCTGCTTTTTGTATCAGTTCCCGTGTCTGAACTGAGTCCTGTATTTCTCCTGCTTTGCGGTATCAGCTCCCGTGTCTGAACTGTGTCCTGTATGTCTCCTGCTTTGCGGTATTAGTTCCCGTGTCTGAACTAAGTCCTGTATGTCTCCTGCTTTGCGGTATTAGTTCCCGTGTCTGAACTAAGTCCTGTATGTCTCCTGCTTTGCGGTATTAGTTCCCGTGTCTGAACTGAGTCCTTTCTGTGTATCTTGTCTGTCCTGTCTGAACACGCTCCTAGCCTATTCCTCCCGCCTTCTAGGAGCCGATTACCTAGACCCGCTCCTGTATCTTGTCTGTCCTGTCTGAACACGCTCCTTGCCTGTTCGTTCCGCCTCTCTGGGGGCCGTATTCCCAGACCCGCTCCTGTATCCCTCTGCAGTGTCGGTCTCCTCCGTACACTCAGTTCCAGTCTGAACTTTCTCCTGTCCTTTACCTGTTTTGCCTCTATGTCCGTTCCCTTCCTTTTTCTGCAGAGTCTGAACTCGTACCTAACTCCTGCTTGTTGTCCCTGCAAGTACTGTGTGAGTATCTGGCTCTGTCTTTCCCTTCCTGTCTGTTCCGTGTGAACAGAGTCCTGTCCTGCCCTGCTTCTGCCCGCTGCTCCGGCAGTCCTGTCCTGCCCTGCTTCTGCCCGCTGCTCCGGCAGTCCTGTCCTGCCCTGCTTCTGCCCGCTGCTCCGGCAGTCCTGTCCTGCCCTGCTTCTGCCCGCTGCTCCGGCAGTCCTGTCCTGCCCTGCTTCTGCCCGCTGCTCCGGCAGTCCTGTCCTGCCCTGCCTGTACCCCTCTGCCTGTAATGTTCCTGAGTCCCAGTGTGTACTGGGCCCTATCCCGCCTGTGTTCCTACCTGCTAGTGCCTCCCTGTCTGCACTCTAGCTGTGCTTGCCTTTACCCCCCTGCCTGCATACCCGCCTGCCTGCATACCAGTCGTGCCTGCCTATACCCTCCAGTCTGTGTGCCAGCCTACCAGCCTGTTCCTGTATTCCCCTGTGTGGGTCAACAGCCGTGTCCGGGGTCTGTCCTGGAGTAGCACCTGGTCCCTTTGCTCGGTTCCTCCTTGGTGCACTGGCGTCGTATGCCGTCGTGCGACCCTGGTCGGATCGGGTGAATACTTAGTCACGCCCCTCCAGGCATTCACTCTCCGGCACGGTCCAGTGGAATCACTACCAATCACACGCACACGCCGCTTAGCCCGGGCGTGTGCATAACAGCATGCTCAGGCCATGGTTCCCGTTGAGCCCCACGGCCTTCGCCCTCTGAGAAGTTTTCCAGCGAATATATGCATTAAAATAAATAAATAAATTTTTTTTCTCTTAGCTGAGTTCCAGGCGAAATTACGCACCGTCCAGATGGATCTATCAGCTCTCGTTCCTGCGGATCCGCCACGTTACTATGGGGATCCAAGACAGTGTCGTGCATTTGTGGAGCAATGCATGCTACACTTTAAGGCCTACCCTCTCTATTTTCCTTCCGATTGGGCTAAAGTGGCCTTTATTATGTCTTACCTGGCGGGTGATGCCTTGGAATGGATCAACTCCCTATATGAAACACAGGATCCGATCCTCCGGGACCTAATGGCCTTCCTGGTGGCCTTTCTAATGGTCTTCGATGATCCTAACCCGGAGGCTCCTGCTGAAGCTTCACCTCCCAATATCCCGGAGCAGCCCCGATGGGTAATGTGTGTGGGTAGCGCAATAGTCCTCCAGCCCAATGAGACTACTGCCCACCCAGAATCCTCACAGGGTGACTACGCTTTCCGGAATACTTCTCTCAACCTCAAGAGTCAGTCCAGACGTGCTAGACGTAGAGGCAAGCCGTCACGCCAGGGTCTGTCCTCCCTGAGACCTCCTGACCCCAACCTTGAAGTCCCTACTGAAGCTTCATCTCCCTGTATCCCGGAGAAACCCCAATGGGTAATGTGCGTGGATAGTGCACCAGTTCTCCTGCCCGAAGAGACTTCTGCCCATCCAGACTCCACACAGGAGAACTTCCTGCACCCGGCATCAGATGCTTCTCTCTCTTTAACCGGTGTGCATGTCCAAGGATGCTCCAAAGCTGTGGTTACCTCTGAGTCTGTGCACCTCTACTACCTGGCGGAGGATCCCCTGTTGCCTCCTGAATCCTCCGGGATACCACTCGATGACAAATGGAGAGAGACTTCTCTACACCCGGTACTCAATACTTTGTCCGCTTCGTCCTGTGAGCCTGACAATGGGTACCCCAAAGTGGTAGTTACCTCCGAGTCTCTACACCCCTCCGACCAGGCGGAGGATCTCCAGTTGTCTCCTGAACCCTTCGGGGTGCTACCTGGTAGCGAAAGGACAGAGACTCTCCTATACTCTGTACCTGATACCTCGCTCGCTTCGTCCAGTGAGTCCAACCTAGTGTACTCCGAAGCAGAAGTTACTCCCGAGTCTCTACACCCCTCCGACCAGGCGGAGGACCTCCAGTTGTGTTCAGAACCCTTCGGGGTGCCACCTGGTGGTGAATGGACAGTGACTTTCCTATACTCGGTACCCGATACCTCGCCTGCTTCCTCCAGTGAGTCCGACCTAGTGTACTCTGAAGCAGTTGTTTTCTCTGAGCCTCTGCACTCTTCTGACCCGGCGGAGGACCTCCAGTTGTTTCCTGAATCCTCCGGGGTACCACCAGATAACAAAGAGACAGTGACTTTTCCTCATTATGTACCTGATAACCCGTCTATTTTTTCCTGTGAGCTTGACAAGATGTACCTCGAAGCAGAGATTACCCTCAAGTCTCTGTCCCCCTCCAACCCAGTGAACGACTGGTCCTCGAATTCCCTGCGGAAGATTCTGGCAGGCCTGAAGAAGAGGGGGCGTAAGGGGGGAGGTACTGTAACATACCTGGCGGCATCCTTGCATAGTGGTCCATTTCCCACTGTGCAGGAGCGCGCACTTGATCTCCTGTCCAGAATGTCTCTCTGGCTTCCCTCCATGCTGTCTGTTTGTGTCTGTCTCTGCTGCTTAAGGGCGGCGCCCGATCACTTCCTGCTTTTTGTACCTGCTGTGGGTCACACCCCTTGTGCGTCCTCAGCCTATTGCTGTCTGACACTTGGTATATAGCTCAGCAGCTCCCTTCTATCCCTGCCTGAGCATAGTGTTTTCCTTCAGTGTGTGCTTGCACTCTGAAGGTGCCAGGTCCCGTCTTTGTTTCCTTGTCTGCCTTTCCTGGAGGCTGTATTTCCAGGCCTGTCTGAACTGAGTCCTGTATGTCTCCTGCTTTTTGTATCAGTTCCCGTGTCTGAACTGAGTCCTGTATGTCTCCTGCTTTTTGTATCAGTTCCCGTGTCTGAACTGAGTCCTGTATTTCTCCTGCTTTGCGGTATCAGCTCCCGTGTCTGAACTGTGTCCTGTATGTCTCCTGCTTTGCGGTATTAGTTCCCGTGTCTGAACTAAGTCCTGTATGTCTCCTGCTTTGCGGTATTAGTTCCCGTGTCTGAACTAAGTCCTGTATGTCTCCTGCTTTGCGGTATTAGTTCCCGTGTCTGAACTGAGTCCTTTCTGTGTATCTTGTCTGTCCTGTCTGAACACGCTCCTAGCCTATTCCTCCCGCCTTCTAGGAGCCGATTACCTAGACCCGCTCCTGTATCTTGTCTGTCCTGTCTGAACACGCTCCTTGCCTGTTCGTTCCGCCTCTCTGGGGGCCGTATTCCCAGACCCGCTCCTGTATCCCTCTGCAGTGTCGGTCTCCTCCGTACACTCAGTTCCAGTCTGAACTTTCTCCTGTCCTTTACCTGTTTTGCCTCTATGTCCGTTCCCTTCCTTTTTCTGCAGAGTCTGAACTCGTACCTAACTCCTGCTTGTTGTCCCTGCAAGTACTGTGTGAGTATCTGGCTCTGTCTTTCCCTTCCTGTCTGTTCCGTGTGAACAGAGTCCTGTCCTGCCCTGCTTCTGCCCGCTGCTCCGGCAGTCCTGTCCTGCCCTGCTTCTGCCCGCTGCTCCGGCAGTCCTGTCCTGCCCTGCTTCTGCCCGCTGCTCCGGCAGTCCTGTCCTGCCCTGCTTCTGCCCGCTGCTCCGGCAGTCCTGTCCTGCCCTGCTTCTGCCCGCTGCTCCGGCAGTCCTGTCCTGCCCTGCCTGTACCCCTCTGCCTGTAATGTTCCTGAGTCCCAGTGTGTACTGGGCCCTATCCCGCCTGTGTTCCTACCTGCTAGTGCCTCCCTGTCTGCACTCTAGCTGTGCTTGCCTTTACCCCCCTGCCTGCATACCCGCCTGCCTGCATACCAGTCGTGCCTGCCTATACCCTCCAGTCTGTGTGCCAGCCTACCAGCCTGTTCCTGTATTCCCCTGTGTGGGTCAACAGCCGTGTCCGGGGTCTGTCCTGGAGTAGCACCTGGTCCCTTTGCTCGGTTCCTCCTTGGTGCACTGGCGTCGTATGCCGTCGTGCGACCCTGGTCGGATCGGGTGAATACTTAGTCACGCCCCTCCAGGCATTCACTCTCCGGCACGGTCCAGTGGAATCACTACCAATCACACGCACACGCCGCTTAGCCCGGGCGTGTGCATAACACCGTTCACCCTCTGATATCTAACAGGCTGGAGAAACTTGCACCTACTGCCACTCTAGCTTCAGCTCCTTTGTGAGAAACTAATGTATTTGGGCAGCCACTCAGTCTACCAAATAGAATTCCTGAGAAGGAAATTGGGGATGGCTTCGCTACTGGTACTGGGGCAGTGCTAACACCATGGCATCATACCATAGTTCAGTGGAAATATTACAGGCTGGTAGGAGGCAAGCAGATTCCCACAGAAAAGTACTAGCAGTAATGTTGTGGGACCCTTGATTATGGAAGGCGGAGATGATACCGAGAGAAATAGTGGCGGCTGGGGACCGAGTATGGACACCCGGCCGCCGGCGGCATGAGGTTGTGGACAGCTTCTGCCTCCATGAGCCTAAAAGGCCACATTTCAAGTGCAAGCGGCTTTAGAGGACTTTCTGGGAGAAATGACAGCTGTAGTAGATACGGTTTCCCAAGTCCTTTCACCAAGCTAAAGAATATGGCTGTGGTGAAATACAACTCTCAGCAAAAAAAAGCTGTGGACTGGCTCCGTACCATCCCTGGCCACGGTCACTTGACCATGTGTTTGTGGTTAGGTGGTCCTTCCCAGTAAGTGCACTGGGGAGGGCATGGTAATGTTGTGGGACCCATGCTTGTGGAAGACGGAGACGACACCGGGAGAAATAGTGGCAGCTGGGGACCGAGTATGAACACCTGGCCGTCGCCGGCATGAGGTTGTAGACAGCTTCCACCTCCACGAGCCTAAAAGGCCACATTTCAAGTGCAAGCAGCTTTAGCCGACTTCCTGGGAGAAATGACAGCTGGAATTGATACGGTTTCCCAAGTCCTTTCACCAAGCTAAAGAATATGGCTGTGTGAAATACAACTCACCGACAAGCTGTGAACTGGCTACAAGTAACAGAAAACTAAGCAAATGGTGGCCTCTATCATCATCTCGGCACTATGAACTCTCCCGATGGAGAAGCCAGGGCCCACTGGTGGAGTCTCCGGTTCCGTGGTGGGCCCGTCCAACTCTGCTGAGAAGCAGCCCTGTCTAAGAAAAGTGTGTGGGAAGGTTCCCGGACACTCTATGGATGCTTTTTTTTAATGTGGATTGAACGTGCTTAATTGTATGTTATTTCTGAAACCACATTGCGAATCAGGCCATTGCCCAACCCTGTAGTCATGAAATTAAAGGGCAAACAAAGATGTTTGTGTGTTGAAGCACCACCGACAAGTGCGAGCTGATGTTGGACAGGCTGCTGCCATTGCTTATGCGCCAAGCTACATTAGAAGACTTCCTGGGAGAAATGACACCCAGAGTAGATACGGTTTCCTTTCACCGAGCTAAAAAATATGGCTGAGGTGAAATACAACTCAACGACAAGCTGTGGACTGGCTCCGTACCATCCCTGGCCACATTCACTTGTCCACGTGTTTGTGGTTAGGAGGTCCTTCCCAGTAAGTGCACTGGGGGGGGTATGGGTAATGTTGTAAGACACTCATCCGCCACCATAAGGTTGTGGACAGCTTCCGCCTCCACGAGTCTGAAAGGCCACATTTCAAGTGCAAGCAGCTGTCAAAAATTTGGCAGTATAGTATTGCAGTCTGTGGGTGGGTGGCTGGTTGGCTGGCTGCATATTTGTGCTTGCATTCCAAGGAATGGGCTACAGACAACTGAACGCTGCACTGGGACAAGGACGTGGACGGTGATTGTTGCAAGTCTGCAACGACAGAGGCATCTTCGCATGCGCCAAGGATCACTTGTGATAGGCACACTTTTAGGCAGTGACCTGGGAGTCATAGATGCTTCCAGGGGTCTTTCCCATGTTTCCATGTCTTTTCAGCACCTTATGCATGTGTGTGATGATGTGTCACACACCATATGGCCATATAAGGTTGTAAAATGTTAAAATGACATTTCCCAGTAAATGCATTTGACTTGGTTGAAAGCAATGCAAAAATACAAAAATGCATCAAAAACACTATGTGCGAACATAGCCCAAGGTGTGGAGGAGCATTTTTGTTTTTGGTTATTTATTTTGCCTCATATACAAGTCATTACCCTGGAAAGGATGTTCCTTAACATTTTTCCCAGGAAAATCTACTTTGGTTTCGTTTTTGCATGTTTTATTGTGAGTCCGTAAAAGTGGCGTAATACTTCTGACAACATTGTTGACAATAGTGACCTGGGCATCCGAAATGCTTCCAGGGATCTTCCCCATGCTGATCTCATGTCATTTGAGCACTGTTCCCTTCGATTTGGACAACTTTTATGTCCTCTGTAGACCGCTGGGCAAAGCCGCCGGAAAAATGCTTGAGTTTCCCATAGACTTACATTGGGCTCGCTACTCGGTCCGAGCACTCGAGCATTCCAATTTGCTCGACTCGAACATTGAGTACCTGAACATTTTAGTGCTCGCTCATCAGTATTAAAAATCTAACAAAGTATTTTTTTTTACTGAGGATGAGGCCTTTATAACATGGGAGATATTCTCCAAACTATTTCAAACTGAGATGTTCTTGCTGTATAACGTTAGGAACCAAAGTATTTTTTCACTGTGGATGAGGCCTGTATAACATGGGAGATATTCTCCAAACTATTTCAAACTGAGATATCCCTGCTGTATAACTTTAGGAACCAAAGTATTTTTTTACTGTGGATGAGGCCTGAATAACATACAAGATGTTCTCCAAACTATTTCAAACTGAGATGTTCCTACTGTATAGTTTTAGGAACCGAACAAATTTTTTTTTTACTGTGGATGAGGCCTGTATAACATGGGAAACATTCTCCAAACTATTTCAAACTGAGATGTCCCTGCTGTATAACTTTAGGAACCAAAGTATTTTTTTTACTGTGGATGAGGCCTGTATAACATACAAGATATTCTCCAAACTATTTCAAACTGAGATGTTCCTGCTGTATAGTATTAGGAACCAAACAAATTATTTTTTTTTGTGGGGATGACGCCTGTATAACACAGGAGATATTCTCCAAACTATTTCAAACTGAGATGTCCCTGCTGTATAACGTTAGGAACCAAACAAAGTATTTTTTTACTGTGGATGAGGTCTGTATAACATGGGAGATATTCTCCAAACTATTTCAAACTGAGATGTCGCTGCTGTATAATGTTAGGAACCAAAGTATTTTTTTACTGTGGATGAGGCCTGTATAACATAGCAGATATTCTCCAAACTATTTCAAACTGAGATGTCCCTGCTGTATAACGTTAGAAACCAAACAAAATATTTTTTTACTGTGGATGAGGCCTGTATAACATAGGAGATATTCTCCAAACTATTTCAAACTGAAATTTCACTGTTGTATAACGTTAGGAACCAAACAAAGTATTTTTTTTTACTGTGGATGAGGCCTGTATAACATAGGAGATATTCTCCAAACTATTTCAAACTGAGATGTCCCTGCTGTATAACTTTAGGAACCAAAGTATTTTTTTTACTGTGGATGAGGCCTGTAAAACATACAAAAAACATACATCACCCACCAAAAAAATTACAAAAAAAATTACAAACTGGACTAACACATTAATAAATGAGAAAAAAAATTATGTGCTCTGCACTCAGAAGCTCTGCACTGACAAGCTCTGTAGATAGCTGAATTTCAACCCCACAAAAACAAAAAGTGGCTTGCTTGCTTTATCACATTAGCAAGTGCAAAAATAGATTGAAGATCTGCATGGAGCACAGAAAGTACAACCGATGCACAACACTGTTCTATGCCATAGGCCCTGCACTTTCTCTCAGAATCTCAGTAATTGTACAAAAACAAAATAAAAGGGCTGCAAGGTTGATTGAACACAGCACAGGACTTATCTACACTATCTGACTTCCACAGAAGCGCCCATCTATCTAGCTAATATCTAGCTAATATCTCTCATTACACAGGACAGTGCACACTCAGCAGCATCTATCTCCTTCAGTGACATGCTTAAAATGGTGCTGAGGGAACATGGCTAGTTTTTATATGGAGAGGACATGTGATTTCAGCAGCCAATTGCAGAAGCCCTTGTGTCTGGGACACTGTAGATGCTTCCTGCGCTCTGATTGGGTCACCGCACTTTCCTGACTTAAAGTTACCTCCTACAGGAAAAATTTAAAAAAGAGCGCTGCTGATCTGGCTATTACCAGCCCCCCCCACTCATCTGCCATGTCTCCCCACTCATCATACACAAGCACTATGCTAGCAAAACTGTAAAAAACACTGTAGTTGGCCCGAAATCACGTAACCATGGAAATTTGCCCAACGCTACCGATTTTACCACATTCGTGTCAAACTTAAGTTTGGAGATCGGATCTCGAACATATTCACTCATCACTACCCCAGTGCAATGGCTGTGTCTCAACCATGTACGAAACATGGTCTGATCATACCGTATCTCCTGGGCAGGGGAGGACACAAAAGAGTATACAGATATTACAGCATGAGATCACAGCTGATTCTTTTTGTGAGGTAAAGCATTTCACTGCCTGTTTTTAAACAATGTTTTACTTCAAAGAAAGAATCAGCTGCAATTACCTGCTGTAATGTCTGTATACTCTTTTGCTTTCTCCCCTGCCCAGGAGATGCGGTATGATCAGACCATGTTCTGTACACGGTCAGACACAGCCATTACACAGTACACAGCAGGGGCACAGTTATAAGATTATTTCATCACTGGAACATTTTATTTCAACACATTCAATTGTGGAACTTATTATCATTCAAAGATCTATTGATTAAAATTAACTTTTGTTTGTGGGAAAACCCCTTTAAGCTTTTTCTTTGCCACTTTGCCCTGAAGGCCAGTATCCCGGAGTAACCTCTTCACTGTAGACGTTGACAATGGCGTTTTGCGTGTACTATTTAATGAAGCTGCCAGTTGAGGAGCTGTGAGGCGTCAATTTCTCAAACTAGAGACTCTAATGTACTTGTCTTGTTGCTCAGTTGTGCAGCGAGGCCTCCCACTTCTCTTTCTACTCTGGTTAGAGCCTGTTTGTGCTCTCCTCTGAAGGGAGTAGTACACACCGTTATAGGAAATCTTCAGTTTCTTGGCAATTTCTTGCATGGAATAGCCTTCATTTCTAAGAACAAGAATAGACTGTCGAGTTTCACATGAAAGTTCTCTTTTTATGGCCATTTTGAGAGTTTCATAGAACAAACAAATGTAATGCTACAGATTCTCAACTAGCTCAAAGGAAGGTCAATTTTATAGCTTCTCAAATCAGCCAAACCGTTTTCAGCTGGGCTAACATACTTGTGCAAGGGTTTTCTATGGTTTTCTAAACATCCATTAGCCTTCTTACACAGTTAGCAAACACAATGTACCATTAAAACACTGGAGTGGTGGTTGTTGGAAATGGGCCTCTATACACCTATGTAAATATTGCAATAAAAACAAGACTTTTGCAGCTAGAATAGTAATTTCCCACATTAACAATGCATAGAGTATAGTTCTGATTCATTTAATGTTAGCTTCATTGAAAAAATGTGCTTTTCTTTCAAAAATAATGACATTTCTAAATGACCCCAAACTTTTGAACGGTAGTGTATGTTGTTCAGACTCTTGGCTAGTGAGACGGGACTGTGTGGAAGACAGGGTGGTACTGGGAAACAGGCTGAAAGCATTATCTCCCATCCAACCCACAACCTTCTTGCACTGACCTGGCTTCAACAGTGGTGTCCTGCGCCCCGCTGAAAAGTCGGAAAGTTATCTAGGTCTCGTGGATGAGTGTGTTTGTTGTGCTCCCGCAGTAGGCACAGTTTCATCTGGACCACGGCCTCCTTGTGCACTATCAGCAGCACGGCCACCTCCCCATCCCTTACCGCATGCCTTGCACATTTTAAATAATCTACGCAGCTAAGAGCGGTATTATTAGAGAATATAATCTATTTAAATTGTCGCTGAATGAAGTTTTGCTTGTACCTGACAGCAGCAAGGACTGTAACGCAATCAACCCTGACTAGGTGCCTTTATTACGCTCTCCCTACTCCACTAGCTAGCCCTAAACAAATTGTAGATAAGAGCAGTATTATTAGAGAACAGTATCTATTTAAATTGTCTCTGAAAGGAGTTTTGCTTGTAGGTGGCAGCACCAAGGACTGTAACACAATCAACTCTGACTAGATGCCTATAATGCGCTATCCCTTCTCTGCCGGTTAACCCTAAACTAATTGCAGATAAGAATGGTATTATTAGAAAATAGAATCTATTTAAATTGTCCCTGAAAGGAGTTTTGCTTACATGTGGCAGCACCAAGAACTGTAACGCAATCAACCCTACCGAAATGTCTCTAATAAGCTATCCCTACTCTGCCACCTAACCCTAAATGAATTTCAGATCAGAGTGGTATTATTAGAGAATAGAATCTTTTTAAATTGTCAGTGAAAGGAGTTTTGCTTGTATGTGTCAGCACTAGTGATGGGCGCGTAAGTTCTGTTAACCCTTTCGGCGAGCATGCTCGGGTGCTCTCCAAGTATCTTCAGCGTGCTCGGGTGTTATGTTTAAGTCACTCCATGCTCATGATTTGCGACTGTTTGACAACTTTAATACATGTGAAGAATGCCTAAGAAACAGGCATTCCTCACATGTATTAAAGCTGTCAAACAATTGCAAAGCATGAGCACAGAGTGACTGAAACATAACACCTGAGCATGCTGAAGATACTCGGAAAACACCCGAGCATGCTCGTAAATCTCGAGTAACGAGCAGGCTCGCTCATCACTAGTCAGCACTAATGACTGTAACGCAATCAACCATGACAAGATGCTTGTAATTCTAACCCTAAAATAATTGCACATAAGAGTGGTATTATTATAGAATCTATTTGATTTATCCCTGAAAAGGACTGTGGGTTTAACGTTGCAGCACCAAGGACTGTTTTTCAATCAGTCCTGCTCTAAGTGCCACTAATACACTATTCCTACTCCAACAGCTAATCTTACCCTAATTGCAGCTAAGAGCAGAATTATAGAATAGAATCTATTTGAATTAGCCCCAAAAAGGGCTGTTGGTTTAATGGTTGCATCAGCAGGTACTAGAACACTATTTAACACATTACACTGTCCCTTCTGCAGTTGAAACTCTTCCTACACTATTTCAGCGTATAATGCACCGAACATGAGGTCACTGGGTCTTACATAGTATAACACAGTGTTGCCAGTAACCAACATGGCTACAGCATTACTGTGATTGGCAGGGAATCCCTGCATGTTTAGTGGCTGAAAATCAGGCACTAAACTTGTGGGCGGGAAATTGAGCATTGCGCCTGAGTACCCGGATACTTGATTGAGTGCCGAGTGTCTCGAGTACTAGAATGCTCGATTGAACACCGAGCAGTGCCGAGCACGCTCGCCCATCAGTAGTTGTGGGCTGATAATGTTCTTGGATTTATGACCAAAATAGCATTCCAGGCAGGAGAGATGGACTTAAGTGTTCTTCAATGTGATTAGTAACCTTAATACATGCTAATTAGACTAGGCTACTTAAATAAACAACATTTTCATAAACTTACAACTTTACAATTTTATAAGATTTACAAGATTACTAATACCATGTATTTCTTCTTCAGGTCCAGCAGCATGTCCAAACTAGTTGAAAAGCAATTTCTGGTCATTATTTGTATGACATTTGTTTGTATTCTGGTTCTTAGCTTTATGCATCATCTGCAGTCATTTCAGGTATGTTCTTTATTAATTAACATGACACTGCCTACTAAATTATTTACATTATATTTATATAATAACAATAATTAAAAAACAAAATCACTTTTCAGCTTTCTGCAACACATTGGATTTCCCAAAGCCAACAATTTGCATTTTCAACACAATGCAAAAATTTCACTCAAACTGAAACCAATGGCATAAATGAGAAAGTCAACCGCTTCTTTGATGCCATAAATCAGGAAATTCCACAAGTAAACTTCACAGATGTAAATGTGGTCACCAGTGGCACAAAGAGCAGAGCAACCATCATAAACCATAAATCAACATACTGTGTGAGAGACACTTTAATTGTACAAATTGAAATGTTTAATTTTTTGGGTAAAAAGAAGACATATGGAGGTGATTTTTTACGAGCCCGTATCTTTTCTCCAGAACTTGGAGCTGGGGCATCTGGAAGAGTTAAAGATTTTAATAATGGGACCTATAATGTCCATTTCACTTTGTTCTGGGAAGGTCTGGTGAAAATATCCATAATTTTGTTACTTCCAAGTGAAGCAGTGTCCATCTTGTGGAAAGTGAGAAATATTGACTATGGATATATTACATTTGTGGGAACGTTCCTCAACAACACAAAAGAGGTTCATACACAATGTGGGTTTTATTTGAACTCACAAGAAGAATTATGTAAGTATGAAGATAAGAAATATGGAGAGGTCTTCAACTGCGTCAGACCATCTCATGTGCCCTGCGAGGCCTTCATATCATTGAAGAGTAGTAACACACCTGTGAGTTATCTTACTCAAATTCAGAAGAATATTTTTGCAAGGTAATTATCATTTTAAGTCAACTTAAATGAATATTAGGCAATAAAAGCTTCCACAAATGAGGCTATTATCAATATATTAGTCAAGATAAAAGCCAAAGGCAAAAAAATGAAATCTGATTTATTATGACAATAGGAAACAGCAAAAAATCTGAATGAATTAAAAAGTAACTTTTAATAGATAGTTTTAAAACCCAAATTCTTCAAGTGCCAAGTGCTATTATTATTAAATACAATTATGATGATGCTGGTCACCAAATGAACAATTAGATCAAGATAGAATCCCAACTCTTTTTACAATGTATAGATGGGTCTTGGTGAAATAAGTGTTGGTTATTTTTTATTGGTATCCAGAGTCTAATTTTTAGATAGTGGATATATTATTTAACCCCTTAAAATCTTGATCTAATTGTTCATATTGGTGACCAGCATCATTATAATCGTATTTAATAATATTAGCACTTGGCACTTTAAGGATCGTTTTAAAACGATTTATTAAAAGTTACTTTTTAATTCACTCTGATTTTTCGTTGTATCACACATTATGTTAGTCAACCTGTAGCAGAATAGCAAATCCCAATCAACCAGAGATATACAGTGAGAACCAGAAATATTAAAATATTTGGACAATGACTGAATCTTCATGATTTCAGCTCTGCATGCCACTATTTTTTGTTTAAAATGAAGCAACTGAGATGCAATTGAAGTGTAGACTTTCAGGTTTAATTAAAATGGTTCAACAAAAAATATCCTGTGACACATTTAGGAATTGCAAGCATTTTTGTACAAAGCCTCCTCATTTCAAGGGTACAAAAGTAACTGGACAAATTAACTTTACCATAAATAAAATGTTCATTTTTAATACTTTGTAGAGAATTCTTTGCAGACAATGACTGCCTGAAGCCTGGCAATCCCATGGACGTCTTCAAATGCTGTCTTTACTCCTTTTATTGCAGCTGACTTCAGTTGTTGCTTGTTTGTGCGTCTTTCTGTCTTAAGTTTTGTCTTAAAGTGTAGCCATTGTTTTAATTTTTATTTACAAAAATCAATGGCACACATGAAAATAAGCAACTTTGTAATATATTTTATTAGAGAAATCTGCTTCTTTCTCTGCCAAAATTGATCAGTCATTATCAAAATTCTCATTTCTAAGGTGCAAATTGCCTCTTCAGAGAAAAAGAGGACTTGTACTCTATAGCGCCACCTATTGGAAGCAGCAATCCTACAAGTCACAATCAACCCTTTAACGAGTCGTGCAATATGACTTAGGATAAAAGCCAATAGCCTCCTTACCTTGACGTGCCAGAGCTGGTGTGTCACTCTCCATAAGGAGAAACGCTACCCATTTCTAAGGTAAAATCTGTATTCCATCAAGACAGACTTTCCTATTACTGATATAGAAGATGGTAGCTGCTACTAATGAGATTGTATGTAGATAGGAGGAGAGGAAGGAGGGAGAAGTTCTGCCCCTAACTCCTCCCTCCTCCCATATACATATAATTGTATCCATAACAATGTAGCAATAATATTTAACACGTGTCTACTTCACATCAGCATCATTTTTTAAACATATTTTTTTTGTTAAGAAGTTAAAAGGGTTAAAAGTTTATTAGCAATTTTTCATTTTTACAACAAAATTTATAAATAAGTTTTTTTAGGGACTATATCCCATTCAAAGTGACTCTGAAGGGACTATTTGACAGAAAATACCAAAAAGTGACACCATTTTAAAAACTACATCCCTTAAAGTAATAAAAACCACATTCCTAAAGTTTATAAGGGGCTTCATCGGAATTAAAGCAATTGGAAGCACGTGCAAGGAAAAAATAAAAATGTTACTTTTTCCCACAAAAATATACTGTAGTTTTAGCCCCAAATTTAGCAATTTCAAAAGGGTAATAGGAGAAAATGGACAATTCAATTTGTTGCACAATTTCTCTTGAGTACGCCGATACCCCATATGTGGCATAAAACTACTGTTTGAGCGCACAGCACAGTTCAGAAGGGAAGAAACGCCATTTGGCTTTTGGAGCGCAAAATTAGCTGGAATAGATAGCGGATGCCATGTCGCATTTGTAGAGCCCCTGATATGCCTAAACAGTGGAAACCCCCCACACGTGACTCCATTTTGGAAACTACATTCCTCAAGAAACTTATCTAGAGGTGTGATGAGTACCTTGAATCCATAGGTGCTTCACAGAATTTTATAATATTAATCCGTGAAAATGAAAACAAATTTTTTTCATGCAAAATTGTTGCTGCAACAGGAGAAAATGGACAACTAAATCTATTGTGAGATTTCTCCAGAGTATGCTGATACACCATATGTGGTGGAAAACTACTGTTTCTGTGCATGACAAGGCTCGGAAGAGAAAGAGCTCCAATTGAATTCTGTAGCACAATTTTGGCTGGAATAGATAAATTGCTGATGATATGTCACATTTGAAGAGCCCCTACAAGTGACCCCATTTTGGAGACTACACTTCTTGAGGAATTCATCTAGGGGTGTAGTGAGCATTTTTAACCCTCAGGAAATGCACAGAATTGAATAACATTGGGTCGAGTCAATGGAAAATTATCAATTTTTCCACTAAAATGTTGATTTGGTCCCAAGTTTTTAATTTTCAAAAGGAATAACAGCAGAAAATTGACCATACAATTTGATACGCAATTTCTCCTGAGTACGACAATACTTCATATCTGCTCAAAAACTACTTTTGAGGCACAATGCAAAGCTCAGAAGGGAAGGAGCGCCATAATGGAGTTCAGATTTTGCAGGAATGGTTTGAGAGTGCCATGTCACATTGGCAGAGCTCCTGAGGTACCAGAACTGCAGAATCCCTCCATAAGTGACCTCATTTTACAAACTACACTTCTCAATGAATTCATCTAAGGGCACAGTGATCAGTGTGTCACAGAAATTTCTACCATTGGGTGATGAAAAAAGAATAATTACATTTTTACCAATAAAATATTGCTTTAACCACACGTTTTTCATTTTTATAAGGATAATATTCTGAGAACTATAGCTTTTTTATTTCTCTGCTGATGGAGCTGTATGGTGGTTTGGTATGGTGGCCTCAGGAGAAGATGACATTTTCAGCTATACCATTTCCTTTCATTGATCACATTTTGTTTAACTATTTGTTGGGCAGTATTATGAAAAAGCATAGTTTTTTTATCATGTTTTTTATTTAATTTTTTATGTTAACTTAAGGAGTTAACTAGTATGATAGTTTTATAGGGTGGGTCGTTCCAGACGCAGCAATACCAAGTATGTGAATTTTTTGGGGTTTATTTTTGCTATTTTTAAATATTTTTACAATTGTTTTAACTTTTTTTGCTTAGTCCGTCTAACTTTTATTACCCTGATCACTGGTATAATGCATTGCACTGCATTTTACCTGTCAATGATGCACTGACAGATCGCTTTTTAGACCATGCTTTTGGCATGCTCTAAACTGGCTCCCATAGCTGGCAGACCCTGAGGTCATCATGACGACCTCAGGTTGCCATGACAACAATAGGGTCCTCACGATTACGTCACATGGGCTCTGTTCGTATGAGAGAAGGAGCCCCCTCACTCTCCTATCTTCCTAAATCTTGCAACCGATATCAATTGCGGCATTTAGAGGGTTAAACAGCCAGGGGCAGTGCGGGCACCATTCCTGATTGTGAGATCAGGAAATCGGCTATCATATTAACTGGACTCCTGGTGGCGATCACGTGGGCACCGTTCCCATGCCCATTTGATCGCCATGACATAACTATACGTTAAAGATCGGGAACCCCTATCTGAACATGACGTATAGATATGTCACAGGTCGTTAAGGGGCTAGGCATGGGAAATGCATACTTTCTGGGGTTGAGTTCTGGTGATTGACGCTGCCATTGCAGAATATTCAACTTATTTGCCTTAAAAAACTCCTTGGCTGCTTTCACAGTATGTTTTGAATCATAGTCCAGCGCTGTGAAACGCTGTCTAATCAACCTTGCTGAATTTGGTTGAATCCGAGCAGAAAGCATAGCCCTGTACACTTCACAATAAATCCAGCTGCTTCTGTCATCAGTCATATCATCAATAAACATTAGTGACCCAGTGCCATTAGAATCCATACATGTCCATGTCATCACACTGTCTCCACTATGTTTTATCGAAGATGTGGTGTGCTTTGAATCATGAGCCGTTCTAAGCGTTTCCCATGGTTTCTCCTGCCCATCATTCTAGTTCAGGTTGATCTTAGTTTCATCTGTCAAAAAAATGCTTATCCAAAACTAGTCTGGCTTTTCTCGATGTTTTTTGACATAGTCTAATCTGGCCTTTCCATTTTTAAGGCTGATTAATAGTTTGCACCTTGTTGTGAACCCTCTGTATTTGCTCTCATGAAGTCTTCTCTTTATGATAGACTTAGGCTGTGTGCCCACGTAGCGTTTTTCAAGTGTTTATGCTGCGGAATTTCTGCAGCGTAAACGCTTGTTAAACGCTAGGTAATCCGCACCCCATGGTCCCCAAGGGGATTCCGCAAGTTCTGTGCCCACGCTGCGGATTTTTCCGCAGCGTTTATGCTGCGTTCAAAAATCCGCAGCATGTCCATTAATTTTGCATTTCCGCAAGCGGAATTGCCTTTTGCAATGCATTAAAAAACACAAGGCAATTCCGCATGTGGAAATCGCGCGATAAATGCGTGCGGAATTCCGCATGCGTTTTTACTTGCAGAAATGAAGCAGAAATTTTCTGCCTCATTTCTGCAACGTGGGCACATAGCCTAAGGCTGTGTGCCCACGATGCGTTTTTCAAGCGTTTATGCTGCGGAATTTGCTGCATTTTTTTCCGCAGCGTTTATGCTGAGCTCAAAAATCCGCAGCATGTCCATTAATTTTGCGGACACGCAGCGAAATCGCCGCCATTGACTTGCATTGAGACGCATATAATCCGTGTCAGTACATTTGTACTCACGGATTATATGCGTTTCAATGTGCGGATGGTACCCAAGTCTGGAGGAGAGGGGACTCTCATCCAGAGCTGGGTACTATAGAAACTGTAAAAAAAATAATTTAAAATAAAAAATAAAGTTTATACTCACCTTCCGATGTCCTCTGGGTGTTTTGTCTGCTCCGTCCAGTGTCTTGCAATGTTCACGTTGTTGTGAAGGACCTGCCATGACGTCACTGAGTCATGTGACCCATCACATGGCTCAATGACGTCACCGCAGGTCCTTCACAACAGCGCGAGCCGCCCAACACACCGGACGCGGCAGAGAGAACACCGGGAGAACAACGGAAGGTGAGTATAAACTTTATTTTTTTTATTTTTCACCTTTCTTATTCTTTTTTTAAACTAACTTGGTCACACTACTATAAATCCATGCCGGTTGCATGGATTTATATAGTGTGAACAAGTTGTCAAGCACTTTTCCAAGTGATGCTAAAATCGCTTGGAAAAGCTCTTGATAACCTGTATGCAGAAATGCTTGCAAAGACGCTTGACAAACGCTTCTACCTGGCGGGAAAACCGCATGTAAAAACCGCATGCGTTTTTCCTGCCAGGGAGAAGCGTAAAAAATATGCAGCATTTCTGCATCGTGGGCACATAGCCTTAATTACTGAAACACCTACTTCCTGGAGAGTGCTCTTCACTTGGGTGGATGTTGTGAAGGTGTTTTTTTTCACCGAGGAAAGGATTCTGCGATAATCCACCTGCAAATGCTACACCTGTAATCAACTCCAGACCTTTTACATGCTTAATTGATGGTGAATTAATGAGGGAATAGCCCATACAACCCATTAAAGAGCTTTTTATATAATTGTCCAATTACCTTTGGTCCCTTTAAAAAGAGGCTGCTACATATTAAAGAGATGTAATTCCTAAATCCTTACTTAAATTAAGAAAGTCTGCACTTTAAGCCCATATTGATTATATAACTGTATCTTGAAAATGTTTTGGTAAACAGCTAAAATGCTAAAACTTGTGTCACTGTCCAAATATATCAGGACCTAACTATGTATAAGTCAAAAATACATAAACTGTATTCATGCATAGTCATCAACTAGATAACAATGGCAGTACCATTTAGATAAAGAAATCAATATAATTGTACCAATAATATCTAAGTCGGCCGGTCACATCTTCACACGCTATCCGAAATGGAGCTATGAATAACCAATTGCATGTCACAATTCTCTATGCAAGTAACAAATTGTTAGAATCAGGCTCTAAGCCCCTACATCATCCTGCTCTCAGATTACATAAAAAACTACTGTCAGATTTGCTTTAATTCTAACAAAAGCTGTGATAGTGATGTTTTGTAAAAAGATGGAAATGCTCCCTTGTTTCTCCTTGAAGACGTTTATTGTTGCAATGTGTTATGATGTTTGTATATGTAATAATCTGTATTGTTAGTGATGAAGCTGTATTCTGCCCGGCAGCAGGTAGTTAACAGGCACAGTTAGAGTTAATGTTTGGGACTAGCTCAAACTGGGAGGGGATAAAGTGAAGGGACAGGGAGAGAGTTTCCTATCAGGAGTTAGCCATGGCCTGGCTTGCAGCTAGTGCAGACCTGTGGTCTGATTGCTCAGCAGAGCTGACATGGGTGTCCCTAAAATGAAACTGAGAGGACGGATCCAATGGAAGAGAGAGAAGTGACCGAAAGTAGGGAGTGACCAATCGGAGACGGGTCCTGGGAGCCGAGCAATGTGGCCCAGAGTTTATTACAACAAGAGGTAACAGGCCCAGATGGGACAGAGTATGTGAGATGAAGGGAGTGACCCGTGCAGGAATTCCAGAGCATCAAAGAGAAGTAAAGGCCATAGTGGCAAAGTAGCTCCCCTAAGGGGAAAAGGACATGGAGCTATGGGTTGAGTATAGGACTCTTACAAACAGGACTGTAGTACTGAGCTGGGCTGTGGAGAAGTAAAGAGGAAAGGTGAACATAGAGCGCAATTGAGAAAAGAGGAAGGAATCTGTGTGTGGAAAATGTTCCGTGTGTTGAAAGAAACGTTCATCAAGATCTGTGCCCGCTCTCTCCTGTATATAATTTCTTCCCAGTTATAATTGAGTAAAAAGTTTATTTTTGATTCGGAGTCTACCTCATTAAACTAACATCTGGTCCTGTTAAACCAACGTCATCCAGTACATACAGACTGCACGGATATAGCGTCCTCACAGCACAAGTCCACACACCCAGCCAGGACCCCCACCTTCATTTAACCCCTTTACCCCCCAAGGTGGTTTGCTTGTTAATGACCAGGCCAATTTTTACAATTCTAATCACTGTCAGTTTATAAGGTAATAGCTCTGGAACCCTTCAACGGATCCCCCTGATTCTGAGATTGTTTTTTCGTGACATATTGTACTTCATGATAGTGGTAACATTTCTTTGACATCACTTGCGTTTATTTGTAAAAAAAATGGCAATTTTCGCAATTTTCAAACTTTGAATTTTCATGCCCTTAAATCAGAGAGATATGTCACACAAAATAGTTAATAAATAACATTTCCCCATGTCTACTTTACATCAGCACAAATTTGGAACCAAAATTTTTTTTTTGTTAGGGAATTATAAGGGTTAAAAGTTGACCAGCGATTTCTCATTTTTACAACAAAATTTACAAAACCATTTTTTTAAGGACCACATCACATTTGAAGTGACTTTGAGGGGCCTTTATGACAGAAAATACCAAAAAGTGACACCATTCTAAAAACTTCACCCCTCAAGGTGCTCAAAATCACATTCAAAAAGTTTATTAACCCTTCAGGTGCTTCACAGGAATTTTTGGAATGTGGAAGAAAAAAATGAACATTTATTTTTTTTCAAAAAAATATTAGTTTAGATCCCAATTTTTTTTTATTTTCAAAAGGGTATCATTAAAAAATGGACCCAAAAATTTGTTTTGCAATTCCTCCTGAGCACACTGATACCCCATATGTGGGGGAAAAATACTGTTTGGGCACACGACAGAGTTCGGAAGGGAAGGAGCGCCATTTGGCTTTTTGAATGTAAAATTTGCTTAAATAATTAGCAGACGCCATGTTGCGTTTGGGGATCCCATGATGTACCTAAACAGTAGAAACCCCCTACAAGTGACATCAGTTTGGAAACTAAACCCCTCAGGGAACTTATGTAGATGTGTGGTGAGCACCCTGAACCCCCAGGTGCTTCACAGAAGTTTATAACATTGAGCCGTAAAAATAAAATTTTCACATTTTTCCCACAAAAATGTTTTTCAGCCCCCAATTTTGCATTTTCATAAGGGTAACAGGAGAAATTGCGACATAACATTTGTTGTGCAATTTATCCTGAGTAAGCCGATACCCCATATGTGGGAGAAAACCACTGTTTGGGCGCACGACAGGGTTCGGAAGGGAAGGAGCGCCATTTGACTTTTTGAATGTAAAATTTGCTTGAATAATTAGCAAATGCCTAGTTGTGTTTGGAGAGCCCCTGATGTGCCTAAACATTGGAAACCCCCCACAAGTGACACCATTTTGGACACTAGACCCCTCAGGGAACTTATCTAGATGTGTGGTGAGCACCTTGAACCCCCAGGTACTTTGCAGAAGTTTAGAACATTGAACCGTAAAAATACAATTTTCACATTTTTCCAACAAAAAATGTTTTTCAACCTCCAATTTTGCATTTTCATAAGGGTAACAGGAGAAATTGCACCATGAAATTTATTGTGCAATTTCTCCTGAGTAAGCCGATACCCCATATATGGGGGAAAAACACTGTTTTGGCGCACGGCAGGGTTCGGAAGGGAAGGAGCGCCATTTGACTTTTTGAATGTAAAATTTGCTTGAATAATTAGCGGACACCATGTTGCATTTGGAGAGCCCCTGACGCACCTAAACAGTGGAAATCCCCAGAAGTGATTCCTCTTTGGAAACCAGACCCCTCAAGAATTTTATCAAGGGGTATAGTGAACCCAGAGGTACGACACAGAATTTGATAACATTAGGTCATCATATTGAATTGTCATTAGTCTTGAGCGCAAGTGCTCGCTACTTGAGTTTGCGTTGGGTGCAGCAGCTCACTATGCTATGAAGCCTGTCAGCGCTGCACACAGGGAGAAGTTACTTTGGTCATGCGCTGCGCATGACCAAAGTAACTTCCTGCTGTCTGGTGAACCATATGTTGTCAGGACAGTGCGGGACACTGGCAGAGGAGGTGAGTGTCTGCGCTTTCATGCCCTTGCCCCCACAATGCTGCGATCGACTTCGATCGCAGCATTGCAGGGGTTAATGTGCCAGCAGCGGTGCGGGACTGCTCCTGGCACATAGCACCGGATGTCAGCTGTGACAATCAGCTGACACCGGCGGCGATCGCCCCTCACCGCTTGTGTGCGGGTGACGAACCCCCAGGGCCGTGGGGTACTCGGCAGCCGGGCCTTCAGATGCTTGGGGGAAATCACGGTGGCTGGCCCGGTCCGTGGCCCAGGGCGGTCAACAAAATGGGGAATGATTATATTTATAGGGGTTTAAGAATAATTCGTGACGCCACCTGTGGATTCTGGTAAGAGGTTACCAGCTCTGCGACAGTCCACTGAGGCTGATGTTAGGGGCAGCTATGATGGAATGGCTCCCCACAGGTGGAGCAGGCCTCAGGGCAGTGTAGAGGTGTAGAAAGATGGTGGAAGCAGGAGAGAGACGGCAGGATGGTCCCAGAGGAAGTACAGGCACACACACAGGGGCAAACTTCAATACCTTTTCTGATGGTGATGCAGGTACGGTCCAGGGCACTCAGGGCGAAGGGTACATTTCTGGACTCTCCCCAGTGAGCGGGTGTAAGGCCTCCTGATCTGTGTCTTTTACTCTCTAAGCTTCGGGCCTGCCTGGAGCTAGGCCTGGCTTGCTTACTGCTTCCTTCTTGTACCTACTGACCTGGCGGTAGGGTTTTCTCCTGGTTCCCACTATTCCTGGTCGCTGGAGCCTTAGTGGTACCTAACCCTGTTGCTGTGGTCAGCGGTTGGTTAACCTGGGACTTGTAGTTCTCCAGGGATTCCGGTTGTTTCTAAGGGTCATAAAGATCCTTGTAGGCGCGGACCCGGTGTCCGGTATAGAAATCGGGGTGAGCTTACTATGCTCCTCTGCCCCCTTAGTTCCACTTGCCTTCGGCCACTCGGGGCCCTCACTAGGCTTTAGGGCTGCTGGAGGCCTAGCTTGCCTCACACAGCAGCCTGCGTGCAGCTACATCCTGTCTCTCTGCAGACTGCACACTGACTGAGCTGCCTGGCTCCACCTTCCCTTTATATATCCCTATCAGGGCTCCCTCTGATGGAAGGTGGAGGTGTTTGCATGTAGTGAGGGCCTCTTGTGGAGAAATCCATCTATGCACCCTTCTAGGTTCTGTGGCACCAATGCGCAGCAGGGGCGCCACACGGGCGCGATTGTATCACGTGTAATAGTACGTAGTTGGCCCTATAGGCCCAGGGCGCAACTATGTACTATTACTGACAAGGTCGGAGAGGGGTTAATGTGCCAGGGAGCGAAAGACAAGTACCTCACCCACGGCTACAATGTTACAGTTTGATTACTATTCCAAATAAAAATCACATCAATAAACTGTTGCCAATGAATGAGGTTTCGCAAGCAATTTACTCTTTTGGAAAATAAATGCCTCCTCCCATTTACCAACAAATACATTTGCATAACTTGGGGTTAGTAGTTTTCTACTGTTTATTACAAAATTCACCCTGATATTTAAAATCATTATGACTTAAAAATAAACATTACTCACTCCACGATATGTTGCATTTGATCTCTAGGAAAAAGGCAGAATTTTTCAAGATCAAACATAGCGGCATCATGTCTAAAGTGCACATGATATATAGGTTCTACCAACGATTATTATACAATATTGGAAGAATATGCTTAGTATCATGGAAATAATCTGGAATTGATTGCACACACCTCTACAATTGTGTATCTACATATCTTGACATATTAGATGTTAAAAAAATCAATGCCCTATATATTTGACATTCCTGGGGGGTCCTCACTGCATTTATGCACTTTTGGTATATAGTAAAATATTGCAATTTTGAAGCTAAGGATGTTAATAAACTTTGCTTTCTGATTAGTTAACACCCCAATATTAACATCAGTCTAAATCAGATTCAATAAAACTTTCCCATATTCTACTGTAGGGTCCTTCCTCTATTTAATATAAGTTTTTGTATCACTCAGGGGATGCAGGGACTCTATATGTACAACAATATTTTATAACTAGTGATAAGCGGACCCGTATATATGTTCAAGTCCGTCGGAATCCGCCGAACGATAAAAAAAAGTTTGATTCAGCTACCAGAATGGTACTCGAACTTGAACCCGAACCGGGCCCGAACATCCGGCGTTTCCTATGCTGTCATCTGTGTGAAACGCCAACTCTGATCAGCGGTAAAAATATCAGAGAAAAAAAATAACCAATAAACAAAAACCGTGAGGCAGAGGTCCAAATGGAGAAGGGGTGGAGGTGGATGTGGTGGTGTAGGTGGAGGGGAGGAGGGGGCCAACACTTTTTTTTAAAGTAAATTTACTTAAAATAATAGAGAAAAAAAAATTAACCAAAAATAAAAATATAGACCCACAAGGCAGAGGTCCAAGTGGAGGAGGGGATGGAGGTAGATGTGGAAAAGGGGGATGAGGCCAACACTGTTTTATTTATTTATTTATTTTTTATTAAACTTGGGTAAGCAACAAAATGAAATCAGTGCAAAATAAAGAGTAACCATGGCTGGGTGCGGCTGGTATAATTGTCTAGTCAGTCAAAGGATTGGAGAAGTCCTGTGTGATCCATGCCTGTTTCATTTTTATAAATGTTAGCTTCCCCAAGTTGTCTGTGGACAGGCAGTTGCGCCCGTCTGTGATGACACAACCTGCGGTGCTAGCAACATGCTCTGTCATGACACTTGCAGACCCTTCAGTTAGTATGTGGACATGTACTCTTCCACGACTCTGCCCCTTGCTGAAACGGGCAGTAGCACATGGTGGTGCCAGATGTTGTGGCATACTCATAAAGTTTTGCCAAATTGGGGCCATGCAAACAATGCCTTTTGAGGTGGTGGTGGTGCAACATCTATGTGGGTGATTTCCTCCTCCGCATCTGCCTTGATGTTCCACTGAGTCGCTGCTGTTAGGTGGAAAAGCCATTAGTAGTTTCTATACCAGAGCGTTCTTGAATTGACTCGTTTTTTGATCCCGCTCCAGTTTTGGAAACAATGATGGTACGTTGCCCTTGTACCGGGGATTGAGCTGGGTGGCCACCCAGTAATCTGCATTGATGACAATATGGGCAACTCAGCTTTCATTGCGCAGCATATATTGGCTCATGTGTGCCAGGCTGCCCAGAGGCAAAGGCAAGCTGTCCTCAGTGACAGATGTATCTTCTGGGTCCTCACTAACCCCCCAGCCATGCTCCAGTAATGCCTGTGAGCTGAATTGAGAGCCAACCTGCTGTGAACACGGCTGTTGTTCCTCCTCCTCCTCATCCTTCAAAACTGTCCCCTGGGTTGAAACTTGTGTACCCTCCCGCTGTTGGTACAACAACCCACCTTCCGAGCCATATGTGAAAGACAGGCCTGATGACGTTGAAAATGGTCCTTGTTCCTCCTGCTCCTCTTCCTCTTGCGCGACTACCTCAAGCATCATTGCCTGTGAGGTTGTTTCCAGCAGGCATACAAGTGGCATTGTCGCAGCCATACCAGTGGCCATGTTGCTTGAATATCCAAAGCACCGAAAAATGTCACACACATCCCGCAAGAGGCCCACTCATTGGTGGTGAAGTGACTGAGGTTGTTCAGCCGAGCGACTCACCCATGCATGTGTGGCACCCCAGGGGTCTGGTTACCACAGTAATAGAAATATTACATCTGAGAGCAAGTTGGAGGTTTCCTGGTCAGGAGCCCTTAAGCATGCAACACCTCCTGCCCAGACCTGGGAGGGGAGGAATCTGCCCTATATAAACTGGGTCTGGGGCGGGGTTAGACAGACAGAGCCTGGAGACAGTTCCAGACACAGGGACTGGAAGCAGATATTGCTCGTCCTGGCTGAAGAGACTACGACCGGACACCGGAGTCCCAGGCTGTGGGGACGTATATTCACCCAGCAGCAGAAACCAGCCAGCAGGGGATTCCATGTCCTCTGGCCATAGAAGCCCGGAGGCTCAGTCACAAGGAAGGGACCAGCACCGCCATCGAGGAGCGGAGGCTATCAGAAGGCCCCAAGTCACCAGCCATACTGGTGAGCACCACACGGTATACTCAGGGACGTGGGCTACTTCCACTTTCTTACAGCAAGTTAGCCAGAAAGAGTGCAGATAGACGGGGAGCCCTACAACTCCACCTGGCCAGGGGAACTCCTGTTTGTTCACAGACTGACCAGGCCCCTTATGCTAGCCAGTACTCTTGGGAGAGTCTGCCTTAATATCATCAGTAAAGACCCTGAACTGCACTGCAAAGACTCTGAGTCGCTCCTGCTTTCTCACCGCATACAGCACTACTAGTACTGGGACGCCCGTGCACCATCACTCCCATCATCCACATTCCCTGCCCTGAGGCCATACTCTTCCCGTGAGGAGTTATCCCATCTTTTGCTGCGCACACCACACCAGCCTCAGCGGACTGCCTCGCAGCGGCAGTACACCCTGACCGCACTCCACGGGTGGCGTAGTCGGACAATTAACCTAAAACCCATACAAGACCGCCACTGGTTTGACCACCCTGAGCCACGGGACCGGGTCGCCGCCACGGAGACTACAACCCCCAGAGACCCGGCTCCGGGTATCCCCCACACGTGCACGCTAGACCCAGGGGGCGCGTCACATGCTGCAGCTGGAGTTCCTCTATTGCCGGCTGCTGCTCACACAGCCTCTCCAGCATATGTCGGGTGGAGTTCTACCTTGTTGGTACATTGTATATAAGGTGGTGAGCAGAAAGATAGAACAACAGGGTGAGACTGCTGAAAGTGCGCTCACACTGCCCGCACTTTCACCAACAGATGTGACATATCTGGGTAATTTGTGAGGAAGGCCTGCATGAACAAATTAGGCACATTTACCAGGCAAGTTATGTGTGTCAGTCTGGCTAGGCCCAGAGCTGCTACCAGATTTTGCTGGTTATCACACACCATCAGGCAGGGCTGCCACTAGGAATTTCATCGAACAATACTGACAACATTTTTGGGCCCCCTTGAGACTCTGCCCAAGCTCCACCCTGCCTCCACCCAAGCTCTGCCTGCACCCCTCGAACCTTCCATAGTTCTACCTCCCACTCTTGGCAAAACTCTACTTCTGCACCACGTCCACACCAATCGCACATTAACAGTTCCCATCTAACAGCATATCACACACATAGCCGTTAGCTTTTGTTTTGGCCAACAGATTTTTTAAGCCGCCACCACAACAAGGTGTACTCTTCTGGCCGGGCGGTACTCTATTCTAACCTATTAAACATTTTTTAAAATATCCAATACTCTTTTTAGGTATATTTTTCTTTATTTATCTTTAAGGGAATGTGTCACTTACATTTTTTAAAATGATTAATAATACCACATACAAGGGACAAATACCGTTACACTATGGCCGGACCAGATAATACTACCACATAGTGACCGGAAAATACAACATGCAAGGAACAAATACTGCCACACTATGACTAGATCACATATTACCACCACATAGTGACCAAATAAGACCACATACAAGTAACAATGACTAGACCACATATTACCACCACAGTGACTGAATAATACCACATCCAAGGAACAAATACCTCCCCACCATGAGCAGACCACATATTTCCACCACAGTGACCGAATACTACAATACTGATCATTAATAAAAGAACACAATACTAATATTACCATAAGTGCCATTATACACAGGAGCTATGTACATAGTATACATTGTATAGTGTCAGTGTACAGGTAATACAGTGATCACCAGTGACATTTACACAGGAGCTCTGCATATAGTGTACAGGTAATACAGGGATCACCAGTGACATTATACACAGGAGCTCTGTATATAGTGTCAGTGTTCAGGTAATACAGTGATCACCAGTAGAGATGAGCGAATATTTCAATATTCGATTCGGATTACGATCGCCGAATTTGCAATATTCGCCAATTTATTCATCGAATGTTCGTTAAACGTTACCAAATGGCATAGGATTCAATGGGGGGACCAAAAAAACGCATAAACAACAACTTAAAACTGGCCCAAAAGCTGCCAAAACACATTAAATTAGGGGTAGACACCTGGAAAGTGCCATCAATTGACCAAGAGTACAAGTACTATAATTATTATTACTATTAAAGCAACATTTATTCCGTGGCTCTTTACATGTCAAAAGGGGTCACAGACTGGTACAAGAGGAGAGAGGACCCTGCTCGCGAGGGTGCATAAACAATCTACAAGGGATGGGTGAGGATACAGCAGGTCAGGGTACAGCTAGTCATGCAGCGGTATGCTGGAGCGAGGCTTACCGCAGATTGTACGCTTGTCACAAGAAGTGGGTCTTCAGCTTCCTTTTCAAGGTTTTCACGGTAGGCGACAGTCTGAAGTGTTTGGGTACAGCGTTATCACAGTAGTGGACATGCACGGGACAAATCTGTCAAGAGCCTAAATCACGTTAAGCGTCCAGGAGCTCACAACTAAGCAGATTATCCCCTGCACCGATTAATATGAAGGCAAAAGGTTTCTTTTTAATGACTGCAGAAGTGGGAGGAATCAGATGCTGTGGTCTTCTGGCTCCTCTCTGTCATGGTAAACCCGTGACACCTTGCAAGCTTCAACACAATGTTCACAAGATATACAGCAGTGGTGGTCGGTCTCCTAGACAACGAGCTAACTCATTTCTGATGATAGAGGACAACATCTGCAAGTAGTTTTTATGTTCTCCCCGTGTTTGCGGGGGTTTCCTCCAGGTTCTCCGGTTACCTCCTCAGTAAAAAAGCAGCCATACAGGAGTGTTCACAGTTCAAAAAATTAGGGCCTGACACTACCATTTCCGTGGCCAACAGATTGGAAATGGTGGATGTCCACCTCTTAGGTTTGTCATGTGTGGGAGGAAATAATCTTTTACGTGACCACAAATGCAGGACTGAGAGCTGTCTGCAGTGCTGAAAGAGGGTGGAGCAAGGTGAAACAGACAAACTGCTGGACTGTGAGTGAGGTGCAGGGGGACATGTTAAGGTGGATTGAGAAACATGTGGTGTGCTCAGTGAAACAAACACAGCATGCATGTCCGCTTCCGTTACAGCTGACACTCAGCCTGACTGGAGCACGTAGAGAAGCAGAGGTTCTGCAGTGGGAGACATGCATGCCAATAATTGGCATGTAGTGATGAACGAGCACTAAAATGCTCGGGTACTCGTTGCTCGGGTCGAGCAAATTCGAATACTCGGGTTCTCGACCCGAGCAACGAGCCCAATGTAAGTCTATGGGAAACTTGAGCATTTTTCAGGCGGCTACCCCTGGCGGTCTGCAGAGGGCCTAAAAATTTCCCAAATCGATGGGAACAGTGATCAAATGACATGGGGACAGCATGGGGAACAACGTTGTCAGAGGTATTACGCCACTTTTATGGACTCACAATAAAACATACCAAAATGGAAACAAAATGGATTTTCCTGGGAAATATGTTAAGGAACATCCTTTCCATGACATGTACAATGTATATAAAGCAAATTAAATAACCAAAAACAAAAATACTCCTCCATACCTTGGGCTATGTTCACACGTAGGGTTTTGATGCGTTTTTGCACTTTTGCATTGCTTTCAACCAAGACAAATGCATTCACCAGGAAATTTCATTTTAACATTTTACAAACATATCTGGCCATGTGGTGTGTGACACATCATCAGACACATGCATACAGTGATGAAAAGTCATGGGAATAGTATGGGGAAGACCTCTGGAAGCATCTCTGACTCCCAGGTCACTGCCTAAAAGTGTGCCCATTATAAGTGATCCTTGGCGCATGCGAAGATGCCTCCCGCTATGAACCTGTTGTTGCAGACTTGCAACAATCACCGTCCACGTCCTTGTCCCACTGCAGCGTTCAGTTGTCCCTACCCAATTCCTTGGAATGCAAGCGCAAGTATGCAGGCAGCCACCACCCACAGGCTGCAACACTACATTGCCAAATTTTTGACAGTTTTTTGCACTTGAAATATGGCCTTTTAAGCTCGTGGAGGCGGAAGCTTTTCACAACCTCATTCCTGCGGCAGCCGGGTGTCCGTACTCAGTCCCCAGCCGCCACTATATTTCCCGGTATTGCCTCCGCCTTCCACAAGCACGGGTCCCACAACATTACCCGTGCCCTCCCCAGTGCACTTACTGGGAAGGACCGCCTAACCACAAACACGTGGACAGGTGAATGTGGCCAGGGACGGTACAGAGCCAGTCCACAACTTTTTTTGCTGACAGTTGTATTTAGCTCGGTGAAAGGACTGGCATAGAGGGAAACCCTATCTACCCTGCATGTCATTTCTCACAGGAAGTCCTGTAATGCAGCTTGTTGCAGAAGCAATGGCAGCCCATCCAACATCAACTCGCCCTTGTCGGTGGTGCTTTGACACACACACATCTTTCTTTGCACATTTAATTTCTTGAATACAGAGTTGGACAATGGCCTAATCTGTAATGCATTTTGAGAAATAACATGCATAAGCATGGCCGATCCACATTAAAAAAGCAGCCATAGAGTGTCCGGGAACCTTCCCCCACAATTTTCTTAGCCAGGGCTGCTTTTTGGCAGGGTTGGACGGGCCCACCAGAGAACCGGAGACTCCTCCGGCGGGCCCTGGCTTCTCCTTCAGGAGAGTTCATAGTGCCGAGGTGAGGCCATGATGATGATAGATGCCACCATCTGCTTAGTTTTCTGTTACTTGGAATGCAAGTGCAAGTATGCAGCCAGCCACCCACCCACAGGCCGCAACACTAAACTGCCAGATTTCTGGGCAGCTTTTTGCCCTTGAAATATGGCCTTTTATGCTCGTGGAGGCAGAAGCTTTTCACAACCTCTTGCCGGTGGCAGCCAGGTGTCCATACTTGGTCCCCAGCCGCCACTATATTTCCCGGTATCGACTCCGCCTTCCACAAGCACGGGTCCCACAACATTACCCGTGCCCTCCCCAGTGCACTTACTGGGAAGGACCGCATAACTACAAACACATGGACAGGTGAACGTGGCCAGGGATGGTATGGAGCCAGTCCACAGCTTTTTTTGCTGAGTTGTATTTAGCTAGGTGAAAGGACTGGCATAGAGGGAAAGCCTATCTACCCTACGTGTCATTTTTCACAGGAAGTCCTGTAAAGCTGCTTTCACTTGAAATGTGGCCTTTTAAGCTCGTGGAGGCGGAAGCTTTTCACAACCACATGCCTCATGCCTCGTGTCCATACTCGGTCCCCAGCCGTCACGATTTCTCACGGCGTTGTCTCCGTCTTCTACAAGCACGGGTCCCTGAGCATTACTGCTGTTACTTTTCTGTGGGAATTTGCTTGCCTCCTACCAGCCTGGAATATTTCCAGCAAAAAATGGTACGACACAATGGTATTAGCACTGCCCCCAGTACCATTAGCAAAGCCATTCCCAATTTCCTTCTCAGGAATTTTATTTGGTAGACTGAGTGGCTGCCCAAATACATTTTCTCACAAAGGAGCTGAAGATAGAGTGGCAGTAGGTGCAAGTTTCTCCAGCCTGTTAGATATTAGAGGGTGAACGGCAGCACATTGGATCAGTGGTTAGCGGTGAAGATTTGCAGCGCTGGGATCCTGGGTTCAAATCTCAGCAAGGACAACATCTGCAAGGCCTTTGTATGTTCTCCCCGTGCTTGCGTGTGTTTCCTCTTCAGTAAAAAAGCAGCCATAGAGTGTCCAAGAACCTTTCCACACACTTTTCTTAGCCAGGACTGCTTCTTGGCAGGGTTGGACTGTCCCACCAGAGAATCTTCTGGTGTGCCTTGGCTTCTACCTCAAGAGAGTTCATGATAGCAATAACTTTGCAGCTGCTATGGGGCTCTTTAGCGGGGGAGAAAGGTTAGCCCTCAGAATCAAATCCTCTGGTGGGCACAATGTTTTTCAATCTCAAACAGCTTCTCAGTGGGACTTGTATTTCACCACAGCCATATTCTTTAGCTCGGTGAAAGGACTGCCATAGAGGGAAACCGTATCTACTGCGGCTATCATTTCTCCGTCACCAGGTTCCGCCCATTGTCACACACGACCATGCCTGGCTGTATGTTTATCGGTGAGAGCCACAGATCAGGCTGCTGTGTTACAGCTTTCAGCAACTCTGCAGCGCTGGGCGGTTTGTCAATTAAGCATTAAGCATGTTATCTTCAGCACAGCCTGTTGCCGCTTGGCCAAGGCAGTGCTGCAGTGCTTTCAGCTTCTGACTGATGTGGTCATTTCGGAGATGGAGGAGGAGGTGCATGAGCTGAACAATGTGATTACATTGTTGTTAAAATGGTGACGCTGTTTTTTATACTAAAGAAAGATCCTATTGTTTTGTGTTTTTTTACGTTTTTTTTTTAAAACAAATGCATTCACCGGGAAATGTCATTTTAACATTTTACAACCTTATCTGACAATGTGGTGTGTGACTCATCATCAGACACATCCTGTTTTATTTATAATGGAGGGACTCTAAAAGTCATAAAGCCTATTTTTATAGGGACATCAGACAGCCCTTACTATTCTTAAAGGGCCAGCAGTCGGCCCTAGCTATTGTTAGAGAGACATCAGCCGGCTATGCTTTGTTGTTCCCATTATTAACAAGTGGGTCTCCTATACTGTTATTGCGTATCCTGTGACTGCAATGGCTGCCAAAAATTTGGACGCAACCCAATACCCCTTTGAAGAGACATAGAGGAGGGTCTAAGTAAAAAAAAAGGTCCCATTACAAAGGAGCGGGTCTCCTATAGTGGTAATGCCCATGCTGTGACTGCAAGGGCTGCCAAAATTTGGGAAAAACCCCACTAAGAATTTAAAGACCCATAGAGCAGGGCCACAGTAACAAGGTACGACATGTTCCCATTAGAAAGGAGACGGTCTGCTATACAGTTATCGGGTATGCAGTGAGTCCAACAGCTGACCAATTTTAGTAAAAACACCAATAAGAATTTAAAGACACATGGAGCAGGGCCACAGTAACAAGGTGCGACATGTTCCCATTAGAAAGGAGAGGGTCTGCTATACAGTTATAGGATATGCAGTGAGTCCAACGGCTGACAAATTTAGGAAAAACCCCACTAAGAATTTAAAGACACACAGATCAGGGCCACAGTAACAAGGTATGACATGTTTCCATTAGAAAGGAGAGGGTCTGCTATACAGTTATAGGGTATGCAATGAGTCCAACAGCTGACCAATTTTAGTAAAAACACCACTAAGAATTTAAAGACACATGGAGCAGGGCCACAGTAACAAGGTACGACATGTTCCCATTAGAAAGGAGAGGGTCTGCTATACATTTATAGGGTATAGAGTGAGTCCAAGGGCTGACATATTTAGGAAAAACCCCACTAAGAATTTAAAGACACACAGAGCAGGGCCACTGTAACGACAAATTCCCATTATAAAGGAGAGAGTCTCCCATAGTGTTGGCCTATTCAGTGAAAGCAAGGGCTGCCAAAAATTTGGAGGCACTTCAATGCCCCTTGGAAGAAACCTGGAGGAGGGTCTCATAAAAAAATGTTTCCATTAGAAAGGAGCGGGCCGCCTATACTTGTAATTCCCATGCACTAAGTGTATGGGCTAACAAACATTTACCCCTGTGGGGTATATGTAACATCCCTGGCGGCATGCTTGCATGGCTTACCATCTCCCACCATGCAAGACCGCAATCTTACCTTTCTGGCCAGGCTGCACATTTTGCCCCAGTACCTGCTGTTTGTATGTCTCTTGTCTGCTGGCTTAGGGCGTCGGCGCTGTTGCTTTCTGATTCTTAAAGCTACAGTGTGTGCAGTCCTAATGCGTCCCCAGCCTATTGCTGTGAGTCACTGGATAATTAAACCCCCTCCACCCAGTAGGAGGGGCCTGAGCAACACTTTCCATCTGTGTGTTTCTTGCAACTGAGTTGCCAGGTCCTGTCCTGTATCTAGTCTGTTTCTGCCACCCTGGGGGCTGTATACTCAAGCCCGTTACCTGTACCTGTGACTTCTAGTCAGTTTCTGCCACCCTGGGGGCTGAGTTCCCAGGCTCGTGTCTGTATCTTGTTCCTGGTTCAGATCCTGTCTGAACAGTGTCCTAGTCCTTTACTTGTTTGTCTCTGTCTGTATCTTCCCTTTTTTCCTACAGTATCTGAAACTGCACCTAATTCCAACTTGTTGTCTCTGTACTTCTGTTTGTGAGTTTTGTGTCCACTCGCTATTTCATCGCCAGTACCTTGTGTGCATCTGGTTCTGCTCGTTCTGTTTCCCTGCCTCAGTATCTAACTCCTGTGTTCCAGCCATCTTCTTGTGTTTTCCAGTCTGTTCCATGTGAACAGAGCCCTGTCTTGTCTACCACATCTGCGGGTTTTGCTTTGCTCTGCTTGCTCACCGCACCTGCGTTTTTTCTCTGCTTTGCTTGTTCACCGCATCTGCTGGTTTTGCTCTGCCTTGCTAGTTCACCGTATCTGCGGGTTTGCTCTGCTTTGCTTGTTCACCGCATCTGTGGGTTTTGCTCTGCCTTGCTAGTTCAACGCATCTGCAGTTTTGCTCTGCTTTGCTTGTTCACCGCATCTGCGGTTTTGTTCTGCTTTGCTTGTTCACCGCATCTGCGGGTTTTGCTCTTCTTTGCTTGTTCACCGCATCTGCAGTTTTGCTCTGCTTTGCTTCTTCACCGCATCTGCGGGTTTTGCTCTGCTTTGCTTGTTCACCGCATCTGTGGGTTTTGCTCTGCTCTGCTTGTTTACCGCATCTGCGGCTCTGTTCCTGTATCCTAGTCTGTACTGGTCCCTATCCTGACTAAGTTCCTACTTGCCAGTACCCGCCTGTCTGCATGTCAGCCATGCCTGCCTGTGCCCAACAGTCTGCATGCCAGCCGTGCCTGCCAGTGCCCACCTGTCTGCATACCTGCTTTGCCTGTCAATATCCACCTATCTGCCTACCAGCTGTGCCTGCTAGTACCCACCAGTCAATATGCCAGTTTAACCTGCCTGTTCCTGCATTCCCTGGTGTGGGTCAACAGCTGTGACCGGGGTCTGACCTGGAGTAGCACCTGGTCCCTCTGCTCAGTTCCTCCCTGGTTCATGGAGTAGACTGAGTCCCCTCCAGGCACTCATCGGTTCATGGTACAGTGGGATCACTAATCACGCTCACGCTAGTCTGCCCGGGCGTGTGCGTAACAGTAAACATGAACATACTGTATAAAAAAAATTTTTTTACGGGCATCATAAACACCCTTTACAAAAATTAGGTGGGTGTTGCATCACGGACCACGGTCACCCTGGTGATATGGTGGTGGAGGATGAGGAGAAGGAGGAGGAAGAGAGCAAATAGCCAAAAACCCATGTGTGGGTGTGAAAAGGTGCATGGGAATACACCTCCCAAGAAAAGACACTGGATTGGAATTTATGTTACGCTGCTATCATTCGGTGGTGTTGAGAAGTCAGCCCTTATTCATTTTTATAAGAGTCAGCCTGTCAGCATTTTCAGTTGACAGGCAAATTCGCTTTTCAGTTATAATTTCACCAGCGGCACTAAAAACCCGCTCTGATAAAATGCTGGCGGCAGGGCAGGCCAGGACCTCCAAGGCATAGAGAGTCAGTTCATTGCACGTATCCAGCTTGGATACCCAATAATTATAAGGCACAGCGGAATCACGGAGGATGTTGGTACGCTCGGAAAGTTACTCCCTCAGCATCTTCCCAAACTTTGCACTCCTTGTGAGAGTACCCCGCGCCTCAGGGCCTGTCCGATGGGAGGGTCTGAGAAAACTCTCCCAGAACTTTGACAGTGTTCCCCTGCCACTGCTGGATTGAAGTTGTGTCTCTCTCGCCTGTACGCCTGGGTTGTCCAATGAAGTGTGCCCTCTGCCGCCAGATGGGAATTTTTTTAATAGTTCCGCAACAAGGGCCTTCTGGTACAGCCCCATTTTTGTAGACCAGTCCGCCTCAGGAATAAGAGATATAAAGTTCTCCTTGTAGCATGGATCTAGTAGTGTCACCAACCAGTAATGACTGTCACCCAAAATTTTGAGAACGCGAGGGTCATGGGAAAGGCAGCGTAACATAAACTCAGCCATGTGTGCCAGAATACTAACAGGCAAGACTTCCGTGTCCTCACCAAAAGGATGACTGACCATGCTCTCCTCCTCCTCCTCTCTGTCCTCTGGCCATCCACGCTGAACAGACGGTATGACAGCTGTGCAGGTAGTACCGTCTATAATGCATGAAACTAGCTCATGTCCTTCCTCCTCCTCCTCCTCTTCCTCATTGTCACTCAATCCACGTTGGGATGAGATGAGGCTTGGCTATGTGTAATCACCCTGTATGGTTCCTTGCTCCATCTCATCTTGCTCCGCCTGCAATGCATCCTCTTTGACTGTGAGCAGAGAGCGTTTCAGAAGACAGAGAAGCGGGATGGTGACGCTAATTATGGCATCATCGCCGCTCACCATCTTGGTGGAGTCCTCAAGGTTTTGGAGGATGGTACATATGTCTGACATCCATGTCCACTCCTGAGGTCTTATGTGTGGAGTCTGAACTGAATACCGACGGCCTTGTTGATGCTGGTACTCAACACATGCCCTCTTCTTATCACAAATCCTTCCCAACATCTGAAGTGTAGAGTTCCAATGCGTGGGGATATCACACACCAGTCTGTGAGCCAGAAGCTGCAAAAACTGCTGAAACACTGCAAGGGTGGCGGAAGCTGTAGCTGACTTTCTAAAATGGGCACACAGGCGGCGTACTTTAACAAGCAGATCCGGCAGCTCCGGGTAGGATATGAGAAACCGCTGAACCACGAGGTTAAGCACATGGGCCAGGCATGGTACGTGTGTGAGCTCGCCTCGCCTCAGAACCGCCACCAGGTTCTGGCCAGTCTCACACACGACCATGCCTGGCTGTAGGTTAAGCGGTGTGAGCCACAGATCTGCCTGCTCTTTCAGAGCTGTCCACAACTCTTCAGCATTGTGTGGTTTTTCACCTAAGCATATTAGCTTCAGCACAACCTGTTGCCCCTTGGCCGGAGGCATTGCTGCAGTGCTTCCAGCTTGTGACTGATGTGGTCATTTCGGAGATGGAGGCTGAAGAGGAGGAGGATGCTGAGGAAGATGAGGTACAGGAGCTGTAGACCGCTGTTTCAACCCTGATTGACCTAGGGCCTGCAATCCTTGGCGTCGGGAGGACGTGTTCCGTCCCAAGGTCCGACTGGGTCCCGGCTTCCACTATGTTATCCCAGTGGGCCGTCAGCGAGATGTACCGTCCCTGCCCACAAGCACTTGTCCACGTGTCCATGGTTAGGTGGACTTTACCGGTAACTGCGTTGTTGAGAGCACGGCTAATGTTTTTGGACACGTGCTTGTGTAATGCGGGGACGGCACACCGGGAGAAAGAGTGGCGGCTGGGGACTGAGTATCGAGGGACGGCCGCCGCCATCAGGTTGCGAAATGCTTCCGTCTCCACGAGCCTAAAAGGCAACATTTCGAGCGCAAGCAGGCGTGAAATGTAGGAATTTAGTAGTGTGGCCTGTGGGCCGCTGGGACAAGAACATGGACGTACTTCCTGATGCTGCTACTTGAGAGTGTGCAATGACAGGTGCAGGGCAGGAGGCATCTTCGCAATCACCATGGACAGGGGATTGACTTGCATGCACAACAGCGGAAGAAGCAATGGTGCCACCCGCAGACACTGTTCCTGGACCCTGGGGTTCGGCCCACAAAGTCGGGTGCTTTTCTGCCATGTGCCTGATCATGCTGGTGGTGGTCAGGCTGGTCGTTTTGCCACCCCTGCTGATTCTGGCCTGGCAGGTGGTGCAAATGGCCTTTTTGGGGTTATCGGCAGAGTCTTTAAAAAATAACCAGACTCGGGAAGACCTAACAGTTGTACTGGCAACTTCCTTCGTGTTGGTGTTACAGTGAACGGTTGCCTGCCTTCTGTCTGCGGCCTCCACACTGCTTCTTCCTGCCTGTTTGGGTGCTCTGCCTCCCTCCCCCTGTGTGCTGCTTTCCTCACTCTGCATAACCTTCTGCCTGGTTGGGTTAGTTACTATATCATCCACCACCTCGTCTTCCACTTCTGCACCTTGGTCCCCCTCCTGACTTTCTGGCAATTGTGTCTCATTATCGTCCACCTCTTGTGACACTTTCCCACTGTCGCCTTCGTGTGACCGTGGCTGCTCAAATATTGGGCCATTGCTACACGCGATCTCCTCTTGCCCCGCTTCAAGTGGAGCGGGAGAGAGGCCTGAATCTATAAATGGAAAAGTTAACAGCTCTTCAGAGTGTACAAGTGTTGGATCAGTTGTCTCTGGGTACTCGGCATGGTGGGAGGAAGGAGGATCAGGGTGAGGAAAATGCTTTCCAGACTCACGGCTACTGAGACTTGAGCGTGTGGAAGACAGGGTGGTGGCTAAGTGACTGGAAGCATTATCCGCTGTCCAACCAACAACCTTTTGACACTGCTCTGGGTTCAATCTGCGGTCCCCTAGAAATTGGGACAGGAAGGTCAGGCAAGAAGATGTGGGTGTTTGTTGTGGCACAATTTCGGCTTGCCCACGACCTTGTATTCGGCCTCTGCATGCACCATTACCATCACGTCCACTTCCACGTGCCTTGCCCATTTTAAATGGAGGACAGTATCTTCCACGCTCACTACAAATGATTGAGTTTGGAGCAAATTTATATGTGATCCGTGTGACGGTGAAAACAGAGTTTTAAATACCTGGCCTGTAGGTAAGTAGTTTGACCAGCAAACTGCTGTGAATTGCTTCACTGACACACTGAAAGAAATTTTTAATGGAGGCCAGAAAAGGCAGTATTTTCTGACAACGTATAGGTGCGCCGTGTGACGGAGAAATACAGTTTTAAAAATCTGGCCTGTAGGTAACTATTTTGAACAGCAATGTGGTGTCAATTGCTTCACTGACACACTGAAATTTTTTTTTAATGGAGGGCAGAAATGGCAGTATTTTCTGAAAACGTATATGTAATCCGTGTGATGGAGAAAACACAGTTTTAAATACCTGGCCTGTGGGTAACTATTTTGAACAGCAATCTGGTGTCAATTGCTTCACTAACACACTGAAAAATTTTTTAACGAAGGCCAGAAATGGCAGTATTTTCTGACAACGTATATGTAATCCCTGTGATGGAGAAAACACAGTTTTAAATACCTGGCCTGTAGGTAACTATTTTGAACAGCAAACCAGTGTCAAAAACTTTGCTGACCCACTGAAAAAATGTTTTAATGGAGGCCAGAAATGGCAGTATTTTCTGAAAACGTATATGTGATCCATGTGACGGAGAAAACACAATTTTAAATAGATGGATTTTTAGTGTTGTAATATGGAAAGGACCTGGCTGTATTCTGCAGTGCCAACAAGCAAATGGCGCAGAAAAACTGTGTTCTCTGGATTGCTTTTTAAGCAAATAATGAGGATTAAGATGCAAAAAAAATTATTCCTGGCCCCTGAGACCTGGGCCTATTTCCAGAAATATCTAACAGCAGCAGCCGACAGAACTGGACTGGAATGCTATGTGCACTGGAGTCTGCTATATACACTGCCTGCCTGCCTATATACACTGCCTGCCTGATATCTCTGAAGATGGATTAGTTAGTCCTCAAAAGGACTGTTTGTTAAGATGGATATGTGTAATGTACAGTTTTTCTCCCTACACTACCTAATACACAAGCAAATCTCTCCCTGACACAGCAGCAGCTCTCCCTACACTGTCTGATCCGGAGTGACTGTGACGAGCATGGCGGCGCCAGGTCTGATATACACCTGATGACGCTGTGCGGCCAGCCAATCACTGTAATGCCCACAACCAACATGGCTACGGCATTACAGTGCATGGCAGGCAATCCCTGCATGTTCATTGGCTCTCTAAAGAGCACCAAACATGCAGGGAGGGGACCCGAGTTCCCGCCCGAGCAACCCGGAAATACTCGCCAAGCACCATGATGCTCGGGCGAGTACCAAATAGTGGCGAGCACGTTCGCTCATCACTATATGCATGTAGTGATGAGCGAGTATGTTTTGTTAACCCGAGCACCGAGTATTTATAGCATGCTCAGGCTTTAAGTTTTCGTCGCTCATTGAACATAATTTGCAACTGTTTGACTGATTTAATACATGTAAGGAATGCTGGAAAACAGGCATTCCTCACATGTATTAAATCTGTGAAACAGTCGCAAATCATGTTCACGGAGAGAGAAAACTTAAAGCCCGAGCACGCTATAAATACTCGGTGCTCGGCTGAGCATACTCAGCGAAAGGGTTAACAAAACATACTCGCTCATCACTATTGGCATGGTAACAGAGGAGGAGGAAGAAGCAGCTGTTGCAGTTGATGGGGAAGCTGATGTTTGTTGAGGTCCGCTGGTCAGCATTTTATCGCAGTGAGATTGCCAGAGTAACGCATGTTCATTGTGCATATGAAGGTTCATGCATGTAGTTGTTAAATTATTGCACTTTTTCCCTCTACTGAGTTCTTTATCGCAATGTTTGCAGAGAACGTGAGCTGGCTCATCCTTTGCAGTCTCAAAAAAGCCCAGGCTAGGCAACCCTTGCCGACCCTGCGAGCTGCAGACCCGCGACTGCTGCTGGTCACTGCCAGTGCTCCTCGTGCTTGCATCACTCCAAGTTTGCGCCATAGGACGCAACAAAACCTCCGCATCTTCCTCCTCCACCTCCTCAGATGAGCTACTCAGCTACTTGGCTCTGTGTTCACACCAAGTTGGATGTGCAACCTCAACATCATCCAATGTGTTATCTCATTCCTTGCCCTTAGAGTCAGCCTGAAGGCAAAGTACAGTCAAGGGTCAAGAAGCTGCTCGGACCCATCCTTTTTTTTTTTCCCCTGTGTGGAGAAGAATATCTGACCCAAACAATTTTAAGCTCAGATGCAGTTTGATTTATATACCCATGTTAAGTTTATCAGGTCTGTGTACCCCTGTGTGGAGAATAATAAATATCTGCCCCAAAAAATTATTTTCACTAGAGTATAACTATTGTAAAGGACACCAAAACCACTTCCACTACAGCCAACCCAATAGAGAGACCAAATCTGTATTCTCCACATTTCCTTAAATTAGGGCCTGATATCACCAAGGTGGCATAAATTTCAGTATCGTAGAAATAGTATAATTAGGACCGACACTTTGTCCCCTACAGCCAACCCAGTAGATGGAGACCCAATCAGGACTGTTCACATTTGAAAACATTTGGGCCTAAAACCACCAAAGTGGCATCAATTTCACTAGAGTATAAGGAGTATAATGGGGACCGGCACCTCTTCCACTACAGCCAACCCAATAGATGGAGACCCAATCAGGATTCCCCACATTTCCAAAAATTACTGGCATACACCAACAAAGTGGCATCAATTTCCGTACAGAAGAAATTGTACAATTAGCAATGACACCTCATCCCCTACAGCCAACCCAGTAGATTGAGACCCAATCAGGACTGTTCCCATTTGAAAGCATTTGGGCCTAAAACCACCAAAGTGGCATCAATTTCACTAGAGTATAAGCAATATAAAGGGGACCAACACCTCTTCCACTACAGCCAACCCAGTAGATTAAGAGACCAAATCTGTATTCTCCACATTTCCAAAAATTAGGGCCTAAACCCTGCAGCTGCAGCAAGAGCAGGCACACAGGCTATATCACAGACTGCAATTCTGCATGATCAATGCACTCAAAACTACAACATTGCCTACTCTGTACAGTCTACAATTGAAGTGCAAAAGTCCTTTGAGATCCATGACTTGTTCATTTTGATGAAAGTTAGGCGGTCAACACTTTCATGGGACAGCCGGGTGCGTTTGTCTATCAGGATACCACCAGCAGCGCTGAACACACATTCTAAGAGAACGCTGGCTGCTGGGCATGATAAAACCTCCAAGGCGTGACAGGCGAGCTCAGGCCATTCATCCATTTTTGAAGACCAAAATGTAAAAGGGTCAAAATCCTCACTGATGGTATTCGTATTGAGCGCTAGATAGTCCTCCACCATCCCCTCCAGTCGTTCTCCACGTGTCAGACTTTTTCTCTGTTGTGCTGGTGCACGAGCTGGTCTAAAAAATGTGCGAAAGAACTCACAGAAATTGCTTCTGCCACTTACTCTGTTGCTGCTGCTAATATTTTGGCATTGACGAACTGAAGTGCTGGAGGTTGAAAGACTACAGCTGCGATGCACATTGTGTGCCTCACTCCTATCTTGGAGAAAAGCTCTACTAAGGTTGCTTAAAAGCATTTTTAGAAACTCCAAGATTTCCAGGGCGGGAAGCATCTGGCAAAATATACTCTTACAACGTAGATCTAAGAGTGGCAACCTAGTAGTCAGCATTATTTTGAATCCTAACTATACGGGAATCATGTTGCAGAAAGTGTAGCAAGAAGGCACTCATATGTCAGGCTCTTCCAGGAGGTCCAAAGCCAGACTCTATTGTTGGCTGCATAACACTGATGCATGTTTCCTCCTTCCCCTCCTGCCAACCACGTTCAACAGAGAGGGGATGATTATCCTCTTCATCCTCTGACTGTTGCTCGCCCATCACCTCTTCCTCCTCCATTTGTTCCTCGGCTCTTGCACCTTCACTAACAGTATGTCTGGTGTCACCAAACCCCCTCGATCGCAGGAAGCCACTGTCACTTGGCATCCGCCTGTGTGATGACAGTCTGGAACTTTGAGACATTCTTATCTCTTCCGCATCCTTCTCTTCTTTTGGTACAACCACCTCCTGCTACACGCTATTCAAAGTCTTCTCTAGTATGTAGATGACCGGAATAGTGATGCTGATGATGGCATTGTCAGCGCTAACTAGTTTAGTAGACATTTCAAAACTATGCAGAAGGGTGCAGAGGTCCTTAATCTGGTCCTACTCCGTAAATGTGATATGCCCCACGTCCGTACTGCGTTGGCTTAGGCTATACGACATGACATAGTGCGTCAAGGCTCGTTGCTGCTGCCACAGTCGCTGTAACATGTGCAGAGTGGAATTCCACTGCTTCAACACATAGCATTTCAACCTGTTAACTGGTATGGACAAAGACCTATGAATTGATGCAAGTCAATGACATGAGGATGCGAACGGCGGAAGTGAGCACACAGCTTCCATACTTTCTGAAGCAGTTCATCCAATCCGGGATAGTGGCGGAGAAATCAATGTACCACCAGGTTTAGGACGTGAGCCATGCAAAGCACGTGTGTGAGTTCGCCTTGGCACAGGGCCGCCAACAGGTTCGCACCGTTACTGCATGTGGCCTTCCCTGGCTCCAGGTTCAGTGGAGACAGCCATTGCTCAAACTGATCCTGGAGAGCTGTCCACAACACTTCAGCTGTATGACTGCGATCTCCAAGGCATAATAATTTGAAGACTGCCTGATAGCAGTGAGCCCTGGCTGCGCAGTATGGAGGTGGTGTGGATTTACTCTGTACTTTTGGAACATGTGTCTCATTAAGAAAGAGGTTGATTACGCAGGTGAAGGCCCTAGAGGAGGTGAATGATGCAGAAGAAGTGGAGGAAGTGTGAAATACAGAGGTTTGTTCTACAAGCCTTAGGGATTCCAAGATTTGTGGAGCAGCCCCTTCCCCGCTTGTCTCCACAGCCACCAGAGTCACCCAGTGCCCAGTCAGCGAGATGTAACACTGTCCATGCTTAATCGTCCAGGTGTCTGTGGTGAAATGCACCCTGGCAGCTATAGATTTAGTCAAGGAACGGGTGATGTTGTCTGCAACATGCTGGTGTAGCACAGGCACAGCTTTCTTAGAGAAGTAATGGCGATTGAGGAACTGGTACTGTGGGACTGCGACAGCCATCAGCTTTCGGAAACCATCTGTATCTACCAGGCGGACAGGCAGCATTTCCGTGGCCAACAGATTTGAGATGGTGGAGTTCAACCTCTTGGCTTTGTCATGTGTAGGATGAAACAATCTTTTACTTGACCACAACTGCGGGACTGAGAGCTGGCTGCTGTGCTGAGAGATTGCGGAGTACGGTGAAACGGACAAATTGCTGTACTGTGAGTGAGGTGCAGGCGCAGATGTTACAGTGGATTGAGAAATGTGTGGTGTGCTTGGTGAAACCAACACAGCATGCATGTCCGCTTCCATTACAGCTGATGGGCTCTCACTCAGCTTGACTGGAGTGAGTAGAGAACCAGAAGTTTTGCGGTGGTAGACCTGAGTGCCAATACTTGGCATTGTAACAGAGGAGGAGGAAGAAGCAGCGGATGTGATTGATGGGGCAGCTGATGGTTGTTGAGATCCACTGGTCTGCATTTTAGCACAGTGAGATTCCCAGCATAATGCATGTTCTATGCGCATGTGAAGTTTCATGCATGTAGTAGTTAAATTATTGCACTTTTTCCCTTTACTGAGTTTTTTCTTGCAAAGTGTGCAGATAACGTGAGTTGGCTCATCCTTTGTGGTCTCAAAAAAAGCCCAGGCTAGGCAACCCTTGCCACCCCTGTGAGCTGCAGACCCGCAACCTCTGCTGGCCACAGCCACAGTTGTGGCTAAGGATGCAGTGCTCCTCGTGCTTGCATCACTCCGTGTCTGCACCGTAGAGCAGAAGGTAACCTCTTCGTCTTTCTCCTCCTCAGATGAGCTACTTGACTGTGTGACTCTGAGTTCCAACCAAGTAGGATCTTCAACCTCATCATCATCCAATATGTTATCCCATTCCTCACCCTCAGAGTGACCCTTCTCCTCTTGTTGCCTTGACAGCACAGTGCAGTCAGGTATCTGAGTCTTATCAGGATCACCTCCCTCCCAGTGGTTAATGTCTGATGACGAGGGTCAGGAACCTGCTCGGATCCTACTCCATCCTGCCCCAAATCCAATGTAAAAAGATTTTGGGCATCGGTGCAGATGCGTTCCTCCTCTTCTTGACTCTGTGAATGTTTGGAGAATACTTCTGATGCCCATGGTATAGAATGGGTGAGCAGTTTTACAGACTCGCCCATCTGTAGTTCGCTACAGTCAGTTGGGCACTTGGACAGTTGTGATATGGGGGGAAGCAAGGGTAATTGGGGTGCCATCTCTGTGGACTATACTGTGTATGATCTTTAGGTGGAGGAAGAAGAGGAGAGGCCACTTGTAGCAGCGCTTGCCATCCACTGGAGTACCTGCTCTTTCTGGCCCTTATCAACAAGGCGTATCGCTGTGCGGCTGCCAAAGAAAGAGAGTGGAGTAGCCTGTCCAGTAACAGTTGTCAGTTGTCTTTGGATAGGACTAGAGATGAGCGTTGTTCGACTCGAACTGTTCACCAATCTCAAATTCGAGCTGTTCGAGGTTATGTTCGATAACTGTTCGTGCACCAAAATCATAACTGGATTTTTTCTCAGTAATGATGAAAATTAATGTTAATACGCAGTTTGAGTGTACAGCGGGGTGGGGGGAGTGGCAGGGGATGGATCTCTGCAGGAATAATGAAGATCTCCATTTTTTTTTCTCTTTCCCGCATTTACAGTGGGGAGGTGCAATCTGTCAGCCTATCAGCAGCGCACACACGGAGCGAAGTGCTTTTTTTCACACAAGCAAGGGCATGTGTCATTGGCAGTGTATGTCACATGTCCTTGCCCTATAAGACCAAGCCATTTTCCCCGTCGCCACCATTTTCTCACTGCTGCAGCTGCGTGTTAGACGGCACCGCTGTTGCTGTGTGCGCTATACCTTGTTAATTTCAAGCCAATTTTCGCACAAATCTACAGATAGCTTGGGAGAAGGGAATAGTTGTGATTGCAGTCCTTTTAAGGACTAGGTTACAGCATTTCCTACGACTTTTATCAGGCAGGTCTGTGCTCTTAAATAGATAGATTGTGGGAGTAAAGACTAATTGTAATTGCAGTCCTTTTCAGGACTAGGTTACATCAGTTCCTATCAGTTTTTGCCAGGCAGGTCTGTGCCAGTACTGTGCAAGTTTTTTTCACAGCATTTGGCTGAATCTAGCAAAGCTAATCCTTTTTGGCCTATTGCAGAGTGTGTTAGTCAGTGGAGTAGCCTATCTGTGTTGCAAGATATACCACCTGTGTATAGAATACCAATTTTTTTACTGCACCTAGTGAAGTAAAATCTTTTGGGCATAGCATCATTCTATTAGTCCATCTATACTGACCTCCATCAGGTTGCAAATAGAATATAATTTTTTTCTGCATCTAGCTCTGAAAAAATATTTGGGCTTCTAGCAGTGTGTGGGACTTGTTCTATTAGTCCATCTATACTGACCTCCATCAGGTTGCAAACTGAATATAATTTTTTTCTGCATCTAGCTCTGAAAAAATATTTGGCCTTCTAGCAGTGTGTGGGACTTGTTCTATTAGTCCATCTATACTGACCTCCATCACGCTGCAAATTCAAAATAATTTTTTGTCTGCATCTAGCTCTGAAAAAATATTTGGCCTTCTAGCAGTGTGTGGGACTTTCTCTGTTAGTCCATCTATACTGACCTCCATCAGGTTGCAAACTGAATATAATTTTTTGTCTGCATCTAGCTCTGAAAAAATATTTGGCCTTCTAGCAGTGTGTGGGACTTGTTCTATTAGTCCATCTATACTGACCTCCATCAGGTTGCAAATTAAAAATAATTTTTTTCTGCATCTAGCTCTGAAAAAATATTTGGCCTTCTAGCAGTGTGTGGGACTTTCTCTATTAGTCCATCTATACTGACCTCCATCAGGTTGCAAATTAAAAATAATTTTTTGTCTGCATCTAGCTCTGAAAAAATATTTGGCCTTCTAGCAGTGTGTGGGACTTTCTCTATTAGTCCATCCATACTGACCTCCATCAGGTTGCAAACTGAATATATTTTTTTTCTGCATCTACCTCTGAAAAAATATTGGGCTTCTAGCTGTGTGTGGGACTTGTTCTATTAATCCATCTAAACAGACCTCCATCAGGTTGCAAACTGAATATAATTTTTTTCTGCATCTACCTCTGAAAAAATATTTGGGCTTCTAGCTGTGTGTGGGACTTGTTCTATTAGTCCATCTATACTGACCTCCATCAGGTTGCAAACTGAATATAATTTTTTTCTGCATCTAGCTCTGAAAAAATATTTGGCCTTCTAGCAGTGTGTGGGACTTTCTCTATTAGTCCATCTATACTGACCTCCATCAGGTTGCAAATTAAAAATAATTTATATCTGCATCTAGCTCTGAAAAAATATTTGGCCTTCTAGCAGTGTGTGGGACTTTCTCTATTAGTCCATCTATACTGACCTCCATCAGGTTGCAAATTAAAAATAATTTTTTGTCTGCATCTAGCTCTGAAAAAATATTTGGCCTTCTAGCAGTGTGTGGGACTTTCTCTATTAGTCCATCTATACTGACCTCCATCAGGTTGCAAACTGAAAATATTTTTTTTCGGCATCTACCTCTGAAAAAATATTGGGCTTCTAGCTGTGTGTGGGACTTGTTCTATTAATCCATCTATACAGACCTCCATCAGGTTGCAAACTGAATATAATTTTTTTCTGCATCTACCTCTGAAAAAATATTTGGGCTTCTAGCTGTGTGTGGGACTTGTTCTATTAATCCATCTATACAGACCTCCATCAGGTTGCAAACTGAATATAATTTTTTTCTGCATCTACCTCTGAAAAAATATTTGGGCTTCTAGCTGTGTGTGGGACTTGTTCTATTAGTCCATCTATACTGACCTCCATCAGGTTGCAAACTGAATGTAATTTTTTTCTGCATCTAGCTCTGAAAAAAATATTTGGCCTTCTAGCAGTGTGTGGGACTTTCTCTATTAGTCCATCTATACTGACCTCCATCAGGTTGCAAATTAAAAATAATTTTTTTGTCTGCATCTAGCTCTGAAAAAATATTTGGCCTTCTAGCAGTGTGTGGGACTTTCTCTATTAGTCCATCTATACTGACCTCCATCATGTTGCAAACTGAATATATTTTTTTTCTGCATCTACCTCTGAAAAAATATTTGGGCTTCTAGCTGTGTGTAGGACTTGTTCTATTATTCCATCTATACTGACCTCCATCAGGTTGCAAACTGAATACAATTTTTTTCTGCATCTACCTCTGAAAAAATATTTGGGCTTCTAGCTGTGTGTGAGACTTGTTCTATTAGTCCATCTATACTGACCTCCATCAGGTTGCAAATTCAATATAATTTTTTTCTGCATCTAACCCAGCCAATAGTTTTGGCCTAATACCACAGTTTGGCCACTCAGCTCTGCTCGGTTCCCATCCATTGTTTTTTTGTGCAAACAACTCCAGAGTTGTGAATTAGTTAACCACCAAAATGAGTGGAAAAAGGCCTGCTGCTGGTGGAAAGGGGAATAGGCGTGTTGGGAAGGGGAAAAAAGGTTGTGTCCGTGGGGTAGGTGTTAAAGCAACAGTAACATCTGCAGAAGAAAGACCATCTTCCAGCCAAACTAAAATGTCTACTTCTTTTAGCGGACAATGTGATAAGATCCCTTTCTTACGGCCACGCCAATCGCTACAAATTCCAGATGAGGCACAAAAACAGCAGGTGCTTCAACGGATATCAAGTGCTCCTTTAAGTGGGCTCTCCTCCACATCAACTTCAACATCACAAATACTCCAGTCCTCAAAGGTGTCACCCCAATCGCAATTGCTTCCTCACAGCTCCCAAATCTCCAGCTGCCCGTCTGAGTATGAGGTAGAACAGATGGTTGAGTCTGCAGAGCTGTTTACTCATACTATAGCCTGGGAATCAGAGGTCGACTCCAGCGCTTCTGTGAATCCAGACGAGGAAATGATCTGCACTGATGCCCAGAATCTTTATGAGTCGGATCCAGGACCAGACGCAGAAGGTTCTGACCATAATGTAGACCCTCATTCCCAAACTGTAACTCCTGTTGGTGGAGACAATGAGGAAGACGATGATGAGACTCAAATACCTGATTGGAGCGACAACTTTAGTTTTTTGTCAGGGCAGGAACAGGTTGGCTCTGAGGACGACGGGTGTGATAACGCACAGGGTGATGATGATGAGGTTGGAGATCCCACTTACTGTCAACCCACAGTCAGCCAAGAGATGAGGTCAGCAGAGGAGGTGGAGGAAGATGCTAGTGACGACGAGGTCAGGTTGCGCCTTCCTGGACAGAGACGTAGTACTGGAAGCACGTCAACAACTGCATCCTCAAACACAACTCTGCCTCTCACCACAAGTCGTGGTGGCTCTTCAGGTCGCATGGGTGCTAAGCCTTGCATAGCCTGGGCATTTTTTCAGATCGATAAAGATGACCCAACTCGTGTTATCTGTAACATTTGTCAGCAAAAGCTAAGTAGAGGCCAAAAAATACATAGTTTGAGTACTTCATGCATGAACCGGCACATGGACATGAAGCATAAGTTGCAGTGGGAAGCTCAGTGTGCTACAATGCGGCCTAGCCGGCCGGGCCAACCACCGTCTGCCATATCTTGTGCATCCGCGGCCTCTTCATCCTCTGTGACTGGGGGGACAGCGTTCACACCTGTTTTGGGGTGCAGACCTGCCACCTCTTTACCCGCAACAGCCAGCGTGATTGGCAGGTCATCATTTTCTTTGGAGGTGGTAACACCAGCTGGTGTTGAGCGCTGTCCGACATCGATAGCAACACCTTTGGATCAAGGCAACCTAACATGTCCGCCTGCATCTTCCTCACAGACCGGCAGTTTGCCAGGGACACCCTTATCAACCCCGTCTAAGCACAATAGCCAGCCCTCGGTCCCTCAGATGTGGACAAGTAAAAGATCATTTCCTCCTAGCCGTGAGAAAGCTAAGAGGTTGAATTTCACCATCTGCAAGCTCTTGGCTACAGAAATGCTGCCTTTCCGCCTGGTGGACGCAGAGGATTTTCGAGACCTTATGTCCGTCGCAGTGCCCCAGTACCAGATGCCCAGTCGGCACTACTTCTCAAAGAAAGGTGTGCCTGCGCTCCACCAGCATGTCGCACACAACATCACCGCTTCTTTGAGAAACTCTGTGTATGACAGGGTGCATTTCACCACAGACACTTGGACGAGTAGGCATGGACAGGGGCGTTACATGTCGCTGACTGGGCACTGGGTAACTATGGTGACAGCAGGACAAGGGGCTGCTGTCCAAGTCTTGCTGTCCCCACGAGTTGTGCGTCAATCCTCTTTATGTCAAAGTTCCTCCACTGCTTCTGCCTCCTCAACCTCCTCTCGGTCTTCCACCTGCACCCAAAGCCTGTCTGGTCATGCCACAAGCTTTCTAACTGCGCAGAAGGGATCCTGCACACCTCCTTACTATGCTGGCAGTAGGGCTCAACGTCATCAGGCGGTTTTTACTTTGAAATGTCTGGGAAATGTGAGTCACACAGCTGAGGAGTTGTGGTCAGCTCTGCAGAACCAATTTCATGAATGGTTGTCTCCACTGGACCTGAAACCAGGGAAGGCCGTGTGCGACAATGCTGCAAACCTGGGTGCGGCCCTTCGCCGGGGCAATGTCACACACGTGCCTTGTATGGCTCACGTGTTGAACCTGGTTGTCCAGCAATTTTTAGCCCACTATCCCGGACTAGATGGCCTTCTGCAGAGGGCACGGTCGCTGTGTGCTCACTTCCGCCGTTCGCATCCCGCAGCTCAGCGACTTACATCTCTACAGAAGTCGTTGGGCCTGCCACTTCACCGGCTAAAATGCGATGTGCCTACCCGGTGGAATTCAACTCTGCATATGTTGCAGCGACTGTGGCAGCACCGACAAGCCCTGGTGCAATACGTTCTGACGTATAGCCTGGGCCAACGAGATCCAGAGGTGGGGCAAATCACGCTGGAGGAGTGGTCTCAGATCAGGGACCTATGCACCCTTCTGCACAGTTTTGAAATGGCGACGAAGATGTTTAGTGCTGATGATGCCATTATCAGCATGACTATTCCGGTGATTTACATGCAGGAGCACATGTTAAACAGAATTCGGAGTCAGGTGGTGGCACAAGAGGAGGTGGAGGAAGTAGAGGAGGAGGAGTTGTATGCGGAAGGGCTAACATCTGCAAGGTCCAGACGGTCGGCAGCACCAAGGCGGCAGGCATGTGAGGGTGGGGGAGATGGTTTTACCAGGGCGCATGGTAGCAGCCAAACTAGTGAGGAAGGTGCAGGAGCCCAGGAAGAAGTGGAGGACGAACTGATGGAAGACTCATCAGATGTGGGAGACCTTGATCACATTTCTGTTGTGCGAGGTTGGGGGGAGAGGACAGAGGAAGGAAGCATGATTGTTACCTCGCCACCAACACAACAGGGACTTGGTGCTCCTGGATGCGCAACACACATGAGTGCCTTCTTGCTGCACTACCTACAACATGATCCTCGAATTGTGAGAATTAGAAATAATCCTGACTACTGGGTTGCCACACTGTTAGATCCCCGGTACAAAAGTAAATTTGCAGAAATTATTCCTGCCATAGAAAGGGATGCACGCATGCAGGAGTATCAGCAGAGACTGTTGCAGAATCTTACATGTGCTTTTCCACAAAACACCAGTGGTGCACGTAGTGAATCTCACAGTTCCAACTTGCCAACCGTGGGACCGTCAAGTGTTCAGCACTCAAACCATAACAGAACCACAGTATCTGCTGGTAACATCAATTTTGCGGAATCATTTCACCACTTTTTTAGCCCATCCTTTGCAAGGCCACAGGAGACAAGAAGTCTGACACATAGTCAACGCCTAGAGACGATGGTACAGGAGTATCTCCAAGTAAACATTGAAGCCATGACTGTGTCACTGGACCCTTGCTCTTTTTGGGCTTCCAATCTGGATAAATGGCCGGAGCTAGCCACTTACGCCTTGGAGATCTTGTCATGCCCCGCAGCCAGCGTTCTGTCTGAACGTGTGTTCAGCGCTGCTGGTGGTGTGCTGACAGATAAGTGTAGCACCCTGAGGACTCGGCTGCTACAGGGGTATTGCACCTCAAACCAGAGGTGTGGTATTCCACTCCCGGGTAAGGATGGAGTGTGGGACTGAGCTCAGTAGGCTGCATGCACTACATACATCCCATTTCCGGGGGACAGAACTACGGTACTCCCACCAAGTAGATGTGCAGGTACGACAGCGTCTGTCCCTGGCTGGAGTGGGAGGGGGGGTGGAACATCCCAGTAGTGTAGGGGCAGATAGGGGAGGGGCTCTGGGCATAGAGATAGGAGCCCATTGGGTGCTGGTCACCTGAGCTCACACATAGAGGGAGTATATATGGTGGGCACCATCTAGAGATAGGGTGAGTCTGTCAGGAGAGTTCTGAGGAGGAGTTCAGCCAGGAGGGCTGACAGGGAGCTGTGGCTCCGGCTGGGCCCAGCTCCAGGGCCAGGCCTGAAGCAGAGAGGAAGAAGAAAGGCCCAGAGACGCAGAAAAGAGGGAACCCTAAGATCCCAGAAGCAAACCAAAAAGGGTGAAGGGTTGGCAGAAGAGGGCACCGGATCCCAAGCTGGCGGAGGCAAAATTAACCCTTAACCAGGAACCGGAGGTCGTGGGCAAGCTTTGCCACGACCCTCACCACATCCACCAGGAAGGTACACCAAGAGTAGGGTCAGGAAAGCCAGAGAAGGCTTTACCATAGAAGGCCCAAGGGAACCGGACAAAGGTGGATCCCTGGTGGGGACGGCCAGGAGAAAGAGAGAGAGAGGGAAGCTCAGGACCACGCTCCGGAACTGCCTGGGGGTTGGCCGAGTCCAGGACCTGGTGGATGCATTACGGCTCGGGTGGTCACTCAAGGCCAGAGTGACTGAAGGAACACCTGTGAGTAAAAACCCTGAAACTGCATCTCACGTCTCTGACTCTCCTTTCTGCACTATCACTACCCCCATCATCCGCACCAGCTGCCCTGAGGCCATACCCCTCCCGTTGGGGGTTATACCACCATCGCTGCACCCATACTACCGGCCTCAGCGGACTGTTCTGCAGCGGCGGCCTTGTGACCGCAAATCAACGGGTGGCGTAGTCGACACAGAAACAACATCTACCAAGACTGCCACACACTTAGTTTGACACCCTGGGCATGGACCGGGTTACCGCCACGAGACTACTACCCCCATCTGATCCGGCTCCAGGTAAGCCCCCGTGCGCGCGATGCCGCACGACACAGCAGGCCCAGGGGCGCGTCAACTTTGGCGTAGTCGGCAGGATTACGTGCCCGCAACCGACGGGTACTGCGTGCCTGAAGAGAAGTTCACATTTACCGTAAGGGGGAGTCTCCCGCCAATTCCGGAGGGTCCCCGCCATCGGACGCCATCTCGGATCGTTTCCCGCCGTTTGCCCGCCATCTGCAGTCTTTTCCCGCCGTCCACGGAGTTTCCCGCCATTGGGGGACGGTTCCCGCCATCTGAGAAGATTTCCCGCCCTGGCAGAGCGGACGCCATTATGAGCGTGCCAGAGGGTGGTGGGAGACGACCTCCCATCGTGGGCCTGGTCCCAGGGGAGCACCGGGGGCGGGGACCGCCCCCACCAGCAGAGACTGCAATGATAGAGATGTCTATCAGCGTGGGGGGACTGCCCCTGGAACTGACAATCACCAAGTTGCCCCAGGACCGCCCTCAGTGTGGGCGGATCAAGAACAAAAGAGTGAGGATGGGTGCAGCCTGGAGGAGTCTGGGAAGGTCGCACCCGGAGATGGAGGGAGAGTCAGGCAGCACCGACCCTGTGGTCAGGAGCCTGTTGCAAGCCACCACCCCACAAGACCTGGTGGAGATCTTGGCACAGCTCCCCCGAGACCGGGAGCGTGCACAGACCGCGCTGGAGGGCCTCGCACGGAGGATGGCCCAGGTGCAGCGAGAAACGCTGACTGAGTGGAGTAGGGAGATGGCCCAGCAGGCTGGAACCCGCCAGCGGAGCATGCCACCCGAGACGAGGAGTCTGACCGCCTCTGAGGATGGTGCAGGAGGAATGAAGGCCGGAGACGACGCCGTGGAAGGAGCTGAAGAGACAGAGGCAGGTAAAGGGGACGACACTACCCCAAGCCTAGAAACCGTGAGCCTGCCCCAGCTCCCCGTCGCAGAGCCCGAAATTCCCCCTACCGTGCCCGTCGCTGCACCGCCCCCGCTCCAGACTAGGCCTCAAGCAGGAGCCGCGGCCACGCCCCCTGTGACGTCACGCGCCTCAACCCCGAGCGCGGCCAAGCAGGAGACGCCACCGGCCTGGTCGCAGGGCCGAGTACCCCCGGGCGCCGCAGTTCCAACAGAGCCCTCTATCTCCACCAAGTCACTGACCTGGTCGCAAGGTCGAGTGCCCCCGGGCGCCGCCGTCTCCACAGTGCCCTTTACCTTTAGAGCGCCACCGGCCTGGTCGCAAGGCCTGGTGAATCCGGGCGCCGCTACTACCATCGCGCCCTCAACCTCCACCGTGCTACCCTTGGGTGAAGACCTGTTCGCCCAGCACACTTGCCCGGATGGGCAGCCCTTTGAGTGGCCACCGGAGTACCTCCATCCCCGACTCCGGAAGGAAAGGCCTCTGTGTGAGCCCCTGATTCCGTCTCCGGCGCCCGCCAAGATCACCCCACTCCCGTTGGAGGAGGCGCAGTTCGAATGGGACCCCACCGGAGAAAACCTCATTGGGTTCACCCATGATACCCGGGCGGCCGCAGCCCAGCGAGCAGAGTGCTGCCGGCAACAGCTGGAGGTCTTCGACCGGGAACGGCGAGAAAGGCGGGTCCGCAAGGAGCGGCTGCAAGTACAGAGTGCGGAACAGAAAAGCCGGACCAGACGAAACCCTCGTGCAGCCTATGGTCCCCGCGCCACCGGGACCGTAATCAAGTTTCAACTGCAGCACGGTTGGGGTTTTATCCGGGACCACAGAACCCCCGGCGACGTCTTTGTCACCCGCAGGGACGTCGAGAGCCATCTGCCGGAGGGACACAGAGGACGTGATCTTTACCTGGGTGATGAGGTCACCTTCACCCGGCATCAATGTGCCAAAGGTCCATATGCTCTCCATGTGCACAGATTGACTGAGGAAGAGCTGCGGTTTGAGGAAGGTCAAGAGGACCCGGACGGGTCTGAAGATTACCCTCAAGAAGGAGCAGGAGGATGCCGTTATTAAAGTACGGTACAGTGAAGCTGTAAATAGTTACCCGTAAGGGTACAAGAACTGTTACCAGTAAAGTATAGTCCCCGTAGGGACCAGCAAACTGTTACCCGTGTGTCCCTATCCCTTAACAGACCGAGGACTGAGAGCGGTCGTTCTTTCCCTCTACCTGGCCGAGGACTGAGAGCGGCCATACCCTTGTAAATAGTTGCGCTTCCTAAGGCGCCCCCTACCGGTTTTATAGGAGGATTACTGTTTTCCTCCCAGTGACTGTGGCACTTTACCTGGTCACAAGTGCACAGTGGCCAGAAGCTCAAGAACATTTTATATAAAAGAGTTTTATATGAAAAAGTTTATATTGCTAGAATCTGATAATGTTTATAATGTTTTATATGTTGGTGTATGTTTTAAAAAGTTTGTATGTTTTGGTATGTTTTATTCTTTTACAGCCCGAGGACGTGCTGTGATTTACCAGGGGGGAATGTAGCACCCTGAGGACTCGGCTGCTACAGGGGTATTGCACCTCAAACCAGAGGTGTGGTATTCCACTCCCGGGTAAGGATGGAGTGTGGGACTGAGCTCAGTAGGCTGCATGCACTACATACATCCCATTTCCGGGGGACAGAACTACGGTACTCCCACCAAGTAGATGTGCAGGTACGACAGCGTCTGTCCCTGGCTGGAGTGGGAGGGGGGGTGGAACATCCCAGTAGTGTAGGGGCAGATAGGGGAGGGGCTCTGGGCATAGAGATAGGAGCCCATTGGGTGCTGGTCACCTGGGCTCACACATAGAGGGAGTATATATGGTGGGCACCATCTAGAGATAGGGTGAGTCTGTCAGGAGAGTTCTGAGGAGGAGTTCAGCCAGGAGGGCTGACAGGGAGCTGTGGCTCCGGCTGGGCCCAGCTCCAGGGCCAGGCCTGAAGCAGAGAGGAAGAAGAAAGGCCCAGAGACGCAGAAAAGAGGGAACCCTAAGATCCCAGAAGCAAACCAAAAAGGGTGAAGGGTTGGCAGAAGAGGGCACCAGATCCCAAGCTGGCGGAGGCAAAAGTAACCCTTAACCAGGAACCGGAGGTCGTGGGCAAGCTTTGCCACGACCCTCACCACATCCACCAGGAAGGTACACCAAGAGTAGGGTCAGGAAAGCCAGAGAAGGTTTTACCATAGAAGGCCCAAGGGAACCGGACTAAGGTGGATCCCTGGTGGGGACGGCCAGCAGAGAGAGAAAGAGAAGGGAGCTCAGGACCACGCTCCGAAACTGCCTGGGGGTTAGCCGAGTCCCGGACCTGGTGGATGCAGCACGGCTCGGGTGGTCACTCAAGGCCAGAGTGACTGAAGGAACACCTGTGAGTAAAAACCCTGAAACTGCATCTCACGTCTCTGACTCTCCTTTCTGCACTATCACTACCCCCATCATCCGCACCAGCTGCCCTGAGGCCATACCCCTCCCGTTGGGGGTTATACCACCATCGCTGCACCCATACTACCGGCCTCAGCGGACTGTTCTGCAGCGGCGGCCTTGTGACCGCAAATCAACGGGTGGCGTAGTCGACACAGAAACAACATCTACCAAGACTGCCACACACTTAGTTTGACACCCTGGGCACGGACCGGGTTACCGCCACGAGACTACTACCCCCATCTGATCCGGCTCCGGGTAAGCCCCCGTGCGCGCGATGCCGCACGACACAGCAGGCCCAGGGGCGCGTCATAAGCGCACGCGGCTATCCACTGATAATGTAGACAGACTCACGTTCATAAAGATGAACAAATCATGGATCCGAAACGACTTTTCTACCCCTGTGTCATCCTGGGGAGAGTAAAAGCTTGATGATTGGTTAAAATCACCCTACCAACCGTTTTAAGCTTTCAAATTACTAATCATGTTTATCTGTATCTTGGCTGGAAAATAATTTGGGCTTTGTAGCAGTGTGCAGCAATGATTCTATTAGGCAATCTATAATAAGCTCCACCAGATTTAAAATTACTAATCATGTTTATCTGTATCTTGACTGGAAAATAATTTGGGCTTTGTAGCAGTGTGCGGCACTGATCCTATTAGGCCATCTATACTAAGCTCCACCAGATTTAAAATTAATAATAATTTTTAGCTGCATCTAGCCCGGAAAATAATTTTGGGGCTCCGAGATGCGCAAGACACATAAGTGCCTTCTTGCTGCACTACCTGCAGCATGACCCTCATATTGTTAGAATTCGAAGTAATCATGACTACTGGGTTGCCACACTCTTAGATCCCCCAAACTTTTCGATCAACCTTTTCATTTTAATAAAGACCAAAAAAATGGTCATTTTTGAAATTATAAGCATTAGCAGGTTATTATAAACTGAAATCAAACAGTTTTCAACTCAAAACTTTATTCTAGATGATGTTACATTTTCACATAGGACCCCTTGTTCGAAAGGAGCTTCTGAACTCTCTCGTCCATTGAATTTGTCAGGTTTTGGATGGTTTCTGCTTCAATTGTTTTGCATGAGGACAGAATACCCTCCCAGAGCTGTTGCTTAGATGTGAACTGCCTCCCGCCATCATAGACACTCCATTTGATGATGCTCCAGAGGTTCTGAATAGGGTAGAGGTCAGGGGAGCATGGGGGTCACACCATAAGTTTGTCCCCTTTTATGCCCATATCAGCCAGAGATGCAGATGTTTTATGTGCAGCATGAGATGGTGCATTATCATGCAAAAAAATGATCTTGCTGTGAAATACACGGTTCTTCTTCTTGAACTATGGCAGGAAGTGCTGTTTGAGAAAATCCACATACATTATGGAGTTCATCTTTAGCGCCTTCAGGGATCCTAAAGGGGCCGACAATCTCTCTCCCCATGATTCCAGCCCAAAACATTACTCCACCTCCTCCTTGTTGGCGCTGTAGCCGTGTTTGCGTGGGGTGTCCATCAACCAGCCATCCTCCACTCCATCCATCTGGACCATCGAGCGCTGCACGGCACTCATCCGTGAACAAAACAGTTTTGAAATCAGTCTTCATGTAATGTTTGGCCCACTGGAGCCTTTTCTGCTTGTGTGAAGTGGATAGAGGAGGTCGATAGGATGGTGTATGCACAGCTGCAAACCTCTGAAGGACCCTGCATCTTGTTGTTCGGGGGACGTTGGAGGCACCAGCAGCTTCAAAAACTTGTCTGCTGCTATGACAAGGCTTTTTTGCCGCTGCTCTTTTAACCTGACGTAATTGCCTGTAGGAAAGAGTCCTCAATTTGCCCTTATCAGCACGCACACGTGTGTACTGTGAATCAGCTACATGCTTCTTGATTGCCAAGACACTTCATCCTGATCATCGCACAATGTTGATTGTAGTCATGCCTTGACCTAAACACTCCACAATTTGTTGCTTCTCAGCAGCCGACACATCCTTTTTCTTTCCCATTTTGGCAGAAAATGTAGGCTGCTTAATAATGTGAGACAGCCTTCTTAAGTAGTCTTGCCTTTCATTGGACACACCTGCCAAACTAATTAGCACAGGTGTCTGCAATTGCTTACAGTGATATAAAGAGCCCTGACACACATCACCATCAATGAGTTTAACTGACAAACAAATTCTTCCCTTATCACTCCTAAACACTTTTTGCATAATAATTTGGAACACAGTGTACATGTGCTTTTCCACAAAACACCAGTGGTTCACGTAGTGAATCTTACAGTTCTAACTTGCCAACCGTGGTCTGTATGGAATTGTTCAATAAAGGGCCCAAAATTAAGATAACATAGATGGGAGAGGTCTCTATGAATAGGAATTCCTAAGTATTTGATACCCTGTGAGGGCCAGGCAAAGGGAAAGTTGGACTGGATGGAATCCTATATGGATTTGGGGAGGGAGACATCGAGGGCCTCAGACTTCGCTGCATTGATTTTAAAATTTGACCATGTAACAAAGTGATCTATTTCAGCCATAACAGCATGGATGGATATATGTGATTGAGTGATATATACTAGGACATCATCAGCAAATAGAGAGCACTTGTACTCGGTGCCTCTCACCTCAATCCACCTAATATTGGGGTTATGGCGAATTGATGAGAGCAGGTGCTCCGTCACTAGGATGTATAAGAGAGGGGACAGAGGACATCCCTGCCTTGTCCCATTGGTGATTGTGAAAGGTGATGAAAATGTTCTGATGCACCCCCTGGGCCTTGGGACACCCGGAGCCGGACCCTTTTTGGTGGATGCTGGTGGTTGTAGTCTTCGTGGCGGCGACCCGGTTCCGTGGCTCAGGGTGGTCAAACAAGTGGCGGAACTATTTATGTGGTTTTGATGTTTAAATGTCCGACTACGCCACCCGTGGATTGCGGTCAGAGTGAACCGCCGCTGCAGGGCAGACCGCTAAGGCTGGTGTTGTGGGTGCAGGAGAGCGTAGCATAACTCCCCACGGGAGGAGTATAGCCTCAGGGCAGTGTATGCGGAGGATGGGGGTGATGGTGCAGGGCAGCAGCAGTAACGACACGGAGTCAGTGATGCAGTCCAGGGCCTTTACTCACAGTTCTTATTATCCAGACCACGTCTGCAGGTAACGGCTGCCCACGTCGTACTGTGCTCACCAGATGAGGGGCTCAGACAACTCCCAGATAACTTTGGAGCGCTTCACAGGACCCCCTTTGTGTGTCCTTTGTCTGGCCTTTCTTACCAACCCTTCTGTCCGGCTGCCTCGGGCCTCCTCTTGGTAAACTTGGCGCCAGTTTCCCTGACCCTATGTGGTGCCTTCCTAGCGGGTGTAGCGAGGGGCTGCGCCACATAAAATGTCACAGCCTCCGGTTTCTAGCTGAGGGTCGTTTCCTGCCTCCACTAGTTTCGGGGACCAGTGTCCCCCTTTGGCCTGACCCCTCCACGCAGGTGGATTCGGCCGTGCGGTGGCGACTCGCCCGTCCGCACCCCTGGGATCCCTTCATTTCTCGTTCCTGGAGCCTTCTACGCTCCTCTTCCTTCCTTCTCCCTCTTCCAGGCCTGGGCCTCTGTTACTAGGCCCGCCTCCGGAGCAGAGCTCATGCAGAGCCCCTGCTCCCTGCCACTTCTGCTCAGACTTCTCTGCACTGAACTAAGATGGTGCCCACCTTTTATACTCCCTTCTCAATGCACCCAGGAACTGCTTCCTCCCTGCTCCTGCACTACAGGGTTCCCCTTCCTCAATGTTCCCTCCCCCCACTCCAGCCAGGGACAGGGACTGTCGTGCCCATCTCAGAGGCATATTGGTCGCCCTGCCCCACGGCAATGTAGTGTAATGCATGCAGGTGTCGGGTCCTGATCCACACTCCATCCTTACCTGAGAGTGAGATATCACACCTCTGGGTGAGGTGCAATACCTCTGTAGCAACCGAGCCCTCAGGGTGCTACAGTTCCATTTATCTTCAGCCTAGGTGACGTATTGTGTTACAGGGCCGTGATTTTGGCTATAAAAGGGTCCCCTAGACCCCTACCCCAAGCTTTTTAAGAGAATCATATATGGCGTGCCAGGAGACTCTATGGAATGCTTTCTCAGCATCCAACGAGAGTATCTAATTACAAATTTTTAACTGCATCTAGCCCAGGAAATACTTTGTGCCTAGTAGCAGTGTCTGCTAGTCAGCGGATTATCCCGGCTGTTAAGCAAGCTACACCACCTGTAGTTTGGACACTTAATTTTTTCAAAGGAAATGCTTCGGGACCACGGGATACTCAGTGAAGAGCATCAGGAGGCACCCCAAGGCATAGGGGCTGGGACTGGCAGTAGGATGCCTTGCGGAGGACAGCCGAGCTCGATCCTTATAAAAGCTTTTTAACTGCAGCAGCTTTAGTGGACGCTACTGGAGCTGGAATTACGCGGCTGCTGGCATGAGACTTGCCCTCCAATAGATCCTTGTAAATGGATTTAAAGTGTATTCATTCAAATTAGAGAGACAATTTAAATTAAAAAGCTTAGAGCTGCCTCCACCACAGGGGGGCTCGCTCGACCCACCAGCGGACAGGTACCAGTATTGGGAGAGGGGCGCTGGCCGTCAGGGTTCACCGCGGCTCTGGCACAAACCCGGCGACACGGAGGTGGCACGGGCAGGAGCTGACTGAACGTGTCGGCTTCTCACTTTTTGGATTTTAGAAGGGCATGACATGCCTATATCTGTGTTTCCCCCTCCTTTTACTCCTCCACCTCTTTTCTTTTCGCATGACTATATGTACTTGTCACTTTTCCATGTGTTAGTTGTGTCTTTTGAGCAGTTTGTCAGCTTTTGGACACATTTGAAGGTGTTTTCTATGTGTTTCTATGTGTTTTTGTTTGCCTGCCATTGGTTTTAACGGTGTTCGAAGGTGTTCGACGAACAGTTCGACGAACAGTTCGGCGAACACACGGGTGTTCGACGAACCGAACCGAACTCGAACACTACGGGGGTGGCTCAACACTAGATAGGACATGACAGTGTTGGTTCACTAGTCAATTCACTAACATTACCACCTACCCCACCTATACCTTGAATACCAAGCCTATTCCCCCTTCCACCATGACCTCTCTTCTTCCCACTTATATTGCTCAGATACTGTAGTAGGAGCATGCTATTAGCAAAACAAAATTTGATTTTTTTCCTCTGCAACAGCTCTGCACACTCCTAAATTTCAGCGGCACTAAATGACAAGGCAAGATATGGCTTGCTGTATAAAGTTACTAACCGAACAAAGTATTTTTTTTTACAGTGGATGACGCCTATAAAACATACGAGATTTTGTCCAAACTATTTCAAACTGAGATGTTCCTGCTGTATAGTGTTAGGAACCAAACAAATATTTTTTTTACTGTGAATGACTCCTGTATAACATAGGAGATATTCTCCAAACTATTTCAAACTGAGATGACCCTGTTGTATAACGTTTGGAACCGAACAAAGTATTTTTTTTTACTGTGGATGACACCTGTATAACATAGGAGATATTCTCTCAACTATTTCAAACTGAGATGTTCCTGCTGTATAGTGTTAGGAACCGAACAAAGTATTTTTTTTACTAGGGATGATGTCTGTATAACATAGGAGATATTCTCCAAACTATTTCAGACTAAGATTTCCCTGCTGTATAACGTTAGGAACCAAACAGAACAAAGTATTTTTTTTTTTACTATGGATGACGCCTGCATGACATAGTAGATATTCTTCAAACTATTTCAAACTCAGATGTAGCCTGCTGTATAACATTAGCAACAGCAAAAAATAGATTTTTTGACTCTGTACAAGCTCTGAACAAAGCTGAATTTCACCGCTACTAAAATGACTAATTGGCTTATGGCAGAGTGTAACATGTTTGCGACAGAAAAAAACATTTTTTGGACTCTGTCTAGCAACTGAAAAAATAAATGTTTTACTCTGAAACTGCTGAATTTCACTGCCATTAACGCAGCAGCTGACATATAGTAGAGTGTATGATGTTTGCCACATAAAAAATCGTTTATAGACTGCCTATCAAGAAAAAAAAAAAATTTTTCTTACTTTGAAAATAGCTGAGGTTCACCGCCACTAAAGTAGTATATGGATTTTAGCAGACTGTATCACGTTTGCCACAAAAAAAATCTTTGGTGGATTGCGGCTAGAAACAGAAAAAATATATTTTTATACTTTGATGAAAATAGCTGAAGTTCACTGCCACTAACGTAGTAGCTGACGTTAAGTAGAGTGTATGACATTTGCCACACAAAAAATTCTTTGGTGGACTGTGGCTAGCAACAGAAAAAAATCTATTTTGTTTACTCTGAAAACAGCTGAATTTCACCTCCACTGAAAGCACCAGGTGGCTTATAGCAGAGTGTATCATGTTTGCCACACAAAAAAATCTTCTGTGGACTGTGCCTAGCAAGACAAAAAAATCATTTTTTTTACTTTGAAAACAGCTGAGGTTCATCGCCACTAAAATAGTAGAGTGGCTTATAGCATAGTGTAACACGTCTGCAACACAAAAAAATATTTGGTGGACTCTGCCCGCCAACAGAAAAAATATATTTGTTTTACTGTGCATACATTTGAAGTTCACCCACCAAAAATATGACAAACTGGGCTAACAGAGCTTGCACTATCACATTAGCAAATCAAAAAAACCGTGTTTTGGGCTCTGCACTAACAAGCTCTGCTGATAGCTGAAGTTCAACCCCACAAAATCAAAAAGTGGCCTACAAGGGCTTTCTTGCTTGCTTTATCACATTAGCAAGTGCAAAAAAAGATTGAAGGTCTGCATGGAGCACAGACAGTACAACTGATGCACAACACTATTCCATGCCATAGGCCTTGCTCTTTCTATCAGAATCTCAGTAATTGCACAAAAACAAAAAAAAGGGCTGCAAGGTCGATTTAACAGGTACACAGCATAGGACTTATCTACACTATCTGACTTCCACAGAAGTGCCAATTTATCTAGCTAATATCTCTCATTACACAGGAGCACACTGAGCAGCGTCTTTCTCCAGCAGTGATATTCATATAATGGCGCTGAGAGAACATGTGATTTCAGCAGCCAATTGCAGAAGCCCTTGTGTCTGGGACACTGTGGATGCTTCCTGTGCTCTGATTGGCTAGCCGCACTTTCCTGACTTAAAGTTACCGCCTACAGGAAAAAAAAACTGCGCGCCGCTGGTCTGACCTGTTCTGAGCTATCACCAGCCCCCTCCCCCCACGTCTCCCCGCTCATTATACACAAGCACTATGCTAGCAAAACTGTAAAAAATGCTGTAGTTGCCACGCAATCATGTAACCACGGAAATTTGCGGAACGTTACCGATTTTCCTGAATTCAACAAATTTTGCTCGTCTTTCCGATCACAAATCCGAATGTGCCACATTCGTGTTGAACTTAAGTTTGCAGATCGGATTTCAAACATATTCGCTCATTACTAATCCCCAGTGACATTATACACAGGAGCTCTGTATATAGTGTCATTGTACAGGTAATACAGGGATCACCAGTGATATTATACATAGGAGCTCTGTACATAGTGTCAGTGTACAGGTAATACAGTGATCATCAGTGACATTATACACAGAATCTCTGTACATAGTATATAGTGTATAGTGTCAGTGTACAGATAACACACTGACTCACCGTTGATGTCACTAGTTGAAGTCCTTCATGTTCGCTTTTCTCATTCATCCAGTGTAGACAGCCATCACTTCTTCCAGCCAGGACTCGTCTCTGCATAAAATAACACAGTTATCTAGAGCTGAATACTGACGTGCACACTCCATTAACATATAATTAGTAGTGATGATCGAGCGTGCTTGGTACTCACCTGAGCATCTCACTGCGTGACATGCTTGGCAAGTATCTCCGGGATGCTTGGGCGGGAGTTCAGGTCCCCGCCCGCATGTTTGGTGCTCTATAGACAGCCAATTAACATGCAGGGATTGCCTTCCACACACTGTAATGCCATAGCCATGTTGGTTGTGGCATTACAGTGATTGGCTGACCGCATAGCATCATCAGGTCTGTATAAGACCTGGTGAGCCTATGCTCATCACAATGTACCCTGGAAACAGGCAGAGTAGGGAGAGGTGCTGCTGAGTGAGGGACAGAATTGGCAGTTTAATAGATATAGGTATTCCACAGCAAGCTATATATCCATCTGAACTAACAGTCCTTCTGAGTAGAGATGAGTGAACTTTTCGATGTTGAGTTCGGAAAAGTTCGCTGAAGAAATAGACATTCGCCGAATTTGTTCACCGAACATTTGACGAATATTCCCGAACATCGTAGCAGTCAATGAAGGGACCCAAAAAATGTATATACAACACCTAGAAATGGGCCCAAAAGCTGCCAAAACACATCAAATTAGGTGTAGGCAGCAGGGAAGTGCCTTCAATTGACCCAGAGTACAAGTACTATAATTATTATTACTATGACAGCGATATTTATTCCGTGGTGCTTTACATGTCAAAAGGGGTCACCGACTGGTACAAGAGGAGAGAGGACCCTGCCTGCGAGGGCGCACAAACAATCTGCAAGGGATGGGGGGGATACAGTAGGTCAGGGTACAGCTAGTCGTGCAGCGGTATGCTGGAGTGAGGTTTACCGCAGATTGTACGCTTGTCACAAGAAGTGGGTCTGCAGCTTCCTTTTCAAGGTTTCCACAATAGGCAACAGTCTGATGTGTTGGGGTACAGAGTGACACAGTAGTGGAGATGCACTGGACAAATTTTGTATGCGATTGTGACAAGAAGAGATAAGAGAAAAGTAGAGAAGGAGATCTTGGAAGGATGGGAAGTTGCATGCAGGTAACTAGTACAGGGAGAATAGGTCACACATGTATGGAGGAAACAGGTTTTTGATGGCTTGGTATGCCAAAGTTAGGCTTTTCAACTGGAGTGTCTGGGAGCTTGCGCAGAGATTGACATAGGGGAGAAGCCTGGAAATAGTGACAGGTGGATTAATCGGCCAGCACACTTTAGGATAGATTGGAGGGGTGGGAGAGTGGTAGAAGGGAGGCCACAGAGCAGGAGTTTGTAGTAAAAGAGGCGGGAGATGATGAGGGCATGCACTGGTGTTTTTCTAGATGCATGGTTCAGGAATGTGTTGATCCTCAAGTTACTTTGGAGTTGGAGTCAGCAGCAAGTGAAAAGGGCTTGGATCTGACATTTGAAGGACAGATCAGAGTCAAGTTTGCGGGACTGGGGAGAGTGGGCAGCCATTCACTTTGATGGATAGGTCAGTTGGGGCGGGGGGGTGAATGAGATGGTGGAAAGACGATGCATTCAGTTTTATCCATGTTAACTTTTACAAATCTAGCAGAGAAGAAAGATGAAATACAGGACACACATTGTGGGATTCTGGTTAGTAAGTAGGTGATATCAGGTCCAGAGAGGTAGATCTGTGTGTCACCAGCATAGAGGTGATACTGAGAGTCGTGAGACCGTGAGCTGTCCCAGGCCGAAGGTGTAGATGGAGGAGAGCCTGGGTCCCAGAACATTACCAGTGCCCTCCCCAGTGCACTTACTGGAAAGGACCGCCTAACCACAAACACGTGGACAGGTGAATGTGGCCAGGGACGATACGGAGCCAGTGCACATCTTGTCGGTGAGAATTGTATTTCACCATAGCCATATTCCTTAGCTCGGTGAAAGGACTTGGGAAACCGTATCTATTCCAGCTGTCATTTCTCCCAGGAAGTCCACTAATGCAGCTTCTTGCATAAGCAATGGCAGCTCTTCCAACATCAGCTCACACTTCTCGTTGGTGCTTAGTCACAGACAAAGATCTCTCTTTACGCCTTGAATTTAATCACTACAGAGATGGACAATGGCCTGATCTGCAATGTGTTTTGAGAAATAACGTGCATAAGCACCGCCACGGTTAAGGCCACTGAAGGTCATTAAGCGAAACTCATAAAGTTTTCCCACAGACTGAAAGAGGGGTATCAAGACTTCCAAGACCGGCAAGACTTCACTGTCCTCCCCAAGAGGATGACTGTTCATGTTTTCCTCTTCATCCTCATTATCACCCAATCCGCATTGAGATGAGATGAGGCTGGGCTGCATAGTTCCTTGCTCCGCCTGCAATGCCTCTTCTCTAACTGTGAGCAGCGAGCATTTCAGTAGAAAGAGAAGCAGGATGGAGACGCTAGTTATGGCGTCATCGCCACTCACCATCATGGTGGAGTCCTCAAAGTTTAGGGCTTAAGACCTTTCTGTGGCCTACAGATTGGAGTTGGTGGAGTTCAACCTTTTAGCTTTGTCATGTGTGCGAGTAAACAATCTTTTACATGACCGCAACTGTGGTATCGATGGCTAGCTGCAATGCTGAGAGAGGGTCGAGTACAGTGAAATGGACAAACTACTAGACCGTGAGTGAGGTGCAGGCGGAGATTTGTCGGTGGATTGAGAAACATGTGGTGTGCTCAGTGACACAAACACAGCAGGCATGTCCGCTTCTGTTACAGCTGACGGACTCTCACTCAGCCTGACTGGAGTAAGTATACATCCGTAGCTTCTGCGATCGGAGACCTGAGTGACAATACTTGGCGCGGTAACAGAGGAGGAGGAAGCAGCAGATGCTTTTCATGTAGTGGCTGATGGTTGTCTATTGAAAACCAATTTTGAGTTTATCATGTTTGTGTACCCCTTTGTGGAAAACAAAATCTTCACCAAATAATTGATTTCACTATAGTATAACTATACAAATGGATGGAGATCAAAACCTCTTCCACTACGACCAACCCAGGAGATGGATACCTAACCAAGGTTGTTCACATTCCCTAAGTTAGGGCCTAATACCAACAAAGTGGTATTAATTTCACTGCAGTAGAAATAGTGTAATTAGGACCGACACCTCTTCTAGTACAGCCAACCCAGGAGATGGAAACTCAGTCAGGAGTGTTCATATTTCCCTAAATGAGGGCCTAACACCACCAAAGTGGCATCAATTTCACTAGAGTATAAGTATTGCAAAAGAGACCAAAACCTCTCCCACTACAGCCAACCCTATGGATGGAAACCCAATCAGGATTCTCCACATTTCCATAAATTAGTGGCAGATGCCAGCAAAGTGTAATCAATTTCAGTACAGTAGAAATAGTGTAAATAAGACCCACACCTCTTCCAGTACAGACAACCCAGGAGATGGATACTCAGTCGGAATTGTTTACATTTATAAAAATAGGGCCTAAGACCACAATTTCCGTGGCCTACAGATTGGAGATGGTGGAGTTCAACCTCTTAGCGTTGTCATGTGTAGGATGAAACAATATTTTATGTGACCACAACTGCGGGACTGAGGGCTGGCTGCAGTGCAGTGAGAGGGCAGAGTACGGTGAAGCGAGCAAACTGATAGACCGTGAGTGAGATGCAGGCAGAGATGTTACGGTGGATTGAGAATTGTGTGGTGTGCTCAGTGAAGCAAACACAGCAGGCATGTCCGCTTCTGTTACAGCTGACGGGCTCTCACTCAGCCTAACTGCAGTGGGTATACAGCTGGTTCTGTTGCAGATCTGCATGACAATACTTGGCATGGTAACAGAGGAGGAGGAAGAAGCAGCAGAGGGAGGGTGATGGTTGTTTAATGAAAATCAATTTACAGTTTATCATGTTTGTGTACTCGTTTGGAGAGAACAATATCTGCACCAAATACTCAATTTCACTAGAGTATAACAATACAAATGCATGGAGACAAAAACCTCTTCCACTACAGCCAACCCAATAGATGGAGACCCTATCAGGATTCTCCACATTTCCAAAAATTAGTGGCAGATGCCAGCAAAGTGTGATCAACTTTACTGCAGTATAAATAGTGTAAATAAGACCCACACCTCTTCCACTACAGACAACCCAGGAGATGGAGACCTAACCAGGACTGTTCACATTTCCCTAAATGAGGGCCTAACACCACCGAAGTGGCATAAATTTCACTAGAGTATAAGTATTGCAAAGGAGACCAAAACCTCTTCCACTACAGATAAAACAATAGATGGAGACTAGTGATGAGTAGTGTTGAGCGAACATGATCGACACTGCCCGGTACTCGCCCGAGCATCACGCTACTCGGGATGTTCGGCGAGCACTGAGCATTTCCGCGTTACTCGGGCGGGAGCTCGGGTCTCCGCCCTGCATGTTTAGTGCTCTTTACAGAGCCAATGAACATGCAGGGATTGCCAGCCAGTCACTGTAATGCCTCAGCCATGTTGGTTGTGGGCATTACAATGATTGGCTGGCCGCACAGTGTCACCTCGAGTATTTAAAACCGGGCGCCGCCATCTTGGACACAGACGGCTGGGATCAGACAGTGTAGGGACAGCGCTGCTGATTTAGGGAGAGATATATACTGCAAAATAGTTAGTGTAGGGTCTGTAAAGGCTGCCAGATCAAACAAACAGTCCTTCTCAGGACTAATATCCATCCCAGATATCAGGCAGGCAGGCAGGCTGTATAGGAGACGCAGGGTTTAACCAGAAAACACTGCATTACAGTCCTGTGTGCTCCTGTTGCTGAAATTGCTGGACTTAGCTCCAGGTCTCGGGGACCAGGAAAAATCCTTTTTTTTCATATAAATCCTCTTTTTTTTTCCTCCTTCACACTGTACAAATACCTGTCTTATTAACCTTTTGGTGTCCCCCCCCCCCCAAAAAAAAAAAAGTGTGTCTGTGACAGTTCAGACACAAATATATCTGTTGAAAATAGTCTGGTGTAGGCCAGAGAAACAAAAGTGTGGTTTTGCAGTTCCACGGTTCAAACCTCTGTATTATCCACTTTTGGGCCATTTGTATGTAAAAAAAAACAGTTTGAGTGTGTCGCTCACTGTTCAGCCGCAAATACATATATTTAAAAAAGTCTGGTATACACCAGTAAATTATAACTGTGGTTTTGCTGTTCCACGGTAAAAAATCTCTATTATCCTGCTTTTGGCATTTTTTGCCGTAAAACAAAAACTAATAGGGTCTCCCTGATTTTTCAGACACAAATATATCTGTTGAAAATAGTCTGGTGTAGGCCTCAGAAACAGAAGTGTGGTTTTGCCGTTCCACGGTTCAAACCTCTGTATTATCCACTTTTGGGCCATTTGTATCTAAAAAAAACAGTTTGAGTGTGTCGCTCACTGTTCAGCCGCAAATATATATTTAAAAAAGTCTGGTATACACCAGTAAATTATAACTGTGGTTTTGCCGTTCCATGGTAAAAAATCTCTATTATCCAGCTTTTGTTATTTTTTCCGTAAAGAAAAACAGTAATAGTTTCTCCCTGATTGTTCAGATTGTTTAAAAGAGTCGGGTGTAGGCCAGAGAAATAGAACTGTGGTTTTCCTCTTCCACGGTTCTAATCTACTTTTTATTACCCTTTTTCCATTGATAGTGCGAGTGTAAGCTATTTTACTTCGTTTACAATGGGCAAGGCGCGTGGCAAGGGACGTGGAACTGGACGTTCTGGTGATGGTGCGTGCAGAGGACGGGGCCGTGGCCAAGGTGAAAATTTGCCACAACTAACAGCCACATCTTCTCGCTCACACTTCGTGACCGAATTACTAGGGAAGCACAGAACAACACCAGTATTGCGAACTGATCAGTATGAACAGGTTATTAATTGGATAGTAGATAATACTTCCAGTTGCCTGGCCACCACCACCCCAGGTCTGTCTTCCACACGGTCAAATCTTAGTAGCCGTGAGTCTCGACCGCATACTCCTCCTCACCCTGATGCTCCTTCCTCCCAGCATGCCGAGTGTCGTCAGACAGCAACTGATCCCACACTTGGACACTCTGAAGAGCTGTTCACTGGTCCATTTCCATATTTGTGACCCTCGCCTGCTCCGCTTGAAGTGATGGAAGAGGAGATCCCATGTAGCGATGCCCAAATACTTGAACAGCCACGGCCACAGGAAGTCGACGCTGGCAATTTGTCACAAGAAGTGGACGATGCCAGGAAGTGAGGAGGAGGATCGTGGTGCGCAAGTGGAAGAGGAGGAGGTGGTGGATGATCTAGTAACTGACCCAACGTGGCAGGAGGACATGCAGAGCGAGACCAGCAGCACACAGGGTGAGGGAGGCAGAGTACCCCAACAGGCAGGAAGAAGCAGTGTGGTGGCCGCACACAGAAGGCAGGCAACAGTTCCCCGTAACACCAACACGAGGGACATTGCCAGTACAACCAGACTCTGGTGATAACCCCAAAAAGGCCATTTGTACCACCTGCCATGCCAGCATCAGCAGGGGTGACAAAACTACCAGCCTGACCACCACCAGCATGATCAGGCACATGGCAGCAAAGCACCCGACTTTGTGGGTTGAACCCCAGGGTCCACGACCAGTGTCAGCGGGTGTCACCACTGCTTCTTCCGCTGTTGAGCGTGCTAGGCAATCCCCTGTCCATACTGCATGCAAAGATGCCCCCTCCTCTCAGTCTTCACTTGTTATGGCAGTTTCTCAAGAACCAGCATCAACGTCCACGTCCCACCGCAGTGTTCATTTGTCCATATCCCAGAACTTTGAACGAAAGTGGAAATTCGCAGCTAACGCCCCACAGGCCACAGTCCTAAATTCGCACATTTCACGACTGCTTGTGTTGGAAATGCTGCCTTTTAGGCTGGTGGAGACGGAATCCTTCCGCAGCCTTATGGCGGTGTCCATCCCTCGATACTCGGTCCCCAGCCGACACTATTTTGCCGGGTGTGCCATCCCCGCACTACACAAGCATGTGTCCCAAAACATCTGCCGTGCCCTCAACAATGCAGTTACTGGGAGAGTCCACCTGACAACGGACACTTGGACAAGTGCTTGTGGCCAGGGACGGTACATCTCGCTGACGGCACACTGGGTAAACATAGTGGAAGCCGGGACCCAGTCGGACCTTGGGACGGAACGCATCCTCCCCACACCGAGGATTGCGGACCCTATGTCAGTCAGAGTTGCCCCCACAGTGTACAGCTTCTGCGCATCATCCTCCTCCTCATGTTCAGCCTCCATCTCAGATATTACCACATCAGTTACAAGCTGAAAGCACTGCAGTACTGCCTCTGCCAAGCGGCAACAGGCTGTGCTGAAACTCATAAGCTTAGGTGAGAAACTTCACACTGCTTGTGAGTTGTGGACAGCTGTGAAAGAGCAGGCAGACCTGTGGCTGAGACTGCTGAACCTACATCCAGGCATGGTCGTGTGTGACAATGGCCATAACCTGGTGCCGGCTCTGAGGCGAGGCGAGATCACATACGTACCATGCCTGGCTCATGTGCTTAACCTCGTGGTTCAACGGTTTCTTAAATCGTACCCCGAGTTGCCAGATCTGCTCGTCAAAGTACGCACCCTGTCAGGTCATTTTCGCAAGTCGGCTACAGCTTCCCGCGCCCTTGCTGTGTTGCAGCAGCATTTGCAGCTTCCGTCACACCGACTGGTGTGTGATGTCCCCACACGTTGGAACTCTACCCTCCACATGTTGCAAAGGATTTGTGAGCAGAAGAGAGCAGTTGTGGAGTACCAGCTGCAACAAGGCCATCAATATTCAGGTCATTCTCCACACATAAGACCTCAGGAGTGGACCTGGATGTCTGACATATGTACCATCTTGACAAACTTTGAGGAGTCCACCAAGATGGTGAGTGGCGATGATGCCATCATTAGCGTCAGCATTCCACTTGTCTGTCTTTTGCAACGCTCTCTGCAGAGAATTAAAGAGGAGGCATTGCAGCCAGAGTATGATGAGATGGATCAAGAAGCCGTAGCGGTCGATTACACACAGCCCAGCCTCATCTCATTCCAACGTGCATTGGGGGACAATGAGGGAGAGGAGGAGGAGGAAGAACAGGAGCTTGTATCATGCGCTGTAGACGGTAGTACCTGTACAACTGTCATACCGTCGGTTCAGCGTGGTTGGCCTGAGGACAGGGGGGAGGAGGAGGATGAGGAGGAGGAGGAAAGCATGGTCAGTCGTCATCTTGGTGAGGACACGGAAGTCTTGCCCGTTTCCAGTCTGGCACGCATGGCTGACTTTATGTTACGCTGCCTTAACCGTGACCCTCGTGTTGTCAAAATGTTGGGTGACAGTCATTACTGGTTGGTGACACTTTTAGACCCCCGCTACAAGGAGAACTTTCACTCTCTTATTCCTGAGGTGGAGAGGTCTACAAAAATGGAGCTGTACCAGAAGGCCCTTGCTGCAGAACTGTTAAAAAAATTCCCATCTGAACACGATAGCGGCAGAAGTCACAGTTCGTTGCCCAACCAAGGCGTACATGCGAGAGAGACACAACGCCAATCCAGCAGAGGCAGGGGAACACTGTCAAAGTTCTGGGACAGTTTTCTCAGACCCTCCTTTCGGACAGACCCTGAGGCGCGGGGTACTCTCACAAGGAGTGTAAAGTTTCAAAAGATGGTGAGGGAGTACCTTGCCGACCGTACCAGCATCCTCCGTGATTCCTCTGTGCCTTTTAATTATTGGGTATCCAAGCTGGACACTTGGAATGAACTCGCTCTGTACTCCTTGGAGGTCCTGGCCTGCCCTGCCGCTAGCGTGTTATCTGAGCGTGTTTTTAGTGCCGCTGGGGGAATTATAACTGATAGGCACACTCGCCTGTCATCTGACAATGCTGACAAGCTGACCCTTATCAAAATGAACAAGGGCTGGATTGGGACAGACTTCTCATCACCACCAAATGACAGCAGAGTAACATAAAGTCAAATCCACTGTGCTATTTCGGGAGGTGTATTCACATGCACCGCTTCACACCCACCGATGGGTATATGCTTCCTCATTTCAGCTGTTTTATGTTCTTCTCCTTATTATTGTTGAGCCTCCCCCGTAGTGTTCGAGTTCAGTTCGGTTCGTCGAACACCCGTGTTTTCGCCGAACTGTTCGTCGAACTGTTCGTCGAACACCTTCGAACACCGTTAAAACCAATGGCAGGCAAACAAAAACACATAGAAACACATAGAAAACACCTTCAAATGTGTCCAAAAGCTGACAAACTGCTCAGAAGACATAACTAACACATGGAAAAGTGACAAGTACATATAGTCATGCGAAAAGTAAAGAGGTGGAGGAGTAAAAGGAGGGGGAGACACTGATATAGGCATGTCATGCCCTTCTAAAATCCAAAAAGTGAGAAGCCGACACGGCCAGTCCATTCCTGCCCGTTCCACCTCCGTGTCGCCGGGTTTGTGCCAGAGCCGCGGTGGACCCTGATGGCCAGCCCCCCTCTCCCAATACTGGTGCCTGTCCGCTGGTGGGTCGAGCGAGCCCCCCTGTGGTGGAGGCAGCTCTAAGCTTTTTAATTTAAATTGTCTCTCTAATTTGAATGAATACACTTTAAATCCTTTTACAAGGATCTATTGAAGGGCAAGTCTCATGCCAGCAGCCGCGTAATTCCAGCTCCAGTAGCGTCCACTAAAGCTGCTGCAGTTAAAAAGCTTTTTAGAAGGATCGAGCTCGGCTGTCCACTGCAAGGCGTCCTACCGCCAGTCCCAGCCCCTCTGCCTTGGGGTGCCTCCTGATGCTCTTCACTGAGTATCCCATTGTCCCGAAGCATTTCCTTTGAAAAAATTAAGTGTCCAAACTACAGGTGGTGTAGCTTGCTTAACAGCCGGGATAATCCGCTGACTAGCAGACACTGCTACTAGACACAAAGTATTTCCTGGGCTAGATACAGTTAAAAATTTATAATTAGATACTCTCGTTGGATGCTGAGAAAGCATTTCATAGAGTCTCCTGGCACGCCATATATTATTCTCTTAAAAAGCTTGGGGTAGGGGTCTAGGGGACCCTTTAATAGCCAAAATCACAGCCCTGTATCGCAATACGTCACCTAGGCTGAAGATAAATGGAACTGTAGCACCCTGAGGGCTAGGTTGCTACAGAGGTATTGCACCTCACCCAGAGGTGTGATATCTCACTCTCAGGTAAGGATGGAGTGTGGATCAGGACCCGACACCTGCATGAATTACACCACATTGCCGTGGGGCAGGGCGACCAATATGCCCCTGAGATGGGCACGACAGTCCCTGTCCCTGGCTGGAGTGGGGGGAGGGAACACTGAGGAAGGGGAACCCTGTAGTGCAGGAGCAGGGAGGAAGCAGGGAGGAAGCAGTTCCTGGGTGCATTGAGAAGGGAGTATAAAAGGTGGGCACCATCTTAGTTCAGTGCAGAGAAGTCTGAGCAGAAGTGACAGGGAGCAGGGGCTCTGCATGAGCTCTGCTCCGGAGGCGGGCCTAGTAACAGAGGCCCAGGCCTGGAAGAGGGAGAATGACGGAAGAGCAGCGGAGAAGGCTCCAGGAATGAGGAATGAAGGGATCCCAGGGGTGCTGACGGGCGAGTCGCCACCGCACGCCCGAATCCACCTGCGTGGAGGGGTCAGGCCAAAAGGGGAGACAAGTCCCCGAAACTAGTGGAGGTGGGAAACGACCCTCAGCTAGAAACCGGAGGCTGTGACATTTTATGTGGTGCAGCCCTTCGCTACACCCACAAAGGGGGTCCTGTGAAGCGCTCCAAAGTTATCTGGGAGTTGTCTGAGCCCCTCACCTGGTGAGCACAGTAAGACGTGGGCAGCCGTTACCTGCAGAAGTGGTCGGGATAATAAGAACTGTGAGTAAAGGCCCTGGACTGCATCACTGACTCCGTGTCGTTACTGCTGCTGCCCTGCACCATCACCCTCATCCTCCGCATACACTGCCCTGAGGCTATACTCCTCCCGTGGGGAGTTATGTTACGCTCTGATGCACCCACAACACCAGCCTCAGCGGTCTGCCCTGCAGCGGCGGTTCACTCTGACCGCAATACACGGGTGGCGTAGTCGGACCTTTAAACATCAAAACCACATAAATAGTTCTGCCACTGGTTTGACCGCCCTGAGCCACGGAACCGGGTCGCCGCCACGGAGACTACAACCACCAGCATCCACCAAAAAGGGTCCGGCTCCGGGTGTCCCAAGGCCCAGGGGGCGCGTCAGAACATTTTCATCACCTTTCATAATCACCAATGGGACAAGGCAGGGATGTCCTCTGTCCCCTCTCTTATACATCCTAGTGACGGAGCACCTGCTCTCATCAATTCGCCATAACCCCAATATTAGGTGGATTGAGGTGGGAGGCACTGAGTACAAGTGCTCTCTATTTGCTGATGATGTCCTAGTATATATCACTCAATCACATATATCCATCCCTGCTGTTATGGCTGAAATAGATCACTTTGTTACATGGTCAAATTTTAAAATCAATGCAGCAAAGTCTGAGGCCCTCGATGTCCCCCTCCCCAAATCCATACAGGATTCCATCCAGTCCAACTTTCCCTTTGCCTGGCCCTCACAGGGTATCAAATACTTAGGAATTCCTATTCATAGAGACCCCTCCCGTCTATGTTATCTTAATTTTGGGCCCTTTATTGAACAACTCCATACAGACCACGGTTGGCAAGTTAGAACTGTAAGATTCACTACGTGAACTACTGGTGTTTTGTGGAAAAGCACATGTACACTGTGTTCCAAATTATTATGCAAAAAGTGTTTAGGAGTGATAAGGGAAGAATTTGTTTGTTTGTCAGTTAAACTCATTGATGGTGATGTGTGTCAGGGTTCTTTATATCACTGTAAGCAATTGCAGACACCTGTGCTAATTAGTTTGGCAGGTGTGTCCAATGAAAGGCAAGACTACTTAAGAAGGCTGTCCCACATTATTAAGCAGCCTACATTTTCTGCCAAAATGGGAAAGAAAAAGGATGTGTCGGCTGCTGAGAAGCAACAAATTGTGGAGTGTTTAGGTCAAGGCATGACTACAATCAACATTGTGCGATGATCAGGATGAAGTGTCTTGGCAATCAAGAAGTATGTAGCTGATTCACAGTACACACGTGTGCGTGCTGATAAAGGCAAATTGAGGACTCTTTCCTACAGGCAATTACGTCAGGTTAAAAGAGCAGCGGCAAAAAAGCCTTGTCATAGCAGCAGACAAGTTTTTGAAGCTGCTGGTGCCTCCAATGTCCCCCGAACAACAAGATGCAGGGTCCTTCAGAGGTTTGCAGCTGTGCGTACGCCATCCTGTCGACCCCCTCTATCCACTGCACACAAGCAGAAACGGCTCCAGTGGGCCAAACAATACATGAAGACTGACTTCAAAACTGTTTTGTTCACCGATGAGTGCCGTGCAACGCTCGATGGTCCAGATGGATGGAGTGGAGGATGGCTGGTTGATGGAAACCCCACGCAAACACGGCTACAGCGCCAACAAGGAGGAGGTGGAGTAATGTTTTGGGCTGGAATCATGGGGAGAGAGATTGTCGGCCCCTTTAGGATCCCTGAAGGGGTAAAGATGAACTCCATAATGTATGTGGAGTTTCTAAAACAGCACTTCCTGCCATGGTTCAAGAAGAAGAACCGTGTATTCCACAGCAAGATCATTTTCATGCATGATAATGCACCGTCTCATGCTGCACATAACACATCTGCATCTCTGGCTGATATGGGCATAAAAGGGGACAAACTTATGGTGTGACCCCCATGCTCCCCTGACCTCTACCCCATTCAGAACCTCTGGAGCATCATCAAAAGGAGTGTCTATGATGGCGGGAGGCAGTTCACATCTAAGCAACAGCTCTGGGAGGGTATTCTGTCCTCATGCAAAACAATTGAAGCAGAAACGATCCAAAACCTGACAAATTCAATGGACGAGAGAGTTCAGAAGCTCCTTTCGAACAAGTGGTCCTATGTGCAAATGTAACATCACCTAGAATAAAGTTTTGAGTTGAAAACTGTTTGATTTCAGTTTGTAATAACCTGCTAATGCTTATAATTTCAAAAATGACCATTTTTTGGTCTTTATTAAAGTGAAAAGGTTGATAGAAGAGTGTGGGGGATCTAAGAGTGTGGCAACCCAGTAGTCAGGATTACTTCAAATTCTGACAATCTGAGGGTAATGTTGCAGGTAGTGCAGCAAGAAGGCACTTATGTGTCTTGCGCATCTCAGAGCCCCAAAATTATTTTCCGGGCTAGATGCAGCTAAAAATTATTATTAATTTTAAATCTGGTGGAGCTTAGTATAGATGGCCTAATAGAATCAGTACTGCACACTGCTATAAAGCCCAAATTATTTTCCTGCCAAGATACAGATAAACATGATTAGTAATTTTAAATCTAGTGGAGCTTATTATAGATGGCCTAATAGAATCAGTGCTGCACACTGCTACAAAGCCAAATTTTTTCCAGCCAAGATACAGATAGACATGATTAGTAATTTTAAAGTTTAAAATGGTTGGTGAGGTGATTTTAACAAATCATCAAGCTTTTACTCTCCCCAGGATGACACAGGGGTAGAAAAGTCGTTTCGGATCCATGATTTGTTCATCTTTATGAACGTGAGTCTGTCTACATTATCAGTGGAGAGCCGCGTGCGCTCATCTGTCAGCACACCACCAGCAGCGCTGAACACACGTTCAGACAGAACACTGGCTGCGGGGCATGACAAGATCTCCAAGGTGTAAGTGGCAAGCTCCGGCCATTTATCCAGATTGGAAGCCCAAAAAGTGCAAGGGTCTAGTGACAAAGTCATGGCTTCAATGTTTACTTGGAGATACTCCTGTACCATCGTCTCTAGGCGTTGACTATGTGTCAGACTTCTTGTTTCCTGTTGCCTTGCAAAGGATGGGCTAAAAAAGTGGTGAAATAATTCCGCAAAATTGATGTTACCAGCAGATACTGTGTTTCTGTTACGGTTTGAGTGCTGAACACTCGACTTTCCCACGGTTGGTAAGTTGGAATTGTGAGATTCACTACGTGCACCACTGGTGTTTTGTGGAAAAGCACATGTAAGATTCTGCAACAGTCTCTGCTGATACTCCTGCATGCGTGCATCCCTTTCTATGGCAGGAATAATTTCTGCAAATTTACTTTTGTACCGGGGATCTAACAGTGTGGCAACCCAGTAGTCAGGATTATTTCTAATTCTCACAATTCGAGGGTCATGTTGCAGGTAGTGCAGCAAGAAGGCACTCATGTGTCTTGCGCATCCAGGAGCACCAAGTCCCTGTTGTGTTGGTGGTGAGGTAACAATCATGTTTCCTTCCTCTGTCCTCTCCCCCCAACCTCACACAACAGAAATGTGATCAAGGTCTCCCTCATCTGATGAGTCTTCCATCAGTTCGTCCTCCACTTCTTCCTGGGCTCCTGCACCTTCCTCACTAGTTTGGCTGCTACCATGCGCCCTGGTAAAACCATCTCCCCCACCCTCACATGCCTGCCGCCTTGGTGCTGCCGACCGTCTGGACCTTGCAGATGTTAGCCCTTCCGCATACAACTCCTCCTCCTCTACTTCCTCCACCTCCACTTGTGCCACCACCTGACTCCGAATTCTGTTTAACATGTGCTCCAGCATGTAAATCACCGGAATAGTCATGCTGATAATGGCATCGTCAGCACTAAACATCTTCGTCGCCATTTCAAAACTGTGCAGAAGGGTGCATAGTTCCTGATCTGAGACCACTCCTCCAGCGTGATTTGCCCCACCTCTGGATCTCGTTGGCCCAGGCTATACGTCAGAACGTATTGCACCAGGGCTTGTCGGTGCTGCCACAGTCACTGCAACATGTGCAAAGTTGAATTCCACCGGGTAGGCTCATCGCATTTTAGCCGGTGAAGTGGCAGGCCCAACGACTACTGTAGAGATGTAAGTCGCTGAGCTGCGGGATGCGAACGGCGGAAGTGAGCACACAGCGACCGTGCCCTCTGCAGAAGGCCATCTAGTCCGGGATAGTGGGCTAAAAATTGCTGGACAACCAGGTTCAACACGTGAGCCATACAAGGCACGTGTGTGACATTGCACCGGCGAAGGGCCGCACCCAGGTTTGAAGAATTGTTGCACACGGCCTTCCCTGGTTTCAGGTCCAGTGGATACAACCATTCATGAAATTGGTTCTCCAGAGCTGACCACAACTCCTCAGCTGTGTGACTCACATTTCCCAGACATTTCAAAGTAAAAACCACCTGATGACGTTGAGCCCTACTGCCAGCATAGTAAGAAGGTGTGCAGGATCCCTTCTGCGCAGTTAGAAAGCTTGTGGCATGACCAGACAGGCTTTGGGTGCAGGTGGAGGACCGAGAGGAGGTTGAGGAGGCAGAAGCAGTGGAGGAACTTTGAGATAAAGAGGATTGATGCTCAACTCGTGGGGACGGCAAGACTTGGACAGCAGCCCCTTGTCCTGCTGTCACCATAGTTACCCAGTGCCCAGTCAGCAACATGTAACGCCCCTGTCCATGCCTACTCGTCCAAGTGTCTGTGGTGAAATGCACCCTGTCACACGCAGAGTTTCTCAAAGAAGCGGTGATGTTGTGTGCGACATGCTGGTGGAGCGCAGGCACACCTTTCTTTGAGAAGTAGTGCCGACTGGGCATCTGATACTGGGGCACTGCGACGGACATAAGGTCTCGAAAATCCTCTGTGTCCACCAGGCGGAAAGACAGCATTTCTGTAGCCAAGAGCTTGCAGATGGTGAAATTCAACCTCGTAGCTTTCTCATGGCTATGAGGAAATGGTCTTTTACTTGTCCACATCTGAGGGACCGAGGGCTGCCTGTTGTGCTTAGACGGGGTTGATAAGGGTGTCCCCGGCAAACTGCCGGTCTGTGAGGAAGATGCAGGCGGACATGTTAGGTTGCCTTGATCCAAAGGTGGTGCTATCAATGTCGGACAGCGCTCGACACCAGCTGGTGTTACCACCTCCAAAGAAAATGATGACCTGCCAATCACGCTGGCTGTTGCGGTTAAAAAGGTTGCAGGTCTGCGTCCCAAAACAGGTGTGACTGCTGTCCCCCCAGTCACAGAGGATGAAGAGGCCGCAGATGCACAAGATGGGGTAGACGGTGGTTGGCCGGCTAGGCCGCATTGTAGCACAGTGAGCTTCCCACTGCAACTTATGCTTCATGTCCATGTGCCGGTTCATGCATGAAGTACTCAAACTATGTATTTTTTGGCCTCTACTTAGCTTTTGCTGACAAATGTTACAGATAATACGAGTTGGGTCATCTTTATCGATCTGAAAAAATGCCCAGGCTTTGCAAGGCTTAGCACCCATGCGACGTGAAGAGCCACCACGACTTGTGGTCAGAGGCAGAGTTGTGTTTGAGGATGCAGTTGTTGACGTGCTTACAGTACTACGTCTCTGTGCAGGAAGGCGCAACCTGACCTCGTCGTCACTAGCATCCTCCTCCACCTCCTCTGCTGACCTCATCTCTTGGCTGACTGTGGGTTGACAGTAAGTGGGATCTCCAACCTCATCATCATCACCCTGTGTGTTATCACACCCGTCGTCTTCAGAGCCAACCTGTTCCTGCCCTGACAAAAAACTAAAGTTGTCACTCCAATCAGGTATTTGAGTCTCATCATCGTCTTCCTCATTGTCTCCACCAACAGGAGTTACAGTTTGGGAATGAGGGTCTACATTATGGTCAGAACCTTCTGCGTCTGGTCCTGGATCCGACTCATAAAGATTCTGGGCATCAGTGCAGATCATTTCCTCGTCTGGATTCACAGAAGCGCTGGGGCCGACCTCTGATTCCCAGGCTATAGTATGAGTAAACAGCTCTGCAGACTCAACCATCTGTTCTGCCTCATACTCAGACGGGCAGCTGGAGATTTGGGAGCTGTGAGGAAGCAAGTGCGATTGGGATGACACCTCTGAGGACTGGAGTATTTGTGATGTTGAAGTTGATGTGGAGGAGAGCCCACTTAAAGGAGCACTTGATATCCGTTGAAGCACCTGCTGTTTTTGTGCCTCATCTGGAATTTGCAGCGATTGGCGTGGCCGTAAGAAAGGGATCTTATCACATTGTCTGCTAAAAGAAGTAGACATTTTAGTTTGGCTGGAAGATGGTCTTTCTTCTGCAGATGTTACTGTTGCTTTAACACCTACCCTACGGACACAACCTTTTTTCCCCTTCCCAACACGCCTATTCCCCTTTCCACCAGCAGCAGGCCTTTTTCCACTCATTTTGGTGGTTAACTAATTCACAACTCTGGAGTTGTTTGCACAAAAAAAAAATGGATGGGAACCGAGCAGAGCTGAGTGGCCAAACTGTGGTATTAGCCCAAAACTATTGGCTGGGTTAGATGCAGAAAAAAATTATATTCAATTTGCAACCTGATGGAGGTCAGTATAGCTGGACTAATAGACCAAGTCCCACACACTGCTAGAAGCACAAATATTTTTTCAGAGGTAGATGCAGATAAAAATTATTTTTAATTTGCAACCTGGTGGAGGTTAGTATAGATGGACTAATAGACCAAGTCCCACACACTGCTAGAAGCCCAAATATTTTTTCAGAGCTAGATGCAGAAAAAATTATATTCCATTTGCAACCTGATGGAGGTCAGTATAGATGGACTAATAGACCAAGTCCCACACACTGCTAGAAGCCCAAATATTTTTTCAGAGCTAGATGCAGAAAAAAATTATATTCAATTTGCAACCTGATGGAGGTCAGTATAGATGGACTAATAGAACAAGTCCCACACACTGCTAGAAGCCTAAATATTTTTTCAGAGCTAGATGCAGAAAAAAATTATATTCAATTTGCAGCCTGATGGAGGTCAGTATAGATGGACTAATAGAACAAGTCCCACACACTGCTAGAAGCACAAATATTTTTTCAGAGGTAGATGCAGATAAAAATTATTTTTCATTTGCAACCTGGTGGAGGTTAGTATAGATGGACTAATAGACCAAGTCCCACACACTGCTAGAAGCCCAAATATTTTTTCAGAGCTAGATGCAGAAAAAATTATATTCAATTTGCAACCTGATGGAGGTCAGTATAGATGGACTAATAGACCAAGTCCCACACACTGCTAGAAGCCCAAATTTTTTTCAGAGCTAGATGTAGAAAAAAATTATATTCAATTTGCAACCTGATGGAGGTCAGTATAGATGGACTAATAGACCAAGTCCCACACACTGCTAGAAGCCCAAATATTTTTTCAGAGCTAGATGCAGAAAAAAATTATATTCAATTTGCAACCTGATGGAGGTCAGTATAGATGGACTAATAGAACAAGTCCCACACACTGCTAGAAGCACAAATATTTTTTCAGAGGTAGATGCAGATAAAAATTATTTTTCATTTGCAACCTGGTGGAAGTTAGTATAGATGGACTAATAGACCAAGTCCCACACACTGCTAGAAGCCCAAATATTTTTTCAGAGCTAGATGCAGAAAAAATTATATTCAATTTGCAACCTGATGGAGGTCAGTATAGATGGACTAATAGACCAAGTCCCACACACTGCTAGAAGCCCAAATATTTTTTCAGAGCTAGATGCAGAAAAAAATTATATTCAATTTGCAACCTGATGGAGGTCAGTATAGATGGACTAATAGAACAAGTCCCACACACTGCTAGAAGCCCAATTTTTTTCAGAGCTAGATGTAGAAAAAAATTATATTCAATTTGCAACCTGATGGAGGTCAGTATAGATGGACTAATAGAGCAAGCCCCACACACTGCTAGAAGCACAAATATTTTTTCAGAGGTAGATGCAGATAAAAATTATTTTTAATTTGCAACCTGGTGGAGGTTAGTATAGATGGACTAATAGACCAAGTCCCACACACTGCTAGAAGCCCAAATATTTTTTCAGAGCTAGATGCAGAAAAAAATTATATTCAATTTGCAACCTGATTGAGGTCAGTATAGATGGACTAATAGACCAAGTCCCACACACTGCTAGAAGCCCAAATTTTTTTCAGAGCTAGATGTAGAAAAAAATTATATTCAATTTGCAACCTGATGGAGGTCAATATAGATGGACTAATAGAACAAGTCCCACACACTGCTAGAAGCCCAAATTTTTTTCAGAGCTAGATGTAGAAAAAAATTATATTCAATTTGCAACCTGATGGAGGTCAGTATAGATGGACTAATAGAACAAGTCCCACACACTGCTAGAAGCACAAATATTTTTTCAGAGCTAGATGCAGAAAAAAATTATATTCAATTTGCAACCTGATGGAGGTCAGTATAGATGGACTAATAGAATGATGCTATGCCCAAAAGGTTTTACTTCACTAGGTGCAGTAATAAAATTGGTATTCTATACACAGGTGGTGTAGCTTGCAACACAGATAGGCTACTCCACTGACTAACACACTCTGCAATAGGCCAAAAAGGATTAGCTTTGCTAGATTTAGCCAAATGCTGTGAAAAAAACTTGCACAGCTCTGGCACAGACCTGCCTGGCAAAAACTGATAGGAACTGATGTAACCTAGTCCTGAAAAGGACAGCAATTACAATTAGTCTTTACTCCCAACCTATCTATTTAAGAGCACAGACCTGCCTGATAAAAGTCGTAGGAAATGCTGTAACCTAGTCCTTAAAAGGACTGCAATCACAACTATTCCCTACTCCCAAGCTATCTGTAGATTTGTGCGAAAATTGGCTTTAAATTAACAAGGTATAGCGCACACAGCAACAGCGGTGCCGTCTAACACGCAGCTGCAGCGGTGAGAAAATGGTGGCGACGGGGAAAATGGCTGGGTCTTATAGGGCAAGGATATGTGACATACACTGCCAATGACACATGCCCTTGCTTGTGTGAAAAAAAGCAGTTCGCTCCGTGTGTGCGCTGCTGATATGCTGACAGATTGCACCTCCCCACTGTAAATGTGGGAAAGAGAAAAAAAAATGGAGATCTTCATTATTCCTGCAGAGATCCATCCCCTGCCCCTCCCCCCGCCCCTCCCCCTGCCCCACTGTACACTCAAACTGCGTATTAACATTAATTTTCAGCATTACTGAGAAAAAATCCAGTTATGATTTTGGTGCACGAACAGTTATCGAACATAACCTCGAAAAGCCGAATTTTTTTCAAATCGTTCGTGTTCGCCGAACGGCTCGAACACCGCCCAAAACAGCTCGAATTTGAGATTGGCGAACAGTTCGAGTCGAACAACGCTCATCTCTACTCCTTATCCTCAGCCTCTACCACCACTTTACCACCAGGGTGACCGTGGTCCGTGTTGCCATTATTGAAAGTTCCTCCGTCCTTATTTTTGTCAGCTTTTGCTTGGAAGGCATAAGCAAAGACTGTGGGAGACCCACTCCCCAATAATGGGAATAATATTTTTATGATGCTGTACTGTATGGCTCTTGTAAGGGCCATTAAAACTATCTTGTTAAGATACTACAACCTCCACCACTTTTCCAAGGGGCATTAAAACCGTCTTGTTAAGCTACTGGGACCTCCACATCTCTTCCGAGGGGCATTAAAACCATCTTGTTAAGCTACTGTGACCTCCACGTCTCTTTCGAGGGTCATTAAAACTGTCTTGTTAAGCTAATGTGACCTCCACCACTTTTCCAAGGGGCATTAAAACCATCTTGTTAAGCTACTGGGACCTCCACGTCTCTTCCGGGGGGCATTGAAACCGTCTTGTTGAGCTACTGTGGCCTCCACATCTCTTCCGAGGGGCATTAAAACTGTCTTGTTAAACTACTGGGACCTCCACTTCTCTTCCGAGGGGCATTGAAATGTTGTTTTTAATTACCTCTAACCTTCACGACTCTTCCAACGGGCATTGCATTTCCTCCTAATTTTTGTCATCTTTTGCTTTTCAATGCAAAGGCAAAAACTAAGGGAGACCCACTTCCCAATAATGGGTAGAATTTTTTTAGTACACTGTAATCCACGTCTGTTTCAAGGGGCATTGCAGTTCCTCATAATTTTTGGAAAGCCTTCCATTCACTGCTTAGGCCAACAGTGTACAGGAGACCCAGTTGCTATAAATGGAAAAAACGGTTTTGTTAAGGCCCTCTGACCCCCATGTCACTTCCAAGGGGCATTGGTGTGCCTCGAAATTTTTGGTAGGCATTGCACTCACTGTATGCCCTATAACTGTGGAGCCGAACCGCTCATTTTGTTACAGAAACATATCCTACAAGACATATGTGGTTGACTGGCCTGAAATTGATGTGAATGGTCCCTGTTCCTCCTGCTCTTTCTCTTTTGCCACCACCTCATCCATCATTTATCACCTGAAGCTTTGTTTTAACGGGAGTCATAGTAGCAGTAAAACATCTAGCAATCCTCGGAGGAGGTAGGATATGCGCCAAAACGCTGACCACCTCAGGCCTAGCCGCTACTACATACATGCGCTTGCATTCCAAGAAAACAAAGCAGATGCTAACTTCTATCATCATCATCATGCTCCTCAACTTGGCCCTCTCAACTCCCCTGATGGAGAAGCCAGGGCCCACCGGAGGAGTTTGGTTCTCTGGTGGGCTCGTCCAATGCTGCCCTAAAGCAGGCCAGGCTAAGAAAAGTGTGTGGGAAGGTGACAGGAGAAATAGGGTCGGCTGGGGACCATTTATGGACACCCGGCCGCCCCCAGGCAGCTGGGGACCGTGTGTGAACATCCGGCCGCGGGGCGGCTGGGGACCGAGTATGGACACCCGGTCACCCCCTGGCGGCTGGGGACCGTGTGTGGACACCCAGCCGCGAGGCGGCTGGGGACGAGTATGGATACCAGGCCGCCAACGCAGCCATGACGTGGTGGCCAGATTCCACCTCCACATGCCTAAAAGGCCCAAAATCAAGTGCAAGCAAGCAAGCAGTATGGTATTGCAGCCTGGGGGTGGGTGGGTGGCAGGCTGCATACTTGCTCTTGCATTGCAAGGAATGGGAGAGGTACAATTGAACACTGCCCTGGGACAAGGACTTGAACGGGGATAGTTGCAAGTCTGCAACAACAGGTGCAGGGTGGGAGGCATCTTCGCATGTACCATGAACAGGGGTTTGGCATGCACACACTACAGCGGAATAGGCTGTCCTTCCCACTAAATGCACTGAGGAGGGCACAGGTAATGTTTTGGTATGCGCGCTTAATCTTATTTATAAGGGACAAATAGGGGCGGCTGGGGACCGAGTATGGATACCTAGCTGCCGAAGCAGCCATGAGGTAGTGGCCAGCTTCGGCCTGGGGGTGGGTGGGTAGCAGGCTGCACACTTACGCTTGCATTCCAAGAAAACAAAGCAGATGCTAACTTTTATCATCATCATCATGCTCCACACCTTAGCACTCTCAACTCCTCTGATGGAGAAGCCAGGGCCCACCGGAGGAGTCTCTGTTTGTCTGGTGGGCTCGTCCAATGCTGCCCTAAAGCAGGCCAGGCTAAGAAAAGTGTGGGGAAGGTTACCGGGACAAATAGTGGCGGCTGGGGACTGAGTATGGAGACCTCGCCGCCGACGCAGCCATGAGGTAGTGGCCAGCTTCGGCCTCCTCCAAACTAAAAGGCCCCATTTCAAGTGCAAGCTAGCAGTATAGTATTGCAGCCTGCGGGTGGGTGGGTGGTTGGCTGCATATTTGCTCTTGCATTGCAAGGAATGGGGGAGGTACAATTGAACACTGCCCTGGGACAAGGACTTGCACGGGGATAGTTGCAAGTCTGCATCTTCTGATGCAGCAAGGATCACTTCTGATGGGCACACTTTTAGGCAGTGACCTGGGTGTCAGAGATGCTTCCAGGGGTCTTCCCCATGCTTTTCCCATGTCTTTTCAGCACTGTATGCATGTGTCACACAGCACATGGCCAGATAAGGTTGTAAAATGTTGAAATGACATTTCCCGGTGAATGCATTTGTCACGGTTGAAAGCAATACAAAAGTGCAAAAATGCATAAAAAATGCTACTTGTGAACATAGCCTAAGGTGTGGAGGAGTATTTTTTTGGGGGGTTATTTATTTTACCTTATACACAAGTCTTTACCCTGCAAAGGAACTTCCTTAACATATTTCACAGGAAAGCAGTTTCAGTTTAGTTTTTGAACGTTTTATTGTGAGCCCTTAAAAGTGGCTTATTACCTCTGACCACGTTGTTGACAGCAGTGACCTGGGGGTCAGAAATGCTTCCTGGGGCGATCCCCATGTCATTTGAGCACTGTCACTATCGTTTTGGGCACTTGTTAGGCTTTTAAGAGATTGCCGGGGGTGCCGCCGCAAAAATGCTCGGGTCTCCCATAGACTAACATTGGGCTCATTGCTCTGGTCGAGCACCCGAGTATCACGGCGAGCTCGCTCGAGCTTCGAGCACCCGAGCATTTTAGTGCTCGCTCAACACTAGTGATGAGCGAACGTGCTCGCCGTGGCTCGGTACTCGGCCGAGCATCACTGTTCTTGATGAGCTCGGTGCTCGACGAGTATTTCCGGGTTGCTCGGGCAGGAACTCGGGTCCCTTCCCTGCATGTTTGGTGCTCTTTAGAGACCCAATGAACATGCAGGGATTGCCTGCCACGCACTGTAATGCCATAGCCATGTTGGTTGTGGGCAGTACAGTGATTGGCTGGCCGCACAGCGTCATCAGGTGTATATAAGACCGGGCGCCGCCGTGCTCGTCACGGTCTACCCCAGAATCAGGCAGAGTAGGGAGAGGTGCTGCTGCATCAGGGAGAGATTTGCTCGTTTAGAGTTAGCATACGTATTCCACAACATATATCTATAATATCCATCTGAACTAACAGTCCTACTGAGGACTAATCCAGCTGCATATAATCGGTGCGAGGCAGGGAGGCAGTGTATGTTGCAGACTGCAGTACATGATACAGCATGATACAGCACAAGAGGGTCCATTGAACGTCCTGTTAGTATAGGTATTCCAAAACATATATCTACATCCATCTGAACTAACAGTCCTTCTGAGGACTAATCCAGCTGCATAAAATCAGTGCTAGACAGGCAGGCAGTGTATGTGGCAGACTACAGTGTATGACACAGCACAAGAGGATCCATTGAAGGTCCTGTCTGCTGCTGCTTTAATAATTACAAATATTTCTAGACATAGAAAGGCAACATTTTTTTAATCTTAATCCTGGTTATTTGCTTAAAAAGCAATCCAGAGTACACCATTTTTCTGCTCACTGCAGAATCAAGCCAGATCTGTTCCATATTTCAGCAATAAAAATCCAGAAATTTGAACTGAACTTGTAACATATTGGCCTCCTTTTCCTTTCTGTTGCAGTGTGTCAGTGAAGCTATTCACACTAGGTCTCCGTGTAGAATAATATTAGTAAATTACAGGCCTACAATTTAAAGCCGTCGTTCTCTGTCAGACATATCATAGAAAAGACTTAAAAAATCATACATTTCTTCCATTTTCATTCCGTTGCAGTGTGTCTGTGAAGCTATTCACACTAGGTCTCCGTGTAGAATAATAATAGTAAATAAAAGACCTACAATTAAAGCCTGGTTCTCTGTCAGACATATCACCTAAAAGACTGTTCAAAAATCATACATTTCTTTCATTTTCATTCCGTTGCAGTGTGCCAGTAAAGCTATTCACACTAGGTCTCCGTGTAAAATAATATTAGTAAATTACAGGCCTACAATTTAAAGCCGTGGTTCTTTGTCAGACATATCACCGAAAAGACTGTTCAAAAATCATACACTTGTTCCATTTTCATTCTGTTGCAGTGTGTCGGTGAAGCTATTCACACTAGGTCTCCGTGTAGAATAATATTAGTAAATTACAGGCCTACAATTTAAAGCCATGGTTCTCTGTCAGACATATCACTGAGAAGACTTCAAAAAATCATACATTTCTTCCATTTTTATTCCGTTGCAGTGTGTCGGTGAAGCTATTCACACTAAGTCTCCGTGTAGAATAATATTACTAAATTACAGGCCTACAATTTAAAGCCATGGTTCTGTGTCAGACATATCAACTAAAAGACTGTTCAAAAATCATACATTTCTTTCATTTTCATTCCTTTGCAGTGTGTCGGTGAAGCTCTTCACACTACTTCTCCGTGTAGAATAATATTAGTAAATATCAGGCCTCCTATTTAAAATCGTGGTTCTCTGTCAGACGTATCACATATAACTGTGTTCCAAAATCAGCCATTTCTCGTGAACGTGGAAAATATTGCCCTCCATTTAAAATGGTCAAAGGGACTGGGGAAGTGGATGTGATGGTGATTGTGCATGCAGAGACCGAGGACGTGGCCGTGAGCAAGGTGAATTTGTGCCACAAAAAACACCCACATCTTGTCGCTCGACCTTCCTGTTCCAATTACTAAGGGACCACAGAGCACCACTATTGAACACAGAGCAGTGTGATAAGGTTATTGGTTGATTAGCAGATAATGCTTCCAGTCCCTTGGCCACCACCACCTCCACCCTGTCTTCCACACAGTCAAGTCTTAGTAGCCGTGAGTCTGGATCGCATATTCCTCACCCTGATCCTCCTTCCTTCCACCATGCCGAGTGCCCAGAGACAACTGATCCCACACTTGGACACTCTAAAGAGCTGTTCACTTTTCCATTTGTAGATTCAGGCCTCTCGCCCGGCCAGCTTTAAGGGAGTCAAGAGGAGAATGCGTGTAGCGATGCCCAAATATTGGAGCAGCCACTGTCACACGAAGGCGATGGTGGTAAGGTGCAATTATTATCGCAAGAGGTGGATGATGATGATGATGAGACACAATTACCAGAAAGTAAGGAGGAGAACCAGGGTGCCGTTGGTAATCAGGTCAGACTCCACACATAAAACCACAGGAGTATGTATGGATGTCAGTCAGACATCTGTACCATCCTCCAAAACTTTGAGGACTCCACCAAGATGGTGAGCGGCGATGACGCTTTAATTAGCATCACTATCCCGCTTCTCTGTCTTCTGAAATGCTCTCGGTTTGTGACTCGCCCCCTGGGCCGTGGGGTACCCGGAACCGGGCTTCTGTATGATGCTGAGGGTAGTAGTGGCAACCCGATCCCGTGGCTCAGGATGGTCAGACCAAGTTGTGGCAGTCTATCAATCAGTGCTTTAAATGTCCGACTACGCCACCCGTGGATTGCGGTCAGGGATAACCGCCGCTGCAGGGCAGGCCACTGGGGCTGGTGTTGGTGTGCAGCACAGAGATAGGATAACTCCCCACGGGAGGAGTGTAGCCCCAGGGTAGTGTAGGTGGATGTTGGGGGTGATAGTGCAGGCCGCAATAGTATGAGTTCAGAGTCCGCTTCAAACAGTTCAGGGTCTTTATTGCAGATATTATTAATGACCCAATAGTAGTACCGGTTAGGAATGGGCCTGGGTGTCCGAGAGCATTCGGGGAACCCCACTGGTCAGGGTGAGTGTGTAGGCCTACCGTTCTCTCTATGCCTTTTCTGACTATCCCCCTCTTTGTGGTGTAATAGCCCACGTCCCTGAGCTGGCCGTGTACTTCTCACCTGTATGGCTTGTGACTCGGGCCTTGGGTACCTTTTGCTTTCTCCTCGCTGTACTGGTCCCTCTGTGTGGTGGAGCCTCCAGGCTTCTTAGGCCAAGGGACCTGAAATCCCTCGCAGGTTGGTTCTCTGCTGCTGGGCTTATAACCCTGACAGCCTCGGACCCCAATGTCCGGTTGTGTGATTCTCTCAGCCAGGACCGGCTCTCGTCGCCTCTGTCCCTGGCTCGCAGTCTCTCCTCTTTCTCACGGACTACTCAGCTGCTTCTGACCTGTCCCTTTTCTCTGAGAACCCTTCTGGTCACTTCAGAAGTGGGTTCTGGTCTCTCTAACTCTGCCCCAGTTCCAGCTTTTATAGGGCAGCCAGCTCCCCCTACTGGCCTGGGACAGGAGGTGCTGCATGCTAATGGTCCCTAACCAGGGAACCTCCCTCCTGCTCTCAAACACAGATTATTGTTTGTGGCATCCAGGCCTGGGGTGACACATTCCCCCCTAGTAAAATTTAGTACTCCGGACTAAACACATTTTTTTTTTTTAGGAAACACAAATACATGGTATAAACGATAACATAACATATATACAAGTACATTTTGTCCTTAAGGTCATGGCGCTTCCGCGACCGGGTGTCCATATCAGTTGCAGTGAAGTTTTGAACGGTGCGGGGACCTGTCTCCATAAACCCCAAGTTCCTGGCCTTGGGTGTGGCGACAAGGCTGAGCTACCTACTTTGGGCCACAAGGGGGCCACGCCGGACAGGTTTTTCTTCTGTGGCCATCTTCGCAAGAGGGCATCAAGTGCAACTATCTACAAGACAGTTACGGCCATTCAGTGTCCATGACCTGTCAGTCCATTGAACTAGGAAAAGCTGGAAAAACATTATTAATAACCAGGTAACAAGCATTAAACATTTTCAATATACAGGTAAATATATACTTTGCATTTAGATTCTCCAGTGAGCTGGTATTTGACCCCTAGTGCTCCGGGTTGACCTGCATAACCCACTGTCTGGTGGTGGTCTAACCTGGCTTTCCCTACTAGCATTTAGGGTACAGCTACTAGCTAGGTTTACAGGCAGTGCAGGCAGCTGTCTGCGGGTCCTTTGGTTTACCGCAGGCATGGCAGGCTCACTGTCATCAGAGGGTTGACTCTCCTGGGCTGCTGGCATGGGTTCTTCTGCCTCCGGGGCTGCTTGTTCCTCTTGTTCTTCCTGCTCTCCTGTAGGCTCCTGCTGGGTTGGTTGAAGGAAGTGTAGGACAGGTACCACTATTGCGTCATTTATCCGAGTCCAGGACCGGGGAAACTCCCCGAGGACGGTGCTGACCGTTTCTTCATTGTCCACTGCGGGCTCAAGGTCATCTTGATCTTCACTTGCACTCTGCAGTTGCTCGGGGCACCATTTTAGGTGGTCTCTGGAGAGGGTGCTAGTGGTTTCTCCTCCATCCTTGGTAATTACACATACCTTCGGGTTGTTGTGGTCAGACTGCAGTACTGTGTACGGGTCGCTCTCCCACTGGTCATCTAGCTTGTGAAGCCTTCTCTTCCGCTTCAGGACCTGCTCACCAGGTTCCAGGGGACCAGCAGGGGCGTGTTGGTTGAAGAGCCTCTCTTGCTTTTCTCTCGCTTGAGCCAGACTCCTCTCCACACTCTCCTGTACCTTCTTGTACTGTAGCCGCCGTTCCGTATCCCAGTCCGCGTCTGGGGAGGTGTCCTCGGGTGTCAGGACTCCCATCTCCAGGTCTACTGGCAGCTTACCTGGTCTTGCTCGCATCAGGTAAGCCGGGGTGCAATTTGTAGCATTCACCGGGATATGGTTGTATAAGTCTATCAGGTCTGGCAGCTTCTCCGGCCACAGGCTGCGTTCTTCCAGGGGCAACGTCTTGAGGAGATCAATGACGATATTATTCATTTTCTTACACAGCCCGTTGGTTTGCGAGTGGTAAGGCGTTGTCCGAATCTTCTTACAGCCGTAGAGGTTGCAGAACTCCTGGAAGACTTCAGCCTCAAACGCTGGACCTTGATCTGTCAAGACCTGTTCCGGATACCCGTGTGGACGGCAGAAGTGTTGTTGGAAGGCTCTGGCCGCTGTTTGGGCTGTCAAGTCTTTAACAGGAACCACCACCAGGAACCGGGAGTAATGGTCCACAATCGTGAGGGCATAGATGTAGCCGGACCGGCTTGGAGCCAACTTCACATGGTCTAGCGCTACTATCTCCGGAGGCTGCCTGGTAATGATGGGCCTCAAAGGAGTCTTCTGGCTGGCACGGTCCTTCCTTCTGAGGTTACATGGGCCGCAATCTCTGCACCATCTTTCTATGGCCCCTCTCATTCCTATCCAGAAGAACCGCTCCTGTAACAGGAACTCCAGTTTCTTCCACCCAAAGTGTCCTGCTCCATCATGGTAGGCCTACAGGACCATAGCGGCATCTCGCCTGGGAACTACTACTAGCCAGGTTAACTCGTGTGTCCGATGGTTGACAAGCCTTCTGCACAGTTTACCTTCGTAGAGAAATAGTCTGCTCTTCTCCTTCCACAGCTGCTTAGCTTCCTCAGGGGCATCCGGATCGGGATAGGCATCTGCCTGAGTCAGCATTTCCTTCACCAAGCGAACTGCAGGGTCACTATCCTGCGTTTCAGCCCAGCCATGGTGAGGTATGGGATTGAACATGACGGTGGTCGAGTCTTTGTCTCTTACATGGAGGGAGTACTGAGTGGCCCCATACCGGTGGAACACAGGGAGTGCTACTTCCTCCAGCTCTTCTGAGTCTTCTTCTCCTTCGGGTAGGTGGGGCATTCTTGATAGGGGGTCTGCATTGGCGTTGGTTCTGCCTGCCCGGTATTTGATCGTGAAGTCATAATTTGATTGCCGGGCCATCCACCGCTGTTCTAGGGCACCAAGATTTGCATTGTCCAGGTGTGTCAACGGATTGTTGTCCGTGTACACAGTGAACTTCGCAGAGGCCAGGTAATGCTTGAAACGTTCCGTTATTGCCCACACCACTGCAAGAACTCCAGCTTAAAGGAGCTGTAATTCTCCGGGTTTCTCTTGGTGGGCCTCAGCTTCCGGCTGGCGTACGCGATCACCCTTTCTCTGCCCTGTTGGTTCTGTGACAGTACGGCTCCCAGCCCCACATTACTGGCGTCTGTGTGGAGAATAAAAGGCTGGCCATAATCGGGGTAGGCCAGGATCTCATCCCCCATGAGGGTCATCTTCAGCTGGCGGATGGACTCCTCTTCTGGCTTGTCCCACTTGAAGGGTGGCTTTTGGCTTTGGGTCTTAGATTGTCCTATAAGGAGGTCCTGCATAGGGGCTGCCTTCTTGGTGAACCCGGGGATGAACCTTCGGTAGTAGCCTACCAACCCGAGGAACTGCCTCACTTCTTTTATGTTAGAGGGGCTTGGCTAGTTCTTTATTGCCGTGATTTTGTCAGGGTCGGGGGGCTACTCCTTCTGCACTCACCACGCGTCCCAGGTACTGTACCTTCGGCTTTAACAGATGGCACTTGGAGGGTTTCACTTTCGTGCCAAAGCCTGCCAGGGCCTCGAACACCTCGGCCAGGTGCTTTAGATGTTCCTCGTAAGTCTTCGAATAGACAATAACATCGTCCAGGTAGAGTAGAACTGTTTCAAAATTCCTATGTCCTAGGCCGCATTCCATCAGCCTCTGGAAGGTCCCTGGTGCGTTGCAGAGCCCGAACGGCATACAGTTGAATTCACTGAGTCCCATCGGGGTGGTGAAGGCAGTCTTCTCCTTGTCAGCCTCTGCCACAGAAACCTGCCAGTACCCGCTAGTAAGGTCCAAAGTAGAGAAGAAATTAGCTGATTTTAGGGCTGCTAAAGACTCCTCTATTCTAGGTAACGGGTATGGGTCTTTGTGGGTGATACGATTAACTTTTCTATAGTCCACGCACATTCTCATGGTACCGTCTTTCTTTTTTACCAAAACTAAGGGAGCTGCCCAGGGGCTACAGCTATCTCTAATGACCCCAGCTTCTTTCATTTCTCTCAGCATGCCCTTTGCGCTCTGATAATGTGCAGGGGGTACAGGTTTGTGTCTCTCTTTTATTGGTGGGTGGCTCCCCGTGGGGATGTGGTGTTCCACTCCCTTTACTCGGCTGAAGTCTAGCGGGTGCTTACTAAAGATTCTCTCGTACTCCTGAACCACCCGGTAGACTCCTTGTTTTTGGTGCAGGGGAGTGGAGTCAGCACCCACATGGACTTTCTGGCACCAGTCCTCCTTGTGTTTCTGGGAGTCATTATCCTCCACCGGTGGAGATGGAGGCAAGGGTTCCACGATCCTGACTGCATTGTGTTCAACAGCAAACAATTTGGCTAATGTAGCGTACCGGGGCAAGTGTACTTCCCTTTCCCCAATCTTTAGAATGCGGACGGGCACCCTCCCATGGCGGACATCAACCACCCCCCGGGCTGTCAAAATGGTGGGCCTGCTGTCTGAGTACACAGGTTCTACCATGGCTTGGTAGTCTCTTCCTCTTAACCCGATTGCAGTCCGACATCAGATCATCATTTCGCTCTTGGGAGGCATGGCGATAGGGAACGGGTCGCTCATCCTTATGCTACCGATCTCACCACCAGACAGTTCTACCTGTTGCCATCTCATCAAGGCTCTTATCTCTTTCTGGAGGACCCTCTGTTGGCTGGAACTCACATTCATCGCCACCTGCTGCAAAATTACAATTACTTCTGAAAGACAATTTTCAATCACGTTAGTGCCCAAAGTTATTTTAGGGTGACTTTCACTACAGTCAATGTCCACAATAACAATCCCCTGTGCCGGCAGTTCAACTTTACCAATCTTGATGGTCACCTCTTTGAACCCCACCAGCGGCACGGGCTGGCCATTGCTGGCGATGATGCTCAAGTCATTGTCTGGATAGCGGGTTATGTCAGTGTCACTCCAATACTGCTTAAAAAGTACATAGGGGATGGAAGTTACTTGTGACCCGGTATCCAGCAGTGCACTCATGTGGATACCGTCCAGCACTACGGGTAAAACTGGGCGTCCCCCTATGTACTTATCACGCCAATTAGATGGGCCTGGTGACCTTATGCCTGGGGGTTGGCCCTCTGCCCCAGGTCAGACCCGTTTAAAGAACAGTACCTGGCTATGTGTCCTGGCTGGTTGCAACGGCAGCAAATCGGCTGTCCATCCTCAGCGTAGCGGTCTGTGGGCCTCCCTCTGAACGACGGGATCCTCCTCTGCCGACGCCACGGGACATCCTCCGGACTGGAAGCCAGCTTGATTGGTCCTGACGGTTCCATCTGCAACGACTGTACGGTCCTGATCAATGCAGCAACACTCTTTGTTAGTTCTTGGACCTGATGGTGCAGGTTTGCAGGCGGGGATGGGTTTAGGGCCTGCCCATCAGCCCCCACAAGGTCTGCAGGGTAGGGCGCTGCCTCCTGGTGGTAAGTGATGGCAGGGTGCCGGGAAGCTACACCGCCACCTGGTGCGGGTTCTCTGAGCACCTGGATGGCCCTATCTTTAAACTGTGCAAAAGTCAAATCGGAGTTCTGTAGGGCCATGAGGCTCAGCTGGGTTCTGTGGGTGCTGGACAGCAGACCTTCTATGAACTGTTCAGTCAATAGTTTATCTGTATCCTGCACGCTGCCAGGGTCAGCTTGTTTGATTGCTCTCAGGGCTTCTTGCAAGTTTAAGGCATAGTCTCTGATACTATCTTGGGCTCGCTGCTTACATCCATAGAACCGCATTTTGATTTCTGCTGAGGTTCGGGTATCAAAGGTGTCCCGTAGACGGGTCAGAACCCCCCTTACAGTCCTTTTCTCCTCCGCTATCCAAGACTTTACCTCCCGCTGGGCCGCACCAGTTAACTGCCCTATCAGTGTGCTTACTTTCTGTTCTTCTGTCAGGGGATAAACTTTGAACAAGCTATACAGCCTTTCTTTAAAGTCGCCCAAGGTATGCGACTCGCCGGCATACTGTGACAGCCAGGCAGCTCCGGGGATATAGGGCATGGAAAACGGCATCACAGCTGCAGCGGCTACGCTGGTGGTAGAGGGTCCCTCCGCGTCCGAGATCTTCCTCCCCCCTAGTTAACCATGGCCTACCTTCCGGTGATCCTCCGCTCGCGATGCTCTGGGCGAGGACCTTGCGTCGCTCGGTGATGACGTCGGCGTCCGCTGGATCTCCTTCCAGGATCTTGCGCAGTGTCTCAGCGTAGGGCTGGGCTTTAGGTCTCGCGCGTTTTTGGACGTCCACGCCCCTCTTCTTCCCGCGCGGCGTCCCGAAGATGGCGCCCGATGGCGGGAAAACGGCTGAAGATGGTGGGAAACGGCTGAAGATGGCGGGAAATCTCTTTTTAAGGTACGTATACAGTCTTTTCCGGCACGCAATACCCGTTTGTGGCGGGTTGGTTCCAATCCTGCCGACTACGCCAAAGCTGACTCGCCCCCTGGGCCATGGGGTACCCGGAACCGGGCTTCTGTATGATGCTGGGGGTAGTAGTGGCAACCTGATCCTGTGGCTCAGAGTGGTCAGACCAAGTTGTGGCAGTCTATTAATCAGTGCTTTAAATGTCCGACTACGCCACCCGTGGATTGCGGTCAGAGATAACCGCCGCTGCAGGGCAGGCCACTGGGGCTGGTGTTGGTGTGCAGCACAGAGGTAGGATAAATCCCCACGGGAGGAGTGTAGCCCCAGGGTAGTGTAGGTGGATGTTGGGGGTGATAATGCAGGCCGCAATAGTAAGAGTTCAGAGTCCGCTTCAAACAGTTCAAGGTCTTTATTGTAGATATTATTAATGACCCAACACTAGTACCAGTTAGGAATGGGCCTGGGTGTCTGAGAGCATTCGGGGAACCCCACTGGTCAGGGTGAGTGTGTAGGCCTACCGTTCTCTCTATGCCCTTTCTGACTATCCCCCTCTTCGTGGTGTAATAGCCCACGTCCCTGAGCTGGCCGTGTACTTCTCGCCTGCATGGCTTGCGACTCGGGCCTTGGGTACCTTTTGCTTTCTCCTGCTGTACTGGTCCCTCTGTGTGGCGGAGCCTCCGGGCTTCTTAGGCCAAGGGACCTGAAATCCCTCGCTGGTTGGTTCTCTGCTGCTGGGCTTATAACCCTGACAGCCTCGGACCCCAATGTCCGGTTGTGTGATTCTCTCAGCCAGGACCGGCTCTCGTCGCCTCTGTCCCTGGCTCGCAGTCTCTCCTCTGTCTCACGGACTCCTCAGCTGCTGCTGACCTGTCCCTTTTCTCTGAGAACCCTTCTGGTCACTTCAGAAGTGGGTTCTGGTCTCTCTAACCCTGCCCCAGTTCCAGCTTTTATAGGGCAGCCAGCTCCCCCTACTGGCCTGGGACAGGAGGTGCTGCATGCTAATGGTCCCTAAACAGTGAACCTCCCTCCTGCTCTCAGACACAGATTACTGTTTGTGGCATCCAGGCCTGGGGTGACACATTTGCAATTAAAGAGGATGCATTGCAGGCGGAGCACGATGATATGGAGCAAGGAACCATACAGGGTGATTCCACACAGCCCAGCCTCATCTCATCCCAAAGTGGATTGGGTGACAATGAGGAAGAGGAGGAGGAGGAGGAAGAACAGGAGCTAGTTTCCTGTGGTATAGACAGTACCACCTGCACAACTTTCATACCGTCTGTTTAGCGTGCATGGCCTGAGGACAGGGAGGAGGAGGAAGAGGAGGAGGATGAGGAGGAGAGCATGGTCAGTTGTCCTCATGGTGAGAACTAAGAAGTCTTGCCTCTTGGCAGTCTGGCACACATGGCTTAGTTTATGTTATGTTTTTCCCATGACCCTCGCCTTGTCCAAATGTTGGGTGACAGTCATTACTGGTTGGTGACACTTCTAGACCCACGCTACAGGGAGAACTTTATGTCTCTTATTCCCTTGCAGGACATGCCTAATAAAATAGTGCAGTACGAGAAGGCCCTTGTTGCGGAATTATTAAAAAAATTCCCATCTGAAAACACTGGTGGCAAAGGTCACAGTTCGTTAGACAAGCAAGGAGTACAGGCGAGAGAGCCGCTAATGCAATCCAGCAGAGGCAGGGGAACACTGTCAAAGTTCTGGGACAGCTTTCTCAGACCCTACCATTGCACAGGCCCTGAGGCGCGGGGTAGTCTACCAAGGAGTGAAAAGTTTCGGAAGATTGTGAGGATGTACCTAGTCGACCGTACCAACATCCTCCATGATTCCTCTGTGCCTTATAATTATTGGGTATTCAAGCTGGACACCTGGCATAAACTGGCTTTGTATGCCTTGGAGGCGACTCCGACATCTACGTCCGTTGCAAGGGGCATTGGAGTTCCTCCAAATTTTTGGCAGCCATTGCTTCACTGCTTAGGCAAACAGTATGGGAGACACACTTCCTACTAATGGGAACATAGCTTTCAGGAGGCCCTCCGACCTCTACGTCTCTTGCAAGGGGCATTGGAGTTCCTCCAAATTTTCGGCAGCCGTTGCTTCACTGCATAGGCAAACAGTATGGGAGACACACTTCCTAATAATGGGAGCTTTTTTTTGCAGGAGGCCCTCCGACTTCTACGTCTCTTGCAAGGGGCATTGGAGTTCCTCCAAATTTTTGGCAGCCTATGCATTCACTGCATGCCCTTTAACTGTATAGCAGACCCTCTCCTTTCTAATGGGAACATGTCAATACTGTAGCCCAGCTCTATGTGTCTTTAAATTGTTAGTGGGGTTTTTCCCAAATTTTGGCAGCCCTTGCAGTTACAACATGGGCATTACCACTATAGGAGACCAGATTCTTTATAATAGGAACAACAAAGCATAGCCAGATGATGGCTCTCTAACAATAGCGAGGGCCGACTGCTGGTCCATTAAGAATAGTAAGGGCCACCAGATGACCCTATAAAAATAGGCTTAGTGTCTTTCAGAGTCCCTCCATCATAAATGAAACAGGATGTGTCTGATGATGTGTCACACACCACATGGCCAGATAAGGTTTTAAAATGTTAAAATGAGATTTCCCGGTGAATGCATTTGTCTTAAGAAATAATGTAAATAAAAAAGTAAAAAATAACAAAAAAATAAAAGCACAGTAGGAACTTTGGCAAGTTTGGTTTTTATACTAAACAATGTAACCTCTATGTAATCACATTGTTCAGCTCCTGCACTTCCTCCTCCAATTTGGCCTCCATCTCTGAAATGACCACATCAGTCACAAGCTGAAAGCACTGCAGCACTGCCTTGGTCAAGCGTCAACAGGCTGTGCTGAAGATAACATGCTTAATGCTTAGGTGACAAACCGCCCAGCGCTGCAGAGTTGTTGAAAGCTGTAACACAGCAGCCTGATCTGTGGCTTTCACCACTGAAAATACAGCCAGGCATGATCGTGTGTGACAATGGGCAGAACCTGGTAACGGAGAAATGACAGCCGGAGTAGATACGGTTTCCCTCTATGCCAGTGCTTTCACCGAGCTGTAGCATATGGCTGTGGTGAAATACAACTCCGACTGAGAAGCAGTTTCAAACTGAAAAACATTGGGCCCACCAGAGGATTTGATTTTCAGGGCTCATCTTTCTCCCCCGCTCAAGAGCCCCTTAGCTGCTGCAAAGTTTGCGCTATCATGAACTCTCCTGATGGAGAAGCCAGGGCCCACTCGAGGATTCTCTGGTGGGACCGTCCAACCCTGCCGAGAAGCAGTCCTGGCTAAGAAAAGTGTGTGGGAAGGTTCCCGGACACTCTATGGCTCCTTTTTTACTGAGGTGGAAACCCACGCAAACATGGGGAGAACATACAAAATCCTTGCAGATGTTGTCCTTGCTGGGATTTGAACCCAGGATTCTAACCACTGAACCAATGTGGCGTCCACCCTCTTATATCTAACAGGTTGGAGAAACTTGCACCTACTGCCACTCTATCTTCAGCTCCTTTGTGAGAAACTAATGTATTTGGGCAGCCACTCAGTCTACCAAATAAAATTTCTGAGAAGGAAATTGGAGATGGCTTTGCTACTGTTACTGGGGGCAGTGCTAATACCATGGCGTCGTGCCATAGTTCACTGGAAATATTCCAGGATGGTAAGAGGCAAGCAGATTCCCACATAAAAGTACCAGCAGTAATGTTCAGGGACTCACGCTTTTGGAAGGCAGAAACGACACTGGGAGAAAGAGTGGCGGCTGGGAACCGAGTATGGACACCCGGTTGTCGCCACCATGAGTTTGTGGACAGCTTCTGCCTCCAGGAGCCTAAAAGGCCATATTTCTAGTGTAAGCAGTTGTCAAAAATTTGGCAGTGTAGTTTTGCAGCCTGTGGGTGGGTGGCTGGCTGCATACTTGCGCTTGTGTAGCGCCCCGAGGGTTCGGCCGCTACAGGGGTATTGCACCTCTGCCAGAGGTGTGATATTCCACTCCCGGGTAAGGATGGAGTATGGACCAGGGCTCAGTTAGCTGCATACAGCACACACACCCCATTTCCGAGGGACAGCTCAACGGTGCTCCCACTAGACAGAAGTGCAGGCACGACCGACTATGTCCCTGCCTGGAGTGGGGAGGGGGGGTGGAACACCTAGTGCTGTAGGGGCAGATAGGGGTTGGTTCCTGAGTGTAGCTAGGAGCTCATTGGTTGCTGGTCACCTGGGCTCATGGTCAGAGGGAGGTATAAAAGGTGGGCACCATCTTAGATCTAGGTTCAGTCTGTGAGGAGAGGTTGAGAGGAGAGCTGACAGGGAGCAGCAGCTCAGGGTGAGTGCTGCTCCAGAGGCAGGCCTAGAGAAGAGGCCGGGGCCTGAGAGGAGAAGGAGAAGTGGGCCTAGAGAAGAGGCCAAGGGAAGGAGGAGAAGACAGAACAGGATAGAAGGAGAGAGAGAGAAACAGAGGGGCTCAGGAACAAGAAGGTGGAAGGGACCCTAAGAACCCACGAGAATGCAGGGTGAAGGATAAGGCAGATTAAGGGTACCGGATCCCAAGTTGGTGGAGGAGAAACAACCCTCAGCCAAAGACCGGTCGTCGTGATCATTTATTGGTGCGACACCTCATCAAACCTGCTAGGAAGGCACCATATAGGACAGCGGAGGACGGGGCCCACGTTTAACCGCACAAGTCCGCGGCAGCTGGACAAAAGTGGGTCACTGGTGAGGCAGGCCAGAGAAAGGATTAAAGGGGGTCCTGTGCCATGCTCCTGAACTGCCTGGGAGTTGACCGAGCATCACACCTGGTGGACGCAGCACAACTCGGGCGGTCACTACCTGTACAGAAGTGACCTGGACTACCTGAACTGTGAGTAAAAGACATTGGACTGCAGTACGTTATCTGTGTGCTCTTTTGCTCCTCCAGCACTACCGGTACTGGGACTCTCACCATCATAACTCCCACCATCCGCTACACTGCCCTGGGGCCGCACTCTTCCCGTGGGGAGTCACACCATCCCAGCTGCACACACCATCAGCCCCAGCGGACTGCCTTGCAGTGGCGGTTCCTAATAACCGCAATCCACGGGTGGCGTAGTCGGACATTATCTAAAGCATGTAGCAGACTACCATTGGTCTGACCACCCTGAGCCGCGGGACCGGGCCGCCACTACTGCTCCCAGCGTCTCCCTATTGCCCGGTTCCGCGTGCCCCACGGCCCAGGGGGCGAGTCAGCTTTGGCGTAGTCGGCAGGATCGTTACCCACCCGCCACAAGCGAGTATTGCGCGCCTGAAAAGAGACTGTTTTATTGTACCAAAGATGGCGCCTGCCCCAGAAGAACGAGCGCCATAATGTGCGTGCCAAAAGACAACAGGAAACCCATCGTGGGCCAGGTCCCAGAATGGCGCCAAAGAGGAAGCCCGCCCCCAACAACCATGAGCATGGCGGTAGAAATGTCCGTCAATGTGGGGGGGCTGCCCCTGAGAGTGATTGTCAGCAGAATGCCCCAGGACCGCCCCTCATGGGGACCGAAAGAGAAGAAAACTGCGGGGCAGGGGGTGGTCTGGATCAGTCTGGCCAGGCCGCACCCGAAGGTAGAGACAGGAACCAGCTCCAGCGCCCTGGCGCGTGGCCTGCTGCAGGCCGAATCCCCATGCAGCTTCACGGAGCTGCTAGCACACCTCCCCAAGGAAGACCCCGACTATGTGCGGGCTGCGCTGGAGGAGCAGGACCGGAGGATGGTCCGGGCGCAGCGGGACGTGATTGCCGGGTGGAAAGAAGAAATGGCCCGGCGGGCCGTGATCCTGCAGCAGGAGGCGCCGTCGACATCCAGCGGCACACCAGCCACCGAGGGCAGTGAAAGCAGAGCGGAGGCCGAGGACGACGCTGCGGAGGGGGCCGCGACAGCAGAGGCAGGTAACGGAGACGCCCCTACCCCGAACCCTGGGGCCGCTGATCTGCCCCTGCACCCTGTTGCGGAGCCCAACGTACCTGAACCCGACATCGACACCGTGCCTCCACCGCTACCAACCGGTTCCCAGGCCATCGACACCGCCAGCGAGCCCCGCCCCACGCCGTGCCCTCTGACCCCGGGCGTGATCAGCAGACCACAATCGCATGCTCGGTCGCAAGGCCTAGCGCCCCCGTACGCCGCCCGTCGACGGGAGTACTGCCGCCAAAAGCTGGAGGTGTTCGAGAGGGAGCAGCGGGAGCAGCGCATGAAACAGGAGAAGCTGCAGGCCCAAAGTGCGGAGCAGAAGATGAAGGCCCGACGAGATCCCCGAGCTGCCCACGGTCCCCGAGTCACCGGGACTGTCGTGAAATTTCACATGGAACATGGCTGCGGTTTCATCCGAGACCCTGAGACAATCAGCGACGTGTTCGTGACTAGGAGGGATGTAGAGAGCCACCTGCCAGAAGGTCATCGAGGGCGGGATCTATATCCAGGGGATGTGGTGTCTTACACCCGACACCAAGGCGTGAAGGGATGGTACGCCCTCCACGTCCACAGAGTAGTAGAGGAGGAGGAACAGCACTACTCGGATGCTGAGTACCAAGAGGGCCCGGACGGGCCTGAAGATCATGAGGAAGAAGGAGCATCAGGAGGACACCGTTACCAGTGAACGGTAAAGTGGAATTGTACATAGTTACCCGTCAGGGTACAAAGGAACTGTGTGGGACTGTTTCAAATTGAGTGTGGTCCCCGTTGGGACTGATATAGGACTGTGTGAAAGTTACCCCCTACATCCCCTAAGTAACCTGGCTGAGGACTGAGAGCAGCCATTCCCCTTCCCAAAACTGACCGAGGACTGAGAGCGGCCAATTCCTTGTATATAGTTGCGCTTCCTAAAGCGCCCCCTACTGGTTTTATAAAAAGACTGCAACGTCTACCTCAAGACAAGTTTACTGGACTGTTGCACCTTTAAGAAGAGAGAACACCTGGTCGCAAGTTGCACCGCAGCCATGATCCAAGAATACAAGAATGTGTCTTGCCTAAAAATGTTTTATATGAAGAGTTTAATATGCTGCTAGAAAATGTTTTACATAATCTTGAAACCGTTTTATATGATAAGTGACAAAAGAGTTCCAGAAGTATTAGTATGTGTTTTATAATAGTGTGACAAGAAAAGAAAAGTGTGTCCCATAAAGGGAGTTGAACAATGTCGTCCGTTTCTACATGTAAAAAGTTTTTAAAAGTTTTTGCATGTCCTGTAATCAACTGTTTTTGCTCTTTTCCAGCCCGAGGACGTGCTGTGCTTTACCAGGGGGGAATGTAGCGCCCCGAGGGTTCGGCCGCTACAGGGGTATTGCACCTCTGCCAGAGGTGTGATATTCCACTCCCGGGTAAGGATGGAGTATGGACCAGGGCTCAGTTAGCTGCATACAGCACACACACCCCATTTCCGAGGGACAGCTCAACGGTGCTCCCACTAGACAGAAGTGCAGGCACGACCGACTATGTCCCTGCCTGGAGTGGGGGGGGGGGTTGGAACACCCAGTGCTGTAGGGGCAGATAGGGGTTGGTTCCTGAGCGTAGCTAGGAGCTCATTGGTTGCTGGTCACCTGGGCTCATGGTCAGAGGGAGGTATAAAAGGTGGGCACCATCTTAGATCTAGGTTCAGTCTGTGAGGAGAGGTTGAGAGGAGAGCTGACAGGGAGCAGCAGCTCAGGGTGAGTGCTGCTCCAGAGGCAGGCCTAGAGAAGAGGCCGGGGCCTGAGAGGAGAAGGAGAAGTGGGCCTAGAGAAGAGGCCAAGGGAAGGAGGAGAAGACAGAACAGGAGAGAAGGAGAGAGAGAGAAACAGAGGGGCTCAGGAACAAGAAGGTGGAAGGGACCCTAAGAACCCACGAGAATACAGGGTGAAGAATCAGGCAGATTAAGGGTACCGGATCCCAAGTTGGTGGAGGAGAAACAACCCTCAGCCAAAGACCGGTCGTCGTGATCATTTATTGGTGTGACACCTCATCAAACCTGCTAGGAAGGCACCATATAGGACAGCGGAGGACGGGGCCCACGTTTAACCGCACAAGTCCGCGGCAGCTGGACAAAAGTGGGTCACTGGTGAGGCAGGCCAGAGAAAGGATTAAAGGGGGTCCTGTGCCATGCTCCTGAACTGCCTTGGAGTTGACAGAGCCCCACACCTGGTGGACGCAGCACGACTCGGGCGGTCACTACCTGTACAGAAGTGACCTGGACTACCTGAACTGTGAGTAAAAGACATTGGACTGCAGTACGTTGTCTGTGTGCTCTTTCGCTCCTCCAGCACTACCGGTACTGGGACTCTCACCACCATAACTCCCACCATCCGCTACACTGCCCTGGGGCCGCACTCTTCCCGTGGGGAGTCACACCATCCCAGCTGCACACACCACCAGCCCCAGCGGACTGCCTTGCAGCGGCGGTTCCTAATAACCGCAATCCACGGGTGGCGTAGTCGGACATTATCTAAAGCACGTAGCAGACTACCATTGGTCTGACCACCCTGAGCCGCGGGACCGGGCCGCCACTACTACTCCCAGCGTCTCCCTATTGCCCGGTTCCGCGTGCCCCACGGCCCAGGGGGCGAGTCACTTGCATTTCAAGGAATGGGGTATGGACAACTGAATGTTGGGCTGGGACAAGGACGTGGACGGTGATTGTTTCAAGTCTGCAACGACAAGTGCATGGCAGGGGGCATCTTCGCATGCGCCAAGGATCACTTATGATGGGCACACTTTTAGACAGTGACCTGGGAGTCAGAGATGCTTCCAGGGGTCTTCCCCATGCTGTTTCTATGTTTTTTCAGCACTGTATGCATGTGTCTAATGTGTCACATTACATGGCCAGATAAGGTTGTAAAATGTTAAAATGACATTTCCCAGTGAATGCATTTGTCTTGGTTGAAACCAATGCAAAAGTGCAAAAACACATCAAAAACGCTACGTGTGAACATAGCCGAAGTTGTGGAGGAGCATTTTTGTTTTTGGATATTTATTTTGCCTTATATGCAAGTCATTACCCTGGAAAGGATGTTATTAAACATATTTCCCAGGAAAATCCATTTTGATTTTGTTTTTTCATGTTTTATTGTGAGTCCGTAAAAGTGGAGTTAACCTCTGATAAATTTGTTGACAGCAGTAACCTGGGAGTCCGAAATGCTTCCAGGAGTCTTCCCCATGCTGTTCCCATGTCATTTGAGCACAGTTCTCATCGATTTGGGCAATTTTTAGGCCCTCTGCAGACCGCCGGGGGAGCCGCCTGAAAAATGCTTGAGTTTCCCATAGACTTACATTGGGCTCGTTACTCGGACCGAGCACTCGAGCATTCCAATTTTCTCGACTCGAACAACGAGTATCCGAGCATTTTAGTGCTCGCTCATCATTGCAATTGGTGTGCAAAAGTCCTTGTAGATCCATGACTTGTTAATCTTGATGAAAGTTAGCCGGTCTACACTTTCATGGGTCAGCCGGCTGCGCTTATCCGTCAAGACACCACCTGCAGTGCCGAAGATACATTCTGAGAGAACGCTGGCTGCTGGGTATGATAAAACCTCCAAGGCGTGGCAGGCGAGCTCAGGCCATTCATCCATTTTTGAAGACCAAAATGTAACAGGATCCAAATCCTCACTGATGGTATTCATATTAAGCTCTATATACTCCTCCACCATCCTCTCCAGTCGTTCACCACGTGTCAGACTTCTACTCTGTTGTGCTGTTGCATAAGCCGGTCTAAAAAATGTGTTAAACTCACAGAAATTGCTTCTGTCACTTACTCTGCTGCTGCTAATGTTTTGGTGTTGACGAACTGACGTGCTGGAGGTTGAAAGACTACAACTGTGATGCACACTGTGTGCCTCACTGCTATCTTGGCGAAAAGATCTATTAAGGTTGCTTAAAAGCTTGTTTCGATACACCAACATAAGCGGGTCCCTTTCCATGGCAGGAAGCATCTGGCAAAATTAACTCTTTTATAACTTGGATCTAACAAAGTGGCAACCCAGTAGTCAGCATTATTTTGAATCCTAACTATACGGGGATCATGGTGCATCAAGAAGGCACTCATGAGTCAGGCTCTTCCAGGAGGTCCAAAGCCAGGCTGTATTGTGGGCTGCGTAACACTGATACTTGTTTCCTCCGTCCCCTTCTGCCAACCTCGTTCAACTGAGAGGGGATGATTATCCTCTTCATCCTCTGACAGCTGCTCGCCCATCGCCTCCTCCTTCTCCATTATTTAGTCGGCTTTAGCACCTTCACTAACAGTTTGTCTGGTATCACGAAACCCCCTCGATCGCAGGAATCCACCGTCACTTGGCATCCGCCTGTGTGACGAGAGTCTGGAACTTTGAGACATTCTCATCCCTTCCACATCCTCCTCTTCATCTGGGACCACCACCTCCTGCCGCAGGTTATTCAAAGTCTGCTTCAGCATGTAGATGACCGGATGCTGATGACGGCATAATCAGCGCTAACCAGTTTAGTAGCCATTTCAAAACTGTTCAGAAGGGTGCAGAGGTCCTTATTCTGTTCCCACTCCGTAAACGTGATATGCCCCAAGTCCATACTGCGTTGTCCCAAGCTATACGTCATGACATACTGCGTCAGAGCTCGTTGCTGCTGGCACAGTCATTGCAACATGTGCAGAGTGGAATTTCAGCACATCGCAGATCAACCTGTTAACTGGCACGGACAACGATATCTGTATCGATGCAAGTCGATGACATGAGGGGTGCGAACAGTGGAAGTGAGCACACAGCTTCCATACTTTGTGAAGCAGCTCATCCAGACCAGGCTGAGGATGTGAGCCTTGCAAGGCACGTGTGTGCTCGGCCTAGGGCTGCTAACATAATCGTACCGTTATCGCACAAGGCCTTCCCTGCCTCTAGGTTCAGCGGAGATAGCCATTGCTCAAACTGAGCCTGGAGAGCTGCCCACAACACTTCACCTGTATGACTGCGATCTCCAAGGCATATTAATTTTAATACTGCCTGATTGCGGTGTGCCCTGTTTGCACATTACCACCTTCCCCACGTATATCTTGAACACCAAACATTCCCCTTTCCACCACAACCTCTCTTTTTCCCACTCATGTTGCTCAGATGCTGTGGTAGTAGCACGCTATTAACTGAAGAAAAATTTGTTTTTTTTCTCTGCAACAGCTCTGCACACACCTGAATTTCAGTGACACTAAATGACAAGGTAAGATATGGCCTGCCAGACGAAAGACATTTTTTAGCGTGGATGAGGCCAATAAAGCATACAAGATATTCTCCAAACAATTTCAAACTGAGATGTTCCCTGTTCTATCACCTTAATAACAGAAGAAAGTATATTTTTACTCTGGATGAGGCCTATATATCGTAAAATATATGATACGAACAATTTCAAACTGAGATGTCCCCTGCTGTATTATGTTAGGAACAGAAGAAAGTATTTTTTTTAGTGTGGATGAGGCCTGTATAATATAGGAAATATTCTCCAAACTATTTCAAACTGAGATGACCCCTGCTGTATCACATTAGAAACAGAAGATTTTTTTTTTTATTGTGGATGAGCCCAGTATGACATAGGATATATGCTCCAAAATATTTCAAACTCAGATCTAGCCTGCTGTATCACGTTACTCGGAGCAAAATATATTTTTTTTGTTACTCTGCATAAGCAATATGTACAGCTAAATTTGACCGCCACTGACGACGTAATTGCTGACTTATAGCACAGTGTATCACGTTTGTCACACGAAAAAATATTTTTTCGTGTGTCTATCAAGAGAAAAAATGTATTTTTTTACTCTGAACCCAGCTGAAGTTCAACACCACTAAAATAGTATCTGGCTTTTAGCGGACTGGATCACATTTGCGACACAAACAAAACTTTTGTGGACTCTGCCTGCCAACAAAACAAATATATTTGTTTGACTGTGTGTACAGCAGAATTTGACCGCCACTGATGTATTAGCTGGCTTATAGCACAGTGTATCATGTTTGTCACACGAAAAAATATTTTTTGGACTGTGCCTAGCAAGAGAAAAAATTTATTTTTTTGCTCTGAAACCAGCTGAAGTTCAACGCCACTAAAATAGTATCTGGCTTTTAGTTGACTGGATCACGTTTGTGTCACAAAAAAAACTTTTGTGGACTCTGCCTGGCAACCAAAAAAATATGTTTGTTTTACTGTGCGTACAGCTGCATTTCACCCACCAAAAAAAGGAAAAATTGGGCTAAGGCTGTGTGTCCACTATGCGTTTTTTAAGCGTTTCGGCAGTGGCAATTCCACTGCAGAAATGCTTAAAAAATGCTTGGTAGAAGGTCTGCCATGTTCCCCAATGATAATCCGCATGTGCTGTGCACATGTTGCGGAAATTTCCGCTGCGGATTATCATTGCAGGAAAATCCGCAGCACTACCAATTATTTTGCAGAATCGCGGTGTTTTCGCCGCCATTGATTTGCATTGGACCGCATGACGTCCGCATCACTACATCTGCAGATGCGGATATATCATGCGGCTCAATGTGGGGATGGTACCCGGGTTTGGAGAAGAGGAGACTCTCCTCCGGACCTGGGTACCATAGTACCTGTAAAAAACAAGAATAAAATGAAAAATATTCATTATACTTACCTTCTAATGGCCCCTGGGGTCCATGCGTCCTGGCTTGCCGGCAGCTCGCGATGGTCTAAAAAGGACCTGCCATAACGTAATTTAGTCATGTGACGGGTCACGCGAATGCTGACGTCGGCTGTCGCGTGACGCGTCACATGACTAAATGACGTCATGGCAGGTCATTTTAGTCTACCGCGAGCTGCCGGCCAGCCAGGAAGGATCGGATAAATACACCGGGGGCCATCAGAAGGTAAGTATAATATTTATTTTTTACCATTCTTTCGGTCACACTATATAAATCCATGCCGTTTGCTAAAATCACTTGCAAAGCGATTGACAACCCGCATGCGGAAATGCATGTCAAAAACGCTTCACTTCCGCTTGTCCCTCGCAGGAAAAACGCATGTAAAATGCGTTTTTTATGCCAGGGAGATGCAGAAATGCTCAGGAAAAATGCGAAGCATTTCTGCATCGTGGGCACATAGTGCAAACTGTGTTAGGCTATCACATTAGAAACAGAAGAAAAAGTTTTTTGTGCTCTGCAGACTCTCCATAGAGCAGAATTTCAACCTCACAAAATGAAAAGGTGGGCTGCGCTTGCTTGCTTGCTTGAACACATTATAGCAAGTGCAAAAATAGATTGAAGATATACTTATGCATGGAGCTCAATACAAGCGGTGCACAACGCTGTTTTATGGCATAGACCCTGCTCTTTCTGTCACAATCTCAGTACTTGCACAAGAAAACAAAAAATGTGCTGCACTATCTGACTTCCACACAAGCGCCCATCTAGCTAGCTAATATCTGTCATTACACAGGAGCACACTGAGTTTTTGTGCTATTACTGAGATTCTGACAGAAAGAGCAGGGCCTATGGAATAGAACAGTGTTGTGCACTGGTTGTACTGTCTGTGCTCCATGCAGGGGTATACCTTCAATCAGGGGTGGATTAAGAGTAGCAAGGGCCCCGGGCAGTTTAGAAGGCACGGGTCTCCCCCCCACACACACACCTGATGTATCACATGTCACATGATCCCCTGTGATAGATCATGTGATAGTTCACGTGAAATTAATTTGGCACAATAATAATTATAATATTTTTTTTAGGCTGTGTGCCCACTATGCGTTTTTTAAGCATTTCCGCAGCGTCAATTCCGCTGCAGAAATGCTTAAAAAAGCTTGATAGAAAGTCTGCCATGTTCCCCAATGATAATCCGCATGCTGCGGAAATTTCCGCTGCGGATTATCGTTGTGGAAAAATCAGCAGCATTACCAATTATTTTGCGGAAGTGCGGCGTTTTCGCCGCCATTGACTTGCATTGGAACGTATAGAATCCGCATCACTGCATCTGTACATGTGGATTCCATGCGTTTCAATGTGCGGATGGTACCCGGGTTTGGAGAAGAGGAGACTCTCCTCCGGACCCGGGTACCATAGAACCTGTAAAAAAAGAATAAAATAAAAATAAATATTATACTTACCTTCTGATGGCCCCCGATGTCTTTATCCGATGCGTCCTGGCTTGCCGGCAGCTCGCGATGGTCTGAAAAGGACCTGCCGTGACATCATTTAGTCATGTGATGGGTCACACGACCGCTGACGTCGACAGGCCATCAGAAGGTAATTATATATTTATTTTTTATTTTTTACCATTCTTTTACGGTCACACTATATAAATCCATGCTGGTTGCATGGATTTATATAGTGTGACCAAGTTGTCAAGCACTTTCCAAGTGATGCTAAAATCACTTGGAAAGCGCTTGACAACCCGCATGCATAAATGCATGTGAAGAATTCTTCACATCCGCATGTCCCTGGCAGGAAAAACGCATGTAAAATTCGCAAAGCCACGTAGCCATCTATACACAGCAGGAGGCTGCACATAGCCATCTATACACAGCCCGAGGCTGCTTGTAGCCATATATATATACAGCGGGAGGCCGCACGTAGCCATCTATACACAGCAGGAGGCTGCATGTAGCCATCTATACACAGCAGGAGGCCGCACGTAGTCATCTATACACAGCAGGAGGCTGCACGTAGCCATCTATATACGGCGGGAGGCCGCACGTAGCCATCTATACACAGCAGTAGATCGCACGGCGTCATCTATACACAGTGGGAGGCCTCACGGCGTTCCCCCCAGAGACAGCGGGAGGCTGCACGCAGTCACGCAAGCACAAACATATACAGACATATACATACACGCATAAACACATTTGAAACACAAAAATACATTTAAACAGACATCACACAATGATATCTGCCTGCACACATACACACACACACTCACACACACTCACACACTCACACACACACACTCACACACACATACTCACACACACTCACACACACTCAGCATCCCCCAGCTCCAGTCCTCCTGCTCCTCTCCGGTGCAGCAGTACAGGCCGGGCACGCACTGCGTGACGTCACAGCTAGGAGACACGGCCGCGCACAGGGCCGTGTCTCCTAGCTGTGACGTGGCCGGGCCAGCACAGGGAAGTTAACAGCTGCAGTGCTGGCCCGGCCGAAGAAGAAGTGGTGGCCGTGCGCCGCTGCGGGGGTGCCGTCCGGGAACCCCCCACCACTGTCTGCCGGTATGTGCCGCGGCGCCGCACATATAATGAGGGCAATCTGGCCATAGACATCCCGGTAGCCCAGATTGTCCTCATTATAATCCGCCTATGCCTTCAATCTATTTTTGCACTTGCTAATGTGATAAATAGTGTTCAGCCACCCCCATAGTGTTCGGGTTCGGTTCGGTTCGTCGAACACCGGGATGTTCAAGGAACTGTTCGTCGAACTGTTCGCCGAACACCTTAGAACACCGTCGAACACTGTTAAAACCAATGGCAGGCAAACAAAAACACATAGAAACACATAGAAAACACCTTTAAAGGTGTCCAAAAGCTGACAAACTGCTCAGAAGACACTCTCTATAAAAAAGCCGGCCGGCAATTCAGCAGCGGCATACACCGGTACCCGACAATTTAGACAAGAAGGAATAGAGCATCACACATAGATTAGATAGATAGAAACATGTCAGTCACATATATAAGAAGTACAGTGACAGTGTTGGTTACTGTACTTGTCATTTAGTGTAAAGGATTTATTAAAAAAACATTAGTGTTTTCATGCACCGTCTCTTTAAAAAAGCCGGCCGGCAATTCAGCAGCGGTACCCGACAATTTAGAACAGAAAGAATAGAGCTTCACACATAGATTAGATAGATAGAAACATGTCAGTCACATATATAATAAGTACAGTGACAGTGTTGCTTACTGTACTTGTCATTTAGTGTAAAGGATTTATTTTAAAAAATAATAGTGTTTTCATGCACCGTCTCTTTAAAAAAGCCGGCCGGCAATTCAGCATCGGTACCCGACAATTTAGAACAGAAAGATAGAGCATCACACATAGATTAGATAGATAGAAACATGTCTGTCACATATATAAGAAGTACAATGACAGTATTGGTTACTGTACTTGTCATTTAGTATTAAAATAAAGGATTTATTAAAAAAAAAATTGGCGTGGGGTTCCCCGTAATTTTAGTCTCTAGTGGAGGTTAAGCAGACGGCTGGGGCAGATGTTTGAAGCCTGGGAAGGGGGTAATACCCATGGAACTTCCCGGGCTACTAATATCAGCCCCCAGTTGAATACCTAGCCTTTATTAGCTATTAAAATGGGGGACCCCCCCCCCAAAATATGATGTGGGGTCCTCCCTATTTTAATAGCTAGCAAAGGCTAGGCAGACAGCTGGGGGCTGATATTAATAGCCCAGGAAGGGTGCCATTAATATTGGCCCCCTCCCAGGCTAGAAACACCAGCCGTCAGCCGTCCCAGAAATGGCGCATCCATAGGATGCGCCAATTCTGGCACTTAGCCTCGCTCTTCCCACTGCCCTGTAGCGGTGGCAGTGAGGTAATAGGGTTGGGGTTGATGTCAGCTTATAATGCCAGCTGACATCAAGCCCAGGTTAGTAATGGAGAGGCGTCTATAAGACACCCCCATTACTAACCCCATAGTCAAAGTTAAAAAAAACACAAACACCCAGAATAAAGTCCTTTAATTGAAATAAAGACACAATTCTTTATTGTTCTAAATTAAACCATACTTACCATCACGCCCATTCCAGCTGAAGCCAAAGATCTCCTGCAATAAAAGAAAAATAATAAAGCAACATCATCCTTACCTTTCCATGGTTCCCACGACAGCTTCAGCTCTGCTACATCGAGATGACAGGCTGGACCGCAGCAGAAAGCTGCCATCCAGCCTGTCATCCCGCACACACTGAGAAGCGCAGGCATGCTTGCGCTCCTCAGTGTCAGGCTGTGACTGCATCCAGATGAGCCGAGGTCATGTCCAATGAACTCGGCTCACCTCATGCACGTCACTGACAGTGTGGGAAAATTCTCCTGCACTCAGCACTTCAGCGTGAGAATTTTCCCACGCTGTCAGTGACGTGCATGAGGTGAGCTCATGTCCAATGAACTCAGCTCACCTCATGCACATCACTGACAGCGTGGGAAAATTCTCCTGCACTCAGCGCTTCAGCGTGAGAATTTTCCCATGCTGTCAGTGACATACATGAGGTGAGTTCATGTCCAGTGAACTCAGCTCACCTCATGTACGTCACTGACAACGTGGGAGAATTCTCACACTGAAGCGCTGAGTGCAGGAGAATTTTCCCACGCTGTCAGTGACGTGCATGAGGTGAGCCGAATTCATGGGACATAACCTCGGCTCATCTGGATGCCGTCACAGCGAGACACTGAGGAGCGCAAGCATGCCTGCACTTCTCAGTGTCTGCGGGATGACAGGCTGCATGGCAGCTTTCTGCTGCGGTCCAGCCTGTCATCTCGATGTAGCAGAGCTGAAGCTGTCGTGGGAACCATGGAAAGGTAAGGATGATGTTGCTTTATTATTTAACTTTTATTGCAGGAGATCGTTGGCTTCAGCTGGAATGGGCGTGATGGTAAGTATGGTTTAATTTAGAACAATAAAGAATTGTGTGTTTATTTCAATTAAAGGACTTTATTCTGGGTGTTGTGTTTTTTTTTAAATACTTTACTAGAAATTCATGGCGGTCATGTCTAATATTGGCGTGACCCCATGAATTTCGGGCTTAGGGCCAGCTGATAATACCAAGCTGGCCCTAAGCCCTTTATTACCCAGTGAGCCACCACACCAGGGCCCTGGATGAGTTGGGTACAGCGCCAGAAGATGGCGCTTCTATGAACACGCCATTTTCCGGGGTGGCTGCGGACTGCAATTTGCCACGGGGGGAGGGGGAGAAGAAAGCTTGGGTCTTCCCGCGCTGCAGATTCCAGCCCCCAGCTGCCTAGTTGTACCTGATTGGACACAAAAATAGTGCGAAGCCCCACGTATTTTTTTTTTTTATTATTTCATGAATTTCCTGAAATAATTAAAAAAAATTGAAGTGGGGCTTTGCACTATATTTGTGTCCAGCCAGGTACAGCAGGCAGGAACGGGCTGCTCCCCAACCACCAGCTGCCTATTTGTACCTGGCCGGACACAACAATATAGGGAAGCCCTTTTTTTCTTAATTACAGTTATATGAAAAAGTTTGGGCACCCCTATTAATCTTAAGCTTAATGTTTTATAAAATTTGGTGTTTTTGCAACAGCTATTTCAGTTTGATATATGTAATAAATGTTGGACACAGTAATGTTTCTGCCTTGAAATGAGGTTTATTGTACTAACAGAAAATGTGCAATCTGCATTCAAACAAAATTTGTCAGGTGCATAAGTATGGGCACCCTTATCATTTTCTTGTTTTAAATACTCCTACCTACTTTTTACTGACTTACTAAAGCACTTTTTTTGGTTTTGTAACCTCATTGAGCTTTGAACTTCATAGCCAGGTGTATGCAATCATGAGAAAAGCTACTTAAAGTGGCCACTTGCAAGTTGTTCTCCTGTTTGAATCTCCTCTGAAGAGTGGCATCATGGGCTCCTCAAAACAACTGTCAAATGATCTGAAAACAAAGATTATTCAACATAGTTGTTCAGGGGAAGGATACAAAAAGCTGTCTCAGAGATTAAACCTGTCAGTTTCCACTGTGAGGAACATAGTAAGGAAATGAAAGAACACAGGGACAGTTCTTGTTAAGGCCAGAAGTGGCAGGCCAAGAAAAACATCAGAAAGGCAGAGAAGAAGAATGGTAAGATCAGTCAAGGACAATCCTCAGACCACCTCCAGAGAGCTGCAGCATCAACTTGCTGCAGATGGTGTCACTGTGCATCGGTCAACTATACAGCGCACTTTGCACAAGGAGAAACTGTATGGGAGAGTGATGCGAAAGAAGCAGTTTCTGCAAGCACGCCACAAACAGAGTCGGCTGAGGTATGCAAAAGCATATTTGGAGAAGCCAATTTCTTTTTGGAAGAAGGTCCTGTGGACTGATGAAACCAAGATTGAGATGTTTGGTCATACAAAAAGACGTTATGCATGGCGGCAAAAAAACACAGCATTCCAAGAAAAACACTTGCTACCCACAGTAAAAGTTGGTGGAGGTTCCATCATGCTTTGGGGCTGTGTGGCCAATGCCGGCACCGGGAATCTTGTTAAAGTTGAGGGACGCATGGATTCCACTCAGTATCAGCAGATTCTTGGCAATAATGTTCAAGAATCAGTGATAAAGTTGAAGTTACGCAGGGTATGGATCTTTCAGCAAGACAATGATCCAAAACACAACTCCAAATCTACTCAGGCATTCATGCAGAGGAACAACTACAATGTTCTGGAATGGCCATCCCAGTCCCCAGACCTGAATATCATTGAACATCTGTGGGATTATTTGAAGAGGACTGCCCATGCTCGGCGACCATCAAACTTTACTGAACTGGAATTGTTTTGTAAAGAGGAATTGTCAAAAATACCTTCATCGAGGATCCAGGAACTCATTAAAAGCTACAGGAAGCGACTAGAGGCTGTTATTTTTGCAAAAGGAGGATCTACTAAATATTAATGTCACTTTTCTGGTGAGGTGCCCATACTTATGCACCTGTCAAATTTTGTTTGAATGCAGATCGCACATTTTCTGTTAGTACAATAAACCTCATTTCAAGGCAAAAACATTACTGTGTCCAACATTTATTACATATATCAAACTGAAATAGCTGTTGCAAAAACACCAATTTTTATAAAACATTAAGATTAATAATGGTGCCCAAACTTTTTCATAAAACTGTATTTCATGAATTTCATGAAATAATTAAAAAAAAAAAAATACGTGGGGCTTCACATTATTTTTGTGTCCAGCCAGGTACAACTAGGCAGCTGGGGGCTGGAATCCACAGCACAGGGAGGCCCAAGCTTTCTGGGCCCCCCCCCCCGCTGCAAATTGCAGTCCGCAGCCACCCCGGAAAATGGCGCGTTCATAGAAGCGCCATCTTCTGGCGCTGTACCCAACTCATCCAGGGCCCTGGTGCGGTGGCTCACTGGGTAATAAAGGGGTTAGGGCCAGGTTGGCATTATCAGCTGGCCCTAAGCCCGAAATTCATGGGGTCACGCCAATATGAGACATGACCACCATGAATTTCTAGTAAAGTATTTAAAAAAAACACAACACCCAGAAAAAAGTCCTTTAATTGAAATAAACACACAATTCTTTATTGTTCTAAATTAAACCATACTTACCATCGCGCCCATTCCAGCTGAAGCCAACGATCTCCTGCAATAAAAGAAAAATAATAGAGCAACATCATCCTTACCTTTCCATGGTTCCCACGACAGCTTCAGCTCTGCTACATCGAGATGACAGGCTGGACCGCAGCAGAACGCTGCCATCCAGGTTGCCATGCCGCAGACACTGAGAAGCGCAGGCATGCTTGCGCTCCTCAGTGTCTCGCTGTGACGGCATCCAGATGAGCCGAGTTCATGTCCAATGATCTCAGCTCACCTAATGCACGTCACTGACTGCGTGGGAGAATTCTCACGCTGAAGCGCTGAGTGCAGGAGAATTTTCCTACACTGTCAGTGACGTGCCTGAGGTGAGCCGAGTTCATTGGACATGAGCTCACCTCATGCAAGTCTCTGACAGCGTGGGAGAATTCTCACGCTGAAGCGCTGAGTGCAGGAGAATTTTCCCACGCTGTCAGTGACGTGCATGAGGTGAGCTGAGTTCATTTGACATGAACTCACCTCATGCACGTCACTGACAGCGTGGGAGAATTCTCATGCTGAAGCGCTGAGTGCAGGAGAATTTTCCCACGCTGTCAGTGACGTGCATGAGGTGAGCCGAGTTCATTGGACATGAACTCGGCACATCTGGATGCTGTCACAGCGAGACACTGAGGAGCGCAAGCATGCCTGCGCTTCTCAGTGTGTGCGGCATGGCAAGCTGGATGGCAGCGTTCTGCTGTGGTCCAGCCTGTCATCTCGATGTAGCAGAGCTGAAGCTGTCGTGGGAACCATGGAAAGGTAAGGATGATGTTGCTTTATTATTTTACTTTTATTGCAAGTGATCATTGGCTTCAGCTGGAATGGGCGTGATGGTAATTATGGTTTAATTTAGAACAATAAAGAATTGTGTCTTTATTTCAATTAAAGGACTTTATTCTGGGTGTTTGTGTTTTTTTGTAACTTTGACTATGGGGTTAGTAATGGGGGTGTCTTATAGACGCCTCTCCATTACTAACCTGGGCTTGATGTCAGCTGGCATTATAAGCTGACATGAACCCCAGCCCTATTACCCCACTGCCACCGCTACAGGGCAGTGGGAAGAGCGAGGCTAAGTGCCAGAATTGGCGCATCCTATGGATGCGCCATTTTTGGGGCGGCTGACGGCTGGTGTTTCTAGCCTGGGAGGGGGCCAATATTCATGGCACCCTTCCTGGGCTATTAATATCAGCCCCCAGCTGCCTGCCTAGCCGTTGCTAGCTATTAAAAAAGGGGGGACCCCACGTCATTTTTTTGGGGGGCCCCCATTTTAATAGCTAGTAAATGCTAGGTATTCAGCTGGGGCTGATATTAGTAGGCTAGGAAGCTCCGTGGGTATTACCCCCTTTCCAGGCTTCAAACATCTGCCCCAACCGTCTGCTTAACCTTTGCTAGAGCCTAAAATTATGGGGAACCCCACGCCAATTTATTTTTAAATAAATCCTTTATTTTAACACTAAATGACAAGTACAGTAATCAACACTGTCACTGTACTTCTTATATATGTGACTGACATGTTTCTATCTATCTATGTGTGATGCTCTATTCTTTCTATTCTAAATTGTCGGGTACCGGTGTATGCCGCTGCTGATTTGCCATCTTTTCATGTTTCACTGTGAGCACTGTTCCCATCGATTTGGGCAACCACTGTAATGCCACAACCACCATGGCTGTGGCATTACAGTGAGTGGCAGACAATCCCTGCATGATTGGTGCTCTAAATAACGCCAGACATGCAGGACACGCTTTTGGTGCACGAACAGTTATCAAACATAACCTCGAACAGACGAATTTTTTGCAAATCGTTCTGGTTCGTCGAACAACTCGAACACCGTCCAAAACAGCTCGAATTTGAGATTGGCGAACAGTTCTAGTCGAACACCGCTCATCTCTAGTGATAAAGCAAGCAAGCAAGCCCTAGTAAGCCACTTTTTGATTTTGTGGGGTTGAAATTCAGCTGTCTGCAGAGGTTGTCAGTGCAGAGCTTCTGAGTGCAGAGCACAAAACCCTTTTTTTTCATTAACTAATGTGATAGTTCAAGCAGTGTTAGCCCAGTTTGTCATTTTTTTGGTGGATAAACCAGCTTTATGCACAGTAAAACAAATATTTTTTTTCTGTTGCTAGCCACAGTCCACCAAAGATTTTTTTGTGTGGCAAACGTCATACGCTCTGCTATACGTAAGCTACTATGTTAGTGGCAGTGAACTTCAGCTGTTTGCCGAGTATAAAATTTTTTAGTTTTTCTGTTGCTAGGCAGAGTCCACAAAAGATGTTTTGGTCTCACAAACGTGATACACTGCTAAAAGCCACATACTATTTTAGTGGCAGTGAAATTCAGCTGTATGCAGAGCTTATGCAGAGTAAATAAATCTATTTTTTACTGTGACTAGCGTGATACAGCAGGCTAGATCTGAGTTTGAAATATCTTGGAGCATATATTCTATGTTATACAGGCAGCATCCACAGTCAAAAAATACTTTCTTTGATTCCTAACGTTATACAGCAGGGGATGTCTCAGTTTGAATTAGTTTGGAGAATATGTCATATGTTATACAGGCCTCATCCACAATAAAAAAATAATCATCCCCTCTGTTAGTGTTTGACAGGAGGGGACGGAGGAAACAAGTATCAGAATTACCCAGCCAACAACACAGCATGGGCTTGAACCGCAGGAAAGAGCACGAAATATGAGTGCCTTGTTGCTGCACTATCTGCAACATGATCCCCGTATAGTTAAGATTCAAAATAGTGCTGGCTAGTGATGAGTGAACATGCTCACTACTGCTCGGTGCTCGCTGAGTATTTCCGGGGTTGCTTGGCGGGAGCTCGGGTCCCCTCCCTGCATGTTTGGCATTCTTTACAGAGCCAATGAACATGCAGGGATTGCCTACCACTCACTGTAATGCCACATCCATGATAGTTGTGGCATGACAGTGATTGGCTGGCTGCACAGCGTCATCAGGTCTATATCAGACCTGGTTCCGCCATGCTCGTCACAGTCACTCCGGAATCAGACAGTGTACGGAGAGGTGCTGCTGAGCTAGGGAGAGATTCACTTGTTTATTAGGTTAAGTAGGTAGAGCAGAAGTATATTACACATACTTCCTTCTGCAGAGATATCAGGCAGGCAGTGTATATAGTCAGGCAGGCAGTGTATATAGAGAAATCAAAGACAAGAAAAATACCCAAATAACTGAAAGTAAATATATAGATCGCACAGTGCAAAAATAATAATAAATAATAAAGGGTATTTAGTTAACATAATTTTGATCAAAATAATGTATAAGCTATCCCGCCACTTCACGGCAACCCTTATGGGACAGTCCTAACTCTAGTATTAAAAACCTTACCATTTGTCAAGTGACAGACATATGGACAAGGGCAGAGAGACTGAATCCCTAGTGTAAGCATAAAACCGAGGCAGAATGAGCGTCTCAGCCCAGAAAAAGGGCGGCCACACCCTTTTATATGCACTAAAGCATACTGACTGCAAAGAAAAAACCTGAAGGTCTGAACTGAAACGTAAATTAATGTGCATGCAAAATGTAGATGCATGTTCACACAAGACCATTAAACATAGAAATCAAAGACTAGAAAAATACCCAAATAACTGAAAGTAAATATATAGATCGCACAGTGCAAAAATAATAATAAATAATAAAGGGTATTTAGTTAACATAATTTTGATCAAAATAATCTATAAGCTATCCCGCCACTTCACAGCAACCCTTATGGGACAGTCCTAACTCTAGTATTAAAAACCTTACCATTTGTCAAGTGACATACATATTGACAAGGGCGGAGAGACTGGATCTCTAGTGTAAGCATAAAACCGAGACAGAATGAGCGTCTCAGCCCAGAAAAAGGGCGGCCACACCCTTTTATATGCACTAAAGCATACTGACTAGTGTTGAGCATTCCGATACTGTAATATCGGGTACCGGCCGATATTCGCGGTATCGGAGTTCCGATACTAAGTTCCGATACTTTTAGAATATCGGATACCGGAATCGGAAGTTCCCATAATTCCTGCGCTCTGCAGTGTCTCTGAGGGATGACAAGTTGGATGGCAGCGCTCAGCTGTGATCCAGCCTGTCATCAGAATGCCATCCCAGCGTGAGAGAATTCTCCTGATTGTTTAAAAGCCGGCGGGCGGTAAAAAGCAGCCGGCTTTTAAACAATCACACAGCCCCATGCTGCTTCCCCGCACTCCCCCCGCCACCTCACATCCCGATCGTAAGTTAGGACCGGGCGGGGAGTGCAGCACCAAGGAGCAGGGAGCGAAGGACCCGGGCGGGGAAGCCGGCAGTGAAAAGACTTCACTGCCGGCTTTCCCGTTCTGTGCTGCGCTTTCCCGCCGGTTATTTCAAATGAACAGCTGAGATATCAGGTGATGCCGATCAGCTGTTCATTTGAAGTAGCCGCGGTGCCCTCAGAAGGTTCATGTGAGTTCATGCTTGACTGCATTGCATGAACTCACATGAACTTTCCCACGGCCGCACAGGTCAGCCTCACCTCCCAGACCATCAGACCCGTCATGATTAGTGTGTGCGCGGTGTCTGTGCGATGTCTGCGGGTGTGTGCGCGGTGTGTGTGCGATGTCTGTGGGTGTCTGCGTGCAGGCAGACATAGGCCGATGTGACACTACTACTCCCATCGGCCTATGTCTGTCCGCCGTCCACTCGTGCCAGCAGGATCAGCTCGATGGGAGCAGTAGTTCCCATCAGCCTGATCCTCCTATTTAAACTGCCCCATGTTATTTTTGCCCCTATACATCTTTTATTTTATTAGGCCCTCATATATATTTTTTTGTTTTTGGTCCCCAATAAATTTTAAATACATTTCATTGGTGGCCAGTGGTTACCTAAAATAAATTAGTTTATACATTACCTGTCCCCGCCGATCGCCACCTAAAATAAAATAAAAAATAAAAAACTACACCTACACTCACCTAGACACCTAATTCCCCGAAGCCATCGATCTGTAATAAAATATAAAATAATAAACCACAACCTTATCCTTACCCCTCCGTAGTAGTCCACGAGTGTCCCACGATGATCTCCAGTTTAGAGCAGCCACATAGAATGTGACCGCTCTGAACCGCTGCCGCCGCTAGAATGACGGGGCTGTAAAGCAGCCCCGTCATTGCATAATCGGGTTCGCCGGAGTTCAGGCAGCGCTGCTCCAGTTAGCTCCTTTCTCATGGTACAGCAGGGCCGTAAAGGAGGTCTCCGGAGCAGCGCTGCCTGAATGCAGGGGCTCACGCTGCCGGGAGCGGACGTGTTCCAGGCAGTGTGACCTTACAGCAGCCATGCACAGCCGTCACCATCTCCAGATGTGACAGCTGTGCATGGGAGATCAGCGCAGGAACGTGGACAGGTAGAATTAAATAAAATGGTGTGTTTTATTTCAAATAAATTATTTTTTTCTGGGTGTAGTGTGTGTTTTTTCTTTTTAACACTTTGTAGGTTAGTAATGGGGGTGTCTTATAGACGCCCATCATTACTAACTTGGGCTTCATGGCAGCTGGCGCTGACATGAACCCCACCACTATTACCCCCTGCCACCGCACCAGGGCAGCGTGGAAGAGCGAGGCTAAGCGCCAGAATTGGCGCATCCTATGGATGCGCCATTTCTGGGGTGGCTGAGGCTGGTGTTTCTAGCCTGGGAGGGGGCCAATATTCATGGCACCCTTCCTGGGCTATTAATATCAGCCCCCAGCTGTCTGCCTAGCCTTTGCTAGCTATTAAAATAGGGGGGACCCCACGTCATTTTTTTGGGGGGTCTCCCATTTTAATAGCTAGTAAAGGCTAGGTATTCAGCTGGGGGCTGATATTAGTAGCCTGGGAAGCTCCGTGGGTATTACCCCCTTCCCAGGCTTCAAACATCTGCCCCAGCCATCTGCTTAACCTCCGCTAGAGACTAAAATTATGGGGGATCCCACGTCAATTTTTTTTTAATAAATCCTTTATTTTAACACTAAATGACAATTGAGGGGTTAATAAAGATGCAGTCCCTAAATTATTATTTATTTTTTAATTAATTTTTCCAAAAAATTTTGACGTGGGCTTTGCCATATTTTTGTATGCCAGCCAGGTACAGCATCCAGGAACGGGCTGCCCCCAACTCCCAGCTGCCTATCTGTACCTGGTCGGACACAACAATAGAGGGAAGCCCTTTTTATTTTTTTATTATTTCATGAATTTCATGAAATAATTAAAAAAAAATTGACGTGGGGCTTCGCACTATATTTGTGTCCAGCCAGGTACAGCAGGCAGGAACGGGCTGCCCCCAACCACCAGCTGCCTATTTGTACCTGGCTGGACACAACAATATAGGGAAGCCCTTTTTTTTTTAAATTATTTCATGAAATAATTTAAAAAAAAATGACGTGGGGCTTCGCACTATATTTGTGTCCAGCCAGGTACAGCAGGCAGGAACAGGCTGCCCCCAACCACCAGCTGCCTATTTGTACCTGTCTGGACACAACAATATAGGGAAGCCCTTTTTTTCTTAATTATTTCATGAATTTCATGAAACAATTAAAAAAAAAAAAATACGTGGGGCTTCGCCCTATTTTTGTGTCCAGACAGGTACAACTAGGCAGCTGAGGGCTGGAAACTGCAGCGCAAGGATGCCCAAGCTTTCTGGGCCCCACCCGCTGCAAATTGCAGTCCGCAGCCACCCCGGAAAATGGCGCGTTCATAGAAGCACCATCTTCTGGCGCTGTACCCAACTCATCCAGGGCCCTGGTGCGGTGGCTCACTGGGTAATAAAGGGGTTAGGGCCAGCTTGGCATTATCAGCTGGCCCTAAGCCCGAAATTCATGGGGTCACGCCAATATTAGATATGACCGCCATAAATTTCTAGTAAAGTATTTAAAAAAAAACACAACACCCAGAATAAAGTCCTTTAATTGAAATAAACACACAATTCTTTATTGTTCTAAATTAAACCATACTTACCATCACGCCCATTCCAGCTGAAGCCAACGATCTCCTGCAATAAAAGAAAAATAATTAACATCATCCTTACCTTTCGATGGTTCCCAGGACAGCTCCAGCTCTGCTACATCGAGATGACAGGCTGGATCGCAACAGAAAGCTGCCATCCAGCCTGTCATCCCGCAGACACTGAGAAGTGCAGGGATGCTTGCGCTCCTCAGTGTCAGGCTGTGACGGCATCCAGATGAGCCGAGTCTCTCACGCTCACCGCATGCGCATAAGAATTCTCCCACGCTGTCAGTGACGTACATGAGGTGAGCTGAGTTCATTGTCGGCTCATCTGGATGCCGTCACAGCGAGACACTGAGGAGCGCAAGCATGCCTGCGCTTCTGTGTCTGCGGCATGGCAAGCTGCATGGCAGCTTTCTGCTGCGATCCAGTCTGTCATCTCGATATAGCAGAGCTGGAGCTGTCCTGGGAACCATCGAAAGGTAAGGATGATGTTGGTTTATTATTTTTCTTTTATTGCAGGAGATCGTTGGCTTCAGCTGGAATGGGCGTGATGGTAAGTATGGTTTAATTTAGAACAATAAAGAATTGTGTCTTTATTTCAATTAAAGGACTTTATTCTGGGTGTTTGTGTTTTTTTAACTTTCACTATGGGGTTAGTAATGGGGGTGTCTTATAGACGCCTCTCCATTACTAACCTGGGCTTGATGTCAGCTGGCATTATAAGCTGACATCAACCCCAGCCCTATTACCCCACTGCCACCGCTACAGGGCAGTGGGAAGAGCGAGGCTAAGTGCCAGAATTGGCACATCCTATGGATACGCCATTTCTGGGGCGGCTGACGACTGGTGTTTCTAGCCTGGGAGGGGGCCAATATTCATGGTACCTTTCCTGGGCTATTAATATCAGCCCCCAGCTGTCTGCCTAGCCTTTGCTAACTATTAAAGTAGGGGGGACCCCACGTCATTTTTTTGGGGGGGTCCCCCATTTTAATAGCTATTAAAGGCTAGGTATTCAGCTGGGGGCTGATATTAGTAGCCTGGGAAGCTCCGTGGGTATTACCCCCTTCCCAGGCTTCAAACATCTGCCCCAGCCGTCTGCTTAACCTCCGCTACAGCCTAAAATTGCGGGGAACCCCACGCCAATTTTTTTTTTAATAAATCCTTTATTTTAACACTAAATGACAAGTACGGTAATCAACACTATCACTGTACTTATTATATATGTGACTGACATGTTTCTATCTATCTAATCTATGTGTGATGCTCTATTCTTTCTGTTGTAAATTGTCGGGTACTGATGCTGAATTGCCGGCCTGGCTTTTTTAAAGAGATGGTGCATGAAAACACTAATATTTTTTTAAATAAATCCTTTACACTAAATGACAAGTACAGTAAGCAACACTGTCACTGTACTTCTTATATATGTGACTGACATGTTTCTATGTATCTAATCTATGTGTGATGCTCTATTCTTTCTGTTTTAAATTGTCGGGTACCGCTGCTGAATTGCCGGCCGGCTTTTTTAAAGAGACGGTGCATGAAAACACTAATATTTTTTTAAATAAATCCTTTACACTAAATGACAAGTACAGTAAGCAACACTGTCACTGTACTTCTTATACATGTGACTGATATTTCTCTATGTATCTAATCTATGTGTGAAGCTCTATTCTTTCTGTTGTAAATTGTCGGGTACCGGTGTATGCCTTTGCTGAATTGCCGGCTTTTCATGTTTCACTGTGAGCACTGTTCCCATCGATTTGGGCAACCACCTCCCCCAATACATTCTACGTTATTATTAGTTGTTTTCCTTCATGTAGAATTAACCTACAAGGAAAGAAAGGGTTTATTTTAATTCCAATATTTGTGTCCCATTGACTTGCATTGGTTTTCGGTATCGGAATCGGCGATATCCTATACTTTGTGGCTATCAGCCCGATCCAATCCGATCTGATATTTCCTGATATCGGAAGGTATCGCTCAACACTAATACTGACTGCAAAGAAAAAACCTGAAGGTCTGAACTGAAATGTAAATTGATGTGCATGCAAAATGTAGATGCATGTTCACACAAGGCCATTAAACAGAGAAATCAAAGACAAGAAAAATACCCAAATAACTGAAAGTAAATATATAGATCGCACAGTGTAAAAATAATATTAAATAATAAAGGGTATTTAGTTAACATAATTACAGTGAGTGGTAGGCAATCCCTGCATGTTCATTGGCTCTGTAAAGAACGCCAAACATGCAGAGAGGGGACCCAAGCTCCCGCCGAGTATTTCCGGGATTGCTCGGCGGGAGCTCGGGTCCCCTCCCTGCATGTTTGGCGTTCTTTACAGAGCCAATGAACATGCAGGGATTGCCTACCACTCACTGTAATGCCACAGCCATGATAGTTGTGGCATTACAGTGATTGGCTGGCTGCACAGCGTCATCAGGTCTATATCAGACCTGGCGCCGCCATGCTCGTCACAGTCACTCCGGAATCAGACAGTGTACGGAGAGGTGCTGATGAGCTAGGGAGAGATTCACTTGTTTATTAGGTTGTGTAGGTAGAACAGAAGTATATTACACATACTTCCTTCTGAGGACTAATCCATCTGCAGAGATATCAGGCAGGCAGTGTATATAGTCAGGCAGGCAGTGTATATAGCAGACTGCAGTGCATATAGCACAAGAGGCTCCATTCCAGTTTTGTCTGCTACTGCTGTTAGACATTTCTAAACATAGGCCCAGGTCTCAGGGGCCAGGAATAATGTTTGGATCTTAATCCTCATTATTTGTTTAAAAAGCAATCCAGAGAACACCAGTTGATTATTGGCACTGCAGAATACAGCCAGGTCCTTTCCATACTACAGCGCTAAAAATCCAGCTATTTAAAACTGTGGTTTGTCCATCACATGGATCACATATAATTATGCTGAAAATATTGCCATTTCTGGCCTCTATTGAAATTTTGTTGCAGTGTGTCAGTGAAGCTATTGACACCGGTTTGCTGTTAAAAATAGTTACCTACAGGTCAGCTATTTAAAACCGTGTTTTCTCTGTCTCACGGATCACATATACGTTTTCAGAAAATACTGCCATTTCTGGTCTCCATTAAAAATTTGTTTCAGTGTATCAGTGAAGCTATTGACAGCAGTTTGCTGTTCAAAATAGTTACGTACAAGCCAGGTATTTAACCCCTTAAGGACCTTGGGATTTTCCGTTTTTGCATTTTCGTTTTTTGCTCCCCTTGTTCCCAGAGCAATAGCATTTATTTTTTTGGTCAATATGGCCATGTGTGGGCTTATTTTTTGCGGGATGAGTTGTACATTTGAAACACATTACTGGTTTTACCATATCGTGTACGGGAAAATGGGAAAAAAATTCCAAGTGCGGTGAAATTGCAAAAAAAGTGCAATACCACAGATGTGTTTTTTTTTACCACGTTCACTGAATGCTAAAACTAACCTGCCATTCTTATTCTCCAGGTCATTATGAGTTTGTAGATACCAAACATGTATAGGTTCTTTTTTATTTAAGTGGTGAAACAAAAATCAAAAGTTTGCTAAAAAAAAATAAAAATGGCGCCATTTTCCAAGACCCGTAGCATCTTCATTTTTCAGGATCTGGGGCCGGGTGAGGGCTTATTTTTTGCGTGCCGAGCTGAAGTTTTTAGAGATACCATTTTGGGGTAGATCTGATGTTTTTATCGACCATTATTTCATTTTATTTCAATGTCCAAAAAATGTAATTCTGGCGTTTAGAATTTTTTCTCCTTACACCGTTTACAGATCGGATTAATTATTTTATATATTGATAGATCAGGCGATTCTGAACGCGGCGATACCAAATATGTGTATGCGGAGTTTTTTTTAATTATTTTATTTTGAATGGGGTGAAAGGGGGGTGATTTAAACTTTTATATTTTTTAAATTTTTTTAAATATTTTGAAAACATTTTTTTTACACTTTTTGCTTGCTTCTATAGTCTCCATAGAAGACTAGAAGCAGCAACTGTTCGATCGCCTCTGCTGCATAGAGGTGATGAGCAGATCACCTCTATGTAGCAGAAATGCTCCTGTGCTATGAGCGCCGACCACTAGGTGGCGCTGATAGTGATCAGTACATGACAACCACTGGGGTCTGCTGCAGACCCAGGGTTGTCATGCCCACCCATCAGTGACCCGCGATCATGTGACGAGGTCACCGATGGGCGGGGTAACTGACGCGCCTCCGGCTCGGCTCTGTTTTATGCCGCTGTCTGAGATTGACAGCGGCATTTGCGGGCACATGTCAGCTGTATAAATCAGCTGACATGTTCCCAGATCAGTGCGGGATCAGCACCGGAGGCTTCACTGAACCAGGGTAATAGCCTGATGCTTACAATTACGCCCCAGGCTTTAAAGGGGTTAAAACTGTGTTTTCTAAGTCACACTGATCACATATACATTTTCCAAAAATACTGCCATTTCTGGCCTCGATTAAAACTTTGTTTCAGTGTGTCAGCAAGGTTTTTGACATCGGTTTGCTGTTCAAAATAGTTACCTACAGGCCAGCTATTTAAAACTGTGGTTTGTCTGTCACAGGGATCACATATAAGTTCGCTCCAAATTCAGCCATTTGTAGTGAGCGTGGAAGATATTCTCCTTCATTTAAAATGGGCAAATCACGTGGCAAGGGACGGGGAACTGGACGTGATGATGATGGTGATGGTGCATGCAGAGGCCGAGGCCATGGGCAAGCTGAAATTGTGCCACAATATCCACATCTTCTAGCTAGACCTTCCTGTCCCAATTAATAGGGGACCGCAGAACACCACTATTGAACACAGAGCAGTGTGAAAAAGTTATTGTTTGGATAGCAGATAATGCTTCCAGTCACTTAGCCACCACCACCACCTTGTCTTCCACACTGTCAAGTCTCATAGCCGTGAGTCTAGAATGCATATTCCTCACCCTGATCCTCCTTCCTCCCACCATGCCGAGTGCCCAGAGACAACTGATTCCACACTTGGACACTCCAAAGAGCTGTTCACTTTTCCATTTATAGATTCGGGCCTCTCGCCCGATCCACTTGAAGCGGGGAAAGAGGAGATCGCATGTAGCGATGCCCAAATAATGGAGCAGCCACGGTCACACGAACGCGACGGTGGGAAAGTGACACAAGAGGTGGACAATGATGAGACACAATTGCCAGAAAGTCAGGAGGAGGACCAGTGCGCTGAAGTGGAAGACGAGGTGGTGGATGATATAGTAACTGACCCAACCTGGCAGGAGGACATGCAGAGCGAGGACAGCAGCACACAGGGGGAGGGAGGCAGAGCACCCCAACGGGCAGGAAGAAGCAGTCTAGTGGCCGCAGACAGAAGGCAGGCAACTATTCCCCGTAACACCAACACGAAGGAAGTTGTCAGTACAACTGTTAGGTATTCCCGAGTCCCCGAGTCTGGTTGTTTTTTAAAGACTCTGCCAATAACCCCAAAAAGGCCATTTGCACCACCTGCCAGGCCAGCATAAGCAGAAGTAGCAGAACTGCCAGCCTGACCACCACCAGCATGATCAGGCACATGGCAGCAAAGCACCCAACTTTGTGGGCCGAACCCCAGGGTCCAGGAACAGTGTCTGCGGGTGGCAACACTGCTTCTTCCGCTGTTGTGCATGCAAGCTAATCCCCTGTCCATAGTGCATGCAAAGATGCCTCCTGCCCTGCACCTGTTGTTGCACACTCTCAAGTAGCAGCATCAGCAAGCACGTCCACGTCCTTGTCCCAGCGCAGCGTTCAGTTGTCCATACCCCAGTCCTTGGAATGCAAATGCAAATACGCAGCCAACGCCTCACAGGCCACACTACTAAATTCCAACATGTCGCAATTGCTTGCACTCGAAATGTTGCCTTTTAGGCTCATGGAGACGGAAGCATTCCGCAACCTGATGGCGGCGCCCATCCCTCGGTACTCAGTCCCCAGCTGCCACTATTTCTCCCGGTGTGCCTTCCCCGCATTACACAAGCATGTGTCCCAAAACAACGCAGTTACCAGGAAAGTCCACCTAACCACGGACACGTGGACAAGTGCTTATGGGCAGGGATGGTACATTTCGCTGATGGCACACTGGGTTAACATAGTGGAAGCGGGGATTCAGTTGGACCTTGGGACGGAATACGCCCTCCCGACGCCAAGGATTGCGGGCCCTAGGTCAATCAGGGTTGCCTTCACAGTCTACAGCTCCTGCACCTCATTCTCCTCAGCCTCCTCCTCATCTTCAGCGTCGATCTTCAGGCGAGAGAGACACAACTTCAATCAAGCAGAGGCAGGGGAACACTGTCAAAGTTCTGGGAGAATTTTCTCAGACCCTCCCATCGCACAGGCCCTGATAGGCGGGGTACTCTCACAAGGAGTGCAAAGTTTGGGAAGATGCTGAGGGAGTACCTTACCAACGTCCTCCGTGATTCCTCTGTGCCTTATAATTATTGGGTATCCAAACTGGATACATGGAATGAACTGGCTCTGTACGCCTTGGAGTTCCTAGCCTGCCCTGCTGCTTGCGTTTTATCAGAGCGGGTTTTTAGTGCCGCTGTTGGAATTATAACTGATAAGCGCATCCGCCTGTTAACTGAAAATGCTGACAGGCTGACTCTTATAAAAATGAAAAAGGGCTGGATTGGGCCAGACTTCGCAACACCATCGAATGATAGCAACGTAACATAGACTCAAATCCAGTGTCTGGTTTTGGGAGGCGAATTCCCATGCACCTTTTCACACCCACACATGGGTATATGCTTCCTGATTTTGGCTATTTGCTCTTGTCCTCCTCCTTCTCATCCTCATCCTCCACCACCATATCACCAGGGTGACCGTGGTCCGTGATGCAACACCCACATCATTTTTTAAAGGGTGTTTATGATGAGTGTAAAACATTTTTTTATACAGTATGCTCATGCATACCCCCAGGAGTAAATGTTTTTCAGCCCATACACTTAGTGCATGGGCATTACAAGTATAGGAGACTCGCTCCTTTCTAATGGGAACATTTTTTTTATGAGGCCCTCCTCCACGTGTCTTCCAAGGGGCATTGGAGTGCCTCCCAATTTTTGGCAGCTTTTGCATTCACTACATAGGCAAACACTATGGGAGACGCACTTCCTAGTAATGAGAACATTGTTTTTAGGAGGCTCTCTGACCTCTACGTCTCTTGCAAGGGGCATTGGAGTGCCTCCAAATTTTTGGCAGCTTTTGCATTCACTGCATAGGCAAACAATATGGGAGACACACTTCCTAACAATGAGAACATTGTTTTGAGGAGGCTCTCCAAACTCTACGTCTCTTCAAAGGGGTATTGGGTTGCGTTTGGCAGCCCTTGTAGTCACTGCATATGCAATAACAGTATAAGAGACCCATTCGTTAATAATGGGAACAACAAAGCAGAGCCAACTGATGGCTCTTTAACAATAGCGAGGGCCGACTGCTGGCGCTTTAAGAGTAGTAAGGGCCGCCTGATAACCCTATAAAAATAGGCTTTGTGACTTTCAGAGTCCCTCCATCATAAATGAAACAGGATGTGTCTGATGATGTGTCACACACCACATGGCCAGATAAGGTTGTAAAATGTTAAAATGAAATTACCCGGTGAATGCATTTGTCTTAAAAAATAATGTAAAAAAAACAGTAGGATCTTTCTTTAGCATAAAAAACAGAGTCATCAATGTAACCTCAATGTAATCACATTGTTCAGCTCCTGCACCTCCTTCTCCATCTCCAAAATGACCACATCAGTCACAAGCTGAAAGCACTGCAGCACTGCCTTGGCCAAGCTGAAGATAACATGCTTAATGCTTAGATGATAAACTGCCCAGCGCTGCCGAGTTGTTGAAAGCTATAACACAGCAGCCTGACCTGTGGCTCTCACCGCTGAACGTACAGCCAGGCATGGTTGTGTGTGACAATGGGCGGAACCTGGTGACAGAGAAATGACAGCCGGAGTAGATACAGTTTCCCTCTATGCCAGTCCTTTCACCGAGCTGTAGAATATGGCTGTGGTGAAATACAACTCCCACTGAGAAGCAGTTTTAAACTGAAAAACATTGGGCCCACCAGAGGATTTCATTCTGAGGGCTCACCTTTCTCCCCCGCTCAAGAGCCCCATAGCTGCGGCAAAGTTTGCGCTATCATAAACTCTCCTGATGGAGAAGCCAGGGCTCACCCGAGGACTCTCTGGTGGGACTGTCAAACCCTGCCGAGAAGCAGTTCTGGCTAAGACGAGTGTGTGGGAAGGTTCCTGGACACTCTATGGCTCCTTTTTAACTGAGGTGGAAACCCATGCAAACACGGGGAGAACATACAAAATCCTTGCAGATGTTGTCCTTGCTGGAATTTGAACACAGGATCCCAGTGCTGCAAGGCTTCAGTGCTAACCACTGAGCCAATGTGCTGCCGTTCACCTTGTGATATCTAACAGGCTGGAGAAAGTTGCACCTACTGCCACTCTATCTTCATTCAGCTCCTTTGTGAGAAACTAATGTATTTGGGCAGCCACTCAGTCTACCAAATAGAATTCCTGAGAAAAAAATTGGGGATGGCTTCGCTACTGGTACTGGGGGTAGTGCTAATACCATTTCGTCGTACCATAGTTCACTGGAAATATTACAGGCTGGTAGGAGGCAAGCAGATTCCCACAGAAAAGTACCAGTAGTAATAGTGGCGGCTAGGGACCGAGTATGGACACCAGGCATGAGGTTGTGAAAAGCTTCCGCCTCCACGAGCCTAAAAGGCCACATTTCAAGTGCAAGCAGCTTTAGAGGACTTCCTGGGAGAAATGACAGCTGGAGTAGATACAGTTTCACAAAAGTCAGTCCTCTCACCGAGCTAAAAATTATGGCTGTGGTGAAATACAAGTCACCGACAAGCTGTGGACTTTCTCCGTACCGTCCCTGGCCACATTCACTTGTCCACATGTTTGTGGTTAGGTGGTACTTTCCAGTAAGTAAACTGGGGAGGACACGAGTAATGTTGTAGGACCCGTGCTTGTGGAAGGCAGAGACGACACCGGGAGAAATAGTGGCAGCTTGGGACAGAGTATGGATATACTTATACACCATAAGGTTGTGGACAGCTTCCGCCTCCATGAGCTTAAAATGCCACATTTCAAGTGCAAGCAGCTGTCAAAAATTTGGCAGTATAGAAATGCAGCCTGTTTGGCTGCATACTTGCGCTTGCATTCCAAGGAATGGGGTAGGGACAACTGAAGTCTGCAACGACAGGTTCATGTCGGGAGGCATCTTCGCATGCGCCAAGGATCACTTATGATGGGCACACTTTTAGGCAGTGACCTGGGAGTCAGAGATGCTTCCAGGGGTCTTCCCCATGCTGTCCCCATATCTTTTCAGCACTGTATGCATGTGTCTGATGTTGTGTCACACACCACATGGCCAGATAAGGTTGTAAAATGTTAAAATTACATTTCCCAGTGAATGCATTTGTCTTGGCTGAAAGCAATGCAAAAGTGAAAAAAATGCATCAAAAACATTACATGTGAACATAGCCCAAGGTGTAGAGGAGCATTTTTGTTTTTGCATATTTATTTTGCCTTATATACAAGTCATTACCCTGGAAAGGATGTTCCTTAACATATTTCCCAGGAAAATCTATTTTGGTTTCGTTTTTGTATGTTTTATTGTGAGTCTTTAAAAGTGGCGTAATACCTCTGACAACGTTGTTGACAGCAGTGACCTGGGAGTCAGAAATGCTTCCAGTGGTCTTCCCCATGCTGTTCCCATGTCATTTTAGCATTGTTCCCATCGATTTGGGCAATTTTTAGGCCCTCTGCAGACCGCCGGGGGGAGCCACCTGAAAAATGCTCAAGTTTCCCATAGACTTACATTGGGCTCATTGCTCGGGTCGAGCACCCGAGCATTCCAATGTGCTCGCCCATCACTAGTGTAAATTTTGCCAGTTGCTTCCCACCCTGAAAAGGGACCTGCGAATGCTGGAGTATCGAAAAACGCTTTTACACAACCTTAAGATAGGTTTTCTCCAAGCCAGCAGTGAGGCACACAGAGTTCATCGCAGCTCTACATTTCCAACCTCCGTCATGTCAATTCGTCAATGCCAAAATATTAGAAGCAGCAGTAGTGTAAGTGGCAGAAGCAATTTCTGTGAGTCCTTTCACACATTTTTCAGACCAGCTCGTGCACCTGCACAACAGAGTACAAGTCTGATACGTGGTGAACAACTGGAGAGGATGGTGCACTCCTGATTGAGTCTCCATCTGCTTGGCTGTAGTGGAAGAGATTTTGGTTCCTAATTCTACAATTTCTATTCTATTTCTATCCACTTTGCTGGTGTCTGCCACTAATTTTTCTAAATGTGGAGAATCCCGATTGGGCCTCCATCTATTGGGTTTGGCTGTAGTGGAAGTGGTTTCTCTCTCCATTAAACTACTTCTACTCTGATGAAATTAATGCCACTTTGCTGGTGTCTGCCACTAATTTTTGGAAATGTGGGGAATCCTGATAGGGTCTCCATCTACTGGGTTGGCTGTAAGGGAAGAGGTGTTGTTCCTAATTCTACAATTTGTACTGTACTGAAATTGATGCCACTTTGATGGTTTTAGACCCTAATTTTTTAAAATGTGGTGAATCCGGATTGGGTCCCCATCTATTGGGTTGACTGTAGTGGAAGCGCTGTCGGTCCCCATTATACTACTTAAACTCTAGTGAAATTGATGCCACATTGGTGGTTTTAGGCTCTCATATATTTAAATGTGAACACTCCTGATTGTGTCTCCTTCTATTGGGTTGGCTGTACTGGAAGAGGTTTCTTTCTCCATTAAACTACTTCTACTCTGGTGAAATTGATGCCACTTTGGTGGTACTAGGCACTAATTTAGGGAAATGTAAACACTTCTGATTGAGTCTCCTTCTACTGGGTTGGCTTTAGGGGAAGACGTGTCATTCCTAATTCTACAATTTCTACTGTATTGAAATTGATGCCACTTTGCTGGTGTTTGCCACTAATTTTTGGAAATGTGGGGAATCCTGATTGGGTCTCCATCTATTGGGTTTGGCTGTAGTGGAAGAGGTTTCTGTCTCCATTAAACTACTTCTACTCTGGTGAAATTGATGCCACTTTGCTGGTGTCTGCCAATAATTTTTGGAAATGTGCGGAATAACGATTGGGTCTCCATCTATTGGGTTGGCTGTAGTGGAAGCGGTGTCAGTTCTCATTATACTACTTAAATTCTAGTGAAATTGATGCCACTTTGGTGGTTTTAGGCCCTCATTTTTTTAAACGTGAACACTCCTGATAGTGTCTCCATCTATTGGGTTGGCTGTACTGGAAGAGGTTTCTGTATCCATTAAACTACTTCTACTCTGGTGAAATTGATGCCACTTTGCTGGTGTCTGCCATTAATTTTTGGAAATGTGGGGAATCCTGATAGAGTGCAGCAGGCAGAGTCTGTATCAGGAGTGCAGCAGGCAGAGTCTGTAACAGAAGTGCAGCAAGGACTGGTAGTACGCAACCTTACACAACTTAGACTGCAGAACAGGAAGCCTAAACTACAGCCAGCACAATAGATGGAGACTCAATCAGAATTCCCCACATTTAAAAACATTAGTCGCAGACACTAGCAATATCAAATCAATTTCACTACAATATAACTATAGAAATGCATGGAGACCAAAACCTCTTCCACTACAGTCAACCCAATTGATGGAGACCCATTCAGGATTCCCCACATTTCTAAAAATTAGTGGCAGACACCAGCAAAGTGTAATCAATTTCACTACAGTGCAAATAGTGTAAATGAGACCCATATCTATTCCAGTACAGCCAACCCAGGAGCTGGAGACCTAACCAGGAGTGTTCACATTCCCCTAAATGAGGGCCTATCACCACCAAAGTGGAATTAATGTCATCAGACTACAAGTAGTTTAACGTAGACCCATACTTGTCCCACTACAGCCAACCCAGGAGATGCAGACTCAATCAGAAGTTTTTATATTTAAAAAAATAGGGCCTAAGATCACCATTTCCGTGGCCAACAGATTGGAGATGGTGGAGTTCAACCTCTTAGCTTTGTCATGTGTAGGATGAAACAATCTTTTACGTGACCACAGCAGCGGGATTGAGGACTGGCTGCAGTGCTGAGAGAGGGCAGAGTACGGTGAAACAGACAAAGCGATAGACAGTGAGTGAGGTGCAGGCTGAGATGTTACGGTGGATTGAGAAACGTGTGGTGTGCTCAGAGAAACAAACACAGCAGTAATGTACTCTTCACTTACAGCTGACGGGCTGTCACTCAGCCTAACTGCAGCAGGTATACAGCTGGTTCTGTTGGATACCTGCGTGACACAACTTGGCACGGTAACAGAGGGGGAGGAAGAAGCAGCAGAGCTGTTTGATGGAGCGGCTGATGGTTGTTTATTGAAAATCAATTTAAAGTTTATCACGTTTACGTACCCGTTTGGGGAGAACAATATCTGCACCAAATGCTCAATTTCACTATATAACTATAGAAATGCATGGAGACCAAAACCTCTTTCACTGCAGTCAACCTAATGGATGGAGACCCATTCAGGATTCCCCACATTTCCAAAAATTAGCGGCAACCGCCAGCAAAGTGTAATCAATTATATTACAGTTGAAATAATGTAAATAATACCCACATCTCTTCCAGTACAGACAACCCAAGAGATGGAGACCTAACCAGGAGTGTTCACATTGCCCTAAATGAGGGCCTAACACCACCAAAGTGGCATCAATTTCACTAGAGTATAAGTATTGCAAAGGAGGCCTAAACCAGTTCCACTACAGCCAACCCAATAGACGGAGACCCAAACAGGCTTCTCCACATTTCAAAAAACTAGTGGCAGACAGTAGCATTGTCTAATCAATTTCACTACAGTAGAAATAGTGTAAATGAGACCCACATCTCTTCCAGTACAGCCAACGCAGGAGATGGAGACCTAACCAGGAGTGTTCACATTGCCCTAAATGAGGGCCTAACACCACCGAAGTGGCATCAATGTCATCAGACTATAAGTAGCTTAACGCAGATCGAAACCTGTCCCACTACAGCCAACCCAATGGATGGAGACACAATCAGAATTCTCCACATTTCACAAAATTAGGGCCTAAAACCTGCAGCAGCAGCAGCAGGAGCAGGCACATAAGCCATATCAGAGACTGCAATTTCAAGAGATCAATGCAGCACACTCAAAACGACAACATTGACGCGCCCCTGGGCCTTCGTCGTGCAGCATCGCACGCACGGGGGAGGGCTTACCCGGAGCCGGATCCGATGGGAGTAGTAGTCTCGTGGCGGTGACCCGGTCCGTGCCCAGGGTGTCAAACTGAGTGGCGGTGTATTAGCAGTAGATGTTAGAAATGTTCGACTACGCCACCCGTTGAATGCGGTCATGAGACCGCCGCTGCAGGGCAGACCGCTGAGGCCGGTGATATGGTTGTGCAGCGTAGATGGTATAACCCCCAACGGGAGGGGAATGGCCCCAGGGCAGCAGATGTGGATGATAGTGGTAGTGATGGTGCAGCAAGGAAGCTCAGAGACGTGTGGTGCAGTTTCAAGGCTTTTACTCACAGGTGTTGCTCCGGTCACTTCGGCCAAGAGTGACCACCCGAGCCGTGCTGCGTCCACCAGGTGCGGGACTCGGCCAACTCCCGGGCAGTTCCAGAGCGTGGTCCTGAGCTCCCCTCTCTTCCTTCCTACTGGCCGTCCTCACCAGGGACCCACCTGTGTCCGGCTCCCTCGGGCCTTTTGGTGGCGAAACCTTTCCCGGCTTCCCTGACCCTATTCGTGGTCTGCCTTCCTGGTGGATATGGTGAGGGTCGTGCCAAAGCTTGACCACGACCTCCGGTTCCTGGCTGAGGATCATTAGCCTCCACCAGTTTGGGTTCCGGTACCCGTTTCCGCCAACCCTTCACCCTTTTCGTTCTCCTGTGGGATCTCAGGGTTCCCTCTCTCCTTGTGTCTCTGGGCCTCTCTTCTTCCTTCTCTCTGCTTCAGGCCTGGCCCTGGAGCTGGGCCCAGCCGGAGCCACAGCTCCCTGTCAGCCCTCTCTGGCTGAACTCTCTCTCAGCTTCTCCTCTGACTCAACACCCTGTCTCAAGATGGTGCCCACCTTTATACTCCCTCTATGTGTGAGCCCAGGTGACTAGCACCCAATGGGCTCCTACCTCTATGCCCAGAGTCCCTCCCCTATCTGCCCCTACACTACTGGGATGTTCCTCCCCCCCTCCCACTCCAGCCAGGGACAGACGCTGTCGTACCTGCACATCTAACTGGTGGGAGTACCGTAGTTCTGTCCCCCGGAAATGGGATGAGTGTAGTGCATGCAGCAATCTGAGCTCAGTCCCACACTCCATCCTTACCCGGGAGTGGAATACCACACCTCTGGTTCGAGGTGCAATACCCCTGTAGCAGCCGAGTCCTCGGGGTGCTACAACATCACCTACTCTGTACAGTCTGCAATTGGGGAGCAAAAGTCCTTGGAGATCCATGACTTGTTCATCTTGATGAAAGTTAGGCGGTTGACACTTTCAGGGGACTGCCGGGTGCACTTATCACACCCGCAGCGCTGAAGACACGTTCAGAGAGAACGCTGGCTGTCGGTCATGATAAAACCTCCAAGGCGTGAGAGGTGAGCTCAGGCCATTCATCCATTTTTGAAGACCAAAATGTAAAAGGTTCAAAATCCTCCATGATGGTATTCATATTAAGCACTAGATACTCCTCCACCATCCTCTCCAGTCGTTCACCACGTGTCAGACTTGTACTCTGTTGTGCTGGTGCACGAGCTGGTGCAAACAATGTGTGAAAGGACTCCCAGAAATTACTTCTGCCACTTACTCTGCTGCTGCTGCTAATGTTCTGGCGTTGACGAACTGACGTGCCTCACTGTTATCTTGTGGAAAACCTCTATTAACTGTGCTTAAAACCTTGTTTCCATACTCCAACATGAGTGGGTTGCTTTCCAGGGCTGGAAGCATCTGGCAAAATTGACTCTAATAACGTGGATCTTAAAGAGTGGCAACCCAGTAGTCAGCATTATTTCGAATCCTAACTATACGGGGATCATGTTGCAGCTCTTCGGGCTTTTCCAGGAGGTCCAAAGCCAGGCTGTATTGTGGGCTGCTTAACACTGATGCTTGTTTCCTCCATCCCCTCCTGCCAACTACATTCAAACGAGAGTGGATGATTATCCTCTTTATGCTCTGACAGCTGCTCGCCCATCAACTTTTCCTCCTTCTTTAGTTCCTCGGCTCTTGCACCTTCACTAACAGTATGCCTGGTATCACCAAACCCCCTCAATCGCTGTAATCCACCATCACTTGGCATCCGCCTGTGTGACGAGAGTCTGGAATTTTGAGACATTCTCATCCCTTCCAAATCCTCCTCTTCATCTGGGACCACCACCTCCTGCCGCAGGTTATTCAAAGTCTGCTTCAGCATGTATATGTCTGGAATAGTGATGCTGATGACGGCATCAGTTTAGTAGCCATAAGTGATGAGCGAGCATGTTCGCTACTGCTCGGTGCTCGCCCCAGCATCTCACTGCTCGACATGCTCGGCGGGAGCTCGGGTCTCCTCCCTTTATGTTTGGCGCTCTTTAGAGCGCCAGTGAACATGCTTGGAATGCCTGCCACTCACTGTAATGCCGTAGCCATTAGTGATGAGCGAGCACTAAAATGCTCAGGTGCTCGATGCTCGGATCAAGCACATTGGAATACTCGGGTGCTCGACCCAACAAGCAATGAGCCCAATGTAAGTCTATGGGAAACTCGCGCATTTTTCAGGCAGCTCCCCCCGGCGGTCCGCAGAGGGCCTAAAAATTGCCCAAATCGATGGGAACAGTGCTCAAATGACATGGGGCCAGCATGGGGAAGACCCCTGGAAGCATTTATGACTCCCAGGTCACATCTGTCAAAAACGTTGTCAGAGGTATTACGCCACTTTTACGGACTCACAATAAAACATACCAAAATGAAAGCCAAAATGGATTTTCCTGGGAAATATGTTAAGGAACATCCTTTCCAGGGTAATGACATGTATATAAAGCAAAATAAATAACCAAAAACAAAAATGCTCCTCCACACCCTGTGCTATGTACACACGTAGCGTTTTTGATGCATTTTTTCACTTTTGCATTGCTTTCAACCGTGAGAAATGCATTCACCAGGAAATGTCATTTTAACATTTTACAACCTTATCTGGCCATGTGGTGTGTGAGATATCATCAGACACATCTGACGCGCCCCCTGGGCCGTGTGTGTAGGGGAATACCCAGAGCCGGGTCTCTGTGTAATGCTGGGGGTTGTAGTCTCCGTGGTGGCGACCCGGTCCCGTGGCTCAGGGTGGTCAAACCAGTGGCGGATCTGTTTCTTTGGTTTTGTAATGTTTAAATGTCCGACTACGCCACCCGTGGATTGCGGTCACTGAGAACCTCCGCTGCGGGGCAGACCGCTGAGGCTGATGTTGTGTGCGCAGCAGAGGGTAGTATAACTCCCCACGGGAGGAGTATAGCCTCAGAGCAGTGTCTATAGATGGTGAGGGTTGTGGTGCGTGGGTGCAGCAGAAATGACTCAGAGTCCGTGCAGTGCAGTTCAGGGTCTTTACTGTCGGTAATGGAGAAGGCCCTGCCGGGAGTACTGGCTAACATTAGAGAGCAGGTGGCTCCCACGGGTCAGATGGCTGGGACTGACCGGTATGGCGGATGGACACGGCAAGCAGGCGGAAGTCTCTGGTAGCAGACAGGTGGTCACAGTTCGAGGAAGCAGGGCAAGTAGCAGTCTTTAGGTTTACCAGGAAGGTGGTCACATCAAGTGACGGCAGGGTCTCCAGGCAGGCTGGCAGGAAACAGGCAGGTGCTCCCAGGTGAGCAGGCAGACAGACGAGGCGGGTAACTGGCAGGTAACTGGTGGACGCTCCCAGGTGAGCCGGCAGACAGACGAGGCAGGTAACTGGCAGGTAACAGGTGGGCGCTCCCAGGTGAGCGGGCAGACAGACGAGGCAGGTAACAGGCGGGTGCTCCCAGATGAGCGGGCTGACGGACACAGCATGTAACAGGCGGGTGCTCCCAGGTGAGCTGGCAGACAGACGAGGCAGGTAACTGGCAGGTAACTGGTGGGTGCTCCCAGGTGGGCGATCTGACAGACAAGGCAGGCGGATGCTCCCAGGTGAGCGGACAGATAGCCAAGGCAGGTAACAGGCAGGTAACAGGTGAGCGCTCCAGGTGAGCAGGCTGGCAGGCTCGGCAGGTAACGAGCAGATAACAGGCTGGCAGGCAGGACGAGAAGTCAGGCTAGCAGCGGGACCTGAGGGCTGAAGCACAGATCAGACACAGTGCAAACAACTTTGCTCGGGCACCTCCATTTTGGAGGAGGTGCCTTATATATGGGAAGTCCTGCGGCAATTGGCCGGGGACTCCTTAGGACGACGCGTGCGGCCCCTTTAAGAGAGGGTGAGCGCGCGCGCGCCCTAAGCACAGTGCCCGGGAAGGAACGCGCGCCGGCAGCAGCGAGGGAAGGAGCGCTGGAGGACACCGCGCGCTGAACAGGAAGGTGAGAGGGACGGCGTCTCTGCCTAGCAGGAGGCAGAGACGCCGATGCAACACAGGGTATAAGCAATACAACAACATATGTACAAGAAGTTTTGTCTTTATAGGTCACGTCGCTTCCGTAACCAGGTGTCCATGTCACCCAAGATGTATTTTGAGGGACCCGTCCCAAACCCTCCACGTAGGCCCTGGGGTGGCTACAGGGCATCGATAATCCGGCGTTGGACCACGTCTTCAGCCACCTCCACGGGTTTTTGTTCTGTGGTCTGGCACAAAAAGGCACTTAACAGGTGCAACTATTTACAAGGTACAGTTCCGGTTATTCATTGTCCATAACCTGTTAGTCCATAAACCCTGTCGGGTAACTAGAGAAACATAATTAGTATTCAGGTAACAAACACAAAACATTCCAACATTTGCAATATACAGGTATATATATATATCACATTTAAATTCTCCAGCGAGCGGGCATTTGACCTCTAGTGCTCCTGGTGGACCTACGTAACACACTATCTGGTGGTGTTCTTTCTGTTTCCACCCCTTGTGTAGTGGGCTCACTAGTGTCTGCACTACAGGTGTTTGGAGATGTTACGGGTAGGCTGGGCAGCTTTCTGCGTACTCTTTGGCTTACCACGGGCACGGCAGGCTCACTACTAGCAGAGGGTTGATTCTCCTGGGCTGCTGGTATGGAATCTTCTGCCTCCGGGGCCGGTTGCTCTCCCAACACTACTTGCTCTTCTGTAGGCCCTTGAAGGGCTGGCTGGAGAAAGGTATGGACGGGTACCACAATAGTGTTGTTAATTTGTGTCCAGGACCAGGGAAATTCTCCGAGTACTGTACTGACCATTTCTTCCCTTTCCTCTGCGGGTTGAGAGCTATCTTGGTCTTCATCAGTGCTTTGCAGCTGCTCGGGACACTTCTTCAGGTGGTCTCTGGAGACAGTGGCTGTGGTCTCTCCTCCATTCTTACTGATAACGCATACTTACGGATTTTCATGGCTTGATGGCAGTACTGTGTATGGTTCCTTCTCCCACTGGTCATCCAACTTATGGAGCCGCCTCTTCCTCTTCAAGACCTGCTCTCCAGGTGCCATGGGAGCAGCGGGAGCATGCTGGTTGTAAATCCTCTCTTGCCTTTCTCTTGCTTGAGACAGACTTCTCTCAACACTCTCCTGCACTTTCCGGTACTGCTGCTGCCGTTCTGTATCCCAGTCTGCCTCTGGCGAGGTGTCCTCAGGTGTCAGGACTCCCAAATCCAGGTCAATAGGCAGCTTACCAGGTCTTGCTCTCATTAGGTAAGCCGGGGTGCAGTTGGTGGAATTTACTTGGATGTGGTTATACAAGTCCACCAGATCAGGCAGTTTCTCAGGCCACAGACTGCGTTCTTCCAGGGGCAACATTTTCAGCAAGTCTATCACCACCTGATTCATCTTCTCGCATAATCCGTTGGTTTGGGGGTGATAGGGCATTGTCCTTATCTTCTTGCAGCCATACAGGTTGCAGAACTCCTGGAAGACCTCCGCTTCGAAGGCTGGACCTTGGTCAGTCAACACTTGCTCCGGATACCCGCAGAAGTGCTGCTGGAAGGCTCTAGCTGCTGTCTGAGCTGTTAAGTCCTTGACAGGGACCACCACCAGGAACCGGGAGTAGTGGTCTACGATGGTGAGGGCGTAGACGTACCTGGACCTACTTGGAGCCAGCTTCACATGGTCCAGGGCTACCAGTTCTAGTGGCTGCTTGGTGATGATGGACTGCAGGGGGGTCTTCTGGCTGGCACGGTCCTTTCTTCTCAGGTTGCACGGGCCGCAGTCTCTGCACCATCCATCTCACAATGGCCCCTCTCATGCCTACCCAGAAGAACCGTTCACGCAACAGCAACTCCAACTTCTTCCATCCAAAGTGCCCTGCTCTGTCGTGGTATGCCTCCAGGACCATAGCCGCGTCTCATCTCGGGACCACTACCTGCCAGGTCAGCTCATGTGTCCGGGAGTTGACAATTCTCCGGCACAGCTTCCCCTTGTAGAGAAACAGTTTACTCTTCTCCTTCCAGAGCTGTTTGGTTTCTTCCGGAGCGTCTGGGTCAAGGCGGGCATCAGCCTGTGTCAGCATCTCTTTTACCAGGTGGACGGCTGGGTCACTGTCTTGCGTCTCCGCCCAGCCGTAGTGGGGTAAGGGATTGAACATGACAGAGTGCCTGTCCCTTACACGGTGGGAACACTGGGTAATCCCACGATGGTGGAACGCAGGGAGTTCAATCTCTTCCAGTTCTTCTGGATCTTCCCCACCATCCGGCAAGTTCGGCATCCTAGACAGGGAGTCTGCGTTGGCATTTGCGCCCGGTATTTGATGGTGAACTCATAGTTGGATAGGCGGGCCATCCATCTCTGCTCCAGGGCACCAAGTATTGCAGTGTCCAGGTGTGTCAACGGGTTGTTGTCCGTGTACACGGTGAACTTGGAAGAGGCAAGGTAATGTTTAAAGTGCTCGGTCACTGCCCATACCACCGCGAGGAACTCTAGCTTGAAGGAGCTGTAATTTTCAGGATTCCTTTCTGTGGGCCTGAGCTTCCTGCTGGCATAAGCGATCACTCGTTCTCAAACCTGCTGGATCTGGGACAGCACCGCCCCTAGCCCGATGTTGCTTGCGTCTGTGTGGAGAATAAAAGGCTGGCCGTAATCAGGGTACGCCAGGATTTCATCCCCCGTGAGGGCCATCTTCAGCCAGTGGAAAGACTCATCCTCCAGCTTGTCCCATTTGAAGGGCGGATTCTGGTTTTTGGCCTTTCTGGACTGGCCTATCAGGAGGTCCTGCATAGGAGCTGCCATTTTGGTGAACCCGGAGATGAATCTTCGGTAGTAGCCTACCAACCCGAGGAACTGCCGCACTTCCTTTATCCTGGAGGGCCTTGGCTAGTACTTAATCACTGTGATCTTATCAGGGTCTGGAGCTACTCTGTCAGCACTCACCACGTGTCCCAGGTACTATACCTTTGGCTTCAGTAGATGACACTTGGAGGGTTTCACCTTTAGGCCGTAGCCTGCCAGGGCGTCAAACACCTCTGCCAGGTGTCTCAGATGGTCTTCGTATGTTTTGGAATACACGATGACATCGTCCAGGTATAGCAGGACCGTCTCGAAATTCCTGTGCCCCAGGCAACACTCCATCAACCGCTGGAAGGTCCCTGGTGCGTTGCAGAGCCCGAACAGCATACAGTTGAATTTGCTGAGACCCATCGGGGTGGTGAATGCGGTCTTCTCCTTGTCGGCCTCTGCTACAGGAACCTGCCAGTACCCGCTAGTAAGATCCAAAGTGGAGAAGAAGTTAGCAGACTTTAATGCAGCTAAAGATTCCTCTATCCTAGGTAACGGGTGCGCATCTTTGTGTGTGATACGGTTGACCTTCCTGTAGTCTACACACATTCTCATGGTGCCATCTTTCTTTTTCACAAGAACTAGTGGAGCTGCCCAGGGGCTACAGCTGTCCCTGATTACCCCAGCCTCCTTCATTTCTCGCAACATTCCCTTGGCAATCTGATAGTGTGCAGGGGGTACAGGTCGGTATCTTTCCTTTATGGGTGGATGGTCTCCTGTGGGGATGTGGTGTTCTACCCCATTTACTTGCCCAAAGTCTAGCGGGTGTTTGCTAAAGACTCTTTCGTACTCCTGCACCACCCGGTAGACTCCCTGTTTTTGGTGTGAAGGAGTGGAGTCGGTGCCCACATGCAGCTTCTGACACTAGTCCTCCATTTGTTTCTTGGAGCCGTTGCCCTCCTCTGGTTGAGATGGAGGCAAGGGTTCCACGGCCTTTATAGAGTTTTGGTTAACGGTGAATAATTTGGCTAGAGTGGCATACCGGGACAAGTATACTTCTCTTTTCCCAATGTTTAGGATACGGACGGGTACCCTCCCATGGCGTGCATCGACCACCCCCGTGCTGTCAAAATGGTGGGCCTACTGTCTGAGTGTAGCGCCCCGAGGGCTCGGCCGCTACAGGGGTATTGCACCTCTGCCAGAGGTGTGATATTCCACTCCCGGGTAAGGATGGAGTATGGACCAGGGCTCAGGTAGCTGCATACAGCACACACACCCCATTTCCGGGGGACAGTTCAACGGTGCTCCCATTAGACAGTAATGCAGGCACGACAGACCATGTCCCTGGCTGGAGTGGGGAGGGGGGAGGAAAACCCGGTGATGTAGGAGCAGAAGGGGACGGTTCCTGAGCGTAGATAGGAGCCCATTGGTTGCTGGTCACCTGGGCTCATGTTTTAGAGGGAAGTATAAAAGGTGGGCACCATCTTAGATAGGGAGTTGAAGCAGAGTCTGTTCAGTCAGAGAAGACAGGGAGCAGAGGCTCTGTTGGAGCTCTGCTCAGAGGCAGGCCTAGAGGGTGAAGGCCGGAACCAGAAGGAAGGAACAGAAACAGAAAGGAACAGAAAGGAACAGCAAAGAAAAGAGAAGTACCCAAAGTGTAGAAGGGCTCAGGAACAAGAAGGTGGAAGGGACCCTAAGAACCCATGAGAATACCGGGTGAAGGGTCAGGCAGATTAAGGGTACCGGATCCCAAGTTGGTGGAGGAGAAACTACCCTCAGCCAAAGACCGGACGTCGTGATCACGACACCTCATCAAACACCGTTATCACGACACCTCATCAAACCTGCTAGGAAAGCACCATAAAGGACAGCGGGGAACGGGGCCCACGTTTACCCGGGCAGATCCGCGTCAGCTGGACAAAAGTTGGTCACTGGTGAGGCAGGCCAGAGAAAGGATAAAAGGGGGTTCTGGGTCATGCTCCTAAATTGCCTGGGGGTTGGCTGAGCCCCTCACCTGGTGGACGCAGCACGGCTCCGGCGGTCATTGCCTGTACAGAAGTGACCCGGAGCATATGAACTGTGAGTAAAAGGCATTGGACTGCAGTACGTTGTTTGTGTGTTCCTTGCTCCTCCAGCACTAACGGTACCAGGACTCTCCTACCATCACCCTCACCATCCATTGCACTGCCCTGCGGTTACACTCTTATACAGTCTCAGCTGCACACACCATCAGCCCCAGCGGTCTGCATTGCAGCGGCGGTTAACCCTGACCGCAATCCACGGGTGGCGTAGTCGGACATCACTTAAAACTTATGAAGGGACTACCACTGGTCTGACCACCCTGAGCCACGGGACTGGGCCGCCACTACTACCCCCATCGCCTCCCTATTGCCCGGTTTTCTAGTGCCCCATGGCCCAGGGGGCGAGTCATGAGTAGACGGGTTCTACCACAGCTTGGTAGTCCCTTCCTCTTAACCCAATTGCACTCCGGCACCAGATCATCATCTCACTTTTAGGGGGCATGACGATAGGGAACGGGTCACTCATCCTTACACTACCAATCTCACCACCAGACAGTTCTACCTGTTGCCTTTTCATCAGGGCTCTGATCTCTTTTTGTAGGACACGCTGCTGGCTGGAGCTGGCGTTCACCGCAACCTGCTGTAATATGAGAATTATCTCTGCAAGACAATTTTCAATAACATTAGTACCCAAGGTTATCTTAGGGTGGCTTTCACGACGGTCAATGTCCACAATAATCAGTCCTTGCGCTGGCAGTTCAACTTTACTGATTTTTATGGTCACCTCCTTGAATCCCACCTGCGGTACGGGCTGACCATTGCTGGCGATGATGCTCAAATCGTCATCTGGGTAGCGGGTAATATCCGTGTCATTCCAGTGCCGCTTAAAAAACACATAGGGGATGGTGGTTACCTGTGACCCGGTGTCCAGTAGTGCACTCATAGGAATGCCATCCAGCACCACAGGCAAGACCGTCATCCCCCTACGTACTTATCACGCCAGCTCGATGGGCCTGATGATCTTATGCCTGGGGATCGGCCCTCTGCCCCAGGTTGGGCCCGTTTAAATGACAGTACCTTGCCATATGTCCTGGTTGGTTGCAGCGGTGGCAGATGGGTTGTCTGTCCTGGTTGTAGCGGTCGCTGGGCCTTCCTCTGGATGATGGGATCCTCCTCTGTCGACTCCAAGGGACGTCCTCCGGACGAGGGCATCTTCAAAACAATGTTCCCACTATTAGGAAGTGGGTCTCCCATAGTGTTGGATGAGGTTGCTTTATTATTTTACTTTTATTGCAGAAGACATTGGCTTCAGCTGGAATGGGCGTGATGGTAAGTATGGTTTAATTTAGAACAATAAAGAATTGTGTGTTTATTTAAATTAAAGGACTTTATTCTGGGTGTTTGTGGTTTTTTTTTAACTTTGACTATGGGGTTAGTAATGGGGGTGTCTTATAGACGCCTCTTCATTACTAACCTGGGCTTGATGTCAGCTGGCATTATAAGCTGACATCAACCCCAGCCTTATTACCCCACTGCCACCGCTACTGGACAGTGGGAAGAGCGAGATTAAGTGCCAGAATTGGCGCATCCTATGGATGCGCCATTTCTGGGACAGCTAACGGCTGGTATTTCTAGCCTGGGAGGGGGCCAGCATTCATGGCACCCTTCCTGGGCTATTAATATCAGCCCCCAGCTGTCTGCCTAGCCTTTGCTAGCTATTAAAATAGGGGGGACCCCACGTCATTTTTTTGGGGGGTCCCCCATTTTAATAGCTAGTAAAGGCTAGGCATTCAGCTGGGGGCTGATATTAGTAGCCTGGGAAGCTCCGTGGGTATTACCCCCTTCCCAGGCTTCAAACATCTGCCCCAGCCGTCTGCTTAACCTCCGCTAGAGACTAAAATTACGGGGAACCCCACGCAAATTTCTTTTTTAAATAAATCCTTTATTTTAACACTATATGACAAGTACAGTAATCAACACTGTCACTGTACTTCTTATATATGTGACAGACATGTTTCTATCTAATCTATGTGGGATGCTCTATTCTTTCTGTTATAAATTGTTGGGTACAGTTGCTGAATTGCCGGCCGGCTTTTTTAAAGAGGCGGTGCATGAAAACACTATTATTTTTTTTAATAAATCCTTTAACACTAAATGACAAGTACAATAAGCAACACTGTCACTGTACTTCTAACATATGTGACTGACATGTTTCTATCTATCTAATCTATGTGTGATGCTATATTCTTTGTATTCTAAATTGTCGGGTACCGATGCTGAATTGTCGGCCGGCATTTTTAAAGAGACGGTGCATGAAAACACTATTATTTTATTTAATAAATCCTTTAACACTAAATGACAAGTACAGTAAGCAACACTGTCACTGTACTTCTTATACATGTGACTGACATGTTTCAATCTATCTAATCTATGTGTGATGCTCTATTCTTTCTGTTTTAAATTGCCGGGTACCGGTGTATGCCGCTGCTGAATTGCCGGCTTTTCATGTAATACATTCTACATTATTATTAGTTGTTTTCCGTCATGTAGAATTAACCTCCAAGGAAAGAAAGGGTTTATTTTCATTCCAATATTTGTGTCCCATTGACTTGCATTGGTTTCCGGTATCGGAATCGGCGATATCCGATATTTTTTGGGTATCGGTCCGATCCAATCCGATCCGATATTTCCCAATATCGGAAGGTATCGCTCAACACTACTTATCAGTTATAATTCCACCAGCGGCACTAAAAACCCGCTCTGATAAAACACTGGCGGGAGGGCAAGCCAGGACCTCCAAGGCATAGAGAGCCACTTCATTACACGTATCCAGCTCGGATACCCAATAATTATAAGGCACAGAGGAATCACGGAGGACGTTGGTAGAGTCAGCAAGGTACTCCCTCAGCATCTTCCCAAACTTTGCACTCCTTGTAAGAGTACCTCGCGTGTCAGGGTCTGTGCGATGGGAGGGGCTGAGAAAACTCTCCCAGAACTTTGACAGTGTTCCCCTGCCTCTGCTGTATTGAAGTTGTGTCTCTCTCGTCTGTAGTCCTTGGTTGTCCAACGAAGTGTGCCCTCTGCCGCCAGCGTTTTCAGATGGGAATTTTTTTAATAGCTCCGCAACAAGCGCCTTCTGGTACAACCCCATTTTTGTAGACCTGTCCGCCTCAGGAATAAGAGATATAAAGTTCTCCTTGTAGTGTGGGTCTAGAAGTGTCACCAACCAGTAATAACTGTCACCCAATATTTTGAAAATGCGAGGGTCATGGGAAAGGCAGCATAACATAAACTCAGCCATGCGTGCCAGACTACTAACAGGCAAGATTTCTGTGTCCTCACCAAGAGGATGACTGACCATGCTCCCCTCCTCTTCCTCCTCCTCCTCCTCTCTGTCCTCTGGCCATCCACGCTGAACATATGGTATGACAACTGTGCAGGTAGTACCGTCTATAACGCATTAAACTAGCTCCTGTCCTTCCTCCTTCTCCTCTTCTTCCTCATTGTCACCCAATCCACATTGGGATGAGATAAGGCTGGGCTGTGTGTAATCACCCTGTATGGTTCTTTGCTCCATCTCATCATGCTCCACCTGCAATACATCCTCTTTGATTGTGAGTAGAGAGCGTTTTGTAGAATGGTACATAAGTCTGACATCCATGTCCACTCCTGAGGTCTTATGTGTGGAGTCTGAACTGAATACCGACGGCCTTGTTGATGCTGGTACTCAACAACTGCCCTCTTCTGCTCACAAATCCTTCCCAATATCTGCAGTGTAGAGTTCCAACACGTGGGGACATCACACACCAGTCTATGAGCCGGAAGCTGCAAACGCTGCTGAAACACGGCAAGGGCGGCGGAAGCTGTAGGTGACTTTCTAAAATGGGCACAGAGGCGGCGTACTTTAACAAGCAGATCCGGCAGCTCCGGGTAGGATTTGAGAAACCGCTGAACCATGAGGTTAAGCACATGGGCCAGGCATGGTACTAGTGTGAGCTCGCCTTGCCTCAGAGCCACCACCAGGTTCCGGCCATTGTCACACACGACCATGCTTGGCTGTAGGTTCAGCGGTGTGAGCCACAGATCTGCCTGCTCTTTCAGAGCTGTTTGTCACCTAAGCATATTAGCTTCAGCACAGCCTGTTGCTGCTTGGCCGAGTCAGTGCTGCAGTGCTTCCAGCTTGTGACTGATGTGGTCATTTCGGAGATGGAGGCTGAAGAGGAGGAGGAGGCTGAGGAGGATGAGATGCAGGAGCTGTAGAATGTGGGGGCAACCCTGATTGATCTAGGGCCCGCAATCCTTGGAGTCGGGAGGACGTGTTCCGTCCCAAGGTCCGACTGGCTTTCCGGCTTCCACTATAACCCAGTGTGCCATCAGTGATATGTACTATCCCTGCCCACAAGCACTTGTCCACGTGTCCGTGGTTAGGTGGACATTCCCCGTAACTGCGTTGTTGAGGGTATGGCTAATGTTTTGGGACACGTGCTTGTGTAATGCGGGGATGGCACACCGGGAGAAATAGTGGCGGCTGTGGACCGAGTACCGAGGGATGGCCTACACCATCAGGTTGCGGAATGCTTCCATCTCCACGAGCCTAAAAGTCAACATTTCGAGTGCAAGCAGTCGTGAAATGTGAGAATTTAGTAGTGTGGCCTGTGGGGCGTTAGCTGCATATTTGCACTTGCGTTCCAAAGACTGGGGTATGGACAACTGAACGCTGCGCTGGGACAAGGACATAGATGTGCTTCCTGATGCTGCTACTTGAGAGTGTGCAACGACAGGTGCAGGGCAGGAGGCATTTTCGCATGGACAGGGGATTGGCTTGCATGCACAATAGCGGAAGAAGCAAAGGTGCCACCCGCAGACTGTTCTTGGACAATGGGGTTCGGCCCACAAAGTCGGGTGCTTTGCTGCCATGTGCCTGATCATGTTGGTGGTGGTCAGGCTGGTTGTTTTGCCACCCCTGCTGATGCTGGCCTGGCAGGTGGTTCAAATGACCTTTTTGGGGTTATCGACAGAGTCTTTAAAAAACAACCAGAGTCGGGAAGACCTAACCGTTGTACTGGCAACTTCCTTCGTGTTGGTGTTACGGGGAATAGTTGCCTGCCTTCTGTCTGCGGCCACTAGACTGCTTCTTCCTGCCCGTTGGGGTGCTCTGCCTCCCTCCCCCTGTGTGCTGCTGTCCTCGCTCTGCATGTCCTCCTGCCAGGTTGGGTCAGTTACTATATCATCCACCACCTCGTCTTCCACTTCAGCACCCTGGTCCTCCTCCTGACTTTCTGGCAATTGTGTCTCATCATCGTCCACCTCTTGTGACACTTTCCCACCGTCGTCTTGGTGTGACCGTGGCTGCTCAAATATTTGGGCATCGCTACATGCAATTTCCTCTTGCCCCCCTTCAAGTGGACCGGGCGAGAGGCCCGAATCTATAAAAGGATAAGTGATCAGCTCTTCAGAGTGTTCAAGTGTGGGATCAGTTGTCTCCGGGCACTCGGCTTGGTGGGAGGAAGGAGGATCAGGGTGAGGAACATGCGGTCCAGACTCACGGCTACTGAGACTTGACCATGTGGAAGACAGGGTGGTGGTGGTGGTGGTGGTGGCTAAGTGACTGGAAGCATTATCCGCTATCCAACCAACAACCTTTTGACACTGCTCTGGGTTCAATAGTGGTGTGCTGAGATCCCCTAGGAATTGGGACAGGAAGATGAAGATGTGAGTGTTTGTTGTGGCACAATTTCAGCTTGCCCATGGCCTTGTCCTCAGCCTCTGCATGCACCATCACCATCACGTCCAGTTCCCCGTCCCTTGCCACGTGCCTTGCCCATTTTAAATGGAGGACAGTATCTTCCACGCTCACTACAAATGACTGAGTTTGGAGCAAACTTATATGTGATCCGTGTGATGGAGAAAACAGCGTCTTAAATACCTGGCTTGTAGGTAACTAGTTTGAACAGCAAACTGCGGTGAATTGCTTCACTGACACACTAAAGGAAATTTTTAATGGAGGCCAGAAATGGCAGTATTTTCTGACAACGTATATGTGATCCGTTTGACGGAGAAAACACAGTTTTAGATACCTGGCCTGTAGGTAACTAGTTTGAACAGCAAACTGGTGTGAATTGCTTCTCTGACACACTGAAAGAAATTTTTAATGGAGGCCAGAAATGGCAGTATTTTCTGACAACGTATATGTGATCCTTGTGACGGAGAAAAAAAGAGTTTTAAATACCTGGCCTGTAGGTAACTAATTTGAACAGAAAACTGGTGTGAATTGCTTCACTGACACACTGAAAGAAATTTTTAATGGAGGCCAGAAACGGCAGTATTTTCTGACAACGTATATGCGATCCTTGTGACGGAGAAAACAGAGTTTTAAATACCTGGCCTGTAGGTAACTAGTTTGAACAGCAAACCGGTGTCAAAAACTTCGCTGACACAGTGATAAAAATTGGAATGGAGGCCAGAAATGGCAGTATTTTCTGACAACGTATATGTGATCTGTGTGACGGAGAAAACAGTGTTTTAAATACCTGGCCTGTAGGTAACTAGTTCAAACAGCAAACTTTTGTCAAAAACTTCGCTGACACAGTGAAAAAAAATTGCATTGAAGGCCAGAAATGGCAGTATTTTCTGACAACGTATATGTGATCCATGTGACGGAGAAAACACGGTTTTAAATAGCTGGATTTCTAGCGCTGTAATATGGAAAGGACCTGGCTGTATTCTGCAGTGCCAACAAGCAAATGGAGCAGAAAAATAGTGTTCTCTGGATTGCTTTTAAGCAAATAATGAGGATTAAAATCCAAAAAAAGTATTCCTGGCCCCAGGGCCGGCGTCATCACCCACCGCACCCGGGCAAGTGACGGGGCCCTGAGCAGGCAGGGGGCCCACTCGACGTCAGGACCTGTGTGCGGAGGAGAGCAGTGTCAGCGCCCGCTCCCCTCCACTTGCTCAGGGCCCCAGCAGCTGGCACAATACTTACCTCTCCACGTGCCTCTGCAGCAGCTCCGGTATCTTCCGCGTCCTTTGACTGTGACGTCTCAGGTCAGAGGGTGCGGTGACGTCTTTACACCGCGCTCTCTCCTGAGCCGTCACAGCGCAGAGCGAGAAGACGCCGGAGTCGCTGTAGTCCAGAGCTGAGCAGCGGCATTAGAGATGTGAGGTGAGTATTTTTTTTTTTTTTTTTAATGTATGGAGGCATGGGGCATTATAAGGGGGGGGGGGCGTGACATCCTGCATGGGGCATTAAAAGGGGGAGAAGTGACATCCTGCATGGGGCATTATAAGGGGGGGTACGACATGCTGCATGGGGCATTAAAAGGGAGGGAAGTGACATCCTGCATGGGGCATTAAAAAGGGGGGATTGATATACTGCATGGGGCATTATAAGGGAGGAGGGGGGTTACATCCTGCATGGGGCAATAAAAGGGGGGGAAGAGACCTCCTGCATGGGGCATTATAAGGGGGGGTACGACATGCTGCATGGGGCATTAAAAGGGGGGGAAGTGATATCCTACATGGGGCATTAAAAGGGGGGGATTGACATACTGCATGGGGCATTATAAGGGAGGAGGGGGGTTATATCCTGCATGGGGCATTAAAAGGACAGGAGTGACATCCTGCATGGGGCATTAAAAGGTGTGGGTGTGACATCCAGCATGGGGCATTAAAAGGGGGGAAGTGACATCCTGCATGGGGCATTAAAAGGGGGGGTGACATACTGCATGGGGAATTATAAGGGAGGGGGTGTGTGCCATCCTGCATGGGGCATTAAAAGGGGGGAAGTGACATCCTGCATGGGGCATTAAAAGGGGGGGAGTGACATCCTGCATGGGGCATTATAAGAGGGGGTGACATAATGCATGGGGCAATATAAGAGGGGGTTGACATCCTGCATTGGGCATTATATGGGGGGGAACAGCCTGCATGGGGCATTATAAGGGGGGAACAGCCTGTGTGAGGCATTATGTGGGGGGAACAGCCTGCATGGAGCGTTATATGGGGGCTAGTATTCTGTATGGAACATTATATGGAGGCCGGTATCCTGTATGGAGTGTTATATGGGGGCCAGTATCTTGTATGGAGCATTTCATGGGGGCCAGTATTCTGTATGGAGCAATTCGCTGATTTCTGAGCTATTGTAGAATTTACAATAGATATCGCTCATGTAATGTAAGAAGTGAAATCTTTGGCATTGTACTGTATATATTTCTCGGCGGTATCTGTGCATCATGAATCGTGGTATGAGTTAAAGGGGCCCACTGAAACTCTTTCGCCCAGGGCCCACAAAAACCTGGAGCCAGCCCTGCCTGGCCCCTGAGTCCTGGGACTTTGTATAGAAATATCTAACAGCAGCAGAAGGTAGAATTGGAATGGAGCCTCTTGTGCTATATGCACTGCAGTCTGCTATATACCCTGCTTGATATCTCTGCAGATGGATTAGTTAGTCGTCAAAAGGACTGTTTGTTAAAATGGATATGTGTAATGTACGGTTTTTCTCCCTGTGCTACCTAATACACAAGCAAATCTCTCCCTGACGCAGCAGCACCTCTTCCTACTCTGCCTGCTTCCAGAGTGACTGTGATGAGCACGGCGGCGCCAGGTCTGATATAGACCTGATGACGCTGTGCGGCCATCCAGTCACTGTAATGCCACAACCACCTTGGCTGCGGCATTACAATGAGTGGCAGGCAATCCCTACATGTTGATTGGCACTCTAAAGAGCGCCAAACATGCAGGGAGGGGACCCGAGCATCTCGCAAATACTCGGTGAGCTCCGAGCATCTCGAGTACTGAGATGATCGGGCCAGTACTGAGTACTTACGAGTATGCTCACTCATCACTAGTAGCCATGTTGGTTGTGGCATTACAGTGATTGGCTGGTCGCACAGTGTCATCAGATCTATATCAGACCTGGTGCCGCCATGCTCGTCACAGTCATTAAGGAATAAGACAGTGTAGGGAGAGGTGCTGCTGAACTAGGGAGAGATTTGCTTGTTTCTAGTTAGTGACAGTCCTCATGCCAAGACATATGATTAATGTCCTGCATTAGATGCTTAGTATCTTTTATCATACCTGGTGATCCCTCATATGTCTTGGCATGAGGACTGTAATTGGATAACATGTGATGTTGTCCAGTTATATTCCTCAATACCTCACGATAAGGCATTGAGGGTTTTGCAATATTTTTTTAATCAAATTGACGTTTTCACTGATGGTGTCAAGGAATTTTTGTTATTGAGTTTGGAATTTCTTTTGAAGAGTAATTTTTTCATCTTCAATGATAAATTTTACTTACGTCTTTGCTTTTGTCCGATGGGCTCTAAGTTTTCCCCTTCACTGGCCAATGTTTATATGAAAAGATGGGAGGAAGAATATATTTTCAGTGAATGTTGTCCATATAGGAACAATATTTGGTGGTGCGGGAGATTCATTGATGACATGATCCTCATATGGGGTCTGTCGTCGGGGTCTCCCGCACCACCTGTTACAGAATTTTTAAATTATCTGGAGGATAACAACTATAATTTAAAATTCACTATGGAGATTCACAAGGAGTCAACTCCGTTTTTGGATGTCTTATTGACTGGTTGTGTGAGTACAGGGAAAATTACCTCTAAACTTTACCGCAAGCCCCTCAGCGGTAATTCTCTCTTGAGAGCTGAAAGTAGTCACCCAAAACATCTAATAAAAAAATTACCAGTGGGTGAGTTCATTAGAGCTAGACGCAATTGCAGTGAACAAGAGGGTTTTGAGGAGGAAACTAAAACCTTGTCAGCGAGACTAAAATCTAGGGATATGAAAAATGGATGATCGATAGGGCTGTATCTATAGCTACATCTAAAGATAGAGAAGGTTTGTTGACACAATCAGAAAAACATAGTTCCAATCAGGCGAAATCGTCATTAACTTTCTCTACGCCATATAGTGATCATTTTTACAACATTAAACAAATTTTTCTCAAGAATTTACGCATATTATATCAGGATGACAAATTGTCTAATATATTGGAAGCAGGCTGCAGGGTGTTTTCAATGAAAGGTCAGGATCTACGCAATATGTTGTCACCCAGAGTATTTTTGGATAACAAAGTACAAAGTCCCACCTGGCTGAAATATGTCGGTATGTATAAATGTGGTGAAAATAGATGCTGTATGTGCAAACATGTCGCTATGGGTTCAAGTTTCTCTGATCTACACACAGGTAGAAAATATGACATAGAGTCTTATATAAATTGTAACACCTCCCATGTTGTCTATATGGCAACTTGTGTCAGCTGTTCAAAATATTATATAGGCTGTACTACCAGAGCCCTTAAAGCAAGAATATCAGAACATATTACAGGAGCAAATCCTGCCTCAAAATCCATCAGGTTATCAGGTCTCTCCAAACATTTCAGAGAGGTACATGCGGGCAATAATTAGGAAAAAATGCTCCATAACAAAGAAAAATGATGGATATTGAAATTAAATGCACGGATACCGCAAGGTATGAATTATAGATCAGATCTAATGTTTTTTTCATTAAATTATACATATATGCTTGCATTTACAATATTATATGCATGTTTTGTTCTGTGCATTTGACTCGCCCCCAGAGCCCTGGGGTACTCGGCAGCCGGGCCGGTGGATGCTGGTGGGGGATATCACGTATGGGGTACTCGGCAGCCGGGCCGGTGGATGCTGGTGGGGGGATATCACGGTGGCTGGCCCGGTCCGTGGCCCAGGGCGGTCAACAAAAAGGAAGGGGTTTTGGGTTTATATGGGGTTGTGGAATAGTTTGTGACGCCACCTGTGGTGCCTGGTAAGGTCTACCAGCGCTGCGACAGTCATCTGAGGCAGATGTTAGGGCAGCTTATGATGGAACGGCTCCCCACAGGTGGAGCGAGCCTCAGGGCAGCGTGGGGAAATGGATGGTGGTACAGGTGAGAGACGGCCAAGACAGTTCAGGGAGAAATGACAGACACACGGGGGTTCGCTTCGGTACCTTTACTGGTGTAGATGCAGGTATGGTCCAGGGTACTCGGTACGAAGGGTGCACTTCTGGACTCTCCCCAGTGAGCGGGTATAGGACCTCCTGATCCATTGCTTTCACTTGCTAAGCTTCTGACCTGCCTGGAGCTAGGCCTGGCTTAATTACTGTCTCTCTCTCTCTCTCTTGCACATGCTGACCTGGTGGTAGGGCCTTCTCTTGGAGATCACTCTCCCTGGTCGCTGGGGCCTCCGTGACTCCTAGCCCTGGTACGGTAGTCAGCGTTGGTCAACATGGGACTTGTAGTCCTCCAGGTATCCGGTGGTCCCTACTGGGTATAAAGGGACCCTGTAGGCGCGGACCCGGTGTCCGTTGTATAGTTCGGGGTGAGCCTGGTGCGCTCCTCTGCCCAATCAACTCCTCTCTCCTCTCCTCCTTGCCGTCGACCACACTCGGGGCCCTCAAAACTCAACACGTGCTGTAGGCCTTAGCTCGCCTAAGCACAGCAGCCAGCGTGCTGCGACTTCACTGGTCTAAGTGCCAGCACACTCTCTTCTCTGACTAAAGACTGAGCTGCCTGGCTCCACCCTCCCTATATATATCCCTAACGGGCTCCCTCTGGTGGTGTGAGGTGGTAGGGTAGAGGTGTGTGAATGTGTGAGGGCCTCTTGTGGAGAGGTTCATGCATGCACCCTACTGGGTTCTGTGGCAGCTGTGTGTAGCAGGGCGCCACACATTTATATGGCAAATTTATTACATATATAATTTTTTTTTTTCTCCTAAGTTTATATCTGAATATTCTATGAGAATTTGTTGCACGCAAATCTTGTCTAAGTAGAAGTTAATATCCTAATTTGTATACTAATCTATCTCACATATTTAGGGGTGGTCATAGGTTTTATTATAAATGTGTTGTTTTTTAATTCATTTGTATACTGACGAATAAGGGGCTGTGTCCTCGAAACGCTTCCAGTTGTTCCCCTCCTAGGGACATGTTGTGATTTTTAATTTTGGAATAAAAGGATTTATCGCATGTGGCACCGGATTTTACCTTTCTGATTTAAAACTGTGGTTTGTCCGTCACACGGGTCACATATAAGTTTGCTCCAAATTCAGTCATTTGTTGTGAGTGTGGAAGATATTGTCCTCCATTTAAAATGGGCAAGGCACGTGGAAAGGGACGGGGAATTGGACGTGATGGTGATGATGGTGCATGCAGAGGCCAAGGCCATTGGCAAGCTGAAATTGTGCCACAACAAACACCCACATCTTATCGCTTGACCTTCCTGTCCCAATTAATAGGGGAACGCAGAACACCACTATTGAACACAGAGCAGTGTGAAAAGGTTATTGGTTGAATAGCAGATAATGCTTCCAGTCACTTAGTCACCACCACCACTTTGTCTTCCACACGGTCAAGTCTCAGTAGCTGTGAGTCTGGACCGCATATTCCTCACCCTGAACCTCCGGGTGACGGAGAAATGACAGCTGGAGTAGATACGGTTTCTGTGGCACCCTGCTACAACAGGTACCACAGGACCCAAAAGGGTGCATGGACGGACTTCTCCACAAGAGGCCCTCATTACAAACAAACACCTCCACCCTTCCACCTCATACCACCAGAGAGAGCCATGTTAGGGACATATATAGGGAGGGTGGAGCCAGGCAGTTCAGTTAGTCTCTCAGTCTGAGAGAGAGCGTGCTGACGCTGAGAGCAGTGAAGACGCAGCACGTCTGCTGCTGTATTGAGGGCCCCGAGTGTGGCCGGAGGCAAAGAGGAGAGGAGAGAGGAATTGAGGGGGCAGAGGAGCATCATAGGCTCACCCCAAGACACAAACCGGACACCGGGTCTGCGCCTACAGGGTCCTCTATACCCAGTAGGGACTACCGAGCATACCAGGAGGACTACAAGTCCCTGGTCGACATGAAGCTAGACCCTTGACAGGACTAGGAACCACGAAGGCCCCGGCGTCCAGGGATAGTGGTTGCCAGAGAAAGGTCCCTACTACCAAGCGACAGCTGAAGGAACAGCACGACACAGAAGCTAGGCTCAGTTGCAGGCTGGCCAAGAGCTTAGAGAGAGGGAGACACGGACCAGGAGGCCTTTTACCCGCTCACTGGGGATAAGCCCTGAAGTGCACCCTTCCTAACGAGTACCCTGGACCGTACCGGACATCCGCACCAGTAAAGGTACTGAAGTGAATCCCCTGTCTCTGTCAGTTACTCCTGCTGCGCCATCTCTCCTGCACTACAAGCCCCAGCATCACCACCATCTGCACCTCCACTGCCCCTGGCGCCCGCTCCACCTGTGGGGAGCAGAAACGTCCCGCTGCCATCCCATCACCCCCGAAGGTCTGCAGCAGCGCCGGTAACCATTACCGGAAACCACAGATGGCGTCACGAGACAAACTGTATACTAAAACCCCTTTTTAAAGAGAGAACCAGAGTAAGGCCTGGGAGCCGACTGCCGTGACCTCCTAAACAACGTAAAAGACCCGGGTACCGAGTCCCCTATATTCCCCCTGGGTGACACATTTCCCTCTATGCGATTCCTTTCAGCGAGCTAAGGAATATGTGTCGCGCCCCCAGGGCAATGGGGTACTCGGAGTCCGGGCCGATAGATGCTGGGGGAAAGGGATATGTCACAGTGGCTGGACAGGTCCGTGGCCCAGGGCGGACAACTAAAAGGGGGGAAAGTTTATATGGGGTTTATAGTTCGATCGTGACGCCACCTTTGGTTTCTGGTAATTTGTACCAGCGCTGTTGCAGACCTCTGAGGCAGTTGATAAGGCAGCTGGGATGGAACAGCTCCCCACAGGTGGAGCGGGCCTCAGGGCAGGGTAGAGTTTGATGGTGGGTGGTGATGCTGGGACCTGTAGTGCTGGAGGAATGGCGCAGCAGGAGTAACTGACAGAGACAGGGGATTCGCTTCAATACCTTTACTGGTGCGGATGTCAGTTACGGTCCAGGGTACTCAGTAGGATGGGTGCACTTCAGGACTTCTCCCCAGTGAGCGGGTATAAGTCGTCCTGGTCCATGTCTACCTCTCTGTATGCTCCTGGCCAGCCTGCAACTGGGCCTAGCTTATGTGTCGTGCTGTTCCTTCACATGTCGCTTGGTAGTAGGACCTTCTGCTGGCAACCACTATCCCTGGTAACGCTGGGGCCTTCGTGGTTCCTGATCCTGTTAAGGGTTTAGCTTCAGGTCGGCCAGGGACTTGTAGTCCTCCTGGTATGCCGGTGATCCCTACTGGGTATAAAGGACCCTGTAGGCGTGGACCCGGTATCCGGTTTGTATATTCGGGATGAGCCTATGATGCTCCTCTGCCCCTTCAACTCCTCTCTCCTCTCCTCCTCGCCGTCGGCCACACTCGGAGCCCTCAGAACACGGCAGCAGACGTCTTCGCTGCTCTCAGCGTCAGCACGCTCTCAGACTCTCTGACTCTGTCTGACTGACTCTCTCTTCTGACTGACTGCCTGGCTCCACCCTCCATATATATATATCCCTAACGGGCTCCCTCTGATGGTATGAGGTGGAAGGGTGGAGGTGTTTGTATGTAGTGAGGGCCTCTTGTGGAGAAGTCCATCCATGCACCCTTTTGGGTCCTGTGGTACCTGTGAACAGCAGGGTGCCACATTCCCCCCTAGTACAGTTCAGTACTCCTGGACTGAAGCATTTTGTAACAGGTTACAACAATAACAATAATAATAATAATAATAATAATAATAAAGTTACAGTAAGTCCCGTAACCCGGTGTCCATTTCACCGAAGAAAGTGTAATAAGGGTAACATGAGGGACCCGCCTGAAAACCCTCAACATAGGCCCTGGGCGTGGCTACAGGGCATAAGTGATCTAGGTGCTGGACCATGTCTTCAGCCACGCCAAACGGGTTTTTGTTCTGTGGTCATTTAAGGAGGCACTTTGATAAGTGCAAATATTTACAGGACAGTTTTTGGCTGCTCACAGTCCTCAGCCTCCAAGTCTTTGTACCCTGACGGGTAACTAAATGAACACATATTATTGACAGTTTATACAATAAACAATAGGCAATACCCAACTGGGTAACTATTTATAATGTAGGCACTTTGTGCTTATTCCCTAAACCTGGCAGGGATTTGTCCTTGTGTGCTGCGTGTGGACCTTCGTAGCACTGGGGTGTCACTAGTGTCTGTGCGTACCCTTTCTGTTAATCTAGCAGGTGTACGTGCTGGTAGATTATAGAACTGCCTTAATCTCTCTATGGGACTGGCAAGTACATTGTCCACTGGGCCTTCAGGCTCTGTTTCAACGGGTGATCCTCCTCTTACTGGGGACTCTTCCTGTTCTTGAGCAGGTTCTTCCAGAGCGCTCACAGGTTCTTTTTTGTGGCTGATAGAAGTGTATTACGGGTATAATCACTGCTCCATCAAGTTGAGGCCAGTCCGCAGGGAAATCTCCTAGAACTGTGTGAAGCACATCTTCCTTGGGTTCTTCCGGTGCTATAGGAGGTACTTTTTCTTCATTGTCTTCAGTAGACTTGGGCACACTTTCAGATGGTCTCTTGAGACTGTTGCAGTTGTTTTACCTCCATCTTTGCTAATCAGGCAGGTTTTACTGTTGTCAAATTTGGAGTTCAGCACTGTGTAGGGCTCTCTTTCCCACTGGTCATCGAGCTTGTGACTTCTTCTCTTCCGCTTTAGCACTATCTCTCCAGGTGCCAAGGGTTCTGCTGGTGCATGTTTATTGTACTGTTTTTCCTTTCTTTCCCTTACTCTGTTCAGACTGTCTTCGACACAGGCCTGTACTCTCCTGTACTGCTCTTGCCGATTTGTATCCCAGTCTTCAGTGGACATATCTGCTTCCAGTTCTACCACTCAGAGTTCCAGGTCCATGGGCAATTTCCCAGGTCTTGCTCTCATGAGGTATGCTGGGGTACAATTTTTAGAACTCACAGGTATGTGATTGTACAGATCTACCAAGTCAGGTAGCTTGTCTGGCCACTGATTTCTTTCTTCCAAGGGTAAGGTTTTCAGCAGGTCTATGACGATGTTGTTCATTTTCTCACACAAACCATTGGTCTGAGGGTGGTACGGCGTAGTCCGGATCTTTTTGCACCCGTACAGGTGGCAGAATTCTTTAAACAGCTCGGCTTCAAAGGCAGGGCCTTGATCCGTCAGCACTTTGTCCGGGTATCCATGGGGCCTGCAGAAGTATGCTTGGAATGTTCTTGCTGCAGTCTCTGCTGTCAGGTCCTTGACAGGGGCTACCACCAGGAACCAGGAATAGTGATCCACCATGGTCAGGGCATAGGAGTAGCCTGACCTGCTGGGTGACAGCTTGACATGATCCAGAGCGACGATCTCCTGGGGCTGGGTTGTTTTGATGGACTGCAAGGGTGCTTTCTGGCTGTCGTAGTCTTTCCTTCGGAGGCTACAGGGCCCACAATTCCGGCACCACCTCTCTATGGAACTCTGCATTCCAACCCAATAGAACCGGTCCTTCAGCAGGGTTTCCAGCTTCTTCCAGCCAAAGTGACCTGCTTGGTCGTGGTAGGCTTCCAACACCATCTGGATATCCGTCCTGGGTACAACAATCTGCCACACCATTTCATGGGTCTTGGGGTTGACATATCTTCTGCACAGCTTCTCTCTGTAGATGAACAGCCGGCTTCTTTCATTCCACAGTTGCTTGGCTTGTGGAGGAGCATCCTTCTCCAGGTGAGAAACTTCCTGGGTGATCAGTCTTTTGATAAGGCTGACAACCGGGTCACTGTCCTGGGTCTCCTTCGAACTGTGGTGGGGTAGAGGATTCAGTGTCCTTCCCTAACGTCTTCTCGTGACGTGTTGCCCATGGACCACTCCTCTTTGGTGGAAAGCAGGTAATTCAACTTCCTCTAAATCATCCACTTCATCCTCGGTGTCTGACTGGTGAGGTATCCTTGACAGAGCATCAGCATTGGTGTTCTTGTGACCAGCCCGGTACTTGATGGTGAACTGATAATTTGCCAGTCTGGCCACCCAACGCTGTTCCATGGCTCCCAACCTGGCTGTCTCCAGGTGTGTCAAGGGATTGTTGTCAGTAAAGGCTGTGAATTTCGTTGAGGTTAGGTAATGCTTGAACCTTTCAGTGATAGCCCAGACCACGGCCAGGAACTCCAGCTTGAAGAAACTGTAATTCCCCGGGTTCCTCTCAGTAGGGCAAAGCTTCCTACTGGCATGCACAATTACCTTCTCATTGCCATTTTGCTTCTGGGACAACACAGCTCCCAGTCCCTCGTTGCTGGCATCGGTGTACAGCAGAAAAGGCTGGCTGTAGTCAGGGTTATGCCAGGATTTTTTCACCGGTTAGGAATTCCTTCAATGATGCAAAGGACTCAGTCTGTTCTTTGCCCCACTGGAATGGGGGATTCTTTCCTCTTTTGGACTGTCCTACCAGGAGGTCTTGTAGAGGTGCTACCTTTTTGGTATAGTCCTTTATGAACCTCCTGTAGTACCCGACCAGTCCCAGGAATTGCCGTACTTCTTTGATGCTTCTCGGCTCAGGCCACTTCTGGATGGCAGTGACCTTCTCCGGGTCTGGTGCTACTCCCTCCGAGTTGACTACGTGTCCCAGGTACTGAACCTTCTGCTTGAGCAAGTGGCATTTAGAAGACTTTAGTTTCATCCTATACCGGGACAATGCTTCAAATACCTCCGCCAGGTGCTTCAGATGGTCCTCATACGTCCTCGAGTACACGATAACATCATCCAGGTACATCTCGAAGTTCCGATGTCCCAAGCAACACTCCATCAGCCTCTGGAACGTTCCGGGTGCATTGCAGAGTCCAAACGGCATACTGTTGAACTCGCACAGTCCCATTGGGGTGGTGAAGGCCGTCTTCTCCCGGTCATCCTCAGCAACAGAGACTTGCCAGTACCCGCTAGTGAGATCCAGTGTAGAGAAGTAATTGGCAGATTTTAGTGCAGCCAGGGATTCCTCTATACGGGGCAAAGGGTATGCATCTTTATGTGTTATGCGATTAATCTGTCTATAATCTACACACATTCTCATGCTACCGTCCTTTTTCCTGACCAGGACCAGGGGAGCTGCCCAAGGGCTACAGCTATCCCTTACTACCCCTGCCTTTTTCATGTCATGCAACATTTCCTTGGCTTTTTGGTAATGTGCTGGTGGTACGGGTCTGTAACGCTCCTTAATGGGTGGATGGTTACCGGTGGGTATGTGGTGTTGTACCCCTTTAACCCTTCCAAAATCAGGTGGGTATTTACTAAACACTTGTTCATATTCCTGAACCACTCTGTAAACACCGTGTTTTTGATGGACAGGAGTGGCGTCAGTTCCAACATGGAGCTGTTGACACCAATCCTCCAGCAGAGCTTCGGAGTCATTGTCCTCCACTGTATCTGGTAGGGCAAGGATTCCACTGTGTGTATGGCATCATCATTCACAGTATACAGTCGGGCAACAGTGGCATATCTTGGCAATTTGACTTCCTCCTCCCCACAATTTAGGAGTCGTACTGGCACCCTCCCATTGCGTACGTCAACCACCCCTCTAGCAGTTAGGAGTGTAGGTCTGTGCTCTGAGCTAATGGGCTCCACTACCGCCTGGTAGTTCTGTCTCTTGAAACCTATTGCTGCCCTACACCAAATGAGCATCTCACTCATTGGAGGAATCACAATGGGTATCGGGTCTGTCACCCGTACATTACCAATCTCACCACCTGTTAGCTTTACCTGTTGCTGGTACAGGAGGGCTCGAATCTCTCTCTTGAGCACCTTCCTCTGCCCTGGTTTGGCAGTGTCAGCAATCTGTTGGAGCAAAAACAACACTTCTCCCAAACAATTACCAACAATATTTGTACCAAGTATCATATACAAGTATCATATACAAGTCTGTATCACCAGGGTTAGATCTATGACAATTAGTCCTTGGTCCTTTAGTTCCACTCTCCCCACCTTCACTGTCACGTCCTTAACCCCTACTAGATTAAGAGGAAGGCCGTTAGAGGCATACACAGAGAGGTTCGGGGCTGGCGGGTGGAGTTCATCTATGGACCAGTAACTTTGGTAGAGGACAACAGGTATGATGGTTACCTGTGAGCCGGTGTCCAGTAACGCAGGTGTTGCTATGCCGTCCAGCACGATGGACAGGAAAGGCCTTCCTCCTACGAACCGGTGGTACCAGCTTGATGGGCCTCGTTGATTTACTCCTGGGTGTTGGCCCTCGGCCCCAGGGTTTGCCCGTTTAAAGGACAGTTCCACACGGTGTGGCCTGCCTTGTGGCAACGGTAGTAGATGAAGTCTCCTGGAGGGCGACGTTGGTCGTTGGTCCTCCCATGGGGTGGCGTTGTCCTCCTACGGAGTGGTGTTGTCCTCCTACTGGGTGGTGTCGTCCTCCTTCTCCTCATCCAGGGGACATCCTCAGGACTGTTGGCGAGTAAGATCCTTCCTTCCAGCTCGGGCTCCTCCTGTAGCTGCAGGGTGTTCAGGACATTGGCCAGGGTTTTACTCAGCTGACACACTTCAGAGCGCAGGTTGTCCAGCTCGCTAGGGGGCACTGTTTGCATCTTTGTTTCACACGTCAATGAAGAAGCAGTGGGTGCTGCGGTCACTGGGGTGGCCCCACCCAGGTAACACTGGATAGCAGTCCCTGATGTTTCCAGGGGCTGAAGGCCCTTAATAGCCATGTCCTTCAGGGTGTCAAAGGTGGCATTTGGATGATCTAAGGCCCACCACCGTACGGTTCTGCTCTCCTCCTGGGACCTCAACCCCCGGATGAATTGTTCTGTCAGCATTTTATTCTCATCTTGTATGCTGGCTGGACTAACCTGTTTCAGGGTCCGCAAGGCTTCCTGTAAGCGCCAGGCATAGTCCCGGATACTGTCCTCAGGTTTCTGGGTACAGTGGTAGAACCGCATCCGGAGATCTGTCTCAGTGCGGTTTTCAAAGACAGTTTGCAGTCTCTTAAAGATAATGGATACTGATTCCTGGTCTGTGGCTGGCCAGATTTCAACTTCCCGCTCTGCGGCACCAGTCAATTGTCCCAGCACAACAGCAGCTCTCTGTTTACCAGTCATTGAGTACATATCCAGTACGCCGCATATCTTCCTTTTGAATCCAGACAGGGTGTCTGGTGTGCCATCATACTGGGGAAGCCATTTTGCTCCAGGGCCATGGGTATTAACGGAGTCACGACCCCTGCTGGTGGGGCGGCCGCTCCGGCCTGAGCAGTGCCGGGCACAAGTTGAGCATCAGGATTGTTATCCGGTGCTCCGGCGTCTCGCTGCTCGTTGGCCATGGTTGCGCCCCCCCAGTGAACCGTAGCCTACCTCCTGCTTCTTTAATCGGGTAGGCCACAGCTCCGCAGACGACGGTCTCCTTCCAGGAACTGACGCTTCCTGGTGCTGCGTCAGAGTGCGACTCAAAAATGGCAGACAATGGCGGGAAACAGCGGCAATTGGCGGGAAAACTTCACCACGGTATGTGACACAGTTCTTTAAGGCGCACAGTACCCGGTGGCACCGGGCACGCAATCCTGTTTGTGACGCCAGGAGTTGTCGCGCCCCCAGGGCAATGGGGGATATGTCACAGTGACTGGCCCGGTTCGTGGCCCAGGGCGGACAACTAAAAGGGGGGTAAGTTTAGATGGGGCTTATAGTTCGATCGTGACTCCACCTGTGGTTTCGGGTAATTTGTACCAGCGCTGCTGCAGACCTCTGAGGCAGTTGATAAGGCAGCTGGGATGGAACGGCTCCCCACAGGTGGAGCGGGCCTCGGGGCAGGGTAGAGTTTGATGGTGGGTGGTGATGCTGGGACCTGTAGTGCAGGCGCAATGGTGCAGCAGGAGTAACTGACAGAGACAGGGGATTCGCTTCTATACCTTTACTGGTGCGGATATCAGCTACGGTCCAGGGTACTCAGTTTGATGAGTGCACTTCATGACTTCTCCCCAGTGAGCAGGTATAAGGCCTCCTGGTCCGTGTCTGCCTCTCTTTATGCTCCTGGCCAGCCTGCAACTGGGCCTAGCTTATGTGTCGTGCTGTTCCTTCACCTGTCACTTGGTAGTAGGACCTTCTGCTGGCAACCACTATCCCTGGTAACGCTGGGGCCTTCGTGGTTCCTGATCCTGTTAAGGGTTTAGCTTCAGGTCGGCAAGGGACTTGTAGTCCTCCTGGTGTGCCGGTGATCCCTACTGGGTATAAAGGACCCTGTAGGCGCGGACCCAGTGTCCGGTTTGTATATTCGGGGTGAGCCTATGATGCTCCTCTGCCCACTCCTCTCTCCTCTCTTCCTCGCCGTCGGCCACACTCGGGGCCTCAGAACACCGCAGCAGACATGCTGCGTCTTCGCTGCTCTCAGCGTCAGCACGTTCTCAGACTCTCTGACTCTGTGTCTGACTGACTCTCTCTTCTGACTGACTGTCGGGCTCCACCCTCCATATATATATCCCTAACGGGCTCCCTCTGGTGGTATGAGGTGGAAGGGTAGAGGTGTTTGTATGTAGTGAGGGCCTCTTGTGGAGAAGTCCATCCATGCACCCTTTTGGGTCCTGTGGTACCTGTGAACAGCAGGGTGCCACATATGGCTGTGGTAAAATACAACTCCCGCTGAGAAGCTGTTTCAGATTGAAAAACATTGTGCCCACAGGAGGATTTGATTCTAAAGAATATTGCTGTGGTGAAATACAACAAAAAAAGCTGTGGACTGGCTCCGTACCTTCCCTGGCCACATCCACCTGTCCACGTGTTTGTGGTTAGGTGGTCCTTCCCAGTAAGTGCACTGGAGAGGGCACGGGTAATATTGTGGGACCCATGCTTGTGGAAGGCGGAGACGATACTGGGAGAAATAGTGGCGGCTGGGGACCAAGTATGGATACCCGGTCGCTGCCGCCATAAGAGTGTGGACAGCTTCCGTCTCCACGAGCCTAAAAGGCCACATTTCAAGGCAAGCAGCTGTCAAAAATTTGGCAGTTTAGTATTGCAGCCTGTGGGTGGGTGAGTGGGTGGGTGGGTGGCAGGCTGCATACGTGCGCTTGCATTCCATGGAATGGGGTAGGGACAAATGAACGGTGCACTGGGACAAAGACGTGGATGGTGATTGTTGCAAGTCTGCAATGACAGGTGCATGGCGGGAGGCATCTTCGCATGCGCCAAGGATCATTATGATGGGCACACTTTTAGGCTGTGACCTGGGAGTCAGAGATGCTTCCAGAGGTCTTCCCCATGCTGTCCCCATGTCTTTTCATCACTGTATGCATGTGTCTGATGATGTGTCACACACCACATGGCCAGATAAGGTTGTAAAATGTTAAAATGACATTTCCCAGTGAATGCATTTGTCTTGGTTGAAATCAATGCAGAAGTGCAAAAATGCATCAAAAATGCTACTTGTGAACATAGCCCAAGGTGTGGAGGAAGGTGTGGAGGAGTATTTTTGTTTTTTGGTTATTTATTTTGCCCTATATACAAGTCATTACCCTGGAAAGGATGTTCCATAACATTTCCCAGGAAAATCCATTTTGGTTTAATTTTTGTATGTTTTATTGTGAGTCCATAAAAGTGGCGTAATACTCTGACAACGTTGTTGACAGCAGTGACCTGAGAGTCAGAAATGCTTCCAGGGGTCTTCCCCATGCTGTTCCCATGTCATTTGAGCACTGTTCCCGTTGATATGGGACAATTTTTAGGCCCTCTGCAGACCGCCGGGGAGAGCCGCCTGAATAATGCTCGAGTTTCCCATAGACTTACATTGGGCTCGTTGCTCAGGTCGAGCACCTGATTATTCCAATTTGCTCGACCCGAGCAATGAGTATCCGAGCATTTTAGTGTTCGCTCATCAATAGTAGCCATTTCAAAGCAATGCAGATGGGTGCAGAAGTCCTTAATCTGTTTCCACTCCGCAAACGTGATATGTCCCAAGTCCGTACTGCGTTGCCCCAAGCTATACGTCATGACATACTACGTCAGAGCTAATTGCTGCTGGCACAGTCGCTGCAACATGTGCAGAGTGGAATTCCACCTCGTCGGAACATGGGGGGTGCGAACGGCCGAAGCGAGCACACAGCTTCCGTACTTTGTGAAGCAGCTCAACCAGGCCAGGATAGTGGGGAAGAAAATGCTGTACCACTAAGTTGAGGACGTGAGCCATGTAAGGCACATATGCTAGCTTGCCTCGGCCTAGGGCTGCTAACAGGTTCGCACTGTTATCGCACATGGCCTTCCCTGGCTTTAGACAATCATTGCTCAAACTGAACCTGGAGAGCTGCCCACAACTCTTCACCTGTATGACTGCGATCCCCAAGGCATATTAATTTGAAGACTGCCTGATTACGGTGAGCCCTGACTGCGCAGTACGGAGGTGGTGTGTATTCAATCCGCACCCTTGGAACGTGTGTCTCGTTAAGGCCGAGGTTGAGTGCGCAAGTGGAGACCCTAGAGGACGGGGAGGACGCTGAAGCAGCAGAGGAAGTTGGAAATACAGAGGTTTCTTCTGCAAGCCTTGGTGATTCCAAGATTTGTGGAGCATCCCCTTCCCCACCTGCCCCCACCGCCACTAGAGTCACCCAGTGCCCAGTCAGCGAGATGTAACGTCCTTGGCCATGCTTACTCGTCCAGGTGTCTGTGGTGAAATGCCACCTGGCACACGTAGATTTAGATAAGGAATGGGTGATGTTGCCTGTGACATGCTGGTGTAGCGCAGGCACAGCTTTCTTAGAGAAGTAAAGGCGACTGGGCAACTGGTACTGGGGGACTGCAATGGCCATCAGTTTTCGGAAACTGTCTGTATCTACCAGACTTAAAAGCAGCATTTCCGTGGCCAACAGATTGGAGATGGTGGAGTTCAACCTCTTAGCTTTTTCATGCGTAAGATGAAACAATCTTTTATGTGACCACAACTGCGGGACAGAGGGCTGGCTAAGGTGCTGAGAGAGGGCGAACCGGAAAAACTGGTAGAGCATGAGTGAGGTGCAGATGTTACGGTGGATTGAGAAACATGCGGTGTGCTCGGTGAAACAAACACAGCAGGTGTGTCCGGTGTGTCCGCTTCAGTTACAGCTGACGGGCTGTCACTCAGCCTGACTGGAGTGGGTAAAGAACCGGAGTTTCTGCGATGGGAGACCTGCATGACAATACTTGGCACGGTAACAGAGGAGGAGGAAGAAGCAGCTGATGCATATGATGGGGCAGCTGATGGTTGTTGAGGTGCGCTAGTCCGCATTTCAGCACGGTAAGATTCCCAGCATAAAGAATGTTGCTTGAGCAAGTGAACGTTAATGCATGTAGTAGTCAAATTATTGCAGTTTTTCCCTCTACTGAGTTTTTTATCACAAGTTTGCAGATAACGTGAATTGGCTCATCCTTTGTAGTGACAAAAAAGGCCCATACTAGGAAACCTTTGCTGCCCCTGCGAGCTGCAGACCCATGACCGCTGCTGGCCACAGGCCACTGTAGGGCGAAATGTAACCTTCTCGTCTTCCTCCTCCACCTCCTCAGATGAGCTACTTGGCTGCGTGACTCTGGGTTCACACCAAGTAGGATCTTCAACCTTGTCATCATCCAATGTGTTATCCCATTCCTCGCCCTCAGAGTGACCCCACTCCTCTTGTTGCCCTGACAGCACAGTACAGTCCACATGAACCTCAGGTATCTGAGTCTCATCGGGATCACCTCTCTCCCCTGCGGTTAACGTCTGGTGACGAGGGTCAGGAACCTGCCGGACCAGTTGTGACGCGGGGGGAAGCATGGGTAATTGAGGTGCCACCTCTGTGGACTGTACTGCATGTGATGTTAAGGTGGAGGAAGTAGAGGAAAGGCCACTGGAAGCTGAGCTTGCCATACACTGGAGCATCTGCTCTTTCTGGGCCTCATCAATAAGGCATATTGCTGTGCGGCTGCCAAAGGAAGGGAGTGCAGTAGGCCATCCACTAACATAAGTTGTCAGTTGTCTTTGGATAGGACCTGTTTGCGTTGGTTCACTAGAGCTTTCACTAACATTACCACGTACCCCACATACACCTTGAACACCAAGCCTATTCCCCCTTCCACCACGCCCTCTCTTTTTCCCACTCATGTTGGTCAGATACAGTGGTAGGAGCACGCAATTAACTAAATAAAAATATGTTTCCTGTGCAATAGCTCAACACACACCTGAATTTGAGCGACACTAAATGACAAGGTAAGATATGGTCTGCCGTATAACGTTACTAACAGACAAAATAAATTTGTTAGTGTGCATGAGGCCGATAAAACCTATGAGATATTCTCCAAACAATTTCAAACTGAGATGTCCTCTGCTGTATTACTTTAGGAACAGAAGAAAAATTTTCAATATATTTCAAACTCAGATCAAGCCAGCTGTTTCACTTTACTCAGGGCAAAAAATATTTTTGGGTTACTCTGCATAAGCTCTGTGACCACCACTGACGTAGTAGCTGGCTTATAGCACTGTATGACTTTTGGCACAGGAAAAATTATTTTTTGGACTTGGCCTACTAAGAGAAGTTTTTTTTTACCGTGAAACCAGGACAAATTCACCGTCACTAAAATAGGATCTGCCTTTTAGCAGACTGGATCAACTTTGCCACAGTAAAAAACCTTTGGTGGACTCTGCCTGTCAACCAAAAATATATATAGGTTTGACTGCGCGTACAAGCTGAATTTGACCGCCACTGATATAGTAGCTGGCTTATAGCACTGTATGACTTTTTGCACAGGAAAAAATATTTTTTGGACTGGGCCTAGTAAGAGAAGTTTTTTTTTTTTTTACTGTGAAACCAGGAGAAGTTCAACGCCACTAAAATAGGATCTGCCTTTTAGCAGACTGGATCAACTTTGCCACAGTAAAAAACCTTTGGTGGACTCTGCCTGGCAATCAAAAATATATTTAGGTTTGACTGCGTACAAGCTGAATTTGACCACCACTGACGTAGTAGCTGACTTATAGCATTGTATGACTTATTTGTCACAGGAAAAAATATTTCTTGGACTGGGCATCGCAAGAGAAAAAAAATATTTTTTTACTCTGAAACCACCTGAAGTTCAACTCCACTAAAATAGTATCTGACACTAAAAAAACTTTAGTGCACACAGCTTTCAATATCACAATAACAAACAGAAAAAAACTGATTTTGTGCTCTGCAATAAGAAGCTCTGCAGACTGTGCAGAGCACAATTTCAACCCCACTAAATGAAAAAGTGCACTGTGCTTGCTTGATCACATTAGCAAGTGCAAAAAAAGATTCAAGGTATACTGAGCTCTATACCAGCGGTGCACAGCACTATTGTATGGCATGGGCCCTCTGTTTCTGTCAGAATCTCAGTACTTGCACAAGAATACCAAAAATGTGCTGCACCAGCGGTTGCAGAGGTACACAGGCCAGGAATTATCTACACTATCTGACTACCACACAAGCGCCCATCTATCTAGCTAATATCTCTCATTACACAGGAGAACACTGAGCTGCATCTGTCTCCAGCATTGACTTTAATAAAATGGCGCTGAGGGAAAATGGCCACTTTTTATATTGAGAGGACATGTGATTTCTGCAGCCAATTGCAGAAGCCCTTATGCCTGGACAGTGTAGATGCTTCTTGCGCTATGATTGGCTGGCCGTGCTTTCCTCAGTTAAAGTTACTGCCCACAGGCAAAAAAAAAAACGCTGATCAGACCTGTTCAAAGCTCTCCACAGCCCCCACACTCACCTGGCACATGTCACCGCTCATCATACACTTGCACTATGATAACAAAACTGTTAAAACGCCGTGGTTGCCCTGTATTCACGGTCCCGCAGAAATTCGTCGAACTTTTCCGATTTTAAGAAAATTTGCACGCCTTTGCGACCACAAATCCGAATATGCCATATTCATGCTGAATTTGAAACTTTCGAACATTCGTCGAACAAATTTGCTCAACACTAAAATTGATGCCACTTTTCTGGTGTCTGCCACTAATTTTTGGAAATGTGGGGAATCCTGATTGGGTCTCCATATATTGGGTTTGGATGTAGTGGAAGAGGTTTCTGTCTCCATTAAACTACTTCTACTCTGGTGAAATTGATGGCACTTCGGTGGTGTCAGGTGTCAGGTCTCCATTATAATTGTATACTCCAGTGAAATTATGTGTTTGTGTGTTTGTTTCACCGAGCGCACCACACGTTTCTCAATCCACTGTAACATCTCCACCTGCACCTCACTCACTGTCCAGCAGTTCGTCCGTTTCACAGAACTCCGCCCTCTCTCAGCACTGCAGCCAGCCGTCGGTCCCACAGTTGTGGTCACGTAAAAGATTGTTTCCTCATACACGTGACAAAGCTAAGAGGTTGAACTCCACCATCTCCAATCTGTTGGCCACAGAAATGGTGGTCTTAGGCCCTAATTTTTTTTAAATGTGAACAGTTCTGATTGTGTCTCCATCTGCTGGGTTGGCTGTAGTGGAAGAGGTGTCGGTCCCCATTATACTACTTAAACCCTAGTGAAATTGCCTAAAGCCACAAAAGTGGCATCAATCATTAATTAAAATGTGAGCACTCCTGATTGGGTCTCCATCTATTGGGTTGGCTGTAGCGGAAGAGGTTTCTGTCTCCATTAAGCTACTTCTACTCTGGTGAAATTGATGCCACTTTGGTGATGCTAGGCACTAATTTAGGGAAATGTAAACAATTCTGATTGAGTCTCCATCTACTGGGTTGGCTTTAGGGGAAGACGTGTCATTCCTAATTCTACAATTTCTACTTTACTGAAATTTATGCCACTTTGCTGGTGTTTGCCACTCATTTTTGGAAATTTTGGGATTCCTGATTGGGTCTCCATCTATTGGGTTTGGCTGTAGTGGAAGAGGTTTCTGGAAGAGGTTTCTGTCTCCACTAAACTACTTCTACTCTTGTGAAATTGATGCCACTTTGTTGGTGTCTGCCACTAATTTTTGGAAATGTGGAGAATCCGGATTGGGTCTCCGTCTATTGAGTTTGACTGTAGAGGAATAGTTGTTGGTCACCATTATACTAGTTCTACTCTAGTGAAATTAATTCTTTGGTGCAGATATTTTTGTCACAGGGGTACACAAGATAAAATCGAAATTGTTTTTTTTAGTACCATGGTATATAAAGCAGGCTATATTTCATATTTTAATTTTTCAGTGCTGATATTGTTCTCCACCCATACAGGGGTACACATTAGTAACGAGAGAGCACTAAATGTGCTCAACTTAGTGGTTCAGCGGTTTCTCAAAACCTACTCAGATCTGCCAAAGTACAACGCCTGTGTCCCCATTTTTGAAACTCACCTATAGCTTCTGCCATCCAGGCAGTGCTTCAGCAGCATATGCAGCATCCAGCTAACCAACTGTTGTGCGATGTCACCACACGTCTGAAATCAACGTTGCAGATGTTGGGAAGGATTTGTGAGCAGCAGAAGGCAGTTGTTGAGTACCAGCTTCAACACGCCCATCGGCATTCAGGTCAGCCTCCGCACATAAGAACTGATGAGTGGGCATGGATGTCTGACATCTGTGCCGTCCTCCAAAACTTTGAGGACTCCACCAAGATGGTGAGCGGTGATGACATCATAATTAGCATCACCATCAACTTCTCTGGCTACTGAAACTCTTGGTGCTAACAGTTAAAGAAGAGGCATTGCAGGCGGAGGAAGGAACTATGCAACCTAGCCTCATCTCATCTCAATGCAGATTGGATGATAATGAGGAGGAGGAGAACATGGATAGTCATCCTCTTGGGGAGGACAGGGAAGTCTTGGCTGTCTTGGAAGTCTTGATACCCCTAGTTCAGTCTGTGGGAAAGCTGTATAAGTTTTGCTTAATGACTTTCAGTGGCCTAAATCATGGCTTTGCTTATGCACGTTATTTCTCAAAACACATTGCAAATCAGGCCATTGTCCAACTCTGTAGTGATTAAATTCAAGGCTTAAAGAAAGATCTTTGTCTGTGACTAACACCACCAAGAATTGTGAGCTGATGTTGGATGGGCTGCCATTGCTTACGCAACAAGCTGCATTAGAGGACTTCCTGGGAGAAATGACAGCTGGAGTAGATACAGTTTCCCTTCATGCCAGTCCTTTCACCGAGCTAAAGAATATGGCTGTGGTGGAATGCAACTATCACTGAGAAGCAGTGTCAGACTGAAGACCATTGGGCCCACCAGAGGATTTGATTCTTAGGGCTCACCTTTCTCCCTCACTAAAGAGCCCCATAGCAGCTGCAAGGTTTGTGCTATGAACTCTCCTGAAGGAGAAGCCAGGGTCAACCATAGGATTCTCCGGTTCTCTGGTGGGTCCATCCAACCCTGCCGAGAAGCATCCGTGGCTAAGAAAAGTATGTGGGAAGGTTCTTGGACGCTATATGGCTGTTTTTTTTACTGTTGACTGGCTCCGTACCATCCCTGGCCACATTCACTTGTCCACGTGTTTGTGGTTAGGCGGTCCTTCCCAGTAAGTGCACTGGGGAGGTCACGGGTACTGTCCTGGGACCTGTGCTTGTGGAAGGTGGGGACGACACCAGGAGAAATAGTGGCGGCTGAGGACCGAGTATGGAGACCCGGCCGCTGCTGGCATGAGGTTGTGAAAAGCTTCCACCTCCATGAGGCTAAAAGGCAACATTTCAAGTGCAAGCGGCTGTCCAGACATGTGGTAGTTTATTGCGACCTGTGGGTGGATGGCTGGCTGCATATTTGCACTTGCATTTCAAGTAAGAGAAAACTAAGGAGGTGGATGGCCTCATCATCATCACAACCTGAAAGGTTTGCGCTATGAACTCTCCTGATGGAGAAGCCATGGCCCACTGGACGATTCTCTGGTGGGCTCGTCCAACCCTGCTGAGAAGCATCCCTGACTAAGACAAGTGTGTGGGAAGTTTCCAGGGCACTCTATGGCTGCATTTTTGCTCCAGACTGGCTCCACCAATCCATAAGATTGCAATCTATAAGATCCCTTCACTGGCTCCCAATTGCCCAGCGTATCCAGTTCAAACGACAAACACTGACGTACAAAGCCATCCATAACCTTTCTTCTTCGTACATCTCTTAACTAATCTCCCGATATATTCCCTTATGTAATCTCCAGTCCTCCCAAGACCTCCTTCTTTCCACACTTATTTATTCCTCAGCCAATCACCTCCAATACTTCTACTAAAGATCCTCCATCTTCTGGAATTCTGTGCCTCAACATGTCCGGTTAGCCACCACATTCGGATCCTTCAGATACAACCTGAAAACCCATCTCTTCAAGACAGCCTACAGCCTGCCATTGCCTCGCTGCCACCTCACCTCAACACCACTGGAGCTAATGCAACTCCATGACCTACTGTCTCCTTCCCCACCATCCTGTAGAATGTAAGGTCGCAAGTGCAGGGTCTATAAGACTTAAGATGCAATATGGCACCTTGGCAAAGCCCAGTTATGTTCTCCCTCTGATATCTAACAATAACAAACAGGTCATACTGGAGAAACTTGTAACTACTGCCACTCAGGGTCTTCAGCTTCTTTGTGAGAAAACTAATGTTTGCTCAGCCAGTCTACAAAATAAAATTCCAGAAATTGTGGATGGCTTTGCTTCTGGTACTGGGTGCTAATACCAAACCGTGGCATGCCATTAACCGAATATTCCTGGCTGGTTGGAGACAAGCTCATTCCCACAGAAAAGCACCAGCAAGCTAAGGAGATGGTGGCCTCTATCATCATGAAGGAGTTTTCTCGTTGTCTAGTAGTCTGGCTTTTATACTAAAGATCCTGCTCATTTTTATAGTTTTAAGTGAGCACGCAGAGACCGTGGTTTCTGCAACAGCGCATCCAGGCTGAGATGGTGGCGGAGAAATTGCTGTACCATCAGGTTGAGGATGTGAGCCATGCAAGGCACGTGTCTGAGGTTGCCCCAGTGTAAAACCAGGTTTGCACTGTTATCGCACATAGCCTTCCCTTGCTCCAGGTTCAGTGGAAATAGCCATTGCTCAAACTCGGCCTGTAGAGCTGTCCACAACTCTTCAGCTGTATGACTGCGATCTCCAAGGCATATTAATTTTAACACTGCCTGATTGCGGTGAGACCTAACTGCGCAGTACAGAAGTGGGGGGGGATTCTCTCTGCACTGTTTGAACTTGTGTCTCAGTAAGGCAGAGGTTGAGGGTGCAGGTGGAGGCCCTATAGGAGGTGGAGGATGCAGAAGCACGGAGGAAATGTTAGAAATACAGAGGTTTGCCCCGCAAGTCTTGGGGATTCCAACAGTTGCTGTCTAGTGACACCTTGGTGTGTAGTGGTTTAGTTCTCCAACCCTAGCTGTTTAGTAGGTTAGTTTTCCAACCCCTGTTGTCTTATTAGTTTAGTTCTCCAACCCCTGTTTTCTATTAGTTTAGTTCTCCATGTTCTGGTGTGTATTTATTTCTCTCTCCAACCCATCCATGCCCACCCCCAGAGGATAAGGTCTGGTGATGAGCAGTGATGAGTGAGCATACTCACAAGTACTCGGTACTCGCCAGAGCATCTCAGTACTCAAGATGCTCGGAGCTCGCTGAGTACTTGCGAGATGCTCAGGCGGATGCTTGGGTCCCCTCCCTGCATGTTTGGCGCTCTTTGCAGAGCCAATGAACATGCAGGGATTGCCTGACACTCACTGTAATGCCGCAGCCATGTTGGTTGTGGCATTACAGTGATTGGCTGGCTGCACAGCATCATCAGGTCTATATCAGACCTGTCGTCGCCATGCTCGTCAGTCTACTCTGCAATCAGACAGTGTAGGGAGAGCTGCTGCTGAGTTAGGGAGAGATTCGCTTGTTTATTAGGTAGTGTAGGTAGAACAGAAGCATATTACACAACTCCATCTCAACAAACAGTCCTTCTGAGGACTAATCCATCTGCAGAGATATCAGCCAGGTGTTAAGGATCCGGGTGGTGGAACCTCTGTGCTGTGATACAAGGAGGGAGCAGAAGGGCGTAACTAAGTGCCTACCCTCACCAACCCTGGCCACAAGGCAGCTTAGTCGACTCCGTGAACCAAGGAGGGACTGGGAAGGTGAACCAGGTGCCACTCTGGGACCGACCTTGTGTGAGAGCAGTCGACTCCCATGGGACTGATGGCCGAAGCCGACAGGCACAGCAGATGAGCATGGCTGGTAGACAGGCAGGTGATGCGGGTAGACAAGCAGGCGGGCATGGCTGACAGACAGGCTGGCGGGCATGACTGACAGACAGGCTGGCGGGCACTGCTTATAGACAGGCAGGCTGGCAGGGCTGATAGACAGGCAGGCAAGCACGGCTGATAGACAGGCAGGCAGGCACGGCTTATAAACAGGCAGGTGAGCACAGCTAATAGACAGGCAGGCACAGCTGCTAGACAAGCTGGCGGGTACTGGAACCTGAGGACTGAGGAGAGTGTTAGCACACAAACAACAATCTTGTACAGGCACCTCCATTTTGGAGAAGGTGCCTTATATGAGGGCAGTCCTCCGGCCATTGGCCGGGGACTCTTTAGGATGGCGTGTGCGGCCCCTTTGAGAGGGAGGGAGGGCACGCACGCGCATCCTAAGTGTAGTACCCGGGGAACCGCGCGCGGTGCGCGCACCCCATACGGACGCGGGGGGGAGCTGGAGGACGCCCGACCGGGACCTCGGCGGTGAGGGGATAGGCTTCTCTGCCCAGCAGGAGGCAGAGACGCCGACGCTACAGCAGGCAGTGTATATAGCAGATTGCAGTGCATATAGCACAAGAGGCTGCAGTCCAGTTCTGTCTGCTGCTGTTAGACATTTCTAGACATAGGCCCAGGTCGCAGAGGCCAGGAATAATTTTTTTTTGGATCTTAATCCTCATTATTTGCTTAATAAGCAATCCAGAGAACACCATTTTTCTGTGCCATTTGCTTGTTGGCAGTGCAGAATACAGCCAGGTCCATATTAAAGCGCTAAAAATCCAGCTATTTAAAACTGTGTTTTCTCTGTCACACGAATCACATATACGTTTTCAGAAAAAACTGCCATTTCTGGCCTCCATTAAAAATTTGTTTCAGTTTGTAAGTGAAGTTTTTGACACCAGTTTGCTGTTCAAAATAGTTACCTACAGGCCAGCTATTTAAAACTGTGTTTTCTCTGTCACATGGATCACATATACGTTTTCAGAAAAAAGACTGTCATTTTAGGCCTTCATTAAAAATTTGTTTCAGTGTGTCATTGAAGCTATTGACACCAGTTTGCTGTTCACAATAGTTACCTACAGGCCAGATATTTAAAACTGTGTTTTCTCCATTACACGAATCACATATAAGTTCGCTCCAAATTCAGCCATTTGTAGTGAGTGTAGAAGATATTGTCCTCCATTTAAAATGGGCAAGGCACGTGGCAAGGGACTTGGAACTAGACGTGATGGTGATGGTGCAGGCAGAGGCCGAGGCCATGGGCAAGCTTAAATTGTGCCACAACAAACATTCCACATCTTCTCGCCCCACCTTCCTGTCCCAATTCCTAAGGGACCGCAGCATACCACTATTGAACCCAGAGAAATGTCAAAAGGTTGTTGGTTGGATAGTGGATAATGCTTCCAGTCACTTTGCCGTCACCACCACCCTGTCTTCTACACGGTTAAGTTTCAGTAGCTGTGAGTCTGGACTGCATATTCCTCACCCTGATCCTTCTTCCTCCCACCATGCCAAGTGCCCGGAGACAACTGATCCCACACTTGGACACTCCGAAGAGCTGTTCACTTTTCCATTTATAGATTCGAGCCTCTATCCCAGTCCACTTGAAGCGGGGCAAGAGGAGATCGCATGTAGCGATGCCCAAATATTTGAGCAGCCACGGTCACACGAAGGCGACGGTTGGAAAGTGTCACAAGAGGTAGACAATGATAAGACACAATTGCCGGAAAGTCAGGAGAAGGACCAGGGTGCAGAAGTGGAACACGATGCGGTGGATGATGTAGTAATTGACCAAACCTGGCAGGAGGACATGCAGAGCGAGGATAGCAGCACACAGGGGGAGGGAGGCAGAGCACCCCAACAGGCAGGAAGAAGCAGTGTGGTGGCCATAGGCAGAAGGTAGGCAACCGTTCCCCGTAACACCAACACGAAGGAAGTTGGCAGTACAACTGTTAGGTCTTCCCAAGTCTGGTTGTTTTTTAAAGATTCTACCAATAACCCCAAAAAGGTCATTTGCACCACCTACCAGGCCAGTATCAGCAGGGGTGGCAAAACTGCCAGTCTGACAACCACCAGCATGATCAGGCACATGGCAGCAAAGCACCAGACTTTGTGGGCCGAACCCCAGGAACAGTGTCTGCGGGTGGCACCACTGCTTTTTCCGCTGTTGTGCATGCAAGCCAATCCCCTCTCCATGTGTATGCGAAAATGCCTCCTGCCCTGCACCTGTCATTTCACACTGTCAAGAAGCAGCATCAGGAAGCACGTCCACATCCTTGTCCTAGCGCAGCGTTCAGTTGTCCATACCCCAGTCCTTGGAACGCAAGCGCAAATACACAGCCGACGCCCCACAGGCCACACTACTAAATTCCCAGATTTTGTGACTGATTGCGCTCAAAATATTGCATTTTAGGCTAGTGGAGACAGAAGCATTCTGCAACCTGATGGCGGCGACCATCCCTCAGTACTCGGTCCCTGGTCCCCAGGCGCCACTATTTCTCCCGATTTGATGTCCCTGCATTACACATACACATGTCTCAAAACATTAGCCGCGCCCTCAAGAACGCAGTTACCAAGAAAGTCCACCTAACCACAAGGACAAGTGCTTGTGGGCAGGGACAATACATCTCGCTGACGGCACACTGGGTTAACATAGTGAAATCCGGGACCCAGTCGGACCTTGGGACGGAACACGTCCGCCAAGGATTGAGGGCCCTAGGTCAATCAGGGTTGCCCCCACAGTCTATAGCTTCTGCACCTCATAATCCTCCTCCTCTTCAGCCTCCATCTCCAAAATGACCACATCAGTCACAAGCTGGAAGCACTGCAGCACTGCCTCGGACAAGCGGCAACAGGCTGTTCTGAAGCTAATATGCTTAGTTGACAAACAGCTCTGAAAGAGCAGGCAGATCTGTGGCTCACACTGCTGAACCTACAGCCAGGCATGGTCGTGTGTGACAATGGCCGGAACCTGGTGGCGGCTCTGAGGCGAGGCGAGCCCACACACGTACCATGCCTGGCCCATGTGCTTAACCTCGTGGTTCAGAGGTTTCTCAAATCCTACCCGGAGCTGCCGGATCTGCTTGTTAAAGTATGCCGCCTGTGTGCCCATTTTAGAAAGTCAGCTACAGCTTCCGCTGCCCTTGCCGTGTTTCAGCAGCGTTTGCAGCTTCTGGCTCATACACTAGTGTGTAATGTCCCCACGTGTTGGAACTCTACACTTCAGATGTTGGGAAGGATTTGTGAGCAGAAGAGGGCAGTTGTTGAGTACCAGCATCAACAAGCCCGTCGGTATTCAGTTCAGACTCCACACAAAAGACCTCAGGAGTGGACATGGATGTCAGACTTATGTACCATTCTCCAAAACTTTGAGGACCCCACCAAGATGGTGAGCGGCGATGACACCATAATTAGCGTCACCATCCCGCTTCTCTGTCTTCTGAAAGGCTCTCTGCTCACAATCAAAGAGGATGCATTGCAGATGGAGCACGATGAGATGGAGCAAGGAACCATACAGGGTGATTACACACAGCCCAGCCTCATCTTATCCCAACGTGAATTGGGTGACAATGAGGAAGAGGAGGAGGAGGAAGAAGAACAGGAGCTAGTTTCATGCACTATAGACGGTACTACCTGCACAATTGTCATACCGTTCAGCATTGATGGCCTGAGGACAGAGAGGAGGAGGAGGAGGAGGAGGAGGAGAGCATGGTCAGTCATCCTCTTGGTGAAGACACGGAAGTCTTGCCTTTTAGCAGTCTGGCACGCATGTCTGAGCTTATGTTACGCTGCCTTTCCCATGACCCTCGTGTTCGAAAAATTTTGGGTGACAGTCATTACTGGTTGGTGACACTTCTAGACCCGCGCTACAAGGAGAACTTTATATCTCTTATTTCTGAGGCGGACAGGTCTACAAAAATGAGGCTGTACCAGAAGGCCCTTGTTCCGAAACTATTAAAAAAATTCCCATCTGAAAACACTGGCGGCAGAGGTCACAGTTGGACAATCAAGTACTACAGGCGAGAGAGACACAGCTCCAATCCAGCAGAGGCAGGGGAACACTGTCAAAGTTATGGGAAAATTTTCTCAGCCCCTCCCATCACACAGGCCCTGAGATGTGGGGTACTCTTACAAGGAGAGCAAAGTTTGGGAAGATGCTGAGGGAGTACCTTGCCGACCGTACCAACGTCCTCCATGATTCCTCTGTGCCTTATAATTATTGGGTATCTAAGCTGGATACGTGGAATGAACTGGCTCTCTACTCCTTTGAGGTCCTAGCCTGCCCTGCCGCTAGCGTTTTATCAAAGCGGGTTTTTAGTGAAATTATAACTGATAAACGCATCCTGTCAACTGAAAATGCTGACAGGCTGACTCTTATAAAAATGAACAAGGACTGGATTGGGCCAGACTTCTCAACACCACTGAATGATAGCAGCATAACAAAAACTCAAATCCAGTGTCTTTTTTTTTGGGAGGTGTATTCCCATGCACCTTTTCACACCCACACATAGGTGTATGCTTCCTGATTTGGGCTATTTGCTCTTGTCCTCCTCCTTCTCCTCATCCTCCATCACAATATCACCAGGGTGACCGTTGTCCGTGATGCAACACCCACATAATTTATTTAAAGGGTGTTTATGATGCCCGTAAAAAAAATAATTATGCAGTATACTCATGTATACCCCCCAGGAGTAAATGTTTGTCAGCCCATACACTTAGTGCATGGGCATTACAAGTACAGGAGACCCGCTCCTTTCTAAAGGGAAAAATTTTTTTATGAGGCCCTCCTCCATGTCTCTTCCAAGGGTCATTGGAGTGCCTCCCAATTTTTTGCAGCCCTTGGATTCACTGCATAGGCCAACACTATGAGAGACCCACTTCCTAATAATGGGAACATTGTTTTCAGGAGGCCCTCTGACCTGCACGTCTCTTCCAAGGGACATTCGAGTTCCTCCGAATTTTTGGCAACCCTTGCATTCACTGCATAGGCAAACACAATGGGAGACCCACTTCCTAACAATGGGAACATTTTTTTTCAGGCGGTCCTCCTCTACATCTCTTCCAAGGGGCATTGGAGTAGGTCCAAATTTTGGGCAGCCCTTGCATTCACTGCATAGGCAAACAGTATGGGAGACCCACTTCCTAATAATGGGAACATTGTTTTCAGGAGGCCCTCCTCTAAGTCTCTTCAAAGGGGTATTGGGGTGCGTCTAAATTTTGGGCAGCCCTGCCACTCACTGCATATACAATAACAGTATACTGTAGTAGACTCACTCTTTAGTAATGGGAACAACAAAGCATAACCAGCTGATGACTCTCTAACAATAGTGATGGCCAACTGCTGCCCTTTAAGAATAGTAAAGGCCGCCTGATGGCCCTGTAAAAATAGGCTTTGTGACTTTCAGAGTCCCTCCTTCAGGAATGAAACAGGATGTGTCTGATCATGTCTCACACACCACATGGCCAGATAACGTAATAAAATGTTAAAATGACATCTCCTGGTGAATGTATTTGTCACAGTTGAAAGCAATGCAAAAGTGCAAAAACGCATCGAAAACGCTACATGTGAACATAGCCCAAGGTGTGGAGGAGTATTCTTGGTTTTGGTTATTTATTTTGCCTTATATACAAGTCATTACCCTGGAAAGGATGTTCCTTATCATATTTCCCAGGAAAATCCATTTTGGTTTTGTTTTTGTATGTTTTATTGTGAGTTAGTAAAAGTGGTGTAATACATCTGACAACGTTGTTCACAGCAGTGACCTGGGAGTCAGAAATGCTTCCAGGTGTCTTCCCAATACTGTTCCCATTGATCCCATGTAATTTGAGCACTGTTCCCATTGATTTAAGCAATTTTTAGGCCCTCTGCAGACCGCCGGGGGGAGCCGCCTGAAAAATGCTTGAGATTCCTATAGATTTACATTGGGCTCGCTGCTCGGCTCGAGGACCCAAGCATTCCAATTTGCTCGACCTGAGCATCGGGCACCCGAGCATTTTAGTGCTCACCCATCACTACTCTCTACCCCTACATATTAGACTCTCGCCTACCGTGGAAACATTCAAAATGAACCTGAAGACCTACCTCTTTCGACAACCATACAACCTGCAGTAATCCTCGCACCACCATACCACTGCACAACCAGCTCTACCCTCTCCTACTGTATCCACACCCATTCCTTGTAGATTGTGAGCCCTTGCGGGCAGGGTCCTTTGTCCTCCTGTACCAGTCAGTGACTTTTTTTGTTCAAGATTATTGTACTTGTTGGTTGCTAAGTATACCCTTTTCACATGTAAAGCACCATTTAATAAATGGTGCTATAATAATAAATAATAATAATTATATTAGTTGTACTCTGGGCCAATTGATGCCACTTTTCCTGGTGTCTGCCCCTAATTTGAGCTGTTTTGACAGCTATTTTGAATGTAAAAAAAGGAGCATGGACTGCACCTCCAAAAAATCATACATTTGATCTAATTCCCCTCGGCAAAAATATATACAACTGAACATGAACTGAACCCCACAAGCACAAAAGCACAGTAACAATGGCCAACACACTGCACCAACACCACATGAAAGGAGCATTGTGACTCACCTTCCTCAAGCTCTCAAGTGAGAGAAAAAATAGGCTAGACCCTTTTTGCAGTCTCCTGCTAATTAAAATCGCCTGTGCCAAAAGGGAGGAGTGCTGGTCCAAGAAAGGGGAAAGAATATGCAATGCAAAAAAAGGAGCATGGACGGCACCTCCAAAAAATCATACATTTGATCTAATGCCTCTCGGCAAAAATATATATAACTGAACATGAGGTTCTTAGTTTAACATTCTGATCAGACTGTATGAAGCCTACTGCCATGACACGGCAAACCTCGTAGTGGGTCCTAACATTTCCTACCTGAACGGGAGCGGAGCCGTGCGCCAACCACCACCACAGCGGCAATGCACCAGCAGGGCGGGTGGCCAAGCACAAAACCACAGCAACAATGGCCGACATACTGCACCAACACCACATGAAAGGAGCATTATGACTCACCTTCTTCAAGCTCTCAAGTGAGAGCAAAAATAGGCTAGACCCTTTTTGCAGTCTCCCCTTTGAATGTTGTCTTTGCATTTGGTTTTGCCTCCCGTTGAATTCAATAGGGTTCAGATATGTTTGACGAACTGTTCGATGAATTGAAAGGTTCGCTTATCTCTATTTATAGCTAATCGATCGATATCAATAAATCTTATCCAGGTCAGAGGACTATTGAAAACTAGATATTGAACCCATTCTATGCCCGGGTGGTGAGCATTTTTATTGATATATGGTCCCCTATCCTGGTATATGCTCCCCCATCCTGGTCCATGCTCGCCCATCCTGGTATATGCTCCCCCATCCTGGTATATGCTCCTTCATCCTGGTCTCCCATCCTCTTATGTGCTCCCTCATCCTGGTTCTCCATCCTGGTACATGCTCCTCTGTCCTGGTCCCCCATCCTGGTATTTGTTCCCCCATCCTGGCATATGCTCCCCCATCATGGTCCCCTATGCAGGTATATGCTCCCCCATCCTGGTATTTGTGCCCCCATCCTGGTATATGCTCACCCACCCTGGTCTCCAATCTTAGTCCATGCTTCCCCATCCTGGTATTTGCTCATCCATCCTGCTCCCCCATCCTGGGCTCCCCATTCCTGGTATATGCTCCCTAATCCTGGACCTCATCCCTGGTATATGCTCCCCCATCCTAGTCTCCCATCCTAGTATATGCTCCCCTATCCTGGTATTTGCACTCCCATCATGGGCTCCCCCATTCCTGGTATATGCTCCCCAATCCTGGTCCCCCACCCTGGTGTATGCTTCTCCACCTGGTCCCCCATCCTAGTCCCCCATCCTAATATATACTCCCCCATCCTGGTATATACTCCCCTATCCTGGTCCCCCTTCCTGGTATTTGCTCCCCCATCCTGTTCCCCCATCCATGCATTTGTGCCTCCATCCTGGTCCCCCATCCGGTTATGTGCTTCCCCATCCTGGTCCACCATCGTTGTATATGCTCCCCCATCCTGGTCCATACTCCCCCATCCTGGTCCATGCTCCTCCATACTGGTATTTACACCCCCATCCTGGTCCATACATCCCCATCTTGCTCCCCCATCCTGGTATTTTTGCCCCCATCCTGGTATATTTTCCCCCATCCTGGTATATGTTCCCCCATGCTGGTATTTGTGCCCCCATCTGGGTATATGCTCCCCCATCCGGGTATATGCTCCCCATCCTGGTCCCCTATACTGGTATATGCTCCCCATCCTGATATATACTCCCCCATCCTGGTATTTGTACCCCCATCCTGCTATATGCTCCCCCATCCTGGTCCCCTATCCTGGTATTTGCATTCCCATCCTGGTTCCCCATCCTGGTATTTGTGCCCCCATCCTGGTCCCCCATCCTGGTATTTGTGCCCCCATCCTGGTATATGCTCCCCCATCCTGCTTCTTCATCCTGGTATATGATCCCAGATCCTGTTACGTGCTCCCCATCCCTGGTATTTGCGCCCCATCCTGGTCCCCTATCCTGGTATTTACACCCTCATCCTGGTCCCCCATCCTGGTTTATGCTTCCCCATCCTGGTCCCCCCATCCTGGTATATGCTCCCCAATCCTGCTCTCCCATCCTATTATGTGCTCCCTCATCCTGGTATATAAACCCAAATCCATCAATTAAATAAAAAAAACCCTCTTACTCACTCTTCTATTGCTCGCCTGAAGCACGTCGCTTTTACTAAGATGGGGCCGGAATCAGCGCTTTCAAAGCACAATATCCGGCGCCATTTTAGTGAAGACACATTTGCAGAGTGTCTTCAACAAAATGGCTCCAGGGTACGCGCATGCGCATACTGCATTGTCTGGTAATGTTTTGTTGAAGACACACTGCAAATGTGTCTTCACTAAAATGGCGCCAGATATCGCGCTATGCGCAGGTGCTGATTTCGATGCCACACTCCTCCCCCGGCCCCCAGCCTGAACTGGCGCACCACACCTCCCGGCAAGTATGTGCTTATGGCGCAAGAGATCGCTGTAAGTGTTCAATGCTTATGCATACCACGATCTCAGGCGCCTCACTCCTCATCTCTGTCCGGGGTGTTTTCTTTTGTCTCTGGCCAGACTGCGCAGGCGCATTGCGCTTGCGCAGTCAATCGAGGCTTCGGACAGAAGGACACATTCCTGGTTATATTATAGATACTAGTTGCGCAGAGTTTATATCAGTACAATTATATGGATTTCTTTACCTAAAACTTAATGTTATCTACTTGGTCATTATGCATAAATAGAGTTTATGTATGTTGCATATCACACTACTAAAAATCAAAGATGATATACAATGGAATCCTACAGGATGTCCCGGTTAGTAAATCAATTTTCTGATATCCAAAAATGCATTTGAAAATAATACAAAGTTGTGCCTTATGCAGGACCTCCATCTACGAGGCAGATAGGAGAGAACCTTTAAAGAGCATTTTCCACTCTGGAAGACCCAGAATATCCATAGATTATCTGGGCAATTTTAAACAATTTCCATTGAAATCAATATTCTTACATTTTACCACTGTGGTGGTGCTGCAGCTGAATCAAACACTTTAACTCCGGTTCCTTTATACTGTAGATTATGTAGATTATCTACATTTTACATGTTGTCTACACTGTAATGTAATCCATTGTTCTGTGTTAAAAATATTCTAGTGTTTTTCAAATGGTTTAGATCATATGAAAGTGCGGGAAAAATACCGGTAGTTGCCTTAAATCACTGCTTTAAAACACATTGAATATACAGGTGTATCTCACTAAATTAGAATATCATCAAAAAGTTAATTTATTTCAGTTCTTCAATACAAAACGTGAACCTCATATATTATATAGAGTCATTACAAACAGAGTGATCTATTTCAAGTGTTTATTTCTGTTAATGTTGATAATCATGGCTTACAGCCAATGAAAACACAAAAGTCATTATCTCAGTAAATTAGAATACTTTATAACAACAGTTTGAAAAATGTTTTTAAAATCCAAAGTGTTGGCCTACTGAAATGTATGTTCAGTAAATGCACTCAATACTTGGTCAGGGCTCCTTTTGCATCAATTACTGCATCAATGCGGCGTGGCATGGAGGCAATCAGCCTGTGGCACTGCTGAGGTGTTATGGAAGCCCAGGTTGCTTAGATAGCAGCCTTCAGCTCGTCTGCATTGTTGGGTCTGGTGTCTCTCATCTTCCTCTTGACAATACCCCATAGATTCTCTATGGAGTTAAGGTTAGGTGAGTTTGCTGGCCAATCAAGCACAGTGATACTGTTGTTTTTAAACCAGGTATTGGTACTTTTGGCAGTGTGGACAGGTGCCAAGTCCTGCTGGAGAATGAAATTTACATCTCCAAAAAGCTTTTCAGCAGAGGGAAGCATAACATTTCCTGGTAGACAGCTGCGCTCACTTTGGTCTTGATAAAACACAGTGGACCTACACCAGCAGATGACATGGCTCCCCAAGCCATTACTGATTGTGGAAAATTCACACTAGACCTCAAGCAGCTTGGATTGTGTGCCTCTCCACTCTTCCTCCAGACTCTGAGACCTTGATTTCCAAATGAAAATTGGAACTCTGGGACCTTGTGCAGTGTGTCAATGACTGCCTTCTGGACATCTGTCAAGTCAGCAATCTTCCCCATGATTGTGAAGCCTACTGAAACAGACTAAGGGAGCTTTTTAATTGCTTAGGAAACCTTAGCAGGTGTTTTTTGTTAATTATTTTAATTTACTGAGATAATGACTTTTGTGTTTTCATTGGCTGTAAGCCATAATCATCAACATTAACAGAAATAAACACTTGAAATAGATCACTCTGTTTGTAATGACTCTATGTAATATATGAGTTTCACTTTTTGTATTGAAGAACTGAAATAAATTAACTTTTGATGATATTCTAATTTAGTGAGATACACCTATAGGTTTATGTCACGGAAGTTCACAACTCGGTTTAGCAGCATTGCTTCTGCAAACTGTCAATTTTAGACCTTGACATTTTTTTTTTTCACATTTAATGAAAGGTCCAACATTGGCATTGAAATTCCAAAGGTCATTGACAGTGTTGAAGTTTTGAAATGCAATAGTGAGTATAATCAAACAATTTTTTAACAATTTTACTTGTCATTCTCTGAACTTTATAGATTAGTACAATCTGAAGAATATTGGAAGGAGAATTGAGTACTTGAGGTGGGAAAGAACCTTTGATGCCTTTGTCAGTCCAAACTTTTGTACATCAAGCAAATTGGTGGCTAGGAACCATGTAACTGAATTCAAAAGAAAGTGATGAAAAATAGTATAAAAAAATTATAACCACGCGACCCCCACCTTTTCTCTTTAGACTGGTCACCCGTGCAATCTTCATTGGGCCATCATCAACATCTTCCGGCACCCAGCACCTTTGGCTGCTCTGTGCTGACTGGTCCTAGTCAGCATAAGAAATGCCAAAGATGCCAAGAACCAGAAAAAATCAAAGATTCTGGGCACAAGCAAATGCAGAAGATGTCCCAGTAAGACTACACTGTTGACTGGAGAGAAGAAGAAGACTGGACCAGAACAGGGCTATGCAATGGGACAGTTGAGGCCCGGGTGAATATAATTGTTTTTAAATTTATTTTACATATGTTTATTATGCTCTGGGGTCTGGAGTCTTGATTCTGGAGAAACCTCAGAACATAATGTACATTTGCTCGAAATTGAATACATTTGATGTTTGATTTCAGCAGATTTGCTTATCCCTTCTATCCACAAATGAGGGGATAATTTAAAGTTTAAAAGGGTATTCCCATCTCCAAGATCCTATCTCAATATGTGCTAGAAGTAATAATAATAATAATATCAGCAAATAGCTTCAGTTAGAAATGTAGTATAGTTCTTCTGATTACCTATGTGTCATGCCTCAATTTGAAGATTTGATCCGGTAACCTGTTGCTTCATGGTAGGTTCACCTGTCTGTTGAGCTATTGCCCTTTCTTCCCTGTCCAAGTGATGATGGTTTCAGTTGTCTATGTTTTCCCCTCTCCAAGTGTTTCTCATTTTCCCATTTTGGGTTTGACCAATCACATTCCAGGTGGAGTTTTAAATTTTCACCCTTCATTACACTTTTCTTTGCTGGCCATACCTCTTGGTGGATGTTTATTCAGGAGTTTCAGCCCTTCAGCTAAGGGGTTTACATTTATTGGTAAACTCCAGTTGTATTCCTGCAATCAGTCTGCTTGCTTTGCTTACCTTCCCAGCACCTTTTCCTTTTACCACTGTTAGGCTTCTGGGAGGCTACTTGTTCTTTTTATTTTGGTTCTCCATAGTTTTGTCACTCTACCCTAAATGAATGTGTTTTAGTTTGTCACCCTGGATTTTCTTATCTTTCTTCATACTTTACTCTCCCTTTATTAGCAGTGTGATGCGGCCTCACCTCTAGTACCTCATTAGGTACGAGAAACCCCTCAACGCCCTTTTAGGGAGTTAGGTCCAAGGTGGTGTTTTTAGTTTGTGGCTAAGGCCTTTCTAATCTCTACAGGGACCAGTTTGGTTTTGGTGTGGTGTCTCCCGATGGTTGAACTTCCTGATGTCCATTACCCATGTGTGAGTGTGTACACGTTCAGAACTCTGTCACTTACCCCATGTGCAGGGCATTGTAGTAGCTTAGGTATTCATTGTTGCGACCACTCAAATATTGACAGTTAGTTAGCTGTTAGTGGCCGTAACCATGGATACCTAAGCTACTGCAATGCCCCGCGCATGGGCATTGCAACAAAATGATCCAATATTACATGTCTGCGAGCTACAAAAGTATTTGAACCTTTTTTTTTAGCATCTGTAGTGATCCAGTTCTGTAGCAATAACTGCATCTAAACGTTTCCGGTAATTGCTGAATACTCCTGTCTTCAGCTTGGAAAATTTTTTAGCGCATTACTCCCTACAAAACAGATTAAACTTTGCTATGTTGTTAAGTTTTCTCCCAGGACCTGCTAGTTTTATGTCCTTTCACAACATTAATATAGTATTAAAGGGGATTTATTAGTAGGATCTTCCCTTCTAAGCCATCTATATAGGCATGTACACACGTGGTCAAAATTGTTGGTACCCCTGTTTAATGAAAGAAAAACCCACAATGGTCACAGAAATAACTTGAATCTGAAAAAAGTAATAATAAATTAAAAATCTATGAAAATGAACAAATGAAAATCAGACATTGCTTTTCAACCCTGCTTCTGCCAATTTTTAAAAAAAATTAAACTCATGAAATAGGCCTGGACAGAAAATGATGGCACCCCTGAAAATAATGTGACAAAAGGGACATGTTAAATCAAGTTGTGTCCACTAATTAGCATCACGAGAATTTGTGTTTATCCAGGGGGAATATAGGGGACTCGGTACCCGGGTCTTTTATCTTGTTTAGGAGGTCACGGCAGTCGGCTCCCGGGCTCGTCTATCTTTAAAAAGGGGTTTTAGTATACAGTTTGTCTCGTGACGCCACCTGTGGTTTCCGGTAATGGTTACCGGCGCTGCTGCAGACCTCCAGGGGTGATGGGATGGCAGCTGGGATGTTCTTGCTCCCCACAGGCAGAGCGGGTATAAGGGCTCCTGGTCCGTGTCTCCCTCTCTCTAAGCTCCTGGCCAGCCTGCAACTGGGCCTAGCTTCTGTGTCGTGTTGTTCCTTCACCTGTCGCTTGGTAGTAGGACCTTTTTCTGGCAACCACTATCCCTGGACGCTGGGGCCTTCGTGGTTCCTAGTCCTGTCAAGGGTTTAGCTTCAGGTCGACCAGGGACTTGTCCTCCTGGTATGCCGGTAATCCCTACTGGGTATAAAGGACCCTGTAGGCGCGGACTCGGTGTCCGGTTCGTTTCTTGGGGTGAGCCTATGATGCTCCTCTGCCCCCTCAACTCCTCTCTCCTCTCCTCCTTGCCTCCAGCCACACTCGGGGCCCTCAATACAGCAGCAGTAGATGTGCTGCGTCTTCACTGCTCTCAGTGGCAGCACACTCTCTCTCAGACTGAGACTCTCTGACTGCCTAACTCCACCCTCCATATATATAACCCTAACGGGCTCCTTCTGGTGGTATGAGGTGGAAGGGTGGAGGTGTTTGTATGTAGTGAGGGCCTCTTGTGGAGAAGTCCATCCATGCACCCTTTTGGGTCCTGTGGTACCTGTGAACAGCAGGGTGCCACATTCCCCCCTATTACAATTCAGTACTCCTGGACTGAAGCATTTTGTTTAAAACAGGTAACAACAATAGCAATGACAATAATAAAGTTACAGTATGTCCCGTAACCAGGTGTCCATTTCACCGAAGATGGTATAACATGAGTAACATGAGGGACCCGTCCGAAAACCCTCAACATAGGCCCTGGGCGTGGCTACAGGGCATAAGTGATCCAGGTGCTGGACCATGTCTTCAGCCATGCCAAACGGGTTTTTGTTCAGTGGTCAAACAAGGGGGGCACTTTTGATGAGTGCAACTATTTACAAGGACAGTTTTTGGCTGCTCACAGTCCTCAGCCTACAAGTCTTTATACCCTGACGGATAACTACAGGCACACATTAATTTCAGTTTACACAATAATCAATAGACAATACCCAACTGGTTAACTATTTACACTTTAGGCATTTTGTATTTTAATTCCTAAACCTGGCAGGGATTTGGCCTTGTGTGCTGCGTGATGACCTTCGTAGCACTGGGGTGTTACTAGTGTCTGTGCATGCACTCTCTGCTAACCTATCAGGTGTACGTGCTTCTAGATTATAAAACTGCTTCAATCTCTCTATGGGACTGGCAAGTGCACTGATCACTGGTAGTGTTGAGCGAGTATGTTCTATTAACCCTTTTGCCGAGTATGCTCGGGCCAAGCTCCGAGTATTTATAGCTGCTTGGTGATATGGTTGAATCAATCCCGTGTGCATGATTTGCAACTGTTTGACAGTTTTATTACATGTGAGGAATGTCTATCTCTTACACATTCCTCACATGTAATAAAACTGTCAAACAGTTGCAAATCATGCACACGGGAGCGATTCAACAATATCACCGAGCAGCTATAAATACTCGGATCTCGGCCCGAGCATACTCGGACAGAACATACTCGCTCAACACTAATCACTGGGTCTTCAGGCTCCGCTTCAACGGGTGATCCTCCTCTGACTGGGGACTTTTCCTGTTCCTGAGCAGGTTCCTCTAGGGCACTCACAGGTTCTTCTTGTGGTTGATAGAAGTGTATTACTGGTATAATAACTGCTCCATCAAGTTGAGGCCAGTCCGCAGGGAAATCTACTAGAACTGTGTGAAGCACATCTTCCTTGGGTTCTTCCGGTGCTATAGGAGGTATTTCTTCCTCCGTTGTCTTCAGTAGACCTGGGCACACTTTCAAGTGGTCTCTTGAGACTGTTGCGGTTGTCTTACCTCCATCCTTACTAATCAGGCAAGTTTTTCTGTTGTCATATCTGGAGTTTAGCACAGTGGAGGGCTCTCTTTCCCACTGGTCATTGAGCTTGTGACCTCTTCTTTTCCGCTTTAGCAATATCTCTCCAGGTGCCAAGGGTTCTGCTGGTGCATGTTTGTTATACTGCTCTTCCTGTCTTTCCCTCACCTTGTTTAGACTGTCTTCGACACAGGCCTGTTCCTTCCTGTACTGCTCTTGCCGATTTGTGTCCCAGTCTTCAGTGGATGTATCTGCAGCAGGCTCTACCACTCTGAGCTCCAGGTCCATGGGCAATTTTCCAGGTCTTGCTCTCATAAGGTACGCTGGGGTACAATTAGTAGAACTCCCGGGTATGTGGTTATACAGGTCCACTAGGTCAGGTAGCTTTTCTGGCCACTGGTTCCTCTCTTCTAAAGGTACGGTTTTCAACAAGTCTATAACGATGTTGTTCATTTTCTCGCACATACCGTTGGTTTGCGGATGATATGGCGTAGTCCGGATCTTCTTGCATCCATACAGGTGGCAGAATTCCTTGAATAGCTCAGCTTCGAAAGCAGGGCCTTGATCTGTGAGTACCTTTTCTGTATATCCATGGGGTCTGCAGAAGTAGGCTTGGAACGTTCTTGCTGCAGTTTCTGCTGCCAGGTCCTTGACAGGGGCTACCACCAGGAACCGGGAATAGTGATCCACCATGGTCAGGGCATAGGAGTAGCCTGATCTGCTGGGTGACAGTTTGACGTGATCCAGAGCGACAATTTCTCGCTGCCGTAGTCTTTCCTTCTGAGGCTACAGAGTCCACAATTCCGGCACCACCTTTCTATGGAACTCCGCTTTCCAACCCAATAGAACCGGTCCTTCAGCAGGGTTTCCAGCTTCTTGCAGCCAAAGTGACCTGCTTGGTCATGGTAGGCCTCTAACACCATCTGGATATCTGTCCTAGGTACAACAATCTGCTACACCATTTCATGGGTCTTGAGGTTGACATATCTTCTCCACAACGTCTCTCTGTAGATGAACAGTCGGCTTCTCTCATTCCACAGGTGTTTGGCTTGTGGAGGAGCACCCTTCTCCAGGTGAGAACCTTCTTGGGTTATCAGTCTTTTGATGAGGCTGACAACCGGATCACTGTCCTGGGTCTCCTTCCAGCTGTGATGAGGTAGAGGGTTTGGCGTCCTACCATGACATCTTCTGGAGGCGTGTTGCTCGTGGACCACTCCGCTTCTGTGGAAGGCAGGTAATTCAACTTCTTCTAGGTCATCCACTTCATCCTCGGTGTCTGACTGGTATTCTTGTGACCTGCCCGGTACTTGATTCTGAATTGATAATTCGACAATCTGGCGACCCAACGCTGTTCCATGGCTCCCAACCTGGCTGTCTCCAGGTGCGTCAAGGGATTATTGTCGGTAAAGACTGTGAATTTGGTTGAGGCTAGGTAATGCTTGAATCTTTCAGTGATAGCCCAGACCAAGGCCAGGAACTCCAGCTTGAAGGAACTTTAATTCTCCGGGTTCCTCTCAGTAGGGCGAAGCTTCCTACTGGCATAAGCAATTACCTTTTCTCTGCCATTTTGCTTCTGGGACAACACAGCTCCCAGTCCCTCGTTGCTAGCATCAGTATACAACAGGAAAGGCTGGCTGTAGTCAGGGTAAGCCAGGATTTCTTCACCAGTTAGGACTTCCTTCATTGATGCAAAGGACTCAGTCTGCTCTTTGTCCCACTGGAATGGGGGAATTTTCCCTCTTTTGGACTGTCCTACCAGGAGGTCTTGTAGAGGTGCTACCTTTTTGGTATAGTCCTTTATGAACCTCCTGTAGTATCCGACCAGTCCCAGGAATTGCCATACTTCTTTGATGCTTCTCGGTTCAGGCCACTTCTGGATGGCAGTGACATTCTCTGGGTCTGGTGCTACTCCCTCTGAGCTGACTACGTGTCCCGGGTACTGAACCTTCTGCTTGAGCAGATGGCACTTAGAAGGTTTTAGTTTCATCCCATACCGGGACAATGCTTCAAATACCTCCGCCTGGTGCATCAGATGGTCTTTATACGTCCTCGAGTACACGATAACGTCATCCAGGTACAGCAGCACTGTCTCAAAGTTCCGGTGTCCCAAGCAACACTCCATCAACCTCTGGAACGTTCCAGGGGCATTGCAGAGCCCAAACGGCATACTGTTGAACTCGCATAATCCCATCGGGGTGGTGATGGCTGTCTTGTCCCGGTCATCCTCAGCAACAGAGACTTGCCAGTACCCACTAGTGAGATCCAATGCAGAGAAGTAATTGGCAGATTTTAGTGCAGCCAGGGATTCCTCTATACGGGGCAAAGGGTATGCATCTTTATGTGTTATGCGATTAATTTGTCTATAATCTACACACATCCTCATGCTACCTTCCTTTTTCCTGACCAGGACAAGGAGAGCTGCCCAGGGGCTACAGCTATCCCTTATTACCCCTGCCTTTTTCATGTCATGCAACATATCCTTGACTTTTTGGTAATGTGCTGGTGGTACGAGTCTGTAACGCTCTTTAATGGGTGGATGGTTACCGGTGAGTATGTGGTGTTGTACCCCTTTAACCCTTCCAAAATCAAGTGGGTGTTTACTAAACACTTGTTCATATTCCTGAACCACTCTGTAGACACCGTGTTTTTGATGGACAGGAGTGGCGTCAGTTCCAACATGGAGCTGTTGACACCAATCCTCCAGCTGAGCTTCGGAGTCATTGTCCTCCATTGTATCTGGTGGTGTCAAGGATTCCACTGTGTGCATGGCATTATTATTCACAGTATACAATCTGGCAACAGTGGCGTATCGTGGCAATTTAACTTCCTCCTCCCCACAATTTAGGAGACGAACAGGTACCCTCCCATTGCGTACATCAACTACACCTCTAGCAGTTAGGAGTGTAGGTCTGTGCTCCGAACTAATGGGCTCCACTACCGCCTGGTAGTTCTGTCCCTTGAGACCTATTGCTGCCCTACACCAAATCAGCATTTCACTCATTGGGGGAATCACAATGGGTATCGGGTCTGTCACCCGTACATTACCAATCTCACCACCTGTTAGTTTTACCTGCTGCTGGTACAGGAGGGCTCAAATTTCTTTCTGGAGAACCTTCCTCTGCGCTGGTTTGGCAGTGTCAGCAATCTGTTGGAGTAAAAACAACACTTCTCCCAAACAGTTACCAACAATATTTGTACCAAGTATCATATACAGATTGGTATCGCCAGGGTTAGATTCTATGACAATTAGTCCTTGGTCTTTTAGTTCCACTCTCCCCACCTTCACTATCACGTCCTTAACCCCTACTGGGTTAAGAGGAAGGCTGTTAGAGGCATACACAGAGAGGTTCGGGGCTAGCGGGTGGAGTTAATTTTTTGGACCAGTACCTTTTGTAGATGACATCAGGTATGATGGTTACCTGTGAGCCGGTGTCCAGTAATGCTGGTGTTGCTATTCTATCCAGCACGATGGACAGGAAAGGCCTTCCTCCTACAAACCGGTGGTACCAGCTTGATGGGCCTGGTTGGTCTACTCCTGGGTGTCGGCCAGGGTTTTACTTAGCTGACGCACTTCAGAGCGCAGGCTGTCCAGCTCGCTAGGGGGCTCTGTTTGCATCTTTGTTTCAGCCGTTAATGAAGGAGCAGTGGGTGCTGCGGGCACTGGGGTGGCCCCACCCAGGTAACGCTGGATAGCAGTATCTGATGGTTCCAGGGGCTGCCAACCCTTTATAGCCATGTCCTTCAGGGCATCAAAGGTGGCATTTGGATGATCTAGGGCCCACCACCGTATGGTTCTGCTCTCCTCCTGGGACCTCAACCCCCGGATGAACTGTTCTGTCAGCATTTTGTCCTCACCATGTATGCTGGCTGGACTAACCTGTTTCAGGGCCCGCAAGGCTTCCTGTAAGCGCCAGGCATAGTCCCGGATACTGTTCTCAGGTTTCTGGGTATAGTGGTAGAACCTCATCCGGAGATCTGTCTCAGTGCAATTTTCAAAGACAGTTTGCAGTCTCTTAAAAATAATGGATACTGATTCCTGGTCTGCGGTTGGCCAGGTTTCAACTTCCCGCTCTGTGGCACCAGACAATTGTCCCAGCACAACAGCGGCTCTCTGCTTACCAGTCATTGAGTACATATCCATTACACCGCATATTTTCCTTTTGAATCCAGACAGCGTGTCTGGTTTGCCGTCATACCGGGGAAGCCATTTTGCTCCAGGGATATACGGCAGAGCCATGGGTATTAAAGGAGTCAAGACCTCTGCTGGTGGGGCGGCCGCTCCGGCCGGAGCAGCGCCAGGCTCAAGCTGAGCACCAGGAGCGTTAACTGGTGCTCCGGCATTTTGCTGGTCATCGCCCATGGTTGCGCCCCCCTAGTGAACCATAGCCTACCTCCTTTACTTTTGATCGGGTAGGCTGCAGCTCCGCAGACGATGGTCTCCTTCCAGGACCTGACACTTCCTGGTGCTGCGTCAGCGCCCGAGGCGGGGCCTTGAGCTTTGCGCGCTTCTAGCAGTCACGCCTCTCCAATTCCCACGGTTACGCCCCTCTTCTTCCCGTGTGGCGACGTGATAATGGCGGCGATGTTCATCACAGTAAAAATAGAGTTCATTTACGGCACACAGTACCCGGTGGCAATGGGCAAGAAATCCTGTTCGTGACACCAGGTAAGAGAGCTGTGTCCCCCAGGGGGAATATAGGGGACTCAGTACCTGGGCCTTTTACCTTGTTTAGGAGGTCACGGCAGTCAGCTCCTGAGCCCGTACTCTGGGTCTCTCTTTAAAAAGGAGTTTTAGTATACAGTTTGTCTCGTGACGACACCTGTGGTTTCCGGTAATGGTTACCGGTACTGCTGCAGACCTCCAGGGGTGATGGGATGGCAGCTGGGATGTTTTTGCTCCCCACAGGCAGAGCGGGTATAAGGGCTCCTGGTCCATGTCTCCCTCTCTCTAAGCTCATGGCCAGCCTGCAACTGGGCCTAGCTTCTGTGTCGTGCTGTTCCTTCACCTGTCGCTTGGTAGTAGGACCTTTTTCTGGCAACCACTATCCCTGGACGCCGGGGCCTTTGTGGTTCCTAATCCTGTCAAGGGTTTAACTTCAGGTCGACCAGGGACTTGTAGTCCTCCTGGTATGGCGGTAATCCCTACTGGGTATAAAGGACCCTGTAGGTGCGTGTCTTGGGGTGAGCCTATGATGCTCCTCTGCCCCTCAACTCCTCTCTCCTCTTTTCTTTGCCTCCGGCCACACTCGGGGCCCTCAATACAGCAGCAGTAGATGTGCTGCGTCTTCACTGCGCTCAGTGGCAGCACACTCTCTCTCAGACTGAGACTCTCTGACTGCCTAACTCCACCCTCAATATATATATATATCCCTAACGGGCTCCCTCTGGTGGTATGAGGTGGAAGGGTGGAGGTGTTTGTTTGTAACGAGGGCCTCTTGTGGAGAAGTCCATCCATGCACCCTTTTGGGTCCTGTGGTACCTGTGAACAGCAGGGTGCCACATGTCTACAATCTTGTACTCAGTCAGTGGGCCATAGGTAGGTCATAGGAATCTGAATAAAATGATACCTTGATATTTGCGTTCTGATGTGTTATTCCAGAGAAATCCACATCTTTGATCTGATCTGCATGTAGATAATATTTTAAATAGAAGGGGAAGTTACCAGTGTGGTATGTAATGGCCACTCTTTGTTTTCCTGATCTCACTGCAGAGCTGTGTGTGATAATAACTGACACTGATCTGCAGGTACCTCTTAGTGTTTCATCTTCCATCTCACAGTCAGTAAGTGTTGCAATACAGCAGAGCTGTGAGAGCTGCAGCTGCAAATTTGCTTCTTATTAGACAAATGTCAGTTCTACTGTTCTGTGTTAATTACATGTCTCACACTGGTAAGTCCACCTTTCATTTAAAATAAGCTCTGGAAGCAAATTCTAAGGTAGATCAGTGTCCAGCCCATTGATTTTAACAGCTCATTTACATATGAGAAAAACGTAGATTTCTCTGAAATAAGACATCGAAGAACAGATAACAAGGTATAATTTCCAGATTTCTATGACCTGCATGGCCATATAGAAAACAACACCTGCACACCTTTAGTGTTAAATTAATGTACAGGTGCACAAATATGATATGTGGCCAATATACAAACATATACATACAATATTCCCCTCCATGCCTCAGTCAGCACTGTTATCTACACATCTTTCCTTTGATCAAAAAATGCTATGTAAGTACTTTGCATTTTTAACGTTTACAGCCGCGGCATTTTGCCACTGTCCCCCGGATTAGGGGATGGCCGTTCTCTAAGGCTCACAGAACTTGCAGCGCGCCGGCTCCCAGTGATCAATTGTACTAGTTTCTTACAGACGCGAGTACAACTGAAGCTCTGACCGCCGGGTCAGAGCATGTGATCATACTGCTGACGTCACTCGCCAGCGCCCAGAAGCGTGAAGAACATTGGTGGAAAGTGCTCCACACTGAAGCTGAAGACACCAAAGATTAAATCTAATGGGCGCAGGGGGATATTTACTGTGTGGGGGTATAATTACTGTGTGGGGGAGGATATTTACTATGTGTGGGGGGATATCTACTATGTGTAGCGGGATAGTTACTATGTGTGGGGGGATATATTTCCTGTGTAGGGGTGTATTTACTGTGTGGGGGATGTATTTACTGTCGGGGGGATGTATTTACTGTGAATTAGTGTGAGGTGGGGATATTTACTGTGTGGGGGGGTATTTACTATGTGTGGTGGGGTATTTAGAGCAACAGGGCTGGGGGAGGTTTACTGTGTGTGTAGGAGATGTAGTGTAATGGAGCTGGGGGAGATTTACTGCATGGGGGGAGATTTAGTTGTAACGGCAGGCAGTATGGAAAATAAGAGGGTAAATGTATGAGGAGGGATGGGAAAGTGTGTGAGGATACTATTGAAGGGAATAGTGTGAGGAGACAGTATGGGGGGAGAAAAGTGAGTGGGCACAGAGTAAAGACTGAGTAGTATGTATGAGGGGGTAGCATGGGGGACAGTGTAAGGGCACAGACAGGAAGGGATAATAAGCCAAGTAGTGTGAGTGTAGTGAGGGTGGCACAGTAGAGAGACTGGGCCCAATAGGGGGGTACACAGTGTGAGAGGAGAGTGTGAAGAGGGGGCCCAGTATGGAAAGGAGAGGCAGAGTTGTGACCATGTAGCATAAGAGGGACAATGTGGGGTCATATTTTGTGCAGGGAATATAGTGAGAGGCAATTATTTATTCAGGGGCTCAGTGTAGGGCACATATTTTTTTTTCAGGAGCACTGTAATGACACTACTATCGGTGAAGATGTTATTTTGCAGAGATGAGCTGTGGATGAGAAAAGTCATCATGGCGTCTGGACAAGATGAAGAAGAAAAGAAAGAGAACGACTCCGGAGACAACGTCATCTATCAGGTACCTGGATGTAAATGTATTGACTAATTCTCATATTTTTATTTATGTTAGGAGCATTAGTTAGGACCAAGTTTGTGATGAGTCTGCAGTCATTCTATGTGACTGCAGGCTTCTGAATTCTCACAGTGCGCACTGCACGCTGTCAGCATTTCTCGCGTCGGCGATTTGCATATATGCGGTCACATTCCGACTAGACATCAGTGGCCTCACTCAATGAAAATTAATTGAGTGAGGCTGGACAAGCCTAGTCGGAATGTGGCCAGAAGTATACAAATTGCAGTTGTGCAAAGGAGAATCCGAAAAGTGCGCAGTGCATGCACTGTAAGAATTCAGAAGCCTGCAGTCAAAGAGTGACTGCAGACTTTCATCTCAAGCCTGGACGAGCCCTTTAATTATAAAATAAAGCCCTGTAGCCAATCCTAGCAGCTTGTATTATACTCTCTGTCAGGATTCAGCTCTGCTTGCTGGTTCCAGCAGTCATCACATGGCCACTTCACTAACATGCGATTTGCAATCTTACGGTCACGTGGCAACTAGCAGCTTCTCTTCCTGCTTTTCTCAGTTTTTCGCTGAACATTGAGAAAATTAGGAAGAGCAGCTCGTCAGCACGTGATTAAGTGTGCAATTCGCATAAGTGCTTAAGGGGAGGGTGGGGGGGGGCAAACTGAATTCTTTCCCCAGGTGCCAGAAAACCTAGATACACCTTATCGCAAAATGTGGGCTGATGGGAGCCAATGCACAATCTAATTTACATAATTTAAATGCTTAAGCTGCAACGATCAGAACAAGCTCCAGTTGCTGCACTAACGCTGCGTGCCCACGATGCGTTTTTCATGCGTTTCCGCTGCGGAATTTCTGCAGCGGAAACGCATCAAAAACGCTTGGTAATCCGCACCACATGGTCCTCAATGGCATTCCGCAATGTCAATGCACATGCTGCGGATTATTCCGCAGCGTTTCTGCGGCGCTCAAAAATCCGCAGCATGTTCATTAATTTTGCGGAAGCGCAGCGGAATGGCCGCCGTTGACTTGCATTGAGACGCATATAATCCGTGTCTGTACATTTGTACACGCGGATTATATGCGTTTCAATGTGCGGATGGTACCCAGGTCTGGAGGAGAGAAGACTCTCATCCAGACCTGGGTACCATTGTACCTGTGAAAAAAATAATAAATAAAGTTTATATTTACCTTCTCGCGGGCCGTCCGGCAGCGCTTATCTTCCAGGACCTGAGATGACGTCGCCGTCATGTGAACGCAGGCTGTCTCGAGATATGCCGGCATCCCGGAAGGAGCGCGACAACACACGGGCAGCACACGCAGCGGGGGATCGGTAAGTATAGCTTTATTTTTTACGGTCACACTATATAAATCCATGCTGTTTGTATGGATTTATATAGTGTGACCTAGTTGTCAAGCACTTTCCAAGTGATGCTATCGCCTGGAAAGTGCTTGTAGTCCGCATGCGTAAACGCATGCATAAACGCATGTGAATACGCATGTGAATACGCGTGTATTCTGCAGGAAAAACGCATGCACAATCTGCATGCATTTTTTTCTGGCAAGGGAGATGCAGAAACGCTGCATAAATTTTCTGCTTCATTTCTGCATCGTGGGCACATAGCCTTACAGGCAGATTCCGTCTATGTAGCACAACCATGATCTGCCTGGTATGTTGCAGGCTCAGCTTCTGAGCCATCTGCATACTTTGCTTAATGAACTTTGAGGGAAATGTACATCATAAGTCAATGACTAATTAACTGTTTTGTAAAACAATGTGTTTGCTTTGCGTCATTGTCTTGCTGCACAACCTATGTTCTCTTGAGATTCAGCTCATGTCCCTTTAGAATTTGCTGATACAGTCATATGAAAAAGTTTGGGCACCCCTATTAATCTTAAGCTTAATGTTTTATAAAAATTGGTGTTTTTGCAACAGCTATTTCAGTTTGATATATGTAATAACTGTTGGACACAGTAATGTTTCTGCCTTGAAATGAGTTTTATTGTACTAACAGAAAATGTGCAATCTGCATTCAAACAAAATTTGAATTTTGTAAATGGATCTACGTTCTGGGAACTAGAGCCCCCATGGGTTTGAATGAAGCTTTTAGCTTTTCTCCCTTTCTATAATAGTTTCCTCTAGGGCCCATGTTCTACTAAAATACTCCACATCAGCAGCACCCTTTGGTCAATTGAAATTTATGAAAATTGCCTTGGTTTTTAACAAAACCATTTTATTTAAAAAAAAAAAATTTTAACCTGTTTGTCTTCTCTGAGCACATTCTCTCATTTTATGTATATTCGGGCTCTAATCAAATTGCCCTTATTATTTTCAGGCCGAATGTCAATTCATTCTGATGATTCCACATGTTGAATATGAAAGACAGAACACTAAAGAAACTGAAATCCCATATAAAGTCTGCATGACTCCTATTTGAAGGAACTATGTGAGTGCAGACTGGCAGACATTGTTTTGCAGAAGCCCAGTAGGTAATGTAATAATGAAGTTTACTAAAAAAGTGGTTAATTTATAAGGTTTTGGGTTCTGCAAAACTCATGTCATGCCGGTCTGCACATTGACATTTGAAAATGTAATAAGCAGATTGAGGAATGTTTTATAGAGATTCTTTGTGTGTTCTCCTTTAAGATCTGATTCTCTGGCACTCGGCCTCAAAACAGACTCTATAGGGTTAACCTTTGTTTACAGTGCTCTCTCTCTCCTGTTCCTGATTAGGTGCCCCTGCCTTGCGCCCCCCTCCCTCTCCACAGTCCATCGCTGTCAGTATCCATGCTGGACGCAGGTGACTTAATCCTGATGTCCAGATATGCGTGGTTGAGGAGCGAAGGACGGTGGGGGGAGGGTAGGAGGGGCTGAATGCATGCGCCGCCTTCTAGTCGGCATTGGACAGATTGAAGCACGTGATCTCTTAGCCCGACATAAAAGAGTGATTGGCTGAGCCTGTAGCCACGCCCCCTTGAGGAAGCTAGTGCGAAATGCGCACTGGGGCCAGGGGTCACGTGGTAAGTGGGTCCTAACAGCCTTCCTGACCGGTAATAGCATGATTCAACACTGCTAACACCACAAAATGAGATATTCCTGCTTGATTCAGTGAGGTGACACTAACTGGGGTCTGAGATTTCAGCACAGGGTAACTGTGTACTGGGCACATGAGCACTGATAGTCTGCAACCTGTATTTATGATTGCACCTGAGGCATAGACTGAGATATATATACACATAATGGCGTGCTGTTAAACTGTGACTTGTGTTTTCTCTGCCTGCTGTTTGCTACTTCCCGTGGAGAGGGGAAGATAAAGCCCTTCTGATTACTAAAAAGACTGGTGTTAAACTGTTTACTGCAATGTGATTTAATTGATGTTAATACCACTCAGGATATATATTTGTAAACCTGCAAACCACCCCAATTGATCGGTTCATTATTTACTATGGCTCACTGTCTGCTAAATAATTGTTTTTAATTGTTTGTCAGCATATATGTAAAATAAATGGATTTATACTTTTTCATAAAAATTGCTGCACTCTGTCTCTCTAAGTAAAATGTTTAATAATGGAGTTAGCATGATTTATATCAAAGTCTGGTTCTTTTTTTGGTACATTATCCCACTGTAGTGTAGTGGTAGCCCACGTCTCTGAGTGTACCGTGTTGTTCTCACCTGTATGACTGGCGACTCGGGCCTTCCGTACTTCTCACCCCTCCAGGGCAGTAGTGGTCCCTCTCGTGTGGCTGAGCCTCCGGGCTTCCTTGGGCCAGAGGACTTGAAGTCCCCTGCATGGTGGTTTTCTGCTGCTGGGCTTATAACCCTCACAGCCTCGGACTCCAGTGTCCGGCTTTGTAAGTCTCTAGCCAGGTTGAGCTCTTCTAGCTCGTGTTCCTCCTCTGCCTACAGGGACTCCTCAGCCTGCTGCTGGCCTGTCCCTATCTGCAACTTGTCTGGCACTTCACTGTCTAAACCCGCCCCAGATCCAGTTTATAAAGGGCAGGTTTCTCCCCTCCCTGGACTGAGGCAGGAGGTGCTGCATGCTAATTGTCCCCAACCAGGGAACCTCCCACCTGCTCTCAGACATGACATTGCTGCCACTGTGGTGACCAGACCTGGGGTGCCACACAAGCAATTACCTTCATAAGCCACATGCTTAGTGAAAGGAAGTCTACCTGTGTGCAATCTAAGTGTCACATAGTCTGTCAGTATATACACACCTTATCTGAAAGGCCACATAGGCTAAAAAAAATAAAACAAGAGGCACCACTAACCAAACAACACCATGAAGACCAAGGAGATCTCCAAACAAGTCAGGGACAAAGTTGTTGAGAAGTACAAGTCAGGATTGGGTTATAAAAAAATATCCCAATCTCTGATGATCCCCCAGAGCACCATCAAATCCATTATCATCAAATGGAAATAACATGGTACCACAACAAACCTGCCAAGTGATGGCCACCTACCAAAACTCTCAGCCCAGACAAGGAGGACATTCATCAGAGTGGCAGCACAGAGAGCAAAGGTAACCCTTAAGAAGCTGCAGAGTTCCAAACAGAGACTGGAGTATCTGCCCATACGACCACAATAAGCCGTACACTCCATAAAGGTGTCCTTTATGGAAGAGTGGGCAGAAAAAATCCTTTACTTACACGCAAAAATTGTAAGGCTCATTTTGAATTTGCCAAAAGATATGTGGGAGATTGACCAAATGTATGGGGGAAGGTGCTGTGGTTAGATGAGACAAAAATGTTTCTTTATGGCCACCAATGAAAAAACTATTTCTAACGCCAAACCAATACAACTCATCACCTCAAGAACACCATCCTCACAGTGAAACATGGTGGTGGCAGCATCATGCTGTGGGGATGTTTTTCGGCAGCAGGAACAGAGAAAATGGTCCGAGTCAAGGGAAAGATGGATGGTGCAAAATATAGGAATATTCTTGAGCAAAATCTGTTTGTGATTTGAGATTGAAATGGAGGTTCACCTACCAACAAGACAGTGACCGAAAGCACAATGCTAGAGCACCACTTGAGTGGTTTAAGCGGAAACTTGTAAATGTTTTGGAGTGGCCTAGTCAAAGCCTAGATCTTAATCCAATTGAGAATCTATGGTCAAACCTGAAGATTGCTGTTCACCAAAGTAAATCATCTAACTTGAAGGAGCTGGAACAATTTTGCCTTCAGGAATGGGCAAAAATCCCAGTGGCAAAATGTGGAAAGGTCATGGAGACATAGCCAAAGCTACTTACAGCTTTAGTTACCGCAAAAGGAGGCTCTACAAAGTACTGACTTTAGGGGTTTGAATAGTTATGCACACTGATGTTTCCAGTTATTTTGATCTATTTGCTGTTTGCTTCACAATAAAAAGAAAACAAAATGTTCACAGTTGTAGGCATGTTCTTTACATGAACTGATGCAAACCCTCAAAAAAACCTGTGAAATTACAGGTTGTGAGGTAGCAAAACACGAAAAATGCCAAGGGTGTGAATACTTTTGCAAGCCACTTTAGGTTAAGCGGCTGGATGAGATGGAGGATGAGGAGGGGGTGCAGTAACTGGAGTAGGAGAAGGGGAAACTCCGATGGAACTTGGGCCCACAATTCTAGGCGTCGGTTACACGTGTGCAGTCCCAGGTTCCGACCTACAGCAGGTTCACCCAGTGTACCATCATGGAAATGTAGCGTTCCTGGCCACAAGCACTTGTCCATGTGACGGTTGTTAAGTGGAACTTCCCAGTAACTGCGTTAGTCAGGGCATGGGTTATATTATTTGACACATGCTGTTGTAAGGCAGGGACGGCTTTCAAGGAGAAATAGTGTCTTCTGAGGAGTGAGTACTGACGGACAGCCGCCGACATGAAGTTGCAGAAAGCTTCAGTGTCCACAAGCCTAAACGGCAACAATTCCAGGGCAAGCAGTTTGGAAATGTGTCCGTTTACTTTTTGGTCCTGTGGGTGGGTGACTGCATATTTCTGCTTGCGTTTCAAGGCCTGTGGTAGGGATAGCTGAACACTGGGTTCAGACAAGGAAATGGACATGGTTGCTGATGGTGGTTACGTATGTGCAACGACAGGTGCAGGGCAGGAGGCATCTGTGACTGCATCCTGGAAAGGGGATTGGCAAGCACATAGCACAGGGGAAGAGGCAGTGGTGTCCCGTAGATGGTGATCGTGGACCCAGGCTTTTGGACCACCTAGTAGGGTGCTTGGATGACTTGTGCCTCAGCATGCTGGTGGTGGTAAGGCTCTTAGTGGTCTGACCCTTGCTGAGCTTGGTACGGGAAAGCTTGCAAATCACCTATCTCTTGTCTTCCGCACTTTCTGTAAAAAAGCACCATACTGGGGAACACTTAACCCTTGCCCTGGAATCTGGCTGTGTGTCGTTGCTCTGGGGAACAGTTAATGACCTTCTCCATCTATCAGCCCAACTGCCTCTTCCTGCCTGTTGCAGTACTGCATATCCCTCCCCCTCTGCACTTCTGTGCTCGCTTTGCATGCCACCTTGCCAGGTTGGGTCAGTGACTTCATCATCCACCACCTCATCTTCCACTTGCTCAATCTGGTCCTCCTCTTGACTTCTTGTCAAAACATGACTTGTTGGCAACTGTGTCTCATCATCATCCACCTCTTGAGACAGTAATTGCCATTCACCACTTTCCGCTGATTCTGTCCGTGGCTGCTTAAATATTTGGGCATCACTTCATAGAATCTCCCACTGTCCCTCTTGATCTTTGCACAATAACAGGCCAGAAAAAGCCCTAACCATGGAAAGGTAAAGAGCTACTTGGTGTTTCCAAGTATGGGGTTACTTGTCTTCTGGGACTCGGCATGCTGGGAGGAAGGGGGATCAGGGTGAGGATTATATGGTCCAGACTCCTGGCTAGCGAGACTGGACTGAGTGAAAGACAGGGCGGTGCTGTAAAACAAGGTGGAAGCATTAGCTGCAATCCAACCCACAGCCTGCTTGCACTGTTCTGACTTCAAGCGTGGTGAGCTGCGCCCCCCTGAAAAGTGGGACAGGAACCCAGTTTCACCTGGACCATCGGCAGCACATCCACTTCCCCAGCCCTTACTGCACTCCTTGCGCATTTTAAATGATCTACGCAGTGTAGGATTTTGTACTCAGTCGGCTGCGATAGGCATACGAAGCGTTTTCGTCAGAGAATCCAAGCTGGTTTATTTTGACAGCATAAACCGCTCATTAAGCAAACAAAAATCAGCCTTTTCCGGCAAAAAAAGATAAAACAGAACCAAACTCAAAATAACAAGTTCATATACCGCACAGCCTCAGCCGTTTAAATGAAGTGCTTTTCCTGCACTTCAGCAGGTCTGAGCAGCCCATGCAAGGCCTGCTCACCTTGCAAAACACACACGGACTGACTGAGACAGGCGCAGCTGTCTTAAATCAGGCCGTTCAAGACCTGGACTGGAGGTAAGTGAGCAGCTGCTCTCCCCCAGCTCTTTCACCTGCTCGTAAAACCCGGCCCTATAATCCGGGCCCATTAAACACCTCTCAGCACTATGTGTGCTGGAGCCTGGTTTTCCAAGTCCTGCATCACCAAGGCTTGGCACCTTCGGGACACATACCTCCCATCCATTAGATTAGATACACCCTTCTGGGGAGTATCTCACATGACGATGAGATTATCTACACCGGTCTGGGGAGTATCGCACATAATGGGATTAGCTACACCAGTCTGGGGAGTATCTCACATGATGGGATTAGATACACCAGTCTTGGGTGTATTGCACATGATGGGATTAGATACACTGGTCTGGGGCATATTGCAAATGATGGGATTAGATACACCAGTCTGGGGAGTATCTCACATAATAGGATTGGATACACTGGTCTGGGAAGTATCGCACAGGATGGGATTAGATACACCCGTCTGGGGAGTATCTCACATGACGATGATATTAGCTACACCGGTCTGGGGAGTATCGCACATGATGATGGGATTAGATACACCGGTCTGGGGAGTATCACGCATTTTGTTGGTGACTGCCTGTGATACTGACAAGTAGACAGTGTGACTGAGGGTGGCTGGCAGCGCTGATTAAGTTGGTGCTGCTCGCTGTATCATAAACTGGGGTTAGATACGTGGAATGTATCACATGCACGATGAGATATGCTTAGAGTAAAACACGCTAGGATTAGATACAGGGCTAAGTGTATCACATTATGGGATTAGATATTAAGCTCAGTGGAATGTATCACACAGGATGGGATTAGATACACAGTAGCTAATGTATGGAGCAGGGTCACCCATTTCTAAGGGAGCAGTGGTGTAATACGTGATCCCGCTCTGTCCACTATATTACTGCTCCCATAGAAGTGGACGGAACGGGGTCACACATTACACCACTGCTCCCATAAAAGTGAACGGAATGGGGTCACGCATTACACCACTGCTCCCATAGAAGTGGACAGAACGAGGTCATTCATTACACCACTGCTCCCATAGAAGTGGACGGAACGGGGTCACGCATTACACCACTGCTCCCATAAGAGTGAACAGAACAGGGTCACACATAACACCACTTCTCCCATAGAAGTGGACGGAGTGAGGTATATATATACTATATACTGTGCTATACATTATAAGGCTACATTCCTGTATCCGTATGCAGTGTCGGTGTGCTGCCCGCTTTTACAGACGCATTGAGCATGTCCTATTCTGATCCTCAAAATCGGATGAGAACAGGACATTCTCTGACCCTCACAGATCTTTTTCTCAGATCCGTGATTTTCATGGATGTTTGAATGGATCTATAAAACTCTACGAGTCCGGGGACCATCCGATAAAAAATCTGGCAGCACACGGACATTTCACACAAATGTGAGAATGCAGCCTAAGGGATTTTATGTATAATATTTAGTGATGAGCGAGTACCCTAATATTTGTAATAGCTATACTCGTAGCGATTACTTTGTAATAATCGCGTATTTGTTCCGAATAGCGAGTACAATGTAAGTCAATGGGAAATGCTTGTAATTTTCTGCTGGACCCTACAAAGGGATCTGGGGGCCTGAGGAAAAGGCTGAAATGGATGGGAAAGTGATGAAACAGAATGGGAAGAGCCTGGAGAATATGTGTGCATTAGTGTTGAGCGAGCATGCTCGACACTGCTCGATACTCGCCCGAGCATCTCACTACTCGGGATGTTCGGCGAGCACCTAGCATTTTCGGGTTACTCAGGCAGGAGCTCGGGTCTCCGCCCTGCATGTTTGGCACTCTTTACAGAGCCAATGAACATGCAGGGATTGCCAGCCAGTCACTGTAATGCCACAGCCATGTTGGTTGTGGGCATTACAGTGATTGGCTGGACGGACAGCGTCACCTTGAGTATTTAAAACCGGGCGCCGCCATCTTGGACACAGTCGCTCCGGATCAGACAGTGTAGGGAGAGTGCTGCTGAGCTAGGGAGAGATTTATACTGCGAAATAGGTAGTGTAGGGTCTCTAAAGCCTGCAAAATCAAACAAACAGTCCTTCTGAGGACTAATATCCATCCCAGATATCAAGCAGGCAGGCAGGCAGCCTGTATAGGAGACGCAGTGGTTATACCAGGGGTCTCAAACACGCGGCCCGCGGGCCACATGCGTCCCCTCCGGCTGCTTCTTGCGGCCCGCAGGCACAGACCCCATAACTATCGCGGCTCTCTCCAGCAGCCGCCGACATCAGCGCTGTAATGCAGTGTATTGCCGCGCAGAGACCGGCTCTCTGCACAGCAATACCAGTGTCAGCCGCCGGCCTATCAGAGGCCAGCAGCTGACCTCTGCGTCCCAGCGCAGCGGCGTATGACGTCACTGCCATGCGCAGATGTCAGCTGCTGGCCTCTGATAGGCCGGCGGCTGACACTGGTATTGCTTGCAGAGAGCCGGTCTCTGCGCGGCAATTCTCTGCATTACAGCGCTGATGTCCGCGGCTGCTGGAGAGAGCTGCGATCGTTACGGGGTCTGTGCCTGCAGGCCACAGGTGCAGAAAAGATGCCGAGGGAACGGAGAATCTTTTTTTTCTCTCTGTCATGTGAAATACAGCACAGGGGACCTGTGCTCAGTATAGAGGGGGGCACTGTGCGCAGTATGGGGGGGACGGGGATCCTGAGCGCTGTATGGGGGGAACGGGGACCCTGAGCGCAGTATGGGGAGGACGGGGACCCTGAGCGCAGTATGGGGGGACGGGGACCCTGAGCGCAGTATGGGGGGGACGGGGACCCTGAGCACAGTATGGGGGGGATGGGGACCCTGAGCGCAGTATGCGGGGGGACGGGGACCCTGAGCACAGTATGGGGGGACGGGGACCCTGAGCGCTGTATGGGGGGGATGGGGACCCTGAGCACAGTATGGGGGGACGGGGACCCTGAGCGCAGTATGGGGGGGTCGGGGACCCTGAGTGCAGTATGGGGGGGACGGGGACCCTGAGCGCAGTATGCGGGGGATGGGGACCCTGAGTGCAGTATGGGGGGGACGGGGACCCTGAGCGCTGTATGGGGGGGATGGGGACCCTGAGCGCAGTATGGGGGGACGGGGACCCTGAGCGCAGTATGGGGGGGTCGGGGACCCTGAGCGCAGTATGGGGGGGACGGGGACCCTGAGCACAGTATGGGGGGGATGGGGACCCTGAGCGCAGTATGCGGGGGATGGGGACCCTGAGTGCAGTATGGGGGGGGACGGGGACCCTGAGCGCAGTATGGGGGGGGATGGGGACCCTGAGCACAGTATGGGGGGGGATGGGGACCCTGAGCACAGTATGGGGGGGGACGGGGACCCTGAGCGCAGTATGGGGGGGATGGGGACCCTGAGCACAGTATGGGGGGGACGAGGACCCTGTGCGCAGTATGGGGGGGCGGCCCTGTGCTCAGTATGGGGAGGGACCTGGATGGGGGACATGTCTGCAACATGGGAACCTGGATGGGGGACATGTCTGCAACATAAGGACCAGGATGGGGGACCATGTCTGCAATATGGGGGACCTGGATGGGGGACCATGTCTGTAATATTGGGGACCTGGATGGGGGACCATGTCTGCAATATGGGGACCATGTCTGCAATATGAAGACCATGTCTGCAATATGGGGGACCTGGATGGGGGACCATGTCTGCAATATGGGGGACCATGCCTGCAATATGGGGGACCTTGTCTGCAATATGAGGGACCAGGATGGGAGACCATGTCTGCTGGAAGGGGGACCATGTCTGCAATATGGGGGACCTGGAAGGGGGACCATGTCTGCAATATGGGGGACCTGGACGGGAGACCATGTCTGCAATATGGGGGACCTGGACGGGAGACCATGTCTGCAATATGGGGGACCTGGATGGGAGACCATGTCTGCAATATGGGGGACCTGGATGGGAGACCATGTCTGCAATATGGGGGACCTGGATGGGAGACCATGTCTGCAATATGGGGGACCTGGATGGGAGACCATATCAGCAATATGGGGGACCTGGATGGGAGACCATGTCTGCAATATGGGGGACCTGGGCGGGTAGACCGTGTCTGCAATATGTGGGACCTGAAGGGGAGACCATGTTTGCAATATGGGGGACCTGGAGGGGAGACCATGTCTGCAATATGGGGGACCTGGAGGGGAGACCATGTCTGTAATATGGGGAACCTGGAGTGGAGACCATGTCTGCAATATGGGGGACCTGGAGGGAAGACCATGTCTGCAATATGGGGGACCTGGAGGGGAGACCATGTCTGCAATATGGGGAACCTGGAGGGGAGACCATGTCTGCAATATGGGGGACCTGGATGGGAGACCGATGAGGACCAGTTCAAAAGGTATATAGAAAATAAAATGGTGTCACTAAAAATGTCACTTTGTCATCCAAATAATGCGGCCCCACAAATAAAATGTTTTTCCGTGTGCCCAGCTGAGTTTGAGACCCCTGGGTTATACCAACAAACACTGCATTACAGTCCTGTCTGCTGCTGCTGCTCAAATTGCTAGACTTAGCCCCAGGTCTCAGGGGCCAGGAAAAATCAATTTTTTTCATCTAAATCCTCTTTTTTTTTTTTTTTTTCCCCCCTCAGTCAGACTGTACAAATACCCGTCTTATTAACCTTTTGGTATTCCCCCCCCCAAAAAAAAATGAGTGTGTCTGTGAGTGTTCAGACACAAATATATCTGTTTAAAAGAGTCTGGTTTCAGCCAGATAACTAGAACTGTGGTTTTGCAGTTCCACGGTTCAAATCTCTGTATTATCCACTTTTTTCCTTTTTTCCATAAAAAAAAACAGTTTGAGTGCCTCGCTGACTGTTCACATACAAACATAACTATTTACAAAAGTCTGGTATACGCCAGGAAATTAGAACTGTGGTTTTCCTCTTCCACGGTTCAAATCTGGGAGTAATCCACCTTTTTGCCTTTTTTCCATAAAAAAAAACAGTTTGAGTGTCTCGCTGACTGTTCAGACACAAATATATCTGTTTAAAAGATTCTGGTGTAGGACAGAGAACTAGAGCTGTGGTTTTCCTCTTCCACGGTTCCAATCTGGGTGTAATCTACCTTTTTGCCTTTTTTACATAAAAAAAACAGTTTGAGTGTCTCGCTGACTGCTCAGACACAAATATATCTGTTTAAAAGATTCTGGTGTAGGCCAGAGAACTATAACTGTGGTTTTCCTCTTCCATGGTTCTAATATCCTTTTTATTACCCTTTTGCCATTGATAGTGCGAGTGTAAGCTATTTTACTTCATTTACAATGGGCAAGGCGGGTGGCAAGGGATGTGGAACTGGACGTTCTGGTGATGGTGCGTGCAGAGGACTGGGCCAAGGCCAAGGTGAAAATGTGCCACAACCAACTGCCACATCTTCTCGCTTCCAGTTCTTGACCGAATTACTAGGGAAGCATACAACAACACCACTATTGCCAACTGATCAGTGTGAACAGGTTATTAATTGGATAGCAGATAATACTTCCAGTCACCTGGGCACCACCACCTCCTGTCTGTCTTCCACACGGTCAAGTCTTAGTAGCAGTGAGTCTCGACCGCAAAATCCTCCTCACCCTGATGCTCCTTCCTCCCACCATGCCGAGTGTCGTCAGACAGCAACTGATCCCACACTTGGACACTCTGAAGAGCTGTTCACTGGTCCATTTCGTGGCAGGAGGACACGCAGAGCTAGGCCAGCAGCACACGGGGGGGGGGGGCAGAGCACTCCAACAAGCAGGAAGAAGCAGTGTGGTGGCCGCAGACAGAAGGCGGGAAACCGTTCCCCGTAACACCAACATGAGGGACGTTGCCAGTACAACCGGTAGGTCTTCCAGAGTCTGGAGTTTTTTTAAAGACTCTGCTGTGAACCCCAAAAAGGCCATTTGTACCACCTGCCAGGCCAGCATCAGCAGGGGTGACAAAACTACCAGCCTGACCACCACCAGCATGATCAGGCACATGTCAGCAAAGCACCCGACTTTGTGGGGCGAACCCCAGGGTCCACGACCAGTGTCACCAATGCTTCTTCCGGTGTTGTGCGTGTAAGAGAACCCCCTGTTGTGCGTGTAAGGCAATCCCCTGTCTTTACTGCATGCAAAGATGCCCCCTCCTCTCAGTCTTCACTTGTTATGGCAGTTTCTCAAGAAACAGCATCAACGTCCACATCCACGTCCCACCGCAGCGTTCAATTGTCCATATCCAAGACCTTTGAACGAAAGCGCAAATTCGCAGCCAACGCCCCACAGGCCACAGTCCTAAATTCGCACATTTAATGCCTGCTTGCGTTGGAAATGCTGCCTTTTAGGCTCGTGGAGACGGAATCCGTCCGCAACCTTATGGCAGTGGCTGTCCCTCGGTACTCGGTCCCCAGCCAACACTATTTTGCCCGGTGTGCCATCCCTGCACTACACAAGCACGTGTCCCAAAACATCTGCCGTGCCCTCAACAACGCAGTTACTGGGAGAGTCCACCTGACAACGGACACGTGGACAAGTGCTTGTGGCCAGGGATGGTACATCTCCCTGACGGCACACTGGGTAAACATAGTAGAAGCCGGGACCCAGTCGGACCTTGGGACGGAACACATCCTCCCAACACCGAGGATTGCGGGCCCTATGTCAGTCAGAGTTGCCCCCACAGTGTACAGCTCCTGCGCATCCTCCTCCTCCTCATGTTCAGCCTCCATCTCAGATATCACCACATCAGTTACAAGCTGGAAGCACTGCAGTACTGCCTCAGCCAAGCGGCAACAGGCTGTGCTGAAACTCATAAGCTTAGGTGATAAACCTCACACTGCTTGTGAGTTGTGGACAGCTGTGAAAGAGCAGGCAGATCTGTGGCTGAGACCGCTGAACCAACATCCAGGCATGGTCGTGTGTGACAATGGCCGTAACCTGGTGGCGGCTCTGAGGCGATGCGAGATCACACACGTACCATGCCTGGCTCATGTACTTAACCTCGTGGTTCAGCGGTTTCTTAAATCGTACCCCGAGTTGCCAGATCTGCTCGTCAAAGTACGCCGCCTGTCAGCTCATTTTCGGAAGTCGGCTACAACTTCCGCCGCCCTTGCTGTGTTGCAGTAGCATTTGCAGCTTCCGTCACACCGACTGGTGTGTGATGTCCTCACACGTTGGAACTCTACCCTCCACATGTTGCAAAGGATTTGTGAGCAGAAGAGAGCAGTTGTGGAGTACCAGCTGCAACAAGGCTGTCCATATTCAGGTCAGACTCCACACATAAGACCTCAGGAGTGGACCTGGATGTCTGACATATGTACCATCCTGACAAACTTTGAGCCAGAGTATGATGAGATGGATCAAGAAGCCGTAGCGGGCGATTACACACAGCCCAGCCTCATCTCATCCCAACGTGCACTGGGGGACAATGAGGGAGAGGAGAAGGAGGAGGAGGAAGAACAGGAGCTGGTATCATGCGCTGTAGACGGTAGTACCTGTACAACTGTCATACCGTCGGTTCAGCATGGGTGGCCTGAGAACAGGGGGGAGGAGGAGGAGGAAGAGAGCATGGTCAGTCATCATCTTGGTGAGGACACGGAAGTCTTGCCTGTTACCAGTCTGGCACGCATGGCTGACTTTATGTTACGCTGCCTTAACCGTGATTCTTGCGTTGTCAAAATGTTGGGTGACAGTCATTACTGGTTGGTGACACTTTTAGACCCCTGCTACAAGGAGAACTTTCACTCTCTTATTCCTGAGGTGGAGAGGTCTACAAAAATGGGGCAGTACCAGAAGGCCATTGCTGCAGAACTGTTAAAAATTCCCATCTGAACAAGCTAGCAGCAGAGGTCACATTTCGTTGCCCAACCAAGGTATACAGGCGAGAGAGACGCAACTCCAATCCAGCAGAGGCAGGGGAACACTGTCAACATTCTGGGACAGTTTTCTGAGATCCACCCAGCTTACAAGCCCTGAGGCGTGGGGTACTTCCCAAGCAGTGGAAAGTTTCAAAAGATGGTGAGTGAGTACCGACCGTACCAGAGTCCTCCATGATTCCTCTGTGCCTTTTAACTATTCGGTATCCAAGCTGGACACTTGGAATGAACTTGCTCTGTAAGCCTTGGAGGTCCTGGCCTGCCCTGCCGCTAGCGTGTTATCGGAGCGTGTTTTTAGTGCCGCTGGGGGAATTATAACTGATAAGCGCACTCGCGTGTCAACTGACAATGCTGACAAGCTAACCCTTATCAAAATGAACAAGAGCTGGATTGGGCCAGACTTCTCATCACCACCAAATGACAGCAGAGTAACATAAAGTCAAATCCACTGTGTTATTTCGGGAGGTGTATTCCCATGCACCGCTTCACACACACACATGGGTATACGCTTCCTCATTTCGGCTGTTTTTTGCTCTTCTCCTTATCCTCAGCCTCCACCACCACTATACCACCAGGGTGACCGTGGTCTGTGTTGCCAGCATTGCAATTTCCTCCGTCCTAATTTTTGGCAGCTTTTGCTTGGAAGGCATAGGCAAAGACTATGGGAGACCCACTCCCCAATAATGGGAATAAAGTTTTTAATATGCTGTACTGCATTGTTTTTGTAAGGGGCATTGCACGTTCCTCCATCTTAATTTTTGGCAGCTTTTGCTTCGAAAGCATAGGCAAAGACTATGGGAGACCCACTCCCCAATAATGGGAATAATGTTTTTAATATGCTGTACTGCATGGCTCTTGTAAGGGGCATTAAAATCGTCTTGTCAAACTACTGTGACCTCCACGTCTCTTCCAAGGGTCATTGATATTGTCTTTTTATTCCACTGTGACCTCCACATCTCTTCCTAGGGGCATTAAAACCATCTTGTTAAACCACTCTGAACTCCACGTCTCTTCCAAGGGGCATTAAAACCGTCTTGTTAAACCACTCTGAACTCCACGTCTCTTCCAAGGGCATTAAAATCTCTTGTTAAGCTACTGTGACCTCCACGTCTCTTCCATGGGTCATTGATATTGTCTTTTTATTCCACTGGGACCTCCACCACTCTTCCAAGGGGCATTGATATTGTCTTTTCCTCCTAATTTTAGTCAGCTTTTACTTTTCAATGTATAGGTGAACACTAAGGGAGACCCACTCCCCAATAATGGGTAGAAGGTTTTTAGTATTCTGTAATACACGTCTGTTTCAAGGGGCATTGCAGTTCCTTATAATTTTTGGAAAGCCTTTCATTCACTGCTTAGGCCAACAGTGTACAGGAGACCCAGTTGCTATAAATGGAAAAAATGGTTTAATTAAGGCCCTCTGACCTCCATGTCACTTCCAAGGGGCATTGGAGTGCCTCGAAATTTTGGCAGGCATTGCACTCACGGTATGCCCTATAACAGTGTAGCCAAACCGCTCCTTTTGGTACAGAAACATATCCTACAAGACAGTTGTGGTTGACTGGCTGGTATTGATGTGAATGGTCCCTGTTCCTCCTGCTCTTTCTCCTTTGCCACCACCTCATCCATCATTCATCACCTGAAGCTTTGTTTTAACGGAAGTCATAGAACTGGGATAGTAGCAGGAAAACATCCAGCAATCCTCGGAGGAGGTAGGATATGCGCCAAAACGCTGACCACCTCAGGCCTAGCTGCTACTACATACATTCACTTGCATTCCAAGGAACAGAAAGCTAAGGAGATGGATGGACTCATGATCATGAATAATTTACTTGTTGTGTGAACTTTGTGTTGAAGCCTGATTGACCCAGGACCCGCAATCCTCTATGTCTGGAGGACGTGTTGTATCCCAGTGTCCAACTGTGTCCCGGCTTCCACAACATTAACCCAGTGTGAAGGCGTCAGTGAGATGGACCATCCCTGGTCACATTCGCTTGTCCACGTGTTTGTTGTTAGGCTGTCCTTCCCACTAAATGCACTGGCAAAAAAGAAGCAAGACAAAAATATATCTCATACCCTACCATAATTATATATAAATGTAAAGCAAAGTTGCATAATAAATATAGGGTACTTAGTGAACTATTTTTGATCAAAAAAAGTATACAAGCCGTCCCACCAGCGGCAAGGTGACCCTAAATTGGGACGGTACCTATACTGCCTATATTAAAAACCTTACTGTATATCAAAGTTGAAGTAATGCATATAAAAGGGTAGACAAATAGGACCGGGTCCCAACTCCAGACCACCTAGGCCCGTGGTAAGCTACATATATACCAATCAGCTCAACAAAGGGCATGCCACACCCTTAAATTGCACAGAATGCAAACAAGTCAAAAAACCAGACAATGTGAACTGAGGTCTAAGATGGCAGACATACAAGAAACAGAGGCATGTTCACACTAGCAAAAAAGAAGCAAGACAAAAATATATCTCATACCCTACCATAATTATATATAAATGTAAAGCAAAGTTGCATAATAAATATAGGGTACTTAGTGAACTATTTTTGATCAAAAAAAGTATACAAGCCGTCACACCAGCGGCAAGGTGACCCTAAATTGGGACGGTACCTATACTGCCTATATTAAAAACCTTACTGTATATCAAAGTTGAAGTAATGCATATAAAAGGGTAGACAAATAGGACCGGGTCCCAACTCCAGACCACCTAGGCCCGTGGGGAGGGCACAGGTAATGTTTTGGTATGTGCGCTTGTGTATAAGGCGCACCGGGACAAATAGGGGCTGCTTGGGACCGTTTATGGACACCCGGCCGCCCCCAGGCGGCTGGGGACCGTGTGTGGGCACTCGGGCCTCGGGGCGGCAGGGGACCGAGTATGGACACCCGGCCACCCTCTGGCGGCTGGGGACCAAGCGTGGACACCCGGCCGCCGGGCGGATGGGGACTGAGTATGGATACCAGGCCGCCGACGCAGCTATGACTTGGTGGCCAGATTCCGCCTCCACATCCCTAAAAGGCCCAATTTCAAGTGCAAGCAAGCAAGCAGTATGGTATTGCAGCCTGGGGGTGGGTGGCAGGCTGCATACTTGCTCTTGCATTGCAAGGAATGGGGGAGGTACAATTGAACACTGCCCTGGGACAAGGACATGAATGGGGATAGTTGCAAGTCTGCAATGACAGGTGCAGGGCGGAGGCATCTTCACATGTGCCATGAATAGGGGGTTGGTGTGCACACACTACAGCGGAATAGGCTGTCCTTCCAACTAAATGCACTGGGGAGGGCACAGGTAATGTTTTGGTATGCGCGCTTGTGTATAAGGCGCACCGGGACAAATAGGAGCGGCTGGGGACCGAGTATGGACACCCGGCCGACCCCTGGTGGCTGGGGACCGAGTGTGGAAACCCGGCGCCGGGCGGCTGGGGACTGAGTATGGATACCAGGCCGCCGACGCAGCCATGACATGGTCTGCCTCCACAAGCCTAAAAGTGCAAGCAAGCTAGCAGTATGGTATTGCAGCCTGGGGGTGGGTGGGTGGCAGGCTGCACACTTACGCTTGCATTCCAAAAAAACAAAGCAGATGCTAACTTCTATCATCATCATCATGCTCCTCACCTTGGCACTCTCAACTCTCCTGATGGAGAAGCCAGGGCCCACCGGAGGAGTATGGTTGTCTGGTGGGCTCGTCCAATGCTGCCCTAAAGCAGGCCAGGCTAAGAAAAGTGTGGGGAAGGTTACCGGGACAAATAGTGGCGGCTGGGGACTGAGTATGGAGACCTCGCTGCTGAAGCAGCCATTAGGTAGTGGCCAGCTTCGGCCTCCTCCAAACTAAAAGGCCCCATTTCAAGTGCAAGCTAGCAGTATAGTATTGCAGCCTGTGGGTGGGTGGGTGGTTGGCTGCATATTTGCGCTTGCATTGCAAGGAATGGGGGAGGTACAATTGAACACTGCTGTGGGACAAGAACTTGCACGGGGATAGTTGCAAGTCTGCATCTACTGATGCGGCAAGGATCACTTCTGATGGGCACACTTTTAGGCAGTGACCTGGGTGTCAGAGATGCTTCCAGGGGTCTTCCCCATGCTGTTCCCATGTCTTTTCAGCACTGTATGCATGTGTCACACAGCACATGCCAGTTAAGGTTGTAAAATGTTAAAATGACATTTCCCGGTGAATGCATTTGTCACGGTTGAAAGCAATACAAAAGTGCAAAAACACATAAAAAATGCTTCTTGTGAACATAGCCCAAGGTGTGGAGGAGTATTTTTGTTTTTGGTTATTTAGGCTATGTGCCCAAGATGCAGAAGTGCTCTGCATTTTTACTAAGCGTTTCTGCATCTCCCCTGGCAGAAAAAACGCATGCGGATTGTACATGCGTTTTTCCTGCCAGGGACATGCGGATGTGAAGCTTTCTTCACATGCATTTCCGCATGCGGGTTGACAAGTACAGATGAGCGGTGTTCGACTAGAACTGTTCGCCAATCTCAAATTCGAGCTGTTTTGGGCGGTGTTCGAGTTGTTCGACGAACCCGAACGATTTGCAAAAAATTCGGCTGTTCGAGGTTATGTTCGATAACTGTTCGTGCACCAAAAGCGTGTCCTGCATGTCTGGCGCTATTTAGAGCACCAATCATGCAGGGATTGTCTGCCACTCACTGTAATGCCACAGCCATGGTGGTTGTGGCATTACAGTGATTGCCCAAATCGATGGGAACAGTGCTCACAGTGAAACATGAAAAGCCGGCAATTCAGCAGCGGCATACACTGGTATCCGACAATTTAGAACCGAAAGAATAGAGCTTCACACATAGATTAGATAGATAGAAACATGTCAGTCACATATATAAGAAGTACAGTGACTGTGTTGATTACTGTACTTGTCATTTAGTGTAAAGGATTTATTAAAAAAAATGTTAGTGTTTTCATGCACCGTCTCTTTAAAAAAGCCGGCCGGCAATTCAGCAGCGATACCCGACAATTTAGAATACAAGGAATAGAGAATCACACATAGATTAGATAGATAGAAACATGTCAGTCACATATATAAGAAGTACAGTGACAGTGATTACTGTACTTGTCATTTAGTGTGAAGGATTTATTAAAAAAAATATTAATGTTTTTAAGCACCGTCTCTTTAAAAAAGCCGGCCGGCAATTCAGCAGCGGTACCCGACAATTTAGAATAGAAGGAATAGAGAATCACACATAGATTAGATAGATAGAAACATGTCAGTCAAATATATATGAAGTACAGTGACAGTGTTGATTACTGTACTTGTCATTTAGTGTTAAAATAAAGGATTTATTTTTAAAAAAATTGGCGTGGGGTTCCCCATAATTTTAGACTCTAGCGGAGGTTAAGCAGACAGCTGGGGCAGATGTTTGAAGCCTGGGAAGGGGTAATACCCACGGAGCTTCCCAGGCTACTAATATCAGCCCCCAGCTGAATGCCTAGCCTTTACTAGCTATTAAAATGGGGGACCCCCCAAAAAATTGACGTGGGGTCCCCCCTATTTTAATAGCTAGCAAAGGCTAGGCAGACAGCTGGGGGCTGATATTAATAGCCCACGAAGGGTGCCATGAATATTGGCCCCCTCCCAGGCTAGAAACACCAGCCGTCAGCCGCCCCAGAAATGGCGCATCCATAGGATGCGCCAATTCTGGCACTTAGCCTCGCTCTTCCCACTGCCCTGCAGCGGTGGCAGTGGGGTAATAGGGCTGGGGTTGATGTCAGCTTATAATGCCAGCTGACATCAAGCCCAGGTTAGTAATGGAGAGGCGTCTATAAGACACCCCCATTACTAACCCCATTGTCAAAGTTAAAAAAAAACACAAACACCCAGAATAAAGTCCTTTAATTGAAATAAAGACACAATTCTTTATTGTTCTAAATTAAACCATACTTACAATCACGCCCATTCCAGCTGAAGCCAACCATCTCCTGCAATAAAAGAAAAATAATAAAGCAACATAATCCTTACCTTTCCATGGTTCCCACGACAGCTTCAGCTCTGCTACATCGAGATGACAGGCTGGACCGCAGCAGAACCCTGCCATCCAGCCTGTCATCCCGCAGACACTGAGAAGCGCAGGCTTGCTTGCGCTCCTCAGCGTCTCTCTGTGACGGCATCCAGATGAGCCTAGTTCATGTCCAATGAACTCGGCTCACCTCATGCACGTCACTGATGTAAGGTGCCCCAGCGAGGTAGTCGTGGGCGAGCTGTAGCCCCCTCTCGCTATGGCACCCTACAGACAATACGTGTCCTCCCTCTGAAGTGTGGCTGTGTATGTAGTGCTCCTCACTTACTTCAAGCCATCCGATCGCGGCTGTCTCCAGGCAATTTTCTTTTGGGACCAGGGCAGCAATAATCTCTGAGGACACGAGGTTCTTAACCAGAACTTGGACTTTACTTGGGGAAGAGCAATATATACAATATTTACAGTTAGATATAATGGATAAGGCCCGACAGGCAATCATCTCTCTAACAGGCGCTGTTAACTGCTTCAGTCCTGGTTCCCTCTTTAAGCGGAGCATCTCTGTGGCTATAATCCCTGGCCCAAGAGACTCCTCTGTATTGACAGTGACCGGATCCGATATCTCTCCCCCACGTCTTAGCTTGGAGTCCTATTTAGCTTCCTCTGCTTCCTGCAGACTAGAAGTGCCCTGTGTCCTCACTACGCTTTGATGAGTTTCTCTGGCGAGCGAACAGGACTCGTGCTGTTGTGTGGGGAGAATTGCGCACTGGGATCTCACTGTCTGAGGGTTCGGAGCTCCCGTCTACCCTAGCAGCCACTATAGTCAGGCTGTCTGATCAACTTGCAATCTCAACTCGTACTGAAGAATCACTTCCTGATTCTGGAAACTAAACAGAGACTTTCCTAATATGCCCACCCTCAGTGAGCTGTCATCACAGAACTTTAACCCATCACTGTCTATAACTCGGCTGGCAGACTCAACCTGACATCTGCACCCAGAACAGTGGCATCTTGTGGCTGTTTTCAGGTACAACAGCCCAGAAGGAATTATACCAGGAACAAGCTCTATATCTCTCTAGGCTTGAAAAGGGCACTAAGTTCCCCCTCTACTCTACTAACTGGACCACTAAAGCTAACCCCCTTAGCTTGGTCTACCACAGTTAGGGAGGTCTGACCTCAGGAACACTTCCTTTAACTATCTCAGTACCAAGGGAAGGCTACGCCCTTCCCCACTATTACATTCCCCCACACTTTAATGTTGGTCGTCCCTGACCACACTAAGCAATAAACATCAATAAACAGCTATAAAATTATGTTACATTTCTAAATTTTACTAAAACATTTTTAATAAACGACTGGTCCTGAGGTCATCTTCTTGGATGGAAGACCGGCCTTCTCGGTTAAGGGCCCTGGAACAGCAATTCAGGACAGTCCATTATCAACCTTTTCAGAGGTACCAGTCCTTCTTGGTAAGGACCCTGGAAACGAAGTGTCCACAGTTTTAAGTCATGTCAACCCCTCAATAGCCCCCAATCCCCTCTTGGTGCTACATTCTGAGGCACACAGTCACAGGTAACACCCTGTGAGTCTCTTTCTTCTTGGCCCTAGCAGGGGTCACCAGTTCTTCCCGCTAGGCCGCAAGTCTTTTAGATTTGGAGGATATCCATCCTCAAGGTGTGCCTCAGCATTTTAAATTCCAGCAGAAAAAGACGCAACAAGCGCAACAAAAAGAAAACAAAAGTAAAAACAAAAAGAGCAGCTCTCCCGGGCACACAACTTTTGGGTGCTGCTTAAGGCCTTCCTGGCCTAGGAGGTAGGGGAACAGTGCTCCATTTTTTTTAATTTTTTTTTTAACTTCATTCAACATGGGGCACTCCGCCCCCATTGGGAAACAGTCCCAGGAACAGGACCACATTCCGGTGGGTCCTAGTAGGAGAAGAGGTGAAAGGTCAACGGACCTTTTAGCCTACTCACTTCTTCCGGGCCTCCCGTCGCTCCTTCATGAAGGCGGCCCATGCTGCAGGCGAAGGCGGCCTCCTCCACTTCCACGGCTGGTCGGGGTACCTGCTAGCCCCGGGGTCCTTGTCCGAGAACATAGTGCCGCCACAGCCGACTTGGGTAGGGCCGTAACTGGTCACGGTGAAATGATGCACCTCATTACTAGCGCCAGCCTGGGTTTCCATAGCAGCTCCTTGTTCCACTGCTCCAGCCCCTCCTGGGTATTTGGCTGCTGAGCCGACATCAGACGCCTCACTGGGAGAGTCGGCCCTGCCGCAGCTCAGGAAGACCTCCTCTCCCCTACCGACGACATCTCTCCTTGGCTGCTGGTTTCTAGGTTCTTCCTCCTGCGAGACGCCAGTCTTGGGAGGGGGCAAGAATCCTTCAGGGGCCTCCCTGGCCCGACGCTGCCGAGCCTCCTTCTCAGCTCTTCGCTGGAGGACCCGCCTGTCCTTCTCCAGGACGTCCTCCCACTTATACGGACGGGTGAGTGCAGCCGCATACCACCCGTTTTGGCACTCACATTTTACAAAGTGCATGATGTCCCCCACGTGCAGGTTGTGTAAACGGTCAGGCAGATAGTCCCGCTTTACCGCTTTGCAGGACACGAACACCTCGTGCCCGGTCCATTCCTCTTCCAGAAACCCGTACCCCTCACGGATATGGAATTCTATGACCCGCCCCCAGGTCTGAGCTTCCTCCACTGACTCCCTTCTTGCCGCATTGGACCCCTCCAGCCAGCCTCTCAGGAAGGTATCGGTCCATTGCCGCTGTTCTCGCGCGGTCATCGGGGGGTCCCGGGTAGCCCACTTAGGACTCCCGGGCTCGGCGTACCGCTCTGCCGAGGGGGAATGTAGGGCCTCCAAGGCCAATGACCAGAAATTCTCCCGCGGGGCCTTTCTTTTATGGGGCTTCCCTTCCGCACCGTCCCCTGAAGGCCTGGGGGCCTCTGTTGCCACAGAAGCTACTGGGGCAGGTACCGCAGGCGTGACCGGCCGCTGGGGCATGGACCGCTCACCTTCTGTAAGCTTCGCTGCAGCTATTGCTCCGGCCCCACCTGGATGTTCTCCTCCCTCAGCCGAGGGGGACGTTTCCTCCAGCATCCGGCTCCAGCACCACATGCGAAGCTCGTGGACTAGCAGGCCCAACTCCGGATCAGGCCTAGTGGCCCACTGGACAGCCACCGGGGGTAAGGGCAATGGTTCGCGGGCAGCGCCCGCCGACGAAAGACTTCCAGCCGCGGCCCCTGGGGTGATGATCTCCAGGGGTTCCTCCTCACCGCTTGTCTCGCGCATGTTGTCAGGCTCTGGGGCTGCCATCCTCTCAGGACGTCCGCTGCCGTACCTCCTTCTCCTTACGTGCCGGACAGAAAATGGCGCCGGTCGCTTACCGGTGACGCGCGTCCTGCGCGTCCAGCTCCGCCTCTTCCTGGGCCGGACCTCTGACGCGACCGCCGCGTCACTCGTCACTCTCGGCCGCTCCGCCTTCAGCCGCGCCCCCTCTCTGTGCGCGCTGATACTCACGGGGCCGTGCTTCACCTTACACCGCGCCCTCTTCCTCGCTGGACGTCCCATCCCGGGACGCATCTTCATCGCTGGACCCATCCTCCTTCGGGCCGGAACTCGTAGGGGCTGGACATCTTTTCGCGCTCTCCAGCGCCGTCCACTCCCACGATAGGCGGTCCTTCTCCCAGACTTTACCGCCGTCGTCACCATCTTGGAATCCATGCTTCGGGCCGCCATCTTGGGCCGCATGCCTTCCAACACTTTCTCCTCAGTGTTCTGTGTCGGCTCTTCCCCGCTTTCTTCGTGCGAGGAACTCGCATCCTGCTGACTACGCCAAATGTAAGGTGCCCCAGCGAGGTAGTCGTGGGCGAGCTGTAGCCCCCTCTCGCTATGGCACCCTACAGACAATACGCGTCCTCCCTCTGAAGTGTGGCTGTGTATGTAGTGCTCTTCACTTACTTCAAGCTATCCGATCGCGGCTGTCTCCAGGCAATTTTCTTCTGGGACCAGGGCAGCAATAATCTCAGAGGACACAAGGTTCTTAACCAGAACTTGGAGTTTACTTGAGGAAGAGGAATATATACAATATTTACAGTCAGATATAATGGATAAGGCCCGACAGGCAATCATCTCTCTCACAGGCGCTGTTAACTGCTTCAGCCCTGGTTCCCTCTTTAAGCGGAGCATCTCTGTGGCTATAATCCCTGGCCCAAGAGACTCCTCTGTATTGACAGTGACCGGATCCGATATCTCTCCCCCACATCTTAGCTTGGAGTCCTATTTAGCTTCCTCTGCTTCCTGCAGACTAGAAGTGCCCCGTGTCCTCACTACGCTTTGATGAGTTTCTCTGGCGAGCGAACAGGACTCGTGCTCTTGTGTGGGGAGAATTGCGCACTGGGATCTCACTGTCTGAGGGTTCGGAGCTCCCGTCTACCCTAGCAGCCACTATAGTCAGGCTGTCTGATCAACTTGCAATCTCAACTCGTACTGAAGAATCACTTCCTGATTCTGGAAACTAAACAGAGACTTTCCTAATATGCCCACCCTCAGTGAGCTGTCATCACAGAACTTTAACCCATCACTGTCTATAACTCGGCTGGCAGACTCAACCTGACATCTGCACCCAGAACAGTGGCATCTTGTGGCTGTTTTCAGGTACTACAGCCCAGAAGGAATTATACCAGGAACAAGCTCTATATCTCTCTAGGCTTGATAAGGGCACTAAGTTCCCCCTCTACTCTACTAACTGGACGACTAAAGCTAACCCCCTTAGCTTGGTCTACCACAGTTAGGGAGGTCTGACCTCAGGAACACTTCCTTTAACTATCTCAGTACCAAGGGAAGGCTACGCCCTTCCCCACTATTACACTGACAGCGTGGGAAAATTCTCACGCTGAAGCGCTGAGTGCAGGAGAATTCTCCAATGCTGTCAGTGACGTGCATGAGGTGAGCTCATGTCCAATGAACTCAGCTCACCTCATGCACGTCACTGACAGCGTGGGAAAATTCTCCTGCACTCAGCGCTTCAGCGTGAGAATTTTCCCACCCTGTCAGTGACGTGCATGAGGTGAGCTGAGTTCATTGGACATGAGCTCACCTCATGCACGTCACTGACAGCGTGGAAGAATTCTCACGCTGAAGCGCTGAGTGCAGGAGAATTTTCCCACGGTGTCAGTGACGTGCATGAGGTGAGCCGAGTTCATTGGACATGAACTCGGCTCATCTGGATGCCGTCACAGAGAGACACTGTGGAGCGCAAGCAAGCCTGCGCTTCTCAGTGTCTGGGGGATGACAGGCTGGATGGCAGCATTCTGCTGCGGTCCAGCCTGTCATCTCGATGTAGCAGAGCTGAAGCTGTCATGGGAACCATGGGAAGGTAAGGATTATGTTGCTTTATTATTTTTCTTTTACTGCAGGAGATCGTTGGCTTCAGCTGGAATGGGCATGACGGTAAGTATGGTTTAATTTAGAACAATAAAGAATTGTGTGTTTATTTCAATTAAAGGACTTTGTTCTGGGTGTTGTGTTTTTTTTAAATACTTTACTAGAAATTCATGGTGGTCATGTCTAATATTGGCGTGACTCCATGAATTTCGGGCTTAGGGCCAGCTGATAATGCCAAGCTGGCCCTAACCCCTTTATTACCCAGTGAGCCACTGCACCAGGGCCCTGGATGAGTTGGGTACAGCGCCAGAAGATGGCGCTTCTATGAACGCGCCATTTTCCGGAGTGGCTGCGGACTGCAATTTGCAGCGGTGGTGGCCCAGAAAGCTTGGGCCTCCCTGCGCTGCGGATTCCAGCCCCCAGCTGCCTAGTTGTACCTGGCTGGACACATAAACAGGGCGAAGCCCCACGTCAATTTTCTTTAAATTATTTCATGAAATAATTAAGAAAAAAAGGGCTTCCCTATATTGTTGTGTCCGGCCAGGTACAAATAGGCAGCTGTTGGTTGGGGGCAGCCAGTTCCTGCCTGCTGTACCTGGCTGGACCCAAATATAGTGCGAAGCTCCATGTCAATTTTTTTTTTAATTATTTCATGAAATAATTAAAAAAAAAAGGGCTGCCCTATATTGTTGTGTCCGGCCAGGTACAAATAGGCAGCTGGTGGTTGGGGGCAGCCAGTTCCTGCCTGCTGTACCTGGCTGGACACAAATATAGTGCGAAGCTCCATGTCAATTTTTTTTTTAATTATTTCATGAAATAATTAAAAAAAAAAGGGCTGTCCTATATTGTTGTGTCCGGCCAGGTACAAATAGGCAGCTGGTGGTTGGGGGCAGCCAGTTCCTGCCTGCTGTACCTGGCTGGACACAAATATAGTGCGAAGCCCCACGTCAATTTTTTTTTAATTATTTAATGAAATAATTTAAAAAAAAAAGGGCTTCCCTATATTGTTGTGTCCGGCCAGGAACAAATAGGCAGCTGGTGGTTGGGGGCAGCCTGTTCCTGCCTGCTGTACCTGACTGGACACAAATATAGTGCGAAGTCCCACGTCAATTTTTTTTTAATTATTTCATGAATTTCCTGAAATAATTTAAAAAAATTGAAGTGGGGCTTCACACTATATTTGTGTCCAGCGAGGTACAGCAGGCAGGAACGGGCTGCCCCCAACCACCAGCTGCCTATTTGTACCTGGCCGGACACACAATATAGGGAAGGCCTTTTTTTCTTAATTATTTCATGAATTTCCTGAAATAATTAAAAAAAAAATATGTGGGGCTTCGCCCTTTTTTTGTGTCCAGCCAGGTACAACTAGGCAGCTGGGGGCTGGAATCTGCAGCGCGCAGGGAGGCCCAAGCTTTCTGGCAAATTGCAGTCCGCAGCCACCCCGGAAAATGGCGCGTTCATAGAAGCGCCATCTTCTGGAGCTGTACCCAACTCATCCATGGCCCTGGTGCGGTGGCTCACTGGGTAATAAAGGGGTTAGGGCCAGATTGGTATTATCAGCTGGCCCTAAGCCCGAAATTCATGGGGTCACGCCAATATTAGACATGACCGCCATGAATTTCTAGTAAAGTATTTAAAAAAATCACAACACCCAGAATAAAGTCCTTTAATTGAAATAAACACACAATTCTTTATTGTTCTAAATTAAACCATACTTACCATCACGCCGATTCCAGCTGAAGCCAACGATCTCCTGCAATAAAAGAAAAATAATAAACCAACATCATCCTTACCTTTCCATGGTTCCCACGACAGCTTCAGCTCTGCTACATCGAGATGACAGGCTGGACCGCAGCAGAACGCTGCCATCCAGCCTGTCATCCCGCAGACACTGAGAAGCGCAGGCTTGCTTGCGCTCCTCAGTGTCTCACTGTGACGGCATCCAGATGAGCCGAGGTCATGTCCAATGAACTCGGCTCACCTCATGCACGTCACTGACAGCGTGGGAAAATTCTCCTGCACTCAGCGCTTCAGCGTGAGAATTCTCCCACGCTGTCAGTGACGTACATGAGGTGAGCTGAGCTCATTGGACATGACCTCACCTCATGTACGTCACTGACAGCGTGGGAGAATTCTCACGCTGAAGCGCTGAGTGCAGGAGAATTTTCCCACGCTGTCAATGACATGCATGAGGTGAGCTGAGTTCATTGGACATGACCTCGACTCATCTGGATGCCGTCACAGCCTGACACTGAGGAGAGCAAGCATGCCTGCGCTTCTCAGTGTCTGCGGGATGACAGGCTGGATGGCAGCGTTCTGCTGCGGTCCAGCCTGTCATCTCGATGTAGCAGAGCTGAAGCTGTCGTGGGAACCGTGGAAAGGTAAGGATGATGTTGGTTTATTATTTTTCTTTTATTGCAGGAGATCGTTGGCTTCAGTTGGAATGGGCGTGATGGTAAGTATGGTTTAATTTAGAACAATAAAGAATTGTGTGTTTATTTCAATTAAAGGACTTTATTCTGGGTGTTTGTGTTTTTTTTTAACTTTGACTATGGGGTTAGTAATGGGGGTGTCTCATAGATGCCTCTCCATTACTAACCTGGGCTTGATGTCAGCTGGCATTATAAGCTGACATCAACCCCAACCCTATTACCCCACTGCCACCGCTACAGGGCAGTGGGAAGAGCGAGGCTAAGAGCCAGAATTGGCGCATCCTATGGATGCGCCATTTCTGGGGCGGCTGACGGCTGGTGTTTCTAGCCTGGGAGGGGGCCAATATTCATGGCACCCTTCCTGAGCTATTAATATCAGCCCCCAGCTGTCTGCCTAGCCTTTGCTAGCTATTAAAATAGGGGGGACCCCACGTCATTTTTTTGGGGGGGTCCTCCATTTTTATACCTAGTAAAGGCTAGGTATTCAGCTGGGGGCTGATATTAGTAGCCTGGGAAGCTTCATGGGTATTACCCCCTTCCCAGGCTTCAAACATCTGCCCCAGCCGTCTGCTTAACCTCCGCTAGAGATTAAAATTACGGGGAACCCCACGCCAATTTTTTTTTTAATAAATCCTTTATTTTAACACTAAATGACAAGTACAGTAACCAACACTGTCACTGTACTTCATATATATGTGACTGACATGTTTCTATCTATCTAATCTATGTGTGATTCTCTATTCCTTCTATTCTAAATTATCGGGTACCGCTGCTGAATTGCCGGCCGGCTTTTTTAAAGAGACGGTGCATGAAAACACTATTATTTTTTTAAATAAATCCTTTACACTAAATGACAAGTACAGTAAGCAACACTGTCACTGTACTTATTATATATGTGACTGACATGTTTCTATCTATCTAATCTATGTGTGAAGCTCTATTCCTTCTATTCTAAATTGTCGGGTACCGCTGCTGAATTGCCGGCCGGCTTTTTTAAAGAGACGGTGCATGAAAACACTATTATTTTTTTTAAATACAGTTATATGAAAAAGTTTGGGCACCCCTATTAATCTTAAGCTTAATGTTTTATAAAAATTGGTGTTTTTGCAACAGCTATTTCAGTTTGATATATGTAATAACTGTTGGACACAGTAATGTTTCTGCCTTGAAATGAGGTTTATTGTACTAACAGAAAATGTGCAATCTGCATTCAAACAAAATTTGACAGGTGCATAAGTATGGGCACCTCACCAGAAAAGTGACATTAATATTTAGTAGATCCTCCTTTTGCAAAAATAACAGCCTCTAGTCGCTTCCTGTAGCTTTTAATGAGTTCCTGGATCCTGGATGAAGGTATTTTTGACCATTACTCTTTACAAAACAATTCCAGTTCAGTTAAGTTTGATGGTTGCCGAGCATGGACAGCCTTCTTCAAATGATCCCACAGATGTTCAATGATATTCAGGTCTGGGGACTGGGATGGCCATTCCAGAACATTGTAATTGTTCCTCTGCATGAATGCCTGAGTAGATTTGGAGCGGTGTTTTGGATCATTGTCTTGCTGAAAGATCCATCCCCTGCGTAACTTCAACTTTATCACTGATTCTTGAACATTATTGTCAAGAATCTGCTGATACTGAGTGGAATCCATGCGTCCCTCAACTTTAACAAGATTCCCGGTGCCGGCATTGGCCACACAGCCCCAAAGCATGATGGAACCTCCACCAAATTTTACTGTGGGTAGCAAGTGTTTTTCTTGGAATGCTGTGTTTTTTTGCCGCCATGCATAACACCTTTTTGTATGACCAAACAACTCAATATTGGTTTCATCAGTCCACAGGACCTTCTTCCAAAAAGAAATTGGCTTCCCCAAATGTGCTTTTGCATACCTCAGCCGACTCTGTTTGTGGCGTGCTTGCAGAAACGGCTTCTTTCGCATCACTCTCCCATACAGCTTCTCCTTGTGCAAAGTGCGTTGTATAGTTGACCGATGCACAGTGACACCATCTGCAGCAAGTTGATGCTGCAGCTCTCTGGAGGTGGTCTGAGGATTGTCCTTGACTGATCTCACCATTCTTCTTCTCTGCCTTTCTGATGTTTTTCTTGGCCTGCCACTTCTGGCCTTAACAAGAACTGTCCCTGTGTTCTTCCATTTCCTTACTATGTTCCTCTCAGTGGAAACTGACAGGTTAAATCTCTGAGACAGCTTTTTGTATCGTTCCCCTGAACAACTATGTTGAATAATCTTTGTTTTCAGATCATTTGACAGTTGTTTTGAGGAGCCCATGATGCCACTCTACAGAGGAGATTCAAACAGGAGAACAACTTGCAAGTGGCCACTTGAAGTAGCTTTTCTCATGATTGCATACACCTGGCTATGAAGTTCAAAGCTCAATGAGGTTACAAAACCATAAAAAGTGCTTTAGTAAGTCAGTAAAAAGTAGGTAGGAGTATTTAAAACAAGAAAATGATAAGGGTGCCCATACTTATGCACCTGTCAAATTTTGTTTGAATGCAGATTGCACATTTTCTGTTAGTACAATAAACCTCATTTCAAGGCAGAAACATTACTGTGTCCAACAGTTATTACATATATTAAACTGAAATAGCTGTTGCAAAAACACCAATTTTTATAAAACATTAAGCTTAAGATTAATAGGGGTGCCCAAACTTTTTCATATAACTGTAAATCCTTTACACTAAATGACAAGTACAGTAAGCAACACTGTCACTGTACTTATTATATATGTGACTGACATGTTTCTATCTATCTAATCTATGTGTGAAGCTCTATTCTTTCTGTTCTAAATTTTCGGGTACCGCTGCTGAATTGCCGGCCGGCTTTTTTAAAGAGACGGTGCATGAAAACACTAATATTTTTATTAATAAATCCTTTACACTAAATGACAAGTACAGTAACCAACACTGTCACTGTGCTTCTTATATGTGTGACTGACATGTTTCTATCTATCTAATCTATGTGTGATGCTCTATTCCTTCTTGTCTAAATTGTCGGGTACCGGTGTATGCCGCTTCTGAATTTGCCGGCCGGCTTTTTTAAAAATAGTGTCTTCTGAGCAGTTTGTCAGCTTTTGGACACCTTTTGAAGGTGTTTTCTATGTGTTTCTATGTGTTTTTGTTTGCCTGCCATTGGTTTTAACGGTGTTCGACGGTGTTCTAAGGTGTTCGACGAACAGTTCGACGAACAGTTCCTCGAACATCCCGGTGTTCGACGAACCGAACCGAACACTACGGGGGTGGCTCAACACTATTGACAAGCGCTTTCCAAGCGATTTTAGCATCACTTGTAAAGTGCTTGTCAACTTGGTCACACTATATAAATCCATGCAAACGGCATGGATTTAAATAGTGTGACCTAAAGAATGGTTAAAAATAAAAAAAATAAATCTATACTTACCTTTCGATGGCCCCCGCAGTCTTGCTTCGCTGCGTCCTGGCTGCCGGCAGATCGCGGTACACTGAAGGACCTGCCGACGTCAGCATCGCGTGACCCATCACATGACTATGACGTCAGCGCAGGTCCTTCTGTCTATCGCTAGCTGCCGGCATGGGAGGACGAACGCCCCGGGCTGGGCTCACACATAGAGGGAGGTATATAAGGTGGGCACCATCTTAGAACAGTTAGTTCAGTCCGGGGAGTCTGTTCAGAGAGGAGTTCAGTCAGAGAGGGCTGACAGGGAGCTGTGGCTCAGTCTGGGCCCAGCTCCATGAGGCAGGCCTGGAGTGGAGGCCAGAAACAGCAGAGAGGACAGGAACAGAAGAGAAAGGAAACAAGGAACAGAACACTAAGAGAGGCCTAGAGACACGAGAGAAGAAGGAACCCCATAGGCCCAGGAGATTGCGGGTGACGGGTTGGCAGAACAGGGTACCGGATCCCAAATTGGTGGAGGCGACTAATCCTCAGCCAAAGACCAGCGGTCGTGACTATATCTCGGTGCGACCCCTCACTACACCTACCAGGAAGGCACACCACAAAGGGTCAGGGACGCAGAAATCAGCGTACCAAGAGAAGGCCCGAGGCAGCCGGACAAACGTAGAGTCACTGGTGGGGCACGGCCAGAGAAGGGAAGAGAAGGGAGCCCTGTGCCACGCTCTGGAATTGCCTGGGAGTTGGTCGAGCCCCTTTCCTGGTGGACGCAGCACGGCTTGGGCAGTCACCGCCGGTACCGAGGTGACTAGGACCAGTAAAGAACTGTGAGTAAAGCATTGGAAACTGCAACCACACGACTCTGTGCTTCTTCGCCGCACCAGCACTACCAGTGCTGGGACGCTCGTGCACCATCACTCCCATCATCCACACTAACTGCCCTGAGGCTATACTTCTCCCGTGGGGAGTCATCCCATTCTTAGCTGCACATATAACACCGGCCTCAGTGGTCTGCCTTGCAGCGGCGGTCCCCACTGACCGCAATCCACGGGTGGCGTAGTCGGACTATTATCACACTAATAAGACTGCCACTGAATTGACCACCCTGGGCACGGAACGGGTCAACGCCACGGAGACTACAACCCCCAGCAATCCGGCTCCGGGTATTCCCCGCACAACACAGGCCCAGGGGGCGCGTCACATAGGGTTTGTAAAAAATATCCCTACGGGCTGAGTTATGGTTGACTCAGGAAGCCACCATACCAAGGGCCTCCAATCACAAATAGTAGTTAGGCTGGAGTAGGAATACTGTCCTGGTTTGTCCACTGCACAATATGCATAGGATTTGTAAAAATTAGCCCTATGGGCTGAGTCAAGGTTGACGAAGGAAAGAAATGGGTTTTTATGGGAATGGGGTGACGTTAACAGCAACAGCATGAATCTGTATTTTTGGTGAATTTAGGTTGGCTTGCTGTCATCTGGAGGGATTACAAACTGTGGAGATATCCAGTCCTTGTTGAATTTAATCAGAGTAAGTCTGTTTGTATTTTCCATGGAGAGGTGTGTGCGCCTATCAGTGATGATTGCCCCAGCCAAACTGAAAATACACTCTGACACCACACTAGCAGCCGGGCAGGCCAGCACCTCCAAGGCATATAAGGTGAGGACGGGCCAAGTGTTCACCTTAGACACCCAATAATTAAAGGGAACAGAAGCGTCAGAAAGGACACACGCATGGTCACTTAAGTACCCCTTGACCATGTTCTGCAACTTATCCCTCCTTGGCATTGTTACAGGCACAGATAGCCCTTGCTGTTGTGCTGGTTTATTGAAAATTGCCCAATTTGTGCACATTTTCCCCCCACATCTGTTGGAGCTGGTGTTCGTGTCTCTTCCCATTATCCCTTGGTGTTGAAAAGAGCCTGTACCTCTGCCACCAGCAATGTTTGAGGGTGATGTTTTCAGCTACTGATCTACAACAGCCCTCTTGAACGATTCCATTGTAAAACTCTTTGGTGACGCCAAAAGCAGAGAAGGAAATTTCTCCTTGTACCGTGGATCGAGAAAGGTTGCCAACCAGTATAGGATAAAATGTGTATCAAGCGAGGGTCTTGCTACAGACACTTACACATGAACTGTGCCATGTGGGCCAAGCTGCAAAAAGGCAAATGTTCGGTGTCCCCAACAGTAGAAACAGTACCCATCCTCTACTCATGCTGACTCGCCTCCTCCTCCTGCTCCTCTCCAACCCATCCAGGCTGGACAAACATGAAGCTTGGGTTGGGTGTCCCCTCTGTAGCATTACGAGTCCCCTCGGTAGCACAGAAAAACAAGTCCTCTCCTTCATCATCCTCCTCATCTTCCTCCTCATCACCCAATGTTGCCTCACACTGCCCTGGCTACACTATGTGACTATGGAATCTGTTTTTAAAGAGCTTTTTTCACAATAAAGAAACCTATTTTTTTAACTATTCATGAAGCTGGAAATCCTTTCTCCTTATGCTGTGGAACTACTGCGAATGGTTCATCGCACCTTGCTTCAGGACGTCATTGCTCAGGTGAGCTGGTGTTACCTTATTACTGCTTCTTGAATGGCAGATTCTGAAGGACGTAGCAAGGTGACATGGCATTGGTTTGACCCGCAGATGCAGATTTGGTACCCTAGTTTTCCGCCCATCTACTGGGGTGCTTGGCTGCCATGTGGTTTCATATACTGGTGGTGCTCAGGTTTCCTTTGCCTTGGCCTCTGCTCAACTTGGTATGGCAGATGGTACAGACTACAATGTTTTTCTCTGAAGGACTTTCAGAAGAAAAATTCCACACAGCAGCTGAACGCCCCCTTGCCCTGACTTGGCGCACAGCGGGGGTGCTCTTGGGAACAGTTGACCCAGTTCTCACTCTGGGAAAACCACGACCCCATGGTGCTTGTGTTGGTGTTACATATCCATCTTCTTCTGTGTTGCTGTCATGGCTATGCATGCCAACGGTCCAGGTCAGATCAGTGGACTCATCATCGAACACCTTGTCTTCCATCTCATCCTCCTTCCCAGTTGACATTGTAGGCTGACCTGATGGCAACTGTGTCTCATTATTATCAGCCTCCACCTCTGGAGAGAGTAAATGACGTTTCTCCAAGTGGCTTTCTTCTGGCCATAGGTCCTCAAATACTTGAGCATCAACGCACGCCACCTCCTCTTGTCCCTCTTCAATGCTGCATGGTGATAGGCCAGAGCCAACCAAAGGATACGTACCAAACAGATCCTCGGAGCGGTCAAGCTTGGGGTCATATGTCTCCTGTGACTGATAATGGCTGGCGGAAGGAGAACCAGCTTCAGGATTGGATGGGCCAGCCTTCTGTGTATCGACAGTAGAATGTGTGGTCTTGGAAGATTTGATGCTGCTTGGCAAATGCGTAGAGGCCTTGTCTGCAATTCAAGACAGAATCTGCTCTCGCTCTTCTGGCTTTCACACACGTTTTACGTTCCCGACCGGGAAATTTTTCCAGGAACAGAGTGGATGCATCAAGCTTCTTCTGACCTGACACAGACTGAGTGCCTTCTCGCGCACCACTGACAACACCACCTCCATGTCCCTTAACAACAGGCCATTTTGGCATTTTGGGTTTTGTTGACAGATTTTCCGATGTTGATGGCACAAGCCAAGCTAGATTTCACAGACAAAATAGTGGGTAAAATGGCCTGGTGCGTGCTTGGTAGCAGGCAGTAGGAAATGTTTGTAATACTGGTTTGTGTAGGGCACTAAACGCCTTTTTAAGTGGTCTAATGTGGACAGAAGGCAGGCTGTCACCCCCAAAACAGCGGGGATAATAGGCTGGTGTGTGGTCGGTAGCAGGCAGTAGGAAATGTTTGGACTACTGCTTTGCGTTGGGCACTAACCGCCTTTTTAAGTGGACCAATGTGGACAGCAGAAGCTAGGCTCTGACCCCTAAAACAGCGTGTAAAATAGACCGAAATTTATTGAGTAACCCGAATACCATACTATCCATGCGAATAGCGACTAGAAACATTATCACTCCAAATCACACAGTGCAGATATACTGTAGAATAATATTTTCACCCAGGCACTTATGACTGACGTCTCATCTGAGTCAGTTTCTGCTGTTTCTTCTTCATCTGGTCAGACCTTCATGTCGACATCTCCCAGACATGACTCATCTTGTCACGATGATCAGTGCAGCTCTGAAAATAACAAAGTCACATATATTGTATATATACATGTGTCTCCCCCACACTGTGCCCCTGACTACAGATATGTACCCCCCACTAATATACTATTAGCCTCTTAGCAATCAAAATATAAAGTGATAAGCAGCACTGTGCCCCCCATTAGCTATAATCTCCACCCGCCAATAATATAAATTATTCAGTCTCTGTGATTCTCCCCAATTAACTGTAAGACTATATGCTCACAGAAAATATACAAGGCTTTACAGTACAAGCAAAGTGAAACCCCCATAATTGCTCTCTCTCAGTACCCCCATCATTGCTCTCTTCCAGCAACCCTCGTCATTGCTCTCTCCCAGCAACCCCCCGTCATTGCTCTCTCCCAGCAACCCTTGTCATTGCTTTCCCAGCACCCCCATCATTACTCTCTACAAGCACCCCAATCATTGCTCTCTCCCAGCACCCCCATCATTGCTCTCTCCCAGTACCCCCATAATTGCTCTCTCCCAGCACCCCCTTCATTGCTCCCTCCCAGAAACTCCCATCATTGCTCTCTTCCAGCAACCCCCATCATTACTCTGTCCCAGCAACCCCATCATTGCTCTCCCCAGCCCCATTATTGCTCTCCCCATCCCCACCATCCACATCATTGCTCTCCCCATCCCCACCATCCTCATCATTGCTCTCCCCATCATTGCTCTCCCCATCCCCACCATCCTCATCATTGCTCTCCCTATCCCCATCATTGCTCTCCCCATCCCCACCATCCCAATAATTGATCTCCCCATCCCCATCATTGCTCTCCCCATCCCCATCTTTGCTCTCCCCATCCCCACCATCCCCATCATTGCTCTCCCCATCATTGTTCTCCCCATCCCCATGATTGCTCTCCCCATCCCCACCATTGCTCTCCCCATCCCCCCATCTCCATCATTTTTCTCCCCCACCTCCCCTCATTCTCCTGTTTCTCTTCTCATCCACACCATCCCGATCATTGCTCTCCCCATCATTGCTCTCCCCATCCCCATCATTCCTCTCCCCATAGCCACCATCCCCATCATTGCTCTCCCCATCCGCATCATAGTTCTCCCCCACCTCCCCTCATTCTCCTGTTCCTCTCCCCGATGCATCAGTAAAAAAAAAATAAAAAATGAAATCATCTCTCAGCTTGCTCCCCTGCAGCATCCTCGTTGCTGGCTACTTTCTCTCTGACCCAGGCATGCGCTGCATGATGATGTCATCAAGCCGTGTGAGCCTGGATCAAGGAGGAAGCACTGGGCAGGAAGCAGAGGACGGATCCCTCCAGCTCCGCTGCCATTTTCCTCCTGTCAGCAGCGGAGCTGGAGGGATCGCTCCCTGCCCGCCGCACATGAGAGGGAAATTTGGCCATGGGCCCCCCGGAGACTCGGGCTCTGAGAAGCAGGACAGATTGCCCTCAATATTAGCCCCCCGGCTGATACATTGGTTGATGAAATCCGTCCTGTGGTTGTTGTGTAATCTTTACTTTCAGTTTGGAGATAATGATATGCTCGTGCTCCGAGGCGGCCTGTGGGGGGCGCTCTATCTGGTTCTCTGCTTACATTTTTATCTGTATGCTCTTATGACAGCTCACTGTGCCTTTACTGACCTGCCTATTTTACCTAGCCCCCACTACTAGATGCATTATGTAAAATAGGAGGCATGTTATGCTTTACCAAAAAGCTCTATCTTGGTCTCATCTATCCACAAGACGCTTTCCCAGAAGGATTTTGGCTTACTCCCGTACATCTTGGCAAACTGCAGTCTAGCTTTTTTGTGTCGCTGTGTCAGCAGTGAGGTCCTCCTGGGTGTCCTGCCATAGAGTTTAATTTAATTCAAATGTCAAAGGTTAGATAGCTCTGACACTGATGCACCCTGAGCCTGCAGGACAGCTTGAATTTCTATGGAACTTGATTGGGGCTTCTTATCCACCATCCCGACTATTCTGCATTACAACCTTTCATCAATTCTTCTCTATCATCCACATCCAGGAAGATTAGTTTTATTATTTTCTTTCTGTTCTCTATGCTTAGTGTGGCACACACAAACACACAATGTAAAGATTGAGTCAATTTTTTATCTGGTGTCAGGAGTGATTTTCATGTTTTGTGTGAAGTTATGTCCAATTTGCCTTTTTTCTGTTTTTTTGTTGTTCCAATACACGCAAAGGAAAAAACATATGCATAACAAAATGTGTAATTTTCTTAGAGAAATATTTCATTTTCTGGAACAATTTGAAGGGTGCCAACAATTTTGACCATGACTATAGGACTTCAGTAGTTTACATGATCCTAATTCTTAACACAACCAGATCCCCATTTAAAAAGGGTGTTCAGTAGTGATGAGCGAGCATGCTGAGTACTCGAGATGCTCGGAGCTCACCGAGTACTTTTGAGATGCTCGGGCGGGAGCTCGGGTCCCTATCCTGCATGTTTGGCACTATTTAGAGCACCAATCATGCAGGGATTGTCTGCCACTCACTGTAATGTCACAGCCATGATGGTTGTGGCATTACAGTGATTGCCCAAATCGATGGGAACAGTGCTCACAGTGAAACATGAAAAGCCGGCAATTCAGCAGCCGCATACACCGGTATACGACAATTTAGAACAGAAAGAATAGAGCATCACACATAGATTAGATAGATAGAAACATGTCAGTCATATACAGCACAGACCAAAAGTTTGGACACACCTTCTCATTTAAAGATTTTTCTGTATTTTCATGACTATGAAAATTGTACATTCACACTGAAGGCATCAAAACTATGAATTAACACATGTGGAATTATATACTTAACAAAAAAGTATGAAACAACTGAAAATATGTCTTATATTCTAGGTTCTTCAAAGTAGCCACCTTTTGCTTTGATGACTGCTTTGCACACTCTTGGCATTCCCTTGATGAGCTTCAAGAGGTAGTCACCGGAAATGGTCTTCCAACAATCTTGAACGAGTTCCCAGAGATGCTTAGCACTTGTTGGCCCTTTTGCCTTCACTCTGTGGTCCAGCTCACCCCAAACCATCTCGATTGGGTTCAGGTCTGGTGACTGTGGAGGCCAGGTCATGTGGTGTAGCACCCCATCACTCTCCATATTGGTCAAATAGCCCTTACACAGCCTGGAGGTGTGTTTGGGGTCATTGTCCTGTTGAAAAATAAATGATGGTCCAACTAAACGCAAACTGGATGGAATAGCATGCCGCTGCAAGATGCTGTGGTAGCCATGCTGGTTCAGTATGCCTTCAATTTTGAATAAATCTCCAACAGTGTCATCAGCAAAGCACCCCCACACTATCACACCTCCTCCTCCATGTTTCAAGGTGGGAACCAGGCATGTAGAGTCCATCCATTCACCTTTTCTGTGTTGCACAAAGACACGGTGGTTGGAACCAAAGATCTCAAATTTGGACTCATCAGACCAAAGCACAGATTTCCACTGGTCTAATGTCCATTCATTGTGTTCTTTAGCCCAAACAAGTCTCTTCTGCTTGTTGTCTGTCCTTAGCAGTGGTTTCCTAGCAGCTATTTTACCATGAAGGCCTGCTGCACAAAGTCTCCTCTTAACAGTTGTTGAAGAGATGTGTCTGCTGCTAGAACTCTGAGTGGCATTGACCTAGTCTCTAATCTGAGCTGCTGTTAACCTGCGATTTCTGAGGCTGGTGACTCGGATAAACTTATCCTCAGAAGCAGAGGTGACTCTTGGTCTTCCTTTCCTGGGGCTTTCCTCATGTGAGCCAGTTTCTTTGTAGTGCTTGATGGTTTTTGCAACTGCTCTTGGGGACACTTTCAAAGTTTTCCCAATTTTTCGGACTGACTGACCTTCATTTCTTAAAGTAATTATGGCCACTCATTTTTCTTTACTTAACTGCTTTTTTCTTGCCATAATACAAATTCTAACAGTGTATTCAGTAGAACTATCCGCTGTGTATCCACCAGACTTCTGCACAACACAACTGATGGTCCCAACCCCATTTATAAGGCAAGAAATCCCACTTATTAAACCTGACAGGGCACACCTGTGAAGTGAAAACTATTTCCGGTGACTACCACTTGAAACTCATCAAGAGGATGCCAAGAGTGTGCAAAGCAGTCATCAAAGCAAAAGGTGGCTACTTTGAAGAACCTAGAATATTAAACATATTTTCAGTTGTTTCACACTTTTTTGTTAAGTATATAATTCCACATGTGTTAATTCATAGTTTTGATGCCTTCAGTGTGAATGTATAATTTTCATAGTCATGAAAATACAGAAAAATCTTTAAATGAGAAGGTGTATCCAAACTTTTGGTCTGTACTGTATATAATAAGTACAGTGACAGTGTTGGTTAATGTACTTGTAATTTAGTGTTAAAATAAAGGATTTATTAAAAAAAAAATTGGCGTAAGGTTGCCCATAATTTTAGTCTCTAGCGGAGGTTAAGCAGACGGCTGGGGCAGATGTTTGAAGTCTGGGAAGGGGATAATACCCATGGAGCTTCCCAGGCTACTAATATCAGCCCCCAGCTGAATACCTAGCCTTTACTAGCTATTAAAATGGGGGACCCAAAAAAAAATGACGTGGGGTCCCCCTATTGTAATAGTTAGCAAAGGCTAGGCAGACAGCTGGGGGCTGATATTAATAGCCCAGGAAGGGTGCCATGAATATTGGCCCCCTCCCAGGCTAGAAACACCAGCCGTCAGCCGCCCCAGAAATGGCGCATCCATAGGATGCGCCAATTCTGGCACTTAGCCTCGCTCTTCCCATTGCCCTGTAACGGTGGCAGTGGGGTAATAGGGTTGGGGTTGATGTCAGCTTATTATGCCATCTGACATCAAGCCCAGGTTAGTAATGGAGAGGCGTCTATAAGACACCCCCATTACTAACCCCATAGTGAAAGTTAAAAAAAAACACAAACACCCAGAATAAAGTCCTTTAATTGAAATAAAGACACAATTCTTTAATGTTCTAAATTAAACTCTACTTACCGTATCGCCCATTCCAGCTGAAGCCAACGATCTCCTGCAATAAAAGTAAAATAATAAACCAACCTCATCCTTACCTTTCCATGGTTCCCAGGACAGCTTCAGCTCTGCTACATTGACATGACAGGCTGGATAGCAGCAGAACGCTGCCATCCAGCTTGCCATGCCGCAGACACTGAGAAGCTCCTCAGTGAAGCTCCTCAGTGTCTGGCTGTGACGGCATCCAGATGAACCGAGTTCATGTCCAATGAACTCAGCTCACCTCATGCACGTCACTGACAGTGTGGGAGAATTCTCCTGCGCATTCGGTGCCGGCAAATGACGTCACCGCTTGAGCAGGAGAATTCTCCCACGCTGGGACGGCATTGAGATGGCAGGCTGGATGGTAGCAGAACGCTGCCATCCAGCATGCCATCCTTCAGAGACACTGCAGAGCGCAAGCATGCCTGCGCTCCTGTATGAGAAGACATCAGTATTAGAATTGGCACATGGTAGGTGAGTGTACTTTACATCTGAACAAAGGCGTTTACATGCAAGGAAGTCATTATGGTTCAATGTTGTTCTTTTCACATGTACCTTTGACACATCAGACAATATTTTTTGGGGATTTTCCTCTTAAATTACTGGCTGTGTTGATGGTTCATATAATTGATCAATTCAAGGCCTCCTGATGACACACTGTCCCTGCCCTATTCATTCTTCTTGGGCATCAGTTGCACAGCCAAAAGTGATTAACGGATAAAGCTTGGCTTGGTTCAGCTTATTTCCCTTAGTAGATAGGATTAGTGAAGTTGTACTATTGCCTCATCCACTGGGTCAACAGTTCCCAATGTTTGTACCATGGGGGCCACATCAATGAATGTTTTCCTTCGGAGAATCTCCACAAGTAGGCGATCCCTAGTTTTATAATGACAAACCCTTATTTCTTCTCTAACCTGGTTTTAATGAATGTTTGGTCGAAATAACCTTGGTTAGAAGGCACTGCTTGTCGTATATTTACTAATGCTATCTAATTGGTAAAGAGCGTAAACTTGGACTTTGCAGGTACGAGATGTTCCAAATTGAACACAAACGTAAAGGATTTGGTGCATCTTGGTGCATAAGGTCTACACCTCCTTTTGGTTGCCGTACTTTTTGCATCACAAAACTGGAGAATACCAATAATAAATCTGGTGCATTTCTAGACTTTCTAGTCATTTTCTCTTTTTCAAATAGTTTGGAAAAGTAACTAGTGAGGAGCACAGAACTGCTCTTTTTAGGTGCAATTCAGTGATAAATTGATTGGGCCAAAATGTGAGATTTCAGACAGAATTCTGGAGAAATCACATATGAGCTAATGAATTGGAGTTGTAGTGGACTGTAGCGACAAGGTATTCAAACGCCTAGTGATGATAGCCCTAGCGCCAATGCCTATATTATTTATTTGTATGGAAATAGCAATTGCAAAAGTGTAAGTGGGCTAAGCTTTGAGGTAAATGTAGTCTTGTGTAAAACAGTATGTATAGTAAAATCGTTGATGGAAGCATGAAGGACCTATACAATGAAAACCTACTGTAACATTGAATTTTACAAATAGAAAATATACTGTAACATTGAATTCCTTACTAATCTTTCACATAATCATTTTACAGAAAATTTTACAACTAAATCCAAATGTGAAACTGGAGTGTCTTCTCCATTTCCTAGTGGCTATTTTTACAGAAACGAATGGTATACTGCAAATTGCACTCTGCGTACATTACCATCCATCAACAAATGCGTAGCTGGTAAAATGATTTACTTAATGGGAGATTCAACATTACGCCAATGGATAGAGTATTTCCCACGGCTCTTGACAAGTAAGTAAGACTAGCATTTTTCTATGAAGGGCATCTCTTATACATTGTCTTAGGCTCAGCACTGGACCACACTTATTGATGGCCCCAGTACAAAACATTTGTGCAGGCTGATTCTCAGAAACATGTGGCATGATTTGTAAAACTGTCCAATACACATTAGACAATTGTTAGCATACCCCCTTAATGTAAAGCCACCTACAGTCTACTGTGTAAAGTGATAGCTCAACCGTCCTTCATTGTCTGCTTTGAGTGAAAACAAGGATTAGCATTTTGCATCTGGAAGAGGCAGAAACAACTGTTTTCACATGGTTGTCCATGTAACACATTGGAGATTCCCAAGTAGAAGACCCTCCTTTTTTACATAATTTGCCCAAATATGAAATATCTATAGAGATTGTCTCATTAAGATGCCCCTTGTTTGTTACCCAGGATAATTGCAGTCAGAGGAGCAGCTATTTATCCCCATTCCCTTTGTTAGAACAAAAAAACATTAAAAGGAATGCCAACCCTCAATGTATTAATAAAAGCTTCACAACCACTTCTCTCTCATATTATAACATAACTATTATTATGGGAAGCGTTAATGTTTTAAACGTCCTGCTCCTAGGAGGCACTTCAGGAAATAGAAGATGAAGGAAGCAAACCTATCATAAAGGTGTTTGCTGTTATCAATATGCATATCACATATTATACTCTTTGAATCCTATCATATCCCATCATAATCCTCAATATTCAAAAATGTACGTACCATTGAAGCCAAATACTTGGCTACTCTTGGGTCTTTCAAGAGAGAGGGCCCAACCCTAGTTGATCCCATCACCTTTCCCAATTGGTGTTGAGAAAACATGGTCAAAACTTTCCTTTCAAAGGGAACTCCTTTTGTACCAAACAAGAGCAAGAAAATTGGCCCAAAGGTCATGAAATTAGCCTATAGGAGAAAACAAACACCTGGCATCATATTATTATAAAACTAAGATAGAAAATAGAGCCCAGTTAAGACGTATATACTGTATCTTACTATTTGTCTTAATCTTTTGTCAGCGCTGAAATTTTTTGATCTCCATGGAAGTGGTGCTCACAAGATGCACTTGGCATTAGATTTGGAAAATAACCTATATATGAAATGGAAGAAACATGGGCACCCATTTATTACCATCAGTTCATACACTCAACGAGATAATACCTATATCTTCAATGAAATTGACCAACTTTCTGGCGGCCAATACACTGTTGTCATTATTTCTCTAGGACTACATTTTCGGGCCTTTCCCATTCATTTGTACATCAGGCGACTCCTCAATATTCGTATTGCCATTGAAAATCTGTTTGTTCGAAGCCCAGATACAAAAATCATCATAAAATCAGAAAACACCAGAGAAATAAATCTTGATGCAGAACGGTTCAGTGACTTTCATGGATATGTCCAATATATCTTGATGAAAAATATCTTTAAGGGACTCAATGTTCAGTTTATTGATGCTTGGGATATGACTATTGCTTTTGGATCTTATGATCGTCACCCACCTGAGGTTGTTATTAGAAACCAAATTAATCTGTTCTTGACCTTCATCTGTTAGGATAAGGCATTGTTTTTGTGTGTGCACTACAATCTATTTTAAAGTAAACTTTAAATGGATCCATAACATACATCATGACTTTGTTCAATGATCATTATTGACTGACAAATTGCTGGAAGAATTATTAACACATGCATTAATGTTTAGATTAATAAGTTGTCTGTAACGCAGAAACATGATCTCTACAGCCAGAAACGCTAATAAATATACCTGCCAATTCTCCCAGAACATCTAAGAGGCTCTTAGAAAAGAGATGGACCTCCCTAATTTCCTCAAAAGTTGGCAAGTTTCAAGGGCACTGCACAATCCTCCCTCAAGATATTGCTTCCCTATTTCTTTTGACATGATGCCAAGCCCAGGGTTCGAGCTCCAACTGCTCCAACTTTTAGACAATGTAAAATTGTAAAGAAAACAAAGGAGCTCCAGTCAACCAAAGGAGGAATCGGGTAAGGACCCACTTCACAAAATATTAGACACTTATTTCAGAGGGGGAAACTGAACATCCATGCTCTATAAATCCAGGATCTATTTTCACCAGCCTTTCAAGCTCAAAAAGTAATTACAGGTGACAGCTCATAGTAAAGTGTGCCTTCTTTATTCCCACAAAAATCCTCTTAAAGAAACATACATAAATAAAAGGAGAGCATGTCTGGTTTCCTCTTCCTCACACAGAACCTTGTGACGCCCTCCCTGAGCGGTGGGGTTACTCGGTGCCGGGCCAATGTAGGGCGGTGGTGCGGGGTGTCATCGTGGCCATGACCCGTTCCGTGCCCAGGGCTGTCACATTAAAAATAATGGGCTTTTGTTGGTTCGGTGGTAAGTTTGATTCGACTACGCCACCTGCAGTTTCTGGTGAAGGCCACCAGCGCTGCTAAAGTCCTCTGAGGCCGGTGGTCAGGCAGCTTAGATGGTGCTACTCCCCACAGGTGGAGTAGGCCTCAAGGCAGTGGTGGAGAAGCGGTGTGGAGGTATGGTGGGTGCAGTGCCGCGCAGGAATAAACAAGCGGAGGCGGTGAATGAAGTCATCCGGGTCTTTACTCACTTTAGATGAACTTTCAGCTGCAAAGCTTCTCTCTGCTACACACGGCGTACTGCGGCCACCATGAAGGGGGTTCAGCACTTCCCAGGTAGATCAGGAGCACCTGTAGAGACCCCGCTGGTGTGTGTTCCTCTCCTCGGTAAGTTCTCCCACTGAGTCTTCTCCTGACTGTGTGTGGAATGAACGTGGTGTAAGGCCGGATCCCACTGGATAAACGCAGTTTAAGAGATACAGGTGGCGATTCTGCTCCGTCCATATCCCCTTGGGATTCACTAAGCCTCCGGGCTTTTCTGACTGAGACGTGAAGTGACAAAGTCAGATATCGGGGGCCGGTTACCCCTTTCGCAGCAGGAATCCCTCTGGCTAGGCCAGAATAAAGAATACAGGTGGCGACTCCGCTCCATCCGTATCCCCCTGGGATCCTTTTGCCTGTGGAGCCTATCTTCTCTGCTCCCCTCCTAGCCCTTCTTAGAACAGGACCCTGACCGGGTAGAGACAGTGGTTAACTCTGACCCGCTCCTCGCCTCAAGGCCAGAGTGCGAGGACCGCGAATTTTCCGCCAGCTACAGACTCTTGCTGGACCCTGACAGAAGACCCTCAATCAAAGATCTTGAACTTAAGATGGCCGTAGGTTATATAGGAATCAATAAGTGCTCCCTAAAAGTGTGTCCTCCACCCTCACCCACTACATGGCTCCCCCTATCTTTGGTTCCCCCCATCTCCTCTATCCCGGACCGGGGCAGCACCCTGGTGCATTTAGGCCCCCTACAGGACAGGAGTGGTGTAGTGTTGAGTGGTGAAGTGGGGTCCTGAGAGATGCTCCATCCTTACCTGGAAGAGGAGATACCACACCTCTATCTGAGGTCCAGCACCCCTGTGGCGACTTAACCCTCAGGGGCGCCACAACTTTGCTACCTACTGGATGGCAGAAGTGTTGTTGGAAGGCTCTGGCCGCCGTTTGGGCCGTCAAGTCTTTAACCGGGACCACCACCAAGAACCGGGAGTAATGGTCCACAATCGTGAGGGCATAGATGTAGCCGGACCGGCTTGGAGCCAACTTCACATGGTCCAGAGCTACCAGCTCAAGAGGCTGCCTGGTGACGATGGGCCTCAAGTGTGTCTTCTGGCTGGTACGGTCCTTCCTTCTGAGGTGACATGGGCCTCAGTCCCTGCACCACTTCTCTATGGCCCCTCTCATACCGATCCAGTAGAACCGCTCTCTCAGTAGGAACTCCAGTTTCTTCCACCCGAAGTGTCCCGCTCTGTCATGGTAGGACTCCAGGACCATTGCTGCATCCCGTCTCGGGACCACTACCTGCCAGGTCAGCTCGTGAGTCCGGTGGTTGACATGCCTTCTGCACAGCTTACCTTCGTAGAGGAATAGCCTGCTTTTCTCCTTCCATAACTGCTTGGCTTCCTCTGGAGCGTCCGGGCCAGGGCTAGCGTCTGCCTGGGTTAACAGGTCTTTCACCAGGCAAACTGCAGGGTCACTATCTTGCGTTTCAGCCCAGCCGTGTTGGGGTAAGGGGTTGAACATGACGGTGGTTAGGTCTTTGTCTCTTACCCGGTGAGAATACTGAGTGGCCCCATACCGGTGGAACGCAGGGAGCTCTACTTCCTCCAGCTCTTCCGAGTCTTCTTCTCCTTCGGGTAGGTGGGGCATACTTGATAGGGCGTCTGCGTTGGCGTTGGTTCTGCCTGCCCGGTATTTGATTGTGAAGTCATAATTTGATAGCCGGGCCATCCACCGCTGTTCTAGGGCACCAAGTCTTGCATTGTCCAGGTGTGTCAACGGGTTGTTGTCCATGTACACGGTGAACTTTGCGGAGGCCAGGTAATGTTTAAACCATTCTGTGATGGCCCACACCACTGCCAAGAATTCTAGCTTGAATGCGCTGTAATTCTCCGGGTTCCTTTCAGTGGGCCTCAGCTTCCGGCTGGCATACGCGATCACCCTTTCTCTGCCCTGTTGGTTTTGGGACAGTACGGCTCCTAGCCCCACATTAGTGGCGTCTGTGTGGAGGATAAAAGGCTGGCCATAATCGGGGCAGGCCAGGATCTCATCCCCCCGTGAGGGCCATCTTCAACTGGTGGAAGGACTCCTCTTCCGGCTTGTCCCACTTGAAGGGTGGCTTGTGACTTCTGGATTTAGACTGACCTATCAGGAGGTCCTGCATTGGAGCTGCCATCTTAGTGAACCCGGGGATGAACCTTCGGTAGTAGCCTACCAACCCGAGGAATTGCCTCACTTCTTTGATGTTAGAGGGGCTTGGCCAGCTCTTGATGGCTGTAACCTTGTCGGGGTCGGGGGCTACTCCCTCAGCACTCACCACGTGCCCTAGGTACTGTACCTTCGGTTTTAACAGGTGACACTTTGAGGGCTTCACTTTCAGGCCATAGCCTGCCAGGGCTTCGAACACCTCGGCCAGGTGCTTTAGATGGTCCTCGTAAGTCTTCGAATAGACAATCACGTCATCCAGGTAAAGTAGGACCGTCTTGAAGTTTCGGTGCCCTAGACAGCATTCCATCAGCCTCTGGAAGGTCCCGGGTGCATTGCAGAGCCCGAATAGCATACAGTTGAATTCACTCAATCCCATCGGGGTGGTGAAGGCGGTCTTCTCCTTGTCAGCCTCTGCCACAGGAACCTGCCAGTACCCGCTAGTAAGGTCCAAAGTAGAGAAGAAATTAGCTGATTTTAGTGCGGCTAAAGACTCCTCTATCCTAGGTAAAGGGTACCCAATTGCAGTCCGACACCAGATCATCATTTCACTTTTGGGAGGCATGGCAATGGGGAACGGGTCGCTCATCCTCACGCTACCGATCTCACCACCAGACAGTTCTACCTGTTGCCGTCTCATCAGGGCTCTTATCTCTTTCTGGAGGACCCTCTGTTGGCTGGAGCTCGCATTCATTGCCACCTGCTGCAAAATTACAATCACTTCTGAAAGACAATTTTCAATCATGTTAGTACCCAAGGTTATTTTAGGGAGACTTTCTCGACGGTCAATGTCCACAATGATCACTCCCTGTGCCGGCAGTTCAGCTTTACCAATCTTAATGGTCATCTCTCTGAACCCCACCTGCGGCACGGGCTGGCCATTGCTGGCGATGATGCTGAAGTCACTGTCTGGATAGCGGGTTATGTCAGTGTCACTCCAGTACTGCTTGAAAAGTACATAGGGGATGGTAGTCACTTGGGACCCGGTGTCCAGTAGTGCACTCATGGGGATACCGTCCAGCACTACGGGTAAAACCAGGTGTCCCCCTACGTACTTATCACGCCAATTAGATGGGCCTGATGACCTTATGCCTGGGGGTTGGCCCTCTGCCCCAGGTCGGATCCATTTAAAGTACAGTACCTGACTACGTGTCCTGGCTGGCTGCAACGGCGGCAAATCGACTGTCCATCCTCAGTGTAACGATCGGCGGGCCTCCCTCTGAACGATGGGATCCTCCTCTGTCGACGCCATGGGACATCCTCCGGACTGAAAGCCAGCTTGATTGGTCCTGACGGGTCCATCTGTAACGACTGTACGGTCCTGGTCAATGCAGCAACACTCTTTGTCAGTTCTTGGACCTGATGGTCGGGTTTGCAGGCGGGGATGGGTTTAGGGCCTGCGTATCAGCCCCCACAAGGTCTGCAGGGTAGGGCGCTGCCTCCTGGTGGTAAGTGATGGCAGGGTGCCGGGAAACTACAGCGCCACCTGGTGCGGGTTCTCGGAGCACCCGGATGGCCCTATCTTTGAACTGTGCAAAAGTCAAATCGGGGTTCTGTAGGGCCATGAGGCGCAGCTGGGTTCTGTGGGCGCTGGACAGCAGACCTTCTATGAACTGATCAGTCAACAGTTTATCGGTATCCTGCACGCTGCCAGGGTCAGCTTGTTTGATTGCTCCCAGAGCTTCTTGCAGGTTCAAGGCATAGTCTCTGATACTATCTTGGGCTCGCTGCTTACAGCCATAGAACCGCATTTTGATTTCTGCTGAGGTACGGGTGTCAAAGGTGTCCCGCAGACGGATCAGAACCCCCTTTACAGTCCTTTTCTCCTCAGCTGTCCAAGACTTTACCTCCCGCTGGGCCACACCAGTTAACTGCCCTATCAGTATGCTTACTTTCTGTTCTTCTGTCAAGGGGTAAACTTTGAACAGGCTATACAGCCTTTCTTTAAAGTCGCCCAAGGTATGCGACTCGCCGGCATACTGTGGCAGCCAGGCCGCTCCGGGGATATAGGGCATGGAAAACGGCATCACAGCTGCAGCGGCTATGCTGGTGGTAGAGGGTCCCTCCGCGTCCGACATCTTCCTCCCCCCTAGTTAACCGTGGCCTACCTTCCGGCGATCCTCTTCTGTAGGCCGCGGCTCTGCTCGCGATGCTCTGGGCGAGGATCTCGCGTCGCTCGGTGATTACGTCGGCGTCCGCTGGATCTCGTTCCAGGACCTTGCGCAGCGTCTCTGTGAAGGGCGGGGCTTCAGGTCTCGCGTGTTTTTGATGTCGACGCCCCACTTCTTCCCGTGCGGCATCCCGAAGATGGCGCCCGATGGCAGGAAACGGCTCCAATTGGCGGGAAATAGCCCCGAATGGCGGGAAACTTCACTCAGGTAAGTATAAAGTCTTTTTCAGGCACGCAATACCCATTTGTGGCGGGTTGGTCACAATCCTGCCGACTATGCCAAAGCTGACTCGCCCCCTGGGCCGTGGGGCACCCGGTACCGGGCTTCTATGCGATGCTGCGGGTAGTAGTGGCAACCCGATCCCGTGGCTCAGGGTGGTCAGACCAAATTGTGGCAGTCTATTTATCAATGTTTTGAATGTCCGACTACGCCACCCGTGGATTGCGGTCAGGCATGACCGCCGCTGCGAGGCAGACCACTGAGGCTGATGTTGGTGTGCAGCACAGGGGTAGGACAACTCCCCACGGGAAGAGTGTAGCCTCAGGGCAGTGTAGGTGAATGCTGGGGGTGATAGTGCAGGTCGCAATAGTAAGAGTTCAGAGTTCGCTTCAAACAGTCCAGGGTCTTTATTGCAGATGTTATTACTGACCCAACAGGAGTACCGGTTAGGAGTGGGCCTGGGTATCTGAGAGCATTCGGGCGAGCCCCACTGGTCAGGGTGAGTGTGTAGGCCTACCGTTCTCTCTATGCTCTTTCTGACTATCCCCCTCTTCGTGGTGTAATAGCCCATGTCCCTGAGCTGGCCGTGTACTTTGCCTGTATGGCTTGCGACTCGGGCCTTAGGTACCTTTTGCTTTCTCCTGCTGTACTGGTCCCTCTGTGTGGCGGAGCCTCCAGGCTTCTTAGGCCAAGGGACCTGAAATCCCTCGCGGGTTGGTTCTCTGCTGCTGGGCTTGCAACCCTGATACCCTCGGACCCCAATGTCCGGTTGCATACTTCTCTCAGCCAGGACCGGCTCTCTTCGCCTCTGTCCCTGGCTCGCAGTCTCTCCTCTGCCTCATGGACTCCTCAGCTGCTGCTGACCTGTCCCTTCCTCTGAGAACCCTTCTGGACACTTCAGAAGTGGGTTCTGGTCTCTCTAACCCTGCCCCAGTTCCAGCTTTTATAGGGGCAGCCTGCTCCCCCTACTGGCCTGGGACAGGAGGTGCTGCATGCTAATGGTCCCTGACCAGGGAACCTCCCTCCTGCTCTCAGACACAGCCTTTAATATTTGTGGCATCCAGGCCTGGGGTGACACATAACCACAACTACGGACTGAGGGTTGGCTGCTGTGCTGAGAGAGGACAGGGCACGGTGAACCAGACAAACTGCTGGACCGTGAGTGAGATGCAGGCGGAGATGTTACGGTGGACTGAGAAACATGTGGTGTGCTCGGTGAAACAAGCACAGCAGGCATGTCAGCTGACGGACTCTCACTCAGCCTGACTGGAGCGCGTAGAGAACCAGAGGTTCTGCGATGGGAGACTTGTATGACAATACTTGGCTCTGTAATAGTCTCCTGCATCCAATATCTGCTGTATTCATTGGACCCTGCTTATATCAATCTATTTATGTCCTTGTATGTCTCCTGCATCTAATATCTGCTGTATTCATTGATCCCTGCTTATATCAATCTATCTGTCTACTGGTATGTCTGATCCCATCTGCAAGTTTACCACCTCAATCCATTGATCCCAATATACACTGGTCCCTATATGTCTATTTCCTGAAAGCATTTAGTCTCTGCCTCCTAAGTAATCCCCCCCTCCACCCCATGCTCTGTGATCAGTGTCCCTGCGGCTCCTCCCTCCTGCCTTTTACTCACAGCTGATCCACTCCACCTGCTGTTAAGAGCTTCTTAAATCTAGAGTCCCAGGTCTCGCTAAGACTGTGGGTCTGGCTCTGAAGGGTCGCTCTTAAGGGTCTTACAGAAATATGCCAGAAGTGACCAGAAGGTATGAGTAACTGTTTACTAATTGTTCTTAGATTCTCTTTCTCATTCACACTTAAACCTTACTTATACTTACATATGCCCTTACTGTCTTTGCATCACTAATCCTCACTCTCCTTCTCTATCCCCAAACCCCAGCTCCCTCTAACCAAATAGTTATCTCTCCTTCCCTCTTACCTCCCCATCTGACTTCATCTGCAGATCTGCTCCTCAACCTCAGATCGATCCAACCAAAACATAAAACAAGCCGGACACTCACCTTCTCCCACCCGCTTTCCCTCTCTCTGCTTCTCCTCACTGCTGGCGACATATCTCCCAATCCTGAACCCCCACAGCTAACACCTCCCACCAATTTCCCCTCCTATCGCTTCCAACCAACTGCAAACTACCGCAACCTCTCCTACATAAAACTTGTGCCCTGAACGCCCACCCCCTTGCTCCCTCTTTCTGGAGCACTCTGGAACGCCCGCGAAATCTGCAACAAGCTCCATCTTGTCCACAAACTTTTTATCTCTCGTAATCTATCCTTCCTGGGCATCACAGAGACATGGTTGACACCCTACGACACTGCCTCCCCTGCTGCACTGTGTTATGGTGGCCTCCACTTCACCCACACTCCTCGTCATGGTAACAGACATGGCGGAGGAGTGGGTCTTCTCCTTTCTACCAACTGCACCTTTAGCCCTATCCCATCTCTACCCTCCCTTATTCTCCCTTATTTGGAAGTCCACTCTGTCCGCATTTACTCTCCCTCTAACCTCCAAGTGGCAGTCATATGCCTCCGGGCCCGGTCACTGCCTTTATTGACCAATTTTCCACCTGGCTTCTTTACTTTCTCTCTGCTGACATTCCCACAATCATCATGGGCGATTTCAACATTCCCATTGACACTCGCCAGTCAACAGCATCCAAACTCCTGTCGCTTACTTCATCTTTTGGACTTACTCAGTGGTCCTCCTCTGCCTCCCACACAGACGGACATACACTGGACCTCATCTTCACCCGACTCTGCTCCCTATCTAACCTCACAGCCTCCCCCCTACCCAAATCTGACCACCATCTACTCATGTTTTCATCCCTGTCTTCTTCACCTGTCACCCATGTCCAGCAACTAGCACACCCCCGCAGAAACCTTGTACATCTAGACACTCACACACTCTCTGACTCTATTCTACCACTGACATCCGTATCTTCACTCCACTACACAGACAGCGCCACTGCTTTCTACAATGCCACTCTCACATCAGCTATTGACTCAGTCGCCCCTCTTATGCATGGCAGAGCACGACGAGTCAATAGGCAACCTCACTAAACAGCTTCGGCAAGCATCCAGGGTTGCAGAGTGACGTTGAAAGAAAACACATTCGCAAGATTACTTCATTTCACACTCGCATTCAAATCAGCCCTCACCTCTGTTAAACAGTCCTACTTCACAACCTTCATATTTTCCTTATCCTACAACCCCAAACAGTTATTCAACACTTTTTACTCTCTCCTCCACCCTCCACTGCCCCCTCTGACCTCAGTCATCTCTGCTGTGGAGTTTGCCACACACTTCAAAAACAAGATTGACCAAACAAGGCAAGTCTTTATGGTCCAACGACCACAACCCCTTTGTTTTCCAGACCATTGCCATTCCCCCATAACCTCTCTTTCCAACACCACTGAAGGAGACCTTACTTGTCTCCTCTCCAAATCACCCCATCTCATCCCACCTTCTCCCCAATCTCACCCCCACACTCATCCCATACCACACTCATCTCTTCAACCTATCCCTAACTTCTAGTACTTTCCCCTCTGCCTTGAAACATGCCACAATCACACCTATCCTCAAAAAGCCATGCCTCGACCCAACTGCCTTGTCCAGCTACCGCCCCATATTGCTGCTCCCATTTGCCTCGAAACTCCTTGAGCTACGCGTTCATGCTGAACTTTCCTCTCACTTCTCATTTAACTCTCTCTTCGACATCCGACAATCTTGCTTCCTCCCCCACGATTGCACCGAATCTGCTCTTACCATAATTACTAATGACTTACTTACAGCCAAAGCTAACAAATAATTCTCTGTACTCCTTCTTCTTGACCTGTCCTCTGCCTTCGACACAGTTGACCACTGCCTCCTACTACAGATCCTCTCTTCCTTTGGCGTCAAAGATCTTGCCCTATCTTGGATCTCCTCATACCTTTCTAACCGCACATTTACCGTCTCCCACTCCCATACTACCTCCTCATCCTGCCCCCTCTCTGATGGAGTTCCTCAAGGCTCTGTCCTAGGACCCCTACTCTTCTCAATCTATACCCTTGGCCTGGGACAGTTCATACAATGCCAAGTACCATCTGTATGCTGATGACACTCAGATCTACCTTTCTGGCCCAGATGTCACCTCTCTGCTGTCCAGAATCCCAGCATGTCTATCAGCCATATCCTCCTTTTCCTCTTTCTTCCTCAAGCTCAATGTGGACAAAACTGAACTTATCATCTTTCCCCCATCTCGCATATCCTCCCCACCTGATCTTTCTATCACAATAAATGACAACACACTTTCCCCTGTACCGGCAATCCGCTGCCTCAGAGTAACCCTTGACACTGCCTTTCAAACCCCACATACAAGCTCTTGCCACCTCCTGTCGCCTCCAGCTCAAAAATATTTCCAGAATCTGTCCTTTCCTCAACCCTCAATCTGCTAAACTGCTTGTGCATGCCCTCATCATCTCCCACCTACACTACTGCAACACCCTCCTCTGTGGCCTACCTGCTAACACTTTCGCACCCCTCCAGTACATCCCTAACTCTGTTGTTTGACTAGTTCATCTCTCACCTCGCTACTCCTCTGCTACTCCCCCTTGAAAATCCCTTCACTGGCTCCCAATTGCCCAGCATATCCAGGTCAAACTACTAACACCGACCTACAAAGTCGTCCAAAACCTCTCTCCTCCGTACATCTCTGAACTAATCTCCCGTTGTATTCCCTTACATAATCTCCGGTCCACCCAAGACCTCCTTCTCTCTCCACACTTATTCATTCCTCACCCAATCGCCTCCAAGATTTCTCCTGAATATCCCCCATCCATTTGGATTCTGTGCCTCAACACGTCCGATTATCCGCCACATTTGGAGTCTTCAGACGGACCTGAAAACCCATCTCTTCAAACAAGCTTACAAGCTTACCCTTCAACCTATTATCTCCTTCCCCATTCCTGCAGAATGTAAGCCCGCAAGGACAGGTGTCACATGCAGGAGTAGTGCTGTTGCAGAGTGTGACATGCATAAGTAGTGCTGTTGCTTTAAAAGCATTCAGCAACTATTAGAAGTAACACAAGCACAGGAGACAGGAAGTGTTGTGCTCCAGAAGCATTCAACAACTAGAGGGGTTAACACAGTCACAGGAGAAGAGGAGTGTTTTAGCAGGGACCCAGGGTGATTGTGGGGAAGTTGTTTACTGTCTGGCCGGAGCCGAAGAGAAAGGTGACTTATGATCTGTATCTCACAGAAGGCAAGGCAACAGAATTCAGGTCAGGAGGGAAGCTAAACAAAGCTCAGTTAAACTCTCTGAGCTAACAGTGTGGAGTGTTATTGGCCGGGAAGATAAGGACTGGAAGGAAGCCTGTCATAGAGATCATCTCCCTCATCACACCCTTCTCCCCTCCATCTCCATGCAGGATAAAAAATGCTGTGTACTACTGAGTCGTTGTGAAGGAAAAGCCTGTGGTTGTGTATGCATTAAAACTGTGCTGTACTGTGCTACCGGATAATAGAATGTGTACTGCTGTGCTGCAAAGGAGACTGTACTGTTATTACTGGAGCAAGTTGCTCAAAAAGACATTTGCATTGCACTGGCCGTGCCTCATTAAATGTTACTGTTGTACCGTTTATTAAGACTCTTGTCAGATGTGCCTGGTCAGCAACTGAATCTATTGTGTGCCTGAGAGCAGCTGCAGCCTATGGTCGCCCGATTAACGGTTCCCCCTGGATTCCAACGAATTCATGTAACCTCGCCCCTATCTGAACTTAGATGGCGTGCGTGTAACACAGGGTCCTCTTCCCCCTGTACCAGTCTATCATTTGTCAGTTTGTTTACTGTAAGTGAAATCTGTATTTGGTATGTAATCCCTTCTAATGTACTGCACTATGGAATCAATGGCGCTAAAAAAATAAATAATAATAATAATAATAACAGAGGAGGAAGAAGCAGCAGATGCGGTTGATGGGGCAGCTGATGGTTGTTGAGTTCCGCTGGTTTGCATTTTAGTGCAGTGAGATTCCCAGAGTAACGCATGTTGTGTGCGCATGTGAAGGTTCATGCATGTAGTCATTGGCGGATTATAATGAGGGCAATCTGGGCTACCGCCCGGGGCTCCTGGGGCCCCGTGGCCAGATTGCCCTCATTATAATATGTGCGGCGTGAATGCGGCACACACCGGCAGGCAGAGGCTGGGGGGGCCCCAGACCACTCCCCCAGCAGCTGTGCACGGCCGCTGCTTCTTCTTTGGCCGGGCCAGCACTGCACCTGTTAACTTCCCTGTGTGCTTGTGATGGCCCGGCCGCGTCACAGCTAGGAGACACGGCCCTGTGCGTGGCCGTGTCTGCGAGTGTGATGTCATGCAGTGCGCGCCCTGCCCTGCTACTTACCACTGGAGAGGAGCTGGACGATTGGAGCCGAGCCGGGGGATGGTGAGTGACGTGTGTATCTGTCTGTCTGTCTGTGCGTGTGTGTCACAGTGTGTCTGTGTGCAGATATCATTGTGTAATGTCTGTTTATATGTATTTTTGTGTTTCAAATGTGTTTGTGCGTGTATGTATATATCTGTATATGTTTGTGTGTGTGTGCATGACTGCGAGCAGCCACCTCCCGCTGTATCTGGGGGGCGCCGTGCGGCCTCCTCCCGCTGTATCTGGGAAGTGCCCTGCGGCCTCCTCTCGCTGTATCTGGGGGGGCGCCGTGAGCACTACTCCCGCTGTATCTGGGGGTGCCGTGCGGCTCCTCCCGCTGTATCTGGGAGGTGCCGTGTGGTCTCCTCCCGCTGTATCTGGGGGGTGCCATGCGGCCTCCTCCCATTGTATCTGGGGGGGCGCCGTGCGGCCTCCTCCTGCTGTATCTGGTAAGGCGCCGTGCGGCCTCCTCCCGCTGTATCTGGGGGGCGCCGTGCGGCCTCCTCCCGCTGTATTTGGGGGGGCGCTTGTGCGGCCTCCTCTCGCTGTATCTGGGGGGGTGATGTGCGGCCTCCTCCTGCTGTATCTGGGGGGGCGTGCGGCCTCCTCCCGCCGTATCTGGGGGGGGCCGTGCGGCCTCCTCCCGCTGTATCTGGGGGGGCGCCATGCGGCCTCCTCCCGCTGTATCTGGGGGGGCGCCATACGGCCTACTCCCGCTGTATCTAGGGGGGCGCTGTGCAGCCCCCTCCTGCTGTATCTGAGGGGCGCCTCTCGGCTTCTCGCTGTGTATAGATGGCTACGTGCGGCCTCCTGCTGTGTATAGATGACTACGTGCGGCCTCCCGCGGTGTATAGATGGCTACGTGCGGCCTTCTGCTGTCTATAGATGGCTACATGTGGCATCCCGCTGTGTATAGATGGCGCCGTGCGGCCTCCTGCTGTCTATAGATGGCTACGTGCGGCCTCCCCCTGTGTATAGATGGCTACAAGCGGCCTCCCGCTGTGTATAGATGGCACTGTGCTGCCTCCCACTGTGTATAGATGGTGCCGTGTGGCTTCCCGCTGTGTATAAATGGCTATGTGTGGCCTCCCGCTGTGTATAGATGACTACGTGCGGCCTCACGCTGTGTATAGATGGCGCCGTGCGGCCTACTGCTGTGTATAGATGGCCACGTGTGGCCTACCCCTGTGTATAGATGGCTATGTTTGGCCTCCCGCTGTGTATAGATGTTTACATGCGGCCTCCCGCTGTGTATAGAAGGCGCCGTGCGGCCTCCTGCTGTCTATAGATGGCTATGTGCGGCCTCCCGCTGTGTATATATGGCTACGTGCAGCCTCCCGCTGTGTATAGATGGCTACATGCGGCCTCCCGCTGTGTATAGATGGTGCCGTGCGGCCTCCTGTTGTGTATAGATAGTGCCGTGCGGCTTCCCGCTGTGTATAGATGGCTACGTGCTTCCTCCTGCTGTGTATAAATGGCGCCGTGCGGCCTCCTGCTGTGTTTAGATGGCACCATGCGGCCTCCCACTGTGTATAGACGGCTACGTCAAATTATTGCACTTTTTCCCTCAACTGAGTTTTTTCTTGCAAAGTGTGCAGATAACGTGAGTTGGCTCATCCTTTTCGGTCTCAAAAAAGGCCCAGGCCAAGCAACCTTTGCCAATCCTGCGAGCTGCAGACCCACGACTGCTGTGGCTAAGGATGCAGTGCTCCTCATGCTTACATCACTCCATGTCTGCGCCATATGGTGAAAAGTAACCTCCTCATCTTCCTCCTCCACCTTCTCAGATGAGCTACTCTGCTGCGTGACTCTGGGTTCACACCAAGTAGGATCTTCAACCTCGTCATCATCCAATGTGTTATCCCATTCCTCGCCCTCAGAGTGACCCTTCTACTCTTGTTGCCCTGATAGCACAGCATAGTCCTCATGAGCCTGAGATATCTGAGTATCATCAGGATTGCCTCCCTCCCCGGTGGTTAACGTCTGGTGAAGTGGGTCAGGAAACTGCTCAGACCCTACTCCATCCTGCCCGAATACAACCTAAAATTTTTGGCATCAGTGCAGATGCTTTCCTCCTCTTTTTGACTCTGTGAATGTTTGGAGTACTCTTCTGATGCCTATGGTATAGAATGGGTGAATAGTTCTACAGATTCGTCCATCTGTGGTTCGCTACAGTAAGTTGTACACTTGGACAGTTGTGACGCGGGGGTAAGCAAGGGTAATTGGGGTGCCAACTCTGTGGACTGTACTGTGTGTGATGTTGAGGAAGAAGAGGAGAGGCCACTTGAAGCAGCGCTTGCCATTCACTGAAGCACCTGCTCTTTCTGGCATAGCCCGTCCACTACCAGAAGTTATCAGTTGTCTTCAGATAGGACATGACGGTGTTGGTTCACTAGTGCTTTCACTAACATTACCACCTACCCCACGTATACCTTGAACACCAAGCCTATTCACCCTTCCACCACGACCTCTCTTTTTCCCACACATTTTTCCCACACAGATATAGCTTGATGTATCATGTTAGGAACAGCAGAAAATAGATTTTTTTACTCTGCATAAGCTCTGCATACAGCTGAAATTCACCGTCACTAAAGGACTAGGTGGCTTATAGCAGAGTGTAATGCGTTTGCGCCAAAAAAAAAAATATATATTTTTGAACTCTGGCTAGCAACAGAAAAAATCTATTTTTTTTATTCTGAAAACAGCTGAAGTTCACTGGCACTAAAATAGTAGGTGGCTTTTAGCAGAGTGTATCACATTTGCGACACAAAAATAAAATTTTCTGGACTTTGCCTGGCAATTTTTTACTGTGCATACAGTTGAATTTCACCCACCAAAAAAATGATAAAGTGGACTACCACAGCTTGCACTATCACATTAGCAAATGGAAAAAATGTTTTTTGTGCTCTGCACTGAGAAGCTCTGCAGAGTCTGCAGACGGCTGAATTTCAACCCAACAAAATCAATAGGTTAGTTACAAGGGCTTGCTTACTTGATCACATTAGAAAGTGCAAAAATAGATTGAAGGTATACTCATGCATACAGCACAATACAATCTTTGCACAACACAGTTCTTTGGCATGGGCCCTGCTGTTTCTATCTGAATGTCAGTAATTGCACAAGAAAAAAAAAATGTGCTGCAAGGTCGATATGCTGCAAGGTACAAAGCAAAGGACTTATCTACACTATCTGACTTCCAAACAAGCGCCCATCTATCTAGCTAATATTAGTGATAAGCGAACACTAAAATGCTCTGGTACTCGTTGCTCAGGTCGAGCACATTGGAAAACTCGGGTGCTCGACCTGAGCAATGAGCCCAATGTAAGTCTATGGGAAACTCGAGCATTTTTTAGGCGGCTCCCCCGGCGGTCTGCAGAGGGCCTAAAAATTGCCCAAATCGATGGTAACAGAGCTCAAATGGCATAAGAACAGCATGGGGAAGACCCCTGGAAGCATCTCTCCCTCCCAGGTCACTGCTGTCAACAATGTTGTCAGAGGTATTACACCACTTTTACGGACTCACAATAAAACATACAAAAACGAAACCAAAATGGATTTTCCTTGGAAATATGTTAAGGAACATCCTTTCCAAGGTAATGACTTGTCTATAAGGCAAAATAAATAATTTAAAACAAAAATACTCCTCCACACCTTGGGCTATGTTCACACATAGTGTTTTTGATGTTTTTGCACTGCTTTCAACTGTGACAAATGCCTTCACCGGGAAATGTCATTTTAACATATCACAACCATATCTGGCCATGTGGTGTGTGAGACATGATCAGACACATCCTGTTTCATTTATGAAGGAGGGACTCTGAAAGTCACAAAGCCTATTTTTATAGGGCCATCAGGCAGCCTTTACTATTCTTAAAGGGCCAGCAGTCGGCCCTCACTATTATTAGAGAGCCATCAGCCGGCTATGCTTTGTTGTTCCCATTACTAAAGAGTGGGTCTCCTATACTGTTATTGCGCATGCAGTGAATGGCAGGGTTGCCCAAAATTTGGACGCACCCCAATACCCCTTTGAAAATTTGGACACACCCCAATACCCCTTTGAAAAGACTTAGAGGAGGGGCTCCTGAAAACAATGTTCCCATTATTAGAAAGTGGGTCTCCCATACTGATTGCCTATGCAGTGAATAAAAGGGCTGCCAAAAATTTGGACCTACTCCAATGTCCCTTGGAAGAGACGTGTAGGTCAGGGGGCCTCCTGAAAACAATCTACAAAATTATTAGGAAGTGGGTCTCCCATTATGTTGGCCTATGCAGTGAATGTAAGGATTGCGAAAATTTAGAGGCACTCCAATGACCCTTGGAAGAGACGTGGAGGTCAGAGGGCCTCCTCAAAACAATATTCCCATTATTAGGACGTGGGTCTCCCATTGTATTGACCTATGCAGTGAATGCAAGGGTTGCCAACAATTTAGAGGCACTCCAATGCCCCTTGGAAGAGACGTGGATGTCAGAAGGCTTCCTGAAAACAATGTTCCCATTATTAGTAAGTGGGTTTCCCATTGTGTTTGCCTATGCAGTGAATGCAAGGGTTGCCAAAAATTTGGAGGCACTCCAATGCCTCTTGGAAGAGACGTATAGGGCCTCATGAAAAATGTTTCCCATTATTAGGAAGTGGGTCTCCCATAGTGTTGGCCTATGCAGTGAATGCAAGGGCTGACAAAAATTGGGAGGCACTCCAATGCCCCTTGGAAGAGACGTAGAGGGACTCATGAAAAAATGTTCCCATTAGAAAGGCGCGGGTCTCCTATACTTGTAATTTCCATGCACTAAGTGTATGGGCTGACAAACATTTACCCCTGGGGATATACTGTGTAGCATCGGCGTCTCTGCCCCCTGCCAGGCAGAGACGCCATCCCTCTCATCTCCCCGCTCCCGCGCGGCATCCTCCTGCGCTCCTCTTCCTGCTGCTGCCGGCGTGCGCAGCTTCTCGGGCACTGTGCTTAGGGCGCGCGCGAGCTCTCTCTCTCTTAAAGGGGCCGCACGCGCCGTCCTAAGGAGTCCCCGGCCAATAGCCGAGGGTCCTCCCATATATAAGGCACCTCCTCCAAAATGGAGGTGCCCAAGCAAAAGTTGATGCACAGCATACTTACCTCTGCTTCAGCCCTCAGGTCCAGTTGCCAGTCTGACTACTGTTCCCGTCCGCCAGTCTGTCTACTCTCCAGCCCGACAGTCTGCCTTCCGTTCAACCCGCCAGTCTGTCTATGGGCAAGTCTACCTGCTTACCAGGAAGCACCTGCCAGTTACCTGCCTGCTACCAGCCATGCCTGCTAGCCTGCTCACCTGGGAGCACTCGCCTGTTACCTGCCTGTTACCCGCTAGCTTACCTGGAGCCTGTGCCGTCACTTGCCGTGACCACCTGATAGCCTACCTGGAGGCTCCTGCTGTCACTTGCCGTGACTACCTGTCTGTTAACCTTGAGACTTCAACCTGCTCTGTCGTCACGTGCCATGACCACCTGTCAACTATCCAGAGACTTCTGCCTGCTTGTTGTGTCCATGCGCTATTCCGGTCAGTCCCAGTCTGCTGACCCGTGGGAGCCACCTGCTCTCTTACAAGGTCGTCCCGAGAGTAGCACCTGGTCCCTCTGCTCGGTCTCTCCCTGGTCACGGAGTCTTTAGCTGCCGTACGACCAGGGTCGGTCGGAGTTGATACTTAGTTACGCCCCTCTGGGTCCCTCCTTGCACCGCTGCACAGAGGTTCCACCACCCGGATCCGTAACATACTGTACATGAACATACTGTATAACAATTTTTTTTATGGGCATCATAAACACCCTTTAAAAAAATTATGTGGGTGTTGCATCATGGACCACGGTCACCCTGGTGATATGGTGGTAGAGGATGAGGATGAGGAGAAGGAGGAGGACAAGAGCAAATAGACAAAATCATGAAGTGTATTCCCATGTTTGGGTGTGAAAAGGTGCATGGGAATACACCTCCCAAAAAAAGACACTGAATTTGAATTTATGTTACGCTGCTATCATTCGGTGGTGTTGAGAAGTCTGGCCCAATCCAACCCTTGTTCATTTTTATAAGGGTCAGCTTGTCAGCATTTTTAGTTGACGGGTGGATGCGCTTATCAGTTATAATTCCACCATTGGCACTTAAAACCCACTCTGATAAAACGCTATTGGCAGGGAAGGCCAGGACTTCCAGGGTGCAGAGAGGCAGTTCATTCCACATATCCAGCTTGGATACCCAATAATTATGAGGCACAGAGAAATTACGGAGGATGTTGGTACGGACGGCAAGGTACTCCCTCAGCATCTTCCCAAACTTTGCACTCCTTTTGAGAGTACGCCGCGCCTCAGGGCCTGTGCGATGGGAGGACCTGAGAAAATTCTCCCAGAACTTGGACAGTATTCCCATGCCTCTGCTGGATTGGAGTTGTGTCTCTCTCACCTGTAGTACTTGGTTGTGACCTCTGCTGCCAGCGTTTTCAAATGGGAATTTTTTTAATAGTTCCGCCACAAGGGCCTTCTGGTACTGCCCCATTTTTGTAGACCTGTCCGCCTAAGGAATAACAGATAGAAAGTTCTCCTTGTAGCGTGGGTCTAGAAGTGTCACCAACCAGTAATGACTGTCACCCAAAATTTGGAGAACGCGAGGGTCATGGGAAAGGCTGCGTAACATACAGTCATATGAAAAAGTTTGGGCACCCCTATTAATCTTAAGCTTAATGTTCTATAAAAATTGGTGTTTTTGCAACAGCTATTTCAGTTTGATATATGTAATAACTGTTGGATACAGTAATGTTTCTGCCTTGAAATGAGGTTCATTGTACTAACAGAAAATGTGCAATCTGCATTCAAACAAAATTTGACAGGTGCATAAGTATGGGCACCTCACCAGAAAAGTGACATTAATAGTTAGTAGATCCTCCTTTTGCAAAAATAACAGCCTCTAGTCGCTTCCTGTAGCTTTTAATGAGTTCCTGGATCCTGGATGAAGGTATTTTTGACCATTCCTCTTTACAAAACAATTCCAGTTCAGTTAAGTTTGATGGTCGCCGAGCATGGACAGCCCTCTTCAAATGATCCCACAGATGTTCAATGATATTCAGGTCTGGGGACTGGGATGGCCATTCCAGAACATTGTAGTTGTTCCTCTGCATGAATGCCTGAGTAGATTTGGAGCGGTGTTTTGGATCATTGTCTTGCTGAAAGATCCATCCACTTTGTAACTTCATATTTATCACTGATTCTTGAACACTATTGTCAAGAATCTGCTGATACTGAGTGGAATCCATGCGTCCCTCAACTTTAACAAGATTCCCAGTGCCAGCATTGACCACACAGCCCCAAAGCATGATGGAACCTCCACCAAATTTTACTGTGGGTAGCAAGTGTTTTTCTTGGAATGCTGTGTTTTTTTGCCACCATGCATAACGCCTTTTTGTATGACCAAATAACTCAATCTTGATTTCATCAGTCCACAGGACCTTCTTCCAAAAAGAAATTGGCTTCTCCAAATGTGCTTTTGCATACCTCAGCCAACTCTGTTTGTGGCGTGCTTGCAGAAATGGCTTCTTTCGCATCACTCTCCCATACAGCTTCTCCTTGTGCAAAGTGCCTTGTATAGTTGACCGATGCACAGTGACACCATCTGCAGCAAGTTGATGCTGCAGCTCTCTGGAGGTGGTCTGAGGATTGTCCTTGACTGATCTCACCATTCTTCTTCTCTGCCTTTCTGATGTTTTTCTTGGCCTGCCACTTCTGGCCTTAACAAGAACTGTCCCTGTGTTCTTCCATTTCCTTACTATGTTCCTCACAGTGGAAACTGACAGGTTAAATCTCTGAGACAGCTTTTTGTATGCTTCCCCTGAACAACTATGTTGAATAATCTTTGTTTTCAGATCATTTGACAGTTGTTTTGAGGAGCACATGATGCCACTCTTCAGAGGAGATTCAAACAGGAGAACAACTTGCAAGTGGCCACTTTAAGTAGCTTTTCTCATGATTGCATACACCTGGCTATAAAGTTCAAAGCTCCATGAGGTTACAAAACCAAAAAAAGTGCTTTAGTAAGTCAGTAAAAAGTAGGTAGGAGTATTTAAAACAAGAAAATGATAAGGGTGCCCATACTTATGCACCTTTCAAATTTTGTTTGAATGCAGATTGCACATTTTCTGTTAGTACAATAAACCTCATTTCAAGGCAGAAACATTACTGTGTCCAACAGTTATTACATATATCAAACTGAAATAGCTGTTGCAAAAACACCAATTTTTATAAAACATTAAGCTTAAGATAAATAGGGGTGCCCAAACTTTTTCATATGACTGTAATCTCAACCATGTGTGCCAGACTGCTAACAGGCAAGACTTCCGTGTCCTCACAAAGAGGACGACTGACCATGCTCTCTTCCTCCTTCTCCTCTACCTCCTCTCTGTCCTCAGGCCATCTACGCTGAACAGACGGTATGGCAGTTGTGCAGGTAGTATCGTGTATCACGCAGCAAACTAGCTCCTGCCCTTCCTCCTCCTCCTCCTCTTCCTCATTGTCACCAAATCCGCGTTGGGATGAGATGAGGCTGGGCTGTGTGTAATCACCCTGTATGGTTCCTTGCTTCATCTCTTCGTGCTCCACCTGCAATGCATCCTCTTTGATTGTGAGCAGATAGCGTTTCAGAAGACAGAGAAGCGGGATGGTGACGCTAATTATGGTGTCATCGCTGCTCACCATATTGATGGAGACCTCAAAGTTTTGGAGGATAATACATATGTCTGACATCCATGTCCACTCCTGAGGTCTTATGTGTGGAGTCTGAACTGAATACCGACGGCCTTATTGATGCTGGTACTCAACAACTTCCCTCTTCTGCTCACAAATCCTTCCCAACATCTGTAGTGTAGAGCTCCAACACGTGGGGACATCACACACCAGTCTGTGAGCTGGAAGCAGAAAACGCTGCTGAAACATGGCAAGGGCGGCGGAAGTTGTAGGTGACTTTCTAAAATGGGCACACAGGCGGCATACTTTAATAAGCTGATCCAGCAGCTCCGAGTACAATTTGAGAAACCGCTGAACCACGAGGTTAAACACATGGGCCAGGCATGGTACGTGTGTGAGCTTGCCTCGCCTCAGAGCCGCCACCAGGTTCCGGCCATTGCACACACGACCATGCCTGGCTGTACGTTCAACGGTGTGACCAACAGATCTGCCTGCTCTTTCAGAGCTGTTCACATCTCTTCAGCGTTGTGCGGTTTGTCACCTAAACATATTAGCTTCAGCACAGCCTGTTGCCTCTTGGCCAAGGCAGTGCTTCCAGCTTGTGACTAATGTGGTAATTTCAAAGATGGAGGCTGAAGAGGAGGAGGATGATGTGGAGGATGAGATGCAGGAGCTGTAGACTGTGAATGCCGTCAGCGAGATGTATCGTCCCTGCCCACAAGCACTTGTCCATGTGTCCGTGGTTAGGTGCACTTTCCGGTAACTGCGTTGTTGAGAACATGGTTAATGTTTTGGGACACGTGCATGTGTAATGCGGGGATGGCACACCGGGAGAAATAGTGGCGGCTGGGGACCGAGTACCGAGGGACGGCCACCGCTATCAAGTTGCGGAATGCTTCCCTCTCCATGAGCCTAAAAGGCAACATTTCTAGCGCAAGCAGTCTCGAAATGTGGGAATTTAGTAGTGTGGCCTGTGGGGCGTTGGCTGCGTATTTGCGCTTGCGTTCCAAGGACTGGGGTATGGACAGATGAACGCTATACTGGGACAAGGACGTGGACGTGCTTCCTGATGCTGCTACTTGAGAGTGTGCAACGAAAGGTGCAGGGCAGGAGGCATCTTCGCATGCACCATGGATAGGGGATTGGCTTGCATGCACAACAGTGCAAGAAGCAGTGGTGCCACCCGCAGACACTGTTTCTGGACCCTGGGGTTCGGCCCACAAAGTCGGGTGCTTGCTGTTATGTGCCTGATCATGCTACTGTTGTTCAGGCTGGTAGTTTTGCCACCCCTGCTGATGCTCGGCTGGCAGGTGGTGCAAATGGCCTTTTTAGGGTTATCGGCAGAGTCTTTAAAAACAACCAGATTCGGGAAGAACTAACAGTTGCACTGGCAACTTCCTTCTTGTTGGTGTTACGGGGAATGGTTGCCTGCCTTCTGTCTGTGGCCACCACACTGCTACTTTCTGCCTTTTGGGGTGCTCTGCCTCCCTCCCCCTGTGTGCTGCTGTCCTTGCTCTGCATCTCCTCATGCCAGATTGGATCAGTTACTATATCATCCACCACCTCGTCTTCCACTTCCTCACCCTGGTCCTCCTCTTGACTTTCTGGCAATTGTGTCTCATCATCGTCCACCTCTTGTGACACTTTCCCACCGTTGCCTTCATGTGTCCGTGGCTGCTCAAATATTTGGGCATCGCTACATGCGATCTCCTCTTGCCCCACTTCAAGTGGACCGGGCAAAAGGCCTGAATCTATTAATGTAAAAGTGAACAGCTCTTCGGAGTGTCCAAGTGTGGGATCACTTGTCTCTGGACACTCGGCATGGTGGGAGGAAGGAGGTTCAGAGAGAGGAATATTTAGTCCAGACTCACGGCTACTGAGACTTGACCGTGTGGAAGACAGGGTGATTGTGGTGGTGGCTAAGTGACTGGAAGCATTATCTGCTATCCAACCAAAAACATTGCTCTGTGTTCAATAGTGGTGTTCTGCGGTCCCCTATTAATTGGGACAGGAAGGTTGAGCGAGAAGATGTTGTTGTCACAATTTCAGCTTGCCCATGGCCTCAGGCTCTGCATGCACCATCACCATCAACATCACGTCCAGTTCCCCATCCCTTGCCACGTGCCTTGCTCATTTTAAATGGAGGACAATATCTTCCACGCTCACTACAAATGGCTGAATTTGGAGCGAACTTATATATGATCCGTGTGATGGAGAAAACACAGTTTTAAATACCTGGCCTGTAGGTCACTATTGTGAACAGCAAACTGGTGTCAATAGCTTCACTGACACACTGAAACAAATTTTTAATGAAGGCCTGAAATGACAGTATTTTCTGAAAACATATATGTGATCCGCGTGACGGAGAAAACACAGTTTTAAATACCTGGCCTGTAGATCACTATTGTGAACAGAAAACTGGTGTCAATAGCTTCACTGATACACGGAAACAAATTTTTATTGAAGGCCTGAAATTACAGTATTTTCTGAAAACGTGTATGTGATCCGCGTGACGGAGAAAACACAGTTTTAAATACCTGGCCTGTAGGTATCTATTGTGAACAGCAAACTGGTGTTAATAGCTTCACTGACACACTGAAAAAATGTTTAATGGAGGCCAGAAATGGCAGTATTTTCTGAAAACGTATGTGTAATCCGTGTGTCGGAGAAAATACAGTTTTAAATACCTGGCCTGTAGGTAACTATTGTGAACAGCAAACTGGTGTCAATAGCTTCACTGACACACTGAAATTAATTTTTAATGGAGGCCAGAAATGACAGTATTTTCTGAAAACGTATATGTGATCCGCGTGACGGAGAAAACACAGTTTTAAATACCTGGCCGGTAGGTCACTATTGTGAACAGCAAACTTGTGTCAATAGCTTCACTGACACACTGAAACAAATTTTTAATGAAGGCCTGAAATTACAGTATTTTCTGAAAACTTATATGTGATCCGTGTGACGAAGAAAACACAGTTTTTAAATACCTGGCCTGTAGGTAACTATTGTGAATAGAAAACTGGTGTCAATAGCTTCACTGACACACTGAAGCAAATTTTTAATGGAGGCCTAAAATGACAGTATTTTCTGAAAACGTATATGTGATCCGTGTGACAGAGAAAACAGTTCTAAATATCTGGCCTGTAGACAAGTATTTTGAACAGCAATCTGGTGTCAATAGCTTCACTGACACACTGAAAAAATGTTTAATGGAGGCCAGAAATGGCAGTATTTTCTGAAAACGTATATATGTGATCCGTGTGACGGAGAAAATACAGTTTTAAATACCTGGCCTGTAGGTAACTATTGTGAACAGCAAACTGGTGTCAATAGCATTACTGACACACTGAAGTTAATTTTTAATGGAGGCCAGAAATGGCAGTATTTTATGAAAACCTATATGTGATCCGTGTGATGGAGAAAACACAGTTTTAAATACCTGTCCTGTAGGTAACTATTTTGAACAGCAAACTTGTGTCAATAGATTCACTGACACACTGAAAAAAATGTTTAATGGGGGCCAGAAATAGCAGTATTTTCAGCGCAATTATATGTGATCTGTGTGACGGACAAACCACAGTTTTAAATAGCTGGATTTTTAGCACTGTAATATGGAAAGGACCTAGCTGTATTCTGCAGTGCCAACAAACAAATGGCGCAGAAAAACTGGATTCTCTGGATTGCTTTTTAAGCAGAGAATGAGGATTAATATCCCAAAAAAAATTATTCCTGGCCCCTGAGACCTGGGCCTATGTCTAGAAATATCTAACAGCAGCAGCAGACAAAACTGGAATGGAGCCACTTGTGCTATATGCACTGCAGTCTGCTATATACCCTGCCTGCCTGCCTATATACACTGCCTGCCTGATATCTCTGCAAATGGATTAGTCCTCAGAAGGACTGTTTGTTGAGATGGATATGTGTCTCTAATATAGTTTGGTATACCTACACTAACTGGAAACAAGCAAATCTCTCCCTAGCTCAGCAGCACCTCTCCCTACACTGTCTGATTCCGGAGTGACTGTGACGAGCACGGCGGCGCCAAGTCTGATATACACCTGATGACGCTGTGCGGCCAGCCAATCACTGTAATGCCACAACCAACATGGCTGCGGCATTAGGCTGCGTGCCCACTATGCGTTTTCCAAGCGTTTTTGCCAAGAATTTCCGCAGCGAAAATGCTTAACAAACACTTGGCAATACTAGCCCCATGATCCCCAATGATAATCCACATGTGCTGTGCACATGCTGCGCAACTTTCCGCTGTGGATTATCATTGCGGAAAAATCCGCACCATGTCCATTAATTTTGCGGAAAAGTGGCAAAATTGCCGCCATTGACTTGCATTGAATTCCATAATATCCGCATGACTTCATGTACACATGCGGATATTAAGCGATTCAATGCGCGGATGGTACCTGGGTCTGGAGAAGAGGAGACTCTCCTCCAGACCCGTGTACCATAGTACCTGTAGTTAAAAAAGAATTAAAATAAAAAAAACATTATACTCACCTACTGTACTGTGCGTCTGGTGTCATTGGTGGCTCGCGGTGGTGTAAAAAGACCTTCCATGACATCATTTAGTCATGTGGCAGGTCATGCAATCGCTGACGTCGGCGGTCGTGTGACCTGTCATATGACTAAATGACGTCATGGAAGGTCCTTTTACACTACCACAAGCCGCCCAAGACATCGTACACACCGGAGAAGGAGACCGGGGGCCATCGGAAGGTGAGTATAATGTTTTTTTGTTTTTTTTTACCATTTTTATTCTTTTTTTAACTATTAACTTGGTCACACTATATAAATCCATGCCGGTTGCATGGATTTATATAGTGTGACCAAGTTGTCAAGCACTTTTCCAAGTGATGCTAAAATCGCTTGGAAAAGCACTTGATAACCCGCATGCGGAAATGCATGCAAAAACGCTTGACAAACGCTTCTACTTGGTAGGAAAAATGCATGTAAAATCCGCATGCGTTTTTCTTGCCAGGGAGATGCAGAAAAAATCCGGAGCATTTCTGCATCGTGGGCACTTAGCCTTACAGTGAGTGGCAGACAATCCTTGCATGTTCATTGGCTTTGTAAAGAGCGCCAGACATGCAGGGAGGGGACCTGAGCTCCCGCCAAGCGGCGAGTGCCGAGCATCTCGAGCAGTGAGATGCTCAGGTAAGCACCGAGCAGTAGCGAGCATGCTCGCTCATCACTAGCTAATATCTCTCATTACACAGGAGCACACTGAGGAGCAGCATCTATCTCCGGCAGGGACTTGAATAAAATGGTGCTGAGGGAACATTTTCATATAGATAGGACTTGTGATTTCAACATCCAATGGCAGAAGCCCTTTTGTCTGGACAGTGTGGATGCTTCCTGCGCTGTGATTGGCTTTCCTCACTTAAAGTTGTAGGGAAAAAAAAATGACAAGTTCGCCGCTGATCTGTACTGTTCTGTGCTATCTCACTCATCTAACACGTGACCCCACTCATCATACACAAGCACTATGCTAGCAAACTGTTAAAAATGCTGTAGTTGCCCCACAATCACATCCCCTCACTTATTCACTGAATGGTGCCGATTTTCCTGAATTTAAGAAAAAATGCTTGCCTTTCCGACCACAAATCCAAATGTGACACATTCGTTGTCGGGGTAAAAGAGAATATATATATTTGTAACTTTTATATTTTTTGTAATTTTTATACGCTTTTTTGCTAATGTACTAACCACCATTTTGTGTCATATAACAATAAGCTTTCCTTGCTACGTAATACTCAAATCGAAACTTAAACTAAGACAGTTCCAGTGTTGCCAAGACTTATTTCAGAGAAACGAAACAAGATTATAAGCTGACGGCTGCAATATCTGCCCAGAGACTGAGATAAGGAGATGTGGACCAATCAGGAGTGGCCAGACATTGGACTTTCATGGCTTACCCCGCTCCGGACAACCTCTTTCCCCTCCCATTATGTAGTGTATTTAGATTTGTGCATGTAAAAAATAAATTCAGAACATTGCTGAGAACGTTGTCTGTAGTAGCCTTCTGAGCATGCTCTGAGTTTGAACCAGCTTGTTGTCTGACTCATTCTTTGAATGGTTGACCCATGCTCATAGTTTGAATTTGGAGTGACTGGAGGACGAGTGGAATGTCATCACGACCCCCACAAATGGCGCCCAACGTGCGGCGTGGCTAGCGGTACGCCGCCCTCCCGGACCCATATTGCTGACTTCCCTGGTGGTGACCGCGGTGGCTGAATTTGAGGCCTGATCAACCTCCATCGAACACGGTAAGTTGAGATGTATTTTATATGTCTCACTTGCCTGTGTGTCAGCCGCAGCGGTTCCTGTGGGATTGTCAGGTTGGATCTGGGTGGGTGACCGGTCGAGTGGTGAGACCTTGGGCGTCCCGCACCACGTCCTGAACCAGCAAGTGTTAAAACGAGTGACGTCGCATGCCTGCGCGTGCTCGTGTGCACACCAGCTCCTCCTCCCCCGGTCACTGTACTTTTCTTAGATAGCTGCCTCCCGTAACTGATAGTCGAAGTTTCGAAGCATTCCTGAATTGTAGTGTAAGGGAGAAAGGATCTGTGACGAATTGAGAGGTGTGCTCTTCGTCTAACACAGAGACTGCTGTAAAGTCAAGGTTAGCAAAGGAGATAGATTGAGAGGTGTACTCTCTATCTCATCAGTGTATTGAGAGGTACTCTACACTGACGGGTGGTGCCGTAGTAGGAAGGAAGATGAATTGAGGTGTACTCTTCGTCTTATACAGAGAAACCTCATAAGGAGGGGTTCTGCTGTCAGTCAGGGTGCCGTGGTGAGTCGTACTGTAAAGTCGCCATTCAAGGTTAGGGAAGGGACGGATCGAGGTGTACTCTCTGTCTTATCAGTGTATTGAGGAGTACTCTACGCTGAGGAGTGGCGACCTGTAGACTGCACCAGTGATCTGAGTCGCGACAGATCATTGCATTCTATAAGAAAATGTTGTGTATATTTAAATTTGAAAGATCTCGTAAGTTGCGGAATGCTGCTGTGGGAGTTAAGCCAATTAGTGGAGTTACGGGAAGGCAAGAAGGCAAGAAGAATGTTAGGAATTTGTATAACATGATAAGCTTATCCAGTACAGGCAGGCTTTAGTTTTCAGTGTAGAAAGAATGTGTGATACAGAAGTTGGGAAAGTTGGGTGAGGATTTTTGCACCAGACTCAAGCACATCTTAGAGTAGATGGTGCAGGGGGGAACAGAGAATGCCGAGCCTTTGTTCGGATACATGAAAGCTGCAGAATGTGATTTGTTATGTGCCCCCAAAATGGCCGTTGCACCTTTGATGCCTGTCACTACACTGAGCCCTCAGTCACCACCCTATAATGGCGCCGACGCCAAATCACCGGAAGGGTGGACGTGTCGGGTGTGTGGAGAGCAAAACCCACTTTGGGCGGGCCGCCCATGGCACGAAGCCCAGCCTGCCTCCAAGAACATTCCCACTTCCACTCTTACTCCTCCCTCCAACGGCCATCTTACTACACCTTTTCCTGCCTCCAAGAACAACCCCACTCCCCCCTCCTTCCTCCAACGGCCATCTTACTACACCTTTTCCTGCCTCCAAGAACAATCCCACCCCCACTCCCACCTCCTCCCTCCCACGGCCATCTTGCTACACCTCTTACTTGTTGTGGGAGGCCCGGAAAGCCCCAATCCGGCCTATATCCACTACTAGATCCGTCCGGTGTATATTACCAGCCACCAGCACAGGTGGAAAAGCCCGCAGGCCCAGAGCACCCATCTGAAACCAATGTGACACCCTCTGCTCCAGTCCACGATGCTGAGACGCTTCCCCTGTTTCCTATGGGAGTCACCCACAACCCTGGGGATATCCTCCTCAACTCCCCAGAATTTCAGGCCAGACTGCTCTCCCTCCGCCAACATACTGTTACTCAAGACGATACGGAGCCAGATGAGGGATGGGCTCAAGATACTCCAGCCCCCCCCCCCCCTCCTTTACCCCATACGTCTCCTATGGCATCCTCCACCCCATATCCATTACCCGTACTCCGGCCCTTGCTCAAAGCAACTGCTGAAAGAGCACCACCCCTCAGCCCCTCAGAAGTCTGGGACCCCTGCCGCTCCCGTAATCTAGTAGACCCATCAGGACGCCCTGTCACTCTGTCAATAGGCTATGGTGACATCCTTACACATCGGGTGGGGGCCATAGTCAACCCTGCAAACACCTGTATGAGCCATGTTGGAGGATTGGCTCGCAAAATTTCCCTTGCTGTTGGTTCTACTCTGGCTGCAGAATGCCAGGCTCACTTAGCCGAAAACGGAGAGCTTTCAAAAGGCCATGGTTTCCACAAAAGCAGGACCCCTTAGTACGTATGAATCCGGCCTAGAATACATGAAACAGTTAAAAGCCTGGGCTCAGGATCGCTTGTCAGATCAAGCTGGGTCTGTACAAGATGTTCAACAAAACCCTGATGAATCTGTGGAAAAATATGCTGCAAGACTCAGCATGCATTTTGAGGATCTCGGATACAGTCTTCACGTCAGGACGCAGGCCGCCCTGTTGGTTCAGGCCCTAGTAGATGGCCTACAAGACGCTCTCAGAGATGAAGTCCTGAGAGTAAGGCCCGAGATTCGTTCTTCTTCTTTCAACGACGCGGTGGACATCGTTAAAGCTTTCCAAAAATCAATGCTAAAAATGGAAAAGGATACTAAGCCAAGGAAGAAAGCCGCTCCTGCTATGGTATATCAAGCTCATGAAAGCTACCCACCCCCTGGCAACCAACATGGAATCAAGTGGGTAATGGTTAAAGGCACAGGTGATGATACTCCTCCCACATATAGAAGACGAGACAGAAGAGATGACAAGGGACCATCCAGAAACAGAAGACAATCTCGTGATTCTGGAGGACGAATGTTGTGTTGGAAGTGTGGTAGCCTTGACCACATCCTCAGAGACTGTCCAACCCGCAGATAGTACCATGACCGGTCGTTCCGTGATGGTCCACACAACCAGGTGGACCATCAACCACTGGAGTTCCTGGTGGACACTGGGGCGGCCACATCTGTCATTTCCTCTGCACAGCTCCCTCCTTCTGTATCCCTATCACCGGATACCCTCACCTGTGTTGGGGTAGAAGGCCAACATATTTCTTCTCCACTCACAGTCCCTGTGTCTGCAGGACCGTTCACCGGAGTACTCACAAGATTCTTGGTCTCTGAAACTTGCCCTGTCAACCTGTTGGGAGCCGATCTCTTAGAGCGGATGAAGGCAACAATTACCTTCGGAAACCATGGTATGGAGCTTCTTTTGCGGGACCCTCATTCCAAACAAGGGACTGAAGACCGCGGTGTTCTTAAAGCCTTCCCTCTCATGATGATGACCATACAACCTCACAGTTCCCTCACTCTCTGTGGTCCAGCGGGCCAGAGGACGTTGGCCTCCTGCAGGTTCCCCCGGTCCAGGTACACCTCAAGCCTGGACACAGGTACCCACGGTTGCCACAATACCCCCTCAAGGCTGCACAAGAACAAAGCTTGAGTACCCAAGTCGCTAACCCTCCTGGAATCAGGAGTCCTTGTCAGATGTGTATCTCCATGCAATACACCCCTCTTTCCTGTAAAAAAGAAAACCGCTCCGGGAGAGCCTCCAAGATACCGGTTGGTTCAGGATCTCAGAGCCGTCAATGCAGCTACCATTTTAGAAACTCCAGTGGTACCCAACCCAAACACCCTCTTGTCTCAGCTGCCTCCAACGGCCACTTTGTTTACGGTGTTAGATCTGGCCAACGCCTTTTTCAGTATACCCTTACATGAAGATTCGTGGTTTCTTTCTGCCTTCACCTTTCAAGGAGCACAGCTTACATGGACCAGGACTCCGCAAAGAGCCCAGAACTCTCCTAACCAATTCACTCATTCTATGAAGTCTATTCTGGAGCCATGGGTTCAAGAGAACCCTCAGGTCACCCTTCTACAGTATGTGGATGATCTTTTACTCTGTGGCACTGAAGAAAATTTGCCAGAGATGTCAGTATCCCTTCTCTGGTTTCTTCACTCAGCTAACTGTAAAGTCTCGAAAGGCGAAGTCCAATGGTGTCTGCCCAAGGTCATTTTCCTCGGACATTGTATATCACAAGGTGCTAGACATCTGACTGAAGAAAGAAAACAAGCCATCATGGATATCACCTTCCCAACCACCTACTCCGCTATGCAGACTTTCCTTGGCCTCATCACTTACTGCAGGCAATGGATCCCTGATGCCTCAAAGCTCATGCAACCTCTGTACGACTGTCTCAAGAATGAAGGCTCAGTTTGGCTTCATGCTGAAGATCCACGTGTTTCTCATCAACACAGACTATGTTTTGACCGCCTTAAACAGGCTGTTGTCTCTGCCCCGGCCTTGGGCTTACCAGACTATACTCAGCCATTTCATTTTTTTGTCTCGGAATCGGAAGGTCATGCCTCTGGAGTTCTAGCACAACGCTATGATCATAAGTATCGGCCTTTGGGCTACTACTCAGCCCGCCTGGACCCTGTCGCCCGAACTGCCCCCACGTGCCTTAAGGCGGTCCACGCTGCTCACATTCTCCTTGACAAGTCAGCTGATATCGTCCTTGGCCATGATCTCTCAGCTGTTCTGCAACAAACATCTCCGAAACATCTAACCAACCAAAGACACCTGCGGCTGCAGTGTTCCCTATTGTTGCCCTCCAATATAACATTTACCAGATGTCTGACTATCAACCCTGCCACTTTGCTTCCACCTTCTAGGGGGGAAGGTGAAGAGGGTGAAGGTCCATTGGTGGAACTCATGATTGTATAAAAATTTTGCAGGAAGAGACTTCTGCTCCAGAGAATATGGTGGCACATCCGCTCGCACACCCTGCCATGCACCTATGGACTGATGGATCCCGTTTCGCAGACCCTCAAGGGAAGTTCCACACGGGATATGCTGTCACAACAGACCTAACAGTTCTGAAGGCTGAAGCTCTACCACCATACATGTCTGCACAAGAAGCTGAACTTGTAGCTCTCACAGAGGCCTGCCACCTGGCAGCAGGAACAAAGGCGAATATATATATATATACCGATTCCAGGTATGGACATGGAATTTGCAATGATTCTGGACTCTTGTGGAAGTCTAGAGGATTCATCACAGCTGCAGGTACACCAGTGAAACATGCCTCATGGATTAAGGCCCTAATGAAGGCCCTGGAACTACCCATTCAGGTTGCTGTTATGAAGGTCAAGGTTCATGGAAGACTAGAATCCAGAGAAGCCAGGGGCAACCACCTAGCTGACCAAGCAGCCAAGACTGCAGCAGTGGAGAATGTGTCATCAAAGTGGCAGGAAAAGGAAGAAGAGATGGGAGAAACCCTGCAAACCGTAGCTGTGGCGCTCACTAGAGCAAGAGCCAAAAAAACAGCCGGCGGAAGACCATACAAGTCCAGCGGAGACACGAGTGGAATCCAGGGGGGTCAGGATGCCTGAAGAAAAATTGTGTGAGGAACAAAGGAAGACCCCCCACTGAAGAAGTCAAGCAATGGAAATCGGCAGGAGCCGTGCTGGCAGGTCGCAAAGATTCAAAGGTCAACTCGACTCTTTACCAAGTGGATGGGAAGCCTTGCTTGCCTAGACGCATGTACTCAGCTGTGGCAGCATGGGCTCACGGGCCTACACACAGAGGAAAGAATCAAGCTTTGGCATGTATCAAGAAACTGTACTTTGCACCCGGAATCTCTTCCACTGTGACTGCGTACTCAAAATCCTGCTCTGTCTGCGCTACCTGCAACCCAACGTGTATGGCACGGGTCCCTCTTCAACATCTGGCTAAACCAGACTACCCTTGGCAGAGAATACAAGTCGACCATATCCAAATGCCTAAAGCAGGAAAATAGGAGTACGTTTTGGTAGCCGTGGATATGTTCTCAGCCTGGCCCGAGGCCTACCCGGTTGTCAACATGACTGCTAAAGTCACAGCCAAGAAACTGATCACCGAAATTGCCTGCAGATTTGGAGTTTCCCCAAGTCATAGAATCGGATCAAGGACCAGCTTTCACAGCAAATATCTACGAAGAACTCTGGAACATGTTGGGAACAGATTTGGGCCTCCACACTCCATACCATCCTGCCAGTTCAGGCAAAGTGGAGAGAATGAATTCCACCCTCAAGACCCAGCTCTTGAAAATGACCTAAGATCATCCCCTCCCCTGGCCCGACCTACTCCCTATAGTATTGTATCATATCACACACACTCCTCAGGCCAAACATGGGCTGACTCCCTATAAAATTTTGTTTAGGACCCCACCCAAGATAGGAGAGATTAGGCCCCAAGAGTTGTCTGAAACACATGATAGAGTGGTAAAATTTGTGATTGCTCTGTCTAAAGAATTGACTAACACCCGCTCTCCAGTATCTGCTTCTCTCCCAGAATCTACAGGTGATGCAGTACATGATTTCATCCCAGGCGATCTAGTGTATGTGAAGAAGTTTGTCCGGAAAGACTGCCTCCAGCCGCGGTTCGAGGGACCGTACACTGTGCTTCTCACCACCCCGACGGCTCTGAAGCTTGAGGGCAAGAGCACCTGGATTCACGCCTCCCACTGCACGAGAGACAGAACGAGTCTATAAAAGATGACTACCTTCTTCTATATCCTTTCCATATGCTTACTGTCTGTCCCAGGGTGGACAGCTACCACACAGGGGTAGATACCTCCTTTTTCTCAAGTTGGTTGGGAGGGCTCAAGGGATTCCTCCAACAAGTTTGTCTAGTAATGGGAGGCCTACTAGTATTGGGCCTGGTGGTCCTGTGCTGCATAGTCCCCTTATATAGAGAAATATACTCCTTTGAACAAGCCTGACCAGACCCCCCCCATGATAAAGTCCAATTGAAAGATTCAGTTTAGGATCAGTTGGGAGAACTCCATGTGTCATTAAGGATAGGGCTCGATTGTCTGGGGGCGTCCCATAAGGGGGCAGCTTCTAAGATGATTGGGTGAAGAAATCCACCTCCCCTCTCCCCACACATGGACAGTCTCAAAGGCCCCGAAGCAAAGGAAAGCTTAGTGTTTAGGGGGGAATGTCGGGGTAAAAGAGAATATATATATTTGTAACTTTTATATTTTTTGTAATTTTTATACGCTTTTTTGCTAATGTACTAACCACCATTTTGTGTCATATAACAATAAGCTTTCCTTGCTACGTAATACTCAAATCGAAACTTAAACTAAGACAGTTCCAGTGTTGCCAAGACTTATTTCAGAGAAACGAAACAAGATTATAAGCTGACGGCTGCAATATCTGCCCAGAGACTGAGATAAGGAGATGTGGACCAATCAGGAGTGGCCAGACATTGGACTTTCATGGCTTACCCCGCTCCGGACAACCTCTTTCCCCTCCCATTATGTAGTGTATTTAGATTTGTGCATGTAAAAAATAAATTCAGAACATTGCTGAGAACGTTGTCTGTAGTAGCCTTCTGAGCATGCTCTGAGTTTGAACCAGCTTGTTGTCTGACTCATTCTTTGAATGGTTGACCCATGCTCATAGTTTGAATTTGGAGTGACTGGAGGACGAGTGGAATGTCATCACGACCCCCACATCGTGTCAAACTTAAGTTTGGAAATCGGATTTCGAACATATTCGCTCACCACTAGTGGGGATCGAGCAGGCTGGATACCCAGTAATCAGCAGTGGTAATAATCTGGGCAACTCGGCGGTCGTTGCGCAGGCACAGCAGCATGTATTGGCTCTTGTGTGCCAGGTTGCCCAGAAGCAACGACAAGCTGTCTTCAGTGGAATGTGTATGGTCTGGGTCCTCTGTATCCCCCAACCACACTCCACTGATGCCCATGAACTTATTTAAATGCCAATCTGCTGTGAACACGGTTCCTCCTCCTCCAAAACTGTCTTCTGGCTGAACAGTTGTGTATCGGGCCGCTGTTGGTACAGAAATCAACCCTTTGAGACATGTGTGGACGACAAGCCTGATAACAGTGTGAATGGTCCCTGTTCCTCCTACTCCTCTTCCTCCTGTGCCATCACTTCATCCATCATTGCCTGAAGTGTTTTTTCCTGCATGCTGCAGCTGAAATTGCTTGTTGATACGTCACATATGAGGTGGTGAGCGGGATGGCAGAAGTGAGGTTGCAGCGCAGACAGGTGAGCAGCAGCAGGGTGGAAACACCAAAATCACGTACACACTGCCTGCATTTTCAGCAGCAGCTCTGACATAATTTTTAAGGAAGCTCTGCACCACCAAATTCAGCACATGTGCCAGGCAAGAGATGTGCGTCAAACAAGCTAGGCCCACAGCAGCTATGCAATTTTGCCCATTATCACACACCACCAGGCTGGGCTTGAGGTTCACAGGCACAAAATCACTCTGTCTGCTGTTTGATCCCTGTCCTTAGGTCCAGTGCAGTTGGGATTTGTTCCCCAAACAGACCAGTTTCAGAACAGCCTGCTGTCGTTTTCCCCCTGCCTGTGCTGAAATTGGTGATGCAGGTTTTACTGTGATGAGGAGGCAGTGGAGGAAGCAGAGTAGGTGGAGGAGGCAGCCTGTACAGAGAAATGACCAGCAATCATCAGTGATGGTGGGACATGCGCTAGAACACCATCCACCTCTGTCTCAGCCACCACTACAGTTACCGAGTGGGCAGTTAGGGAGATATATTATCCCTGGCAATGCTAGGCATCAGGCTGTTGCTGGATTTGAAATGGGTCCAGAACCTTCTGTGGTCTCCCATTCCAGCTGCGCAGCATCATCATCAGCCCCAACGCCTAGCTGGTCCACGAGATGTACAGATTGTCTCTTGGGTATTTGTGCCTAGCAGTGTTAAGCATAGGTTGCGGAGGGAGACAGGGCTGTTGGAACCTAAGTCAAGGATTCTCGGTACTGAGCATGCCCGTGACCTGGCGGACCGTGATTGGTGGTTTGGCAACCACCTGACCCGGTGACCTGGCACCGTCTGATTGGTCCACGGGTGGCATCACCAATGGTGCGACGGTGGGCAGGGATTAGTCTTTAAAAGGTCCGCCCACAAACATGGTGGTGGCTCTGATCATTGAGCAGTATGCTGTTGTGTGGACGACTGTGTTCCACGTGTAGTTTCCATAGGCAGGTGTAGTGGAAATAGGCAGGCTAGTGGAAATAGGCAGGTAGCTTTGTCTAGCAGTCTGGCTCTGCCAAAGGGGTCGCCTAACACCCCGAGTAGCCTGCAGACGTCCTATCCATGGTTATGGCCTGTCAGCCACATGGAGTAGTACCCTTCAGTCCGGTAGCACGCCGGCTGGAGGCACGTGTACCTGTCAGCGTAGTCACACACGCATCCTAGTGCCGCCAGTGTAGTCCCTGTGCTGTAACAGGACTACAGATAGTTTTTTACCGCATATCTCTCGAGCTGCTAACGGAGATAGTGCGAATTCCTATACCCGTTCCAGTGTGCTGTAATACGGAAGGGTTTGTTATTCAGTTCGTTTTTCCTTCTCACCCAGAAGGTGTTCGGCAGCAGTCCATCAGTTTGCATCACAGACCCCGGGTGCAGTTGCATTCCATTATAATAAAGTTGCCTGCAACCGTCCCCTTGACAGTATCAGAGCCCCAGGGTCTTGCCGAACATGGCTGACAACCAGCAACTGCAGCGCTATATCCAGCAGCTTGATACCAGACTTAGGACTCTGGAACAAGCTGACCCGGTAGCTCATATCACTGCAGTAGCTACCCAGGCGGCTTCTCAAGCAGCCAATCTGGTTAACTCGGCTGCGGTGAATGCTGCGACAGCTGCAACTGCCCCATTACCCTGTTTTGCTCTCCTGGAAAAATTTTCTGGAGACAGTAAATCCTGCAGGGGTTTTATTAATTTATGCTCCATTCAGTTGGAGATGATGGAGGCACGGTTCCCCTCCAAAAGAGCCAAAGTGGGTTATGTCATCTCATTACTCTCCCACAGGGCTCTGGAGTGGGCTACTCCTCTATGGGAGCGGATTGATCCAGTTGTAGCAAATGTGGGTCTTTTCCTTAAGACCCTAAAAAGCATATTCCTAGGTCCTCAGGTCACGCATGATACGGCTCTTAAGCTGTTTGCGTTGATCCAGGGTTCTGCCACTATGCCATCCAGTTTAGAACCCTAGCGGCTGAACTGGATTGGTCTGAGCAGTCGCTTATCCTGGTGTTCAGGAAGGGTCTGGCTGGGCATATTAAAAATGCTCTATCTACCAGAGAGATTCCAACCTCCCTGGAGGAGTTAATCTCCCTTGCTAACCAAATTGATTTGGGTCATGCAGAACACAAATTAGAGTTGGAGGTTCCCAGACCTCAGTATCGGTTGGCACTGTCCTTCTCTAGACCCGTTTCCAAACCCGCGACTCCCGACCCGGAGCCTGAGGCTATGGATATATCCCGGACTGAGTCTAGTCCCTCTCGTTCCCGACCTACACATCTCTTGGAGTACCCTGTAAATAAGGGTTCCAAGCAGTCGGGAGAGCGAGTAGGTCTTACCACTGTTGGAGGAGGTGTGTTAGATTCTGGGTCTTCTTCCTCCAAATTATTATATAAGGTGACATTGTCCTTTGGTACATCTGCAGTTACTGCCAAGGCGTGGGTGGACTCCGGTGCTGATGGCAATTTTTTGTCATCTACGTTTGCCCAGAGGCACGCCATCCCTATAGTGTTACTGCCAAGACCAATGAACATTAGAGTAGTCAATGGTTCACTCCTGGACACGCAAATCACCCACCAGTCGATTCCCCTCACCATGTCATTTCCTCAGGGCCACAGGGAGGTAATCTCCTTTCTTATTATTCCTGGTGGATTAGACGAGGTGTTATTGGGTCTCCCCTGGTTACGTTGTCATACTCCACACATTGACTGGAATACGGGGAGAATTTCTTCCTGGAGTGAGAATTGTCTGTCTCAGTGTATGGTCACAGTCACCTGGAGGGTAGTCTCTGATCCCTCTACCGTTGTGGCTTCCGGTACAGATTCTTTGTCTGTCCGCAGGACCCGGGTCTTGTCAGACTATGTCAAAAAGAACTCTCAGGTAGAGAGGGTGGCTGCAGTGTCCTCTAACCAGGTTCCGTCGGGGAGGACGTTTGTTCCCCCTAATTTACCAAATGTGGTGCTCTCCTGGGCTCATGCCCCTAAGATCGGAGCTCATCTGGGGGTCAAACGTACCACTAAGTCCCTTCAATGGTCCTATTGGTGGCCCCGGTGGCGCCAGGACGTCAAGGAATTTGTTCTCGCGTGTACCTTCTGTGCGAGAGATAAATCATTCCGTCAAAGTCCGGCTGGTCTTCTCCATCCGTCACCCGGGACGGAATCCACTATCCGGGCGAGAGAGTGTGGCTCTTGGCTCACAATTCTAAATTTTGCGGGAGATCTGCTAAGTTTGCTCCTCGCTTTATTGGCCCGTTCAAAATTTTGGCCCAAGTAAACTCTGTAATGTACCGGTTACAGTTACCACGACACCTGAGGAGTCACGACACTTTCCATGTGTCGCTCCTTAGACCAGTTCACCTGGCTAAACTCGCTGAACCCCAACCTGCTACTGACTCCAGTAATCTCGAGCTGCAGGCTATTATGGGGTCTAAGATGGTTCCTTGGAAAAAAGGGTACCCTGTACACCGGAGGGGTCACGGATCTGAGGATCTTCTCTGTGAACCGGTGGACCACATTCATGCTCCCTTGCTCATTGAGGAAAATGAGCATCAAGTGGAGGAGGATGTTAGAAGGGGGGATAATGCTAGGCTTCAGGCTGTTGTTGGATTTGAAATGGGTCCAGGACCTTCTGTGGTCTCCCATTCTGGTTCAGCCAGGGCTGATGCTGCTCAGCATCATTGTCAGCCCCAACGCCTAGCTGGTCCAAGAGATGTACAGATTGTCTCTCGGGTATTTGTGCCTAGCAACATTAAGCATAGGTTGCGGAGGGAGACAGGACTGTTGGAGCCTAAGTCCAGGATTCTCGGTACTAAGCATGCCCGTGACCTGGCAGACTGTGATTGGTGGTTTGGCAACCACCTGACCCGGTGACCTGGCACCGTCTGATTGGTCCACGGGTGGCGTCACCAATGGTGCGACGGTGGGCAGGGCTTAGTCTTTAAAAGGCCCACCCACAAACATGGCAGTGGCTCTGATCATTGAGCAGTATGCTGTTGTGTGGACGACTGTGTTCCACGTGTAGTTTCCATAGGCAGGTGTAGTGGAAATAAGCAGGCTAGTGGAAATAGGCAGGTAGCTTCGTCTAGCAGTCTGACTCTGACAAAGGGGTCGCCTAACACCCCGAGCAGCCTGCAGATGTCCTATCCATGGTTATCACCTGTCAGACACATGGAGTAGTACCCTTCAGTCCGGTAGCACGCCGGCTGGAGGCACGTGTACCCGTCGGCGTAGTCACACACGCATCCTAGCGCCGCCAGTGTAGTCCCTGTGCTGTGACAGGACTACAGATAGTTTTTTACCGCATATCTCTCGTGCTGCTAACGGAGATAGTGCGAATTCCTATACCCGTTCCAGTGTGCTGTAACACGGAAGGGTTTGTTATTCAGTTAATTTTTCCTTCTCACCCAGAAGGTGTTCGGCAGCAGTCCATCAGGCTGCATCGCGGACCCCGGGTGCGGTTGCGTTCCATTATAATAAAGTTGTCTACAACCGTCCCCTTAACAGGCAGTGCTTACTGGTCCACTTATCGGTGGATATATGTGACGCGCCGCCTGGGCCGTGTGTGTGTGGGGATACCCGGTACCGGGCCTTTTGTGGATGCTGGGGGATGTAGTCCTTGCGTGGCGGGGACCCGGTCCGTGCCCAGGGCGGTCAAACCCAATGACAGTCTGTATGCTGAATGCCACCCGTGGATTGCGGTCAGAGTGAACCGCCGCTGCAGGGCAGACCGCTGAGGCTGGTGTTGTGGGTGCAGCTGAGGGTAGTATAACTCCCCACGGGAGGAGTATAACCTCAGGGCAATAGATAGGGATGTTGGTGGTGATGGTGCGCGGGAGCAGCAGTAACCACACGGAGTCTGTCATGGAATTCAGAGTCTTTACTGTTGGTGGTATTAAGGGACCCTTCCGGAATACAGGTTAACAATGGAGGCCTGGTCAGTCTGAGAGCAACTGGGAAATCCCTCTGGTCAGGGGGAGTTTGTAGGCCTACCTTGCTGACTTCACTCTTTCTTGGCTATCCCACTGTAGTGTAGTGGTAGCCCACGTCTCTGAGTGTACCGTGTTGTTCTCACCCGTATGACTGGCGACTCGGGCCTTCCGTACTTCTCACCCCTCCGGGGCAGTAGTGGTCCCTCTTGTGTGGCTGAGCCTCCGGGCTTCCTTGGGCCAGAGGACTTGAAGTCCCCTGCATGGTAGTTTTCTGCTGCTGGGCTTATAACCCTCACAGCCTCGGACTCCAGTGTCTGGCTTAGTAAGTCTCTAGCCAGAACGAGCTCTGCTGGCTCCCCTTCTGGCCTTGTGTTCCACCTCTGCCTACAGGGACTCCTCAGCCTGCTGCTGACCTGTCCCTGTCTTGTCTCTAACTTGTCTCTCTCTTCACTTCCTAACCCAGCCCCAGATCCAGTTTATAAAGGGCAGGTTTCTCCCCTCCCTGGACTGAGGCAGGAGGTGCTGCATGCTAATTGTCCCCAACTAGGGAACCTCCCACCTGCTCTCAGACATGACATTGCTGCCACTGTGGCGACCAGACCTGGGGTGCCACATTCCCCCCTAGTGAAATTTAGTACTCCGGGACTAAACACATTTTGCAAAAACACAACAGGTAATAACAGTACAGTAACATATATACAAGAAGTTTAGTCTTTTTAGGTCACGGCGCTCCCGTAACCAGGTGTCCTTGTCACCCATGATGCACTTTGAGGGACCTGTCCCAAACCCTCCGCGTAGGCCCTGGGGTGGCTACAGGGCTTTGATGATCCGGAGTTGGACCACGTCTTCAGCCACCTCCACGGGTTTTGTGTTCTGTGGTCGTCTTCAAAAGAGGGCACCTTACCAGGTGCAACTATGTACAAGGTACAGTTCTGGCTATTCATTTTCCATAACCTGTTAGTCCATGAACCCTGTCGGGTAACTAGAAAAACATAATTAGTACGCAGGCAACAAACATAAAACATTCGCAATATACAAGTATTTATATTACATTTTAAATTCTCCAGCGAGCGGGCATTTGACCTTTAGTGCTCCTGTTGGACCTACGTAACCCACTGTCTGGTGGTACTCTATTCGGGTCCCCTGTTTCCACCCCCTGTGTACTGGGTGTGCTCGTGTCTGCACTAGTGGTGTTTGCAGATGTTACGGGTAGGTTGGGCAGCTTTCTGCGTACTCTTTGGCTCACCACGGGCATGGCATGTTTACTACTAGCAGAGGGTTGATTCTCCTGAGCTGCTGGTATGTACTCTTCTGCCTTCGGGGCCACTTGCTGTTCCAACACTACTTGCTCTTCTGCAGGACCTTGAGGGGCTGGCTGGAGAAAGGTAAGGACGGGTACCACTATAGCGTTGTTGATTTGTGTCCAGGACCGGGGAAATTCTCTGAGCACTGTACTGACCATTTCTTCCCTTTCCTCTGCGGGTTGAGGGCTATCTTGGTCTTCATCAGCACTTTGCACCTGCTCGGACACTTTTTCAGGTGGTCTCTGGAGACAGTGGCTGTGGTCTCTCCTCCATCCTTACTGATAACATACACCTTTGGGTCTTCATGGCTTGAGGGCAGTACGGTGTACGGGTCTTTCTCCCACTGGTCATCCAACTTGTGGAGCCGTCTCTTCCTTTTCAAGACCTGCTCTCCAGGTGCCAGGGGAGCAGCAGGAGCATGCTGGTTGTAATTCCTCTCTTGCCTCTCTCTGGCTTGAGACAGACTTCGCTCCACACTCTCCTGTACTTTTCGGTACTGCTGCTGTCGTTCTGTGTCCCAGTCTGCTTCTGGTGAGGTGTCCTCGGGTGTCAGGACTCCCATCTCCAGGTCAATTGGCAGCTTACCAGGTCTTGCTCTCATTAGGTAAGCCGGGGTGCAGTTGGTAGAACCCACTCGGATATGGTTATACAAGTCCACCAGATCCGGCAGTTTTTCAGGCCACAGGCTGCGTTCCTCCAGGGGCAATGTCTTGAGCAGGTCTATTACTACCTGGTTCATTTTCTCACACATGGGGGGTGGTAAGGCGTTGTCCTTATCTTCTTGCAGCCATACAGGTTGCAGAATTCCTGAAGACTTCAGCCTCGAATGCTGGACCTTGATCAGTCAACACTTGCTCTGGATACCCGTGTGGACGGCAGAAATGCTGCTGAAAGGCTCTGGCGGCCGTCTGAGCTGTTAAGTCTTTGACAGGAACCACCACTAGGAACCGGGAGTAGTGATCTACGATTGTGAGGGCGTAGACGTATCCCGATCTGCTCGGAGCCAGCTTTACGTGGTCCACGGCCACCAGCTCAAGGGGCTGCTTTGTGATGATGGGCCATAGGGGAGTCTTCTGGCTGGCGCGGTCCTTCCTCCTTAGGTTGCACGGGCCACAGTCTCTGCACCATCTCTCGATAGCCCCTCTCATGCCTACCCAGAAGAACCGCTCACGCAACAGGAACTCCAGCTTCTTCCATCCAAAGTGCCCTGTGCCATCATGGTATGCTTCTAGGACCATAGCCGCATCCCGCCTTGGGACCACTACCTGCCAGATCAGCTCATGTCTTCGAGAGTTGATGGTTCTGCGGCACAGCCTCCCCTCGTAGAGAAACAGCTTGCTCCTCTCCTTCCACAGCTGTTTGGCCTCTTCTGGAGCATCCGGATCAAGGTGGGCATCAGCCTGGGTCAGCATCTCTTTTACCAGGTGGACTGCGGGGTCACTGTCTTGTGTCTCTGCCCAGCCGTGGTGGGGTAAGGGATTGAACATAGCGGTGGCAGAGCACCTCTCCTTTATGCAGTGGGAACACTGGGTGATCCCATGACGGTGGAATGCAGGGAGTTCAATTTCTTCCAGTTCTTCTGGATCCTCTTCCCCGTCCTGCAAGTAAGGCATTCTGGACAATGCATCTGCATTGGAATTTGCGCGCCCTGTCCGGTATTTGATAGTAAATTCATAATTGGACAGCTGGGCCATCCATCTCTGCTCTAGGGCACCAAGTCTTGCAGTGTCCAGGTGTGTCAACGGGTTGTTGTCCGTGTACACAGTGAACTTAGAAGAAGCCAGGTAATGCTTGAAGCGTTTGGTGACTGCCCACACCACTGCCAGGAACTCTAGCTTGAAGGAGCTATAATTCTGAGGGTTTCTCTCTGTGGGTCTCAGCTTTCTGCTAGCATAAGCAATTACCCGTTCTCTGCCCTGCTGGATCTGGGACAGTACGGCTCCTAGTCCCACGTTACTGGCGTTGGTGTGGAGGATAAAAGGCTGGCCATAATCAGGGTAGGCCAGGATCTCATCCCCCGTGAGGGCCATCTTCAGCTGGCGGAAAGACTCCTCCTCCAGCTTGTACCACTTAAAGGGCGGCTTCTGACTTTTAGTCTTTGACTGACCTAACAGGAGGTCCTGCATAGGGGCTGCCATCTTGGTGAACCCGGAGATGAATCTTCGGTAGTAGCCTACCAACCCGAGGAACTGCCGCACTTCCTTTATGCTGGAGGGTCTTGGCCAGTCCTTAATCACCATGATCTTGTCAGGGTCTGGGGCTACTCCGTCAGCACTCACCACGTGTCCCAGGTACTGTACTTTTGGCTTCAGTAGATGACACTTGGAGGATTTCACCTTTAGGCCGAAGCCTGCCAGGGCATCGAACACCTCTGCCAGGTGCTTTAGATGGTCCTCATAGGTCTTGGAATATACGATGACATCGTCCAGGCAGAGTAGGACCGTCTCGTAATTTCTGTGCCCCAGACAGCACTCCATCAGCCTCTGGAAGGTCCCTGGTGCGTTGCAGAGTCCGAACGGCATACAGTTAAATTCACTGAGACCCATCGGGGTGGTGAAGGCGGTCTTCTCCTGGTCTGACTCTGCTACAGGAACCTGCCAGTACCCGCAAGTGAGATCCAAAGTAGAGAAGAAGTTAGCAAATTTTAATGCAGCCAAAGACTCCTTTATCCTAGGTAACAGGTACGCATCTTTGTGTGTTATTCTGTTGACCTTTCTATAATCTACACACATCCTCATCGTGCCATCCTTCTTTTTTACAAGACCTAGAGGAGCTGCCCAGGGGCTACAGCTATCCCTGATCACCCCAGCCTCCTTCATTTCTCACAACATACCCTTGGCATTCTGATAGTGTGCAAGGGGTACAGGCCGGTATTTCTCTTTTATGGGTGGATGGTCTCCTGTGGGGATTTGGTGTTCTACCCCCTTTACTTGCCCAAAGTCTAGCGGGTGTTTGCTAAACACTCTTTCGTACTCCTGAACCACCCGGTAGACTCCCTGTTTCTGGTGTGGGGAAGTGGAGTCAGTGCCCACGTGCAGCTTCTGGCACCAGTCCTCCATTTGTTTTCTGGAGCCGTTACTTTCCTCTGGGGGAGATGGAGGCAAGGGTTCCACGGCTTTTACAGAGTTTTGGTTAATGGTGAACAATTTGGCCAGAGTGGCATACCGGGGCAAGTGTACTTATCTATCCTCAATATTTTGCATGTGGCCGTGTCCCCTCCCATGGCGGACATCAACCACCCCCCGTGCTGTCAAAATGGTGGGCCTACTGTCTGAGTAAACGGGTTCTACCATAGCTTGGTAGTCTCTACCTCTTAACCCGATTGCAGTCCGGCACCAGATCATCATTTCGTTTTTTGGGGGCATGGCGATAGGGAATGGGTCACTCATCCTAACGCTACCAATCTCACCACCAGACAGTTCTACCTGTTGCCGCTTCATCAGGGCTCTGATTTCTTTTTGTAAGACACGTTGCTGGCTGGAGCTGGAATTCATTGCAACCTGCTGTAAGATAACAATTATCTCTGAAAGACAATTTTCAATAACGTTAGTACCCAAGGTTATTTTAGGGTGACTTTCACCATGGTCAATATCCACAATAATCAGTCCCTGCGCCGGTAGTTCAACTTTACCAATTTTGATGGTCACCTCCTTGAACCCCACCTGCGGCATGGGCTGACCATTGCTGGCGATGATGCTCAAGTCATTATCTGGGTAGCGGGTAATATCCGTGTCATCCCAGTACCGCTTGAAAAGTACATAGGGGATGGTGGTTACCTGCGACCCGGTATTCAACAGTGCACTCATGGGAATGCCATCCAGTACCACAGGCAATACCAGTCGTCCCCCCACATACCGGTCACGCCAGTTCGACGGGCCTGATGATCTTATGCCTGGGGGGTTGGCCCTCTGCCCCAGGTTGGGCCAGTTTAAATTACAGTACCTCGCTGTCCTGGTTGGCTGCAGCGGCGGCAGATGGGTTGTCCATCCTGGTCATAGCGGTCCGTTGGCTTCCCTCTGGACGGTGGGATCCTCTTCTGTCGGCGCCACGGGGCGTCCTCCGGACTGGTAGCCAGCTGGATCTTTCCTGGAGAGGATACCTGTAACGACTGCACAGTCCTGGTTAGTGCGGCAATGCTCTTGGTCAGTTCTTGGACCTGATGGTGCAGGTCTGTAGACGGGGTACTATTCGTAGTCTGTGCATTGGCTCCTGCAGGTTCTGCAGACAAAGGCGCCGCCTCCTGGTGATAGGTGATAGCGGGGTGCCTATGGGTTACAGCGCCACCTGGTGCCGGTTCTCGGAGCACCCGGATGGCCCTGTCTTTGAACTGTGCAAAGTCTAACTCAGGGTTCTGCAGGGCCATTAGGCGTAACTGAGATCGGTGGGCACTGGACAGCAGACCCTCAATGAATTGTTCAGTCAGCAGTTTATCTGCAATCCGCACACTGTCAGGGTCTGCCTGCTTAATGGCTCTCAGGGCCTCTTGCAAATTCAAAGCATAGTCTCTTATACTGTCTTGGGCCCGCTGCTTGCACCCATAAAATCTCATTTTGATCTCTGCTGAGGTGCGGGTATCAAAAGTGTCCTTTAGATGGGCTAAGATCTTCTTCACGGTCCCCTTGTCCCTGACTGACCAGGACTTTATTTCTCATTGGGCCGCGCCGGTTAACTGGCCTATCAGTATGGTCACTTTTTGTTCTTCCGTCAGGGGGTACACCTTGAATAGGCTATACAGTCTCTCTTTAAAGTCGCTCAGGGTATGCGACTCTCCTGAGTACTGGGGCAACCAGGCCGCTCCGGGGATATAAGGCATCGTGAACGGCATTACTGCGGCAGTGGCCGCGCTGGCGGTGACAGTTCCCTCTGCTTCCGTCATCCTCTCCCCCCCTAGTTAACCGTGGCCTACCTTCCATTGCTTTTCTTCTGTAGGCCGCGGCTCAGCAGGCGACCGACGAGGTTGAGGACCTTGCGTCGCGTCCTGGTGATGTCAGCGTCCGCTCGGCTCCTTTCAGGACCTTGCGCAGCGCCCGTGCGTAAGGCGGGGCTCCAGTTCTCGCACGCTTTCGTTGTCCACGCCCCTCTTTTTCCCTCGCGGCGTCCCAAAGATGGCGCCCGATGGCGGGAAAATGGCTGCGAATGGCGGGAAACGGCTGCGGATGGCGGAAAACTCCACCAAGGTAAGTATTACAGTCTTTCTTCAGGCACGCAGTACCCGTTGGTGGCGGGCACGAAATCCTGCCGACTACGCCAAAGTTGACGCGCCCCCTGGGCCGTGTGTGTGTGGGGATACCCAGTACCGGGCCTTTTGTGGATGCTGGGGGTTGTAGTCCTTGCGTGGCGGGGACCCGGTCCGTGCCCAGGGCGGTTAAACCCAATGGCAGTCTGTATGCTGAATGTCCGACTACGCCACCCGTGGATTGCGGTCAGAGTGAACCGCCGCTGCAGGGCAGACCGCTGAGGCTGGTGTTGTGGGTGCAGCTGAGGGTAGTATAACTCCCCACGGGAGGAGTATAGCCTCAGGGCAATAGATAGGGATGTTGGTGGTGATGGTGCGCGGGAGCAGCAGTAACCACACGGAGTCTGTCATGCAATTCAGGGTCTTTACTGTTGGTGGTATTAAGGGACCCATCCGGAATACAGGTTAATAATGGAGGCCTGGTCAGTCTGAGAGCAACTGGGAAATCCCGCTAGTCAGGGGGAGTTTGTAGGCCTACCTTGCTGACTTCACTCTTTCTTGGCTATCCCGCTGTAGTGTAGTGGTAGCCCACGTCTCTGAGTGTACCGTGTTGTTCTCACCCGTATGACTGGCGACTCGCGCCTTCCATACTTCTCACCCCTCCGGGGCAGTAGTGGTCCCTCTCGTGTGGCTGAGCCTCCGGGCTTCCTTGGGCCAGAGGACTTGAAGTCCCCTGCATGGTAGTTTTCTGCTGCTGGGCTTATAACCCTCACAGCCTCGGACTCCAGTGTCTGGCTTAGTAAGTCTCTAGCCAGAACGAGCTCTGCTGGCTCCCCTTCTGGCCTTGTGTTCCTCCTCTGCCTACAGGGACTCCTCAGCCTGCTGCTGACCTGTCCCTTTCTTGTCTCTAACTGGTCTCTCTCTTCACTTCCTAACCCAGCCCCAGATCCAGTTTATAAAGGGCAGGTTTCTCCCCTCCCTGGCCTGAGGCAGGAGGTGCTGAATGCTAATTGACCCCAACCAGGGAACCTCCCACCTGCTCTCAGACATGACATTGCTGCCACTGTGGCGACCAGACCCGGCGTGCCACATATGGTCCTTGCCACTGATGGTGTTATGCAGTGCACACCTGATTTGGTCTGCAATATGTGAGTGCAGGACAGGGATGGCCCACCTGGAAAAGTCGTGGTGGCTGGGAACAACATACTACAGGACAGCAACAGCCATCAGTTTTTTAAAACTGTCAATCTTCTCCAGCAAGAATGGCATAATTTTAAAGGCCAGGAATTTGGAAATGCTGTCATTCAGGATCATGGCTCGTGAGTGGGTAGAAGGGTATTTCCTCTTTCTCTCGAGGGTTTGAAGGATCTAGAGCTGAACACTTCCATGGGATGGTGTGGAGATTCTCGAATACACTGCTGGTAGTGGTGCTGTCACATCCTCTTTGTGAGGAGGCAGGTGGCCCTGTTGATTGTGAGCGGGAGGAAGAGGCCGAGACAGCAGCAAAAGAGGGCGCAAGAGAAGGCTCAGATCTGTCATGCATTTTAAGGTGTGTATCAAACTGCACCTTGCAATGGGAATTCAGATGCCTTGTCAAGCAGGTGGTGCTCAGGTTCAGAACATTTATGCCTCGCTTCAGGCTCTGATGGCACAGTGTGCAAACCACCTGTGCCTTGTCGTCAGCACAATAGCTGAAGAAATGCCACGCCAGGGAGATCTTTTGAGCTAGCTTTGGCATTCTCATTTTCTCAGTGCAGTGGATAGTAGCAGCTAACGTACTGGCTAGGGGCCATCTGCTATGCTTTTGCACCCTGCTCCCTCTTTTGCTGTGCTGCTGGGGCAGCGTGACTATCTCCTCTTCCTCTCAACAGCGCATGTTACTAGGATGGCCTTCATTCCATTTGGGGTCTAGGACCTAATCATCCTCCACATCATCTTCCACCTTCTCCTCACCCCTGCCCTCTTTGCCAATCAGCGGAGTGTAGAAAGACAATGCAGTTGGCAATTGTATTTCATCATCCTCTGAGATGTGCTGCTGTGGTCAACTAACCGTGTGCACTAGCCCTCCCACATATATATCCTTCAGCATAACAAGAGGTTTGGAATTAGTGCACTTATCCACTTCTGGGGAAGGGCCAGGTGGATCGGCCATGGAACCCCAAGCCAGTGGACTCATCAAAAAGCAGAAGAGACTGCAGCATGACTTGGGGATCTGAGTTCTTGGCTGATTTACAAAGGGGTGAGGTGGAAGCTAGTGATGAGCGAGCACTAAAATGCTCGGGTACTCGTTCGAGTCGAGCAAATTGGAATGCTCGAGTGCTCGTTCCGAGTAACAAGCCCAATGTCAGTCTATGGTAAACTCGAGCATTTTTAGGGCAGCTCCCCCCGGCGGTCTGTAGAGGGCCTAAAAATTGCCCAAATTGATGGGAACAGTGCTCAAATGGGATGGAAACAGCATGGGGAAGACCGCTGGAAGCATTTCTGACTCTCAAGTCACTGCTGTCAACAATGTTGTCAGAGGTATTATGCCACTTTTACGGACTCAAAATAAAACATACAAAACCGAAACCAAAATGGATTTTCCTTTCGAGGGTAATGACTTATATATAAGGCAAAATAAATATACAAAAACAAAAACGCTCATCCACACCTTGGGCTATGTTCACATGTAGCGTTTTCGATGCGTTTTTGCACTTTTGCATTGCTTTAAACCAAGACAAATGCATTCACCGCGAAATGTCATTTTAACATTTTACAACCTTATCTGGCCATGTGGTGTGTGAGACATGATCAGACACATCCTGTTTCATTTATGATGGAGGTCCCTTCTTCAAGACCTCTGTAATTCTCCCTGGCATGCTCTCAATCAACTTTTGGACCAATGCTTGCATTTTGCCAGAATTTGTTGGTTTTTGTTTGTCCACCCGTCTCTTGATGATTGACCACAAGTTCTCAATGGGATTAAGATCTGGGGAGTTTCCAGGCCATGGACCCAAAATCTCTATGTTTTGTTCCATGAGCCATTTAGTTATCACCTTTGCTTTATGGCAAGGTGCTCCATCATGCTGGAAAAGGCATTGTTGGGCGCCAAACTGCTCTTGGAGGACATTCTGGTACCATTCTTTATTCATGGCTGTGTTTTTAGGCAAGACTGTGAGTGAGCCGATTCCCTTGGCTGAGAAGCAACCCCACACATGAATGGTTTCAGGATGCTTTACAGTTGGCATGAGACAAGACTGGTGGTAGCGCTCACCTCTTCTTCTCCGAATAAGCTGTTTTCCAGATGTCCCAAACAATCGAAAAGGGGATTCATCAGAGAAAATGACTTTGCCCCAGTCCTCAGCAGTCCACTCCCTGTACCTTTTGCAGAATATCAGTCGGTCCCAAAGAGTCTCCGCCTCACAGTGCGTGCAGAAGCACTCACACCAGCCTGCTGCCATTCCTGAGCAAGCTCAGCACTGCTGGTAGTCCGATCCTGCAGCTGAACCAGTTTTAAGATACGGTCCTGGTGCTTGCTGGTCTTTCTTGGGCGCCCTGGAGCCTTTTTGACAACAATGGAAGCTCTCTCCTTGAAGTTCTTGATGATGCGATAGATTGTTGACTGAGGTGCAATCTTTGTAGCTGCGATACTCTTCCCTGTTAGGCCATTTTTGTGCAGTGCAATGATGGCTGCACGTGTTTCTTTAGAGATAACAATGGTTAACTGAAGAGAAACAATGCTACCAACAACCAGCCTCCTTTTAAAGTGTCCAGTGATGTCATTCTTACTTAATCATGACTGATTGATCGCCAGCCCTGTCCTCATCAACACCCACACCTGTGTTAATGGATCAATCACTAAAATGATGTTAGCTGCTCCTTTTAAGGCAGGACTGCAATGATATTGAAATGTGTTTTGGGGGTTAAAGTTCATTTTCTGGGCAAATATTGACTTTGCAAGTACAGTAATTGCTGTTAAGCTGATCACTCTTTGACATTCAGGAGTATATGCAAATTGCCATTACAAAAAATGAAGCAGTAAACTTTGGAAAAATTACTATTTGTCTCATTCTCAATACTTTTGGCCATGACTGTATACCCCCCCCCCCCACCGAGTAAATGTTTGTCAGCCCATACACTTAGTGCATGGGCAATACAAGTATAGGAGAAGCGCTACTTTCTAATGGGAACTTTTTTTTTTAGACCCTCCTCCACGTCTCTTCCAAGGGGCATTGGAGTGCATCCCAATTTTTGTCAGGCACTGCTTTCAGTGCATAGGCCAACAATATGAGAGACCCTCTCCTTTCTAATGAGAATTTGTCGTTACTGTGGCCCTGCTCTTTGTGTCTATAAATTCTTAGTGGGGTTTTTCCTAAACTTGGTCAGCTGTTGGACTCACTGCATACCCTATAACTGTATAGCAGACCCTCTCCGTTCTAATGGGAACTTGTCAATTTGTTACTGTGGCCCTGCTCTATGTGTCTTTAAATTCTTAGTGAGGTTTTTCCTAAAATTGGTCAACAGTTGGACTTACTGCATACACTATAACTGGATAGCAGACTATCCCCTTTCTAATGGGAATTTGTCATTACTGTGGTCCTGCTCTATGTGTCTTTAAATTTTTAGCGGGGTTTTTACTAAAATTGGTCTGCCGTTGGACTTACTGTACACCCTATAACTGTATAGCAGACCCTCTCCTTTCTAATGGGAGTTTTTCGTTACAGTGGCACTTTTCTATGTGTCTTTAAATTCTTAGTGGGGTTTTTTATCAATTTGGTCAGCCGTTGTACTCACTGCATACCCTATAACTGTATAGCAGACCCTCTCCTTTCTTATGGGAACATGTTGTACTTGTTACTGTGGCCCTGTTCTATGTGTCTTCAAATTCTTAGTGGGGTTTTTCCTAAAATTGGTCAGCTGTTGGACTCACTGCATATCCTATAACTGGATAGCAGACTCTCTCCTTTCTAATGGGAATTTGTCGTTAAAGTGGCCCTTATCTATGTGTCTTTAAATTCTTAGTGGGGTGTTTTATAAATTTGGTCAGCCGTTGTACTCACTGCATAACCTATAACTGTATAGCAGACCCTCTCCTTTCTTATGGGAACATGTTGTACTTGTTACTGTGGCCCTGCGCTATGTGTCTTTAAATTCTTATTGGGGTTTTTCCTAAATTTAGTCAGCTGTTAGACTCACTGCATACCATATAACTGTATAGCAGATCCTCTCCTTTCTAATAGGAATTTTTCGTTACTGTGGCCTTGCTCTATGTGTCTTTAATTTCTCAGTGGGGTTTTTCCTAAAATTGGTCAGACATTGAACTCACTGCATATCCTATTACTGTATAGCAGACCATCTCCTTTGTAATGGGAACATGTTCTACTTGTTACTGTGGCCCTGCCCTATGTGTCTTTAAATTCTTTGTTGGTTTTTTTCCTAAATTTCGTCAGCTGTTGGACTCACTGCATAGACTATAACTGGATAGCAGACTCTCTCCTTTCTTATGGGAATTTGTCATTATTGTGGCCCTGCTCTATGTGTCTTTAAATTCCTAGTGGTGTTTTTCCTAAAATTGGTCAGCCGTTGAACTCACTGCATACCCTATAACTGTATAGCAGACCCTCTCCTTTCTAATCGGAACATGTTGTACTTGTTACTGTGGCCCTGCTCTATGTGTCTTTAAATTCTTTGTGGGTTTTTTTCCTAAATTTCGTCAGCTGTTGGACTCACTGCATACACTATAACTGGATAGCAGACTCTCTCCTTTCTTATGGGAATTTGTCATTATTGTGGCCCTGCTCTATGTGTCTTTAAATTCCTAGTGGTGTTTTTCCTAAAATTGGTCAGCCGTTGAACTCACTGCATACCCTATAACTGTATAGCAGACCCTCTCCTATCTAATCGGAACATGTTGTACTTGTTACTGTGGCCCTGCTCTATGTGTCTTTAAATTCTTAGTGGGGTTTTTCCTAAATTTGTTCAGCCGTTGGACTCACTGCATACCCTATAACAGTGTAGCTGACTCTCTCCTTTCTTATGGGAATTTGTCGTTACTGTGGCACTGCTCAATGTATCTTTAAATTCTTAGTGGGGTTTTTCCTAAATTTGTTCAGCCGTTGGACTCACTGCATACCCTATAACTGTATAGCAGACCCTCTCCTTTCTAATGGGAACATGTCTTATGTGGCACCCCTGAGGGTTCAGTCGCCACAGAGATACTGCACCTCACCCCGAGGTGTGGTGTGTCCCTTCTCTCAGGTAAGGAGAGAGTGCTGCCCGGAACCTCAAACACCTGCTTCCAACACTACACTGATCCAGGCAGGCTGGAGGGGCAACAAGCAGAGCGCAGCTGCTGAGTAGTGTTGAGCCACCCCCGTAGTGTTCGGGTTCGGTTCGGTTCGTCGAACACCGAGATGTTCGAGGAACTGTTTGTCGAACTGTTCGTCGAACACGTTAGAACACCGTCGAACACCATTAAAACCAATGGCAGGCAAACAAAAACACATAGAAACACATAGAAAACACTTTCAAAGGTGTCCAAAAGCTGACAAACTGCTCAGAAGACACTCTCTTTAAAAAAGCCGGCCGGCAATTCAGCAGCAGCATACACCGGTACCCGACAATTTAGACAAGAAGGAATAGAGCATCACACATAGATTAGATAGATAGAAACATGTCAGTCACACATATAAGAAGCACAGTGACAGTGTTGGTTACTGTACTTGTCATTTAGTGTAAAGGATTTATTAAAAAAAATATTAGTGTTTTCATGCACCGTCTCTTTAAAAAAGCCGGCCGGCAATTCAGCATCTGTACCCGACAATTTAGAACAGAAATGTGGAACCCCAGGGGTCTGGTTACCACAGTAATAGCAATATTACGTCTGTGAGCAGGTGGGAGGTCTCCTGGTCAGGAATCCTAAGCATGCCACACCTCCTGCCCAGTCCTGGGAGGGGAAGAACTTCCCCTATATAAACTGGGGCTGAGGTAGGGTTAGTGAGTAGAAAAAGAACACAGACAGAGACAGAGACACAGTCTGGTCTGGTGTGGATCAGTTACAGGGAAAGTGACAACAGGAGCTCTGTGGGAGCAGTGATAAAAGGAGTCCGGGACTGGAAGCTGTAGAGCTCGTCCGGACTGAAGAGATCTCACCGGACACGGAGTCCGAGGCTGTGGGGACTGTTCCATACCCAGCAGCAGAAACCGACCGGCAGGGGATTTCAGGTCCTCTGGCCAAGAAACCCGAAGGCACGGTCACACGCAAGGGACCAGCACCACTGTCGTGGAGCGGAGGCTACCAGAAGGCCCCGAGTCACCGGCCATACGGGTGAGCACCACACGGTACACTCAGGGACGTGGGCTACTTTTACCCGCTTCTAGCAAGGTAGCCAAGAAGAGTACAGTTAGTTGGGGAGGCCTACAACTCCGCCTGGCCAGGGGAGATCCTGTCTGCTCACGGACTGACCAGACCCCGACCGCTAGCCAGTACTCCCGGGAGGGTCTATCTTTGTCACCAGTAAAGACCCTGAACTACACCGCACCGTCTCTGAGTGGTTCCTGGTGCCTGCGTGCAATTCTACCATCCCCATCATCCACGTCCGCTGCCCTGAGGCCATACCCCTCCCGTTGGGGGTTATACTACCCACGCTGCACAACTGTACCACCGGCCTCAGCGGTCTGCCCTGCAGCGGCGGTTTCGTAATCGCATTCAACGGGTGGCGTAGTCGAACAATATCACATCTGCCACTAAAAACATCGCCACTTAGTTTGACACCCTGGGCACGGACCGGGTCACCGCCACGAGGACTACCACCCCCAACAGATCCGGCTCCGGGTATTCCCCAAACATGGCCCAGGGGGCGCGTCAACTTTTGGCGTAGTCGGCAGGATTCCGTGCCCGCAACCACCGGGTACTGCGCGCCTGAAAAAGAACTGTTAAACTTACCTGTGGTGAAGATTCCCGCCATCCGACGCCATCTTTTGCCTTCTTCCCGCCATCCGTGGAGTTTTCCCGCCATCCGACGCCATCTTCTGCCTTCTTCCCGCCATCCATGGAGTTTTCCCGCCATTGGACGCCATCTCGAGGACGCCGCGCGGGAAGAAGAGGGGCGTGGACTCTGAAAGCGCGCGAGAACTGAAGCCCCGCCTCACGTCCGGACGTTGCGTAAGGTCCTGGAAGGAGCCCAGCAGACGCCGACGTCACAGGAGCGCGACGGAAGGTCCTCAACCCTGACGATCCACTGCGGAGCCGCGGCCTACGGAAGAGGATCATCGCAAGGTAGGCCACGGTCCACTAGGGGGGAGGAGGATGTCGGATACGGAGGAGAGCTTCACTGCCACAGCCACCGCCAGCACCACCGCTGCTGCGGTCATGCCTTTCACCATGCCCTACATCCCGGGGGCAGCCTGGCTACCCCAGTACTCAGGGGAGTCACATACCCTAAATGACTTCAGAGAAAGGCTGGATAGCCTCTTCCAGGTGTACCCCCTCACAGAAGAGCAAAAAGTGAGCATCCTGGTGGCTCAATTAACGGGGGCAGCCCAAAGGGAGGTAAAGTCCTGGCCACTTGGGAGGAGGAGGACTGTCGCAGAGATACTAGCCCGGCTGAAGGACACCTTTGATACCCGTACCTCAGCCGAGATCAAGCTTAGATTCTACGGGTGCAAGCAGCGAGCACATGAGAATATAAGGGACTATGCACTAAATCTACAAGAGGCCCTGAGAGCCGTTAAGCAGGCTGACCCTGACGGCGTGGGAAACGAAGACAAGCTGTTGACTGAACAATTTATAGAGGGTCTACATTGCAATGCCCACCGAACCCAGTTGCGGGCAATGGCCTTACAGGACCCTCATCTGGACTTTGCACAGTTCAAGGACAGAGCCATCCGGGTGCTCCGAGAACCGGCACCAGGTGGCGCTGTGACCCACAAACGCCCTGCTACCACTTACCACCAGGAGACGGCGCCCTTGTCGGCAGGGCCTGTGGGAGCTGATGCGCAGGCTTTAAACAATGACCCGGCTACAGACCTGCACCATCAGGTCCAAGAGCTAACTAAAAGCGTTGCCGCGCTAACCCGAACTGTGCAGTCTTTACAGGTTTCTACTCCAGGGAAGATCCAGCTGGCATCCGGGCCGGAGGATATCCCGTGGCGCCGACCAAGGAGGACCCCACCGGCCAGAGGAAGACCTAGCGACCGATACAACGAGGACGGACAACCCATCTGCCGCCGCTGCAATCAACCCGGACATATGGCAAGGTACTGTCCTTTAAAACCGGCACAACCTGGGGTAGAGGGCCAACCCCTAGGAATAAGATCACCAGGCCCATCGAACTGGCATGACAGATACGTGGGAGGACGTCCAGTCTTGCCTGTAGTACTGGATGGCATTCCTATGAGTGCCCTACTTGACACCGGGTCACAGGTCACCACCATCCCGTACGTGCTCTTCAAGCAGTACTGGAATGACTCGGATATAACCCGCTACCCAGACGACGACTTGAGTATCATCGCCAGCAATGGTCAGCCCGTGCCACAGATCGGATTTAAAGAGATGACCATTAAAATCGGTAAAGTCGAACTGGCAGCACAGGGACTGATCATTGTAGACATTGACAAGCGCGAGTCACCCAAAGATAACTCTAGGAACTAATGTGATTGAAAATTGTCTTGCAGAGGTGATTCTCATTTTACAGCAGGTTGCCAAGAACGCCAGCTCCGGTCAGCAGCGAGTGCTCCAAAAAGAGATCCGGGCACTGATGCGACGGCAACAGGTGGAACTCTCCGGTGGTGAGATTGGTAGCGTGAGAATGTGTGACCCTTTCCCTATTGCCATGCCCCCGAAAAGTGAAATGATGATTTGGTGCCGGGCAGCTATTGGTCTGAGAGGTAGAGATTACCAGGCAATGGTAGAACCAGTCTACTCAGATAGTAGGCCCACCATTTTGACGGCACGGGGGGTGGTTGATGTACGCCATGGGAGGGTGCCCGTTCACATAATAAATATCGGGAAGAGGGAAGTGTACCTGCCCCGGTATGCTACGCTAGCCAAATTGTATACTATCAACCAAAATTCTGTACAGTCCGTGGAACCCTTGCCTCCATCTCATCCAGAGGAAGGTAACGGCTCTAAGCAACAAATGGAGGACTGGTGTCAGCAACTGCATTTGGGTACTGACTCCACACCCGCTCACCAAAAGCAGGGAGTCTACCGGGTGATCCAGGAATACGAGAGAGTGTTCAGTAAACACCCGCTAGACTTCGGGCGAGTAAAGGGGGTAGAACACCACATCCCCACGGGAGACCATCCTCCCATAAAGGAGAGATACCGACCCGTACCCCCTGCACACTACCAACACGCCAAGGGGATGCTTAGAGACATGAAGGAGGCTGGGGTAATCAGGGATAGCTGTAGCCCCTGGGCAGCTCCACTAGTCTTGGTTAAAAAGAAAGACAACACCATGAGAATGTGTGTAGATTACCGGAAAATCAACCGTATCACACACAAAGATGCGTGCCCCTTACCAAGGATAGAGGAGTCTTTGGCTGCTTTAAAATCTGCTAACTTCTTCTCCACTTTGGATCTCACTAGCGGGTACTGGCAGGTTCCTGTAGCAGAGGCGGACCGGGAGAAGACCGCATTCACCACCCCGATGGGACTTAGCGAGTTTACATGCATACAGTTCGGACTCTGCAACGCACCAGGAACCTTCCAACGATTGATGGAATGCTGTCTGGGACACCGGAACTTTGAGACGGTCCTGCTGTACCTGGACGATGTTATAGTTTATTCCAAAACCTACGAGGACCACCTGAAACACCTGGCGGAAGTGTTTGAAGCCCTGGCAAACTACGGTCTGAAGGTGAAACCGTCGAAGTGTCACCTGCTAAAACCAAAGGTGCAGTACTTGGGACACGTGGTGAGTGCTGACGGAGTGGCTCCCGACCCTGATAAGATCACCGCGATTAAGGAATGGCCAAGACCCTCCAGCGTAAAGGAAGTGCGGCAGTTCCTCGGGTTGGTAGGCTACTACCGAAGATTCATTCCCGGTTTCACCAAAAAGGCAGCTCCTATGCAGGACCTCCTGATAGGCCAGTCCAGGAAGGCCAAGAACCAGAAGCCGCCCTTCAGATGGGAGAGGTTGGAAAAAGAGTCCTTCCGCTAGCTGAAGATGGCCCTCACGGGGGATGAAATCCTGGCGTACCCAGATTACAGCCAGCCCTTTATCCTCTACACCGACGCAAGTAACATCAGGCTAGGAGCCGTACTGTCCCAGATCCAGCAGGGGAGAGAACGGGTAATTGCTTACGCCAGCCGAAAACTGCGACCCACCGAAAGAAACCCTGAGAATTACAGCTCATTCAAGCTAGAGTTCCTGGCAGTGGTGTGGGCAGTCACCGAATGCTTTAAGCACTACCTCGCCTCTTCCCGGTTCACCGTGTACACGGATAACAACCCGTTGACACACCTGGACACTGCAAGACTCGGTGCCCTGGAGCAGAGATGGATGGCCCGCCTGTCCAACTATGAGTTCACGATCAAATACCGGGTAGGACGCTCCAATACCAACGCGGATGCCTTGTCCAGAATGCCAAACCTACCGGACGTAGGGGAAGATCCAGGGGAACTGTAAGAAGTTGAACTCCCCGCGTTCCACCGTCATGGGACTACCCAGTATTCCCACCGTGTAAGGGGTAAGCAATCCACTACGTTCAACCCCTTACCTCATTACAACTGGGCGGAAACGCAAGACAGTGACCCCGCCGTCCGACTGGTGAAGGAGATGCTGACTCAGCCAGATGCCCGCCTTGACCCAAACGCTCCGGAGGAGACCAAGCAACTGTGGGCTGAGAAGAGTCGACTGTTCCTTTACAAGGGGAAGTTGTGCCGCAGAATGGTTAACTCCCGGACGCATGAACTGATCTGGCAAGTAGTGGTGCCAAGAAGAGACGCGGCTATGGTCTTGGAGGCATACCACGACGGAGCTGGGCACTTCGGATGGAAGAAGCTGGAGTTCCTGCTGCGCGGGCGGTTCCACTGGGTAGGCATGAGAGGAACCATCGAGAGGTGGTGCAGAGACTGTGGCCCATGCAACCTAAGAAGGAAGGACCGTGCCAGCCAGAAGACTCCCCTGTAGTCCATCGTCACCAGGCAGCCGTTGGAACTGGTAGCCTTGGACCATGTAAAACTGACCCCCAGCAGAAGTGGCTACGTCTATGCGTTAACCATCGTGGATCACTACTCCCGGTTCTTGGTTGTAGTCCCCGTCAAGGACTTAACGGCTCAAACAGCAGCTAGAGCCTTCCAGCAGCACTTCTGCCGTCCACACGGATACCCAGAGCAGGTGCTGACGGACCAAGGACCTGCCTTTGAAGCGGAAGTCTTCCAGGAGTTCTGCACTCTGTATGGCTGCCGGAAGATAAGAACAACACCCTATCATCCGCAAACCAATGGACTCTGCGAGAAGATGAACCAGGTGGTGATAGACCTTCTGAAAACATTGCCCCTGGAAGAACGCAGTCTGTGGCCTGAGAAACTGCCTGATCTGGTGGACCTATACAACCACATCCCTGTAGGTTCTACCAAGTGTACCCCGGCTTACCTAATGAGAGCAAGACCTGGTAAGCTGCCTGTTGATCTGGATATGGGAGTCCTGACACTCGAGGACACTTCACCAGAAGCAGACTGGGACACAGAGAGGCAGCAGCAGTACCAGAAAGTACAGGAGAGCGTTGAGCGAAGTCTCCGTCAAGCAAGAGAAAGACAGGAGAAGACTTACAACCAGTATGCTCCCGCTGTTCCCCTGGTACCTGGAGAGCAGGTCTTGAAGAGGAAAAGACGGCTCCACAAGTTGGACGACCAGTGGGAGAAGGACCCGTACACCGTACTGCCATCAAGCCATGAAAACCCCAAAATCTGCACAATCAGTAAGGATGGAGGAGAAACCACAGCCATTGTCTCCCGAGATCACCTGAAGAAGTGTCCCGAGCAACTACGAAACCCTGAAGAAGATCACGAAAACCCTCGACCCGCAGAGGAAAGGGAAGAGATGGTCAGTACTGTACTCGGAGACTTCCCTCGGTCATGGACACAAGTAAATGGCGCTGTTGTGGTACCCGTCCTCACCTTCCTCCAGCCAGCATCCCAAGTGCCTACAGAAAAACAGGTAGAGCTGGAAGAGCAACCGGTCCAGGAGGCAGAAGACCCCACACAAGCAGACCAGGAGAATCGACCCTCTGCTTATAGTGAGCCTGCCGTGCCCCTAGTAAGCCAAAGAGTCCGTAGACAGCTGCCCAGCTTACCTTTAACAGCTCCTACACCCTGTAGTGCAGGACCAGTCAGTAAGCTCCGTAGGTCCACTAGAGCCACTAGAGGCCAGTTGCCCGTACGTTGGAGGATCTAAAGTGTTTAGACTGTTTTATTAATATTTACCTGTTTACTGTTGCTCGTAAATAATTATGTTTTTCCAGTTATTTTATAGGTATCTTTTGTGGATTTACTAGAACTCTATTGTATATATGTTTGGAGCGTAACCCAGGAACGGACTAAACACTGTTAAAGACTCGGGGCAGGACAGACCCCTACCTGGTTACGGCTCCCTGTTCTTTGGTGAAATGGACACCCTTTTTGTTTCAAAAATTGCACCCGGTTGCGGACACGCCGTGACCACTTTAACATGTTTTTCCTTATTGTATTGTTCCTGTTTATACCCTGTTATGTTTTCAAAAAAATATGTTTAGTCCCGGAGTACTAAATTTTACTAGGGGGAAATGTGGAACCCCAGGGGTCTGGTTACCACAGTAATAGCAATATTATGTCTGTGAGCAGGTGGGAGGTCTCCTGGTCAGGAATCCTAAGCATGCCACACCTCCTGCCCAGTCCTGGGAGGGGAAGAACTTCCCCTATATAAACTGGGGCTGAGGTAGGGTTAGTGAGTAGAAAAAGAACACAGACAGAGACAGAGACACAGTCTGGTCTGGTGTGGATCAGTTACAGGGAAAGTGACAACAGGAGCTCTGTGGGAGCAGTGATAAAAGGAGTCCGGGACTGGAAGCTGTAGAGCTCGTCCGGACTGAAGAGATCTCACCGGACACGGAGTCCGAGGCTGTGGGGACTGTTCCATACCCAGCAGCAGAAACCGACCGGCAGGGGATTTCAGGTCCTCTGGCCAAGAAACCCGAAGGCACGGTCACACGCAAGGGACCAGCACCGCCGTCGTGGAGCGGAGGCTACCAGAAGGCCCCGAGTCACCGGCCATACGGGTGAGCACCACACGGTACACTCAGGGACGTGGGCTACTTTTACCCGCTTCTAGCAAGGTAGCCAAGAAGAGTACAGTTAGTTGGGGAGGCCTACAACTCCGCCTGGCCAGGGGAGATCCTGTCTGCTCACGGACTGACCAGACCCCGACCGCTAGCCAGTACTCCCGGGAGGGTCTATCTTTGTCACCAGTAAAGACCCTGAACTACACCGCACCGTCTCTGAGTGGTTCCTGGTGCCTGCGTGCAATTCTACCATCCCCATCATCCACGTCCGCTGCCCTGAGGCCATACCCCTCCCGTTGGGGGTTATACTACCCACGCTGCACAACTATACCACCGGCCTCAGCGGTCTGCCCTGCAGCGGCGGTTTCGTAACCGCATTCAACGGGTGGCGTAGTCGAACAATATCACATCTGCCACTAAAAACATCGCCACTTAGTTTGACACCCTGGGCACGGACCGGGTCACCGCCACGAGGACTACCACCCCCAACAGATCCGGCTCCGGGTATTCCCCAAACATGGCCCAGGGGGCGCGTCAGAAAGATAGAGCATCACACATAGATTAGATAGATAGAAACATGTCAGTCACATATATAAGAAGTACAGTGATAGTGTTGGTTACAGTACTTGTCATTTAGTGTTAAAATAAAGGATTTATTAAAAAAAAAATTGGCGTCGGGTTCCCCGTAATTTTAGGCTCTAGCGGAGGTTAAGCAGACGGCTGGGGCAGATGTTTGAAGCCTGGGAAGGGGGTAATACCCATGGAGCTTCCCAGGCTACTAATATCATCCCCCAGCTGAATACCTAGCCTTTACTAGCTATTAAAATGGGGGACCACCCCCAAAAAATGACGTGGGGTCCCCCCTATTTTAATAGCTAGCAAAGGCTAGGCAGACAGCTGGGGGCTGATATTAATAGCTCTGGAAGGTTGCCATGAATATTGGCCCCCTCCCAGGCTAGAAACACAAGCCGTCAGCCGCCCCAGAAATGGCGCATCCATAGGATGCGCCAATTCTGGCACTTAGCCTCGCTCTTCCCACTGCCCTGTAGCGGTGGCAGTGGGGTAATAGGGCTGGGGTTGATGTCAGCTTATAATGCCAGCTGACATCAAGCCCAGGTTAGTAATGGAGAGGCGTCTATAAGACACCCCCATTACTAACCCCATAGTCAAAGTTAAAAAAAACACAAACACCCAGAATAAAGTCCTTTAACTGAAATAAACACACAATTCTTTATTGTTCTAAATTCAACCATACTTACCGTCACGCCCATTCCAGCTGAAGCCAACGATCTCCTGCAATAAAAGAAAAATAATAAAGCAACATCATCCTTACCTTTCGATGGTTCCCACGACAGCTTCAGCTCTGCTACATCGAGATGACAGGCTGGACCACAGCAGAAAGCTGCCATCCAGCCTGTCATCCCGCAGACACTGAGAAGCGCAGGCATGCTTGCGCTCCTCAGTGTCAGGCTGTGACGGCATCCAGATGAGCCGAGGTCATCTCCAATGAACTCGGCTCACCTCATGCACCTCACTGACAGCGTGGGAAAATTCTCCTGCACTCAGCGCTTCAGCGTGAGAATTTTCCCACGCTGTCAGTGACGTACATGAGGTGAGTTCATGTCCAATGATCTCAGCTCACCTCATGTACGTCACTGACAGCGTGGGAGAATTCTCACGCTGTAGTGCTGAGTGCAGGAGAATTTTCCCACGCTGTCAGAGACGTGCATGAGGTGAGCTCATGTCCAATGATCTCAGCTCACCTCACGTGCATGAGGTGAGCCGAGTTCATTGGACATGACCTGGGCTCATCTGGATGCCGTCACAGCCAGACACTGAGGAGCGCAAGCAGGCCTGTGCTTCTCAGTGTCCGCGGGATGACAGGCTGGATGGCAGCGTTCTGCAGGTCCAGCCTGTCATCTCGATTTAGCAGAGCTGAAGCTGTCCTGGGAACCATGGAAAGGTAAGGATGATGTTGGTTTATTATTTTTCTTTTCTTGCAGGAGATCGTTGGCTTCAGCTGGAATGGCCGTGATGGTAAGTATAGTTTAATTTAGAACAATAAAGAATTGTGTGTTTATTTCAATTAAAGGACTTTATTCTGGGTGTTGTGTTTTTTTTTAAATACTTTACTAGAAATTCATGGCGGTCATGTCTAATATTGGCGTGACCCCATGAATTTCGGGCTTAGGGCCAGCTGATAATACCAAGCTGGCCCTAACCCCTTTATTACCCAGTGAGCCACCGCACCAGGGCCATGGATGAGTTGGGTACAGCGCCAGAAGATGGTGCTTCTATGAACGCAAATTGCAGTCCGCAGCCACCCCGGAAAATGGCGCGTTCATAGAAGCGCCATCTTCTGGCGCTGTACCCAACTCATCCAGGGCCCTGGTGCGGTGTCTCACTGGGTAATAAAGGGGTTAGGGCAAGCTTGGCATTATCAGCTGTCCCTAAGCCCGAAATTCATGGAGTCACGCCAATGTAACACCCCTTCAGGGCTACCACGGTACGCTGGGTGTTATGGGGGGGTCTCACCTCTCTAGGGCGCAGTGCCTCCACCCGAATCTTGATTAGAGCTCTCACTGGGACTGCAGAAGGACTGTTATCTTCTGCCAGGGACTGATTCGGGAAGCCCCTGCCTTTAGCTCAGTACACACTCACCCGGAACAGGAGTAAAACAGTTTAACAGGTTTATTGCTATGCAGCAGAAATGAGGTGGATTTAAAGAAACAACATACAATACAGGTAACGGTGCTCTATAAAAATCATATACACATCACAACCTAATTCTTCCCCGACCCTGCAAATATAACGTAGCAGGGTTCCCCTTTTCTTGTATTAACTCAGTCCAAACGTTGGGGCCCAGTTGCCGCGGAAGTTGGCGCGCAAATTTATAACCGTTGGTGCACTTAGATGAACATTAACGTAAAAAGTCTGGGGCGTAGTGTACTCACTGTAACTGGCGCTGGTAGAACCACAAGTCTCAAAAGGGCACTCACGGTGCGTCTCAACCGGTTGTAGGTTTCCCTGGACACTAGCTGGGGGCGGCAGGATTCAGGCCTTTATACGGTGGGAGTGCCGGCAGAACCCTCCGAGTCCTTGATGTCTCTTGCTTCAGCGGGTGACAGGGCCGCGCTCTCTCCAGATGCGCGGGTATATCAGAGGGGACGGCAACGCTCCGCAGCATAGCGGGATACAAGTCCTCAGCGCTCCGTCTTTCACAACAACAAGCTGCCACACTTCCTTTCCTCTCTAGTTTTACTTTTACTTTCTCTCCTGCTCCCCCAAGTCCCTCCTCCCTCCTATCTTTCCAGGCTGTGTCATCTGACTGAAACAAGGGTCCATGGGAATTGTAGTCCACTGCAGCTCAGGGAAAGAACGATTAATGTCTGTAAGTCCCTGTTTAACAGCAGCTGCAAAGCTCTTCTTAGTGTCTGTAAGTCTCAGTATACCAGTAGCTGCTCTGACAGTTCCATGTGCAGGTGTTACATTCTCCCCCTGGTGGGTCATCGAAAGTGTCCCATCACGACATGAGGTCTCACCACCTGAAACATGAATGGGGGTTAAGACATCCTGACTAACACCAAATTTACATGTATACAAACCACCTCCTGCTGCGCCGTTCTGACTTGATTACGAGTCAGTTGAGGGAGAGAGTCTGGGGTTACATTTGTCACTCGGCAGTACGACAACGGGAGCGCTTCACTAGATGCTCCTAAGAATTTAGCACAGCACTGCATAGGGAGGGCATCAGTTTGATGTCTATGGCACAGAGTCTTCACCTCAGGGGCTGGGACCTCTATCCATCCTCCTTCTTCTTCCTCATTTAAGGGTTCACTAGGCAGGGGAGAGAGTGTGTCTGCATAAATGTTACTGATCCCTGGTCGATATTTTAAGCTGAAATCATACAGAGAGAGTGCGGCAAGCCACCGGTACCCCGTGGCATCCAGTTTTGCTGTGGTTCTCAAGTAGGTTAATGGATTGTTGTCGGTATGAACCACGAAGTGTACCCCATAGAGGTAGTCATGCAGCGTGTCCACTACAGCCCATTTCAGAGCCAGAAACTCCAGTTTGTGAGCTGGGTAGTTGCGTTCACTGGGAGTCAATCCTCGACTAAAGTAGTAAACGGGACGTAGACAGCCATCATGGTCCTGATAGAGAATCCCTCCTAGTCCGTCGAGAGAAGCATCTATATGTAACACATATGGTTTACTGGGGTCTGCATAGGCCAACACTGGAGTTTGGGTCAAACATGACTTCAGTTTCTCGAATGCCTCGTCGCATAAGGGTGTCCATCTTTTCCCAAAAAGTTCATTAACTCGGAAGTAGTCTCTCTTTCCTGACCTTGAGGGGTGGGCTATCCCACCGGAAGGGGGATACCACTGGGTAAGGGCAGTTAACGGCTTCGCAATCCGAGAGTACTGGGGTACAAATCTTCGATAGTATCCACAAAATCCTAAAAAGGACCTAAGCTCCCTCAGCTTGGTGGGCTTAGGCCAGTTTACCACAGCCTCCACTTTGGCAGGGTCGGTGGAAATTCCTTCTCTGCTGACTATGTGCCCCACATATTTCACAGTCGTCTGGCAAATCCGGCACTTATCAAGGGACAATGTAACATACCTGGCGGCGTCCTTGCATAGTGGTCCATCTCCCACTGTGCAAGAGCGCGCACTTGATCTCCTGTCCAGAATGTCTCTCTGGCTTCCCTCCATGCTGTCTGTTTGTGTCTGTTTCTGCTGCTTAAGGGCGGCGCCCGATCACTTCCTGCTTTTTGTACCTGCTGTGGGTCACACCCCTTGTGCGTCCTCAGCCTATTGCTGTCTGTCACCTGGTATATAGCTCAGCTGCTCCAATCAATCCCTGCCTGAGCATAGTGTTTCATTCAGTGTGTGCTTGCACTCTGAAGGTGCCAGGTCCCGTTCTGTGTTCTCTTGTCTGCCTATCCTGGAGGCTGTATTTCCAGGCCTGTCTGAACACGCTCCTAGCCTGTTCCTCCTGCCTTCTAGGGGCTGAATACCTAGACCCGCTCCTGAATCTTGTCTGTCCTGTCTGAACACGCTCCTAGCCTGTTCCTCCCGCCTTCTAGGGGCCGATTACCTAGACCCGCTCCTGTATCTTATCTGTCCTGTCTGAACACGCTCCTAGCCTGTTCCTCCCGCCTTCTAGGGGCCGATTACCTAGACCCGCTCCTGTATCTTGTCTGTCCTGTCTGAACACGCTCCTTGCCTGTTCGTCCTGCCTCTCTGGGGGCCGTATTCCCAGACCCGCTCCTGTATTCCGCTGCAGTGTCGGTCTCCTCCGTACACTCAGTTCCAGTCTGAACTCTCTCCTATCCTTTACCTGTTTTGCCTCTATGTCCGTTCCCTTCCTTTTTCTGCAGAGTCTGAACTCGTACCTAACTCCTGCTTGTTGTCTCTGTACTCCCGTTTGTGAGTTTGTGGTCCACTCGCTACTTCACTGCAAGTACCCTGTGGGTATCTGGCTCTGCCTTTCCCTTCCTGTCTGTTCCGTGTGAACAGAGCCCTGTCCCCCCTGCTCAGCCTTGCCTGCTCTGACTCCTTTGCTCACCGCTCCGGCGGTTCTAGCCTGCTCTGACTCCTTTGCTTACCGCTCTGGCGGTTCTGGCCTGCTCTGACTCCTTTGCTCGCTGCTCCGGCAGCCTTGCTCCGCTCTGACCCTTTTGCTCACTGCTCCGGCAGTCTCGCTCCGCTCTTATCCTTTTGCTCACTGCTCCGGCAGTCTTGCTCCACTCTTGCTCACCGCTCCAGGCGGTCTCGTCCTGCTTTACTCTTGCTCACTGCTCCGGCAGTCTCGCTCAGCTCTGGCCCTTTGCTCACCGCTCCTGGCGGCCTTGTCCTGCTCTACTCTTGCTCACCGCTCCAGGCGGCCTTGTCCTGCCCTGTTCTCGCTCACCTCTCTGGGCGGCCTCACTCTGCTGTGTTTGTCCGCCACATCTGTGGTTCTGTTCCTGAGTCCCAGTGTGTACTGGGTCCTATCCCGCCAGTGTCCCTACCTGCTAGTGCCTCCCTGTCTGCACTCTAGCTGTGCTTGCCTGTACCCCTCTGCCTGTATTGTTCCTGAGTCCCAGTGTGTACTGGGTCCTATCCCGCCTGTGTTCCTACCTGCTAGTGCCTCCCTGTCTGCACTCTAGCTGTGCTTGCCTGTACCCCCCGGCCTGCATACCCGCCTGCCTGCATACCAGTCGTGCCTGCCTATACCCACCAGTCTGTGCGCCAGCCTAACCAGCCTGTTCCTGTATTCCCCTGTGTGGGTCAACAGCCATGTCCGGGGTCTGTCCTGGAGTAGCACCTGGTCCCTCTGCTCGGTTCCTCCTTGGTGCACTGGCGTCGTATGCCGTCGTGCGACCCTGGTCGGATCGGGTGAATACCTAGTTACACCCCTCCAGGCATTCACTCTCCAGCACGGTCCAGTGGAATCACACGCACACGCCGCTCAGCCCGGGCGTGTGCATTACAGCATGCTCAGGCCATGGTTCCCGTTGAGCCCCACGGCCTTCGCTCTCTGAGAAGTTTTCCAGCGAATACATGCATTAAAATAAATAAATAATTTTTTTTTCCCTTTAGCTGAGTTCCAGGCGAATTACGCACCCGTCCAGATGGATCTATCTGCTCTCGTTCCTGCGGATCCGCTACGTTATTATGGGGATCCAAGACAAAGTCGTGCATTTGTGGAGCAATGCATGCTACATTTCAAGTTCTACCCTCTATGTTTTCCCACCGATCGGGTTAAGGTGGCATTCATTATGTCTTACCTGGCGGGTGATGCCTTGGAATGGATCAACCCCCTATATGAAACACAGGATCCGATCCTCCTGGACCTAATGGCCTTCCTGGTGGCCTTTCTAATGGTCTTCGATGATCCTAACCCGGAGGCTCCTGCTGAAGCTTCACTTCCCAATATCCCGGAGCAGCCCCAATGGGTAATGTGTGTGGGTAGCGCAATAGTCCTCCAGCCCAATGAGACTACTGCCCACCCAGAATCCTCACAGGGTGACTACGCTTTCCGGAATACTTCTCCCAACCTCAAGAGGCAGTCCAGACGTGCTAGACGTAGAGGCAAGCCGTCACACCAGGGTCTGTCCTCCCTGAGACCTCCTGACCCCAACCTTGAAGTCCCTACTGAAGCTTCATCTCCCTGTATCCCGGAGAAGCCCCAACGGGTAATGTGCATGGGTAGTGCACCAGTTCTCCTGCCCGAAGAGACTTCTGCCCATCCCGACTCCACACAGGGGAACTTCCTGCACCCGGCATCAGATGCTTCACCCACTTTAACCGGTGTGCATGTCCAAGGATGCTCCAAAGCTGTGGTTACCTCAGAGTCTGTGCACCTCTACTACCTGGCGGAGGACCCCCTGTTGCCTCCTGAATCCTCCGGGATACCACTCGATGACAAATGGAGAGAGACTTCTCTACACCCGGTACTCGATACTTTGTCCGCTTCGTCCTGTGAGCCTGACAATGGGTACCCCAAAGTGGTAGTTACCCCCGAGTCTCTACACCCCTCCGACCAGGCGGAGGACCTCCAGTTGTCTCCTGAACCCTTCGGGGTGCTACCTGGTAGCGAAAGGACAGAGACTCTCCTATACTCTGTACCTGATACCTCGCTCGCTTCGTCCAGTGAGTCCAACCTAGTGTACTCCGAAGCAGAGGTTACTCCCGGGTCTCTACACCCCTCCGACCAGGCGGAGGACCTCCAGTTGTCTCCAGAACCCTTCGGGGTGCTACCTGGTAGCGAAAGGACAGAGACTCTCCTATACTCTGTACCTGATACCTCGCTCGCTTCGTCCACTGAGTCCAACCTAGTGTACTCTGAAGCAGAGGTTACCCACGAGTCTCTACACCCCTCCGACCAGGCGGAGGACCGCCAGTTGTCTCCAGAACCCTTCGGGGTGCCACCTGGTGGTGAATGGACAGAGACTTTCCTATACTCGGTACCCGATACCTCGCCTGCTTCGTCCAGTGAGTCCGACCTAGTGTACTCTGAAGCAGATGTTTTCTCTGAGCCTCTGCACTCTTCTGACCCGGCGGAGGACCTCCAGTTGTTTCCTGAATCCTCCGGGGTACCACCAGATAACAAAGAGACAGTGACTTTTCCTCATTATGTACCTGATAACCCGTCTATTTCTTCCTGTGAGCTTGACAGGATGTACCTCGAAGCAGAGATTACCCCCAAGTCTCTGTCCCCCTCCAACCCGGTGGAGGACTTCCAGTTGTCTCCTGTACCCTCTGGGGTGCCACCTGAAAATATGTGGAGAGAGACTTCCTTTTGTGCTGTTCCTGGTACTCCACCCGTTTCGTCTGTTGCTGAGGATGGCTGGATGGGAGGTAGCATCCTAGCTACCCAGAGGAGACCAGTTTTTCCGGTGGACAGTGGAAGTGATCTCTTCGAAGTGAAGAATTGGCCCTCGAATTCCCTGCGGAAGATCCTGGCAGGCCTGAAGAAGAGGGGGCGTAAGGGGGGGAGGTACTGTAACATACCTGGCGGCGTCCTTGCATAGTGGTCCATCTCCCACTGTGCAAGAGCGCGCACTTGATCTCCTGTCCAGAATGTCTCTCTGGCTTCCCTCCATGCTGTCTGTTTGTGTCTGTTTCTGCTGCTTAAGGGCGGCGCCCGATCACTTCCTGCTTTTTGTACCTGCTGTGGGTCACACCCCTTGTGCGTCCTCAGCCTATTGCTGTCTGTCACCTGGTATATAGCTCAGCTGCTCCAATCAATCCCTGCCTGAGCATAGTGTTTCATTCAGTGTGTGCTTGCACTCTGAAGGTGCCAGGTCCCGTTCTGTGTTCTCTTGTCTGCCTATCCTGGAGGCTGTATTTCCAGGCCAGTCTGAACACGCTCCTAGCCTGTTCCTCCTGCCTTCTAGGGGCTGATTACCTAGACCCGCTCCTGAATCTTGTCTGTCCTGTCTGAACACGCTCCTAGCCTGTTCCTCCCGCCTTCTAGGGGCCGATTACCTAGACCCGCTCCTGTATCTTGTCTGTCATGTCTGAACACGCTCCTAGCCTGTTCCTCCCGCCTTCTAGGGGCCGATTACCTAGACCCGCTCCTGTATCTTGTCTGTCTTGTCTGAACACGCTCCTTGCCTGTTCGTCCTGCATATCTGGGGGCCGTATTCCCAGACCCGCTCCTGTATTCCGCTGCAGTGTCGGTCTCCTCCGTACACTCAGTTCCAGTCTGAACTCTCTCCTATCCTTTACCTGTTTTGCCTCTATGTCCGTTCCCTTCCTTTTTCTGCAGAGTCTGAACTCGTACCTAACTCCTGCTTGTTGTCTCTGTACTCCCGTTTGTGAGTTTGTGGTCCACTCGCTACTTCACTGCAAGTACCCTGTGGGTATCTGGCTCTGCCTTTCCCTTCCTGTCTGTTCCGTGTGAACAGAGCCCTGTCCCCCCTGCTCAGCCTTGCCTGCTCTGACTCCTTTGCTCACCGCTCCGGCGGTTCTAGCCTGCTCTGACTCCTTTGCTCACCGCTCCGGCGGTTCTAGCCTGCTCTGACTCCTTTGCTCAACGCTTCGGCGGTTCTAGCCTGCTCTGACTCCTTTGCTCACCGCTCCGGCGGTTCTAGCCTGCTCTGACTCCTTTGCTCACCGCTTCGGCGGTTCTAGCCTGCTCTGACTCCTTTACTCACCGCTCCGGCGGTTCTAGCCTGCTCTGACTCCTTTGCTTACCGCTCCGGCGGTTCTAGCCTGCTCTGACTCCTTTGCTCGCTGCTCCGGCAGCCTTGCTCCGCTCTGACCCTTTTGCTCACTGCTCCGGCAGTCTCGCTCCGCTCTTATCCTTTTGCTCACTGCTCTGGCAGTCTTGCTCCACTCTTGCTCACCGCTCCAGGCGGTCTCGTCCTGCTTTACTCTTGCTCACTGCTCCGGCAGTCTCGCTCAGCTCTGACCCTTTGCTCACCGCTCCTGGCGGCCTTGTCCTGCTCTACTCTTGCTCACCACTCCAGGCGGCCTTGTCCTGCCCTGTTCTCACTCACCTCTCTGGGCGGCCTCACTCTGCTGTGTTTGTCCGCCACATCTGTGGTTCTGTTCCTGAGTCCCAGTGTGTACTGGGTCCTATCCCGCCAGTGTCCCTACCTGCTAGTGCCTCCCTGTCTGCACTCTAGCTGTGCTTGCCTGTACCCCTCTGCCTGTATTGTTCCTGAGTCCCAGTGTGTACTGTGTCCTATCCCGCCTGTGTTCCTACCTGCTAGTGCCTCCCTGTCTGCACTCTAGCTGTGCTTGCCTGTACCCCCCGGCCTGCATACCCGCCTGCCTGCATACCAGTCGTGCCTGCCTATACCCACCAGTCTGTGCGCCAGCCTAACCAGCCTGTTCCTGTATTCCCCTGTGTGGGTCAACAGCCGTGTCCGGGGTCTGTCCTGGAGTAGCACCTGGTCCCTCTGCTCGGTTCCTCCTTGGTGCACTGGCGTCGTATGCCGTCGTGCGACCCTGGTCGGATCGGGTGAATACCTAGTTACGCCCCTCCAGGCATTCACTCTCCGGCACGGTCCAGTGGAATCACACGCACACGCCGCTCAGCCCGGGCGTGTGCATTACAGACAACTTCAACCCAGCCTCCTTCAACCGATCCAGCACCTTGAACAACCGCTGGTTGTGTTCTTCCAGAGTCTTCCCAAAAACAATAAGATCGTCTAGATAAACCAAGACCTCACGTAAATGCATGTCCCCCACTACTTTGTCCATACATCTCTGAAAAGTGGCCGGAGCACCTGTGAGTCCTTGAGGCAGTCTCTGAAACTCGAAGAACCCAATGGGGCAGATAAAAGCGGTCTTCTCTTGATCTTCCTTTGACATGGGTATCTGATAGTAGCCACTCCGGAGATCTAACACAGAAAACCATTGGCTCCCTTGCAGGCAATCTAGAGCTTCATCGATTCGGGGCACAGTGTACTGGTCAGGAACCATACGTTTGTTCAATGTACGATAATCCACACACATCCGAATAGCTCCATTTTTCTTCCGAGCTATCACGATGGGGGAAGCATAGGGGCTACTAGACTCTATGATGACTCCTGAGTCTAACATACCGCGTAGATGCTGCCTAACATCTTCGATATCCGCCGGGGCCAATCTTCGGGATCTCTCTCGGAAAGGCTTTTGATCTTTCAACCGAATGCGATGCTCTACTCCTTGGACAAGGCCCATGTCCCATTCGCCTAAAGAGAAAGCCGCCCCCCGCATCATCAGGCCATCGATGACTAGCCTCCTCTCTTCTCCTTTCAGCTCACTTCCTTCAAAACAAGGGTCAAAGCTTTCAGGCTGCAGTTCCCTCTTCTCCTCCTCCGTCTTCACATAGGCTTCCAGACAGACTGGGTGGATGGATAGGGTCTGCGAGTAATTTTCTCCCCCAACATCACGACACCACTGAGCTAACGTACGGAAGATGTTGGCATTTGTTCCCACTATGACAGGTGTTGGTCTCTCATCTGCCTCTGCCTCCGGGCAGATTAGCGCTATGATGGGTATCTCTTTATCCACTCCAAGAACAGTCTCTGGGAATCGTAGTGTCACGGATACGTATCCTCGGTAGGGATAGCTGTGCTCACTCAGTCCCCACACCACGAGTCCAGACAGCGGTTTCAGAGGCACATTGGATAAATATCTCTTATACCATCCTTCGAAGATGATGGACATTTGAGATCCGCTATCCAGCAATACTGAACAAGGTTGACTATTGATATATGCGGGGACATGTGAGGCTGGTCCCACTAACCCTTCAGGCAGTGTTTTCGATGAGGCACTATTGGAGGGGGAGGTAGAGTAGGTCTTAGTTGCTGATGGGGGCTCAGTATGGGGTTCCATTGGCCCCTTTTCCCGTTTCCCGACTGCCTCTGAGAGTGATGGGGAAAATGTGAAGAGTTCTGTGAGCTCCACCTCTTTGGACACTGACGAGCTATATGGCCTGGACTCCCACAGACAAAGCACCTTTCTGGTTTCCTACTCTCCACTCTACACAGGTCATCATTCTCTCTTCCTGAAGCCAGGGTTTGCTTCTCGGCTACCTCTGCAGCACTTTGTAGCCGCTGTATTGTCTTGGCCTGAGCACTTAACAATTGTGTAATCTGCTCCCCCTGTTTCTCGATGACTTTTAACAGTTCCATCTCTCGGCAGTCGGCTGCTGGCTTCAGGGCAACAGTAGTCACCCGAGGGGATGTCTTCTCTCTTGCGGCCAAAATAACCTCCTCCTTGCGAACTTCCTTAAGCAACTCATGAAAAGCACTGGGAATCTTCTCTTTATCACAAGACCTCATCCGCTGGGCAATTGGATCATGCGTGAGAGCTCCTCTGAGCACTTGTTCCAGACGACACTGATCAACTTCTTTAGGGCTGACTCCACCTTTAGATACTATCCTATGAACCAGATTATCTAGTCGGTATAGATAGTCGGACATCTTCTCATCTGGCAGTTGGTAGGTGGTACGGAGTTTATAGAGTAGATCAGTAGCATCTTCAGGGGACCCGAAAGCATCTTCTAAAGCACTCATATAATCTTGATAAGTTGCTAGTGGCTTGCTCCGCCAAGCCGCCTGCACCACTTCCATAGCAGTACCCTTCAAACTTTCTACTATTCTCTACTCTTTTACGGCATCAGTGCACTGCCACTCTTCTAAGCACAGTAAAGTGACATCCCTCCAAGTATCATATCCTTCTTCTTCAGCAGGGTTGGGGAGGGCACCCGAGAAAGTTCTTAGACGACGGTAGTTCCCTTCTGGCTGCATCTTTGCAAATTGACTGACTAACTTTTCCATAGCTGTCATAAGCACATCAGTAGGGGCCGCTGTCTCTTCAGGACTGGCTCTAAGTGGAGTAGAGGGCGGACATATACTAGTCTTTCTAGGCTGAGTGGTTGATTCCTGTTGCCGGGTCTCAACTTCGGACTCAGTAGGCCAAGTGATCTTCCATTGTCGACCATACTCTGGGGACACGGCTATCATGGATGGGAAGTATTCTTTCCTCAATGTCTGCCCGGTTGAGATCAGGGCTGTGGGTAACTGTCCCCCCTTTTCCTTCCTGCGGTCGACCACTTTAGGGTGGGCAAGTTCAGTGAGTCGGTTAACTATTTTCAGTATCTCTTCATCAGACGCATCACAGAGCTCACCACTCACTGCAAAGCTTTGTTTTGCTGTAACATCCATCTCTTCACAAATACACTTCTTGCTCTGTTAAAGTCTCCATAGTAAATACTCCTGTTTTAGTTCTGGATCTCAGCAGTGCCTCCACTGTAACACCCCTTCAGGGCTACCACGGTACGCTGGGTGTTATGGGGGGGTCTCACCTCTCTAGGGCGCAGTGCCTCCACCCGAATCTTGATTAGAGCTCTCACTGGGACTGCAGAAGGACTGTTATCTTCTGCCAGGGACTGATTCGGGAAGCCCCTGCCTTTAGCTCAGTATACACTCACCCGGAACAGGAGTAAAACAGTTTAACAGGTTTATTGCTATGCAGCAGAAATGAGGTGGATTTAAAGAAACAACATACAATACAGGTAACGGTGCTCTATAAAAATCATATACACATCACAACCTAATTCTTCCCCGACCCTGCAAATATAACGTAGCAGGGTTCCCCTTTTCTTGTATTAACTCAGTCCAAACGTTGGGGCCCAGTTGCCGCGGATGTTGGCGCGCAAATTTATAACCGTTGGTGCACTTAGATGAACATTAACGTAAAAAGTCTGGGGCATAGTGTACTCACTGTAACTGGCGCTGGTAGAACCACAAGTCTCAAAAGGGCACTCACGGTGCGTCTCAACCGGTTGTAGGTTTCCCTGGACACCAGCTGGGGGCGGCAGGATTCAGGCCTTTATACGGTGGGAGTGCCGGTAGAACCCTTCGAGTCCTTGATGTCACTTGCTTCAGCGGGTGACAGGGCCGCGCTCTCTCCAGATGCGCGGGTATATCAGAGGGGACGGCAACGCTCCGCAACGTAGCGGGATACAAGTCCACAGCGCTCCGTCTTTCACAACAGCAAGCTGCCACACTTCCTTTCCTCTCTAGTTTTACTTTTACTTTCTCTCCAGCTCCCCCAAGTCCCTCCTCCCTCCTATCTTTCCAGGCTGTGTCATCTGACTGAAACAAGGGTCCATGGGAATTGTAGTCCACTGCAGCTCAGGGAAAGAACGGTTAATGTCTGTAGGTCCCTATTTAACAGCAGCTGCAAAGCTCTTCTTAGTGTCTGTAAGTCTCAGTATACCAGTAGCTGCTCTGACAGTTCCATGTGCAGGTGTTAGACCAATATTAGACATGACCACCATGAATTTCTAGTAAAGTATTTAAAAAAAACACAACACCAGAAAAAAGTCCTTTAATTGAAATAAACACACAATTCTTTATTGTTCTAAATTAAACCATACTTACCATCACACCCATTCCAGCTGAAGCCAACGATCTCCTGAAATAAAAGAAAAATAATAAAGCAACATCATCTTTACCTTTCCATGGTTCCCACGACAGCTTCAGCTCTGCTACATCGAGATGACAGGCTGGACCGCAGCAGAACGCTGCCATCCAGCCTGTCATCCCGCAGACACTGAGAAGCGCAGGATTGCTTGCGCTCCTCAGTGTCTCTCTGTGACGGCATCCAGATGAGCCGAGTTCATGTCCAATGAACTCAGCTCACCTCATGCACGTCACTGACTGCGTGGGAGAATTCTCACGCTGAAGCGCTGAGTGCAGGAGAATTTTCCCACGCTGTCAGTGACGTGCATGAGGTGAGCTAAGTTCATTGCACATGAGCTCACCTCATGGACGTCACTGACAGCGTGGGAGAATTCTCACGCTAAAGCGCTGAGTGCAGGAGAATTTTCCCACGCTGTCAGTGACGTGCATGAGGTGAGTCGAGTTCATTGGACATGAACTCGGCTCATCTGGATGCCGTCACAGAGAGACGCTGAGGAGCGCAAGCAAGCCTGCGCTTCTCAGTGTCTGCGGGATGACAGGCTGGATGGCAGCGTTCTGCTGCGGTCCAGCCTGTCATCTCAATGCAGCAGAGCTGAAGCTGTCGTGGGAACCATGGAAAGGTAAGGGTGATGTTGCTTTATTATTTTTCTTTTTTTGCAGGGGATCGTTGGCTTCAACTGGAATGGGCGTGATGGTAAGTATGGTTTAATTTAGAACAATAAAGAATTGTGTCTTTATTTCAATTAAAGGACTTTATTCTGGGTGTTTGTGTTTTTTTTTAACTTTGACTATGGGGTTAGTAATGGGGGTGTCTTATAGATGCCTCTCCATTACTAACCTGGGCTTGATATCAGCTGGCATTATAAGCTGACATCAACCCCAGCCCTATTACCCCACTGCCACCGCTACAGGGCAGTCGGAAGAGCGAGGCTAAGTGCCAGAATTGGCGCATCCTATGGATGCACCATTTCTGGGGCGGCTGATGGCTGGTGTTTCTAGCCTGGGAGGGGGCCAATATTCATGGCACCCTACCTGGGCTATTAATGTCAGCCCCCAGCTGTCTGCCTAGCCTTTGCTAGCTATTAAATTAGAGGGGACCCCACGTCATTTTTTTGGGGGGGTCCCCCATTTTAATAGCTAGTAAAGGCTAGGTATTCAGCTGGGGGCTGATATTAGTAGCCTGGGAAGCTCCGTGGGTTTTACCCCTTCCCAGGCTTCAAACATCTGCCCCAGCTGTCTGCTTAACCTCCGCTAGAGCCTAAAATTATGGGGAACCAGACGCCAATTTTTTTTAAAATAAATCCTTTATTTTAACACTAAATGACAAGTACAGTAATCAACACTGTCACTGTACTTCATATATATGTGACTGACATGTTTCTATCTATCTAATCTATGTGTGATTCTCTATTCCTTCTATTCTAAATTGTCGGGTACCGCTGCTGAATTGCCGGCCGGCTTTTTTAAAGAGACGGTGCATGAAAACACTAATATTTTTTTAAATAAATCCTTTACACTAAATGACAAGTACAGTAATCAACACTGTCACTGTACTTCTTATATATGTGACTGACATGTTTCTATCTATCTAATCTATGTGTGATTCTCTATTCCTTCTATTCTAAATTGTCGGGTACCGCTGCTGAATTGCCGGCCGGCCTTTTTAAAGAGACGGTGCATGAAAACACTAATATTTTTTTTAATAAATCCTTACACTAAATGACAAGTACAGTAATCAACACTGTCACTGTACTTCTTATATATGTGACTGACATGTTTCTATCTATCTAATCTATGTGTGAAGCTCTATTCTTTCGGTTCTAAATTGTCGGGTACCGGTGTATGCCGCTGCTGAATTGCCGGCTTTTCATGTTTCACTGTGAGCACTGTTCCCATCGATTTGGGCAATCACTGTAATGTCACAACCACCATGGCTGTGGCATTACAGTGAGTGGCAGACAATCCCTGCATGATTGGTGCTCTAAATAGCGCCAGACATGCAGGACACGCTTTTGGTGCACGAACAGTTATCAAACATAACCTCGAACAGCCGAATTTTTTGCAAATCGTTCGGGTTCGTCGAACAACTCGAACACCGCCCAAAACAGCTCGAATTTGAGATTGGCTAACAGTTCCAGTCAAACACCGCTCATCTCTACTGCTGAGCCCTGACCCTGGCTGGAGTGGGGGGAACCCAAAGGAAGGGGGAACCAATAGTGGGTGTGGGTGGAGGAAGCAGATACAGGAAGCACTTGTACAGTAGATATAAAAGGGAAGCCATTAGAGTGGTGGAGTTTAGTAAGGGCTGTTCAAAGGAACGGTCCTGGTGCAGAGGCTCAGCAGGAGCTCTGCTCCACAAGTTAGGGCCCAGGATAGAGGCCCCAGAGGGGAGCAGGGAGTAGGCTCCGTTCTAAGGAAAGGATCCCAGAGTACCCCACGGCCCTGGGGGCGAGTCACGTACTTGTTACTGTGTCCCTGCTCTATGTGTCTTTAAATTCTTAGTGGGGTTTTTCCCAAATTTGGTCAGCCGTTGGACTCACTGCATACCCTATAACTGTATAGCAGACCCTCTCCTTTCTAATTGGAACAAGTCGTATCTTGTTACTGTGGCCCTGCTCTGTGTGTCTTTAAATTCTTAGTGGGGTTTTTCCTAAAATTGTCAGCCGTTGGACTCACTACATACCCTATAACTGTATAGCAGACCCTCTCCTTTCTAATGGGAACATGTTGTACCTTGTTACTTTGGCCCTGCTCCGTGTCTCTTTAAATTCTTAGTGGGGTTTTTCCTAAAATTGTCAGCCGTTGGACTCACTGCATACCATATAACTGTTTAGCAGACTGTCTCCTTTTTTATGGGAATTTGTCGTTACTGTGGCCCTGCTCCATGTGTCTTTAAATTTTAGTGGGGTTTTTCCTAAAATTGGTCAGCCGTTGGACTCACTGCATAACCTATAAATGTATACCAGACCCACTCTCTTTTAATGGGAACATGTCGTACTTGTTACTGTGGCCTTGCTCTATGTGTCTTTAAATTCTTAATGGGGTTTTTCCTAAATTTGGTCAGCCGTTGGACTCTCTGCATACCATATAAATGTATTGCAGACTCTCTCCTTTCTTATGAGAATTTGTCGTTACTGTGTCCCTGCTTTATGTGTCTTTAAATTCTAAGTGGGGTTTTTCCTAAATTTGGTCAGCCGTTGGACTCACTGCATACCCTGTAACTGTATAGAAGACTCTCTCCTTTCTAATGGGAATCTTTCGTTACTGTGGCCCTGCTCTATATGTCTTTAAATTCTTTGTGGGGTTTTTCCTAAAATTGATCAGCCGTTGGACTCACTGCATACCCTATAACTGTATAGCAGACCTTCTCCTTTCTAATGGGAACATGTCGTACTTGTTACTGTGGCCCTGCTCTATGTGTCTTTAAATTCTTAGTGGGGTTTTTCCTAAATTTGGTCAGGTGTTGGACTCACTGCATACCCTATAACTCTAAAGCAAACCTTCTCCTTTCTAGGAAACATGTCGTACTTGTTACTGTGGTCCTGCTCAATGTTTCTTTAAAATCTTAGTTGGGTTTTTCCTAAAATTGGTCAGCAGTTGGACTCACTGCATACCCTATAAATGTATAACAGACTCTCTCCTTTCTAATGGGAATTTGTCATTACTGTGGCCCTGCTCTATGTGTCTTTAAATTCCTAGTGGGGTTATTTGTATAATTTGTCAGCCGTTGGACTCACTGCATATCCTATAACTGTATAGCAGACTCTCTTTATTCTAATGGGTATTTGTCATTACTGTGGCACTGCTCAATGTATCTTTAAATTCTTAGTGGGGTTTTTCCTAAATTTGTTCAGCCGTTGGACTCACTGCATACCCTATAACTACCAAGAGAAATTGCCGAATGTTATGTCCAAAGAAATATATCATATGACACATAAGGTATAATAAAAAACCTTTATTCGACTATGGTTACAGTGGTAAGAAAAGCACAAGAGTGTCCGCATTCATAAAAAAAATATATATATATATATACATATAAGAAGCATCTCACCTACATAGGCATATATGCACACATCAGTCATATATAATAAATGGAAGCCTCAACAATTGATTTACATATATCTATAAGGCACTTAGGGTAGTATAAAATGTCCATGCATAATAATGGTTAAGAGCAAATATAGATCATTGCATAAATATAATATCTAAGGATAACTACCAAAATAAGCACCATCAATGTAATTCATGAACAAATACCCCGAAAAGGAGGGAAGGGAGAGGGAAGAGGGAAGGGGTAGTAAGAGCACAAGGATGTGACCACCTGTAATATAATAAATGTTGTAGCAGGGAAAGGTATGGCAATGCCGTATGTTACCTGATAAGGGTGATGAGGTAGAATGCGGAGCACACCCCGACGCGCGTTTCGGACGCTGAGGACCTTCGTCAGGGGGTACGGATCCTTTGAACTGGAAGGTTTAAATAGGGGTGACTAGCCAGTCATAGTGAGCGGTATTAACCGTAAACACTGAGACACGGGAACCGGAAGTCCGGGATTGACGGGCCGGAAGGGGGTGGAGTCATTACTATGTGTAATTGCATACCAATGCAGCGCGGTCAAAGAAAATATTGCGCATGCACCGTTCAGAGGGGCCGGGAGCCACTGACACCCGCGTCATGTGACTAATGACATCGGAGGTCCGAGTCACCTGACACATAGAGACGCCGAGCCAGAGACACCCGGAGCATGGACGGCGCATGCGCAAACCTCCGAACACACTGCATGGGTGATAGAATGTTATGGAGAAGAGAAAGGGAGAGAAACTAAGAGGCAGTGCCCAATCAAAGCATGAAGATAAGTGTGCAATATAACATCGCAGACAAAATGTGAAAGATACATGAATGTGAAAAAAACAGCAAGATAACAGCATAATATAAAAGATATATAAAAAATACATAATGAAGAGTGTAACCAGAAGGAGAAAATAATAATAAGAAAAAATATATATAACCAGCACAGAGACCTGACATATATATAAATAAATACAGCATACACATCTACGAATGAAATATCACAAAATACATACAACTGTATGAACTGAATGACATTAATGAAAAATAATAATAAATAATAAATGGATGAAATAATATCAAATGAAATAAAAATACTAATAGATATAAAGTAATGATAATAATAATGATAATAAAAAATAATAATAATATCATATATCAGGATATCCAATGTAATAAAGTGAAAAGAAGAAAAAGTGTAATGTGATAATTATCCTAAAGAATGTGAATGGTGTGGGAATAATGAAAGTGTAGAATGAAATTATGTATAATGATGTGAGTGAATGTGTGCATAAAACGAGCACTGAAAAAAGTGTATAATTATAAAATGTGAGAATGTGGGAAAAATGGGAGTGTAAGATAAAATTACGCATAAGTGATGAGAGTGAATATGTGCATAAAAGGTACTGAAAGAAAGTGAATAAATATCAAATGTGAAAATGTAAAATATATGAAAATGTAAGTATGTGAGAGGGTGAAAATATATATAAAGATATGTATTTTAATTAAAATATTGATTAATTAATTATATATATAGAGAGAAGCTCCTATAAGGTCAACTTAGTTTCCAATAAAGAGTCGAATATGAATTTCGTGCGAACACCGCCACTTGAACCCGAGACGTCCGTCATCACAGTAGTTGAAAGAAGATATAACCGAGAGAGGAAAGGAAGGGGAAACAGGACTGGTCATCACCAACCAATGTCACATATAGTGGAACGTGACCTATGATAAAAATATAAATATAAAATGTTAAAACCAATTAAAAACAAACATACAGTTCAAGGGCCAACGCCAGTTCACAGAAAGGGAACATAACTGATATTTTCATTCAGGCCTAGAGGGCAAACTGTTTTAAGTGTCCAGATCCATTTAGTTTCCACTTTAGCCAAAGACTTGCTAACTTTACCACCTCTGATGTTAGGTTTAATGTGGTCAATGCCAATTACCCGTAATAGAGAGGCATCACAATCATGATGTTGCTTGAAATGCCGTGGGAGTGTTTTTAACAGGGAAATGTCATTAATCCCTTTTGCTGCTCCTATGCCTAGGACATGTTCCCTTACACGGACCTTCAGTTGGCTAGTAGTCAGACCTACGTAAATCAGTGGACATGGGCAGGTGGCATAGTATATCACTGCCGACGTAGTACAAGAAATCGAGTGTTTAATCTGATATGTCAGCTGTCCATCAGAACTACAAAATGACTGGGCCCGTGTAATATTAGGGCATGCAACGCATTTGCCACACGGTTTGCAGCCATAAGATGGCTTAGAATTAGATAAAAATGTAGTCAGTTCATTGGTGTAATGGCTATCCACCAAGTTATCACGTAGATTACGGGATCTCCTGAATGTAATATTAGGTTTTGGATCCAAAAAGTTGGACAGAATTGGATCTGATAATAAAATGGGCCAAGATTTCTCCAAAAAATATCGCATCAGCCGAGTCTGACCGTGATATTGTGTGATAAATCTGATACGTTTATTGGAAGTCGATATCTTGTTGGAGTATAGAGTTGAATGTCTTGAGGTGTGTTTTGCTCTATTATATGCTCTTTTAATTGAGCGATGACTGTAACCTCTACTGAGGAATCTATTTTTGAGGTCAATTGCTTGTTGTTCAAAGTCTGTGTCATCAGAACAGATCCGACGCAACCTCAAAAATTGGCCCAAAATAGATTCCTCAGTAGAGGTTACAGTCATCGCTCAATTAAAAGAGCATATAATAGAGCAAAACACACCTCAAGACATTCAACTCTATACTCCAACAAGATATCGACTTCCAATAAACGTATCAGATTTATCACACAATATCACGGTCAGACTCGGCTGATGCGATATTTTTTGGAGAAATCTTGGCCCATTTTATTATCAGATCCAATTCTGTCCAACTTTTTGGATCCAAAACCTAATATTACATTCAGGAGATCCCGTAATCTACGTGATAACTTGGTGGATAGCCATTACACCAATGAACTGACTACATTTTTATCTAATTCTAAGCCATCTTATGGCTGCAAACCGTGTGGCAAATGCGTTGCATGCCCTAATATTACACGGGCCCAGTCATTTTGTAGTTCTGATGGACAGCTGACATATCAGATTAAACACTCGATTTCTTGTACTACGTCGGCAGTGATATACTATGCCACCTGCCCATGTCCACTGATTTACGTAGGTCTGACTACTCGCCAACTGAAGGTCCGTGTAAGGGAACATGTCCTAGGCATAGGAGCAGCAAAAGGGATTAATGACATTTCCCTGTTAAAAACACTCCCACGGCATTTCAAGCAACATCATGATTGTGATGCCTCTCTATTACGGGTAATTGGCATTGACCACATTAAACCTAACATCAGAGGTGGTAAAGTTAGCAAGTCTTTGGCTAAAATGGAAACTAAATGGATCTGGACACTTAAAACAGTTTGCCCTCTAGGCCTGAATGAAAATATCAGTTATGTTCCCTTTCTGTGAACTGGCGTTGGCCCTTGAACTGTATGTTTGTTTTTAATTGGTTTTAACATTTTATATTTATATTTTTATCATAGGTCACATTCCACTATATGTGACATTGGTTGGTGATGAACAGTCCTGTTTCCCCTTCCCTTCCTCTCTCGGTTATATCTTCTTTAAACTACTGTGATGACGGACGTCTCGGGTTCAAGTGGCGGTGTTCGCACGAAATTCATATTCGACTCTTTATTGGAAACTAAGTTGACCTTATAGGAGCTTCTCTCTATATATATAATTAATTAATCAATATTTTAATTAAAATACATATCTTTATATATATTTTCACCCTCTCACATACTTACATTTTCATATATTTCACATTTTCACATTTGATATTTATTCACTTTCTTTCAGTACCTTTTATGCACATATTCACTCTCATCACTTATGCGTAATTTTATCTTACACTCCCATTTTTCCCACATTCTCACATTTTATAATTATACACTTTTTTCAGTGCTCGTTTTATGCACACATTCACTCACATCATTATACATAATTTCATTCTACACTTTCATTATTCCCACACCATTCACATTCTTTAGGATAATTATTACATTACACTTTTTCTTCTTTTCACTTTATTACATTGGATATCCTGATATATGATATTATTATTATTTTTTATTATCATTATTATTATCATTACTTTATATCTATTAGTATTTTTATTTCATTTGATATTATTTCATCCATTTATTATTTATTATTATTTTTCATTAATGTCATTCAGTTCATACAGTTGTATGTATTTTGTGATATTTTATTCGTAGATGTGTATGCTGTATTTATTTATATATATGTCAGGTCTCTGTGCTGGTTATATATATTTTTTCTTATTATTATTTTCTCCTTCTGGTTACACTCTTCATTATGTATTTTTTATATATCTTTTATATTATGCTGTTATCTTGCTGTTTCTTTCACATTCATGTATCTTTCACATTTTTGTCTGCGATGTTATATTGCACACTTATCTTCATGCTTTGATTGGGCACTGCCTCTTAGTTTCTCTCCCTTTCTCTTCTCCATAACATTCTATCACCCATGCAGTGTGTTCAGAGGTTTGCGCATGCGCCGTCCATGCTCCGGGTGTCTCTGGCTCGGCGTCTCTATGTGTCAGGTGACTCGGACCTCCGATGTCATTAGTCACATGACGCGGGTGTCAGTGGCTCCCGGCCCCTCTGAACGGCGCATGCGCAATATTTTCTTTGACCGTGCTGCATTGGTATGCAATTACACATAGTAATGACTCCACCCCCTTCCGGCCCGTCAATCCCGGACTTCCGGTTCCCGTGTCTCAGTGTTTACGGTTAATACCGCTCACTATGACTGGCTAGTCACCCCTATTTAAACCTTCTAGTTCAAAGGATCCGTACCCCCTGATGAAGGTCCTCAGCGTCCGAAACGCGCGTCGGGGTGTGCTCCGCATTCTACCTCATCACCCTTATCAGGTAACATACGGCATTTCCATACCTTTCCCTGCTACAACATTTATTATATTACAGGTGGTCACATCCTTGTGCTCTTACTACCCCTTCCCTCTTCCCTCTCCCTTCCCTCCTTTTCGGGGTATTTGTTCATGAATTACATTGATGGTGCTTATTTTGGTAGTTATCCTTAGATATTATATTTATGCAATGATCTATATTTGCTCTTAACCATTATTATGCGTGGACATTTTATACTACCCTAAGTGCCTTATAGATATATGTAAATCAATTGTTGAGGCTTCCATTTATTATATATGACTGATGTGTGCATATATGCCTATGTAGGTGAGATGCTTCTTATATGTATATATATATATATTTTTTTTATGAATGCGGACACTCTTGTGCTTTTCTTACCACTGTAACCATAGTCGAATAAAGGTTTTTTATTATACCTTATGTGTCATATGATATATTTCTTTGGACATAACATTCGGCAATTTCTCTTGGTTGTTGCATGTTTAGCCGAATGGTCTGCCATTCGTTGTCCATATAGCACACATTCCTTCATCATCTGGATGTTTTATATTGACCAAACTTGTCTCTGATGAAACTCCAATACATGTGGCTATATCCTATGTGTCTGCATATACCCTATAACTGTATAGCAGAACCTCTCCTTTCTTAAGGGAATTTGTTGTTACTGTGGCCCTGCTCTATGTGTCTTTAATTTCTTAGTGGGGTTTTTCCTAAATTTGGTCAGCCGTTGGACTCACTGCATACCATATAACTGTATAGCAGACCCTCTCCTTTCTAATGGGAACATGTCTTATGTGGCGCCCCTGAGGGTTCAGTCGCCACAGAGATACTGCACCTCACCCCGAGGTGTGGTGTCTCCCTTCTCTCAGGTAAGGAGGGAGTGCTGCTCGGAACCCCAAACACCTGCTTCCAACACTACACTGCTCCAGGCAGGCTGGAGGGGCAACATGCAGAGCGCAGCTGCTGCGCCCTGACCCTGGCTGGAGTGGGGGGAACCCAAAGGTAGGGGGAACCAATAGTGTGTGTGGGTGGAGGAAGCAGATACAGGAAGCACTTAAACAGTAGATATAAAAGGGAAGCCATTACAGTGGTGGAGTTTAGTGAGGGCTGTTCAGAGGAACAGTCCGGGAGCAGAGGCTCAGCAAGAGCTCTGCTCCACAAGTTAGGGCCCAGGATAGAGGCCCCAGAGGGGAGCAGGGAGTAGGCTCCGTTCTAAGGAAAGGATCCCAGGGGGTACGGCATGTGCAGGACGGCACCCGTACGCCCCGCTCCTGCCAGGTGTCAGGAGGGATCGGTTGCTTCATTCTAATCTCCAGGGGGTCAGGTTGGTGCCGGATCCAACGTACAGGAAGGACTTCAGCATACCCGAGCGGGATTGAGAGTGGGCAGCGTAGGGAAGGACCAAGTGTGAAGACGGTCAAAGTAGGAACACGAGAAAGTGGGGTTCCGCCAGGCATTCCTGCTTGAAGAGGGATTGAACCCCTGTCTGGTGAATGCGGCGCGACGAGAGAGGCCTTCACCTGTAAAGTGCACTTGTGAATTGCCTAAGAACTGTAAGTAAAATCTTGGACGACTGCATCGAACAGCCTCTGACTGTTTCTTCACCGGCGCCATTCCTCCTCCCTCGCACTTCGACGCCCAGCGCACCATTCATCTATTTTACACTGCCCTGAGGCCCGCTCCACCTGTGGGGAGCCGTACCATCTTTAGCTGCCCTGACATCTGCCTCAGAGGACTGTTGCAGCGCTGGTGATCCTCACCAGACACCACAGGTGGCGTCACGAACTCTCTGAACTTTTTACTAATAAGTGATACCCCTTTGTGCACTGACCGCCCTGGGCCAGCCACCGTGATTCCACGGCCCTGGGGACGATTCACGTACTTGTTACTGTGTCCCTGCTCTATGTGTCTTTAAATTCTTAGTGGGGTTTTTCCCAAATTTGGTCAGCAGTTGGACTCTCTGCATACTCTATAACTGTATAGCAAACCCTCCCCTTTCTAATTGGAACATGTCGTATCTTGTTACTGCGGCCCTGCCCTGTATGTCTTTAAATTCTTAGTGGGGTTTTTCCTAAAATTGTCAGCCGTTGGACTCACTACATACCCTATAACTGTATAGCAGACCCTCTCCTTTCTAATGGGAACATGTTGTACCTTGTTACTTTGGCCCTGCTCCGTGTGTCTTTAAATTCTTAGTGGGGTTTTTCCTAAAATTGTCAGCCGTTGGACTCACTACATACCCTATAACTGTATAGCAGACCCTCTCCTTTCTAATGGGAACATGTTGTACCTTCTTACTTTGGCCCTGCTCCGCGTGACTTTAAATTCTTAGTGGGGTTTTTCCTAAAATTGTCAGCCGTTGGACTCACTGCATACCCTATAACTGTATAGCAGACCGTTTCCTTTCTAATGGGAACATGTCGTACTTTTTACTGTGACCCTGGTCTATGTGTCTTTAAATTCTTAGTGGGGTTTTTCCTAAAATTGGTCAGCCGTTGGACTCACTGCTTAACCTATAACTGTATAGCATACCCTTTCCTTTCTAATAGGAACATGTCATACTTGTTACTGTGGCCATGCTCAATGTGTCTTTAAATTCTTAGTGGGGTTTTTCCTAAATTTGGTCAGCCGTTGGACTCACTGCATACCCTATAACTGTATAGTAGACTCTCTCATATGTAATGGGAATTTTTCGTTACTGTGGCACTTATCTGTCTGTCTTTATATTCTTAGTGGCATTTCTTGTAAAATTGGTAAGCCGTTGGACTCACTGCATACCCTATAAATGTATAGCATACCATCTCCATTCTAATGGGAACATGTCGTACTTCTTACTGTGGCCCTGCTCTATGTGTCTTTAAATTCTTAGTGTGTTTTTTCCTAAATTTTGGTCAGCCTTTGGACTCATTGCATACCCTATAACTGTATAGCAGACTCTTTCCTTTCTTAATGGAACATGTCATGCTAGTTACTGTGGCTCTGCTCTTTGTGTATTTAAATTCTTAGTGGGGTTTTTCCTAAATTTTGCCAGCCGTTGGACTCACTGCAAACCCTATAACTGTATAGCAGATCCTCTCCTTTCTAATGGGAACTTGTCGTACTTGTTACTGTGGTCCTGCTCTATGTGTCTTTAAATTCATAATGGGGTTTTTCCTAAATTTGGTCAGCCTTTGGACTTACTGCATATGTAGCACCCTGAGGATTCGGCTGCTACAGGGGTATTACACCTCAAGCCAGAGGTGTGGTATTCCACTCCCGGGTAAGGATGGAGTGTGGAACTGAGCTCAGTAGGCTGCATGCACTACATACATCCCATTTCCGGGGGACAGATCAACGGTACTCCCACCAGTTTATGTGCAGGTACGATAGTGTCTGTCCCTGGCTGGAGTGGGAGGGGGGTGGAACATCCCAGTAGTGTAGGGGCAGATAGGGGGAGCAGTCTGGGTAAGGCTAGGAGCTCATTGGGTGCTGGTCACCTGAGCTCACACATAGAGGGAGTATATAAGGTGGGAACCATCTTAGATCAGGGTCAGACAGGCAGACAGCTACTAGTCAGTCTGTTGTAGAGGGTCAAGCAGTCCTGAAAGAAGAGAGAGAGGAGTCAGAAGGACCCAGAGGGGAAGAAGAGGGAACCCCAAGAGCCCAAATACAAGCAACAGGGTGAAGGGTTGGCACAAGGGTACCGGATCCCAAGCTGGTGGAGGGCACTAATCCTCAGCCAGAGACCGGAGGTTGTGGGCAGGATCTGCCACGACCCCCCACTAAATCCACCCGAAAGGCAGACCAAGTATATGGTCAGGGAACCAAGAAGAGGTGTACCCACCAAGGGAGCCGGACATAGGTGGATCCCTGGTGGGGAAGGCCAGAGAAAAGGAACGTCAGAAAGGGAGCTCAGGATCACGCTCCAGAATTACCTGGGGGTTGGCCGAGTCCAGGACCTGGTGGACGCAGCACGGCTCGGGCGGTCACTCAAGGCCGGAGTGACCAGAACAACAGCAGTAAGTAAAAACCCTGAACTGCACAGCCCGACTCTGAGTCTTAATACCACCCTCACTGCACCACCACAACCACCACCCTCTACAACTGACCCCCTGAGGCTATACCCCTCCCGTTGGGGGTTATACTACCAGAAGCTGCACACACACCACCAGCCTCAGCGGACCCTGCTGCAGCGGCGGCCGTATTGACCGCAAATCAACGGGTGGCGTAGTCGACACGAAAGAACATCCAGCAACATCTGTAGGACTGCCACACACTGAGCTTGACACCCTGGGCACGGACCGGGTCACCGCCACTCGGAGACTACAACCCCCATCTGATCCGGCTCTGGGTATCCCCCAAACAACACTGGCCCAGAGGGCGCGTCACATACATTATAAATGTATCACAGACCCTCTCCTTTTTAATGGCAATCTGTCGTACTTGTTACTGTGGCCCTGCTCTATGTGTCTTTAATGTCTTAATGGGGTTTTTCCCAAAATTTGGTCAGCCGTTGGACTCACTGCATACCCTATAACTGTATAGCAGACCCTCTCCTTTCTAATGGAAACATGTTGTACTTGTTACTGTGTCCCTGCTCTATGTGTCTTTAAATTCTTAGTGGGGTTTTTCCTAAATTTGGTCAGCCGTTGGACTCACTGCATACCATATAACTGTTTAGCAGACTGTCTCCTTTTTTATGGGAATTTGTCGTTACTGTGGCCCTGCTCCATGTGTCTTTAAATTTTAGTGGGGTTTTTCCTAAAATTGGTCAGCCGTTGGACTCACTGCATAACCTATAACTGTATACCAGACCCGCTCTCTTTTAATGGGAACATGTCGTACTTGTTACTGTGGCCCTGCTCTATGTGTCTTTAAATTCTTAATGGGGTTTTTCCTAAATTTGGTCAGCCGTTGGACTCTCTGCATACCATATAAATGTATTGCAGACTCTCTCCTTTCTTATGAGAATTTGTCATTGCTGTGTCCCTGCTCTATGTGTCTTTAAATTCTAAGTGGGGTTTTTCCTAAATTTGGTCAGCCGTTGGACTCACTGCATACCCTGTAACTGTATAGAAGACTCTCTCCTTTCTAATGGGAATCTTTCGTTACTGTGGCCCTGCTCTATGTGTCTTTAAATTCTTTGTGGGGTTTTTCCTAAAATTTATCAGCCGTTGGACTCACTGCATACCCTATAACTGTATAGCAGACCTTCTCCTTTCTAATGGGAACATGTCGTACTTGTTACTGTGGCCCTGCTCTATGTGTCTTTAAATTCTTAGTGGGGTTTTTCCTAAATTTGGTCAGGCGTTGGACTCACTGCATACCCTATAACTGTAAAGCAGACCTTCTCCTTTCTAGGAAACATGTCGTGCTTGTTACTGTGGCCCTGCTCTATGTTTCTTTAAAATCTTAGTTGGGTTTTTCCTAAAATTGGTCAGCAGTTGGACTCACTGCATAACCTATAAATGTATAACATACTCTCTCCTTTCTAATGGGAATTTGTCGTTACTGTGGCCCTGCTCTATGTGTCTTTAAATTCTTAGTGGGGTTATTTGTATAATTTGTCAGCCGTTGGACTCACTGCATATCCTATAACTGTATAGCAGACTCTCTTTATTCTAATGGGTATTTGTCATTACTGTGGCACTGCTCAATGTATCTTTAAATTTTTAGTGGGGTTTTTCCTAAATTTGTTCAGCCGTTGGACTCACTGCATACCCTATAACTGTATAGCAGAACCTCTCCTTTCTTAAGGGAATTTGTTGTTACTGTGGCCCTGCTCTATGTGTCTTTAATTTCTTAGTGGGGTTTTTCCTAAATTTGGTCAGCCGTTGGACTCACTGCATACCATATAACTGTATAGCAGACCCTCTCCTTTCTAATGGGAACATGTCTTATGTGGCGCCCCTGAGGGTTCAGTCGCCACAGAGATACTGCACCTCACCCTGAGGTGTGGTGTCTCCCTTCTCTCAGGTAAGGAGGGAGTGCTGCTCGGAACCCCAAACACCTGCTTCCAACACTACACTGCTCCAGGCAGGCTGGAGGGGCAACATGCAGAGCGCAGCTGCTGCGCCCTGACCCTGGCTGGAGTGGGGGCAACCCAAAGGTAGGGGGAACCAATAGTGTGTGTGGGTGGAGGAAGCAGATACAGGAAGCACTTAAACAGTAGATATAAAAGGGAAGCCATTACAGTGGTGGAGTTTAGTGAGGGCTGTTCAGAGGAACAGTCCGGGAGCAGAGGCTCAGCAAGAGCTCTGCTCCAGAAGTTAGGGCCCAGGATAGAGGCCCCAGAGGGGAGCAGGGAGTAGGCTCCGTTCTAAGGAAAGGATCCCAGGGGGTACGGCATGTGCAGGACGGCACCCGTACGCCCCGCTCCTGCCAGGTGTCAGGCGGGATCGGCTGCTTCATTCTAATCTCCAGGGGGTCAGGTTGGTGCCGGATCCAACGTACAGGAAGGACTTCAGCATACCCGAGCGGGATTGAGAGTGGGCAGCGTAGGGACGGACCAAGTGTGAAGACGGTCAAAGTAGGAACACGAGAAAGTGGGGTTCCGCCAGGCATTCCTGCTTGAAGAGGGATTGAACCCCTGTCTGGTGAACGCGGCGCGACGAGAGAGGCCTTCACCTGTAAAGTGCACTTGTGAATTGCCTAAGAACTGTAAGTAAAATCTTGGACGACTGCATCGAACAGCCTCTGACTGTTTCTTCACCGGCGCCATTCCTCCTCCCTCGCACTTCAACGCCCAGCGCACCATTCATCTATTTTACACTGCCCTGAGGCCCGCTCCACCTGTGGGGAGCCGTACCATCTTTAGCTGCCCTGACATCTGCCTCAGAGGACTGTTGCAGCGCTGGTGATCCTCACCAGACACCACAGGTGGCGTCACGAACTCTCTGAACTTTTTACTAATAAGTGATACCCCTTTGTGCACTGACCGCCCTAGGCCAGCCACCGTGATTCCTCCCAAAGAGTACCCCACGGCCCTGGGGACGATTCACGTACTTGTTACTGTGTCCCTGCTCTATGTGTCTTTAAATTCTTAGTGGGGTTTTTCCCAAATTTGGTCAGCAGTTGGACTCTCTGCATACTCTATAACTGTATAGCAGACCCTCCCCTTTCTAATTGGAACATGTCGTATCTTGTTACTGCGGCCCTGCTCTGTGTGTCTTTAAATTCTTAGTGGGGTTTTTCCTAAAATTGTCAGCCGTTGGACTCACTACATACCCTATAACTGTATAGCAGACCTTCTCCTTTCTAATGGGAACATTTTGTACCTTGTTACTTTGGCCCTGCTCCGTGTGTCTTTAAATTCTTATTGGGGTTTTTCCTAATATTGTCAGCCGTTGGACTCACTGCATTCACTATAACTGTATAGCAGACTCTCTCCTTTCTAATGGGAACATGTTGTACCTTGTTACTGTGGCCCTGCTCCGTGTGTCTTTAAATTCTTAGTGGGGTTTTTCCCAAATTTGGTCAGCCGTTGGACTCACTGCATACCCTATAACTGTATAGCAGACCCTCTCCTTTCTAATGGGAACATGTCGTATCTTGTTACTGTGGCCCTGCTCTGTGTGTCTTTAAATTCTTAGTGGGGTTTTTCCTAAAATTGTCAGCCATTGGACTCACTACATACCCTATAACTGTATAACAGACCCTCTCCTTTCTAATAGGAACATGTCGTATCTTGTTACTGTGGCCCTGCTCTTTGTGTCTATAAATTCTTAGTGGTGTTTTTCCTAAAATTGTCAGCCGTTGGACTCACTACATACCCTATAACTGTATAGCAGACCCTCTCCTTTCTAATGGGAACATGTTGTATCTTGTTACTTTGGCCCTGCTCCTTTGGCACCCTGCTGTGCATTGGTGCCACAGATCCTAGAGGGGTGCATTCACGGATTCCTCCACAAGAGGCCCTCATAGCATTCACACTCCTCCACCTTCCACCTCAGACCACCAGAGGGAGTCTGTTAGGGATATAAATAGGGAAGGTGGAGCTAGGCAGTCAGTCAAGTCTGTAAGCAGTCTAGAGAGAGTTCAGACTCATAGAGCTCAGACTAGTGAGCCAACTGCGTGCCGACGCCATAAGAGCGGTGAAGAGTAGCGAGGCCTACTGCCAGTGTGAAGCCTAGTGAGGGCCCCGAGCGGCCGAAGGCGAGTGGAGTAGCGAGCTACATAGGGGGCAGAGGAGCTTAGCCAGCTCACCCCAAAACCATTTACCGGACACCGGGTCCGTGTCTGCAAGGATCTCTAGGACTAGCAGAAACAACCGGAACCCACTGACGAACTATATGTCCCAGGAACACCAGAAGCTGACCGTTATCCCAGGGTCAGGAATCACAGAGGCCCAAGTGACCAGGGAGTGTGATCTCCATCAGAAGGCCCTACCACCAGGTCAGCCGGTGCAAGACAGAGACCAAGTTAGGCCTAGCTTCAGGCAGGTCATAAACTTATCAGGAAAAGGCAAGAAACTGGAGGCCCCACACCCGCTCACTGGGGAGAGTCCTGAAATGCACCCTTCACCCTACAGTGCCCTGGATCGTGCCTGAAGCACCACCAGTAAAGGTACTGAAGTGAACTGTTGTGATTGTGCCTATTCTTCCTCTGTCCCGGCTGGGTCCTCTCTATCCTGCAACCCTCCTCTTACCCTGCCCTGAGGCCCCGCTCCACCTGTGGGGAGCCGCACCAACTAAGCTGCCTGATCACTGGCCTCAGAGGACTGTAGCAGCACTGGTGATCCTCACCAGACACCACGGGTGGCGTCATGAACTTTCCCCTATCCCATACACCTTTTCCCCATTCCTTTGCTTTTAAAAGTGACCCCAGGGTACGGGCTCGGGAGCCGGCCACCGCGACATCCCCAAAAACTAACAGCAAGGCCCGGGCGCCGAGTAGCCATCCCCATCCCCTGGGCGCATCAACTCTTCCTGGCGTCACGAACAGGATTCCGTGCCCGCTGCAACAACGGAGTGTTGTGCCCATTGCCACCGGGTACTGTGCGCCTTTAATCAAAACTGTTTATTTAACTGTGACGAAGATCGCCGCCAATGTTGTGCCGCCGAGCAGGAAGAAGGGCGTAACCGCGGGAAACTGAGAGGTGTACCTGCTGAAGCCCGTGAAGCCCCGGACATGCCCCGCGCCTCAACGTCAAACCAGGAAGCGCCAGGTCCTGAAAGGAGGCCCGTTGAGTGCTCTGACGTAGGACGCAAGCGACGCAAGGTCCTGAAGGAAGACCGTCACCTGCGGAGCTGCGGCCTACCAGAAGAAAAGAAAGAAGGTAGGCCACGGTTCGCTAGGGGGGCGCCAGAATGTCCGATGAACAGCACAACACCGGAGTACCGTTTAACCGCCCTGATGTTCAACCAGCACTCGGCGCCGAGCAGGCCGAAGCAGCCGCTCCACCAGCAGGGCTTCTAACCCTGTCATACCCATGGCCCTACCGTACATCCCTGGAGCGAAGTGGCAAACCAGATACCCTGTCTGGGTTCAAAAGGAAAATATGCGGTATACTGGACATGTACTCTATGACAGGCAAGCAAAGAGCCGCTGTTGTATTGGGACAATTGACTGGTGCTGCGGAGCGAGAAGTTGAAACCTGGTCGGCTGAAGACCAGGAGTCAGTGTCCGCAATCTTTAAAAAGTTACAGGCTGTCTTTGAGGATCGTACTGAGACGGAACTCCAGATAAAGTTCTACAACTGCTCTCGGCAACCGGAGGACAGTGTTTGGGACTATGCCTGGCATTTACAAGGGACCCTGCGAGCTCTGAAACAGGTTAGTCCAACCAGCATCAATAATGAAAATAAAATGCTGAAGGAACAGTTTATCCGGGGACTGAGGTCTCAAGAGGAGAGCAGGACTGTGTGTTGGTGGTCCCTGGATCATCCAGATGCCACCTTTGACACCCTTAAGGACATGGCTATAAAAGGACTGCATCCCCTGGAAACAACTGCTATCCAATGTTACCAGGGTGGTGCCACCCCAGTGCCTGCAGCGTCCACCTTTTCCCTGGTGGCTGCTGAAGCCAAGGTGCAAGCAACGTCCCCTAGTGAGCTGGACAGCCTGCGCTCTGAAGTGCGTCAGTTGAGCAAAACCCTGACCACTGTACTGAGTGCCCTGCAGCTGCGGACGGAGCCCGAGGCAGAAGGAAGGATCCTGCTAGCCGACAGCCCTGAGGATGTCCCCTGGATGAGAAGGAGGAGGAGGACAACGCCACCCCCTGGAAGGACCAGCGACCAACGCTGCCCGCCGAAGGACCCTGTCTGCCACCGCTGCCACAAGACAGGTCACACCGTCCAGAGCTGTCCTTTAAACAAGCAAACCCTGGGGCCGAGGGCCGACACCCAGGAGTAGACCCCCCAGGCCCATCAAACTGGTACCACAGGTTCGTGGGAGGAAGACTTTTCCTGTCCATTGTGCTGGACGGCATCGCGACACCCGCTCTGCTGGACACAGGATCTCAGTTAACCATCATGCCTGATGTCCTCTACAAAAGGTTCTGGTCATAGACGAACTTCACCCACCAGATCCAAATCTTTCCGTCTATGCCTCAAATGTCCTCCCCATTAACCTAGTCGGGGTTAAGGATGTGGCAGTAAAGGTGGGAAGAGTGGAACTGAAGGACCAGGGACTAATTGTAGTAGAGACTAATCCTGATGATACAAACTTGTATATGGTACTTGGCACTAATATTGTTAGTAACTGTTTGGGAGAAGTGTTGTTCTTGCTCCAACAGATAGCTGACACTGCCAGATCAGGGCAGAGAAGGGCGCTGCAGAAAGAGATCCGAGCCTTTATGTACCAGCAACAGGTAAAGCTAACCGGCGGTGAATTTGGTAATGTACGGGTGACAGACCCAGTACCCATTGTGATTCCCCCGATGAGTGAAATGCTGATTTGGTGTAGAGCAGCAATAGGTCTCAAAGGACGGAGCTACCAGGCGGTAGTAGAGCCCCTTAGCTCGGAGCATAGACCTATACTCTTGACTTCCAGAGGGGTAGTGGATGTACGCAATGGGAGGGTGCCCGTACGCCTCCTAAACTATGGGGAGGACGAGGTTAGATTACCACGCTATGCCACTGTTGCCAAATTGTACACAGTAAATAACAACTCCATACACACGGCGGAGTCCTTAACCTCACCAGACGAAGTGGAGGATAATGACCCGGCAACCCAGGTGGAGGATTGGTGTCAACAGCTCCATGTTGGGACAGACACCACTCCTGCCCATCAGTGGCAGGGTGTACACCGGGTGGTACAGGAATACGAGCAGGTATTCAGTAAGCACCCACTTGACTTTGGGAGGATTAAAGGGGTTCAACACCATATCCCCACCGGTGACTATCCACCCATCAAAGAACGCTACAGGCCTATACCACCAGCACACTACCAGAAGGCGAAGTAGATGTTGCACGACATGAAGAAGGCAGGGGTAGTAAGGGATAGTTTTAGTCCCTGGGCAGCTCCCCTAGTTCTAGTCAGGAAAAAGGACGGAAGCATGAGAATGTGTGTAGATTACAGACAAGTAAATCGCATTACACATAAAGATGCATACCCTTTACCACGTATAGAGGAATCCCTGGCTACCTTAAAGTCTGCAAATTACTTCTCCACCCTTGACCTCACTAGTGGGTACTGGCAAGTAGCTGTTGCTGAGGAGGATCGGGAGAAGACGGCCTTCACCACCCCGATGGGACTCTGCGAGTTCAATAGTATGCCGTTTGGACTCTGCAATGCCCCCGGAACATTCCAGAGATAGATGGAGTGCTGCCTGGGACACCGCAACTTCGAGACTGTACTGCTATACCTGGACGACGTGATAGTGCACTCCAAAACATATGAGGACCACTTGAAGCACTTGGCGGAGGTATTTGAATCATTGTCCCGGTATGGGATGAAGCTGAAGCCCTCAAAGTGCCACCTGCTCAAGCGAAGGGTACAGTACCTGGGGCACATCGTTAGTCCAGAGGGAGTAGCACCAGACCCGGAGAAGGTCACTGCCATCCAGAAATGTCCGGAGCCGAAGAGCCTCAAGCAGGTACGTCAGTTCCTGGGACTAGTCGGGTATTACCGGAGTTTTGTGAAGGACTATACTAAGAAAGCGGCGCCTCTGCAAGACCTCCTGGTAGGACAGTCCCCCAGAGGCAGAAATTGCCCATTCAAGTGGGGTAAGGAGCAGGCTGAATCCTTTAATGTGATGAAGGAGATCCTGACCGGCGAAGAGATCCTAGCCTACCCTGACTACAGCCAACCGTTCCTGCTGTACACTGATGCCAGCAACGAAGGATTAGGAGCTGTACTGAGTCAGAAGCAGAATGGCAAAGAGAAGGTGATCGCCTATGCGAGCAGGAAGCTCCGCCCGACCGAGAGGAACCCAGAGAACTATAGCAGCTTCAAGTTGGAGTTCCTGACCCTGGTCTGGGCCATCACCGAGCGGTTCAAGCACTACCTAGCCTCCAGTAAGTTCATTGCCTTCACTGATAACAACCCCTTGACTTATCTGGAGACAGCCAAGCTAGGAGCCATGGAACAATGATGGATGGCTAGGCTGTCAAACTACCAATTCACTATTAAGTACCGGGCGGGTCGCAAGAACGCCAATGCCGATGCCCTGTCCAGGATGCCTCACCAGTCGGACACTGAAGAAGAAGTGAATGACTTGGAAGAGATTGAACTACCTGCCTTTCATCGGAATGGAATGGTCCACGAGCAACGAGCCTCCAGGAGGCAACGTGGTAAGACGTTAAACCCCCTGCCTCACCACAGCTGGAAGGAGACCCAGGACAGCGACCCGGTTGTCAGCCGTATCAAGGAACTGATAACCCAGGAAGATTCCTCCCTGGAGAAGGAAGCATCTCTCCAAACCAAGCAGCTGTGGAGTGAGAAGAGCCAGCTGTTCATCTATCGAGAGAAGCTGTGCCGGAGGTACGTCAACCCCAAAACCCATGAGATGGTAAGGCAGATAGTGGTGCCCAAGACAGACATCCAGATGGTGTTGGAGGCCTACCACGATCAGGCGGGGCACTTTGGCTGGAAGAAGCTAGAAACCCTGCTGAAGTGTCGGTTTTATTGGGTAGGAATGCGCAGTTCCATTGAGAGGTGGTGCCGGAATTGTGGACCATGTAGCCTCAGAAGAAAAGACTACAGCAGCCAGAAGGCACCCCTGCAACCCATCAAGATGACTCGTCCCCTGGAGATCGTGGCCCTGGATCATGTCAAGCTGTCACCCAGCAGGTCAGGATATTCCTATGCCCTGACCATGGTGGATCACTACTCCTGGTTCCTGCTGGTCACCTCCGTCAAGGATCTGACGGCAGAAACTGCGGCGAAGACATTTCAGGCGTACGTCTTCAGGCCCCATGGATACCCGGAGCAGGTTCTGACAGATCAATGCTCAGCCTTTGAAGCCGAACTGTTCAAGGAGTTCTGCCATTTGTACGGGTGTAAAAAGATCCGGACTACACCTTACCATCCCCAAACCAACGGTCTCTGTGAAAAGATGAATAACATCGTCATCGACCTGCTGAAGACCTTACCACAATCAGTGGCCAGACCTACTACCTGACCTGGTAGATCTGTACAACCACATACCTGTGAGTTCCACCAATTGTACTCCAGCTTATCTCATGTGAGCAAGACCCGGGAAGTTGCCCATGGACCTGGAGCTTGGTGTCGTAGAACCAGAAGCAGATATGTCCACTGAGGACTGGGACACGACCAGATAGGAGCAGTACAGAAGAGTACAGGCCTGTGTCGAAGACAGTCTCACTCGGGTGAGGGACAAGCAGGAAGCCCACTACAATAAAAGTGCGCCCGCAGAACCCTTCACACCAGGAGAAGTCGTGTTAAAGAGAAAAAGGAGAAACCACAAACTTGATGGCCAGTGGGAGAGAGAACCCTACATTGTGTTAAATTCAAGATTTGATAACAAGAAGACCTGTTTGATTAGCAAAGACGGAGGAATAACGACTGCAACGGTATCTAGAGACCATCTGAAGTTGTGTCCAGACCTGCTAAAGCCCCAAGAAGAAGTGCCTCTCACCGTACCGGAGGAGCCTAAAGAAGCAGTACTCCATACTGACTTAGGAGATTTCCCGGGAGATTGGCCTCAACTAGGAGGAGCAGTAATAATCCCTGTGATCCACTTCTTTCAACAGCCAGAAGACCCTCCACAGCAAGTAGAGCCTGTAAATGCTTCAGAAGAGCCTGCTCAAGAAGAATCCCCAGAAGAAGGATCCCCGGTTGGAGCAGAACAAGAAGGCCCAACCAATGGTATATTTGTCAGTCCTGTAGAGAGGTTAAGGCAACCCTGCAGTTCCCCAACACTTAGAACTGACAGAATGGGAGGTAGTGCAAATACTAGTGCCTCACGCATCCCAGTACCACATAGGTCGACACATAGCACACGAGGTCAGACCCCTGTCAGATACAGAGAGTAAAGCAGGAAACTCTGACAGTGTAGATAGTTGCCCTTGGGGTATTATATTGTGTATTTTCGTGTATATGTATCTATTAACTTGTGTTTTGCCTTATAATGGACAATCTAAGTGAAATGGACACTTTTCTTGTTTGCCTCTAACTACCCGTCAGGGTACATTCAGAACTCTGTGGCTGAGGACTACGTGCAGCCCAAAAACTGCTTCTTGTAAATAATTGCACTCCCTGGAGTGCCCCTTTAGGTGACCTCAGAAGAAAAACCTGTCTGGTGTGGCACTAACGGAGGTCCAACTCAGGATCGCCATGCCCTGCAGCCACCCCAGGGCCTACGTGGAGGGTTTGCTTTGGACAGGTCCCTCAAGCTACCAAGTACTCTAACCCGTGAGATGGACATCCTGTCGGGGAACCTCACCGGAAGAGACTTGAATTCTGGGGTTGCTTTTTGAAATGTACATACCTATTTATTATTTATAATGTTTTATATGTAACGTTCAAGCAGAGTGCCTTCCATAAAGGGAAGAGTTATTGTTATTGTTGTTATAAAAAGTACTTCAGTCCGGGAGTACTGAGCTTTGCTGGGGGGGAATGTGTGCTGTGCATTGGTGCCACAGATCCTAGAGGGGTGCATGGACGGATTCCTCCACAAGAGGCACTCATAGCATTCACACACCTCCACCTTCCACCTCAGACCACCAGAGGGAGCCCGTTAGGGATATAAATAGGGAAGGTGGAGCTAGGCAGTCAGTCAGTCAAGTCTGTAAGCAGTCTAGAGAGAGTTCAGACCCATAGAGCTCAGACTAGTGAGCCAACGGCATGCCGACGCCATAAGAGCGGTGAAGAGTAGAGATGAGCGTTGTTCTACTCGAACTGTTCGCCAATCTCAAATTCGAGCTGTTTTGGGCGGTGTTCGAGCCGGTCGGCGAACACGAACAATTTGAGAAAAATTCGGCTGTTCGAGGTTATGTTCGATAACTGTTCGTGCACCAAAATCATAACTGGATTTTTTCTCAGTAATGATGAAAATTAATGTTAATACGCAGTTTGAGTGTACAGCGGGGCGGGGGGAGGGGCAGGGGATGGATCTCTGCAGGAACAATGAAGATCTCCATTTTTTTTTCTCTTTCCCGCATTTGCAGTGGGGAGGTGCAATCTGTCAGCCTATCAGCAGCGCACACACGGAGCGAAGTGCTTTTTTTCACACAAGCAAGGGCATGTGTGATTGGCAGTGTATGTCACATGTCCTTGCCCTATAAGACCAAGCCATTTTCCCCGTCGCCACCATTTTCTCACTGCTGCAGCTGCGTGTTAGACGGCACCGCTGTTGCTGTGTGCGCTATACCTTGTTAATTTCAAGCCAATTTTCGCACAAATATACAGATAGCTTGGGAGTAGGGAATAGTTGTGATTGCAGTCCTTTTAAGGACTAGGTTACAGCATTTCCTACGACTTTTATCAGGCACGTCTGTGCTCTTAAATAGATAGATTGTGGGAGTAAAGACTAATTGTAATTGGAGTCCTTTTCAGGACTAGGTTACATCAGTTCCTATCAGTTTTTGCCAGGCAGGTCTGTGCCAGTGCTGTGCAAGTTTTTTTCACAGCATTTGGCTGAATCTAGCAAAGCTAATCCTTTTTGGCCTATTGCAGAGTGTGCCTATCTGTGTTGCAAGATATACCACCTGTGTATAGAATACCAATTTTTTTACTGCACCTAGTGAAGTAAAATCTTTTGGGCATAGCATCATTCTATTAGTCCATCTATACTGACCTCCATCAGGTTGCAAACTGAATATAATTTTTTTCTGCATCTAGCTCTGAAAAAATATTTGGGCTTCTAGCGGTGTGTGGGACTTGGTCTATTAGTCCATCTATACTGACCTCCATCAGGTTGCAAATTAAAAATAATTTTTTTCTGCATCTAGCTCTGAAAAAATATTTGGGCTTCTAGCAGTGTGTGGGACTTGGTCTATTAGTCCATCTATACTGACCTCCATCAGGTTGCAAATTAAAAATAATTTTTTTCTTCATTTATCTCTGAAAAAATATTTGGGCTTCTAGCAGCGTGTGGGACTTGTTCTATTAGTCCATCTATACTGACCTCCATCAGGTTGCAAATTAAAAATAATTTTTTTCTGCATCTAGCTCTGAAAAAATATTTGGGCTTCTAGCAGTGTGTGGGACTTGGTCTATTAGTCCATCTATACTGACCTCCATCAGGTTGCAAATTAAAAATAATTTTTTTCTGCATCTAGCTCTGAAAAAATATTTGGGCTTCTAGCAGTGTGTGGGACTTGGTCTATTAGTCCATCTATACTGACCTCCATCAGGTTGCAAATTGAATAAAAAAATTTTCTGCATCTAGCTCTGAAAAAATATTTGGGCTTCTAGCGGTGTGTGGGACTTGGTCTATTAGTCCATCTATACTGACCTCCATCAGGTTGCAAATTAAAAATAATTTTTTTCTGCATCTAGCTCTGAAAAAATATTTGGGCTTCTAGCAGTGTGTGGGACTTGGTCTATTAGTCCATCTATACTGACCTCCATCAGGTTGCAAATTAAAAATAATTTTTTTCTTCATTTAGCTCTGAAAAAATATTTGGGCTTCTAGCAGTGTGTGGGACTTGTTCTATTAGTCCTTCTATACTGACGTCCAGCAGGTTGCAAATTGAATATAATTTTTTTCTGCATCTAGCTCTGAAAAAATATTTGGGCTTCTAGCGGTGTGTGGGACTTGGTCTATTAGTCCATCTATACTGACCTCCATCAGGTTGCAAATTAAAAATAATTTTTTTCTGCATCTAGCTCTGAAAAAATATTTGGGCTTCTAGCAGTGTGTGGGACTTGGTCTATTAGTCCATCTATACTGACCTCCATCAGGTTGCAAATTAAAAATAATTTTTTTCTGCATCTAGCTCTGAAAAAATATTTGGGCTTCTAGCAGTGTGTGGGACTTGGTCTATTAGTCCATCTATACTGACCTCCATCAGGTTGCAAATTAAAAATAATTTTTTTCTGCATCTAGCTCTGAAAAAATATTTGGGCTTCTAGCAGTGTGTGGGACTTGGTCTATTAGTCCATCTATACTGACCTCCATCAGGTTGCAAATTGAATAAAAAAATTTTCTGCATCTAGCTCTGAAAAAATATTTGGGCTTCTAGCGGTGTGTGGGACTTGGTCTATTAGTCCATCTATACTGACCTCCATCAGGTTGCAAATTAAAAATAATTTTTTTCTGCATCTAACCCAGCCAATAGTTTTGGCCTAATACCACAGTTTGGCCACTCAGCTCTGCTCGGTTACCATCCATTGTTTTTTTGTGCAAACAACTCCAGAGTTGTGAATTAGTTAACCACCAAAATGAGTGGAAAAAGGCCTGCTGCTGGTGGAAAGGGGAATAGGCGTGTTGGGAAGGGGAAAAAAGGTTGTGTCCGTGGGGTAGGTGCAGAAGAAAGACCATCTTCCAGCCAAACTAAAATGTCTACTTCTTTTAGCGGACAATGTGATAAGATCCCTTTCTTACGGCCACGCCAATCGCTACAAATTCCAGATGAGGCACAAAAACAGCAGGTGCTTCAACGGATATCAAGTGCTCCTTTAAGTGGGCTCTCCTCCACATCAACTTCAACATCACAAATACTCCAGTCCTCAAAGGTGTCACCCAAATCGCACTTGCTTCCTCACAGCTCCCAAATCTCCAGCTGCCCGTCTGAGTATGAGGTAGAACAGATGGTTGAGTCTGCAGAGCTGTTTACTCATACTATAGCCTGGGAATCAGAGGTCGACTCCAGCGCTTCTGTGAATCCAGACGAGGAAATGATCTGCACTGATGCCCAGAATCTTTATGAGTCGGATCCAGGACCAGACGCAGAAGGTTCTGACCATAATGTAGACCCTCATTCCCAAACTGTAACTCCTGTTGGTGGAGACAATGAGGAAGACGATGATAAGACTCAAATACCTGATTGGAGCGACAACTTTAGTTTTTTGTCAGGGCAGGAACAGGTTGGCTCTGAGGACGACGGGTGTGATAACGCACAGGGTGATGATGATGAGGTCGGAGATCCCACTTACTGTCAACCCACAGTCAGCCAAGAGATGAGGTCAGCAGAGGAGGTGGAGGAAGATGCTAGTGACGACGAGGTCAGGTTGCGCCTTCCTGGACAGAGACGTAGTACTGGAAGCACGTCAACAACTGCATCCTCAAACACAACTCTGCCTCTCACCACAAGTCGTGGTGGCTCTTCAGGTCGCATGGGTGCTAAGCCTTGCATAGCCTGGGCATTTTTTCAGATCGATAAAGATGACCCAACTCGTGTTATCTGTAACATTTGTCAGCAAAAGCTAAGTAGAGGCCAAAAAATACATAGTTTGAGTACTTCATGCATGAACCGGCACATGGACATGAAGCATAAGTTGCAGTGGGAAGCTCAGTGTGCTACAATGCGGTCTAGCCGGCCGGGCCAACCACCGTCTGCCATATCTTGTGCATCCGCGGCCTCTTCATCCTCTGTGACTGGGGGGACAGCAGTCACACCTGTTTTGGGGCGCAGACCTGCCACCTCTTTACCCGCAACAGCCAGCGTGATTGGCAGGTCATCATTTTCTTTGGAGGTGGTAACACCAGCTGGTCTTGAGCGCTGTCCGACATCGATAGCACCACCTTTGGATCAAGGCAACCTAACATGTCCGCCTGCATCTTCCTCACAGACCGGCAGTTTGCCGGGGACACCCTTATCAACCCCGTCTAAGCACAATAGCCAGCCCTCGGTCCCTCAGATGTGGACAAGTAAAAGACCATTTCCTCCTAGCCATGAGAAAGCTAAGAGGTTGAATTTCACCATCTGCAAGCTCTTGGCTACAGAAATGCTGCCTTTCCGCCTGGTGGACACAGAGGATTTTTGAGACCTTATGTCCGTCGCAGTGCCCCAGTACCAGATGCCCAGTCGGCACTACTTCTCAAAGAAAGGTGTGCCTGCGCTCCACCAGCATGTCGCACACAACATCACCGCTTCTTTGAGAAACTCTGTGTGTGACAGGGTGCATTTCACCACAGACACTTGGACGAGTAGGCATGGACAGGGGCGTTACATGTCGCTGACTGGGCACTGGGTAACTATGGTGACAGCAGGACAAGGGGCTGCTGTCCAAGTCTTGCCGTCCCCACGAGTTGTGCGTCAATCCTCTTTATGTCATTTTTCCTCCACTGCTTCTGCCTCCTCAACCTCCTCTCGGTCTTCCACCTGCACCCAAAGCCTGTCTGGTCATGCCACAAGCTTTCTAACTGCGCAGAAGGGATCCTGCACACCTCCTTACTATGCTGGCAGTAGGGCTCAACGTCATCAGGCGGTTTTTACATTGAAATGTCTGGGAAATGTGAGTCACACAGCTGAGGAGTTGTGGTCAGCTCTGGAGAACCAATTTCATGAATGGTTGTCTCCACTGGACCTGAAACCAGGGAAGGCCGTGTGCGACAATGCTGCAAACCTGGGTGCGGCCCTTCGCCGGGGCAATGTCACACATGTGCCTTGTATGGCTCACGTGTTGAACCTGGTTGTCCAGCAATTTTTAGCCCACTATCCCAGACTAGATGGCCTTCTGCAGAGGGCACGGTCGCTGTGTGCTCACTTCCGCCGTTCGCATCCCGCAGCTCATCGACTTACATCTCTACAGAAGTCGTTGGGCCTGCCACTTCACCGGCTAAAATGCGATGTGCCTACCCGGTGGAATTCAACTATGCACATGTTGCAGCGACTGTGGCAGCACCGACAAGCCCTGGTGCAATACGTTCTGACGTATAGCCTGGGCCAACGAGATTCAGAGGTGGGGCAAATCACGCTGGAGGAGTGGTCTCAGATCAGGGACCTATGCACCCTTCTGCACAGTTTTGAAATGGCGACGAAGATGTTTAGTGCTGACGATGCCATTATCAGCATGACTATTCCGGTGATTTACATGCTGGAGCACATGTTAAACAGAATTCGGAGTCAGGTGGTGGCACAAGAGGAGGTGGAGGAAGTAGAGGAGGAGGAGTTGTATGCGGAAGGGCTAACATCTGCAAGGTCCAGACGGTCGGCAGCACCAAGGCGGCAGGCATGTGAGGGTGGGGGAGATGATTTTACCAGGGCGCATGGTAGCAGCCAAACTAGTGAGGAAGGTGCAGGAGCCCAGGAAGAAGTGGAGGACGAACTGATGGAAGACTCATCAGATGAGGGAGACCTTGATCACATTTCTGTTGTGCGAGGTTGGGGGGAGAGGACAGAGTAAGGAAGCATGATTGTTACCTCGTCACCAACACAACAGGGACTTGGTGCTCCTGGATGCGCAACACACATGAGTGCCTTCTTGCTGCACTACCTGCAACATGACCCTCGAATTGTGAGAATTAGAAATAATCCTGACTACTGGGTTGCCACACTGTTAGATCCCCGGTACAAAAGTAAATTTGCAGAAATTATTCCTGCCATAGAAAGGGATGCACGCATGCAGGAGTATCAGCAGAGACTGTTGCAGAATCTTACATGTGCTTTTCCACAAAATACCAGTGGTGCACGTAGTGAATCTCACAGTTCCAACTTGCCAACCGTGGGACCGTCAAGTGTTCAGCACTCAAACCGTAACAGAACCACAGTATCTGCTGGTAACATCAATTTTGCGGAATCATTTCACCACTTTTTTAGCCCATCCTTTGCAAGGCCACAGGAGACAAGAAGTCTGACACATAGTCAACGCCTAGAGACGATGGTACAGGAGTATCTCCAAGTAAACATTGAAGCCACGACTGTGTCACTGGACCCTTGCTCTTTTTGGGCTTCCAATCTGGATAAATGGCCGGAGCTAGCCACTTACGCCTTGGAGATCTTGTCATGCCCCGCAGCCAGCGTTCTGTCTGAACGTGTGTTCAGCGCTGCTGGTGGTGTGCTGACAGATAAGCGCACGCGGCTCTCCACTGATAATGTAGACAGACTCACGTTCATAAAGATGAACAAATCATGGATCCGAAACGACTTTTCTACCCCTGTGTCATCCTGGGGAGAGTAAAAGCTTGATGATTGGTTAAAATCACCCTACCAACCGTTTTAAGCTTTCAAATTACTAATCATGTTTATCTGTATCTTGACTGGAAAATAATTTGGGCTTTGTAGCAGTGTGCAGCACTGATCCTATTAGGCCATCTATAATAAGCTTCACCAGATTTAAAATTAAAAATAATTTTTAGCTGCATCTAGCCCGGAATATAATTTTGGGGCTCCGAGATGCGCAAGACACATAAGTGCCTTCTTGCTGCACTACCTGCAGCATGACCCTCATATTGTCAGAATTCGAAGTAATCATGACTACTGGGTTGCCACACTCTTAGATCCCCCAAACTTTTCGATCAACCTTTTCATTTTAATAAAGACCAAAAAAATGGTCATTTTTGAAATTATAAGCATTAGCAGGTTGTTAGAAACTGAAATCAAACAGTTTTCAACTCAAAACTTTATTCTAGGTGATGCTACATTTTCACATTGGACCCCTTGTTCGAAAGGAGCTTCTGAACTCTCTCGTCCATTGAATTTGTCAGGTTTTGGATGGTTTCTGCTTCAATTGTTTTGCATGAGGACAGAATACCCTCCCAGAGCTGTTGCTCTGCCTCCCGCCATCATAGACACTCCTTTTAATGATGCTCCAAAGGTTCTGAATGGGGTAGAGGTCAGGGGAGCATGGGGGTCACACCCTAAGTTTGTCCCCTTTTATGCCCATATCAGCCAGAGATGCAGATGTTTTATGTGCAGCATGAGATGGTGCATTATCATGCAGAAAAATGATCTTGCTGTGAAATACACGGTTCTTCTTCTTGAACCATGGCAGGAAGTGCTGTTTGAGAAAATCCACATACATTATGGAGTTCATCTTTAGCGCCTTCAGGGATCCTAAAGGGGCCGACAATCTCTCTCCCCATGATTCCAGCCCAAAACATTACTCCACCTCCTCCTTGTTGGCGCTGTAGCCGTGTTTGCGTGGGGTGTCCATCAACCAGCCATCCTCCACTCCATTCATCTGGACCATCGAGCGCTGCACGGCACTCATCCGTGAACAAAACAGTTTTGAAATCAGTCTTCATGTAATGTTTGGCCCACTGGAGCCGTTTCTGCTTGTGTGAAGTGGATAGAGGAGGTCGACAGGATGGCGTATGCACAGCTGCAAACCTCTGAAGGACCCTGCATCTTGTTGTTCGGGGGACGTTGGAGGCACAAGCAGCTTCAAAAACTTGTCTGCTGCTATGACAAGGCTTTTTTGCCGCTGCTATTTCAACCTGACGTAATTGCCTGTAGGAAAGAGTCCTCAATTTGCCCTTATCAGCACGCACACGTGTGTACTGTGAATCAGCTACATACTTCTTGATTGCCAAGACACTTCATCCTGATCATCGCACAATGTTGATTGTAGTCATGCCTTGACCTAAACACTCCACAATTTGTTGCTTCTCAGCAGCCGACACATCCTTTTTCTTTCCCATTTTGGCAGAAAATGTAGGCTGCTTAATAATGTGAGAGAGCCTTCTTAAGTAGTCTTGCCTTTCATTGGACACACCTGCCAAACTAATTAGCACAGGTGTCTGCAATTGCTTACAGTGATATAAAGAGCCCTGACACACATCACCATCAATGAGTTTAACTGACAAACAAACAAATTCTTCCCTTATCACTCCTAAACACTTTTTGCATAATAATTTGGAACGCGGTGTACATGTGCTTTTCCACAAAACACCAGTGGTTCACGTAGTGAATCTTACAGTTCTAACTTGCCAACCGTGGTCTGTATGGAATTGTTCAATAAAGGGCCCAAAATTAAGATAACATAGATGGGAGAGGTCTCTATGAATAGGAATTCCTAAGTATTTGATACCCTGTGAGGGCCAGGCAAAGGGAAAGTTGGACTGGATGGAATCCTATATGGATTTAGGGAGGGAGACATCAAGGGCCTCAGACTTCGCTGCATTGATTTTAAAATTTTACCATGTAACAAAGTGATCTATTTCAGCCATAACAGCAGGGATGGATATATGTGATTGAGTGATATATACTAGGACATCATCAGCAAATAGAGAGCACTTGTACTCGGTGCCTCCCACCTCAATCCACCTAATATTGGGGTTATGGCGAATTGATGAGAGCAGGTGCTCCGTCACTAGGATGTATAAGAGAGGGGACAGAGGACATCCCTGCCTTGTCCCATTGGTGATTGTGAAAGGTGATGAAAATGTTCTGACGCACCCCCTGGGCCTTGGGACACCCGGAGCTGGACCCTTTTTGGTGGATGCTGGTGGTTGTAGTCTTCGTGGCGGCGATCCGGTTCCGTGGCTCAGGGCGGTCAAACCAGTGGCGGAACTATTTATGTGGTTTTGATGTTTAAATGTCCGACTACGCCACCCGTGGATTGCGGTCAGAGTGAACCGCCGCTACAGGGCAGACCGCTAAGGCTGGTGTTGTGGGTGCAGCAGAGCGTAGCATAACTCCCCACGGGAGGAGTATAGCCTCAGGGCAGTGTATGCGGAGGATGGGGGTGATGGTGCAGGGCAGCAGCAGTAACGACACGGAGTCAGTGATGCAGTTCAGGGCCTTTACTCACAGTTCTTATTATCCAGACCACGTCTGCAGGTAACGGCTGCCCGCGTCGTACTGTGCTCACCAGGTGAGGGGCTCAGACAACTCCCAGATAACTTTGGAGCGCTTCACAGGACCCCCTTTGTGTGTCCTTTGTCTGGCCTTTCTTACCAACACTTCTGTCCGGCTGCCTCGGGCCTCCTCTTGGTAAACTTGGCGCCAGTTTCCCTGACCCTATGTGGTGCCTTCCTAGCGGGTGGAGCAAGGGGCTGCGCCACATAAAATGTCAGAGCCTCCGGTTTCTAGCTGAGGGTCGTTTCCTGCCTCCACTAGTTCGGGGACCGGTCTCCCCCTTTGGCCTGACCCCTCCACGCAGGTGGATTCGGGCGTGCGGTGGCGACTCGCCCGTCCGCACCCCTGGGATCCCTTCATTCCTCGTTCCTGGAGCCTTCTCCGCTCCTCTTCCTTCCTTCTCCCTCTTGCAGGCCTGGGCCTCTGTTACTAGGCCCGCCTCCGGAGCAGAGCTCATGCAGAGCCCCTGCTCCCTGCCACTTCTGCTCAGACTTCTCTGCACTGAACTAAGATGGTGCCCACCTTTTATACTCCCTTCTCAATGCACCCAGGAACTGCTTCCTCCCTGCTCCTGCACTGCAGGGTTCCCCTTCCTCAGTGTTCCCTCCCCCCACTCCAGCCAGGGACAGGGACTGTCGTGCCCATCTCAGGGGCATATTGGTCGCCCTGCCCCACGGCAATGTGGTGTAATGCATGCAGGTGTCGGGTCCTGATCCACACTCCATCCTTATCTGAGAGTGAGATATCACACCTCTGGGTGAGGTGCAATACGTCTGTAGCAACCGAGCCCTCGGTGCTACAGTTCCATTTATCTTCAGCCTAGGTGACGTATTGTGATACAGGGCCGTGATTTTGGCTATAAAAGGGTCCCCTAGACCCCTCCCCCAAGCTTTTTAAGAGAATCATATATGGCGTGCCAGGAGACTCTATGGAATGCTTTCTCAGCATCCAACGAGAGTATCTACTTACAAATTTTTAACTGCATCTAGCCCAGGAAATACTTTGTGCCTAGTAGCAGTGTCTGCTAGTCAGCGGATTATCCCGGCTGTTAAGCAAGCTACACCACCTGTAGTTTGGACACTTAATTTTTTCAAAGGAAATGCTTCGGGACCACGGGATACTCAGTGAAGAGCATCAGGAGGCACCCCAAGGCATAGGGGCTGGGACTGGCACTAGGATGCCTTGCGGTGGACAGCCGAGCTCGATCCTTATAAAAGCTTTTTAACTGCAGCAGCTTTAGTGGACGCTACTGGAGCTGGAATTACGCGGCTGCTGGCATGAGACTTGCCCTCCAATAGATCCTTGTAAATGGATTTAAAGTGTATTCATTCAAATTAGAGGGACAATTTAAATTAAAAAGGTTAGAGCTGCCTCCACCACAGGGGGGCTCTCTCGACCCACCAGCGGACAGGCGCCAGTATTGGGAGAGGGGGGCTGGCCGTCAGGGTTCACCGCGGCTCTGGCACAAACCCGGCGACACGGAGGTGGCACGGGCAGGAGCGGACTGGCCGTCTCGGCTTCTCACTTTTTGGATTTTAGAAGGGCATGACATGCCTATATCTGTGTCTCCCCCTCCTTTTACTCCTCCACCTCTTTTCTTTTCGCATGACTATATGTACTTGTCACTTTTCCATGTGTTAGTTGTGTCTTCTGAGCAGTTTGTCAGCTTTTGGACACCTTTGAAGGTGTTTTCTATGTGTTTCTATGTGTTTTTGTTTGCCTGCCATTGGTTTTAACGGTGTTCGAAGGTGTTCGACGAACAGTTCGACGAACAGTTCGGCGAACACACGGGTGTTCGACGAACCGAACCGAACTCGAACACTACGGGGGTGGCTCAACACTAGTCATCAGCTTTCCTCCTTACGACCACATACGCCTTGTCTTCCCAGTACAAACGAAGTTTTCCTGGACCGCCTTTCTCACGTACGTTCTTGACTAGCACCCGGCTTCCTGGTGCCAATTCTGCTCCATAACATTTATGATCATAATACTCCTTACTCTTGGTCTGTCCTTGCTTAATCACTTTGGACTCTATGTTGTATGCCTCTGCCATCCGTTCCTTACATTTCCGAACATACTCCGGATACATTCTGTAAGTCTCTGACACAGAAGTATCGAACATGATGTCAATTGGCAGTCTTGGCGATCATCCAAAAAATAGAAAGAAGGGTGAGTAACCTGTTGCATTGCTCTTTGTACAGTTATACGAATGTACCACTTTTGACAGAGAACTCTTCCAGTCTTTCTTCTCATTAGCTGTTAAAGTGCGCAACATCGACAATAATGTCCGGTTAAAACGTTCTACTTGTCCATTACCCTTTGGGTGAAAGGGCGTTGTGTGGGATCTCTGAATTCTACACTACTTTCCTAGCTTGGCAAAGAGCTGGTTCTCAAATTCTCTTCCTTGGTCATGGTGTAACCTCGCAGTGAACCCAAACCTCAAAGCAAAATCATTGAAGATCTTCTCTGCCACTGTTCGACCCGATTCATTGGTGGTGGTATATGCTTGAGCTAAACAAGTAAAATGGTCCATCACCACCAAGATGTATTCGTAACCACCCTTGCACGTCTCAAGATGTAGAAAGTCTATTAAGACCATCTCGAAGGATACGTAGTTTGGATGTTGCCCATAGATGTCCGGGTTGATGTGTTGGGACGTTTATCTTTCAGACACCTACACTCCCTGGTCAAATACAGTACAGACCAAAAGTTTGGACACATCTTCTCATTTAAAGATTTTTCTATATTTTCATGACTTTGAAAATTGTACATTCACACTGAAGGCATCAAGACTATGAATTATGTGGACATGTGGAATTATATACTTAACAAAAAAGTGTGAAACAACTGAAAATATGTCTTATATTCTAGGTTCTTCATAGTAGCCACATTTTGCTTTGATGACTACTTTGCACACTCTTGGCATTCTCTTGATGAGCTTCAAGAGGTAGTCACTGGAAATGGTTTTCACTTCACAGGTGTGCCCTGTCAGGTTTAATAAGTGGGATTTCTTGCCTTATAAATGGGGTTGGAACCATCAGTTGTGTTGTGCAGAAGTCAGGTGGATACACAGCTGATAGTCCTACTGAATAGATTGTTAGCTGCTTTTTTCTTGCCATAATACAAATTCTTTTCTTTTAATAATCTTTTAATTAACTTTTTCAAAAGATATCAATACAGCAAAGGACAGTATTATTGTAATAAAGGAACGCCATCTATATCTTATCAGTATATATCGCAGAGATACAAAACAGACATTTTAATAACTGATTATTATTATTATTTTATAATACTATGTAAATAGGTGTATCAATCAAAAGAAAAGACAACCGGAAAAGGAACACTTGAGGTGGGGTGGGGGGGGGGGATTTGATTTCAATTTCAGAAAATGTTCTATTCATATCTTTTTCGCACTTCGTAATCAAGGGGTGTTTTATTGATACGTCTAAGGAGGTTATCTGTTTGTAGGAGGTAGCTACTATCTTTTTTTGTGGTTTAACTTGGGCTAATAGTGTCTCAAACCATGTAATTTGTCTATCAATTTTCCCTTTTAGTATAATATGTTTATAGCGAAGTAAGAAACAGTGGTACAGGAGGGGGTTTAGGTTCTCGAAATTTAGTCTCTCACTTAATTCTTGAATCTAGGGTATCGTTCCTGTATCTGATAAGGTTTGTAACATGGCATCAGATTTTCGTATTGCTTGTGGTATTGTTTCGTTCAGATCTGGCGTGTTAGATAAGAAAAGATCTCTGATTCGTATCAGCGGAGAGGGGTAAGGAGCACATGTTTTGCTAATATGTTTCAGTGACCATATTTTTTGTACGACTGGAGTAAAAGGGTTTGATGTTTGTAAATTAGACAGCGTCTCTGGATTAGAGAATATAATTTGTCTTAGGGGAAAGGAGACATTTTCCTCCTCTATTTGGACCCACAGTTTATTTTCTGGATTTCTCACCCAGTCAACTATCTTTGCAAGTGCATGGCTGTCACGCTGTCTCAACGTACAGGAGGTCAGGGGCCTGAGCTGACCCTAAACGGGGGCCCTGACTAATCCCTCAACCTGGAGGTACTGTTAAAGGTACAGAGGTCCAGGCCGCCAGCGTAACCCTAAACTCCTGAATATCCCTGAACCTCAGTAATCTAGTCCTGAGAAGGACCCCGATCACAACGATGGGGAACAGGATAGAAATTGCCCAAAAACACAGTACTAGACAAACGAGACCGTACAAGGGGAAAACCAAAAACCACCTTGCATACAAAAACTCACTCCACAATTACAGAGGGAACAACAACAGGTTAGGAGATAAATGATAAAGGGAGGAAGGGAAGAAACCACACCGCATACTCTTCGCTCCGAACTCCACCAAACAACGATCCGCTCTGAAGGTCTGCAAGAAATGCTTTCACCGACAACTTCCCTATCAAACCAGCAGGTATTTGAAGGAATCCCAATACTGCAGCATTAACTGCAGCTGGGTGAGGCTGAGCCTCGTCAAGCACAGAGGGAGAGAATTAACTCCCTCACTACCAAAACACAAAGCACCAAGAACTCAGCTGCGAGAAGTCAGGCTGTGTAGTCACGACGATCTTCGTGGCGACACACCCATGACAATGGCTTGCTGATAGTATGATGGTGATGGAAAACCAGTGCCCCCATCTTGGTGGAATAAGATAAGCACACGTTGTGAGATTCTAGGTTTCTTCTTTTTCCAGTTGAATTGTGAAAGAATTCTTTTGGATTCTTTGAAAAAGAAGCCCGGTAGATGTATGGGGAGAGACTGTAGTAAGTACGTGATTTTTGGCCATACTATACATTTCATAAGGTTTTTTCTACCTAACCAGGACATATAGGGAATATTCCAAGAGGACATTTGTTCAGAAATTTTAGATAGTAAGGGTGGAAAATTGTCTTTGTATAGGTCTTTAAGATTGGGAGAGATCACAATACCTAGGAATCGAATTGAGGAAGAACAATTAAAGGGGGAATTTTGTCTTATTTTTCCTTTTACATTTTTTTTAGGTTAATATCTAAGGCTTGGGACCTGTCCATATTAATTTTAAAATTGGATACCTCTCTAAACCCATCCAGTATATCAAATATGATTGGCGGGTCTTTTCGGGGGTTGGTTATAAACAGTAGCAGGTTGTCTGCGTAGGCCGCAGTTTTATGTTCCCTTCCTCCACATTTTACACCTTCAAATCTCACCTCTTCTCTTAATTTATGTAACAGAATTTCCATTGTGAGAATCAAGAGGAGGGGTGATAGGGGGCATCCTTGACGGGTGCCGTTGGTTATGTTTAGTGGTGGGGATAGTGTACTATTGACTAGGATCCTTGCAGACGGCCCGCGTACATTGAGAAAACAGCAGCGATAAACTGTTCAGGAAAATGAAAAGCTTTCATGGCTTTGTAACACAGGTACTTTAGATGCAGTGACACAGAAGCACAGAGCAGCCAATACAGGGTCAATAAACAGGGAAAGTTTATGATAACAAGATGAGTCTCCACTCAGGGAGTAACAGGGGAAAATATGGGGATATAGCAGGTATTAGTCTGTAACTGACAGTTTACAGTTTAACTAGATGTAGCAGAATCAAACCAGTAACAAACTACAGTTTTTTCACTTAGCTGACTTGTATCCTCTACAAGGCAGTTGCCAGCTGGTGCTGGTGAGGCTGTCTTCAGGCTTCCCCGCCCAAACAATGCTCCGTCTTCTGGCGGCAGTGGGCGGTCTCTGGTTTTACCCACTGAGCCCCTGATCCATAACAGTGCACCTCACGTGCTCAACTCCACAGACCGTGCGTCTCTTCTCCCTACAGTCAGCTTGACTCCTCCGGTCCACTGCACTCGGGTCCCTTTCTCCAAGGAGCCTGGACCCTCTCACACGGCTCTGCTCTGTTGGTATATACAACAGATTAGGACTTATTATAAGTGTAAGGAGGACTTTATACTAACCAGACAGCAGATGGCGATAGTGTGTAAAGTTATATGCTTGCTGTAATGATGGGAGGAAATCTCTCAATTGTTGGTTTTTTTTACTTCCTGTGTTTTCTTTCTTTCCTGAATGTGTTATGTCAGCAGTAGTGTTGAGCCACCCCCGTAGTGTTCGGGTTCGGTTCGTCAAACACCGGGATGTTCGAGGAAATGTTCGTCGAAATCCTTAGAACACCGTCGAACACCATTAAAACCAATGGCAGGCAATCAACAACACATAGAAAACACCCTCAAAGATGTCCCAAAGCTGACAAACTGCTCAGAAGACACTCTCTTTAAAAAAGCCGGCTGGCAATTCAGCAGCGGCATACACCGGTACCCGACAATTTAGACAAGAAGGAATAGAGCATCACACATAGATTAGATAGATAGAAACATGTCAGTCACATATATAAGAAGTACAGTGACAGTGTTGGTTACTGTACTTGTCATTTAGTGTTAAAGGATTTATTAAAAAAAATATTAGTGTTTTCATGCTCCGTCTCTTTAAAAAAGCCGGCCGGCAATTCAGCATCGGTACCCGACAATTTATAACAGACATGCAGGACACGCTTTTGGTGCACGAACAGTTATCGAACATAACTTGAGATGAGCGGTGTTCGACAAGAATTGTTCGCCAATCTCAAATTCGAGCTGTTTTGGGCGGTGTTCGAGTCGTTCGACGAACGCGAACGATTTGAAAAAAATTCGGCTGTTCAAGGTTATGTTCTATAACTGTTCGTGCACCAAAAGCGTGTCCTGCATGTCTGGCGCTATTTAGAGCACCAATCATGCAGGGATTGCCTGCCACTCACTGTAATGCCACAGCCATGTTGGCTGTGGCATTACAGTGGTTGGCCAAATCGATGTGAAGAGTGCTCACAGTGAAACATGAAAAGCTGGCAATTCAGCAGCGGCATACACCGGTACCCGACAATTTAGAACAGAAAGAATAGAGTATCACACATAGATTAGATAGATAGAAACGTGTCAGTCACATAGATAAGAAGTTCAGTGACAGTGTTGGTTACTGTACTTGTCATTTAGTGTAAAGGATTTATTAAAAAAAATATTAGTGTTTTCATGCACCGTCTCTTTAAAAAAGCCGGCCGGCAATTCAGCAGCGGTACCCGACAATTTAGAATAGAAAGAATAGAGTATCACACATAGATTAGATAGCTAGAAACATGTCAGTCACATATATAAGAAGTACAGTGATAGTGTTGATTACTGTACTTGTCATTTAGTGTTAAAATAAAGGATTTATTAAAAAAAAAATTGGCGTGAACTCGGCTCATCTGGATGCCGTCACAGCCAGACACTGAGGAGCGCAAGCATGCCTGCGCTTCTCAGTGTCTGCCGCATGGCAAGCTGGATGGCAGCGTTCTGCTGCGGTCCAGCCTGTCATGTGAATGTAGCAGAGCTGAAGCTGTCGTGGGAACCATGGAAAGGTAAGGATGATGTTGCTTTATTATTTTACTTTTATTGCAGGAGATCGTTGGCTTCTGCTGGAATGGGCGTGATGGTAAGTATGGTTTAATTTAGAATAATAAAGAATTGTGTCTTTATTTCAATTAAAGGACCTTATTCTGGGTGTTTGTGTTTTTTTGTAACTTTGACTATGGGGTTAGTAATGGGGGTGTCTTATAGACGCCTCTCCATTACTAACCTGGGCTTGATGTCAGCTGGCATTATAAGTAGTGTTGAGACACCCCCGTAGTGTTCGAGTTCGGTTCGGTTCGTCGAACACCCGTGTGTTCGCTGAACTGTTCGTCGAACACCTTCGAACACCGTTAAAACCAATGGCAGGCAAACAAAAACACATAGAAACACATAGAAAACACCTTCAAAGGTGTCCAAAAGCTGACAAACTGCTCTGAAGACACAACTAACACATGGAAAAGTGACAAGTACATATAGTCATGCGAAAAGAAAAGAGGTGGAGGAGTAAAAGGAGGGGGAGACACAGATATAGGCATGTCATGCCCTTCTAAAATCCAAAAAGTGAGAAGCCGACACGTTCAGTCTGCTCCTGCCCGTGCCACCTCCGTGTCGCCGGGTTTGTGCCAGGGCCGCGGTGAACCCTGACGGCCAGCCCCCCTCTCCCAATACTGGTGCCTGTCCGCTGGTGGGTCGAGCGAGCCCCCCTGTGGTGGAGGCAGCTCTAAGCTTTTTCATTTAAATTGTCTCTCTAATTTGAATGAATACACTTTAAATCCATTTACAAGGATCTATTGGAGGGCAAGTCTCATGCCAGCAGCCGCGTAATTCCAGCTCCAGTAGCGTCCACTAAAGCTGCTGCAGTTAAAAAGCTTTTATAAGGATCGAGCTCGGCTGTCCACCGCAAGGCATCCTACTGCCAGTCCCAGCCCCTATGCCTTTGGGTGCCTCCTGATGCTCTTCACTGAGTATCCCGTGGTCCCGAAGCATTTCCTTTGAAAAAATTAAGTGTCCAAACTACAGGTGGTGTAGCTTGCTTAACAGCCGGGATAATCCGCTGACTAGCAGACACTGCTACTAGGCACAAAGTATATCCTGGGCTAGATGCAGTTAAAAATTTGTAATTAGATACTCTCGTTGGATGCTGAGAAAGCATTCCATAGAGTCTCCTGGCACGCCATATATGATTCTCTTAAAAAGCTTGGGGTAGGGGTCTAGGGGACCCTTTTATAGCCAAAATCACGGCCCTGTATCACAATACGTCACCTAGGCTGAAGATAAATGGAACTGTATTACCCTGAGGGCTCGGTTGCTACAGAGGTATTGCACCTCACCCAGAGGTGTGATATCTCACTCTCAGGTAAGGATGGAGTGTGGATCAGGACCCGACACCTGCATGCATTACACCACATTGCCGTGGGGCATGGCGACCAATATGCCCCTGAGATGGGCACGACAGTCCCTGTCCCTGGCTGGAGTGGGGGGAGGGAACACTGAGGAAGGGGAACCCTGTAGTGCAGGAGCAGGGAGGAAGCAGTTCCTGGGTGCATTGAGAAGGGAGTATAAAAGGTGGGCACCATCTTAGTTCAGTGCAGAGAAGTCTGAGCAGAAGTGGCAGGGAGCAGGGGCTCTGCATGAGCTCTGCTCCGGAGGCGGGCCTAGTAACAGAGGCCCAGGCCTGGAAGAGGGAGAAGGAAGGAAGAGGAGCGGAGAAGGCTCCAGGAACGAGGAATGAAGGGATCCCAGGGGTGCGGACGGGCGAATCGCCACCGCACGCCCGAATCCACCTGCGTGGAGGGGTCAGGCCAAAGGGGGAGACCGGTCCCCGAAACTAGTGGAGGCAGGAAACGACCTTCAGCTAGAAACCGGAGGCTGTGACATTTTATGTGGCGCAGCCCCTCGCTACACCCGCTAGGAAGGCACCACATAGGGTCAGGGAAACTGGCGCCAAGTTTACCAAGAGGAGGCCAGAGGCAGCCGTACAGAAGGGTTGGTAAGAAAGGCCAGACAAAGGACACACAAAGGGGGTCCTGTGAAGCGCTCCAAAGTTATCTGGGAGTTGTCTGAGCCCCTCACCTGGTGAGCACAGTACGATGTGGGCAGCCGTTACCTGCAGACGTGGTCTGGATAATAAGAACTGTGAGTAAAGGCCCTGGACTGCATCACTGACTCCGTGTCGTTACTGCTGCTGCCCTGCACCATCACCCCCATCCTCCGCATACACTGTCCTGAGGCTGTACTCCTCCCGTGGGGAGTTATGCTACGCTCTGCTGCACCCACAACACCAGCCTCAGCGGTCTGCCCTGGAGCGGCGGTTCACTCTGACCGCAATCCACGGGTGGCGTAGTCGGACATTTAAACATCAAAACCACATAAATAGTTCCGCCACTGGTTTGATCGCCCTGAGCCACGGAACTTGGTCGCCGCCACGGAGACTACAACCACCAGAATCCACCAAAAAGGGTCCGGCTCCGGGTGTCCCAAGGCCCAGGGGGCGCGTCAGAACATTTTCATCACCTTTCACAATCACCAATGGGACAAGGCAGGGATGTTCTCTGTCCCCTCTCTTATACATCCTAGTGACGGAGCACCTGCTCTCATCAATTCGCCATAACCCCAATATTAGGTGGATTGAGGCGGGAGGCACCGAGTACAAGTGCTCTCTATTTGCTGATGATGTCCTAGTATATATCACTCAATCACATATATCCATCCATGCTGTTATGGCTGAAATAGATCACTTTGTTACATGGTCAAATTTTAAAATCAATGCAGCGAAGTCTGAGGCCCTCGATGTCTCCCTCCCCAAATCCATATAGGATTCCATCCAGTCCAACTTTCCCTTTGCCTGGCCCTCACAGGGTATCAAATACTTAGGAATTCCTATTCATAGAGACCTCTCCCATCTATGTTATCTTAATTTTGGGCCCTTTATTGAACAACTCCATACAGACCACGGTTGGCAAGTTAGAACTGTAAGATTCACTACGTGAACCACTGGTGTTTTGTGGAAAAGCACATGTACACTGTGTTCCAAATTATTATGCAAAAAGTGTTTAGGAGTGATAAGGGAAGAATTTGTTTGTTTGTCAGTTAAACTCATTGATGGTGATGTGTGTCAGGGCTCTTTATATCACCGTAAGCAATTGCAGACACCTGTGCTAATTAGTTTGGCAGGTGTGTCCAATGAAAGGCAAGACTACTTAAGAAGGCTGTCTCACATTATTAAGCAGCCTACATTTTCTGCCAAAATGGGAAAGAAAAAGGATGTGTCGGCTGCTGAGAAGCAACAAATTGTGAAGTGTTTAGGTCAAGGCATGACTACAATCAACATTGTGCGATGATCAGGATGAAGTGTCTTGGCAATCAAGAAGTATGTAGCTGATTCACAGTACACACGTGTGCGTGCTGATAAGGGCAAATTGAGGACTCTTTCCTACAAGCAATTACGTCAGGTTAAAAGAGCAGCGTCAAAAAAGCCTTGTCATAGCAGCAGACAAGTTTTTGAAGCTGCTGGTGCCTCCAACGTCCCCCAAACAACAAGATGCAGGGTCCTTCAGAGGTTTGCAGCTGTGCATAGGCCATCCTGTCGACCTCCTCTATGCACTTCACACAAGCAGAAACGGCTCCAGTGGGCCAAACATTACATGAAGACTGATTTCAAAACTGTTTTGTTCACGGATGAGTGCCGTGCAGTGCTCGATGGTCCAGATGGATGGAGTGGAGGATGGCTGGTTGATGGACACCCCACGCAAACACGGCTACAGCGCCAACAAGGAGGAGGTGGAGTAATGTTTTGGGCTGGAATCATGGGGAGAGAGATTGTCGGCCCCTTTAGGATCCCTGAAGGCGCTAAAGATGAACTCCATAATGTATGTGGATTTTCTCAAACAGCACTTCCTGCCATGGTTCAAGAAGAAGAACCGTGTATTTCACAGCAAGATCATTTTTTTGCATGATAATGCACCATCTCATGCTGCACATAAAACATCTGCATCTCTGGCTGATATGGGCATAAAAGGGGACAAACTTATGTTGTGACCCCCATGCTCCCCTGACCTCTACCCCATTCTGAACCTCTGGAGCATCATCAAAAGGAGTGTCTATGATGACGGGAGGCAGTTCACATCTAAGCAACAGCTCTGGGAGGGTATTCTGTCCTCATGCAAAACAATTGAAGCAGAAACCATCCAAAACCTGACAAATTCAATGGACGAGAGAGTTCAGAAGCTCTTTTCGAACAAGGGGTCCTATGTGAAAATGTAACATCACCTAGAATAAAGTTTTGAGTTGAAAACTGTTTGATTTCAGTTTCTAATAACCTGCTAATGCTTATAATTTGAAAAATGACCATTTTTTTGGTCTTTATTAAAATGAAAAGGTTGATCGAAAAGTTTGGCGGATCTAAGAGTGTGGCAACCCAGTAGTCATGATTACTTCGAATTCTGACAATATGAGGGTCATGTTGCAGGTAGTGCAGCAAGAAGGCACTTATGTGTCTTGCGCATCTCGGAGCCCCAAAATTATTTTCCGGGCTAGATGCAGCTAAAAATTATTATTAATTTTAAATCTGGTGGAGCTTAGTATAGATGGCCTAATAGGATCAGTGCTGCACACTGCTACAAAGCCCAAATTATTTTCCAGCCAAGATACAGATAAACATGATTAGTAATTTGAAAGCTTAAAACAGTTGGTAGGGTGATTTTAACCAATCATCAAGCTTTTACTCTCCCCAGGATGACACAGGGGTAGAAAAGTCGTTTCGGATCCATGATTTGTTCATCTTTATGAACGTGAGTCTGTCTACATTATCAGTGGAGAGCCACGTGCGCTTATCTGTCAGCACACCACCAGCAGCGCTGAACACACGTTCAGACAGCACGCTGGCTGCGGGGCATGACAAGATCTCCAAGGCGTAAGTGGCTAGCTCCGGCCATTTATCCAGATTGGAAGCCCAAAAAGAGCAAGGGTCCAGTGACACAGTCATGGCTTCAATGTTTACTTGGAGATACTGTTACCAGCAGATACTGTGGTTCTGTTACGGTTTGAGTGCTGAACACTTGACGGTCCCACGGTTGGCAAGTTGGAACTGTGAGATTCACTACGTGCACCACTGGTGTTTTGTGGAAAAGCACATGTAAGATTCTGCAACAGTCTCTGCTGATACTCCTGCATGCGTGCATCCCTTTCTATGGCAGGAATAATTTCTGCAAATTTACTTTTGTACCGGGGATCTAACAGTGTGGCAACCCAGTAGTCAGGATTATTTCTAATTCTCACAATTCGAGGGTCATGTTGCAGGTAGTGCAGCAAGAAGGCACTCATGTGTGTTGCGCATCCAGGAGCACCAAGTCCCTGTTGTGTTGGTGGCGAGGTAACAATCATGCTTCCTTCCTCTGTCCTCTCCCCCCAACCTCGCACAACAGAAATGTGATCAAGGTCTCCCTCATCTGATGAGTCTTCCATCAGTTCGTCCTCCACTTCTTCCTGGGCTCCTGCACCTTCCTCACTAGTTTGGCTGCTACCATGCGCCCTGGTACAACCATCTCCCCCACCCTCACATGCCTGCCGCCTTGGTGCTGCCGACCGTCTGGACCTTGCAGATGTTAGCCTTTCCGCATACAACTCCTCCTCCTCTACTTCCTCCACCTCCTCTTGTGCCACCACCTGACTCCGAATTCTGTTTAACATGTGCTCCAGCATGTAAATCACCGGAATAGTCATGCTGATAATGGCATCGTCAGCACTAAACATCTTCGTCGCCATTTCAAAACTGTGCAGAAGGGTGCATAGGTCCCTGATCTGAGACCACTCCTCCAGCGTGATTTGCCCCACCTCTGGATCTCCTTGGCCCAGGCTATACGTCAGAACGTATTGCACCAGGGCTTGTCGGTGCTGCCACAGTCGCTGCAACATGTGCAGAGTTGAATTCCACCGGGTAGGCACATCGCATTTTAGCCGGTGAAGTGGCAGGCCCAACGACTTCTGTAGAGATGTAAGTCGCTGAGCTGCGGGATGCGAACGGCGGAAGTGAGCACACAGCGACCGTGCCCTCTGCAGAAGGCCATCTAGTCTGGGATAGTGGGCTAAAAATTGCTGGACAACCAGGTTCAACACGTGAGCCATACAAGGCACGTGTGTGACATTGCCCCGGCGAAGGGCCGCACCCAGGTTTGCAGCATTGTCGCACACGGCCTTCCCTGGTTTCAGGTCCAGTGGAGACAACCATTCATGAAATTGGTTCTCCAGAGCTGAACACAACTCCTCAGCTGTGTGACTCACATTTCCCAGACATTTCAAAGTAAAACCGCCTGATGACGTTGAGCCCTACTGCCAGCATAGTAAGGAGGTGTGCAGGATCCCTTCTGCGCAGTTAGAAAGCTTGTGGCATGACCAGACAGGCTTTGGGTGCAGGTGGAAGACCGAGAGGAGGTTGAGGAGGCAGAAGCAGTGGAGGAACTTTGACATAAAGAGGATTGACGCACAACTCGTGGGGACGGCAAGACTTGGACAGCAGCCCCTTGTCCTGCTGTCACCATAGTTACTCAGTGCCCAGTCAGCGACATGTAACGCCCCTGTCCATGCCTACTCGTCCAAGTGTCTGTGGTGAAATGCACCCTGTCACACACAGAGTTTCTCAAAGAAGCGGTGATGTTGTGTGCGACATGCTGGTGGAGCGCAGGCACACCTTTCTTTGAGAAGTAGTGCCGACTGGGCATCTGGTACTGGGGCACTGCGACGGACATAAGGTTTCGAAAATCCTCTGTGTCCACCAGGCGGAAAGGCAGCATTTCCGTAGCCAAGAGCTTGCAGATGGTGAAATTCAACCTCTTAGCTTTCTCATGGCTAGGAGGAAATGGTCTTTTACTTGTCCACATCTGAGGGACCGAGGGCTGGCTATTGTGCTTAGACGGGGTTGATAAGGGTGTCCCCGGCAAACTGCCGGTCTGTGAGGAAGATGCAGGCGGACATGTTAGGTTGCCTTGATCCAAAGGTGGTGCTATCGATGTCGGACAGCGCTCAACACCAGCTGGTGTTACCACCTCCAAAGAAAATGATGACCTGCCAATCACGCTGGCTGTTGCGGGTAAAGAGGTGGCAGGTCTGCGCCCCAAAACAGGTGTGACTGCTGTTCCCCCAGTCACAGAGGATGAAGAGGCCGCGGATGCACAAGATATGGCAGACGGTGGTTGGCCCGGCCGGCTAGGCCGCATTGTAGCACACTGAGCTTCCCACTGCAACTTATGCTTCATGTCCATGTGCCGGTTCATGCATGAAGTACTCAAACTATGTATTTTTTGGCCTCTACTTAGCTTTTGCTGACAAATGTTACAGATAACACGAGTTGGGTCATCTTTATCGATCTGAAAAAATGCCCAGGCTATGCAAGGCTTAGCACCCATGCGACCTGAAGAGCCACCACGACTTGTGGTGAGAGGCAGAGTTGTGTTTGAGGATGCAGTTGTTGACGTGCTTCCAGTACTACGTCTCTGTCCAGGAAGGCGCAACCTGACCTCGTCGTCACTAGCATCTTCCTCCACCTTCTCTGCTGACCTCATCTCTTGGCTGACTGTGGGTTGACAGTAAGTGGGATCTCCAACCTCATCATCATCACCCTGTGCGTTATCACACCCGTCGTCCTCAGAGCCAACCTGTTCCTGCCCTGACAAAAAACTAAAGTTGTCGCTCCAATCAGGTATTTGAGTCTCATCATCGTCTTCCTCATTGTCTCCACCAACAGGAGTTACAGTTTGGGAATGAGGGTCTACATTATGGTCAGAACCTTCTGCGTCTGGTCCTGGATCCGACTCATAAAGATTCTGGGCATCAGTGCAGATCATTTCCTCGTCTGGATTCACAGAAGCGCTGGAGTCGACCTCTGATTCCCAGGCTATAGTATGAGTAAACAGCTCTGCAGACTCAACCATCTGTTCTACCTCATACTCAGACGGGCAGCTGGAGATTTGGGAGCTGTGAGGAAGCAAGTGCGATTGGGGTGACACCTTTGAGGACTGGAGTATTTGTGATGTTGAAGTTGATGTGGAGGAGAGCCCACTTAAAGGAGCACTTGATATCCGTTGAAGCACCTGCTGTTTTTGTGCCTCATCTGGAATTTGTAGCGATTGGCGTGGCCGTAAGAAAGGGATCTTATCACATTGTCCGCTAAAAGAAGTAGACATTTTAGTTTGGCTGGAAGATGGTCTTTCTTCTGCAGATGTTACTGTTGCTTTAACACCTACCCCACGGACACAACCTTTTTTCCCCTTCCCAACACGCCTATTTCCCTTTCCACCAGCAGCAGGCCTTTTTCCACTCATTTTGGTGGTTAACTAATTCACAACTCTGGAGTTGTTTGCACAAAAAAACAATGGATGGGAACCGAGCAGAGCTGAGTGGCCAAACTGTGGTATTAGGCCAAAACTATTGGCTGGGTTAGATGCAGAAAAAAATTATATTCAATTTGCAACCTGATGGAGGTCAATATAGATGGACTAATAGAACAAGTCCCACACACAGCTAGAAGCCCAAATATTTTTTCAGAGCTAGATGCAGAAAAAAATTATATTCAGTTTGCAACCTGATGGAGGTCAGTATAGATGGACTAATAGAGAAAGTCCCACACACTGCTAGAAGGCCAAATATTTTTTCAGAGCTAGATGCAGAAAAAAATTATATTCAGTTTGCAACCTGATGGAAGTCAGTATAGATGGACTAATAGAGAAAGTCCCACACACTGCTAGAAGGCCAAATATTTTTTCAGAGCTAGATGCAGAAAAAAATTATATTCAGTTTGCAACCTGATGGAGGTCAGTATAGATGGACTAATAGAGAAAGTCCCACACACTGCTAGAAGGCCAAATATTTTTTCAGAGCTAGATGCAGAAAAAAATTATATTCAGTTTGAAACCTGACGGAGGTCTGTATAGATGGATTAATAGAACAAGTCCCACACACAGCTAGAAGCCCAATATTTTTTCAGAGGTAGATGCAGAAAAAAATATATTCAGTTTGCAACCTGATGGAGGTCAGTATAGATGGACTAATACAACAAGTCCCACAAACAGCTAGAAGCCCAATATTTTTTCAGAGCTAGATGCAGAAAAAAATTATATTCAATTTGCAACCTGATGGAGGTCAGTATAGATGGAGTAATAGAACAAGTCCCACACACAGCTAGAAGCCCAAATATTTTTTCAGAGGTAGATGCAGATAAAAATTATTTTTAATTTGCAACCTGATGGAGGTCAGTATAGATGGACTAATAGAGAAAGTCCCACACACTGCTAGAAGGCCAAATATTTTTTCAGAGCTAGATGCAGAAAAAAATTATATTCAGTTTGCAACCTGATGGAGGTCGGTATAGATGGATTAATAGAACAAGTCCCACACACAGCTAGAAGCCCAATATTTTTTCAGAGGTAGATGCAGAAAAAAATATATTCAGTTTGCAACCTGATGGAGGTCAGTATAGATGGACTAATACAACAAGTCCCACACACAGCTAGAAGCCAAATATTTTTTCAGAGCTAGATGCAGAAAAAAATTATATTCAATTTGCAACCTGATGGAGGTCAGTATAGATGGACTAATAGAGAAAGTCCCACACACTGCTAGAAGGCCAAATATTTTTTCAGAGCTAGATGCAGAAAAAAATTATATTCAGTTTGCAACCTGATGGAGGTCAGTATAGATGGACTAATAGAGAAAGTCCCACACACTGCTAGAAGGCCAAATATTTTTTCAGAGCTAGATGCAGAAAAAAATTATATTCAGTTTGCAACCTGATGGAGGTCAGTATAGATGGACTAATAGAGAAAGTCCCACACACTGCTAGAAGGCCAAATATTTTTTCAGAGCTAGATGCAGAAAAAAATTATATTCAGTTTGCAACCTGATGAAGGTCTGTATAGATGGACTAATACAACAAGTCCCACACACAGCTAGAAGCCCAATATTTTTTCAGAGCTAGATGCAGAAAAAAATTATATTCAATTTGCAACCTGATGGAGGTCAGTATAGATGGAGTAATAGAACAAGTCCCACACACAGCTAGAAGCCCAAATATTTTTTCAGAGGTAGATGCAGATAAAAATTATTTTTAATTTGCAACCTGATGGAGGTCAGTATAGATGGACTAATAGAGAAAGTCCCACACACTGCTAGAAGGCCAAATATTTTTTCAGAGCTAGATGCAGAAAAAAATTATATTCAGTTTGCAACCTGATGGAGGTCGGTATAGATGGATTAATAGAACAAGTCCCACACACAGCTAGAAGCCCAATATTTTTTCAGAGGTAGATGCAGAAAAAAATATATTCAGTTTGCAACCTGATGGAGGTCAGTATAGATGGACTAATACAACAAGTCCCACACACAGCTAGAAGCCAAATATTTTTTCAGAGCTAGATGCAGAAAAAAATTATATTCAATTTGCAACCTGATGGAGGTCAGTATAGATGGACTAATAGAGAAAGTCCCACACACTGCTAGAAGGCCAAATATTTTTTCAGAGCTAGATGCAGAAAAAAATTATATTCAGTTTGCAACCTGATGGAGGTCAGTATAGATGGACTAATAGAGAAAGTCCCACACACTGCTAGAAGGCCAAATATTTTTTCAGAGCTAGATGCAGAAAAAAATTATATTCAGTTTGCAACCTGATGGAGGTCAGTATAGATGGACTAATAGAGAAAGTCCCACACACTGCTAGAAGGCCAAATAGTTTTTCAGAGCTAGATGCAGAAAAAAATTATATTCAGTTTGCAACCTGATGAAGGTCTGTATAGATGGACTAATACAACAAGTCCCACACACAGCTAGAAGCCCAATATTTTTTCAGAGCTAGATGCAGAAAAAAATTATATTCAATTTGCAACCTGATGGAGGTCAGTATAGATGGAGTAATAGAACAAGTCCCACACACAGCTAGAAGCCCAAATATTTTTTCAGAGGTAGATGCAGATAAAAATTATTTTTAATTTGCAACCTGATGGAGGTCAGTATAGATCGACTAATAGAGAAAGTCCCACACACTGCTAGAAGGCCAAATATTTTTTCAGAGCTAGATGCAGAAAAAAATTATATTCAGTTTGCAACCTGATGGAGGTCTGTATAGATGGATTAATAGAACAAGTCCCACACACAGCTAGAAGCCCAATATTTTTTCAGAGGTAGATGCAGAAAAAAATATATTCAGTTTGCAACCTGATGGAGGTCAGTATAGATGGACTAATACAACAAGTCCCACACATAGCTAGAAGCCCAATATTTTTTCAGAGCTAGATGCAGAAAAAAATTATATTCAATTTGCAACCTGATGGAGGTCAGTATAGATGGAGTAATAGAACAAGTCCCACACACAGCTAGAAGCCCAAATATTTTTTCAGAGGTAGATGCAGATAAAAATTATTTTTAATTTGCAACCTGATGGAGGTCAGTATAGATGGACTAATAGAGAAAGTCCCACACACTGCTAGAAGGCCAAATATTTTTTCAGAGCTAGATGCAGAAAAAAATTATATTCAGTTTGCAACCTGATGGAGGTCTGTATAGATGGATTAAGAGAACAAGTCCCACACACAGCTAGAAGCCCAATATTTTTTCAGAGGTAGATGCAGAAAAAAATATATTCAGTTTGCAACCTGATGGAGGTCAGTATAGATGGACTAATACAACAAGTCCCACACACAGCTAGAAGCCCAATATTTTTTCAGAGCTAGATGCAGAAAAAAATTATATTCAATTTGCAACCTGATGGAGGTCAGTATAGATGGACTAATAGAGAAAGTCCCACACACTGCTAGAAGGCCAAATATTTTTTCAGAGCTAGATGCAGAAAAAAATTATATTCAGTTTGCAACCTGATGGAGGTCAGTATAGATGGACTAATAGAGAAAGTCCCACACACTGCTAGAAGGCCAAATATTTTTTCAGAGCTAGATGCAGAAAAAAATTATATTCAGTTTGCAACCTGATGGAGGTCTGTATAGATGGATTAATAGAACAAGTCCCACACACAGCGAGAAGCCCAATATTTTTTCAGAGGTAGATGCAGAAAAAAATATATTCAGTTTGCAACCTGATGGAGGTCAGTATAGATGGACTAATACAACAAGTCCCACACACAGCTAGAAGCCCAATATTTTTTCAGAGCTAGATGCAGAAAAAAATTATATTCAATTTGCAACCTGATGGAGGTCAGTATAGATGGAGTAATAGAACAAGTCCCACACACAGCTAGAAGCCCAAATATTTTTTCAGAGCTAGATGCAGATAAAAATTATTTTTAATTTGCAACCTGATGGAGGTCAGTATAGATGGACTAATAGAGAAAGTCCCACACACTGCTAGAAGGCCAAATATTTTTTCAGAGCTAGATGCAGAAAAAAATTATATTCAGTTTGCAACCTGATGGAGGTCTGTATAGATGGATTAATAGAACAAGTCCCACACACAGCTAGAAGCCCAATATTTTTTCAGAGGTAGATGCAGAAAAAAATATATTCAGTTTGCAACCTGATGGAGGTCAGTATAGATGGACTAATAGAACAAGTCCCACACACAGCTAGAAGGCCAATATTTTTTCAGAGCTAGATGCAGAAAAAAATTATATTCAATTTGCAACCTGATGGAGGTCAGTATAGATGGAGTAATAGAACAAGTCCCACACACAGCTAGAAGCCCAAATATTTTTTCAGAGCTAGATGCAGATAAAAATTATTTTTAATTTGCAACCTGATGGAGGTCAGTATAGATGGACTAATAGAGAAAGTCCCACACACTGCTAGAAGGCCAAATATTTTTTCAGAGCTAGATGCAGAAAAAAATTATATTCAGTTTGCAACCTGATGGAGGTCTGTATAGATGGATTAATAGAACAAGTCCCACGCACAGCTAGAAGCCCAATATTTTTTCAGAGGTAGATGCAGAAAAAAATATATTCAGTTTTCAACCTGATGGAGGTCAGTATAGATGGACTAATACAACAAGTCCCACACACAGCTAGAAGCCCAATGTTTTTTCAGAGCTAGATGCAGAAAAAAAATATATTCAATTTGCAACCTGATGGAGGTCAGTATAGATGGAGTAATAGAACAAGTCCCACACACAGCTAGAAGCCCAAATATTTTTTCAGAGGTAGATGCAGAAAAAAATTATATTCAGTTTGCAACCTGATGGAGGTCAGTATAGATGGATTAATAGAACAAGTCCCACACACAGCTACAAGCCCAATATTTTTTCAGAGGTAGATGCAGAAAAAAATATATTCAGTTTGCAACCTGATGGAGGTCAGTATAGATGGACTAATAGAGAAATTCCCACACACTGCTAGAAGGCCAAATATTTTTTCAGAGCTAGATGCAGAAAAAATTATATTCAATTTGCAACCTGATGGAGGTCAGTATAGATGGACTAATAGAATGATGCTATGCCCAAAAGATTTTACTTCACTAGGTGCAGTAAAAAAATTGGTATTCTATACACAGGTGGTATATCTTGCAACACAGATAGGCTACTCCACTGACTAACACACTCTGCAATAGGCCAAAAAGGATTAGCTTTGCTAGATTCAGCCAAATGCTGTGAAAAAAACTTGCACAGCACTGGCACAGACCTGCCTGGCAAAAACTGATAGGAACTGATGTAACCTAGTCCTGAAAGGGACTCCAATTACAATTAGTCTTTACTCCCACAACCTATCTATTTAAGAGCACAGACCTGCCTGATAAAAGTCGTAGGAAATGCTGTAACCTAGTCCTTAAAAGGACTGCAATCACAACTATTCCCTACTCCCAAGCTATCTGTAGATTTGTGCGAAAATTGGCTTGAAATTAACAAGGTATAGCGCACACAGCAACAGCGGTGCCGTCTAACACGCAGCTGCAGCAGTGAGAAAATGGTGGCGACGGGGAAAATGGCTTGGTCTTATAGGGCAAGGACATGTGACATACACTGCCAATGACACATGCCCTTGCTTGTGTGAAAAAAAGCACTTCGCTCCGTGTGTGCGCTGCTGATAGGCTGACAGATTGCACCTCCCCACTGTAAATGCGGGAAAGAGAAAAAAAAATGGAGATCTTCATTATTCCTGCAGAGATCCATCCCCTGCCCCTCCCCCCACCCCGCTGTACACTCAAACTGCGTATTAACATTAATTTTCATCATTACTGAGAAAAAATCCAGTTATGATTTTGGTGCACGAACAGTTATCGAACATAACCTCGAACAGCCGAATTTTTCTCAAATCGTTCGTGTTCGCCTAACGGCTCGAACACCGCCCAAAACAGCTCGAATTTGAGATTGGCGAACAGTTCGAGTAGAACAACGCTCATCTCTAATTATAAGCTGACATCAGCCCCAACCCTATTACCCCACTGCCACCGCTACAGGGCAGTGGGAAGAGCGAGACTAAGTGCCAGAATTGGCGCATCCTCTGGATGCGCCATTTCTGGGGCGGCTGACGGCTGGTGTTTCTAGCCTGGGAGGGGGCCAATATTCATGGCACCCTTCCTGGGCTATTAATATCAGCCCCCAGCTGTCTGCCTAGCCTTTGCTAGCTATTAAAATAGGGGGGACCCCGTGTCATTTTTTTGGGGGGGTCCCCCCATTTTAATAGCTAGTAAAGGCTAGGTATTCAGCTGGGGGCTGATATTAGTAGCCTGGGAAGCTCCGTGGGTATTACCCCCTTCCCAGGCTTAAAACATCTGCCCCAGCCGTCTGCTTAACCTCTGCTAGAGACTAAAATTACGGGGAACCCCATGCCAATTTTTTTTTAATAAATCCTTTATTTTAACACTAAATGTCAAGTACAGTAATCAACACTATCACTGTACTTCTTATAAATGTGACTGACCTGTTTCTATCTATCTAATCTATGTGTGATGCTCTATTCCTTGTCGGGTACCGGTGTATGCCGCTGCTGAATTGTCGGCCGGCTTTTTTAAAGAGAGTGTCTTCTGAGCAGTTTGTCAGCTTTTGGACACCTTTGAAGGTGTTTTCTATGTGTTTTTGTTTGCCTGCCATTGGTTTTAGCGGTGTTCGACGAACAGTACCTCGAACATCCCGTTGTTCGACGAACCGAACCTGAACACTACGGGGGTGGCTCAACACTAAACATAACCTCGAACAGCCGAATTTTTTTCAAATCGTTCGCGTTCGTCGAACGACTCGAACACCGCCCAAAACAGCTCGAATTTGAGATTGGCGAACAGTTCTAGTCGAACACCGCTCATCTCTAGTCAGCAGCACACGGACTGTGTGACACTGAATTGCATTTCATGTTTAACCAGTATGAAGTAAACACTGTTTACTCAAGATATCTTGCTGATTGAAGCTCGCATAAGTACAGTGGTGACTGTAAGAAGATGCACTCTGTGACAGGTTGTAGGCCCAGGCCAGAACCCAGACACTAAAGCCCAGACACTACAGGACAGCACTACAAGAGGATCCTGGTTTATAACCCCAGATAACGGAGCACACTGTTAAGCTCTGTAAACAGAAGGAAATAAATCCAGATACAGAGTGACAGAGGAATTCATGATCCCAGGAGCTGGATATAATTACAGAGAATTCAACACAGACATGACATACAGGAACTATCAGCAAGAAGAAAAAACAGGAGAATATCTTCAGTACAACTCTCTAAACAAGTAAGACTATATAAAGATGATGAGTAACACAGAACTGAAATTCACAGTAGCTAAACTGAATAGTGAAAATTATCAGTTATGGAAATTCAAAGTAGAGATGTTGTTATCTAAGGATGATTTATGGGAAGTAATTGTTACAGAAAGACCAGATCAAGATAATCAGACATGGGATAAGAAGAATAGACAAGCGAGAGCCACCATTAGCTTATTAGTGGATGATGCTCAATTAATACATATAAGAAATGAAGAAACAGCTAAAGGAATGTGGGAAGAATTAAGAAAACTGTATGAAAGACCTAGCTTGAATCACAAGTTATTTTTATTAAGAAAGCTTTACAGTATGAGATTGAGTGCAAATGACGACATGCAGAAGCACATATTCTCAATGACGGAAGTGATATCACAGCTAAGATCTATTGGTGAAGACATTAAAGAAAGTCATGTAGCAGCTATATTATTGTGCAGTTTACCAGATTCATATACAACCTTGATAAGTGCCCTTGAGACGAGACCAGAAACTGACATTACATTAGATTTTGTGAAAACAAGATTAATAGATGAATATCAGAGAAGAAAAGAACAAAGAAATGATTTGTTCTACTGAAAAGGACAGTGAAAACGCTCTTAAAGCTACAGAATTTAAAAAGCCCTATAATAAAGAGACAAGAGAATGCTTCAGATGTAAGAAAAAAGGTCATTTAAAGAGACTGTACCATATGGAAAGCAGAACAACAAAAATTACAACATAAAAAGCATACACAGAAAGTAAAAAACACAATTTCCGACTCATGTGAGAATAATTGGAATGGCACATTAAAAGTAACAGACAAGAAATCATCACTTGGTTGGTTTATTGATTCAGGAGCAACGAGTCATATGACAAGTGACAAGAATTTCTTTACTGATCTTGATTTAGATAAGAAAGAAGCCATTTATTTTGCAGATGGAAGCAAAATAACCGCAGAAGATATCGGACAAGGTATGCTAAATTGTTCAAACAAGTTCGGACAAGATTCAAAGATACTTGTACAGGATGTGTTGTATGTTCCAAAATTGGAAGGCGGATTATTATCTGTGAAACGTTTAACAGCAAAAGGACTTACAGTAAAATTCAAAGACAATGAGTGTGCAATTATTGCAGGAAACAAAGTGATAACCAAAGTCAAGGCAGAAGAACAATTATATCATTTTGACACACCAAAGGAACAGATGAAGGTATGTACACATGATCACAAAAACTGTATTCACATGTGGCATAAACGTCTAGGACATAGACACCCTGACAGTATAAGGGAACTACAGAGAAAAGAATTGACAAAAGATTTAAAGATATCAGATTGCTCAATTACCGTAAGATGTGAATGTTGTATAAAATCTAAAGCCACAAGGATATCTATTCCAAAAGAAAGTGAGATGAAAAGCGAAAGACCACTTGATTTGGTGCATACTGACGTATGTGGACCCATGAAAGTGACTACATCAGGAGGCAATAGATACATGTTGACTTTTATAGATGACTACTCAAGATACACAGTCACATACTTAATTAAGAACAAAAGTGAAGTTTTTGATAAACTTGTAGACTATGTAACATGATCAAGTAACAAATTTCAAAAGGAAGCCAATTGTCATCAGAAGAGATAATGGAGGTGAATTTACAGGTCACAGAATAGAAGACTACTTAAGACAAAATGGAATAGAACACCAGAAAACTGTTCCATACACACCTGAACAAAATGGAGTAGCAGAAAGGAAAAACAGAACTCTAACAGAAATAAGATGTATGCCGACAGATTCCAAACTACCAGAGAAATATTGGGGTGAGGCAGCAATGACCGCTACATATCTACAGAACCGACTTTTCCAGAAAACTGACGAAAACTCCATATGAACTGTGGCAAGGTATGAAACCAAGTGTCAATCATTTAAAAGTTTTTGGATGTAAAGTTTTTATATTCATTCCAACAGAAAAATGTTCCAAACTTCAAAACAGATCCATGGAAGGAATATTCGCTGGATATAGTGAAAATTGCAAAGGATATAGAATTCTAGATCCCAAAACAGACAGAGTTACGGTGAGTAACAGTGTGACATTCCTTGAAGATTTAAATGAAGACATTATGATTTAAGTTGAAACAAAAAATGAGTAAAACAATAGTGACATAACTGAAGAAATATCTGATGAGAAAGAAGTAGAAATTAATGAAGAACAAAATACTGAAAATGAAGAATCACAACTACAAACAGACACAGAACCAAGATGTTCAATGAGAGAGAACAAAGGAAAACCACCAAAACGTCTCTCATACAAGATAAGCATAAGAAAAATCTATGAGCCTACCTCTTGGGAAGACATATCTAAACTTCCTGAAGAAGAAGCTAATAAATGGATAGAAGCAACAGAAACAGACATTAAATCCATGCATGATTCAAATACATGGACACTAACAGATTTACCAGAAGGAAGAAAAGCCATAGGATGTAAATGGATTTTTAAAGTAAAATACCAAACAGATGGCACAGCTGAAAGATATCGAGCAAGACTAGTAGCTAAAGGGTATTCTCAAAAATATGGAGAAGACTATGATGAGACATTTGCTCCAGTTGTCAAACACACTACAATAAGAACTTTACTTACAGTTGCAGCAATGAAACAGATTGAACTGAGACATCTGGATGTAAAGACCGCTTTTCTGAATGGAGATTTAACAGAAGACATTTACATGGAACAACCTCCAGGATTCAAAGATGAAAGAAATCCTAACAAAGTTTGCAAACTACAGAAAAGCATATATGGTTTAAAGCAAGCAGCTAAAGCGTGGAATGACAAAATCACGGAAGTACTTACAAATGAAAAATTTCAAAGAAGCAAAGCTGATCCATGCTTATACACAAAAAGGCTGATTAATAGATGGATTTATGTACTCATATATGTAGACGACATTTTGATTTGTTTTAAACAAGAAAGGGATAAAGAAAACATTCTAAAAATCCTGAAGCAACATTTTGAAATCAAAGACTTGGGAAATGTGAAACAGTACCTAGGAATACAGGTAGAAAGAAAAGAAGACGGAAGTTTCCTACTGAATCAAAATCACATGATTCAAGACATAACAGAAAAATTTGGATTAAAGGATGCAAAAACAGTAAAGTCTCCAATGGAAACTAATTATCTCAAAGAGATGAACAGTGAAAAAAATATTCTACCAAATAATGAAGAATACAGCACAGCAATAGGAAAACTACTGTATCTAGCGACCGTTACAATACCAGACATCGCAGCAGCAGTAGAAATCCTGAGTAGAAAGGTATCAAAACCAAATAAAGCTGATTGGAATGCCATGAAGAGAGTAATGCGTTATTTGAAAGGAACTAGCAATGTTAAGCTGAAATTACCCACAAGTGATAATTGCATTTTAACAGGATATGTTGATGCAGATTGGGCTGGAGATCCAACTGACAGAAGATCTACCAGTGGACATATTTTTTTCTCTCAGGTGGACGAATAAGTAGGACAAGTAAGAAACAGTCAATTGTGACACTGTCTTCAACAGAAGCAGAATATGTTGCCGCAGCACATGCGAGTCAAGAAGTACTGTGGTTAAGACAATTGTTGACAGAATTAGGACAACCACAGTTGGAACCAACAAAACTGAAAGAGGACAATAAAGGATGTCTTGTTCTTGCTCAGATGGAAAGAGTCAATCCAAGAACCAAGCATATTGATGTGAAATATCATTTCTTGAGAGATCATCAGGAACAAGGAGTCTTGAAGTTAGAGTATTGTCCTACTGAAGAAATGACAGCAGACATTTTCACGAAGGCGTTGAATGCTGATAAACACCAGAGACTAATAATAAAGTTGGGTTTGATTGAATAAGTCCTTACTGTTGAGAAAGGGTGTTGGCATATACAACAGATTATTATAAGTGTAAGGAGGACTTTATACTAACCAGACAGCAGATGGCGATAGTGTGTAAAGTTATATGCTTGCTGTAATGATGGGAGGAAATCTCTCAATTGTTGGTTGTTTTTACTTCCTGTGTTTTCTTTCTTTCCTGAATGTGTTATGTCAGCAGCACACGGACTGTGTGACACTGAATTGTATCTCATGTTTAACCAGTATGAAGTCAATATTGTTTACTCAAGATATCTTGCTGATTGAAGCTCGAGTAAGTACAGTGGTGACTGTAAGAAGATGCACTCTGCGACATGCTCCGCAGGACCCAGCTGCGCTTTCCCGCGCAAACGTCCTCGTCTCTCCCTCTCTCTCGTCACACCAGGAGTCCCTCTGTCACCTGACCTCCCAGCTCTCTCTCTCGACACACCCCCTGCTTCCCTGTCACATGACTCCTCTGCTTGCAGTCTGTCTTCCCCCTTACACTCCCGCTCTCCTTTAACTCGCCATTCCACGGGCGAGAGTTCCTTCATCAAACGTTCACATTCTTGGACTTCCTGGACGATACGGTACCATATGAATTGATCTTGTTCGTAACGGTGAGGAGGCACTCCTGCTGTTGTCTGTTCTGACCGGCGTAACTCAGTTTGACCGATGGGAGGCGCAGGGTCACTCGGATTTCCAATCTCCGGCTGCCCTGTGGCTTCAACCGATGTTGTTCCCTCGCCGCCTGCACTGGGGACTGCAGGTAATCGAGTGCTGGGGCTCGGAGGTAGAATCAACAACTCTTCTTCGTCCACATCGTGGCTTGGGGCAACTGTGACAGGTCCCTCTCTAGAAGCAGGTGATTCTTCTCCATCCTCGTCATCTTTAGACAGACAGGGTCGCAGCATACTACAATGAACCACTCTGGTAGGGGCTCCCTCAGCCCCCTCGGGTTGAACTTCATACACCGGTCCTTCAGTGCCAATCCTGCGCTTCACTCGGTGCGGGGTCCATTCCCACCTCCTACTCAATTTGCCCGGGGCCGCCTGTCCCGATACAACATCCACTCCCCGGGCCTCAGAGCTGTCCCTCGAAGAGGCAATGTCTCATGATGTTTGAGCTCCTGAAACTTTTGTTGTACCAACCGTCGGAGGGTCGGCAGTCGATGCCGATGTTCTCGGACCCAGGAAGACACCCCCTTCCATGGGTAGTCCTCCTCGGGGTCCAGCTCTAACTCGGTGATCTCTCGCCCCTTCCGTCCAAACAGCAAGGAATAAGGAGTGAACCCCGTCGTACTATTCACTCGGTTGTTGAAGACCCCCACCAGCTCGGCCACAAACTCAGGCCATCGTACCATCTGATCTTCCTCCAACGTGCGGAGCATTTGGATCAGTGTCCGATTAAAGCGCTCACAGGCCCCAATTTCCTTGAGGGTGGTAAGGAGTAGTCTGTGACTTCTCAATCTTGTACAACCGGCGCAGCTCTTCCATCACCCGGCCTTGGATGCAGGCACCTTGATCGGAATGAATCCTCTTTGGGCAGCCGTACACCCAAATGAAGTCTCGGCAGATGACCTGCGCAGCTGACTCAGCGGTCTTGTCTCTGGTCGGGGTCACTACCGCAAACTTGGTGAATTGGTCTGTCATTACCAGGCAATGTTCATACCCGAGATGCGCCGGTCCAACAGTCAAATAGTCAATCATCAGCACCTCCAAGGGGGCAGAAGTCACAATAGTTTGTACGGGGACCCGCTGCTCCAGGGGATTTACCAGCTCATAGCTCCGACGTCTTCTATTGTTGCTCGCAGTCGGGGATGATACACCAGCCTCTGCAACCACTGAAACGTCTTCCCTGGTCCAAAGTGAGCCCCTCGTTCATAAGCCTCCTTAGCCACTACTCCGACCAACTTCTCTGGGATCACCACTTGTCAGGTGGTCCCGAAGTCTCGCAGTAGCTGCACCCATCGGTACAGCAGCCCGTCTCGCAAACACAGTCTCTTCCATTGTCCCAGCATTTTCAGTGCTCCCGAGGACAGGGTACTCCTCTCTTCTCGACTGGGGACTTGCCGCAAAGCCACCCATTGACTTAATTGAGCAACTTCTCTGTCAGTCTGTTGAAGTCGGATCCAGTCATCTCTTGGCCGTCCTAGCCCTTGTTCTTCCGCCGTCTCTCTGATCTGTCCCTGCGCCGCAGCCAGCGGTCCCACGAAACTTCGGAAGCTAGGGGTCTCAACAGCCTCCAAATCTTCATCGCGGTCATGATCAGGCCATTCATATGTCACTCTGGAGAGTATTCTCTGCCTTAGGCCGGTAGGCGATCTTATACCGGTACCTGGCCATGCGGGCCACCCACTGCTGCTCCAGGGCCCCCAATTTTGCATTCTCCAGGTGGGCCAGCGGGTTGTTATCTGTTCTCACCAGTACTTCGGACCCGGACAAATACTCCGCAAACTTCTCGGTCATTGCCCAAACCAGAGCCAGCAACTCTAATTTGAAAGAGCTGTAATTATCTGGGTTCCTCTCAGAGTCGTGAAGGGAGCGGCTGGCGTATGCAATCACGCACTCTTTCCCCTCCTGTACTTGGGATAACATGGCTCCCAGACCATGTAGGCTCCCATCAGTGTGGAGTATGAAGGGTTGGGAGAAATCAGCATAGGCAAGTATTGAGGCCTCGGTCAGGGCCATTTTTAGGGCACGGAAGGCCTCTTCCTGGCTGCTTCCCCACCGAATCGCCTGATTCTTGGAGCCCGCCGGCACTCCATTAAGTAGCTCCAGCAATGGGTTGGCTGTGCGGGTGAAGTTCTTCACGAATCTTCGGTAGTACCCGGCAAGTCCCAGGAAGGCCCGAACATCCTTCACTGTCTTCGGGGTAGGCCACTCCTGTACGGCGGCCACCTTTTCCTGGGTGGCCCTGACTCCTTCACCGGACACAGTATGACCGAGATATTCGATCTGTTTGCGGAACAGGTGGCATTTCTGGGGCTTCACCTTTAGGCCATGACTCTGTAGGCGACTCAGTAGTTGCTCCAGTCGCTGGAGGAGCTCCTCAAAGGTGGCAGCATAGACAATTATGTCGTCAAGGTAAATCAGTGTTGCCTCAAAGTTCAAATCACCCAGGCACCTCTCCATCAGACGCTGGAACGTCCCGGGGCGTTAGTCAGGCCAAAGGGCATCCGATTGAACTCGAACAGTCCCATGGGTAATATGAACGCCGTCTTCGCACGGTCATGTTCGGCCACGGGCACCTGCCAGTACCCACTGGCCAGATCCAAGGAGGAGAAGTATCTTGCCTTCCCTAAGGCCGACAGGGACTCTTCGATTCGGGGTAGTGGGTAAGAGTCCCGTACTGTACAGGAATTCAGTCGTCTATAGTCGACACAGAACCGCAGGGTCCCATCTTTCTTCCGGACCAGGACAATCGGGGCTGCCCACGGACTCCGACTCTCCTATATCACACCATTCTGTAACATATGGGCTAGAATCTCCTTAACCTCTTTATACATCTGGGGAGGTATCTGCCGGTATCTCTCCCACACTGGGGCAGCGCTCCCAGTAGGAATCTCGTGGGTAATGGCTTCGGTGCAACCAAAATCATCCTCATGGTGAGCAAAGACTTCCTGGTACCGCTCCAGCACATCCTCAACCTGCTGCACCTGTTGAGGTGTAAGTCCCGTCAATTCAGCCCGACCACATCAGGTCGCACCAAATTCTCTGGCATTCCCAGAATCTGGGCTATTTCCGCCCTGGGTGGGAGTGTGAGATCATCTTCGCCCAGATTAACACACCGCACTATAACATTGCCACCCTGGACAGTGGCCAGTGTCCGAACCACCTAGAGTCCGGGGGGTACTTTGTCCATCGATGTTGGTTCTATCTGAACTTTGACCCCCTCAAGAGGTGTGCAGGCCCGTGCGGGTAATGTGAGTACAGTTTGTCCGGGCGGTAAGGTGAGCTCCGTAGCTGCTGGCACTATTATTTTCCCCAGGATCTTCCCTTCACTCGACGTCTCCTGAGCCTGGGCAGCTTGGATTAGTTGTTGAAAGACCCTCCTTTGGGGAGTTCACGGGTCTCACTGGTCTAGAGGAATCTCCTTCGGTTCACTAAGCAGGATTTGCCCTATCTCTTTCAGCACATTCATTCCGAGGGTCACCGGGGGTCCACTTCCGGTTCCCTCTGCAACCAGGATGACTCCTTTTTTTCCCACATCTTTTCCACACACTCGTATCTTCATCCACACCACCCCTGCGACCGGGATGGGTTATATGATTAGCTGCCGTGAGTCTAATTACTGATCCCCATTCAGGCCGTGTTATCTCTGGAAATCGCTGTTGAAAGTAGGCTTCTGTCATCGTAGTCACCTGGGATCCCGTGTCAACCAGGCAGTGAACAGCCCGACATCTTATTTCGGTCCAGACAGTCGGGCTGCTGGAAACTAGGTCCTTGGGACTTCCTCTTTTTCTTTCCCCTTCCTCAGGCTCCGTGCTGTGTCCCCCGAACACGGAGCCCGCTAGTTTAACGGCTGTCGCGACAGGGGCTGCCCTCGGCTAGCACAGCCCCTGGGGTAATGTCCTGCACCTCCACACTTCCAGCAGGTCGTGTCTCTGTCTGTGTAGGGCTGCCTCCCTCCTCTATGAAACTCTCCTGCAGGGGGGCCTGAATTCAATTCTTTCCATAACTGGGGCTATCGATCTGGGTATCTCTGGTGTCGGGGCAGGGGTCTTCTTGAGACTGGACCATTCATCCCGCATCTCCTGTATCTCCTTCCGCATCTCTCGTGCCCATTCCGGTTCAGCTGTAGGCGGGATGGGTACCTCATTACTCTGGACTATCCCTGCCAGGGCCGTCACCCCCATCTCCTGCTCTCTCACACGTGCCTCCGCCCCCACTTCTAGAAAAGTCATACGTGGGTTGGCGCGCAGGCGCTCCCGCAAGGTCTGCTTCAGCTGCACATCCCTGAGGCCTGCCATAAACTGGTCCCTTAATATCACATCAGGGGGGCCCATTCCCAAATTCCCCATGTCGTCTTTTCTAGTGATATAGGCATGCACCCTCTGTAAGGCATTAACATACTGAGTCACAGTCTCCCCTTCCTGCTGCACTTGGTGAAACAGTCGTATCCTCAGCTCTCCTACATTGGTGGGATCCCCATGCATTTCCTCCAGTATCCGCACCACTTTTTCTACAGTATCCCGGTCATGGGGAGGGCGGTACATCACTGACTGTCGGGCCTCGCCGTCCAGGGCCAGTAAGGCTATTTCGGCTTACATAGCTGGGGTCATCGGGTGCATACGTAACATACTCCTAACTCTCTTAATCCAGTCCCACAGCATCATATTGTCCTCGGTGAACTTTGGGAGATTGCTGAGCATGGCTCCCAGCGGCAAGCTAGATTTAGGGGCTCCCAGGATGGACTGCTCTGCAGTGTCTGTGTCTAACGACTGCATCCTGCCGACTACGCCAAATGTAACACAGGTACTTTAGATGCAGTGACACAGAAGCACAGAGCAGCCAATACAGGGTTAATAAACAGGGAAAGTTTATGATAACTAGATGAATATCCATGCAGGGAGTAACAGGGGAAAATATGGGGAAATAGCAGGTATTAGTCTGTAACTGACAGTTTACAGTTTAACTAGATGTAGCAGAGTCAAACCGGTAACAAACGACAGTTTTTCACTTAGCTGACTTGTATCCTCTACAAGGCAGTTGCCAGCTGATGCTGGTGGCGCTGTCTTCAGGCTTCCCCGCTCAAACAATTCTCCGTCTTCTGGCGGCAGCGGGCTGTCTCCGGTTTTACCCACTGAGCCCCTAGTCCATAACAGTGCACCTCAAGTGCTCAGCTCCATGGACCCTGTGTCTCTTCTCCCTACAGTCAGCTTGACTTCTCCTGTCCACTCAGATCCCTTGCTCCAAGTCCTGTAGCCAGGAGCCTGGACCCTCTCACATGGCTCTGCTCCGCAGGACCCAGCTGCACTTTCCCGCGCAAATGTACTCGTCTCTCCCTCTCTCTCGTCACACCAGGAGTTCCTCTGTCACCTGACCTCCCAGCTCTCTCTCTCGACACACCCCCTGCTTCCCTGTCACATGACTCCTCTGCTTGCAGTCTGTCTTCCCCCTTACAGCTTCTTGAATAAATTCCCAATCGACCCTATGAAAAGCCTTTTAGGCATCGGTACTGAGTAGCATAAGTGGTGTAGAGGTAGATTGTGCATAATGTATTAGCTGCATAGCTTTATAGATGTTGTCCTTGCCTTCTCTGTTGGGTACAAAACCCACTTGGTCTGGGAGATTAATATTAGGCAGAATTATCCTCAACCTAGAAGCCAGTATTTTTTGCGTATAATTTCAGATCTGTATTGAGAAGAGAAATAGGTCTATAATTACTACATAAAGAGGGGTCCTTATTTTCTTTTGGGATTATTGTAATGGTGGCTGCCAGGGTTTGAGCATGTAGCGGGGTGCCTGTCATTGCTTCATTATATAATTTTGTCAGGTAAGGTAATAATTTTTCCTTACAAGTTTCATAATAGAAGGGGGTGAGGCCATCGGGTCCCGGACATTTATTTTTTGGGGATGAAGATATGGCTTCTAAAATCTCTTGTTCCGAGATGGGTGTGTTCAAGGTTTTAGCTTGGTCCTCTGAAAGAGTAGGAAGAGAGATATTTTCCAGAAAAGAGGTTATGTTTTGTTTTTTTGAGCTATTGGTAGAGTCTGGAGACTTGGGGTCGAGATTGTATAATCCTTCATAGAACTTTTTAAACTCGAGGGCTATATCTTTTGTTTTATATAAGGTGACATTTGTACTGCTCTTAATTCGATTGATAAAGGATCTTATCTTGTTGCGTTTTAGTTGAGTTGTCATAAATTTATTAGGTTTATCTCCATGGGCGTAATATTTAAACTTTGTGAAGAGATAGTTTTTTGCAGATTTCATGTTCAGGAGGTTACATAACTTTGTTCGTAATGCAGTTAGTTGGGAAAAGTGATCAGGATCTAAATGTTTTTTATGTAATGTTTCTAGTTTATTTATTTCTTCTAGTAAGGATGACGTTTCTTTTTCTTTTATTTTTCTTTGGTAGGAGGATATTGCTATGATCTCTCCTCGTATATATGGTTTGTTGGCTTCCCAGAGAGTTTGGGACGAGACTTCCCCATTATCGTTATTCCGAAAGTATTCGGACAATTTGTCTTTTACCCTGATTAGATTTTTGTCAGATTTTAATATAATATCATTCAGTCTCCAACTATTTTCTGTTTTGGGGATAGAGGGAACACAAAACGTGATCTCAGTCGGAGAATGGTCCAAAAATATATGGGTCTTAATTTTTGGGTTTATACAATATTTTAAATATGGTGTTTGGAGCATTAGGTAATCTATTCTTTGATCCATTTTATGTGGGGCCGAGCAGTGGGTGTAATCTCTCTCTGTAGGGTGTTCTAGTCTCCACATGTCCAGTAGTTGGACAGATTGCAGTCTTCTTTTAAGTTTCATAAGTGCTTTACTTGATATAACAGATTTACCTGTAGAAATGTGTATTTCAGGCTCCAGTGCAATATTGATATCTCCTCCAAGTATTAACATTCCCTCTGAAAACTTAATAAGAAGTTCCAATGTAGTGATCAACCAAGTAGTTTGGTTTGTGTTTGGTGCATATATATTACCTAACGTGATGCGTGAATTTCCCAGAAATCCTTTGACAAAGATGATTCTACCCTCTTCATCAGTATAACTATCTGTCAATGTAAAGGGTATTTGTGAATTTATGCCAATACTTACTCCCCTTGAATTTCCAGATGAAGACGGACTGTGAAACCAGGAGGAGAAGCAAATTCTGGATAGATTAGGAATATGCAACTTCCTGAAATGTGTCTCCTGGAGGAAACAAATGTCAATTTTCTCCTTTCCAAAATATTTAAAGATCTGTCCCCTCTTAGAGGGAGAGTTTAATCCCCTGACATTGTATGAAATATGAGATATAGTAGAGGTGTGGTTATGTGGATAACTCTTTTAGCACGCTCACCGATATAATATAGATGGCAAAATTTAATCTGAAAACTCTGGTAACCCATGTTGGTAGGGAATGGAGGCATGTATGGAGATTGCAACAGGAAAACTTTTGGATGGGGGGGGGGGAACAAAGAGTTGATTAAGAGAATAACTAGGCATATGAGAGCAAGATATATGTATGGACGTAACAAGCGTCCTAAAACAAAAACAAATTGCATTTAAAGATTGATGAACAAGAAGTTTCATTATCTGGTAGAACTCTGCTTTATACATAAATAAAGTCTATAATGGAAGAAGAGGGTTTTCTAAGAAAAAGAGATCTTAGTACCCTGTCAGGTCTATTATACACACAGAAAAAGCATGCAAAAACAGTGGAAAAATACATCAGACTTAACATCCTCCTCAACATAGAGACTGCACACCGTATGGTTAAAGTGAGAACTAATTGAAGTTATAATACGAATATTAAGCAAAAAATAGTGTTAAAATTCGTAGTGCAAACTCTTATGGTGTGAGTCCAAATGTCTCTATTAATGAAAAGGTAGAAATGTGAACCAAGCACACTTAGTATAAGGATACATAAATTCAGGTTTGGTCCGGAATTATCCGTTTAGGTGTAAGTTTGCCGACTTTTTTCTTTGGTCTTCCCGCTTTGTTTGAAGGAACCATTTCCCATGGTGCTGGCGGATTAATCGGTAAAGTGGAAGTTAAGGCCTGTACAGTAGACCAATCATCTATTTGTAGATCTGGGAAGCCAAGTGTAGTCAAGACAGATTGAAGATCATGTTTGGTACGAATTTGATGCCTTTGGCTTTCCAATGTGAAGGCGATCCCAAAACGAAAAAGCCATGAGTAGATGATCTTTTTTTCTCTTAGTATCTCGGTGAACGGTTTCAAGGTTCTTCTCTTATGTAACGTGTGAGGAGAAATGTCTTGAAAAATATTAATTCTGGACTCTTCAAAAAATAACCTTTCGTTGTTTCTGGCTTTTTTGAGAAAGTCCTCTTTGGTTCTATAGTTCAGTAGTCGGCACATAATGTCTCTGGGTGGTTCTGACGATTTGGGTTTTCTTCTTAGCACCCTGTGTGCTCTTTCAATAGTAATTTCGCCTTGGTAGTTGACCCCTAGAATTGAAATGAACAGGGTTTTAACTGTGGTGAGTAGGGATTCCGCCGGAACCGACTCCGGCATACCTCTTATTCTGAGGTTATTACGGCGGCTTCTATTTTCCTGGTCCTCTAGGGCATCAAAGGCTAGGTTAAGGTGTTGTTGGCACCTTTGAAAGTTCTCAATTACTGCAGAAGAGAAGTTACAGAGAGATTCTTGGGTGCCTTCAAGAGATTCGACTCTTGCGCCAATCTGGCCTAATTCTTGTTTAATGTCTCGAACATCTTTTACAAGTGGTTCTAAGGCATTTTTAAGCGATCTTTGTATAAAGGAGCGAGAAACTGGGGGCTGATCTCAAGACATGTCTTCTTAGTCACTTTCATCGGTATCTTTCATAAGCACGTTTGGACTCTCTGAAGCTCCTCTATTTAAGGTAAGGAGAGGGAAGTTGTTGTGAAGATTTTTTTATATATTTATCCATTTCTTCGTTGTTTGAGGATTTCTGATTGTTGGAAGTGTCTTTCGATGGACCATCACCTATTTTGACAATTTTAGTGTATAGAAGAGATATTGATATTCAGTTCGGACTTGTGCGATCTGTCCTCCTCTTCCCTGTTAAGTGTTATTTTTCCAGAGTATCTACCATTTTTGTAGTTTTATATTTTATTTGACATCTTGTCCATCAGTTAATATTGTTAGAGATATATATAGAGATATATAGTAGATGCAGGTTTAAAGACGTTGTGGCCAAGAACTGTGCTTCAGATCATAAACATACTTTTGTAATGTATGAGAACAGTCACTAGATGTCGCCCTGCACCTGTGCAGCTTATCTTGGTGGTCAAAATTTCTGATAGGTCTATTTTTTTCTTTTTTCTTTTGAAATAAGCAAAAGTTAAGGGTGAATCACCAAGTAAATCGAGACAGCTATTTTCTATTTAAGTTTTTGTAAGGGATGGACTGCTGTCTGGTCGTTTTTTGTTTTTTTTCTTTCTTTCCCTCTGAAGCAAGAAAAGGTTATCAACCCTTTACATTCAAGTGAGTCTAAGGAGATATTAATCCACTCTCCCCTTTCCTCATCTCTTCCTTGGGGTCTGAGAGGTGTATTGGTGAGGAAAAAAGGAAGAAGGGGATATCAGAGAGGCAGGGGAGCAGGGTTTCTTTCAGGGCGGTCTTTTTGTGAGAGGGAATGAAAAATGGCCCCCGGGGCGCTTAACAGTATAGATCCCTCCGCCGGCCGGGCGCACTTATTTCTTCCACTCACCAGGGTTTTCTGGCACGGAACTCCGGTTTGAGCACCCCCTCAATCACTGTCGACTTCCGGTGGATACACGCTTGGTGCCAGCCACAGAAGAGGGGGAAGAAGGACGTCGCCAGCGGGGAAGAAGGACGTCGCCGGCGGGAAAGATGGCCGCCTCCGGCTCCGGTCACAGGAGCCCCATGGGTGAGTGATTTTCTTCTCTCAGTCTCCCCCAGTCTCTGGAAGCCCCCAGCAGTCGTGCGGGCCAACGACTGCGTCACAACTCCTGCGTCCCTGGCCTTGCAGACACAGGGTAAGGCGAGGGGGGAGGGAGCAGGACGGAGGGGAAAGTGGCCACCGGGGCCTGTTCCTATCTTCCCCACTCTTCACACTCACCCGATCCCCGTTCTTCTTTCGTCTTCGGGAGTCAGAGCAGAGCAGTCCCGACCCGCTAATAATCCGATGAGGTTGCGGGAGAAGGGGTCCTTGTGGAGAGCGAAAAGGGCCGTGGCTTCGGCCTATAGCTCCGGCGGTATAGTTCAATATACAGGGCTGGGGAGAGGAGGAAAAGAAAAGGCAGGCGCTTCACAGTATAGTTAGGTTGGAACTTTTAGTGCCAGTAGGGGAGGAAAGGAAAAGAGCCTTTTTAAGGCGTTTAGGGCTTTGAAAATCGGTAAGCAAGGTTGCTTTTTTGAGGAGCCGAGGTGACACACGTCTTCACAGCCTCAGGCTCAAGCCACGCCCCTTAGCTTATGACGGCCATAATACAAATTCTAAGTAAAGAAAAACGAGTGGCCATCATTACTTTAAGAAATGAAGGTCAGTCAGTCCGAAAAATTGGGCAAACTTTGAAAGTGTCCCCAAATGCAGTTACAAAAAACATCAAGTGCTACAAAGAAACTGGCTCACATGAGGACCGCCCCAGGAAAGGAAGACCAAGAGTCACCTCTGCTTCTGAGGATAAGTTTATCCAAGTCACCAGCCTCAGAAATCGCAGGTTAACAGCAGCTCAGATTAGAGACCAGGTCAATGCCACACAGAGTTCTAGCAGCAGACACATCTCTACAACAACTGTTAAGAGGAGACTTTGTGCAGCAGGCCTTCATGGTAAAATAGCTGCTAGGAAATCACTGCTAAGGACAGGCAACAAGCAGAAGAGACTTGTTTGGGCTAAAGAACACAAGGAATGGATATTAGACCAGTGGAAATCTGTGCTTTGGTCTGATGAGTCCAAATTTGAGATCTTTGGTTCTAACCACCGTGTCTTTGTGCGATGCAGAAAATGTGAACGGATGGACTCTACATGCCTGGTTCCCACTCTGAAGCATGGAGGAGGAGGTGTGATGGTGTGGGGGTGCTTTGCTGGTGACACTGTTGGGGATTTATTTAAAATTGAAGGCATACTGAACCAGCATGGCTACCACAGCATATTGCAGCGGCATGCTATTCCATCCGGTTTGCGTTTAGTTGGACCATCATTTATTTTTCAACAGGACAATGACCCCAAACACACCTCCAGGCTTTGTAAGGGCTATTTGACCAAGAAGGAGAGTGATGGGGTGCTACGCCAGATGGCGTGGCCTCCACAGTCACCAGACCTGGACCCAATCGAGATGGTTTGGGGTGAGCTGGACCGGAGAATGAAGGCAAAAGGGCCAACAAGTGCTAAGCATCTCTGGGAACTCCTTCAAGATTGTTGGAAGACCATTTCCGGTGACTACCTCTTGAAGCTCATCAAGAGAATGCCAAGAGTGTGCAAAGCAGTCATCAAAGCAAAAGGTGGCTACTTTGAAGAACCTAGAATATAAGACATATTTTCAGTTGGTTCACACTTTTTTGTTACGTATATAATTCCACATGTGTTAATTCATAGTTTTTATGCCTTCAGTGTGAATGTACAATTATTTGAAAAAGTTTGGGCACCCCTATTAATCTTAAGCTTAATGTTTTATAAAAATTGGTGTTTTTGCAACAGCTATTTCAGTTTGATATATGTAATAACTGTTGGACACAGTAATGTTTCTGCCTTGAAATGAGGTTTATTGTACTAACAGAAAATGTGCAATCTGCATTCAAACAAAATTTGACAGGTATTAAACAACATGTATGTAAGTACATGGATAAGAATGAAGTGATTAACCAGAGTCAGCATGGGTTTGTAACTAACAAGTCATGTCAGACTAACTTAATTTCCTTCTATGACAGAATCACTGACTGGGTGGATCAGGGAAATGCTGTAGATATAGTATATCTTGACTTCAGCAAAGCATTTGACAAAGTATCTCACACCATCCTTATTGAAAAAATGACCAAGTATGCAATGGACCAGGCAACTGTTAGGTGGATTCATAACTGGCTTAGTGATCGGACTCAAAGGGTGGTTGTAAATGGCTTCACATCCAGCTGGATGAATGTCTCAAGTGGGGTACCACAGGGCTCCGTCCTGGGACCTGTATTGTTCAACATCTTTATCAATGATTTAGATGAAGGAATTGAGGGTAAACTGATTAAATTTGCTGATGACACAAAGCTAGGAGGGATAGCTAATACTAGAGAAGAGAGAGAGAGGATTCAAAAAGACCTAAATAAACTGGAGCAGTGGGCAGCAACCAACAGAATGGTTTTTAACAGGGAAAAATGCAAAGTACTACATCTGGGCAATAAAAATGAAAAAAGCATATACAGAATGGGAGGAATAGAGCTAAGCAACAGTACATGTGAAAAAGACTTAGGTATACTAATAGATCATAGACTAAACATGAGTCAACAGTGTGATGCAGCAGCAAAAAGGCAAATACAATTCTGGGATGTATTAACAGAAGCATACAGTCTAGATCACGTGAAGTCATTATCGGTCTTTACTCCTCTTTGGTCAGACCTCATCTGGAATACTGTGTACAGTTTTGGGCACCACATTTTAAAAAAGACATAGACAAACATGAGCAAGTTCAGAGAAAAGCGACCAGAATGGTGACTGGTCTGCAAACCGTGTCCTATGAGGAACGGTTGCAGGATTTGGGAATGTTTAGCTTGCAAAAAAGAAGACTGAGAGGAGACTTAATAGCTGTCTACAAATATGTCAAGGGCTGTCACAATGTAGAAGGATCATCTTTATTCTCATTTGCACAAGGAAAGACTAGAAGCAATGGGATGAAACTAAATGGGAGGAGACACAGATTAGATATTAGAAAAAACTTTTTGACAGTTAGGGTGATTAATGAGTGGAACAGGCTGCCACGAGAGGTGGTGAGTTCCCCTTCAATGGACGTCTTCAAACAGAGGCTGGACAGACATCTGTCTGAGATGATCTAGTGAATCCTGCTTTGAGCGGGGGGTTGGACCAGATGACCCAGGAGGTCCCTTCCAACTCAACCATTCTATGATTCTATGATTCTATGATTCTAGGTGCATAAGTATGGGCACCTCACCAGGAAAGTGACATTAATATTTAGTAGATCCTCCTTTTGCAAAAATAACAGTCTCTATTCTCTTCCTATAGCTTTTAATGAGTTTTCTGGATCCTGGATGAAGGTATTTTTGACCATTCCTCTTTACAAAACAATTCCAGTTCAGTTAAGTCTGATGGTCGCCGAGCATGGACAGCCCTCTTCAAATGATCCCACAGATGTTCAATGATATTCAGGTCTGGGGACTGGGATGGCCATTCCAGAACATTGTAATTGTTCCTCTGCATGAATGCCTGAGTAGATTTGGAGCGGTGTTTTGGATCATTGTCTTGCTGAAAGATCCATCCCCTGCGTAACTTCAACTTTATCACTGATTCTTGAACATTATTGTCAAGAATCTGCTGATATTGAGTGGAATCCATGCGTCCCTCAACTTTAACAAGATTCCTGGTGCCGGCATTGGCCACACAGCCCCAAAGCATGATGGAACCTCCACCAAATTTTACTGTGGGTAGCAAGTGTTTTTCTTGGAATGCTGTGTTTTTTTGCCGCCATGCATAATGCCTTTTTGTATGACCAAACAACTCAATCTTGGTTTCATCAGTCCACAGGACCTTCTTCCAAAAAGAAATTGGCTTCTCCAAATGTGCTTTTGCATACCTCAGCCGACTCTGTTTGTGGCGTGCTTGCAGAAACGGCTTCTTTCGCATCACTCTCCCATACAGCTTCTCCTTGTGCAAAGTGCGTTGTATAGTTGACCGATGCACAGTGACACCATCTGCAGCAAGTTGATGCTGCAGCTCTCTGGAGGTGGTCTGAGGATTGTCCTTGACTGATCTCACCATTCTTCTTCTCTGCCTTTCTGATGTTTTTCTTGGCCTGCCACTTCTGGCCTTAACAAGAACTGTCCCTGTGTTCTTCCATTTCCTTACTATGTTCCTCACAGTGGAAACTGACAGGTTAAATCTCTGAGATAGCTTTTTGTATCCTTCCCCTGAACAACTATGCTGAATAATCTTTGTTTTCAGATCATTTGACAGGTGTTTTGAGGAGCCCATGATGAACAAACAGGAGAACAACTTGCAAGTGGCCACTTTAAGTAGCTTTTCTCATGATTGCATACACCTGGCTATGAAGTTCAATGCTCAATGAGGTTACAAAACCCAAAAAAGTGCTTTAGTAAGTCAGTAAAAAGTAGGTAGGAGTATTTAAAACAAGAAAATGATAAGGGTGCCCATACTTATGCACCTGTCAAATTTTGTTTTAATGCAGATTGCACATTTTCTGTTAGTACAATAAACCTCATTTCAAGGCAGAAACATTACTGTGTCCAACACTTATTACATATATCAAACTGAAATAGCTGTTGCAAAAACACCAATTTTAAGAAAACATTAAGCTTAAGATTAATAGGGGTGCCCAAACTTTTTCATACAACTGTATGTGAATGTACAATTTTCATAGTCATGAAAATACAGAAAAATCTTTAAATGAGAAGGTGTGTCCAAACTTTTGGTCTGTACTGTATCTCTCAATATCTCTCTGCATGTACGGCCAAAAGAACCGTTCACGGATAGAGATGAGCATTGTTCGACTCGAACTGTTCGCCAATCTCAAATTCGAGCTGTTTTGGGCGGTGTTCGAGCCGTTCGGCGAACACGAACGATTTGAGAAAAATTCGGCTGTTCGAGGTTATGTTCGATAACTGTTCGTGCACCAAAATCATAGCTGGATTTTTTCTCAGTAATGATGAAAATTAATGTTAATACGCAGTTTGAGTGTACAGCGGGGTGGGGGGAGGGGCAGGGGATGGATCTCTGCAGGAATAATGAAGATCTCCATTTTTTTTTCTCTTTCCCGCATTTACAGTGGGGAGGTGCAATCTGTCAGCCTATCAGCAGCGCACACATGGAGCGAATTGCTTTTTTTCACACAAGCAAGGGCATGTGTCATTGGCAGTGTATGTCACATGTCCTTGCCCTATAAGACCAAGCCATTTTCCCCGTCGCCACCATTTTCTCACTGCTGCAGCTGCGTGTTAGACGGCACCGCTGTTGCTGTGTGCGCTATACCTTGTTAATTTCAAGCCAATTTTCGCACAAATCTACAGATAGCTTGGGAGTAGGGAATAGTTGTGATTGCAATCCTTTTAAGGACTAGGTTACAGCATTTCCTACAACTTTTATCAGGCAGGTCTGTGCTCTTAAATAGATAGATTGTGGGAGTAAAGACTAATTGTAATTGCAGTCCTTTTCAGGACTAGGTTACATCAGTTCCTATCAGTTTTTGCCAGGCAGGTCTGTGCCAGTGCTGTGCAAGTTTTTTTCACAGCATTTGGCTGAATCTAGCAAAGCTAATCCTTTTTGGCCTATTGCAGAGTGTGTTAGTCAGTGGAGTAGCCTATCTGTGTTGCAAGATATACCACCTGTGTATAGAATACCAATTTTTTTACTGCACCTAGTTAAGTAAAATCTTTTGGGCATAGCATCATTCTATTAGTCCATCTCTACTGACCTCCATCAGGTTGCAAATTGAATATAATTTTTTTCTGCATCTAGCTCTGAAAAAATATTTGGGCTTCTAGCAGTGTGTGGGACTTGTTCTATTAGTCCATCTATACTGACCTCCATCAGGTTGCAAACTGAATATAATTTTTTTCTGCATCTAGCTCTGAAAAAATATTTGGCCTTCTAGCAGTGTGTGGGACTTGTTCTATAAGTCCATCTATACTGACCTCCATCACGCTGCAAATTCAAAATAATTTTTTGTCTGCATCTAGCTCTGAAAAAATATTTGGCCTTCTAGCAGTGTGTGGGACTTTCTCTATTAGTCCATCTATACTGACCTCCATCAGGTTGCAAATTAAAAATAATTTTTATCTGCATCTACCTCTGAAAAAATATTTGGGCTTCTAGCTGTGTGTGGGACTTGTTCTATTAGTCCATCTATACTGACCTCCATCAGGTTGCAAACTGAATATAATTTTTTTCTGCATCTAGCTCTGAAAAAATATTTGGCCTTCTAGCAGTGTGTGGAACTTTCTCTATTAGTCCATCTATACTTACCTCCATCAGGTTGCAAATTAAAAATAATTTTTATCTGCATCTAGCTCTGAAAAAATATTTGGCCTTCTAGCAGTGTGTGGGACTTTCTCTATTAGTCCATCTATACTGACCTCCATCAGGTTGCAAATTAAAAATAATTTTTATCTGCATCTACCTCTGAAAAAATATTTGGGCTTCTAGCTGTGTGTGGGACTTGTTCTATTAGTCCATCTATACTGACCTCCATCAGGTTGCAAACTGAATATAATTTTTTTCTGCATCTAGCTCTGAAAAAATATTTGGCCTTCTAGCAGTGTGTGGGACTTTCTCTATTAGTCCATCTATACTTACCTCCATCAGGTTGCAAATTAAAAATAATTTTTATCTGCATCTAGCTCTGAAAAAATATTTGGCCTTCTAGCAGTGTGTGGGACTTTCTCTATTAGTCCATCTATACTGACCTCCATCAGGTTGCAAATTAAAAATAATTTTTTGTCTGCATCTAGCTCTGAAAAAATATTTGGCCTTCTAGCAGTGTGTGGGACTTTCTCTATTAGTCCATCTATACTGACCTCCATCAGGTTGCAAATTAAAAATAATTTTTTGTCTGCATCTAGCTCTGAAAAAATATTTGGCCTTCTAGCAGTGTGTGGGACTTTCTCTATTAGTCCATCTATACTGACCTCCATCAGGTTGCAAATTCAAAATAATTTTTTGTCTGCATCTAGCTCTGAAAAAATATTTGGCCTTCTAGCAGTGTGTGGGACTTTCTCTATTAGTCCATCTATACTGACCTCCATCAGGTTGCAAATTCAAAATAATTTTTTGTCTGCATCTAGCTCTGAAAAAATATTTGGCCTTCTAGCAGTGTGTGGGACTTTCTCTATTAGTCCATCTATACTGACCTCCATCAGGCTGCAAATTAAAAATAATTTTTATCTGCATCTATCTCTGAAAAAATATTTGGCCTTCTAGCTGTGTGTGGGACTTGTTCTATTAGTCCATCTATACTGACCTCCATCAGGTTGCAAACTGAATATAATTTTTTTCTGCATCTAGCTCTGAAAAAATATTTGGCCTTCTAGCAGTGTGTGGGACTTTCTCTATTAGTCCATCTATACTGACCTCCATCAGGTTGCAAATTAAAAATAATTTATATCTGCATCTAGCTCTGAAAAAATATTTGGGCTTCTAGCAGTGTGTGGGACTTTCTCTATTAGTCCATCTATACTGACCTCCATCAGGTTGCAAACTGAATATATTTTTTTTCTGCATCTACCTCTGAAAAAATATTTGGGCTTCTAGCTGTGTGTAGGACTTGTTCTATTAGTCCATCTATACTGACCTCCATCAGGTTGCAAACTGAATACAATTTTTTTCTGCATCTACCTCTGAAAAAATATTTGGGCTTCTAGCTGTGTGTGGGACTTGTTCTATTAGTCCATCTATACTGACCTCCATCAGGTTGCAAATTGAATATAATTTTTTTCTGCATCTAACCCAGCCAATAGTTTTGGCCTAATACCACAGTTTGGCCACTCAGCTCTGCTCGGTTCCCATCCATTGTTTTTTTGTGCAAACAACTCCAGAGTTGTGAATTAGTTAACCACCAAAATGAGTGGAAAAAGGCCTGCTGCTGGTGGAAAGGGGAATAGGCGTGTTGGGAAGGGGAAAAAAGGTTGTGTCCGTGGGGTAGGTGTTAAAGCAACAGTAACATCTACAGAAGAAAGACCATCTTCCAGCCAAACTAAAATGTCTACTTCTTTTAGCGGACAATGTGATAAGATCCCTTTCTTACGGCCACGCCAATCGCTACAAATTCCAGATGAGGCACAAAAACAGCAGATGCTTCAACGGATATCCAGTGCTCCTTTAAGTGGGCTCTCCTCCACATCAACTTCAACATCACAAATACTCCAGTCCTCAAAGGTGTCACCCCAATCGCACTTGCTTCCTCACAGCTCCCAAATCTCCAGCTGCCCGTCTGAGTATGAGGTAGAACAGATGGTTGAGTCTGCAGAGCTGTTTACTCATACTATAGCCTGGGAATCAGAGGTCGACTCCAGCGCTTCTGTGAATCCAGACGAGGAAATGATCTGCACTGATGCCCAGAATCTTTATAAGTCGGATCCAGGACCAGACGCAGAAGGTTCTTACCATAATGTAGACCCTCATTCCCAAACTGTAACTCCTGTTGGTGGAGACAATGAGGAAGACGATGATGAGACTCAAATACCTGATTGGAGCGACAACTTTAGTTTTTTGTCAGGGCAGGAACAGGTTGGCTCTGAGGACGACGGGTGTGATAACGCACAGGGTGATGATGATGAGGTTGGAGATCCCACTTACTGTCAACCCACAGTCAGCCAAGAGATGAGGTCAGCAGAGGAGGTGGAGGAAGATGCTAGTGACGACGAGGTCAGGTTGCGCCTTCCTGGATAGAGACGTAGTACTGGAAGCACGTCAACAACTGCATCCTCAAACACAACTCTGCCTCTCACCACAGGTCGTGGTGGCTCTTCAGGTCGCATGGGTGCTAAGCCTTGCATAGCCTGGGCATTTTTTCAGATCGATATAGATGACCCAACTCGTGTTATCTGTAACATTTGTCAGCAAAAGCTAAGTAGAGGCCAAAAAATACATAGTTTGAGTACTTCATGCATGAACCGGCACATGGACATGAAGCATAAGTTGCAGTGGGAAGCTCAGTGTGCTACAATGCGGCCTAGCCGGCCGGGCCAACCACCGTCTGCCATATCTTGTGCATCCGCGGCCTCTTCATCCTCTGTGACTGGGGGGACAGCAGTCACACCTGTTTTGGGGCACAGACCTGCCACCTCTTTACCCACAACAGCCAGCGTGATTGGCAGGTCATCATTTTCTTTGGAGGTGGTAACACCAGCTGGTGTTGAGCGCTGTCCGACATCGATAGCACCACCTTTGGATCAAGGCAACCTAACATGTCCGCCTGCATCTTCCTCACAGACCGGCAGTTTGCCGGGGACACCCTTATCAACCCCGTCTAAGCACAATAGCCAGCCCTCGGTCCCTCAGATGTGGACAAGTAAAAGACCATTTCCTCCTAGCCGTGAGAAAGCTAAGAGGTTGAATTTCACCATCTGCAAGCTCTTGGCTACAGAAATGCTGCCTTTCCGCCTGGTGGACACAGAGGATTTTTGAGACCTTATGTCCGTCGCAGTGCCCCAGTACCAGATGCCCAGTCGGCACTACTTCTCAAAGAAAGGTGTGCCTGCGCTCCACCAGCATGTCGCACACAACATCACCGCTTCTTTGAGAAACTCTGTGTGTGACAGGGTGCATTTCACCACAGACACTTGGACGAGTTAGCATGGACAGGGGCGTTACATGTCGCTGACTGGGCACTGGGTAACTATGGTGACAGCAGGACAAGGGGCTGCTGTCCAAGTCTTGCCGTCCCCACGAGTTGTGCGTCAATCCTCTTTATGTCAAAGTTCCTCCACTGCTTCTGCCTCCTCAACCTCCTCTCGGTCTTCCACCTGCACCCAAAGCCTGTCTGGTCATGCCACAAGCTTTCTAACTGCGCAGAAGGGATCCTGCACACCTCCTTACTATGCTGGCAGTAGGGCTCAACGTCATCAGGCGGTTTTTACTTTGAAATGTCTGGGAAATGTGAGTCACACAGCTGAGGAGTTGTGGTCAGCTCTGGAGAACCAATTTCATGAATGGTTGTCTCCACTGGACCTGAAACCAGGGAAGGCCGTGTGCGACAATGCTGCAAACCTGGGTGCGGCCCTTCGCCGGGGCAATGTCACACACGTGCCTTGTATGGCTCACGTGTTGAACCTGATTGTCCAGCAATTTTTAGCCCACTATCCCAGACTAGATGGCCTTCTGCAGAGGGCACGGTCGCTGTGTGCTCACTTCCGCCGTTCGCATCACGCAGCTCAGCGACTTACATCTCTACAGAAGTCGTTGGGCCTGCCACTTCACCGGCTAAAATGCGATGTGCCTACCCGGTGGAATTCAACTCTGCACATGTTGCAGCGACTGTGGCAGCACCGACAAGCCCTGGTGCAATACGTTCTGACGTATAGCCTGGGCCAACGAGATCCAGAGGTGGGGCAAATCACGCTGGAGGAGTGGTCTCAGATCAGGGACCTATGCACCCTTCTGCACAGTTTTGAAATGGCGACGAAGATGTTTAGTGCTTACGATGCCATTATCAGCATGACTATTCCGGTGATTTACATGCTGGAGCACATGTTAAACAGAATTCGGAGTCAGGTGGTGGCACAAGAGGAGGTGGAGGAAGTAGAGGAGGAGGAGTTGTATGCGGAAGGGCTAACATCTGCAAGGTCCAGACGGTCGGCAGCACCAAGGCGGCAGGCATGTGAGGGTGGGGGAGATGGTTTTACCAGGGCACATGGTAGCAGCCAAACTAGTGAGGAAGGTGCAGGAGCCCAGGAAGAAGTGGAGGACGAACTGATGGAAGACTCATCAGATGAGGGAGACCTTGATCACATTTCTGTTGTGCGAGGTTGGGGGGAGAGGACAGAGGAAGGAAGCATGATTGTTACCTCGCCACCAACACAACAGGGACTTGGTGCTCCTGGATGCGCAACACACATGAGTGCCTTCTTGCTGCACTACCTGCAACATGACCCTCGAATTGTGAGAATTAGAAATAATCCTGACTACTGGGTTGCCACACTGTTAGATCCCCGGTACAAAAGTAAATTTGCAGAAATTATTACTGCCATAGAAAGGGATGCACGCATGCAGGAGTATCAGCAGAGACTGTTGCAGAATCTTCCATGTGCTTTTCCACAAAACACCAGTGGTGCACGTAGTGAATCTCACAGTTCCAACTTGCCAACCGTGGGACCGTCAAGTGTTCAGCACTCAAACCGTAACAGAACCACAGTATCTGCTGGTAACATCAATTTTGCGGAATCATTTCACCACTTTTTTAGCCCATCCTTTGCAAGGCCACAGGAGACAAGAAGTCTGACACATAGTCAACGCCTAGAGACGATGGTACAGGAGTATCTCCAAGTAAACATTGAAGCCATGACTGTGTCACTGGACCCTTGCTCTTTTTGGGCTTCCAATCTGGATAAATGGCCGGAGCTAGCCACTTACGCCTTGGAGATCTTGTCATGCCCCGCAGCCAGCGTTCTGTCTGAACGTGTGTTCAGCGCTGCTGGTGGTGTGCTGACAGATAAGCGCACGCGGCTCTCCACTGATAATGTAGACAGACTCACGTTCATAAAGATGAACAAATCATGGATCCGAAACGACTTTTCTACCCCTGTGTCATCCTGGGGAGAGTAAAAGCTTGATGATTGGTTAAAATCACCCTACCAACCGTTTTAAGCTTTCAAATTACTAATCATGTTTATCTGTATCTTGGCTGGAAAATAATTTGGGCTTTGTAGCAGTGTGCAGCACTGATTCTATTAGGCCATCTATAATAAGCTCCACCAGATTTAAAATTACTAATCATGTTTATCTGTATCTTGACTGGAAAATAATTTGGGCTTTGTAGCAGTGTGCAGCACTGATCCTATTAGGCCATCTATACTAAGCTCCACCAGATTTAAAATTAATAATAATTTTTAGCTGCATCTAGCCCGGAAAATAATTTTGGGGCTCCGAGATGCGCAAGACACATAAGTGCCTTCTTGCTGCACTACCTGCAACATGACCCTCATATTGTCAGAATTCGAAGTAATCATGACTACTGGGTTGCCACACTCTTAGATCCCCCAAACTTTTCGATCAACCTTTTCATTTTAATAAAGACCAAAAAAATGGTCATTTTTGAAATTATAAGCATTAGCAGGTTATTAGAAACTGAAATCAAACAGTTTTCAACTCAAAACTTTATTCTAGGTGATGTTACATTTTCACATAGGACCCCTTGTTCGAAAGGAGCTTCTGAACTCTCTCGTCCATTGAGATTGTCAGGTTTTGGATGGTTTCTGCTTCAATTGTTTTGCATGAGGACAGAATACCCTACCAGAGCTGTTGCTTAGATGTGAACTGCCTCCCGCCATCATAGACACTCCTTTTGATGATGCTCCAGAGGTTCTGAATGGGGTAGAGGTCAGGGAGCATGGGGGTCACACCATAAGTTTGTCCCCTTTTATGCCCATATCAGCCAGAGATGCAGATGTTTTATGTGCAGCATGAGATGGTGCATTATCATGCAAAAAAATGATCTTGCTGTGAAATACACGGTTCTTCTTCTTGAACCATGGCAGGAAGTGCTGTTTGAGAAAATCCACATACATTATGGAGTTCATCTTTAGCACCTTCAGGGATCCTAAAGGGGCCGACAATCTCTCTCCCCATGATTCCAGCCCAAAACATTACTCCACCTCCTCCTTGTTGGCGCTGTAGCCGTGTTTGCGTGGGGTGTCCATCAACCAGCCATCCTCCACTCCATCTATCTGGACCATCGAGCGCTGCACGGCACTCATCCGTGAACAAAACAGTTTTGAAATCAGTCTTCATGTAATGTTTGGCCCACTGGAGCCGTTTCTGCTTGTGTGAAGTGGATAGAGGAGGTCGACAGGATGGCGTATGCACAGCTGCAAACCTCTGAAGGACCCTGCATCTTGTTGTTCGGGGGACGTTGGAGGCACCAGCAGCTTCAAAAACTTGTCTGCTGCTATGACAAGGCTTTTTTGCCGCTGCTCTTTTAACCTGATGTAATTGCCTGTAGGAAAGAGTCCTCAATTTGCCCTTATCAGCACGCACACGTGTGTACTGTGAATCAGCTACATACTTCTTGATTGCCAAGACACTTCATCCTGATCATCGCACAATGTTGATTGTAGTCATGCCTTGACCTAAACACTCCACAATTTGTTGCTTCTCAGCAGCCGACACATCCTTTTTCTTTCCCTTTTTGGCAGAAAATGTAGGCTGCTTAATAATGTGAGACAGCCTTCTTAAGTAGTCTTGCCTTTCATTGGACACACCTGCCAAACTAATTAGCACAGGTGTCTGCAATTGCTTACAGTGATATAAAGAGCCCTGACACACATCACCATCAATGAGTTTAACTGACAAACAAACAAATTCTTCCCTTATCACTCCTAAACACTTTTTGCATAATAATTTGGAACACAGTGTACATGTGCTTTTCCACAAAACACCAGTGGTTCACATAGTGAATCTTACAGTTCTAACTTGCCAACCGTGGTCTGTATGGAGTTGTTCAATAAAGGGCCCAAAATTAAGATAACATAGATGGGAGAGGTCTCTATGAATAGGAATTCCTAAGTATTTGATACCCTGTGAGGGCCAGGCAAAGGGAAAGTTGGACTGGATGGAATCCTACATGGATTTGGGGAGGGAGACATCGAGGGCCTCAGACTTCGCTGCATTGATTTTAAAATTTGACCATGTAACAAAGTGATCTATTTCAGCCATAACAGCATGGATGGATATATGTGATTGAGTGATATATACTAGGACATCATGAGCAAATAGAGAGCACTTGTACTCGGTGCCTCCCACCTCAATCCACCTAATATTGGAGTTATGGCGAATTGATGAGAGCAGGTGCTCCGTCACTAGGATGTATAAGAGAGGGGACAGAGGACATCCCTGCCTTGTCCCATTGGTGATTGTGAAAGGTGATGAAAATGTTCTGATGCACCCCCTGGGCCTTGGGACACCCGGAGCCGGACCCTTTTTGGTGGATGCTGGTGGTTGTAGTCTTCGTGGCGGCGATCCGGTTCCGTGGCTCAGGGTGGTCAAACCAGTGGCGGAACTATTTATGTGGTTTTGATGTTTAAATGTCCCACTACGCCACCCGTGGATTGCGGTCAGAGTGAACCGCCGCTGCAGGGCAGACCGCTGAGGCTGGTGTTGTGGGTGCAGCAGAGCGTAGCATAACTCCCCACGGGAGGAGTATAGCCTCAGGGCAGTGTATGCGGAGGATGGGGATGATGGTGCAGTGCAGCAGCAGTAACGACACGGAGTCAGTGATGCAGTCCAGGGCCTTTACTCACAGTTCTTATTATCCAGACCACGTCTGCAGGTAACGGCTGCCCACGTCGTACTGTGCTCACCAGGTGAGGGGCTCAGACAACTCCCAGATAACTTTGGAGCGCTTCACAGGACCCCCTTTGTGTGTCCTTTGTCTGGCCTTTCTTACCAACCCTTCTGTCCGGCTGCCTCGGGCCTCCTCTTGGTAAACTTGGCGCCAGTTTCCCTGACCCTATGTGGTGCCTTCCTAGCGGGTGTAGCGAGGGGCTGCGCCACATAAAATGTCACAGCCTCCGGTTTCTAGCTGAGGGTTGTTTCCTGCCTCCACTAGTTTCGGGGACCGGTCTCCCCCTTTGGCCTGACCCCTCCACGCAGGTGGATTCGGGCGTGCGGTGGCGACTCGCCCGTCCGCACCCCTGGGATCCCTTCATTCCTCGTTCCTGCAGCCTTCTCCGCCCCTCTTCCTTCCTTCTCCCTCTTCCAGGCCTGGGCCTCTGTTACTAGGCCCGCCTCCGGAGCAGAGCTCATGCAGAGCCCCTGCTCCCTGCCACTTCTGCTCAGATTTCTCTGCACTGAACTAAGATGGTGCCCACCTTTTATACTCCCTTCTCAATGCACCCAGGAACTGCTTCCTCCCTGCTCCTGCACTACAGGGTTCCCCTTCCTCAGTGTTCCCTCCCCCCACTCCAGCCAGGGACAGGGACTGTCGTGCCCATCTCAGAGGCATATTGGTCGCCCTGCCCCACGGCAATGTGGTGTAATGCATGCAGGTGTCGGGTCCTGATCCACACTCCATCCTTACCTGAGAGTGAGATATCACACCTCTGGGTGAGGTGCAATACCTCTGTAGCAACCGAGCCCTCAGGGTGCTACAGTTCCATTTATCTTCAGCCTAGGTGACGTATTGCGATACAGGGCCGTGATTTTGGCTATAAAAGGGTCCCCTAGACCCCTACCCCAAGCTTTTTAAGAGAATCATATATGGCGTGCCAGGAGACTCTATGGAATGCTTTCTCAGCATCCAACGAGAGTATCTAATTACAAATTTTTAACTGCATCTAGCCCAGGAAATACTTTTGTGCCTAGTAGCAGTGTCTGCTAGTCAGCGGATTATCCCGGCTGTTAAGCAAGCTACACCACCTGTAGTTTGGACACTTAATTTTTTCAAAGGAAATGCTTCGGGACCACGGGATACTCAGTGAAGAGCATCAGGAGGCACCCCAAGGCATAGGGGCTGGGACTGGCACTAGGATGCCTTGCGGTGGACAGCCGAGCTCGATCCTTATAAAAGCTTTTTAACTGCAGCAGCTTTAGTGGACGCTACTGGAGCTGGAATTACGCGGCTGCTGGCATGAGACTTGCCCTCCAATAGATCCTTGTAAATGGATTTAAAGTGTATTCATTCAAATTAGAGAGACAATTTAAATTAAAAAGCTTAGAGCTGCCTCCACCACAGGGGGGCTCGCTCGACCCACCAGCGGACAGGCACCAGTATTGGGAGAGGGGGGCTGGCCGTCAGGGTTCACCGCGGCTCTGGCACAAACCCGGCGACACGGAGGTGGCACGGGCAGGAGCGGACTGAACATGTCGGCTTCTCACTTTTTGGATTTTAGAAGGGCAAGACATACCTATATCTGTGTCTCCCCCTCCTTTTACTCCTCCACCTCTTTTCTTTTCGCATGACTATATGTACTTGTCACTTTTCCATGTGTTAGTTGTGTCTTCTGAGCAGTATGTCAGCTTTTGGACACCTTTGAACGTGTTTTCTATGTGTTTCTATGTGTTTTTGTTTGCCTGCCATTGGTTTTAACGGTGTTCGAAGGTGTTCGACGAACAGTTCGACGAACAGTTCGGCGAACACGCGGGTGTTCGACGAACCGAACCGAACTTGAACACTACGGGGGTGGCTCAACACTATTCACGGATCAAGTTTATTGTCTTTTCCACTCCCAGGTGTCCCATGCTTTCATGGAGTTCTTTAAAGACCAACCTATGGAATACCCTGGGTAGTACCAACTGCCGGTTTTGTCCTCCTTTACGATACAGGATACTGTCTTCACTGAGGTAGAGCTTCGTCCATTCTTTAACTAAAACAGATACTGTAAGTGACTCATAATTAGTGTTGAGCCACCCCCGTAGTGTTCGAGTTCGGTTCGGTTCGTCGAACACCCGTGTGTTCGCCGAACTGTTCGTCGAACTGTTCGTCGAACACCTTCGAACACCGTTAAAACCAATGGCAGGCAAACAAAAACACATAGAAACACATAGAAAACACCTTCAAAGGTGTCCAAAAGCTGACAAACTGCTCAGAAGACACAACTAACACATGGAAAAGTGACAAGTACATATAGTCATGCGAAAAGAAAAGAGGTGGAGGAGTAAAAGGAGGGGGAGACACAGATATAGGCATGTCATGCCCTTCTAAAATCCAAAAAGTGAGAAGCCGACACGTTCAGTCCGCTCCTGCCCGTGCCACCTCCGTGTCGCCGGGTTTGTGCCAGAGCCGCGGTGAACCCTGACGGCCAGCCCCCCTCTCCCAATACTGGTGCCTGTCCGCTGGTGGGTCGAGAGAGCCCCCCTGTGGTGGAGGCAGCTCTAAGCTTTTTAATTTAAATTGTCCCTCTAATTTGAATGAATACACTTTAAATCCATTTACAAGGATCTATTGGAGGGCAAGTCTCATGCCAGCAGCCGCGTAATTCCAGCTCCAGTAGCGTCCACTAAAGCTGCTGCAGTTAAAAAGCTTTTATAAGGATCGAGCTCGGCTGTCCACCGCAAGGCATCCTAGTGCCAGTCCCAGCCCCTATGCCTTGGGGTGCCTCCTGATGCTCTTCACTGAGTATCCCGTGGTCCCGAAGCATTTCCTTTGAAAAAATTAAGTGTCCAAACTACAGGTGGTGTAGCTTGCTTAACAGCCGGGATAATCCGCTGACTAGCAGACACTGCTACTAGGCACAAAGTATTTCCTGGGCTAGATGCAGTTAAAAATTTGTAAGTAGATACTCTCGTTGGATGCTGAGAAAGCATTCCATAGAGTCTCCTGGCACGCCATATATGATTCTCTTAAAAAGCTTGGGGTAGGGGTCTAGGGGACCCTTTTATAGCCAAAATCACGGCCCTGTATCACAATACGTCACCTAGGCTGAAGATAAATGGAACTGTAGCACCGAGGGCTCGGTTGCTACAGACGTATTGCACCTCACCCAGAGGTGTGATATCTCACTCTCAGATAAGGATGGAGTGTGGATCAGGACCCGACACCTGCATGCATTACACCACATTGCCGTGGGGCAGGGCGACCAATATGCCCCTGAGATGGGCACGACAGTCCCTGTCCCTGGCTGGAGTGGGGGGAGGGAACACTGAGGAAGGGGAACCCTGCAGTGCAGGAGCAGGGAGGAAGCAGTTCCTGGGTGCATTGAGAAGGGAGTATAAAAGGTGGGCACCATCTTAGTTCAGTGCAGAGAAGTCTGAGCAGAAGTGGCAGGGAGCAGGGGCTCTGCATGAGCTCTGCTCCGGAGGCGGGCCTAGTAACAGAGGCCCAGGCCTGCAAGAGGGAGAAGGAAGGAAGAGGAGCGGAGAAGGCTCCAGGAACGAGGAATGAAGGGATCCCAGGGGTGCGGACGGGCGAGTCGCCACCGCACGCCCGAATCCACCTGCGTGCAGGGGTCAGGCCAAAGGGGGAGACCGGTCCCCGAACTAGTGGAGGCAGGAAACGACCCTCAGCTAGAAACCGGAGGCCCTGACATTTTATGTGGCGCTGCCCCTTGCTCCACCCGCTAGGAAGGCACCACATAGGGTCAGGGAAACTGGCGCCAAGTTTACCAAGAGGAGGCCCGAGGCAGCCGGACAGAAGTGTTGGTAAGAAAGGCCAGACAAAGGACACACAAAGGGGGTCCTGTGAAGCGCTCCAAAGTTATCTGGGAGTTGTCTGAGCCCCTCACCTGGTGAGCACAGTACGACGTGGGCAGCCGTTACCTGCAGACGTGGTCTGGATAATAAGAACTGTGAGTAAAGGCCCTGAACTGCATCACTGACTCCGTGTCGTTACTGCTGCTGCCCTGCACCATCACCCCCATCCTCCGCATACACTGCCCTGAGGCTATACTCCTCCCGTGGGGAGTTATGCTACGCTCTGCTGCACCCACAACACCAGCCTTAGCGGTCTGCCCTGTAGCGGCGGTTCACTCTGACCGCAATCCACGGGTGGCGTAGTCGGACATTTAAACATCAAAACCACATAAATAGTTCCGCCACTGGTTTGACCGCCCTGAGCCACGGAACCGGATCGCCGCCACGAAGACTACAACCACCAGCATCCACCAAAAAGGGTCCGGCTCCGGGTGTCCCAAGGCCCAGGGGGTGCGTCAGAACATTTTCATCACCTTTCACAATCACCAATGGGACAAGGCAGGGATGTCCTCTGTCCCCTCTCTTATACATCCTAGTGACGGAGCACCTGCTCTCATCAATTCGCCATAACCCCAATATTAGGTGGATTGAGGTGGGAGGCACCGAGTACAAGTGCTCTCTATTTGCTGATGATGTCCTAGTATATATCACTCAATCACATATATCCATCCCTGCTGTTATGGCTGAAATAGATCACTTTGTTACATGGTAAAATTTTAAAATCAATGCAGCGAAGTCTGAGGCCCTCGATGTCTCCCTCCCTAAATCCATATAGGATTCCATCCAGTCCAACTTTCCCTTTGCCTGGCCCTCACAGGGTATCAAATACTTAGGAATTCCTATTCATAGAGACCTCTCCCATCTATGTTATCTTAATTTTGGGCCCTTTATTGAACAATTCCATACAGACCACGGTTGGCAAGTTAGAACTGTAAAATTCACTACGTGAACCACTGGTGTTTTGTGGAAAAGCACATGTACACCGCGTTCCAAATTATTATGCAAAAAGTGTTTAGGAGTGATAAGGGAAGAATTTGTTTGTTTGTCAGTTAAACTCATTGATGGTGATGTGTGTCAGGGCTCTTTATATCACTGTAAGCAATTGCAGACACCTGTGCTAATTAGTTTGGCAGGTGTGTCCAATGAAAGGCAAGACTACTTAAGAAGGCTCTCTCACATTATTAAGCAGCCTACATTTTCTGCCAAAATGGGAAAGAAAAAGGATGTGTCGGCTGCTGAGAAGCAACAAATTGTGGAGTGTTTAGGTCAAGGCATGACTACAATCAACATTGTGCGATGATCAGGATGAAGTGTCTTGGCAATCAAGAAGTATGTAGCTGATTCACAGTACACACGTGTGCGTGCTGATAAGGGCAAATTGAGGACTCTTTCCTACAGGCAATTACGTCAGGTTGAAACAGCAGCGGCAAAAAAGCCTTGTCATAGCTGCAGACAAGTTTTTGAAGCTGCTTGTGCCTCCAACGTCCCCCGAACAACAAGATGCAGGGTCCTTCAGAGGTTTGCAGCTGTGCATATGCCATCCTGTCGACCTCCTCTATCCACTTCACACAAGCAGAAACGGCTCCAGTGGGCCAAACATTACATGAAGACTGATTTCAAAACTGTTTTGTTCACGGATGAGTGCCGTGCAGCGCTCGATGGTCCAGATGAATGGAGTGGAGGATGGCTGGTTGATGGACACCCCACGCAAACACGGCTACAGCGCCAACAAGGAGGAGGTGGAGTAATGTTTTGGGCTGGAATCATGGGGAGAGAGATTGTCGGCCCCTTTAGGATCCCTGAAGGCGCTAAAGATGAACTCCATAATGTATGTGGATTTTCTCAAACAGCACTTCCTGCCATGGTTCAAGAAGAAGAACCGTGTATTTCACAGCAAGATCATTTTTCTGCATGATAATGCACCATCTCATGCTGCACATAAAACATCTGCATCTCTGGCTGATATGGGCATAAAAGGGGACAAACTTATGGTGTGACCCCCATGCTCCCCTGACCTGTACCCCATTCAGAACCTTTGGAGCATCATTAAAAGGAGTGTCTATGATGGCGGGAGGCAGTTCACATCTAAGCAACAGCTCTGGGAGGGTATTCTGTCCTCATGCAAAACAATTGAAGCAGAAACCATCCAAAACCTGACAAATTCAATGGACGAGAGAGTTCAGAAGCTCCTTTCGAACAAGGGGTCCTATGTGAAAATGTAACATCACCTAGAATAAAGTTTTGAGTTGAAAACTGTTTGATTTCAGTTTCTAACAACCTGCTAATGCTTATAATTTCAAAAATGACCATTTTTTTGGTCTTTATTAAAATGAAAAGGTTGATCGAAAAGTTTGGGGGATCTAAGAGTGTGGCAACCCAGTAGTCATGATTACTTCGAATTCTGACAATATGAGGGTCATGCTGCAGGTAGTGCAGCAAGAAGGCACTTATGTGTCTTGCGCATCTCGGAGCCCCAAAATTATTTTCCGGGCTAGATGCAGCTAAAAATTATTTTTAATTTTAAATCTGGTGAAGCTTATTATAGATGGCCTAATAGGATCAGTGCTGCACACTGCTACAAAGCCCAAATTATTTTCCAGTCAAGATACAGATAAACATGATTAGTAATTTGAAAGCTTAAAACGGTAGGGTGATTTTAACCAATCATCAAGCTTTTACTCTCCCCAGGATGACACAGGGGTAGAAAAGTCGTTTCGGATCCATGATTTGTTCATCTTTATGAACGTGAGTCTGTCTACATTATCAGTGGAGAGCCGCGTGCGCTTATCTGTCAGCACACCACCAGCAGCGCTGAACACACGTTCAGACAGAACGCTGGCTGCGGGGCATGACAAGATCTCCAAGGCGTAAGTGGCTAGCTCCGGCCATTTATCCAGATTGGAAGCCCAAAAAGAGCAAGGGTCCAGTGACACAGTCGTGGCTTCAATGTTTACTTGGAGATACTCCTGTACCATCGTCTCTAGGCGTTGACTATGTGTCAGACTTCTTGTCTCCTGTGGCCTTGCAAAGGATGGGCTAAAAAAGTGGTGAAATGATTCCGCAAAATTGATGTTACCAGCAGATACTGTGGTTCTGTTACGGTTTGAGTGCTGAACACTTGACGGTCCCACGGTTGGCAAGCTGGAACTGTGAGATTCACTACGTGCACCACTGGTATTTTGTGGAAAAGCACATGTAAGATTCTGCAACAGTCTCTGCTGATACTCCTGCATGCATGCATCCCTTTCTATGGCAGGAATAATTTCTGCAAATTTACTTTTGTACCGGGGATCTAACAGTGTGGCAACCCAGTAGTCAGGATTATTTCTAATTCTCACAATTCGAGGGTCATGTTGCAGGTAGTGCAGCAAGAAGGCACTCATGTGTGTTGCGCATCCAGGAGCACCAAGTCCCTGTTGTGTTGGTGGCGAGGTAGCAATCATGCTTCCTTCCTCTGTCCTCTCCCCCCAACCTCGCACAACAGAAATGTGATCAAGGTCTCCCTCATCTGATGAGTCTTCCATCAGTTCGTCCTCCACTTCTTCCTGGGCTCCTGCACCTTCCTCACTAGTTTGGCTGCTACCATGCGCCCTGGTAAAATCATCTCCCCCACCCTCACATGCCTGCCGCCTTGGTGCTGCCGACCGTCTGGACCTTGCAGATGTTAGCCCTTCCGCATACAACTCCTCCTCCTCTACTTCCTCCACCTCCTCTTGTGCCACCACCTGACTCCGAATTCTGTTTAACATGTGCTCCAGCATGTAAATCACCGGAATAGTCATGCTGATAATGGCATCGTCAGCACTAAACATCTTCGTCGCCATTTCAAAACTGTGCAGAAGGGTGCATAGGTCCCTGATCTGAGACCACTCCTCCAGCGTGATTTGCCCCACATCTGAATCTCGTTGGCCCAGGCTATACGTCAGAACGTATTGCACCAGGGCTTGTCGGTGCTGCCATAGTCGCTGCAACATGTGCAGAGTTGAATTCCACCGGGTAGGCACATCGCATTTTAGCCGGTGAAGTGGCAGGCCCAACGACTTCTGTAGAGATGTAAGTCGCTGAGCTGCGGGATGCGAACGGCGGAAGTGAGCACACAGCGACCGTGCCCTCTGCAGAAGGCCATCTAGTCTGGGATAGTGGGCTAAAAATTGCTGGACAACCAGGTTCAACACGTGAGCCATACAAGGCACGTGTGTGACATTGCCCCGGCGAAGGGCCGCACCCAGGTTTGCAGCATTGTCGCACACGGCCTTCCCTGGTTTCAGGTCCAGTGGAGACAACCATTCATGAAATTGGTTCTCCAGAGCTGACCACAACTCCTCAGCTGTGTGACTCACATTTCCCAGACATTTCAATGTAAAAACCGCCTGATGACGTTGAGCCCTACTGCCAGCATAGTAAGGAGGTGTGCAGGATCCCTTCTGCGCAGTTAGAAAGCTTGTGGCATGACCAGACAGCCTTTGGGTGCAGGTGGAAGACCGAGAGGAGGTTGAGGAGGCAGAAGCAGTGGAGGAAAAATGACATAAAGAGGATTGACGCACAACTCGTGGGGACGGCAAGACTTGGACAGCAGCCCCTTGTCCTGCTGTCACCATAGTTACCCAGTGCCCAGTCAGCGACATGTAACGCCCCTGTCTATGCCTACTCGTCCAAGTGTCTGTGGTGAAATGCACCCTGTCACACACAGAGTTTCTCAAAGAAGCGGTGATGTTGTGTGCGACATGCTGGTGGAGCGCAGGCACACCTTTCTTTGAGAAGTAGTGCCGACTGGGCATCTGGTACTGGGGCACTGCGACGGACATAAGGTCTCGAAAATCCTCTGTGTCCCCCAGGCGGAAAGGCAGCATTTCTGTAGCCAAGAGCTTGCAGATGGTGAAATTCAACCTCTTAGCTTTCTCATGGCTAGGAGGAAATGGTCTTTTACTTGTCCACATCTGAGGGACCGAGGGCTGGCTATTGTGCTTAGACGGGGTTGATCAGGGTGTCCCCGGCAAACTGCCGGTCTGTGAGGAAGATGCAGGCGGACATGTTAGGTTGCTTTGATCCAAAGGTGGTGCTATCGATGTCGGACAGCGCTCAACACCAGCTGGTGTTACCACCTCCAAAGAAAATGATGACCTGCCAATCACGCTGGCTGTTGCGGGTAAAGAGGTGGCAGGTCTGCGCCCCAAAACAGGTGTGACTGCTGTCCCCCCAGTCACAGAGGATGAAGAGGCCGCGGATGCACAAGATATGGCAGACGGTGGTTGGCCCGGCCGGCTAGACCGCATTGTAGCACACTGAGCTTCCCACTGCAACTTATGCTTCATGTCCATGTGCCGGTTCATGCATGAAGTACTCAAACTATGTATTTTTTGGCCTCTACTTAGCTTTTGCTGACAAATGTTACAGATAACACGAGTTGGGTCATCTTTATCGATCTGAAAAAATGCCCAGGCTATGCAAGGCTTAGCACCCATGCGACCTGAAGAGCCACCACGACTTGTGGTGAGAGGCAGAGTTGTGTTTGAGGATGCAGTTGTTGACGTGCTTCCAGTACTACGTCTCTGTCCAGGAAGGCGCAACCTGACCTCGTCGTCACTAGCATCTTCCTCCACCTCCTCTGCTGACCTCATCTCTTGGCTGACTGTGGGTTGACAGTAAGTGGGATCTCCGACCTCATCATCATCACCCTGTGCGTTATCACACCCGTCGTCCTCAGAGCCAACCTGTTCCTGCCCTGACAAAAAACTAAAGTTGTCGCTCCAATCAGGTATTTGAGTCTTATCATCGTCTTCCTCATTGTCTCCACCAACAGGAGTTACAGTTTGGGAATGAGGGTCTACATTATGGTCAGAACCTTCTGCGTCTGGTCCTGGATCCGACTCATAAAGATTCTGGGCATCAGTGCAGATCATTTCCTCGTCTGGATTCACAGAAGCGCTGGAGTCGACCTCTGATTCCCAGGCTATAGTATGAGTAAACAGCTCTGCAGACTCAACCATCTGTTCTACCTCATACTCAGACGGGCAGCTGGAGATTTGGGAGCTGTGAGGAAGCAAGTGCGATTTGGGTGACACCTTTGAGGACTGGAGTATTTGTGATGTTGAAGTTGATGTGGAGGAGAGCCCACTTAAAGGAGCACTTGATATCCGTTGAAGCACCTGCTGTTTTTGTGCCTCATCTGGAATTTGTAGCGATTGGCGTGGCCGTAAGAAAGGGATCTTATCACATTGTCCGCTAAAAGAAGTAGACATTTTAGTTTGGCTGGAAGATGGTCTTTCTTCTGCACCTACCCCACGGACACAACCTTTTTTCCCCTTCCCAACACGCCTATTCCCCTTTCCACCAGCAGCAGGCCTTTTTCCACTCATTTTGGTGGTTAACTAATTCACAACTCTGGAGTTGTTTGCACAAAAAAACAATGGATGGTAACCGAGCAGAGCTGAGTGGCCAAACTGTGGTATTAGGCCAAAACTATTGGCTGGGTTAGATGCAGAAAAAAATTATTTTTAATTTGCAACCTGATGGAGGTCAGTATAGATGGACTAATAGACCAAGTCCCACACACCGCTAGAAGCCCAAATATTTTTTCAGAGCTAGATGCAGAAAATTTTTTTATTCAATTTGCAACCTGATGGAGGTCAGTATAGATGGACTAATAGACCAAGTCCCACACACTGCTAGAAGCCCAAATATTTTTTCAGAGCTAGATGCAGAAAAAAATTATTTTTAATTTGCAACCTGATGGAGGTCAGTATAGATGGACTAATAGACCAAGTCCCACACACCGCTAGAAGCCCAAATATTTTTTCAGAGCTAGATGCAGAAAAAAATTATTTTTAATTTGCAACCTGATGGAGGTCAGTATAGATGGACTAATAGACCAAGTCCCACACACTGCTAGAAGCCCAAATATTTTTTCAGAGCTAGATGCAGAAAAAAATTATTTTTAATTTGCAACCTGATGGAGGTCAGTATAGATGGACTAATAGACCAAGTCCCACACACCGCTAGAAGCCCAAATATTTTTTCAGAGCTAGATGCAGAAAAAAATTATATTCAATTTGCAACCTGCTGGAGGTCAGTATAGAAGGACTAATAGAACAAGTCCCACACACTGCTAGAAGCCCAAATATTTTTTCAGAGCTAAATGAAGAAAAAAATTATTTTTAATTTGCAACCTGATGGAGGTCAGTATAGATGGACTAATAGACCAAGTCCCACACACTGCTAGAAGCCCAAATATTTTTTCAGAGCTAGATGCAGAAAAAAATTATTTTTAATTTGCAACCTGATGGAGGTCAGTATAGATGGACTAATAGACCAAGTCCCACACACTGCTAGAAGCCCAAATATTTTTTCAGAGCTAGATGCAGAAAAAAATTATTTTTAATTTGCAACCTGATGGAGGTCAGTATAGATGGACTAATAGACCAAGTCCCACACACCGCTAGAAGCCCAAATATTTTTTCAGAGCTAGATGCAGAAAAAAATTATATTCAATTTGCAACCTGCTGGACGTCAGTATAGAAGGACTAATAGAACAAGTCCCACACACTGCTAGAAGCCCAAATATTTTTTCAGAGCTAAATGAAGAAAAAAATTATTTTTAATTTGCAACCTGATGGAGGTCAGTATAGATGGACTAATAGACCAAGTCCCACACACTGCTAGAAGCCGAAATATTTTTTCAGAGCTAGATGCAGAAAAAAATTATTTTTAATTTGCAACCTGATGGAGGTCAGTATAGATGGACTAATAGACCAAGTCCCACACACCGCTAGAAGCCGAAATATTTTTTCAGAGCTAGATGCAGAAAATTTTTTTATTCAATTTGCAACCTGATGGAGGTCAGTATAGATGGACTAATAGACCAAGTCCCACACACTGCTAGAAGCCCAAATATTTTTTCAGAGCTAGATGCAGAAAAAAATTATTTTTAATTTGCAACCTGATGGAGGTCAGTATAGATGGACTAATAGACCAAGTCCCACACACTGCTAGAAGCCCAAATATTTTTTCAGAGCTAGATGCAGAAAAAAATTATTTTTAATTTGCAACCTGATGGAGGTCAGTATAGATGGACTAATAGAACAAGTCCCACACGCTGCTAGAAGCCCAAATATTTTTTCAGAGATAAATGAAGAAAAAAATTATTTTTAATTTGCAACCTGATGGAGGTCAGTATAGATGGACTAATAGACCAAGTCCCACACACTGCTAGAAGCCCAAATATTTTTTCAGAGCTAGATGCAGAAAAAAAATATTTTTAATTTGCAACCTGATGGAGGTCAGTATAGATGGACTAATAGACCAAGTCCCACACACTGCTAGAAGCCCAAATATTTTTTCAGAGCTAGATGCAGAAAAAAATTATATTCAGTTTGCAACCTGATGGAGGTCAGTATAGATGGACTAATAGAATGATGCTATGCCCAAAAGATTTTACTTCACTAGGTGCAGTAAAAAAATTGCTATTCTATACACAGGTGGTATATCTTGCAACACAGATAGGCTACTCCACTGACTAACACACTCTGCAATAGGCCAAAAAGGATTAGCTTTGCTAGATTCATCCAAATGCTGTGAAAAAAACTTGCACAGCACTGGCACAGACCTGCCTGGCAAAAACTGATAGGAACTGATGTAACCTAGTCCTGAAAAGGACTCCAATTACATTTAGTCTTTACTCCCACAATCTATCTATTTAAGAGCACAGACCTGCCTGATAAAAGTCGTAGGAAATGCTGTAACCTAGTCCTTAAAAGGACTGCAATCACAACTATTCCCTACTCCCAAGCTATCTGTATATTTGTGCGAAAATTGGCTTGAAATTAACAAGGTATAGCGCACACAGCAACAGCGGTGCCGTCTAACACGCAGCTGCAGCAGTGAGAAAATGGTGGCGACGGGGAAAATGGCTTGGTCTTATAGGGCAAGGACATGTGACATACACTGCCAATGACACATGCCCTTGCTTGTGTGAAAAAAAGCACTTCGCTCCGTGTGTGCGCTGCTGATAGGCTGACAGATTGCACCTCCCCACTGCAAATGCGGGAAAGAGAAAAAAAAATGGAGATCTTCATTGTTCCTGCAGAGATCCATCCCCTGCCCCTCCCCCCGCCCCGCTGTACACTCAAACTGCGTATTAACATTAATTTTCATCATTACTGAGAAAAAATCCAGTTATGATTTTGGTGCACGAACAGTTATCGAACATAACCTCGAACAGCCGAATTTTTCTCAAATTGTTCGTGTTCGCCGACCGGCTCGAACACCGCCCAAAACAGCTCGAATTTGAGATTGGCGAACAGTTCGAGTAGAACAACGCTCATCTCTACTCATAATCTCTCTCCCGTTTACTTGGAATCCGATTTTGGTCCACATAAAGTAGTGTTCTACCAATTATCTGATCTTCCCGTTGTGCTCTACAGATTTTTCCATTTGGTTGTTGTTGAATAGACAGGGGGTGATCTTGTTCTCTCGCTTTTATGGTGGTTTCCACCGTCAACGGACACCACAATGGTGTGTCTTCCTCATGATAAGCTTGTACTGCTTGGGTAGTTCTCTCAATTGCTTCCAGACTGACTTCCCCCAAGCATTCTTGCATGAACTCCTCAGGTTTTATTGGCATACTCGACAATCCGTCAGCATGTCAGCATCCGCATTGCATTTTCCTGGCCTGTACTTGATGCTGAAATTTGAAGTCAGCGAGTTCAGCAACCCATCTCTGACCCGTTGCATTCAGTTTGGCTGTAGTGAGTAGTGTTGAGCGAATTTTTTTGGCGAATGTTTGAAAGTTTAAAATTCGGCACGAATATGGCACATTCGGATTTGTGATCGCAAAGGCGAGCAAATTTTCTTAAAATCTGAAAAGTTAGACGAATTTGCGCTGGACCGCGAATACAGGACAACCACGGCGTTTTGAACAGTTTTGTTAGCATAGTGCAAATGTATGATGAGCAGTGACATGTGCCAGGTGAGTGTGGGGGCTGTGGAGAGCTTAGAACAGGTCAGATCAGCGGCGCACTGTTTTTATTTTTTTTCCTGTGGGCGGTAACTTTAACTGAGTAAAGCGCGGCCAGCCAATCATAGCGCAGGAAGCATTACACTATCCAGACATAAGGGCTTCTGCATTGGCTGCAGAAATCACATGTCCTCTCAATATAAAGAGCGGCCATGTTCCCTCAGCGCCATTATATCCATGTCACTGCTGGAGACAAACGCTGCTCAGTGTTCTCCTGTGTAATGAGAGATTTTAGCTAGATAGATGGACACTTGTGTGGTAGTCAGATAGTGTAGATAATTCCTGGCCTGTGTACCTCTGCAACCGCTGGTGCTGCACATTTTTGGTGTTCTTTTGTAAGTACTGAGATTCTGACAGAAACAGAGGGCCCATGCCATACAATAGTGCTATGCACCGCTGGTATAGTGCTCCATGTCTCAGTATACCTTGAATCTTTTTTTGCACTTGCTAATGTGATCAAGCAAGCGTAGTGCAACTTTTCATTTAGTGGGGTTGAAATTGTGCTCTGCACAGTCTGCAGAGCTTCTTATTGCAGAGATCAAAATCTGTTTTTTTTTCTGTTGCTATTGTGATATTGAAAGCTGTGTGCACTAAAGTTTTTTTAGTGTCAGATACTATTTTAGTGGAGTTGAATTTCAGGTGGTTTCAGAGTAAAAAAAATACATTTTTTCTCTTTCTACGCCCAGTCCAAAAAATATTTTTCCTGTGCTAAAAGTCATACAGTGCTATAAGCCAGCTTCTGTACTATGTCAGTGGCTGTCAAATTCAGCTTGTACACACAGTCAAACCTATATATTTTTGGTTGGCAGGCAGCGTTCAACAAAGGTTTTTTACTGTGGCAAAGTTGATCCAGTCTGCTAAAAAGCAGATCCTATTTTAGTGGTGTTGAACTTGTCCCGGTTTCATAGTAAAAAAATAAAAACTTCTCTTACTAGGCCCAGTCCAAAAAATATTTTTTCCTGTGTCAAAAGTAATACAGTGCTATAAGCCAGCTACTATGTCAGTGGCGGTCAAAGTCAGCTGGACGCAGAGCTTATGCAGAGTAACCTAAAAATATTTTTTGCTCTGAGTTAAGTGATACAGCTGGCTAGATCTGAGTTTGAACTATTTTGGAGCATATATTCTATGTCATACTGGCCTCATCCACATTCAAAAAAAAAAGTTTCTTCTGTTCCTAAAGTAATACAGCAGAGGACATCTCAGTTTGAAATTGTTTAGAGAATATCTCGTAGGTTTTATCGGCCTCATGCACACTAACAAATTTATTTTGTCTGTTAGTAACGTTATACGGTAGGCCATATCTTACCTTGTCATTTAGTGTCGCTGATATTCAGGTGTGTGCTGAGCTATTGCACAGGAAAAAAACTTATTTTTCTTTAGTTAATTGAGTGCTCCTACCACTGTATCTGACCAACATGAGTGGGAAAAAAAGAGGGCGTGGTGGAAGGGGGAATAGGCTTGGTGTTCAAGGTGTACGTGGGGTACGTGGTAATGTTAGTGAAAGGACAAGTGAACCAACACAAACAGGTCCTATCCAAAGACAACTGACAACTTATGTTAGTGGACTGCCTACTCCACTTCCTTCCTTTGGCAGCCGCTCAGCGATACGCCTTGTTGATAAGGCCCAGATAGAGCAGGTGCTCCAGTGGATGGCAAGCTCTGCTTCCAGTGGCCTCTCCTCTTCTTCCTCCACCTCAACATCACAAGCAGTACGACGCTCCCCCAGAGCCGTGGGGTACTCGGCAGCCGGGCCTTTGGATTCTGGTGGGGGTATATCACAGTGGCTGGCCCGGTCTGTGGCCCAGGGCGGTCAACAGAAAGGGGGATATTATTTATATGGGGTTTGTTATTTTAGGAAGTGTTTGCGACACCACCTGTGGAATGTGGCCAAAGGGAGCCGCTGCTGCAGAGCAGTCCTCTGAAGCTGATGTTACTGCAGCAGGGATGGTATGGCTCTCCACAGGAAGAGCTAGCTCCAGGGCAGTGTAGATGGTGCGTGTTGCGCTGGGTGTTGTAGTACAGGGGGAAAGATGTCGTGGCTGAAATAATGGACGGAGGCAGTGCGGTGCAGTCATCCGAGTCTTTACTCACAGTTGTTAAGTTCCTCAGGTTGCACTGTCCAGCTTACAGCCTCCCACGTCACGCTGCATTCACCCAAACGGGGGTTCAGCTCTTTCTCAGGTAGTTTAGCAGCACCTGACGGAACCCCGCTTTCTTGTTTTCCTCTCTAGACCAACTTCACGCTGGGTCTTCTCCCTCCTGCCCTGCGCTTCCCCACTCTCAGTCTCGCTCGGGTGCTTTGAAGTCCCTCCTGTCTTACTGGAGTTCCCGGACCTGCTTGACCCTCACGGAGATTAGAATGAGGCTTTGGCAACTGGACTATCAAAGCCAGAAGCCTCCGGTTTTTCTAGCCGAGACTTGAAGTTACACGACTGGTCCAGGGGCCGGTCCCCTTCTTGCAGCCTACGATTCCTCTGTCTTCTGACAGATTCGGGCGTATGGGTGCCATCCTGTACTCACCGTACCCCCTAGGATTCCTTTACTAGAACAGAGCCTACTCCTCTTCTCCCCTCCTGGGCCTCTAGAACTGGGCCCTGCTTGTGGAGCAGAGCTCCTAAAGAGACTCTGCTCCCAGACTGTCTTCTCTCACTCCACTCCTTTGAACTACCACCCAAAAAAAATGGCTTCCCTTTATATACCTACTGTCAAAGTGCTCCCCTAAACTGTTTCCTCCACCCACACCCACTACTGGTTCCCCCTACCTTTGGGTCCCCCCCCACTCCAGCCAGGGACAGGGCTCAGCAACAGCGCACATGCATCTTGCCCTTCCAGTCGGCCTTGAGCAGTGTAGTGTTGAATGTGAGTGTTGGGGTTCCGGGCAGCACTCCCTCCTTACCTGAGAGAAGGAGACACCACACCTCTGGGTGAGGTGCAGTACCTCTGTGGCGACTGAACCCTCAGGGGCGCCACAAGTACAGTCCACAGAGGTGGCACCCCAATTACCAATGCTTCCCCCGTGTCACAACTGGCCAACTGACTGTAGCGAATCACAGATGGGCGAGTCTGTAGAACTCTTCACCCATTCTACACCATGGGCATCAGAAGTGTACTCCAAACAGTCACAAAGTCAAGGGGAGGAAAGCATCTACACCGATGCCCAAATTTTTTTTAGCTTGGATTCGGCACAGGATGAAGTAGGGTCCGAGGAGGTTCCTTACCCTCGTCACCAGACGTAACCCTTGGGGGGAGAGGTGATCCCGATGATACTCAGATACCTGGGGCTCATGCGGACTGTACTGTGCTGTCAGGGCAACAAGAGGAGAGGGGTCACTCTGAGGGCGAGGAATGGGATAACACATTGGATGATGACAAGATTGAAGATCCTACTTGGTGTGAACCCAGAGTCACGCAGCCGAATAGGTCATCTGAGGAGGAAGACGAGGAGGTTACATTTCGCCCTACGGCGCAGACACAAAGTGATGCAAGCACGAGGAGCACTGCATCCTTAGCCACAACCGTGGATGTGGCCAGCAGCGGCCACAGGTCTGCAGCTCGCAGGGGCAGCAAGGGTTGCCTAGCATGGGCCTTTTTTGTCACTACAAAGGATGAGCCAACTCACGTTATCTGCAAAAAACTCAGTAGAGGGAAAAACTGCAATAATTTGACTACTACATGCATGAACGTTCACATGCTCAAACAACATTCTTTACGCTGGGAATCTTACCGCGCTGAAATGCGGACCAGCGCACCTCAAAAACCATCAGCTGCCCCATCAAACGCATCCGCTGCTGTCGGCTGTCCCCGCTGAACCTAGAGCCAGGGAAGGCCGTGTGCGATAACTGTGCAAACCTGTTAGCGGCCCTAGGCCAAGGCAAGCTCGCACACGTGCCTTGCATGGCTCATGTCCTCAACCAGGTGGTACAGCGATATCTCTGCCACTGTCCTGGCCTGGATGAGCTGCTTCACAAAGCACGGAAGCTGTGTGATCACTTCCACCATTCGCACCCCTCATGTCATCGACTTGCATTGATGCAGAGGTCTTTGTCCGTGCCAGTTAACAGGTTGATCTGTGATGTGCCGACACAGTTGAATTCCACTCTGCTCATGTTGCAGCGATTGTGCCAGCAGCAACGAGCTCTGACCCAGTATGTCATGACGTATAGCTTGGGGCAACACAGTCCTTACTTGGGATATATCACGTTTGCGGAGTGGGAACAGATTAAGGACCTCTGCACCCTTCTGCATGGTTTTGAAATGGCTAGTAAACTGGTTAAAACTGAGGGTGCCATCATAAGCATCACTATTCCGATCATATGCATGCTGGAGCAAACTTTGAATAACCTGCGGCAGGAGGTGGTGGCCCCAGAAGAAGAGGAGGATGCGGAAGGGATACCAATTTCTTAAATTTCCAGACTGTCGTCACACAGGCGGATCCCGAGTGACGGTGGATTACAGCGATCGAGGGGGTTTGTAAATGCCAGGCAAACTGTTAGTGAAGGTGCAAGAGTCGAGGAACTAATGGAGGAGGAAGAGGTGATGGGCGAGCAGCTGTCAAAGGATGAAGAGTATAATCATCCCCTCTCGTTTGAACGTGGTTGGCAGGAGGGGACGGAGGAAACAAGTATCAGTGTCACACCCACAATACAGCCTGGCTTTGGACCTCCTGGAAGAGCCCAATATATGAGTGCCTTCTTGATACACTATCTGCAACATGATCACCGTATAGTTAGGATTCGAAATGATGCTGACTACTGGGTTTCCACTCTGTTAGATCCATGTTATAAATGTCAATTTTGCCAGATGGTTCCCGCCCTGGAAAGGGACTCGCTTATGTTGGAGTATCGAAACAAGCTTTAAAGCAACGTTAATAGAGGTTTTCCCAAGATAACTGAGGTACAGAATGTGCATCGCAGCTGTAGTCTTTTAACCTACGGCACGTCAGTTCGTCAACGCCTAAACATTAGCAGCAGCAAAGTAAGTGGCAGAAGCAATTTCTGGGAGTCCTTTCACACATTCTTTGCACCAGCTCGTGCACCAGCACAACAGAGTACAAGTCTAACACGTGGTGAATGACTGGAGAGGATGGTGGAGGAGTATCTAGACCCTAATATGAATACCATCAGGGAAGATTTTGATCCTTTTACATTTTGACCTTCAAAAATGGATGAATGGCCTGAGCTCGCCTATTACGCCTTGGAGGTTTTATCATACCTGGCAGCCAGCGTTCTCTCTGAACGTGTATTCAGCGCTGCTGGTAGTGTCTTGATGGACTTTCATCAAGATGAACAAGTCATGGATCTCCAAGGACTTTTGCACCCCAATTGCAGACTCTCTTGATCTCTTGAAATTGCAGTCTGTGATATGGCTTCTGTGCCTGCTCTTGCTGCTGCTGCAGGTTTTAGGCCCTAATTCTGGGAAATGTGGAGAATTCTGATTGTGCCTCCATTAGGGTTGAGTGAGTATGTTCTGTCCGAGTTTGCTCAGGCCGAGCTCCGAGTATTTACAGCTGCTCGGTGATATGGTTGAATCACTCCGTGTGCATGATTTGCAACTGTTTGACAGCTTTATTACATGTGAGGAATGTGTAAGAAATAGACATTCCTCACATGTAATAAAATTGTCAAACAGTTGCAAATCATGCACATGGGAGCGATTCAACCATATCACCGAGCAGCTGTAAATACTCGAAGCTCGGCCCGAGCATACTTGGCGAAAGGGTTAATAGAACATACTCGCTCAACACTAGTTTCCATCTATTGGATTGGCTGTAGTGGGACAGGTATGGGTCTGAGTTAAACTACTTGTAGTCTGATGACCTTGATGCCACTTCGGTGGTGTTAGGCCCTCATTTAGGCCAATGTGAACACTCCTGGTTAGGTTGCCATCTCCTGGGTTGTTTGTACTGGAAGAGGTGTGGGTCTTATTTACACTATTTCTACTGAAGTGAAATTGATTAGACATTGCTAGTGTCTGACACAAATTTTGTTAAATGTGGGGAATCCTGTTTGGGTCTCTATTAGTGTTCAGTGAGCATGCTCAACACTGCTCGGTACTCGCCCGAGCATCTCACTACTTGGGATGTTCGGTGAGCACCGAGCATTTTCGGGTTACTCGGGCGGGAGCTCGGGTCTCCACCCTGCATGTTTGGCGCTCTTTACAGAGCCAATGAACATGCAGGGATTGCCATCCAGTCACTGTAATGCCGCAGCCATGTTGGTTGTGGGCATTACAGTGATTGGCTGGCCGCACAGTGTCACCTTGAGTATTTAAAACCGGGTGCCGCCATCTTGGACACAGTCGCTCCGGATCAGACAGTGTAGGGAGAGTGCTGCTGAGCTAGGGAGAGATTTATACTGCGAAATAGGTAGTGTAGGGTCTCTAAAGCCTGCAAAATCAAACAAACAGTCCTTCTGAGTACTAATATCCATCCCAGATATCAGGCAGGCTGTATAGGAGACGCAGTGGTTATACCAGCAAACACTGCATTACAGTCCTGTGTGCTGCAGCTCAAATTGCTAGACTTAACCCCAGGTCTCAGGGGCCAGGAAAAATCCTTTTTTTTCATCTAAATCCTCTTTTTTTTTTCCTCAGTCAGACTGTACAAATACCTGTCTTATTAACCTTTTGGTATTCCCCCCCCCCCCCCAAAAAAAAAATTGAGTGTGTCCGTGACTGTTCAGACACAAATATATCTGTTTAAAAGAGTCTGGTTTCGGCCAGATAACTAGAACTGTGGTTTTGCAGTTCCACGGTTCAAATCTCTGTATTATCCACTTTTTTGCCTTTTTTCCATAAAAAAAAACAGTTTGAGTGTCTCGGTGACTGTTCAGACACAAATATATCTATTTAAAAAAGTCTGGTATACGCCAGGAAATTAGAACTGTGGTTTTCCTCTTCCACGGTTCAAATCTCCTTTTTATTACCCTTTTGCCATTGATAGTGTGAGTGTAAGCTATTTAACTTCATTTACAATGGGCAAGGTGCGTGGCAAGGGACGTGGAACTGGACGTTCTGGTGATGGTGCGTGCAGAGGATGGGGCCGTGGCCAAGGTGAAAATGTGCCACAACCAACAGCCACATCTTCTTGCTCCCAGTTCTTGACCGAATTACTATGGAAGCACACAACAACACCACTATTGCGAACTGATCAGTGTGAACAGGTTATTTATTGGATAGCAGATAATACTTCCAGTCACCTGGGCACCACCACCTCCGGTCTGTCTTCCACACGGTCAAGTCTTAGTAGCCGTGAGTCTCGACTGCATACTCCTCCTCACCCTGATGCTCTTTCCTCCCAACATGCCGAGTGTCGTCAGACAGCAACTGATTCCACAGTTGGACACTCTGAAGAGCTGTTCACTGGTCCATTTCCATATTTGGGCCCCTCAGCTGCTCCGCTTGAAGTGGGGGAAGAGGAGATCCCATGTAGCGATGGCCAAATATTTGAACAGCCACGGCCACAGGAAGGCGACGCTGGCAATTTGTCACAAGAGGTGGACGATGACGAGACACAATTGCAGCGAAGTGAGGAGGAGGACCATGGTGCGGAAGTGGAAGAGGAGGAGGTGGTGGATGATCTAGTAACTGACCCAACGTGGCAGGAGGACACGCAGAGCAAGGCCAGCAGCACACAGGGGGAGGGAGGCTGAGTACCCCAACAGGCAGGAAGAAGCAGTGTGGTGGTCGCAGACAGAAGGCGGGGCAACCGTTCCCCGTAACACCAACACGAGGGACATTGCCAGTACAACCGGTAGGTCTTCCAGAGTCTGGAATTTTTTTTAAAGACTCTGCTGATAACCCCAAAAAGGCAATTTGTACCACCTGCCAGGCCAGCATCAGCAGGGGTGGAAAAACTACCAGCCTGACCACCACCAGCATGATCAGGCACATATCAGCAAAGCACCCGACTTTGTGGGGCGAACCCCAGGGACCACGACCAGTGTCAGCGGGTGTCACCACTGCTTCTTCCGCTGTTGTGCGTGTAAGAGAACCCCCTGTTGTGCGTGCAAGGCAATCCCCTGTCCATACTGCATGCAAAGATGCTCCCTCCTCTCAGTCTTCACTTGTTTAGGCAGTTTCTCAAGAAACAGCATCAACGTCCACGTCCCACCGCAGCATTCAATTGTCCATATCCCAGACCTTTGAACGAAAGCGCAAATTCGCAACCAACGCCCCACAGGGCACAGTCCTAAATTCGCGCATTTCAAGACTGCTTGCCTTGGAAATGCTGCCTTTTAGGCTGGTGGAGACAAAATCCTTCCGCAACCTTATGGCGATGGCTATCCCTTGGTACTCGGTCCCCAGCCGACACTATTTTGCCTTGGTGTGCCATCCCCGCACTACACAAGCACGTGTCCCAAAACATCTGCCATGCTCTCAACAACGCAGTTACTGGGAGAGTTCACCTGACAACGGACACGTGGACAAGTGCTTGTGGCCAGGGATGGTACATCTCCCTGACGGCACACTGGGTAAACATAGTGGAAGCCGGGATCCAGTCGGACCTTGGGACGGAACACATCCCCCCCACACAGAGGATTGCGGGCCCTATGTCAGTCAGAGTTGCCCCCACAGTGTACAGCTCCTGCGCATCATCCTCCTCCTCCTCATCTTCAGCCTCCATCTCAGATATTACCACATCAGTTACAAGCTGGAAGCACTGCAGTACTGCCTCAGCCAAGCGGCAACAGGTTGTGCTGAAACTCATAAACTTAGGTGATAAACCTCACACTGCTTGTGAGTTGTGGACAGCTGTGAAAGAGCAGGCAGATCTGTGGCTGAGACCGCTGAACCTACGTTCAGTCATGAGGAACCAGGAAGATCCAGCTGAACAAATCTTCTAAAATCCATATTTTATTGGGCCATGCAAAAAATATTAAAAGTCCACCTTGGAGACGAACAGCAAACGCGTTTCGAACTATAAGTTCTTAATCATTGCATAGCAAAAAAACAGCAAGGAAGTGGTATTTATATGTCATGTCCTGCTATGCACCTGCTCTAAGCTAGGTTAATCAAATTTTAAACCGTATAGCATAGAAACAATGCATATAAATGTGAATAATCCAAGAGAAAAAAAAAAAAAAGGAACATAAACATAATAATCTATAAATAATCACTCTTAATGTTACATCAAATCATGTCTGATATTTAAACCTGCTGGTACACGTGTATTTAAAGTATAAATCCACCAACTTTCTCTATTAAGGAGTTTTCTCCCATGATCACCCCCTCTATGAGGTTTCAACACTTTTTCTATGCCCGTTACTATAAATGTTGAAGTATCTCCACTATGGCATAACGAAAAATGTCTTGATGCTGCAGAACAATTATGTGCATCTGATAAATGCCGTCTGATGCGTTTTTTCAAGGGAGTACACGTACATCCCACGTATTGGAGACAGCACACACTGCATGAAATAATATATATGACATAAGTAGTGTTACAATTAATAAAATTTTTTATGTTATATTTTATATTGGTAGAAAAAGATGTAAAAGTCGCTGCATTTTTAACATGGCTGCAGCAAGTGCAAATGGAGTGACCACATTTATAAAAACCAGTTGTGTGTAGCCAGGTACTAGAATTAGAAGGATCTTGTTTGAGAAAAAGACTAGGGGATAAAAGATCACCCAAAGTGGGTGCCTTATGAGCTGTGAACCTAACTGGTGTTAGTAGTACTTCTCTCAATTTGGGATCTGTAGAAAGCATAGGAAGATATTTGTTAATAATATTTTTAATCATAGAAAATTGGGGGCTATACTGAGAGACAAAGGTGACCTGGTTGGATCCATTCACACCATCTGAAGGGTGATTGCTGAATTTAGGTCCAATCATATCACTCCTGTTTTTGGAGCTAACTATGTTGTATGCTCTATTTAAAGTCCATTTGGGGTAATGTCTGGCTGATAGTCTATTTAGAAATTTTTTTGCTTCAACCTCATATTGTCGTGGGTTACTAGTATTCCTTTTTGTTTGTATTAACTCTCCTACTGGTATATTAATTATAGTCTTTTTATTATGACAAGAGGAAGCCAATAAGGTAGAATTTCTTGATAAACTTTTTCTATAGGGTGTGACAGTAATGGTGTGATCAGTCAGAGTCAAAGTAATATCTAAAAAATCAATCAAATTGGATTGTATATTATGGGTGAATTTAAGATTCATAGAATTATCCAAAATGAATTTGAAAAATTCATTCGCCTCTGACTTTGTGCCATCCCATATCAGGAGCAGGTCATCTATATAGCGACCATACCACCTGATATGGGAGGAGAAAGGACCAGAGTCAGAGAAAATGTACTGTTTTTCCCAAAAGGCCATAAAAATATTAGCTATAGAGGGAGGGAAACCCGCCCCCATTGAAGCTCCACATGTCTGTAGAAAAAATTGTTTATTAAAGGAAAAATAGTTGTGACTGAGTAAATATTCGACTGAAAGCACCAAAAACCGTTGTAAATCTTCACTATAAGTGCTTTAAGTATGGAGATGGTATGATAATATGGAGATCATTAATGTGTGTGGTATACACGGATAAAGACCTATGACATCACATGAGAGCCAAAGGGATGAATTCCCCCATTCACTATTATCAAGAGATGCTATAAGATGTTTAGTATCTTTAATGTAACCAGGTAATTGTTTGACTAAAGGTTGTAGGAATATATCGACCCACATACTGAGTTTTTCATTTAAACTACCAATACCTGCCACTATTGGGTGGAAGGGTGGGGGAAAAATACCTTTATGTATTTTAGGAAGGGAATGATATATGGGAGTAATAGGACATTTAACCAAACGATCCTCTGCTAATTTATCATTGATGACTCCCAATTGTATACCATAGGCTAATAAATTTTCTAATTCTTTTTTAAACTTAAATGTAGGGTCATTTGGTAGTGCTTCATAGGTATTGCTGTCCTGTAACATATCTAGATTCATTTTCTCATATAGGCCTCCATCTAGGAGTACCACTGCTCCTCCTTTATCTGCTGGTCTCACTATAAGATCGTTATTATTTTTAATATCCATGATAGCATCTCTTTCCAGTTTGGTCAAATTGGAAGCCAGTCTCCCTTCATGTTTTAGAGAATGCAAGTCCCTTTCAACAGCTTCCTGAAAGTCATCTAGAACAGCCGGTCTTGATTGAAGTGGATAGTAGTAAGGATTCTTGATGGTATATTTATGATTCAAATTAGTGCAGTCCTGTATATTCTCCGACTGTAATAATTGTAGATCAAAAAGGGATTTTTGTTCTTCATAAGTCCCTATGTTCGGTATTTCTGAAGTCTCCGAATTAAATTTTCCCTGGTTCTGATCTATACTCATTAAATCAGTTGGTTCTTCAAAAAAATGACAACGTAAAGTCAGTGCTCTTGCAAATTTACTAACATCCATCATGGTTTTGTATATGTCAAATTCATTAGAAGGGGAAAAAGACAGTCCCTTAGATAAAACAGAAATTTGGGATTCAGACAATATATAACTTGATAAGTTGATTAGCGGGCATTGTATTTCTTCTTGTATCTCAGCGGGTACGATATTTGTTCTTTTGTGTTTACTGCCCCCTCCTTTCCTCCTCTTCCGTTTTTTGACGTTATGGAAGTATTGGGCGTGTTCACACCCATTGAACTTTTATTGTATGCAGTATTGCACCTTGTTGCATTAAAAAAATCAGTTGAGGAGTCTGAAAGGTCATCTGAGGTGGTGGCTTCTGAATTATCCCAGGATGAATCTGATTCCAAAAAACTGACTTTTTTGCCAAAATGCCTGTAGGTGCTTTTTTTGTTATTATTTGGCATGCCTCCCTGTCTGAGTATGGGTCTTTGGAAAGAATGTCTCGTTTTTCGTTTCCACAAGTAAACTTCTTTATTAGCATAGTCCTGTGTGTCTCTATCAAACTTGTTCTTTTTCATTGCAACAATATCATTTTCCAAACGAATAATTCTTTGTTTCATAGAGGCATTCCAATCATCATATGTTTTGTCCATTGGAAGTGTATTAATGAGTGATTTAATTTTAAAAATTTCCAGTTTAGTAGATGATAACTGTTGTTCCTCAAAGGTTATTAGTAACTTCATCAATTGAAAAGAACAATTGTCCAAAATATCAAACCACTTCGTACTAAAGTCATCATTAAATGCATGTGTAGCAAGTTTTCTAATGCGCAATCCCCGTGGTATCATATTTTTTTCCACGTACGATTGCAGAGTAGTACTATCCCACCATAGGTTTGTCTCTTTAATGAGGAGATTCTCTAATGCTTTCAGGTGTGGGTGTAACTCTTGTCCTGCTTCTGCAGGTTGGGATGAGTTCAGACTGAATATAGATGCCGCTTTACTGCATCTTTTTGTGTGGTCTTCATCATAGGTCTTTATCCGTGTATACCACACACATTAATGATCTCCATATTATCATACCATCTCCATACTTAAAGCACTTATAGTGAAGATTTACAATGGTTTTCGGTGCTTTCAGTTGAATATTTACTCAGTCACAAATATTTTTCCTTTAATAAACAATTTTTTCTACAGACATGTGGAGCTTCAATGGGGGCGGGTTTCTCTCCCTCTATAGCCAATATTTTTATGGCCTTTTGGGAACAACAGTACATTTTCTCTGACTCTGGTCCTTTCTCCTCCCATATCAGGTGGTATGGTCGCTATATAGATGACCTGCTCCTGATATGGGATGGGACAAAGTCACCCATAATATACAATCCAATTCGATTGATTTTTTAGATATTACTTTGACTCTGACTGATCACACCGTTACTGTCACACCCTATAGAAAAAGTTTATCAAGAAATTCTACCTTATTGGCTTCCTCTTGTCATAATAAAAAGACTATAATTAATATACCAGTAGGAGAGTTAATACAAACAAAAAGGAATTCTAGTAACCCACGACAATATGAGGTTGAAGCAAAAAAAGTTCTAGATAAACTATCAGCCAGACATTACCCCAAATGGACTTTAAATAGAGCATACAACATAGCTCCAAAAACAGGAGTGATATGATTGGACCTAAATTCAGTAATCACCCTTCAGATGGTGTAAATGGATCCAACCAGGTCACCTTTGTCTCTCAGTATAGCCCTCAATTTTCTATGATCAAAAATATTATTAACAAATATCTTCCTATGCTTTCTACAGATCCCAAATTGAGAGAAGTACTACTAACACCAGTTAGGTTCACAGCTCATAAGGCACCCACTTTGGGTGATCTTTTATCCCCTAGTCTTTTTCTCAAACAAGATCCTTCTAATTCTAGTACCTGGCTACACACAACTGGTTTTTATAAATGTGGTCACTCCATTTGCACTTGCTGCAGCCATGTTAAAAATGCAGCGACTTTTACATCTTTTTCTACCAATATAAAATATAACATAAAATTTTTTATTAATTGTAACACTACTTATGTCATATATATTATTTCATGCAGTGTGTGCTGTCTCCAATATGTGGGATGTACGTGTACTCCCTTGAAAAAACGCATCAGACGGCATTTATCAGATGCACATAATTGTTCTGCAGCATCAAGACATTTTTCGTTATGCCATAATGGCGATACTTCAACATTTATAGTAATGGGCATAGAAAAAGTGTTGAAACCTCATAGAGGGGGTGATCATAGGAGAAAACTCCTTAATAGAGAAAGTTGGTGGATTTATACTTTAAATACACGTGTACCAGCAGGTTTAAATATCAGACATGATTTGATGTATCATTATGAGTGATTATTTATAGATTAATATGTTTATGTTCTTTTTTTTTTTTTTCTCTCTCTTGGATTATTCACATTTATATGCATTGTTTCTATGCTATACGGTTTTAATATGGTATGTGTGTTTAAATTTTTGATTAGCCTAGCTTAGAACAGGTGCATAGCAGGACATGACATATAAATACCACTTCCTTCCTGTTTTTTTGCTATGCAATGATTAAGATCTTATAGTTCGAAACGCGTTTGCTGTTCCTCTCCAAGGTGGACTTTTAATATTTTTTGCATGATCCAATAAAATATGGATTTTAGAAGATTTGTTCAGCTGGATCTTCCTGGTTCCTCATTGTTCGTCTGGTAGCACTCCTGGCTCCGTGCTGTTGATCTTCTAGGTGGGTGAGCTGATTTTTCCCTTTCTTTTTCTGACATTCAGTCATGGTCATGTGTGACAATGGCCGTAACCTGGTGGCGGCGAGATTACACACGTACCATGACTGGCTCATGTGCTTAACCTCCTGGTTCAGCGGTTTCTTAAATTGTACCCCGAGTTGCCAGATCTGCTCGTCAAAGTACGCCACCTGTCAGCTCATTTTCGCAAGTCGGCTACAGCTTCCGCTGCCCTTGCTGTGTTGCAGCAGCGTTTGCAGCTTCCGGCACACCGACTGGTGTGTGATGTCCCCACACGTTGGAACTCTACCCTCCACATGTTGCAAAGGATTTGTGAGCAGAAGAGAGCAGTTGTGGAGTACCAGCTGCAATAAGGCCGTCGATATTCAGGTCAGACTCCACACATAAGACCTCAGGAGTGGACCTGGATGTCTGACATATGTACCATCCTGACAAACTTTGAGGAGTCCACCTAGATGGTGAGTGGCAATGAAGCCATCATTAGCATCAGCATCCCACTTGTCTGTCTTTTGCAACGCTCTCTGCAGAGAATTAAAGAGGAGGCATTGCAGCCAGAGTATGATGAGATGGATCAAGAAGCCATAGCGGGCGATTACACACAGCCCAGCCTCATCTCATCCCAACAAGCATTGGGGGACAATGAGGGAGAGGAGGAGAAGGAGGAAGAACAGGAGCTGGTATCATGCGGTGTATACGGTAGTACCTGTACAACTGTCATACCATCGGTTCAGCGTGGGTGGCCTGAGGACTGGGGGGGAGGATGAGGAGAGCATAGTCAGTCGTCACCTTGGTGAGGACACAGAAGTCTTGCCCGTTACCAGTCTGGCATGCTTGGCTAAGTTTATGTTACGCTGCCTTAACCGTGATGCATTGTCAAAATGTTGGGTGACAGTCATTACTGGTTGGTGACACTTTTAGACCCCCGCTACAAGGAGAACTTTCACTCTCTTATTCCTGAGGTGGAGAGGTCTACAAAAATGGGGCAGTACCAGAAGGCCCTTGCTGCAGAACTGATAAAAAAATTCCCATCTGAACACGCTAGTGGCAGAGGTCACAGTTCGTTGCCCAACCAAGGCGTACAGGCGAGAGAGACACAACTCCAATCCAGCAGAGGCAGGGGAGCACTGTCAATGCTCTGGGACAGTTTTCTGAGACCCGCCCAGCTAACAGGCCGTGAGGCGCGGGGTACTCTCACAAGGAGTGGAAAGTTTCAAAAGATTGTGAGGGAGTCCCTTGCCGACCGTACTAGCGTCCTCCGTGATTCCTCTGTGCCTTTTAATTATTGGGTATCCAAGCTGGACACTTGGAATGAACTCGCTCTGTACGCCTTGGAGGTCCTGGCCTGCCCTGCCGCTAGCGTGTTATCGGAGCGTGTTTTTAGTGCCGCTGGGGGAATTATAACTGATAGGCACACTCGCCTGTCATCTGACAATGCTGACAAGCTGACCCTTATCAATATGAACAAGGGCTGGATTGGGCCAGACTTCTCATCACCACCAAATGATAGCAGAGTAACATAAAGTCAAATCCACTGCGTTGTTTCGGGAGGTGTATTCCCATGCACCGCTGCACACCCACACATGGGTATAAGCTTCCTCATTTCGGCTGTTTTTTGCTCTTCTCCTTATCCTCAGCCTCCACCACTAGTGTTGAGCCACCCCCGTAGTGTTCGAGTTCGGTTCGGTTCGTCGAACACCCGTATGTTCGCCGAACTGTTAATCGAACTGTTCGTCGAACACCGTCGAACACCGTTAAAACCAATGGCAGGCAAACAAAAACACATAGAAACACATAGAAAACACCTTCAAAGGTGTCCAAAAGCTGACAAACTGCTCAGAAGACACAACTAACACATGGAAAAGTGACAAGTACATATAGTCATGCGAAAAGAAAAGAGGTGGAGGAGTAAAAGGAGGGGAGACACAGATATAGGCATGTCATGCCCTTCTAAAACCAAAAAAGTGCGAAGCCGACACGGCCAGTCCGTTCCTGCCCTTGCGACCTCCTTGTCGCCGGGTTTGTGCCAGAGCCGCGGTGGACCCTGACGGCCAGACCCCTCTCCCAATACTGGTGCCTGTCCGCTGGTGGGTCGAGTGAGCCCCCCTGCGGTGGAGGCAGGTCTAATCTTTTTAATTTAAATTGTCTCTCTAATTTGAATGAGTACACTTTAAATCCTTTTACAAGGATCTATTGAAGGGCAAGTCTCATGCCAGCAGCCGTGGGAATTCCAGCTCCAGTAGCGTCCACTAAAGCTGCTGCAGTTAAAAAGCTTTTATAAGGATCGAGCTTGGCGGTCCACCGCAAGGCATCCAACCGCCAGTCCCAGCCCCTGTGCCTTGGGGTGCCTCCCCGATGCTCTTCACTGAGTGTCTCGGGGGCCCGAACCATTTCCTTTGAAAAAATTAAGTGTCCAAATACAGGTGGTGTAGCTTGCTTAACAGCTGGGATAATCCGCTGACTAGCAGACACTGCTACTAGGCACAAAGTATTTCCTGGGCTAGATGCAGTTAAAAATTTGTAATTAGATACTCTCGTTGGATGCTGAGAAAGCATTAGATAGAGTCTCCTGGCACGCCATATATTATTCTCTTAAAAAGCTTGGGGTAGGGGTCTAGGGGACCCTTTTATAGGCAAAATCACGGCCCTGTATCGCAATACGTCACCTAGGCTGAAGATAAATGGAACATTTTCATCACCTTTCATAATCACTAATGGGACAAGGCAGGGATGTCCTCTGTCCCCTCTCTTATACATCCTAGTGACGGATCACCTGCTCTTATCAATTCGCCATAACCCCAATATTAGGTGGATTGAGGTGGGAGGCACCGAGTACAAGTGCTCTGCATTTGCTGATGATGTCCTAGTATATATCATTCAATCACATATATCCATCCCTGCTGTTATGGCTGAAATAGATCACTTTGTTACATGGTCAAATTTTAAAATCAATGCAGCGAAGTCTGAGGCCCTCGATGTCTCCCTCCCCAAATCCATACAGGATTCCATCCAGTCAAACTTTCCCTTTGCTTGGCCCTCATAGGGTATCAAATTCTTAGGAATTCGTATTCAGAGACCTCTCCCATCTATGTTATCTTAATTTTGGGCCCTTTATTGAACAACTCCATACAGACCACGGTTGGCAAGTTAGAACTGTAAGATTCACTATGTGAAACACTGGTGTTTTGTGGAAAAGCACATGTACACTGTGTTCCAAATTATTATGCAAAAAGTGTTTAGGAGTGATAAGGTAAGAATTTTTTTGTTTGTCAGTTAAACTCATTGATTGTGATGTGTGTCAGGGCTCTTTATATCACTGTAAGCAATTGCAGACACCTGTGCTAATTAGTTTGGCAGGTGTGTCCAATGAAAGGCAAGACTACTTAAGAAGGCTGTCCCACATTATTAAGCAGCCTACATTTTCTGCCAAAATGGGAAAGAAAAAGGATGTGTCGGCTGCAGAGAAGCAACAAATTGTGGAGTGTTTATTAGGTCAAGGCATGACTACAATCAACATTGCCAAGACACTTCATCCTGATCTTCGCACAGTCAAGAAGTATGTAGCTGATTCACAGTACACACGTGTGCGTGCTGATAAGGGAAAATTGAGGACTCTTTCCTACAGGCAATTACGTCAGGTTAAAAGAGCAGGGGCAAAAAAGCCTTGTCATAGCAGCAGAGGTGTCTCCAACGTCCCCCGAACAACAAGATGCAGGGTCCTTCAGATGTTTGCAGCTGTGCGTAAGCCATCCTGTCGACCTCCTCTATCCACTGTACACAAGAAGAAACGGCTCCAGTGGGCCAAACAATACATGAAGACTGACTTCAAAACTGTTTTGTTCACCGATGAGTGCCGTGCAACGCTAGATGGTCCAGATGGATGGAGTGGAGAATGGCTGGTTGATGGACACCCCATGCAAACACGGCTACTGCGCCAACAAGGAGGAGGTGGAGTAATGTTTTGGGCTGGAATCATGGGGAGAGAGCTTGTCGGCCCCTTTAGGATCCCTGAAGGGGTAAAGATGTACTCCATAATGTATGTCGAGTTTCTCAAACAGCACTTCCTGTCATGGTTCAAGAAGAAGAACCGTGTATTCCGCAGCAAGATCATTTTCATGCATGATAATGCACCATCTCATGCTGCACATAACACATCTGCATCTCTGGCTGATATGGGCATAAAAGGGGACAAACTTATGGTGTGACCCCCATGCTCCCCTGACCTCAACCCCATTGAGAACCTCTGGAGCATCATCAAAAGGAGTGTCTATGATGGCAGGAGGCAGTTCACATCTAAGCAACAGCTCTGGGAGGGTATTCTGTCCTCATGCAAAACAATTGAAGCAGAAACCATCCAAAACCTGACAAATTCAATGGATGAGAGAGTTCAGAAGCTCCTTTCGAACAAGGGGTCCTATGTGCAAATGTAACATCACCTAGAATAAAGTTTTGAGTTGAAAACTGTTTGATTTCAGTTTGTAATAACCTGCTAATGCTTATAATTTCAAAAATGACCATTTTTTTATTCTTTATTAAAATGAAAAGGTTGATCGAAGAGTGTGGGGGATCTAAGAGTGTGGCAACCCAGTAGTCAGGATTATTTCGAATTCTGACAATCTGAGGGTCATGTTGCAGGTAGTGCAGCAATTAGGCACTCATGTGTCTTGCGCATCTAGGAGCACCAAAATTATTTTCCGGGCTAGATGCAGCTAAAAATTATTATTGATTTGAAAGCTGGTGGAGCTTACTATAGATGGCCTAATAGAATCAGTACTGCAAACTGCTACAAGGCCCAAATTATTTTCCAGCCAAGATACAGATAAACATGATTAGTAATTTTAAATCTGGTGGAGTTTAGTATAGATGGCCTAATAGAATCAGTACTGCACACTGCTACAAGGCCCAAATTATTTTCCAGCCAAGATACAGATAAACATGATTAGTAATTTTAAATCTGCTGGAGTTTAGTGTAGATGGCCTAATAGAATCAGTACTGCACACTGCTACAAGGCCAAAATTATTTTCCAGCCAAGATACAGATAAACATGATTAGTAATTTTAAATCTGGTGGAGTTTACTATAGATGGCCTAATAGAATCAGTACTGCACACTGCTACAAGGCCCAAATTATTTTCCAGCCAAGATACAGATAAACATGATTAGTAATTTGAAAGCTTAAAACGGTTGGTGAGGTGATTTTAACAAATCATCAAGCTTTTACTCTCCCCAGGATGACACAGAGGTAGAAAAGACGTTTCGGATCCATGATTTGTTCATCTTTATGAACGTGAGTCTGTCTACATTATCAGTGGAGAGCCGCGTGCGCTTATCTGTCAGCACACCACCAGCTGCGCTGAACACACGTACAGACAGAACGCTGGCTGCGGGGCATGACAAGATCTCCAAGGCGTAAGTGGCGATCTCCGGCCATTTATCCAGATTGTAAGCCCAAAAAGAGCAAGGGACCAGTAATACAGTCATGGCTTCAATGTTTACTTGGAGATACTCTTGTGCCATCGTCCCTAGGCGTTGACTATGTGTCAGACTTCTTGTCTCCTGTGGCCTTGCAAAGGATGGGCTAAAAAGTGGTGAAATGATTCCGCAAAATTGATGTTACCAGCAGATACTGTGTTTCTGTTACAGTTTGAGTGCTGAACACTCGACAGTCCCACGGTTGGCAAGTTGGAACTGTGAGATTCACTACGTGCACCACTAGTGTTTTGGGGAAAAGCACATGTAAGATTCTGCAACAGTCTCTGCTGATACTCCTGCATGCGTGCATCTCTTTCTATGGCAGGAATAATTTCTGCAAATTTACTTTTGTACCGGGGATCTAACAGTGTGGCAACCCAGTAGTCAGGATTATTTCTAATTCTCACAATTTGAGGGTCATGTTGCAGGTAGTGCAGCAAGAAGGCACTCATGTGTCTTGTGCATCCAGGAGCACCAAGTTCCTGTTGTGTTTGTGGTGAGGTAACAATCATGCTTCCTTCCTCTGCCCTCTCCCCCCACCCTCGCACAACAGAAATGTGATCAAGGTCTCCCTCATCTGATGAGTGTTCCATCAGTTCGTCCTCCACTTCTTCCTGGGCTCCTGCACCTTCCTCACTAGTTTGGCTGCTACCATGTGCCCTGGTAAATCCATCTCCCCCACCCTCACATGCCTGCCACCTTGGTGCTGCCGACCGTCTGGACCTTGCAGATGTTAGCCCTTCCACATACAACTCCTCCTCCTCTACTTCCTCCACCTCCTCTTGTGTGGCACCACCTGACTCCGAATTCTGTTTAACATGTGCTCCAGCATGTAAATCACCGGAATAGTCATGCTGATAATGGCATCGTCAGCACTAAACATCTTCGTAGCCGTTTCAAAACTGTGCAGAAGGGTGCCTAAGTCCCTGATCTGAGACCACTCCTCCAGCGTCATTTGCCCCACCTCTGGATCTCGTTGGCCCAGGCTATACGTCAGAACGTATTGCACCAGGGCTTCTCGGTGCTGCCACATTCGCGGCAACATGTGCAGAGTTGAATTCCATCGGGTAGGCACATTGCATTTTAGCCGGTGAAGTGGCAGGCCCAACGACTTCTGTAGAGATGTAAGTCGCTGAGCTGCGGGATGCGAACGGCGGATGTGAGCACACAGCGACCGTGCCCTCTGCAGAAGGCCATCTAGTCTGGGATAGTGGGCTAAAAATTGCTGGACAACCAGGTTCAACACGTGAGCCATACAAGGCACGTGTGTGACATTGCCCCAGCGAAGGGCCGCACCCAGGTTTGCAGCATTGTCGCACACGGCCTTCCCTGGTTTCAGGTCCAGTGGAGAGAACCATTCATGAAACTGGTTCTCCAGAGCTGACCACAACTCCTCAGCTGTGTCACTCACATTTCCCAGACATTTCAAAGTAAAATCCGCCTGATAACATTGAGCCTTGCTGCCAGCATAGTAAGGAGGTGTGCAGGATCCCTTCTGCGCAGTTAGAAAGCAGGTGGCTTTACCAGACAGGTTTTGGGCGCAGGTGGAGGACCGAGAGGAGGTTGAGGAGGCAGAAGCAGTGGAGGAACTTCGAGATAAAGAGGATTGACGCACAACTCGTGGGGATGGCAAGACTTGGACAGCAGCCCCTTGTCCTGCTGTCACCATAGTTACCCAGTGCCCAGTCAGCGACATGTAACGCCCCTGTCCATGCCTACTCGTCCAAGTGTCTGTGGTGAAATGCACCCTGTCACACACAGAGTTTCTCAAAGAAGCGGTGATGTTGAGTGCGACATGCTGGTGGAGCGCAGGCACACCTTTCTTTGAGAAGTAGTGCCGACTGGGCATCTGGTACTGGGGCACTGCGACGGACATAAGGTCTCAAAAATCCTCTGTGTCCACCAGGCGGAAAGGCAGCATTTCTGTAGCCAAGAGCTTGCAGATGGTGAAATTCAACCTCTTAGCTTTCTCATGGCTAGGAGGAAATGGTCTTTTACTTGTCCACATCTGAGAGACCAAGGGCTCGCTGTTGTGCTTAAACGGGGTTGAGAAGGGTGTCCCCGGCAAACTGCCGGTCTGTGAGGAAGATGCAGGTGGACATGTTAGGTTGCCTTGATCCAAAGGTGGTGCTATCAATGCCGGACAGCGCTGAACACCAGCTGGTGTTTCCACCTCCAAAGAAAATGATTACCTGCCAATCACGCTGGCTGTTGCGGGTAAAGAGGTGGCAGGTCTGCATCCCAAAACAGGTGTGACTGCTGTCCCCCCAGTCACAGAGGATGAAGAAGCCGCGGATGCACAAGATGTGGCAGATGGTGGTTGGCCCGGCCGGCTAGGCCGCATTGTAGCACACTGAGCTTCCCAAAGCAACTTATGCTTCATATCCATGTGCCGCTTCATGCATGAAGTACTCAAACTAAGTATTTTTTGGCCTCTACTTAGCTTTTGCTGACAAATGTTACAGATAACACGAGTTTGGTCATCTTTATCGATCTGAAAAAATGCCCAGGCTATGCAAGGCTTAGCACCCATGCGACCTGAAGAGCCACCACGACTTGTGGTCAGACGCAGAGTTGTGTTTGAGAATGCAGTTGTTGACGTGCTTCCAGTACTACGTCTCTGTCCAGGAAGGCGCAACCTGACCTCGTCGTCACTAACATCCTCCTCCACCTCCTCTGCTGACCTCATCGACTGGCTGACTGTGGGTTGACAGTAAGTGGGATCTCCAACCTCGTCATCATCACCCTGTGTGTTATCACACCCGTCGTCCTCAGAGCCAACCTCTTCCTGCCCTGTCAAAAAACTAAAGTTGTCGCTCCAATCAGGTATTTGAGTCTCATCATCGTCTTCCTCATCGTCTTCCTCCTCGTCTTCCTCATCGTCTTCCTCATTGTCTCCACCAACAGAAGTTACAGTTTGGGAACGAGGGTCTACATTATGGTCAGAACCTTCTGCGTCTGGTCCTGGATCCGACTCATAAAGATTCTGGGCATCAGTGCAGATCACTTCCTCGTCTGGATTCACAGAAGCTCTGGAGCCGACCTCTGATTCCCAGGCTATAGTATGAGTAAACAGCTCTGCAGACTCAACTATCTGTTCTACCCCATACTCAGATAGGCAGCTGGAGATTTGGGAGCTGTGAGGAAGCAAGTGCGATTGAGGTGACACCTCTGAGGACTGGAGTATTTGTGATGTTGAAGTTGAGGTGGAAGAGAGCCCACTTAAAGGAGCACTTGATATCCGTTGAAGCACCTGCTGTTTTTGTGCCTCATCTGGAATTTGTAGCAATTGGCTTGGCCGTAAGAAAGGGATCTTATCACATTGTCCGCTAAAAGAAGTAGACATCTTAGTTTGTCTGGAAGATGGTCTTTCTTCTGCAGATGTTACTGTTGCTTTAACACCTACCCCACGGACACAACCTTTTTTTCCCTTCCCAACACGCCTATTCCCCTTTCCACCTGTAGCAGGCCTTTTTCCACTCATTTTGGTGGTTAACTAATTCACAACTCTGGAGTTGTTTGCACAAAAAACAATGGATGGGAACCGAGCAGAGCTGAGTGGCCAAACTGTGGTATTAGCCCAAAAGTATTGGCTGGGTTAGATGCAGATAAAAAATTATATTGAATTTGCAACCTGGTGGAGGTTAGTATAGATGGACTAATAGAACAAGTCCCACACACTGCTACAAGCCGAAATATTTTTTCAGAGCTAGATGCAGAGAAAAATTATATTGAATTTGCAACCTGGTGGAGGTTAGCATAGATGGACTAATAGAACAAGTCCCACACACTGCTACAAGCCGAAATATTTTTTCAGAGCTAGATGCAGAAAAAAATTATATTGAATTTGCAACCTGGTGGAAGTTAGTATAGATGGACTAATAGAACATGCCCCACACACTGCTACAAGCCGAAATATTTTTAAAGAGCTAGATGCAGAAAAAAATTATATTGAATTTGCCATCTGGTGGAGGTTAGTATAGATGGACTAATAGAACAAGTCCCACACACTGCTACAAGCCGAAATATTTTTTCAGAGCTATATGCAGAAAAAAATTATATTGAATTTGCAACCTGGTGGAGGTTAGTATAGATGGACTAATAGAACAAGTCCCACACATTGCTACAAGCCGAAATATTTTTTCAGAGCTAGATGCATAAAAAAATTATATTCAATTTGCAACCTGGTGGAGGTTAGTATAGATGGACTAATAGAACAATTCCCACACACTGGTATAAGCTGAAATATTTTTTCAGAGCTAGATACAGAAAAAAATTATATTGAATTTGCAGCTTGGTGGAGGTTAGTATATATGGACTAATAGAACAAGTCCCACACACTGCTTCAAGCCGAAATATTTTTTCAGAGCTAGATGCAGATAAAAAATATTTTTAATTTTCAACCTGGTGGAGGTTAGTATAGATGGACTAATAGAATGATGCTATGCCCAAAAGGTTTTACTTCACTAGGTGCAGTAAAAAAATTTGTATTCTATACACAGGTGGTGTAGCTTGCAACACAGATAGGCTACTCCACTGACTAACACACACTGCAAGAGGCCAAAAAGGATTTGCTTTGCTAGATTTAGCCAAATGCTGTGAAAAAAACTTGCACAGCACTGGCACAGACCTGCCTGACAAAAAGTGATAGGAACTGATGTAACCTAGCCATCAAAAGGACTGCAATTACAATTAGTCTTTACTCCCAGCCTATCTATTTAAGAGCACAGACCTGCCTGATAAAAGTGATAGGAACTGATGTAACCTAGCCCTGAAATGGACTGCAATTTCAATTAGTCTTTACTCCCAACCTATCTATTTAAGAGCACAGACCTGCCTGATAAAAGTCGTAGGAAATGATGTAACCTAGTCCTTAAAAGAACTGCAATCACAGCTATTCCCTACTCCCAAGCTATCTGTAGATTTGTGCGAAAATTGGCTTGAAAATAACAAAGTATAGTGCACACAGCAACAGCGGTGCCGTCTAACATGCAGCTGCAGCAGTGAGAAAATGGTGGCGATGGGGAAAATGGCTGGGTCTTATAGGGCAAGAACATGTGACATACACTGCCAATGACATATGCCCTTGCTTGTGTGAAAAAAAGCAGTTCGCTCCGTGTGTGCGCTGCTGATAGGCTGACAGATTGCACCTCCCCACTGTAAATGTGGGAAAGAGAAAAAAAACTGGAGATCTTCATTATTTCTGCAGAGATCCATCCCCTGCCCCTCCCCCCGCCCCACTGTACACTCAAACTGTGTATTAACATTAATTTTCAGCATTACTGAGAAAAAATCCAGTTATGATTTTGGTGCACGAACAGTTATCGAACATAACCTCGAACAGCCAAATTTTTTTCAAATTGTTCGTGTTAGCCGAACGTCTCGAACACCACCCAAAACAGCTCGCATTTGAGATTGGTGAACAGTTCGAGTCGAACACCGCTCGCCTCTATCCACCACCACTATGCCACCAGGGTGACCATGGTCCATGTTGCCAGCATTGCAAGTTCCTCTGTCCTAATTTTTGGCAACTTTTGCTTGGAAGGCATAGGCAAAGACTATGGGAGACCCACTACCCAATAATGGGAATAATATTTTTAATATGCTGTACTGCATGGCTCTTGTAAGGGGCATTTCATGTTCCTCCGTCCTAATTTTTGGCAGCTTTTGCTTAGTAGGCATAGGCAAAAACTATATGAGACCCACTCCCCAATAATGGGAATAATGTTTTTAATATGCTGTACTGCATGGCTCTTGTAAGGGTCATTGTAAGTTCCTCTGTCCTAATTTTTGGCAGCTTTTGCTTGGAAGGCATAGGCAAAAACTATATGAGACCCACTCCCCAATATTGGAAATAATGTTTTTAATATGCTGTACTGCATGGCTCTTGAAAGGGTCATTGCAAGTTCCTCTGTCCTAATTTTGGCAGCTTTTGCTTGGAAGGCATAAGCAAATACTATGGAGACCCACTCCCCAATAATGGGAATAATGTTTTTAAGATGCTGTACTGTATGGCTCTTGTAAGGGGCATTGCAAGTTGCTCCGTCCTAATTTTTGGCAGCTTTTGCTTGGAAGGCATAAGCAAAAACTATATGAGACCCACTCCCCAATAATGGGAATAATGTTTTTAATATGCTGTACTGCATGGCTCTTGTAAGGGTCATTGCAAGTTCCTCCGTCCTAATTTTTGGCAGCTTTTGCTTTGAAGGCATAGGCAAAAACTATATGAGACCCACTCCCCAATAATGGGAATTATGTTTTTAATATGCTGTACTGCATGGCTCTTGTAAGGGTCATTGCAAGTTCCTCTGTCCTAATTTTTGGCAGCTTTTGCTTGCAAGGCATAGGCAAAAACTATATGAGACCCACTCCCCAATAATGGGAATAATGTTTTTAATATGCTGTACTGCATTGTTCTTGTAAGGGTCATTGCAAGTTCCTCCGTCCTAATTTTTGGCAGCTTTTGCTTGGAAGGCATAGGCAAAGACTATGGGAGACCCACTCCCCAATAATGGGAATAATGTTTTTAATATGCTGTACTGCATGGCTCTTGTAAGGGGCATTGCAAGTTCCTCCATCCTAATTTTTGGCAGATTTTGCTTGGAAGTCATAGGCCAAGACTATGGGAGACCCACTCCCCAATAATGGGAATAATGTTTTTAATATGCTGTACTGCATTGCTCTTGAAAGGGGCATTGCAAGTTCCTCCGTCCTAATTTTTGGCAGCTTTTGCTTGGAAGGCATAGGCAAAAACTATGGGAGACCCACTCCCCAATAATGGGAATAATGTTTTTAATATGCTGTACTGCATGGCTCTTGTAAGGGGCATTGCAAGTTCCTCCGTCCTAATTTTTGGCAGCTTTTGCTTGGAAGGCAAAGGAAAAAACTATGGGAGACCCACTACCCAATAATCGGAATAATGTTTTTAATATGCTGTACTGCATGGCTCTAGTAAGGGGCATTGCAAGTTCCTCCATCCTAATTTTTGGCTGCTTTTGCTTGGAAGGCATAGGCAAAGACTATGGGAGACCCACTCCCCAATAATGGGAATAATGTTTTTAATATGCTGTACTGCATGGCTCTTGAAAGGGGCATTGCAAGTTCCTTCCTCCTAACTTATGGCAGCTTTTGCTTGGAAGCAATAGGCAAAGACTATGGGAGCAAAAAACTGGCCAAATAAATAATGTTAGACGAACCATAGTACTGAGACAAGGTGTCAAGCACTAGGTTCGTATTGCCTGCTCATTAGTTATATGGAACAAGAGGAGAACTAGGGAGTAACATGGCAAAAAGAGACAAAATTTTATTAGTTATAAATTTCCAAAGTGGTAAGGGTTTTACAAAAAATCACAAAAGCAAGGGGATGAGGTAAAAAGGTGCCAGAGACAAGTCAATCCCTGGAAAACAACGCAGGACAAACCAACACCATGGGTACATGGAGACATTAGTATATAAAAGGTGGAAAATAGTATAAATATATAAATAGATAAAAGGAATATGGACATGCGACAAATGGGGAGATTACCCTCTTGTAGGACAAAAAACATCTCAGTGTGGACAGAAATAAATGAATAAATATCATGTGCAAATTGCAAGTAATAAATACTGACCAAGATGAAGTCCAAACATTAGGTTAAGTATATATATAATACATCATATTAACATGAAATGCAAAGTCCATACAGTATCCAATGTGTACCCAAGGTATGAGTTAAATAACTCACCCAAAGTGAAATAACACAAGTGAAGGAGAGCCCGCGGATACCAGGAAGACCCCAGAGAGTACTGCCGGTGAGGAACACGCCCCGAAGCGCGTTTTGCCGATCTTTTGAACTCTCTGCGGTCTTCCTGGTATCCGCGGGCTCTCCTTCACTTGTGTTATTTCACTTTGGGTGAGTTATTTAACTCATACCTTGGGTACACATTGGATACTGTATGGACTTTGCATTTCATGTTAATATGGTGTATTATATATATACTTAACCTAATGTTTGGACTTCATCTCGGTCAGTATTTATTACTTGCAATTTGCACATGATATTTATTCATTTATTTCTGTCCACACTGAGATGTTTTTTGTCCTACAAGAGGGTAATCTCCCCATTTGTCGCATGTCCATATTCCTTTTATCTATTTATATATTTATACTATTTTCCACCTTTTATATACTAATGTCTCCATGTACCCATAGTGTTGGTTTGTCCTGCATTGTTTTCCAGGGATTGTCCCGTCTCTGGCACCTTCTTACCTCATCCCCTTGCTTTTGTGATTTTTTTGTAAAACCCTTACCACTTTGGAAATTTATAACTAATAAAATTTTGTCTCTTTTTGCCATGTTACTCCCTTGTTCTCCTCTTGTTGCAAAGACTATGGGAGACCCACTCCCCAATAAGGGGAATAATGTTTTTAATATGCTGTACTGCATGGCTCTTGTAAGGGGCATTAAAATCGTCTTGTTAAGCTACTATGACCTCCACGTCTCTTCCAAGGGGCATTGATATTGTCTTTTTATTCCACTGCGACCTCCACCACTCTTCTAAAGGGCATTAAAACCGTCTTGTTAAGCTACTGTGACCTCCACGTCTCTTCCAAGGGGCATTAAAACTGTCTTGTTGAACCACTCTGAACTATACAGCTCTTCCAAGGTGCATTGAAATGTTGTTTTTAATTACCTCTAACCTCCACGACTCTTCCAATGGGCATTGCATTTCCTCCTAATTTTAGTCAGCTTTTGCTTTTCAATGCATAGGTGAACACTAAGGGAGACCCACTCCCCAATAATGGGTAGAAGGTTTTTAGTATGCTGTAATCCACGTCTGTTTCAAGGGGCATTGCAATTCCTCATAATTTTTGGAAAGCCTTCCATTCACTGCTTAGGCCAACAGTGTATAGGAGACCCAGTTGCTATAAATGGAAAAAACGGTTTAGTTAAGGCCCTCTGTCCTCCATGTCACTTCCAAGGGGCATTGGAGTGCTTCGAAATTTTTGGTAGGCATTGCACTCACTTTATGCCCTATAACTGTGTAGCCGAACCGCTCCTTTTGGTACAGAAACATATCCTACAAGACATGTGTGGTTGACTGGCCTGATAGTGATGTGAATGGTCCCTGTTCCTCCTGCTCTTTCTCCTTTGCCACCACCTCATCCATCATTCATCACCTGAAGCTTTGTTTTAACGGGAGTCATAGAACTGGGATAGTAGCAGGAAAACATCCAGCAATCCTCGGAGGAGGTAGGATATGCGCAAAAACGCTGTCCACCTCAGGCCTAGCCTCTACTACATACATGCGCTTGCATTCCAAGGAACAGAAAGCTAAGGAGATGGATGGCCTCATGATCATGAATAATTTACTCGTTGTGTAGGAGGCTGACCACAGCTGCTGTCTACCTTCTGAACTTTGTGTTGAAGCCTGACTGACCCAGGACCCGCAATCCTCTATGTCTGGAGGACGTGTTGCATCCCAGTGTCCAACTGTGTCACGGCTTCCACAATATAAACCCAGTGTGAAGGCGTCAGTGAGATGGACCATCCCTGGCCACATTCACTTATCCACGTGTTTATGGTTAGGCTGTCCTTCCCACTAAATGTACTGGGGAGGGAACAGGTAATGTTTTGGTATGCACGCTTGTGTATAAGGTGCACCGGGACAAATAGGGGCGGCTGGGGACCGAGTATGGATACCAGGCCGCCGACGCAGCCATGACATGGTGGCCGGCGTCTGCCTCCACAAGCCTAAAAGGCCTCATTTCAAGTGCAAGCAAGCTATCAGTATGGTATTGCAGCCTGGGGGTGGGTGGGTGGCAGGCTGCACACTTACGCTTGCATTCCAAGAAAACAAAGCAGATGCTAACTTCTATCATTATCATCATGCTCCTCACCTTGGCACTCTCAACTCCCCTGATGGAGAAGCCAGGGCCCACCGGAGGAGTCTGGTTATCTGGTGGGCTCGTCCAATGCTGCCCTAAAGCAGGCCAGGCTAAGAAAAGTGTAGGGAAGGTTACTGGGACAAATAGTGGCGGCTGGGGACTGAGTATGGAGACCTCGCTGTCGAAGCAGCCATGAGGTAGTGGCCAACTTCGGCCTCCTCCAAACTAAAAGGCCTCATTTCAAGTGCAAGCTAGCAGTATAGTATTGCAGCCTGCGGGTGGGTGGGTGGTTGGCTACATAATTGTGCTTGCATTGCAAGGAACGGGGGAGGTACAATTGAACACTGCCCTGGGACAAGGACTTTCACGGGGATAGTTGCAAGTCTGCATCTTCTGATGCTGCAAGGATCACTTCTGATGGGCACACTTTTAGACTGTGACCTGGGTGTCAGAGATGCTTCCAGGGGTCTTCCCCATGCTGTTCCCATGTCTTTTCAGCACTATATGCATGTGTCACTGAGCACATGGCCAGATAAGGTTGTAAAATGTTAAAATGACATTTCCCGGTGAATGCATTTGTCACAGTTGAAAGCAATACAAAAGTGTAAATACGAATAAAAAATGCTACTTGTGAACATAGCCCAAGGTGTGGAGGAGTATTTTTGTTTTTGGTTATTTATTTTACCTTATACACAAGTCTTTACCCTGGAAAGAAAGTTCCTTAACATATTTCACAGGAAAACAGTTTCAGTTTAGTTTTTGAAAGTTTTATTGTGAGCCCGTAAAAGTGGCTTAATACCTCTGACCACATTGTTGACAGCAGTGACCTGGGGGTCAGAAATGCTTCCTGGGGCGATCCCCATGCTGTCCCCATGTCATTTGAGCACTGTCATTATCGTTTTGGGCACTTTTTAGGCTTTCTACAGACTGCTGGGGTTGCCACCGCAAAAATGCTCGGGTCTCCCATAGACTAACATTGGGCTCGCTGCTCGGGTCGAGCACCCGAGTATTACGGTGAGCTCGGCCCGAGCTTTGAGCACCCGAGCATTTTAGTGCTTGCTCAACACTAGTCTCTATCTATTGGGTTAGCTGTAGTGGAACCTTCCTGTTCTGCAGTCTAAGTTGTGTAAGGTTTTGTACCTGTCCTTGCTGCACTCCTGATACAGACTCTGTCTGCTGCACTCTGATACAGATTCTGCCTGCTGCACTCTGATACAGACTCTGTCTGCTGCACTCCTCACACAGACTCTGCCTGCTGCACTCCTGATACAGACTCTGCCTGCTGCACTCCTGATACAGACTCTGCCTGCTGCACTTCTGTTACAGACTCTGCCTGCTGCACTTCCGATACAGACTTTGCCTGCTGCACTCTGATACAGACTCTGCCTTCTGCACTCTAATACAGATTCTGCCTGCTGCACTCTGATACAGAGTCTGCCTGCTGCCCTCTTATACAGACTCTGCCTGCTGCACTCCTCACACAGACTCTGCCTGCTGCACTCCTGATACAGACTCTGCCTGCAGCACTCCAGATCCAAACTCTGCATTCTGCACTCCTGATACAGACTTTGCCTGCTGCACTCTGATACAGAGTCTGCCTGCTGCACTCTGACACAGACTCTGCCTGCTGCACTATCTAGTCTGTCCTACTGGGTCCAGCGGCTGCGCGTCCGTTGGTCTGTCCTGGAGTGGCACCTGGCGTTCATCGGGAGCCAAGTCTAACCTCACCATCAGAGGCTCTAGTGAACAGTCCGGTGCTCGCTTATTCACACCCCTCCAGGCTCTCCGGGGTCCGTGGCACAATGGTTCCACAAACCACATCCTTGACAGTGCGCCCTCGCAGGCAGGGTCCTCTCTCCTGTTGCACCAGTCGGTGACCCCTTTTGACATGTAAAGTGCAACTGAATAAATGTCGCTGTCACAGTAATAATAATTATAGTACTTGTACTCTGGGTCAATTGATGGCACTTCCCTGGTGTCTACATCTAATTTGATGTGTTTTGGCAGCTTTTGGTCCCGTTTCTAGGTGTTGTCTATGCATTTTTTTAGCCCCCTCATTGACTTCTGTGGGATTTGGAAATGTTCGATGAACATTCGGCGAATAAATTCGGTGAATATCAATTTGTTCAGCGAACTTTTCCGAACCGAACATTGAAATGTTCGCTCATGTCTAGTAGTGAGGACATAGGTCAAAGGGTTGTTGTCAGTGTATACCTCAAACTCTTTGCTGTAATAGAGATAATCTCTTAATCGTTCACAGATAGCCAATTTCAATGCCAGGAACTGCAATTTTCCTGAATGTAGATGGTAATTCTTCTCTGCGTCTGTCAACGTTCTAGAACCGCAATCGATGACTCTCAATTTTCCATCTTGATGCTGATACTGGGCAGCTCCCAGTCCAACTTGAGAAGTGTCACAATGAAGAACAAATGGTAAGTTGAAATCAGGCTATCCCAAGATGGGTGGTTTTACCAGGTAGTCTACTAGTTCTTCCAATACCTCCTGGTGGTCTGTTGTCCAGAGAATGGCCTGTTGGGATGAAACGGCGTTGTTTCTTTTAAGCCCAGTCCTACCCGCGTTTTTTTTTTTCCGAGGGTGTTTTTTGACTCTGTTGTCCCCCTCCAGAGGAGGTATAGTGGGGCGGCAATCCTGGAAAACTTCCGAACGTAAGTACGGTAGTAGGAGAGGAATTATGAGATCTGCTTAAACTCACCGACGGTAGAGGGCTGCATGTCTTTTAAGGCCAGTAGTGGAGCGATTTCTGCTGGGTCCATAGTATATCCTTCTCCGGACACAATTTTCACTAGAAATCTGACTTGCCTTTTGAACAGTTCCCACTTCTTTGGGATCAATGTAACTCCATGTTGTTGATACCGCTGTAATACGGTCCTCACGTGTTCAACATGCTCTTGAAAGGTTTTGCTGTGTACCACATTGTCATCCAAGTATGGCTGGCAGATATCATCCCTCAATCCTTCTAAACATGTCTCCATGCTTTTCTGGAATTCTTCTGGAGCGGAACTGAGCCCAAACGGAATGCAGATCCACTCATATAACCCAGACGGTGTGATGAATGCTGTCAAAGGTTTACTGGACTCTTCAACAAACCCTTGATGGTATGCTTTACCCTGATTGAGGACAGAGTACCAGGTACTTTCTGATAGGCTATCCAGCATATCTTGAATCTTTGGTATCGGGTGCCAATCAGGTACTGACTTTCGGTTTGGTTCCTGGTAATCACAGCAGAGTTTCAACGTACCGTCCTTCTTCCTAACACAAACAATAGGAGAGGAATAAGACAACTTTGACTTTTGGACCCATCCTCTGTTGATTAGGTCTTGTAAATACTCTTTCACTTCACAATGTAATGGTTTTGGCACAGACAAGTAACTTCTGGTTACTGGGGTCGTGTATTTCAAATTGATTTTCAGCTGCAATGTCTGGATACAACCTATATCAGAGTCATCTTTGGAGAATGCATGAAACTCTTCTCTAAGCATCTGTTTTGCTACCGCTCGATCTTCAGCACACAAGTGTTCCAGGGGTACTGGGGGATCCCAGGACCCCGAGGTGGGTCGTTCAATTTCCTCCCCTGGACAACTCTTGTTCCTTGGTGGGGAGACTGAATTCACGGTAGACCCCTTGGCGGGTCTCACACTGGCTGGTTTTATTGTGACCTAACACAGTCTTTGGATCCAGTCTAATTTCGTGTTTCATAGTATTCATCACCAGTACTGTCACTCGAGCAAACCCACCAGTAAGAATCGTAAGCACAGTCTCAACTTGAACTATGCCTTCCGGAAGTTATGAGGAGTCTTTTGGCACGAACACTATTTTCTGGACTTTTCTTCCCGGTTCTACCCGGACTTCACACCTCACCCCCACCATTTGGCTTGCAGGGATGATGGTTGAGTGCCAGCCTACCTTGACTTCTTTTAGGTCCATTGTATTCTGTGCTTTGTTTACTCTATGAATCACATTTTCCACCACGGCATTGGGTATGGCAAGTTATGTGGCAATTGCATCCACCCCCAGTGTTCCTGACTTGTGTTTCATGATGACCTCACTGATTACATTATAACCCAGGATAGGATCCTCTGCCACGTTCTTATCACTGGTCACGAGAAAAGGTACCTAAAGCTCAATGGTGTTGCTGTTCTTCGTGGCCCTCAGTTAGAAAGTCACTTCCACCCAGCCTATGAAAGGGATTTCGGTCTGGTTGACAGCTTTGCCGTGGCGTTCCACTGGTCATAAGAGTTCTTTTAGCGACTGAAGGCAGGTTTATGGCAGGTAGCGCCTTCTCCATTCTTCATTTAAAAGGTTCGCTTGGGCTCCTGTGTCCCACAGTGCTTTTACCAGGAATCCATCTAGCTGGCACTGTATAAAGCACCTTTCACCGATTAGGATGATGAGGCTGTCTTTACTGACCACGTCATCCTCCTCCCAGGAGTACATCGTTTGACCTTCACACTGGGCATTAAGTAACTGATGCCCTGTCTCTCTTGCAGCTGTTGTAGACGGGAACACACTTGGGGATAGTACTGACGCAGCCATTTTACCTCATGCGCTGTTCTGGGGTTTGGTGAGGTTTGGATTTGCTTCTGGAACCTTCTCCGTGTCGCGGTTACCAGTTGCCCCGCACTGGCAACCTCCTGTCTTTTAACCCAAACGACTGTGACCATCGGCATTCCTTGGAATGATGTCCTTCCTCACCACATCTTAGACAGTGGACACACACCGTATTCTGATATGATGAACGACACCCTTCCCAAGCCAGGTATCTTCTATTTTGGAACCCATTCCTGGGTCTGAGGGATACAGGTTCTTGCCTGGAACGAATCAACTTTTTCACATCAAACAACTCAGCTCGCAGTTCCCCTATTACTTCCTCCCAGTCAACGCTGGCAGTCCTCTCTTTTGTTGGTGATTTAAGGTTCCCTCTCGGAGGTGACACTGAAGGATCTACATCATGATCTTCGGACTGGGCACCATGGGTCTCCAACTTCAGCTGACTCATTTTGGTGATTTTAGGAGCAGAGCCTTTCTTTAACTTCTGTTCGCTCTCTGACTCCAAACTAACTGCCTCATTCATTTTTTCAATTAGGACTTTGTCCAGAATTCCAGAATCTTCTAAGTACTGTTTCAGCTGCAATTTGATGTCTTTGCTGATTAACCTCGTTCCCAGTGATCTCAAGAACTTCTTCTGGACTAGTCCAGAATCTAACTTTTCCTCCCTTCTACATCTGTGGATGCAAACAACAGTCAATCCTTCAGTTCAATTGGTTAGGGTGATTCATTATTTTTCTGTGAGAGGTTAATGAGTCGGTGGAATAATTCTAAAGTTCTCTCTTCTTTATAGTGCCCTTTTAAAATCATCTTCAGCTGTTGCAAGTTCAATTGACTCTTCATTTCTAGTATACTACGGAGGTTCAGTCCTGGGCTGATCGCTTTTACCACCTCCTCAACAATGTCATCTGACTGGTAGCCTTTCTGTAAGCCTGCATCGATCTGGTGCAACAAGTTCATATAAGACAGTTTCTTTTTCTGTTCACACTCTCCAATCTGTCCCAGGATCTTGATTCTTTCCTTATGGTGATTTGTGGTGTTAGAGAGGACTGTCTCCCTGATTTATCTAACCCAAGCAGGTTAAAGGTTCTGTCTATCACCCATTCAGAGGTTTTGGTCGATTCCTGCAGGGCTGTTGTTAGGGTTTTGAGTTGTTCTTCCAATTCCTGTAGTTCTGTCTGCGGACGGAGATTCCCGCTTTTGGTAATTGGTGCCGTCCCTCCATCCTCCAACTTCAACCTGGTTAGAAACTGTGTTAGCTCCTGGAGGAATGTCCCCATGATGTCTTCTGGTTCTTTCTCCCCTAGATCATCCATTTTTGCATTAATGGCAGCTAACAGTTACATTCAGTTGTGTGCTTTAGAAATCTGTTCTTCTGACATCTTTATATGTTCTGCTACTGTTCTCAATTCTTCACAGGTTAACTGAAGAAGCAGCTCACTAATTCTGTCCATTTGTATTTCCACATCCATTGCTGCTAGTGAGTTTTCTTTAGGGCTGGTCACCTTTAACTGGTGTAGCAGAGTTGAATTGAGGTGCTGTACTGCTGTGTTTTTCCAGACACTTTTCCTCTTCTCCCTCTACATGCTAATTCCCGCTCAGGATTCCCCATATGGGCCACCAATGTTACACGTAAGCCGCCTAAGTTTAGATAGGGGTGAAACCGGTTACATGAATTTGTTGGAATCCTGGGGGAACCGTTACTCAGGGTGACCGTAGGCTGCAGCTTCTCTCAGGCACAGGATAGATTCAATTGCTGACCAGACACATTTGACAAGAGTCCTCAGAAAGGGTAGAACAGTAACATTTAATGAGGCACGGCCAGTGCAATTTAAGTGTCTCTTTGAGGTACAGGCTCCAGTAACAACAGTGCAATCTCCTTCGCAGCACAATAATACACAGTCTATCTAGTAGCACAGTACAGCACAGTTTTAATGCATACACAACCACAGGCTTTTCCTTCACAAAGACTCAATAGAACACATCATTCTTTATCCTGCATGAAGATTGAGGGGGGTAAGGGTTGATGAGGAAGATGATCCCTATGACAGGGTTCCTTCCAATCCTTATCTTTTTGCCTGATAATACTCTGCCCTGTTAGCTCAGGGAGTCTATCTGACCTATGTTTAGCTTCCCTCAAGACCTGAATTCTGTTCCCTTGCCTTCTGTGAGATACAGATCATACACCACCTTTCTCTTCGGCTCTAGCCAGACAGTAAACAACTTCCTCACAATCCCCCTGGGGCTCTGCTAAACACTTCTTGTCTCCTGTGACTGTTTTAACCCCTCTAGTTGCTGGATGTTTCTGGAGCACAACACTTCCTGTCTCCTGTGCTTGTGTTACTTCTAATAGTTGCTGGATGCTTTTGAAGCAATAGCACTACTTCTGCATGTCACACATGCCCTTGCAGGCTTACATTCTACAGGATGGTGGGGAAGGAGACAGTAGGTTGTGGGGTTACAGTAGTTCCGGTGGTGTTGAAGAGGCAGCGAGGTAATGGCAGGCTGTATGCTGTCTTGAAGTGATGGGTTTTCAGGTTCCGTCTGAAGGATCCGAATGTGGTGGCTAATCAGACGTGTTGAGGCACAGAATTCCAGAGGATGGGGGATATTCGGGAGAAGTCTTGGAGGCGATTGGATGAGGAACGAATAAGTGTGGAGAAGAGAAGGAGGTCTTGGGAGGACCAGAGATTACGTAAGGGAATATATCGGGAGTTTAGTTCAGAGATGTACAGAGGAGAGAGGTTATGGATGGCTTTGTAGGTCAGTGTTAGTTTGAACTGGATACGCTGGGCAATTGGGAGCCAGTGAAGGGATGTTATAGATTGGATTCTTATAGATTGCTGGAGCCAGTCCACAGTAAAAAGCAGGCAGAGAGTGTCTGGGAACCTTCACACACGCTTTTCCTAGCCAGGGCTGCTTCTCGGCAGGGTTGGACGGGCGTATCAGAGAACCGGAGACTCCTCCGGTGGGCCCTAGCTTCTCCTTCAGGAGAGTTCATAGAGTAAACGTTGCAGCTGCTGTGAGGCTCTTGAGCGAGGGAGAAAGGTGGGTCCACAGACTCAAATCCCCTGGTGGGCAAATGTTCTTCAGACTGACACTGCTTCTCAGTGAGAGTTGTATTTCACCTCAGTCATATTCTTTAGCTCTGTGAAAGGACTGGCATAGAGGGAAACTGTATCTACTCCGGCTGTCATTTCTCCTAGGAAAGTCCTCTAATGCCGCTTGTTCCATAAGCAATGACTTCACACTTCTCGGTGGTGCTTCGTTCGACACACAAAGATCTTTCTTTGTGCCTTGAATTCAATGATTACAGAGTTTGGCAATGGCCTGATCTGCAATGCGTTTTGAGAAATAACGTGCATAAGCAAAGCCACGGTTTAGGCCACTAAAGGTCCTCATTAAGCAAAACTCATACAGCTTTCTCACAGACTTAAAGAGGGGTATCAAGACTTCCAAAACAGCCAAGACTTCCCTGTCCTCACCAAGGGGATGACTGTCCATGTTCTCCTCCTCATCCTCCTCCTCATTATCACTCAATCCGCATTGAGATGAGATGAGGCTGTGCTGCATAGTTCCTTGCTCCGCCTGCAATGCCTCCTCTTTAACTGTGAGCACCGTCATCACCGCTCACCATCTTGGTGGAGTCCTCAAAGTTTTTGCGCATGGCACAGATGTCAGACATCATGCCCACTCATCAGCTGTTGTGTGCAGAGGCTGACCTAAATTCTAAAGGTAGTGTTGAAGCTAGTACTCAACAACTGCTCTCTGCTGCTGACAAATCCTTCCCAACATCTGCAACGTTGATTTACAACCTCTTAGCTTTGTCATGTGTAGGAAGAAACAATCTTTTACGAGAACACAACTGTGAGACTAAGGGCTGGCTGCAGTGCCTAGAGAGGGCGGAGTATGGTGAACTGGACAAACTGCTGGACCGTGAGTGAGGTGCAGGCTGAGATTTTATGGTGGATTGAAAAAGATGTGGTGTGCTCGGTGAAACAAACACAGTAGGCATGTCCGCTTCTGTTACAGCTGACGGGCTCTCACTCACCCCGACTGAAGCGTGTATGCTCCATAGGTTCTGCGGTCGGAGACCTGGGTGACAATACTTTGCACGGTAACAGAGGAGGAGGTAGAAGCAGCAGATGCGTTTGATGGGGCGGCTGATGGTTGTTTATTGAAAACCAATTTTGAGTTAATCATGTTTCTGTACCCGTGTGGAGATCAATATCTGCACCAATAAAAATTATTTCACTACAGCATAACTATTATAATGAAGACAAAAACCTCTTCCACTACAGGCAACCCAGCAGATGGAGACTAATGATGAGCGAGCATGCTCTCTACTGCTCAACGCTCGCCCAAGCATCTCATTGCTTGAGATGCTCGGCGCTCGCCGAGTATTTCCAGGGTTGCTCAACGGGAGCTCGGGTCCCCTACCTGCATGTTTGGCGCTCTTTAGAGTGCCAATGAACATGCAGGGATTGTCTGCCACACACTGTAATGCCGCAGCCATGTTGGTTATGGCATTACAGTGATTGGCTGGCCGCACAGCCTCATCAGGTCTGCAGTGGGTACGGAAAGTATTCAGACCCCTTTAAATTTTTCACTCTTTGTTACATTGCAGCCATTCGGTAAATTCTAAAAAGTTCATTTTTTTTCTCATTAAAGTACACTCTGCACCCCATCTTGTCTGAAAAAAAGCTGAAATGTCGAAATTTTACAGCACTAAAAATCCATCTATTTAAAACTGTGGTTTGTCCATCACACGGATCACATAAAAGTACGCTGAAATTTCTGCTATTTCTGGCCTCCATTGATATTTTGTTGCAGTGTGTTAGCGAAGTTATTGACACCAGTTCGCTGTTAAAAATAGTTACCTACAGGCCAGGTATTTAAAACTATGGTTTGTCCATCACACGGATCTCATATAAGTGCGCTGAAAATTCCGCAATTTCTGGACTCCATTGAAATTTTGTTGCAGTGTGTTAGCGAAGTTATTGACATGAGGTCGCTGTTAAAAATAGTTACCTACAGGCCAGCTATTTAAAACTGTGGTTTGTCCGTCACACAGATCACATATAAGTGCGCTGAAAAATCTGTCATTTCTGGCCTCCATTGAAATTTTGTTGCAGTGTGTCAGTGAAGTTATTGACACGAGGTTGCTGTTAAAAATAATTACCTACAGGCCAGCTATTTAAAACTGTGGTTTGTCCGTCACACGTATCACATATCACTTCGGTTCAAATCCAGCCATTTGTAGTGAACGTGGAGAATATAGTCATCCATTTAAAATGGGCAAGGCGCATGGCAAGGGATGGGGAAATGGACATGATGGGGATGATGGTACATGCAGAGTACGAGGCTGTGGCCGTGGGTTAGCTGAAATTGTGCCACAACAAATACCTCGCTCGACCTTCCTGTCCTAATTAATAGGGGACCGCAGAACAACACTATTGAACACAGAGCAGTGTGAAAAGGTTATTGGTTGGATAGCAGATAATGCTTCCAATCACTTAGCCACCACGACCACCACCCTATCTTCCACACGGTCAAGTCTCAGTAGCCGTGAGTCTGGACTGTATATTCCTCACCCTGGTCCTCCTTCCTCCCACCATGTCGAGTGCCCGGAGACAACTGATCCCACACTTGGACACTCCAAAGAGCTGTTCACTTTTCTATATATAGATTCGGGCCTCTTGCCCAGTCCACTTGAAGGGGGGCAAGAGGAGATCCCATTTAGCCATGCCCAAATATTTGAGCAGCCACAGTCAAACAGTCACACAAAGACAACGGTGGGAAAGTGTCACAAGAGGTGGACGATGATGAGAAACAATTGCCAGAAAGTCAGAAGGAAGACCAGGGTGCCGAAGTGGAAGACGAGGTGGTGGATGATATAGTAACTGACCCAACCTGGCAGGGGGACATGCAGAGCACAGACAGTAGCACACAGGGGGAGGGAGGGGTAACACCACAACAGGCAGAAAGAAGCAGTGTGATGGCAGCAGATAGAAGGTGAGCAACCTTTCCCTGTAACATCAACAAGATGGAAGTGGCCATTACAACAGTTAGGTCTTCCCAAGTCTGGTTGTTTTTTAAAGACTCTGCCGATAACCCCAAAAAGGCCAGTTGCACCACCTGCAAGGCCAGCATCAGCAGGGGTGGCAAAACTACCAACCTGACCACCACCAGCATGATCAGGCACATGACAGCAAAGCACCTGACTAAGTGGGTCGAACCCCAGGGTCCAGGAACAGTGTCTACGGGTGGCACCACTGCTTCTTCCGCTGTTTTTTGTGCAAGCCAATCCCCTGTCCATGGTGCATGCGAAGATGCCTCCTGCCCTGCACATGTCGTTGCACGTCCACGTTCTTGTCCCAGCGCAGCATTCAGTTGTCCCTACCCCAGTCCTTGGAACGGAAGCGCAAATACGCAGCCAAAGCCCCACAGGCCACACTACTAAATTCACACATTTTGCGACTGCTTGCGCTCTAAATGTTGCCTTTTAGGCTCGTGGAGACAGAAGCTTTTTGCAACCTGATGGTGGCGGCCGTCCTTTGGTACTCGGTCCCCAGCCGCCACTATTTCTCCCGGTGTGCCATTTCCACATTACACGAGCACATGTCCCACAACATTAGCCATGCCCTCAACAACACAGTTACTGGGAAAGTCCACCTAACCACGGACACATTGACAAGTGCTTGTGGTCAGGGACGGTAGATCTCGCTGACGGCACACTGGGTTAACATAATGGAAGTCGAGACACAGTCAGACCTTTGGACGAAACATGTCCTCCCAACACCGAGGATTGCGGGCCCTTAGTCAATCAGGGTTGACACTACATTCTACAGCTCCTGCACCTCCTCCTCCTCTTCAGCATTCATCTCCGAAATGACCACATCAGTCGCAAGCTGGAAGCCTTCAGCACTGCCTCGGCCAAGCGGCAACAGGCTGTGCTGAAGCTAATATGCTTAGGTGACAAACCACACAACGCTGAAGAGTTGTGGACAGCTCTGAAAGAGCAGGACAGAACCTGGTGGCAGCTCTGTTGTGAGCTCACACACGTACAATGCCCAGTCCATGTGCTTAACCTCGTTGTTCAGCGGTTTCTCAAAACCTACCCGGAGCTGCCGGATCTGCTAGTCAAAGTGCACCGCCTGTGTACCATTTTAGAAAGTCACCTACAGCTTCCACCACCCTTGCCGTTTTTCAGCAATGTTTGCAGCTTCTGGCTCATCGACTGATGTATTATGTCCCCACACATTGGAACATTACATTGCAGATGTTGGGAAGGATTTGTGAGCAGAAGAGGGCAGTTGTTGGCTAGCAGTATCAACAAGGCCGTCGGTATTCAGTTCAGACTCCACACATAATACCTCAGGAGTGGACATGGATGTCAGACATATGTGCCATCCTCCAAAACTTTGAGGACTCCACCAAGATGGTGAGCGGCGATGATGCCATAATTAGCATCACCATCCCGCTTCTCTGTCTTCTGAAACGCTCTCTGCTCACAATCAAAGAGGATGCATTGCAGGCGTAGCATGATGAGATGGGGCAAGGAACCACACAGGGTGATTACACACAGCCCAGCCTCATCTCATCCCAACGTGGATTAGGTGACAATTAGAGATGAGCGGTGTTCGACTCGAACTGTTCGCCAATCTCAAATTCAAGCTGTTTTGGGCGGTGTTCGAGCCGTTCGACGAACCCGAACGATTTAGGGAGTAGGGACTAGTTGTAATTGCAGCCCTTTTGAGGTCTAGGTTACAGCAGTTCCTAGCACTTTTTGCCAGGCAGGTCTGCGCCAGTGCTGTGCAAGTGTTTTTCACAGCATTTGGCTAAATCTAGCTAAGCCAATCCTTTTGAGCCTCTAGTCAGTGGAGTAGCCTATCTGTGTTGCAAGCTACACAACCTGTGTATCTAATACCAATTTTTTACTGAACCTAGCCAAGTAAAACCTTTCGGGCATAGTAGCAGTGTCTGTTACTCATTGGAGTAGCCCATCTGTACCAAGCTACACCACCTTTGCATTTAATAACAATTTTTACTGCATCTAGCCCATTAAATACTTTTGGGCCTGTAGCAGTGTCTGTTACTCATTGTAGTAGCCCATCTGTACCAAGCTACACCACCTTTGTATTTAATAACAAATTTTTACTGCATCTAGCCAAATAAATACTTTTGGGCCTGTAGCAGTGTCTGTTACTCATTGGAGTAGCCCATCTGTACCAAGCTACACCACCTTGGTATTTAATAACAATTTTTTACTGCATCTAGCCCAGTAAAACCTTCTGGGCATAGTAGCAGTGTCTGTTACTCATTGGAGTAGCCCATCTGTACCAAGCTACACCACCTTTGTATTTAATAACAATTTTTTACTGCATCTAGCCCAGTAAATACTTTTGGGCCTATAGCAGTGTCTGTTACTCATTGTAGTAGCCCATCTGTACCAAGCTATACCACCTTTGTATTTAATAACAAATTTTTACTGCATCTAGCCAAATAAATACTTTTGGGCCTGTAGCAGTGTCTGTTACTCATTGTAGTAGCCCATCTATACCAAGCTACACCACCTTTGTATTTAATAACATTTTTTTACTGCATCTAGCCGAGTAAATACTTTTGGGCCTGTAGCAGTGTCTGTTACTCATTGTAGTAACCCATCTGTACCAAGCTACACCACCTTTGTATTTAATAACAATTTTTTATTGTATCTAGCCCAGTAAATACTTTTGGGCATAGTAGCAGTGTCTGTTACTCATTGTAGTATCCCATCTGTACCAAGCTACACCACCTGTGTATCTAATAAAATTGTTTTACTGCATCTAACCCAGCCAATCCTTTAGGGCTAGTACCACAGTTTGGCCACTCAGCATTGCTCAGTTTCCATCCATTGTTTTTTGTGCAAACAACTACAGAGTTGTCAATTAGTTAACCACCAAAATGAGTGGCAAAAGGCCTGCTGCTGGTGGAAAGGGGAATAGGCGTGTTGGAAAGGGAAAAAAAGGTTGTGTCCATGGGGTAGGTGTTAAAGCAACAGTAACATCTGCAGAAGAAAGACCATCTTCCAGCCAAACTAAGATGTCTACTTCTTTTCGTAGACAATGTAATACGATCCCTTTCTTAAGGACAAGCCCATCGCTACAAATTGCAGATGAGGCACAAAAACAGCAGGTGCTTCAACGGATATCAAGTGCTCCTTCAAGTTGGCTCTCCTCCACCTCAACTTCAACATCACAAATACTCCAGTCCTCAGAGGTGTCACCCCAATCGCACTTGCTTACTCACAGCTCCCAAGTCTCCAGCTGCCCGTCTGAGTATGGGGTAACACAGATGGTTGAGTCTGCAGAGCTGTTTACTCATACTATAGCCTGGGAAACGGAGGTCTGCTCCAGAGCTTCCGTTAATCCAGACGAGGAAATGATATGCATTGATGCCCAGAATCTTTATGAGTCGGATTCAGGACCAGATGAAGAAGGTTCTGAGCATAATGTAGACCCTCGTTCCCAAACTGTAACTCCTGTTGGTGGAGACAATGATGAAGACGATGATGAGACTCGAATACCTGATTGGAGGGACAACTTGACTTTTCGGTCAGGGCAGGAAGAGGTTGGCTCTGAGGACGACGGGTGTGAGAACACACAGGGTGATGATGACGAGGTTGGAGATCCCACTTACTGTCAACCCACAGTCAGCAAGTCGATGAGGTCAGCAGAGGAGGTGGTGGAGGATGCTATTGACGATGAGGTTAGGTTGCGCCTTCCTGGACAGAGACGAGTACAGGAAGCACGTCAACAACTGCATCCTCAACCACAACTCTGCCTCTGACCACAAGTCGTGGTGGCTCTTCAGGTCGCATGGGCTCTAAGCCTTGCATAGCCTGGACATTTTTTCAAATCGATAAGGATGAACCAACTCGTGTTATCTGTAATATTTGTCACCAAAAGCTAAGTACAGGCCAAAAAATCCATAGCTTGAGTACTTCATGCATGAACCGTCACATGGATATAAAGCATAAGTTGCAGTGGGAAGCTCACTGTGCTACAATGCGGCCTAGCGGGCCGGACCAACCACCGTCTGCCCCATCTTGTGCATCCGCGGCCTCTTCATCCTCTGTGACTGGGGGGACAGCAGTCACACATGTTTTTGGATGCAGACCTGCCACCTCTTTACCCGCAACAGCCAGTGTGATTGGCAGGTCATCATTTCATTTGGAAGTGGAAACACCAGCTGGTGTTGAGCGCTCTCCGACATCGAGAGCACCACCTTTGGATCAAGGCAACCTAACTTTTCCATCTGCATCTTCCTCACAGACCGGCAGTTTGCCGGGGACACCATACTCAACCCCGTCTAAGCACAACAGCCAGCCCTTTTCCCTCAGATGTGGACAAGTAAAAGACCATTTCCTCCTAGCCATGAGAAAGCTAAGAGGTGGAATTTCACCATCTGCAACCTGTTGGCTACAGAGATGCTGCCTTTCCGCCTGGTGGACACAGAGGATTTTCGAGACCTTATGTCCGTCGCAGTGCCCCTGTACCAGAAGCCCAGTCGGCACTACTTCTCAAAGAAAGGTGTGCCTGTGGTACAACAGGATGTCGCACACAACATCACCGCTTCTTTGAGAAACTGTGTGTGTGACAGGGTGCATTTCACCACAGACACTTGGACGAGTAGGCATGGACAGGGGCGTTACATGTCGCTGACTGGGCACTGGGTAACTATGGTGACAGCAGGACAAGGGGCTGCTGTCCAAGTCTTGCCGTCCCCACGAGTTGTGCGTCAATCCTCTTTATCTCGAAGTTCCTCCACTGCTTCTGCCTCCTCAACATCCTCTCGGTCCTCCACCTGCACCCAAAACCTGTCTGGTAAAGCCACCCGCTTTCTAACTGCGCAGAAGGAGTCCTGCACACCTCCTTACTATGCTGGCAGCAGGGCTCAATGGCATCAGGTGGTGTTTACTTTGAAATGTCTGGGAAATGTGAGTCACACAGCTCAGGAGTTGTGGTAAGCTCTGGAGACCCAGTTTCATGAATGGTTGTCTCCACTGGACCTGCAACCAGGGAAGGCCGTGTGCGACAATACTGCAAACCTGGGTGCGGCCCTTCGCTGGGGCAATGTCACAGACGTGCCTTGTATGGCTCACGTGTTGAACCTGGTTGTCTAGCAATTTTTAGCCCACTATCCCGGACTAGATGGCCTTCTGCAGAGGGCACGGTCGCTGTGTGCTCACTTCCGCCGTTCGCATCCCGCAGCTCAACGACTTACATCTCTACAGAAGTCGTTGGGCCTGCCAGTTCACCGGCTGAAATGCGATGTGCCGACACGGTGGAATTCAACTCTGCACATGTTGCAGCGACTGTGGCAGCACCGACAAGCCCTGGTGTAATACGTTCTGACGTATAGCCTGGGCCAACGAGATCCAAAGGTGGGGCAAATCACGCTGCAGGAGTGGTCTCAGATCAGGGACTTATGCACCCTTCTGCACAGTTTTGAAATGGCGACGAAGATGTTTAGTGCTGACGATGCCATTATCAGCATGACTATTCCGGTGATTTACATGCTGGAGCACACGTTAAACAGAATTCGGAGTCAGGTGGTGGGACAAGAGGAGGTGGAGGAAGTAGAGGAGGAGTCGTATGCGGAAGGGATAACATCTCCAAGGTCCAGACGGTCGGCAGCACCAAGGCGGCAGGCATGGGAGGGTGGGGGAAAGGGATTAACCCGGAGCGCATGGTAGCAGCCAAACTGTTGAGGAAGGTGCAGGAGCCGAGGAAGAAGTAGAGGACCAACTGGCGATGGGCATGGAAGACTCATCAGATGAGGGAGACCTTAATCACATTTCTGTTGTGCGAGGTTGGGGGGAGAGGGCAGAGGAAGGAAGCATGATTCTTACCTCGCTACCAACACAACAAGGACTTGGTCCTCCTGGATGCGCAAGACACATGAGTGCCTTCTTGCTGCACTACCTGCAACATGATCCTCGGATTGTCAGAATTCAAAGTAATCCCGACTACTGGGTTGCCACACTCTTAGATCCCCGGTACAAAAGTAAATTTGCCAAAATAATTCCTGCCATAGAAAGGGATTCACGCATGCAGGAGTATTAGCAGAGGCTGTTGCAGAATCTTACATGTGCTTTTCCACAAAACACCAGTGGTGCACGTAGTGAATCTCACAGTTCTAACTTGCCAACCGTGGGACTGTCGAGTCTTCATCACTCAAACCGTAACAGTAACACAGTATCTGCTGGTCACAGCAATTTTGTGGACTCGTCTCACCACTTTTTTAGACCATCCTTTGCAAGGCCACAGGAGACAAGAAGTCTTACACATAGTCAACGCTTAGAGAGGATGGTACAGGAGTATCTCCAAGTGAACATCGAAGCCATGACTGTGTCACTGGACCCTTCCTCATTTTGGGCTTCCAATCTGGAAAAATGGCTGGAGCTCGCCACTCACACCTTGGAGATCTTGTCATGCCCTGCAGCAAGCGTTCTCTCTGAACGTGTGTTCAGCGCTGCTGGTGGTGTGCTGACAGATAAGCACACGCGGCTGTCCACTGAGAATGTAGACAGACTCACGTTCATAAAGATGAACAAATCATGGATCCGCAAGGACTTTTCTACCCCTGTGTCATCCTGGGGAGACTAAAAGCTTGAGGATTTGGTAAAATCACCTCACCAACCGTTTTAAGCAACTCTGGGGCAATTGATGCCACTTAAGTGGTGTCTGTGCCACAATTTTTGGAAAAAATGGAGACTCTTTTCGGAGTCCCCTTGCTGTGTTTTATGTGACGTTGGCATTGTCAATTCCAGGTGGGTTGGGTCGCTCCCCCCCCCCCTTTTAACCATAAGAAACAACATACACTATGGCTTGGGGTAACACAGATGGTTGAGTCTGAAGAGCTGTTTACTCAGAGGTCTGCTCCAAAGCTTCAGTGTCTGCTAGTCAGTGTAGTAGCCCAGCTCTGAAGCAAGCTACACTGCCTGTGTATCTAATAAAAATTCTTAACTGCATCTAGCCTAGGCAATACTTTGGGCGTAGAAGCCCAGCTGTGAAGCAAGCTGCACCACCTGTGTATCTAATAAGAATTTTTAATTGCATTTAGCCCAGGCAATACTTTGGGCTTAGTAGCCCAGCTGTGAAGCAAGCTGCACTGCCTGTGTATCTAATAAGAATTTTTAACTGCATCTAGCCTAGGCAGACTGTGGGTACCCCCAACCAATCCCAGATGCTCAGCCCCCCTACCGCCCCCCTTTCCTTGACAATACAATAATGTAACTCTTACAACTGGATGGGTGAGGATCGGTCACAGCTTTATTAACTCTTTATACTCATTCCATTAGAAAGGCATTTTATTTCTAAAATAATTCAGCTTGTTGCAGCATGCCCTGTGTCTCCACACCAGCAAGTTGGCCAACAAGCGTAACTCTCCAACATTTCCTTTCTATTTCCAGGCCATGGAGGATCCTGCATACTTGTATGCAGGACTCTGACCCCCATCCATCACTCTTAACGCTTGTTCCACTCCGTCCTGGAGTCCTGACAGGAATATGTCCAGTTCAATAAACATTAAGTGAACACCGTCGGGTCGTATGAAGCCTGCTTTATCTCCTTCCAGTTGTCGGTGTCGTATCACTACACCGCCTCTGTCTCTTCTAAATTTTGCCACCCGAATATTTATTACTCGCCTTGTCCGTTCGATGGCCATGATGTCTCGCGCACCTTGCCATACCGCTATCGGCACAATCTCTGACCATACTATAGTTAGTTTTGTGAAAATTCTCTGAAGCGCTCAGTCTCTAGTTTCATTATTGCCATTAGTTATGCGCTCTTGTGATGACCTAGGTCGTTTCCCCCGGCCTGTATAACTAAGATGACCGGACCTCTTGCCTCTCTCCCTACCTTGATTACCTCCATTAGTACCTGTGGCCATTGCAGGCCTCTAATACCTCTCCAGTTGAAATATGTGTTATGAAACTCTAATTTCCTCCTGCCTGGGCAGACTTTCGCCCTTTTTTCTGCCCAATATATATACGAGTCGCCTATCACCCACACTGTTGGCTTAGCGTCACCTGTAAAAGAAACAATCCACGTTAGGATAACAAGTCCGGTCTTATATATCTCGCCAAACACGTGGATCGCCATCTCCCTATCCTCTGAACTTCCGTTTCTGACAGTCCTGCTCTTGCTGCTTCTGTGGCTGTGCCTATGCGGAATGAGTGTGTCCCATAATCTTTGGGGTGGTTCCCTGCCGATGTTAGGCATTTATTAAATATAGCTTGGAACTGGTATCTTGATAATGGCATTCCATCAATGTGTGATAGGAAGAAATTACTTTGTGATCTGATGGTTAGATATGTTTTTACTATTGTTACCCGACTATTGTGCCCCTGCCCGCTGGAACCGTTTTTGATTTGCGTATGCGTAGACGTATTGCATTATTGGCTATGACTACGTCCTGGTGTAATAAGCCTCCACTGGTGGCAATTTTGGATTGAGGGACTAATTCGCTTATGCATAGCGCCCCGAAGAAGGCGATCGCAAATGCAGTAGACAGTAGTGTTGCTTCAAATTGTGAGTGTTATGTTAATGGTGTTAGGGATTAGAGATGAGCGTTGTTCTACTCGAACTGTTCGCCAATCTCAAATTCGAGCTGTTTTGGGCGGTGTTCGAGCGGGTCGGCGAACACGAACAATTTGAGAAAAATTTGGCTGTTCCAGGTTATGTTCGATAACTGTTCGTGCACCAAAATCATAACTGGATTTTTTCTCAGTAATGATGAAAATTAATGTTAATACGCAGTTTGAGTGTACAGCGGGGCGGGGGGAGGGGCAGGGGATGGATCTCTGCAGGAACAATGAAGATCTCCATTTTTTTTTCTCTTTCCCGCATTTGCAGTGGGGAGGTGCAATCTGTCAGCCTATCAGCAGCGCACACACGGAGCGAAGTGCTTTTTTTCACACAAGCAAGGGCATGTGTGATTGGCAGTGTATGTCACATGTCCTTGCCCTATAAGACCAAGCCATTTTCCCCGTCGCCACCATTTTCTCACTGCTGCAGCTGCGTGTTAGACGGCACCGCTGTTGCTGTGTGCGCTATACCTTGTTAATTTCAAGCCAATTTTCGCACAAATATACAGATAGCTTGGGAGTAGGGAATAGTTGTGATTGCAGTCCTTTTAAGGACTAGGTTACAGCATTTCCTACGACTTTTATCAGGCAGGTCTGTGCTCTTAAATAGATAGATTGTGGGAGTAAAGACTAATTGTAATTGTAGTCCTTTTCAGGACTAGGTTACATCAGTTCCTATCAGTTTTTGCCAGGCAGGTCTGTGCCAGTGCTGTGCAAGTTTTTTTCACAGCATTTGGCTGAATCTAGCAAAGCTAATCCTTTTTGGCCTATTGCAGAGTGTGTTAGTCAGTGGAGTAGCCTATCTGTGTTGCAAGATATACCACCTGTGTATACAATACCAATTTTTTTACTGCACCTAGTGAAGTAAAATCTTTTGGGCATAGCATCATTGTATTAGTCCATCTATACTGACCTCCATCAGGTTGCAAACTGAATATAATTTTTTTCTGCATCTAGCTCTGAAAAAATATTTGGGCTTCTAGCAGTGTGTGGGACTTGGTCTATTAGTCCATCTATACTGACCTCCATCAGGTTGCAAATTAAAAATAATTTTTTTCTTCATTTAGCTCTGAAAAAATATTTGGGCTTCTAGCAGTGTGTGGGACTTGTTCTATTAGTCCTTCTATACTGACCTCCAGCAGGTTGCAAATTGAATATAATTTTTTTCTGCATCTAGCTCTGAAAAAATATTTGGGCTTCTAGCGGTGTGTGGGACTTGGTCTATTAGTCCATCTATACTGACCTCCATCAGGTTGCAAATTAAAAATAATTTTTTTCTGCATCTAGCTCTGAAAAAATATTTGGGCTTCTAGCAGTGTGTGGGACTTGGTCTATTAGTCCATCTATACTGACCTCCATCAGGTTGCAAATTAAAAATAATTTTTTTCTTCATTTATCTCTGAAAAAATATTTGGGCTTCTAGCAGCGTGTGGGACTTGTTCTATTAGTCCATCTATACTGACCTTCATCAGATTGCAAATTAAAAATAATTTTTTTCTGCATCTAGCTCTGAAAAAATATTTGGGCTTCTAGCAGTGTGTGGGACTTGGTCTATTAGTCCATCTATACTGACCTCCATCAGGTTGCAAATTAAAAATAATTTTTTTCTGCATCTAGCTCTGAAAAAATATTTGGGCTTCTAGCAGTGTGTGAGACTTGGTCTATTAGTCCATCTATACTGACCTCCATCAGGTTGCAAATTGAATAAAAAAAATTTCTGCATCTAGCTCTGAAAAAATATTTGGGCTTCTAGCGGTGTGTGGGACTTGGTCTATTAGTCCATCTATACTGACCTCCATCAGGTTGCAAATTAAAAATAATTTTTTTCTGCATCTAACCCAGCCAATAGTTTTGGCCTAATACCACAGTTTGGCCACTCAGCTCTGCTCGGTTACCATCCATTGTTTTTTTGTGCAAACAACTCCAGAGTTGTGAATTAGTTAACCACCAAAATGAGTGGAAAAAGGCCTGCTGCTGGTGGAAAGGGGAATAGGCGTGTTGGGAAGGGGAAAAAAGGTTGTGTCCGTGGGGTAGGTGCAGAAGAAAGACCATCTTCCAGCCAAACTAAAATGTCTACTTCTTTTAGCGGACAATGTGATAAGATCCCTTTCTTACGGCCACGCCAATCGCTACAAATTCCAGATGAGGCACAAAAACAGCAGGTGCTTCAACGGATATCAAGTGCTCCTTTAAGTGGGCTCTCCTCCACATCAACTTCAACATCACAAATACTCCAGTCCTCAAAGGTGTCACCCAAATCGCACTTGCTTCCTCACAGCTCCCAAATCTCCAGCTGCCCGTCTGAGTATGAGGTAGAACAGATGGTTGAGTCTGCAGAGCTGTTTACTCATACTATAGCCTGGGAATCAGAGGTCGACTCCAGCGCTTCTGTGAATCCAGACGAGGAAATGATCTGCACTGATGCCCAGAATCTTTATGAGTCGGATCCAGGACCAGACGCAGAAGGTTCTGACCATAATGTAGACCCTCATTCCCAAACTGTAACTCCTGTTGGTGGAGACAATGAGGAAGACGATGATAAGACTCAAATACCTGATTGGAGCGACAACTTTAGTTTTTTGTCAGGGCAGGAACAGGTTGGCTCTGAGGACGACGGGTGTGATAACGCACAGGGTGATGATGATGAGGTCGGAGATCCCACTTACTGTCAACCCACAGTCAGCCAAGAGATGAGGTCAGCAGAGGAGGTGGAGGAAGATGCTAGTGACGACGAGGTCAGGTTGCGCCTTCCTGGACAGAGACGTAGTACTGGAAGCACGTCAACAACTGCATCCTCAAACACAACTCTGCCTCTCACCACAAGTCGTGGTGGCTCTTCAGGTCGCATGGGTGCTAAGCCTTGCATAGCCTGGGCATTTTTTCAGATCGATAAAGATGACCCAACTCGTGTTATCTGTAACATTTGTCAGCAAAAGCTAAGTAGAGGCCAAAAAATACATAGTTTGAGTACTTCATGCATGAACCGGCACATGGACATGAAGCATAAGTTGCAGTGGGAAGCTCAGTGTGCTACAATGCGGTCTAGCCGGCCGGGCCAACCACCGTCTGCCATATCTTGTGCATCCGCGGCCTCTTCATCCTCTGTGACTGGGGGGACAGCAGTCACACCTGTTTTGGGGCGCAGACCTGCCACCTCTTTACCCGCAACAGCCAGCGTGATTGGCAGGTCATCATTTTCTTTGGAGGTGGTAACACCAGCTGGTCTTGAGCGCTGTCCGACATCGATAGCACCACCTTTGGATCAAGGCAACCTAACATGTCCGCCTGCATCTTCCTCACAGACCGGCAGTTTGCCGGGGACACCCTTATCAACCCCGTCTAAGCACAATAGCCAGCCCTCGGTCCCTCAGATGTGGACAAGTAAAAGACCATTTCCTCCTAGCCATGAGAAAGCTAAGAGGTTGAATTTCACCATCTGCAAGCTCTTGGCTACAGAAATGCTGCCTTTCCGCCTGGTGGACACAGAGGATTTTCGAGACCTTATGTCCGTCGCAGTGCCCCAGTACCAGATGCCCAGTCGGCACTACTTCTCAAAGAAAGGTGTGCCTGCGCTCCACCAGCATGTCGCACACAACATCACCGCTTCTTTGAGAAACTCTGTGTGTGACAGGGTGCATTTCACCACAGACACTTGGACGAGTAGGCATGGACAGGGGCGTTACATGTCGCTGACTGGGCACTGGGTAACTATGGTGACAGCAGGACAAGGGGCTGCTGTCCAAGTCTTGCCGTCCCCACGAGTTGTGCGTCAATCCTCTTTATGTCATTTTTCCTCCACTGCTTCTGCCTCCTCAACCTCCTCTCGGTCTTCCACCTGCACCCAAAGCCTGTCTGGTCATGCCACAAGCTTTCTAACTGCGCAGAAGGGATCCTGAACACCTCCTTACTATGCTGGCAGTAGGGCTCAACGTCATCAGGCGGTTTTTACATTGAAATGTCTGGGAAATGTGAGTCACACAGCTGAGGAGTTGTGGTCAGCTCTGGAGAACCAATTTCATGAATGGTTGTCTCCACTGGACCTGAAACCAGGGAAGGCCGCGTGCGACAATGCTGCAAACCTGGGTGCGGCCCTTCGCCGGGGCAATGTCACACACGTGCCTTGTATGGCTCACGTGTTGAACCTGGTTGTCCAGCAATTTTTAGCCCACTATCCCAGACTAGATGGCCTTCTGCAGAGGGTACGGTCGCTGTGTGCTCACTTCCGCCGTTCGCATCCCGCAGCTCAGCGACTTACATCTCTACAGAAGTCGTTGGGCCTGCCACTTCACCGGCTAAAATGCGATGTGCCTACCCGGTGGAATTCAACTCTGCACATGTTGCAGCGACTGTGGCAGCACCGACAAGCCCTGGTGCAATACGTTCTGACGTATAGCCTGGGCCAACGAGATTCAGAGGTGGGGCAAATCACGCTGGAGGAGTGGTCTCAGATCAGGGACCTATGCACCCTTCTGCACAGTTTTGAAATGGCGACGAAGATGTTTAGTGCTGACGATGCCATTATCAGCATGACTATTCCGGTGATTTACATGCTGGAGCACATGTTAAACAGAATTCGGAGTCAGGTGGTGGCACAAGAGGAGGTGGAGGAAGTAGAGGAGGAGGAGTTGTATGCGGAAGGGCTAACATCTGCAAGGTCCAGACGGTCGGCAGCACCAGGGCGGCAGGCATGTGAGGGTGGGGGAGATGATTTTACCAGGGCGCAAGGTAGCAGCCAAACTAGTGAGGAAGGTGCAGGAGCCCAGGAAGAAGTGGAGGACGAACTGATGGAAGACTCATCAGATGAGGGAGACCTTAATCACATTTCTGTTGTGCGAGGTTGGGGGAAGAGGACAGAGGAAGGAAGCATGATTGTTACCTCGCCACCAACACAACAGGGACTTGGTGCTCCTGGATGCGCAACACACATGAGTGCCTTCTTGCTGCACTACCTGCAACATGACCCTCGAATTGTGAGAATTAGAAATAATCCTGACTACTGGGTTGCCACACTGTTAGATCCCCGGTACAAAAGTAAATTTGCAGAAATTATTCCTGCCATAGAAAGGGATGCACGCATGCAGGAGTATCAGCAGAGACTGTTGCAGAATCTTACATGTGCTTTTCCACAAAATACCAGTGGTGCACGTAGTGAATCTCACAGTTCCAACTTGCCAACCGTGGGACCGTCAAGTGTTCAGCACTCAAACCGTAACAGAACCACAGTATCTGCTGGTAACATCAATTTTGCGGAATCATTTCACCACTTTTTTAGCCCATCCTTTGCAAGGCCACAGGAGACAAGAAGTCTGACACATAGTCAACGCCTAGAGACGATGGTACAGGAGTATCTCCAAGTAAACATTGAAGCCACGACTGTGTCACTGGACCCTTGCTCTTTTTGGGCTTCCAATCTGGATAAATGGCCGGAGCTAGCCACTTACGCCTTGGAGATCTTGTCATGCCCCGCAGCCAGCGTTCTGTCTGAACGTGTGTTCAGCGCTGCTGGTGGTGTGCTGACAGATAAGCGCACGCGGCTCTCCACTGATAATGTAGACAGACTCACGTTCATAAAGATGAACAAATCATGGATCCGAAACGACTTTTCTACCCCTGTGTCATCCTGGGGAGAGTAAAAGCTTGATGATTGGTTAAAATCACCCTACCAACCGTTTTAAGCTTTCAAATTACTAATCATGTTTATCTGTATCTTGACTGGAAAATAATTTGGGCTTTGTAGCAGTGTGCAGCACTGATCCTATTAGGCCATCTATAATAAGCTTCACCAGATTTAAAATTAAAAATAATTTTTAGCTGCATCTAGCCCGGAAAATAATTTTGGGGCTCCGAGATGCGCAAGACACATAAGTGCCTTCTTGCTGCACTACCTGCAGCATGACCCTCATATTGTCAGAATTCGAAGTAATCATGACTACTGGGTTGCCACACTCTTAGATCCCCCAAACTTTTCGATCAACCTTTTCATTTTAATAAAGACCAAAAAAATGGTCATTTTTGAAATTATAAGCATTAGCAGGTTGTTAGAAACTGAAATCAAACAGTTTTCAACTCAAAACTTTATTCTAGGTGATGTTATATTTTCACATAGGACCCCTTGTTCGAAAGGAGCTTCTGAACTCTCTCGTCCATTGAATTTGTCAGGTTTTGGATGGTTTCTGCTTCAATTGTTTTGCATGAGGACAGAATACCCTCCCAGAGCTGTTGCTTAGATGTGAACTGCCTCCCGCCATCATAGACACTCCTTTTAATGATGCTCCAAAGGTTCTGAATGGGGTAGAGGTCAGGGGAGCATGGGGGTCACACCATAAATTTGTCCCCTTTTATGCCCATATCAGCCAGAGATGCAGATGTTTTATGTGCAGCATGAGATGGTGCATTATCATGCAGAAAAATGATCTTGCTGTGAAATACACGGTTCTTCTTCTTGAACCATGGCAGGAAGTGCTGTTTGAGAAAATCCACATACATTATGGAGTTCATCTTTAGCGCTTTCAGGGATCCTAAAGGGGCCGACAATCTCTCTCCCCATGATTCCAGCCCAAAACATTACTCCACCTCCTCCTTGTTGGCGCTGTAGCCGTGTTTGCGTGGGGTGTCCATCAACCAGCCATCCTCCACTCCATTCATCTGGACCATCGAGCGCTGCACGGCACTCATCCGTGAACAAAACAGTTTTGAAATCAGTCTTCATGTAATGTTTGGCCCACTGGAGCCGTTTCTGCTTGTGTGAAGTGGATAGAGGAGGTCGACAGGATGGCGTATGCACAGCTGCAAACCTCTGAAGGACCCTGCATCTTGTTGTTCGGGGGACGTTGGAGGCACAAGCAGCTTCAAAAACTTGTCTGCTGCTATGACAAGGCTTTTTTGCCGCTGCTCTTTCAACCTGACGTAATTGCCTGTAGGAAAGAGTCCTCAATTTGCGCTTATCAGCACGCACACGTGTGTACTGTGAATCAGCTACATACTTCTTGATTGCCAAGACACTTCATCCTGATCATCGCACAATGTTGATTGTAGTCATGCCTTGACCTAAACACTCCACAATTTGTTGCTTCTCAGCAGCCGACACATCCTTTTTCTTTCCCATTTTGGCAGAAAATGTAGGCTGCTTAATAATGTGAGAGAGCCTTCTTAAGTAGTCTTGCCTTTCATTGGACACACCTGCCAAACTAATTAGCACAGGTGTCTGCAATTGCTTACAGTGATATAAAGAGCCCTGACACACATCATCATCAATGAGTTTAACTGACAAACAAACAAATTCTTCCCTTATCACTCCTAAACACTTTTTGCATAATAATTTGGAACGCGGTGTACATGTGCTTTTCCACAAAACACCAGTGGTTCACGTAGTGAATCTTACAGTTCTAACTTGCCAACCGTGGTCTGTATGGAATTGTTCAATAAAGGGCCCAAAATTAAGATAACATAGATGGGAGAGGTCTCTATGAATAGGAATTCCTAAGTATTTGATACCCTGTGAGGGCCAGGCAAAGGGAAAGTTGGACTGGATGGAATCCTATATGGATTTAGGGAGGGAGACATCGAGGGCCTCAGACTTCGCTGCATTGATTTTAAAATTTTACCATGTAACAAAGTGATCTATTTCAGCCATAACAGCAGGGATGGATATATGTGATTGAGTGATATATACTAGGACATCATCAGCAAATAGAGAGCACTTGTACTCGGTGCCTCCCACCTCAATCCACCTAATATTGGGGTTATGGCGAATTGATGAGAGCAGGTGCTCCGTCACTAGGATGTATAAGAGAGGGGACAGAGGACATCCCTGCCTTGTCCCATTGGTGATTGTGAAAGGTGATGAAAATGTTCTGACGCACCCCCTGGGCCTTGGGACACCCGGAGCCGGACCCTTTTTGGTGGATGCTGGTGGTTGTAGTCTTCGTGGCGGCGATCCGGTTCCGTGGCTCAGGGCGGTCAAACCAGTGGCGGAACTATTTATGTGGTTTTGATGTTTAAATGTCCGACTACGCCACCCGTGGATTGCGGTCAGAGTGAACCGCCGCTACAGGGCAGACCGCTAAGGCTGGTGTTGTGGGTGCAGCAGAGCGTAGCATAACTCCCCACGGGAGGAGTATAGCCTCAGGGCAGTGTATGCGGAGGATGGGGGTGATGGTGCAGGGCAGCAGCAGTAACGACACGGAGTCAGTGATGCAGTTCAGGGCCTTTACTCACAGTTCTTATTATCCAGACCACGTCTGCAGGTAACGGCTGCCCACGTCGTACTGTGCTCACCAGGTGAGGGGCTCAGACAACTCCCAGATAACTTTGGAGCGCTTCACAGGACCCCCTTTGTGTGTCCTTTGTCTGGCCTTTCTTACCAACACTTCTGTCCGGCTGCCTCGGGCCTCCTCTTGGTAAACTTGGCGCCAGTTTCCCTGACCCTATGTGGTGCCTTCCTAGCGGGTGGAGCAAGGGGCTGCGCCACATAAAATGTCAGAGCCTCCGGTTTCTAGCTGAGGGTCGTTTCCTGCCTCCACTAGTTCGGGGACCGGTCTCCCCCTTTGGCCTGACCCCTCCACGCAGGTGGATTCGGGCGTGCGGTGGCGACTCGCCCGTCCGCACCCCTGGGATCCCTTCATTCCTCGTTCCTGGAGCCTTCTCCGCTCCTCTTCCTTCCTTCTCCCTCTTGCAGGCCTGGGCCTCTGTTACTAGGCCCGCCTCCGGAGCAGAGCTAATGCAGAGCCCCTGCTCCCTGCCACTTCTGCTCAGACTTCTCTGCACTGAACTAAGATGGTGCCCACCTTTTATACTCCCTTCTCAATGCACCCAGGAACTGCTTCCTCCCTGCTCCTGCACTGCAGGGTTCCCCTTCCTCAGTGTTCCCTCCCCCCACTCCAGCCAGGGACAGGGACTGTCGTGCCCATCTCAGGGGCATATTGGTCGCCCTGCCCCACGGCAATGTGGTGTAATGCATGCAGGTGTCGGGTCCTGATCCACACTCCATCCTTATCTGAGAGTGAGATATCACACCTCTGGGTGAGGTGCAATACGTCTGTAGCAACCGAGCCCTCGGTGCTACAGTTCCATTTATCTTCAGCCTAGGTGACGTATTATGATACAGGGCCGTGATTTTGGCTATAAAAGGGTCCCCTAGACCCCTACCCCAAGCTTTTTAAGAGAATCATATATGGCGTGCCAGGAGACTCTATGGAATGCTTTCTCAGCATCCAACGAGAGTATCTACTTACAAATTTTTAACTGCATCTAGCCCAGGAAATACTTTGTGCCTAGTAGCAGTGTCTGCTAGTCAGCGGATTATCCCAGCTGTTAAGCAAGCTACACCACCTGTAGTTTGGACACTTAATTTTTTCAAAGGAAATGCTTCGGGACCACAGGATACTTAGTGAAGAGCATCAGGAGGCACCCCAAGGCATAGGGGCTGGGACTGGCACTAGGATGCCTTGCGGTGGACAGCCGAGCTCGATCCTTATAAAAGCTTTTTAACTGCAGCAGCTTTAGTGGACGCTACTGGAGCTGGAATTACGCGGCTGCTGGCATGAGACTTGCCCTCCAATAGATCCTTGTAAATGGATTTAAAGTGTATTCATTCAAATTAGAGGGACAATTTAAATTAAAAAGCTTAGAGCTGCCTCCACCACAGGGGGGCTCTCTCGACCCACCAGCGGACAGGCACCAGCATTGGGAGAGGGGGGCTGGCCGTCAGGGTTCACCGCGGCTCTGGCACAAACCCGGCGACACGGAGGTGGCACGGGCAGGAGCGGACTGGCCGTCTCGGCTTCTCACTTTTTGGATTTTAGAAGGGCATGACATGCCTATATCTGTGTCTCCCCCTCCTTTTACTCCTCCACCTCTTTTCTTTTCGCATGACTATATGTACTTGTCACTTTTCCATGTGTTAGTTGTGTCTTCTGAGCAGTTTGTCAGCTTGTGGACACCTTTGAAGGTGTTTTCTATGTGTTTCTATGTGTTTTTGTTTGCCTGCCATTGGTTTTAACGGTGTTCGAAGGTGTTCGACGAACAGTTCGACGAACAGTTCGGCGAACACACGGGTGTTCGACGAACCGAACCGAACTCGAACACTACGGGGGTGGCTCAACACTATTAGGGATATGATGTGAGAAATCAGTTTTAGTGACACGGGACGGGACGTCTACACTCCTGACTTGGCTGACCCCTTTTCCACCCTTTTATGGATTGTCTGATGATGAATCTCTTTGTCACATCTCCCCAATTCAGTAGTTGGAAGTGAAATGCTACTCCGGTCACACACCGCTGCGCTGACGCCCCTGATATGCCCCTCATCATTAGTAGTGTTGAGCCACCCCCGTAGTGTTCGAGTTCGGTTCGGTTCGTCGAACACCCGTGTGTTCGCCGAACTGTTCGTCGAACTGTTCGTCGAACACCTTCGAACACCGTTAAAACCAATGGCAGGCAAACAAAAACACATAGAAACACATAGAAAACACCTTCAAAGGTGTCCAAAAGCTGACAAACTGCTCAGAAGACATAACTAACACATGGAAAAGTGACAAGTACATATAGTCATGCGAAAATAAAAGAGGTGGAGGAGTAAAAGGAGGGGGAGACACAGATATAGGCATGTCATGCCCTTCTAAAATCCAAAAAGTGAGAAGCCGACACGGCCAGTCCGCTCCTGCCCGTGCCACCTCCGTGTCGCCGGGTTTGTGCCAGAGCCGCGGTGAACCCTGACGGCCAGCCCCCCTCTCCCAATACTGGTGCCTGTCCGCTGGTGGGTCGAGCGAGCCCCCCTGTGGTGGAGGCAGCTCTAAGCTTTTTAATTTAAATTGTCTCTCTAATTTGAATGAATACACTTTAAATCCATTTACAAGGATCTATTGGAGGGCAAGTCTCATGCCAGCAGCCGCGGTAATTCCAGCTCCAGTAGCGTCCACTAAAGCTGCTGCAGTTAAAAAGCTTTTATAAGGATCGAGCTCGGCTGTCCACCGCAAGGCATCCTACTGCCAGTCCCAGCCCCTATGCCTTGGGGTGTCTCCTGATGCTCTTCACTAAGTATCCCATGGTCCCGAAGCATTTCCTTTGAAAAAATTAAGTGTCTAAACTACAGGTGGTGTAGCTTGCTTAACAGCCGGGATAATCCGCTGACTAGCAGACACTGCTACTAGGCACAAAGTATTTCCTGGGCTAGATGCAGTTAAAAATTTGTAATTAGATACTCTCGTTGGATGCTGAGAAAGCATTCCATAGAGTCTCCTGGCACGCCATATATGATTCTCTTAAAAAGCTTGGGGTAGGGGTCTAGGGGACCCTTTTATAGCCAAAATCACGGCCCTGTATCGCAATACGTCACCTAGGCTGAAGATAAATGGAACTGTAGCACCCTGAGGGCTCGGTTGCTACAGACGTATTGCACCTCACCCAGAGGTGTGATATCTCACTCTTAGGTAAGGATGGAGTGTGGATCAGGACTCGACACCTGCATGCATTACACCACATTGCCGTGGGGCAGGGCGACCAATATGCCCCTGAGATGGGCACGACAGTCCCTGTCCCTGGCTGGAGTGGGGGGAGGGAACACTGAGGAAGGGGAACCCTGTAGTGCAGGAGCAGGGAGGAAGCAGTTCCTGGGTGCATTGAGAAGGGAGTATAAAAGGTGGGCACCATCTTAGTTCAGTGCAGAGAAGTCTGAGCAGAAGTGGCAGGGAGCAGGGGCTCTGCATGAGCTCTGCTCCGGAGGCGGGCCTAGTAACAGAGGCCCAGGCCTGGAAGAGGGAGAAGGAAGGAAGAGGAGCGGAGAAGGCTCCAGGAACGAGGAATGAAGGGATTCCAGGGGTGCGGACGGGCGAGTCGCCACCGCACGCCCGAATCCACCTGCGTGGAGGGGTCAGGCCAAAGGGGGAGACCGGTCCCCGAACTAGTGGAGGCAGGAAACGACCCTCAGCTAGAAACCGGAGGCTCTGACATTTTATGTGGCGCAGCCCCTCGCTACACCCGCTAGGAAGGCACCACATAGGGTCAGGGAAACTGGCGCCAAGTTTACCAAGAGGAGGCCCGAGGCAGCCGGACAGAAGTGTTGGTAAGAAAGGCCAGACAAAGGACACACAAAGGGGGTCCTGTGAAGTGCTCCAAAGTTATCTGGGAGTTGTCTGAGCCCCTCACCTGGTGAGCACAGTACGACGTGGGCAGCCGTTACCTGCAGACGTGGTCTGGATAATAAGAACTGTGAGTAAAGGCCCTGGACTGCATCACTGACTCCGTGTCGTTACTGCTGCTGCCCTGCACCATCACCCCCATCCTCCGCATACACTGCCCTGAGGCTATACTCCTCCCGTGGGGAGTTATGCTACGCTCTGCTGCACCCACAACACCAGCCTCAGCGGTCTGCCCTGTAGCGGCGGTTCACTCTGACCGCAATCCACGGGTGGCGTAGTCGGACATTTAAACATCAAAACCACATAAATAGTTCCGCCACTCGTTTGACCACCCTGAGCCACGGAACCGGGTCGCCGCCACGAAGACTACAACCACCAGCATCCACCAAAAAGGGTCCGGCTCCGGGTGTCCCAAGGCCCAGGGGGTGCGTCAGAACATTTTCATCACCTTTCACAATCACCAATGGGACAAGGCAGGGATGTCCTCTGTCCCCTCTCTTATACATCCTAGTGACGGAGCACCTGCTCTCATCAATTCGCCATAACCCCAATATTAGGTGGATTGAGGTGGGAGGCACCGAGTACAAGTGCTCTCTATTTGCTGATGATGTCCTAGTATATATCACTCAATCACATATATCCATCCCTGCTGTTATGGCTGAAATAGATCACTTTGTTACATGGTAAAATTTTAAAATCAATGCAGCGAAGTCTGAGGCCCTCGACATCTCCCTCCCCAAATCCATATAGGATTCCATCCAGTCCAACTTTCCCTTTGCCTGGCCCTCACAGGGTATCAAATACTTAGGAATTCCTATTCATAGAGACCTCTCCCATCTATGTTATCTTAATTTTGGGCCCTTTATTGAACAATTCCATACAGACCACGGTTGGCAAATTAGAACTGTAAGATTCACTACGTGAACCACTGGTGTTTTGTGGAAAAGCACATGTACACTGCGTTCCAAATTATTATGCAAAAAGTGTTTAGGAGTGATAAGGGAAGAATTTGTTTGTTTGTCAGTTAAACTCATTGATGGTGATGTGTGTCAGGGCTCTTTATATCACTGTAAGCAATTGCAGACACCTGTGCTAATTAGTTTGGCAGGTGTGTCCAATGAAAGGCAAGACTACTTAAGAAGGCTCTCTCACATTATTAAGCAGCCTACATTTTCTGCCAAAATGGGAAAGAAAAAGGATGTGTCGGCTGCTGAGAAGCAACAAATTGTGGAGTGTTTAGGTCAAGGCATGACTACAATCAACATTGTGCGATGATCAGGATGAAGTGTCTTGGCAATCAAGAAGTATGTAGCTGATTCACAGTACACACGTGTGCGTGCTGATAAGGGCAAATTGAGGACTCTTTCCTACAGGCAATTACGTCAGGTTGAAAGAGCAGCGGCAAAAAAGCCTTGTCATAGCAGCAGACAAGTTTTTGAAGCTGCTTGTGCCTCCAACGTCCCCCGAACAACAAGATGCAGGGTCCTTCAGAGGTTTGCAGCTGTGCATACGCCATCCTGTCGACCTCCTCTATCCACTTCACACAAGCAGAAACGGCTCCAGTGGGCCAAACATTACATGAAGACTGATTTCAAAACTGTTTTGTTCACGGATGAGTGCCGTGCAGCGCTCGATGGTCCAGATGGATGGAGTGGAGGATGGCTGGTTGATGGACACCCCACGCAAACACGGCTACAGCGCCAACAAGGAGGAGGTGGAGTAATGTTTTGGGCTGGAATCATGGGGAGAGAGATTGTCGGCCCCTTTAGGATCCCTGAAGGCGCTAAAGATGAACTCCATAATGTATGTGGATTTTCTCAAACAGCACTTCCTGCCATGGTTCAAGAAGAAGAACCGTGTATTTCACAGCAAGATCATTTTTCTGCATGATAATGCACCATCTCATGCTGCACATAAAACATCTGCATCTCTGGCTGATATGGGCATAAAAGGGGACAAACTTATGGTGTGACCCCCATGCTCCCCTGACCTCTACCCCATTCAGAACCTTTGGAGCATCATTAAAAGGAGTGTCTATGATGGCGGGAGGCAGTTCACATCTAAGCAACAGCTCTAGGAGGGTATTCTGTCCTCATGCAAAACAATTGAAGCAGAAACCATCCAAAACCTGACAAATTCAATGGACGAGAGAGTTCAGAAGCTCCTTTCGAACAAGGGGTCCTATGTGAAAATGTAACATCACCTAGAATAAAGTTTTGAGTTGAAAACTGTTTGATTTCAGTTTCTAACAACCTGCTAATGCTTATAATTTCAAAAATGACCATTTTTTTGGTCTTTATTAAAATGAAAAGGTTGATCGAAAAGTTTGGGGGATCTAAGAGTGTGGCAACCCAGTAGTCATGATTACTTAGAATTCTGACAATATGAGGGTCATGCTGCAGGTAGTGCAGCAAGAAGGCACTTATGTGTCTTGCGCATCTCGGAGCCCCAAAATTATTTTCCGGGCTAGATGCAGCTAAAAATTATTTTTAATTTTAAATCTGGTGGAGCTTATTATAGATGGCCTAATACGATCAGTGCTGCACACTGCTACAAAGCCCAAATTATTTTCCAGTCAAGATACAGATAAACATGATTAGTAATTTGAAAGCTTAAAACGGTTGGTAGGGTGATTTTAACCAATCATCAAGCTTTTACTCTCCCCAGGATGACACAGGGGTAGAAAAGTCGTTTCGGATCCATGATTTGTTCATCTTTATGAACGTGAGTCTGTCTACATTATCAGTGGAGAGCCGCGTGCGCTTATCTGTCAGCACACCACCAGCAGCGCTGAACACACGTTCAGACAGAACGCTGGCTGCGGGGCATGACAAGATCTCCAAGGCGTAAGTGGCTAGCTCCGGCCATTTATCCAGATTGGAAGCCCAAAAAGAGCAAGGGTCCAGTGACACAGTCGTGGCTTCAATGTTTACTTGGAGATACTCCTGTACCATCGTCTCTAGGCGTTGACTATGTGTCAGACTTCTTGTCTCCTGTGGCCTTGCAAAGGATGGGCTAAAAAAGTGGTGAAATGATTCTGCAAAATTGATGTTACCAGCAGATACTGTGGTTCTGTTACGGTTTGAGTGCTGAACACTTGACGGTCCCACGGTTGGCAAGTTGGAACTGTGAGATTCACTACGTGCACCACTGGTGTTTTGTGGAAAAGCACATGTAAGATTCTGCAACAGTCTCTGCTGATACTCCTGCATGCGTGCATCCCTTTCTATGGCAGGAATAATTTCGGCAAATTTACTTTTGTACAGGGGATCTAACAGTGTGGCTGTTAGAACCTTGCTCTTAGGTTTTTTTTCCTTTGCTGGTCTCATGACCTTGTTGGCCTATTAAATCCTGCTCCGCCCTTCTGGCTTTGCTGGACTTCATTGTATATCTACTTTCTAGCTAGCCTGTGCTCTGTGTCTTGCTCTGTTAGTTTGCTTGGTCTACTGACCTCTATGTTCTATATATTTTGTTTGTTCGTCTGTCTGCTACTATTTCTGTTAGGAGGTGTCCCATATTCCTCCCAGTCCTTAGTGCTTGTAGGGATTCCTTCCCCACATCTATAGGTCTCCGTACAGACTAGCTTAGGACTTTAGCAGGTCTGATCGCAGGATCAGGTCCCCTGTTACATCGTAGGGATTAAGCTGAGTTCTATCGTAGGGACAGATCTCCTCTCTTTCCTTAGCTCTGGAAGCAGAACATAACAGTGGCAACCCAGTAGTCAGGATTATTTCTAATTCTCACAATTCGAGGGTCATGTTGCAGGTAGTGCAGCAAGAAGGCACTCATGTGTGTTGCGCATCCAGGAGCACCAAGTCCCTGTTGTGTTGGTGGCGTGGTAACAATCATGCTTCCTTCCTCTGTCCTCTCCCCCCAACCTCGCACAACAGAAATGTGATCAAGGTCTCCCTCATCTGATGAGTCTTCCATCAGTTCGTCCTCCACTTCTTCCTGGGCTCCTGCACCTTCCTCACTAGTTTGGCTGCTACCATGCGCCCTGGTAAAACCATCTCCCCCACCCTCACATGCCTGCCGCCTTGGTGCTGCCGACCGTCTGGACCTTGCAGATGTTAGCCCTTCCGCATACAACTCCTCCTCCTCTACTTCCTCCACCTCCTCTTGTGCCACCACCTGACTCCGAATTCTGTTTAACATGTGCTCCAGCATGTAAATCACCGGAATAGTCATGCTGATAATGGCATCATCAGCACTAAACATCTTCGTCGCCATTTCAAAACTGTGCAGAAGGGTGCATAGGTCCCTGATCTGAGACCACTCCTCCAGCGTGATTTGCCCCACCTCTGGATCTCGTTGGCCCAGGCTATACGTCAGAACGTATTGCACCAGGGCTTGTCGGTGCTGCCACAGTCGCTGCAACATGTGCAGAGTTGAATTCCACCAGGTAGGCACATCGCATTTTAGCCGGTGACGTGGCAGGCCCAACGACTTCTGTAGAGATGTAAGTCGCTGAGCTGCGGGATGCGAACGGCGGAAGTGAGCACACAGCGACCGTGCCCTCTGCAGAAGGCCATCTAGTCTGGGATAGTGGGCTAAAAATTGCTGGATAACCAGGTTCAACACGTGAGCCATACAAGGCACGTGTGTGACATTGCCCCGGCGAAGGGCCGCACCCAGGTTTGCAGCATTGTCGCACACGGCCTTCCCTGGTTTCAGGTCCAGTGGAGACAGCCATTCATGAAATTGGTTCTCCAGAGCTGACCACAACTCCTCAGCTGTGTGACTCACATTTCCCAGACATTTCAAAGTAAAAACCGCCTGATGACGTTGAGCCCTACTGCCAGCATAGTAAGGAGGTGTGCAGGATCCCTTCTGCGCAGTTAGAAAGCTTGTGGCATGACCAGACAGGCTTTGGGTGCAGGTGGAAGACCGAGAGGAGGTTGAGGAGCCAGAAGCAGTGGAGGAACTTTGACATAAAGAGGATTGACGCACAACTCATGGGGACGGCAAGACTTGGACAGCAGCCCCTTGTCCTGCTGTCACCATAGTTACCCAGTGCCCAGTCAGCGACATGTAATGCCCCTGTCCATGCCTACTCGTCCAAGTGTCTGTGGTGAAATGCACCCTGTCACACACAGAGTTTCTCAAAGAAGCGGTGATGTTGTGTGCGACATGCTGGTGGAGCGCAGGCACACCTTTCTTTGAGAAGTAGTGCCGACTGGGCATCTGGTACTGGGGCACTGCGACGGACATAAGGTCTCGAAAATCCTCTGTGTCCACCAGGCGGAAAGGCAGCATTTCTGTAGCCAAGAGCTTGCAGATGGTGAAATTCAACCTCTTAGCTTTCTCATGGCTAGGAGGAAATGGTCTTTTACTTGTCCACATCTGAGGGACCGAGGGCTGGCTATTGTGCTTAGACGGGGTTGATAAGGGTGTCCCCGGCAAACTGCCGGTCTGTGAGGAAGATGCAGGCGGACATGTTAGGTTGCCTTCATCCAAAGGTGGTGCTATCGATGTCGGACAGCGCTCAACACCAGCTGGTGTTACCACCTCCAAAGAAAATGATGACCTGCCAATCACGCTGGCTGTTGCGGGTAAAGAGGTGGCAGGTCTGCGCCCCAAAACAGGTGTGACTGCTGTCCCCCCAGTCACAGAGGATGAAGAGGCCGCGGATGCACAAGATATGGCAGACGGTGGTTGGCCCGGCCGGCTAGGCCGCATTGTAGCACACTGAGCTTCCCACTGCAACTTATGCTTCATGTCCATGTGCCGGTTCATGCATGAAGTACTCAAACTATGTATTTTTTGGCCTCTACTTAGCTTTTGCTGACAAATGTTACAGATAAAGATGACCCAACTCGTGTTATCGATCTGAAAAAATGCCCAGGCTATGCAAGGCTTAGCACCCATGCGACCTGAAGAGCCACCACGACTTGTGGTGAGAGGCAGAGTTGTGTTTGAGGATGCAGTTGTTGACATGCTTCCAGTACTACGTCTCTGTCCAGGAAGGCGCAACCTGACCTCGTCATCACTAGCATCTTCCTCCACCTCCTCTGCTGACCTCATCTCTTGGCTGACTGTGGGTTGACAGTAAGTGGGATCTCCAACCTCATCATCATCACCCTGTGTGTTATCACACCCATCGTCCTCAGAGCCAACCTGTTCCTGCCCTGACAAAAAACTAAAGTTGTCGCTCCAATCAGGTATTTGAGTTTTATCATCGTCTTCCTCATTGTCTCCACCAACAGGAGTTACAGTTTGGGAATGAGGGTCTACATTATGGTCAGAACCTTCTGCTTCTGGTCCTGGATCCGACTCATAAAGATTCTGGGCATCAGTGCAGATCATTTCCTCGTCTGGATTCACAGAAGCGCTGGAGTCGACCTCTGATTCCCAGGCTATAGTATGAGTAAACAGCTCTGCAGACTCAACCATCTGTTCTACCTCATACTCAGACGGGCAGCTGGAGGTTTGGGAGCTGTGAGGAAGCAAGTGCGATTTGGGTGACACCTTTGAGGACTGGAGTATTTGTGATGTTGAAGTTGATGTGGAGGAGAGCCCACTTAAAGGAGCACTTGATATCCGTTGAAGCACCTGCTGTTTTTGTGCCTCATCTGGAATTTGTAGCGATTGGCGTGGCCGTAAGAAAGGGATCTTATCACATTGTCCGCTAAAAGAAGTAGACATTTTAGTTTGGCTGGAAGATGGTCTTTCTTCTGCAGATGTTACTGTTGCTTTAACACCTACCCCACGGACACAACCTTTTTTCCCCTTCCCAACACGCCTATTCCCCTTTCCACCAGCAGCAGGCCTTTTTCCACTCATTTTGGTGGTTAACTAATTCACAACTCTGGAGTTGTTTGCACAAAAAAACAATGGATGGTAACCGAGCAGAGCTGAGTGGCCAAACTGTGGTATTAGGCCAAAACTATTGGCTGGGTTAGATGCAGAAAAAAATTATATTCAATTTGCAACCTGATGGAGGTCAGTATAGATGGACTAATACAACAAGTCCCACACACAGCTAGAAGCCCAATATTTTTTCAGAGGTAGATGCAGAAAAAAATATATTCAGTTTGCAACCTGATGGAGGTCAGTATAGATGGACTAATACAACAAGTCCCACACACAGCTAGAAGCCCAATATTTTTTCAGAGGTAGATGCAGAAAAAAATATATTCAGTTTGCAACCTGATGGAGGTCTGTATAGATGGATTAATAGAACAAGTCCCACACACAGCTAGAAGCCCAATATTTTTTCAGAGGTAGCTGCAGAAAAAAATATATTCAGTTTGCAACCTGATGGAGGTCTGTATAGATGGATTAATAGAACAAGTCCCACACACAGCTAGAAGCCCAATATTTTTTCAGAGGTAGATGCAGAAAAAAATATATTCAGTTTGCAACCTGATGGAGGTCAGTATAGATGGACTAATACAACAAGTCCCACACACAGCTAGAAGCCCAATATTTTTTCAGAGGTAGATGCAGAAAAAAATTATATTCAGTTTGCAACCTGATGGAGGTCTGTATAGATGGATTAATAGAACAAGACCCACACACAGCTAGAAGCCCAATATTTTTTCAGAGGTAGATGCAGAAAAAAATATATTCAGTTTGCAACCTGATGGAGGTCAGTATAGATGGACTAATACAACAAGTCCCACACACAGCTAGAAGCCCAAATATTTTTTCAGAGGTACTGTAGATGCAGATAAAAATTATTTTTAATTTGCAACCTGATGGAGGTCAGTATAGATGGACTAATAGAGAAAGTCCGACACACTACTAGAAGACCAAATATTTTTTCAGAGCTAGATGCAGAAAAAAATTATATTCAGTTTGCAACCTGATGGAGGTCAGTATAGATGGATTAATAGAACAAGACCCACACACAGCTAGAAGCCCAATATTTTTTCAGAGGTAGATGCAGAAAAAAATATATTCAGTTTGCAACCTGATGGAGGTCAGTATAGATGGACTAACAGAGAAAGTCCCACACACTACTAGAAGGCCAAATATTTTTTTAGAGCTAGATGCAGAAAAAAATTATATTCAGTTTGCAACCTGATGGAGGTCTGTATAGATGGATTAATAGAACAAGACCCACACACAGCTAGAAGCCCAATATTTTTTCAGAGGTAGATGCAGAAAAAAATATATTCAGTTTGCAACCTGATGGAGGTCAGTATAGATGGACTAATACAACAAGTCCCACACACAGCTAGAAGCCCAATATTTTTTCAGAGGTAGATGCAGAAAAAAATATATTCAGTTTGCAACCTGATGGAGGTCAGTATAGATGGACTAATACAACAAGTCCCACACACAGCTAGAAGCCCAAATATTTTTTCAGAGGTACTGTAGATGCAGATAAAAATTATTTTTAATTTGCAACCTGATGGAGGTCAGTATAGATGGACTAATAGAGAAAGTCCGACACACTACTAGAAGGCCAAATATTTTTTCAGAGCTAGATGCAGAAAAAAATTATATTCAGTTTGCAACCTGATGGAGGTCAGTATAGATGGATTAATAGAACAAGACCCACACACAGCTAGAAGCCCAATATTTTTTCAGAGGTAGATGCAGAAAAAAATATATTCAGTTTGCAACCTGATGGAGGTCAGTATACATGGACTAACAGAGAAAGTCCCACACACTACTAGAAGGCCAAATATTTTTTCAGAGCTAGATGCAGAAAAAAATTATATTCAGTTTGCAACCTGATGGAGGTCTGTATAGATGGATTAATAGAACAAGACCCACACACAGCTAGAAGCCCAATATTTTTTCAGAGGTAGATGCAGAAAAAAATATATTCAGTTTGCAACCTGATGGAGGTCAGTATAGATGAACTAATACAACAAGTCCCACACACAGCTAGAAGCCCAATATTTTTTCAGAGGTAGATGCAGAAAAAAATATATTCAGTTTGCAACCTGATGGAGGTCAGTATAGGTGGACTAATAGAACAAGTCCCACACACTGCTAGAAGGCCAAATATTTTTTCAGAGCTAGATGCAGAAAAAAATTAGATTCAGTTTGCAACCTGATGGAGGTCAGTATAGATGGACTAATAGAATGATGCTATGCCCAAAAGATTTTACTTCACTAGGTGCAGTAAAAAAATTGGTATTCTATACACAGGTGGTATATCTTGCAACACAGATAGGCTACTCCACTGACTAACACACTCTGCAATAGGCCAAAAAGGATTAGCTTTGCTAGATTCAGCCAAATGCTGTGAAAAAAACTTGCACAGCACTGGCACAGACCTGCCTGGCAAAAACTGATAGGAACTGACGTAACCTAGTCCTGAAAAGGACTCCAATTACAATTAGTCTTTACTCCCACAACCTATCTATTTAAGGGCACAGACCTGCCTGATAAAAGTCGTAGGAAATGCTGTAACCTAGTCCTTATAAGGACTGCAATCACAACTATTCCCTACTCCCAAGCTATCTGTAGATTTGTGCGAAAATTGGCTTGAAATTAACAAGGTATAGCGCACACAGCAACAGCGGTGCCGTCTAACACGCAGCTGCAGCAGTGAGAAAATGGTGGCGACGGGGAAAATGGCTTGGTCTTATAGGGCAAGGACATGTGACATACACTGCCAATGACACATGCCCTTGCTTGTGTGAAAAAAAGCACTTCGCTCCGTGTGTGCGCTGCTGATAGGCTGACAGATTGCACCTCCCCACTGTAAATGCGGGAAAGAGAAAAAAAAATGGAGATCTTCATTGTTCCTGCAGAGATCTATCCCCTGCCCCTCCCCCCACCCCGCTGTACACTCAAACTGCGTATTAACATTAATTTTCATCATTACTGAGAAAAAATCCAGTTAAGATTTTGGTGCACGAACAGTTATCGAACATAACCTCGAACAGCCGAATTTTTCTCAAATTGTTCGTGTTCGCCGAACGGCTCGAACACCGCCCAAAACAGCTCGAATTTGAGATTGGCGAACAGTTCGAGTAGAACAACGCTCATCTCTAATCATTAGCTGGTGGAGAAATTCTATGGTGACTTGTAATCTGGCTTGTTCACATTGGTCAACCAGTCTGCCTGCTACTAGTCATGTCCACTCTTCCCATGCCTTACCGTATGCTTGCCACGTCGACGGGGCAACTGACGCTCTGATTAATGGCATCAACTATTCGCCACTAGATCCCATAGGGAGGGTGGGCAACTGTTGCCCGATGGGTGGGCGTTGGGGAGGAGCTCTGTGAAAATCTGCCAATTGAATTGTGATAAAGTGTTAGCAGCAGCATTAGACCCCTCAGCATCGTGGCTAGCGCAGACCCATACATTGTGTTTTAGGCACAGGAATGCTAGCCGGCGTAGTAGGCCTAGCACTGGGAGAGACGATGATGCCATCTTATTAATGCAATGCGCTAGGCTGGTGTTTTTTGTTATGAAACGTATATTTTTGTTAGCCAGGCACGCGCCCCATATTTCTATTGCTACCACTATTGGGAAGAGTTCCAGGAGTGTCTGTTCTTTTGTCAGCACTTGTTCTGCCCAATACGGAGGCCATAAGCTTGTGCACCATTGGTTATTTAGTATCGCTGCATATCCGCCTGATTCTGCCGCCCCGGTGAATAATCTTAGTTCAATGTTGGACTGTTCTGCTGACATAAATAATGTGTGACCGTTGAATGATTATAAGAAGGTTTTCCACACCTCTAAGTCTGCCCGTAGCTGCCTGCTGATTCTGATTCTATGACTCGGTTTTGATGCCCCTTTTGTTGTGGGCGATAAATGACGAGAAAAAACCCTTCTGACTGGCATCACCCGGCTCGCAAAACGAGAAGACCTAGTAATACTTGCATCTGCTGTAGTGTTACCTTCCATACTGCGCAAAAACCCTCGATCAGGTGTAATGTTTTGGTATTTTTTCCCACGGGAGGCGGAACAACCTTGCTGTGGTGTCGATTTCGATGCCTAAGAACGATAGCTTTGTTGTGGGGCCTATGGTTTTTGTTGGGCATAATGGGACTCCAAACCAACGGGAAATGTTTGTGAATTCGTTGAGTAAGGGGCAGCGAAAGGGGATGACCAATAGCCACAGCCTGCGGAGGGGCCACCGCAGTCAGTGACTCCTTCCTTATTTAGTATAGAGTCTACCAATACTTTGGGCGTAGTAGCCCAACTGTGATGCAAGCCACACTGCCTGTGTATCTAATAAAAATTTTTAACTGTATCTAGCCCAAGCAATACTTTGGGCGTAGTAGCCCAGCTGTGAAGCAAGCTGCACCGTCTGTGTATCTAATAACAATTTTTTACTGCATCTAACCCAGCCAATCATTTGCTAGTATTGCTAGTAGCAGTGTCGCATAGGCTCTAAACCTTGCATAGCCTGGGCATTTTTTGAGATCGCTAAGGATGACCCAACTTATGTTATCTGTAACATTTGTCACCAAAAGCTAAGTAGAGGCCAAAACAACAATAGTTTGAGTACTTTATACTTGAACTGTCACATGGATATGAAGCATATGTTGCAGTGCGAAGCTAACTGTGCTACAATGCGGCCTAGCGGGCTGGGCCAACCACCATCTGCCCCACCTGTGTCATCCTGGGGAGACTAAAAGCATGAGGATTTTGGAAAATCACCTCACCAACCATTTTAAGTAACTCTGGGACAATTGATGCCACTTAAGTGGTGTCTGTGCCACAATTTTTGGAAAAAATGGAGACTCTTTTTGGAGTCCCCTTGATGTGTTTTACATGACGTTGGCAATGTCAATTCCAGGTGGGTAAGGTCTCTCCACCCCCTTTTAACCGTAAGAAACTACATACACTATGGCTTGGGGTAACACAGATGGTTGAGTCCGAAGAGCTGTTTACTCATACTACAGACTGGGAATCAGAGGTCTGCTCCAAAGCTTCAGTGTCTGCTAGTCAGCGGAGTAGCCACCGCCTGTAGATCTAATTACAAATTTTTAACTGCATCTAGCCCAGGCAATACTTTGGGCCTAGTAGCAGTGTCTGCTAGTCAGCGGAGTATCCCAACTGTTAAGCAAGCTACACCACCTGTGGTTTGGACACTTAATTTTTTCAAAGGAAATGCTTCGGGCCCCCGGGACACTCAGTGAAGAGCATCGGGGTGGTGCCCCAAGGCAAAGGGGCTGGGACTGGCGGTAGCACGCCTTGCGGTGGACCGCCAGGCTCGATCCTTATAAAAGCTTTTTAACTGCAGCAGCTTTAGTGGACGCTACTGGAGCTGGAATTACCGCAGCTCCTGGCATCAGACTTGCCCTCCAATAGATCCTTGTAAAAGGATTTAAAGTGTACTCATTCAAATTACAGAGCCAATTTAAATTACAGAGCTTAGACCTGCCTCCACCGTGGGGGGGCTCGACCCACCAGCGGACAGGCACCAGTATTGGGACAAACCCAGCGACACGAAGGTCACACGGGCAGGAACGGACTGGCTGTGTTGGCTTCGCACTTCAGCGTAGTCCCTCTGCCCGCTCGCGTCCGTAACCTCAAAGGGATGCACAAGCGGCTTTTCTTCTCAGGGCTGTTCCCCGCCCAGCAGGAACGTGGGGGAGCTCAGGTCGGCCTTCCACCTCCCTCGCCCTCTTTTCTTCTTCCGTTCTCCATCTAACCCCTCGGCTCTGTGGTGTCCGCTCTCCCTCCAGCTCTCTCCTTCTCACAGGTGGACTACCGCGTGTATTCACACTTTGGCAAATCTTTTGGGCCCAGGCATAAGAAGTTGTCGAGGTAATGGATAATATGTGCCCCCTTAGAAACGTCCATTACAACCCATTCGAGGAAGCAACTAAACGCCTCAAATAGTGAGCAGGATCTGGACCACCCCATGGGCAAACAGCGATCTATATAGTATGCTCCTTCCCAGAAGCAGCCCAATAGGTGGACACTATTTGGAGGCACAGGTAGTAAGTAACCGGAACGCCGCATCAATGTCTGTTTTGGCCATTAGGGTGACCCTTCCCAACTTCTTGATCTGCCTGATTGCCTTGTCAAAGGATGTAGAGTATAGACTACTGTACTTGGTTCCGCGTCAATGTTGTCGTTTACTGACCTGCCCCTTGGATATGACAAATGGTGGATTAGTCCGAATGTATTGGGTTCCGTTTTTGGCACAGTTCACAACGGGGATACCACTACGTCTTGTAAGGAAAGTGTTCTGAACGGAACCGCCATTCTACCTAAAGTTATTTATTTTTTTAATTTTCTTGTCACGACGTCTGGGTGTTGGTAGGCTGATTTTAAATTTTTACTCCAGCCTTTCTTGATTTTAGAAGGGCATGACATGCCTATATCTGTGTCTCCCTCTCCTTTTACTCCTCCACCTCTTTTCTTTTCGCATGACTATATGTACTTGTCACTTTTCCATGTGTTAGTTGTGTCTTCTGAGCAGTTTGTAAGCTTTTGGCCACCTTTGAAGGTGTTTTCTATGTGTTTCTATGTGTTTTTGTTTGCCTGCCATTGGTTTTAACGGTGTTCGATGGTGTTCGACGAACAGTTCGACGAACAGTTCGGCGAACACACCGGTGTTCGACGAACCGAACCGAACCTGAACACTACGGGGGTGGCTAAACTCTAGTGACAATGAGGAGGAGGAGAGCATGGTCAGTCATCCTCTTTGCAGTCTGGCATGCATGGCTGAGTTTATGTTACTCTGCCTTTCCCCTGACCCTCGTGTTCTCCAAATTTTGAGTGACAGTCATTACTGGTTGGTGACACTTCTAGACCCACGCTACAAGGAGAACTTTATATCTCTTATTCCCGAGGCGGACCGGTCTAATAAAATGGGGCAGTACCAGAAGGCCCTTGTTGCAGAGTTATTAAAAAAATTCCCATTTGAAAACGCTGGCAGCAAAAGTCACAGTTCGTTGGACAACCAAGGAGTACCAAGGTTTGGGCATCCAGTCCTTTGGAAGTGCATTGAGCTGTAGGGTGCATTGCTTCAAAAGGGGAAAAAAAGTGCAAACGGAAGTAAGTGTGTGACTTGTTTTTCAGTGAAGAGGTATTTGGGAATCCTGCGGAAAATACCTGCGTGAAATGCAGTGAGTTGCTGAATTGTGACCTGCTGAGTGCTTTTCTACCTGTTTAGTTTTATTGGGCATTTTAAAACCTATTTTCTCACTATAGTTTTACAGTTTCTTAGTTTACTACCTGTGTATTTAAGGGTTAACTACATTGCACTAAAATCCTGAGGTGTAGCTTAACTCACAAGGGGTTAATTAAGGGGAGGGGTCATAATTGATGGTTTATAATGGGCAGCTGGTTGGGGCATCCAGTCCTTTGGAAGTGCATTGAGCTGTAGGGTGCATTGCTGCAAAAGGGAAAAAAACCTCTTTAAATCTTCTTCCTTAGTGAGTGTGAACGAGCTGAGTGTGACCGGAGTGTAAGTGCAAACGGAAGTAAGTGTGTGACTTGTTTTTCAGTGACTTTGGATTCAGGGAGTTTGGAAGGAAGGGATTTGGACTGAATTGCTGTCTGTATTTTATTAATTCTTTACATTTCTTTTTACTTAACATTTCTGCCTAGTGCAATCCCCATTAGGAAATGAGCTCCATTATTGGCAATGCTATCCAGTGTACATCTTGCCACATGTATGCAATCCTTGAACAGCCGGCCGGGGTTGCATACTGCTGCGCGAGATGTGTGCACATTGTGCGTTTGGAAACCCAGGTACTGGATCTAAATGAGCAGCTGGCAACACTGAGATCCATTGACAATATGGAAAGGAGTCTGCTGCTCACTGAGCAGCGGCTCACTGGGGTAGATGTGGGGGAGAGTGGTAGTAGGGAGCTGCAGGACAGTGAGGCAGCTAGCTGGGTGACAGTTAGAAGGGGGGGTAGAGGGAAGAGTGCCAGGGAGGTTAGTCCTGATCTGGCACACCCCAATAAGTTTGCAAAGTTGGCAGATGAGGCGGGTGACGGTACAGGGGTAGCACTGCTGAAGCAAGGCATGTCCCCTGAAAGCCGGAGGAGTGTCAGCTCCAGTAAGGGTGGAAGTAGGAGAGCAGGGCAGGCCAGGCAGGTGCTGGTAGTGGGGGACTCAATTATTAGGGGAACAGATAGGGCAGTCTGTCACAAAGACAGCGATCGTCGAACAGTGTGCTGCCTACCTGGCGCTCGAGTCCGGCACATTGCTGATCGGGTTGACAGATTACTGGGAGGGGCGGGTGAGGACCCAGCGGTCATGGTGCACATTGGCACAAATGACAAAGTTAGAGGTAGGTGGAAGGTCCTTAAAGATGATTTCAGGGAATTAGGCTGCAAGCTTAAAGCAAGGACCTCCAAGATGGTATTCTCTGAAATACTACCTGTACCACGTGCCACGCCAGAGAGGCAACGGGAGATTAGGGAGATAAATAAGTGGCTCAAGAACTGGTGTAGAAAGGAGGGATTTGGGTTCCTGGAGAACTGGGCCGACTTCTCAGTTGGCTACAGACTCTACGCTAGGGACCTCAATGGGGAGGGTGAAGCTGTGCTGGGGGAGAAAATGGCTAGAAGGTTGGAGGAGTGTTTAAACTAGGGATTGGGGGGAGGGTATTCATTTTATAGGTGGGGAAGATAGTGTAGATAGTGACCTGGGCACAAATAAAGAAATTGGGGGTGGGGTTAGAACAGTCAATAAAGTAAGAAGGAATAGAGGTACAGAGAGATACATAAAATGCATGTACACTAATGCCAGAAGCCTCACCAACAAAATGGAGGAATTAGAATTAATTTTGTTGGAAAATAATTATGACATGGTGGGGACATCTGAGACGGCTGGACGAGAGCCATAACTAGGCAGTTAATTTACAGGGCTATAGTCTGTTCAGAAATGACCTTACAAACAAGCGAGGGGGGGCGGGCGTGTGAATCTATTGGAAATGTTGAGTCCCTGTGGGTGGAGATAAGGGGAGTGGGAAAAAATAATAAATTACTGATAGTGGTTTGTTATAAGTCTCCAAAAATAATGGAAGCAGCGGAGAATATCCTCGCAAAGCAAATAGATGAAGCAGCGACTCAAGGAGAAGTCATTATTATGGGGGACTTCAAATACCCTGAAATACATTGGGGGACAGAAACCTGTAGTTCAAGCAAAGGTAATAGGTTTTTGACAACTAAGAGAGACAATAACCTTTCACAACTGGTTCAGGACCCAATAAGAAGGGGGGCACTGCTAGACCTAATATTAAGCAATAGGCCAGACCGCATATCAAATATACAAGTTGAGGGTCACTTGGGTAATAGTGATCACAAAATAATAAGCTTTCATGTATCCTTTAATAAGATGTGTAGTAGAGGGGTTACAAGGACACTAAACTTCAGGAAGGCAAATTTCCAACGGTTGAGAGATGATCTTAGTGCATTAAACTGGGACGATATCCTGAGACATAAAGTTACACAAAGCAAATGGGAGACATTTATTAGCATCCTGAATAGGACCTGTGCACAATATATACCCTATGGGAATAAACATGCTAGAAATAGGAGGAAACCACTATGGCTAAATAGAGCTGTAAGGGGCGCAATAAGTGACAAAAAGAAAGCATTTAGAGAACTAAAGCAAGTAGGTAGTGATGAGGCATTAAATAAATATAAAAAATTAAATTAATTCTGTAAAAAACAAATCAAGGCAGCAAAGATTGAGGCAAAGTGAATCACTGCCAGAGAAAGTAAAAATAATCTCAAAATATTCTTTAACTACATAAATAGTAAAAAACTAAAAAATGATAGTGTTGGCCCCCTTAAAAATAGTCTGGGTGAAATGATGGATGAGGATGAGGAAAAAGTCAATATGCTAAATGATTTTTTTCAACCGTATTTACACAAGAAAATCGCTTGACAGAAAACATGATTAGTGATAACAAAAATTCTCCATTAAATGTCACTTGCTTAACCCAGCAGGAAGTATGGCGGCGTCTAAAAATCACTAAAGTTGACAAATCCCCGGGCCCGGATGGGATACACCCGTGAGTACTGCAGGAATTAAGTAACGTCATAGATAGACCATTATTTTTAATCTTTAAAGTTTCCATAATAACAGGGTCTGTACCACAGGACTGGCGTATAGCAAATGTGGTGCCAATATTCAAAAAGGGGACAAAAACTGAACTTGGAAATTATAGGCCAGTAAGCTTAACCTCTACTGTGGGTAAAATCCTGGAGGGTTTCCTAAGAGATGCTATAATAGAGTATCTGAAGAAGAATAACCTCATGACCCAATATCAACATGGGTTTACGAGGGACCGTTCCTGTCAAACTAATCTGATCAGTTTTTATGAGGAGGCAAGTTCAGGACTGGACCAAGGAAATGCAGTGGATGTTGTGTATATGGACTTTTCAAAAGCTTTTGATACGGTTCCACACAAAAGGTTGATACATAAAATGAGAACAATGGGGATAGGGGAAAATATATGTATGTGGGTTAAGAATTGGCTGAGTGATAGGAAACAAAGGGTGGTTATTAATGGAAAACACTCAGACTGGGTCTCAGTTAACAGTGGGGTACCACAGGGGTCAGTATTGGGCCCCTTTCTTTTTAACATATTTATTAATGACCTTGTAGGGGGCATACAGAGTAATATTTCAATATTTGCAGATGACACTAAACTCTGCAGGGTAATCAATACAGAGGAGGACAATTTTATATTACAGGAGGATCTATGTAAACTCGAAGCTTGGGCTGATAAATGGCAAATGAGCTTTAATGGGGATAAATGTAAGGTAATGCACTTGGGCAGAGGAAATAAAATGTATAATTATATGCTTAATTGTATAACACTGGGCAAAACTGTAACTGAAAAAGACCTGGGTGTATTGGTGGATGACAAGCTCACGTTTGGTGGCCAGTGTCAGGCAGCTGCTGCAAAGGCAAATAAAATAATGGGATGCATTAAAAGAGGCATAGATGCTCATGAGGAGAACATAATTTTACCTCTATACAAGTCACTAGTGGGACCACACTTAGAATACTGTGTACAGTTCTGGTCTACGATGTATAAGAAAGACATAGCTGAACTAGAGAGTAGAGTTGAGCCACCCCCGTTGTTAGGAGGGCTGTTGCAGACAACTTTATTAAAATGGAACGCAACCGACCCCGGGGTCCGCGATGCAGCCTGGTGGACTGCTGCCGAACACCTCCCGGGTGGAAAGGGAAGTAACCAACTAAAATGGTAACCCGTCCGTGTTTACTGCACACAGAACTGGGTTAATCAGTACGCTCTATCTCCGTTAACTGCACGGAGGGAGAGTGACCGGCGACGCACCTAACAACAATCTTAGCCCTTCGTGATAAATCACACGGAAGGGTAAGACGGTTCGCACAATCTCCAAGAACCGCAGGGAGACGTGCGACCCTGGGAGAAGCAGTAGCCCTGTCTTTGATACAGGCGCTACGCTATGGGGAATGGCGCTAAAGCGGTTCACACAGTCTCCAAGAACCACAGGGAGACGTGTGACCGGACTAGGAGCAGTAGCCCTGTCTTCGATACAGGAGCTATGCTATAGGAGAAGGCGCTAGTATGTGGGTGTGATACCCGCCGGGTATTCATGCACTCAGCCGGTGAGCTACCGGACTGAGCAGACCCGCTCTATATGGCTCAAGCTACCTGCCTGCATAAAGCTATGGCTCTAGAGGAGCCCAAGAGTTTCAGCGTGCACACCACAAACAACCAGCTCAAAAGATCTGAGCGTGTCGCCATGTTTGTGGGCGGGCCTTTTAAAGACTAAGCCCTGCCCAACGATGCGCCATTGGTGACGTTACCCGTGAACCAATCAGGCGGTGCCAGGTCACCGGGTCAGGTGGGTGCCAAACCACCAATCATGATTCGCCAGGTCACGGACATGCTCAGTGCGGCAAACTCTGGACTTAGACTCCGCAAGCCCTGTCTCCCTCTGCAAACCAGGCTTAACATTGTTAGGCACAACTACCAGGGAGATAAACAGTGTTCGCGGACCAGCTAGGCGTTGGGGCTGATGATGATGCTGAGCAGTATCAGCCCTGGCTGGACTGAAATGGGAGACTACAGAAGGTCCTGGACCCATTTCGAATCCAGCACCAGACTGACACCTAACACCTGTAGTGTTTGAGTTCGGTTCGGTTCATTGAACACTGTTAAAACCAATGGCAGGCAAACAAAAACACATAGAAAACACCTTCAAAGGTGGCCAAAAGCTTACAAACTGCTCAGAAGACATAACTAACACATGGAAAAGTGACAAGTACTTATAGTCATGCGAAAAGAAAAGAGGTGGAGGAGTAAAAGGAGGGGGAGACACAGATATAGGCATGTCATGCCCTTCTAAAATCAAGAAAAGCTGGAGTAAAAATCTAAAATCAGCCTACCAACACCCAGACGTTGTGACAAGAAAATTAAAAAAAGAAATAACTTTAGGTAGAATGGTGGTTCCGTTCAGAACACTTTCCTTACAAGACGTAGTGGTATCCCCGTTGTGAACTGTGCCAAAAACGGAACCCAATACATTCGGACTAATCCACCATTTGTCATATCCAAACGGCAGGTCAGTAAACGACAACATTGATGCGGGACCAAAAAAGTGCAAAGCTGACACGGCCATTCCGTTCCTGCCTGTGCAACCTCCGTGTCGCCGGGTTTGTGCCAGAGCTGCGGTGAACCTTGACGGCCAGCCCCCCTCTCCCAATACTGGTGCCTGTCCGCTGGTGGGTTGAGCGAGCCCCCCTGTGGTGGAGGCAGGTCTAAGCTTTGGCGGTCCACAGCAAGGCGTCCTACCGCCAGTCCCAGCCCTTGTGCCTTGGGGTGCCTCCCTGATGCTCTTCACTAAGTATCCCGTGGTCCCGAAGCATTTCCTTTGAAAAAATTACGTGTCCAAACTACATGTGGTGTAGCTTGCTTAACAGGTGGGATAATCCGCTGACTAGCAGACACTGCTACTAGGCCCAAAGTATTGCCTGGGCTAGATGCAGTCAAAAATTTGTAATTACTCTCGTTGGATGCTGAGAAAGCATTCCATAGAGTCTCCTGGCACGCCATATATTATTCTCTTAAAAAGATCGGGGTAGGGGTCTAGGGGACCCTTTTATAGCCAAAATCATGGCCCTGTATCGCAATCCGTCAGCTAGGCTGAAGATAAATGGAACATTTTAATCACCTTTCATAATCACCAATGAGACAAGGCAGGGATGTCCTCTGTCCCCTCTCTTATACATCCTAGTGATGGAGCACCTGCTCTCATCAATTCGCCATAACCCCAATATTAGGTGGATTGAGGTGGGAGGCACCGAGTACAAGTGCTCTGCATTTGCTGATGATGTCCTAGTATATATCACTCAATCACATATATCCATCCCTGCTGTTATGGCTGAAATAGATCACTTTGTTACATGGTCAAATTTTAAAATCAATGCAGAGAAGTCTGAGGCCCTCGATGTCTCCCTCCCCAAATCCATACAGGATTCCATCCAGTCCAACTTTCCCTTGGCCTGGCCCTCCCAGGGTATCAAATACTTAGGAATTCATATTCATAGAGACCTCTCCTGTCTATTTTATCTTAATTTTGGGCCCTTTATTGAACAACTCCATAAAGATCTTACTTCTTGGACGGTGAAGGATTTTTCCTGGTTCTGCAGAATAAGTATACTAAAAATGAACATCCTACCTAAACTGTTAAACCTCTTCGAAACCATTCCCGTGGTAATTCCCTCAAATTTTTGGAAAAGACTACGCAGTAGCTTTTAGTCTCCCCAGGATGACACAGGTGGGGCAGATGGTGGTTGTCCCGGCCCGCTAGGCCGCATTGTAGCACAGTGAGCTTCGCACTGCAATTTATGCTTCATATCCATGTGACGGTTCATGCATGAAGTGCTCAAACTATGGATTTTTTGGCCTCTACTTAGGATTTGGTGACAAATGTTACAGATAACACGAGTTGGGTCATCCTTAGCGATCGGAAAAAATGCACAGGCTATGCAAGGTTTAGAGCCCATGCTACTCTGTAATAGCAATACTATCAAATGATTGGCTGGGTTACATGCAGAGCGTCTGGGTTTGGTTGGGGGTCCCCACAGTCTGCCTAGGCTAGATGCAGTTAAAAATTCTCATTAGATACACAGTCGGTGCAGTTTGCTTCGCAGCTGGGCTAATACGCCCAAAGTATTGATAGACTCTATACTAAATAAGGAAGGATTCACTGACTGTGGTGGCCCCTCCGTGGGCCGTGGCGATTGGTGGAGATTTGGTGGATGATTATAGGAGAAAGCTCCTTAATAGAGAAAGTTGGTGGATTTATACTTTAAATACGCGTGTACCAGCGGGATTAAACATCAGACATGATTTGATGTATCATTATGAGTGATCATTTATAGATTATTATTATATATGTTCCTTTTTTCTTCTTTTCTTTTTCTTTTTGATGATTTACATTTATATGCATTGTTTCTATGCTATACGATTTTAACATGGTATGTGTGTTTAAATTTCTGATTAACTCAGCCTTGAACAGGTGCATAGCAGGATATGACATATAAATACCACTTCCTTGCTGTTTTTTTGCTATGCAATGATTAAGAACTCATATATATATTGTGCAGAAAGAAGGGTGAAAGTCCGCCCAGGCGGGAGGAAATTGGAGTTTCATAACACATATTTGAACTGGAGAGGTATTAGAGGCCAGCAATGGCCTCAGGTACTAATGGAGGTAATCAAGGTAGGGAGAGAGGCAAGAGGTCCGGTCATCTTAGTTATACAGGCGGGGGGAAACAATATAGCTTATCACAAGAGCACATAACTAATGGCAATAATGAAACTAGACACTGAGCGCTTCAGAGAATTTTTCACAAAACTAACTATAGTATGGTCAGAGATTGTGCCGAGAGCGGTATAGCAAGGTGCGTGAGACATCACGGCCATCGAACGGACAAGGCAGGTAATAAATATTTGGATGGCAAAATTTATAAGAGACAGAGGCTGTGTAGTGATACGACACCGACAACTGGAAAGAGATAAAGCAGGCCTCATACGGCCCGACGGTGTTCACTTAATGGATATTGGACTGGACATATTCCTGTCAGGACTCCAGGACGGAGTGGAACAAGCGTTAAGAGTGATGGATGGGGGTCGGAGTCCGGCATACGAGTAAGCAGGAACCTCCGTGGCCTGGAAATAGAAAGGACATGTTAGAGAGTTACACTTGTTGGCCAACTTGCCGTTGTGGAAACTGGAGACACAGGGCATGCTGTGTGGCACCCCAGGGGTCTGGTTTTCCACAGTAATGTAATGTTATGTCTGAGAGCAGGTGGGAGGTCCTTTGGTCAGGGATCCTGTGCATGCCACACCTCCTGCCCAGTCTTGGGAGGGGAAGAACTTCCCCTGTATAAACCCTGGGCTGAGGCAGGGTTAGTCAGTCAAGGAGAGTAGAGACAAGAAACAGCAGAAGCAATACTACTACGAGTCAGGGGCTGGCAGCTGCAGAGCTCGCCCTGACTGAGAAGCTTTCTTACTGGACCCGGCGTCCGAGGCTGTGGGGACTAACTCTTACCCAGCAGCAGAAGCCGACCGGCAGGGGATTTCAGGTCCTCAGGCCCAGAAACCCGAAGGCACGGTCACACGCGTGGGACCAGCACCGCCATCGTGGAGCGGAAGCCATTAGAAGGCCCCGAGTCACCGGCCATACGGGTGAGCACCACACGGTACACTCAGGGACGTGGGCTACTTATATCCGCTTCTAGCAAGGTAGCCAGAAGAGTACAGTCAGTTTGGGAGGCCTACAACTCCGCCTGGCCAGGGGAGATCCCATCTGCTCAAGGACTGACCAGGCCCTGTTCACTAGCAAGTACTCCGGGAGGGTCTATCGTTGTTACCAGTAAAGACCCTGAATTACACCGCACCGTCTCTGAGTGGTTCCTGCTACCCCCATCATCCACATCTGCTGCCCTGAGGCCATACCCCTCCCGTTGGGGGTTATACCATCTACGCTGCACCATCCATCCACCGGCCTCAGCGGACTGTCCTGCAGCGGCAGCTCCATAGCTGCATTCAACGGGTGGCGTAGTCGTCCTCCATCTACCGCTGTTACATCGCTGCTCAGTTTGACTCCCTGGGCACGGACCGGGTCACCGCCACGAGACTACAACCCTCAAGAGATCCGGCTCCGGGTAAGCTCCCGCGTGCGCAACGCAGCGCGACACAGGCCCAGGGGCGCGTCAACTTTGGCGTAGTCGGCAGGATTTCGTGCCCGCAACCACCGGGTACTGCGTGCCTGAAAAAGAGACTTTTCAAACTTACCTGTGGTGAAGATTCCCGCCATCCGGCGCCATCTTCAGCCTTCTTCCCGCCATCGGTGAAGTTTCCCGCCATCCGGCGCCATCTTCTGCCTTCTTCCCGCCATCCGTGGAGTTTTCCCGCCATTGGACGCCATCTTGAGGACGCCGCGCGGGAAGAAGAGGGGCGTGGACTCCGAAAGCGCGCGAGAACTGAAGCCCCGCCTCACGTCCGGACGTTGCGTAAGGTCCTGGAAGGAGCCCAGCAGACGCCGACGTCACAGTAGCGCGACGGAAGGTCCTCAACCCTGACGATCCACTGCGGAGCCGCGGCCTACGGAACAGGATCATCGCAAGGTAGGCCACGGTCCACTAGGGGGGAGGAAGATGTCGGATACGGAGGAGAGCTTCACTGCCTCAACCCCCGCCAGCGCTACCGCTGCTGCAGTTATGCCCTTCACCATGCCCTATATCCCGGGAGCAGCTTGGCTACCCCAGTACTCAGGGGAGTCACATACCCTGCATGACTTTAGAGAAAAGCTGGATAGCCTCTTCCAGGTGTACCCCCTCACAGAAGAGCAAAAAGTGAGCATCCTGGTGGCCCAACTAACCGGGGCAGCCAAAAGGGAAGTAAAATCCTGGCCACCTGGGAGGAAGACTGTCGCAGGGATACTAACCCGGCTGAAGGACACCTTTGATACCCGCACCTCAGCCGAGATTAAGCTTAGATTCTACGGGTGCAAGCAGCGAGCGCATGAGATTATAAGGGACTATGCACTAAACCTACAAGAGGCCCTGAGGGCCATTAAGCAGACCGACCCTGATGGAGTGGGAAACGAGGACAGGCTGTTGACCGAACAGTTTATAGAGGGACTGTATTGTAATACCCACCGAACCCAGTTGCGGGCAATGGCCTTACAGGATCCCCATCTGGGCTTTGCACAGTTCAAGGACAGAGCCATCCGGGTGCTCCGAGAACCGGCACCGGGTGGCGTTGTGACCCACAAGCGCCCTGCTATCACTTACCACCAGGAGGCGGCGCCCTTGTCGGCAGGGCCTGTGGGAGCTGATGCGCAGGCTTTGGACAATGACCCGGCTCCAGACCTACACCATCAGGTCCAAGAGCTAGCTAAGAGCGTTGCTGCGCTAACCCGAACTGTGCAGTCTTTACAGGCTTCCACCCCAGGGAAGATCCAGCTGGCATCCGGACCGGAGGACATCCCGTGGCGTCGACCAAGGAGGACCCCACCGGCCAGAGGGAGACCCAGTGACCGATACAGCGAGGACGGACGACCCATCTGCCGCCGCTGCAATCAACCTGGACATATGGTAAGGTACTGTTCTTTAAACGGGCACAACCTGGGGTAGAGGGCCAACCCCCAGGAAAAAGATCACCAGGCCCATCGAACTGGCGCGACAGATATGTGGGAGGACGTCCAGTCTTGCCTGTGGTACTGGATGGCATTCCCATGAGTGCCCTACTGGACACCGGGTCACAGGTCACCACCATCCCGTACGTGCTCTTTAAGCAGTACTGGAATGACTCGGATATTACCCGCTACCCTGACGACGACTTGAGTATCATCACCAGCAATGGCCAGCCCGTGCCACAGATCGGATTTAAAGAGGTGACCATCAAAATCGGTAGAGTCGAACTGGCAGCACAGGGACTGATCATTGTAGATATTGACAAACATGAGAGTCACCCAAAAATAACTCTAGGAACTAATGTAATTGAAAATTGTCTTGCAGAGGTGATTTTCCTTTTACAGCAGGTTGCCAAGAACGCCAGCTCCGGCGAGCAGCGGGTGCTCCAGAAAGAGATCCGGGCACTGATGCGACGGCAACAGGTGGAACTCTCCGGCGGTGAGATTGGTAGCGTAAGAATGTGTGACCCTTTTCCTATTGCCATGCCCCCAAAAAGTGAAATGATGATTTGGTGCCGGGCAGCTATTGGTCTGAGAGGTAGAGATTACCAGGCAATGGTAGAACCAGTTTACTCGGACAGTAGGCCCACCATTTTGACAGCACGGGGGGTGGTTGATGTACGCCATGGGAGGGTGCCCGTTCGCATAATAAATATCGGGGAGAGGGAAGTGTACCTGCCCCGGTATGCCACGCTAGCCAAATTATATACCATTAACCAAAATTCTATACAATCTGTGGAACCCTTGCCTCCATCTCACCCGGAGGAAGGTAACGGCTCTAAGAAAAACATGGAGGACTGGTGTCAGCAACTACATCTGGGTACTGACTCCACTCCCGCCCACCAGAAACAAGGAGTCTATCGGGTGGTTCAGGAGTACGAGAGAGTGTTCAGTAAACACCCGTTAGACTTCGGGCGAGTCAAGGGGGTAGAACACCACATCCCCACGGGAGACCATCCTCCTATAAAAGAGAGGTATCGACCCGTACCCCCTGCCCACTACCAACACGCCAAGGGGATGCTTAGAGACATGAAGGAGGCTGGGGTGATCAGGGATAGCTGTAGCCCCTGGGCAGCTCCACTAGTCTTAGTCCGAAAGAAAGACAACACCATGAGGATGTGTGTAGATTACCGGAAAATCAATCGTATCACACACAAGGATGCGTACCCCTTACCAAGGATAGAGGAGTCATTGGCTGCTTTAAGATCTGCTAACTTCTTCTCTACCTTGGATCTCACTAGCGGGTACTGGCAGGTTCCTGTAGCAGAGGCGGACCGGGAGAAGACCGCATTCACCACCCCGATGGGACTTAGCGAGTTCACCTGTATGCCGTTCGGACTCTGCAACGCACCGGGAACCTTCCAACGACTAATGGAGTGTTGTCTGGGCCACAGAAACTTCGAGACGGTCCTGTTGTACCTCGACGATGTCATCGTATATTCCAAGACGTATGAGGACCACCTGAAACACCTGGTGGAAGTGTTCGAAGCTCTGGCAAGTTACGGCCTAAAGGTGAAACCCTCCAAGTGTCACCTCCTGAAACCAAAGGTGCAGTACCTGGGACACGTGGTGAGCGCTGACGGAGTGGCTCCCGACCCTGATAAGATCACCGCAATTAAGGAATGGCCAAGCCCCTCCAGCGTAAAAGAAGTGCGGCAGTTCCTCGGGTTGGTAGGCTACTACCGAAGGTTTATTCCCGGTTTCACCAAAAAGGCAGCACCTATGCAGGACCTCCTGATAGGCCAGTCCCGGAAGGCCAAGAACCAGAAGCCGCCCTTCAAATGGGAGGAGCTGGAAGAAGAGTCCTTCCGCCAGCTGAAGATGGCCCTCACGGGGGACGAAATCCTGGCGTACCCGGATTATAGCCAGCCCTTTATCCTCTACACCGACGCCAGTAACATCGGGCTAGGAGCCGTACTGTCCCAGATCCAGCAGGGGAAGGAACGAGTAATTGCCTACGCCAGCCGAAAACTGCGACCCACCGAAAGGAACCCCGAGAATTACAGCTCATTTAAGTTAGAGTTCCTGGCCGTAGTATGGGCAGTCACCGAGCGCTTTAAGCATTACCTCGCTTCTTCCCGGTTCACCGTGTACACGGATAACAACCCGTTGACACACCTGGACACGGCAAGACTCGGTGCCCTGGAGCAGAGGTGGATGGCCCGTCTGTCCAACTACGAGTTCACAATCAAATACCGGGCAGGACGCTCCAATACCAACGCGGACGCCCTGTCCAGGATGCCCAACCTGCCGGACGGAGGAGAAGATCCGGAGGGACTGGAAGAAGTTGAACTCCCTGCATTCCACCGTCTTGGGACTATCCAGTATTCCCACCGGGTAAGGAGTAAGCAGGCTGCTACGTTGAACCCCTTACCCCACTACAACTGGGCGGAAACGCAAGACAGCGACCCTGCCGTCCGACTGGTGAAGGAGATGCTGACTCGGCCGGAGGCTCGCCTTGAACCAGACGCTCCGGAGGAAGCCAAACAACTATGGGCAGAGAAGAGTCGACTGTTCCTTTACAAAGGGAAGTTGTGCCGCAGAATGGTTAATTCCCGGACGCATGAATTACTCTGGCAAGTAGTGGTGCCACGAAGAGACGCAGCCATGGTGATGGAGGCATACCACGACGGAGCTGGACACTTCGGGTGGAAGAAGCTGGAGTTCCTGCTGCGCGAGCGGTTCCACTGGGTAGGCATGAGGGGAACCATCGAGAAGTGGTGCAGAGACTGTGGCCCGTGCAACCTGAGAAGGAAGGACCGTGCCAGCCAGAAGACTCCCCTGCTGTCCATCGTCACCCGGCAACCGTTGGAACTGGTAGCCTTGGATCATGTAAAACTGACCCCAAGCAGAAGTGGCTACGTCTACGCGTTAACCATCGTGGATCATTACTCCCGGTTTCTGGTTGTCGTCCCCGTCAAGGACTTAACGGCTCAAACAGCAGCTAGAGCCTTCCAGCAGCACTTTTGCCGTCCACACGGGTACCTGGACCAAGTGCTGACGGACCAGGGACCTGCCTTTGAAGCGGAGGTCTTCCAGGAATTCTGCAATCTGTATGGCTGCCGGAAGATAAGGACGACACCCTACCATCCGCAAACTAATGGACTTTGTGAGAAAATTAACCAGGTGGTAATGGATCTTCTAAAAACGTTGCCCCTGGAAGAACGCAGTCTGTGGCCTGAGAAGTTGCCCGATCTGGTGGACCTATACAACCACATCCCGGTAGGTTCCACCAACTGTACCCCGGCTTACCTAATGAGGGCAAGACCTGGTAAGTTACCTGTTGACCTGGAAATGGGAGTCCTGACACCCGAGGACACTTCACCAGAAACAGACTGGGACACAGAGAGGCAGCAGCAGTACCGGAGAGTACAGGAGAGCGTGGAGCGAAGTCTCTGTCAGGCTAGGGAAAGACAAGAGAAAACTTACAACCAGTATGCTCCCGCTGTTCCCCTGGTACCCGGAGAGCAGGTCTTGAAGAGGAAGAGACGGCTCCACAAGTTGGATGACCAGTGGGAGAAGGACCCGTACACCGTACTGCCCTCAAGCCACGAGAACCCGAAGGTTTGTACCATCAGTAAAGACGGAGGGGAAACCACAGCCATTGTATCCCGGGACCACCTGAAGAAGTGTCCCGAACAACTGAGGAACCCTGAAGAGGAACAAGAAGACCATCGACCCATAGAGGAAAGGGAAGATATGGTTAGTACTGTGCTCGGGGACTTCCCTCGGTCTTGGACTCAAGTCAATGGTGCAGTTGTGGTACCCGTACTCACCTTCCTCCAACCAGCATCCCAAGCACCTACGGAGCAACAGGTAGAGCTGGAAGAACAGCCGGTCCAGGAGGCAGAAGACTCCACACAAGCAGAACAGGAGGATCAACCCTCTGCTTATAGTGAGCCTGCCGTACCCCTAGTGAGACAAAGAGCCGGTAGACAGCTGCCCAGTTTACCCTTGACAGCTCCTACACCCTGTAGTTCAGGGCCAGACAGTCAGCTCCGTAGGTCCACTAGGGCCACTAGAGGCCAGTTACCCGCACGCTGGAGGATTTGAAGTGTATAAATTGTTTTATTTATGTTTATCTGTGTATTGTTGCTTGTGTATAATTTTGTGTTTCCAGTTATTTTTAGGAATCCTTGGTGGATTTACCGGGAATCCTTGTACATAATTGGAGCGTAACCCAGGATGGACTAGAGACTGTTAAGGACTCGGGGTAGGACAGACCCCTACCTGGTTACGTCTCCCTGTTTTGGTGAAATGGACACCTTGCTTTCTTCAAAGACTACACCCGGTTACGGACATGCCGTGACCACCTTTATGTGTTTCTTCTTATTGTACTATTATTGTTGTTATATCTTGTTATGTTTTTCTAAAATATGTTTAGTCCCGGAGTACTAAATTTCACTAGGGGGGAATGTGGCACCCCAGGGGTCTGGTTTTCCACAGTAATGTAATGTTATGTCTGAGAGCAGGTGGGAGGTCCTTTGGTCAGGGATCCTGTGCATGCCACACCTCCTGCCCAGTCTTGGGAGGGGAAGAACTTCCCCTGTATAAACCCTGGGCTGAGGCAGGGTTAGTCAGTCAAGGAGAGTAGAGACAAGAAACAGCAGAAGCAATACTACTACGAGTCAGGGGCTGGCAGCTGCAGAGCTCGCCCTGACTGAGAAGCTTTCTTACCGGACCCGGCGTCCGAGGCTGTGGGGACTAACTCTTACCCAGCAGCAGAAGCCGACCGGCAGGGGATTTCAGGTCCTCAGGCCCAGAAACCCGAAGGCACGGTCACACGCGTGGGACCAGCACCGCCATCGTGGAGCGGAAGCCATTAGAAGGCCCCGAGTCACCTGCCATACGGGTGAGCACCACACGGTACACTCAGGGACGTGGGCTACTTATATCCGCTTCTAGCAAGGTAGCCAGAAGAGTACAGTCAGTTTGGGAGGCCTACAACTCCGCCTGGCCAGGGGAGATCCCATCTGCTCAAGGACTGACCAGGCCCCGTTCACTAGCAAGTACTCCGGGAGGGTCTATCGTTGTTACCAGTAAAGACCCTGAATTACACCGCACCGTCTCTGAGTGGTTCCTGCTACCCCCATCATCCACATCTGCTGCCCTGAAGCCATACCCCTCCCGTTGGGGGTTATACCATCTACGCTGCACCATCCATCCACCGGCCTCAGCGGACTGTCCTGCAGCGGCAGCTCCATAGCTGCATTCAACGGGTGGCGTAGTCGTCCTCCATCTACCGCTGTTACATCGCCGCTCAGTTTGACTCCCTGGGCACGGACCGGGTCACCGCCACGAGACTACAACCCTCAAGAGATCCGGCTCCGGGTAAGCTCCCGCGTGCGCAACGCAGCGCGACACAGGCCCAGGGGCGCGTCAGCTGCAACAAGCTGAATTATTTTAGAAATAAAATGCATTTCTAATGGAATGAGTATAAACAGTTAATAAAGCTGTGACCAATCCTCACCCATCCAGTTGTAAGAGTTACATGATTGTATTGTCAATGAAAGGGGGGCGTTAGGGGGCTGAGCGTCTGGGTTTGGTTAGGGGTCCCCACAGTCTGCCTAGGCTAGATGCATTTAAAAATCATTATTAGATATACAGGCGGTGCAGCTTGCTTCGCAGCTGGGTTACTACGCTTACTAGCAGACACTAAAGCTTTGGAGCAGAACTCTGAGTAAACAGCTCTTCAGACTCAACCATCTGTGTTACCCCAAGCCATAGTGTATGTATTTTCTTACAGGAAAAAGGGGGGGGGACCCAACCCACCTCTAATTGACGATGGCAACGTCATGTAAAACAAAGCAAGGGGACTCTAAAAAGAGTCTCCATTTTTTCCAAAAATTTGTGGCACAGACACCACTTAAGTGGCATCAATTGCCCCAGAGTTGCTTAAAACGGTTGGTTAGAATGAGTACCACACACTGCTACTATGCCCAAAATTATTTTCCAGACAAGATGCAGCTAAAAATTATTAGTAATTTGCAAGCTGGTGGAGCTTAGTATAGATGGCATAATAGAATGAGTACCGCACACTGCTAAAGGCCCAAAATTATTTTCCAGACAAGATGCAGCTAAAAATTATTAGTAATTTGCAAGCTGGTGGAGCTTAGTATAGATGGCATAATATAATGAGTACCGCACACTGCTACAGGCCCAAAATTATTTTCCAGACGAGATGCAGCTAAAAATTATTAGTAATTTGAAAGCTTAAAACGGCTGGTGAGGTGATTTTACGAAATCCTCAAGCTTTTACTCTCCCCAGGATGACACAGGGGTAGAAAGTCCTTGCAGATCCATGATTTGTTCATCTTTATGAACGTGAGTCTGTCTACATTCTCAGTGGACAGCCGCGTGCGCTTATCTGTCAGCACACCACCAGCAGCGCTGAACACACGTTCAGAGAGAACGCTGGCTGCGGGGCATGACAAGATCAGCAAGGTGTAAGTGGCGAGCTCTGGCCATTTATCCAGATTGGAAGCCCAAAAAGAGCAAGGGTTCAGTGACACAGTCATGGCTTCGATGTTTACTTGGAGATACTCTTGTACCATCGTCTCTAGGCGTTGACTATGTGTCAGACTTCTTGTCTCCTGTGGCCTTGCAAAGGATGGGCTAAAAAAGCTGTGAAATGATTCCGCAAAATTGCTGTTACCAGCAGATACTGTGTTTCTGTTACGGTTTGAGTGCTGAACACTCGACAGTCCCACGGTTGGCAAGTTAGAACTGTGAGATTCACTACATGCACCACTGGTGTTTTGTGGAAAAGCACATGTAAGATTCTGCAACAGTCTCTGCTGATACTCCTGCATGCGTGAATCCTTTTCTACAGCAGGGATTATTTCGGCAAATTTACTTTTGTACCGGGGATCTAAGAGTGTGGCAACCCAGTAGTCAGGATTATTTCGAATTCTGACAATTCGAGGGTCATGTTGCAGGTAGTGCAGCAAGAAGGCACTCATGTGTCTTGCGCATCCAGGAGCACCAAGTCCCTGTTGTGTTGGTGGCGAGGTAACAATCATGCTTCCTTCCTCTGCCCTCTCCCCCCAACCTCGCACAACAGAAATGTGATCAAGGTCTCAATCATCTGATGAGTCTTCCATCAGTTCGTCCTACACTTCTTCCTCGGCTCCTGCACCTTCCTCACTAGTTTGGCTGCTACCATGCACCCTGGTAAATCCATCTCCCCCACACTCACATGCCTGCCGCCTTGGTGCTGCCGACCGTCTGGATCTTGCAGATGTTAGCCCTTCTGCATACAACTCCTCCTCCTCTACTTCCTCCACCTCCTCTTGTCGCACCACCTGACTCCGAATACTGTTTAACATGTGCTCCAGCATGTAAATCACCGGAATAGTCATGCTGATACTGGCATCGTCAGCACTAAACATCTTCGTCGCCATTTCAAAACTACAGAAGGGTGCATAGGTCACTGATCTGAGACTACTCCTCCAGCGTGATTTGCCCCACCTCTGCATCCCATTGACCCAGGCTATACGTCAGAACGTATTGCACTAGGGCTTGTCGGTGCTGCCACAGTCGCTGCAATATGTGCAGAGTTGAATTTCACCGGGTAGGTACATCGCATTTTAGCCGGTGAAGTGGCAGGCCCAACGACTTCTGTAGAGATGTAAGTCACTGAGCTGCGGGATGCGAACGGCGGAAGTGAGCACACAGTGACCGTGCCCTCTGCAGAAGGCCATCTAGTCCGGGATAGTGGGCTAAAAATTGCTGGATAACCAGGTTCAACACGTGAGCCATACAAGGCACATGTGTGACATTGCCCCGGCGAAGGGCCGCACCCAGGTTTGCAGCATTGTTGCACACGGCCTTCCCTGGTTTCAGGTCCAGTGGAGACAACCATTCATGAAACTGGTTCTCCAGAGCGGACCACAACTCCTCAGCTGTGTGACTCACATTTCCCAGACATTTCAAAGTAAAAACCGTCTGATGACGTTGAGTCCTGCTGCCAGCATAGTAAGGAGGTGTGCAAGATCCCTTCTGCGCAGTTAGAAAGCGTGTGGCATGACCAGACAGACTTTGGATGCAGGTGGAGGACCGAGAGGAGGTTGAGGAGGCAGAAGCAGTGGAGGAACTTCGAGATAAAGAGGATTGCCGCACAACTCGTGGGGACGGCAAAACTTGGACAGCAGCCCCTTGTCCTGCTGTCACCATAGTTACTCAGTGCCCAGTCAGCGACATGTAACGCCCCTGTCCATGCCTACTCGTCCAAGTGTCTGTGGTGAAATGCACCCTGTCACACACAGAGTTTCTCAAAGAAGCAGTGATATTGTGTGCGACATGCTGGTGGAGCGCAGGCACACCTTTCTTTGAGAAGTAGTGCCGACTGGGCATCTGGAACTGGGGCACTGCGACGGACATAAGGTCTCAAAAATCCTCTGTGTCCACCAGGTGGAAAGGCAGCATTTCTGTATCCAAGAGCTTGGAGATGGTGAAAATTCAACCTCTTAGCTTTCTCATGGCTAGGAGGAAATGGTCTTTTACTTGTCCACATCTGAGGGACCGAGTGTTGGCTGTTGTGCTTAGACGGGGTTGAGAAGGGTGTCCCCGGCAACTGCCGGTTTGTGAGGAAGATGCAGGCGGACATGTTAGGTTGCCTTGATCCAAAGGTGGTGCTCTCGATGTCGGAGAGCGCTCAACACCAGCTGGTGTTTCCACCTCCAAAGAAAATGATGACCTGCCAATCACGCTGGCTGTTGCGGGTAAAGAGGTGGCAGGTCTGTGTCCCAAAACAGGTGTATGGATTTTTTGGCCTCTACTTAGCTTTTGGTGACAAATGTTACAGATAACATGAGTTGGGTCATCCTTATCGATCTGAAAAAATGCCCAGGCTATGCAAGGCTCAGCACCCATGCGACCTGTAGAGCCGCCACGACTTGTGGTCAGAGGCAGAGTTCTGTTTGAGGATGCAGTTGTTGACGTGCTTCCAGTACTACTTCTCTGTCCAGGAAGGCGCAACCTGACCTCGTCGTCACTAGTGTTGAGCCACCCCCGTGTGTTCGCCGAACTGTTCATCGAACTGTTCGTCGAACACCTTCGAACACCGTTAAAACCAATGGCAGGCAAACAAAAACACATAGAAACACATAGAAAACACCTTCAAAGGTGTCCAAAAGCTGACAAACTGCTCAGAAGACACAACTAACACATGGAAAAGTGACAAGTACATATAGTCATGCGAAAAGAAAAGAGGTGGAGGAGTAAAAGGAGGGGGAGACACAGATATAGGCATGTCATGCCCTTCTAAAATCCAAAAAGTGAGAAGCCGAGACGTCCAGTCCGCTCCTGCCCGTGCCACCTCCGTGTCGCCGGGTTTGTGCCAGAGCCGTGGTGAACCCTGACGGCCAGCCCCCCTCTCCCAATACTGGTGCCTGTCCGCTGGTGGGTCGAGAGAGCCCCCCTGTGGTGGAGGCAGCTCTAAGCTTTTTAATTTAAATTGTCCCTCTAATTTGAATGAATACACTTTAAATCCATTTACAAGGATCTATTGGAGGGCAAGTCTCATGCCAGCAGCCGCGTAATTCCAGCTCCAGTAGCGTCCACTAAAGCTGCTGCAGTTAAAAAGCTTTTATAAGGATCGAGCTCGGCTGTCCACCGCAAGGCATCCTAGTGCCAGTCCCAGCCCCTATGCCTTGGGGTGCCTCCTGATGCTCTTCACTAAGTATCCCGTGGTCCCGAAGCATTTCCTTTGAAAAAATTAAGTGTCCAAACTACAGGTGGTGTAGCTTGCTTAACAGCCGGGATAATCCGCTGACTAGCAGACACTGCTACTAGGCACAAAGTATTTCCTGGGCTAGATGCAGTTAAAAATTTGTAAGTAGATACTCTCGTTGGATGCTGAGAAAGCATTCCATAGAGTCTCCTGGCACGCCATATATGATTCTCTTAAAAAGCTTGGGGTAGGGGTCTAGGGGACCCTTTTATAGCCAAAATTACGGCCCTGTATCACAATACGTCACCTAGGCTGAAGATAAATGGAACTGTAGCACCGAGGGCTCGGTTGCTACAGACGTATTGCACCTCACCCAGAGGTGTGATATCTCACTCTCAGATAAGGATGGAGTGTGGATCAGGACCCGACACCTGCATGCATTACACCACATTGCCGTGGGGCAGGGCGACCAATATGCCCCTGAGATGGGCACGACAGTCCCTGTCCCTGGCTGGAGTGGGGGGAGGGAACACTGAGGAAGGGGAACCCTGCAGTGCATGAGCAGGGAGGAAGCAGTTCCTGGGTGCATTGAGAAGGGAGTATAAAAGGTGGGCACCATCTTAGTTCAGTGCAGAGAAGTCTGAGCAGAAGTGGCAGGGAGCAGGAGAAGGCTCCAGGAACGAGGAATGAAGGGATCCCAGGGGTGCGGACGGGCGAGTCGCCACCGCACGCCTGAATCCACCTGCGTGGAGGGGTCAGGCCAAAGGGGGAGACCGGTCCCCGAACTAGTGGAGGCAGGAAACGACCCTCAGCTAGAAACCGGAGGCTCTGACATTTTATGTGGCGCAGCCCCTTGCTCCACCCGCTAGGAAGGCACCACATAGGGTCAGGGAAACTGGCGCCAAGTTTACCAAGAGGAGGCCCGAGGCAGCCGGACAGAAGTGTTGGTAAGAAAGGCCAGACAAAGGACACACAAAGGGGGTCCTGTGAAGCGCTCCAAAGTTATCTGGGAGTTGTCTGAGCCCCTCACCTGGTGAGCACAGTACGACGTGGGCAGCCGTTACCTGCAGACGTGGTCTGGATAATAAGAACTGTGAGTAAAGGCCCTGAACTGCATCACTGACTCCGTGTCGTTACTGCTGCTGCCCTGCACCATCACCCCCATCCTCCGCATACACTGCCCTGAGGCTATACTCCTCCCGTGGGGAGTTATGCTACGCTCTGCTGCACCCACAACACCAGCCTTAGCGGTCTGCCCTGTAGCGGCGGTTCACTCTGACCGCAATCCACGGGTGGCGTAGTCGGACATTTAAACATCAAAACCACATAAATAGTTCCGCCACTGGTTTGACCGCCCTGAGCCACGGAACCGGATCGCCGCCACGAAGACTACAACCACCAGCATCCACCAAAAAGGGTCCGGCTCCGGGTGTCCCAAGGCCCAGGGGGTGCGTCAGAACATTTTCATCACCTTTCACAATCACCAATGGGACAAGGCAGGGATGTCCTCTGTCCCCTCTCTTATACATCCTAGTGACGGAGCACCTGCTCTCATCAATTCGCCATAACCCCAATATTAGGTGGATTGAGGTGGGAGGCACCGAGTACAAGTGCTCTCTATTTGCTGATGATGTCCTAGTATATATCACTCAATCACATATATCCATCCCTGCTGTTATGGCTGAAATAGATCACTTTGTTACATGGTAAAATTTTAAAATCAATGCAGCGAAGTCTGAGGCCCTCGATGTCTCCCTCCCTAAATCCATATAGGATTCCATCCAGTCCAACTTTCCCTTTGCCTGGCCCTCACAGGGTATCAAATACTTAGGAATTCCTATTCATAGAGACCTCTCCCATCTATGTTATCTTAATTTTGGGCCCTTTATTGAACAATTCCATACAGACCACGGTTGGCAAGTTAGAACTGTAAGATTCACTACGTGAACCACTGGTGTTTTGTGGAAAAGCACATGTACACCGCGTTCCAAATTATTATGCAAAAAGTGTTTAGGAGTGATAAGGGAAGAATTTGTTTGTTTGTCAGTTAAACTCATTGATGGTGATGTGTGTCAGGGCTCTTTATATCACTGTAAGCAATTGCAGACACCTGTGCTAATTAGTTTGGCAGGTGTGTCCAATGAAAGGCAAGACTACTTAAGAAGGCTCTCTCACATTATTAAGCAGCCTACATTTTCTGCCAAAATGGGAAAGAAAAAGGATGTGTCGGCTGCTGAGAAGCAACAAATTGTGGAGTGTTTAGGTCAAGGCATGACTACAATCAACATTGTGCGATGATCAGGATGAAGTGTCTTGGCAATCAAGAAGTATGTAGCTGATTCACAGTACACACGTGTGCGTGCTGATAAGGGCAAATTGAGGACTCTTTCCTACAGGCAATTACGTCAGGTTGAAAGAGCAGCGGCAAAAAAGCCTTGTCATAGCAGCAGACAAGTTTTTGAAGCTGCTTGTGCCTCCAACGTCCCCCGAACAACAAGATGCAGGGTCCTTCAGAGGTTTGCAGCTGTGCATACGCCATCCTGTCGACCTCCTCTATCCACTTCACACAAGCAGAAACGGCTCCAGTGGGCCAAACATTACATGAAGACTGATTTCAAAACTGTTTTGTTCACGGATGAGTGCCGTGCAGCGCTCGATGGTCCAGATGAATGGAGTGGAGGATGGCTGGTTGATGGACACCCCACGCAAACACGGCTACAGCGCCAACAAGGAGGAGGTGGAGTAATGTTTTGGGCTGGAATCATGGGGAGAGAGATTGTCGGCCCCTTTAGGATCCCTGAAGGCGCTAAAGATGAACTCCATAATGTATGTGGATTTTCTCAAACAGCACTTCCTGCCATGGTTCAAGAAGAAGAACCGTGTATTTCACAGCAAGATCATTTTTCTGCATGATAATGCACCATCTCATGCTGCACATAAAACATCTGCATCTCTGGCTGATATGGGCATAAAAGGGGACAAACTTATGGTGTGACCCCCATGCTCCCCTGACCTCTACCCCATTCAGAACCTTTGGAGCATCATTAAAAGGAGTGTCTATGATGGCGGGAGGCAGTTCACATCTAAGCAACAGCTCTGGGAGGGTATTCTGTCCTCATGCAAAACAATTGAAGCAGAAACCATCCAAAACCTGACAAATTCAATGGACGAGAGAGTTCAGAAGCTCCTTTCGAACAAGGGGTCCTATGTGAAAATGTAACATCACCTAGAATAAAGTTTTGAGTTGAAAACTGTTTGATTTCAGTTTCTAACAACCTGCTAATGCTTATAATTTCAAAAATGACCATTTTTTTGGTCTTTATTAAAATGAAAAGGTTGATCGAAAAGTTTGGGGGATCTAAGAGTGTGGCAACCCAGTAGTCATGATTACTTCGAATTCTGACAATATGAGGGTCAAGCTGCAGGTAGTGCAGCAAGAAGGCACTTATGTGTCTTGCGCATCTCGGAGCCGCAAAATTATTTTCCGGGCTAGATGCAGCTAAAAATTATTTTTAATTTTAAATCTGGTGAAGCTTATTATAGATGGCCTAATAGGATCAGTGCTGCACACTGCTACAAAGCCCAAATTATTTTCCAGTCAAGATACAGATAAACATGATTAGTAATTTGAAAGCTTAAAACGGTTGGTAGGGTGATTTTAACCAATCATCAAGCTTTTACTCTCCCCAGGATGACACAGGGGTAGAAAAGTCGTTTCGGATCCATGATTTGTTCATCTTTATGAACGTGAGTCTGTCTACATTATCAGTGGAGAGCCGCGTGCGCTTATCTGTCAGCACACCACCAGCAGCGCTGAACACACGTTCAGACAGAACGCTGGCTGCGGGGCATGACAAGATCTCCAAGGCGTAAGTGGCTAGCTCCGGCCATTTATCCAGATTGGAAGCCCAAAAAGAGCAAGGGTCCAGTGACACAGTCGTGGCTTCAATGTTTACTTGGAGATACTCCTGTACCATCGTCTCTAGGCGTTGACTATGTGTCAGACTTCTTGTCTCCTGTGGCCTTGCAAAGGATGGGCTAAAAAAGTGGTGAAATGATTCCGCAAAATTGATGTTACCAGCAGATACTGTGGTTCTGTTACGGTTTGAGTGCTGAACACTTGACGGTCCCACGGTTGGCAAGTTGGAACTGTGAGATTCACTACGTGCACCACTGGTATTTTGTGGAAAAGCACATGTAAGATTCTGCAACAGTCTCTGCTGATACTCCTGCATGCGTGCATCCCTTTCTATGGCAGGAATAATTTCTGCAAATTTACTTTTGTACCGGGGATCTAACAGTGTGGCAACCCAGTAGTCAGGATTATTTCTAATTCTCACAATTCGAGGGTCATGTTGCAGGTAGTGCAGCAAGAAGGCACTCATGTGTGTTGCGCATCCAGGAGCACCAAGTCCCTGTTGTGTTGGTGGCGAGGTAACAATCATGCTTCCTTCCTCTGTCCTCTCCCCCCAACCTCGCACAACAGAAATGTGATCAAGGTCTCCCTCATCTGATGAGTCTTCCATCAGTTCGTCCTCCACTTCTTCCTGGGCTCCTGCACCTTCCTCACTAGTTTGGCTGCTACCATGCGCCCTGGTTAAACCATCTCCCCCACCCTCACATGCCTGCCGCCTTGGTGCTGCCGACCGTCTGGACTTGCAGATGTTAGCCCTTCCGCATACAACTCCTCCTCCTCTACTTCCTCCACCTCCTCTTGTGCCACCACCTGACTCCGAATTCTGTTTAACATGTGCTCCAGCATGTAAATCACCGGAATAGTCATGCTGATAATGGCATCGTCAGCACTAAACATCTTCGTCGCCATTTCAAAACTGTGCAGAAGGGTGCATAGGTCCCTGATCTGAGACCACTCCTCCAGCGTGATTTGCCCCACCTCTGAATCTCGTTGGCCCAGGCTATACGTCAGAACGTATTGCACCAGGGCTTGTCGGTGCTGCCACAGTCGCTGCAACATGTGCAGAGTTGAATTCCACTGGGTAGGCACATCGCATTTTAGCCGGTGAAGTGGCAGGCCCAACGACTTCTGTAGAGATGTAAGTCGCAGAGCTGTGGGATGCGAACGGCGGAAGTGAGCACACAGCGACCGTGCCCTCTGCAGAAGGCCATCTAGTCTGGGATAGTGGGCTAAAAATTGCTGGACAACCAGGTTCAACACGTGAGCCATACAAGGCACGTGTGTGACATTGCCCCGGCGAAGGGCCGCACCCAGGTTTGCAGCATTGTCGCACATGGCCTTCCCTGGTTTCAGGTCCAGTGGAGACAACCATTCATGAAATTGGTTCTCCAGAGCTGACCACAACTCCTCAGCTGTGTGACTCACATTTCCCAGACATTTCAATGTAAAAACCGCCTGATGACGTTGAGCCCTACTGCCAGCATAGTAAGGAGGTGTGCAGGATCCCTTCTGCGCAGTTAGAAAGCTTGTGGCATGACCAGACAGGGATTGGGTGCAGGTGGAAGACCGAGAGGAGGTTGAGGAGGCAGAAGCAGTGGAGGAAAAATGACATAAAGAGGATTGACGCACAACTCGTGGGGACGGCAAGACTTGGACAGCAGCCCCTTGTCCTGCTGTCACCATAGTTACCCAGTGCCCAGTCAGCGACATGTAACGCCCCTGTCCATGCTAACTCGTCCAAGTGTCTGTGGTGAAATGCACCCTGTCACACACAGAGTTTCTCAAAGAAGCGGTGATGTTGTGTGCGACATGCTGGTGGAGCGCAGGCACACCTTTCTTTGAGAAGTAGTGCCGACTGGGCATCTGGTACTGGGGCACTGCGACGGACATAAGGTCTCGAAAATCCTCTGTGTCCACCAGGCGGAAAGGCAGCATTTCTGTAGCCAAGAGCTTGCAGATGGTGAAATTCAACCTCTTAGCTTTCTCATGGCTAGGAGGAAATGGTCTTTTACTTGTCCACATCTGAGGGACCGAGGGCTGGCTATTGTGCTTAGACGGGGTTGATAAGGGTGTCCCCGGCAAACTGCCGGTCTGTGAGGAAGATGCAGGCGGACATGTTAGGTTGCCTTGATCCAAAGGTGGTGCTATCGATGTCGGACAGCGCTCAAGACCAGCTGGTGTTACCACCTCCAAAGAAAATGATGACCTGCCAATCACGCTGGCTGTTGCGGGTAAAGAGGTGGCAGGTCTGCGCCCCAAAACAGGTGTGACTGCTGTCCCCCCAGTCACAGAGGATGAAGAGGCCGCGGATGCACAAGATATGGCAGACGGTGGTTGGCCCGGCCGGCTAGACCGCATTGTAGCACACTGAGCTTCCCACTGCAACTTATGCTTCATGTCCATGTGCCGGTTCATGCATGAAGTACTCAAACTATGTATTTTTTGGCCTCTACTTAGCTTTTGCTGACAAATGTTACAGATAACACGAGTTGGGTCATCTTTATCGATCTGAAAAAATGCCCAGGCTATGCAAGGCTTAGCACCCATGCGACCTGAAGAGCCACCACGACTTGTGGTGAGAGGCAGAGTTGTGTTTGAGGATGCAGTTGTTGACGTGCTTCCAGTACTACGTCTCTGTCCAGGAAGGCGCAACCTGACCTCGTCGTCACTAGCATCTTCCTCCACCTCCTCTGCTGACCTCATCTCTTGGCTGACTGTGGGTTGACAGTAAGTGGGATCTCCGACCTCATCATCATCACCCTGTGCGTTATCACACCCGTCGTCCTCAGAGCCAACCTGTTCCTGCCCTGACAAAAAACTAAAGTTGTCGCTCCAATCAGGTATTTGAGTCTTATCATCGTCTTCCTCATTGTCTCCACCAACAGGAGTTACAGTTTGGGAATGAGGGTCTACATTATGGTCAGAACCTTCTGCGTCTGGTCCTGGATCCGACTCATAAAGATTCTGGGCATCAGTGCAGATCATTTCCTCGTCTGGATTCACAGAAGCGCTGGAGTCGACCTCTGATTCCCAGGCTATAGTATGAGTAAACAGCTCTGCAGACTCAACCATCTGTTCTACCTCATACTCAGACGGGCAGCTGGAGATTTGAGAGCTGTGAGGAAGCAAGTGCGATTTGGGTGACACTTTTGAGGACTGGAGTATTTGTGATGTTGAAGTTGATGTGGAGGAGAGCCCACTTAAAGGAGCACTTGATATCCGTTGAAGCACCTGCTGTTTTTGTGCCTCATCTGGAATTTGTAGCGATTGGCGTGGCCGTAAGAAAGGGATCTTATCACATTGTCCGCTAAAAGAAGTAGACATTTTAGTTTGGCTGGAAGATGGTCTTTCTTCTGCACCTACCCCACGGACACAACCTTTTTTCCCCTTCCCAACACGCCTATTCCCCTTTCCACCAGCAGCAGGCCTTTTTCCACTCATTTTGGTTGTTAACTAATTCACAACTCTGGAGCTGTTTGCACAAAAAAACAATGGATGGTAACCGAGCAGAGCTGAGTGGCCAAACTGTGGTATTAGGCCAAAACTATTGGCTGGGTTAGATGCAGAAAAAAATTATTTTTAATTTGCAACCTGATGGAGGTCAGTATAGATGGACTAATAGACCAAGTCCCACACACCGCTAGAAGCCCAAATATTTTTTCAGAGCTAGATGCAGAAAATTTTTTTATTCAATTTGCAACCTGATGGAGGTCAGTATAGATGGACTAATAGACCAAGTCCCACACACTGCTAGAAGCCCAAATATTTTTTCAGAGCTAGATGCAGAAAAAAATTATTTTTAATTTGCAACCTGATGGAGGTCAGTATAGATGGACTAATAGACCAAGTCCCACACACTGCTAGAAGCCCAAATATTTTTTCAGAGCTAGATGCAGAAAAAAATTATTTTTAATTTGCAACCTGATGGAGGTCAGTATAGATGGACTAATAGACCAAGTCCCACACACTGCTAGAAGCCCAAATATTTTTTCAGAGCTAGATGCAGAAAAAAATTATTTTTAATTTGCAACCTGATGGAGGTCAGTATAGATGGACTAATAGACCAAGTCCCACACACCGCTAGAAGCCCAAATATTTTTTCAGAGCTAGATGCAGAAAAAAATTATATTCAATTTGCAACCTGCTGGACGTCAGTATAGAAAGACTAATAGAACAAGTCCCACACACTGCTAGAAGCCCAAATATTTTTTCAGAGCTAAATGAAGAAAAAAATTATTTTTAATTTGCAACCTGATGGAGGTCAGTATAGATGGACTAATAGACCAAGTCCCACACACTGCTAGAAGCCCAAATATTTTTTCAGAGCTAGATGCAGAAAAAAATTATTTTTAATTTGCAACCTGATGGAGGTCAGTATAGATGGACTAATAGACCAAGTCCCACACACCGCTAGAAGCCCAAATATTTTTTCAGAGCTAGATGCAGAAAATTTTTTTATTCAATTTGCAACCTGATGGAGGTCAGTATAGAAGGACTAATAGAACAAGTCCCACACACTGCTAGAAGCCCAAATATTTTTTCAGAGCTAAATGAAGAAAAAAATTATTTTTAATTTGCAACCTGATGGAGGTCAGTATAGATGGACTAATAGACCAAGTCCCACACACTGCTAGAAGCCCAAATATTTTTTCAGAGCTAGATGCAGAAAAAAATTATTTTTAATTTGCAACCTGATGGAGGTCAGTATAGATGGACTAATAGACCAAGTCCCACACACCGCTAGAAGCCCAAATATTTTTTCAGAGCTAGATGCAGAAAATTTTTTTATTCAATTTGCAACCTGATGGAGGTCAGTATAGATGGACTAATAGACCAAGTCCCACACACTGCTAGAAGCCCAAATATTTTTTCAGAGCTAGATGCAGAAAAAAAATATTTTTAATTTGCAACCTGATGGAAGTCAGTATAGATGGACTAATAGACCAAGTCCCACACACTGCTAGAAGCCCAAATATTTTTTCAGAGCTAGATGCAGAAAAAAATTATTTTTAATTTGCAACCTGATGGAGGTCAGTATAGATGGACTAATAGACCAAGTCCCACACACCGCTAGAAGCCCAAATATTTTTTCAGAGCTAGATGCAGAAAAAAATTATATTCAATTTGCAACCTGCTGGACGTCAGTATAGAAGGACTAATAGACCAAGTCCCACACACTGCTAGAAGCCCAAATATTTTTTCAGAGCTAGATGCAGAAAAAAATTATTTTTAATTTGCAACCTGATGGAGGTCAGTATAGATGGACTAATAGACCAAGTCCCACACACCGCTAGAAGCCCAAATATTTTTTCAGAGCTAGATGCAGAAAATTTTTTTATTCAATTTGCAACCTGATGGAGGTCAGTATAGATGGACTAATAGACCAAGTCCCACACACTGCTAGAAGCCCAAATATTTTTTCAGAGCTAGATGCAGAAAAAAATTATTTTTAATTTGCAACCTGATGGAGGTCAGTATAGATGGACTAATAGACCAAGTCCCACACACTGCTAGAAGCCCAAATATTTTTTCAGAGCTAGATGCAGAAAAAAATTATTTTTAATTTGCAACCTGATGGAGGTCAGTATAGATGGACTAATAGACCAAGTCCCACACACCGCTAGAAGCCCAAATATTTTTTCAGAGCTAGATGCAGAAAAAAATTATATTCAATTTGCAACCTGCTGGACGTCAGTATAGAAGGACTAATAGAACAAGTCCCACACACTGCTAGAAGCCCAAATATTTTTTCAGAGCTAAATGAAGAAAAAAATTATTTTTAATTTGCAACCTGATGGAGGTCAGTATAGATGGACTAATAGACCAAGTCCCACACACTGCTAGAAGCCCAAATATTTTTTCAGAGCTAGATGCAGAAAAAAATTATTTTTAATTTGCAACCTGATGGAGGTCAGTATAGATGGACTAATAGACCAAGTCCCACACACCGCTAGAAGCCCAAATATTTTTTCAGAGCTAGATGCAGCAATTTTTTTTATTCAATTTGCAACCTGATGGAGGTCAGTATAGATGGACTAATAGACCAAGTCCCACACACTGCTAGAAGCCCAAATATTTTTTCAGAGCTAGATGCAGAAAAAAATTATTTTTAATTTGCAACCTGATGGAGGTCAGTATAGATGGACTAATAGACCAAGTCCCACACACTGCTAGAAGCCCAAATATTTTTTCAGAGCTAGATGCAGAAAAAAATTATTTTTAATTTGCAACCTGATGGAGGTCAGTATAGATGGACTAATAGAACAAGTCCCACACGCTGCTAGAAGCCCAAATATTTTTTCAGAGATAAATGAAGAAAAAAATTATTTTTAATTTGCAACCTGATGGAGGTCAGTATAGATGGACTAATAGACCAAGTCCCACACACTGCTAGAAGCCCAAATATTTTTTCAGAGCTAGATGCAGAAAAAAAATATTTTTAATTTGCAACCTGATGGAGGTCAGTATAGATGGACTAATAGACCAAGTCCCACACACCGCTAGAAGCCCAAATATTTTTTCAGAGCTAGATGCAGAAACATTTTTTATTCAGTTTGCAACCTGATGGAGGTCAGTATAGATGGACTAATAGAATGATGCTATGCCCAAAAGATTTTACTTCACTAGGTGCAGTAAAAAAATTGGTATTCTATACACAGGTGGTATATCTTGCAACACAGATAGGCTACTCCACTGACTAACACACTCTGCAATAGGCCAAAAAGGATTAGCTTTGCTAGATTCAGCCAAATGCTGTGAAAAAAACTTGCACAGCACTGGCACAGACCTGCCTGGCAAAAACTGATAGGAACTGATGTAACCTAGTCCTGAAAAGGACTCCAATTACAATTAGTCTTTACTCCCACAATCTATCTATTTAAGAGCACAGACCTGCCTGATAAAAGTCGTAGGAAATGCTGTAACCTAGTCCTTAAAAGGACTGCAATCACAACTATTCCCTACTCCCAAGCTATCTGTATATTTGTGTGAAAATTGGCTTGAAATTAACAAGGTATAGCGCACACAGCAACAGCGGTGCCGTCTAACACGCAGCTGCAGCAGTGAGAAAATGGTGGCGACGGGGAAAATGGCTTGGTCTTATAGGGCAAGGACATGTGACATACACTGCCAATCACACATGCCCTTGCTTGTGTGAAAAAAAGCACTTCGCTCCGTGTGTGCGCTGCTGATAGGCTGACAGATTGCACCTCCCCACTGCAAATGCGGGAAAGAGAAAAAAAAATGGAGATCTTCATTGTTCCTGCAGAGATCCATCCCCTGCCCCTCCCCCCGCCCCGCTGTACACTCAAACTGCGTATTAACATTAATTTTCATCATTACTGAGAAAAAATCCAGTTATGATTTTGGTGCACGAACAGTTATCGAACATAACCTCGAACAGCCGAATTTTTCTCAAATTGTTCGTGTTCGCCGACCGGCTCGAACACCGCCCAAAACAGCTCGAATTTGAGATTGGCGAACAGTTCGAGTAGAACAACGCTCATCTCTAGTCGTCACTAGCATCCTCCTCCACCTCCTCTGCTGACCTCATCGACTGGCTGTCTGTGGGTTGACAGTAAGTGGGATCTGCAACCTCGTCATCATCACCCGGTGTGTTCTCACACCCGTCGTCCTCAGAGCCAACCTCTTCCTGCCCTGACAAAAAACTCAAGTTGTCGCTCCAATCCGGTATTTGAGCCTCATCATTGTCTTCCTCATTGTCTCCACCAACAGGAGTTACAGTTTGGGAACGAGGGTCTACATTATGGTCAGAACCTTCTGCGTCTGGTCCTGGATCCGACTCATAAAGATTCTGGGCATCAGTGCAGATCATTTCCTCGTCTGGATTCACAGAAGCTCTGGAGCCGACCTCTGATTCCCAGGCTATAGTATGAGTAAACAGCTCTGCAGACTCAACCATCTGTTCTACCCCATACTCAGACGGGCAGCTGGAGACTTGGGAGCTGTGAGGAAGCAAGTGCGATTGGGGTGACACCTCTGAGGACTGGAGTATTTGTGATGTTGAAGTTGAGGTGGAGAAGAGCCCACTTAAAGGAGCACTTGATATCCGTTGAAGCACCTGCTGTTTTGTGCCTCATCTGGAAATTGTAGCGATTGGCGTGGCCGTAAGAAAGGGATCGTATCACATTGTCCGCAAAAAGAAGTAGACATCTTAGTTTGGCTGGAAGATGGTCTTTCTTCTGCAGATGTTACTGTTGCTTTAACACCTACCCCACGGACACAACCTTTTTTTCCCTTCCCAACACGCCTATTCCCCTTTCCACCAGCAGCAGGCCTTTTTCCACTCATTTTGGTGGTTAACTAATTGACAACTCTGGAGTTGTTTGCACAAAAAACGATGGATGGGAACCGAGCAGAGCTGAGTGGCCAAACTGTGGTATTAGCCCAAAAGGATTTGCTAGGTTAGATGCAGTAAAACTATTTTACTACATACACAGGTGGTGGAGCTTAGTGTAGATGAACTAACAGAATGAGTCCCACAGACTGCTACTATGCCCAAAATTATTTTCCGAGCTAGATGCAGATAAAAATTATTTGTAATTTGCAAGCTGGAGGAGCTTAGTATAGATGGACTAAGAATAAGTCCCACACACTGCTACAAGCCCAAAATTATTTTCCGAGCTAGATGCAGATAAAAATTATTTGTAATTTGCAAGCTGGTGGAGCTTAGTATATATGGCCTAATAGAATGAGTACCACACATTGCTAATATGCCCAAAATTATTTTACAGGCAAGATGCAGCTAAAAATTATTATTAATTTCAAAACTGGTGGAGCTTGGTATAGATGGCCTAATACAATGAGTACCACACACTGCTACTATGCCCAAAATTATTTTCCAGGCAAGATGCAGCTAAAAATTATTAGTAATTTCAAAGCTGGTGGAGCTTGGTATAGATGGCCTAATACAATGAGTACCACACACTGCTACTATGCCCAAAATTATTTTCCAGGCAAGATGCAGCTAAAAATTATTAGTAATTTCAAAACTGGTGGAGCTTGGTATAGATGGCCTAATACAATGAGTACCACACACTGCTACTATGCCCAAAATTATTTTACAGGCAAGATGCAGCTAAAAATGATTATTAATTTCAAAACTGGTGGAGCTTGGTATAGATGGCCTAATACAATGAGTACCACACACTACTACTATGCCCAAAATTATTTTCCAGGCAAGATGCAGCTAAAAATTATTAGTAATTTCAAAGCTGGTGGAGCTTGGTATAGATGGCCTAATACAATGAGTACCACACACTACTACTATGCCCAAAATTATTTTCCGAGCTAGATGCAGATAAAAATTATTTGTAATTTGCAAGCTGGAGGAGCTTAGTATAGATGGACTAAGAATAAGTCCCACACACTGCTACAAGCCCAAAATTATTTTCCGAGCTAGATGCAGAAAAAAATTATTACTAATTTGCAAGCTGGTGGAGCTTAGTACAGATGGCCTAATCAAATGATGCTATGCCCAAAAGGTTTTACTTGGCTAGGTGCAGTAAAAAAAATTGTATTCTATACACAGGTAGTGTAGCTTGCAACACAGATACTCTACTCCACTGACTAACGCACACTGCAAGAGGCCAAAAAGGATATTTTTTTACTGTGCATACAGCGGAATTTCACCCCCAAAAAATGACAATGTAGGCTAGTAGAGCTTGCTTGCTGTATCATGTTAGTAAGTGAAAAAATAGATTGAAGGAATACTCGTGCATGGAGCATGGAGCCCGGAGCCCAATAGAAGCAGTGCATAACAGAGTTCTCTGTCATGGGCCCTGCTGCTTTTGTCTGGACCATCCGTAATAGCACAAGAAAAAAAAAATCTGCTGGAAGTCTAGAGAGATGGACAAGAGAGACTAAGTAACTGTAAGCAAACACCACCCTATGCTGTAACAAACTGAAAATGAAAGTAAACAAAGAATTGTGCTAGCGGGAACTAAATGTTGCTTGCAAATTTGCAGGGAGTGAGACTTTTGTGTGATGGACCTGATAATGTGACCCAGAAAGTTTCCTGGGTATAAAGGCCCTGTGTGCGAGATTGCAGGGGCTTTTGGAGCCAAGAGAGCGCAGGGTGCGGATGTGCACCACAGGAGACGCTGCAGCCAGGGAGATTTGGCGCCAAGTTGCAGAGTGGAGCAGACATGCTCCAGAGGTACAGAAGAGCCCAGTGCTACAGGCCTCAGCTGGAGGGCTGCGCTGCACCAGAGTTGGACATCGCCTAAGAGGCTCCGCACTCCTCACAAAAGCCCCCCCTGAGCCCTGCACATGTTGGTCAGAGTCAGGACCTGCGCCCCACACTGAGTAAGTTCCCGGGATCCGACACCGCCTGTCAAGAGCCGAAGTCAGGACCCCCAAGCGTGAGAGACTACCATCGACGGTCCAGCCGAGGAGAGCTGAGAGAGGACCGCGACAGAAAAGACACGTCAGCAGCAGCAGAGGAATAACGCAAATGAACAGAGCCGTCACTTACAACTCTAACCTACGGACAGGGAAGAGTTTGGGATTAGGATCTCACGTTGGGTGGGGGCCGTTTGGTGCATGGGAGGCTAAACGGGATCTGATAGACTTTATCTGGAAGAGACTTGCGACATAACGGGAAGAACCGGTGACCCCCACTGGGGCCATATAAAGAGAACTCACATGTGACTCCCACGACTGGGTGCATCACACTGTTGCAAAGAACTGTTCTATTATTCACTAAAATATTTCTCATTGCTATTGCAAGTTGCTTTCTATTACCCTTGCTACTAACCCCCTTTGTAGAATAGTTGTTATACATATAAAGTGGCTATATCAACCCCTAACAGTTCTCGTCTTGTGTCTTTGTGCATTGCATTCCAGCACCTGCATTACATTTGGCTTAGTCGGCAGGATGCAACATTCAGACACAGGGATGGTGGATCAGTCTAAAACCCAACCCACCTGGGGAAGCATTCCCCTTGGATCTATGCTTAGCAATATACCAAAATTTACGGGTGACAATGTATTGATGTGGGACTGGGTTGAAAGTCTGAAAAGTATGTTAAGCATGTACCCCATGACACCTGCCTCACAGACAGAGTTAGCCTTGTTGATTTTGGATGGAGAGGTCCGACGGACGGTAATGTTCAGGCAAGCACAGGACCGTGATATGGTAGACAACGTGATCAAGATTTTAGAGGACATGCAAGGTGACACTGCCAATTTTAGGTGATTTAAGCACTTTCCTCTTTCAGCTATGTGTACACAATGCGGTTTTAATGCGTTTCCGAGGCTGTTTTTCTGCCGCGGAAAAACATTAAAACTGCTTGTTAATGGGTCTGCCATGTATAGCAATGGTAATCCGTATGTGCTGTGCACATGATATGAAAATTTCCACTCCGGATTACCATTGCGGTAAAAACCGCAGCATTACCATTTATTGCGCGATTCCGTGGCAAATTTGTGCCCATTGACTTGCATTGAATCGCAGCAAACCCGCAGGTAGAATATCTATACCTGTGGAATTACTGGGTTTCAATGAAAATCAATAGGTGCAAAGGGCGGGTGGTACCCGGGTCGGGAAAGGAGGCTATTAGTCCTCTCATCCGACCGCTGCTCTGGCTGATAACAGCAAGAGCTGCATGGATGGGAGAAGCAGCAGCCTGCTCTTCCCAGCCCGCATGCCCGTAGTAGTAAAAAAAGAAAAAAGTAAAAATAAAAAAATAAACCTTTATAGTCACCTGTCCGGCGGCCCCCGGTGTACTCCTGGTCACCGGCGATGCTACACTACAGGGAGCGGGCTCGCGCCCTACACTGTACCAAGCTGCCAGGATCTGCGGTGATGTCACTGATCAGGTGATGGTCACGTGACCATCAGTTGATCAGTGCCGGCAGCAATCAGCTGATAGTCACGTGACCATCAGCTGATGCTCACTCTGGAAACATTTGCAAGAATGTTCCCAGGGTGGTAATCTCACTGGGGCTGATCAGCTTATCTTAGCTCACTGGGGCTGATCAGCTGTTCTTCAGCTGATGAACCCCAGTGACCTCTTGCAGCAGCATGTATACTGACAGGGGTGATTTTAACTGTATGTGTTTTTTATTTAATTAAAATACTTTATTCTGGCCGTCTTTTATTGAAAAAGCGGCGACCATTTTACTACGCCGTTAGTAATAGGGGGAGTCTTCATTTCTAACCTGGGCTTCACGTCAGCCACCAATACAAGGCTGACGTGAACCCCAACTCCATTACCCCACTCGCCACCGCTACAGGGCAGTCGGAGGAGCAAGGCTAAGCACCATTCGGCATTTCTGGGACTGCTGAGGGGTGATATTAATAGCTGCGGAGGGGGCTAGTATCCATGGCCCTTTCCATGGCTATTAATAGCAGCCCACAGCAGTCTAGTTTAGCTTTTGCTGGTTCGATTTTATAGTCGGACCCCACATCAATTTTTTTTCTGGGGTCCCCCTGTAATCTAGCCAGTAAAGCTAAACAAACAGCTGTGGGCTGATATTATTAGCCAGGGAACATTGTTGGCTAATGGCCCCTTCCCCAGATACTAATATCAGCCCCCAGTGGTTGGCTTTCCCTCTGCTGGTTATAAAAATGACGCGGTAGCCCACGCCATGTTTTTTTTTTATTTTAGGCTCTGTACCTATAATTCAGACTTAGCAGCGCTTTGGACGCAAATTTTTTCTGCGTCCAAAACATTGCATTCTATTGAATACAGGTAAATTCACATGTGTTCACTGAACCATGCGGATTTATTGCATTCAATACATTCTAGTGATCAAATTTATGTTGCGGAGATTAGCGACTCCGCAAGAGAATTTGACATGCTGCGGTCTTGAAAGACACGCCGCATGTCATTGTCCACAGGTGATTCGCAGCCTCTGATGCACGCATAGTGGACATGGGATTTCTAGAAATCCCTTCTACTATGCTGTAACATCTGGACGCTGCGGGTTTGACGCTGTATAAACACGCAGCGTCAAACCAGCAGCGGCTCTTGACCGTGGCCACGTACCCAAACTCATCCACAGCATGTCAATTTCTGTAGTGGACACGCTAGTCTCCGCTGCAGATTTTGACCGATTGAAGTGTCATTATACGCAGTGAATTCACATGTACCGACAATAAAAGTGGGGTATTATCTGTGTGACTGGTGCCCTAAGCAAACTCCATCGGTGTGCATTATAATACTACACAGCCACCCCCTCCATGAATTGGTAGGTTAGTGAGTGGCTGTCTGCATCAGTATCCTGCAAATGTGCTGCCCCCGCCTTTATCATGGAGGCTTGCTGCAATCTGCAGTGCATTGTTAATCTGACCTGGTGTTGGTAAGGCATCATCTTTTACTGTGATGTTTTTTGAAATGTTGTCTAATGTTAACCATTTGTTGACTTTGCCTCAGAAACAGCATTTTTTATGTCACCCCACAAGTATTCTATCTGATTAAGTTCTGGGGATTGGGCTGGCCACTCCATAACCTCAATTTTGTTGGACTAGAATGGTGTGTTTAGGGTCATTGTCTTGTTGAAACATCCAATTCAAGGGCATATCCTCTTCATCGTAATGCAGCATGACCTCTAGAAGTATTTTAATATATGCAAACTGGTCCATGATCCCTGATATGCGGTAAATAGGTCCAGCACCATAGTAAGAGAAACATGCCCATATCATGATGCTTGCATCACCATGCTTCACTCTCTTCAGAGTGTACTGTGGCTTGAATGCAGAGTTTGGGGGTCGTCTTACGAACTGTCTGCGGTCCTTGGACCCAAAAAGAATAATTTTACTTTCATCTGTCCAAAAAAGGTTTCTCCATTTCTTTTTAGGCCAATTGATGTGTTCTGTGTCAAATTGTATCCGCTTCAGTATGTTTTTTTAACAGTGGAACTTTGCGGGGACTTCTTGGTAAGAGATTAGCTTCACACAGGCGTCTTTTGTCACAGTACTCACAGGTAACTTGAGACTGTCTTTGGTCATCCTGGAGCTGAGCCTTTGCCATTCTGGCTATTCTTTGACCCATTCGAATGGTAGTCTTCCCTTTTCTTCCACGTCTCTCTGGTTTTGCTTTATATTTTAAAGCATTGGAGATCATTTTAGGTGAATAGCCTATCATTGTCTGGACTTCTTAACAGACAAAACACACAGACTCAAAAACATGCAGATCATGAATGCTGAGTCTTTTGATTTTCTTAGAATCTACTGCACCAACTGGTAAATGGTTTGACATGTGGTAATATCATTTATACCAAAAAGAGTGATTAATCTGGTTAGTCATACTGGACTGCTATTATTTTGAACACTACTGTATCTGCTGTCAGGTTCACTTTAACTCTCTACAAGAGGCAATTTCCATACGAGATTTTTTATAATATATATAAGATTTGCACTCCTCCCAGCAGGTGTCTGCATGTTAAAGTGCAAAGTACAGTATCATGAAACTTCACTGAATTACCATATGTCTCTCTACACATAACTTCCTTCTGTGCTTCCATCCGAGGTTGACTGGTAAGTTAGATCTACAGAATTAATCTTATTATTGCAACTTGTACAACTAAGACTACTTTAACCAAGCGGTAAATATGGTCTATGCTTGAAACATATATCAAATTTATAATTTATTTGCATGCAAAAGCTATGTTAATATGCCTTAAAAAGCTTAATAGATAATCATTAAATGAATATATTTTGTGCACATAAATACATGTATGGGGAAAATAAGTATTTGATACACTGCCAATTTTGCAAGTTTTCCCACGTACAGAGAATGCAGAGGTCTATAATTTTTATGAGTTTTAAATAATTAAATTGCATTTAATTGTATGAAATAAGTATTTGATCACTTATCAACCAGCAACAATGCTGGCTCTCACAGACCTGTTAGTTTTTGTTTAAGAAACCCACCTACTATGCACTCATTACCTGTATTAATTGCACCTGTTTGAACTGTCTACCTTCATAAAAGACACTTGTCCACACACTGTTACGCTCGCGCCCAGACTGACTGGCGTGAGCGTGATTAGTGATCCCACTGTACCATGAACTGAGGAGTGCCTGGAGGGGCGTAACTAAGTATCAACTCGGTCCGACCAAGGTCACACAGCGGCTCAGTCGACTCTGTGAACCAGTGAGGAACCGAGCAGAGGGACCAGGTGTTACTCCAGGTCAGACCCCGGTCAAAGTTGTTGACCCACACTGGGGAATGCAGGAACAGGCAGGTTAGGCTGGTATACAGACAGGTGGGTACTGGCTGGCATGGCTGGTATGACGACAGGTGGGTATTGGCAGGCACGGCTGGTATGCAGACAGGAGGGGACTGGCAGGCTCGGCTGGTATGCAGACAGGCGGGTACTGGCAGGTAGGAACGCAGGCAAGGAAAAACCGCCAGAGCGGTGAACAAGCAGAGCAGAGCAAAACCGCAGGCGCGGTGAACAAGCAGAGTGGAGTAAAACCACAGGCGCGGTGTACAAGCAGAGCGGAACCGCCGGAGCGGTGAACAAGCAAAGCGGAGCAAAACCGCAGGCACGGTGAACAAGCAGAGCAGAACCGCCAGAGCGGTGAACAAGCAGAGCAGAATAGAACCGCAGGTGCGGTAAACAAGTGGAGCAGACTGGAACCGCCAGAGCGGTGAACAGGCAGAGCAGAACAGAACCGCAGGTGCTGTAAACAAGCGGAGTAGAGCGGAACCGCCGGAGCGGTGAACAAGCGGAGCAGGACAGAGCAGAAGGTGAAGGCAGACAGGACAGGGCTCTGTTCACATGGAACAGACTGGAGAACACAAGAAGATAGCTGGAACACAGGGTTTAGATACAGAGGCAGGGAAACAGAACGAGCAGAACCAGATACACACAAGATACTTGCAATGAAGTTGCGAGTGGACACAAAACTCACAAACAGAAGTACAGATACAATGAGTTGGAGTTAGGTGCAGGTTCAGATACTGCAGGAAAGGGAAAGGAACAGACAGAGACAAACAGGTAATGGACTAGAACACTGTTCAGACAGGAACTGAACCGGGAACAAGATACAGGAACGAGCCTGGGAACTCAGCCCCCAGGGTGGCGGAAACAGACTAGAAGTCAGAGATACAGGTAGTGGCCCTGGGTACCCGGCCCCCAGGGTGGCGGAAACAGACTAGAGTCAGGACAGGACCTGGCACCTCAGTTTGAAAAGACAAGCTGAGTGAAAGTGTTGCTCAGGCACCTCCCACTGTGTGGAGGGGGTTTAAGTATCCAGTGACTCACAGCAATAGGCTGGGGATGCATTAGGACTGTGCACACAGTAGCTATAATAAACAAGCAGAAAGCCGCGCCGACACCCTAAGCAATCACACAAGAGACATGGACAGAGCAGACATTGGAGCAAAGAGTGCAGCATGGACTGACAGGTAAGATTGTGGTCTTGCATAGTGGGAGGTGGTGCACTATGCAAGCACGCCGCCAGGGATGTTACCCACATTTAATCAATCACACTCAAACCTCTTCATCATGGAAAAGAACAAATAGCTGTCTAAGGGAACAAGGGACAAAATTGTAGATCTGTACAAAGCTGGGCTGGGCTACAGGACAGTAGGCAAGGAGCTTGGTAAGAAGGCAACAACTGTTGGCACAATTATTAGAAAATAAAAGAAACACATGACTGTCAATCTTCCTCGGTCTGGGGCTCCATGCTTGATCTCGCCTCATGGGGTAAGGATGAGTCTAAGAAAGGTCTGGAATGAGCCCAGAACTACACGGGTGGACCCGGTCAATGACCTGAAGAGAGCTGGGATCACAGTCTCAAACATTATCTTTAGCAACACACTATGCCGTTAAGGATTAAAATCCTGCAGGGCACACAAGGTCCCCCTGCTCGCGCCAGCACATGTCCAGGCCCGTTTGAAGTTCACCAATGACCATCTGGATGTTCCAGAGGAGGCATGGGTGAAGGTCATGTGGTCACATGAGACCAAAATAGAACTTTTGGTATCAACTCCACTCGCTGTGTTTGGAGGAAGAAGAATGAGTACAACTATTAAAATAATTGTAATAAATTTCTTGCTTATTTTAATAATCATTATTGTATACACGTTTAGAAGGTACATAGATACATATGCAGTACAGACTAAAAGTATGGACACATCTTCTCATTTAGAGATTTTTCTGTATTTTCATGACTATGAAAATTGTACATTCACACTGAAGGCATCTAAACTATGAATTAACACATGTGGAATTATATGCTTAACAAAAAAGTGTGAAACAACTGAAAATATGTCTTATATTCTAGGTTCTTCAAAGTTGCCACCTTTTGCTTTGATGACTGCTTTGCACACTCTTGGCATACTCTTGATGAGCTTCAAGAGGTAGTCACCGGAAATGGTCTTCCAACAATTTTGAAAGAGTTCCCAGAGATGCTTAGCACTTGTTGGCCCTTTTGCCTTCACTCTGCGGTCCATCTCACCCCAAACCATCTCGATTGGGTTCAGGTCTGGTGACTGTGGAGGCCAGGTCATCTGGCGTAGCACCCCATCACTCTCCTTCTTGGTCAAATAGCCCTTACACAGCCTGGAGGTCTGTTTGGGGTCATTGTCCTGTTGAAAAATAAATGATGGTCCAACAAAACGCAAACCGGATGGAATAGCATGCCGCTGCAAGATGCTGTGGTAGCCATGCTGGTTCAGTATGCCTTCAATTTTGAATAAATCCCCAATAGTGTCACCAGCAAAGCACCCACATACCATCACACCTCCTCCTCCATGCTTCACGGTGGGAACCAGGCATGTAGAGTCCATCTGTTCACCTTTTCTACGTTGCACAAAGACACAGTGGTTGGAACCAAAGATCTCACATTTGGACTCATCAGACCAAAGCACATATTTCCACTGGTCTAATGTCCATTCCTTGTGTTCTTTAGCCCAAACAAGTCTCTTCTGCTTGTTGCCTGTCCTTAGTAGTGGTTTCCTAGCAGCTATTTTACCATGAAGGCCTGCTGCACAAAGTCTCCTCTTAACAGTTTTTGAAGAGATGTGTCTGCTGCTAGAACTCTGTGTGGCATTGACCTGGTATCTAATCTGAGCTGCTGTTAACCTGCAATTTCTGAGGCTGGTGACTCAGATAAACTTATCCTCAGAAGCAGAGGTGACTCTTGGTCTTCCTTTCCTGGGGCGGTCCTCATGTGAGCCAGTTTCTTTGTAGCGCTTGATGGTTTTTGCAACTGCACTTGGGGACACTTTCAAAGTTTGCCCAATTTTTCGCACTGACTGACCTTCATTTCTTAAAGTAATGATGGCTACTCGTTTTTCTTTACTTAGCAGCTTTTTTCTTGCCATAATACAAATTCTAACAGTCTATTCAGTAGAACTATCAGCTGGGTATCCACCAGACTTCTACACAACACAACTGATGGTCCCAACCCCATTTATAAGGCAAGAAATCCCACTTATTAAACCTGACAGGGCACACCTGTGAAGTGAAAACCATTTCCAGTGACTACCTCTTGAAGCTCATCAAGAGTGTGCAAAGCAGTCATCAAAGCAAAAGGTGGCTACTTTGAAGAACCTAGAATATAAGACATATTTTCAGTTGTTTCACACTTTTTTTAAGTATATAATTCCACATGTGTTAATTCATAGTTTTGATGCCTTCAGTGTGAATGTACAATTTTCATGGTCATGAAAATACAGAAATTCTTTAAATGAGAAGGTGTGTCCAAACTTTTGGTCTGTACTGTACATATATAATAGACTCAGTCTTATATAAACTAATTATTACCTCTAAGTGAACATCTGTGGGTTTGTTGTTGAATTCCTTTCTAGTTAGCTGGTTTCTTCCCTCACTCGTTAAAATGCAGTAATTAGAGGTTACAGCCAGATTATCTGACCTTCACATAACAGCTGCATTTCGTCTTCTGTTAATTATATTTTTCTTTATTAGAATCATTATTATTACGCTCCTTTATTTTTACCTATATAACTGCCATGGAATGAAATGAGGGTAGACATTATGATTATGCTAATGATTGATGGCGTTTATTCTATCTCCATGCTGCATGATCAATAAATAACAGATTATCTTATGAATTCAGGTGTGAACGATTTTTAATTGGTAAGGAAGAAAATTCCACTGACAACAACCCCAAGAACACCGTCCCAACCGTGAAGCATGGTGGGGTAAACATTATACTTTGGGTGTGCTTTTCTGCAAAGGGGATAGGATGCTGGCACCATATTGAAGGGAGGATGGATGGGGTCATGTATCGCAAAATTTTAGCCAACAACCTCCTTTCCTCAGTAAAAACATTGAAGATGAGTTTTGGCTGGGTCTTCCAGCATAACAATGACTCGTCATGGCTGGGTCCTCCAGCATGACAATGACCTGAAACATACAGCAAGTGCAACTAAGGAGTGGCTCCGTAAGGAGCATTTCAAGGTCCTGGAGTGGTCTATCCAGTCTCCAGACCTAAACTCAATAGAAAATCTTTGTAGGGATCTGAACGTCAATGTTGCCAGTGACAGCCCCAAAACCTGAAAGATCTGGAGAAGATCTGTATGGAGGAGTGGGCCAAAATCCCTGCTGCAGTATGTGCAAACTTGGTCAAGAATAACATCAAATGTCAGATGTCTGTAATTGCAAACAGGTTTCTATACCAAATATTAAGTTAGGTTTTTCTATTGTATCAAATACTTATTTCATGCAATAAAATGCTAATTAATTATTTAAAAATCATACAATGTGATTTTCTGGATTTTTTTTTTAAGATTCTGCTTCACAATCGAAGTATAGCAACAATAAAAATTACAGACCTCTCCATTCTTTGTAGGTGGGAAAACTTGCAAAATCGGCAGTATATCAAATACTTATTTTCCTCACTGCACATGTGGAACCAGAAATTTTACAACTGTATAGTTAAATTATACAAGCCAGATCAAAGTGCAGCATTGTAAAACCATGGAATAACAGCAATAGGTGTCATGATACAGGTATGTATATATACACTTAAGCATGGCAATAAGCTATAACACCCCATTTAAAGAAAGTTTAACTTAACCCCTTCACGACCGCCATAATGCATTTTTACAAGGCAGTTAAGGATACTTATTCCTCAGCGCTGTGAAAATGTGTCACTGAGGAATAAGGCTGTAGCGGCCCCCAGAGTCGGAAATTCTCCGGGGTCTCAGCTACCTGGGGTAGTTGAGAGCCTGGAGAATATGATCAGGGCCAGGTTTCATGGTCCCCGATTACGTGATCAAATAGTGGCGATCACGAAAAAAAAAGCTGTGCCTGGGGTTACAATGATTTCTCTCTCCTCTGACATGATATATATATATCATAGGAGAGAGAAATGAAGCCCCCCAAGCCCTCCTGGTACCTCCGCAATCCCCCAGATTTCCTTCTCCGTCCTCCGGCCCTCCGTCATCTTTCTGTAAAAAAAAAATGGCGGGCACATGCGCAGTGCACCGGCCGAGATCTGCCAGCCGGTGCCTGGCAACAATAAGGAATTTTCCCTATTGGTTCATTTTGATTACTGTGATAAACCTTATCACAGTGATCAAAAGAAAAAAAAATACCCCTTTGTCCCCCACTTAGTTAGATAAAAATGATAAAATAAAAAAACATTTTTTCCATTCTTTGCAGGTTAGGGTTGCAGTTAGGATTAGGGTTGTGTTGGGATTGTGATTTTTTCAAAAGTAAAGAAAAAAAAAATGACAATGATATGGCGACTAGTGTTGAGCCCAGGAGCTCGTTTCTTGAGTTTGCATTGGGTGCTCGGGTATGCACGAGTCCCTGCCCCGCATGTTTCGTGGCTGTTACACATGTTGCCTGCCATACGCAAGCAATTCTCGCATGGTTTTTTTTGGGGTGTCTAACAACCATGAAACAAGCGGGACGGGAACTTGAGCATGTCACTAAAGCACCTGCAATACATGGTGCATACCCGAGTACCCGATGCAAACTCAAGTAGTGAGCACTTGCGCTCAAGACTAGTGAGAACATATTCAATATGATGACCTAATGTTATCAAATTCTCTGTCGTATATCTGGGTTCAAAATGTAAATAAAATCCTTAAGGGGTACAGTTTTTAAAATGGGGTCACTTATGGAGGGTTTCCACTGTTTAGACACATCAGGGGCTCTTCAAACGCGACATGGCGTCCGTTCTTGATTCCAGCCAATTTTGCGTTCAAAAAGTCACACAGTGCTCCTTCCCTTCTGAACCCTGCCATGCACCCAAACAGTGTTTTTACCACAGATATGGAGTATCTGCTTACTCAGGAGAAATTGCACAACAAATGGCATGGTGCAATTTTTCCTGTTACCCTTAGGAAAATGCAAAATTGGGAGCTGAAAAACATTTTTGTGGGAAAAATATGAAAATTGTATTTTTACGGCTCAATGTTATAAACTTCCGTGAAGCACCGTGGGGTTCAAGTTGCTCATCACACATCTAGATAAGTTCCCTGAGGGGTCTAGTTTCCAAAATGGTGTAATTTGTGGTGGGTTTCCACTATTTAGGCACATCAGGGGCTCTTCGAGTGTGACATGGTGTCTGCTAATTATTCAAGCAAATTATACATTCAAAAAGTCAAATGGCGCTCCTTCCATTCCGAACCCTGCTGTGCGCCCAAACAGTGTTTTTCCCCCACATATGGGGTATTGGCGTACTTAGGAGAAATTGCACAAATTTTGTTGTCCATTTTCTCTTGTTACCCTTGTGAAAATAAAAAAATTTGTGGCCTGAAGTAAAATTTGTGTGAAAGTTAAATGTTCATTTTTATCTTCCATGTTGCTTCAGTTCCTGTGAAGCATATGAAGAGTTAATAAAATTTTTAACTTCAAAAGTGTTTTATTAATTTTGATTTTAACAAACATAGTTACCGGATAGCAAAACATAATCCCCATGCAGGGAGTCAAGATGCATTTTTATACATAAAGTAGGTATATTTTTTGTGTGATTCATTGTAAAACAAACAACACATTTTAAGGGGAGGGTTCAAACAAAGGGACAAAAATAAGGAATAAACATTGCATTACCCATCAACTTATTATTTAATCAAGGTAAATTGGTAAATACTAGAGATGAGCGTTGTTCTACTCGAACTGTTCGCCAATCTCAAATTCGAGCTGTTTTGGGCGGTGTTCGAGCCGGTCGGCGAACACGAACAATTTGAGAAAAATTCGGCTCTTCGAGGTTATGTTCGATAACTGTTCGTGCACCAAAATCATAACTGGATTTTTTCTCAGTAATGATGAAAATTAATGTTAATACGCAGTTTGAGTGTACAGCGGGGTGGGGGGAGGGGCAGGGGATGGATCTCTGCAGGAACAATGAAGATCTCCATTTTTTTTTCTCTTTCCCGCATTTACAGTGGGGAGGTGCAATCTGTCAGCCTATCAGCAGCGCACACACGGAGCGAAGTGCTTTTTTTCACACAAGCAAGGGCATGTGTCATTGGCAGTGTATGTCACATGTCCTTGCCCTATAAGACCAAGCCATTTTCCCCGTCGCCACCATTTTCTCACTGCTGCAGCTGCGTGTTAGACGGCACCGCTGTTGCTGTGTGCGCTATACCTTGTTAATTTCAAGCCAATTTTCGCACAAATATACAGATAGCTTGGGAGTAGGGAATAGTTGTGATTGCAGTCCTTTTAAGGACAAGGTTACAGCATTTCCTACGACTTTTATCAGGGAGGTCTGTGCTCTTAAATAGATAGGTTGTGGGAGTAAAGACTAATTGTAATTGGAGTCCTTTTCAGGACTAGGTTACATGAGTTCCTATCAGTTTTTGCCAGGCAGGTCTGTGCCAGTGCTGTGCAAGTTTTTTTCACAGCATTTGGCTGAATCTAGCAAAGCTAATCCTTTTTGGCCTATTGCAGAGTGTGTTAGTCAGTGGAGTAGCCTATCTGTGTTGCAAGATATACCACCTGTGTATAGAATACCAATTTTTTTACTGCACCTAGTGAAGTAAAATCTTTTGGGCATAGCATCATTCTATTAGTCCATCTATACTGACCTCCATCAGGTTGCAAATTAAAACTAATTTTTATCTGCATCTACAGTACCTCTGAAAAAATATTTGGGCTTCTAGCAGTGTGTGGGACTTGTTCTATTAGTCCATCTATACTGACCTCCATCAGGTTGCAAACTGAATATATTTTTTTCTGCATCTACCTCTGAAAAAATATTGGGCTTCTAGCTGTGTGTGGGTCTTGTTCTATTAATCCATCTATACTGACCTCCATCAGGTTGCAAACTGAATATAATATTTTTCTGCATCTAGCTCTGAAAAAATATTTGGCATTCTAGTAGTGTGTCGGACTTTCTCTATTAGTCCATCTATACTGACCTCCATCAGGTTGCAAATTAAAACTAATTTTTATCTGCATCTACAGTACCTCTGAAAAAATATTTGGGCTTCTAGCAGTGTGTGGGACTTGTTCTATTAGTCCATCTATACTGACCTCCATCAGGTTGCAAACTGAATATAGTTTTTTCTGCATCTACCTCTGAAAAAATATTGGGCCTTCTAGTAGTGTGTCGGACTTTCTCTATTAGTCCATCTATACTGACCTCCATCAGGTTGCAAACTGAATATATTTTTTTCTGCATCTACCTCTGAAAAAATATTTGGCCTTCTAGTAGTGTGTCGGACTTTCTCTATTAGTCCATGTATACTGACCTCCATCAGGTTGCAAACTGAATATATTTTTTTTTGCATCTACCTCTGAAAAAATATTGGGCTTCTAGCTGTGTGTGGGTCTTGTTCTATTAATCCATCTATACTGACCTCCATCAGGTTGCAAACTGAATATATTTTTTTCTGCATCTACCTCTGAAAAAATATTTGGCCTTCTAGAAGTGTGTCGGACTTTCTCTATTAGTCCATCTATACTGACCTCCATCAGGTTGCAAACTGAATATATTTTTTTCTGCATCTACCTCTGAAAAAATATTGGGCTTCTAGCTGTGTGTGGGTCTTGTTCTATTAATCCATCTATACTGACCTCCATCAGGTTGCAAACTGAATACATTTTTTTCTGCATCTACCTCTGAAAAAATATTTGGCCTTCTAGTAGTGTGTCGGACTTTCTCTATTAGTCCATCTATACTGACCTCCATCAGGTTGCAAATTAAAACTAATTTTTATCTGCATCTACAGTACCTCTGAAAAAATATTTGGGCTTCTAGCAGTGTGTGGGACTTGTTCTATTAGTCCATATATACTGACCTCCATCAGGTTGCAAACTGAATATATTTTTTTCTGCATCTACCTCTGAAAAAATATTTGGCCTTCTAGTAGTGTGTCGGACTTTCTCTATTAGTCCATCTATACTGACCTCCATCAGGTTGCAAACTGAATATAATTTTTTTCTGCATCTAGCTCTGAAAAAATATTTGGCCTTCTAGTAGTGTGTCGGACTTTCTCTATTAGTCCATCTATACTGACCTCCATCAGGTTGCAAATTAAAACTAATTTTTATCTGCATCTACAGTACCTCTGAAAAAATATTTGGGCTTCTAGCAGTGTGTGGGACTTGTTCTATTAGTCCATCTATACTGACCTCCATCAGGTTGCAAACTGAATATAGTTTTTTCTGCATCTACCTCTGAAAAAATATTGGGCCTTCTAGTAGTGTGTCGGACTTTCTCTATTAGTCCATCTATACTGACCTCCATCAGGTTGCAAACTGAATATAATTTTTTTCTGCATCTAGCTCTGAAAAAATATTTGGCCTTCTAGTAGTGTGTCGGACTTTCTCTATTAGTCCATCTATACTGACCTCCATCAGGTTGCAAATTAAAACTAATTTTTATCTGCATCTACAGTACCTCTGAAAAAATATTTGGGCTTCTAGCTGTGTGTGGGACTTGTTGTATTAGTCCATCTATACTGACCTCCATCAGGTTGCAAATTCAAAATAATTTTTTTCTGCATCTAACCCAGCCAATAGTTTTGGCCTAATACCACAGTTTGGCCACTCAGCTCTGCTCGGTTACCATCCATTGTTTTTTTGTGCAAACAACTCCAGAGTTGTGAATTAGTTAACCACCAAAATGAGTGGAAAAAGGCCTGCTGCTGGTGGAAATGGGAATAGGCGTGTTGGGAAGGGGAAAAAAGGTTGTGTCCGTGGGGTAGGTGTTAAAGCAACAGTAACATCTGCAGAAGAAAGACCATCTTCCAGCCAAACTAAAATGTCTACTTCTTTTAGCGGACAATGTGATAAGATCCCTTTCTTACGGCCACGCCAATCGCTACAAATTCCAGATGAGGCACAAAAACAGCAGGTGCTTCAACGGATATCAAGTGCTCCTTTAAGTGGGCTCTCCTCCACATCAACTTCAACATCACAAATACTCCAGTCCTCAAAGGTGTCACCCAAATCGCACTTGCTTCCTCACAGCTCCCAAATCTCCAGCTGCCCGTCTGAGTATGAGGTAGAACAGATGGTTGAGTCTGCAGAGCTGTTTACTCATACTATAGCCTGGGAATCAGAGGTCGACTCCAGCACTTCTGTGAATCCAGACGAGGAAATGATCTGCACTGATGCCCAGAATCTTTATGAGTCGGATCCAGGACCAGACGCAGAAGGTTCTGACCATAATGTAGACCCTCATTCCCAAACTGTAACTCCTGTTGGTGGAGACAATGAGGAAGACGATGATGAGACTCAAATACCTGATTGGAGCGACAACTTTAGTTTTTTGTCAGGGCAGGAACAGGTTGGCTCTGAGGACGACGGGTGTGATAACGCACAGGGTGATGATGATGAGGTCGGAGATCCCACTTACTGTCAACCCACAGTCAGCCAAGAGATGAGGTCAGCAGAGGAGGTGGAGGAAGATGCTAGTGACGACGAGGTCAGGTTGCGCCTTCCTGGACAGAGACGTAGTACTGGAAGCACGTCAACAACTGCATCCTCAAACACAACTCTGCCTCTCACCACAAGTCGTGGTGGCTCTTCAGGTCGCATGGGTGCTAAGCCTTGCATAGCCTGGGCATTTTTTCAGATCGATAAAGATGACCCAACTCGTGTTATCTGTAACATTTGTCAGCAAAAGCTAAGTAGAGGCCAAAAAATACATAGTTTGAGTACTTCATGCATGAACCGGCACATGGACATGAAGCATAAGTTGCAGTGGGAAGCTCAGTGTGCTACAATGCGGCCTAGCCGGCCGGGCCAACCACCGTCTGCCATATCTTGTGCATCCGCGGCCTCTTCATCCTCTGTGACTGGGGGGACAGCAGTCACACCTGTTTTGGGGCGCAGACCTGCCACCTCTTTACCCGCAACAGCCAGCGTGATTGGCAGGTCATCATTTTCTTTGGAGGTGGTAACACCAGCTGGTGTTGAGCGCTGTCCGACATCGATAGCACCACCTTTGGATGAAGGCAACCTAACATGTCCGCCTGCATCTTCCTCACAGACCGGCAGTTTGCCGGGGACACCCTTATCAACCCCGTCTAAGCACAATAGCCAGCCCTCGGTCCCTCAGATGTGGACAAGTAAAAGACCATTTCCTCCTAGCCATGAGAAAGCTAAGAGGTTGAATTTCACCATCTGCAAGCTCTTGGCTACAGAAATGCTGCCTTTCCGCCTGGTGGACACAGAGGATTTTCGAGACCTTATGTCCGTCGCAGTGCCCCAGTACCAGATGCCCAGTCGGCACTACTTCTCAAAGAAAGGTGTGCCTGCGCTCCACCAGCATGTCGCACACAACATCACCGCTTCTTTGAGAAACTCTGTGTGTGACAGGGTGCATTTCACCACAGACACTTGGACGAGTAGGCATGGACAGGGGCGCTACATGTCGCTGACTGGGCACTGGGTAACTATGGTGACAGCAGGACAAGGGGCTGCTGTCCAAGTCTTGCCGTCCCCACGAGTTGTGCGTCAATCCTCTTTATGTCAAAGTTCCTCCACTGCTTCTGCCTCCTCAACCTCCTCTCGGTCTTCCACCTGCACCTAAAGCCTGTCTGGTCATGCCACAAGCTTTCTAACTGCGCAGAAGGGATCCTGCACACCTCCTTACTATGCTGGCAGTAGGGCTCAACGTCATCAGGCGGTTTTTACATTGAAATGTCTGGGAAATGTGAGTCACACAGCTGAGGAGTTGTGGTCAGCTCTGGAGAACCAATTTCATGAATGGTTGTCTCCACTGGACCTGAAACCAGGGAAGGCCGTGTGCGACAATGCTGCAAACCTGGGTGCGGCCCTTCGCCGGGGCAATGTCACACACGTGCCTTGTATGGCTCACGTGTTGAACCTGGTTGTCCAGCAATTTTTAGCCCACTATCCCAGACTAGATGGCCTTCTGCAGAGGGCACAGTCGCTGTGTGCTCACTTCCGCCGTTCGCATCCCGCAGCTCAGCGACTTACATCTCTACAGAAGTCGTTGGGCCTGCCACTTCACCGGCTAAAATGCGATGTGCCTACCCGGTGGAATTCAACTCTGCACATGTTGCAGCGACTGTGGCAGCACCGACAAGCCCTGGTGCAATACGTTCTGATGTATAGCCTGGGCCAACGAGATTCAGAGGTGGGGCAAATCACGCTGGAGGAGTGGTCTCAGATCAGGGACCTATGCACCCTTCTGCACAGTTTTGAAATGGCGACGAAGATGTTTAGTGCTGACGATGCCATTATCAGCATGACTATTCCGGTGATTTACATGCTGGAGCACATGTTAAACAGAATTCGGAGTCAGGTGGTGGCACAAGAGGAGGTGGAGGAAGTAGAGGAGGAGGAGTTGTATGCGGAAGGGCTAACATCTGCAAGGTCCAGAAGGTCGGCAGCACCAAGGTGGCAGGCATGTGAGGGTGGGGGAGATGGTTTTACCAGGGCGCATGGTAGCAGCCAAACTAGTGAGGAAGGTGCAGGAGCCCAGGAAGAAGTGGAGGACGAACTGATGGAAGACTCATCAGATGAGGGAGACCTTGATCACATTTCTGTTGTGCGAGGTTGGGGGGAGAGGACAGAGGAAGGAAGCATGATTGTTACCTCGCCACCAACACAACAGGGACTTGGTGCTCCTGGATGCGCAACACACATGAGTGCCTTCTTGCTGCACTACCTGCAACATGACCCTCGAATTGTGAGAATTAGAAATAATCCTGACTACTGGGTTGCCACACTGTTAGATCCCCGGTACAAAAGTAAATTTGCAGAAATTATTCCTGCCATAGAAAGGGATGCACGCATGCAGGAGTATCAGCAGAGACTGTTGCAGAATCTTACATGTGCTTTTCCACAAAATACCAGTGGTGCACGTAGTGAATCTCACAGTTCCAACTTGCCAACCGTGGGACCGTCAAGTGTTCAGCACTCAAACCGTAACAGAACCACAGTATCTGCTGGTAACATCAATTTTGCGGAATCATTTCACCACTTTTTTAGCCCATCCTTTGCAAGGCCACAGGAGACAAGAAGTCTGACACATAGTCAACGCCTAGAGACGATGGTACAGGAGTATCTCCAAGTAAACATTGAAGCCACGACTGTGTCACTGGACCCTTGCTCTTTTTGGGCTTCCAATCTGGATAAATGGCCGGAGCTAGCCACTTACGCCTTGGAGATCTTGTCATGCCCCGCAGCCAGCGTTCTGTCTGAACGTGTGTTCAGCGCTGCTGGTGGTGTGCTGACAGATAAGCGCACGCGGCTCTCCACTGATAATGTAGACAGACTCACGTTCATAAAGATGAACAAATCATGGATCCGAAACGACTTTTCTACCCCTGTGTCATCCTGGGGAGAGTAAAAGCTTGATGATTGGTTAAAATCACCCTACCAAACGTTTTAAGCTTTCAAATTACTAATCATGTTTATCTGTATCTTGACTGGAAAATAATTTGGGCTTTGTAGCAGTGTGCAGCACTGATCTTATTAGGCCATCTATAATAAGCTCCACCAGATTTAAAATTAAAAATAATTTTTAGCTGCATCTAGCCCGGAAAATAATTTTGGGGCTCCGAGATGCGCAAGACACATAAGTGCCTTCTTGCTGCACTACCTGCAGCATGACCCTCATATTGTCAGAATTCTAAGTAATCATGACTACTGGGTTGCCACACTCTTAGATCCCCCAAACTTTTCGATCAACCTTTTCATTTTAATAAAGACCAAAAAAATGGTCATTTTTGAAATTATAAGCATTAGCAGGTTGTTAGAAACTGAAATCAAACAGTTTTCAACTCAAAACTTTATTCTAGGTGATGTTACATTTTCACATAGGACCCCTTGTTCGAAAGGAGCTTCTGAACTCTCTCGTCCATTGAATTTGTCAGGTTTTGGATGGTTTCTGCTTCAATTGTTTTGCATGAGGACAGAATACCCTCCCAGAGCTGTTGCTTAGATGTGAACTGCCTCCCGCCATCATAGACACTCCTTTTAATGATGCTCCAAAGGTTCTGAATGGGGTAGAGGTCAGGGGAGCATGGGGGTCACACCATAAGTTTGTCCCCTTTTATACCCATATCAGCCAGAGATGCAGATGTTTTATGTGCAGCATGAGATGGTGCATTATCATGCAGAAAAATGATCTTGCTGTGGAATACACGGTTCTTCTTCTTGAACCATGGCAGGAAGTGCTGTTTGAGAAAATCCACATACATTATGGAGTTCATCTTTAGCGCCTTCAGGGATCCTAAAGGGGCCGACAATCTCTCTCCCCATGATTCCAGCCCAAAACATTACTCCACCTCCTCCTTGTTGGCGCTGTAGCCGTGTTTGCGTGGGGTGTCCATCAACCAGCCATCCTCCACTCCATCCATCTGGACCATCGAGCGCTGCACGGCACTCATCCGTGAACAAAACAGTTTTGAAATCAGTCTTCATGTAATGTTTGGCCCACTGGAGCCGTTTCTGCTTGTGTGAAGTGGATAGAGGAGGTCGACAGGATGGCGTATGCACAGCTGCAAACCTCTGAAGGACCCTGCATCTTGTTGTTCGGGGGACGTTGGAGGCACAAGCAGCTTCAAAAACTTGTCTGCTGCTATGACAAGGCTTTTTTGCCGCTGCTCTTTCAACCTGACGTAATTGCCTGTAGGAAAGAGTCCTCAATTTGCCCTTATCAGCACGCACACGTGTGTACTGTGAATCAGCTACATACTTCTTGATTGCCAAGACACTTCATCCTGATCATCGCACAATGTTGATTGTAGTCATGCCTTCACCTAAACACTCCACAATTTGTTGCTTCTCAGCAGCCGACACATCCTTTTTCTTTCCCATTTTGGCAGAAAATGTAGGCTGCTTAATAATGTGAGAGAGCCTTCTTAAGTAGTCTTGCCTTTCATTGGACACACCTGTCAAACTAATTAGCACAGGTGTCTGCAATTGCTTACAGTGATATAAAGAGCCCTGACACACATCACCATCAATGAGTTTAACTGACAAACAAACAAATTCTTCCCTTATCACTCCTAAACACTTTTTGCATAATAATTTGGAACGCGGTGTACATGTGCTTTTCCACAAAACACCAGCGGTTCACGTAGTGAATCTTACAGTTCTAACTTGCCAACCGTGGTCTATATGGAATTGTTCAATAAAGGGCCCAAAATTAAGATAACATAGATGGGAGAGGTCTCTATGAATAGGAATTCCTAAGTATTTGATACCCTGTGAGGGCCAGGCAAAGGGAAAGTTGGACTGGATGGAATCCTATATGGATTTTGGGAGGGAGACATCGAGGGCCTCAGACTTCGCTGCATTGATTTTAAAATTTTACCATGTAACAAAGTGATCTATTTCAGCCATAACAGCATGGATGGATATATGTGATTGAGTGATATATACTAGGACATCATCAGCAAATAGAGAGCACTTGTACTCGGTGCCTCCCACCTCAATCCACCTAATATTGGGGTTATGGCGAATTGATGAGAGCAGGTGCTCCGTCACTAGGATGTATAAGAGAGGGGACAGAGGACATCCCTGCCTTGTCCCATTGGTGATTGTGAAAGGTGATGAAAATGTTCTGACGCACCCCCTGGGCCTTGGGACACCCGGAGCCGGACCCTTTTTGGTGGATGCTGGTGGTTGTAGTCTTCGTGGCGGCGACCCGGTTCCGTGGCTCAGGGCGGTCAAACCAGTGGCGGAACTATTTATGTGGTTTTGATGTTTAAATGTCCGACTACGCCACCCGTGGATTGCGGTCAGAGTGAACCGCCGCTACAGGGCAGACCGCTGAGGCTGGTGTTGTGGGTGCAGCAGAGCGTAGCATAACTCCCCACGGGAGGAGTATAGCCTCAGGGCAGTGTATGCGGAGGATGGGGGTGATGGTGCAGGGCAGCAGCAGTAATGACACGGAGTCAGTGATGCAGTCCAGGGCCTTTACTCACAGTTCTTATTATCCAGACCACGTCTGCAGGTAACGGCTGCCCACGTCGTACTGTGCTCACCAGGTGAGGGGCTCAGACAACTCCCAGATAACTTTGGAGCACTTCACAGGACCCCCTTTGTGTGTCCTTTGTCTGGCCTTTCTTACCAACACTTCTGTCCGGCTGCCTCGGGCCTCCTCTTGGTAAACTTGGCGCCAGTTTCCCTGACCCTATGTGGTGCCTTCCTAGCGGGTGTAGCGAGGGGCTGCGCCACATAAAATGTCAGAGCCTCCGGTTTCTAGCTGAGGGTCGTTTCCTGCCTCCACTAGTTCGGGGACCGGTCTCCCCCTTTGGCCTCACCCCTCCACGCAGGTGGATTCGGGCGTGCGGTGGCGACTCGCCCGTCCGCACCCCTGGGATCCCTTCATTCCTCGTTTCTGGAGCCTTCTCCGCTCCTCTTCCTTCCTTCTCCCTCTTCCATTCCTGGGCCTCTGTTACTAGGCCCGCCTCCGGAGCAGAGCTCATGCAGAGCCCCTGCTCCCTGCCACTTCTGCTCAGACTTCTCTGCACTGAACTAAGATGGTGCCCACCTTTTATACTCCCTTCTCAATGCACCCAGGAACTGCTTCCTCCCTGCTCCTGCACTACAGGGTTCACCTTCCTCAGTGTTCCCTCCCCCCACTCCAGCCAGGGACAGGGACTGTCGTGCCCATCTCAAGGGCATATTGGTCGCCCTGCCCCACGGCAATGTGGTGTAATGCATGCAGGTGTCGGGTCCTGATCCACACTCCATCCTTACCTGAGAGTGAGATATCACACCTCTGGGTGAGGTGCAATACGTCTGTAGCAACCGAGCCCTCAGGGTGCTACAGTTCCATTTATCTTCAGCCTAGGTGACGTATTGTGATACAGGGCCGTGATTTTGGCTATAAAAGGGTCCCCTAGACCCCTACCCCAAGCTTTTTAAGAGAATCATATATGGCGTGCCAGGAGACTCTATGGAATGCTTTCTCAGCATCCAACGAGAGTATCTAATTACAAATTTTTAACTGCATCTAGCCCAGGAAATACTTTGTGCCTAGTAGCAGTGTCTGCTAGTCAGCGGATTATCCCGGCTGTTAAGCAAGCTACACCACCTGTAGTTTAGACACTTAATTTTTTCAAAGGAAATGCTTCGGGACCATGGGATGCTCAGTGAAGAGCATCAGGAGGCACCCCAAGGCATAGGGGCTGGGACTGGCAGTAGGATGCCTTGCGGTGGACAGCCGAGCTCGATCCTTATAAAAGCTTTTTAACTGCAGCAGCTTTAGTGGACGCTACTGGAGCTGGAATTACGCGGCTGCTGGCATGAGACTTGCCCTCCAATAGATCCTTGTAAATGGATTTAAAGTGTATTCATTCAAATTAGAGAGACAATTTAAATTAAAAAGCTTAGAGCTGCCTCCACCACAGGGGGGCTTGCTCGACCCAACAGCGGACAGGCACCAGTATTGGGAGAGGGGGGCTGGCCATCAGGGTTCACCGCGGCTCTGGCACAAACCCGGCGACACGGAGGTGGCACGGGCAGGAGCGGACTGGCCGTGTCGGCTTCTCACTTTTTGGATTTTAGAAGGGCATGACATGCCTATATCTGTGTCTCCCCCTCCTTTTACTCCTCCACCTCTTTTATTTTCGCATGACTATATGTACTTGTCACTTTTCCATGTGTTAGTTGTGTCTTCTGAGCAGTTTGTCAGCTTTTGAACACCTTTGAAGGTGTTTTCTATGTGTTTCTATGTGTTTTTGTTTGCCTGCCATTGGTTTTAACGGTGTTCGAAGGTGTTCGACGAACAGTTCGACGAACAGTTCGGCGAACACACGGGTGTTCGACGAACCGAACCGAACTCGAACACTACGGGGGTGGCTCAACACTAGTAAATACGTATATAAGAAAGAACAATCTCTAAGGTTAGCATTGCCATGGAGATATAAGTATAGCCTGACTTAATTTCTGGTCATGTTGTCAGTTCATCTATGGAGTAGAGATGAGCGTTGTTCTACTCGAACTGTTCGCCAATCTCAAATTCGAGCTGTTTTGGGCGGTGTTCGAGCCGTTCGGCGAACACGAACAATTTGAGAAAAATTCGGCTGTTCGAGGTTATGTTCGATAACTGTTCGTGCACCAAAATCATAACTGGATTTTTTCTCAGTAATGATGAAAATTAATGTTAATACGCAGTTTGAGTGTACAGCGGGGTGGGGGGAGGGGCAGGGGATGGATCTCTGCAGGAACAATGAAGATCTCCATTTTTTTTTTCTCTTTCCCGCATTTACAGTGGGGAGGTGCAATCTGTCAGCCTATCAGCAGCGCACACACGGAGCGAAGTGCTTTTTTTCACACAAGCAAGGGCATGTGTCATTGGCAGTGTATGTCACATGTCCTTGCCCTATAAGACCAAGCCATTTTCCCCGTCGCCACCATTTTCTCACTGCTGCAGCTGCGTGTTAGACGGCACCGCTGTTGCTGTGTGCGCTATACCTTGTTAATTTCAAACCAATTTTCGCACAAATCTACAGATAGCTTGGGAGTAGGGAATAGTTGTGATTGCAGTCCTTTTAAGGACTAGGTTACAGCATTTCCTACGACTTTTATCAGGCAGGTCTGTGCTCTTAAATAGATAGATTGTGGGAGTAAAGACTAATTGTAATTGGAGTCCTTTTCAGGACTAGGTTACATCAGTTCCTATCAGTTTTTGCCAGGCAGGTCTGTGCCAGTGCTGTGCAAGTTTTTTTCACAGCATTTGGCTGAATCTAGCAAAGCTAATCCTTTTTGGCTTATTGCAGAGTGTGTTAGTCAGTGGAGTAGCCTATCTGTGTTGCAAGATATACCACCTGTGTATAGAATACCAATTTTTTTACTGCACCTAGTGAAGTAAAATCTTTTGGGCATAGCATCATTCTATTAGTCCATCTATAATGACCTCCATCAGGTTGCAAATTGAATAAAAAAAATTTCTGCATCTAGCTCTGAAAAAATATTGGGCTTCTAGCTGTGTGTGGGGCTTGTTGTATTAGTCCATCTATACTGACCTCCATCAGGTTGTAAACTGAATATATCTTTTTCTGCATCTACCTCTGAAAAAATATTGGGCTTCTAGCTGTGTGTGGGACTTGTTGTATTAGTCCATCTATACAGACCTCCATCAGGTTGCAAACTGAATATATTTTTTTCTGCATCTACCTCTGAAAAAATATTGGGCTTCTAGCTGTGTGTGGGACTTGTTGTATTAGTCCATCTATACTGACCTCCATCAGGTTGCAAACTGAATATATTTTTTTCTGCATCTACCTCTGAAAAAATATTGGGCTTCTAGCTGTGTGTGGGACTTGTTCTATTAATCCATCTATACAGACCTCCATCAGGTTGCAAACTGAATATATTTTTTTCTGCATCTACCTCTGAAAAAATATTGGGCTTCTAGCTGTGTGTGGGACTTGTTGTATTAGTCCATCTATACTGACCTCCATCAGGTTGCAAACTGAATATATTTTTTTCTGCATCTACCTCTGAAAAAATATTGGGCTTCTAGCTGTGTGTGGGACTTGTTCTATTAATCCATCTATACAGACCTCCATCAGGTTGCAAACTGAATATATTTTTTTCTGCATCTAGCTCTGAAAAAATATTTGGCCTTCTAGCAGTGTGTGGGACTTTCTCTATTAGTCCATCTATACTGACCTACATCAGGTTGCAAATTGAATATAATTTTTTTCTGCATCTAACCCAGCCAATAGTTTTGGCCTAATACCACAGTTTGGCCACTCAGCTCTGCTCGGTTCCCATCCATTGTTTTTTTGTGCAAACAACTCCAGAGTTGTTAATTAGTTAACCACCAAAATGAGTGGAAAAAGGCCTGCTGCTGGTGGAAAGGGGAATAGGCGTGTTGGGAAGGGGAAAAAAGGTTGTGTCCGTGGGGTAGGTGTTAAAGCAACAGTAACATCTGCAGAAGAAAGACCATCTTCCAGCCAAACTAAAATGTCTACTTCTTTTAGCGGACAATGTGATAAGATCCCTTTCTTACGGCCACGCCAATCGCTACAAATTCCACATGAGGCACAAAAACAGCAGGTGCTTCAACGGATATCAAGTGCTCCTTTAAGTGGGCTCTCCTCCACATCAACTTCAACATCACAAATACTCCAGTCCTCAAAGGTGTCACCCCAATCGCACTTGCTTCCTCACAGCTCCCAAATCTCCAGCTGCCCGTCTGAGTATGAGGTAGAACAGATGGTTGAGTCTGCAGAGCTGTTTACTCATACTATAGCCTGGGAATCAGAGGTCGACTCCAGCGCTTTTGTGAATCCAGACGAGGAAATGATCTGCACTGATGCCCAGAATCTTTATGAGTCGGATCCAGGACCAGACGCAGAAGGTTCTGACCATAATGTAGACCCTCATTCCCAAACTGTAACTCCTGTTGGTGGAGACAATGAGGAAGACGATGATAAGACTCAAATACCTGATTGGAGCGACAACTTTAGTTTTTTGTCAGGCAGGAACAGGTTGGCTCTGAGGACGACGGGTGTGATAACGCACAGGGTGATGATGATGAGGTTGGAGATCCCACTTACTGTCAACCCACAGTCAGCCAAGAGATGAGGTCAGCAGAGGAGGTGGAGGAAGATGCTAGTGACGACGAGGTCAGGTTGCGCCTTCCTGGACAGAGACGTAGTACTGGAAGCACGTCAACAACTGCATCCTCAAACACAACTCTGCCTCTCACCACAAGTCGTGGTGGCTCTTCAGGTCGCATGGGTGCTAAGCCTTGCATAGCCTGGGCATTTTTTCAGATCGATAAAGATGACCCAACTCGTGTTATCTGTAACATTTGTCAGCAAAAGCTAAGTAGAGGCCAAAAAATACATAGTTTGAGTACTTCATGCATGAACCGGCACATGGACATGAAGCATAAGTTGCAGTGGGAAGCTCAGTGTGCTACAATGCGGCCTAGCCGGCCGGGCCAACCACCGTCTGCCATATCTTGTGCATCCGCGGCCTCTTCATCCTCTGTGACTGGGGGGACAGCAGTCACACCTGTTTTGGGGCGCAGACCTGCCACCTCTTTACCCGCAACAGCCAGCGTGATTGGCAGGTCATCATTTTCTTTGGAGGTGGTAACACCAGCTGGTGTTGAGCGCTGTCCGACATCGATAGCACCACCTTTGGATCAAGGCAACCTAACATGTCCGCCTGCATCTTCCTCACAGACCGGCAGTTTGCCGGGGACACCCTTATCAACCCCGTCTAAGCACAATAGCCAGCCCTCGGTCCCTCAGATGTGGACAAGTAAAAGACCATTTCCTCCTAGCCATGAGAAAGCTAAGAGGTTGAATTTCACCATCTGCAAGTTCTTGGCTACAGAAATGCTGCCTTTCCGCCTGGTGGACACAGAGGATTTTCGAGACCTTATGTCCGTCGCAGTGCCCCAGTACCAGATGCCCAGTCGGCACTACTTCTCAAAGAAAGGTGTGCCTGCGCTCCACCAGCATGTCGCACACAACATCACTGCTTCTTTGAGAAACTCTGTGTGTGACAGGGTGCATTTCACCACAGACACTTGGACGAGTAGGCATGGACAGGGGCGTTACATGTCGCTGACTGGGCACTGGGTAACTATGGTGACAGCAGGACAAGGGGCTGCTGTCCAAGTCTTGCCGTCCCCACGAGTTGTGTGTCAATCCTCTTTATGTCAAAGTTCCTCCACTGCTTCTGCCTCCTCAACCTCCTCTCGGTCTTCCACCTGCACCCAAAGCCTGTCTGGTCATGCCACAAGCTTTCTAACTGCGCAGAAGGGATCCTGCACACCTCCTTACTATGCTGGCAGTAGGGCTCAACGTCATCAGGCGGTTTTTACATTGAAATGTCTGGGAAATGTGAGTCACACAGCTGAGGAGTTGTGGTCAGCTCTGGAGAACCAATTTCATGAATGGTTGTCTCCACTGGACCTGAAACCAGGGAAGGCCGTGTGCGACAATGCTGCAAACCTGGGTGCGGCCCTTCGCCGGGGCAATGTCACACACGTGCCTTGTATGGCTCACGTGTTGAACCTGGTTGTCCAGCAATTTTTAGCCCACTATCCCAGACTAGATGGCCTTCTGCAGAGGGCACGGTCGCTGTGTGCTCACTTTCGCCGTTCGCATCCCGCAGCTCAGCGACTTACATCTCTACAGAAGTCGTTGGGCCTGCCACTTCACCGGCTAAAATGCGATGTGCCTACCCGGTGGAATTCAACTCTGCACATGTTGCAGCGACTGTGGCAGCACAGACAAGCCCTGGTGCAATACGTTCTGATGTATAGCCTGGGCCAACGAGATCCAGAGGTGGGGCAAATCACGCTGGAGGAGTGGTCTCAGATCAGGGACCTATGCACCCTTCTGCACAGTTTTGAAATGGCGACGAAGATGTTTAGTGCTGACGATGCCATTATCAGCATGACTATTCCGGTGATTTACATGCTGGAGCACATGTTAAACAGAATTCGGAGTCAGGTGGTGGCACAAGAGGAGGTGGAGGAAGTAGAGGAGGAGGAGTTGTATGCGGAAGGGCTAATGTAGCACCCTGAGGATTTGGCTGCTACAGGGGTATTGCACCTCAACCCAGAGGTGTGGTATTCCACTCCCGGGTAAGGATGGAGTGTGGAACTGAGCTCAGTAGGCTGCATGCACTACACACATCCCATTTCCGGGGAACAGACCGACGGTACTCCCACCAGTTAATGTGCAGGTACGACAGTGTCTGTTCCTGGCTGGAGTGGGAGGGGGGTGGAACATCCCAGTAGTGTAGGGGCAGATAGGGGGAGCAGTCTGCGTAGTGCTAGGAGCTCATTGGGTGCTGGTCACCTGAGCTCACACATAGAGGGAGTATATAAGGTGGGCACCATCTTAGGACAGGGTCTTTTGCAGAGTGAGGTCAGTCTGTCAGAGCAGAGGAGAAGAGCAGCTCCAAGGCCAAGAGAGAGAGAGAGAGAGGAGAAAGAAAGACCCAGAGGGGGAGAAAGAAGGAACTCCAAGAGCCCAAATTAGACCAGAGGGTGAAGAGTTGGCAACAGGGTACCGGATCCCAAGCTGGCAGAGGCTACAGCACACCTTAGCCAGGAACCGGAGGTCGTGGGCAGGATCGATCTGCCACGATCACCCACTAAATCCACCCGGAAGGCAGACCAGGAATAGGGTCAGGGAACCCAGAGACAAGGGTTTACCACCAAGAGGCCCGAGGGAGCCGGACATAGGTGGATCCCTGGTGGGGAAGGGCAGAGAAGAGGACAGGACAGAAAGGGAGCTCAGGACCACGCTCCACAATCACCTGGGGGTTGGCCGAGTCCAGGACCTGGTGGACGCAGCACGGCTCAGGTGGTCACTTAAGGCCGGAGTGACCAGAACAACTGCAGTAAGTAAACAAACCCTGAACTGCACAGCCCGTCTCTGAGTCTCATTTCCATCCTCGCTGCACCACCACAACCCCCATCCTCTGCAACTGACCCCCTGAGGCTATACCCCTCCCGTTGGGGGTTATACTACCTGAGCTGCACATACATCACCAGCCTCAGCGGACCCTGCTGCAGCGGCGGCCGTATTGACCGCAATTCAACGGGTGGCGTAGTCGACACAAAAGAACATCTAGTAACATCATAAGGACTGCCACACACTGAGCTTGACACCCTGGGCACGGACCGGGTCACAGCCACTAGGAGACTACAACCCCCATCTGATCCGGCTCCGGGTATCCCTAACAACATGGCCCAGGGGGTGCGTCAACTTTGGCGTAGTCGGCAGGATAACGTGCCCGCAACAACCGGGTACTGCGTGCCTGAAGAAAAGTACACCGTTACCTTAAAAAGAAGTCTCCCGCCGGTTCCGGAGGGTCCCCGCCATCGGGCCCCATCACAGGTCGTTTCCCGCCGGTTGTCCGCCATTTGCAGCTTTTTCCCGCCATCCATGGAGTTTCCCGCCACTGGGAGACGATTCCCGCCATTTCCGAAGATTTCCCGCCTTGGAAGAGCGGACGCCATTATGGGCGTGCCAGAGGGTGGCAAGAGGCCACCTCCCATCGTGGGCCAGGTCGAAGAATGGCGCCAAAAGCGGAAACCGCGCCCACCAACAGAGACTGTGATGCTGGAAGTGTCCATCAGCGTGAGAGAACTGCCCCTGGAACTGAAGTTGCCCCGGGACCACCCTCGATGTGGGCGGAGACAGAAGAAGAGAACAAAGATGGGTGTCGCCTGGAGCAGTCTGGAGAGAGCGCACCCGGAGACAAGACGTCTGGAAGAGAGTCCAGAGAGAGCCTACCCGGAGATGGAGGGAGAGTCAGGCAGCACCGACCCAGTGGTCAGGAGCCTGTTGCAGGTCGCCACTCCAGAAGGCCTGCTGGAGATCCTAGCACAGCTCCCCCGAGACCGGGAGTGTGCACAGACCGCGCTGGAGGGCCTCGCACGGAGGATGGCCCGGGTGCAGCGAGAGACGTTGGCGGAGTGGAGCCGAGAGATGGCCCAGCAGACCGGCACCCGTCAGTGGAGCACGCCACCTGAGACGAGGAGACAGACCGCCTCTGAGGATGGCGCAGGAGGAATGAAGGCAGGAGACGGCGCCGAGAAGGGAGCTGAACGGACGGAGGCAGGTAAAGGGGACGTCTCTACCCCGATCCGGGAAACCGCGTGCCTGCCCCAGCTCCCCGTCGCAGAGCCCGAAATTCCCCCTGCCGTGCCCGTCGCTGCATCGTCACCGCCGCCGACTAGGCCTCAACCGGAAACCGCGGCCGCGACCCCTGTGACGTCACACGCCTCGACCCTGAGCGCGACCAAACAGGAAATACCATCGGCCTGGTCGCAAGGCCTAGTACCTCCGGGCGCCGCAATACCAACAGCGCCCCCTACCTCCGCGGAGCCACCGGCCTGGTCGCAGGGCCGAGTAACCCAGGGCGCCGCCGTTCTTACGGTGCCCTTTGCCTTTAGGGTGCCCCAAGCCTGGTCGCAAGGCCTGGTCGACCCGGGCGCAGCTACCATCACCGCGCCCTCAGCATCTAGAGTGCCGCACCTGGGTGAAGATCTATTCGCCCAGCATACGTGCCCGGATGGGCAGCCCTTTGTATGGCCCCAGGAGTACATTCAGCTGGAACTCCAGAGAGCAAGGCCCATGTGCGAGCCCCTGATTCCGGCTCCGAAGCCTGTAAAGAGGACCTCACCCCCGCTGGAAGAGGCACAGTTTGAGTGGGACCCCACCGGAGAAGACCTCATGGGGTTCACTCAGGAGACTCGGGCGGCCGCAGCAGAGCGTGCAGAGTGCTGCCGGCAGCAGCTCGAGGTCTTCGAGAGGGAGCGGAGAGAGAGGCGGGTCCGGGAACAGCAAATGCAGATAAGGAGCGCGGAGCAGAAGAGCCGGACCAGGAGGAAACCCCGTGCAGCTCATGGTCCCCGTGCCACCGGGACTGTGATAAAATTCAACATGCAGCACGGATGGGGCTTTATCAGAGACCATCAGACCCCCGGCGACGTCTTTGTAACTCGCAGAGACGTAGAAAGCCATCTGCCGGAGGGACACAGAGGTCGTGACCTGTATGTAGGGGACGAGGTCACCTTCACCCGGCACAAGTGTGCCAAAGGACTCTACGCCCTCCATGTGCATCGCCTGACGGAGGAGGAGCTGCGGTGTGAGGAGGAGCAAGAGGACCCGGACGGGTCTGAAGAATCTAAAGAAGGAGCAGGAGGACGCCGTCGTTGAAGTACGGTAGAGAGAGACTGTCGCACTTTACCCGGTCACAAGTTGCACCGTGACCGGAGGAACCAGAAACAAGAATGTTTATATGAAAAGTTTATTGCTGCTGATGATGTTTTATATGTTTTATATGTTTATGTTTATGAAAAAAAAATTGTATGTTTTGGATGTTTTTGTTTATATCTTACAGCCCGAGGACGTGCTGTGGTTTACCAGGGGGGAATGTAGCACCCTGAGGATTTGGCTGCTACAGGGGTATTGCACCTCAACCCAGAGGTGTGGTATTCCACTCCCGGGTAAGGATGGAGTGTGGAACTGAGCTCAGTAGGCTGCATGCACTACACACATCCCATTTCCGGGGAACAGACCGACGGTACTCCCACCAGTTAATGTGCAGGTACGACAGTGTCTGTTCCTGGCTGGAGTGGGAGGGGGGTGGAACATCCCAGTAGTGTAGGGGCAGATAGGGGGAGCAGTCTGGGTAGTGCTAGGAGCTCATTGGGTGCTGGTCACCTGAGCTCACACATAGAGGGAGTATATAAGGTGGGCACCATCTTAGGACAGGGTCTTTTGCAGAGTGAGGTCAGTCTGTCAGAGCAGAGGAGAAGAGCAGCTCCAAGGCCAAGAGAGAGAGAGAGAGAGGAGAAAGAAAGACCCAGAGGGGGAGAAAGAAGGAACTCCAAGAGCCCAAATTAGACCAGAGGGTGAAGAGTTGGCAACAGGGTACCGGATCCCAAGCTGGCAGAGGCTACAGCACACCTTAGCCAGGAACCGGAGGTCGTGGGCAGGATCGATCTGCCACGATCACCCACTAAATCCACCCGGAAGGCAGACCAGGAATAGGGTCAGGGAACCCAGAGACAAGGGTTTACCACCAAGAGGCCCGAGGGAGCCGGACATAGGTGGATCCCTGGTGGGGAAGGCCAGAGAAGAGGACAGGACAGAAAGGGAGCTCAGGACCACGCTCCAGAATCACCTGGGGGTTGGCCGAGTCCAGGACCTGGTGGACGCAGCACGGCTCGGGTAGTCACTTAAGGCCGGAGTGACCAGAACAACTGCAGTAAGTAAACAAACCCTGAACTGCACAGCCCGACTCTGAGTCTCATTTCCATCCTCGCTGCACCACCACAACCCCCATCCTCTGCAACTGACCCCCTGAGGCTATACCCCTCCCTTGGGGGTTATACTACCTGAGCTGCACATACATCACCAGCTTCAGCGGACCCTGCTGCAGCGGCGGCCGTATTGACCGCAATTCAACGGGTGGCGTAGTCGACACAAAAGAACATCTAGTAACATCATAAGGACTGCCACACACTGAGCTTGACACCCTGGGCACGGACCGGGTCACAGCCACTCGGAGACTACAACCCCCATCTGATCCGGCTCCGGGTATCCCTAACAACATGGCCCAGGGGGTGCGTCACTAACATCTGCAAGGTCCAGAAGGTCGGCAGCACCAAGGCGGCAGGCATGTGAGGGTGGGGGAGATGGTTTTACCAGGGCGCATGGTAGCAGCCAAACTGGTGAGGAAGGTGCAGGAGCCCAGGAAGAAGTGGAGGACGAACTGATGGAAGACTCATCAGATGAGGGAGACCTTGATCACATTTCTGTTGTGCGAGGTTGGGGGGAGAGGACAGAGGAAGGAAGCATGATTGTTACCTCGCCACCAACACAACAGGGACTTGGTGCTCCTGGATGCGCAACACACATGAGTGCCTTCTTGCTGCACTACCTGCAACATGACCCTTGAATTGTGAGAATTAGAAATAATCCTGACTACTGGTTTGCCACACTGTTAGATCCCCGGTACAAAAGTAAATTTGCAGAAATTATTCCTGCCATAGAAAGGGATGCACGCATGCAGGAGTATCAGCAGAGACTGTTGCAGAATCTTACATGTGCTTTTCCACAAAATACCAGTGGTGCACGTAGTGAATCTCACAGTTCCAATTTGCCAACCGTGGGACCGTCAAGTGTTCAGCACTCAAACCGTAACAGAACCACAGTATCTGCTGGTAACATCAATTTTGCGGAATCATTTCACCACTTTTTTAGCCCATCCTTTGCAAGGCCACAGGAGACAAGAAGTCTGACACATAGTCAACGCCTAGAGACGATGGTACAGGAGTATCTCCAAGTAAACATTGAAGCCACGACTGTGTCACTGGACCCTTGCTCTTTTTGGGCTTCCAATCTGGATAAATGGCCGGAGCTAGCCACTTACGCCTTGGAGATCTTGTCATGCCCCGCAGCCAGCGTTCTGTCTGAACGTGTGTTCAGCGCTGCTGGTGGTGTGCTGACAGATAAGCGCACGCGGCTCTCCACTGATAATGTAGACAGACTCACGTTCATAAAGATGAACAAATCATGGATCCGAAACGACTTTTCTACCCCTGTGTCATCCTGGGGAGAGTAAAAGCTTGATGATTGGTTAAAATCACCCTACCAACCGTTTTAAGCTTTCAAATTACTAATCATGTTTATCTGTATCTTGGCTGGAAAATAATTTGGGCTTTGTAGCAGTGTGCAGCACTGATTCTATTAGGCCATCTATAATAAGCTCCACCAGATTTAAAATTACTAATCATGTTTATCTGTATCTTGACTGGAAAATAATTTGGGCTTTGTAGCAGTGTGCAGCACTGATCCTATTAGGCCATCTATACTAAAGCTTCACCAGATTTAAAATTAATAATAATTTTTAGCTGCATCTAGCCCGGAAAATAATTTTGGGGCTCCGAGATGCGCAAGACACATAAGTGCCTTCTTGCTGCACTACCTGCAGCATGACCCTCATATTGTCAGAATTCGAAGTAATCATGACTACTGGGTTGCCACACTCTTAGATCCCCAAACTTTTCGATCAACCTTTTCATTTTAATAAAGACCAAAAAAATGGTCATTTTTGAAATTATAAGCATTAGCAGGTTGTTAGAAACTGAAATCAAACAGTTTTCAACTCAAAACTTTATTCTAGGTGATGTTACATTTTCACATAGGACCCCTTGTTCGAAAGGAGCTTCTGAACTCTCTCGTCCATTGAATTTGTCAGGTTTTGGATGGTTTCTGCTTCAATTGTTTTGCATGAGGACAGAATACCCTCCCAGAGCTGTTGCTTAGATGTGAACTGCCTCCCGCCATCATAGACACTCCTTTTAATGATGCTCCAAAGGTTCTGAATGGGGTAGAGGTCAGGGGAGCATGGGGGTCACACCATAAGTTTGTCCCCTTTTATGCCCATATCAGCCAGAGATGCAGATGTTTTATGTGCAGCATGAGATGGTGCATTATCATGCAGAAAAATGATCTTGCTGTGAAATACACGGTTCTTCTTCTTGAACCATGGCAGGAAGTGCTGTTTGAGAAAATCCACATACATTATGGAGTTCATCTTTAGCGCCTTCAGGGATCCTAAAGGGGCCGACAATCTCTCTCCCCATGATTCCAGCCCAAAACATTACTCCACCTCCTCCTTGTTGGCGCTGTAGCCGTGTTTGCGTGGGGTGTCCATCAACCAGCCATCCTCCACTCCATCCATCTGGACCATCGAGCGCTGCACGGCACTCATCCGTGAACAAAACAGTTTTAAAATCAGTCTTCATGTAATGTTTGGCCCACTGGAGCCGTTTCTGCTTGTGTGAAGTGGATAGAGGAGGTCGACAGGATGGCATATGCACAGCTGCAAACCTCTGAAGGACCCTGCATCTTGTTGTTCGGGGGACGTTGGAGGCACAAGCAGCTTCAAAAACTTGTCTGCTGCTATGACAAGGCTTTTTTGCCGCTGCTCTTTCAACCTGACGTAATTGCCTGTAGGAAAGAGTCCTCAATTTGCCCTTATCAGCACGCACACGTGTGTACTGTGAATCAGCTACATACTTCTTGATTGCCAAGACACTTCATCCTGATCATCGCACAATGTTGATTGTAGTCATGCCTTGACCTAAACACTCCACAATTTGTTGCTTCTCAGCAGCCGACACATCCTTTTTCTTTCCCATTTTGGCAGAAAATGTAGGCTGCTTAATAATGTGAGACAGCCTTCTTAAGTAGTCTTGCCTTTCATTGGACACACCTGCCAAACTAATTAGCACAGGTGTCTGCAATTGCTTACAGTGATGTAAAGAGCCCTGACACACATCACCATCAATGAGTTTAACTGACAAACAAACAAATTCTTCCCTTATCACTCCTAAACACTTTTTGCATAATAATTTGGAACACAGTGTACATGTGCTTTTCCACAAAACACCAGTGGTTCACGTAGTGAATCTTACAGTTCTAACTTGCCAACCGTGGTCTGTATGGAGTTGTTCAATAAAGGGCCCAAAATTAAGATAACATAGATGGGAGAGGTCTCTATGAATAGGAATTCCTAAGTATTTGATACCCTGTGAGGGCCAGGCAAAGGGAAAGTTGGACTGGATGGAATCCTATATGGATTTGGGGAGGGAGACATCGAGGGCCTCAGACTTCGCTGCATTGATTTTAAAATTTGACCATGTAACAAAGTGATCTATTTCAGCCATAACAGCATGGATGGATATATGTGATTGAGTGATATATACTAGGACATCATCAGCAAATAGAGAGCACTTGTACTCGGTGCCTCCCACCTCAATCCACCTAATATTGGGGTTATGGCGAATTGATGAGAGCAGGTGCTCCGTCACTAGGATGTATAAGAGAGGGGACAGAGAAAATCCCTGCCTTGTCCCATTGGTGATTGTGAAAGGTGATGAAAATGTTCTGACGCGCCCCCTGGGCCTTGGGACACCCGGAGCCGGACCCTTTTTGGTGGATGCTGGTGGTTGTAGTCTTCGTGGCGGCGACCCGGTTCCGTGGCTCAGGGTGGTCAAACGAGTGGCGGAACTATTTATGTGGTTTTGATGTTTAAATGTCCGACTACGCCACCCGTGGATTGCGGTCAGAGTGAACCGCCGCTCCAGGGCAGACCGCTGAGGCTGGTGTTGTGGGTGCAGCAGAGCGTAGCATAACTCCCCACGGGAGGAGTATAGCCTCAGGGCAGTGTATGCGGAGGATGGGGGTGATGGTGCAGGGCAGCAGCAGTAATGACACGGAGTCAGTGATGCAGTCCAGGACCTTTACTCACAGTTCTTATTATCCAGACCACGTCTGCAGGTAACGGCTGCCCACGTCGTACTGTGCTCACCAGGTGAGGGGCTCAGACAACTCCCAGATAACTTTGGAGTGCTTCACAGGACCCCCTTTGTGTGTCCTTTGTCTGGCCTTTCTTACCAACCCTTCTGTCCGGCTGCCTCGGGCCTCCTCTTGGTAAACTTGGCGCCAGTTTCCCTGACCCTATGTGGTGCCTTCCTAGCGGGTGTAGCGAGGGGTTGTGCCACATAAAATGTCACAGCCTCCTGTTTCTAGCTGAGGGTCGTTTCCTGCCTCCACTAGTTTCGGGGACCGGTCTCCCCCTTTGGCCTGACCCCTCCACGCAGGTGGATTCGGGCGTGCGGTGGCGACTCGCCCGTCCGCACCCCTGAGATCCCTTCGTTCCTCGTTCCTGGAGCCTTCTCCGCTCCTCTTCCTTCCTTCTCCCTCTTCCAGGCCTGGGCCTCTGTTACTAGGCCCGCCTCCGGAGCAGAGCTCATGCAGAGCCCCTGCTCCCTGCCACTTCTGCTGAGACTTCTCTGCACTGAACTAAGATGGTGCCCACCTTTTATACTCCCTTCTCAATGCACCCAGGAACTGCTTCCTCCCTGCTCCTGCACTACAGGGTTCCCCTTCCTCAGTGTTCCCTCCCCCCACTCCAGCCAGGGACAGGGACTGTCGTGCCCATCTCAGGGGCATATTGGTCGCCCTGCCCCACGGCAATGTGGTGTAATGCATGCAGGTGTCGGGTCCTGATCCACACTACATCCTTACCTGAGAGTGAGATATCACACCTCTGGGTGAGGTGCAATACCTCTGTAGCAACCGAGCCCTCAGGGTGCTACAGTTCCATTTATCTTCAGCCTAGGTGACGTATTGCGATACAGGGCCGTGATTTTGGCTATAAAAGGGTCCCCTAGACCCCTACCCCAAGCTTTTTAAGAGAATCATATATGGCGTGCCAGGAGACTCTATGGAATGCTTTCTCAGCATCCAACGAGAGTATCTAATTACAAATTTTTAACTGCATCTAGCCCAGGAAATACTTTGTGCCTAGTAGCAGGGTCTGCTAGTCAGCGGATTATCCCGGCTGTTAAGCAAGCTACACCACCTGTAGTTTGGACACTTCATTTTTTCAAAGGAAATGCTTCGGGACCACGGGATACTCAGTGAAGAGCATCAGGAGGCACCCCAAGGCATAGGGGCTCGGACTGGCAGTAGGATGCCTTGCGGTGGACAACCGAGCTTGATCCTTATAAAAGCTTTTTAACTGCAGCAGCTTTAGTGGACGCTACTGGAGCTGGAATTACGCGGCTGCTGGCATGAGACTTGCCCTCCAATAGATCCTTGTAAATGGATTTAAAGTGTATTTATTCAAATTAGAGAGACAATTTAAATTAAAAAGCTTAGAGCTGCCTCCACCACAGGGGGGCTCGCTCGACCCACCAGCGGACAGGCACCAGTATTGGGAGAGGGGGGCTGGCCGTCAGGGTTCACCGCGGCTCTGGCACAAACCCGGCGACACGGAGGTGGCACGGGCAGGAGCGGACTGAACATGTCGGCTTCTCACTTTTTGGATTTTAGAAGGGCATGACATGCCTATATCTGTGTCTCCCCCTCCTTTTACTCCTCCACCTCTTTTCTTTTCGCATGACTATATGTACTTTTCACTTTTCCATGTGTTAGTTGTGTCTTCTGAGCAGTTTGTCAGCTTTTGGACACCTTTGAAGGTGTTTTCTATGTGTTTTTGTTTGCCTGCCATTGGTTTTAACGGTGTTCGAAGGTGTTCGACGAACAGTTCGACGAACAGTTCGGCGAACACACGGGTGTTCGACGAACCGAACCGAACTCGAACACTACGGGGGTGGCTCAACACTACTATGGAGTCCATATATTCAGAAAAGTTTCTAGTGAGTCCGTTTTAGTAGAGTCAATTGTTTCATGTAACATTATTTTATCTTTGACCAAATTTATTGACAAAGCGGTGGATTTCCATTGTGAAGCTATATGAATTCTGGCTGCCATGGTAATAAAATGTATAAGATGAAAGGTTTTATTGGGGATTCCCACTGGTTTATCTCCAAATAACATGACGGAGGAACTACATTTAATGGGCTTTCCCGTAACCCTCGAGATTACAGCCTTAACCTGCATCCAGAAGATATTTACATTTTGGCACAGCCACCATGTATGCTTCATGTCACCTAATGTATTGCACCCTATGAAGTACTTGTTTGATACGTTAGGGTATATTTTATTAAGTTTAGCTGGTACAAAATAGGCTCTGTGTAGGACTTTGAGAAAAGTTTCTGACAGTGAGGTCTGATTGCTTCCTTTAGGTAATAAAACCAGGCAATGTGAACTGAGGTCTAAGATGGTAGACATGCAAGAAATAGGAGCATGTTCACACTAGCAAAAAAGAAACAAAACCTACAAAAGACAAAAGACAAAAATATATCTCATACCCTACCATCATTATATATAAATGTAAAGCAAAGTTGCATAATAAATATAGGGTACTTAGTGAACTATTTTTGATCAAAAAAAGTATACAAGCCGTCCCACCAGCGGCAAGGTGACCCTAAATTGGGACGGTACCTATACTGCCTATATTAAAAACCTTACTGTATATCAAAGTTGAAGTAATGCATATAAAAGGGTAGACAAATAGGACCGGGTCCCAACTCCAGACCACCCAGGCCGTTGGTAAGCTACATATATACCAGTCAGCTCAACAAAGGGGATGCCACACCCTTAAATTGCACAAAATGCAAACAAGACAAAAAACCAGGCAATGTGAACTGAGGTCTAAGATGGTAGACATGCAAGAAATAGGAGCATGTTCACACTAGCAAAAAAGAAACAAAACCTACAAAAGACAAAAGACAAAAATATATCTCATACCCTACCATCATTATATATAAATGTAAAGCAAAGTTGCATAATAAATATAGGGTACTTAGTGAACTATTTTTGATCAAAAAAAGTATACAAGCCGTCCCACCAGCGGCAAGGTGACCCTAAATTGGGACGGTACCTATACTGCCTATATTAAAAACCTTACTGTATATCAAAGTTGAAGTAATGCATATAAAAGGGTAGACAAATAGGACCGGGTCCCAACTCCAGACCACCCAGGCCGTTGGTAAGCTACATATATACCAGTCAGCTCAACAAAGGGGATGCCACACCCTTAAATTGCACAAAATGCAAACAAGACAAAAAACCAGGCAATGTGAACTGAGGTCTAAGATGGTAGACATGCAAGAAATAGGAGCATGTTCACACTAGCAAAAAAGAAACAAAACCTACAAAAGACAAAAGACAAAAATATATCTCATACCCTACCATCATTATATATAAATGTAAAGCAAAGTTGCATAATAAATATAGGGTACTTAGTGAACTATTTTTGATCAAAAAAAGTATACAAGCCGTCCCACCAGCGGCAAGGTGACCCTAAATTGGGACGGTACCTATACTGCCTATATTAAAAACCTTACTGTATATCAAAGTTGAAGTAATGCATATAAAAGGGTAGACAAATAGGACCGGGTCCCAACTCCAGACCACCCAGGCCGTTGGTAAGCTACATATATACCAGTCGGCTCAACAAAGGGGATGCCACACCCTTAAATTGCACAAAATGCAAACAAGACAAAAAACCAGGCAATGTGAACTGAGGTCTAAGATGGTAGACATGCAAGAAATAGGAGCATGTTCACACTAGCAAAAAAGAAACAAAACCTACAAAAGACAAAAGACAAAAATATATCTCATACCCTACCATCATTATATATAAATGTAAAGCAAAGTTGCATAATAAATATAGGGTACTTAGTGAACTATTTTTGATCAAAAAAAGTATACAAGCCGTCCCACCAGCGGCAAGGTGACCCTAAATTGGGACGGTACCTATACTGCCTATATTAAAAATCTTACTGTATATCAAAGTTGAAGTAATGCATATAAAAGGGTAGACAAATAGGACCGGGTCCCAACTCCAGACCACCCAGGCCGTTGGTAAGCTACATATATACCAGTCAGCTCAACAAAGGGGATGCCACACCCTTAAATTGCACAAAATGCAAACAAGACAAAAAACCAGGCAATGTGAACTGAGGTCTAAGATGGTAGACATGCAAGAAATAGGAGCATGTTCACACTAGCAAAAAAGAAACAAAACCTACAAAAGACAAAAGACAAAAATATATCTCATACCCTACCATCATTATATATAAATGTAAAGCAAAGTTGCATAATAAATATAGGGTACTTAGTGAACTATTTTTGATCAAAAAAAGTATACAAGCCGTCCCACCAGCGGCAAGGTGACCCTAAATTGGGACGGTACCTATACTGCCTATATTAAAAACCTTACTGTATATCAAAGTTGAAGTAATGCATATAAAAGGGTAGACAAATAGGACCGGGTCCCAACTCCAGACCACCCAGGCCGTTGGTAAGCTACATATATACCAGTCAGCTCAACAAAGGGGATGCCACACCCTTAAATTGCACAAAATGCAAACAAGACAAAAAACCAGGCAATGTGAACTGAGGTCTAAGATGGTAGACATGCAAGAAATAGGAGCATGTTCACACTAGCAAAAAAGAAACAAAACCTACAAAAGACAAAAGACAAAAATATATCTCATACCCTACCATCATTATATATAAATGTAAAGCAAAGTTGCATAATAAATATAGGGTACTTAGTGAACTATTTTTGATCAAAAAAAGTATACAAGCCGTCCCACCAGCGGCAAGGTGACCCTAAATTGGGACGGTACCTATACTGCCTATATTAAAAATCTTACTGTATATCAAAGTTGAAGTAATGCATATAAAAGGGTAGACAAATAGGACCGGGTCCCAACTCCAGACCACCCAGGCCGTTGGTAAGCTACATATATACCAGTCAGCTCAACAAAGGGGATGCCACACCCTTAAATTGCACAAAATGCAAACAAGACAAAAAACCAGGCAATGTGAACTGAGGTCTAAGATGGTAGACATGCAAGAAATAGGAGCATGTTCACACTAGCAAAAAAGAAACAAAACCTACAAAAGACAAAAGACAAAAATATATCTCATACCCTACCATCATTATATATAAATGTAAAGCAAAGTTGCATAATAAATATAGGGTACTTAGTGAACTATTTTTGATCAAAAAAAGTATACAAGCCGTCCCACCAGCGGCAAGGTGACCCTAAATTGGGACGGTACCTATACTGCCTATATTAAAAACCTTACTGCATATCAAAGTTGAAGTAATGCATTTAAAAGGGTAGACAAATAGGACCGGGTCCCAACTCCAGACCACCCAGGCCGTTGGTAAGCTACATATATACCAGTCAGCTCAACAAAGGGGATGCCACACCCTTAAATTGCACAAAATGCAAACAAGACAAAAAACCAGGCAATGTGAACTGAGGTCTAAGATGGTAGACATGCAAGAAATAGGAGCATGTTCACACTAGCAAAAAAGAAACAAAACCTACAAAAGACAAAAGACAAAAATATATCTCATACCCTACCATCATTATATATAAATGTAAAGCAAAGTTGCATAATAAATATAGGGTACTTAGTGAACTATTTTTGATCAAAAAAAGTATACAAGCCGTCCCACCAGCGGCAAGGTGACCCTAAATTGGGACGGTACCTATACTGCCTATATTAAAAACCTTACTGTATATCAAAGTTGAAGTAATGCATATAAAAGGGTAGACAAATAGGACCGGGTCCCAACTCCAGACCACCCAGGCCGTTGGTAAGCTACATATATACCAGTCAGCTCAACAAAGGGGATGCCACACCCTTAAATTGCACAAAATGCAAACAAGACAAAAAAACAGGCAATGTGAACTGAGGTCTAAGATGGTAGACATGCAAGAAATAGGAGCATGTTCACACTAGCAAAAAAGAAACAAAACCTACAAAAGACAAAAATATATCTCATACCCTACCATCATTATATATAAATGTAAAGCAAAGTTGCATAATAAATATAGGGTACTTAGTGAACTATTTTTGATCAAAAAAAGTATACAAGCCGTCCCACCAGCGGCAAGGTGACCCTAAATTGGGACGGTACCTATACTGCCTATATTAAAAACCTTACTGTATATCAAAGTTGAAGTAATGCATATAAAAGGGTAGACAAATAGGACCGGGTCCCAACTCCAGACCACCCAGGCCGTTGGTAAGCTACATATATACCAGTCAGCTCAACAAAGGGGATGCCACACCCTTAAATTGCACAAAATGCAAACAAGACAAAAAACCAGGCAATGTGAACTGAGGTCTAAGATGGTAGACATGCAAGAAATAGGAGCATGTTCACACTAGCAAAAAAGAAACAAAACCTACAAAAGACAAAAGACAAAAATATATCTCATACCCTACCATCATTATATATAAATGTAAAGCAAAGTTGCATAATAAATATAGGGTACTTAGTGAACTATTTTTGATCAAAAAAAGTATACAAGCCGTCCCACCAGCGGCAAGGTGACCCTAAATTGGGACGGTACCTATACTGCCTATATTAAAAACCTTACTGTATATCAAAGTTGAAGTAATGCATATAAAAGGGTAGACAAATAGGACCGGGTCCCAACTCCAGACCACCCAGGCCGTTGGTAAGCTACATATATACCAGTCAGCTCAACAAAGGGGATGCCACACCCTTAAATTGCACAAAATGCAAACAAGACAAAAAAACAGGCAATGTGAACTGAGGTCTAAGATGGTAGACATGCAAGAAATAGGAGCATGTTCACACTAGCAAAAAAGAAACAAAACCTACAAAAGACAAAAGACAAAAATATGTCTCATACCCTACCATCATTATATATAAATGTAAAGCAAAGTTGCATAATAAATATAGGGTACTTAGTGAACTATTTTTGATCAAAAAAAGTATACAAGCCGTCCCACCAGCGGCAAGGTGACCCTAAATTGGGACGGTACCTATACTGCCTATATTAAAAACCTTACTGTATATCAAAGTTGAAGTAATGCATATAAAAGGGTAGACAAATAGGACCGGGTCCCAACTCCAGACCACCCAGGCCGTTGGTAAGCTACATATATACCAGTCAGCTCAACAAAGGGGATGCCACACCCTTAAATTGCACAAAATGCAAACAAGACAAAAAACCAGGCAATGTGAACTGAGGTCTAAGATGGTAGACATGCAAGAAATAGGAGCATGTTCACACTAGCAAAAAAGAAACAAAACCTACAAAAGACAAAAGACAAAAATATATCTCATACCCTACCATCATTATATATAAATGTAAAGCAAAGTTGCATAATAAATATAGGGTACTTAGTGAACTATTTTTGATCAAAAAAAGTATACAAGCCGTCCCACGAGCGGCAAGGTGACCCTAAATTGGGACGGTACCTATACTGCCTATATTAAAAACCTTACTGTATATCAAAGTTGAAGTAATGCATATAAAAGGGTAGACAAATAGGACCGGGTCCCAACTCCAGACCACCCAGGCCGTTGGTAAGCTACATATATACCAGTCAGCTCAACAAAGGGGATGCCACACCCTTAAATTGCACAAAATGCAAACAAGACAAAAAACCAGGCAATGTGAACTGAGGTCTAAGATGGTAGACATGCAAGAAATAGGAGCATGTTCACACTAGCAAAAAAGAAACAAAACCTACAAAAGACAAAAGACAAAAATATATCTCATACCCTACCATCATTATATATAAATGTAAAGCAAAGTTGCATAATAAATATAGGGTACTTAGTGAACTATTTTTGATCAAAAAAAGTATACAAGCCGTCCCACCAGCGGCAAGGTGACCCTAAATTGGGACGGTACCTATACTGCCTATATTAAAAACCTTACTGTATATCAAAGTTGAAGTAATGCATATAAAAGGGTAGACAAATAGGACCGGGTCCCAACTCCAGACCACCCAGGCCGTTGGTAAGCTACATATATACCAGTCAGCTCAACAAAGGGGATGCCACACCCTTAAATTGCACAAAATGCAAACAAGACAAAAAACCAGGCAATGTGAACTGAGGTCTAAGATGGTAGACATGCAAGAAATAGGAGCATGTTCACACTAGCAAAAAAGAAACAAAACCTACAAAAGACAAAAGACAAAAATATATCTCATACCCTACCATCATTATATATAAATGTAAAGCAAAGTTGCATAATAAATATAGGGTACTTAGTGAACTATTTTTGATCAAAAAAAGTATACAAGCCGTCCCACCAGCGGCAAGGTGACCCTAAATTGGGACGGTACCTATACTGCCTATATTAAAAACCTTACTGTATATCAAAGTTGAAGTAATGCATATAAAAGGGTAGACAAATAGGACCGGGTCCCAACTCCAGACCACCCAGGCCGTTGGTAAGCTACATATATACCAGTCAGCTCAACAAAGGGGATGCCACACCCTTAAATTGCACAAAATGCAAACAAGACAAAAAACCAGGCAATGTGAACTGAGGTCTAAGATGGTAGACATGCAAGAAATAGGAGCATGTTCACACTAGCAAAAAAGAAACAAAACCTACAAAAGACAAAAGACAAAAATATATCTCATACCCTACCATCATTATATATAAATGTAAAGCAAAGTTGCATAATAAATATAGGGTACTTAGTGAACTATTTTTGATCAAAAAAAGTATACAAGCCGTCCCACCAGCGGCAAGGTGACCCTAAATTGGGACGGTACCTATACTGCCTATATTAAAAACCTTACTGTATATCAAAGTTGAAGTAATGCATATAAAAGGGTAGACAAATAGGACCGGGTCCCAACTCCAGAACACCCAGGCCGTTGGTAAGCTACATATATACCAGTCAGCTCAACAAAGGGGATGCCACACCCTTAAATTGCACAAAATGCAAACAAGACAAAAAACCAGGCAATGTGAACTGAGGTCTAAGATGGTAGACATGCAAGAAATAGGAGCATGTTCACACTAGCAAAAAAGAAACAAAACCTACAAAAGACAAAAATATATCTCATACCCTACCATCATTATATATAAATGTAAAGCAAAGTTGCATAATAAATATAGGGTACTTAGTGAACTATTTTTGATCAAAAAAAGTATACAAGCCGTCCCACCAGCGGCAAGGTGACCCTAAATTGGGACGGTACCTATACTGCCTATATTAAAAACCTTACTGTATATCAAAGTTGAAGTAATGCATATAAAAGGGTAGACAAATAGGACCGGGTCCCAACTCCAGACCACCATAAGATCATTCTCCCACTGTTGCATGAATTTGGTCTTACAATTTCCTGGTGGAGAATTGAAAAGTGAGTAAAGAGAAGAGAATATTCCTCCTCCAGATGGGTCATTAAGACAGGTTCGTTCAAAGGTTACGAAATGCTTTATAGGTGAGCCAAGAGTGTTACACCTGGCAAAATGTAGGACTTGATTTATCCTCATACACTCCCCCACTGGAGCGTTATATTTAAGAATAAAGTCTTGTCTAGTTAGAACCTTATTATCACATGCCCATAAATGCTTCAAATTGATGATTTCCTTCATCTTCCATCAATTGAAAAGTCCTGACTCTATTCCTGTAGCAAACATTGGATTGTTAAATAATGCCAATAAAGGTGAGGGGCTTGATTGTAGTTTAAAGGGAAATCTGGTCCTTCTCCATATATTTAATGTGTGGTATGTAAATGGAGCTTTGTCTGCCATATTTAGGGGTAGGGGACCTATTGACCACATCAAGCCTGGTAGGGAATATGGGGATACTAGAGATGATTCTAAGGCTATCCATCTAGGAGGTCGTTGTTGTGAGAATACCGTAGCCAATTGTGCTATCTGGGTGACTTTATAATACAATGTGAAATTAGAATGATAATCCACCTTTCTTTCTGTGATAGAACATAGTACGCAATCGAATTCTAGGTCTTTTAGCCTGCCAAATAAACCTAGAAATCATAGAATGTAATCTGGTGAAAGGTTTTATGGGAACAGAGAACGGGAGAGATCTGAATAGATATAAAAATCTTGGGAGGGATACCATTTTTATTGAGTGTATTCTACCCAACCAGGACAAAGAGGTTGGAGACCATTTAGCAAGATCATTTACAAATCTTTCCATTAAGGCCCATAGTTCCATTTAAATAGAGTTACTTTGTAAGTGGTTAAATTGATGCCTAGATATGGTAAATAGTGGTCTCTTTTAGTAAAGCCAAATTGGGAGATAATATGGTTTTGTTCTAAGTTTGATGTGTTCAGAAATAAAGCTTCTGACTTATCTACATTTTCCTTTAGTCCAGATATTTTTTCAAAATTATGTATTACAAAGAATTAATTAGGTAATGTGGTAAAGGGTTCATTAAAGGACATTAGTGATGAGCAAGCACTGAAATGCACGGGTACTCATTGCTCGGGTCAAGCAAATTGGAATACTTGGGTGCTCGACCTGAGCAATGAGCCCAATGTAAGTCTATGGGAAACTCGAGTATTTTTCATGCGGCTCCCCCCCCGGCGGTCTGCAGAGGGCCTAAAAATTGCCCAAATTGATGGGAACAGTGCTCAAATGACATGGGAACAGCATGGGGAAGACCCCTGGAAGCATTTCTGACTCCCAGGTCACTGCAGTCAACAACATTGTCACAGTATTACGCCACTTTTACGGACTCACAATAAAACACACAAAAACGAAACCAAAATGGATTTTCCTGGGAAATATGTTAAGGAACATCCTTTCCAGGGTAATGACTTGTATATAAGGCAAAATAAATAACCAAAACCAAAAATACTCCTCCACACCTTGGGCTATGTTCACACGTATCGTTTTGGACCCATTTTTGCACTTTTGCATTGCTTTCAACCAAGACAAATGCATTCATTGGGAAATGTAATTTTAACATTTTACAACCTTATCTGGCCATGTGGTGTGTGACACATCATCAGACACATGCATACAGTGCTGAAAAGACATGGAAACAGCATGGGGAAGACCTCTGAAAGCATCTCTGACTCCCAGGTCACTGCCTAAAAGTGTGCCCATCATAAGTGATCCTTGGCGCATGCGAAGATGCCTCCCGCAATGCACCTGTCATTGCAGACTTGCAACAATCACCATCCACTTCCTTGTCCTAGTGCAGCGTTCAGTTGTCCCTACCCCATTCCTTGGAATGCAAGCGCAAGTATGCAACCAGCCACCCACCCACCCACAGGCTGCAATACTATGCTGCCAAATTTTTGACAGCTGCTTGCACTTGAAATATGGCCTTTTAGGCTTGTGGAGGCTGAAGCTGTCCACAATCTTATGGCGGCGGCGACCAGGTATACATACTCGGTCCCCAGCCGCCACTATTTTTCCTGGTATCGTCTCCGCCTTCCACAAGCACGGGTCCCACAACATTAGCCGTGCCCTCCCCAGTGCACTTACTGGGAAGGACCGCCTAACCACAAACACGTGGACAGGTGAATGTGGCCAGGGACGGTACGGAGCCAGTCCACAGCTTTTTTTGCTGAGTTGTACTTCACCATAGCCATATTCTTTAGCTTGGTGAAAGGACTTGGGAAACCATATCTACCCAGCTGTCATTTCTCCCAGGAAGTCCTCTAAAGCTGCTTTCACTTGAAATGTGGCCTGTTAGGCTCATGGAGACGGAAGCTTTTCATAACCTCATGACGGCGGCGGCAGTGTGTCCATACTCGGTCCCCAGCCGTTACTATTTCTCCCGTTATCATCTCCACCTTCCACAAGCACGGGACCCACAACATTACCCGTGCCGTCCCCAGTGCACTTACTGGGAAGGACCGCCTAACCACAAACACGTGGACAGGTGAATGTGGCCAGGGAAGGTATGGAGCCAGTCCACAGCTTTTTTTGCTGAGAGTTGTATTTAGCTTGATGAAAGGACTGGCATAGAGGGAAACCGTATCTACCCTGGTTGTCATTTATCCCAGGAAGTCCTCTAATGCAGCTTGTTGCAGAAGCAATGGCAGCCCGTCCAACATCAACTCGCACTTGTCGGTCGTGCTTTGACACGCAAACATCTTTTTTTGCACATTTAATTTATTAACTATAGAGTTGGGCAATGGACTGATCTGCAATGCGGTTTCAGAAATAACATGCATAAGCACGTCCGATACACATTAAAAAAGCAGCCATAGAGTGTCCGGGAACCTTCCCTCACACTTTTCTTTGCCAGTGCTGCTTCTCGGCAGGAATGGACAGACCCCCAGAAAACCGGAGACTCCTCCGGTGGGCCCTGGCTTCTCCTTCAGGAGAGTTCATAGTGCCGAGGTGAGGCCATGATGATTATAGAAACCTCCATCTGCTTAGTTTTCTGTTACTTGGAATGCAAGTGCAAGTATGCAGCCAGCCACCCACCCACTCGCCCACAGGCCGCAATACTAAACTGCCAGATTTCTGGGCAGCTGCTTGCACTTGAAATGTGGCCTTTTAGGCTCATAGAGGCAGAATCTGTCCACAATCTTATGGCGGCGACGAGGTATCCATACTCGGTCCCCAGCCCCCACTATTTTTCCCGGTATCGCCTCCGCCTTCCACAAGCACGGGTCCCAAAACATTAGCCGTGCCCTCCCCAGTGCATTTACTGGGAAGGACCGCAAAACCACAAACACGTGGACAGGTGAATGTGGCCATGGACGGTACGGAGCCAGTCCACATCTTTTTTTGCTGAGTTGTATTTCACCATAGCCATATACTTTAGCTTGGTGAAAGGACTTGGGAAACCATATCTAACCAGCTGTCATTTCTCCCAGGAAGTCCTCTAAAGCTGCTTTCACTTGAAATGTGGCCTTTTAGGCTCGTGGAGGCGGAAGCTTTTCATAACCTCATGCCGGCGGCGGCCGGGTGTCCATACTCGGTCCCCAACCGCCACTATTTCTCCGGTATCGTCTCCGCCTTCCACAAGCACGGGTCCCACAACATTACCCGTGCCCTCCCCAGTGCACTTACTCAGAAGGACCGCCTAACCACAAACACGTGTACAGGTGAATGTGGCCAGGGATGGTACAGAGCCAGTCCACAGATTTTTGTGCTGAGAGTTGTATTTAGCTTGGTGAAAGGACTGGCATAAAGGGAAACCGTATCTACTCTGGGTGCCATTACTCCCAGGAAGTCCTCTGATGCAGCTTGTTGCAGAAGCAATGACAGCCCGTCCAACATCAACTCACACTTGTCGGAGGTGCTTTGACACACAAACATTTTTCTTTGCGCATTTAATTTCATGACGACAGAGTTGAGCAATGGCCTGATCTGCAATGCGGTTTGAGAAATAACATCTATAAGCACGTCCGATCCACATTAAAAAAGTAGTCATAGAGTGTCCGTGAACTTTCCCCCATACTTTTCTTAGCTAGGACTGCTTCTCGGCAGGGATGGACGGACCCACTAGAAAACCAGAGACTCCTCCAGTGGGCCCTGGCTTTTACTTCAGGAGAGTTCATAGTGCCGAGGTGAGGCCATGATGATGATAGAGACCACCATCTGCTTAGTTTTCTGTTACTTGGAATGCAAGCGCAAGTATACAGCCAGCCACTCACCCACCCACCCACAGGCTGCAATACTAAACTGCCAGATTTCTGGGCAGCTGCTTGCACTTGAAATGTGGCCTTTTAGGCTCATGGAGGCGGAAGCTTTTCACAACCTCATGCCTTATGTCCATACTCGGTCCCCAGCCGTCATTATTTCTCCCGGTATTGTCTCTGCCTTCTACAAGCGTGGGTCCCTGAACATTACTGCTGATACTTTTCTGTTGGAATTTGCTTGCCTCCTACCAGCCTGGAATATTTCCAGTAAACTATGGTACGACGCCATGGTATTAGCACTACACCCAGTACCAGTAGTGAAGCCATCCACAATTTCCTTCTCAGGAATTTTATTTGGTAGACTGAGTGCCTGCCCAAATACATTAGTTTCTCACAAAGGAGCTGAAGATAGAGTGGCAGTAGGTGCAAGTGACGCGCCCCCTGGGCCATATTCTTTAGGGGAATACCCGGAGCCGGATCAGATGGGGGTTATAGTCTTCCGAGTGGCTGTGACCCGGTCCGTGCCCAGGGTGTCAAGCTCAGTTGTATGTGGCAGTCCTACAGATGTTATAAAGTTCTTAATGTCGACTACGCCACCCGTTGTATTGCGGTCACTACGGCCGCCGCTGCAGCAGGGTCCGCTGAGGCTGATGGTGTTGGTGCAGCTTTTGATAGTATAACCCCCAACGGGTGGGGTATAGCCTCAGGGGGTCAGGTGCAGAGGATGGGGGTTGTGGTGGTGCAGCGTAGATGTTAAGTGAAGACAGAGTCGGGTTGTGCAGTTTAGGGTATTTACTCACTGCTGATGTTCCGGTCACTCCAGCTTCAAGTGACCACCCGAGCCGTGCTGCGTCCACCAGGTCCTGGGTTCAGCCAACCCCCAAGCAAGTCCGGAGCGTGACCCTGAGCTCTCCTTCTGTCCTTTCCTCTGGCCGTCCCCACTAGTGATCCACCTAGGTCCAGCTCCCTCGGGCCTTCTGTTGGGAGACCCTTGGCCTTGGGTTCCCTGACCCTCCACGTGGTTTGCCTTCGGGGTGGATGTGGTGGGTGGCCGTGGCAGACGCTGCCCACGGCCTCCGGTCTCTGGCTAGGGTGTGCTTTTGCCCCCACCAGCTTGGGATCCGGTACCCTATTGCCGACTCTTCACCCGGGGATTGAATTTGGGTTCTCAGAGTCCTTTCTTTTTCCCTCTCTGGGTCTTTCCTTCTCTGCTCCACTCTCTCTCTCTCTGCAGGCTCATCTGGACCTCTGCTTCCTACTGGCTCTGACAGACTGACCCTGTTCTAAGATGGTGCCCACCTTATATACTCCCTCTATGTGTGAGCTCAGGTGACCAGCACCCAATGAGCTCCTAACTTTACCCAGGCTGCTCCCCCTATCTGCCCCTACACTACTTGGGATGTACCACCCCCCTCCCACTCCAGCCAGGAACAGACTCGGTCGTACCTGCACATTTCTAAGTGGGAGTACCGTCGGAAATGGGATGTGTGTAGTGCATGCAGCCTACCGAGCTCAGGTCCACACTCCATCCTTACCCGGGAGTGGAATATCACACCTCTGGGTTGAGGTGCAATACCCCTGTAGCAGCCGAATCCTCAGGGTGCTACACAAGTTTCTCCAGCCTGTTAGATATTAGAGGGTGAAAGTCAGCACATTGGATCAGTGGTTAGCACTGAAGCCTTGCAGCACTGGGATCCTGGGTTCAAATCCCAGCAAGGACAACATCTGCAAGGACTTTGTATGTTCTCCCCGTGTTTGTGTGTGTTTCCTCCTCAGTAAAAAAGCAGCCATAGAGTGTCCGGGAACCTTCCCACACACTTTTCTTAGACAGGACTGCTTCTCGGCAGGGTTGGATGGTCCCACCAGAGAATCCTCTGGTGTGCCCTGGCTTCTACATCAAGAGAGTTCATGATAGAGCTAACTTTGCAGCTGCTATGGGGCTCTTGAGTGGGGGAGAAAGGTGAGCCTTCAGAATCAAATCCTCTGGTGGGCACATTGTTTTTCAATCTGAAGCAGCTTCTCAGTGAGAGTTGTATTTCATAACAGCCAGATTCTTTAGCTCAGTGAAAGAACTGGCATAGAGAGAAACCGTGTCTACTCCGGCTGTCATTTCTCCGTCACCAGGTTCCGCCCATTGTCACACACGACCATGCCAGGCTGTATGTTCAGCTGTGAGAGCCACAGATCAGGCTGCTGTGTTACAGCTTTCAACCACTCTGCAGCGCTGGGCCGTTTGTCACCTAAGCATTAAGCATTAGTGTTGAGCGAGCACTAAAATGCTCGGGTGCTCGAAGCTCGGGCCGAGCTCACCGTGATACTCGGGGGCTCGACCCGAGCAACGAGCCCAATGTTAGTCTATGGGAGCATTTTTGTGGCGGCACCCCCGGCAGTCTGTAGAAAGCCTAAAAACGATAGTAACAGTGCTCAAATGACATGGGGACAGCATGGGGATCGCCTCAGGAAGCATTTCTGACCCCCAGGTCACTGCTGTCAACAACGTGGTCAGAGGTATTAAGCCACTTTTACGGGCTCACAATAAAAGGTTCAAAAACGAAACTGAAACTGCTTTCCTGTGAAATATGTTAAGGAACATCCTTTCCAGGGTAAAGACTTGTGTATAAGGTAAAATAAATAACCAGAAACAAAACTACTCCTCCACACCTTGGGCTATGTTCAGAAGTAGCATTTTTTATGCGCTTTTGCACTTTTGTATTGCTTTCAACCAGGGGCGTACATACTGTAGGAATCATGGGGCCCCATAGCAGAACCTCTAATTGCCCCCCCCCCCAAAAGAAAATGTAAATAATAGTCGGGGTCACTAAAGATCAGATCTCACAACTTTCCATCCTTTACATAGTAATTTTCCTCCTGCTGAAGTCCTAGATCTCTCTTTCATTGCCCCATAAAGTGTGATGCCAATAAAAGGGCCCCCAAACACAGCATGATACCACCATGGTGAATTCCTGCACATATGCAGTATAATGACCCTACTATACCCCACCTCAACTCCCAGGGCAAAGTATGCTGCTGACCCCAACACAGTATGATCCCCCAACTGTGAGCCCCTAGAGCTAGAGAGGGTGGTACATAATAAGGGAGGGTGTTATACATAATAAAAGAGGACACTATATAACTAAGGATGGCGCTATACATAATAAGTGAGTACGCTATATACAAAGGGACTGTGTTATACATAATAAGGCTACATTCCTGCATCTGCGTGCAGTGTCGGTGTGCTGCCCTGTTTTACCGACGCATTGAGCATGTCCTATTCTAATCCTCAAAATCGGATCAGAACAAGACATTCTCTGACCCTCTTAGATCTCATTCTCAGATCCGTGATTTTCATGGATGTGTGAATGGATCTATAAAACTATACGAGTCCGTAGACCATCCTATAAAAAAAATCTGGCAGCACACGGACATTTCACACAAATGTGAGAATGTGGCCTAATGGTTTTTACAGATAACATTATCACTCCAAGTCACACAGTGCAGATATAGAATAATATTTACATCCAGGCACTTGCCGCTGACATCTCGTCTGATCAGAGTCAGTTTCTGCTGCTTCTTCTCCATCTGGTCAGACCTTCATGTCGACATCTCCCGGCCCCGACTCGTCTTGTCACGATGATCTCCAGCCTAGAAAATAACAAGGTCACATATTGTATGCATACATGTGTCTCCCCCGCTCTGAGTCCTCGAATATAGATATGTACCCCCCATTAATATACTATTAGCCACTTAGTAATCAAAATATAAAGTAATAAGCAGCACTGTGTCCCCCATTAACTATAATCTCCACCAGCCAATAATATAAATTATTCAGTCTCTGTGACTCTCTCCAATTAACTGTAAGGCTATGTGCACACGGAAAACATAGAAGGCTTCACAGTACAAGCAAAGTGAAACCCCCATCATTGCTCTCTCCCAGCACCCCCATCATTGCTCTCTCCCAGCACCCCCATCATTGCTCTCTCCCACCACCTCCATCATTGCTATCTCTCAGCACCCCCATCATTGCTCTCTCCCAGCACCCCTATCATTGCTCTCTCCCAGCACCCCCAACATTGCTCTCTCCCAGCACCCCCATCATTGCTCTCTCTCAGCACCCCATCATTGCTCTGTCCCAGCACCTCCATCATTGCTCTCTCCCAGCCCCCCATCATTGCTCTGTCCCTGCAACCCCATCATTTCTCTATCCCAGCACCCCCGTCATTGCTCTCTCCCAGCAACAAGTCAATGCTCTCCCCTTCCCCACCATCCCCATCATTGCTCTCCCCAGCCCTATCAGCCCCATTATTGCTCTTCCCAGCCCCGTCATTCCTCTCCCCAGCCCCATCATTCCTCTCCCCAGCCCCATTATTGCTCACCCCAGCCCCACCATCCCATCATTGCTCTCCCCAGCCCCACCATCCCCATAATTGCTTTCCCCAGCCCCAGTCATTCCTCTCCCCAGCCCCTGTCATACCTCTCCCCAGCCCCCTCATTGCTCTCCCCAGCCCCACCATCCCATTATTCCTCTCCCCAGCCCCATCAACCCCATTATTCCTCTCCCCAGCACCATCATTCCTCTCCCCAGCCCCATCAGCCCCAATATTGCTCTTCCCAGCCCCATCATTCCTCTCCCCAGCCCCATCATTCCTCTCCCCAGCCCCATCAGCCCCAATATTGCTCTCCCCAGCCCAACAACCCCATTATTTCTCTCCCCAGCCCCATCATTCCTCTTCCCAGCCCCATCAGCCCATTATTGCTCTTCCCAGCCCCATCACTCCTCTCCCCAGCCCCATCAGCCCCATTATTGCTCTTCCCAGCCCCATCATTCCTCTCCCCAGCCCCATCAGCCCCATTATTGCTCTCCCCAGCCCCACCATCCCACCATTGCTCTCCCCCCACCTCCCCTCCCCGGGGTTTCCGTAAAAAAAAAAAAAAAGAAAAACTTACCTCAGCTCGTTCCCTTTCAACTTCCTCCTGGTTGCCGGCAGCTTTCTCCCTGACGCAGGCGCACACTGCATGATGACATCCTCAAGCTACGCGTGCCTGGGTCAGAGAGGAAGCAGAGGACGATCCCTCCAGCTCCAATGCTATTCTCCTCCTGACAGCGGCCGAGCTCCAGGGATCGCACGCACTGACCACCAGGTGCAGGGAGCATCTGCACCTTGCGGGCCCCTTGGTGCAGCTGCATGTTTGGGACCCGGCGCCGCTGCACCGGCGGCGTTATGTCCACCCCTTGACTACTATGGGCCCCCCCGGCTCACGTGCCCCATAGCAGTCGCGTGGTCTGCCGCCATTGGCGATACACCACTGCTTTCAACAGTGACAAATGCATTCACCGGGAATGTCATTTTAACATTTTACAACCTTATCTGGCCATGTGCTGTGTGACACCTGCATACAGCGCTGAAAAGACATGGGAACAGCATGGGGAAGACCCCTGGAAGCATCTCTGCCCATCAGATGTGATCCTTGCCGCATCAGAAGATGCAGACTTGCAACTATCCCAGTGCAAGTCCTTGTCCCAGGGCAGTGTTCAATTGTATCTCCCCCATTCCTTGCAATGCAAGCGCAAGTATGCAGCCTGCCACCCACTCACCCCCAGGCTGCAATACCATACTGCTTGCTTGCACTTGAAATTGGGCCTTTTAGGCATGTGGAGGCGGAATCTGGCCACCATGTCATGGCTGCGTCGGCGGCCTGATATCCATACTCGGTCCTGAGCCGCCCCGCGGCCGGATTCCCACACACGGTCCCCAGCTGCCTGGGGGCGCCCGAGTGTCCATAAACGGTCCCCAGCCGCCCCTATTTGTCCCGGTGCGCCTTATACACAAGTGCACATACCAAAACATTACCTGTGCCCTCCCCAGTGCATTTAGTGGGAAGGACAGCCTAACCACAAACACGTGGACAAGTGAATGTGGCCAGGGATGGTCCATCTCACTGATGCCTTCACACTGGGTTAATATTGTGGAAGCCAGGACACAGTTGGACACTGGGATGCAACACGTCCTCCAGACATAGAGGATTGCGGGTCCTGTGTCAATCAGGCTTCAACACAAAGTTCAGAAGGTAGACAGCAGCAGTGGTCGGCCTCCTACACAATGAGTAAATTATTCATGATCATGAGGCCATCCATCTCCTTAGCTTGCTGTTCCTTGGAATGCGAGTGCATGTATGTAGTAGCGGCTAGGCCTGAAGTGTTCAGCGTTTTGGCGCATATCCTACCTCCTCCGAGGATTGCTGGATGTTTTCCTGCTACTATCCCAGTTCTATGATTCCCGTTAAAACAAAGCTTCAGGTGATGAATGATGGATGAGGTGGTGGCAAAGGAGAAAGAACAGGAGGAACAGGGACCATTCACATCAATATCAGGCCAGTCAACCACACATGTCTTGTAGGATATGTTTCTGTACCAAAAGGAGCGGTTCGGCTACACAGTTATAGGGCATACAGTGAGTGCAATGCCTACCAAAAATTTCGAGGCACTCCAATGCCCCTTGGAAGTGACATGGAGGTCAGAGGGCCTTAACTAAATTGTTTTTTCCATTTATAGCAACTGGGTCTCCTTTACACTGTTGGCCTAAGCAGTGAATGGAAGGCTTCCCAAAAATTATGAGGAACTGCAATGCCCCTTGAAACAGACGTGGATTACAGCGTACTAAAAGCCTACTACCCAATATTGGGGAGTGGGTCTCCCTTAGTGTTCGCCTATGCATTGAAAAGCAAAAGCTGACTAAAATTAGGAGGAAATGCAATGCCCGTTGGAAGAGTCGGGGAGGTTAGAGTTAATTAAAAACAACATTTCAATGCCCCTTGGAAGAGACGTGGAGTTCAGAGTGGTTTAACAAGACGGTTTTAATGCCCCTTGGAAGAGACGTGGAGGTTACAGTAGCTTAACAAGATGCTTTTAATGCCCCTTGGAAGAGACGTGGAGTTCATAGTGGTTTAAAAAGACAGTTTTAATGCCCCTTGGAAGAGACGTGGAGGTCAGAGGGATTTAACAAGATGGTCTTAATGCCCCTTGGAGCAGACGTGGAGGTCAGAGTGGATTAACAAGACGGTTTTAATGCCCCTTGGAAGAGACGTAGAGGTCAGAGTAGCTTAACAAGACGATTTTAATGCCCCTTGGAAGAGACGTGGAGGTCAGAGTGGTTTAACAAGACAGTTTTAATGCCCCTTGGAAGAGACGTTGAGGTCGCAGTGGTTAAAACAAGACAGTTTTAATGTCCCTTGGAAGAGACATGGAGGTCAGAGTGGTTTAACAAGACGGTTTTAATGCCCCTTGGAAGAGACGTGGAGGTCAGAGTGGTTTAACAAGATGGTTTTAATGTCCCTTGGAAGAGACGTGGAGGTCAGATTGGTTTAACAAGACCGTTTTAATGCCCCTTGGAAGAGACGTGGAGGTCAGAGTGATTTAACAAGATGGTTTTAATGCCCCTTGGAAGAGACGTGGAGGTCAGAGTGGTTTAACAAGACGATTTTAATGCCCCTAGGAAGAGACGTGGAGGTCACAGTAGCTTAACAAGTTGGTTTTGATGCCCCTTACAAGAGCCATGCAGTACAGCATATTAAAAACATTATTACCATTATTGGGGAGTGGGTGTCCCATAGTATTTGCCTATGCCTTCCAAGCAAAAGCTGCCAAAATTTAGGACGGAGGAACCTGCAATGCTGGCAACACGGACCACGGTCACCCTGGTGGTATAGTGGTGGTGGAGGCTGAGGATAAGGAGAAGAGCAAAAAACAGCCAAAATGAGGAAGCATATACCCATGTGTGTGTGTGAAGTGGTGCATGGGAATACACCTACCAAAATAACACAGTGGATTTGACTTTATGTTACTCTGCTGTCATTTGGTGGTGATGAGAAGTCTGGCCCAATCCAGCCCTTGTTCATTTTGATAAGGGTCAGCTTGTCAGCATTGTCAGTTGACAGGCGAGTGCGCTTATCAGTTATAATTCCCCCAGCGGCACTAAAAGCACGCTCTGATAACACGCTAGCGGCAGGGCAGGCCTGGACCTCCAAGACGTACAGAGCGAGTTCATTCCAAGTGTCCAGCTTGGATACCCAATGATTAAAAGGCACAGAGGAATCACGGAGGATGCTGGTACGGTGGGCAAGGTACTCCCTCACCGTCTTTTGAAGCTTTCCACTCCTTGTGAGAGTACCCTGCGCCTCAGGGCCTGTAAGCTGGGCGGGTCTCAGAAAACTGTCCCAGAACGTTGACAGTGATCCCCTGCCTCTGTTGGATTGGAGTTGGTCTCTCTCGCCTGTACGCCTTGGTTGGGCAACGAACTGTGACCTCGGCCGCTGGCGTGTTCAGATGGGAATTGTTTTAACAGTTCTGCAGCAAGGGCCTTCTGGTACTGCCCCATTTTTGTAGACCTCTCCACCTCAGAAATAAGAGAGTGAAAGTTCTCCTTGTAACTGGGGTCTAAAAGTGTCACCAACCAGTAATGACTGTCACCCAAAATTTTGACAATGCGAGGGTCACGGTTAAGGTTGCGTAACATAAAGTCAGCCATGTGTGCCAGACTGGTAGCGGGCAAGACTTTAGTGTCCTCAACAAGATGACGACTGACCATGCTCTCCTCCTCCACCTCCTCCTCCTCCCACCTCTCCTCAGGCGAATTTAGGATTGTGGCCTGTGGGGCGTTGGCTGCGAATTTGCGCTTTCTTTCAATGGTCTGGGATATGGACAATTGAACTCTGCGGTGGGACGTGGACATGGACGTTGATGCTGTTTCTTGAGAAACTGCCATAACAAGTGAAAATTGAGAGGCGGGGGCATCTTTGCATGCAGTATGGACAGGGGATTGCCTTGCAGGCACAACAGGGGGTTCTCTTACATGCACAACAGCGGAAGAAGCAGTGGTGACACCCGCTGACACTGGTCATGGACCCTGGGGTAAGCCCTACAAAGTCGGGTGCTTGGCTGACATGTGTCTGATCATGCTGGTGGTGGTCAGGCTGGTAGTTTTGTCACCCCTGCTGATGCTGACCTGGCAGGTGGTACAAATGGCCTTTTTGGGGTTATCAGCAGAGTCTTTAAAAAAATTCCAGACTCTGGAAGACCTACCGGTTGTACTGGCTACGTCCCTCATGTTGGTGTTACGGGGAACGGTTGCCCGCCTTCTGTCTGCGGCCACCACACTGCTTCTTCCTGCCTGTTTTGGTACTCAGCCTCCCTCCCCCTGTGTGCTGCTGGCCTCGCTCTGCGTGTCCTTCTGCCATGTTGGGTCAGTTACTAGATCATCCACCACCTCCTCCTCTTCCACTTCCGCACCATGGTCCTCCTCCTCACTTCGTGGCAATTGTGTCTCGTCATCGTCCACCTCTTGTGACAAATTGCCAGCGTCGCCTTCCTGTGGCCGTGGGTGTTCAAATATTTGGCCATCGCTACATGGGATCTCCTCTTCCACCACTTCAAGAGGAGCAGGCGAGGGGCACAAATATGGAAATGGACCAGTGAACAGCTCTTCAGAGTGTACAACTGTGGGATCAGTTGCTGTCTGACGACACTCAGCATAGTGGGAGGAAGGAGCATCAGGGTGAGGAGGAGTATGCAGTCAAGACTCACGGCTACTAACACTTGACCGTGTGGAAGACAGACCGGAGGTGGTGGTGCCCAGGTGACTGGAAGTATTATCTGCTATCCAATTAATAACCTGTTCACACTGATCAATTTGCAATAGTAGTGCTGTTGTGTCCTTCCCTAGTAATTCAGTCAAGAACTGAGAGCGAGAAGATGTGGCTGTTTGTTGAGGCATATTTTCACCTTGGCCACGGCCCCCACCTTTGCACGCACCATCACCAGAACGTCCAATTCCATGCACCTTGCCATGCGCCTTGCCCATTGTAAATGAAGCAAAATAGCTTACACACGCACTATCAATGGCAAAAGGGTAATAGAAAGGAGATTTGAACCGTGGAAAAGGAAAACCACAGTTCTAGTTATCTGGCCTACACCAGACTCTTTTAAACAGATATATTTGTGTCTGAACAGTCAGCAAGACACTCAAAATGTTTTGTTTTAATGAAAAAAGGCAAAAAAGTGGATAATACAGAGATTTGATCCGTGGAACTGCAAAACCATAGTTCTAGTTATCTGGCCTACACTAGACTCTTTTAAACAGATATATTTCTGTCTGAACAGTCAGCGAGACACTCAAAATGTTTTTTTTTATGCAAAAAAGGCAAAAAAGTGGATAATACAGAGATTTGAACCATGGAACTGCAAAACCACAGTTCTAGTTATCTGGCCTACACCAGATTCTTTTAAACAGATATATTTGTGTCTGAACAGTCAGCGAGACACTCAAAATGTTTTTTTTTATGCAAAAAAGGCAAAAAAGTGGATAATACAGAGATTTGAAGCATGGAACTGAAAAACCACAGTTCTAGCTATCTGGCCTATACCAGACTCTTTTAAGCAGATATATTTGTGTCTGAACAGTCAGCGAGACACTCAAAATGTTTTATTTTATGCAAAAAGGTGGATTACACTGAGATTTGAACCGTGGGAGAGGAAAACCACAGTTCTAGTTATCTGGCCTACACCAGACTATTTTAAATAGATATATTTGTGTCTGAACAGTCAGCGAGACACTCAAATTGTTTTTTTTTTATGTAAAAAGGTGGATTACACTAAGATTTGAAACGTGGGAGAGGAAAACCACAGTTCTAGTTATCTGACCTACACCAGACTCTCTTAAACAGATATATTTGTGTCTGAACAGTCAGCGAGACACTCAAAATGTTTTGTTTTATGCAAAAAGGTGGATTACACCCAGATTTGAACCGTGGAAGAGGAAAACCACAGTTCTAGTTATCTGGCCTACACCAGACTCTTTTAAACAGATATATTTGTGTCTGAACAGTTAGCGAGGCACTCAAAATGTTTTTTTTTATGCAAAAGAGGCAAAAAAGTGGATAATACAGAGATTTGAACCGTGAAACTGCAAAACCACAGTTCTAGTTATCTGGCTTACACCAGACTCTTTTAAAAAGATATATTTGTGTCTGAACAGTCAGCGAGACGCTCAAAATGTTTTTTTTTAATGCAAAAAAGTGGATAATGCAGAGATTTGAACCGTGGAACTGCAAAACCACAGTTCTAGTTATCTGGCCTATACCAGACTCTCTTAAACAGATATATTTGTGTCTGAACAGTCAGCGAGACACTCAAATTGTTTTGTTTTATGCAAAAAGGTGGATTACACCCAGATTTGAACCGTGGGAGAGGAAAACCACAGTTCTAATTATCTGGCCTACACCAGACTCTTTTAAATAGATATATTTGTGTCTGACCAGTCAGCGAGACACTCAAAATGTTTCTTTTTATGCAAAAAAGGCAAAAAAGTGGATAATACAGAGATTTGAACCGTGGAACTGCAAAACCACAGTTCTAGTTGTAACGGGTCTGGGAGGTGGAACCACAGAGCAACTATAAAAAGGGGCAGTCCTTGTAAGGAAGCGGGTGACACCCAGGGAAGGCAGGCAGGCAGTCACGACTAGTGACGGGGACAGTCTCTGGGGAAGAGGGCAGGAGGTCACGGCAAGTGACGGGGACAGTCTCTGGGTAAGAGGGCAGGAGGTCACGGCAAGTGACGGGGACAGTCTCTGGACAGGCAGGTGGTCACGGCAATAGATGGCTAAGCCTCCAGGTAGGCTAGCAGGCAGGTAGTGGGTGGACGCTCCCAGGTGAGCGGGCGAGAGTCTCTGGACAAGCGGGTGGTCACAGCAAGTGACGGCTGACCCTCCGGGTAGGCAAGCAGGCAAGTAGCAGGTGGACCCTCCCAGGTGAGCGGGCGAGAGTCACTGGACAAGTGGGTGGTCACAGCAAGTGACGGCTGAGCCTCCAGGTAGGCAAGCAGGCACGTAGCAGGTGGACGCTCCCAGGTGAGTGGGTAAGAGTCTCTGGACGGGCAGGTGGTCACAGCACGTGACGGCAGAGACTCCAGATAGGCTAGCAGGCAGGTAGCAGGTGAGCGCTCCCAGGTGAGTGGGCAATAGTCACTGGACGGGCAGGTGGTCACAGCACGTGACGGCAGAGCCTCCAGGTAGGCTAGCAGGCAGGTAGCAGGTGAGCGCTCCCAGGTGAGCGGGCAGACGGATCCATAGACAGACTGGCAGGGCTGGTAGGCAGACTGTCGGACCGCAGGAATAACAGCAGATAGACACGAGTCAGGCAGGAATCAGACAGGAAACTGGCAGGTAACTGGCAGGTAACTGGAAACGGGACCTGAGGGCTGAAGCAGAGTAATGAACTATGCTACAACATTGCTCGCGCACCTCCATTTTGGAGGAGGTGCCTTATATATGGAGAGATCCTCCGGCCATTGGCCGGGGACTCCTTAGGACGGCGCGCGCGGCCCCTTTAAGAGAGGGGGAGCGCGCGCGCGCGCACCCTAAACACGGTGACCGGGGAGGAGCGCGCGCTGCCAGCAGAGCGGGAGGAAGACGCCGGGCACGGAGTGGAGAGGTGAGGGGAACAGCATCCCTGCCTAGCAGGAGGCAGGGACGCCGACGCTACAGTACCCCCCCCTTTAGGCCTCCCCTTTTTTAGGCCAGACAGAAATTTACCAAGGATGAGAGGGGCATAAATGTTCTCCCGGGGCTCCCACGTTCTCTCCTCAGGACCAAACCCCTTCCAATCTACTAGAAAAAAGGTCTTTCCTCTTACCCTTTTGGTGACCAGAATGTTCTCTACCTCAAACTCGTTTTCAGCGGAAACCAGAGCAGGAGGCGTACCTGTAGACTTGGAAAAAGAGTTAAGTACCACGGATTTGAGGAGAGATACATGGAAGGAGTTAGGGATCCGCAAGTTGGCCGGGAGTTTCAATTTATAGGCCACCGGGTTGATCTGTTTGATAACCTCCAGTGGGCCGATGAACCGAGGCCCTAACTTGTAGGAAGGAACCTTGAGCCGGACATACTTGGACGAGAGCCAGACTTTATCTCCAGGACGGAATTGTGGAGGATCCAGGCGTTTTTTATCAGCGTGTTTTTTCATCCGCTCGGACGACTGAAGGAGTGCGGATCGGGTACTCTCCCAAATGGAGGAAAACTTGCTAACGAGAGATTCCGCAGCCGGATAGTCCACCGAGGTGGAGACGGGAAATGGGATCCGAAGATGCTGACCGAAGACTACAAAAAACGGGGATTTGGAGGAAGTTCGCTCTCGTGATTATTATAAGAGAATTCGGCCCATGGCAGGAGATCCACCCAGTCTGAATGGTGGGCATTAACGAAGTGCCGGAGGTAACTGGTCAGGATCTGATTGATCCGCTCCACTTGACCATTGGACTGTGGGTGGTAAGCAGAGGAGAAGTCCAGGATGACGTCTAGCAGCTTACATGTGGCTCTCCAGAAGCGTGAGGTGAACTGAACCCCACGATCTGACACGATGTGGAGGGGCAGGCCATGAAGATGGAAGATGTGGCGGATAAAGTCTTTAGCCAGCTCGGGTGCAGACGGGAGGCCTGGCAGGGGAATGAAATGAGCCATTTTGGAAAAGTGGTCACGACCACCCAAATGACCGTACAACCGGCAGAGACAGGGAGATCTGTTATGAAGTCCATAGCTATATGCTGCCAGGGGGCAGCAGGTACTGGAAGAGGAAGGAGGCGACCGGCTGGCAGGTGTCTCGGAACCTTGTTGCGGGCGCAGGACACACAGGCAGAAACAAAGTCTATTACGTCCTTGTGCAGGGTAGGCCACCAGTAGTGCCGGGTAATAAGCTGGAGGGTCTTTTTCTGACCGGCGTGGCCAGCTAGCTTAGACGAGTGACCCCAGTGTAGGATCTTCTCCCGATCAGGTACCGTTACGAACGTCTTACCGGGAGGGAGACGATTTAGACTCACGGGGGCCACCTGCATTACTCTGGCGGGATCGATGATGTGTTTGGGTTCCTCCTCAAGATCAGACACCAGGAAGGATTGGGACAAGGCGTCAGCTTTGATGTTTTTGTCAGCCGGGCGAAAATGAAGAACGAAATCAAAGCAAGCAAAAAACAAGGACCACCGGGCTTGGCGCGGGTTAAGTCTATGGGCACTCTGGAGGTAAGCCAAGTTCTTGTGGTCTGTGTAAATTATTACTGGGTGAAGAGCCCTCTCGAGCAGGTAACGCTACTCCTCCAATGCCAGCTTAATGGCCAATAACTCTCGGTCTCCTATAGAATAGTTGCGCTCAGAAGAGGAGAAGAGTTTGGAGAAGAAGCCGCAAGTTACCATTCTCCCGGAAGACGACTTTTGGGTAAGTACCGCTCCAGCTTCAGAGGAGGAGGCGTCAACTTCCAGGAAGAATTGCTTGTTGCCGTCCGGGCGATGCAGCAACGGGGCGGAAGAGAAAGCCTGTTTTAAGGAAAGAAAGGCTTCCTCTGCTTCGGGCGGCCATTCTCTGGGATTAGTGCCCTTACGGGTGAGCGCAGAGATTGGGGCAGTCCGGGAAGAGAAGTGCGGTATGAAGAGGCAGTAGTAGTTGGCGAAGCCCAGGAACCGCTGAATAGCCTTCAACCCCTCTGGTCGAGGCCACTTCTCGATGGCAGACAGTTTCTCAGGATCCATTCTTAGGCCAGTCTGAGAAATTATGTAGCCCAAAAACGGAAGTGAGGTCTGCTCAAAGAGGCACTTCTCATATTTAGCGTAGAGGTGGTTCTGCCTGAGCCTAAGCAGGACCTGACGAACGTCTCTCCGGTGAGTCTGGAGATCCGGAGAGAAGACCAAGATGTCGTCCAGGTACACCACTACGCAGGAGTAGAGAAGGTCCCGAAAGATGTCATTGACCAACTCTTGAAAGACGGCGGGAGCGTTACAGAGACCAAAGGGCATTACCAGATATTCATAGTGGCCATCCCGGGTGTTGAATGCCGTCTTCCATTCATCCCCCTGACGGATACGGACCAGGTTATACGCCCCACGGAGGTCCAGCTTGGTGAAGATTCTAGCCCCCCTCAGACGGTCAAATAATTCCGGAATGAGCGGAAGGGGGTATTTATTCTTCACCGTCATCTGGTTAAGGCCTCTATAGTCTATACAGGGACGGAGAGAGCCGTCCTTCTTTTTAACGAAGAAGAAGCCTGCTCCCGCCGGGGAGGTAGGTTTCTGGATAAATCCCCGGGCCAGATTCTCCTCAATATATTCGGACATAGACCGGGTCTCAGCAGCGGACAACGGGTAAATACGCCCACGGGGAGGAGTAGTGCCGGGTAACAGGTCGATTGGGCAGTCGTATGGTCTATGAGGGGGTAATGTCTCTGCCTCCTTTTTATTAAAGACGTCCGCATAAGACCAATAAGGAATCGGAAGTCCAGGTAGATTAGCTGGGGTAGGAGAAAGACGGACAGGATGGACGGGAACTAAACAAGTCTTATGGCAGTCCTGTCCCCAGCGAAGGACTTCTCCGGTCTGCCAATCAAGCACGGGTGCATGTCTCTGAAGCCAAGGTAGGCCTAGCAAGAGGGCGTGAGAGAGTCCAGGCAGAACATGAAAGAAGATGCTCTCAGAGTGCAGCATTCCCACCTGCAGAGTAATGGATTCGGTGATGAGTTGGATGGGACGTGGTAAGTGGCCCCCATCCACGGCAGCGACAGATAAGGGTACAGCCAGAGGTTTGGTGGGAATGCGGTATTTTTCTACCAGGGACTGAGAAATGAGATTCCCGGCAGCTCCAGAGTCAAGTTGGGCTAGTTCAAAATAACGGTTCTCCCCGCAGATGATAGAGACCGACAGCAGCAGAGATGGAGAGGGTTTATTCTTGTCTAGGACGACCTCTCTGAGCGATCCTAGACACAGGCGTTTCCCGACCTCTCCGGGCAGGTACGGATCCGGTGCTCCTTACTGACACAGTAGAAGCAGCTCCCCTCAGCTCGGCGTAACTCTTGACGGGTTTTGACCATCTTGGTCTGGTCGACCTGCATAGGTTCGGGTGAGTGCACCTGGGGAGTAGCGGAAGAAGAGACGGGTTTCTGAAAGGTAGGGGCTAGACGCGGAAACCTCATCTCACGGGTGACCTCTTTGGCGCGCTCCTGGAACCGGATGTCAATCCGGGTGGCAAGAGTTATTAAGTCGTCGAGAGTGGTAGGAATGTCCCGACCGGCGAGTTCATCTTTAATACGGCCGGACAGACCCTCCCAAAAGACAGACACCAGGGCGTCGTTATCCCAGGCCAGCTCCGAAGCAAGGGTACGGAACCGTATGGCATATTGGCCCATCGTGAGATTTCCTTGATGGAGGCGTAGCAGAGATGATGCGGATGAGGTCTTCCGTCCGGGTTCGTCGAAGACTTTCCGGAAAGCCGTGAGAAAGGCTGGCCGGTCGGACACCAGGGGGTCTCCTCTCTCCCATAGAGGATTTAGCCAAGCCAGTGCCTCCCCCCGTGAGATGGGACATAATGAAGGGTACTTTGGCCCGGTCGGAGATAAACTGGTGGGACAGGAGTTCAAAGTGCAGGGTGCACTGGTTTATAAAGCCCCGAGCTTGAGCGGGATCGCCTCCGAAGCGAGGAGGTGCAGAAAGCCGGGGTCCGGGGCAGGATACCATGGTATTGGTGGGCAGCGGCGCTGCCGGGTTGCGAGTCATGACACTAGCAGTGGTAGCTGGTGGAGCAGTCAGAGTGTCCAGGCGAGAGTTGACATTCCGCAGGTGACTCAGGATGGACTCCTGTTGGGACCTCTGCTGGGACAGTTCATGACATAGGTCCGAGAGCGAGGGAGCTTGGGTACCACCGGGTTCCATGGCCCAAGCAAACTGTAACGGGTCTGGGAGGTGGAACCACAGAGCAACTATACAAAGGGGCAGTCCTTGTAAGGAAGCGGGTGACACCCAGGGAAGGCAGGCAGGCAGTCACGACTAGTGACGGGGACAGTCTCTGGGTAAGAGGGCAGGAGGTCACGGCAAGTGACGGGGACAGTCTCTGGACAGGCGGGTGGTCACGGCAAGAGATGGCTAAGCCTCCAGGTAGGCTAGCAGGCAGGTAGCGGGTGGACGCTCCCAGGTGATTGGGCGAGAGTCTCTGGACAAGCGGGTGGTCACAGCAAGTGACGGCTGACCCTCCGGGTAGGCAAGCAGGCAGGTAGCAGGTGGACGCTCCCAGGTGAGCAGGCGAGAGTCTCTGGACAAGCGGGTGGTCACAGCAAGTGACGGCTGACCCTCCGGGTAGGCAAGCAGGCAGGTAGCAGGTGGACGCTCCCAGGTGAGCGGGCGAGAGTCACTGGACAAGCGGGTGGTCACAGCAAGTGACGGCTGAGCCTCCAGGTAGGCAAGCAGGCAGGTAGCAGGTGGACGCTCCCAGGTGAGCGGGCGAGAGTCTCTGGACCAGCGGGTGGTCACAGCAAGTGACGGCAGAGCCTCCAGGTAGGCTAACAGGCAGGTAACAGGTGGATGCTCCCAGGTGAGCGGGTAAGAGTCTCTGGACGGGCAGGTGGTCACAGCACGTGACGGCAGAGCCTCCAGATAGGCTAGCAGGCAGGTAGCAGGTGAGCGCTCCCAGGTGAGCAGGCAAGAGTCACTGGACGGGCAGGTGGTCACAGCACGTGACGGCAGAGCCTCCAGGTAGGCTAGCAGGCAGGTAGCAGGTGAGCGCTCCCAGGTGAGCGGGCAGACGGATCCATAGACAGACTGGCAGGGCTGGTAGGCAGACTGTCGGACCGCAGGAATAACAGCAGATAGACACGAGTCAGGCAGGAATCAGACAGGAAACTGGCAGGTAACTGGCAGGTAACTGGCAGGTAACTGGCAGGTAACTGGAAACGGGACCTGAGGGCTGAAGCAGAGTGATGAACTATGCTACAACATTGCTCGGGCACCTCCATTTTGGAGGAGGTGCCTTATATATGGAGAGATCCTCCGGCCATTGGCCGGGGACTCCTTAGGACAGCGCGCGCGGCCCCTTTAAGAGAGGGGGAGCACGCGCGCGCGCTTCCTAAGCACAGTGACCAGGGAGGAGCGCGCGCTGCCAGCAGAGCGGGAGGAAGACGCCGGGCACGGAGCGGAGAGGTGAGGGGAACAGCGTCCCTGCCTAGCAGGAGGCAGGGATGCCGACGCTACACTAGTTATCTGCCCTACACCAGACTCTTTTAAAAAGATATATTTGTGTCTGAACAGTCAGCGAGACACTCAAAATGTTTTGTTTTACGCAAAAAAATGGATAATACAGAGATTTGAACTGTGAAACTGCAAAACCACAGTTCTAGTTATCTGGCTTACACCAGACTCTTTTAAACAGATATATTTGTGTCTGAACAGTCAGCGAGACGCTCAAAATGTTTTTTTTTAATGCAAAAAAGGCAAAAAAGTGGATAATACAGAGATTTGAACGGTGGAACTGCAAAACCACAGTTCTAGTTATCTAGCCTACACCAGACTCTCTTAAACAGATATATTTGTGTCTGAACAGTCAGCGAGACACTCAAAATGTTTTGTTTTATGCAAAAAGGTGGATTACACCCAGATTTGAACTGTGGAAGAGGAAAACCACAGTTCTAGTTATCTGGCCTACACCAGACTCTTTTAAATAGATATATTTGTGTCTGAACAGTCCGCGAGACACTCAAAATGTTTTGTTTTAATGTAAAAAGGCAAAAAAGTGGATAATACAGAGATTTGAACCGTGGTAGTGCAAAACCATAGTTCTAGTTATCTGGCCTACACCAGACTCCTTTATACAGATATATTTGTGTCTGAACAGTCTGCGAGACACTCAAAATGGGTTTTTTATGCAAAAAGGCAAAAAAGTGGATAATACAGACATTTGAACCGTGGAATTGCAAAACCACAGTTCTAGTTATCTGGCCTACACCAGACTCTTTTAAACAGATATATTTGTGTCTGAACAGTCAACGAGACACTCAAAATGTTTTTTTTTAATGATAAAAGGCAAAAAAGTGGATAATACAGAGATTTGAACCGTGGAACTGCAAAACCACAGTTCTAGTTATCTGGCCTACACCAGACTCTTTTAAAAAGATATATTTGTGTCTGAACAGTCAGCGAGACACTCAAAATGTTTTGTTTTACGCAAAAAAATGGATAATACAGAGATTTGAACTGTGAAACTGCAAAACCACAGTTCTAGTTATCTGGCTTACACCAGACTCTTTTAAACAGATATATTTGTGTCTGAACAGTCAGCGAGACGCTCAAAATGTTTTTTTTTAATGCAAAAAAGGCAAAAAAGTGGATAATACAGAGATTTGAACGGTGGAACTGCAAAACCACAGTTCTAGTTATCTAGCCTACACCAGACTCTCTTGAACAGATATATTTGTGTCTGAACAGTCAGCGAGACACTTAAAATGTTTTGTTTTATGCAAAAAGGTGGATTACACCCAGATTTGAACTGTGGAAGAGGAAAACCACAGTTCTAGTTATCTGGCCTACACCAGACTCTTTTAAATAGATATATTTGTGTCTGAACAGTCCGCGAGACACTCAAAATGTTTTGTTTTAATGTAAAAAGGCAAAAAAGTGGATAATACAGAGATTTGAACCGTGGTAGTGCAAAACCATAGTTCTAGTTATCTGGCCTACACCAGACTCCTTTATACAGATATATTTGTGTCTGAACAGTCTGCGAGACACTCAAAATGGGTTTTTTATGCAAAAAGGCAAAAAAGTGGATAATACAGACATTTGAACCGTGGAATTGCAAAACCACAGTTCTAGTTATCTGGCCTACACCAGACTCTTTTAAACAGATATATTTGTGTCTGAACAGTCAGCGAGACACTCAAAATGTTTTTTTTTAATGATAAAAGGCAAAAAAGTGGATAATACAGAGATTTGAACCGTGGAACTGCAAAACCACAGTTCTAGTTTTCTGGCCTACACCAGACTCTTTTAAACAGATATATTTGTGTCTGAACAGTCAGCGAGATGCTCAAATTGCTTTTTTTTATGCAAAAAAGTCAAAAAAGTGGATAATACAGAGATTTGAACCGTGGAACTGCAAAACCACAGTTCTAGTTATCTGGCCTACACCAGACTCTTTTAAACAGATATATTTGTGTCTGAACAGTCAGCGAGACACTCAAAATGTTTTGTTTTATGCAAAAAGGTGGATTACACCCAGATTTGAACCATGGGAGAGGAAAACCACAGTTCTAGTTATCTGGCCTACACCAGACTCTTTTAAACAGATATATTTGTGTCCGAACAGTCAGCGAGACGCTCAAAATGTTTTTTTTTATGCAAAAAAGGCAAAAAAATGGGTAATACAGAGAATTGAACCGTGGAACTGCAAAACCACAGTTCTAGTTATCTGGCCTACACCATACTCTTTTAAACAGATATATTTGTGTCTGAACACTCACAGACACACTCAATTTTTTTTGGAGGGGGGGGGGGATAACAACAGGTCAATAAAATTGGTATTTGTACAGTTTGACTGAGGAAAAAAAAAAGAGGATTTAGATGATACAAAAAGGATTTTTCCTGGCCCCTGAGACCTGGGGCTAAGTCTAGCAATTTGAGCAGCGGTAGCACACAGAACTGTAATGCAGTGTTTGTTGGTATAACCACTGCGTCTCCTATACAGCCTGCCTGCCTACCTAATATCTGGGATGGATATTAGTCCTAAGAAGGACTGTTTGTTTGATTTGGCAGGCTTTAGAGACCCTACACTACCTTTTTCACACTATATATCTCTCCTTAACTCAGCAGCACTGACCCTACACTGTCTGATCCCGGGTGACTGTGTCCAAGATGGCGGCGCCCGGCTTTTAATACTCAAGGTGACGCTGTGCGGCCAGCCAATCACTGTAATGCCCATAACCAACAAGGCTGCTGCATTACAGTGACTGGCTGGCAATCCCTGCATGTTCACTGGCTCTGTAAAGAGCGCCAAGCATGCAGGGCGGAGACCCGAGCTCCCGCCCGAGTAACCCGGAAATGCTCGGAGCTCGCCGAACATCCCGAGTAGTGAGATGCTCGGGCGAGTACCGAGCAGTGTTGAGCATGCTCGCTCAACACTATTAAGCATGTTATCTTCAGCACAGCCTGTTGACATTTGGCCAAGGCAGTGCTGCAGTGCTGTCAGCTTGTGACTGATGTGGTCATTTCGGAGATGGAGGAGGAGATGCAGGAGCTGAACAATGTGATTATATTGAGGTTAAAATGGCGACACTGTTTTTTATACTAAAGAAAGATCCTATTGTTTTGGGGTTTTTTACGTTATTTTTTAAGACAAATGCATTCACCGGGAAATGTCATTTTAACATTTTACAACCTTATCTGGCAATGTGGTGTGTGACACATCATCAGACACATCCTGTTTCATTTATTATGGAGGGACTCTGAAAGTCATAAAGCCTATTTTTATAGGGCCATCAGATGGCCCATACTATTCTTAAAAGGCCAGCAGTCTATTATTAGAGCGCCATCAGTCGGCTATGCTTTGTTGTTCCCATTGTTAACAAGTGGGTCTTCTATACTGTTATTGCGTATGCAGAAACTGCAAGGGCTGCCAAAAATTTGGACGCAACCTAATACCCCTTTGAAGAAACATAGAGTAGAGTCTCGGTAAAAAAAAAAGTTCCCATTTTAAAGGAGCGGGTCTCCTATAGTGGTAATTCCCATGCTGTGACTGCAAGGGCTGACAAAATTTTGGAAAAACCCCACTAAGAATTTAAAGACACATAGAGCAAAGCCACAGTAACGACAAATTCCCATTAGAAAGGAAGAGAGTCTGCTATACAGTTATAGGGTATGCAGTTAGTCCAACGCCTGACCAAATTTAGGAAAAACCCCACTAAGAATTTAAAGACACGTAGAGCAAAGCCACAGTAATGACAAATTCCCATTAGAAAGTTGAGAGTCTGCTATACAGTTATAGGGTATGCAGTGAGTCCAATGGCTAACCAAATTTAGGAAAAACCCCACTAAGAATTTAAAGACACATAGAGCAGGGCCAAAGTAACAAGTACGACATGTTCCCATTAGAAAGGAGAGGGTCTGCTATACAGTTATAGAGTATGCAGTGAGTCCAACGGCAGACCAATTTTAGGAAAAACCCCACTAAGAATTTAAAGACACATAGAGCAGGGCCAAAGTAACAAGTACGACATGTTCGCATTAGAAAGAAGACGGTCTGCTATACAGTTATAGGGTATGCAGTGAGTCCAACGGCTGACCAATTTTAGGAAAAACTCCACTAAGAAGTTAAATAGACATAGAGCAGGGCCACAGTAACAAGTACGACATGTTCCCATTACAAACGAGAGGGTCTGCTATACAGTTATAGGGTATGCAGTGAGTCCAACGGCTGACGAAATTTAGGAAAAACACCACTAAGTATTTAAAGATAAATAGAGCAGGGCCACAGTAACGACAAATTCCCATTAGAAAATAGAGTCTGCTTTACAGTTATATGGTATGCAGTGAGTCCAACGGCTAACCAGATTTAGGAAAAAACCCACTAAGAATTTAAAGACACATAGAGCAGGGCCACAGTAACGACAAATTCCCATAAGAAAGGAGAGAGTCAGCTACACTGTTATAGGGTATGCAGTGAGTCCAACGGCTGAACAAATTTAGGAAAAACCCCACTAAGAATTTAAAGACACATAGAGCAGGGCCACAGTAACGACAAATTCCCATTAGAAAGGAGGGAGTCTGCTATACACTTATAAGGTATGCAGTGAGTCCAACGTCTGACCAATTTTAGGAAAAACCCCACTAAGAATTTAAAGACACATAGAGCAGGGCCACAGTAACAAGTACGACATGTTCCCATTAGAAAGGAGAGGGTCTGCTATACAGTTATAGGGTATGCAGTGAGTCCAACGGCTGACCAAATTTAGGAAAAACCCCACTAAGTATTTAAAGACACATAGAGCAGAGCCACAGTAATGACAAATTCCCATAGTTTTGGCCTATGCAGTGAATGCAAGGGCTGCCAAAAATTGGGAGGCACTCCAATGCCCCTTGGAAGAGACTTAGAGGGCCTCATAAAAAAATGTTCCCATTAGAAAGGAGCGGGTCCCCTATACTTGGAATGCCCATGCACTAAGTGTATGGGCTGACAAACATTTACCCCTGTATAATTTTTTTTTTTTTTTACGGGCATTATAAACACCCTTTAAAAAATTATGTGGGTGTTGCATCACGGACCACGGTCACCCTGGTAATATGGTGGTGGAGGAAGAGGATGAGGAGAAGGAGGAGGACAAGAGCAAATAGCCAAAATCAGGAAGCGTATACCCATGTGTGGGTGTGAAGAGGTGCATGGGAATACACCTCCAAAAAAAGACACTGGATTTGAGTTTATGTTACGCTGCTATCATTCGGTGGTGTTGAGAAGTCTGGCCCAATCCAGCCCTTGTTCATTTTTATAAGAGTCAGCCTGTCAGCATTTTCAGTTGACAGGCGGATGCACTTATCAGTTATAATTCCACTAGCGGCAATAAAAACCCGCTCTGATAAAACTCTGGCGGCAGGGAAGCCCAGGACCTTCAAGGCGTAGAGAGCCAGTTCATTCCACGTATCCAGCTTGGATGCCCAATAATTAAAAGGCAAAGAGGAATCAGGGAGGACGTTGGTACGGTCAGCAACGTACTTTCTCAGCATCTTCCAAAACTTTGCACTCCTTGTAAGAATACCCCGCACCTCAGGGCCTGTGCGATGGGAGGGTCTGAGAAAAATGTCCCAGAACTTTGACAGTGTTCCCTTGCCTCTGCTGGATTGCATTTGTGTCTCTCTCGCCTGTACTCCTTGGTTGTCCAATGAACTATAACCTCTGCTGCCAGCGTTTTCAGATGGGAATCTTTTTAATAGTTCCGCATCAAGGGCCTTCTGGTACTGCCCCATTTTTGAAACCTGTGCACCTCAGGAATAAGAGATATAAAGTTCTCCTTGTAGCATGGGTCTAAAAGTGTCACCAACCAGTAATGACTGTCACCCAAAATTTTGAGAACACGAGGGTCATGGGAAAGGCAGCGTAACATAAACTCAGCCATGCGTGCCAGACTGCTAACAGGCAAGACTTCCGTATCCTCACCAAGAGGATGACTGACCATGCTCTCCTCCTCCTCCTCTCAGTCCTCTGGCCATCCACGCTGAACAGACGGTATGACAGTTGTGCAGGTAGTACCGTCTAAAGCGCATGAAACTAGCTCCTGTTCTTCCTCCTCCTCCTCTTCCTCATTGTCACCCAATCCACGTTGGAATGAGATGAGGCTGGACTGTGTGTAATCACCCTGTATGGTTCCTTGCTCCATCTCATCGTGCTCTGCCTGCAATGCATCCTCTTTGATTGTGAGCAGAGAGCATTTCAGAAGACAGAGAAGCGGGATGGTGACGCTAATTATGGCATCATCGCCGCTCACCATCTTGATGGAGTCCTCAAAGTTTTGGAGGATGGTACATATGTCTGACATCCATGTCCGCTCCTGAGATCTTATGTGTGGAGTCTGAACTGAATACCGACGGCCTTGTTGATGCTGGTACTCAACAACTGTCCTCTTCTGCTCACAAATCCTTCCCAACATCTGCAATGTAATGTTCCAATGTGTGGGGACATAATACACCAGTCGGTGAGCCGGAAGCTGCAAACACTGCTGAAACACAGCAAGGGCGGCGGAAGCTGTAAGTGACTTTCTAAAATGGGCACACAGGCGGCGTACTTTAACAAGCAGATCCGGCAGCTCTGGGTAATATTTGAGAAACTGCTGAACCACGAGGATAATCACATGGGCCAGGCATGGTACGTGTGTGAGCTCGCCTCGCCTCAGAACCACAACCAGGTTCCGGCCATTGTTACACACGATCATGCCTGGCTGTAGGTTCAGCGGTGTGAGCCACAGATCTGCCTGCTCTTTCAGAGCTGTCCACAACTCTTTAGCATTGTGCGGTTTGTCACCTAAGCATATTAGCTTCAGCACAGCCTGCTGCCGCTTGGCCGAGGCAGTACTGCAGTGCTTCTAGCTTGTGACTGATGTAGTCATTTCGAAGATGGAGGCTGAAGAGGAGGAGCAGGCTGAGGAAGATGAGGTGCAGGAGCTGTAGACTATGGGGGGCAACCCTGATTGACCTAGGGCCCGCAATCTTTGGCGTCGGGAGGACGTGTTCCGTCCCAAGGTCCGACTGGGTCCCAGCTTCTACTATATTAACCCAGTGTGCCGTCAGCAAGATGTACCACGTGTCCGTGGTTAGGTGGACTTTTCCGGTAACTGCGTTGTTGAGGACGCGGCTAATGTTTTGGGACACGTGCTTGTGTAATGCGGGGACGGCACACCGGGAGAAATAGTGGCGGCTGGGGACCAAGTACCCAGGGACGGCCGCCGCCATCAGGTTGAAGAATGCTTCCGTCTCCATGAGCCTAAAAGGCAACATTTCGAGTGCAAGGAGTCGTGAAAGGTGGAAAATGTTGGCTGCGTATTTGCGCTTGCGTTCCAAGGACTGGGGTATGGACAACTAAACGCTGCGCTGGGACAAGGACGTGGACGTGCTTCCTGATGATGCTACTTAAGAGTGTGCAATGACAGATGCAGGGTAGGAGGTATCTTTGCGTGCACCATGGACAGGGGATTGGCTTGCATGCACAACAGCAGAAGAAGCAATGGTGCTACCCGCAAACACTGTTCCTGGACCCTGGGGTTCGGCCCACAAAGTCGGGTGCTTTGCTGCCATGTGCCTGATCATGCTGGTGGTGGTCAGGCTGGTCGTTTTGCCACCCCTGCTGATGCTGGCCTGGCAGGTGGTGCAAATGGCCTTTTTGGGGTTATCTGCAGAGTCTTTAAAAAACAATCAGACTCGGGAAGATCTAACAGTTGTAATGGCAACTTCCTTCTTGTTGGTGTTACGTGGAACGGTTGCCTGCCTTCTTTCTGTGGCCACCACACTGCTTATTCCTGCCTTTTGGGGTGCTCTGCCTCCCCCCCCCTGTGTGCTGCTGTCCTCGCTCTGCATGTCCTCCTGCCAGGTTGGGTCAGTTCCTAAATCATCCACCACCTCGTCTTCCACTTCCGCACTCTGGTCTTCCTGCTGACTTTGTGGAAATTGTGTCTCATCATCGTCCACCTCTTGTAAAACTTTCCCACTGTCGCCTTCGTGTGACCGTGGCTGCTCAAATATTTGGGCATTGCTACATGCGATCTCCTCTTGCCCTGCTTCAAGTGGACCGGGTGAGAGCCTGAATCTATAAATGGGAAAGTGAACATCTCTTCGGAGTGTCCAAGTATGGGATCAGTTGTCTCTGGGCACTCAGCATGGTGGGAGGAAGGAGGTTCAGGGTGCGGAATATGCGGTCCAGACTCACAGCTACTGAGACTTGACCATGTGGAAGACAAGGTGGTGGTGGTGGCTAAGTGACTGGAAGCATTATCTGCTATCCAACCAATAACCTTTTCACACTGCTCTGTGTTCAATAGTGGTGTTCTGCGATCCCCTATTAATTGGGACAGGAAGGTCGAGCGAGAAGATGTGGGTCTTTGTTGTGGCTCAATTTCAGCTTGTCCACTGCCTCATCACAATCACGTCCAGTTCCCCATCCCTTGCCACGTGCTTTGCCCATTTTAAATGGAGGACAATATGTTCCGCGCTCATAACAAATGACTGAATTTGGAGCTAACTTATATGTGATCCCTGATGGACTAACCACAGTTTTAACAACATGGCCTGTAGGTAACTATTTTGAACAGCAAACTGGTGTCAATTGCTTGACTGACACACTGAAAAAATTTTTAATGGAAGCCAGAAATGGCAGTATTTTCTGAAAACGTATATGTGATCCGTGTGATGGAGAAAACACAGTTTTAAATAGCTGGATTTTTAGCACTGTAATATGAAAGGACCTGGCTGTATTCTGCAGTGCCAACAAGCAAATGGCGCAGAAAAACGATGTTCTCTGGATTGCTTTTTAATCAAATAATGAGGATTAAGATCCCAAAAAAAATTTTTCCTGGCCCCTGAGACCTGGGCCTATTTCTAGAAATATCTAACAACAGCAGCAGCAGACAAAACTGGAATGGAGCCTCTTGTCCTATGTGCACTGCAGTCTGCTATATACCCTGCCTGCCTATATATACACTGCCTGCCTGATATCTCTGCAGATGGATTAGTGCTCAAAAGGACTGTTTGTTGAGTGCAGATGGATTAGTGCTCAGAAGGACTGTTTGTTGAGATGGATATGTGTCTCTAATATAGTTTGGTACACCTACAGTAACTAGAAAAAAGCGAATCTCTCCCTAGCTCAGCAGCACCTCTCCCTACACTGTCTCATTCCAGAGTGACTATGACGAGCATGGCGGCGCCAGGTCTGATATAGACCTGATGATGCTGTGCAGCCAGCCAGTCACTGTAATGCCACCAACAACATGGCTACGGCATTACAGTGAGTGGCAGGCAATCCCTGCATGTTCATTGGCATGCCAAACAAGCAGGGAGGAGACCGAGCTCCCGCCGAGCAACCCCGGAAATACTCGACGAGCAGTATCACTAATGGACATTAGTAAATCGTCAGCAAAAACTCATTTTAAAATTTTCTGTTTGGGATTTGAAACCTTTATTGTCTGGATGATTTCTAATAGCATCCACAAGAGGTTACATGGCAATAACGAATAAATCGGGGGAGAGAGGACAGCCTTGCCAGGTACCTCTCCTAATTTGTATAGAGGACGGTCTAGTCAGGGCTGCCACTAGGAATTTTGGGACCCAATACTGGTAAAATTTTGGGGCCCCCTTGAGACTCCGCCCAAGCTACACCCCCAACTCCGCTGCCAGAAATAGCCCCTTCACTGGGCCAGAGATAGCCACTCACAGGTCCAGAAACCCCCCAGCAGCTTCCTCAAGTCCTCATAAATACACTGCCCGCTACTGCCGCTGTGGACTCCTCACTGACACACACAGACAGACACTGACACACACAGACAGTCACTGACACTGACACAGACACTGACACCCAGTCTGCCTACCTCCTCCTGCCGCCGCTCCTGAAGTCTGCCTGACTGTCCTGGGTCCCAATGCACATGTAGCATGCTGCTCTGCTCCAAAATGAAAGTCATCAGGACCATGATGCACCCGACAGCGGTTTAAAGGTATAGCGATCATTTCTGGGCGCCGGGTGCATTAAGGTCTGAACTGTTTCCACTGACTCCCTGAGGCCCAGTGAGTAGAAGAAAACAGAGGGGAGGCGCGGGCTGGCCGGGGGCACGGGGCCCGCGAGCTCGGGCTGGTCGGGCCCCCTTTTTTTTGCTTCTGTTCACCGGGCCCCATGCAGTAGTGAGGGCAGTAATGCCCTGATGGCGGCCCTGGGTCTAGTAGTTGGTCATTTTAAATATGCTGTAGTGGTATCATATAATTGTAAAATTGAGATAAAGTTACCATTAAACTTCAGTTTATTTAATACTTGAAAGAGATATGGCCAAGAAATAGTATTGAAATCTTTTTCTATGTCTAACGTCAACATCATGAGGGGACTTTTGTTTAAGTTTGCTGAATGTATTTTATTAAGATTCCTTCTAATGTTGTCAGTGGCTTGTCATGTGGGGATAAATCAAACCTGATCCAAATGTACCACCATTGGGAGTAATTTATTAATTTGCTGAGCGATAATTGATGTGAACATTTTAAGATTAAGAAGCAAGTCTATAATTTTTGGGCAGTAAGGGATCCCTTTTATTCTTATTTATTACAGTTACTATATAAAACTGGGCTATATAAAACTCTGGAGGAATCTGTTTGCCTGTCATCAGAAGGTTACAATATGTTTTAATGTGTGGGAGTAGTAATTCATGGAATTTTTTAAATAATATATCGCAGTTTAACCGTCTGGGCCTGGAGCTTTACCTCTGTTAAGATGTTTAATTGTTCTAGCGATTTCTTCTTCTGTAATAGGGGATTGCAAGTGTTGGGCGGTATTTATTATGGGAATTCTAGAATCCTGAAGAAAAGAGTTTAGAAGATTAGAGGGAGCCGTCTTTGGGCTTGAATAAAGCTGCTGATAAAATTCATTGAACAGGACATAAATTCTGTCTGGGTTTGAGGTAATATTACCTTTGGGGTCTTTAAGTGCAAAAACAGAGTTTAACGATTCTCTCTGTTTTAATCTCCTCGCCAGCATTTTACCTAATTTGTTGGCTTGCTTATAAAAAGTTGCTTGGGTCCACCGTAAGGCTCTTTCTGATCTTGTGGTCAATAAAGCATCTAGTTGTAGTTTAGTTTGTATACACTTAATTAAATAGATAGAGGAGGACATTTGGGTCGCCATTTCTCACTTTGAAAGCTGGGATTCCAATTTAGTCTGTAAAGCAGACCTCTCCTTCTTCCTTTTTGATGCTTATTTAATTAATATTCCCATGATAACTTTTTTAGGCTATGTGCCACAATGTGGATTTAATGCGTTTCCGTGGCGGCATTTCCGCGTCACCTGTCACATGACTAAATTACATCATGGAAGGTCCTTTTTAGAGCACCGCGAGCCGCCGAAGACACAGGACGCACCATAGAGGAGATTTTTCTTCTTTTTTTTACTATTGATGCTGCATTTGCAGCATCGGAACTTGGTCACACAACATAAATCCATGCCGGTTGCATGGATTTATATAGTGTGACCAAGTTGTCAAGAACTTTTCCAAGTGATGCTAAAATTGCTTGGAAAAGCGCTTGACAACCTGCTTTAGAAATTGTATGTTAAAAACGCTTCACAAACGCTTCTACCTGTAAAATCCGCATGCGTTTTTTCTGCCAGGGAGATGCAGAAATGCTCAGGAAAAATCCGGAGCATTTCTGCATTGTGGGCATTTAGCCTTATGAGCCATCCATACATAACCAGCTAGTACAGTTGTTTTGGAAGTATTCCTCAATATTTGTTTTGACCGAATCACAAATGAGTGGGTCAGCTAGGAGGGATTTGTTTAATCTCCATTTATATACCTGTGTTGTAGTCACTTCAAATTTGAACATGATTATACCACATGGTGTGAAAATAACACCAAGGGAAGGGTTGTTGTGTTGGTAAAAATCATGTAAATTCTGGAATATGTTATTTGTACTGGAGAGAAATAAGAATATCCCCTATTCATCCCATTGCATTCTCTCCAAGTATCTGCAAGGAGATATGGTTTCATAAGATAGTTCAGCTTTTGTCTTTCTAATCTAGAAATATCTATTCTTTTTAAGGCAGAGCTATCAATATCAGGGTTTAAGGTCAGGTTAAAGTCGCCACACCAAATCAAACAGTTGTATTGAAATTGAATCAGTTTGGTTAGTATAATCCTGAAGGTAATCAGTTGTTGGTTAGCAGGTAAATAACTATTAATCAGGCACACCTCTAGGACTTGAAGTGATCCTTTTAAAATAAGGAATCGGCCTTCGGGGTCTGAATATGAGTCAGTTATTTGGAGAGGTAAGGAGTTTTTAATGAATGTGGCTACTCCCCCTAGTTTTTTGTGGGTGGGATGGTAGAAAAAATCTGGAGTATAGAGGGTCAAAGTATTTAGGACTTGAAATTGTTGAGAAAAGTGATTATTGTATACAAATAATATAGGGATTATGTTTGTTATAATCTAGGAATAGTGATGAGCAAACGTGCTCGCCATTGGTCGATACTCACCCGAGCTTCACGGTGCTCGACAAGCTCGTCGAGTATATCCGGGTTGCTGGGGCAGGAACTTGGGTTCCCTCCCTGCATGTTTGGTGCTGTCTAGAGAGCCAATGAACATGCAAGTGTGTGACGCACCAAAGCCCTACCCTGGGAGATGGGGAACTTGGAGACGGGTCCTGTGTGGTAGATGGGGTGCAGCCGTGGCCTGGACCCGCTCCGTGCCCAGGGCTGTCGTACTAAAAAGGATGGTATGGGCTTATCCGGGTTGAGTGGCTGATCTCGACTACGCCACCTGTGGCACCTGGTGAAGGCCACCAGCGCTGCTGCAGTCTGCTGAGGCATGGTGTTATTGCAGCCGTCGTTGTTACTACTCCCCACAGGCGGAGCAGGGCCTCAGGGCAGAGGGACAGGATGGAGGGAGTAGTACTCTAGGAGGTCTGGTGCTGCGTAATGTGGTGTAATGAAGAATAAAGAGTCCGGAGGCCATAGGGGTTAACTTCCAGGGTTTGTTTACTCACAATGGAGATGGCAGTAGGAAGGCGTCTTCCTGCTCCTTGCGGAGTTCTGCGGTCACCAGAGACGGGGGGGTCCGACAACCTCCGAGTAAGTCCAGTGTTCAATCAGGACCCCACACCAGAGTGTTCCTAGACTTCAGATCGGGTCCTTTCCTGTCTGTGTGTGTGTAGATAGGCCGGGTCTCCTTCTGAACTTCTCTCAGAAAAAGGGTACGGGTGGCAGCTCCGCTCCTTCCGATACCCGGTGGGATCCTCAGGGCCTACCGGGCTTCCCTGACCAGGACGTGGAGTAGCAAGGTCAGGTATCGGGGGCCGGTACCCCTCTTGCAGACGGAATCCATCTGAATAGATCAGGTTGGCAAGGACAGGTGGCGTACACCGCTCCGTCTGCATCCTCCCTGGGATCCATTTGCGGTGGAGCTACACTCCTAAGCTTCCGGCCTTCTTGGTCATGGTCCTTGACCGGGCTGAGACATTCATTATCTGCAACCTGCCCCTCGACCCAAGGCCAGGGTTCGAGGGCCGTGCCTCCATACTCTGCAGGTCCACACAGGATCCACGCTCAGGGAGGAAGGTCATGATAAAGAACAGTCAAAGAACCTTGAGCCCAAGATGGCTGTGTATTAAATATGAAATTTAAAGTGTCACTAAAATGTGAATCCTCTACCCTCACCCACTAATTGGTACCCCTATCTCTTGGTTCCCCTCTCTCCCAACTCCAGTAGGGGCAGCAGCTGGTGCGTAATAGCCCCCTCTGGTGGGAGAAGTGTGGTGTTGGATGTGGAGGGTGGGTCCTGACCATCACACTGTTCTTACCTCAGAGGAGGAACACTACACTCCATTAAAGTAGTGCAGCATCCCTGTGGCGGTCGAACCCTCAGGGGCGCCACACAAGGATTACCTGTCACGCACTGTAATGCCGTAGCCATATTTGTTGTGGGCATTAGTGATTGGCTGACCGCACAGCATCATCAGGTCTATATGAGACCTGACGCCGCTATGTTCGTCACAGTCTACCCCGGAAACAGGCAGAGGAGGAAGAGGTGCTGCTGAGTCAGGGAGAGATTTGATTGTTTATAGTTACTATAGGTCGTTCTGAGGACTAATCCAGCTGCATACAGTACAGACCAAAAGTTTGGACACACCTTCTCATTTAAAGATTTTCTGTATTTTCATGACTTTGAAAATTGTACATTCACACTGAAGGCATCAAAACTATGAATTAACACATGTGGAATTATATACTTAACAAAAAAGTGTGAAACAACTGAAAATATGTCTTATATTCTAGGTTCTTCAAAGTAGCCACATTTTGCTTTGATGACTGCTTTGCACACTCTTGGCATTTTCTTGATGAGCTTCAAGAGGTACTCACCGGAAATGGTCTTCCAACAATCTTGAAGGAGTTCTCAGAGATGCTTAGCACTTGTTGGCCCTTTTGCCTTCACTCTGCGGTCCAGCTCACCCCAAACCACCTCGATTGGGTTCAGGTCTGGTGATTTTGGAGGCCAGGTCATCTGGCATAGCACCCCATCACTCTCTTTCTTGGTCAAATAGCCCTTACACAGCCTGGAGGTGTGTTTGGGGTCATTGTCCTGTTGAAAAATAAATGATGGTCCAACTAAACGCAAACCGGATGGAATAGCATGCCGCTGCAAGATGCTGTGGTAGCCATGCTGGTTCAGTATGCCTTCAATTTTGAATAAATCCCCAACAGTGTCACCAGCAAAGCACCCCCACACCATTACAGCTCCTCCTCCATGATTCACGTTGGGAACCAGGCATGTAGAGTCCATCCGTTCACTTTTTCACAAAGACACGGTGGTTGGAACCAAAGATCTCAAATTTGGACTCAACAGACCAAAGCACAGATTTCCACTGGTCTAATTTCCATTCCTTGTGTTCTTTAGCCCAAACAAGTCTCTTCTGCTTGTTGCCTGTCCTTATCAGTGGTTTCCTAGCAGCTATTTTACCATGAAGGCCTGCTGCACAAAGTCTCCTCTTAACAGTTGTTGAAGAGATGTGTCTTCTGCAAGAACTCTGTGTGGAATTGACCTGGTCTCTAATCTGAGCTGCTGTTAACCTGTGATTTCTGAGGCTGGTGACTCGGATAAACTTTTCCTCAGAAGCAGAGGTGACTCTTGGTCTTCCTTTCCTGGGGAGGTCCTCATGTGAGCCAGTTTCTTTGTAGCGCTTGTTGGTTTTTGCAACTGCACTTGGGGACACTTTCAAAGTTTTCCCAATTATCGGACTGACTGACCTTCATTTCTTAAAGTAATGATGGCCACTCGTTTTTCTTTACTTAGAATTTGTATTATGGCAAGAAAAAAGCAGCTAACAGTCTATTCAGTAGGACTATCAGCTGTGTATCCACCAGACTGCTGCACAACACAACTGATGGTCCCAACCCCATTTATAAGGCAAGAAATCCCACTTATTAAACCTGACAGGGCACACCTGTGAAGTGAAAACCATTTCTGGTGACTACCTCTTGAAGCTCATCAAGAGAATGCCAAGAGTGTGCAAAGCAGTCATCACAGCAAAAGGTGGCTACTTTGAAGAACCTAGAATATAAGACATATTTTCAGTTGTTTCATACTTTTTTGTTAAGTATATAAATCCACATGTGTTAATTCATAGTTTTGATGCCTTCAGTGTGAATGTACAATTTTCATAGTCATGAAAATACAGAAAAATCTTTAAATGAGAAGGTGTGTCCAAACTTTTGGTCTGTACTGTATATTCAGTGGTGATAGCAGGAGTTAGGCAGGCAGGGTATATGGCAGACTGCAGTGCATGATACAGCACAAGAGGGTCCATTGAATGTCCTGTTAGTATAGGTATTACACAACATATATACAGTACAGACCAAAAGTTTGGACACACCTTCTCATTAAAAGATTTTTCTGTAGTTTCTTGACTTTGAAAATTGTACATTCACACTGTAGGCATCAAAACTATGAATTAACACATGTGGAATTATATGCTTAACAAAAAAGTGTGAAACAACTGAAAATATGTCTTATATTCTAGGTTCTTCAAAGTAGCCACCTTTTGCTTTGATGACTGCTTTGCATACTCTTGGCATTCTCTTGATGAGCTTCAAGAGGTAGTCACCGGAAATGGTCTTCCAACAATCTTGAAGGAGTTCCCAGAGATGCTTAGCACTTGTTGGCCCTTTTGACTTCACTCTGCGGTCCAGCTCACCCCAAACCATCTCGATTAGGTTCAGGTCTGGTGACTGTGGAGGCCAGGTCATCTGGCGTAGCACCCCATCACTCTCCCTCTTGGTCAAATAGCCCTTACACAGCCTGGAGGTGTGTTTGGGGTCATTGTCCTGTTGAAAAATAAAGGATGGTCCAACTAAACGCAAACCGGATGGAATAGCATGCAGCTGCAAGATGCTGTGGTAGCCATGCTGGTTCAGTATGCTTTCAATTTTGAATAAATCCCCAACAGTGTCACCAGCAAAGCACCCCCACACCATCACACCTCCTCCTCCATGCTTCACGGTGGGAACCAGGCATGTAGAGACAATCCGTTCACCTTTTCTGCGTCGCACAAAGACACGGTGGTTGGAACCAAAGATCTCAAATTTGGACTCATCAGACCAAAGTACAGATTTCCACTGGTCTAATGTCCATTCCTTGTGTTCTTTAGCCCAAACAAGTCTCCTCTGCTTGTTGCCTGTCCTTAGCAGTGGTTTCCTAGCAGCTATTTTACCATGAAGGCCTGCTGAACGAAGTCTCCTCTTAACAGTTGTTGTAGAGATGTGTCTGCTGCTAGAACTCTGTGTGGCATTGACCTGGTCTCTAATCTGAGCTGCTGTTAACCTGCGATTTCTGAGGCTGGTGACTCGGATAAACTTATCCTCAGAAGCAGAGGTGACTCTTGGTCTTCCTTTCCTGGGGCGGTCCTCATGTGAGCCAGTTTCTTTGTAGCGCTTGATGGTTTTTGCAACTACACCTGGGGACACTTTCAAAGTTTGCCCAATTTTTCGCACTGACTGACCTTCATTTCTTAAAGTAATGATAGCCACTCGTTTTTTTTTACTTAGCTGCTTTTTTCTTGCCATAATACAAATTCTAACAGTCTATTCAGTAGGACTATCAGCTGTGTATCCACCAGACTTCTGCACAACACAACTGATGGTCCCAACCCCATTTATAAGGCAAGAAATCCCGCTTATTAAACCTGACAGGGCACACCTGTGAAGAGAAAAACATTTCCAGTGACTACCTCTTGAAGCTCATCAAGACAATGCCAAGAGTGTGCAAAGCAGTCAAAGCAAAAGGTGGGTACTTTGAAGAACCTAGAATATAAGATATATTTTCAGTTGTTTCACACTTTTTTGTTAAGTATATAATTCCACATGTGTTAATTCATAGTTTTGATGCCTTCAGTGTGAATGTACAATTTTCATAGTCATGAAAATACAGAAAAATCTTTAAATGAGAAGGTGTGTCCAAACTTTTGGTCTGTACTGTATATATGTACTGCATATCCATCTGAACTAACAGTCCTTCTGAGGACTAATCCAGCTGCATATATTCATTGGTGATAGTAGGAGTTAGGCAGGCAGGCAGTGTATGTGGCAGACGGCTGATCATATAGCGCAAGAGGGTCCATTGAACGTCCTGTCGGCTGTTGCTGTAATAATTACAGATATTTGTAGACATAGCCCCAGATATCAGGGGCCAGGGCAAATTTTTTTTCCCTTAATCCTGGTTATTTGTTTAAAAAGAAATCCAGAGTACACCATTTTTCTGCTCCATTTGCTTGTTAGCACTGCAGAATACAGCCAGATCTGTAACATATTTCAGTGATAAAAATCCAGAAATTTGAACTGAACATGGAATATATTGGCCTCCTTTTCCATTCTGTTGCAGTGTGTCGGTCAAGCTATTCACACTAGGTCTCTGTGAAGAATAGTATCAGTAAATTGCAGGCCTACTATTTAAAACTGTGGTACTGTCAGACATATCACATATAAAAACGATCCAAAATCAGCCATTTCTGCCTTCCATTTCATTGCAGTGTGTCGGTCAAGCTATTCACACTAGGTGTCTGTGAAGAATAGTATTAGTAAATTACAGGCCTGCTATTTAAAACCGTGGCTCTCTATTAGACATATCACCTATAAGAGTGTTCCAAAATCAGACGTTTCTTCCATTTTCATTTCGTTGCAGTGTGTCGGTCAAGCTATTCACACTAGGTCTCTGTGTAGAATAATATTAGTAAATTACAGGCCTTCAATTTAAAACCGTGGTTCTTTGTCAGACGTATCACATATAACTGCGGTTCAAATCCAGCCATTTGTAGTGAACATGGAAAATATTGTCCTCCATTTATAGATTGTAGCAGTGTGTCAGTGTACACCATTTTACAGCTCCATTTGCTTATTTGCAGAATACAGCCATCGTTTTTTAGTTTTATTCATATTACTGTATTGTGGAAGCAGAGGAACTTTTTTCAATGATCAGACGCACGTGATCCATATGACTGCCGTAATAATACAGAAATTTTGTGAAGCGTGCCAAATATTCCACTCTTTTTAAAGTCAGCCACCTGTGTTTTGTTGAACCAATTGACACTTGGTTGCTGACAAATACCATACTATTAGGCAACTGCTTGAAACCGTGGCCATCAGACGTTATCCCATATGATTGCCCTAATAATCCAGAAATTACTGTGAGCTTGTCAAATATTACACTCCATTTAAAGTATTGCAGTTGAGGGTTCAAATCTATTCTCAGTTGGCCGCTGACAAATAGCTTGTGAACAATGTCGTCAGAGTAGTACGCCACTTTAGCGGATTGACAAAAAAAAAAACAAAAAAACAAAACAAGCTAAAATGGAAAAAATGTTAAGAAACATTCTATCCAGGATAATGACTTGTATATAAGGCCAAAGAAATTAAAAAAAAAATAAAGCTATGGACTGTGGAAGACATTTATGTGACCAGAATTCACACTTATGTGTAGCTGGTGATGATACCACCCAGCAGCAGCACTTGTTCCTATTGTAAATGCATCTGACAGCGTTATCGATAGGGAATAGAATAGATTTTAATTTTTTGGGGCAGCACCAGTAGTACGCAGTATAAGCCTATAATACCTGGCTGGATCAGTGTAATACGCTATCCATACGCACTCCAATACACATTTGAAGAGACGTAAAATACAAAAAAAAAACAGTAAGATCTTTCTTTAGTATAAAAACCAGACTCGCCAATGTAACCTCAATGTAATCACATTGTTCAGCTCCTGCACCTCCTCCTCCAGTTCGGCCTCCATCTCCAAAATGACCACATCAGTCACAAGCTGGAAGTACTGCAACACTGTGCTGAAGATAATATGCTTTATGCTTAGGTGACAAAACACCCAACCCTGCAGAGTTGTTGAAAGCTGTAACACATCAGCCTCATCTGTGGCTCTCACCGCCGAACATACAACCAGGCATGGTTGTATGTGACAATGGGCGGAGCCTGGTGGTGGAGAAATGACAGCCGGAGTAGATACGGTTTCCCTCTATGCCAGTTCTTTTACCGAGCTAAAAAATATGGCTGTGGTGAAATACAACTCTCTCCGAGAAGCAGTGTCAGACTGAAAAACATTAGGCCCATCGGAGGATTTGATTCTGAGGGCCCACCTCTCTCCCCCACTCAAGAGCCCCATAGTCGCGGCAAAGTGTTTGTGGTTAGGCGGTTCTTCCCATTAAGTGCATTGGGAAGGGCATGGGAAATGTTCTGGGACTCGCGCTTGTGGAAGGCAGAGACAATACCGGGAGAAATAGTGGTGGCTGGGGACCGAGTATGAACACCCGGCTGCCTCCGCCATGAGGTTGTGGAAAGCTTCCGCCTCCATGAGCCTAAAAGGCAACATTTCAAGTGCAAGCAGTCCAGAAATGTGGCAGTTTAGTATTGCGGCCTGTGGGTGGGTGGGTGGCTATGTACTTGCGCGTGCATTCCAAGGACTTTGGTAGGGACAACTGAACGCTGCAAAAGGACAAGAACGTGGACGGTGATGGTTGCAAGTCTGCAATGACAGGTGCAGGGCGAGAGGCATCTTCGCATGCATCATTGACAAGAGATTGGCGTGCACGCACAACAGCGGAAGAGACCATGACTCCTCAAATTGCTACATGTGATTTTGTGTTACCCTGCTCGAAGTTGGCCGGTCGGGAGGCCCAAATTTATTGATGGAAAAGTGAACAGCTCTTGGGGTAACGCTGGACTATAATCTCTCCTTCAAACCACATATCCAAGCTCTTTCCACTTCCAAGCAGACTGAGCGAGAGGCCAGAATCTATGAATGGAAAGATGAACAAAACAGCTCTTCGAAATGTCCAAGTGTGGGATCAGTTGTCTCAGGGCACTCGGAATGGTGGAAGGAAGGAGCATCAGGGTGAGGAAGATGCTGAATCCAAGTAAAAAAAATCTCCCAGATCCGCACATTCCTCAACCACAAATCTACACTAGTGCACGTGCTCATTATCTCCCTTCTCAACAACTGCAACCTCCTTCTCTGTGGCCTCCCTTCTAACACTCTCACATTCATCCAATCTATCCTAAGCTCTGTTGCCCGACTAATGCACCTGTCCCCTCGCTATTCCCTGGACTCTCCGCTCTGTCAATCCCTTCACTGTCTCCCCATTACCCAGAGAATCCAGTTCAAAACCCTAACCTTGGAATGCAAAGCTTTCCACAACCTGTCTCCTCCATACATCTGTGACCTAGTCTCCCGGTACTTACCTGCACGCAACCTCTGATCCTCCCAAGATCTCCTTCTCTACTCCCCTCTTATCTCCTATTTTTGAGTGCAAAAAATGCTACGTGTGAACATAGCCCAAGGTGTGGAGGAGCATTTTTGTTTTTGTATATTTATTTTGCCTTATATACAAATTATTACCTCAGAAAGGATGTTCCTTAACATATTTCCCAGGAAAATCCATTTTAGCTTCGTTTTTGTATGTTTTATTGTGAGTTCGTAAAAGTGGCGTAATACCTCTGACAACATTGTTGACAGGAGTGACCTGGGAGTCCGAAATGCTTCCTGGGGGGTTCCCCATGCTGTTTCCATGTCATTTGAGCACTGTTTCCATCGATTTGGGCAATTTTTAGGCCTTCTGCAGACCGCTCAAGTTTCCCATAGACTTACATTGGGCTCGTAACTCGGACAGAGCACTCGAGCCTTCCAATTTGCTTGACCCGAGCAGTGAGTACCCGAGCATTTTAGTGCTCGCTCATCACTATCTATGAAGGCTTTCTTACGTATTGTAGGTGAGTTAAAACCCCGAACGAACATTATGAGATATCTTACACATAGTATTTTTGGAAGAATAAACTGAATATAATCTTTCCTAGGATCAATGCATGGACTAATATAATCTGAGCATAATACCAATTGTTCTGCTATAATGGGTTGAGTAATACCATAAAAAACGAAAAAAAAACTAAAAATGGAATAGAAGAAAAATAAAAGGTAGAACATTTTGTCATAGATATGAGTCGTGAACCCAAAACAATTAGTGATATGGAGCTCCATATTATAGAGGGGCCACCAAGACATCACTAGTATTTTGGAGACATGTTGTCCACCGGGCCAAGAGCAGTCTAAAGATATCAATTTTGTATATATGCGCCAAATACTATTTTTCAAAACTTGTACCCACTGATAGCCAAAAGTTCTATGCAAATTAAATCAACAGAGGCTCATGGAGGATATCATACAGACAGCTATATATATGTATATATATATATATATATACTGTATATATATAGATATATATAGATAGATATAGGTATATAGATATAAAATCTTCCCTAGGGACTTGGAAAGGTCATGCTACGTATCCAAACCTGAGTATAAAACAGTGTGTTAGAGGAAGTTAATAACCAGTTATTGAGAAAAAATAGGAGATAAAACTTCTTAACTGTGGAAACCAAAGGAAGCTGCAAGGAGAGTTCAGGATGTATTTGATGGATGTCTTAGTCTCCAAATAACCTTTCTCCATTCCCTCATCTGCCGTGAGGTATGCTGGGGTGCTGGGATGTTGTTGGCAGCTGGGGTCCCCGCTTTTTCTATTATTGGCAGTCCATCTTCCAGAGAACGGATTGTGAAGAAAACATTGTTATGAGAAAATAGCTAGGCCAAGGGAAATTCCTAGCGGTATTTTACGTTAGCTGCTTGTAATGCAGCTGTAATAGGGCGTAGAGATCTCCTTCTAAATAGAGTAGCTGGGGACAAATCAGCATAGAGATGCATAGATTTTGGTAAGTTCGGTAAAGTGGATCTATTCATTGCAGCTGAGAGAATCCCTGGAATCCTCATGTTGTAGTTTTAGGATGACGTCCCTGGGAATATCATCACAGAGCGGTCGTCCTATTGCTCTGTGTATTTTCGATATATGTAATTCTGCAGGGTCTGCTTGTGGTAATAGTTTTGAGAAAAGGGCCGCAGCTGTCTCTTTTAGGTAGGTGAAGTTTTGAGGTAGCCCTTTTATGCGTATATTCCCTCTCTTTGATCTGTTCTCAATATCTCCATATTTCAGTTCAAGGAAATTAAGGCGTTCAGTATGCTGTTTGAGCTTTTCCTGATCTTCTTCTAATGCCTCAGCTACTTCGGCCATTTTACTCTCTAATTCTGAAGTACGCTGTGCATTTTGTTGTAAATGCACCGTGGGAGTTGCTAGAGCAGATTTTAATTCTGATCTGAATGTCTTTTGCATACTTTTAAGAAGAGCGGAAGTTATAATTACCAAGTCCGTAGCTGTTTGCTGCTCGTCTGGGGCCTTCACGCTGTCCTCAGGCTGTTTTGCACATGCGGACGTGTCTGCAGCGGCCATTACTGCAACTCCATTTGAGTGCTGAGCCATAAAGAGATTGGAAATTGAGCGACTGGCCATCTTCCTAGGAGTCCCTTTCTTGGTCATATTCGGCTCCCGGTATTCACCCACCGTTAGGTAGGCACTGTTAATCACTGCTCTCTGGGGTCCAGGTGGCGGAGCTCAGTCAGACATGTACACCTTCACTCCTTTGCTGAGGTCCGCGCATGCACCCCCGTTAATAAACTTCTTGTGGTTTTGAGCACCTTGAGGGGTGCAGCTTTTACAACAGTGTCACATTTGGGGATTTTCTGTCATATCGACCCCTCAAAGTCACTTAAATGTGATGCAGTCCCTAAAAAAAATGGTTTTGTAAATTTTGTTGGAAAAATTTGAAATTGCTTGTCAAAAGGGATTAATACAGGTAATGAGTAGTGATGAGCGAACGTGCTCGCCACTGCTTGGTACTCGCCCGGTCACCGACTGGTACAAGAGGAGAGAGCGAGGGTTACCACAGATTGTACACTTGTCACAAGAAATGGGTCTTCAGCTGCCTTTTTAAGGTTTTCACGGTAGGCGACCGTCTGATGTGTTGGGGTACAGAGTTACACACTAGGGGAGATGCACAGGACAAATCTTGTATGTGAATGTTGTGCTCGCCACTGCTCGGTACTCGCCGAGCATCACGGTGCTCGAAGCTCGGCGAGTATTTCCGGGTTGCTCGGGTGGAAAGTCAGGTCACCTCCCTGCATGTTTGGGGCTCTTTAGAGAGCCAATGAACATGCAGGGATTTCTTGCCATGCACTGTAATGCCGTAGCCATGTTGGTTGTGGCCATTACAGTGATTGGCTGGCCGCACAGTGTCATCAGGTCTATATGAGACCTGGCGCCGCTATGCTCGTCACAGTCTATCCCGGAAGCAGGCAGAGTAGGGAGAGCTGTCGCTGAGTCAGGGGGAGATTTTCTTGTTTATTGTTAGCATAGGTATTCCACAACATATACATATATATATATATATATATATATATATATATATATATATATATATATATATATACACACACACACACAGTACAGACCAAAAGTTTGGACACACCTTCTCATTTAAAGATTTTTCTGTATTTTCTTGACTATGAAAATTGTACATTCACACTGAAGGCATCAAAACTATGAATTAACACATGTGGAATTATATACTTAACAAAAAAGTATGAAACAACTGAAAATATGTTCTTCAAAGTAGCCACCTTTTGCTTTGATGACTGCTTTGCACACTCTTGGCATTCTCTTGATGAGCTTCAACAGGTAGTCACCGGAAATGGTTTTCACTTCACAGGTGTGCCCTGTCAGGTTTAATAAGTAGGATTTCTTGCCTTATAAATGGGGTTGGGACCATCAGTTGTGTTGTGCAGAAGTCTGGTGGATACACAGCTGATAGTCCTACTGAATAGACTGTTAGAATTTGTATTATGGCAAGAAAAAAGCATCTAAGTAAAGAAAAACGAGTGACCATCATTACTTTAAGAAATGAAGGTTAGTCAGTCCGAAAAATTGGGAAAACTTTGAAAGTGTCCCCAAGTGCAGTTGCAAAAACCATCAAGCGCTACAAAGAAACTGGCTCACATGAGGACCGCCCCAGGAAAGGAAGACCAAGAGTCACGTCTGCTTCTGAGGATAAGTTTATCCGAGTCACTAGCGTCAGAAATCGCAGGTTAACAACAGCTCAGTTTAGAGACCAGGTCAATGCCACACAGAGTTCTAGCAGCAGACACATCTCTACAAGAACTGTTAAGAGGAGACTTTGTGCAGCAGGCCTTCATGGTAAAATAGCTGCTAGGAAACCACTGCTAAGGACAGGCAACAAGCAGAAGAGACTTGTTTGGGCTAAAGAACACAAGGAATGGATATTAGACCAGTGGAAATCTGTGCTTTGGGCTGATGAGTCCAAATTTGAGATCTTTGGTTCCAACCACCGTGTCTTTGTGCGATGCAAAAATGGTGAACGGATGGACTCTACATGCCTGGTTCCCACCGTGAAGCATGGAGAAGGAGGTGTGATGGTGTGGGGGTGCTTTGCTGGTGATACTGTTGGGGATTTATTCAAAACTGAAGGCATTCTGAACCAGCATGGCTACCACAGCATCTTGCAGAGGCCAAGTTGTCACACATGACCATGCCTGGCTTTAGGTTCAGAGGTGAGAGCCACAGATCTGCCTTCTCTGTTACAGCTTTCAACAACTCTGCAGCGGTGTGCGGTTTGTAACCTAGGCATACAGTCCTGCTCATTGTTATTGGCACCCATGAAATTTAAGTACATAATCTGGAATATCTCCTTAAAAAATGAATCAAGTGATGGAGATGGAGGCTGAAGAGGAGGAGGAGGTTCAGGAGCTGCATAATGTGGGGCAACACTGATTGACTTAAGGCCCACAATCCTCTGCGTCGGGAGGATGTGTTCCGTCCCAGGGTCTGACTCGGTCCCGGCTTCCACAATATTAACCCAGTGTGCCGTCAGTGAGATGTACCCTCCCTGGCCACAAGCAATTGTCCACGTGTTTGTGGTTAGGCGGTCCTTCCCAGTAACAGCGTTGGTGAGCACACAGCAAATGTTCTGGTACACGTGCTGGTGTAATGTGAGGATGCCACACTGGGAGAAATAGTGGCGGCTGGGGACCTAACAGTTGGACTTGCAACTTCCCGGGTATTGGTGTTTTGGGGAACAGTTGCTCACCTTGTGTCTGTAGCTACCCCACTGCTTCTTCTTGCCTGTTGTGGTGCTATGCCTCCCTCCCCCTCTGTGCTGCTGTCCTCACTATGCCTGTCACCTTGCTAGATTGGGTCAGTGATTTCATCGTCCACCACCTTGTCTTACACTTTCTGTCCATTGCGTCTCATCATCCACCTTTTGCGACAGTAATTGCACTTTCCCACCGTTACCTTCGTGTGACCATGGCTGCTGAAATATTTGGTCATCGCTACATGAGAACTCATGTTGTCATGGTTGAAGCGGACTGAGGAAGAGGCTAGAATCTATAAATAGACACTCCGAAGAGCTGTTTTGTTCATCATTCCAAGTGTGGGATAAGTTGTCTCAGGGCACTCGGAATGGTGGGAGGAAGGAGGATCAGCGTGAGGAAAATGCTGACTCCAAGTAAAAAAAATCTAGCGGATCCGCACATTCCTCAAACAAGAATCTGTAAATACATTAGTGCATGCCCTCATCATTTCCCGTATCGACTACTGCAACCTCCTGCTCTGTGGCCTCCCTTATAATAGTCTCGCAGACCTCCAATCTATCCTAAACTCTGCTGCCCGACTAATCCACCTGTCTCCTCACTATTTCCCGGCCTCTCTTCTCTGTCAATCCCTTCACTGTCTCCCCATTGCCCAGAGACTCCAGTTCAAAACCCTAACCTTGGCATGCAAAGCCATCCCCAACCTGTCTCCTCCTTACATCTGTGACCTAGTCTCCCGGTACTTAACTGCACGCAACCTCCGATCCTCCCAAGATCTTTTTGTCTACTCCCCTCTTATCTCCTCTTCCCACAATCGCATACATGATTTCTCCCTACTCTGGAACTCTCTACCTCAACATATCAGACTCTCGCCTACTGTTGAAATTTTCAAAAGGAACCTGAAGACCTACCTCTTCCGACAAGCCTACAACCTGCAGTAACCACCGCACCCCCATACCGCTGCATGACCAGCTCTATCTTCACCTACTGTATCTTAATCCATCCCTTGTAGACTGTGATCCCTCGAGGGCAGGGTCCTCTCCTCTCCTGTACCAGTTGCCATCATATTTTTGTTCAAGATTTTTGTAATTGTTTTTGCGATATATACCCCTTTTTCACATGTAAAGTGCCATGGAATAAATAGCGCTATAGTAATAATAATAATGTGGTACAGACTCATGGAAACTGAGACTGGACCGTGTGAAAGACAGGGTGGTGGTGGTTGCAAACTGACTGGAAACATTATTTATTTATCTGCTATCCAACCAATAACCTTTTCACACTGGTCTGGCTTCAAAAGTGGTATTCCGTGGCCCCTTATAAAGTGGGACAGGAAGCGAGGTCGACATGATGTGGGTGCTTGTTGTACTCCCTCAGCAGGCAAAGTTTTATCTTGCCCATGGCCTCGGCCTCGGCCTTTAATATTTGTCACTTTGCCAAAAATGTCTGTATTATTACCGCAGTAATATAGGATCATGTCTGATGACCACAGTTTTAGGCAGTGATTTGGGAGTCAGAGATGCTTCCAGGGGTCTTCCCTATGCTGTTCCCATGTCTTTTCAGCACTGTATGGGTGTGTATGATCATGTCTCACATACCACATGGCCAGATAAGGTAGTAAAATATTAAAATAACATTTACTTGTGAATTTTTTTTTCAAAGTTGAAAGCAGTGCAAAAACGCATAAAAAACGCTACGTATGAACACCCTCCAAGGTGTGAAGGAGCATTTTTTTTTGGGGGGGGGGGGTATTTATTTTGCCTTATATGCAAGTCATTACCTTGGAAAGAATGTTCCTTAACGTTTTCCCCAGAAAAATGCATTTTGTTTTTGTTTTTGTATGTTTTATTGTGAGTCCGTATAAATGGTGTAATACTCTGACAACATTGTTCACAGTGGTGACCTGGGAGTCCGAGATGATTCCAGGGGTCTTCCTCATGCTGTTCCCATGCCATTTGAGCACTGTCCCCATCGATTAGGGCAATTTTTAGGCCCCCTGCAGACCTCCAGGGGATGGGGTGCCAGAAAAATGCTAGAGTTTCCCATAGACTTACATTGGGCTCTTTGCTCGGGTTGAGCAACCAGGCATTCCAATTTTCTCGACCCGAGCAACGAACACCGGAACATTTTAGTGCTCGCTCATCACTACCAGTAACTTATCATTTCTGTGACTAGCTGGGGGTGATCCCTTGTCCCAAGCGCCCTCCTCGTGTGACAGAAACCTCACTGTCTATAGAATTTGTACACTCAAAGTCTGGTGTGGGCGGGGGCAGCTTCCTCAGCTCTGCTTCATTGCTAAATCTAAAAACTCTGATTGTGTAAGAACGGCTGCACCAAGTAAACTAAGGGATACATCGTTGGATTCAGCTTCTTTCTGCCTACATCAGGATGCTCTCAGATGGGTAGCAAAAACCTAGTAAAAGATTCTCTTTAATACACAAAACCAAACAAACCCCACCCCCAAATAGAATATGTCATAAAATAAGTTATCTAACATAACACATTTTAAAGTCATTGTAATTAACCACCAAATTATATGCAATATTACTATGTAGGGAGTATGCCTAATCTTAACCCCTTTAAAGCCCTTGACGTACTAATATTCGTCTGTGCCCTGGGACTTAATAGCCTGACCCGTATTAGTACGCCATGGCGATCGCGTGCGCACACAGGCTGTGCGGGCGCGATCGCCGCCAGGTGTCAGCTGTGACAATGTGCAGGGAGCGGTCCCGCACCACTCCCGGCACATTAACCCCCGCAATGCTGCGATCAAAGTCGATCGCAGCATTGCGGTGGTGTGGGAGGTGATTGCAATACTCACCTCCTCTTCCGGCCTCCAGCGCTGTCTGCCGCAGCTTCCCGGGTGTTGCCATGACGACACGATGTCGTCATGACAACATCCGGGTCAACAGACAGCAGGAAGATTTTTTGGTCATGTGCAGTACATGACCAAACTATCTTCTCACTGTGCAGGGCTGACAGTCTGCATAGCACAGGGATGGTGCTCCATCCCTATGCTATGCTGGCGATCAGAATAAAAAAAGTGAAAGTCCCATAGTGGGACAAAGTAAAAAAGTAAAAAAACTGTCAGAAAGTGAAAAAAATTTTTTTTAAAAATTGTAAAAATATTTAAAAAAAAAAATAAAATAATCCACCAAAAATAAAAATATAATGTACCCATCATAAATATTATTATGAAAAAAAAAAACACAAACAATAAAAGTACACATATTTGGTATCGCCGCGTCCAGAATGACCTGAACTATAAAATTGTCCCACTAGTTAACCCCTTCAGTGAACATGGTAAAAAAATAAATAAAAAACCAAGCAAAAAACAGTGCTTTATCATCATACCGACAAACAAAAAATGGAATAACACGCGATAAAAAAGACGAATATAAATAAAAATGGTACCGCTGAAAATGTCATCTTGTCCCGCAAAAAAAAAAGCCACCATTCAGCTCCATCATCTGAAAAATCAAAAATTTATAGCTCTCAGAATAAAGCGATGCAAAAAAATATTTTTTTCTATAAAATAGCTTTTATTGTGTAAAAGCGCCAAAACATAGAAAAACGATATAAATGTGGTACTGCTGTAATCGTACTGACCCAAAGAATAAATCTACCTTATCAATTTTACCACACGCGGAGTAGAATAAAAAAAAAAAAAAAAAAAACTATTCCTGAATTGTTGGTTTTTGTTTATTCTGCCTCCCAAAAGCTGGAATAGAAAGCGATCAAAAAATGTCACGTGCCTGAAAATGGCACCAATAAAAACGTCAACTCATCCCACAAAAAACAAGCCATCACATGACTCTGTCAGCCAAAATATGGAAAAATTATAGCTCTCAAAATATGGCGATGCAAAAAATAGATTTTTCAAAATATGTGTCTTTTAGTGTGTGACAGCTGTCAATCATAAAAACTCGATATGATTTTGGTATCTCTGTAGTCGCACCGACCCGAAGAATAAGGTCGTCTAATCACTTATACCGCACTAGGAGCGGCGTAAAAATAAACTCTAGGGCTGGGGTTGGGGTTAGGGTTGTGCTAATGCTAGGGTTGGGGTTAGGGTTGGGGTTAGGGTTGTTTTTTTTACAAAAGTAAAAAAAAAAGAAAAAAGAAAAAAAATGACGATATGGCAACTAGTGTTGAACGCAAGTGCTCGCTACTTGAGTTTGCATCGGGTGCTCGGGAATGCATTGAGTATCGCGGGTGCTCGAGTCTCCGCCCCATATGCTTCGCGGCCCAAAAAAACTTGCGGGGATTGCCTGCCATGCACAAGCGATCCCCGCATGTTTTTTTGGGGGTATCTAATTACCGTGAAACATACGGGCGGGGAATCGAGCATTTCTCTTGAGCACCCGCGATACATGGTGCATACCTGAGTACCCGATGCAAACTCAAGTAGTGAGCACTTGCGCTCAAGACTAATGACAACTTATTCAATATGATGACCTAATGTTATCAAATTCTGTGTCGTACCTCTGGGTTCAAAATGTTAACTATACCCCTTGATCAAATCCTTGCGGGGTGTAGTTTCCAAAATGGGGTCACTTGTGGGGGGTTTCCACTATTTAGGCACATCAGGGGCTCTCCAAACGCGAGATGGCGTCCGCTCTCGATTCCAGCCGATTTTGCGTTCAAAAAGTCACACAGTGCTCCTTCCCTTCTGAACTCTGCCGTGCGCCCAAACACTGTATTTTCCCCACATATGGGGTATTGGCGTACTCAGAAGAAATTGCACAAAAGTTTTTGGGGTCCATTTTCTCCTCTTACCCTTGTGAAAATAAAAAAATTGGGGCTGAAACATCATTTTTGTGGAAAAAGTTAGATTTTTTTATTTTCACGGCTCCATGTTATAAACTTCTGTAAAGGACTTGGGGTTTCAAGGTGCTCACCACACATATAGATAAGTTCCCTAAGGGGTCTAGTTTCCAAAATGGTGTCACTTGTGGGGGATTTCCACTGTTTAGGCACATCAGGGGCTCCCCAAATGCAACATGACGTCCGCTAATTATTCAAGCAAATTTTACATTTAAAAAGTCAAATAGCGCTCCTTCCCTTCCGAACCCTGCCGTGCACCCAAACAGTGGTTTTCCCCCACATATGGGGTATCTGCTTACTCAGGAGAAATTGCACAACAAACTGCATGGTGCAATTTCTCTTGTTACCCTTATGAAAATGCAAAAGTGGGGGCTGAAAAACATTTTTGTGGGAAAAATGTGAAAATTTTATTTTTACGGCTCAATGTTATAAAGTTCTGGGAAGCACCTGTGGGTTCAAGGTGCTCACCACACATCTAGATAAGTTCCCTGAGGGGTCTAGTTTCCAAAATGGTGTCACTTTTGGGGGGTTTCCACTGTTTAGGCACATCAGGGGCTCCCCAAATGCAACATGGCATCCGCTAATTATTCAAGCAAATTTTACATTCAAAAAGTCAAATGGAGCTCTTTCCCTTCCGAACCCTGCCGTGCTCCCAATCAGTGTTTTTTCCCCACATATGGGGTATCTGCGTGCCCAGGGGAAATTGCACAACAAATTTTGGGGTCCATTTTTTCCTGTTACCCCTGCGAAAATAAAAAAAATTGGGTCTAAAGTAACATTTTTGTGAAAAAAGTTAAATGTTAATTTTTTTCTTCCACATTCCAAAAATTCCTGTGAAGCACCGGAAGGGTTAATAAAGTTCTTGAATGTGGTTTTGAGCACCTTGAGCGGTGCAGTTTTTAGAACGGTGTCACTTTTTGGTATTTTCTGTCATAAAGACTTATCAAATTGACTTTAAATATGATGTGGTCCCTAAAAAAATGGTTTTGTAAATTTTGTTGGAAAAATGAGAAATCGCTGGTCAACTTTTAACCCTTATAGCTCCCGAATAAAAAAAAATTTTGGTACCAAAATTGTGCTGATGTAAAGTAGACATGTGGGAAATGTTATTTATTAATTATTTTGTGTGACATATCTCTCTGATTTCAGGGCATAAAAATTCAAATTTTGAAAACTGCAAAATTTTCAAAATTTTCACCAAATTTTCATTTTTTTCACAAATAAACACAAGTGATATCGAAGAAATTTTACCACTGTCATGAAGCACAATATGTCACAAAAAAACATTCTCAGAATCAGGGGGATCCGTTGAAGCGTTCCAGAGTAATTACCTCATAAATTGACAGTGGTCAGAACTGTAAAAATTGGCCTGGTCATTATCGTGCAAACAACCTTGGGTTGTAAAGGGGTTAAACACAGCAGAATAACTTGTGAACCCCATTGGATTGGCTACCTAACCCAAGAAAACTGTTTAAAAGAGTTGTCTATGGACCTTCCTTCAAGAGTGTGCCACTCTCTTGTCTCCAAGTTTCCTGCTTCCCATTGGGGCATTGCACTCTTCAATGACTGGCAGTTTTGATAAGCAGTTTAGTTGTGCTGCTGGTCTGGGCTGAGCGCTCTACAATGCTACAACCAGCTTTGCCTCTTAACTATTGGAGTCCCTTTCTGGATCCAGCCAGCTTCAGTGCAGCAGTTGCAAGATGTAAAGCAAGGCACTGACATGTGCTGCACTCATTTTCTAGGATATCAGCCACCTCTGACAGACTACAGAGGTAGACGATAATTTACGCAATGAGCCATAAACAAAAGAATAAAAAATCACTCCATTCTTAGGAACAGATATGATTTTTAACCCCATCACGACCTTTGACATATATTTACATCAAAAGTCGTGTTCCCACGCTGGGCCCACATCTTTCCCCTCATTGATTTAATCAGCTATCAAGTGCCTTTAACAGCTGCGGATGGAGTAGTGCTCCGCCCATGGCTGTTAACCTGTTAAATTCCGCTGTCAATCAATGACAGTAGGATTTAACATGTGTCATGACAGCTGAGGGTCTGCTGATGACCCTGGTTCCTGTCATTTTCTCGTAAGGGGACTACTGAAGTCAGTAAAAAGTGTGAAAAAAAGTTTTAAAAATCTGAAAAAAATACAAAAGTTCAAACCACCCCCCTTTTGCCCAATTTTTTTTTTGTTAATGATGGGAGAATTTTAAAGCAAAAATATCTTCCCTCCCCCCAAAAAATGTTAAAAAAAAAAACATGAGGAAAAAAACTGTCTTACTTTTTCCCCACCTATTTCAATATTCTATTTGGCAACTGTACACTAAGTAATCATACTGTGGTGTACTGAATTTTTAGGCAGTGTACCTACCTGCCGGCATTAGTTTTACGTGGTAATTTTTTGGCTAGGACGAATTCATATGAAGTATTCCAATAATTTCTACATAAACTACAGTAAATTGAGACATTCACATGTGCAGGTCTGTTTTGCCACACCTGTTTAAATTATCCTATTGACAAAACACCCTCCAGTCCTAGCATTTCTGGATAAAGTTTTTCAACCAATTTTAGAAACAAATTCAACATTATCCCTATGTCCAAAATTTATGCTAAACCCAAATGTGGTAAGTAGAGATGAGCGTTGTTCTACTCGAACTGTTCGCCAATCTCAAATTCGAGCTGTTTTGGGCGGTGTTCGAGCCGGTCGGCGAACACGAACAATTTGAGAAAAATTCGGCTGTTCGAGGTTATGTTCGATAACTGTTCGTGCACCAAAATCATAACTGGATTTTTTCTCAGTAATGATGAAAATTAATGTTAATACGCAGTTTGAGTGTACAGCGGGGCGGGGGGAGGGGCAGGGGATGGATCTCTGCAGGAACAATGAAGATCTCCATTTTTTTTTCTCTTTCCCGCATTTGCAGTGGGGAGGTGCAATCTGTCAGCCTATCAGCAGCGCACACACGGAGCGAAGTGCTTTTTTTCACACAAGCAAGGGCATGTGTGATTGGCAGTGTATGTCACATGTCCTTGCCCTATAAGACCAAGCCATTTTCCCCGTCGCCACCATTTTCTCACTGCTGCAGCTGCGTGTTAGACGGCACCGCTGTTGGTGTGTGCGCTATACCTTGTTAATTTCAAGCCAATTTTCGCACAAATATACAGATAGCTTGGGAGTAGGGAATAGTTGTGATTGCAGTCCTTTTAAGGACTAGGTTACAGCATTTCCTACGACTTTTATCAGGCAGGTCTGTGCTCTTAAATAGATAGATTGTGGGAGTAAAGACTAATTGTAATTGGAGTCCTTTTCAGGACTAGGTTACATCAGTTCCTATCAGTTTTTGCCAGGCAGGTCTGTGCCAGTGCTGTGCAAGTTTTTTTCACAGCATTTGGCTGAATCTAGCAAAGCTAATCCTTTTTGGCCTATTGCAGAGTGTGTTAGTCAGTGGAGTAGCCTATCTGTGTTGCAAGATATACCACCTGTGTATAGAATACCAATTTTTTTACTGCACCTAGTGAAGTAAAATCTTTTGGGCATAGCATCATTCTATTAGTCCATCTATACTGACCTCCATCAGGTTGCAAACTGAATATAATTTTTTTCTGCATCTAGCTCTGAAAAAATATTTGGGCTTCTAGCGGTGTGTGGGACTTGGTCTATTAGTCCATCTATACTGACCTCCATCAGGTTGCAAATTAAAAATAATTTTTTTCTGCATCTAGCTCTGAAAAAATATTTGGGCTTCTAGCAGTGTGTGGGACTTGGTCTATTAGTCCATCTATACTGACCTCCATCAGGTTGCAAATTAAAAATAATTTTTTTCTTCATTTATCTCTGAAAAAATATTTGGGCTTCTAGCAGCGTGTGGGACTTGTTCTATTAGTCCATCTATACTGACCTCCATCAGGTTGCAAATTAAAAATAATTTTTTTCTGCATCTAGCTCTGAAAAAATATTTGGGCTTCTAGCAGTGTGTGGGACTTGGTCTATTAGTCCATCTATACTGACCTCCATCAGGTTGCAAATTAAAAATAATTTTTTTCTGCATCTAGCTCTGAAAAAATATTTGGGCTTCTAGCAGTGTGTGGGACTTGGTCTATTAGTCCATCTATACTGACCTCCATCAGGTTGCAAATTGAATAAAAAAATTTTCTGCATCTAGCTCTGAAAAAATATTTGGGCTTCTAGCGGTGTGTGGGACTTGGTCTATTAGTCCATCTATACTGACCTCCATCAGGTTGCAAATTAAAAATAATTTTTTTCTGCATCTAGCTCTGAAAAAATATTTGGGCTTCTAGCAGTGTGTGGGACTTGGTCTATTAGTCCATCTATACTGACCTCCATCAGGTTGCAAATTAAAAATAATTTTTTTCTGCATCTAGCTCTGAAAAAATATTTGGGCTTCTAGCAGTGTGTGGGACTTGGTCTATTAGTCCATCTATACTGACCTCCATCAGGTTGCAAATTAAAAATAATTTTTTTCTTCATTTAGCTCTGAAAAAATATTTGGGCTTCTAGCAGTGTGTGGGACTTGTTCTATTAGTCCTTCTATACTGACGTCCAGCAGGTTGCAAATTGAATATAATTTTTTTCTGCATCTAGCTCTGAAAAAATATTTGGGCTTCTAGCGGTGTGTGGGACTTGGTCTATTAGTCCATCTATACTGATCTCCATCAGGTTGCAAATTAAAAATATTTTTTTTCTGCATCTAGCTCTGAAAAAATATTTGGGCTTCTAGCAGTGTGTGGGACTTGGTCTATTAGTCCATCTATACTGACCTCCATCAGGTTGCAAATTAAAAATATTTTTTTTCTGCATCTAGCTCTGAAAAAATATTTGGGCTTCTAGCAGTGTGTGGGACTTGGTCTATTAGTCCATCTATACTGACCTCCATCAGGTTGCAAATTAAAAATAATTTTTTTCTGCATCTAGCTCTGAAAAAATATTTGGGCTTCTAGCAGTGTGTGGGACTTGGTCTATTAGTCCATCTATACTGACCTCTATCAGGTTGCAAATTGAATAAAAAAAATTTCTGCATCTAGCTCTGAAAAAATATTTGGGCTTCTAGCGGTGTGTGGGACTTGGTCTATTAGTCCATCTATACTGACCTCCATCAGGTTGCAAATTAAAAATAATTTTTTTCTGCATCTAACCCAGCCAATAGTTTTGGCCTAATACCACAGTTTGGCCACTCAGCTCTGCTCGGTTACCATCCATTGTTTTTTTGTGCAAACAACTCCAGAGTTGTGAATTAGTTAACCACCAAAATGAGTGGAAAAAGGCCTGCTGCTGGTGGAAAGGGGAATAGGCGTGTTGGGAAGGGGAAAAAAGGTTGTGTCCGTGGGGTAGGTGCAGAAGAAAGACCATCTTCCAGCCAAACTAAAATGTCTACTTCTTTTAGCGGACAATGTGATAAGATCCCTTTCTTACGGCCACGCCAATCGCTACAAATTCCAGATGAGGCACAAAAACAGCAGGTGCTTCAACGGATATCAAGTGCTCCTTTAAGTGGGCTCTCCTCCACATCAACTTCAACATCACAAATACTCCAGTCCTCAAAGGAGTCACCCAAATCGCACTTGCTTCCTCACAGCTCCCAAATCTCCAGCTGCCCGTCTGAGTATGAGGTAGAACAGATGGTTGAGTCTGCAGAGCTGTTTACTCATACTATAGCCTGGGAATCAGAGGTCGACTCCAGCGCTTCTGTGAATCCAGACGAGGAAATGATCTGCACTGATGCCCAGAATCTTTATGAGTCGGATCCAGGACCAGACGCAGAAGGTTCTGACCATAATGTAGACCCTCATTCCCAAACTGTAACTCCTGTTGGTGGAGACAATGAGGAAGACGATGATAAGACTCAAATACCTGATTGGAGCGACAACTTTAGTTTTTTGTCAGGGCAGGAACAGGTTGGCTCTGAGGACGACGGGTGTGATAACGCACAGGGTGATGATGATGAGGTCGGAGATCCCACTTACTGTCAACCCACAGTCAGCCAAGAGTTGAGGTCAGCAGAGGAGGTGGAGGAAGATGCTAGTGACGACGAGGTCAGGTTGCGCCTTCCTGGACAGAGACGTAGTACTGGAAGCACGTCAACAACTGCATCCTCAAACACAACTCTGCCTCTCACCACAAGTCGTGGTGGCTCTTCAGGTCGCATGGGTGCTAAGCCTTGCATAGCCTGGGCATTTTTTCAGATCGATAAAGATGACCCAACTCGTGTTATCTGTAACATTTGTCAGCAAAAGCTAAGTAGAGGCCAAAAAATACATAGTTTGAGTACTTCATGCATGAACCGGCACATGGACATGAAGCATAAGTTGCAGTGGGAAGCTCAGTGTGCTACAATGCGGTCTAGCCGGCCGGGCCAACCACCGTCTGCCATATCTTGTGCATCCGCGGCCTCTTCATCCTCTGTGACTGGGGGGACAGCAGTCACACCTGTTTTGGGGCGCAGACCTGCCACCTCTTTACCCGCAACAGCCAGCGTGATTGGCAGGTCATCATTTTCTTTGGAGGTGGTAACACCAGCTGGTCTTGAGCGCTGTCCGACATCGATAGCACCACCTTTGGATCAAGGCAACCTAACATGTCCGCCTGCATCTTCCTCACAGACCGGCAGTTTGCCGGGGACACCCTTATCAACCCCGTCTAAGCACAATAGCCAGCCCTCGGTCCCTCAGATGTGGACAAGTAAAAGACCATTTCCTCCTAGCCATGAGAAAGCTAAGAGGTTGAATTTCACCATCTGCAAGCTCTTGGCTACAGAAATGCTGCCTTTCCGCCTGGTGGACACAGAGGATTTTCGAGACCTTATGTCCGTCGCAGTGCCCCAGTACCAGATGCCCAGTCGGCACTACTTCTCAAAGAAAGGTGTGCCTGCGCTCCACCAGCATGTCGCACACAACATCACCGCTTCTTTGAGAAACTCTGTGTGTGACAGGGTGCATTTCACCACAGACACTTGGACGAGTAGGCATGGACAGGGGCGTTACATGTCGCTGACTGGGCACTGGGTAACTATGGTGACAGCAGGACAAGGGGCTGCTGTCCAAGTCTTGCCGTCCCCACGAGTTGTGCGTCAATCCTCTTTATGTCATTTTTCCTCCACTGCTTCTGCCTCCTCAACCTCCTCTCGGTCTTCCACCTGCACCCAAAGCCTGTCTGGTCATGCCACAAGCTTTCTAACTGCGCAGAAGGGATCCTGCACACCTCCTTACTATGCTGGCAGTAGGGCTCAACGTCATCAGGCGGTTTTTACATTTAAATGTCTAGGAAATGTGAGTCACACAGCTGAGGAGTTGTGGTCAGTTCTGGAGAACCAATTTCATGAATGGTTGTCTCCACTGGACCTGAAACCAGGGAAGGCCGTGTGCGACAATGCTGCAAACCTGGGTGCGGCCCTTCGCCGGGGCAATGTCACACACGTGCCTTGTATGGCTCACGTGTTGAACCTGGTTGTCCAGCAATTTTTAGCCCACTATCCCAGACTAGATGGCCTTCTGCAGAGGGCACGGTCGCTGTGTGCTCACTTCCGCCGTTCGCATCCCGCAGCTCAGCGACTTACATCTCTACAGAAGTCGTTGGGCCTGCCACTTCACCGGCTAAAATGCGATGTGCCTACCCGGTGGAATTCAACTCTGCACATGTTGCAGCGACTGTGGCAGCACCGACAAGCCCTGGTGCAATACGTTCTGACGTATAGCCTGGGCCAACGAGATTCAGAGGTGGGGCAAATCACGCTGGAGGAGTGGTCTCAGATCAGGGACCTATGCACCCTTCTGCACAGTTTTGAAATGGCGACGAAGATGTTTAGTGCTGACGATGCCATTATCAGCATGACTATTCCGGTGATTTACATGCTGGAGCACATGTTAAACAGAATTCGGAGTCAGGTGGTGGCACAAGAGGAGGTGGAGGAAGTAGAGGAGGAGGAGTTGTATGCGGAAGGGCTAACATCTGCAAGGTCCAGACGGTCGGCAGCACCAAGGCGGCAGGCATGTGAGGGTGGGGGAGATGGTTTAACCAGGGCGCATGGTAGCAGCCAAACTAGTGAGGAAGGTGCAGGAGCACAGGAAGAAGTGGAGGACGAACTGATGGAAGACTCATCAGATGAGGGAGACCTTGATCACATTTCTGTTGTGCGAGGTTGGGGGGAGAGGACAGAGGAAGGAAGCATGATTGTTACCTCGCCACCAACACAACAGGGACTTGGTGCTCCTGGATGCGCAACACACATGAGTGCCTTCTTGCTGCACTACCTGCAACATGACCCTCGAATTGTGAGAATTAGAAATAATCCTGACTACTGGGTTGCCACACTGTTAGATCCCCGGTACAAAAGTAAATTTGCAGAAATTATTCCTGCCATAGAAAGGGATGCACGCATGCAGGAGTATCAGCAGAGACTGTTGCAGAATCTTACATGTGCTTTTCCACAAAATACCAGTGGTGCACGTAGTGAATCTCACAGTTCCAACTTGCCAACCGTGGGACCGTCAAGTGTTCAGCACTCAAACCGTAACAGAACCACAGTATCTGCTGGTAACATCAATTTTGCGGAATCATTTCACCACTTTTTTAGCCCATCCTTTGCAAGGCCACAGGAGACAAGAAGTCTGACACAAAGTCAACGCCTAGAGACGATGGTACAGGAGTATCTCCAAGTAAACATTGAAGCCACGACTGTGTCACTGGACCCTTGCTCTTTTTGGGCTTCCAATCTGGATAAATGGCCGGAGCTAGCCACTTACGCCTTGGAGATCTTGTCATGCCCCGCAGCCAGCGTTCTGTCTGAACGTGTGTTCAGCGCTGCTGGTGGTGTGCTGACAGATAAGCGCACGCGGCTCTCCACTGATAATGTAGACAGACTCACGTTCATAAAGATGAACAAATCATGGATCCGAAACGACTTTTCTACCCCTGTGTCATCCTGGGGAGAGTAAAAGCTTGATGATTGGTTAAAATCACCCTACCAACCGTTTTAAGCTTTCAAATTACTAATCATGTTTATCTGTATCTTGACTGGAAAATAATTTGGGCTTTGTAGCAGTGTGCAGCACTGATCCTATTAGGCCATCTATAATAAGCTTCACCAGATTTAAAATTAAAAATAATTTTTAGCTGCATCTAGCCCGGAAAATAATTTTGGGGCTCCGAGATGCGCAAGACACATAAGTGCCTTCTTGCTGCACTACCTGCAGCATGACCCTCATATTGTCAGAATTCTAAGTAATCATGACTACTGGGTTGCCACACTCTTAGATCCCCCAAACTTTTCGATCAACCTTTTCATTTTAATAAAGACCAAAAAAATGGTCATTTTTGAAATTATAAGCATTAGCAGGTTGTTAGAAACTGAAATCAAACAGTTTTCAACTCAAAACTTTATTCTAGGTGATGTTACATTTTCACATAGGACCCCTTGTTCGAAAGGAGCTTCTGAACTCTCTCATCCATTGAATTTGTCAGGTTTTGGATGGTTTCTGCTTCAATTGTTTTGCATGAGGACAGAATACCCTCCCAGAGCTGTTGCTTAGATGTGAACTGCCTCCCGCCATCATAGACACTCCTTTTAATGATGCTCCAAAGGTTCTGAATGGGGTAGAGGTCAGGGGAGCATGGGGGTCACACCATAAGTTTGTCCCCTTTTATGCCCATATCAGCCAGAGATGCAGATGTTTTATGTGCAGCATGAGATGGTGCATTATCATGCAGAAAAATGATCTTGCTGTGAAATACACGGTTCTTCTTCTTGAACCATGGCAGGAAGTGCTGTTTGAGAAAATCCACATACATTATGGAGTTCATCTTTAGCGCCTTCAGGGATCCTAAAGGGGCCGACAATCTCTCTCCCCATGATTCCAGCCCAAAACATTACTCCACCTCCTCCTTGTTGGCGCTGTAGCAGTGTTTGCGTGGGGTGTCCATCAACCAGCCATCCTCCACTCCATTCATCTGGACCATCGAGCGCTGCACGGCACTCATCCGTGAACAAAACAGTTTTGAAATCAGTCTTCATGTAATGTTTGGCCCACTGGAGCCGTTTCTGCTTGTGTGAAGTGGATAGAGGAGGTCGACAGGATGGCGTATGCACAGCTGCAAACCTCTGAAGGACCCTGCATCTTGTTGTTCGGGGGACGTTGGAGGCACAAGCAGCTTCAAAAACTTGTCTGCTGCTATGACAAGGCTTTTTTGCCGCTGCTCTTTCAACCTGACGTAATTGCCTGTAGGAAAGAGTCCTCAATTTGCCCTTATCAGCACGCACACGTGTGTACTGTGAATCAGCTACATACTTCTTGATTGCCAAGACACTTCATCCTGATCATCGCACAATGTTGATTGTAGTCATGCCTTGACCTAAACACTCCACAATTTGTTGCTTCTCAGCAGCCGACACATCCTTTTTCTTTCCCATTTTGGCAGAAAATGTAGGCTGCTTAATAATGTGAGAGAGCCTTCTTAAGTAGTCTTGCCTTTCATTGGACACACCTGCCAAACTAATTAGCACAGGTGTCTGCAATTGCTTACAGTGATATAAAGAGCCCTGACACACATCACCATCAATGAGTTTAACTGACAAACAAACAAATTCTTCCCTTATCACTCCTAAACACTTTTTGCATAATAATTTGGAACGCGGTGTACATGTGCTTTTCCACAAAACACCAGTGGTTCACGTAGTGAATCTTACAGTTCTAACTTGCCAACCGTGGTCTGTATGGAATTGTTCAATAAAGGGCCCAAAATTAAGATAACATAGATGGGAGAGGTCTCTATGAATAGGAATTCCTAAGTATTTGATACCCTGTGAGGGCCAGGCAAAGGGAAAGTTGGACTGGATGGAATCCTATATGGATTTAGGGAGGGAGACATCGAGAGCCTCAGACTTCGCTGCATTGATTTTAAAATTTTACCATGTAACAAAGTGATCTATTTCAGCCATAACAGCAGGGATGGATATATGTGATTGAGTGATATATACTAGGACATCATCAGCAAATAGAGAGCACTTGTACTCGGTGCCTCCCACCTCAATCCACCTAATATTGGGGTTATGGCGAATTGATGAGAGCAGGTGCTCCGTCACTAGGATGTATAAGAGAGGGGACAGAGGACATCCCTGCCTTGTCCCATTGGTGATTGTGAAAGGTGATGAAAATGTTCTGACGCACCCCCTGGGCCTTGGGACACCCGGAGCCGGACCCTTTTTGGTGGATGCTGGTGGTTGTAGTCTTCGTGGCGGCGATCCGGTTCCGTGGCTCAGGGCGGTCAAACCAGTGGCGGAACTATTTATGTGGTTTTGATGTTTAAATGTCCGACTACGCCACCCGTGGATTGCGGTCAGAGTGAACCGCCGCTACAGGGCAGACCGCTAAGGCTGGTGTTGTGGGTGCAGCAGAGCGTAGCATAACTCCCCACGGGAGGAGTATAGCCTCAGGGCAGTGTATGCGGAGGATGGGGGTGATGGTGCAGGGCAGCAGCAGTAACGACACGGAGTCAGTGATGCAGTTCAGGGCCTTTACTCACAGTTCTTATTATCCAGACCACGTCTGCAGGTAACGGCTGCCCACGTCGTACTGTGCTCACCAGGTGAGGGGCTCAGACAACTCCCAGATAACTTTGGAGCGCTTCACAGGACCCCCTTTGTGTGTCCTTTGTCTGGCCTTTCTTACCAACACTTCTGTCCGGCTGCCTCGGGCCTCCTCTTGGTAAACTTGGCGCCAGTTTCCCTGACCCTATGTGGTGCCTTCCTAGCGGGTGGAGCAAGGGGCTGCGCCACATAAAATGTCAGAGCCTCCGGTTTCTAGCTGAGGGTCGTTTCCTGCCTCCACTAGTTCGGGGACCGGTCTCCCCCTTTGGCCTGACCCCTCCACGCAGGTGGATTCGGGCGTGCGGTGGCGACTCGCCCGTCCGCACCCCTGGGATCCCTTCATTCCTCGTTCCTGGAGCCTTCTCCGCTCTTCTTCCTTCCTTCTCCCTCTTGCAGGCCTGGGCCTCTGTTACTAGGCCCGCCTCCGGAGCAGAGCTCATGCAGAGCCCCTGCTCCCTGCCACTTCTGCTCAGACTTCTCTGCACTGAACTAAGATGGTGCCCACCTTTTATACTCCCTTCTCAATGCACCCAGGAACTGCTTCCTCCCTGCTCCTGCACTGCAGGGTTCCCCTTCCTCAGTTTTCCCTCCCCCCACTCCAGCCAGGGACAGGGACTGTCGTGCCCATCTCAGGGGCATATTGGTCGCCCTGCCCCACGGCAATGTGGTGTAATGCATACAGGTGTCAGGTCCTGATCCACACTCCATCCTTATCTGAGAGTGAGATATCACACCTCTGGGTGAGGTGCAATACGTCTGTAGCAACCGAGCCCTCGGTGCTACAGTTCCATTTATCTTCAGCCTAGGTGACGTATTATGATACAGGGCCGTGATTTTGGCTATAAAAGGGTCCCCTAGACCCCTACCCCAAGCTTTTTAAGAGAATCATATATGGCGTGCCAGGAGACTCTATGGAATGCTTTCTCAGCATCCAACGAGAGTATCTACTTACAAATTTTTAACTGCATCTAGCCCAGGAAATACTTTGTGCCTAGTAGCAGTGTCTGCTAGTCAGCGGATTATCCCGGCTGTTAAGCAAGCTACACCACCTGTAGTTTGGACACTTAATTTTTTCAAAGGAAATGCTTCGGGACCACGGGATACTTAGTGAAGAGCATCAGGAGGCACCCCAAGGCATAGGGGCTGGGACTGGCACTAGGATGCCTTGCGGTGGACAGCCGAGCTCGATCCTTATAAAAGCTTTTTAACTGCAGCAGCTTTAGTGGACGCTACTGGAGCTGGAATTACGCGGCTGCTGGCATGAGACTTGCCCTCCAATAGATCCTTGTAAATGGATTTAAAGTGTATTCATTCAAATTAGAGGGACAATTTAAATTAAAAAGCTTAGAGCTGCCTCCACCACAGGGGGGCTCTCTCGACCCACCAGAGGACAGGCACCAGTATTGGGAGAGGGGGGCTGGCCGTCAGGGTTCACCGCGGCTCTGGCACAAACCCGGCGACACGGAGGTGGCACGGGCAGGAGCGGACTGGCCGTCTCGGCTTCTCACTTTTTGGATTTTAGAAGGGCATGACATGCCTATATCTGTGTCTCCCCCTCCTTTTACTCCTCCACCTCTTTTCTTTTCGCATGACTATATGTACTTGTCACTTTTCCATGTGTTAGTTGTGTCTTCTGAGCAGTTTGTCAGCTTTTGGACACCTTTGAAGGTGTTTTCTATGTGTTTCTATGTGTTTTTGTTTGCCTGCCATTGGTTTTAACGGTGTTCGAAGGTGTTCGACGAACAGTTCGACGAACAGTTCGGCGAACACACGGGTGTTCGACGAACCGAACCGAACTCGAACACTACGGGGGTGGCTCAACACTAGTGGTAAGGGCAATGTACATGGTAGAGTGATAGAAGATAAAGCTAATATATTGGTTAAGAATATGTCAACCACTAGCAGCAGCACTGACAGCATTGATGGCAGCAACTGTCCTGGCAGTAGTAGTAATACCAAATGCAGATCCCATTTAGCCTACTTTGACTTTAGCAAGAATATTAGCGGAGAGGAAGCTGAGGGCATAATGCAATATACTCTATATCCTATCACTTATCTCAACCACAGCAAGATGATGTAGTCTCTGACAGCAACACCAACTGGAGTTAGTATTCATATCAGTCCATCTCCTCCGCCACCATAAGACTTAATATTGAACAAAGTGAAATTTCCAATCTATCAATGAAACTTGTTCCTGTTATGCTCCATAGTTCCCTAACCAACACCACCTTGGGGGCTAAGGAACATACTACACCAGAAAAACATTTTCCAGTTGATATATTGGAAGAGATCAATAATCAACTTATGTTTTCGGATTATAAGGAGCCTCATAAGACATTTTTTTACCAATTGGAAGGAGTGGGACTCCTACACTGGTAAAGCCAACGCACTATGTACAAGGGGTGAAAAACATTTAACCCTGGGGGGTATGTATATACACTATATATGTAAGAGGATTTGATAGGTAGGCCTCTAAAAATTATATAGTAAGGCATCATACCAACCTTTGAAAAATTAGAATCGACTGTTGATGATAACCCTGTAGATATGGTGGAGGAGAAGGAGGACACTAAAACTTACAAAACAAGAACTGTATACTCTTATTTGGGTGGCAAGGGGTGCATGGGAATACACCAGATAAAAAGGAACATTTTATTTCATTTTATATTTCACTGCTATAATCCCGGTGGGGTTGAGAAGCCTGGGCCAATCCAGGCCTTGTTCATTTTTATAAGAGTTAGCCTGTCAGCATTTTCAGATGACAGACGAATGCGCCTATCAGTTATAATTCCCCCGGTGACACTCAAAACCTGCTCTGACAAAAACGCTAGCAGTAGGCCAGGCCAGCACCTCCAAGGCATAGGATAGTTCATGCCACGTGTCCAGCTTGGACACAGAATAGTTCTACAGCACAGAGGAATCATAGGAGATGCTGATGCGGTTGGCTAGGTACTTGTCACAGGTTTACCGCGACAGACATTCAGATGACCACAGCTTCTGAGTTCACACACTCCTGCTTTGAATAGAAGCATTTCTAACTTGTATTAAATGGTGCTAGTTTCTTTCAGCAGTGCAGTAGTTAATATGCTCAGCTTTGAGTCTCTGTAGCTTCTATTTGAACAGTGTCCATTTTAGGACATGATCAGATATCAAAGTCAAACATCAGAATGATGTCAGTTTGAGGCTAAATACCCTGTCTGAGAACTGATTTTGATAAGTGATTCTGACAAGTGATTTTGACGAGTGATTTTGACGAGTGATTCTGACAAGTGATTTTGACAAGTGATTTTGACGAGTGACTTTTACAACTGTAATAATAATAAAAAAAAAGTAACTGTTTGCTGATGGGTGGTGGCTGCACTGAAGTGACTAAAGCTCATACACATACCATGCCTGGCCCATGTGCTCAACCTAATGGTTCAGCGGTTTCTCAAAACTCACCCCAATCTGCAGGATCTTCTTGTCAAAGTATGCTACGTGTGTGCGAATTTCAGAAAGTCAGCTACAGCTTCCGCCGCCCTTGCCGTTCTTCAGCAGCGTTTGCAGCTTCCAGCTCACCAACTGGTGTGAGATGTCCCCACGTGTTGGAACTCAACATTGCATATTTGAAGGATTTGTGAGCAGCACAGGGCAATTGTTGAGTACCAGCTTCAAAACGTCCGTCGGTATTCAGGTCAGCCTCCGCACATAAGACCTCAGGAGTGAGTATGGATGTCAGACATCTGTGCCGTCTTCTAAAACTTTGAGGACTCAACTAAGATGGTGAGTGGCGATGGTTCCATAATTAGCATCTGTGACACCCCAGGGGTCTGGTTGCCACAGTGATAGAGATATTACGTCTGAGAGCAGGTGGGAGGTCTCTTGGTCAGGAATCCTATGCATGCCACACCTCCTGCCCAGTCCTGGGAGGGGAAGAACTTCCCCTATATAAACCTAGGGCTGAGGCAGGGTTAGTGAGTAGAGAAGAAGTAGAGACAGAGAAAAGAAGCAAATATAGGAACAGAACATCAGGAGCTCTGTGGGAGCAGTGTTACAAGGAGTCAGGGGCTGGCAGCTGCAGAGCTCGCCCTGACTGAGAAGATTTCTTACCGGACCCGGAGTCCGAGGCTGTGGGGACTAATCTCTACCCAGCAGCAGAAACCGACCGGCAGGGGATTGCAGGTCCTCTGGCCCAGAAACCCGAAGGCACGGTCACACGCGTGGGACCAGCACCGCCATCGTGGAGCGGAAGCCATTAGAAGGCCCCGAGTCACCGGCCATACGGGTGAGCACCACACGGTACACTCAGGGACGTGGGCTACTTTTACCCGCCTCTAGCAAGGTAGCCAGAAGAGTACAGTTAGTTGGGAAGGCCTACAACTCCGCCTGGCCAGGGGAGATCCCATCTGCTCAAGGACTGACCAGGCCCCGATTGCTAGCAAGTACTCCGGGAGGGTCTATCTTTGTCACCAGTAAAGACCCTGAACTACACCGCATCGTCTCTGAGTGGTTCCTGCTACCCCCATCATCCACGTCGGCTGCCCTGAGGCCATACCCCTCCCGTTGGGGGTTATACCATCCACGCTGCACCATCCTTCCACCGGCCTCAGCGGTCTGCCCTGCAGCGGCAGCTCCATAGCTGCATTCAACGGGTGGCGTAGTCATCCACCATCTACTGCTAATAGACTGCCACTTAGTCTGACTCCCTGGGCACGGACCGGGTCATCGCCATGAGACTACTACCCCCATCTGATCCGGCTCCGGGTAGGCTCCCGCGTGCGCAACGCAGCGCGACTCAGGCCCAGGGGCGCGTCAACTTTTGGCGTAGTCGGCAGGATTTCGTGCCCGCAACCACCGGGTACTGCGTGCCTGAAAAAGAGACTTTTAAAACTTACCATCCGTGAAGTTTTCCCGCCATCCGGCGCCATCTTCAGCCTTCTTCCCGCCATCCGTGAGGTTTTCCCGCCATCCGGCGCCATCTTCAGCCTTCTTCCCGCCATCCGTGGAGTTTTCCCGCCGTTGGCCGCCATCTTGAAGACGCCGCGCGGGAAGAAGAGGGGCGTGGACTCCGAAAGCGCGCGAGAACTGAAGCCCCGCCTCACGTCCGGACGTTGCGTAAGGTCCTGGAAGGAGCCCAGCAGACGCCGACGTCACAGGAGCGCGACGGAAGGTCCTCAACCCTGACGATCCACTGCGGAGCCGCGGCCTACGGAAGAGGATCATCGCAAGGTAGGCCACGGTCCACTAGGGGGGAGAAGGATGTCAGATACGGAGGAGAGCTTCACCGCTCCAACCCCCGCCAGCGCCACCGCTGTTGCGGTCATGCCTTTCACCATGCCCTATATCCCGGGGGCAGCCTGGCTACCCCAGTACTCAGGGGAGTCACATACTCTGCAGGACTTTAGAGAAAAACTGGATAGCCTCTTCCAGGTGTACCCCCTCACAGAAGAGCAAAAAGTAAGCATCCTGGTGGCCCAATTAACCGGGGCAGCCCAAAGGGAGGTAAAGTCCTGGCCACCTGGGGGGAGGACTGTCGCAGGGATACTAACCCGGCTGAGGGACACCTTTGATACCCGCACCTCAGCCGAGATCAAGCTCAGATTCTACGGGTGCAAACAGCGGGCACATGAGAGTATAAGGGACTATGCATTAAACCTACAAGAAGCCCTGAGAGCCATTAAGCAGACCGACCCTGACGGCGTGGGAGACGAGGACAGGCTGTTAACTGAACAATTTATAGAGGGTTTATATTGCAATGCCCACCGAACCCAGTTGGGGGCAATGGCCTTACAGGACCCTCATCTGGGATTTGCACAGTTCAAGGACAGAGCCATCCGGGTGCTCCGAGAACCGGCACCAGGTGGCGTTGTGACCCACAGACGCCCCACTACCACTTACCACCAGGAGGCGGCGCCCTTGTCGGCAGGGCCTGTGGGAGCTGATGCGCAGGCTTTGAACAATGACTCGGCTCCAGACCTGCACCATCAGGTCCAAGAGCTAGCTAAAAGCGTTGCTGCGCTAACCCGAACTGTGCAGTCTTTACAGGTTTCCACTCCAGGGAAGCTCCAGCTGGCATCCGGACCGGAGGACATCCCGTGGCGTCGACCAAGGAGGACCCCACCGGCCAGAGGAAGACCCAGCAACCGATACAACGAGGACGGACAACCCATCTGCCGCCGCTGTAATCAACCCGGACATATGGCAAGGTACTGTCCTTTAAACTGGCACAACCTAGGGTAGAGGGCCAACCCCTAGGAAAAAGATCATCAGGCCCATTGAACTGGCGCGACAAATATGTGGGAGGACGTCCAGTCTTGCCTGTGGTACTGGATGGCATTCCTATGAGTGCCCTACTGGACACCGGGTCACAGGTCACCACCATCCCGTACGTGCTCTTCAAGCAGTACTGGAATGACTCGGATATTACCCGCTACCCTGACGACGACTTGAGTATCATCGCCAGCAATGGTCAGCCCGTGCCACAGATCGGATTTAAAGAGGTGACCATTAAAATTGGTAGAGTTGAACTGGCAGCACAGGGACTGATCATTGTAGACATTGACAAACACGAGAGTCACCCAAAGATAACTCTAGGAACTAATGTAATTGAAAATTGTCTTGCAGAGGTGATTTTCCTTTTACAGCAGGTTGCCAAGACCGCCAGCTCCGGCGAGCAGCGAGTGCTCCAAAAAGAGATCCGGGCACTGATGCGACGGCAACAGGTGGAACTCTCCGGCGGTGAGATTGGTAGCGTGAGAATGTGTGACCCTTTCCCTATTGCCATGCCCCCAAAAAGTGAAATGATGATTTGGTGCCGGGCAGCTATTGGTCTGAGAGGTAGAGATTACCAGGCAATGGTAGAACCAGTTTACTCAGACAGTAGGCCCACCATCTTGACAGCACGAGGGGTGGTTAATGTACGCCATGGGAGGGTGCCCGTTCGCATAATCAATATCGGGAAGAGGGAAGTGTACCTGCCCCGGTATGCCACGCTAGCCAAATTATATACCATTAACCAAAATGCTATACAATCTGTGGAACCCTTGCCTCCATCTCACCCGGAGGAAGGTAACGGCTCTAAGAAAACAATGGAGGACTGGTGTCAGCAACTACATTTGGGTACTGACTCCACTCCCTCACACCAGAAACAGGGAGTCTATCGGGTGGTTCAAGAGTACGAGAGAGTGTTTAGTAAACACCCGTTAGACTTCGGGCGAGTCAAGGGGGTAGAACACCACATCCCCACGGGAGACCATCCTCCCATAAAAGAGAGGTATCGACCCGTACCCCCTGCACACTACCAACACGCCAAGGGGATGCTTAGAGACATGAAGGAGGCTGGGGTGATCAGGGATAGCTGTAGCCCCTGGGCAGCTCCACTAGTCTTAGTCAAAAAGAAAGACAACACCATGAGGATGTGTGTAGATTACCGGAAAATCAACCGTATCACACACAAGGATGCGTACCCCTTACCAAGGATAGAGGAGTCTTTGGCTGCTTTAAGATCTGCTAACTTCTTCTCTACCTTGGATCTCACTAGTGGGTACTGGCAGGTTCCTGTAGCAGAGGCGGACCGGGAGAAGACCGCATTCACCACCCCGATGGGACTTAGCGAGTTTACCTGTATGCCGTTCGGACTCTGCAACGCACCAGGAACCTTCCAACGATTAATGGAGTGCTGTCTGGGCCACAGAAACTTCGAGACGGTCCTGTTGTACCTGGACGATGTCATCGTATATTCTAAGACTTATGAGGACCACCTGAAACACCTGGCGGAAGTGTTCGAAGCTCTGGCAAGCTACGGCCTAAAGGTGAAACCCTCCAAGTGTCACCTCCTGAAACCAAAGGTGCAGTACCTGGGACACGTGGTGAGCGCTGACGGAGTGGCTCCCGACCCTGATAAGATCACCGCAATTAAGGAATGGCCAAGTCCCTCCAGTGTAAAGGAAGTGCGGCAGTTCCTCGGGTTGGTAGGCTACTACCGCAGGTTCATCCCCGGTTTCACCAAAAAGGCAGCTCCTATGCAAGACCTCCTGATAGGCCAGTCCCGGAAGGCCAAGAACCAGAAGCCGCCCTTCAAATGGGAGAAGTTGGAAGAAGAGTCCTTCCGCCAGCTGAAGATGGCCCTCACGGGGGATGAAATCCTGGCGTACCCGGATTACAGCCAGCCCTTTATCCTCTACACCGACGCAAGTAACATCGGGCTAGGAGCCGTGCTGTCCCAGATCCAGCAGGGGAAAGAGCGAGTAATCGCTTACGCCAGCCGAAAACTGCGACCCACCGAAAGAAACCCTGAGAATTACAGCTCATTTAAGCTAGAGTTCCTGGCAGTGGTGTGGGCAGTCACCGAACGCTTTAAGCACTACCTCGCTTCTTCCCGGTTCGTCGTGTACACGGATAACAACCCGTTGACACACCTGGACACGGCAAGACTCGGTGCCCTAGAGCAGAGATGGATGGCCCGCCTGTCCAACTACGAGTTCACCATCAAATACCGGGCAGGACGCTCCAATACCAACGCGGACGCCCTGTCCAGGATGCCAAACCTACCGGACGTAGGAGAAGATCCAGAGGGACTGGAAGAAGTCGAACTCTCCGCGTTTCACCGTCATGGGACTATCCAGTATTCCCATCGGGTAAGGAGTAAGCAAGGCGCTACGCTTAACCCCTTACCTCACTACAACTGGGCGGAAACGCAGGACAGTGACCCTGCCGTCCGGCTGGTGAAGGAGATGCTGACTCGGCCAGAGGCTCGCCTTGACCCAGACGCTCCGGAGGAAGCCAAGCAACTGTGGGCAGAAAAGAGTAGACTGTTCCTTTACAAGGGGAAGTTGTGCCGCAGAATGGTTAACTCCCGGACGCATGAACTAATCTGGCAAGTAGTGGTGCCACGAAGAGACGCAGCCATGGTGATGGAGGCATACCACGACGGGGCTGGACACTTCGGATGGAAGAAGCTGGAGTTCCTGCTGCGCGAGCGGTTCCACTGGGTAGGCATGAGGGGAACCATCGAGAGGTGGTGCAGAGACTGTGGCCCGTGCAACCTAAGAAGGAAGGACCGTGCCAGCCAGAAGACTCCCCTGCAGTCCATCGTCACCCGGCAGCCGTTGGAACTGGTAGCCTTGGATCATGTAAAACTGACCCCAAGCAGAAGTGGCTACGTCTACGCACTAACCATCGTGGATCACTACTCCCGGTTCTTGGTTGTCGTCCCCGTCAAGGACTTAACAGCTCGAACAGCAGCTAGAGCCTTCCAGCAGCATTTCTGCCGTCCACACGGGTACCCGGACCAAGTGTTGACAGACCAGGGACCTGCCTTTGAAGCGGAGGTCTTCCAAGAATTCTGCACTCTGTATGGCTGCCGGAAGATAAGGACGACACCCTATCATCCGCAAACTAATGGACTTTGTGAGAAAATGAACCAGGTGGTAATGGATCTTCTGAAAACGTTGCCCCTGGAAGAACGCGGTCTGTGGCCTGAGAAGCTGCCCGATCTGGTGGACCTATACAACCACATCCCGGTAGGTTCCACCAACTGTACCCCGGCTTACCTAATGAGGGCGAGACCTGGTAAGTTACCTGTTGACCTGGAAATGGGAGTCCTGACACCCGAGGACACTTCACCAGAAGCAGACTGGGACACAGAGAGGCAGCAGCAGTACCGGAGAGTACAGGAGAGCGTGGAGCGAAGTCTCTGTCAGGCTAGGGAAAGACAAGAGAAAACTTACAACCAGTATGCTCCCGCTGTTCCCCTGGTACCCGGAGAGCAGGTCTTGAAGAGAAAAAGACGGCTCCACAAGTTGGACGACCAGTGGGAGAAGGACCCGTACACCGTACTGCCCTCAAGCCACGACAACCCAAAGGTCTGTACCATCAGTAAAGACGGAGGTGAAACCACAACCATTGTATCCCGGGATCACCTGAAGAAGTGTCCCGAACAGCTACGGAACCCTGAAGAGGAACAAGAAGACCCTCGACCCGTAGAGGAAAGGGGAGACATGGTTAGTACTGTGCTCGGAGACTTCCCTCGGTCTTGGACTCAAGTCAATGGCGCAGTTGTGGTACCCGTACTCACCTTCCTCCAACCAGCATCCCAAGCACCTACGGAGCGACAGGTAGAGCTGGAAGAGCAGCCGGTCCAGGAGGCAGAAGACTCCACACAAGCAGAACAGGAGGATCAACCTTCTGCTTATAGTGAGCCTGCCGTACCCCTAGTGAGCCAAAGAGCCGGTAGACAGCTGCCCAGTTTACCCTTGACAGCTCCTACACCCTGTAGTTCAGGGCTAGACAGTCAGCTCCGTAGGTCCACTAGGGCCACTAGAGGCCAGTTACCCGCACGTTGGAGGATTTGAAATGTATAAATTGTTTTATTTGTGGTTACCTGTTTTTCTTGTTGCTTGTGTATAATTATGTGTTTCTAGTTGTTTATAGGAGTCTTTGGTGGATTTACCGGGAATCCTGTGTACATAGTTGGAGCGTAACTCAGGACGGACTAAAGACTGTTAAGGACTCGGGGCAGGACAGACCCCTACCTGGTTATGTCTCCCTGTTTTGGTGAAATGGACACCTTGCTTTCTTCAAAGACTGCACCCGGTTACGGACATGCCGTGACCACCTTTATGTGTTTCTTTATTGTATTGTTATTGTTATACCTTGTTATGTTTTTCCAAAAATATGTTTAGTCCCGGAGTACTAAATTTCACTAGGGGGGAATGTGACACCCCAGGGGTCTGGTTGCCACAGTGATAGAGATATTACGTCTGAGAGCAGGTGGGAGGTCTCTTGGTCAGGAATCCTATGCATGCCACACCTCCTGCCCAGTCCTGGGAGGGGAAGAACTTCCCCTATATAAACCTAGGGCTGAGGCAGGGTTAGTGAGTAGAGAAGAAGTAGAGACAGAGAAAAGAAGCAAATATAGGAACAGAACATCAGGAGCTCTGTGGGAGCAGTGTTACAAGGAGTCAGGGGCTGGCAGCTGCAGAGCTCGCCCTGACTGAGAAGATTTCTTACCGGACCCGGAGTCCGAGGCTGTGGGGACTAATCTCTACCCAGCAGCAGAAACCGACCGGCAGGGGATTGCAGGTCCTCTGGCCCAGAAACCCGAAGGCACGGTCACACGTGTGGGACCAGCACCGCCATCGTGGAGCGGAAGCCATTAGAAGGCCCCGAGTCACCGGCCATACGGGTGAGCACCACACAATACACTCAGGGACGTGGGCTACTTTTACCCGCCTCTAGCAAGGTAGCCAGAAGAGTACAGTTAGTTGGGAAGGCCTACAACTCCGCCTGGCCAGGGGAGATCCCATCTGCTCAAGGACTGACCAGGCCCCGATTGCTAGCAAGTACTCCGGGAGGGTCTATCTTTGTCACCAGTAAAGACCCTGAACTACACCGCATCGTCTCTGAGTGGTTCCTGCTACCCCCATCATCCACGTCGGCTGCCCTGAGGCCATACCCCTCCCGTTGGGGGTTATACCATCCACGCTGCACCATCCTTCCACCGGCCTCAGCGGTCTGCCCTGCAGCGGCAGCTCCATAGCTGCATTCAACGGGTGGCGTAGTCATCCACCATCTACTGCTAATAGACTGCCACTTAGTCTGACTCCCTGGGCACGGACCGGGTCATCGCCACGAGACTACTACCCCCATCTGATCCGGCTCCGGGTAGGCTCCCGCGTGCGCAACGCAGCGCGACTCAGGCCCAGGGGCGCGTCACATCCCCATCCCACTTCTCTGTCTTCTGAAATAATTGCTGCTCACAAATAAAGAGGCGGCATTGCAGGTAGAGCACGATGAGATGGAGCAAGGAACCATACAGGGTGATTCCACACAGACCAGCCTCATCTCATCCCAATGTGGATTGGATGACAATGAGGAAGAGGAGGAGGAAGAACAGGAGCTAGTTTCCTGCACTATAGATGGTACTACCCACACAACTGTCATACCGTCTGTTCAGCGTGGGTGGCCTGGGGAGAGTGAGAAGGATGAGGAGGAGGAGAGCATGGGTAATCGTCCTCTTGGTGAGGACACAGAAGTCTTGCCTGTTAGCAGTTTGGTACGCATGGCTGAGTTTGTTACGCTGCCTGTCCTGTGACCCTCGCATTCTTCAAATCTTGGACGACAGTCATTACTGGTTTGTGACACTTCTAGACCCGTGCTACAAGGAGAACTTTCTATCTCTCATTCCCGCGACGGCCAGTTCTAGTAAAATGGTGCAGTACCAGAAGGCCCGTGTTGCGGAATCATTAAAAAAATTGCTATCTGAAAACGCTGGCGGCAGAGGTCACAGTTCATTGGACAACTAAGAAGTACAAGCAAGAGAGACATGAATACGATCCAGCAGAGGCACGGGAACACTGTCAAAGGTCTGGGAGAGCATCACAAGTATAGGAAACCGGCTCCTTTATAATGGGAACATTTTGTTACTGAGGTCTTCTTCTATGTGTTTTTAAATTGGCATTGGGGCTTTTCCTAAATTTAGGCAACCATTGCAGTCACTGCATATGCAATAACTGTATAGCTGAACCGCTCCTTAATAATGGGAACAACAAAGCATAGCCAGCTGATGACCCTCTAACAATAGTGAGGGACGACTGCTGGCCCTATCAAATAGGCTTTGTGTCTTTCATTGTCATGTTTCACATACCACATGTCCAGGTAGTAAAATATTAAAATTATATTTACCGGAAAATGTATTTCAGCAGCAGAAGGGAAGGAAGGGAGACACAGATCCATTACTTAGTGGGTAGGCGGAGCCCCGTAGGATAGTTCACCTCAGATTAGAAAAGTGACGACCGGCCCTTCCAGTATAAAGGCTCCTCCTACTCCCATGTTCTCCAGTCTTTTTATCTGAGGTCTCAGAGGATAGTCGCTGCCTCGGCAGCTCCTCAGAAAAGTTTGTTATTTTATATCCAGCGAGACCTGGACCCCCCGTGGTCTAGAGGTCTCAGGGGGTCTCAGCACTTCTGAGACCCCTGACCCTCCCCTGGCAGCTCTGTGTACCCATTAAGGAGGTCCCCACTGAAGTCTGCCGGCCCCGGGGGATACAGGGCGCTCCCTGGCGGAGACGCACACCACATCTGGGGGTCCCTGCGCGCTCTGCCGTAGGGGGGAGCGAAGGGCCACGGCGCCACACATCCCTGGGGATCTCTGTGGCGTTTAGCCGGGTAAGTGCTCTTTTGTATAGAGTGCTGTAGCGGCTGCGGCGGCCGCCGCTGTTACTATGAGTGTGATTGCCTGTGTGTTTTTGTCTATTGCAGATGCTGCTTTCACTGGGCAAGGGAGCAGAGACGGAGGGGCACAGCTCCGGTAACTCTAAGCATGGCCCCGGGTTGCTTAGCTTCCTGCCATAGTATCAGGCAGGAAGTTTTCTTTGTATAAGCGCATTCTTTTCTTTTTTTTTGCTTCCTGCCTTCATAGAGGCAGGAAGCTCTCTATCCAGCGCGTTTTTCCTTTGAATAGCGCGGGCTCTGTCGGGGGGCGTGGCTTAGCGAGGGCGTGGCTTAGCGTCTCCTGGCTTCCTGCCGTCTTTTCTCAGGCAGGAAGCTCTTAGTTTCAGCGCGCGCAGCGGTCTGTTCCTGCTTCTCTCCGGCGGCCGTGGCCATCGGGCACCTCCTGCTCTCTGCTCCCCGTTCACCGCCACACACTCGGGAGGAGCGGTCACCGCGGCATTGGTGAGTCCCCTCTGCCTTTGGCCGAGGTTCCCTGACAGCACTTTCACTTTGGCTGACCTGCTAGGGAGGCAAAGTAAGCGCTACCGCTTCTGACACTCTTTACTTCGCTGACCTCTTTAGGCAGTGTAGTATTTGGTTGCAGTAACATTAACCCCTTCTGAACTGGGTAGTTCTTTAGGGTTGTTTTTTTTTCTTTCTTTTCTGGGGAACACCTTTTAAATTGAGGGCACTTCTCCCAGTTGGTTAAAGTTGAAATTTTTTGCTCTGCAGTTCTGGGGTAGCTCTCTTTAAGGGTGAGCTTTAACCCTTCAGGGCTTGTGAGATACGGAAAAAAAAAAAAAAAAAAGAAAACAGGCTGTGGAACTCACACACTCTTATTTGCCATCCTTATTGTAACATGCTGGCATCTGGTGTGGGGGGCATGTCGGATCAGGGGCCTGGGAGTGCGGACCGCTCTCCTGATCCGTTCCAGGTTCGGTCGCACTCTTCTGATACACCCAGGCCTTCAACGACGTCAAGTTCGACCCTCAGTGATGTTAAGGTGGAAGCGCTCACTCGCTCCATTGATAGTCTTTCTATCTCCTGGGTCAGTGGGTGTCAGCTAGATCGCATCCGACGCCACGAGGTAAAAAGCGCCGCAGGTCTGTGGTGGCATTGTCTCCCCCGCATAGCGCATCAGAGGCTTCGGATTCACCAACGAGTTCGGTTGATGAAATCTCTGATTCCGAGGAAGAGGATCGACAGGGTCGCTCTGTTTCACTTTCAGGCCACGTAGATGTGCTTATTAAGGACATGCGGGAAGTGTTACAGCTGTCTTAAGAGCCGACAACACCGTCTATGTCAGCCCGGCTGTATCAGGAAACGCGCCGTGCTCGTTCTACATTGCCTGCGCATGAAGAACTTAACGAACCAGTGGAGAAGGAGCGCCGGTGTCCAGATAAACGCTTCCAGGGGATGCGGTTTTTTGATGCTCTGTATCCCTGCACCAAGGAGATGGTCACTAATTGGGTTCCTTCTCCTGAGGTGGATATATCTCTGTCTCAGCTGACCAAGTCTTCCCTGCTTCCTGTTAAAGGGAGGGCCAATCTTCAGGATTCTCTGGACAAGAGATCGGAGTCAGTGGCGAAATCCATCTATGAAGCCGCGGGTCATGGTTTCCGAGCGGCCTTAGGGGCCATGTGGCCCGGTGAGGCTTCTCTGCGGTGGTTGGATCAGCTGCGGGCGGCATGGCAGGACGGGACTTCACGTTCAGAAGTAGAAAGGCTTTTTCAGCTGATGGAAGAAGCTATGTGTTATGGCAGGGATGCAGTACTGGACACTACTTCAATTCTGTCCAGGGCTCAAGCTTTGGCTGTCACAATTAGAAGAGCACTATGGCTTAAACAGTGGACCGGAGATGCAGTATCCAAACAGGGGTTGCTTAGTCTGGCATATAAGGGCGGTCAGCTTTTTGGTTCGGACCTTTCGGAACTGATTGCCAAAGCCAAAGCTAAGGATGTTACCTTGCCTCTGAAAAAGGCAGTGGCATCCACATCTAGCAGGTCAGGGCCCGGTAGAGGTCTTCGGTCCTTTCGGACCAGGGGACGATTCGGTCAGCCTTCTTGGAGATCGGGTCGTCCCTCGTCCTCCGGCAGATCCTCCCAGAAATCTCGTACTCCTTGGAAGCAACAGTCCCGTCAGGACAGACGGGAGGTTGATAAAAAGTCCGCTAAGGCTGACTGACGCCAGGGATCCCCCCGAGGGCTCTCGGGTGGGAGGTCGTCTGCTACAATTCGGGTCGATTTGGGCATCCCACATAGCAGACGCCCAGGTGACGCGGGTTATGTCGGCAGGCTATTTCATAGAGTTTCATTCTCTACCTCCAGACAGGTTTCGTCAGACGTGCATACCATCCGTGCCAAGGCTGGCTGCCGCACTGTTACAGGAGGTCGACTCTCTCCTACAGCAGGGTGTGGTGGTTCAGGTTCCTCCGGAAGACCAGGGAAGGGGTTTTTACTCCATCCTTTTTGTGGTCCCCAAAAAGGAGGACAAGTTTCGCCCGGTGCTGGATCTCAGAGATTTGAATATTTACGTCCGGACACGGAAGTTCCGCATGGAGTCACTCCGTTCGGTAGTAGCGACCCTGTCGCAGTACGATTTCTTGGTGTCGATCAACATCCGTGACGCCTATTTGCATATCCCTATCGGCAGGGCTCACCAGCGTTTTTTGCGTTTCGCTATAGGTCAAGCCCATTACCAGTTTGTGGCCCTACCATTCGGGTTGGCCTCAGCACCAAGGGTGCACCAAGGATTTTACAGGTAAGTTCTTACCAAAATCTGACTTTTTCACCTTTGAAAGCAATGCAAAAGTGCAAAAACGCATCAAAAACGCTATGTGTGAACATAGCTCAAGGTGTGGAGGATCATTTTTGTTTTTGGTTATTTATTTTGTCTTCTACACAAGTCATTACCTTGGAAAGGATGTTCCTTAACATTTTTTCCAGGAAAATTCATTTTGGTTTAGTTTTTGTATGTTTTATTGTGAGCCTGAAAAAGTGGCGCAATACTCTGACAACATTGTTCACAGCAGTGACCAGGAAGTCAGAGAAGCATCCAGGGGTCTTCCCCATGCTCTTCCCATGTCATTTCAGCACTATTCCCATCGATTTCGGTAATTTTTAGGCCCCCTGCAGACCTCCGGGAGGGGGGGCTCTCTAAAAATGCTAGATTTACATTGGGCTCATTGCTCGGGTCGACTACCCGAGCATTTCAATTTGCTCAACCCGAGCAACGAGCACCCGAGCATTTTAGTGCTAGCTCATCACTAGTGAGTAGGGAAATGGAGGTGTTGGTGTTAGGTAGAGGCGTTTAAAGAGAGTTTTTCTGTGATTGCACAGAACCAAAACTCCAAGCAACATAGTCCCATCCTCTGTTACCCCTGTTAATTTTGTTTACCTTCTTAATCCCTTCAGTGTTTCCCTCTCTTGTCTGTGAGTGCATTTTTATGTGCTTAGTATTTTCAATTGTCCCTGTGCATCCTTCCTTGTTGGTCTAGTTTGTGTATATACATACACTATTCCTCCCCACTTCCCTGGGTGGGGGAGGTGGAAGATTAGGGCTGATTCAGGAGAAAAGCAAGGTATGTGGCCCCAGCATCTTCGCCATCTAAAGTAACCTTTGTCCGGGTTGTCAGAAAACAGCAATGTGAGAGTACTCCTACACCATCCTTATGAACTTTTCCCTCCTTTGTTAGAGTACTCCACAAATCAGGGCCTGGGTACAGAGAGGGTCTAATGAAACTGTCCCAGACCTTTGATAGCATTCCCCTGCCTCTTTTGGACGTGTGTCTCCCGTACTCTCTACTCTTTGGCTGTCCAAAGAACTCTGACCTCTGCCGCCAGTGTTGTCAGATGGGAATTTTTTGACCAATTCTTCAACTAAAGATTTCTGTTATTGCACCATTTTACAAGCCCTCTCCGCCACAGGAAGTAGAGATGTAAAGTTCTCTTGTAGCATGGGTTGAGAAGGGTGGTAACCGGTGGTGGCCAAAATGCGTATAACATGAGAGCCACATAAAATGCAGTGGGACATAAAGTCAGCCATGTGTGCCAAACTCCCAACAGGCAAGACTTCCTTGTCAGCACAAGAAGGACAACTCTCCTTCTCCTCTTCCTCCCTCTCCTGCTCCTCCTCTTCGGGTCATCCACACTGAACAGACGAGATGACTGGTGTTGATAGTACCCTCTGTAGCTTAGGTAACCATCTCCTGTTCCTCCTCCTCAGCTTCCTCCTCCTCATTATCCCCACCGCTTTGAGAAGATGAGATGAGGCTGGGCTGGGTAGTATCACCCTGTTTACTTTCTTCCTCCATCGTCACCTGGTCCACAAGCAAAGCTTCATGTTTAATTGTGAGCAGCAAGCATTTCAGTAGACACAGAAGCGGGATGATTATGCTGATTATATTGTCATCGTTGCTCACCTTATTGGTTGATTCATCAAAGTTTTGGAGAATTGCAAAGATGTCAGACATCCATGGCCACTCGTTGGTTGTTATGTGCGGAGGCTTAGCGGAATACAGACAGCCATGCTGAAGCTGATATTCAACTACTGACCTCTGCTGCTCAAAAAGCCTTGCCATTGTATGTAGTGTTGAGTTCCAGCATGTGGACAAGTCGCATACCAGTCAGTGAGGTAGAAGTTGCAACCACTGCTGCAGCACTGCTAGACCGGTGGCAGCTGCTGAAATGGGCACACATGTGGTGTACCTTTACAAGTAGCTACAGTAAGGCAAATCATGGTAGGTTTTCAGAAAGTGCTGAATGACTATGTTAAGCACATTGGTCAGGCATGGTATGTGTGCAAGATTGCCAAGCTTCAAAACCACCACCAGGTTATGGCTATTATCTCACAGAACCATGCCTAGTTGTAGGTTCAGCACCGAGAGCCCCATATCTGTCTGGTTTGATAGACCTTTCAACAACTCTGCCTCATTGTGCTGTTTGTCACATAAAAATATGAGTTTAAACACAGCCTGTTGCCGTTTCACTGAGGCAGTGCTGCAGTGCTTACTAGTAATGAGCGAACGTGCTCGCCACTGCTCGGTACTCGCCCGAGCATCACTGTGCTCGATGAGCTCGGTGCTCGGAAAGTATTTCCGTGTTGCTTGGGCAGGAACTTGGGTCCCCACCCTGCATGTTTTGCGCTCTTTAGAGAGCCAATGAACATGCAGAGATTGCCTCCCATAAACTGTAATGCCGTAGCCATGTTGGTTGTGGGAATTACAGTGATTGGCTGGCCGCACAGCATCATCAGGTGTATATAAGACCGGGCACCGCCATGCTTGTCACAGTCTACTCTGGAACCAGGCAGAGGAGGGAGAGCTGCTGCTGCGTGTTAGTATAGGTATTCCACAATATGTATATATTCAACTGAACTAACAGTCCTTCTGAGGACTAATCCATCCTCATATATTCAGTGGTGATAGCAGGAATTAGGCAGGCAGGCAGTGTATGTGGCAAACTGCAGTGCATATAGTGCAAGAGGGTCCATTGAACGTTCCTGCTGCTGCTGTTCTTACAGATATTTGTAGACATAGCCCCAGGTATCTTAATCCTGATTACTTGCTTAAAAAGCAATCCAGAGTACACCATTTTTCTTCTCCATTTGCTTGTTCTCACTGCAGAATAAAGCCTGATCTGTTCCATATATTAGCAATAAAAATCCAGAAATTTAAACTGAACGTGGAAAATATTGGCCTCCTTTTCCATTCTGTTGCAGTGTGTTGGTCAAGCTATTCACACTAGATGTCACTGAAGGATAGTATTAGTAAATTACAGGCCTGCTTTTTAAAACCATTGTTCTCTGTCAGACATAACACCTATAAGAGTGTTCCAAAATCAGACATTTCTTCCATTTTCATTTCGTTGCAGTGTGTTGATCAACTTATTCACACTAGGTGTCTGTGAAGGATAGTATTAGCAAATTACAGGCCTGCTATTTAACCCCTTTACCCTCGAGGGTGGTTTGCACATTAATGACCAGGCCAATTTTTACAATTCTGACCTCTGTCATGTTATGAGGTAATTACTCTGGGATGCTTCAACGGATCCCCCTGATTCTGAGAATGTTTTTTTGTGACATATTGTACTTCATGACAGTGGTAAAATTTCTTCAATATCACTTGCGTTTATTTGTGAAAAAACTGAAGTTTGGCGAAAATTTAGAACATTTCGCAATTTTCAAACTTTGAATTTCCATGCAATTAAATCAGAGAGATATGTAACACAAAATAGTTAATAAATAACATTTCCCACATGTCTACTTTACATCAGCAAAATTTTGGAACCAACATTTTTTTTTGTTAGGGAGCTGTAAGGGTTAAAAATTGATTAGCGATTTCTCATTTTTACAACAAAATTTACAAAACCATTTTTTTAGGGACCACATCACATTTGAAGTGACTTTGAGGGGACTTTATGACAGAAAATACCCAAAAGTGACACCATTCTAAAAACTGCACCCCTAATGGTGCTCAAAACCACATTCAAGAAGTTTATTAACCCTTCAGGTGCTTCACACTAATTTTTGGAATGTGGAAGAAAAAAATAAACATTTATTTTTTTTCACAAAAATGTTACAGTAACTTAGACCCCAATTTTTTATATTTTCACAAGAGTATCATTAGAAAATGAACCCCGAAATTTGTTGTGAAATTTCCTCTATATGTGGGGGAAAACCACTGTTTGGACACACGGCAGGGTTCGGAAGGGAAAGAGCGCCATTTGACTTTTTGAATGTAAAATTTGCTTGAATAATTTTGGAGAGCCCCTGATGTGCCTAAACAGTGGAAACCCCCCAAAAGTGACCCCATTTTGGAAACTAAACCCCTCAGGGAACTTATCTAGATGTGTGGTGAGCACCCTGAACCCCCAGGTGCTTCACAGAAGTTTATAACATTGAGCTGTAAAAATAAAATTTTAACATTTTTCCCACAAAAATGTTTTTCAGCCCCCAATTTAGCATTTTCATAAGGGTAACAGGAGAAATTACACCAAAGCAGTTGCTGTGCAATTTCTCCTGAGTAAGTCAATACCCCATATGTGGGAGAAAAACACTGTTTGGGTGCACGGCAGGGTTCAGAAGTGAAGGAGCACCATTTGACTTTTTGAATGTAAAATTTGCTTGCATAATTAGTGGACACCATTTGCGTTTGGAGAGCCCCTGATGTGCCTAAACAATGGAAACCCCCCACAGTTGACACCATTTTGGAAACTAGACCCCTCAGGGAACTAATCTAGATGTGTGGTGAGCACCCTGAACCCCCAGGTGCTTCACAGAAGTTTATAACATGGAGCCCCTGAAAATAAAAAAATCAAACTTTTTCCACAAAAATTATATTTTAGCCCCAATTTTTTTCTTTTCACAATGGTTAGAGGAGAAAATGGACCCCAAACACTTTTGTGCAATTTCTTCTGAGTATGCCTGTAAAGATCTGAGGTTGTGGGTTGTAAGTAATCACCTCGGCAGGTTAACGATGCAACAATATTTTATTGATCACAGCCATGGTAATAAAGCAATTCCAGGTAAATGGCCAAAATACAGTTCTCTCAGTCCTCAAGTTCCCAATCTGGGTTCAGTAGTTCCATTGGCTTTGTATAAGGCCATACTCACTGTCTCCCAACTTTTGGTTGGCCCACAGATTTCGTATCTCCAGCCAGTATAGTCTGTAGCCACAGTCCATGATCCTCTAGACGGCAGATAAAACGATGAAAGCACAGGTATCCAGTAGCAGCAGTCCTTTTAAGAACGTTTAAATCCAAACGACATAATCCATAATGGTAACATGTTTATCAATCCATCCTTCCAAGTCCACTGCCACAGATCCTAACCCTCCAGCATCCTTCCACCAACTCCTAGACTAAAACATGTCTCTACTCTACTTCCCTGGGGTTAGCCCCCTCCCAGCTCAGAAGTGCTGACACCCTTCCCCTTAAGCATTTACTGGTCGCTAAAACAATGAAGAATATTCTAGAAGCCTTCATCTGAGACTGCCTGTAAGACCCCCTGTGGTGACCGCTCCACTGTGTCTCAATCTTCACTCACCTAATGAGATTATTGGCTGTTGCAACAATGGATTCCTGAGATAAAGATGAGAATAGTGGAATGCTGGACAGCTTACAAGTGAATCTTACATACTGACAAGTAAGCAGAACTATATAAAACATAACAAGTAAATCACTAATAACGCACAATAATAATATTGACAAAAATGGTGGTTCATGCTGGAAAAGTATCATAGTCTTTAGTAAGTGGGCAGCTCCTCACAATGCCGATACCCCATATGTATGGAAAATATACTGTTTGGGCGCCCAGCAGGGTTCAGAAAGGAGGGAGCACGGTGTGACTTTTGAACGCAAAATTGGCTGGAATTGAGAGACGATGCCATGTCGCATTTGGAGAGCCCCTGATGCGCCTAAATAGTGGAAACCCCCCACAAGTGACCCCATTTTGGAAACTAGACCCCTCAAGGATTTTATCAAGGGGTATAGTGAACATTTTGAACCAAGAGGTACGATACAGAATTTGATAACATTAGGTCATCATATTGAATAAGTTGTCTTTAGACTTGAGCGCAAGTGCTCACTACTTGAGTTTGCATCAGGTACTTGGGTATGCACCATGTATCGCAGGTGCTCAAGTGACATGCTCGATTCCCTGCCCCGCATGTTTCACGATTTTTAGACACCCCAAAAAAAACATGCAGAGATCGCTCGTGCATGGCAGGCAATCCTAGCGAGTTTTTTTTGGCCGCGAAGCATATGGGGCAGAGATTTGAGCATGGCACTCGAGCACCCGGGATACTTGGTGCATACCTGAGTACCCGATGCAAACTCAAGTAATGAGCACATGCATTCAACACTAGTTGCCATATCGTCATCATATTTTTTCTTTGCTTTTGAAAAAATCCCAACCCCATCACAACCCTAACCCTAGCACAACCCCAGCCCTAGCACAACCCCAGCCCTAGCACAACCTCAACCCTAGCACAACCCCAACCCTAGCACAACCCTGACTCTAGCACAACCCTTACCCTAGCACAACCCTAACCCTAGCACAACCCTAACCCTAGCACAACCCTAACTCTATCCCTAGAGTTTATTTTTTATGCCGTTCCTCGGACGGGATAAGTGATTAGACAACTTTATTCTTCAGTTCGGTGCAATTACAGCGATACCAGATTTATAGCGGGTTTTTATTATTGACAGCTGTCACACACTAAAAGACTTTTTTTTTGGGCAAAAACTAGTTTTTGCATCGCCATATTTTGAGAGCTATAAATTTTCCATATTTCGGCCGACAGAGTCATGTGATGGCTTGTGTTTTGCGGGACAAGTCGACGTTTTTATTGGTACCATTTTCAGGCATGTGCCATTTTTTGATCACTTTCTATTCCGATTTTTGGGAGGCAAAATAAACAAAAAACAATAATTCAGGAATTGTTTTTTTTTTTTAATGCCGTTCCGCGAGTGGTAAAATTGATAAGGCAGCTTTATTATTTGGGGCAGTACAGTTACACCGGTACCACATTTATGTCTTTTTTCTATATTTTGGCGCTTTTAAACAATAAAAGCTATTTCATAGAAAAAATAATTTTTTTTGCTTTGCTTTATTCTGAGAGCTGTAATTTTTTTATTGTTAGGCTGGTGGAGCTGTATGGCAGCTTTTTTTTTTTGCAGGACAATATGACGTTTTCAGCGGTACCATTTTTATTTATATTCATCTTTTTTATTGCGTTTTATTCCTTTTTTTGTTTGGCGGTATGATGATAAAGTATCATTTTTGCTGCATTTTTTTTTACTGTGTTTACTAAAGGTGTTAACTAGTGGAACAGTTTTATAGGTCAGGTCATTCCGGATGCGACTTTACCAAATATGTGTACTTTTATAGTTTTTTTTTATTTTTTTTCAGAATAATATTTATTGATGGGTACATTATATTTTTATTTTTTGGGGATTATTTTTTTTATTTTTTTGCAATTTTTTTTTCATTTTCTAACACTTTTACTTTTATACTTTGTCCCACTATGGGACTTTCACCTTTTTTACTCTGATCGCCTGTATAGCATAGGGATCGAGCACCATCCCTGTGCTATACAGGCTATCAGTGCTGCAGAGGCAGAAGATACTTTGATCGTGCACTGCCCATGATCAAAGTATCTTCCTGCTGTCTGGTGACCCGAATTTTGTCATGACAACATCTGGGTCACCATGACAACCACGGACCCGGCCTCAGACAGCGCAGCATGCCGGGGAAGAGGTGAGTATCGGCGCTTACCTCCGGAATGCTGCGATTGACTTTGATTGCAGCATTCTGGGGGTTATTGTGCAGGGAGCGGTGTGGCACTGCTCCCAGAACATAATACCAGGTGTCAGCTGTGACAATCAGCTGACACCCGGCGGCACTTGCGCCCGCACAGCGAGTACATACCTGGCTCTTAAAGCCCAGGGCGCAGGTACATATTAGTACGCCCTAGGCTGTAAAGGGTTTAAAACCATGGTTCTTTGTCAGACATAACACCTATAAGAGTCCAGACATTTCTTCCATTTTCATTCCGTTGCAGTGTGTCGGTCAAGTTATTCACACTAGGTGTCTGTGAAGGATAGTATTAGCAAATTACAGGCCTGCTATTTAAAACCTTGATTTTCTGTCAGACATAACACCTATGAGTGTTCCAAAATCTGCTATTTCTTCCATTTTCATTCCGTTGCAATGTGTCGGTCAAGCTATTCACACTAGGTGTCTGTGAAGAATAGTATTATTAAATTACAGGCCTGCTATTTAAAACCGTGGTTGTCTGTCAGACATAACGCCTATAAGAATGTTCCAAAATCAGACATTTCTTCCATTTTCATTTTTCATTCCATTGCAGTGTCGGTCAAGCTATTCACACTAGGTGTCTGTGAAGGACAATATTAGCAAATTACAGGCCTGCTATTTAAAACCGTGATTTTCTGTCAGACATAACACCTATGAGTGTTCCAAAATCTGACATTTCTTCCATTTTCATTCCGTTACAGTGTGTCGGTCAAGCTATTCACACTAGGTGTCTGTGAAGGATAGTATTAGCAAATAACAGGTCTGCTATTTAAAATTGTGGTTCTCTGTCAGACGTATGACATATAACAGCGTTCCAAAATCAGCCGTTTGTCATGAACGTGGAAAATATTGTCCTCCATTAAAAATGGGCAAGGTGCGTGGCAAGGGACAGGGAAGTGGACGTGATGGCGCATGCCGAGGCCGAAGACGTGGCCATGGGCAAGCTGAAATTGTGGCACATTAAACACCCACATCTTGTCACTCCATCTTCCTGTCCCAATTAATAGGGGACCGCAGAACACCACTATTGAACACAGAGCAGTGTCAAAAGGTTAATAGCTGGATAGTAGATTATGCTTCCAGTCACTTAGCCACCACCACCACCCTGTCTTCCATAAGGCCAAGTATCAGTAGCCGTGAGTCTGGACCGCATATTCCTCACCTTGATCCTCCTTCCTCCCACCATGCCGAGTGCCTGGAGACAACTGATCCCACGCTTGGACACTCAGAAGAGCTGTTCACTTTTCCATTTATAGATTCTGGCCTCTCGCCCGGCCAGGTTCAAGCAAGGCAAGAGGAGAACACGTGTAGCGATGCCCAAATATTGGAGCAGTCACGGTCACACAAAGGTGACGGTGGAAAGTGCAATTACTGTCACAAGAAGTGGATGATGATGATGATCAGACACAATTGCCAGAAAGTCAGGAGGAGAACCAGAGTGCGGAAGTGGAAGATGAGGTGGTGGAAAATATAGTAACTGACCCAACCTGGCAGGGGGACATACAGAGCGAGGACAGGAGCACACAGAGGGAGGGAGGTGTAGCACGTCAACAGGCAGGAAGAAGCAGTGTGGTGGCTGCAGACACAAGGCGGGAAAGCGTTCCTCGGAACGCCAACACAACGGAAGTTGCAAGTACAACTGTTAGGTCTTCACTAGTTTAGTTATTTTTTAAAGACTGTGCAGATAACCCCAAAAAGGCCATTTGCACCACTTGCCAGGCCACCATCAGCAGGGGTAGCAAAACTAGCTGCCTGACCACCAACAGCATGATCAGGCATATGGCAGCAAAGCACTCGACTAAGTGGGCCGAACCCCAGGGTCCAGCAACAGTGTCTGCAGGTGACACCACTGCTTGTTCCTCTGTTGTGCGTGAATGCCAATCCCCTGTCCATGGTGCCTCCCGCCCTGCACCTGTCATTGCACACTCTCAACTAGCACCATCAGAAAGCACGTCCACGTCCTTGTCCTTGTCCTAAAGCAGTGATCAGTTGTCCCTACCCCAGTCCTTGAAATGCAAACACAAATACACAGCCAACGCCCAACAGGCAACACTACTAAATTCTCACATTTCGCAAATGCTTGCACTCGAAATGTTGCCTTTTAGGCACAAGGAGACGGAAGCTTTCCGTAACCTGATGGCGGCAGCCGTCCCTCGGTACTTGGTCCCCAGTCGCCACTATTTCTCTCGATGTGCTGTCCTACAACATTAGACGTGCCCTTAACGCAGTTACTGAGAAACTCCACCTAACCACGGACACATTGACAAGTGCTTGTGGGCAGGGACGGTACATCTTGCTGACAGCACATTGGGTTAATATCGTGGAAGCCGAGACCCTGTTGGACCTTGGGATGGAACATGTCCTCCCGACCAGAGGATTGCGGACCCTGGGTCAATCAGGGTTGCCTCCACAGTCTACAGCTCCTGCACCTCATACTCCTCAGCCTCCTCCTCCTCTTCAGCCTCCATCTCCGAAATTACTACATCAGTCACAAGCTGGAAGCACTGCAGCACTGCCTCAGCCAAGCGGCAACAGGCTGTGCTGAAGCTATTATTCACCCAAGTTTCAGAAAATGGTGAGGTAGTACCTTGCCAACCGTACCAACGTCCTCCGTGATTCCTCTTTGCCTTTTAATTATTGAGTATCCAAGCTTCAAATTTTTGGCAGCCATTGCTTCACTGCTTAGGCAAACAGTATGGTAGGCACACTTCCTAATAATGGGAGCATTTTTTGCGGGAGGCCCTTCGACCTGTACATCTCTTGTAAAGCGAATTGCAGTTCCTCCAAAGTTTTCGCAGCCATTGCCTCACTGCATAGGCAAACAGTATTGGAGACACACTTCCTAATAATGAGAGCATTTTTTGCAGGAGGCCCTCCGACTTCTACGTCTTTTGCAAGGGGCATTGGAGTTCCTTCAAATTTTTGGCAGCTGTTGCTTCACTGCATAGGCAAACACTATGGAAGGCACACTTCCTAATAATGGGAACATTTTTTGCAGGAGGTCCTCTGACCTCTATGTCTCTTGCAAGGGGCATTGGAGTTCCTCAAAATTTTTGGCAGCCTTTGCAGTTACTGCATACGCAATACAGTATAGCAGATCCACTCGTTAATAATGGGAACAACAAAGCATAGTCGACTGTTGGCCCTTTAAGAATAGTAAGGGCTGCCAGATGGCCCTATAAAAATAGGCTTTGTGACTTTCAAAGTCCCTCCATCATCAATGAAACAGGATGTGTCTGATGATGCATCACACACCACATGGCCAGATAAGTGTGTAAAATGTTAAAATTACATTTCCCGGTGAATGCATTTGTCTTGGTTGAGAGCAATGCAAAAGTGCAAAAACACATCAAAAACGCTACGTGTGAACATAGCCCAAGGTGTGGAGGAGCATTTTTGTTTTTGTATATTTATTTTGCCTTGTATACAAGTCATTATCCTGGAAAGGATGTTCCTTAACATATTTCCCAGGAAAATCTATTTTGTTTTTGTTTTTGTATGTTTTATAGTGAGTCCATAAAAGTAGCGTAATACCTCTGACAATGTTGTTGACAACAGTGACCTGGGAGTCAGAAATGCTTTCAGGGGTCTTCCCCATGCTGTTCCCATGTCATTTGTGCACTGTTCCCATCAATTTGGGCAATTTTTAGGCCATCTGCAGACCGCCGGGGGGAACCGCCGGAAAAATGCCCGAGCTTCCCATAGACTTACATTGGGCTCATTACTTGGTCCGAGCACTCGAGCATTCCAATTTGCTCGAATCAAACAATGAGTACCCGAGCATTTTAGTGCTCGCTCATCACTAGTGCTTGCGTAGAAGGAGGGGAAACCCTAATGAAACTTGAGCCAACAATTCAAGGTACTGCAGAAAGTGTGCCGTTCCAGGGACCGACTCGGTCCTGGCCTCCAGCAGATTCACAGAGTGTGCTGGGAAATATAGCATCCCTGGCCAAAAGCACTTGTTCACATGTCGGTGACTAAATGGACCTTCCATGTAACTGTATTGGTCAGGGCAAGGGTTATGTTATGAGACACGTGCTCGTGTAAGGCGGGAATGGCTTTACAAGAAAAATAGTCATGGCAAGGGCCCAAGTACCGAGGGTCGACCGACACCTCGAGTTTGCAGAAAGCCTCAGTGTCCACAAGCTTAAACGGAAACATTTCCAGGGCAAGCAGTCTGGAAATGTGGCTGTTTAGTGTTGTGGCCTGTGGGTGAGTGGCTGCATATATATCCGCTTGTGTTCCAAGGCATGTGATAGGGACAGCTGAATGCTGTGATCGGACAAGGAATTGGACATAGTTGCTTATGGTAGTTGCATATATGCAGCGACAATTGCAGGGCATGAGGCATCTGTGCCTGCGTCCTGGACAGGCGATTGGCAAGCACGTAGCACAGGGGAAGAGGCAGTGGTGTCACCCACAGACACTGATTGTGGACCCAGATGTTGGGTCCACCTAGTCGATTTCTTGGATGACATCTGCCTGAGCATGCTGGTGGTGGTCAGGCTAGTAGCGGTCTGGCCCTGCTGAGCTTGGTATGGCACAGGTTGCAAATGATCGTTTTTTTGTCTTACACACTTTCTGTAAAAAAAACCCAGACTGGGGAACACCTAACTTGTGGAGTGAGATCTTGCCTCATGTCGGTGCTCTGGGAACAGTTGACCACCTTCTACCTCTGTCAGCCCATGTCCTCTTCCAGCCTGTTGCAGTGCTGCAGATCCCTCACCCTCTGCGCTGATGTTCTCACTCATCATCCCCCACCTCGTCTACCATTTTCTCACTCTGATCCTCCTCCTGACTTGTTGTCTTAACATGACTTGTTGGCAACTATGTCTCATCATCTTCCACCTCTTGAGACAGTAATTGTCATTCACCATCATCGGCTTCTTCTGACCATCGCTGCTTAAATATCTGGGCATTATCGTACACAATGTCTTCATGTCAGTCTTGACACAAGCAGGGTGAGAGGCCAGAAGAAGCCATAAAGGGAAAGGTAAAGTGCTCCTCGGAGTGTCCAAGTATGGGGTTACTTGTCTCCTGGGACTCACCATGGTGAGAGGAAGGAGAATCAGGGTGAGGATTATGTGGTCCAGACTCTTGGCTAGTGATTTGGGACTGTGTAGAAGACAGGGTGGTGCTGGGAAACAGACTGAAAGCATTATCTGCCATCCAACCCACGACCTGCTTGCACTGTTCTGGCTTCAACAGTGGTGCCCTGCGCCCCCCATAAAAAGTGAGACTGGAAGTTAGGTCTCGTGGATGAGCCTGTTTGTTGTGCTCCAGTAGCAGGCACATTTTCATCTGGACCATGGCCACGGCCTCCCCGTGCAGCACGTCCACCTTTCCATCCCTTGCCGCACTTCTTGCGCATTTTAAATAATCTACACAGTTAAGAGCGGTATTTGAGAATATAATCTATTTAAATTGTCCCTAAAAGGAGTTTTGCTGATATCTGACAGCACCAAGGACTGTAACCCAATCAAGCCTGACTAGATGTCTGTAATATGCTATCCCTACTCCAACAGCTAAACCTCAATGAATTGCAGATTAGAGTTGTATTTTCAGAGAATATAATCTATTGAAATTGCCCCTGAAAGAAGTTTTGCTTGCATATGGCAGCACTATGGACTGTAATGCAATCAACCCTGACAAGATGCCCGTAATTTAGCTAACCCTAAACGAAATGCACATGAGAGCGGTATTATTATAGAATAGAATCTATTTTATTTATTACTGAAAAGGACTGTAGGTGTAACGTAGCAGCACCGAGGACTATAATGCAATCAGCCCTGCTCTAAGTGCCTCTAATACACTATTCCTACTCCAACAGCTAATCTTACCCTAATTGCAGCTAAGAGCAGAATTATAGAATAGAATCTATTTGAATAAGCCATAAAAGGGTTGTTGGTTTAATGTTACACCAGCAGGTACTGGAACGCTATATAGCACATTGTTCCTTCTGCAGCTGAAACTCTCCCTACACTGTTTGGGGGTACAATGCACCTAACGTAGTGTCACCGGATGTTATGTAGACCCAATGACGCAATGTTGCCGGCCAATTACAGTATTGTCAGTAACCAACATGGCTACATCATTATCATGATTGACAAGCAATCCCGCATGTTTAGTGGCTAAAAATCAGGAGCCAAACACGTGGGATGGGGAATTGAGCATGGAGGTCTATATATGTCTTATTTTTTAATAAGGCTTGGCTCATTGTGAAGGCTACATAGGTATTCCTGTGGGGAATATTACTGCAGGGGGTTAGATATCCCTGATAAAATGCTGCTATAAGGGAATCTGCAATGCACTTTATACTGTCAGGCCCCCAAATTGGGGAGGTCTGTGAGGCCTTATATGCTGTGTCCTGGAGATATATCCTTTAAAATACCAATTAGGATTATTAATTCCTCTTACTGAGGTGGATGTATCAACTTAATTAGGGGATCTATGGTGCCCCATTGTTATTATAGAGTGTCCTTTTCTATGCTCTGTGGATTAAAGTGTACTATTCCCTTTATGTATTGTGCTATGGTGATCCTGTCTGGATACGTCCAATCTTCTGTTATTAGGTGTTCCTGGGTTGTACTAATGGATTTTTAAGACACCCTCACAGAGTGAATATTAAGATGGGGTGATTTATATAAACAGGTTCGGATCACATGCCTATATTTTAGGTCTTTTTCTTGTTACTTAGTATTTGTTGTGAAACTCTTAATAGTTTTAAACGTCAATATTAAAGGTTATTTTTTAATGGGTATTTATTGTAAAAAGGTTTCTAGGCTACCCACGTTATTTATCGATTTTTGTAAATTGAATTGAGCATGGCACCAGAGTACCCAGATACTCGATCAAGTGCCGAGCGGTTCGAGCACCAGGATGCTCGATCGAGCACTGAGCAGTGCGCTCACACTCGCCCATCACTAGTCCTGAGCTGATAATGTTCTTGGATTTATGACCAAAGTGGCATTCTAGGCCGGAGAGAGGTGAACTTTAGTGTTCTTCAATATGATTAGTAACCTAAATACATGTTAATGATATGAGGCTCCTTAAATAATCAGAATTTTCATAGACTTACAACTTTACAATTTTATAAGATTCATAAGATTACTAATACCATGTATTTCTTCTTCAGGTCCAGCAGCATGTCCAAACTAGTTGAAAAGCAATTTCTGGTCATTACATGTATAGCATTTGTTTGTATTCTGGTTCTTAGCTTTATGCATCATATGCGATCATTTCAGGTATGTTCTTCTTTATTAATTAACATGACACTGCCTACTAAATTATGTACATGATATAACAACAATAATTAAAAAACAAAATCACCTTTCAGCTTTCGGCAACACATTGGATCTCCCAAAGCCAACATTTTGCATTTTCAACACAATGCAAAAATTTCACTCAAACTGAAACCAATGGCATAAATGAGAAAGTCAATCGCCTCTTTGATGCCATAAATCAGGAAATTCCACAAGTAAACTTCACAGATGTAAATGTGGTCACCTGTGGCACAAAAAGCAGAGCAACGATCTTAAACCATACATCAACATACTGTGTGAGAGACACTTTAATTGTACAAGTTGAAATGTTTAATTTTTTGGGTAAGAAGAAGACATATGGAGGTGATTTTTTACGAGCCCATATCTTTTCTCCAGAACTTGAAGCTGGAGCATCAGGAAGAGTTGAAGATTTTAATAATGGGACCTATAATGTCTATTTCACTTTGTTCTGGGAAGGTCTGGTGAAAATATCCATAATTTTGTTACATCCGAGTGAAGCAGTGTCCATCTTGTGGAAAGTGAGAAATATTGACTATGGATATATTTCATTTGTGGGAACGTTCCTCAACAACACAAAAGAGGTTCATACACAATGTGGGTTTTATTTGAACTCAAAAGAAGAATTATGTAAGTATGAAGATAAGAAATATGGAGAGGTCTTCAACTGCGTCAGACCATCTCAGGTGCCCTGCGAGGCCTTCATATCATTGAAGAGTAGTAACACACCTGTGAGTTATCTTACTCAAATTCAGAAGAATATTTTTGCAAGGTAATTATCATTTTAAGTCGACTCAAATGAATATCAGACAATAAAAGCTTCCACAAATGAGGTTAATAGCAATATATTAGTCAACCTGCAGAAGATTAGCAAATCCCAATACACCAGAGATATATAGTGAGAACCAGAAATATTTTGACAGTGACTGAATCTTTATGATTTGGGCTTTGCATGCCACTATTTTTTTGTTTAAAATGAAGCAACTGAGATGCAATTGAAGTGTAGACTTTCATGTTTAATTAAAATGGTTGAACAAAAATATCTTGTAAAAATGTTGGAATTGCAAGCATTTTTCTACAAAACCTCCTCATTTTAGGAAGTAATTGGACAAACTAACTTTACCATAAATAAAATGTTCATTTTTAATACTTTGTAGAGAATCATTTGCAGGCAATGACAGCCTGAGGGGTGCTGGGCAGTGTGTGTCTATCACTATGGCATATGGTTTGTAATTCTTATAGACATGACTAACTGCATATTGTCTAAAGGTGTTGCCTATTTGGTGTTATAATCTAATTTTTCTATGTACATCTATGATATGGCTACTTTAATTTGCACCTATATAATGATATATATACTTAACTGTATGTCATATTTTTGTCTGTAGACCTCACTGCCCATTGTTTTTAATTGTTTCTGCTTGCTGTGTTAAATAAATAAAGTAATGTATACAATTGATTATCACATGACTATGTCATAGTATAACCTTTTCTAAACATAATAAAAGGAGGAATTGTTGAGGTAAATGACTGCCTGAGGCCTGGAAGTCATGGACATCTTCAAACCCTGTCTTTGCTCCTTTGCTACAGCTAACTTCAGTTGTTGCTTGTTTGTGGGTCTTTCTGCCTTAAGTTTTGTCTTAACCTCATTCTGACGTAGGGTGTAATAATACGCACCTGTGCCCTGGGCCCTATTGATCAGGTACGTATTATTACGCCTTGCCTTTAATGCGGTGGTGATCGCATAAGATTTCCGGCGCAATCTTACCTCAGGGTAGATGGCGTCATCCATGGGGGGTTTCGCCACCCCCACCCCCTCAACCACGATCGCTGTGATTGGCTGTTCATTGCCATGATGTACTGTACCTATATGTCAAAGATCGAGAGCCCCTACCCGACCATAACGCATGGGTACGTCAAAGGTCATTAAGGAGTTAGGCATGTGAAATGCATGCTCAATGGAGTTGAGTTCTGGTGATTGACCTGTCCATTGCAGAGTATTCCCGTTATTTGCCTTAAAAAACTCGTGGGTTGATTTCACAGTATGCTTTGGATCATTGTTCATCTGTACTGTGAAACGTCCAATCAGCCTTGCTGAATTTGATAGAAGTAGCTGGAATAATTAAGTGTACAGGGCTATACTTTCTGCTCAGATTCAGTCTTCAGTCACATCATCAATAAACATTAGTGACCCATTGCCATTAGAAGCCATGCATGTCCACGTCATCACACTGCCTTCACTATGTTTTACAGAAGATATGGTGTGCTTTGAATCATCATCCGTTCTAAGCTTTCTCCATGCTTTCTTCTGCCTATCATTCTAGGACAGGTTGATCTTAGTTTCATCTGTCCAAAAAATGTTTCTACAAAACTAAGCTGGCTTCTCTAGATGTTTTTTGACATAGTGTAATCTGTCCTTTCCATTTTTAAGGCTGATTAATGGTTTACACTTTGTGGTGAACCCTCTTTATTTGCTCTCATGAAGTCTTCTCTTTATAAGAGACTTAATTGCTGAAACACCTACTTCCTGGAGAGTGTTCTTCACTAGGGTGAAGGATGTTGTGAAAGTGTTTTTTTCACCATGGAATGTATTCTGCGATAATCCACCACTGTTGTTTTCCTTGGATGTCCAGGCCTTTTTGAGTTCCCAAGCTCACCAGTACACTATTTTTTGCAGAATGTACAAAACTGATGATTTGGCCACTCCTAACATTTCTGCTATCTCTCTGATGGATGTCTTTTTTTCAACCTAATTATGGTTTGTTTCTCTACCACTGAAAGCTCCTTTGATAGCATATTGTGGGTTCAGAGCAACAGCTTCCAAATGCAAATGCCACACCAGGAATCAACTCCAGACCTTTTAGCTGCTTAACTGATGGTGAATTAATGAGGAAATAGCCCATGCAGCCCATTAAAGAGCTTTTAATATAATTGTCCAATTACCTCTGGGCCTTTAAAAAGAGGCAGCTACAAATTAAAGAAATGTAATTCCTAAATTCTTACTTCAATTAAGATGTGAATATCCTTAAATTAAAGAGAGTCTGCACGTTAAGCCCATATTGATTATATAACTGTATCTTGAAAATGTTTTGGTAAATAGCTAAAATGCCAAAAATTGTGTCACTGTTCAAATATTTCAGGACCTAACTATATATAAGCCAAATATACAGTTGAAACCAGAAGTTTACATACACTATATAAAAAAACATATATGCATGTTTTTCTCAATATATGACATGAAATCAGAATAACCCTTTCCCGTTTTAAGTCAATTAAGATTACCATAATTTTTAATATTTGTCAAATGCCAGAATGAGAGAGAGACTGTTTTAAAGCATTTTTATTACTTACTGCAAAGTCAAAAGTTTAGATACACTAAGATTACTATGCCTTTAAATAATTCTGGATTGCCCATATGATGATGTCATATGTTTGGAAGCTTCTGATTTTTTGGGGGCAATATCTGAATTAATTAGAGACCCACCTGTGGATGTATTTTACTGTATATATTGAACTAATAGTCCTTCTGAGGACTAATCCAACTGAATATATTAAGTGGTGATAGCAGGAGTTAGGCAAGCAGAGATTCTGAATACTATACAGCACAATAGTGTCAATTGCACGTTCTGTCTGCTCCTGCTGTTACAGATATCCGTAGACATAGCCCCAGATATCAGGAGCCAGGGCTAATTTTTTTTTTATCTTAATCCTGATTATTTTCTAAAAAAGTAATAGTGTCCAATAGTGCTCCATTTGCCTTTTAGCACAGCAGAATACAGCCAAATCTTTTCCATCATCAATGTGATCCCATATTACAGCGATAAAATCCAGAAATTTGTAGTGAACGTGGAAAATATTATCCTTCATTTACAGTTCGGCAGCAGTGTGTCAGTGAAGCTATTCACACGTGTTCACTGGCAATAATAGGAAACTACAAGCCCACTATTTAAAATCGTATAACAGATAACTCCGGTACAAATCCAGCCATTTGTGCAAAATATTATCCTCCATTTAAAATGGGCAAGGCAAGTGGCAAGGGATGGGGAAGTGGACGTGACGGTGATTGCGTATGCTGAGGCCGAGGCCGTGGGCAAGCTGAAATTGTGCCACAACAAACACACACATCTTGTCGCCCGACCTTCCTGTCCCAATTACTAGGGGACCGCAGCACACCACTACTGAACACAGAGCAGTGTCAAAAGGTTGTTGGTTACATAGCAGATAATGCTTCTAGTCCCTTAGCCACTACCACCACAACACTGTCTTCTGTACGGCCAAGTCTCAGTAGCCCTGAGTCTGAACTGCATATTCCTCACCCTGATCCTCCTTCCTCCCACCATGCTGAGTGCCTGAAGACAACTGATCCCACACTTAGACATTCCGAAGAGCTGTTCACTTTTCCATTTATAGATTCTTCTGGCCTCTTGCCGGGCCAGCTTCAAGTGGGGTAAGAGGAGATTGCATGTAGTGATGCCCAAATATTTGAGCAGCCACACGGAGGTGATCGTGGGAAAGTGCAATTACTGTCACAAGAGGTGGATTATGATCAGACACAATTGCCAGAAAGTCAGGAGGAGAAGCAGGGTGCGGAAGTGGTAGACCAGGTGGTGGATGATGAAGTTACTGACAGAACGTGGCAAGGTGACATGCAGAGCAAGGACAGCAGCACACAGGGGAACGGAGGCGTAGCACCACAACAGGCAGGAACAAGCAGTGTGTTGGCCACAGACAAAAGCTGGGCAACCGTTCCCCGGAACACCAACAATACGAAAGTTGCTAGTACAACTGTTAGGTCCCCCCAAGTCTGGTTATTTTTTAAAGACAATACAGATAACCCCAAAAAGCCCATTTGCACCATCTGCCAAACCAGCATCAGCAGGGGTAGCAAAACTAGCAGCCTGAGCACCAACAGCATGCTCAGGCACATGATAGCAAAGCACCCGACTAGGTGGGCCGAACGCCAGGGTCCAGAAACAGTGTCTGCGGGTGAGACCACTGCTTGTTCCGCTGTTGTGAATGCACGCCAATAGCATATAAGAAGATGCTTCCTGCCCTGCACCTGTCGTTGCACACTAGCAACTATCACTATCAGCGTCCACGTCCTAGCGCAGCGTTCAGTTGTCCTTACCCCAGTCCTTGGAACGCAAGCTCAAAAACACAGCCAATGCCCACAGGCCACACTACTAAACTCACACATTTTGCGAATGCTTGCGCTTAAAATTTTGCCCTTTAGGCTCATGGAGATGGAAGCTTTCCACAACCTGATGGCAGCGGCCGTCCCTTGGTACTCAGTCCCCAGCCGCCATTATTTCTCCCCGTGTGCCATCCTGCATTACACAAGCTTTTGTCTCAGAACATTACCTGTGCCCTCAACAACGTAGTTACTGGGAATGTCCACCTAACCATGGGCTCATGGACAAGTGCTTGTGGGCAGAGACGGTACATCTCGCTGATGGCACACTGGCTTAATATAGTGGAAGCCAGGACCCAGTCGGATCTTAGGAGGGAACACGTCCTCCTGACGTCAAGGATTGCGGGCCCTAGGTCAGTCAGGGTTGCCCCACATTTCACAGCTCCTGCACCTCCCCCTCCTCTTCAGCTTCTGTTGCACCCCAGGAGTCTGGTTGCCACATTGGCATTGCCTCCCTCACAGGGGGTGATGCCATGCCTGGAAGCAAGGAGGGGTCCCCTTATCAGGTAACACCAGCATCCAACACTTTTCCTGGCTCCAGACCCGAAGGGGGAGCTGTAACCCAGTTTCAGGGGAGCTTCCCCTTTAAATTAGGGCCAGGAGGCGGGGGTAAGGGGAGTCAGTTGGAGAGAGAGGAGAATCAGTTGGAAATGGAGGAGAGTCAGTTGGGGATGGAGGAGAGTGAGTGGAAGATGAGGGAGAACCTGGGGAGGGGAGCTGTGATCAAGCTTGCCCCAGAGAAAAGCGCCAGAAAACGGACACTGGAGTCCATGGTTGCTTGGGTACTGATGTCCCAGCAGCTAAATCCAGAGGGCAGGAGACTGCAGGTCTCATGACACCACCAAACACCTGGCGGCTCAGCAGCATACTGAGCCCGGAGCCGCCATGAAGGAGCGACACCTGTAAAAGGCTTGAGCTGCCTGCCATACGGGCTAGGATTAAACGATCACTCAGGAAAGAGGGCCGCAGCATAACTTTAGGCAGCAGTGAGGACAGTGCAGAAGGAAGGCCTACAACCCCACCTGGCGAAGTGGATCCCAAATTGCTAGGCTGCCCGGTTCTCCATTTCTTCTGTTACCAGTGCACCAGTCTGCACCATCAAACATCAAGTAAAGGTAGAGGAAACCACCATTCGTGTGTCATATGGTCATTATCTGCACACTCAGTCCTGCACCCCAACATCCACAATCCCCTACATAAACCGTACCGGTAGCCCTGGGGCCCCGCTCTACCCGTGGGGAGCAAATCCATTCCAGCTCCGTCACCAACGGCCCCAGTGGTCTCTTTCAGCAGCGGCGGCCACCTATAGCTGCATACCACTGGTGGCGTCACAAAACTTTTCCCCTAAATAAACTGTCCTTTTTATTGACCGCACAGGGCCCTGGACCAGGTCACGCCCCTGTGACTATCCCAAGGAACCGACTGGCCTGGTGGTGAGTACCCCATGGTTCTAAGGGGTGCGTCACTTCCATGTCCGAAATGAAACACATCACTCGCAAGCTGGAAGCACTGCAGCATTGCCTTGGCCAAGCGCAACAGGCTGTGCTGAAGCTAAAAAACTTAGGTGACAAACCGCACAATGCTGAAGATTTGTTGACAGCTCGAAAAGAGCAGGTAGATTTGTGGCTGAACCTACAGCCAGGCATGGTCATTTATGACAATGGCCAGAACCTGGTGGTGGCTCTGAAGTGATGCGAGTACACACACGTACCAGATTTGCAGGATCTGCTTGTCAAAGTATGCCACGTGTGTGCCTCCAGCTTCCGCCGCCCTTGCCATGCTTCAACAGCATATTCAGCTTCCAGCTCACTGACTGGTGTGCGATGTTCCCACATTTTGGAACTCAAGGTTTCATATGTTGGGAAGGATTTGTGAGCAGCACAGGGCAGTTGTTGAGCACCAGCTTCAAAACATCCATCGGAATTCAGGTCAGCCTCCGCACATAAGACCTCAGGAGTGGGCATGGATGTCAGACATCTGTGTCGTCCTCCAAAAGTTTGAGGACTCCACCAAGATGGTGAGCGGTGATGACACCATAATTAGCATCACCATCCTGCTTCTCTGTCTTTTGAAATGATCGCTGCTCACAATTAAGAGGAGGCAGAGCATGATGAGATGGAGCAAGGAGCCAAACAGGGTGATTCCACACAGCCCAGCCTCATCTCATCCCAACGTGGATTGGGTGACAATGAGGAAGAGGAGGAGGAAGAACAGGAGCTAGTTTCATGTGATATAGATGGTACTACCTGCACAACTGTCATACCATTTGTTCAGCGTGGATGGCCTGAAGACAGAGAGGAGGAGGAGAGCATGGTCGGTCATCCTCTTGGTGAGGACACGGAAGTCTTGCCTGTTAAGAGTCTGACACGCATGGCTGAGATTATGTAACGCTGCCTTTCCCATGACTCTCGAGTTCTCAAAATTTTGGGTGACAGTCATTACTGGTTGGAGACACTTCTAGACCCACGCTAGTCCTCTGAGGCAGTCCTCTGAGGCGGGATGTAGTGGCAGCAGAAGATGATACTACTCCCCACAGGCGGAGCAGGTCCTCAGGGCAGAGAAGACGGATCATGGGGAGTTATAGTGGGTGGTGCGGTGTGGTGTCGCGCTGAAATAAGGGACCGGAGGCAATGGATGCAGTCTTCCAAGCTTTACTCACGTTGTTAGGTGTCAGCTGCAAGGCTTCTCCTTGCTCCTCACGGCACGCTGCAGCCACCAGGAAGGGGTTCAGCACACTCCGGGTAGTTCAGATGCATCAATCAGGACCCCCTGCTCTAGAGTGCTCCTAGACTTTCCCACTAGGTCCTCTCCTGTCCGTATGTGGTGCGTGTTACAAGGCTGGGTCTCCCTCTGGCTATACACAGAACAAGGGTACGGGTGGCGACTCCGCTCCATCCGTTACCCGGTGGGATCCTCTAAGCCTCCGGGCTTTTCTGACTAGGACATGAAGTAGCAAAGCCAGATATCGGGGGCCAGTACCCCTTTTGCAGCAGGAATCCCTCTGACTAGGCCAGAATAGTGAGGACAGGTGGCATATGCTGCTCCGTCTGCATCCCCCTGGGATCCTTTTGCCTGTGGAGCTTGTCTCCTCTGCTCCCCTCCAGGCCTTCTTAGGTAGGGACCTTGACCGGGTAGAGACAACCGTTAACTCTTGCCCGCTCCTCGCCTCAAGGCCATAGGACGAGGACCGTGTATCCTCTATCAGCTGCAGGTTCACACAGAAAGCCACGTTCAGTGATGAAGATCACAATCAAAGACCATAAGCCCAAGATGGCCGTTTATTAAATATCAATTTTGTGGTGTAACCTAAAGTGCGTCCTCCACCCTCACTTTGGTTCCCCCCATCTCCTCTTATCCCGGCTGGGGAAGCACCCTGTGCATATAAGCCCACCTCAGGTGGGAGAGGTGTAGTGTTGGATGGATGGCTGAGTCCTGAGAGGTGCTCCTTCCTTACCTCGGAGAGGGGATATCACACCTCGGTCTGAGGTGCAGTACCCCTGTTGCAACTGAACCCTCAGGGGCAGCACAGGTGGAGTCCTCAAAGTTTTGGAGGATGGTACATATGTCTGACATCCATGTCCACTCCTTAGGTCTTATGTATGGAGTCTGAACTGAATACCGATGGCCTTGTTGGATGCTAGTACTCAACAACTGCCCTCTTCTACTCACAAATCCTTCCCAACATCTGCAGTGTAGAGTTCAAACATGTAGGGACATCAAACACCAGTCTGTGAGCCGGAAGCTGGAAATGCTGGTGAAACACAGCAAGGGCGGCGGAACATGGAGGTGACTTTCTAAAATGGGCACATAGGCGGCATACTTTAACAAGCAGATTCGGCAGCTCCGGGTAGGATTTGAGAAACCGCTGAACCACGAGTTTAAGCACAGGCATGGTACATGTGTGAGCTTGCCTTGCCTCAGAGCCGCCACCAGGTTCTGGCCATTGTCACACACGACCATGCCTGGCTGTAGGTTCAGCGGTGTGAGCCACAGATCTGCCTGCTCTTTCAGAGCTGTCCACAACTCTTCAGCATTGTGCGATTTGTCACCTAAGCATATTAGCTTCAGCACAGCCTGTTGTCGCTTGGCCGAGGCAGTGCTGCAGTGCTTCCAGCTTGTGACTGATGTGGTGATTTCGGACATGGAGGCTGAAGAGGAGGAGGAGGATGAGGTGCAGGAGCTGTAGACTGTGGGGGCAACCCTGATTGACCTAGGGCCCGCAATCCTTGGTGTCGGAAGGACGTGTTCCGTCCCAAGGTATGACTGGGTCCCAGCTTCCACTATGTTAACTCATTGTGCCGTCAGCGAGATGTACTGTCCCTGCCCATAAGCACTTGTCCACGTGTCCGTGGTTAGGTGTACGTTCCCGGTAACTGCGTTGTTGAGGGCAGGCTAATGCTTTGGGACACGTGCTTGTGTAATGCGGGGACGGCACACGAGGAGAAATAGTGGCGGCTGGGGAATAAGTACCGAGGGACAGCCGCCGCCATCAGGTTGTGGAATGCTTCCATCTCCACGAGCCTAAAAGGCAACATTTCGAGCGCAAGCAGTTGCGAAATGTGGGAGTTTAGTAGTGTGGTCTGTGGGGCGTTGACTGTGTATTTGCCCTTGCGTTCCAAGGACTGGGGTATGGACAATTGAATGCTGCGCTGGGACAAGGACGTGAACGTGCTTCCTGATGCTTCTACTTGAGAGTTTGAAATGACACATGCAGGGCAGGAGGCATCTTCGAATGCACCATGGATAGGGGATTGGCTTGCATGCATAACACCGGAAATAGCAGTGGTGCCACCCGCAGACACTGTTCTTGGACCCTGTGGTTTGGCCCACAAAGTCGGGCGCTTTGCTGCCATGTGCCTGATCATGCTGGTGGTGGTCAGGCTGGTAGTTTTGCCACTCCTGCTGATGCTGGCCTCACAGGTGGTGCAAATGACCTTTTTGGGGTTATCAGCAGAGTCTTTAAAAAATAACCAGACTCGGGAAGACCTAACAATTGTACTGGCAGCTTCCTTCATGTTGGTGTTATGGGGAAGGTTTGCCTGTCTTCTGTCTGCAGCCACCACACTGCTTCTTCCTGCCTTTTGGGGTGCTCTGCTTCCCTCCCCCTGTGTGCTGCTGTCCTCGCTCTGCATGTCCTTCTGCCAGGTTGGGTCAGTTACTATATCATCCACCACCTCGTCTTCCACTTCCGCACTCTGGTCCTCCTCCTGACTTTCTGGCAATTGTGTCTCATCATAGTCCACCACTTGTGACACTTTCCCACCGTCGCCTTTGTGTGACCGTGGCTGCTCAAATATTTGGGCAGTGCTACATGCGACCTCCTCTTGCCCCACTTCAAGTGGACCCGGCGAGAGGCCCGAATCTATAAATGGAAATGTGAACAGCTCTTCGGAGTGTCCAAGTGTGGGATCAGTTGTCTCTGGGCACTCGGCATGATGGGAGGAAGAAGGTTCAGGGTGAGGAATATGCGGTCCAGACTCACGGCAACTGAGATTGACCATGTGGAAGACAGGGTGGTGGTGGTGGTGGCTAAGTGACTGGAAGCATTATTTGCTATCCAACCAATAATCTTTTCACACTGCTCTCTGTTCAATAGTGATGTTCTGCGGTCCCCTATTAAATGGGACAGGAAGGTCAAGCGAGAAGATGTGGGTGTTTGCTGTGGCACAATTTCAGCTTGTCCACGGCCTCGGCCTCTGTATGCACCATCACGTCCAGTCCCCGTCCCTTGCCACATGCCTCGCCCATTTTAAATGGAGGACAATATCTTTCACGCTCACTACAAATGGCTGAATTTGGAGCGAACTTATATGTGATCCGTGTGACGGACAAACCACAGTTTTAAATACCTGGCCCATTGGTAACTATTGTGAACAGCAAACTGGTGTCAATAGCTTCCCTGACACACTGAAACTAATTTTTAATGGAGGTCAGAAATGGCAGTATTTTTTGAAACGTATATGTAATCCGTGTGATGAAGAAAACACAATATTAAATACCTGGCCTCTAGGTAACTATTTTGAACAGCAAACTGGTGTCAGTAGCTTCACTGACACACTGAAACAAATTTTTAATGGAGGTCAGAGATTGCAGTATTTTCTGAAAACATATATGTGATCCGTGTGACGGAGAAAACACAGTTTTACATACCTGGCCTGTAGGTAACTATTTTGAACAGCAAACTGGTGTCAATAGTTTCACTGACACACTGACACACCGAAACAAAGTTTAATGGAGGCCAGAAATGGCAATATTTTCAGCGCAATTATATGTGATCTATGTGACGGACAAACCACAGTTTTAAATAGCTGTATTTTAAGTGCTGTAATATGGAAAGGACCTGGCTGTATTCTGCAGTCCCAACAAGCGAATAGCACAGATAAACAGTGTTCTCTGCTTTGCTTTTTAAGCAAATAATGAGGATTAAGATCCAAAAAAAATTACTCCTGGCCCCTGAGAACTGGGCCTCAGAAATGTCTAGAAATGTCTAACAGCAGCAGCAGACAGAACTGGAATGGTGCCTCTTGTGCTATATGCACTGCAGTATGCTACATACCCTGCCTGCCTGCCTGATATATCTGCAGATGGATTAGTCCTCAGAAGGACTGGTTGTTAAGATGGATATGTGTAATATACTTATCTTCTACCTACACTACCTAATAAACAAGCAAATCTCCCTAGCTCAGCAGCACCTCTACCTACACTGTCTGATTCCGGAGTGACTGTGACGAGCACGGCAGCGCTAGGTCTGATATAGACCTGATGACGCTGTGTGGCCAACCAATCAATTACAGTGAGTGGCATGCAATCCCTGCATGTTCATTGGCTCTGTAAAGAGCGCCAAACATGCAGAGAGGGGACCCAAGCTCCAGCCGAAATACTCGGCGAGCAGTGAGCTGCTCGGGTGAGCACCGAGCAGTAGCGAGCATGTTCGCTCATCACTAGCAATAACTGTATAGCAGAACCGCTCCTTTATAATGGGAACATTTTGTTACGGAGGCTCTCCTCTGTGTGTCTTTAAATTGGTATTGGGGTTTTTCCTACATTTAGGCAAACGTTGCAGTCACTGCATATGCAATAACTGTATATGTAAAAGACATTTTTTCTCAGTCTCTTTAGCAAAATTCTGTAACCTTGAGTGCAGACTCGAGCACAGATCAGATATAATGTTCTTAAAAAATTGGGACTTGGAGGAAACTGGTACAGATGTTCTTGCCTGCTGGCCACCCTCCTCTGCTAGCTGACTGGCTGAAGTTTTATCTACTGCAGCGTTACCCAAGCCAACACTACTCAACTTTAAGTGATTGGATTGTACACACTCATTAAGGATGACAGAGATGTCAGAATTTGATTTGTCCGATGTCGTTTCATACCATAATTGACTAAAGTAAAAGGGAGAAAATCTTTGAGTTCTAACTTTTCTAATAGTTGTTGAATAGGTAACCGGTTCATCCCATAATTCATCATCATAGTAGGGTGAAGTATGTGCTTGAGTGTCTGCTATCAGGTCTCCAAAAGTCTGTCCTGTGGTATGGGCAATGCACAGTGATAAGCAGAGGATTTCTACACTTCATTGTATAATGTGAACAGCTAGGAATCCTCCTAGAGTCAAACATAGTCTGAAAACGAGGTCCATATATGTACTTTTCTTTCGAAGACTTTCGTAAAATATCCTTTAAATTACAAGTAAACCTTACATTTTCCATGTCAAGAGTGTTTGGAGTAAAATCATCTGACACTATTCTGTTACCAGAGAAGACTTGGTCCAAGTCAGACCTAGAAATCTCTTTGCGGATTGTTCTTGTAGCACATTCAGGGTCTTAAATATTTCTAGTTACAGTAACATTGCCATGATTTGTCTTGCTGTTGTATTCACAATCCTTTATATGAACCTGATGAGAATATGTTATGGCATCTAGATCACTATTTGAACCAGAGTACTTTCTATAGGATCTTTTTGTCCTATTCGCGGGAGTCAGTCCCTGAAGATGTTTCACTTCCTCTGGTAATAATCCAGTGAGGCTCCGGTATATCTTCCTGGAAATCTTTTTGATGTGAGAGAGGTTCTGTATATGAACGCATATATTGAATATCATCATCAGTCCAGCAATCATACGGCTCTTTACTTATACTTCCTGTATTTACTATAAAGCAAATATCAGGAAGTTTTGGAGATGCATTCTGCTCAATGCTGTCACATACATCTTCAAAAGACGGCAATATTGAGAGGTTATCTTAAGGAGGCATCACTTCTTCAAGGATCTCTGGTTCAACAATGTTTTCATTTATCAATTCTTCTGATGATGAACTATCTATTACAGGTTCTTCTGATATCACATCGCAATTCCCCATTATAGTTTCTTCTGCTACTAGAGCACAAGTCTCCATTGTAAATTCTTCAGGCACAACATTGCAATTGTCCATTGTAGATTCTTCAGCCTCAACATTGTAGTTCTCCACTGCAGGTTTCTCTGCTTCAACAATGCAATTCCCACCTGCAGGTTCTTTTGCTTCAACAATGCAATTCTACACTGCAGGTTCTTCTGCTTCAACAATGCAATTCTCCACTGCAGGCAGGTTCTTCAGCAATTAGCTGCAATACTGGTTTTCCATACAGGTGCTGGCTGGATGGCAACTGGACTGATACTCTGATATGGGAAAAAGGTTTGGCCTTGCTGCGATAGGCTCTAATAAGATTTTTTGGCAAGATACTTAATGCTAGCAGCCCTTGTACCCTACACCTCACCTCTAAAACAGGCTTGACACTCTCTAACCTCCTACTACCAACTCCCCCTGGTCACCATAGTGACTAGACTATAGAGGATGTTGATCAGACATCCTGGAATACAGTCCGTTGTTGACCCTTATACCACCAGCTGCTGGTATCCAGTGGTATTACAGAGCAATAATTTACATTTAATTTAACAGAATGCCACCAGGTAGCATAAATGATTCCACCGACTCCTATGAATGCAGAAATTTTTGTAATGGCCCCTTTTGGGTCATTACATACAGCAGAACCGCTCCTTTCTAATTGGAACATGTTACGGAGGCCCCCCTCTATGTGTCTTGAAATTGTTATTGGGGTTTTTCCTACATTTAGGTAGCCGTTGCAGTCACTGTATACCCAATAACTGTATAGCAGAACGGCTCCTTTCTAATGGGAACATATTGTTACTGAAGCCCTCCTCTGTATCTTCAAATTGGTATTGGGGTATTTCACAAATTTTGGCTGCCTTTGTAGTCACTGCATGGGCATTACCACTATCGGAAACCCACTCCTTTATAATGGGAACATTTTTTTTTTACTGAGGTCCTCCTCTGTCTCTTCAAATGGGTATTGGGGTGTGTCCAAATTTTGCAGTCACTGCTTACGCAATAACAGTATAGGAGACCGACTCTTTAATAATGGGAACACCAAAGCATAGCCGGCTGATGGCCCTCTAACAATTGTGAGGGCCAACTGCTGGCCCATTAACAATAGTAAGAGTCGCTTGATGGCCCTATAAAAATAGGCTTTGTGACTTTCAGAGTCCCTCCTTCATAAAAGAAACTTGATGTGTCTGATCATGTCTCACACACCACATGTGAAGATAAGGTAGTAAAATGTTAAAATGACATTTACTGGTAAATTTATTTTTCACCATTGCGTTTTTACACACTTGAATTGCTTTCATCAAAAACGCTACTTGTGAACATAGCCCAAGGTGTGGAGGATCATTTTTGTTTTTGGTTATTTTATTTTGCCTTATATACAAGTCATTACCCTGGAAAGGATGTTCCTTAACATTCTTCCCAGCAAAATCTATTTTGGTTTTGTTTTTGCATGTTTTGTTGTGAGCCTATTAAAGTGGAGTAATACTCTGACTTCTAGGTCATGTTTAGAACAATGTTGTCAGAGATGCTTTCAGGGGTCTTCCCCATGCTGTTCCCATGTCATTTCAGCACTGTTCCCATTGATTTCGGCAATTTTTAGACCCCCTGCAGAGCCGTCGGGGCTGCTGTAAAAATGCTTGAGTTTCCCATAGACTTACATTGGGCTTGTTGCTCGGGTCGAGCACTCTAGCATTCCAATTTGCTCGACTCGAACTAGTATCCAAGCATTTTAATGCTCGCTCATCACTAATAATGATCATCGTTACGTCTGGAGTAAAAAGGGAGAAGCTTGGAAGCCTAAAAATGCCATCCCATCTGTGAAACATGGTAGTGGCAGCATCATGTTGTGGGGTTGTTTTGCAGCAGGAGGGACTGGGGCACTTCACAAAATAGGTGGCATGAAAAAAGAAGATTATGTAGCAATACTGAAGCAACATCTCACCAGGAGATCAGCCAGGAAATTAAAGCTTGGGCGGAAATGGGTCTTCCAAATGGACAATGACATGAAGCATACTGCCAAAATGGTAACAAAGTGGCTTAAGGATAACAAAGTCAATGTTTTGGAGTGGCCATCACATAACCCTGATCTCAATCCTATTGAAAATTTATGGGCAAAGCAGAAAAGGGAGGTGTGAGCAAGTCGACGTACAAACCTAGATCAGTTACACCAGTTTTGTCATGAGTAGTGTTGAGCGAGCACTAAAATGCTCGGGTGCTCGAAGCTCGGGCCGAGCTCACTGTGATACTCGGGTGCTCGACCCGAGCAACGAGCCCAATGTTAGTCTATGGGAGACCCGAACATTTTTGCGGCGGCTCCCCCGGCAGTCTGTAGAAAGCCTAAAAAGTGCCCAAAACGATAGTGACAGTGCTCAAATGACATGGGGACAGCATGGGGATTGCCCCAGGAAGCATTTCTGACCCCCAGGTCACTGCTGTCAACAATGTGGTCAGAGGTATTAAGCCACTTTTACAGGCTCACAATAAAACGTTCAAAAACGAAAGTGAAAGTGCTTTCCTGTGAAATATGTTAACCCCTTAACGACCATGGGTCTTTCTGTTTTTGTGTTTTCCTTTTTGCTCCCCTTCTTCCCAGAGCCAGAACTTTTTTAATTTTCGTTCAATATGGCCATGTGAGGGCTTATTTTTTGCGGGACGAGTTGTACTTTTAAACACCATCACTGATTTTACCATATCGTGTGCTGGAAAATGGGAAAAAAATTCCAAGTGCAGTGAAACTGCAAAAAAAATGCAATTCCACAGTTGTTTTTTGGGTCCTTTCTTTACCACGTTCACAGATTGCTAAAACTGACATGCCATCATTATTTTCCAGGTCGTTACGAGTTCATAGACACCAAACATATATAGGTTCTTTTTTATTTAAGTGGTGAAAAAAAAATCCAAAGCTTGCTAAAAAAACAAAAAAAAATGACGCCATTTTCCGAGACCCTTAGCTTCTCCATTTTTCGGGATCTGGGGCCAGGTGAGGGCTTCTTTTTTGCGTGCCGGGCTGACGTTTTTATTGATACCATTTTGGGGTAGATCCGATGTTTTGATCGCCCGTTATTGCATTTTATTGCAAAGTTGTAGCGACCAAAAAAACTTAATTCTGGTGTTTAAAATTTTTTTCTCGTTACGCCGTTTACTGATTGTATTAATTCTTCTTTTATATTGATAGATCGGGCGATTCTGAACGTGGCGATACCAAATATGTGTATGTGGCTTTTTTTTATATATATATATTTTATTTTGAATGGGGCGAAAGGGGGGTGACTTAAACTTTTATATATTTTTTATTTTTTTAATATTTTTAAAAACTTTTTTTTACACTTTCTGCTTGCTTCTATAGTCTCCAGAGGAGACTAGAAGCAGCAGTTGTCTGATTGCTTCTACTGCATACAAGCGATGAGCAGATCGCTTGTATGCAGGAGAAATGCTCACTTGCTATGAGCGCTGACCACTAGGTGGCGCTCATAGCAATTGAGACATGACAACCACAGGCGTCTGCTGCAGACCCTGAGTTGTCATGCCCACCCATTGGTGGCCCGCGATCACGTGATGGGGTCACTGATGGGCGGGGCTTAGGACTCCTGGAAGCGCGAGTTAAATGCCACTGTCAGAGATTTAACATGTTAACAGCCGCGGGTGGATTGCGATTCCAATAATCAGCTGACATGTGCTCGCTTCAGTGTGGGCTCACCGCCGGAGCCCCCGCTGAACCGGCCTTCCCGACCTGGTGCGTACTATTACTGACCAGGTCGGAAAGGGGTTAAGGAACATCCTTTCCAGGGTAAAGACTTGTGTATAAGGTAAAATAAATAACCAAAAACAAAAATACTCCTCCACACCTTGGGCTATGTTCACAAGTAGCATTTTTTATGTGTTTTTGCACGTTTGTATTGCTTTCAACCATGACAAATGCATTCACCGGGAAATGTCATTTTAACATTTTACAACCTTATCTGGCCATGTGCTGTGTGACACATGCATACAGTGCTAAAAAGACATGGGAACAGCATGGGGAAGACCCCTGGAAGCATCTCTGACACCCAGGTCACTGCCTAAAAGTGTGCCCATCAGAAGTGATCCTTGCCGCATCAGAAGATGCAGACTTGCAACTATCCCCGTGCAAGTCCTTGTCCCAGGGCAGTGTTCAATTGTACCTCCCCCATAACTTGCAATACAAGCGCAAGTATGCAGCCTGCCACCCACCCACCCCCAGGCTGCAATACCATACTGCTAGCTTGCTTGCACTTGAAATTGGGCCTTTTAGGCATGTGGAGGTGGAATCTGGCCACCACGTCATGGCTGCGTCGGTAGCCTGGTATTCATACTCAGTCCCCAGCCGCCCGGCGGCCGGGTGTCCACGCTTGGTCCCCAGCCGCCAGGGGGCGGCCGGGTGTCCATACTCAGTCCCCTGCCGCCCCGCGGCCGGGTGCCCACACACAGTCCCCAGCCGCCCCGCGGCCGGGTGCCAACACACAGTCCCCAGCCGCGTGGGGATGGCCGGGTGTCCATAAACGGTCCCCAGCCGCCCCTATTTGTCCCAGTGCGCCTTATACACAAGCGCGCATACCAAAACATTACCTGTGCCCTCTCCAGTGCATTTAGTGGGAAGGACAGCCTAACCACAAACACGTGGACAAGTGAAGGTGGCCAGGAATGGTCCATCTCACTGACGCCTTCACACTGGGTTAATATTGTGGAAGCCGGGACACAGTTGGACACTGGGATGCAACACGTCCTCCAGACATAGAGGATTGCGGGTCCTGGGTCAATCAGGCTTCAACACAAAGTTCAGAAGGTAGACAGCAGCAGTGGTCGGCCTCCTACACAACGAGTAAATTATTCATGATCATGAGGCCATCCACCTCCTTAGCTTTCTGTTCCTTGGAATGCAAGCGCATGTATGTAGTAGCAGCTAGGCCTGAGGTGGTCAGCGTTTTGGCGCATATTCTACCTCCTTCGAGGATTGCTGGATGTTTTCCTGCTACTATCCCAGTTCTATGACTCCCGTTAAAACAAAGCTTCAGGTGATGAATGATGGATGAGGTGGTGGCAAAGGAGAAAGAGCAGGAGGAACAGGGACCATTCACATCAATATCAGGCCAGCCAACCACACATGTCTTGTAGGATATGTTTCTGTACCAAAAGGAGCGGCTCAGCTACACAGTTATAAGGCATACAGTGAATGCAATGCCTACCAAAAATTTCGAGGCACTCTAATGCCCCTTTGAAGTGACATGGAGGTCAGAGGGCCTTAACTAAATCGTTTTTTCCATTTATAGCAACTGGGTCTCCTGTACACTGTTGGCCTAAGCAGGGAATGGAAGGCTTTCCAAAAATTATTAGGCACTGCAATGCCCCTTGAAACAGACGTGGATTACAGCGTATTAAAAACCTTCTACCCATTATTGGGGAGTGGGTCTCCCTTAGTGTTCGCCTATGCATTGAAAAGCAAAAGGTGACAAAAATTAGGAGGAAATGCAATGCCCGTTGCAAGAGTCGTGGAGGTTAGAGGTAATTAAAAACAACATGTCAATGCCCCTTGGAAGAGCTGTGGAGTTCAGAGTGGTTTAACAAGACGGTTTTAATGCCCCTTGTAGCGCCGGCGTCCCTGCCCTCTGCTAGGCAGGGACGCTGTTCCCCTCACCTCCCTGCTCCGTGCCCGGCATCCTCCTCCCGCTCTGCTGGCAGCGCGCGCTCTTTCCCGTCCACTGTGCTTAGGGCGCGCGCGTGCGCTCTCCCTCCCTCTTAAAGGGGCCGCGCGCGCCGTCCTAAGGAGTCCCCGGCCAATGGCCGGAGGACTTCACCATATATAAGGCACCTCCTCCAAAATGGAGGTGCCCGAGCAATGTTGTTGCACTGTTCACTACTCTGCTTCAGCCCTCAGGTCCCGTTGCCAGTTACCTGCCAGATACCTGCCAGATACTTGCCAGATTCCTGCCTGATTCCTGCCAGCCTGATATTCAACTACCTGCCTGCTAGCCTGAGGTCCGACGGTCTGCCTTACTACTCCTGTCAGTCTGTCTAAGGACCAGCTTGCCCGCTCACCTGGGAGCGCACATCAACTACCTGCCTGCTTGCCTGAGGTCCGACGGTCTGCCTTCCAACTCTTGTCAGTCTGTCTATGGACCAGCTTGCCCGCTCACCTGGGAGCGCACATCTGCTACCTGCCTGCTAGCCTACCTGGAGGCTCTGCCGTCACGTGCTGTGACCACCTGCCTGTCCAGTGACTCCTGCCTGCTCACCTGGGAGCGCTCATCTGTTGCCAGTCTGCTAGCCTACCTGGAGGCTCTGCCGTCACGTGCTGTGACCACCCGCCTGTCCAGAGACTTCTGCCCGCTCACCTGGGAGCGCTCATCTGCCGCCTGTCTGTTGGTCTTCCTGGGAGCTCCGCCGTCACATGCTGTGACCACCCGTTTATCCAGAGACTCTCGCCTGCTCACCTGGGAGCTCACGTCTACCATCAGCCGCCACAGGTCGTACCAACCCTTTACCCAGAGACTGCCCCGGTCACTTGCCGTGACCTCCTGCCCGTTCTTCTAGAGACTGTCCCGGTCACCTGCTGTGACTGCCTGCCTGGTCGCCACCCGCTCCCTTACAAGGACCGCCCCCTTGTATAGTAGCTCAGAGGTTCCGCCTCCCAGACCCGTTACAGTTTGCTCGGGCCATGGAACCCGGTGGCACCCAAGCTCCCTCGCTCTCGGACCTGTGTCATGAACTGTCCCGTCAAAGGTCCCAACAGGAGTCCATCCTGGGTCACCTGCGGAATGTCAATACTCGCCTGGACACTCTGACTGCTCCACCAGCAACCTCCGCCAGTGCCATGTCTCGCAATCCGGCAACTCCGCTGCCCACTAATACCATGGTATCCTACCCTGGACCCCGGCTTTCTGCACCTCCTCGCTTCGGAGGCGACTCCGCCCAGGCTCGGGGCTTCATAAATCAGTGCACCCTGCACTTTGAACTATTGTCCCACCAGTTTAACTCCGACCGGGCCAAAATTGCATTCATCATGTCCCATCTCACCGGGGAGGCCCTGGCCTGGCTAAATCCTCTATGGGAGAGAGGAGACCCCCTGGTGTCCAACCTGCCTGCTTTTCTCACGGCTTTCCGGAAAGTCTTCGACGAACCCGGACGGAAGACCTCATCCGCATCATCACTGCTACGCCTCCGTCAGGGAAGTCTCACCGTGGGCCAATATGCCATACGGTTCCGTACCCTTGCCTCGGAGCTGGCCTGGGATAACGACGCTCTGGTATTCGTCTTCTGGGAGGGTCTGTCCGGCCGTATTAAAGACGAACTTGCCGGTCGGGACATTCCTACCACTCTCGATGACCTAATAACTCTTGCCACCCGGATTGACCTACGGTTCCAGGAGCGTGCCAAAGAGGTCACCCGTGAGAGGAGGTTACAATGTCTAGCTCCTACTTTTCAGAAACCCGTCACTCCCTCCGTCTCTACCCAGGTACACTCTCCTGAGTCTATGCAGGTTGACCAGACCAAGATGGTCAAAACCCGTCAGGACTTACGCCGTGCCGAAGGGAGCTGCTTCTACTGTGGCAGTAAGGAGCACCGGATCCGTGCCCGCCCGGAGAGGTCGGGAAACGCCTGTGTCTAGGTTCGCTCAGAGAGGTCAACCTAGACAAGAATAAATCCTCTCCATCTCTGCTGCTGTCAGTCTCAATCATCTGCGGGGAGAACCGTTATTTCGAACTAGCCCAACTTGACTCTGGAGCAGCCGGGAATCTTATTTCACAGTCCCTGGTAGAGAAATACCGCATCCCCACCAAACCTCTGGCTGTACCCTTGTCTGTTGCTGCCGTGGATGGGGGCCTCTTACCACGCCCCATCCAACTCATCACCGAATCCATTACTCTGCAGGTGGGAATGCTGCATTCTGAAAGTATCTCCTTTCATGTTCTGCCTGGACTCTCTCACGCCCTCTTGCTAGGCCTACCTTGGCTCCAGAGACATGCACCCATGCTTGACTGGCAGACCGGAGAAGTCCTTCGCTGGGGACAGGACTGCCATAAGACCTGTCTGGTTCCCGTCCATCCCGTCCGTCCTTCTCCTACCCCAGCTAATCTACCTGGACTTCCGATTCCTTATTGGTCTTATGCTGATGTCTTTAATAAAAAGGAAGCAGAGACACTACCTCCTCATAGACCATACGACTGCCCTATCGACCTGTTACCTGGTACTACTCCTCCCCGTGGGCGTATTTATCCTTTATCCGCTGCTGAGACCCGGTCGATGTCCGAATATATTGAGGAGAATCTGGCCAGGGGATTCATCCGGAAATCTACCTCCCCGGCGGGAGCAGGCTTCTTTTTCGTCAAAAAGAAGGACGGCTCTCTCCGTCCCTGTATAGACTATAGAGGCCTTAACCAGATCACGGTGAAGAATAAGTACCCCCTTCCGCTCATTCCGGAGTTATTTGATCGTCTGAGGGGGGCTAGAATCTTCACCAAACTGGACCTCCGTGGGGCGTACAACCTGGTTCGTATCCGTCAGGGGGATGAATGGAAGACGGCATTCAACACCCGGGACGGCCACTATGAATATCTGGTAATGCCCTTTGGTCTCTGTAACGCTCCTGCCGTCTTTCAAGAGTTGGTCAATGACATCTTCCGGGACCTTCTCTACTCCTGCGTAGTGGTGTACCTGGACGACATCTTGGTCTTCTCTCCGGATCTCCAGACTCACCGGAGGGACGTTCATCAGGTCCTGCTCAGGCTCAGGCAGAATCACCTCTTCGCTAAATACGAGAAGTGCCTCTTTGAGCAGACCTCGCTTCCGTTTTTGGGCTACATTATTTCTCAGACCGGCCTACGAATGGATCCAGAGAAACTGTCTGCCATCGAGAAATGGCCTCGACCGGAGGGGTTGAAGGCCATTCAGCGATTCCTGGGCTTCGCCAACTACTACCGCCTCTTCATACCGCACTTCTCTTCCCGGACTGCCCCAATTTCCGCGCTCACCCGTAAGGGTACTAATCCCAAAGAGTGGCCGCCCGAAGCGGAGGAGGCCTTTCTTTCCCTAAAACAGGCCTTCTCTTCCGCCCCGGTGCTGCATCGCCCGGACGGCAACAAGCAGTTCTTCCTGGAAGTTGACGCCTCCTCCTCTGGAGCCGGAGCGGTACTTACCCAAAAATCATCTTCCGGGAGAATGGCTTCTTCTCCAAACTCTTCTCCTCTTCTGAGCGCAACTATTCCATAGGAGACCGAGAGTTATTGGCCATCAAACTGGCATTGGAGGAGTGGCGTTACCTACTCGAGGGGGCTCTTCACCCGGTAATAATTTACACTGACCACAAGAACTTGGCTTACCTCCAGCATGCCCAGAGACTTAACCCGCGCCAAGCCCGGTGGTCCTTGTTTTTTGCTCGCTTTGATTTTGTTCTTCATTTCCGCCCGGCTGACAAAAACGTCAAAGCAGATGCCTTGTCCCGATCCTTTCTGGTGTCCGATCTCGAGGAAGGACCTAAACATATCATCGATCCCGCCAGAGTAATGCAGGTGGCTCCCGTGAGCCTAAATCGTCTCCCTCCCGGTAAGACGTTCGTATCAGTACCTGATCGGGAGAAGATCCTACACTGGGGTCACTCGTCTAAACTAGCTGGTCACGCCGGTCAGAAAAAGACCCTCCAGCTTATTGCCCGGCACTACTGGTGGCCTACCCTGCACAAGGACGTAATAGACTTTGTTTCTGCCTGTGTGTCCTGCGCCCGCAACAAAGTCCCGAGACACCTGCCAGCCGGTCGCCTTCTTCCGCTTCCTGTGCCTGCTGCCCCCTGGCAGCATATTGCTATGGACTTCATAACTGATCTCCCCGTCTCTGCCGGTTGTACGGTCATTTGGGTGGTCGCTGACCGCTTTTCCAAGATGGCTCACTTTATTCCCCTGCCTGGTCTCCCGTCTGCACCCGAGCTGGCTAAAGACTTTATCCGCCACATCTTCCGTCTTCATGGCCTGCCCCTCCACATCGTGTCGGATCGTGGGGTACAGTTCACCTCACGTTTCTGGAGAGCCACTTGTAAACTGCTAGACGTCACCCTGGACTTCTCTTCCGCTTACCATCCACAGTCTAATGGTCAAGTGGAGCAGATCAATCAGAACCTGACCAGTTACCTCCGGCACTTCGTTAATGCTCATCATTCTGACTGGGTGGATCTCCTACCATGGGCCGAGTTCTCCTATAACAATCACGAGAGCGAATCCTCCTCCAAATCCCCGTTTTTTGTAGTCTTCGGTCAGCATCCTCGGATTCCTTTTCCTGTCTCCACCTCTGTGGACAACCCGGCTGCGGAATCTCTCGTTAGCAAATTTTCCTCCATTTGGGAGAGTACCCGATCCGCACTCCTCCAGTCGTCCGAACGGATGAAAAGACACGCTGACAAAAAACGCCTGGATCCTCCACAATTTCGTCCTGGAGATAAAGTCTGGCTCTCGTCTAAATATGTCCGACTCAAGATACCTTCTTACAAGTTAGGGCCTCGGTTCATCGGTCCTCTGGAGGTCATCAGTCAGATCAACCCGGTGGCCTATAAATTAAAACTCCCGGCCAACTTACGGATCCCTAACTCCTTCCATGTATCTCTCCTCAAACCTGTGGTACTTAACTCTTTTTCCAAGTCTACAGGTACGCCTCCTGCTCCGGTTTCTGCTGAGGACGAGTTTGAGGTAGAGAACATTCTTGCCACCAAAAGGGTAAGAGGAAAGACCTTTTTTCTAGTAGATTGGAGGGGGTTTGGTCCTGAGGAGAGAACGTGGGAGCCCCGGGAAAATATCCATGCCCCTCTTATCCTAGCTAAATTTTTGTCTGGCCTAAAAAAGGGGGGGCCTAAAGGGGGGGGTACTGTAGCGCCGGCGTCCCTGCCCTCTGCTAGGCAGGGACGCTGTTCCCCTCACCTCCCTGCTCCGTGCCCGGCATCCTCCTCCCGCTCTGCTGGCAGCGGCCGCTCCTTCCCGTCCACTGTGCTTAGGGCGCGCGCGCGCGCTCTCCCTCCCTCTTAAAGGGGCCGCGCGCGCCGTCCTAAGGAGTCCCCGGCCAATGGCCGGAGGACTTCACCATATATAAGGCACCTCCTCCAAAATGGAGGTGCCCGAGCAATGTTGTTGCACTGTTCACTACTCTGCTTCAGCCCTCAGGTCCCGTTGCCAGTTACCTGCCAGATACCTGCCAGATACTTGCCAGATTCCTGCCTGATTCCTGCCAGCCTGATATTCAACTACCTGCCTGCTAGCCTGAGGTCCGACGGTCTGCCTTACTACTCCTGTCAGTCTGTCTAAGGACCAGCTTGCCCGCTCACCTGGGAGCGTACATCAGCTACCTGCCTGCTTGCCTGAGGTCCGACGGTCTGCCTTCCAACTCTTGTCAGTCTGTCTATGGACCAGCTTGCCCGCTCACCTGGGAGCGCACATCTGCTACCTGCCTGCTAGCCTACCTGGAGGCTCTGCCGTCACGTGCTGTGACTACCTGCCTGTCCAGTGACTCCTGCCTGCTCACCTGGGAACGCTCATCTGTTACCAGTCTGCTAGCCTACCTGGAGGCTCTGCCGTCACGTGCTGTGACCACCCGCCTGTCCAGAGACTTCTGCCCACTCACCTGGGAGCGCTCATCTGCCGCCTGTCTGTTGGTCTTCCTGGGAGCTCCGCCGTCACATGCTGTGACCACCCGTTTATCCAGAGACTCTCGCCTGCTCACCTGGGAGCTCACGTCTACCATCAGCCGCCACAGGTCGTACCAACCCTTTACCCAGAGACTGCCCCGGTCACTTGCCGTGACCTCCTGCCCGTTCTTCTAGAGACTATCCCGGTCACCTGCTGTGACTGCCTGCCTGGTCGCCACCCGCTCCCTTACAAGGACCGCCCCCTTGTATAGTAGCTCAGAGGTTCCGCCTCCCAGACCCGTTACACCCCTTAGAAGAGACGTGGAGTTCAGAGTGGTTTAACAAGACAGTTTTAATGCCCCTTGGAAGAGTGGTGGAGGTTACAGTGGAATAAAAAGACAATATCAATGCCCCTTGGAAGAGTGGTGGAGGTTACAGTTGAATAAAAAGACAATATCAACGCCCTGTGGAAGAGACATGGAGGTCACAGTAGCTTAACAAGACGCTTTTAATGCCCCTTGGAAGAGTGCTGGAGGTCGCAGTGGAATAAAAAGACAATATTAACGACCCTTGGAAGAGACGTGGAGGTCACAGTAGCTTAACAAGACGATTTTAATGTCCCTTACAAGAGCCATGCAGTACAGCATATTAAAAACATTATTCCCATTATTGGGGAGTGGGTTTCCCATAGTCTTTGCCTATGCCTTCCAAGCAAAAGCTGCCAAAAATTAGGAAGGGGGAACTTGCAATGTCCCTTACAAGAGCCATGCAGTACAGCATATTAAAAACATTATTCCCATTATTGGGGAGTGGGTCTCCCATAGTCTTTGCCTATGCCTTCCAAGCAAAAGCTGCCAAAAATTAGGACAGAGGAACTTGCAATGCTGGCAACATGGACCACGGTCACCCTGGTGGTATAGTGGTCGTGGAGGCTGAGGATAAGGAGAAGAGCAAAAAACAGCCGAAATGAGGAAACGTATACCCATGTGTGGGTGTGAAGCGATGCATGGGAATACACCTCCCGAAATAACACAGTGGATTTGACTTTTTGTTACTCTGCTGTCATTTGGTGGTGATGAGAAGTCTGGCCCAATCCAGCCCTTGTTCATTTTGATAAGGGTCAGCTTGTCAGCATTGTCAGTTGACAGGCGAGTGCGCTTATCAGTTATAATTCCCCCAGCGGCACTAAAAACACGCTCCGATAACACGCTAGCGGCAGGGCAGGCCAGGACCTCCAAGGCATACAGAGTGAGTTCATTCCAAGTGTCCAGCTTGGATACCCAATAATTAAAAGGCACAGAGGAATCACGGAGGACGCTGGTACTCCCTCACCATCTTTTGAAACTTTCCACTCCTTGTGAGAGTACCCTGCGCCTCAGGGCCTGTAAGCTGGGCAGGTCTCAGAAAACTGTCCTAGAACATTGACAGTGTTCCCCTGCCTCTGCTGGATTGGAGTTGCGTCTCTCTCGCCTGTATGCCTTAGTTGGGCAGCGAACTGTGACCTCTGCAGCTACCGTGTTCAGATGGGAATTTTTTTAATAGTTCTGCAGCAAGGGCCTTCTGGTACTGCCCCATTTTTGTAGACCTCTCCAACTCAGGAATAAGAGAGTGAAAGTTCTCCTTGTAGAGGGGGTCTAAAAGTGTCATCAACCAGTAATGACTGTCACCCAACATTTTGACAATGCGAGGGTCACGGTTAAGGCAGCGTAACATAAAGGCAGCCATGGGTGCCAGACTGGTAACGGGCAAGACTTCCGTGTCCTCACCAAGATGACGACTGATAGTGTTGAGTGATCACTAAAATGCTCGGGTGCTCGAAGCTCGGGCCGAGCTTACCGTGATACTCGGGTGCTCGACCCGAGCAACGAGCCCAATGTTAGTCTATGAGAGACCCGAGCATTTTTGCGGCAGCACCCCCGGCAGTCTGTAGAAAGCCTAAAAAGTGCCCAAAACGATAGTGACAGTGCTCAAAAGACATGGGGGCAGCATGGGGATCGCCCCTGGAAGCATTTATGACCCCCAGGTCACTGCTGTCAACAACGTGGTCAGAGGTATTAAGCCACTTTTGCGGGCTCACAATAAAATGTTCAAAAACGAAACTGAAACGGTTTTCCTGTGAAATATGTTAAGGAATTTCCTTTCCAGGGTAAAAACTTGTGTATAAGGTAAAATAAATAACCAAAAACAAAAATACTCCTCCACACCTTGGGCTATGTTCACAAGTAGCATTTTTCATGCGTTTTTGCACTTTTGTATTGCTTTCAACCGTGACAAATGCGTTCACCGGGAAATGTCATTTTAACATTTTACAACCTTATCTGGCCATGTGCTGTGTGACACATGCATACAGTGCTGAAAAGACAAGGGTTCAGCATGGGGAAAACCCCTGGAAGCATCTCTGACCCCCAGGTCACTGTCTAAAAGTGTGCCCATCAGAAGTGATCCTTGCCGCATCAGAAGATGCAGACTTGCAACTATCCCCGTGCAAGTCCTTGTCCCAGGGCAGTGTTCAATTGTACCTCCCCTATTCCTTGCAATGCAAGCGAAAATATGCAGCCAACCACCCACCCACCCGCAGGCTGCAATACCATACTGCTAGCTTTCACTTGAAATTGGGCCTTTTAGTTTGGAGGAGGCCGAAGCTGGCCACTACCTCATGGCCCCTTCGGCAGCGAGGTATCCATACTCAGTCCCCAGCCGCCCGGCGGCCGGGTGTCCACGCTCGGTTCCCAGCCGCCAGGTGGCGGCCAGGTGTCCATACTCGGTCCCCAGCCGCCCTGATTTCTCCTGTCACCTTCCCCCACACTTTTCTTAGCCTGGCCTGCTTTAGGGCAGCATTGGACGAGCCCACCAGAGAACCAGACTCCTCAGGTGGGCCCTGGCTTCTCCATCAGGGGAGTTGAGAGTGCCTAGGTGAGGAGCATGATGATGATGATAGAAGTTAGCATCTGCTTTGTTTTCTTGGAATGCAAGCGCATGTATGTAGTAGCGGCTAGGCCTGAGGTGGTCCGCGTTTTGGCGCATATCCTACCTCCTCCGAGGATTGCTGGATGTTTTGCTGCTACTATCCCAGTTCTATGACTCCCGTTAAAACAAAGCTTCAGGTGATAAATGATGGATGAGGTGGTGGCAAAGGAGAAAGAGCAGGAGGAACAGGGACCATTCACATAAATATCAGGCCAGTCAACCAGATATGTCTTGTAGGATATGTTTCTGTAACAAAAGGAGTGGTTCGGCTACACAGTTATAGGGCATACAGTGAGTGCAATGCTTACCAAAAATTTCGAGCCACTCCAATGCCCCTTGGAAATGACATGGAGGTCAGAGGGCGTTAACTAAACCTTTTTTTAGATTTATAGCAACTGGGTCTCCCGTGCACTGTTGGCCTAAGCAGTGAATGGAAGGCTTTCCAAAAATTATGAGGAACTGCAATGCCCCTTACAAGAGCCATGTGTGGCACCCCAGGGGTCTGGTCACCACAGTAATAGAGATATTACGTCGGAGAGCAAGTGGGAGGTTTCCTGGTCAGGATCCCTTAAACATGCAATATCCTCCTGCCCCAGTCCTGGGAGGGGAGAATTCTGCCCTTATAAACTGGATCTGGGGCGGGGTTGAGTGAGTCAGAGAACAGTCAGAGTCAGAGTGAGAGCAAGGGAAAGTAACAGCAAGGAACTCTGTAGGAGCTGGGAGCTAAAGACCAGGGGCTGGAAGCTGAGCAGAGCTCGCCCTGGCAGAAGACAATAGGAACCGGACACAGGAGTCCGAAGCTGTGAGGACTTAGATATCCAGCAGCAGAAACCAGCCGGCAGGGGATTTCAGGTCCTCTGGCCATAGAAGCCCGGAGGCTCAGTCACAAACAAGGGACCAGCACCGCCGTCGTGGAGCGGAGGCTAACAGAAGGCCCCAAGTCACCAGCCATACGGGTGAGCACTACACGGTACACTCAGGGACGTGGGCTACTTCTACCCGCTTACAGCAAGGTAGCCAGGAAGAGTGCAGACAGACGGGGAGGCCTACAACTCCACCTGGCCAGGGGAACTCCTGCTTGCTCACAGACTGACCAGGCCTCTTATGCTAGCCAGTACTCCCGGGAGGGTCTACCTTATAATCATCAGTAAAGACCCTGAACTGCACTGCAAAGACTCTGAGTCGTTCCTGCTGCGCTCATGCACCATCACCCCCATCATCCACACTCACTGCCCTGAGGCTATACTCCTCCCGAGGGGAGTTATCCCATTCTATGCTGCGCACACAACACCAGCCTCAGCGGTCTGCCTCGCAGCGGTGGTACTCCCTGACCGCAATCCACGGGTGGCGTAGTCGGACAATTAACCTCAAAACCTAAGAAAGACTGCCACTGGTTTGACCAGCCTGAGCCACGGGACCGGGTCACCGCCACGGAGACTACAGACCCCAGAGACCCGGCACCGGGTATCCCACACACGTGTAGACACGGCCCAGGGGGCACGTCACATGCAGTACAGCATATTACAAACATAAGTCCCATTATTGGGGAGTGGGTGTCCCATAGTATTTGCTTATGCCTTGCAAGCAAAAGCTGCCAAAAATTAGGACGGAGCAACTTGCAATGCCCCTTACAAGAGCCATGCAGTACAGCATATTACAAACATAAGTCCCATTATTGGGGAGTGGGTCTTCCATAGTATTTGCTTATGCTTTCCCAGCAAAAGCTGCCAAAAATTAGGATGGAGCAACTTGCAATGCCCCTTACAAGAGCCATGCAGTACAGCATATTACAAACATAAGTCCCATTATTGGGGAGTGGGTGTCCCATAGTATTTGCTTATGTTTTCCCAGCAAAAGCTGCCAAAAATTAGGATGGAGCAACTTGCAATGCCCCTTACAAGAGCCATGCAGTACAGCATATTACAAACATAAGTCCCATTATTGGGGAGTGGGTGTCCCATGGTATTTGCTTATGCTTTCCCAGCAAAAGCTGCCAAAAATTAGGACGGAGCAACTTGCAATGCCCCTTACAAGAGCCATGCAGTACAGCATATTACAAACATAAGTCCCATTATTGGGGAGTGGGTCTCCCATAGTATTTGCTTATGCTTTCCCAGCAAAAGCTGCCAAAAATTAGGACGGAGCAACTTGCAATGCCCCTTACAAGAGCCATGCAGTACAGCATATTACAAACATAAGTCCCATTATTGGGGAGTGGGTCTCCCATAGTATTTGCTTATGCTTTCCCAGCAAAAGCTGCCAAAAATTAGGACGGAGCAACTTGCAATACCCCTTACAAGAGCCATGCAGTACAGCATATTACAAACATAAGTCCAATTATTGGGGAGTGGGTGTCCCATAGTATTTGCTTATCCCTTGCAAGCAAAAGCTGCCAAAAATAAGGACGGAGGAACTTTCAATGCTGGCACCCTGGTGGTATAGTGGTGGTGGAGGCTGAGGATAAGGAGAAGAAGATTAAACAGCCGAAACGAGGAAGCGTATACCGATGTGTGGGTGTGAAGCGGTGCATGTGAATACACCTCCCGAAATAACACAGTGGATTTGACTTTATGTTACTCTGCTGTCATTTGGTGGTGATGAGAAGTCTGGCTCAATCCAGCCCTTGTTCATTTTGATAAGGGTCAGCTTGTCAGCATTGTCAGTTGACAGGCGAGTGCGCTTATCAGTTATAATTCCCCCAGCGGCACTAAAAACACGCTCCGATAACACGCTAGCGGCAGGGCAGGCCAGGACCTCCAAGGCGTACAGAGCGAGTTCATTCCAAGTGTCCAGCTTGGATTCCCAATAGTTAAAAGGCACAGAGGAATCACGGAGGATGCTGGTACAATCGGCAAGGTACTCCCTCACCATCTTTTGAAACTTTCCACTCCTTGTGAGAGTACCCCGCGCCTCAGGGCCTGTAAGCTGGGCGGGTGTCAGAAAACTGTCCCAGAACGTTGACAGTGTTCCCCTGCCTCTGCTGGATTGGAGTTGCATCTCTCTCGCCTGTACGCCTTGGTTGGGCAGCGAACTGTGACCTCTGCCGCTAGCGTGTTCAGATGGGAATTTTTTTAAGAGTTCTGCAGCAAGGGCCTTCTGGTATTGCCCCATTTTTGTAGACCTCTCCACCTCAGGAATAAGAGAGTGAAAGTTCTCCTTGTAGCGGGGGTCTACAAGTGTCACCAACCAGTAATGACTGTCACCCAACATTTTGACAACGCGAGGGTCACGGTTAAGGCAGCGTAACATAAAGTCAGCCATGCGTGCCAGACTGGTAACGGGCAAGATTTCCGTGTCCTCACCAAGATGGCGACTGACCATGCTCTCCTCCTCCTCCTCCTCCTCTTCCTCCTCCCCCTTGTCCTCAGGCCACCCACGCTGAACCGACGGTATGACACTTGTACAGGTACTACCGTCTACAACGCATGATAGCAGCTCCTGTTCTTCCTCCTCTCCCTCATTGTCCCCCAATGCACGTTGGGATGAGATGAGGCTGGGCTGTGTGTAATCGCCCGCTACGGCTTCTTGATCCATCTCATCAAACTCTGGCTGCAATGCCTCCTCTTTAATTCTCTGCAGAGAGCGTTGCAAAAGACAGACAAGTGGGATGCTGACACTAATGATGGCGTCATCGCCACTCACCATCTTGGTGGCCTCCTCAAAGTTTGTCAGGATGGTACATATGTCAGACATTCAGGTCAACTCCTGAGTAGAGATGAGCGGTGTTCGACTAGAACTGTTCGCCAATCTCAAATTCGAGCTGTTTTGGGCGGTGTTCGAGTTGTTCGACGAACCCGAACGATTTGCAAAAAATTCGGCTGTTCGAGGTTATGTTCGATAACTCTTCGTGCACCAAAAGCGTGTCCTGCATGTCTGGCGCTATTTAGAGCACCAATCATGCAGGGATTGTCTGCCACTCACTGTAATGCCACAGCCATGGTGGTTGTGGCATTACAGTGATTGCCCAAATCGATGGGAACTGTGATCACAGTGAAACATGAAAAGCCGGCAATTCATCAGCGCATACACCGGTACCCGACAATTTAGAACCGAAAGAATAGAGCTTCACACATAGATTAGATAGATATAAACATGTCAGCCACATATATACGAAGTACAGTGACAGTGTTGCTTACTGTACTTGTCATTTAGCGTAAAGGATTTATCAAAAAAAATAGTGTTTTCATGCACCGTCTCTTTAAAAAAGCCGGCCGGCAATTCAGCAGCGGTACCCGACAATTTATAACAGACAGAATAGAGCTTCACACATAGATTAGATAGATAGAAACATGTCAGCCACATATATACGAAGTACAGTGACAGTGTTGCTTACTGTACTTGTCATTTAGCGTAAAGGATTTATCAAAAAAAATAGTGTTTTCATGCACCGTCTCTTTAAAAAAGCCGGCCGGCAATTCAGCAGCGGTACCCGACAATTTATAACAGACAGAATAGAGCTTCACACATAGATTAGATAGATAGAAACATGTCAGCCACATATATACGAAGTACAGTGACAGTGTTGCTTACTGTACTTGTCATTTAGCGTAAAGGATTTATCAAAAAAAATAATAGTGTTTTCATGCACCGTCTCTTTAAAAAAGCCGGCCGGCAATTCAGCAGCGGTACCCGACAATTTATAACAGACAGAATAGAGCTTCACACATAGATTAGATAGATAGAAACATGTCAGTCACATATATATGAAGTACAGTGATAGTGTTGGTTACTGTACTTGTCATTTAGTATTAAAATAAAGGATTTATTATTAAAAAAATTGGCGTGGGGTTCCCCTTAATTTTAGGCTCTAGCGGAGGTTAAGCAGATGGCTGGGGCAGATGTTTGAAGCCTGGGAAGGGGGTAATACCCACGGAGCTTCCCAGGCTACTAATATCAGCCCCCAGCTGAATACATAGCCTTTACTAGCTATTAAAATGGGGGACCCCCCCAAAAAAATGACGTGGGGTCCCCCCTAATTTAATAGCTAGCAAAGGCTAGGCAGACAGCTGGGGGCTGATATTAATAGCCCAGGAAGGGAGCCATGAATATTGGCCCCCTCCCAGGCTAGAAATACCAGCCGTCAGCCGCCCCAGAAATGGCGCATTCATAGGATGCGCCAATTCTGGCACTTAGCCTCGCTCTTCCACGCTGCCCTGGTGCGGTGGCAGGGGGTAATAGGGTTGGGGTTGATGTCAGCTTATAATGCCAGCTGACATCAAGCCCAGGTTAGTAATGGAGAGGCGTCTATAAGACACCCCCATTACTAACCCCATAGTCAAAGTTAAAAAAAACACAAACACCCAGAATAAAGTCCTTTAATTGAAATAAAGACACAATCCTTTATTGTTCTAAATTAAACCATACTTACCGTCACGCCCATTCCAGCTGAAGCCAACGATCTCCTGCAATAAAAGAAAAATAATAAAGCAACCTCATCCTTACCTTTCCATGGTTCCCACGACAGCTTCAGCTCTGCTACATCGAGATGACAGGCTGGACCGCAGCAGAACGCTGCCATCCAGCCTGTCATCCCGCAGACACTGAGAAGCGCAGGCTTGCTTGCGCTGCTCAGCGTCTCTCTGTGACGACATCCAGATGAGCCGAGTTCATGTCGAATGAACTCGGCTCACCTCATGCACGTCACTGACAGCGTGGGAAAATTCTCACGCTGAAGCGGTGAGTGCAGGAGAATTTTCCCACGCTGTCAGTGACGTGCATAAGGTGAGCTCATGTCCAATGAACTCAGCTCACCTCCTGCACGTCACTGACAGCGTGGGAGAATTCTCCTGCACTCAGCGCTTCAGTGTGAGAATTCTCCCACGCTGAAGCGTTGAGTGCAGGAGAATTTTCCCACGCTGTCAGTGACGTGCATGAGGTGAGCCGAGTTCATTGGACATTAACTCGGCTCATCTGGATGCCCTCACAGAGAGACACTGTGGAGCGCAAGCAAGCCTGCGCTTCTCAGTGTCTGCGGGATGACAGGCTGGATGGCAGCGTTCTGCTGCGGTCCAGCCTGTCATCTCGATGTAGCAGAGCTGAAGCTGTCATGGGAACCATGGAAAGGTAAGGATGATGTTGCTTTATTATTTTTCTTTTATTTCAGGAGATCGTTGGCTTCAGCTGGAATGGGCGTGATGGTAAGTATGGTTTAATTTAGAACAATAAAGAATTGTGTGTTTATTTCAATTAAAGGACTTTTTTCTGGGTGTTGTGTTTTTTTTAAATACTTTACTAGAAATTCATGGTGGTCATGTCTAATATTGGCGTGACCCCATGAATTTCGGGCTTAGGGCCAGCTGATAATGCCAAGCTGGCCCTAACCCCTTTAGTACCCAGTGAGCCACCGCATCAGGGCCCTGGATGAGTTGGGTACAGCGCCAGAAGATGGCGCTTCTATGAACGCGCCATTTTCCGGGGTGGCTGCGGACTGCAATTTGCAGCGGGGCTGGCCCAGAAAGCTTGGGCCTCCCTGCGCTGCGGATTCCAGCCCCCAGCTGCCTAGTTGTACCTGGCTGGACACAAAAACAGGGCGAAGCCCCACGTCAATTTTCTTTAAATTATTTCATGAAATAATTAAGAAAAAAAGGGCTTCCCTATATTGTTGTGTCCGGCCAGGTACAAATAGGCAGCTGGTGGTTGGGGGCAGCCCGTTCCTGCCTGCTGTACCTGGCTGGACACAAATATAGTGCGAAGCCCCACGTCAATTTTTTTTAAATTATTTCATGAATTTCCTGAAATAATTTAAAAAAATTGAAGTGGGGCTTCGCACTATATTTGTGTCCAGCCAGGTACAGCAGGCAGGAACGGGCTGCCCCCAACCACCAGCTGCCTATTTGTACCTGGCCGGACACAACAATATAGGGAAGGCCTTTTTTTCTTAATTATTTCATGAATTTCATGAAATAATTAAAAAAAAAATACGTGGGGCTTTGCCCTATTTTTGTGTCCAGCCAGGTACAACTAGGCAGCTGGGGGCTGGAATCTGCAGCGCAGGGAGGCCCAAGCTTTCTGGGCCCCCCCCCGCTACAAATTGCAGTCCGCAGCCACCCCGGAAAATGGCGCGTTCATAGAAGCGCCATCTTCTGGCGCTGTACCCAACTCATCCAGGGCCCTGGTGCGGTGGCTCACTGGGTAATAAAGGGGATAGGGCCAGCTTGGTATTATCAGCTGGCCCCAAGCCCGAAATTCATGGGGTCACGCCAGTATTAGACATGACCGCCATGAATTTCTAGTAAAGTATTTAAAAAAAACACAACACCCAGAATAAAGTCCTTTAATTGAAATAAAGACACAATTCTTTATTGTTCTAAATTAAACCATACTTACCATCACACCCATTCCAGCTGAAGCCAACGATCTCCTGCAATAAAAGAAAAATAATAAACCAACCTCATCCTTACCTTTCCATGGTTCCCACGACAGCTTCAGCTCTGCTAAATCGAGATGACTGGCTGGACCGCAGCAGAACGCTGCCATCCAGTCTGTCATCCCGCAGACACTGAGAAGCGCAGGCATGCTTGCGCTCCTCACTGTCTCGCTGTGACGGCATCCAGATGAGCCGAGGTCATGTCCAGTGAACTCGGCTCACCTCATGCACGTCACTGACAGCGTGGGAAAATTCTCACGCTGAAGTGCTGAGTGCAGGAGAATTCTCCCACGCTGTCAGTGATGTGCATGAGGTGAGCTCATGTCCAATGAACTCAGCTCACCTCCTGCACGTCACTGACAGCGTGGGAAAATTCTCCTGCAATCAGCGCTTCAGCGTGTGAATTTTCCCACGCTGTCAGTGACGTGCATGAGGTGAGCCGAGTTCATTGGACATGAACTCGGCTCATCTGGATGTCGTCACAGAGAGACGCTGAGCAGCGCAAGCAAGCCTGCGCTTCTCAGTGTCTGCGGGATGACAGGCTGGATGGCAGCGTTCTGCTGCGGTCCAGCCTGTCATCTCGATGTAGCAGAGCTGAAGCTGTCGTGGGAACCATGGAAAGGTAAGGATGAGGTTGCTTTATTATTTTTCTTTTATTGCAGGAGATCGTTGGCTTCAGCTGGAATGGGCGTGATGGTAAGTATGGTTTAATTTAGAACAATAAAGGATTGTGTCTTTATTTCAATTAAAGGACTTTATTCTGGGTGTTTGTGTTTTTTTTAACTTTGACTATGGGGTTAGTAATGGGGGTGTCTTATAGACGCCTCTCCATTACTAACCTGGGCTTGATGTCAGCTGGCATTATAAGCTGACATCAACCCCAACCCTATTACCCCCTGCCACCGCACCAGGGCAGCGTGGAAGAGCGAGGCTAAGTGCCAGAATTGGCGCATCCTATGAATGCGCCATTTCTGGGGCGGCTGACGGCTGGTGTTTCTAGCCTGGGAGGGGGCCAATATTCATGGCTCCCTTCCTGGGCTATTAATATCAGCCCCCAGCTGTCTGCCTAGCCTTTGCTAGCTATTAAATTAGGGGGGACCCCACGTCATTTTTTTTGGGGGGTCCCCCATTTTAATAGCTAGTAAAGGCTATGTATTCAACTGGGGGCTGATATTAGTAGCCTGGGAAGCTCCGTGGGTATTACCCCCTTCCCAGGCTTCAAACATCTGCCCCAGCCGTCTGCTTAACCTCCGCTAGAGCCTAAAATTAAGGGGAACCCCACGCCAATTTTTTTAATAATAAATCCTTTATTTTAATACTAAATGACAAGTACAGTAACCAACACTATCACTGTACTTCATATATATGTGACTGACATGTTTCTATCTATCTAATCTATGTGTGATGCTCTATCTTTCTGTTCTAAATTGTCGGGTACCGCTGCTGAATTGCCGGCCGGCTTTTTTAAAGAGACAGTGCATGAAAACACTATTATTTTTTTAAATAAATCCTTTACACTAAATGACAAGTACAGTAAGCAACACTATCACTGTACTTATTATATATGTGACTGACATGTTTCTATCTATCTAATCTATGTGTGAAGCTCTATTCTTTCTGTTCTAAATTGTCGGGTACAGATGCTGAATTGCCGGCCGGCTTTTTTAAAGAGACGGTGCATGAAAACACTAATATTTTTTTTAATAAATCCTTTACACTAAATGACAAGTACAGTAACCAACACTGTCACTGTGCTTCTTATATGTGTGACTGACATGTTTCTATCTATCTAATCTATGTGTGATGCTCTATTCCTTCTTGTCTAAATTGTCGGGTACCGGTGTATGCCGCTGCTGAATTTGCCGGCCGGCTTTTTTAAAGAGAGTGTCTTCTGAGCAGTTTGTCAGCTTTTGGACACCTTTGCAGGTGTTTTCTATGTGTTTCTATGTGTTTTTGTTTGCCTGCCATTGGTTTTAACGGTGTTCGACGGTGTTCTAAGGTGTTCGACGAACAGTTCAACGAACAGTTCCTCGAACATCCCGGTGTTCGACGAACCGAACCGAACCCGAACACTACGGGGGTGGCTCAACACTACTCCTGAGGTCTCATGTGTGGAGTCTGACCTGAATATCGACGGCCTTGTTGCAGCTGGTACTCCACAACTGCTCTCTTCTGCTCACAAATCCTTTGCAACATGTGGAGGGTAGAGTTCCAACGTGTGGGGACATCACACACCAGTCGGTGTGCCGGAAGCTGCAAACGCTGCTGCAACACAGCAAGGGCGGCGGAAGCTGTAGCCGACTTGCGAAAATGAGCTGACAGGCGGCGTACTTTCACGAGCAGATCTGGCAACTCGGGGTACGATTTAAGAAACCGCTGAACCACGAGGTTAAGCACATGAGCCAGGCATGGTACGTGTGTGATCTCACCTCGCCTCAGAGCCGCCACCAGGTTACGGCCATTGTCACACACGACCATGCCGGGATGTAGGTTCAGCGGTCTCAGCCACAGATCTGCCTGCTCTTTCACAGCTGTCCACAACTCACAAGCAGTGTGAGGTTTATCACCTAAGTTAATGAGTTTCAGCACAGCCTGTTGCCGCTTGGCGGAGGCAGTTACTGCAATGCTTCCAGCTTGTAACTGATGTGGTGATATCTGAGATGGAGGCTGAACATGAGGAGGAGGAGGAGGAGGATGCGCAGGAGCTGTACACTGTGGGGGCAACTCTGACTGACATAGGGCCCGCAATCCTCAGTGTGGGGAGGATGTGTTCCGTCCCAAGGTCCGACTGGGTCCCAGCTTCCACTATGTTTACCCAGTTTGCCGTCAGAGAGATGTACCGTCCCTGGCCACAAGCACTTGTCCACGTGTCCGTTGACAGGTGGACTCTCCCAGTAACTGCGTTGTTGAGGGCATGGCAGATGCTTTGGGACACGTGCTTGTGTAGGGCGGGGATGGCACACCGGGCAAAATAGTGTTGGCTGGGGACCGAGTACCGAGGGACGGCCACCGTCATAAGATTGCGGAAGGATTCCGTCTCCACCAGCCTAAAAGGCAGCATTTCCAATGCAAGCAGTCGTGAAATGTGCGAATTTAGAACTGTGGCCTGTGGGGCGTTAGCTGCGAATTTCCGCTTTCATTCAAAGGTCTGGGATATGGACAATTGAACGCTGCGGTGGGACGTGGACCTTGATGCTGTTTCTTGAGAAACTGCCATAACAAGTGAAGACTGAGAGGAGGGGGCATCTTTACATGTGACTCGCCCCCTGGGCCATGAAGCACGCGGAAACACGCGATAGGGAGACGCTGGGAGTAGTAGTGGCGGCCCGGTCCCGCGGCTCAGGGTGGTCAGACCAGTGGCAGTCCCTTAGTTAATGTCCGACTACGCTACCCGTGGATTGCGGTTATAAGGAACCGCCGCTGCAAGGCAGTCCGCTGGGGCTGATGATGTATGCAGCTGGGATGGTGTGACTCCCCACGGGAAGAGTGCGGCCCCAGGGCAATGTAATGGATGGCGGGAGTGATGGTGGTGAGAGTCCCAGTACCGGTAGTGCTGGAGGCGCGAAGGAGCACACAGATAACAAGTTACAGTCCAGGGTCTTTACTCACAGTTCATGTGCTCCGGGTCACTTCGGCACCAGTAGTGACCGCCCGAGCCGTGCTGCGTCCACCAGGTGTGGGGCTCGGTCAACTCCCAGGCAGTTCAGAAGTATGGCTCAGGACGCCCTTTTGTCCTTTCTCTGGCCTGCCTCACCAGTGACCTACTTTTGTCCAGCTGCCGCGGACCTGTGCGGTTAAACGTGGGCCCCGTCCTCCGCTGTCCTATATGGTGCCTTCCTAGCAGGTTTGATGAGGTGTCGCACCAATAAATGATCACGACGACCGGTCTTTGGCTGAGGGTAGTTTCTCCTCCACCAACTTGGGATCCGGTAACCTTAATCTGCCTGACCCTTCACCCTGTATTCCCGTGGGCTCTTAGGGTCCCTTCCACCTTCTTGTTCCTGAGCCCTTCTGTTACTCTGTCTCTTCTTCTCCTTTTCTGTTCCTTCCTGTTCCTTTCTGTTACTTTCTCTTGGAGCTGGGATGAGACGCAATCTCAGCTCCACTTCACCTCCTCCTTGGCCTCTCACTAGGCCCTCCTGGAGTAGAGCTCCTACAGAGCCTCTACTCCCTGTTTTCTCCTCTCTGGACAGAACCTAGATCTAAGATGGTGCCCACCTTTTATACCTCCCTCTAGCCATGAGCCCAGGTGACCAGCAACCAATGGGCTCCTACCTACGCTCAGGAACCAACCCCTATCTGCCCCTACAGTACTGGGTGTTCCACCCCCCTCCCCACTCCAGACAGGGACATAGTCGGTCGTGCCTGCACTTCTGTCTAGTGGGAGCACCGTTGAGCTGTCCCTCGGAAATGGGGTGTGTGTGCTGTATGCAGCTAACTGAGCCCCGGTCCATACTCCATCCTTACCTGGGAGTGGAATATCACACCTCTGGTCTGAGGTGCAATACCCCTGTAGCGGCCGAACCCTTGGGGCTCTACATTCCCCCCTGGTAAAGCACAGCACGCCCTCGGGCTGGAAAAGAGCAAAAACAGTTGATTACAGGACATGCAAAATTTTTTTAAAACTTTTTACATTTATAAACGGACGACACAGTTCAATTCCCTTTATGGGACACATTTTTCTTTTCACTAGACATTATAGAAACATTTTCAGTACTTCCGGAACTCTTTTGTGTAAAACATCTTATAAAACTCTTGCATTATCACCTAGCAGCATATAAAACTTTCTCATGTAAAACATTTTTAAGTAAAGCACATTCTTGAATTCTTGGATCATGGCCGCGGTGCAACTTGCGACCAGGTGTTCTTTCTTCTTAAAGGTGCAACAGTCCAGTAAACTTGTCTTGAGGTAGACGTTGCAGTCTTTTATAAAACCAGTAAGGGGTGCTTTAGGAAGCGCAACTATATACAAGGGGTGGCCGCTCTCAGTCCTCGGCCAGTTTTGGGAAGGGGAATGGCTGCTCACAGTCCTCAGCCTGTTAGGGGATGTAGGGGGTAACTTTCACACAGTCCTATATCAGTCCCAACGGGGACCACACTCAATTTGAAACAGTCCCAAATAGTTCTCTGTACCCTGACGGGTAACTATTTACACTGGTATGCCACTGTTCACTGGTAGCGATACCCTCCAGCTGCTCCTTGCTCCTCATAATCCTCAGGCCCGTCCGGGCCCTCCTGGTACTCAGAGTCCGAGTAGTGCTGGTCCTCCTCCTCTACTACTCTGTGGATGTGGAGGGCGTACCATCCCTTCACGCCTTGGTGTCGGGTGTAAGACACCACATCCCCTGGAAATAGATCCCGCCCTTGATGACCCTCCGGCAGGTGGCTCTCCACATCCCTCCTCATCACGAACACGTCGCTGATGGTCTCAGGGTCTCGGATGAAACCCCAGCCGCGCTCCATCTGGAACTTCACAACAGTCCCGCTGACTCGGGGACTGCGGGCAGTTCGGGGATCTCGCCGGGCCTTCATTTTCTGCTCCGCGCTCCGGACCTGCAGCTTCTCTTGTTTCACGCGCCATTCTCGCTGCTCCCTCTCAAACATCTCCAGCTGTTGGCGGCAGGCCTCCCGCCGTTCGGCTGCGTCCGCCCGTGTTTCCTTCGTGAAGCCCATTAGGTCCTCCCCTGTGGGGTCCCATTCAAACTGGGCGTCCTCCAACGGCAGCTGGGGGGTTTCCTGAGGCGCCGGAGCAGGTATGAGGGGCTCAGATGGTACTTCAACCTCTGTGGGCGGGCTCCTCCGAAAGCGGGGGTTGACAAACTCGGGGGGCCAGATGAAAGGCAGCCCATCCGGACTGGTATGTTGGGCGAAAAGGTCTGCGCCCAGTGGTGGTACTGCAGAGGCAGGGGGCGCGAGCGGGTTGGCGGCGCCCGGGGGTACGCGGCCTTGTGACCAGGCCCGCGCTGGGCGTTTCCTAGTTGCACCCTGGGGTGTTACAGCGGGTGCAGGGGGTTCCGTCGGGGCAGCGGCGCCCGGGGGTGCTAGGCCTTGCGGCCGGGCCTGCGACAGTGGTTTGCTAAGCACGCCCGGTGTCAGAGGGCACGGCGTGGGGCGGGGCTCTCTGGCAGCGTCCCAGGGTTCGGGGTAGGGGCGTCTCCGTTACCTGCTTCTGCTGTCGCGGCCTCCTCCGCGGCGTCGTCTTCAGCCTCCGCTCCGCCTTCACTGCCCTCGGTGGCTGGTGTGCTGCTGGATGTCGACGGCGCCTCCTGCTGCAGGGTCACAGCCCGCCGGGCCACTTCTTCTTTCCACCCGGCAATCACGTCCTGCTGCGCCCGGACCATCCACCGGTCCAGCTCCTCCAGCGCTGCCCGCGCATACTCGGGTCCTCCTTGGGGAGGTGGGCTAGCAGCTCTGTGAGGCTGCATGGTGGTGTGGCTTGCAGCAGGCCCCTTGCCAAAGTGCTGGAGCTGGGTCCTTTCTCCATCTCCGGGTGCGGCCTGGCCAGACTGATCCAGACCACCCCATGCCCCGCAGTTTTCTTCTCTTTCCGCCCCCATTGGGGGTGGTCCTGGGGCCTTCTGCTGACAATCACTCTCAGGGGCAGCCCCCCCATGTTGACGGACATTTCTACAGCCGTGCTCATGGTTGTTGGGGGCGGGCTTCCTCTTTGGCGCCATTCTGGGACCCGGCCCACGATGGAAGGCGGCCTCCTGTGGTCTTTTGGCGCGCACATTATGGCGCTCGTTCTTCTAGGGCGGGCGCCATCTTTAGTACAACGAAACAGTCTCTTTTCAGGCGCGCAGTACCCGTTGTTAGCGGGCACGAAATCCTGCCGACTACGCCAAAGCTGACTCGCCCCCTGGGCCGTGGGGCACGCGGAACCGCGCGATAGGGAGACGCTGGGAGTAGTAGTGGCGGCCCGATCCCGCGGCTCAGGGTGGTCAGACCAGTGGCAGTCCCTTAGTTAATGTCCGACTACGCCACCCGTGGATTGCAGTTATTAGGAACCGCCGCTGCAAGGCAGTCCGCTGGGGCTGATGATGTATGCAGCTGGGATGGTGTGACTCCCCACGGGAAGAGTGCGGGCCCAGGGCAGTGTAATTGATGGTTGGAGTGATGGTGGTGAGAGTCCCAGTACCGGTAGTGCTGGAGGCGCGAAGGAGCACACAGACAACAAGTTACAGTCCAGGGTCTTTACTCACAGTTCATGTGCTCCGGGTCACTTCGGCACCAGTAGTGACCGCCCGAGTTGTGCTGCGTCCACCAGGTGTGGGGCTCGGTCAACTCCCAGGCAGTTCAGAAGTATAGCTCAGGACGCCCTTTTGTCCTTTCTCTGGCCTGCCTCACCAGTGACCTACTTTTGTCAAGCTGCCACGGACCTGTGCGGTTAAACGTGGGCCCCGTCCTCCGCTGTCCTATATGGCGCCTTCCTAGCAGGTTTGATGAGGTGTCGCACCAATAAATGATCACGACGACCGGTCTTGGGCTGAGGGTAGCTTCTCCTCCACCAACTTGGGATCCAGTACCCTTAATCTGCCTGACCCTTCACCCTGTATTCCCGTGGGTTCTTAGGGTCCCTTCCACCTTCTTGTTCCTGAGCCCTTCTGTTACTCTGTCTCTTCTTCTCCTTTTCTGTTCCTTCTTGTTCCTTTCTGTTACTTTCTCTTGGAGCTGGGATGAGACGCAATCTCAGCTCCCCTTCACCTCCTCCTCGGCCTCTCACTAGGCCCTCCTGGAGTAGAGCTCCTACAGAGCCTCTACACCCTGTCTTCTCCTCTTTGGACAGAACCTAGATCTAAGATGGTGCCCACCTTTTATACCTCCCTCTAGCCATGAGCCCAGGTGACCAGCAACCAATGGGATCCTACCTATGCTCAGGAACCAACCCCTATCTGCCCCTACAGTACTGGGTGTTCCACCCCCCTCCCCACTCCAGACAGGGACATAGTCGGTCGTGCCTGCACTTCTGTCTAGTGGGAGCACCGTTGAGCTGTCCCTCAGAAATGGGGTGTGTGTGCTGTATGCAGCTAACTGAGCCCCGGTCCATACTCCATCCTTACCTGGGAGTGGAATATCACACCTCTGGTCTGAGGTGCAATACCCCTGTAGCGGCCGAACCCTCGGGGCGCTATACATGCAGTATGGACAGGGGATTGCCTTGCACACACAACAGGGGGTTCTATTGCACGCACAACAGAGGAAGAAGCAGTGGTGACACCCGCTGACACTGGTCGTGGACCCTGGGTTTCGCCCCACAAAGTCGGGTGCTTTGCTGCCATGTGCCTGATCATGCTGGTGGTGGTCAGGCTGGTAGTTTTGTCACCCCTGCTGATGCTGGCATGGCAGGTGGAACATATAGCCTTTTTGGGGTTATCAGCAGAGTCTTTAAAAAAATTCCAGACTCTGGAAGACCTACCGCTTGTACTGGCAACGTCCCTCGTGTTGGTGTTACGGGGAACGGTTGCCTGCCTTCTGTCTGCGGCCACCACACTGCTTCTTCCTGCCTGTTGGGGTACTCTGCCTCCCTCCCCCTGTGTGCTGCTGGCCTCACTCTGCATGTCGTCCTTCCACGTTGGGTCAGTTACTAGATCATCCACCACCTCCTCCTCTTCCACTTGCGCACCACGATCCTCCTCTTCACTTCCTGGCAATTGTGTCTCGTCATCGTCCACCTCTTGTGACAGATTGCCAATGTCGACTTCCTGTGGCCGTGGCTGTTCAAATATTTGGGCATCGCAACATGGGATCTCCTCTTCCACCACTTCAAGCGTATCAGGCGAGTGGCCCAAATATGGAAATGGACCAGTGAACAGCTCTTCAGAGTGTCCAAGTGTGGGATCACTTGCTGTCTGACGACACTCGGCATGGTGGGAGGAAGGAGCATCAGGGTGAGGAGGAGTATGCGGTCGAGACTCACGGCTACTAAGAGTTGACCGTGTGGAAGACAGACCGGAGGTGGTGGTGCCCAGGTAAATGGAAGTATTGTCTGCTATCCAATTAATAACCTGTTCACACTTATCAGTTCTCAATACTGGTGTTGTTCTGTGCTTCCCTAGTAATTCGGTCAAGAAGTGGGAGCGAGAAGATGTGGCTGTTGGTTGTGGCACATTTTCACCTTGGCCACGGCCCCGTCCTCTGCACGAACCATCACCAGAACGTCCACTTCTACGTCCCTTGCCACGCGCCTTGCCCATTGTAAATGAAGTAAAATAGCTTACACTTGCACTATCAATGGAAAAAGGGTAATAAAGAGTAGATTAGAACCGTGGAAGAGGAAAACCACAGTTATTGTTTACTGGGGTATACCACACTTTTTTAAATAGAGATATTTGCGGCTGAACCGTGAGCGACACACTCAAACTGCTTTTATTTTAGATACCAAAGGCCCAAAACTGGATAGTACAGCGATTTGACCCGTGGAACTGTGAAACCACACTGGGATGTCGGGCCTACACAAGACTATTTTCAACAGATATATTTTTGTGTCACAACAGTCAGGAGACACTACTGTTTTTCTTTACGGAAAAAAACTACCAAAACCTGAATAATAGAGATTTTTTACCGTGGAACAGCAAAAGCACACTTCTGTCTCTCTGGCCTACACCAGACTATTTTCAACAGATATATTTGTGTCTGAAAAATCAGGGAGACACTATTATTATTTTTATACAGCAAAAAATGCCAAAAACAGGATAATAGAGATGTTTTACCGTGGAACATCAAAACCACAGTAATAATTTACTGGTGTATACCAGGCTTTTTAAAATATATATATATTTGCGGCTGAACAGTGAGCGACACACTCAAACTGTTTTTTTTAGATACAAATGTCCCATAGAAATGCAAAACCACACTTCTATTTCTCTGGCCTACACCAGACTATTTTCAACAGATATATTTGTGTCTGAAAAATCAGAGGCACACTTTTTTTTTTTTGGGGGGGTGGGACACCAAAAGGTTAATAAGATGGGTATTTGTACATTATGAAGGAGGAAAAAAAAAAGAGGATTTAGATAAAAAAAAGGATTTTTCCTGGCCCCCGGGACCTGGAGCTAAGTCCAGCAATTTCAGCAAAAGGAGCAGCACACAGGACTGTAATGCAGCGTTTGCTGGTATAACCACTGCGTCTCCTATACAGCCTGCCTGCCTGCCTGCCTGATATACCTGGGATGGATATTAGTCCTGAGAAGGACTGTTTGTTTGATCTGGCAGCCTTTACAGACCCTACACTAACTATTTTGCAGGATATATCTCTCCCTAAATCAGCAGCGCTGTCCCTACACTGTCTGATCCGGAGCGACTGTGTCCAAGATGGCGGCGCCCGGTTTTAAATACTCGAGGTGACGCTGTGCGGCCAGCCAATCACTGTAATGCCCACAAACAACATGGCTGCAGCATTACAGTGACTGGTAGTGTTGAGCCACCCCCGTAGTGTTCGAGTTCGGTTCGGTTCGTCGAACACCCGTGTGTTCGCCGAACTGTTCGTCGAACTGTTCGTCGAACACCTTCGAACACCGTTAAAACCAATGGCAGGCAAACAAAAACACATAGAAACACATAGAAAACACCTTCAAAGGTGTCCAAAAGCTGACAAACTGCTCAGAAGACACAACTAACACATGGAAAAGTGACAAGTACATATAGTCATGCGAAAAGAAAAGAGGTGGAGGAGTAAAAGGAGGGGGAGACACAGATATAGGCATGTCATGCCCTTCTAAAATCCAAAAAGTGAGAAGCCGAGACGGCCAGTCCGCTCCTGCCCGTGCCACCTCCGTGTCGCCGGGTTTGTGCCAGAGCCGCGGTGAACCCTGACGGCCAGCCCCCCTCTCCCAATACTGGTGCCTGTCCGCTGGTGGGTCGAGAGAGCCCCCCTGTGGTGGAGGCAGCTCTAAGCTTTTTAATTTAAATTGTCCCTCTAATTTGAATGAATACACTTTAAATCCATTTACAAGGATCTATTGGAGGGCAAGTCTCATGCCAGCAGCCGCGTAATTCCAGCTCCAGTAGCGTCCACTAAAGCTGCTGCAGTTAAAAAGCTTTTATAAGGATCGAGCTCGGCTGTCCACCGCAAGGCATCCTAGTGCCAGTCCCAGCCCCTATGCCTTGGGGTGCCTCCTGATGCTCTTCACTAAGTATCCCGTGGTCCCGAAGCATTTCCTTTGAAAAAATTAAGTGTCCAAACTACAGGTGGTGTAGCTTGCTTAACAGCCGGGATAATCCGCTGACGAGCAGACACTGCTACTAGGCACAAAGTATTTCCTGGGCTAGATGCAGTTAAAAATTTGTAAGTAGATACTCTCGTTGGATGCTGAGAAAGCATTCCATAGAGTCTCCTGGCACGCCATATATGATTCTCTTAAAAAGCTTGGGGTAGGGGTCTAGGGGACCCTTTTATAGCCAAAATCACGGCCCTGTATCACAATACGTCACCTAGGCTGAAGATAAATGGAACTGTAGCACCGAGGGCTCGGTTGCTACAGACGTATTGCACCTCACCCAGAGGTGTGATATCTCACTCTCAGATAAGGATGGAGTGTGGATCAGGACCCGACACCTGCATGCATTACACCACATTGCCGTGGGGCAGGGCGACCAATATGCCCCTGAGATGGGCACGACAGTCCCTGTCCCTGGCTGGAGTGGGGGGAGGGAACACTGAGGAAGGGGAACCCTGCAGTGCAGGAGCAGGGAGGAAGCAGTTCCTGGGTGCATTGAGAAGGGAGTATAAAAGGTGGGCACCATCTTAGTTCAGTGCAGAGAAGTCTGAGCAGAAGTGGCAGGGAGCAGGGGCTCTGCATGAGCTCTGCTCCGGAGGCGGGCCTAGTAACAGAGGCCCAGGCCTGCAAGAGGGAGAAGGAAAGAAGAGGAGCGGAGAAGGCTCCAGGAACGAGGAATGAAGGGATCCCAGGGGTGCGGACGGGCGAGTCGCCACCGCACGCCCGAATCCACCTGCGTGGAGGGGTCAGGCCAAAGGGGGAGACCGGTCCCCGAACTAGTGGAGGCAGGAAACGACCCTCAGCTAGAAACCGGAGGCTCTGACATTTTATGTGGCGCAGCCCCTTGCTCCACCCGCTAGGAAGGCACCACATAGGGTCAGGGAAACTGGCGCCAAGTTTACCAAGAGGAGGCCCGAGGCAGCCGGACAGAAGTGTTGGTAAGAAAGGCCAGACAAAGGACACACAAAGGGGGTCCTGTGAAGCGCTCCAAAGTTATCTGGGAGTTGTCTGAGCCCCTCACCTGGTGAGCACAGTACGACGTGGGCAGCCGTTACCTGCAGACGTGGTCTGGATAATAAGAACTGTGAGTAAAGGCCCTGAACTGCATCACTGACTCCGTGTCGTTACTGCTGCTGCCCTGCACCATCACCCCCATCCTCCGCATACACTGCCCTGAGGCTATACTCCTCCCGTGGGGAGTTATGCTACGCTCTGCTGCACCCACAACACCAGCCTTAGCGGTCTGCCCTGTAGCGGGGGTTCACTCTGACCGCAATCCACGGGTGGCGTAGTCGGACATTTAAACATCAAAACCACATAAATAGTTCCGCCACTGGTTTGACCGCCCTGAGCCACGCAACCGGATCGCCGCCACGAAGACTACAACCACCAGCATCCACCAAAAAGGGTCCGGCTCCGGGTGTCCCAAGGCCCAGGGGGTGCGTCAGAACATTTTCATCACCTTTCACAATCACCAATGGGACAAGGCAGGGATGTCCTCTGTCCCCTCTCTTATACATCCTAGTGACGGAGCACCTGCTCTCATCAATTCGCCATAACCCCAATATTAGGTGGATTGAGGTGGGAGGCACCGAGTACAAGTGCTCTCTATTTGCTGATGATGTCCTAGTATATATCACTCAATCACATATATCCATCCCTGCTGTTATGGCTGAAATAGATCACTTTGTTACATGGTAAAATTTTAAAATCAATGCAGCGAAGTCTGAGGCCCTCGATGTCTCCCTCCCTAAATCCATATAGGATTCCATCCAGTCCAACTTTCCCTTTGCCTGGCCCTCACAGGGTATCAAATACTTAGGAATTCCTATTCATAGAGACCTCTCCCATCTATGTTATCTTAATTTTGGGCCCTTTATTGAACAATTCCATACAGACCACGGTTGGCAAGTTGGAACTGTGAGATTCACTACGTGCACCACTGGTATTTTGTGGAAAAGCACATGTAAGATTCTGCAACAGTCTCTGCTGATACTCCTGCATGCGTGCATCCCTTTCTATGGCAGGAATAATTTCTGCAAATTTACTTTTGTACCGGGGATCTAACAGTGTGGCAACCCAGTAGTCAGGATTATTTCTAATTCTCACAATTCGAGGGTCATGTTGCAGGTAGTGCAGCAAGAAGGCACTCATGTGTGTTGCGCATCCAGGAGCACCAAGTCCCTGTTGTGTTGGTGGCGAGGTAACAATCATGCTTCCTTCCTCTGTCCTCTCCCCCCAACCTCGCACAACAGAAATGTGATCAAGGTCTCCCTCATCTGATGAGTCTTCCATCAGTTCGTCCTCCACTTCTTCCTGGGCTCCTGCACCTTCCTCACTAGTTTGGCTGCTACCATGCGCCCTGGTAAAATCATCTCCCCCACCCTCACATGCCTGCCGCCCTGGTGCTGCCGACCGTCTGGACCTTGCAGATGTTAGCCCTTCCGCATACAACTCCTCCTCCTCTACTTCCTCCACCTCCTCTTGTGCCACCACCTGACTCCGAATTCTGTTTAACATGTGCTCCAGCATGTAAATCACCGGAATAGTCATGCTGATAATGGCATCGTCAGCACTAAACATCTTCGTCGCCATTTCAAAACTGTGCAGAAGGGTGCATAGGTCCCTGATCTGAGACCACTCCTCCAGCGTGATTTGCCCCACCTCTGAATCTCGTTGGCCCAGGCTATACGTCAGAACGTATTGCACCAGGGCTTGTCGGTGCTGCCACAGTCGCTGCAACATGTGCAGAGTTGAATTCCACCGGGTAGGCACATCGCATTTTAGCCGGTGAAGTGGCAGGCCCAACGACTTCTGTAGAGATGTAAGTCGCTGAGCTGCGGGATGCGAACGGCGGAAGTGAGCACACAGCGACCGTGCCCTCTGCAGAAGGCCATCTAGTCTGGGATAGTGGGCTAAAAATTGCTGGACAACCAGGTTCAACACGTGAGCCATACAAGGCACGTGTGTGACATTGCCCCGGCGAAGGGCCGCACCCAGGTTTGCAGCATTGTCGCACACGGCCTTCCCTGGTTTCAGGTCCAGTGGAGACAACCATTCATGAAATTGGTTCTCCAGAGCTGACCACAACTCCTCAGCTGTGTGACTCACATTTCCCAGACATTTCAATGTAAAAACCGCCTGATGACGTTGAGCCCTACTGCCAGCATAGTAAGGAGGTGTGCAGGATCCCTTCTGCGCAGTTAGAAAGCTTGTGGCATGACCAGACAGGCTTTGGGTGCAGGTGGAAGACCGAGAGGAGGTTGAGGAGGCAGAAGCAGTGGAGGAAAAATGACATAAAGAGGATTGACGCACAACTCGTGGGGACGGCAAGACTTGGACAGCAGCCCCTTGTCCTGCTGTCACCATAGTTACCCAGTGCCCAGTCAGCGACATGTAACGCCCCTGTCCATGCCTACTCGTCCAAGTGTCTGTGGTGAAATGCACCCTGTCACACACAGAGTTTCTCAAAGAAGCGGTGATGTTGTGTGCGACATGCTGGTGGAGCGCAGGCACACCTTTCTTTGAGAAGTAGTGCCGACTGGGCATCTGGTACTGGGGCACTGCGACGGACATAAGGTCTCAAAAATCCTCTGTGTCCACCAGGCGGAAAGGCAGCATTTCTGTAGCCAAGAGCTTGCAGATGGTGAAATTCAACCTCTTAGCTTTCTCATGGCTAGGAGGAAATGGTCTTTTACTTGTCCACATCTGAGGGACCGAGGGCTGGCTATTGTGCTTAGACGGGGTTGATAAGGGTGTCCCCGGCAAACTGCCGGTCTGTGAGGAAGATGCAGGCGGACATGTTAGGTTGCCTTGATCCAAAGGTGGTGCTATCGATGTCGGACAGCGCTCAAGACCAGCTGGTGTTACCACCTCCAAAGAAAATGATGACCTGCCAATCACGCTGGCTGTTGCGGGTAAAGAGGTGGCAGGTCTGCGCCCCAAAACAGGTGTGACTGCTGTCCCCCCAGTCACAGAGGATGAAGAGGCCGCGGATGCACAAGATATGGCAGACGGTGGTTGGCCCGGCCGGCTAGACCGCATTGTAGCACACTGAGCTTCCCACTGCAACTTATGCTTCATGTCCATGTGCCGGTTCATGCATGAAGTACTCAAACTATGTATTTTTTGGCCTCTACTTAGCTTTTGCTGACAAATGTTACAGATAACACGAGTTGGGTCATCTTTATCGATCTGAAAAAATGCCCAGGCTATGCAAGGCTTAGCACCCATGCGACCTGAAGAGCCACCACGACTTGTGGTGAGAGGCAGAGTTGTGTTTGAGGATGCAGTTGTTGACGTGCTTCCAGTACTACGTCTCTGTCCAGGAAGGCGCAACCTGACCTCGTCGTCACTAGCATCTTCCTCCACCTCCTCTGCTGACCTCATCTCTTGGCTGACTGTGGGTTGACAGTAAGTGGGATCTCCGACCTCATCATCATCACCCTGTGCGTTATCACACCCGTCGTCCTCAGAGCCAACCTGTTCCTGCCCTGACAAAAAACTAAAGTTGTCGCTCCAATCAGGTATTTGAGTCTTATCATCGTCTTCCTCATTGTCTCCACCAACAGGAGTTACAGTTTGGGAATGAGGGTCTACATTATGGTCAGAACCTTCTGCGTCTGGTCCTGGATCCGACTCATAAAGATTCTGGGCATCAGTGCAGATCATTTCCTCGTCTGGATTCACAGAAGCGCTGGAGTCGACCTCTGATTCCCAGGCTATAGTATGAGTAAACAGCTCTGCAGACTCAACCATCTGTTCTACCTCATACTCAGACGGGCAGCTGGAGATTTGGGAGCTGTGAGGAAGCAAGTGCGATTTGGGTGACACCTTTGAGGACTGGAGTATTTGTGATGTTGAAGTTGATGTGGAGGAGAGCCCACTTAAAGGAGCACTTGATATCCGTTGAAGCACCTGCTGTTTTTGTGCCTCATCTGGAATTTGTAGCGATTGGCGTGGCCGTAAGAAAGGGATCTTATCACATTGTCCGCTAAAAGAAGTAGACATTTTAGTTTGGCTGGAAGATGGTCTTTCTTCTGCACCTACCCCACGGACACAACCTTTTTTCCCCTTCCCAACACGCCTATTCCCCTTTCCACCAGCAGCAGGCCTTTTTCCACTCATTTTGGTGGTTAACTAATTCACAACTCTGGAGTTGTTTGCACAAAAAAACAATGGATGGTAACCGAGCAGAGCTGAGTGGCCAAACTGTGGTATTAGGCCAAAACTATTGGCTGGGTTAGATGCAGAAAAAAATAATTTTTAATTTGCAACCTGATGGAGGTCAGTATAGATGGACTAATAGACCAAGTCCCACACACCGCTAGAAGCCCAAATATTTTTTCAGAGCTAGATGCAGAAAATTTTTTTATTCAATTTGCAACCTGATGGAGGTCAGTATAGATGGACTAATAGACCAAGTCCCACACACTGCTAGAAGCCCAAATATTTTTTCAGAGCTAGATGCAGAAAAAAATTATTTTTAATTTGCAACCTGATGGAGGTCAGTATAGATGGACTAATAGACCAAGTCCCACACACTGCTAGAAGCCCAAATATTTTTTCAGAGCTAGATGCAGAAAAAAATTATATTCAATTTGCAACCTGCTGGACGTCAGTATAGAAGGACTAATAGAACAAGTCCCACACACTGCTAGAAGCCCAAATATTTTTTCAGAGCTAGATGCAGAAAAAAATTATTTTTAATTTGCAACCTGATGGAGGTCAGTATAGATGGACTAATAGACCAAGTCCCACACACTGCTAGAAGCCCAAATATTTTTTCAGAGCTAGATGCAGAAAAAAATTATATTCAATTTGCAACCTGCTGGACGTCAGTATAGAAGGACTAATAGAACAAGTCCCACACACTGCTAGAAGCCCAAATATTTTTTCAGAGCTAGATGCAGAAAAAAATTATATTCAGTTTGCAACCTGATGGAGGTCAGTATAGATGGACTAATAGAATGATGCTATGCCCAAAAGATTTTACTTCACTAGGTGCAGTAAAAAAATTGGTATTCTATACACAGGTGGTATATCTTGCAACACAGATAGGCTACTCCACTGACTAACACACTCTGCAATAGGCCAAAAAGGATTAGCTTTGCTAGATTCAGCCAAATGCTGTGAAAAAAACTTGCACAGCACTGGCACAGACCTGCCTGGCAAAAACTGATAGGAACTCATGTAACCTAGTCCTGAAAAGGACTCCAATTACAATTAGTCTTTACTCCCACAACCTATCTATTTAAGAGCACAGACCTGCCTGATAAAAGTCGTAGGAAATGCTGTAACCTAGTCCTTAAAAGGACTGCAATCACAACTATTCCCTACTCCCAAGCTATCTGTATATTTGTGCGAAAATTGGCTTGAAATTAACAAGGTATAGCGCACACAGCAACAGCGGTGCCGTCTAACACGCAGCTGCAGCAGTGAGAAAATGGTGGCGACGGGGAAAATGGCTTGGTCTTATAGGGCAAGGACATGTGACATACACTGCCAATCACACATGCCCTTGCTTGTGTGAAAAAAAGCACTTCGCTCCGTGTGTGCGCTGCTGATAGGCTGACAGATTGCACCTCCCCACTGCAAATGCGGGAAAGAGAAAAAAAAATGGAGATCTTCATTGTTCCTGCAGAGATCCATCCCCTGCCCCTCCCCCCGCCCCGCTGTACACTCAAACTGCGTATTAACATTAATTTTCATCATTACTGAGAAAAAATCCAGTTATGATTTTGGTGCACGAACAGTTATCGAACATAACCTCGAACAGCCGAATTTTTCTCAAATTGTTCGTGTTCGCCGACCGGCTCGAACACCGCCCAAAACAGCTCGAATTTGAGATTGGCGAACAGTTCGAGTAGAACAACGCTCATCTCTAGTGACTGGCTGGCAATCCCTGCATGTTCATTGGTTCTGTAAAGAGCGCCAAACATGCAGGGCGGAGACCCGAGCTCCCGCCAGAGTAACCCGGAAATGCTCGGTGCTCGCCGAACATCCCGAGTAGCGTGATGCTCGGGCGAGTACCGAGCAGTGTCGAGCATGTTCGCTCAACACTAGTCATGAGGAATGGGCCCAAATTCCGATCAACTATTGTGAGAAGCTTGTGGAAAGATATCCCATACGTTTGATCCAGGTCATTCAGTTTAACCCTGCTGTTCTGTTCGGGTCTACTATACACTTATAATATAAAAAATATTCTTTATATAACTGTAAACTATAACTAATAACATCAAACTGTATGTAAATATATTTTTTCAAAAAAAGAAATAAAAAGTTCCGTTTTTTCTATAGAAAATGGTAAACAAGGATCACGGTGCTAAATTTACTGTTTGCATTTATCACAAGTATAATTTACATGTCTTTTGCATAATTACTTTGCACAACTGCAACATATCACATTTTTTTTGTGATTACTTAATGTTGGACAGAAGGCGCATCATTTCCGTTTTAGGCTGGTTGCGTTGCTGGTGGAGGCCGTGGGTATCGTAGCAGTGCTGGTGGAAGCCGTTGGTTCACTTTCTTTAGCATGCTGTTGGATCCTGTGGACAATGGCTGCCGCTCCATCATCTCTGGGTGTTACTTTTCTTTCTTCGATATATGGGCTAACCAGTGATTTTCCCAACTCTTCCATAAAAATTCATCTTTTATGACATTTGATGAAGACCTTCTACCAGCCTGAGCAGAAGGCTGCAAGTTTCAAACTACATCTTTGTTTTTTTGAATGGATTTCTTGCATCCAACTAGTTGTCTGGGTTTCCTCATCAGATTCCACTTCAGAATAAAATTTCTCTGCATTGGTTTCCGCGCCACTTATGTGGTCCTCCTCTTCGGACACATTTTCAAGTGGGACATCATCATCTGAATCGGAGGCATTTACAAGCTCCTCCAATTCAGCTTCAGTCAATATTCGTTTTCTCATCATGCAAAAAGGCAACACTGTGGAATGAAAAAATAAAACATATACATAAACAATAATAATAAAATGAGAGAACAAACTATTACTAGTTTCACAACAATACACACAATAAGGGCCCCGTCACACATTGAGACATCCCCTGCGATTGCGATGCTGGAGCGTCGAAAACAGGACCATCCATATAAGCATGCACTCATTCTATCACAGCAGTGAGAATATATCCTCCTCATAAGCAGACATTGAGTCTACACAGCCCTAATACTCTCCCTACTTGCATACCAAAGAATGGGTCATCAAAAGTACAAGTCTCATTCAAGATTAAATAAGTGCTGGGCATTATTTCAACAAGCAGGCAGTGACCATTGTCTTACATCATGACACAGTAATAAACCAGTGGCTGAGCAAAATAAAAAAATGCTGCTTTACACTATACAATCTCATCAAAAGAATTGAATAATTTGAGAATAAAAGAATAGTTTATCTGCTACATACCTGTAAAGAGGAGTTTTCAGAGCTTTGACGTCTATTCATGTGCTCTCTCTGTGTTCTCTCCAGCTGTACTGAAAGTGAAATAACTGTATAGACTAGTATGGTAATCATCTACTGATTAGATCAGAGAAAACACCACCCTTTATCATAAGCTAGTCCACAGTAAAACAAACACATTTGTCAAACAGAATTTATTTGTGCTCTTTTCAGGTCAGCATTACACAGTAATAGAACCAGCTAACACAAGGAAAATAAGAAAATCTTTTCATTTACAATGTGAAATGTTGACAACTGAATTGAATTTCTATTTCTATATGAACAGCAGGGTAAATAAGATGCAGCGATTTTGCACATAACTATGCTGGAAGCGAATCTATCTGCTGTATAGTAATTTGAAAATGTATGTATGTGTAAATCTGCCCAGACCAAAATGACCTAGATAAATTGATAAATAATAGTTGATGCAATATATAGTCCAAAATTAGATTATAACTCCTTTATTTTACTCAAAAAATGGCTGGAGATTAGTATAAAAGGCTATCGGTCATTTTTGACCGAACAGTACAAAGAAAAAACGTGGCGCAAAAAGTAAACAAAAAAAAAACAACTATCCATAGTAAGAACACCTCAAATGAGGAAAAGTCAATTAACCACAAGTTTCAGAACCACATAATGAATATTTAAAAAAATATCAAATGACAAATTCGGTCATTTTTGACCGAACAAAACAGCAGGGTTAAGGGCAATGGTACAAAATACTAATGAAATGTATGTAAACTTTTGACTTTGCAGTAAATAATAAAAATGCCTTAAAACATTCTCTCTCTCATTATTCTGGCATTTGGCAAATATTAAAAATTATGGTAATCCTAATAGACCCTAAATGGGAAAGCTTTATTCTGATTTCATGTCAGATATTGAGAAAAACATGCATATGTGTCTTATATGTGTTTTTTTATATAGTGTATGTAAACTTCTGGGTTCAGCTGTACATAAACTCTATTCACACATAGTAATTAACTAGATAACAATGGCAGTACCATTTAGATAAATAAATCAATATAATTATACCAATTGGACCAAAATATAAACTATGTGCAACTTGTATTCTCAGCTTTTAACTGACCTGGATAAGATGTATCAATGTCAATCAACTGGTTATAAACTATAGTTGTCCAAATATCCAACATAAGATGACAGTGGTTTATGTATTAGTCCAAGCAAATTGCCAGCAGTGAATTTTCAGTGAAAAATGCCCCGGCCGGTCGCATCTTTACACGCTATCCAAAATGGAGCTATGGCTATCCAATTGCACGTCACAATGCTCTATGCAAGTAATACATTTCTGGAATCAGGCTCTCAGCCCCTGCATCATCCTGCTCTTAGATTACATAACAAAAATCTACTCACAGATTTGCTTTAATTCTAATAAAAACTATGTTAGTGATGTTTTGTAAGGAGATGGAAATGCTTCCTTGTTTCTCCTTGAAGACGTGTATTGTTGCAATGTGTTTTCATGTTTGTGTAATAATTAGTGATGAGCGAGCACTAAAATGGAATGCTCGAGTGCTCGGTCCGAGTAACGAGCACAATGTAAGTCTATGGGAAACGCGAGCATTTTTCTGGCAGCCCAAATCGATGGAAACAGTGCTCAAATGACATGGGAACAGCATAGGGAAGACCCCTGGAAGCATTTCTGACTCCCAGGTCACTGCTGTCAACAATATTGTCAGAGGTATTACACCACTTTTACGGACTCACAATAAAACATTCAAAAATGAAACCAAAATGGATTTTCCTGGAAAAAAATGTTAAGGAACATCCTTAACACGTAGCGTTTCTGATGTGTTCCTGCACTTTTGCATTGCTTTCAACCAAGACAAATGCATTCTCTGGTACATGTCATTTTAAAATTTTATAATCTTATTTGGTCGTGTGGTGTGTGACATGGGGACAGCATGGGGAAGACCGCTGGGGCTGGAAGCATCTATGACTCCCAGGGCACTGCCTAAAACTGTGGACATCTCATCAGACGTGATCGTATATTACTGAGGTAATACAGACATTTTTAGCAACATGACAAATCTTAAACTCCATTTAAAATGGGCAAGGTGTGTGTGAAAGGATGATGGGGAAGTGGACGTTATGGTGATGGTGATAGTGCACGCAGAGGCTGTGGGCAAGATGAAACTGTGCCTGCTGAGGAAGCACAACAAACACCCATGTCATGTATAACTACCTTTCGGTCCATATTTCCAGGGGGCCGCAGAACATCACTATTGAAGCCAGAGTGTGAAAAGGTTGTTGGTTGGATAGCAGATAAAGTTTCCAGTCAGTTTGCCAACACCACCACCACCACCACCCTGTGTTCCACATGGTCCAGTCTCAGTAGATGTGAGTCTGGACCACATTATTATTATTACTTTATTGTCATTTATTCTATGGCACTTTACATGTGAAAAAGGGGTATACATCGCAAAAACAATTACAATAATCTTGAACAAAAATGTGACAGTGACTGGTACAAGAGAGGAGAGGACCCTGCCTGCGAGGGCTCAGTTTAGAAGGCATGGGTGAGGATACAGTAAGTGAGGATAGAGCTGGTCATTCAGTGGTATGGTGGAGCGAGGGTTACTGCAGGTTATACGCATGTTGCAAGAGGTGGGTCTTCAGCTTCCTTTTAAAGGTTTCAACAGTAGGCGAGAGTCAGAAATGGTGGGGTAGAGAGTTCCAGAGAAGGGGGGATGCACGGGAGAAGACTTGTATGCAATTGTGGGAAGAGGAGAAAAGAGGGGAGTAGAGAAGGAGATCTTGTGAGGATCGGAGGTTGCGTGCAGGTAAGTACCGGGAGACTAGGTCACAGATGTATGGAGGAGACAGGTTGTGGATAGCTTTGCATTCCAAGGTTAGGGTTTTGAACTGGAGTCTCTGGGTAAGCCAGTGAAGGGATTGAAGAAAAGAGAGGCCAGGGAATAGGGGACAGGTGGATTAGTCGGGCAGAAGAGTTTAGGATAGATTGGAGGAATGCGAGAGTGTTAGAAGGGAGGCCACAGAGAAGGAAGTTGCAGTCGTTGAGAAGGGAGATGATGAGCACGTGCACTAGTGTTTTTGTAGATTTGTGGTTGGGGAATGTGCAGATCTGGGAGATTTTTTTTACTTGGAGTCAGCATTTTCCTCACCCTGATCCTCCTTTCTCCCACCATTCCGAGTGCCATCAGACAACTGATCCTACACTTGGATACTTCGAAGAGCTGTTTGTTCATCTTTCCATTTATAGATTCTGGCCTCTCACTCAGAAGTGGAAAGAGCTTGGATATGTGGTTTGAAGGAGAGATTAAAGTCCAGGCTTACCCCAAGAGCTGTTCACTTTTCCATCAATAAATTTTGGCCTCTCGACCGGTCAACTTCGAGTAGGGCAACAGAAAATCACATGTAGCCATTTGAGGAACCATGGTCACCCAAAGGTGATGGTGGGAAAGTGCAAATACTGTCTCAAGAGGTGGATAATGATGAGACACAATGGACAGGAAGTCAGACACAAGGCAGGCAACTGCTCCCAGGAACACCAACATAATGAAAGTTGCCAGTACAACTGTCAGGTCTTCCCAAGTATGGTTCTTTTTTAAAGACTGTTTAGATAACCCCAAAAAGGCCATTTTAAACATCTGCCAGGCCAGCATTAGCAAGAGCACCAAAACTACCAGCCTTACCACTAACGGCATGCTCAGACACATGACAGCAAAGCACCTGACAAGCTGGGCCAAACACCAAGGTCCAGAAACAGTGTCTGCGGGTGACACAACTATTCCGCTGTTGTGCGTGCACGCCAATCCCCTGTCCATGGTGCATGGGAAGATGCCTCCCGCCCTGCAACTGTCATTACAGACTTGCAACCATCACCATCTACGTCCTTGTCCCTTTGCAGCATTCAGTTGTCCCTACCAAAGTTCTTGGAATGCAAGCGCAAGTATGCAGCCAGCCACCCACCCACAGGCTGGAATACTAAACTGTCACATTTCTGGACTACTTGCAGTTGAAATGTTGCCTTTTAAGCTCGTGGAGGTGGAAGCACTTACTGGGAAGGACCGCCTAACCACAAATACGTGGACAGTTGAATGTGGCCAGGGACGGTACATCTCACTGATGCATTCCCACTGGGTTAATATTGTGGAAGCCAGGACCCAGTGGGACCCTTGGATAGTACATGTCCTCCTGACGCAGAGGATTGCGGGCCCTGGGTCTATCAAGGTTACCCCTACATTCTACAGGTCCTGCACCACCTTCTCCTCTTCAGCCTCCATCTCTATCACTTGATTCATTTTTTCAGGACATATTCCAGATTATTTACTTAAACTTCATGTGTGCCAATAACAATAAGCAGGACTGTATGCTTAGGCGACAAACCACACACCGTTGCAGAGTTCAGAGAACCTAGTTTCAGCTCTGAAGTTAGGCAAGCTCGCACATGTATCATGCCTGGCCCGTGTACTCTAAACGGATCATGTCAGAGCTGCTTGAGAAAGTACGCCACGTGTGTGCCCATTTCAGAAAGTCAGCTACTTCTTTCGCCGTCCTGGCAGGGCTTCAGCAGCATTTGCAGCTTCCAGCTCACTGACTGGTGTGCGATGTGACTACATATAGCGCCATTTATTCCATTGCGCTTTACATGTGAAAATAAGTCACTGACTGGTACAAGATCAGAGAGGACCCTGCCCATGAGGGCACACAAACAGTCTATAAGGGATGGGTGATGATACAGTAGGTGAGGTTACTGCAGGCTGTAGGCTTGTCGGAAGAGGTGAGTCTTCAGCTTCCTTTTAAAGGTTTCAACACTAGGTGAGAGTCTGATATGTTGGGGTACACAGTTTAAGAGTAGAAGGGATGCACAGGAAAAATCTTGTATGCGATTGTGGGAAGAGGAGAGAAGACCGAAGTAGAGAAGGAGATCTTGTGAGGATCGGAGGTTGAGTGCTAGTATGTACCGGGAGACTAGGTCACAGATATATGGAGCAGACAGGTTGTGGATAGCTTTGCATGTCATGGTTACAGTTTTGAACTGAAGTCTCTGACCAATGGGGAGCCAGTGAAGGGATCATAGATTGCAATCTTATGGATTGCTGGAGCCAGTCCACAGTAGAAAAGCAGCCATAGAGTGCCCAGGAACCATCCCACACACTTTTCTTAGCCAGTCATATGGATCACGTACGTCTGATCATTGAAAAATGTTCCTCTGCTTTCACAATACAGTAATATGAATAAAATGAAAAAAAACCTGGTGGATTTTGCGAACAAGCAAATGGAGCTGGAAAACGGTGTACACTGACACACTGCTACAATCTATAAATGGAGGACAATATTTTCCACGTTCACTTCAAATGGCTGGATTTGAACAGCAGTTATATGTGATACATCAGACAGAGAACCACGGTTTTAAATACCAGACCTGTAATTTACTAATATTATTCTACACAGACACCTAGTGTGAATAGCTTGACCGACATACTGCAACAACATGAAAATGGAAGAAATGGCTGATTTTGGAACATTCTAACTGGTGATACATCTGACAGAGAACCATGGTTTTAAATAGCAGGTCTGTAATTTACTAATAGTATTCTTCACAGACACCTAGTGTGAATAGCTTGACCGACACATTGCAACAGAATGGAAATGGAAGAAATGTTTGATTTTGGAATAGTCTTATAGGTGATATGTCTGACAGAGAACCACGGTTTTAAATAGCAGACCTGTAATTTACTAATATTATTGTACACACACATCTAGTGTGAATAGCTTGACTGACACACTGCAATGAAATGGGAGGCAAAAATGTCTGATTTTGGAACAGTCTTATAGGTAATATGTCTGACAGAGAGCCATGGTTTAAATAGTAGGCCTGTAATTTACTAATACTATTCTTCACATACACCTAGTGTGAATAGCTTGACTGACACACTGCAACAGAATGGAATAGGAGGTAAATATTTTCCACGTTCAGTTTCTGGATTTTTATCGCTGAAATATGGAACAGTTCTGGCTTTATTCTGCAGTGAGAACAAGTAAATGGAGCAGAAAAATGGTGTACTCTGGATTTCTTTTTAAGAAAATAACCAGGATTAAGATAAAAAAAATTTTTACCTGATATCTGGGGCTATGTCTACAAATATCTGTAATTATTACAGCAGCAGAAGACAGGACGTTCAATGGACCCTCTTTGTGCTGTATCATACACTGCAGTCGGCCACATACCCTGCCTGTCTGCCTAACTCCTGCTATGAAGTACCGAGCAGTAGCGAGCACATTCGCTCATCACTAGTAATAATTAGTGATGAGCGAACATACTTGCCACTACTCGGTACTCACCCGAACATCACTGTGCTTGGAGATCGGCGAGCATTTCTGGGTTGCTCGGGCAGGAGCTAGGGTCCCTGCCCTGCATGTTTGGCGCTCTTTAGAGAGCCAATGAACATGCACAGATTGCTTGACACACACTATAATGCCATAGCCATGTTGTTTGTGGCCATTACAGTGATTGGCTGGCTGCACAGCGTCATCAGGTCTATGTAAGACATGATGGTGCTATGCTCGTCACAGTCTACTCTGGAACCAGGCAGAGGAGGGAGAGCTGCTGCTGCTTGTTAGTATAGGTATTCCACAACATGTATATTCAACTGAACTAACAGTCCTTCTGAGGACTAATCCAGCTGCATATATTCAGTGGTGATAGCAGGAATTAGGCTTAGGCAGGCAGGCAGTGTATGTGGCAAACTGCAGTGCATATAGTGCAAGAGGGTCCATTGAACGTCACAGTCTACCCTGGAAACAGGCAGAGTAGGGAGAGCTGCTGCTGAGTCAGGGAGAGATTTGCTTGTTTATAGTTAGTTTAGGTATTCCACAAGATATATATATATCCATCTGAACTAACAGTCCTTCTGAGTTGCATATATTCAGTGGTGATAGCAGGAGTTAGGCAGGCAGGCAGTGTATGTGGAAGGCTGCAGTGCATATAATGCAAGAGGGTCCATAGCACGTTCTCACTGATCCTGCTATAACAGATATTTGTAGACATAGCCCCAGGTATCAGTGGCTAGGGCTCATTTTTTTTTATCTAAATCCTGATTATTTGCTTAAAAAGCAATCCAGAATACACAATTTTTCTGCTCCATTTGCTTGTTAGCACGGCAGAATACAGCCAGATCTTTTCCATATTACAGCGATAAAGATCCAGAAATTTTTAGTGAACGTGGAAAATATAGGCCTCCATTTCCATTTTGTCGCAGTGTGTCGGTGAAGCTATTCACACGAGGTCACTGTGAAGAATAGTATTAGTAAAGTACAGGTCTGCAATTTAAAACCGCGGTTCTCCGTCACACGTATCACATATAACTGCGTTCCAAAATCAGCTATTTCTGGCTTCCATTTCCATTTTGTTGCAGTGTGTGGATGAAGCTATTCACACGAGGTCGCTATTAAGAATATTATTAGTAAAATACAGGCCTGCAATTTAAAACCGTGGTTCTCCATCAGACATATCACATATAACTGCGTTCCAAAAACAGTCATTTCTGGCTTCCATTTCCATTTTGTTGCAGTGTGTCAGCAAAGCTATTCACACGAGATCGCTGTGAAGAATAGTATTAGTAAACTACAGGCCTGCAATTTAAAACTATGGTGCTCCGTCAGACATATCACATATAACTGTGTTTCAAAATCAGCCATTTTTGGATTCCATTTCCATTTTGTTGCAGTGTGTCAGTGAAGCTATTCACATGAGGTCACTGTGAAGAATAGTATTAATAAACTACACGCCTGCAATTTAAAACTGTGGTTCTAAGTCAGACTTATAGCATATAACTGTGTTCCAAAATCAGCCATTTCTGTCTTCCATTTTTATTTTGTTGTAGTGTATCTGCAAAGCTATTCGCACGAGGTCACTGTGAAGAATAATATTAGTAAAGTACAAAGTACAGGACTGCAATTTAAAACCGTGGTTCGGTATCAGACGTATCACATATAACTGCATTCCAAAATCAGCCATTTCTGGCTTCCATTTCCAATTTGTTGCAGTGTGTCAACAAAGCTTTTCAAACAAGGTCACTGTGAAGAATAGTATTAGTAAACTACAGGCCTGCAATTTAAAACCGTGGTTCTCAGTCAGACGTATAGCATATAACTGTGTTCCAAAATCAGTCATTTCTGACTTCCATTTTTATCTTGTTGCAGTGTGTCAGCAAAGATATTCACACGAGGTTGCTGTGAAGAATAGTATTAGTAACCTACAGGCCTGCTATTTAAAATCGTTGTTCACTGTCAGACGTACCACATATAACTACATTCCAAAATCAGCCATTTCTAGTGGACATGGAAAATATTGCCCTCCATTTAAAATGGGCAAGGTGCGTGGCAAGGGATGGGGAAGTGGACGTGATGGTGATGGTGCATGCAGAGGCCGAGATCGTGGGCAAGCTGAAATTGTGCCACAACAAACACACACATCTTGTTGCTCGACTTTCCTGTCCAAATTACTAGGGGACCGCAGAACACCACTATTGAAAACAGCAGTGTGAAAAGGTTGTTGGTTGGATAGCAGATAATGCTTCTAGTCACTTTGTCACTACCACTACTCTGTCTTCCACACGGTCAAGTCTCAGTAGGCTTGAGTCTGGATCGCATATTCCTCTCCCTGATCCTCCATCTGCCCACATGCCGAGTGCCCGGAGACAACTGATCACACACTTGGACACTCTGAGTAGCTGTTCACTTTTCCATTTATAGATTCGGGCCTCTCGCCCGGCCAGCTTCAAGCAAGTCAAGAGGAGAACGCGTGTAGAGATACCCAAATATTTGAGCAGTCACGGTCACACGAAGGCAACGGTGGAAAAGTGCAATTACTGTCGCAAGAGGTGGATGATAATGATGATGAAACACAATTGCCAGAAAGTCAGGAGGAGGACCAGGGTGCGGAAGTGGAAGACAAGGTGGTGGATGACATAGCAACTGACCCAACTTGGCAGGGGGACATGCAGAGCGAGGACAGCAGCACACAGGGGGAGGGAGCCGTAGAACCATAACAGGCAGGAAGAAGAAGTGTGGTGGCCGCAGACACGTGGCGGGAAAGCATTTCCCGTAACAAGAACACGACGAAAGTTGCCAGAACAACTGTTAGGTCTTCCCGAGTCTGGTTATTATTTAACGACTCTGCAGATAACTCCAAAAAGGTCATTTGCACTACCTGCCAGGCCGGCATCAGCAGGGGTAGCAAAACTAGCAGCCTGACCACCACCTGCATGATCAGGCACATGGAAACAAAGCACCCGACTAAGTGGGCCGAACCACAGGGTCCACAAATAGTGTCTGCAGGGGACACCTCTACTTGTTCTGCTGTTGTGCATGCACGCCAATCCCCTCTCCATGGCGTATTCGAAGATGCCTCCCCCCCCTGCATGTGTCATTGCACACTCTCAACTAACACCATCAACAAGCACGTCCACGTCCTTGTCCCAGCACAACATTCAGTTGTCCCTACCCCAGTCCTTGGAACACAAGCGCAAATATTCAGCCAATGCCCCACAGGACACACTACTAAATTCACACATTTCGTGAATGCTTGCGCTCGACATGTTGTCTTTTAGGCTCGTGGAGATGGAAGCTCGTCTGTAACCTGATGGCAATGGCCGTCCCTCGGTACTTATTCCCCAGCCGCCAGTATTTCTCCTGGTGTGCCATCCCCACATTACACGATCACATGTCCCACAACATTAGCCGTGTGTTAGGATCTGCAACATAAACTAAGGAAAGAATGGGAAAAGCTGTCCCTACAGTAAGACTAAGCTGAATCCCTACGATGAAGCGGGCAGCCTGTTCCTTGTGAACAGACCCGCCTTCGTCCTCGGCTAGTCTGAACGGAGACCTATACCATAAAGGGAGGGGTCCCTAAAAGAACTAAGGACTGGGACAAAAATGGGACACCTCTTAACAGAAGTTGTTGCAGAGCAAAAAGACAAACTGACAAAAAGTACTAGAGGTCCCAGAGTACCAAGCAAACTAACAGAGATAGGCACCGAAGCACCTGGCTAGAGAGACAGGAAAAAAAAAACACTGAAGTCCAGCAAAGCCAGAAGAGCGGAGCTGGAATATATAGGCAGCTGGTCACGTGACCACAAAACACAAGATAGCAAAAACTAACAGGAGGGTTCTAACAGTACCCCCTCTTCTATGAGGATTCTCCGGATCCTCCAGGCCCAGGCCTATCCGGAAAGCTCCTGTGGAAAGCTTTAACAAGCCTAGGAGCAGAGACATCATCCGTCCTTACCCAGGAGTTGTCTTCGGGACCGAAACCCTTCCAGGAGACAAGATACTGTAATATCCCTCTATGCCATCTTGAATTCAAAATACGAGAAATTTCATATTCACCGTCTTCCACCAGAGGAGGAACTGTGACAGTGGCGTCCCTATTAGAAACATCAGCGTTTTTCAACAAGGAAACATGAAACACAGAATTAATCTTCCAGGAAGTAGGGACATCCAACCTGACAGAAGATGGGTTAACAACCCAAAGCACTTTAAATGGACCCACAAACTTAGGACCCAGTTTTTTAGAGGGAATCCTCAACCGCAAGTTCTTCGAGGACAACCAAACCATATCACCCACAGTAAACAAAACCGCTTTACGTTTCCTGTCAAAATACTTCTTGGACTTGTTGTTAGCCTCTTGCAGGTTACAACGTACATTAGTCCAAACTCTCTCCAAATCACCGGAAAAATTCTCCTCTTCCGGTACCGCCGACCCCAATTTGGAGAACGAACCAAAAGACGGATGTCTCCCAGTGCAACAAAAAAAAGGAGAACACCCAGCAGAGGAGGATGTATGATTGTTAAGAGCAAATTCTGCGAGAGGAAGAAACTCAGACCACACCTCTTGATTGTTCGCCACAAAACAACGCAAAAACTGTTCAACATCCTGGTTCTTTCTTTCAGTCTGTCCATTAGACTCAGGATGATAACCAGACGAAAATGACAAATGAACTCCCAACCTGTCACAAAAAGCATGCCAAAAGCGAGCCACAAACTGAGGTCCTCTATCAGAAACAATATCCGTGGGAACGCCATGGAGCTTGACAATCTCCTTAACAAACGCCTTAGCGAGTGTCTTGGCGCAGGGCAACTTAATGAATGGAACCAAATGACACATCTTACTAAAGCGGTCTACGACCACCCAGATGACAGTAAAACCCTCAGACACAGGAAGATCAGTAATAAAATCCATGGAGAGATGCGTCCAAGGCGCACTAGGAACCTCCAAAGGGCAACGCAACCCCGCAGCAAGAGTATGTGAAGCCTTTGACCTAGCACACACAATACACTGACGCACCCACCTGATGACTTCCTTCTGCCATCCAGGCCACCAAAAACTGTGACTGATAAGTCTCTTAGTCTCCGAAACTCCTGGATGACCTGCCAACTGAGACTCATGACACTCCACAAACAAATCTCTCCTAAAGGCTCTAGGCACGAACAACCTCCCATGGGGAGTGTTAGATGGAGCATCACCTTGAGCATTCAGAATCCCATTCTCCAAATCGGAGTCCAATGCCGCCACCACAACTCCTTTCTGCAAAATGCTCTCCTCCTCCTCGGTACCGACCGTAGGAGAGAAGCTGCAAGATAAAGCATCGGCTTTAACATTCTTAGTACCAGAGATATAGGTAACAGAAAAATGAAACCGAGAAAAAAAAAGTGCCCACCTATCTTGACGGGCATTCAAGCGCTTGGCAGCATCCAGATAGATCAAATTCTTATGATCTGTGAAAACCTGAATAGGAAATCTAGCGCCTTCCAAAAAATGACGCCAGTCTTTAAATGCAAGTTTAATAGCCAGCAACTCCTGATTTCCAACATCATAATTCAGTTCAGTTTCCGAAAATTTTTTCGAAAAGAAGGCACAAGGATGTTCTCCACCCTTGTTCTCCTGAGACAAAACTGCTCCGACCCCCACCGATGAAGCATCGACCTCGACCAAAAAAGGTTTGGTCTCATCAGGCTGTATAAGGATAGGGGCAGAACTGAACCTCTCTTTGAGATACTCAAACACTTCAATGGCCTCAGTAGTCCACTGGGTCGTATTCGCACCTTTCCTGGTGAGATCGGATAGAGGGTTAACAATTACAGAAAAATTCTTAATGAATTTCATGTAATAATTGGCAAAACCCAAAAACCTCTGTATAGATTTCAAACCAATAGGCCTAGGCCATTCCTGCACAGCCTGAACCTTCACAGGGTCCATCTCAAAGCCCTCGCTGGAGACAATGTAGCCCAAAAAACTAATTTTCTGCACAGCGAACTTACATTTCTCCAGATTAGCAAAGAGTGAATTATCACTCAATAACTGCAAAACTTCACGTACACTCTGCCAATGGGACTCTAAATCTGATGAATAAATCAAAATGTCATCCAAATACACAACCACATTCTTACCAATCAAAGGTCTCAGGATGTCATTAATAAGGTTCTGAAAAAATGCAGGTGCATTGGTAAGAACGAAGGGCATCACCAGATTCTCAAAATGACCTACCGGAGTGTTAAAGGCAGTTTTCCATTCATCACCCTCCTTCACACGTAACAAATTGTATGCCCCTCGGAGATCAATTTTTGAGAACCACTTGGCTCCCACTAACTGGTTAAACAAGTCAGGAATTAACGGCAATGGGTAGGAATTGCGTACGGTAATCTTATTAATTTCACAAAAATCCAGACATGGACGTAAACCGCCGTCCTTTTTTTTAACAAAGAAGAATCCGACTGCCACAGGCGACTTAGAAGGTCTAATGTGACCAGCAGCCAGGCTAGTCTCTATGTACTCCTCCAAGGCCTTTCTTTCAGGGATAGTCAAATTAAGCAAGCGACTTTTGGAAGAGTACCTGGAACAAACTCAATGGCACAATCATAATCCCTATGAGGAGGTAAAACTTGCGACTCCTCCTCCGAAAAAACCCTCCAAAAATCTTGAATAGGTACTGGTAATTCCCATTTTTCCACAGCCGCAATGTGACCATTACAACATTTATTAGAGCACTTCAGACTCCAAGACTTAATTACATTAGTAGACCAGTCCAACAAAGGATTGTGCAGTTTTAACCAAGGCAATCCTAGAACAACTGGAGAGGGAAAATTATTCAAAACAACCAAATCCAAAATTTGGACACCATTGATAGTGAGAGGAAATGCAGCAGTCTTGTGAGTAATACATTTCAAAGGAGTGTTATCAATTGCAACCACAGAAATAGGAGATGACAAAGGTTTGGATTTCAATTTAAGTTTTTCCAAAAACCCTTTATTAATCACATTAAGTGTTGAACCACAATCCACAAATACCTGAAATTCAATCAAATCTCCTTGCAGAGTAGTACTCCCAGACAGGAACACTCCTGCAGAGCGTAAACAAGCTATACGGGCTTAACTGACCTTTTTTTTTTTCTTTACTTCTTTACTTAACCCCTTAACAACATTAGACGTGCTAATACGCGTCTGTGCCCTGGGACTTAAGAGCCAGACCCGTATTAGTACGTCATCGCGATCGCGCACGTACACAGGCTGTGCGGGCGCGATCGCCGCCGGGTGTCAGCTGATTGTCACAGCTGACACCCGGTACTATGTGCAGGGAGTGGTCCTGCACCGCTCCCTGCACATTAACCCCCACAATGCTGCGATCGAAGTCGATCGCAGCATTGCGGTGGCAAGGGGAGGTGATTGCAGATACTCACCTCCTCTTCCGGCCTCCAGCGCTGTCTGCCGTGGCTTCCAGGATGTTGCCATCACGACCCGATGTCGTTATGACAACATCCGGGTCACCAGACAGAAGGAAGATTTTTTTGACATGCGCAGTGCATCTCCAAACTATCTTCTCCCTGTCCAGCGCTGACAGCCTGCACGGCACAGGGATGGTGCTGCATTCCTGTGCCATGCAGGCGATCAGAATAAAAAAAGTGAAAGTCCCAGAGTGGGACAGAGTGAAAAAGTGTAAAAACTGTCAGAAAGTGAAAAAAAAAATACAAAAAAAATTGAAAAAAATTAAAAAAAATAAATAAAAAAAAAAATCCACCAAAAATAAAAATATAATGTACCCATCAATAAATATTATTATAAAAGAAAAACAATAAAAGTACACATATTTGGTATCGGCGCGTCCGAAACAACCTGACCTATAAAACTGTCCCACTACTTAACCCCTTCAGTGAACACGGTAAAAAATAAAAATAAAAAACGAAGCAAAAAACAATGCTTTATGATCATACCGCCAAACAAAAAATGGAATAACACACGATCAAAAAGACGAATATGAATAAAAATGGTACCGCTGAAAACGTCATCTCGTCCCGCAAAAAACAAGCCACCATACAGCTCCATCAGCCGAAAAATAAAAAAGTTATAGCTCTCAGAATAAAGCTATGCTAAAAAATAATTTTTTCTATAAAATTGCTTTTATTATGTAAAAGTACAAAACATAGAAAAACAATATAAATGTGGTACCGCTGTAAACGTACTGACCCGAAGAATAAAGCTGCCTTATCAATTTTACCACACGCGGAACAGAATTAAAAAAAACAAAAAAAAACAATTCCTGAATTGTTGGTTTTTGTTTATTCTGCCTCCCAAAAATCGGAATAGAAAGCGATCAAAAAATGTCACGTGCCTGAAAATAGCACCAATAAACGTCAACTCATCCCGCAAAAAACGAGCCATCACATGACTGTCTGCCAAAATCTGGAAATATTATAGCTCTCAAAATATGGCGATGCAGAAACTAGATTTTACAAAAAATGCGTCTTTTAGTGTGTGACAGCTGTCAGTCATAAAAACCCGATATGATTCTGGTACCGCTGTAATCGCACCGACCCGAAGAATAAAGTCGTCTAATCACTTATACCGCATGAGGAACGGCGTAAAAAATAAACTCTCGGGTTAGGGTTGGGCTAGGGTTAGGGCTAGGGTTAGGGCTGGGTTTGGGGTTAGGGTTGTGATGGGGTTGGGATTTTTTTCAAAAGTAAGAAAAAAAGATAACGATATGGCGACTAGTGTTGAGCGCAAGTGCTCGCTACTTGAGTTTGCATCGGGTGCTCGGGTATGCATTGAGTATCGTGGGTATTTGAGTGACATGCTCGAGTCTCCGCCCCATATGCTTCGTGGCCAAAAAAACTTTGCGGGGATTGCCTGCCATGCACGAGCGATCCTCGCATGTTTTTTTTTGGGTGTCTAATAACCGTGAAACATGCGGGGCAGGGACTCGAGCATGTCACTCGAGCACACGCAGTACATGGTGCATACCTGAGTACCCGGTGCAAACTCAAGTAGCGAGCACTTGCGCTCAAGACTAATGACAACTTATTCAATATGATGACCTAATGTTATCAAATTCTATGTCGTACCTCTGGGTTCAAAATGTTCACTATACACCTTGATAAAATCCTTGAGGGGTATAGTTTCCAAAATGGGGTCACTTGTGGGGGAGCTCCACTGTTTAGGCTCATTAGGGGCTCTCCAAACGTGACATGGTGTCCACTAACAAATTGAATGGAAAATCGGCTCAAATTGTTAGCGGATGCCATGTTGCGTTTGGAGAGCCCCTGCGTGCCTAAACATTGGAGCTCCCCCACAAGTGACCCCATTTTGGAAACTAGACCCCCCCAAGGCACCTATCTAGATGCATAGTGAGCACTTGGAACCCTTAGGTGCTTCACAAATTGATTCGCAAAAATGAAAAAGTGTTTTTTTTCCACTTAATTTTACAAATCAATTTGTGAAGCACTTGGGGGTTCCAACTGCTCACTATGCATCCAGATAGGTGCCTTGGGGGGTCTAGTTTCCAAAATGGGGTCACTTGTGGGGGAGCTCCAATGTTTGGTCACACAGGGGCTCTCCAAATGCAACATGGTGTCCGCTAACAATTTGAGCCGATTTTCCATTCAATTTGTTAGCGGACACCATGTTGCATTTGGAGAGTCCATGTGTGCCCAAACATTGGAGCTCCCCCTCATGTGACCTCATTTTGGAAGCTAGACCCCCCAAGGCACCTATCTAGATGCATAGTGAGCACTTGGAACCCTTAGATGCTTCACAAATTGATTCGTAAAAATGGAAAAGTGAAAAAAAAACACTTTTTCATTTTTACGAATCAATTTGTGAAACACCTGGGGGCTCCAAGTGCTCACTATGCATCTAGATAGGTGCCTTGGGGGGGTCTAGCTTCCAAAATGGGGTCACTTGTTGGGGAGTTCCAATTTTTAGGCACATCAGGGGCTCTCCAAATGCAACATGGCGTCCGCTAATTATTCAAGCAAATTTTACAATCAAAAAGTCAAATGGCGCACCTTCCCTTCCGAGCCCTGCCGTGCGCCCAAACAGTGTTTTTTCCCCACATATGGGGTATCTGCATGACCAGGGGAAATTGCACAACAAATTTTGCGGTCCATTTTTTCTTGTTACCCCTGTGAAAATAAAAAAAATTGGGTCTAAAGTAACATTTGTGAAAAAAGTCAAATGTTCATTTTTTTCTTCCACATTCCAAAAATTCCTGTGAAGCACCTGAAGGGTTAATAAAGTTCTTGAATGTGGTTTTAAGCACCTTGAGGGGTGCAGTTTTTAGAATGGTGTCACTTTTGGGTATTTTCTGTCATAAAGACCTCTCAAAGTGACTTCAAATGTGATGTGGTCCCTAAAAAAATGGTTTTGTACATTTTGTTGGAAAAATGAGAAATCGCTGGTCAACTTTTAACCCTTATAGCTCCCTAACAAAAAAAAATTTTGGTTCCAAAATTGTGCTGATGTAAAGTAGACATGTGGGAAATGTTATTTATTAACTCTTTTGTGTGACATACAATACAGACTAAAAGTTTGGACACACCTTCTCATTTAAAGATTTTTCTGTATTTTCATGACTTTGAAAATTGTACATTCACACTGAAGGCATCAAAACTATGAATTAACACATGTGGAATTATATACTTAGCAAAAAAGTGTGAAACAACTGAAAATATGTCTTATATTCTAGGTTCTTGAAAGTAGCCACCTTTTGCTTTGATGACTTCTTTGCACACTCTTGGCATTCTCTTGATGAGCTTCAAGAGGTAGTTACCGGAAATGGTTTTCACTTCACAGGTGTGCCCTGTCAGGTTTAATAAGTGGGATTTCTTGCCTTATAAATGGGGTTGGGACCATCAGTTGTGTTGTGCAGAAGTCAGGTAGATACACAGCTGATAGTCCTACTGAACAGACTGTTAGAATTTGTATTATGGCAAGAAAAAAGCAGCTAAGTAAAGAAAAACGAGTGGCAATCATTACTTTAAGAAATGAAGGTCAGTCAGTCCGAAAAATTGGGCAAACTTTGAAAGTGTCCCCAAGTGCAGTTGCAAAAACCATCAAGCGCTACAAAGAAACTGGCTCACATGAGGACTGCCCCAGGAAAGGAAGACCAAGAGTCACCTCTGCTTCCGAGGATAAGTTTATCTGAGTCACCAGTCTCAGAAATCGCAGGCTAACAGCAGCTCAGATTAGAGACCAGGTCAATGCCACACAGAGTTCAAGCAGCAGACACATCTCTAAAATAACTGTTAAGAGGAGACTTTGTGTAGCAGGCCTTCATGGTAAAATAGCTGCTAGGAAACCACTGCTAAGGACAGGCAACAAGCAGAAGAGACTTGTTTGGGCTAAAGAACACAAGGAATGGACATTAGACCAGTGGAAATCTGTGCTTTGGTCTGATGAGTCCAAATTTGAGATCTTTGGTTCCAACCACCGTGTCTTTGTGCGACCCAGAAAAGGTGAATGGATGGACTCTACATGCCTGGTTCCCACCGTGAAGCATGGAGGAGGAGGTGTGATGGTGTGGGGGTGCTTTGCTGGTGACATTGTTGGGGATTTATTCAAAATTGAAGGCATACTGAACCAGCATGGCTACCACAGCATATTGCAGCGGCATGCTATTCCATCCGGTTTGCGTTTATTTGGACCATCATTTATTTTTCAACAGGACAATGACCCCAAACACACCTCCAGGCTGTGTAAGGGCTATTTGACCAAGAAGGAGAGTGATGGGGTGCTACGCCAGATGACCTGGCCTCCACAGTCACCAGACCTGAACCCAATCAAGATGGTTTTTGGTGAGCGGGACAGCAGAGTGAAGGCAAAAGGGCCAACAAGTGCTAAGCATCTCTGGGAACTCCTTCAAAATTGTTGGAAGACCATTTCCGGTGACTACCTCTTGAAGCTCATCAAGAGAATGCCAAGAGTGTGCAAAGCAGTCATCAAAGCAAAAGGTGGCTACTTTGAATAACCTAGAATATAAGACATATTTCCAGTTGTTTCACACTTTTTTGTTAAGTATATAATTCCATATGTGTTAATTCATAGTTTTGATGCCTTCAGTGTGAATGTACAGTTTTCATAGTCATGAAAATACAGAAAAATCTTTAAATGAGAAGGTGTTTCCAAACTTTTGGTCTGTACTGTATCTCTCTGATTTAAGGGCATAAAAATTCAAATTTTGAAAATTGCAAAATTTTAAAAATTTTCGCCAAATTTCCGTTTTTTTCACAAATAAACGCAAGTGATATCGAAGAAATTTTACCACTATCATGAAGTACAATATGTCACGAAAAAACAGTCTCAGAATCAGGCGGATCCGTTGAAGCGTTCCAGAGTAATTACCTCAAAAAATGACAGTGGTCAGAATTGTAAAAATTGGCCTGGTCATGGTCAGAATTGTAAAAATTGGCCTGGTCATTAGCGTGCAAACCACCCTCGGGGGATAAGGGGTTAAACGACGCTCGCAATACTTAATCAAATGATCAGCTTTACCACAATAAAGACACAAACCTTTGGCAAATCTCCGATCTCTTCTTGAGAGCGGAGTGACATCGCCCCAACCTCCATTGGTTCTCCTCTGTCAGAGCAGGTTTTCTGGAAACTAGGACCTGAAGTTACAGGAGTTTTTACATCATTGACCCTGGACCTGATTTTCCTGTCCCCATGAACAGCTAACTGCATAGCTTCCTGAAGAGTCTCAGGTGCAGGAAATCCAATTAGCAAATTCTTAACCCTTTCACTCAGACCAGCAAGAAATAAACTTTTCAGCACCTAATCATTCCACTTAACTTCTGAAGCCCATCTCCTGAAGTGTGTGCAGTAAATTTCAACATCATCTGACCCCTGATTCAAACGTCTAAGTTCTAATTCAGCAGATGAGATTCGATCAGGATCATCATATAATAGCCCCATAGTAGAAAAAAATTCCTCAACAGAACTTAAACACGGATCATTAGGCTGGAGAGAAAAGGCCCACCCCTGTGGTTCTTTCTGCAAAAGTGACATAATAAAACCAATGCGCTGTGATTCATTCCCAGAGGACCTCGGTCTCAAACGAAAATATAACAAACAAGCATTTTTAAAGGAAAAAAAATCTTGCTGTTTACCATAAAAAATATCAGGCAGTCCTACCTTCGGTTCCACAAAATGCACTCCAGGACAGCTACTCACGTGTTGCTGAAGCTCGGCCACCACCAGAGACAATCCCTGCAGGCGTTGAGCCAACTCCTGGACGGAAATCATATTGATCCTTGAATTTCTTTCCTTCTAGTTTTTTTTTTTTTGGGCTGGACTTACTGTTAGGATCTGCAACATAAGCTAAGGAAAGAATGGGAAAAGCTGTCCCTACAGTAAGACTAAGCTGAATCCCTACGATGAAGCGGGCAGCCTGTTCTTTGTGAACTAACCCGCCTAAAAGAACTAAGGACTGGGACAAAAATAGGACACCTCCTAACAGAAGTTGTTGCAGAGCAAAGAGACAAACTGACAGAGATAGGCACCGAAGCACCTGGCTAGAGAGACAGGCAAAAAACACTGAAGTCCAGCAAAGCCAGAAGGGCGGAGCTGGAATATATAGGCAGCTGGTCACGTGACCGCAAAACACAAGATAGCAAAAACTAACAGGAGGGTTCTAACACCGTGTCCTCAACAACGCAGTTACTGGGAAAGTCCACCTAACAACAGACATGTGGACAAGTGCTTGTGGGCAGGGATGGTTAATCTCGCTGATGGCACACTGAGTTAATATAGTGGAAGCTGGGACCCAGTTGGACCTTGGGATGGAACACGTCCTCCCGACGCCAAGAATTGCGGGCCCTGGGTCAATCAGGGTTGCCCCCACATTCTACAGCTCCTGCATCTCCTCCTCCTCTTCAATTTCCATCTCTGAAATGACCACATCAGTCACAAGCTGGAAGTACTGCAGCACTGCCTCGGCCAAGCGGCAATAGGCTGTGCTGAAGCTAAAATGCTTTGGTGACAAACCGCACAATGCTGAAGAGTTGTGGACAGCTCTGAAAGAGCAGGCAGATCTGTGGCTGATACCGCTGAACCTATAGTCAGGTATGGTCATGTGTGACAACGGGCAGAACCTGGTGGCGGCTCTGAAAAGAGGCGAGCTCACACACGTACCATGCCTGGCCCATCTGAAAACGTTGGCGGCAGAGGTCAAAGTTTGTTGGACAACCAAAGGAGTACAGGTGAGAGAGACACAAATGCAATCCAGCAGAGGCAAGGGAACACTGTCAAAGTTTTGGGACAGTTTTCTCAGACCCTACCATCGCACAGGCCTTAAGGCGCAGGTTACTCTTACAAGGAGGGAAACGTTTCGGAAGATGCTGAGGGAGTACCTTGCCAACCGTACCAATGTCCTCCATGATTCCTCTGTGCCTTATAATTATTGGGTATCCAAGTTGTACATGTGGCATGAAATGACTCTCTACGCCTTGGAGGTCCTGGCCTGCCCTGCCGCTGGCATTTTGTCAGATCGGGTTTTAGTGCCGCTGGTGGAATTATAATCGATAGGTGCATCCACCTGTCAACTGGAAATGCTGACAGGCTGACTCTTACAAAAAATGAACAAGGGCTGGATTGGGCCAGACTTCTCAAAACCACTGATTGATAGCTGCATAACATAAACTAATTACAGTGTCTTTTTTGGGAGGTCTAACTCTATTCCCATGCACCTCTGTCTTCACACCCAGACATGGGTGTCTATTTTCTCTTATCCTCCTCCTTCTCCTTATCCTCATCATCCACCACCATATCAGCACCATATCTACGTCTCTTGCAAGGGGCATTGGAGTTTCACCAAATTTTTGGCAGCCATTGCATTCACTGCATAGGCAAACAGTATGGGAGACCCACTTCTTAATAATGGGAAGACTTTTTTCAGGAGGCCCACCGACCTCTACATTTCTTGCAAGGGGCATTGGAGAGCCTCCAAATTTTTGGCACCCGTTGCATTCACTGCATACACAAGAACAGTATGGGAGACCCACTCTATTCTAATGGGAACATGCCTTAACATCCCTGGCGGCTTGCTGGCATGGCTTATCACCTCCCACCATGCAAGACCGCCATCTTACCTATCAGTCCAGGCTGCACACTTTGCTCCAGTACCTGCAGTTTGCATGTCTCTTGTCTGATTGCTTAGGGCGGCGGCGCGGTTACTGCCTGTTTCTTATAGTTACTGTGTGCACAGTCCTAATGCGTCCCCAGCCTATTGCTGTGAGTCACTGGATACTTAAACCCCCTCCACCCAGTAGGAGGTGCCTGAGCAACACTTTCTTTCAGTGTGTTCTGTGCAACTGATTTGCCAGGTCCTGTCCTGTATCTTGTCTGTTTCCGTCACCCTGGTGGCTGTATACCCAGGCCTATTACCTGTACCTGTGACTTCTAGTCTGTTTCTGCCACCCTGGGGGCTGAGTTCCCAGGCTCGTTCCTGTATCTTGTTCCTGGTTCAGTTCCTGTGTGAACAGTGTCCTAGCCCGTTACTTGTTTGTCTCTATGGCCGTATCTTCCCTTTTCCTGCAGTGTCTGAACCTGCACCTAACTTCAACTCGTCGTCTCTGTATTTCTGTTTGTGAGTTTAGTGTCCACTTGCTACTTCATTGTAAGTACCTTGTGTGTATTTGCTCTGCTCTGCTTGTCTACCGCACTTGCGGGTTTTGCTCTGCTCTGCTTGTCTACTGCAGCTGCGGGTTTTGCTCTGCTCTGCTTGTTTACCGCACCTGCGGGTTTTTCTCTGCTCTGCTTTTTTACCGCATTTGAGGGTTTTGCTCTGCTCTGCTTGTGCTTGTCTACCGCACCTGCGAGTTTTGCTCTGCTCTGCTTGTCTGCCACACCTGCGGGTTTTGCTCTGCTCGTCTACCGCACCTGCGGGTTTTGATCTGCTCTGCTTGTCTACCGCACCTGCGGGTTTTGCTCTGCTCTGCTTGTCTACTGCACATGCGGCTTTGTTCCTGTATCCAAGTCTGTACTGGTCGCTATCCTGCCTGCGTTCCTACCTGCCAGTACCCACCTATCTGCACACCAGCCGTGCCTGTCTGTACCCACCTGTCTGCATACCAGCCGTGCCTGCCAGTATCCACCTGTCTGCATACCAGCCGTGCCTGCCAGTACCCACCTGTCTGCCAGCCTAACCTGCCTGTTCCTGCATTCCCCAGTGTGGGTCAACAGCTGTGACTGGGATCTGACCTGGAGAAGCACCTGGTCCTGCTGCTTGGTTCATCCCTGGTTCAGGGAGTCGACTGAGCCGCCGTACGACCTTGGTCGGACCGAGTTGATACTTAGTCACGCCCCTCCAGGCACTCCTCGGTTCATGGTCCAGTGGGATCACTAACCACGCTCACGCCAGTCAGTCAGTCCGGGCGTGTGTGTAACACATGTCGTTACTGTGGCCCACTTCTATGTGTCATTAAATTGTTATTGGGATTTTTCCTAAATGTTGGCAGCCATTGGCCTCACTGCATACCCTATAACTATATAGCAGACCCGCTCCTTTCTGGGAACATGTCATTACTGTGGCCCACCTCTATGTGTCTTTAAATTACTATTGGGATTTTTCCAAAATTTTGGCACCGGCAGTACGCACTGCATACCCTATAACTAAATAGCAGACCCGCTCCTTTCAAATGGGAACATGTCATTACTGTGGCCCAGTTCTATGTGTCTTTATATTGTTATTGGGGTTTTTCTCAAATTTTGGCAGCTGTTGGACTCACTGTATACCCTATAACTGTATAGCAGACCTGCTCCTTTCTAATGGGAACTTGACATTACTGTAGCCAAGCTCTATGTGTCTTTAAATTGTTATTGGAGTTTTTCCTAAATTTTGGCAGCTGTTGGACTCACTGCATACCCCATAACTGTAGAGCAGACCAGCTCCTTTCTAGGAATATGTAATTACTGTGGTCCACCTCTATGTATCTTTAAATTGTTATTGGGATTTTTCCTAAATTTTAGCAGCCGCTGTACGCACTACATACCCTCTAAGTGTATAGCAGACTCTCTCCTTTCTCATGGGAACATATTGTTACTGTGGCCCACCTCTATGTGTCTTTAAATTGTTTTTGGGGTTTTTCCTAAACTTTTGCAGCCGTTGGACTCAATGCAGAGCCTATAACTGTATAGCAGACTAGCTCCTTTCTAATGTGAACATGGTGTTACTGTGGCAAACCTCTATGTGTTTTTAGATTATTATTGGGATTTTTCCAAAATTTTGGCACCTGCTGTATTCACTGCATACCCTATAGTTGTATAGCAGACCCGCTCCTGTCTAGGAATATGGCGTTACTGTGGCCAACCTATATGTGTCTTTAAATTGTTATTGAGTTTTTTTCTAAGTTTTGGCAGCTGCTGTACTCCCTACATACCCTCTAAGTGTATAGCAGACCCGCTCCTTTTTAATGGGAACATGTCGTTACTGTGGCCCAGCTCTATGTGTCTTTAAATTGTTATTGTTTTTTTTCTAAATTTTGGCAGCCGTTATACTCACTGCATACCCTATAATTGTATAGCAGACCCATTCCTTTCTAGGAATATGTCGTTATTGTGGCCCACCTCTTTGTGTCTTTAAATTGTTATTAGGATTTTTCCTTAATTTTGGCAGCCGTTGGCCTCACTGCATACCCTATAACTGTATAGCAGACCCGCTCCTTTCTAGGAACAAGTCGTTACTGTGGCCCACCTCTATGTGTCTTTAAATTGTTATTGTGATTTTTTCTAAATTTTGGCAGCCGCTGTACTCACTGCATACCCTATAATTGTATAGCAGACCCGCTCCTTTTTAGGAACATGTCGTTACTCTGGCTCAGCTCTATGTGTCTTTAAATTGTTATTGGGGTTTTTCCTAAATTTTGGCAGCCGTTGCACTCACTGCATACCCTATAACTGTATAGCAGACCCACTCCTTTCTAGGAACATGTAATTACTGTGTCCCACCTCTATATGTAAATGTATTTTTCACCGTTGAAAGCATTGTAAAAGTGAAAAAATGCATCAAAAAAGCTACATGTGAACATAGCCCAAGGTGTGCGCATGATTTGCAACTGTTTGACAGCTTTATTACATGTGACGAATGTCTATTTCTTACACATTCCTCACATGTAATAAAGCTGTCAAGCAGTTGCAAATCATGCAATGGGAGCGATTCAACCATATCACCGAGCAGCTATAAATACTCGGAGCTCGGCCCGAGCATACTCGGACAGAACATAATCGCTCAACCCTATTCCATAACATTTTCCCAGGAAAATCAATTTTGGTTTCATTTTTGTATGTTTTATTGTGAGTCCATAAAAGTGGCTTAATACTCTGACAACATTGTTACATTGTTGACAGCAGTGACCTGGGAGTCAGAGATGCTTGCAAGGGTCTTCCCCATGCAGTTCCCATGTCATTTGAGCACTGTTCCCATCGATTTGGGTAATTTTTAGGCCCTCTGCAGACCGCCGGAGGTGGTGGTGCCACCGGAAAAATGCTCGAGTTTCCCATAGACATATCGGACCGAGCACTCGAGCATTCCAATTTGCTAGACCCGAGCAACGAGTACCCGAGCATTTTATTGCTCGCTCATCACTAGTAATAATCTGTATTGTTAGTGATGAAGCTGTACGCCGCCGGGCAACAGGTTTTTAACAGGGACAGTTAGCATTAATGGTTGGGACTAGCACAAAGTGAGATGGGATAAAAGTGAAGGGGCAAAGAGCGTCTCCTATCAGGAGTGAGACATGGCCTAGCTTGCAGCTAGTGCAGACCTCTGGTCTGATTGCTCAGCACAGCTGATGTGGGTGTCCCTACCGTGAAACTGAGAGGATGGATCCAGTGGAGAAAGAGAGAAGTGATCGAAAGTAGGGAGTGATCAAACGGAGGCAGGTCCTGGGAGCCGAGCAATGTGGCCCAGAGTTTATTACTCCAAGTAAGTAACGGGCCTAGACGGGACAGATTACATGAGATGAAGGGAGTGCCCAGTGCAGGAGTTCCAGAGTGTCAGAGATAAGTAGCGGCAAAGTAGCTCCCCTAAGGGGAAAAAGAACCATTGGTTGAGCATAGGACTCTTACAAACTGGACTGTAGTCCTGAGCTGGACTGTACTAAAGTAAAGAGGAAAGGTGAAGATAGAGGGCAAGAGAGAAAACAAGAAGGAATCTGTGTGTGGAAAATGCCCCATGTGTTGAAAGAAACAGCCATCAAGATCTGTTCCCGCTCTCTCCTACTGTATATATAATCCCTTCCCAGTTATCATTGAGTAAAAAGTTTATTTTGAATTTGTAGTCTCCCTCATTAAACTGTCTAACATCTAGTCCTGGCAAACCAATGTCATCAATTACATGCAGCCTGCACAGATGTTGCCCCCTCACAGCACAAGTCCACACACCCAGCCAGGACCCCCACCTTCATTTAATGTGTCAGGGCACAAGAGACAAGTACCTCACCCAAGGCTACCACCCCGCTCCATGTTACAGTTTGATTACTATTCCAAATAAAAATCACATCAATAAAACAATGCAAAAAAACGAGGTTTGCAAGCAATTTACCCTCTTGGAAAATAAATGCCTCCTCCCATTTACCAACATATAAATTTGCATAACTTGGGGTTAGTAAGTTTTGCTACTGTTGATTACAATATTCAGCCTGATATTTAAAATAATTATGTCTTAAAAATAAACATTATTCACTCCACGATATGTTGCATTTGATCTCTAGGAAAAAGGCAGATTTCTCAAGATCAAACATAGCGGCATCACGTCTAAAGTGCATAGAATATGTAGGTTCTGCCATCGAATATTATTCAATATCAGAAGAATATGCTTAGTGTCTGTGTCTGACAGCGTGGGAAACATCAACTCTGATCAGTGATAAGTTCTTTACCCCCAGTCAAATCGCTGCGGTTCCCACGCTGTCACACAGTTGACAGCATGTGAGCCAGCAGCTGTGACAGGCACTAAAAAGGCTTCTGCCAGTCACAGGCATAAGCTGATTGTAGTGAGAGCAGGCGCCACCGATGGGAGTATTCATCAGCCGGCGCCTATGCAATAAATAAATAAAAGAAAAAAATGGTGTGGGGTCTATTCTTGATAACCAGTGCAGGTAAAGCTGACAGCTGGGGGCTACAAACATTTGCTTTTTAGCACAGCAGAATACAGCCAGATCTTTTCCATCATCAGAAGTGATCCCATATTACTGCAATAAAAATACAGAAATTTATAGTGAACGTGGAAAATATTGTCCTCCATTTACAGTTTTGCAGCAGTGTGTCAGTGAAGCTATTCACATGTAGTCGCTGGCAATAATGGGAAACTATAAGCCCGCTATTTAAAACCGTGGACGTCCGTCAGACGTATCACATACAACTGCGGTACAAATCCAGCCATTTGTAGCAACCGTGGAAAATATTATACTCCATATAAAATGGGCAAGGCGCATGGCAAGGGACGGGGAAGTGGACGTAATGGTGATGGTGCATGCAGAGGTCGAGGCCGTGGGCAAGATGAAATTGTGCCACAACAAACACCCACATCTTATTGCTCGACCTTCGTGTCCCAATTACTAGGGGATCGTGTGACGCCTCTTCTCGAAAAGCCCTTTTTGTTTACCCTGGGAGATGGGGGACTCGGAGTCAGGTCCTATGATGTAGAGATGGGGTGCAGTCGTGGCCCGGACCCAACCCGTGCTCAGGGCCGTCACATTAAAAAGGATGGTGTGGGCTTATCCGGGTTGAGTGACTGATTTACGACTACGCCACCTGTGGCACCTGGTGAAGGTCACCAGCGCCGCTGCAGTCCGCTGAGGCATGATGTTATGGCGGCCAAAGTTATTACTACTCCCCACAGGCGGAGCAAGGCCTCAGGGCTGAGGGACAGGATGGAGGGGTTAGTAGTAGAGGATGACGGGCGCCCCGTCGTGCGGTGTAGCGCAGAATAAACAGTCCGGAGGCCATAGGGGTGAACTTCCAAGGCTTTACTCACATAGATGGCAGAAGGAAGGCGACTCCCTGCTCCCCGCGGAGTCCTGCGGTCACCAGGGACGGGGTCCGACAAACCTCCGAGTAAGTCCAGCATTCAGTCGGGACCCTTCACTAGAGTGTTCCTGAACTACAGACCGAATCCTTTCCTGTCCGTGAGTGTGCGAATAGACCGGGTCTCCCTCTGAGCTCCTCTCAGAACAAGGGCACGGATGGCAGCTCCGCTCCATCCGATACCCGGTGGGATCCTCAAGGCCTACCGGGCTTTCCCGACCAGGACTTGGAGTAGCAAGGTCGGGTGTCGGGGGCCGGTACCCCTCTTGCAGCCGGACTCCCTCTGAATATATCAGGTGGTGAGGACAGGTGGTGTACACCACTCCGTCTGCATCCTCCCCGGGATCCGTTTGCTATGGAGCCACACTCTTAAGCTCCGGGCCTTCTTGGTCCTGGTCCTTGACCGGGTCGAGACATTCCTTGTCTACAACCTACCCCTCGTCCCAAGGCCGGGGCACGAGGGCTGTGTCTCCATCCGATACGGGCCCACACAGGATCCGCGTTAGGGTGGGAGATCACAGTCCACACAGCAATTGACAGCATAGAGACAGTCAAAGAGCGATTGAAGGCAGTCAAAGAACCAAGACCCAAGATGGCTTTTTATTAAATATGAAATTTAAAGTGTAACTAACTTGTAAGTCCTCCACCCTCACCCACTAACTGGTTCCCCTAACTCTTGGTTCCCCAGTCTCCCTGTAACCAGGAAGGCAGCACCTAGTGCATACTAGCCCCCTCTGGTGGAGAAATGTGGTGTTGGATGCAAAGGTTGGGTCCCGACTATCACACTGTTCTTACTTCAGTGGAGGAACACTACACTCCATTAGAGAAGTGCAGCATCCCTGTGGCGGTCGAACCCTCAGGGGCGCCACAATCGCAGCACACCACTATTGAACCCAGAGCAGTGTCAAAAGGTTGTTGGTTGGATAGCAGATAATGCTTCCAGTCACTTTGCCCCGACCACCACCACCACTCCGTCTTCCACATGGTCAAGTCTCAGTAGCCGTGAGTCTTGACAGCTTACTTCTCACTCTGATCCTCCTTCCTCCCACCATGCTGAGTGCCGCTCATTTGCGTAAAATGAGCAAAAGCCGCTAGCGGCTATTCCACTGTGTCAGGGCCGCAGCTGGCTCTGTACAGTGTGCACATACCCTATATGTGTCATGTCCATGAATTTGTGTACATACAGTGAAGGAAATAATTATTTGATCCCTTGCTGTTTTTGTAAGTTTGCACACTGACAAAGACATGAGTCTATCATTTTAAGGGTAGGTTAATTTTACCTTGAGAGATAGAATAGCCAAAAAAATCATGAAAATCACATTGTATAAATTAGATAAATTTATTTGCATTTTGCAGTGAGAAATAAGTATTTGATCCCCTACAAACCATTATGAGTTCTGGCTCCTACAGACCAGTTAGACGATCCTAATCTACTCATTACCTGCATTAAAGACAGCTGTCTTACATAGTTCCCATTCTGTGAATACCAGCCTCCAGCTGTTTCCTTTAGCTTGGTTGGTTGTCAAAACTGGAGGGAAACCCCACATAGTTTTTTTTATTTAACCCCTTTCTGGCCCAGGGCGTACTAATACGTATCTGTGCCTTATGGGCCTGATACGTATTAGTACGCCCTGGCGATTTCGCCTGCACACAAGTGGTGTGGGTTAGATTGCCGCCGGGTGTCAGCTGATTGTTACAGCTGACACCCTGTGCTATGTGTCAGGAGAGGTCCTGCACCAATCGCTGCACATTAACCCCCGAAATGCTGCGATAGAAATCGATCGCAACATTCCGGTGGCAAGAGTAGGTAAGCGCTATACTTACCTTCTCTGCCGGCATCCCCCGGCTTCTGAGTCCAGTCCCGGATGTTGCCATGGTGACCCGATGTCATCATGACAACATCCGGGTCACCAGGAGGCCGGAACTTGCTTTGGCCATGCGCAGTGCACGACCAAAGTAACTTCTCCCTGTGCAGCGCTGACAGGCTGCATAGCACAGGGATGGTTCCTGTGCTACATAGCCGATCAGGCTGCAAAAAGTGAAAGTCCCTTAGTGGGACAAAGTGTAAAAGTAATAAAAATGTCAGAAAGTGAAAAAAAAAAAAAGAAAAATGAAAAAAATAATAATAAAAAATAAAAATATATTGTACCCATAAATAAATAATCTTATGAAAAAAAACAAAAAAAAAAACCAATAAAAGTACACATATTTGGTATCGCAGCGTCGGGAACGACCTGACCTATAAAACTGTTCCACTAGTTAACCCCTTTAGGCTAAATGCACACATTGCGGAACTGAAGCATATTTTTTACGCTTCTCCCTGGCGGGAAAATCGCATGCGGATTTTACATGCGGTTTTTCCGCCAGGTAGAAGCGTTTGTGAGGCGTCTTTGCAGCATCTTTGCATGCATTTCCGCATGCGGGTTATCAAGCACTTCTCCAAATGATTTAAGCATCACTTGGAAAAGCGCTTGACAACTTGTTCACACTATATAAATCCATGCAACCGGCATGGATTTATATAGTATGACCAAGTAATAGTTAAAAAAAAAGAATCAGAATGGTAAAAAATAAAAAAATAAAGTTTATACTCACCTTCCGATGCATTCTCTGCCCCGTCTGGAGTCTTGAGCGGCTCACGCTGTAGTGTGCAGGACCTGCGGTGAAGTCATTGAGTCATGTGATGGGTCACATGACTCAATGACGTGGCAGGTCCTTCACACAACAGCGTGATGGAGGGAAAACATCAGAAGATAAGTATAAACTTTATTTTATTCTATTTTTTACAGGTTCTTTGGTACCCAGGTCTGGATGAGAGTCTCCTCTCATCCAGACTTGGGTACCATCCGCACATTGATTCCGCTGCGCTTCCGCAAAATTAATGAACATGCTGCGGATTTTTGACCGCAGCATATACGCTGCAGAAAAATCCGCAACATGGGCATTGACATTGCGGAATGCCATTGGGGACCATGGGGTGCGGATATACATGCGTTTTACAAGCGTTTACGCTGCGGAAATTCCGCAGCATATACGCTTGTAATACGCAACGTGGGCACGCAGCCTTAGTGAACACGGTAAAAAAATAAATAAAAAACTAAACATAAAACGATGTTTTATCATCATACCGCCAAACAAAAAATGGAATAAAACGCAATGAAAAAGACGAATGTAAATAAAAATGGTACCACTGAAAACGTCAATTTGTCCCGCAAAAAACAAGCTGCCATACAGCTCCAATAACTGAAAAATAAAAAAGTTATTGCTCTCAGAATAAAGCGATGCAAAATCAATTATTTTTTCTATAAAATAGTTTTATTGTGTAAAAACGCCAAAATATAAAAAAAATATAAATGCGGTACCACTGTAAACGTACTGACCTGAAGAATAAAGCTACCTTATCAATTTTACCATACGCAGAATGGCATAAAAAAACAACAAAAAAAACAATTCCTTAATTGTTGTTATTTGTTTATTCTGCCTTCTAAAAATCGGAATAGAAAGCTATCAAAAAATGTCACGTGCCCAAAAAGGGTACCAATAAAAATGTCAACTTGTCCCACAAAAAACAAGCCATCACATGACTGTCAGCCGAAATATGGAAAAATTATAGCTCTCAAAATATGGCGATGCAAAAACTAGTCTTTGCAAAAAAATGCGTCTTTTAGTGTGTGACAGCTGTCAATCATAAAAACCCGATATGAATCTGGCATCGGTGTAATTGCACCAACCCGAAGAATAAAGACGTCTAATCACTTATACCGAGGAACGGCGTAAAAAATAAACTTTAGGGTTAGGGTTGTGCTAGGGTTGGGTTAGGGTTGTGTGCTAGGGTTAGGGTTGTGCTAGGGTTTGGGTTAGGGTTGTGCTAGGGATAGGGTTGGGCTAGGGTTGGACTAGGGTTAGGGTAGGGTTAGGGTTGGGCTAGGATTAGGTTTGTGCTAGGGTTAGGGTTGGGCTAGGGTTAGGCTAGGGTTAGGGTTGTGCTAGGGTTAGGCTAAGGTTAGAGTTAGGTTAGGGTTAGAGATGGGCAAGGGTTGGGCTAGGGTTAGGGTTGGGCTAAGGTTAGGGTTTTGATTTTTTCAGAAGTAAAGAAAAAAAAATGACGACGATATGGTGACTAATGTTGAGCGCAACATTGAGCTCGCTACTTGAGTTTGCATCGGGTGCTCAGGTACGCACTAAGTATAGTGGGTGCTCGAGTGACATGCTCGAGTTTCCACCCCAAATGTTTTGCAGCTGTTATACAGCCAAAAAAACCCTGCGGGGATTGCCTTCCATGCACGAGCAATCCCAGCATGCTTTTTTTTGGGTGTCTAATTACCGTGAAACATGCGGGGCAGGGATTCGAGCATGTCACTTGAGCACTCGCGATACTTGGTGCATACCAGAGCACCCGATGCAAACTCATATAGCGAGCACTTGCACTCAAGACTAATGACAACTTATTCAATATGGTAACCTAATGTTATCAAATTCTGTGTCATACCTCTGGGTTCAAAATATTCACTATACCCCTCGATAAAATCCTGGAGGGTGTAGTTTCCAAAATGGAGTCACTGGGGGAGGGGGTGGTGGTTTCCACTATTTAGTCACACCAGGGACTCCCCAAACGCAACATGGCATCCACTAATTATTCAAGCAAATTTTACATTCAAAAAGTCAAATTGCACTCCTTCCCTTCCGAACCCTGCCGTGCGCCCAAACAGTGGTTTTCCCCCACATATACTGTATTGGCTTACTCAGGAGAAATTGCACAACAAATTGCATGGTCCAATTTCTCATGTTACCCTTATGAAAATGCAAAATTGGGGGCTGAAAAACATTTTTGTTGAAAAAATGTGAAAATTTTATTTTTACGGTTCAATGTTATAAACTTCTGTGAAGCATCTGGGGGTTCAGGGTGCTCACCACACATCTAGATAAGTTCCCTAAGGGGTCTAGTTTCCAAAATAGGGTCACTTGTGGCGGGTTTCCACTGTTTAGGCACATCAGGGGCTCCCAAACGCAACATGGCGTCCGCTAATTATTCAAGCAAATTTTACATTCAAAAAGTCAAATTGCACTCCTTCCCTTCCGAACCCTGCCGTGCGCCCAAACAGTGGTTTTCCCCCACAAATGGTGTATTGGCTTACTCAGGAGAAATTGCACAACAAATTTCATGGTGCAATTTCTCCTGTTACCATTGTGAAAATGCAAAATTATGGGCTGAAAAACATTTTTGTTGGAAAAATGTGAAAATTTTATTTTTACGGCTCAATGTTATAAACTTCTGTGAAGCACCTGGGGGTTCAAGTTAAAATTTAAAAGTTAAATGTTCATTTTTTTCTTCCACATTCCAAAAATTCCTGTGAAGCAACTGAGGGGTTAATAAACTTCTTGAATGTGGTTTTGAGCACCTTAAGGGGTGTAGTTTTTTGAATGGTGTTACTTTTCGGTATTTTCTGTCATAAAGGCCCCTCAAAGTCACGTCAAATGTGATGTGGTCTCTAAAAAAATGGTTTTGTAAATTTTGTTGTAAAAATGAGAAATCGCTGGTCAACGTTTAACCCTTATAGCTCCCTACTAAAAAAAAATTTTGGTTCCAAAATTGTGCTGATGTAAAGTAGACATATGGGAAATGTTATTTATTAACTATTTTGTGCAAAATATCGCTCTGATTTAAGGGCATAAAAATTAAAATTTTGAAAATTGCTAAATTTTCGCCAAATTTCTGAATTTTTCACAAATAAACGCAAGTGATATCGAATAAATTTTACCACTATCATGAAGTACAATATGTCATGAAAAAACATTCTCAGAATCAGCGGGATCCGTTGAAGCGTTCCAGAGTAATTACCTCATAAAGTGGCAGTGGTCAGAATTGTAAAAAATGGCCTGGTCATTAACGTGCAAACCACCCTCGGGGGTAAAGGGGTTAAATATTTAAAAAAATATATATAAAAAACGGCGTGGGACCCCTCTATTATTTTAATAACCAGAAAATATAAAGTTGACAGTTAAGGGTTGCAGCCCGCAACTGTCAGATTTACCTGCACTAGTTTCAATAATAGATAAGACCATTTGTCTTTTTTTCTTTTTAAACAGTGTGACCGCAATTCAAAGCCGTGCCAATACTTGACATGGCTGTGATTGAGACGAAAGTGCCCACACAGGAAAGCTTATTGATTGGCTGCGCTTGTTGATTGGCAAGCTTTGTTCGTACTGCCGAACCAGAACAGTGAGACGGACTTGCTGGAGAAGTCCGTATTCGTGGTCCGTGCACTGACACTAGGTGTTCGGTACGGACTCCGAATTTTACCGTACAGGTTCGCCCATCCCTATTCATAACCAGTTGATCGAAATCAATAAATCTTATCAATGTCGAAGGACTATTGAGAATACTAGTTGCACAGAGTTTTTATCTAAGTCCTATTGGTACAATTATATGGATTTCTTTACCTAAAAGGTAATGTTGTTATCTACTTGGTCACTATGCACAAATAGAGTTTATGTACTGTATATTGCTTATCACAGTACTAAAAATAATAGATGATAGGCAATGGAATCCTATGATTTTCAAAGGGGTTGTCTGGGTTAGTAAATCAATGTTCTGATGTCCAATAATGCATTAGAAAATAATACAAAGTTGTGCCTTATACCGGACCTCCATCTATTTGCCAGATAGAAGAGAACCTCTTCCACTCTGTAAGACCCAGGATATCCATTGATTATCTTGGCAGTTTTAAACAATTTCCAATTTCCATTCAGCTGCAGCTGAATCAAACACTTTAACTCTGTTTACCCTTCACCATGACAGCACCGTACAGAGAGAGAGAGAGAGTATCTGCCCCAGGAACAGGAAACCTACCAAAATAAAAGGGGTGGCACCTCTCTACCTCCCCAGTGTGGTTTCTTGTTCCTGGAAGAGGATACCTACAGAGGAACAATACCTGAGGAGATTTCTCCTAGTGCCGGAGGGCCTTACCAAGATGTGGGGGTGCTCTTCTTGAAAGGATCGCTCCAACTGGAGCGCAGGACGTCGGCAGGCCATCTTCAGATTTGGAGGCTGGTGCTGAGGGGAGCACAGAGCACAGAAGTGTATAAAAAAGGTGGCGCCGGTTTGTTATACGCCGCATGCGCGGTGCCGGGGTCACTTCCGGGGCATAGTGATGCCGGATATGACGTCGGCAGGGGCTGTAGGGCAGTCTGCTTCCGGATTCGGAGAGTGCCGATACACCTGGCATTGCGGAGGTCGCAGCAGTAATTAAAAAAAAAGAGACACCCCCCATGCAGCCCTAGTTCCTCCCACACTAAATATAAGTGCCACATGGTCTGGGTCCCTGAGCATGTGATGTGTGATTGGCACAACATTGCTGAGTGTGCTTCTGCTCTGGTTTGGTGTCCCTTTGGAGAAGTGGATTTCATTTTTCACTGGTGCCAAAAGTATTCCTTTCAAGATGGAGAATCCAAACGTACCGGAAGGAGATGAGCCGAAACCTTCTCCTGGGGCGGTAGTTCTGGGGCCCTAGGATAGGGTGAGTGCTTCTCCTGCAAACAAACATACTAACTGGTGTCATTACCTATTTTAGGATAGACCCAGGAAAACGATGACTAAGACAAAAATTAAAGAATGGGCCTTATGTTAGGACGCTTTACCAAAATCATATACTAAAAAGCTTTGCCGGGCCTGTATAGAGAAAACAGTAATGCAGGAAGTCTTGAAGAAAAGAATAAAGGTAGCACTCACCTGGCACCCGTTGAAGCGCCGGAAGGCAGCGAAACGGCTGTCGTCCTCAGTCTCACTCCCCCGCACACCCTTCGGGGTCACTATCCCAAGCCACTGGCCAGCATGCTTTACTGGTGATAATAAAGGATCTCTTCAGATATATCGGTGAGTGTTACCTTTATTCTTTTCTTCAAGACTCATGTTTACTCACTTGGTAATGCACCAACGTTGATCTGGGAGCATATAGTCTAAGAGGTGAATCTAATTGGAACAGAGGTGGTGCCGTATTTGCTTCTCTTTGCATGTCAGTAATGCAGGAATCCCCGTCCATCTCCTCAGGCATACAGCATATACCCTCAGACATTAGCTTAGAGTAGGAAAAGGAATAATCGGGAGAATTAGCTGACTGATAGCTCAGAACCATCTTCATCTGATGGGGAATATGGCCAACCATGCTTCCCAGTGGAAGAAACGACAAAACAACTAAAAATCATTAGGTCTACTATGGGTGTAGAGACCCCGAGGGAACATAGATTTGTGCAGGATTCCATGTTCAGTAACCTGGAAGAGCGCAAACATTGGGTACTCCCAGTCCACAAAAAAAACAGTTAAAAAGGTGTCAATCCCAAACACACTTAAACAGAAGTATCCTTTTGAAGATGAGTTGACAAATGTTTGGGAAAAATCCCTGAAAATTGACGTGGCTATTGCCAGAGTTTCTAAAGCAGTAGCCCTTCCTTTTGAGGATCTAGGTTCTCTAAAGGATGCTTTAGATAAGAAGGCTGACACATTCCTCAGGGGCACATGGGAGGCAGCAGCTGGTTCCTTTAAGCCCAGCATCACAGCCACATGTACTGCCAGGTCTCTAGTGAAGTGCCTGCAAGAACTGGAGTCCCAAATATGGAATAAATGTCCTAGAGGACAACTCCTGGAAGAACTCCCCACTATACAGAAAGCAGCTGACTTCCTGGCTGATGCTTCAGTAGACAGCGTTAGGTTTGCAGCCCGGGTCTGTGGTCTCTCAAACTCGGCATGTAGAGCCCTTTGACTTAAGAATTGGTCAGTCGATTTCCAATCCAAAATGAAATTATGTGCCATTCCTTGCCAAGGTGACTATTTGCTTGGGACTGTCCTTGACGACATATTAGAGAAAGCTGCCGATAAAAAAAAGAAATTTTTCCCCTTCCTCTCAAAGATATAAAAAATCCTTTTGAGGGTCAACAACCAGGGGAAGAAGAAGAAGCCAGAGAGAGGATAGTGGAAGAGGGGGTCAAGCCTGGAGAAGAGACAAGGGTCAGTACAAGGGATTCCTGTGTAATAAGGGCGCCACCTACAAAGGGGGGCCTAAACACCAATGACGCCAGTTTACCAGTTTATCATCAGTGGGCTTCGCTGCCCGCTACCCAATGGGTAGTGGATACTCTTTCCAGAGGCTTAAAAGTAGTTTTTTTTTCCATTCCCCCGCTTCAGATGATAGAGACCCAGGTAGGCAAAGCAAAGCAGATGGCATTAGAAACGGAAATTATAAAGTTACTAGACAAACGCGTGTCAGTCACTGTGCCAGAGCTGGAAAAAGGAAAAGGGTTTTACAGCAATCTATTTCTAAAAAAAAACAAAACAAAAAAAAAAACGATGGTTTCAACAAAAAAATAAAAATAAATAAAAGCCTTGAATGTATATATAAAGACAGAAAATTCAAGATGGAGACTTTGAGATCGACAGTGAAGCTTCTGTACCTCTTCTGCTTCATGGCAGTGATAGATCTAAAGGGAATCTGTCACCCCCTAGGCGATATCAGACCTCTACTATGGGCATACAGGTTATAGAAAAGTAAATCTATACATACCTGTATGGCCCATAGTAGAGAAATCTGTTTTTATAAACTTCGTTTTGCACAGGCTCGGTGTCCGGGGAACGCCAAGAAATCCCCACCTAATTTTTTTTTATTCCCCTAAATCAACACCTATGTGTGTATTTATCATACCACCCCCTCCCCCTGCAAGTCACAGGGCCCTGTGACGTGCACTGCTGTCCCTCACTAGCCGGGCACGCGCAAAGCGCCACTCTCACATAGAGCACGTTTTGCTTCATCCCGGCCCGTCTCTCTGTGCACTGCGCTGCAGGATTCTATTGCACAGGCACCGGGAAGTGACAATGACTCCCCGGCGCCTGCGCAATAGAACCCTGCGGCTCAGGGCACAGATTCGGGGCCGGGAGGAAGCAAAGCACGCTCTGTATGAGTGGCGCTTTGAGTATGCCTGGGAAGTCAGGGAGCGCAGTGCACAGCACAGGGGCCAGTAAAGTGCAGGGGAGGGGGGTAATATGGTAATTAATCACATAGGCGGGGATTTTGGGGAATGATAAACAGTTAGGCGGGGATTTCTTGACTTCTTTCGACGCCAAGCCTATGCAAAACGGAGTTTATAAAAACAGATTTCTCTGCAATCAAACCTCTACTATGGGCCAAACAGGTATGTATAGATTTACTTTTCTATACCCTGTATGCCCATAGTGGAGGTCTGATATCGCCCAGGGGGTGACAGATTCCCTTTAAAGGATGCGTACTATCACATCCTAATCCACTCAAACCACCAATAATATCTCAGGGTGGCAGTAGAATTGCAAGGCAACCTTTTGCATCTACAATATCAGTGCCTGCTATTTGGGGTGTCACTAGCGCCCAGATTTTTTACCAAGGTAGTGGCAGAAATTACATCCTATAGAAGAAAAAAAGACATTTTAATAGTGCCATACCTAGACAATTTTTTAATAGTCGGGGATTCAGAAAAAGCCTGTACTGTAGCAGTCAAACAAGTTTTGTCCATCCTAACAAGGTTGGTTTGGATAGTAAACGAAGAAAAATCAAGACACATGCCCATTCAACTTCAAACTTTTTTGGGCATCAACCTGGATGCTATTCATCAGTGTTGTTTCCTCCCACAAGAGAAGATTCAAAAAATCAAACAAAAAATCGTAAATATTCAGGACAAACATACAGTCTCAATAAGAGAAGCCATGTCCTTACTAGGATCCCTGATAGCCACAATTCCAGCAATACATTGGGCCCAGTTCCACACAACAAGATTGCAGTGGGAAATTCTGGAAATACAGACCACAGTAGAAGATCACCTGGATTACAAATTTCAGCTGTCTGCAAAAACACTAAACCCTCTAAATTGGTGGGCAAATTCAGAAAACTCCTTCAGAGGGGTTCCATGGACGGTATAAAGTCCAGTCGTAATCACCAAGGGCGCAAGCCAGATAGGTTGGGGTGCCCACCTAGGAGGAGGTTGTTTTCAGGGTCCATGGGATTCCAAGTTAAAAAACGGTTCTTCAAACCTAAAGGAGCCAACCGCAGTCAGGAAAGCACTACAGGCAACCTTAGGATACTATTATCAACATGATATATATGGATGTATAAAAAACCTTTATTAAGAAATTGGTTACAGAAACATACCAAGCACAAGAGTGCCCAATATTCAGTTAAATCACAAAAATCAAAAGATTAGTGCATCAATTGCAGAATCAAGACAATAAATATATAAAAGGCCGCCGACACATACAGGATATTCTAACCTATATTGACACCATAAATGAAAAGGCCAAATACCATAAACAGATGCACACTGAATGGTGTGTGAAAACCACTGGTCACACTAAGCAGTCTATTGTGGTGCTATATAGTAATAATAAATACTAGTAGAATTATGCCAAAAGGTGCATAGACCAAACAGACGATAGGTGGAAATAAAGAAAATAAGAAACATCAGTTATGGGGCCCCCTCATGAGAGGGAAGGAGAAGCATCATGTTTGTTTGTAAAGATTCTTAACAAGAATAAGGTTAGAAGGACTGGTGTACCTGGTGAGCGGTCCTGGAACTGAAAGCGGAGCACACCCCGACGCGCGTTTCGGACACGTGGTCCTCCGTCAGGGGGTGGAGTTCCATAGAACCGGAAGAGTTAAAAAGGGTGTTTGGCCAATCGGATGCGGGGGACAGAAGTACGTGGCTGAACATCCAAACACGTAAAGCCGGAAATACCGCAAGATGAGGTCGGAGGGGGAGGATGTTAAAGTTAATATACTTACCGATGCAAGATGATCAGGCCAGCTAATCGCACATGCGCCGTCAGGAGGGGCCGGAAACCACGGACATCCGCGTCATGTGACAGGAGACGTCAGAAGGACCCGAGTCACCTGACACATAGAGACACGGAGCCCGGGATATCCGGAGCACGGAGCTCCGTGTCTCTATGTGTCAGGTGACTCGGGTCCTTCTGACGTCTCCTGTCACATGACGCGGATGTCCGTGGTTTCCGGCCCCTCCTGATGGCGCATGCGCGATTAGCTGGCCCGATCATCTTGCATTGGTAAGTATATTAACTTTAACATCCTCCCCTTCCGACCTCATCTTGCGGTATTTCCGGCTTTATGTGTTTGGATTTTCAGCCACGTACTTCTGTCCCCCGCATTCGATTGGCCAAACACCCCTTTTTAACTCTTCCGGTTCTATGGAACTCCACCCCCTGACGAAGGACCACGTGTCTGAAACGCGCGTCGGGGTGTGCTCCGCTTTCAGTTCCAGGACCGCTCACCAGGTACACCAGTCCTTCTAACCTTATTCTTGTTAAGAATCTTTACAAACAAACATGATGCTTCTCCTTCCCTCTGATGAGGGGGCCCCATAACTGATGTTTCTTATTTTCTTTATTTCCACCTATCGTCTGCTTGGTCTATGCACCTTTTGGCATAATTCTACTAGTATTTATTATTACTATATAGCACCACAATAGACTGCTTAGTGTGACCAGTGGTTTTCACACACCATTCAGTGTGCATCTGTTTATGGTATTTGGCCTTTTCATTTATGGTGTCAATATAGGTTAGAATATCCTGTATGTGTCGGCGGCCTTTTATATATTTATTGTCTTGATTCTGCAATTGATGCACTAATCTTTTGATTTTTGTGATTTAACTGAATATTGGGCACTCTTGTGCTTGGTATGTTTCTGTAACCAATTTCTTAATAAAGGTTTTTTATACATCCATATATATCATGTTGATAATTGGACCCTACGTTCGGTGATTCTCTTGGTTGCTGTGTGTTTTAACCGAATGGTCTGCCATTTATATTTGTCCATATAGCACACAATTTTGATATGATGGGTATTTTATACTGACCAACTGGTCTTTGATGAAAACCCCTAAATACATGTGGCTATATCCCTGGTGTCTTTTTGTGTAACCTTAGGATACTGTATAGGGAAAGACGCAGTAATTCTATCAGACAACAGCACAGCAGTGGCTTATTTAAATCACCAAGGAGGAACCAGGTCAGACCCATTAATGTTGGAGGTAGAGAAAATATTCTCCATAGCGGAGCAAAATCTTCTATCGCTTTCAAGCCGCCACTTAAAAGGGTCAGAAAATATCATCGCCGATTATTTAAGTTGCCATTCACTCAATCAGGGAGAATGGGCTCTAAGCAGAATAGTCTTCGATCACATTTGCTCGGCTTGGGGCCTTCCGGAAATAGATTTATCCGCGACCTGAGAAAACTATCAGGTAGAAAAATTATATTCTCTAAATCCAAGAGAGTCGCCAGACGGGGTGGATACTTTTCTACAGAATGGGAGTTTCGCCTGGCATATTCCTTCCCGCCCCTTCCCTTAATTCTCATAGTAGTAAAAAAGATATGCGAGGACAAAGCCAGAGTAATACTGATTGCCCCCGTCTGGCCGAAAAGGGCCTGGCTTACTTGACTAAGGGTCATGTCAGTCTCAGACCCCTGGATCCTACCAGACAATCCAGATCTACTATCCCAAGGTCTGTCAACCCATTCTCAGGTTCCCAGATTACTCCTAACTGCCTGGAACTTGAGAGGGGATTGTTATCAGCCAGAGGTTTCTCGAAAATTTTATTTCAACTATCCTGTTGAGCAGAAAAAAAAGTCACCTCCCTTAAATATGAAAATATATGGAACAAATTTCTTAAATTTTCAGGTCAGGTCATGACTCCCCAATGTCAGTTAGTTCCCATTTCGGAAATACTAGAATTCCTTCAAAAAGGTCTAGAGATGCGTTTCTCCACTAGCTACTTAAAGGTGCAGGTAGGGGCGCTATTCAATCATAAAATAGCTGATCACCCAAGGATATATAGGTTTATAAAAGCATCTTTTTCATCCAGACCTATAGCCAATCCTAGGGTAGCCCCCTAGGACCTTAATTTAGTTCTGAATGACCTTACAAAGGCTTCCTTTGAACCTATCTCATCCACTGCTATTAATGTTCTTACTCTAAAGACAGTACTACTAACTACTAAGCACTAACCTCTGCTAGGCGGGTGAGTGAGTTACAGGCTCTTTCGATCAATCCCCCTTTTACAAACATCTTACAAGATAGAGTGATATTGAGGCCAGATCCAGCTTTACTCTCAAAAGTAAGCTCTAGATTTCACATAAGGCTGTTTGTCCACAATGCGTTTTTTAACCGTTTCCGCAGCGGCAAAAACGCTGCAGAAACGCTTAAAAAAACGCATGGTAGAAGGGCAGCAATGTCCCCCAATGATAATCCGCATGTGCTGTGCACATGCTGCGGAAATTTCCGCTGCGGATTATCATTGCGGAAAAAAACGCAGCACTACCAATTATTTTGCGGAAGTGCTGCGTTTTCGCCACCATTAACTTGCATTAGAACGCATGGATTACGCCTCACTGTATATGTAGATGCTCATTCCATGCGTTCTAATGTGTGGATGGCAGCCAGGTCTAGAGGAGAGGAGACTCTCCTCCGGACCCGGGTACCATAGAAACTGTGAAAAAAAAAGAATAAAATAAAAATAAATATATATTTACCTTCTGGCGGCCCCCGATGCGCTCCTCCTCGCATGCCGGCAGTTCGCAATGTTTGAAGGACCTGTGCTGATGTCATAGTCATGTGACGAGTCACGCGATGCTGACGTCGGCAGGACCTTCAGTGTACGGCTGCCGGCAAGGGAGAATGGAGGGAATCAAGACTGCGGGGGGCATCGGAAGGTAAGTATATATTTATATTTTTATTTTTTGCCATTCTTTCGGTCACAGTATATAAATCCATGCCATTTGCATGGATTTATATAGTGTGACCAAGTTGACAAGCACTTTCCAAGTGATGCTAAAATTGCTTGGAAAGCGCTTGTCAACCCGCATGCAGAAATGCAAGTGAAGAACGCTTCACATCCGCATGTCCCTGGCAGGAAAACGCATGTACAATCCGCGAGCGTTTTTTTCTGCCAGGGAGATGCATAAACGCTTAGGAAAAAATCCTGAGTATTTCTGCATCGTGGGCACATAGCCTTATTCTCTGTAAACACACTGGGGAGGTAGAGAGGTGTAGCCCCTTTTATTTTGGTAGGTTTCCTGTTCCTGGGGGCGGAAACTCTCTCTCTCTGTATGGTGCTGTAATGGTTCTGGAAAATCAAATTACCAGTAAGCAATTATCATGTTTTCTTTATACTGTAGATCATACATGTCAAACTCTGTCCCGTGGACCAAATCTGGCCAGCAGGGTGGTTATATTTGGCCAGCAACACCAGAAGCGCCACACTTGTGTGGGGCCATTGTTTTGTATGGAGGACTATGAGGGACCCATTATATTGTATGGAGGACTATATGGGGTCTATTATTCTGCATGGAGGGCTATGTGAGACCCATTGTTCTGTATGGAGGACTATGTGGGGTCGATTATACCTTATACTGGTTGGCCCGTGGCCTTCTCTAAGTTTATAATTTTGGCCCTCTGTGTGTTTGAGTTTGACATCCCTGCTGTAGATTATGTAGATTATCTACATTTTACACGTTATCTACAATGTAATGTAATCAATTGTTCTGTGTTAAAAATATTCTAGTGTTTTTCAAAAGGATTATCATATGAAAATGCAGAAAAAATAGTTGCCTTAAATCATTGCTTTTAAATACATTTCATATATGTGTGTGTCACTAAAATTCACAGCTCTGTTTAGAAGCATTACATTTGCAAACTGTTGATTTTAGACCTTGATAGTTTTTTTTTCACATTTAATGAAAGGTCCAACAATGGCATTGAAATTCCAAAGGTCATTGACAGTGTTGAAGTTTTGAGATGCAATAGTGAGTATAATCAAACTTATTTTTAACAATTTTACTTATCGTTCTCTGAACTCTATAGATTAGTACAATCTGAAGAAGTTTGGAAAGAGAATTGAGTAACTGAGGTGGGAAATAATTTTTGATGCCTTTGTCAGTCCAAACTTTTGTACATCAAGCAAATTTGTGGCTAGGAACCATTTAACTGGGTTCAAAAGAAAGGGATAAAAAATTATAATCACCCGACCCCCACCTTTCTTCTACATTGGGCCGTCATCAACATCTTCCGGCATCCAGCACCTTTGGCTGCTCTGTGCTGACTGGTCCTAGTCAGCATAGAAAATGTTGAAGATGCCAAGAACCAGAAAAAATCAAAGATGCAGAGCACAAGCAAATGCTGAAGATGGCCCAGCAAGACTACACTGTTGGATGGAGAGAAGAAGAAGACTGAACCGGAATACCATAACAGGGCTGTGCAGCGGGACAGGTGAGGACTGGGTGAATGTAATTTTTTTAAAATTTATTTTTACATATGTTTATTATGCTCTGGGGTCTGGGGAAACCTCAGAACATGATGTACATTTGCTCCAAAACTAATATATGTGATGTTAGTTGCCAAATGTTACACGCACGCCGCTAGGTTCAGATAGGGCAAGACGGGTTTCATGAATTCTTTGGAATCCTGGGGGAACCGTTATTCCGGGCAACCATAGACCATGTGCTGCAACTTCTCTCAGGCACACGATAGATTAAACAACCGAATAAAGCCATGGGGTACATAAGCCAAAAATGGGAGGGCCACTACTCCACACTGGGTAGTGAAACCTGCCCTGAAGCTGTCAAAGCAATAAATAAATGTACGGAGGACACAACAGCATTATCAGTGAAAATATAAAAATACATTTTATTCAATATTTATCATTAAAAGGTAAGTATATGCAAAAACAACACAAAGGAAGCAAACAAAAAGCACATGTAATTGTAATCATAGATGTAATCCTGTACCTGAGAAAGTATACTGGGGGTTCATTATATGTTGGGGATAAGGATAAGAAGCAGTGGGAATTATTGTGCACCAGACCTATAGAGCCCCATCAGACCCAAAAGAATATTGCACTACGCCCTTTGGCCAAAACAGACAGTCAAAATCGGCATACATGCTTCATAAATAGAATGTATCAAGTACAGTGACTCATTATTCATGTATAGTGATGAGCGAGCACTAAAATGCTTGGGTACTCGTTGCTCGGGTCGAGCAAATTGGAATACCCCCAGATCACTGCTGTCAGCAACGTGGTCAGAGTATTACGCCACTTTTACAGGCTCACAATAAAACATGCAAAAACAAAACCAAAATGAATTTTCCTGGGAAATATGTTAAGGAACATCCTTTCCAGAGTAATGACTAGTATATAAGGCAAAATAAATAACCAAAAACAAAAATACTCCTCCACACCTTGGGCTATGTTCACACGTAGCGTTTTTGATGCGTTTTTGCACTTTTGTGTTGCTTTCAACCAAGACAAATGCATTCACCAGGAAATTTCATTTTAACATTTTACAACCTTATCTGGCCATGTGGTGTGTGACACATCATCAGACACATGCATACAGTGCTGAAAAGTCATGGGAACAGCATGGGGAAGACCTTTGGAAGCATCTCTGACTCCCAGGTCACTGCCTTAAAGTGTGCCCATCATAAGTGATCCTTGGCGCATGCGAATATGCCTCCTGCCATGAACCTGTCGTTGCAGACTTGCAACAATCGCCGTCCACGTCCTTGTCCCACTGCAGCGTTCAGTTGTCCCTACCCCATTCCTTGGAATGCAAGCGCAAGTATGCAGGCAGCCACCCACCCACAGGCTGCAATACTATACTGCCAAATTTTTGACAGCTGCTTGCACTTGAAATGTGGCCTTTTGGGCTCATGGAGGAGGAAGCTTTTCACAACCTCATGCCGGCGGCAGCCGGGTGTCTATACTCGGTCCACAGCCGCCACTATATTTCCCGGTATCGCCTCCACCTTCCACAAGCACGGGTCCCACAACATTACCCGTGCCCTCCCCAGTGCACTTACTGGGAAGGACCGCCTAACCACAAACACGTGGACAGGTGAATGTGGCCAGGGACGGTACGGAGCCAGTCCACAACTTTTTTTTGCTGACAGTTGTATTTAGCTCGGTGAAAGGGCTGGCAGAGAGAAACCCTATCTACCCTGCATGTCATTTCTCACAGGAAGTCCTGTAATGCAGCTTGTTGCAGAAGCAATGGCAGCCCATCCAACATCAACTCGCCCTTGTCAGTGGTGCTTTGACACACACATCTTTCTTTGCGCATTCAATTTCTTGAATATTGAGTTGGACAATGGCCTGATCTGTAATGCGGTTTGAGAAATAACATGCATAAGCATGGCCGATCCACATTAAAAAAGCAGCCATAGAGTGTCCGGGAACCTTCCCCCACACTTTTCTTAGCCAGGGCTGCTTTTCAGCAGGGTTGGACAGGCCCACCAGAGAACTGGAGACTCCTCCGGTGGGCCCTGGCTTCTGCTTCAGGAGAGTTCATAGTGCCGAGGTGAGGCCATGATGATGATAGAGGCTACCATCTGCTTAGTTTTCTGTTACTTGGAATGCAAGTGCAAGTATGCAGCCAGCCACCCACCCACCCACAGGCTGAAACACTAAACTGCCAGATTTCTGGGCAGCTTTTTGCACTTGCAATATGGCCTTTTAAGCTTGTGGAGGTGGAATTTTTTCACAACCTCATGCCAGCTGCGGCCGGGTGTCCATACTCGGTCCCCAGCCGCCACTATTTTTCCCGGTATCGCCTTCGCCTTCCACAAGCATGGGTCCCACAACATTACCCGTGCCCTCCCCAATGCACTTACTGGTAAGGACCGCCTAACCACAAACAACTGGACAGGTGAATGTGGCCAGGGACGGTTCAGAGCCAGTCCACAACTTTTTATGCTGACTATTGTATTTAGCTCAGTGAAAGGACTGGCATAGAGGGAAACCCTATCTATCCTGTGTGTCATTTCTCACAGGAAGTCCTGTAAAGCTGCTTTCATTTGAAATGTGGCCTTTTAGGCTCGTGGAGGCGGAAGCGTTTCACAACCACATGCCTCATGTCCATATGCGGTCTCCAGCTGTCACTATTTCTCCCGGTGTTGTCTCCGTCTTCTACAAGTGCGGGTCCTTGAACATTACTGCTGGTACTTTTCTGTGGGAATTTGCTTGCCTCCTACCAGCCTGGAATATTTCCAGGAAACTATGGTACGACGCCATGGTATTAGCACTGCCCCCAGTACCAGTAGCGAAGCCACCCCCAATTTCCTTCTCAGGAAGTTTATTTGGTAGACTGAGTGGCTGCCCAAATACATTTTCTCACAAAGGAGCTGAAGATAGAGTGGCAGTAGGTGCAAGTTTCTCCAGCCTGTTAGATATTAGAGGGTGAACAGCAGCACATTGGATCAGTGGTTAGCACTGAAGACTTGCAGCGCTGGGATCCTGGGTTCAAATCACAGCAAGGACAACATCTGCAAGGACTTTGTATGTTCTCCCCGTGTTTGCGTGTGTTTCCTCCTCAGTAAAAAAGCAGCCATGCAGTGTCCGGGAACCTTTCCACACACTTTTCTTAGCCAGGACTGCTTCTTGGCAGCATTGGACGGTCCCACCAGAGAATTCTCTGGTGTGCCTTGGCTTTTACCTCAAGAGAGTTCATGATAGCGCTAACTTTGCATCTGCTATGGGGCTCTTGAGTGGGGGAGAAGGGTTAGCCCTCAGAATCAAATCCTCTGGTGGGCACAATGTTTTTCAATCTGAAACAGCTGCTCAGTGGGAGTTGTATTTCACCACAGCCATATTCTTTAGCTCGGTGAAAGGACTGGCATAGAGGAAAACCGTATCTACCCCGGCTGTCATTTCTCCGTCACCAGGTTCCGCCCATTGTCCCACACGACCATGCCTGGCTTTATGTTCAGCGATGAGAGCCACAGATCAGGCTGCTGTGTTACAGCTTTCAACAACTCTGCAGCGCTGGGCGGTTTGTCAATTAAGCATGTTATCTTCAGCACAGCCTGTTGCTACTTGACCAAGGCAGTGGTGCTATGCTGCTGTTCTATGACCATTTCTACCACGATTACGCTGCAAATCCGTGGCCATTGGGGAACATTGAAACCCAGCAAACCCGTAGGTATATGTGGATTTGCTGCGTTTCAATTAAATTCAATGGCCGCGAATTTGCAGCGTAACCGCGGTGCGTGTGGTTTTACTATAGATGCTGCATTTAAAGCATCTAAGTTGGTCACACAATATAAATCCATGCCAGTTGCATTGATTTATATTGTGTGACCAACTTGTCAAGCACTTTTCCAAGTGATGCTAAAAATCACTTGGAAAAGTGCTTGAAAAAACGCATGTAAAAACGCTGAAAAAACGCTTTTCTCTGGCAGAAAAAAATCATGCAAATCTGCATGCGTTTTTTTTTGCCAGAGAGAGGCAAAAACGCTCTGCATCAAATCTGCTATGTGGACACATAGCCTAAGTCTCCTAATCCATTCAAGTTCCCTAATCTTGAGCAGGCGCACCCTATCCCCTCCTCTTCTAAGTGGGGGTATATGGTCAATAATCCTAAATTTCAATTGTTTCTCAAGATGTCCCTTTTCTATGAAATGTTTATGAGGAAGAAAATACTCGACTTACCTGTCTCTAGAGTGTCTATGATTGTTCATCCTAGTCTTAAAATCTGTAGTCGTCTCACCGATATATAATAAATTGCACGAGCACTGCAGTAAATAAACAATATAGTCAGAAGAGCATGTAAGATAGTATTTAATTGTATATATCACTCCACTTATTGGATGTTGAAATTTATCCCCTTTTAACATATTTGGGCAATTCACACAATTGAGACATGGGAAACAACCCAATCTTTTTCTTATAGTTAGTGAACCCTGGGTTATTGTCTTCTGAGGACCAATATCCGCCCGTATTAATCTATATTTAATGTTCTTTGTCCATTTATATGAAATTAAAGGGGGCATTTTAAACTCTTTAACTTCCGGCATACATCTATTAAGCATAGGCCAATGTTTTTTATCAGTATTGGCCACATATTTGCTCTGTTCACAAAAGGTGGCAACCAATAGGACTCTCTTCAAAGTAGGATCACCACTGTTTTTTCATCCAAAAGGGTAGTACAATCTAATTTTTCAACCTTATCACTCCATTTATTCAACAGTTTTTTGGGGTACTTCCTCTCCCTAAATCTGTCAACCATAGAGTCCACAGTAGTCCCAAGTCTATCTTCATTGCTAACAATTCTCCTAACTCTTAAGAACTGACTATATGGTAAAGATTCCACCATTTTACGTGGGTGATGGCTATCATATCGTAATAAATTATTCTTATCCGTCGGTTTAACACACAATTCCGTACTCAGTTTATGATTCTCATACTTAATCAGAACATCCAAAAATTGTATCTCTGAATCTGAGCTCAAAAGTGTAAATTTAATATCACTATCCAGGTTGTTCAAAAAGACATAGAATTCCACCAATTCCTCCATAGATCCAGACCAAAGGAGGAGGACATCATCTATGTACCTCCACCACCCCCAAACATGTTTGAAGTGGTGGGACACATAGATAAAGGTCCTCCTCCATGACCATCATGGTCCAGTTAGGATATGCGGGACCCATACTGGCCCCCATGGCAGTTCCTCTATGTTGTAGATAATATTTATCACCAAAGAGGAAATAATTATTTTTCAATACTAGCTCAAGCAGACATTCCTCACATGTATTAAAGCTGTCAAACAGTTGCAAATCATGCAAAAAGGAGTGATGGAAACAACCTCCCAGCACACCAAAGATACTCAGAAAATACCCAAGCATGCTCGTAAATCTTGAGTAACGAGCATGCTCGCTCATCACTAGATAGCGTCTACACCATGTGTCCTAATAGATACATGTGGCCAGTAATGTGCAACATGTTGATCCGGCATCAGATTAAACAATAGTCGCTGTATGCCCAATATCAAAGAGTGGACACATGATTTAGCTGCAAACAGATACATGTGGCTAGCAGCATTCACTATGTTCATCCCTCCCTATAATAAATAATATATAACTCAAATAGATTCTATTATCTAACAATAGTTATCTTATCTGCAATTCATGTAGGGTTAGCTGGCAGAGTAGGGATAGTGTATTAGAGGCATATAGGCAGAGTTCATTGCATTAGGCCATGTGCACACTATATGTTTTGCGGCGTTTTTTCGGCGTGGAAATGGGCCAAAAACACTAAGGAATCCTTGTGCTAGCTAATGCAATGACAATCCTGAAATGCTGTACACATGATCAAGAATTTTCTAGTGATGAGCGAGCATGCTCGCCACTATTTGTTACTCGCCCGAGCATCACAGTGCTCGAGATGCTCGTTATTCCGCTAGCAATTTTTGAATGTTCGGACGGGAGCTTGAATCCCTGCCCCACATATTTGGCACATACTAGGCAGTCAATTAGTATGCAGGGATTGTTTGACAGTCACTAATGCCGTAGCCATGTTCGTTGTGGCATTGCAGTAATTGGCTGGCTGCATAGCGTCATCGGGTCTATATAAGACCTCGTCACAGTCTACTGGTCAAAGAGGCACAGTAGGGAGAGCTGCTGCTAAGCAAAGGAGAGAATTGGTGGTTATTTTAAAACAGATTTCACACCACAATTATTCATCAAAAGAGATGAGCAAATATGTTTGAATAACAATCGCCAATTTCAAATTCAGCACGAATATGGCACATTCACATTCGGGATGGGACACAAAAGCATTTTTTCTTAAAATTAGTAAAAGTCAGTAAAAGTAGGTAAAAGTGCGAGAAATGATTGCACTGCCAATAAAGTACACTGCTCAAAAAAAAAACACTCAAATAACACATCCTAGATCTGAATGAATAAAATATTCTCACTGAATACTTTATGCTGTACAAATTTGAATGTGCTGACAACAAAATCACACAAAAATCATTAATGGAACTCAAATTTATTAACCAATGGAGGCCTGGATTTGTAGTCACCCCCAAAATTAAAGTGGAAAAACACAGTACAGGCTGATCCAACTTTGATGTAATGTCCTTAAAACAAGTCAAAATGAGGCTTAGTATTGTGTGTGGCCTCCACGTGCCTGTATGACCTCCCTACAACGCCTGGGCATGCTCCTGATGAGGTTGCGGATGGTCTCCTATGGGATCTCCTCCCAAACCTGTACTAAAGCATCCGCCAACTCCTGGACAGTCTGTGGTGCAACGTGACTGGTGGATGGAGCGAGACATGATGTCCCAGATGTGCTCAATCGGATTCAGGTCTGGGGAACGGGCGGGCCAGTCCATTGCTCTCCACGGCATCTCCAGACTCTGACACGTCTGTCACATGTGCTCAGTGTGAACCTGCTTTCATCTGTGAAGAGCACAGGGGTGCCAGTGGCGACTTTGCTAATCCTGGTGTTCTGTGGCAAATGCCAAGTGTCCTAGCACAACCCCCATCTGTGGACGTCGGGCCCTCATACCACCCTCATGGAGTCGGTTTCTAACCGTTTGAGCAGACACATGCACATTTGTGGCCTGCTGGAGGTCATTTTGCAGGGCTCTGGCAGTGCTCCTCCTGTTCCTCCTTGCACAAATTGCCCTCCTACGGCCCCCTCCACGTCTCCTGGTGTACTCGCCTGTCTCCTGGTAGCGCCTCCAGCCTCTGGACACTACGCTGACAGACACAGCAAACCTTTTTGCCACAGCTCGCATTGATATGCCATCCTGGATGAGCTGCACTACCTGAGCAACTTCTGTGGGTTGTAGAGTGTGTCTCATGCTACCATGAGTGTGAAAGCACAAGCAACATTCAAAAGTGACCAAAACATCAGCCAGAAAGCATTGGTACTGAGATGTGGTTTGTGGTCCCCACCTGCAGAACCACTCCTTTATTGAGTGTGTCTTGATAATTGCCAATAATTTCCATCTATTGTCTATTCCATTTGCACAACAGCATGTGAAGTTGATAATCAGTGTTGCTTCCAAAGTGGACAGTTTGATTTCACAGAAGTTTGATTTATTTGGAGTTATATTCTGTTGTTTAAGTGTTCCCTTTATTTTTTTGAGCAGTGTAGTTTTAGCACCTTGGCTAGCATAGAGGTGGTGTATGATTAACGAGGGGAACGTGCTTGATAAGGGGAGTGGGTGGAGAGAGGTCAGAGTAGCGGCGTGCTGTTAATCTAATTTTTTTTTCTTAACTTAATGTTTGCAGATTCCAGCAAGCCAATCAGGGATCAGGAACCATCGACAATGTCCAGACATAAGGACTTGTGCCATTGGCTGCTGAAGTCACTTATCTCTCTCCGTATAAAGAGCGGACATGTTGTTTTAGTGCCATTTTGTTGGTATAACAGCGCAAAGAGGATTTTCCTGACGCTGGTCTTGGATACTGAGAGATTTTAACTAGTTAGCTAGGCGGTTCCTTCAGAGGAGCGGCGTGTTTGTAATCTTTTTTTTTCCTAACACAAAAGTTCAAATCAAACCTCTTTTGCCCCATTGAAAATAAAGCAATAAAAAAAATACACATCTTTGGTATCGCTATGTTCAGAAATGTCTGATATATCAAAATATAAAAGTAATATTATATTATAATATTATAATAATATATAAGCATAATATCAGTAAAACATATCAAGGCGCAAAAAATAAGCCATCACCCTGCACCATATCCCAAAAAAATTTAATTGCTATGGGTTTCGTAAAATGGCGAAATAGGCAAAAACTTTTTTTTTTTCATATCAAATTTCAGATTTTCTTTTCACCACTTAAATAAAAAATAAACTATAAAAATTTGTATCTGCATATTTATACTGACCTAGGGAATCACATGTTCATGTCAATTTTACTATCTAGTGAACATGGTAAATAAACTCAAAAAATTATTGTGGAATGGCACATTTTTTTTTGCAATTTCATCACCTTTGGATTTTTTTTCCCGTTTTCCAGTAAATGATATGGTAAAATCAATGGTATTTTTCAAAAGTACAACTTGGCCCGCAAAAAACAAGTGCTCATTCGTCCATACTGGCGGAAGTCTAAAAATAGTATGGCTCTTAGAAGAAGGGGAGGAAAAAACAAAAAAATGGAAAATGGCGCAGGGATGAAGGGGTTAAGGGGGACTGTGGCTGATATTGTAATATGGATTTTTACAATTATTGGTGAAAAAATTTCCAGTAGTAGGTGAGAGCAATACTAAATGCAGTAATTAACAGTTAAAATATTAGCTCAATCAGCTTTGGAATTTTACTCAGGCTATAGTCAAAATGTATTTTAATAATGCTATTTTAATATACAGCATATTAATACAATTAATATTTTACTCACATTCTAATTTTCTTTTCTTCTCCTTCCTATTGTTGTTAACTAATATACAGTATATGGTGGTGTAAGGTAATATGAATTTAAGGTATATACAATCATGGCCACAAGTGTTGGAACCCTGGAAACAGTTCCAGAAAATTATTTTTTTCTCTGAGAAAATTATTGCAGATCCCTGGGCACTGGTCCCGTCCTTCTTTCAAGGACAGCGCGCGCCATTCTAAAGTGTCCCCAGCCAATGGCTGGGAGACACTTATTATTTAAGGCACTTCCACCTTATGGGAGGTGCTTGTGCAATGTTGTAAGACTGTTCCTAACACACTTGTCAGTTCTCAGTGCTCATATTCCTGTATAACTGCATGTACAGTGGTGGCCAAAAGTATTGTCACCCCTGCAATTCTGTCAGATAATACTCAGTTTCTTCCTGAAAATGATTGCAATCACAAATTCTTTGGTATTATTCTCTTCATTTAATTCGCTTGCAAGGAAAAAAACACAAAAGAGAATGAAGCAAAAATCAAATCATTGATCATTTCACACAAAACTCCAAAAATGGGCCAGACAAAAGTATTGGCACCCTCAGCCTAATACTTGGTTGCACAACCTTTAGCCAAAATAACTGCGAACAACCGCTTCCGGTAACCATCAATGAGTTTCTTACAATACTCTGCTGGAATTGTAGACCATTCTTCTTTGGCAAACTGCTCCAGGTCCCTGATATTTGAAGGGTGCCTTCTCCAAACTGCCATTTTGAGATCTCTCCACAGGTGTTCTATGGGATTCAGGTCTGGACTCATTGCTGGCCACCTTAGAAGTCTCCACTGCTTTCTCTCAAACCATTTTATAGTGCTTTTGGAAGTGTGTTTTGGGTCATTGTCCTGCTGGAAGACCCATGACCTCTGAGGGAGACCCAGCTTTCTCACACTGGGCCCTACATTATGCTGCAAAATTTGTTGGTAGTCTTCAGACTTCATAATGCCATGCACACGGTCAAGCAGTCCAGTGCCAGAGGCAGCAAAGCAACCCCAAAACATCAGGGAACCTCCGCCATGTTTGACTGTAGGGACCGTGTTCTTTTCTTTGAATGCCTCTTTTTTTTTCCTGTACACTCTATGTTGATGCTTTTTCCCAAAAAGCTCTACTTTTGTCTCATCTGACCAGAGAACATTCTTCCAAAACGTTTTAGGCTTTCTCAGGTAAGTTTTGGCAAACTACAGCCTGGCTTTTTTATGTCTCGGGGTAAGAAGTGGGGTCTTCCTGGGTATCCTACCATACAGTCCCTTTTCATTCAGACGCCGACGGATAGTACGGGTTGACACTGTTGTACCCTCGGACTGCAGGGCAGCTTGAACTTGTTTGGATGTTAGTCGAGGTTCTTTATCCACCATCCGCACAATCTTGCATTGAAATCTCTCGTCAATTTTTCTTTTCCGTCCACATCTAGGGAGGTTAGCCACAGTGCCATGGGCTTTAAACTTCTTGATGACACTGCGCACGGAAGACAGAGGAACATTCAGGTCTTTGGAGATGGACTTGTAGCCTTGAGATTGCTCATGCTTCCTCACAATTTGGTTTCTCAAGTCCTCAGACAGTTCTTTGGTCTTCTTTCTTTTCTCCATGCTCAATGTGGTTCACACAAGGACAAGGGACAGAGGTTGAGTCAACTTTAATCCATGTTAACTGGCTGCAAGTGTGATTTAGTTATAGCCAACACCTGTTAGGTGCCACGGGTAAGTTACAGGTGCTGTTAATTACACGAATTAGAGAAGCATCACATGATTTTTCAAACAGTGCCAATACTTTTGTCCACCCCCTTTTTTAGGTTTGGTGTGGAATTATATCCAATTTGGCTTTAGGACAATTCTTTTTGTGTTTTTTTCATTGAAGCCAAATTAAATGAAGATAATAATACCAAAGAATTTGTGATTGCAATCATTTTCAGGAAGAAACTGAGTATTATCTGACAGAATTGCAGGGGTGACAATACTTTTGGCCACCACTGTATATCAGCTGTCCTCCTCCCTGCCTGTACTTCCATTGTGTCCCCCAGCTCCTGCCAGTGAGTGCATCAGTCGTATCCGCCAGCACCTGCCTGTATATCATCCATACCTGCCAGCTCCAGCCTGCCTGTATATCAGTCGTGCCCACCTGCCTGTCTGTTGATCATGTCCATCTGCACCTGCCTACCTGGGTACCAGTCGTGTCCGCCAGTACCTGCCTTTCTGTATATCAGCTGTGCTCACAAGCACCAGCCTGCTTGTATATCAGTCGTGCCCACCTGCCTGTCTATTGATTGTGCCAATCCGCACCTGCCTACCTGGGTACCAGTCGTGTCCGCCAGTACCTGCCTGCCTGTGTGTATGTCATTCCAGTCACTATACCACTCCTGCCTCCTGTCCCTTGGGGGTCAGCTACCATCGACCCGAGGTCAGTCTCAGAGTAGCACTCGGTCCTATCTCCCTTCTTTCTCCTCATATTGTGGTATCGTCAGCTGCTGTGCATCCGAGGTAGAACTTGGTGAGGCTCCTAGTCACGCCCCTCTGGTCTCTCTTCAGATCACGGTACAGTCGTTCCATCACCCACTCAATTATATCAATCTTCCTCGATCTGGGGCTCAATGCAAGATCTCACCTCATGGGGTAAGGATGATTCTGAGAAAGGTCAGGAATCAGCCCAGAACTGCATGGAAGGACCTGGTCAATGACCTGAAGAGAGCCAGGACAACATTCTCAAACATTACTGTTAGTAACACACTACGTCGTCATGAATTAAAATCCTGCAATGCACGCAAGGTCCCCCTGCTCACGTCAGCACAAGTCCAGGCTCGTTTGAAGTTCACCAATGACCACCTCGATGATCCAGAGGAGGCATGGGGGAAGGTCATGTTGTCATATGAATAGAACTTTTCGGTATCAACTGCACCAATTGTGTTTGGGGGAAGAAGAAGGATGACTACAATCCCAAGAACACCATCACAACCATGAAGCATGGTAGGGGAAATATCATACTTTCAAGGTACTTTTCTGCAAAGGGGACAGTATGACTGCACCATATTGAAGGTAGGATGGTTGGGGTCATGTATCGCGAGATTTTGGCTGACAACTTCCTAACCTCTTTCCCCAGGAAAAGCATTGACGATGGGTCATGGCTGGGTCTCCCAGCATGCATTACAGTGACCTGAGACACACAGCCAGGGCAACTAAGAAGGGGCTCCTTAAGAAACATTTCAAGGACCTGGAGTGGCCTAGCCAGCTTCCAGACCTGAACCCAATAGAAAATTTTTGGAGAGAGCTGATACTGAATGTTGTCCAGCGACAGTCATGAAACCTGAAAGATCTAGAGAAGATATGAATGGAGGCGTGGGCCAAAATAACTGCTGCAATGTGCAAACTTGGTCAAGTTATGTTTTTCTATTGTATCACATACTTATTTAAATACAATAAAAATTACAGACCTCTCCATTCTTTGTGGGTTGGAAAACTTGCAAAATCAGCAGTGTATCAAATAATTATTTTCCCCACTGTAAGTACTGTAGGTATTGTGTTCTTTTATTTGTAGGCCTCATTCCATTTTCGGCAGACAGAATGATGTGCTTTACCAAAAAGCTCTATCTTGGTCTCATCTATCCAAAAGATGCCTTCCCAGAAGGATTTTGGCTTACTCACGCACATTTTGGCAAACTGGAGAATAGCCTTTTTATGTTGTGTCAGCAGTGAGGTCCTCCTGGGTGTCCTGCCATAGCGTTTAATTTAGTTCAAATGTCAACGGATAGTTCGCGCTGACACTGATGCACCCCGATACTGCAGGACAGCTTGAATTCCTTTGGAACTTGATTGGGGCTGCTTATCCACCATCCCGACTAGTCTGCCTTACAACCTTTCATCAATTTTTCTCTGCCACCCACGTCCAGGGAGCTTAGTTTTATTTTCCTCTTTTTGTTCTCAATGCTTGGTGAGGCACACACCGATATTATACAAAGATTGAGTCAACTTCTCTCCTTTTTATCTGGTTTCAGGTGTGATTTTCATGTTGCCCACACCTGTTACTTGCCACAGGTGAGTTTGAACGAGCATAACATGCTTGAAACAAAGTTCTTTACTCACAACTTTGAAAAGGTTCCAATGTTTTTGTGTGGCTCATTTTTGGGGTTTTGTGTGAAGTTATGTCCAATTTGCCTTTTTCACAGTTTGTGTTGTTCCAATACACACAAAGGAAAAAAGATGTATATAACAAAACGTGTAATTGCAATAATCTTCTGGGAGAAATACTTCATTTTCTTGAACAATTTGAAGAGTGCCAACACTTTTGCTCATGACTGTAGTACTTCGGTAGTTTATATGACTCGAATTCTTAACACAACTAGATCCTCATTTAAAAAAGGGTGTTCACAATTATGCAAACACATTATTTTAGTTTTGCTATTTTTATTTTCCCCCTCAAAATGATTTCCGTTTGTTTCTCAATGGATTTGTACAGATTATAGGAGACAGAAAAAGGTGGATACAGTTTGTAAATTATTCTTCTTGGTATAATCTTTTAATATGACCAAAACCTAGTATTTTAACACATGTATATTGACATTTTTATATCCACTATAGGCATGAAAGAAGTTTTCCTAAATCATTAAAGGGGTTGTCCATGACTTTAACACTGATGGCCTATCTTTAATGACTGATCTGTGGGGGTTTGAATCCCGACACTGCTGCTGATCAGCTATTCAAGGTGTTGGTGGAAGCTGTAACTACTCAGTTCTAGAGCTGAGCTGCACAGCGCATCTCAAGCAACGGAAGTTTGGCCTAATACTGCACATCCACCCACCGCAGTAGCTCTTAATTATTTTTAGACTAACACTTCCTGTTCTTTCAATAAGAGTTTTTACAACAGTATATGCAGCTGATTATAAAGAAGCCACCAATCAAAATACATTATTCCACATCTGACACTGTACCCCCCCTTAACAATGACCTTTTCACAAGCTCATAAGATTCTTTATACAATATATACAGTTATATCAAAAAGTTTGGGCACCCCTATTAATCTTAAGCTTATTGTTTTATAAAAATTGGTGTTTTTGCAACAGCCATTTCAGTTTGATATATGTAATAACTGTTGGACACAGTAATGTTTCTGCCTTGAAATGAGGTTTATTGTACTAACAGAAAATGTGCAATCTGCATTCAAACAAAATTTGACAGGTGCATAAGTATGGGCACCTCACCAGAAAAGTGACATTAATATTTAGTAGATCCTCCTTTTGCAAAAATAACAGCCTCTAGTCGCTTCCTGTAGCTTTTAATGATTTCCTGGATCCTGGATGAAGGTATTTTTGACCATTCCTCTTTACAAAACAATTCCAGATCAGTTAAGTTTGATGGTCGCCGAGCATGGACAGCCCTCTTCAAATGATCCCACAGATGTTCAATGATATTCAGGTCTGGGGACTGGGATGGCCATTCCAGAACATTGTAATTGTTCCTCTGCATGAATGCCTGAGTAGATTTGGAGCGGTGTTTTGGATCATTGTCTTGCTGAAAGATCCATCCCCTGCATAACTTCAACTTTATCACTGATTCTTGAACATTATTGTCAAGAATCTGCTGATACTGAGTGGAATCCATGCGTCCCTCAACTTTAACAAGATTCCCGGTGCCGGCATTGGCCACACAGCCCCAAAGCATGATGGAACCTCCACCAAATTTTACTGTGGGTAGCAAGTGTTTTTCTTGGAATGCTGTGTTTTTTTGCCGCCATGCATAACGCCTTTTTGTATGACCAAACAACTAAATCTTGGTTTCATCAGTCCACAGGACCTTCTTCCAAAAAGAAATTGGCTTCTCCAAATGTGCTTTTGCATTCCTCAGCCGACTCTGTTTGTGGCGTGCTTGCAGAAACGGCTTCTTTCGCATCACTCTCCCATACAGCTTCTCCTTGTGCAAAGTGCGTTGTATAGTTGACCGATGCACAGTGACACCATCTGCAGCAAGTTGATGCTGCAGCTCTCTGGAGGTGGTCTGAGGATTGTCCTTGACTGAGCTCACCATTCTTCTTCTCTGCCTTTCTGATGTTTTTCTTGGCCTGCCACTTCTGGCCTTAACAAGAACTGTCCCTGTGTTCTTCCATTTCCTTACTATGTTCCTCACAGTGGAAACTGACAGGTTAAATCTCTGAGACAGCGTTTTGTATCCTTCCCCTGAACAACTATGTTGAATAATCTTTGTTTTCAGATCATTTGACAGTTGTTTTGAGGAGCCCATGATGCCACTCTTCAGAGGAGATTCAAACAGGAGAACAACTTGCAAGTGGCCACTTTAAGTAGCTTTTCTCATGATTGCATACACCTGGCTCTGAAGTTCAAAGCTCAATGAGGTTACAAAACCAAAAAAAAGTGCTTTAGTAAGTCAGTAAAAAGTAGGAAGGAGTATTTAAAACAAGAAAATGATAAGGGTGCCCATACTTATGCGCCTGTCAAATTTTGTTTGAATGCAGATTGCACATTTTCTGTTAGTACAATAAACCTCATTTCAAGGCAGAAACATTACTGTGTCCAACAGTTATTACATATATCAAACTGAAATAGCTGTTGCAAAAACACCAATTTTTATAAAACATTAAAGCTTAAGATTAATAGGGGTGCCCAAACTTTTTCATATAACTGTATATTGGGGAGCTGACCATTGTGACTATGTACATGTGTTTTTTCCTGAAACCAAAGGATTTTAAAGTCCATAAAAGCCCCAGTAGACAGTGTGAAAATTGCAAGATTTTTTTAATATAGATTGTTACATGTAACAGAAAAATGTGCCATCAGAAAGATAATTGTTAAAGTTAGGTTTCTGTGTTAAATGTATATATTTTTTAAATGTTTGGTCATTTTTTAACTAACAATAAATGTTGACAAGATAGCCACATTCCATTAATGGCATTGTGCTTGGAAAGTCGAGTCATATTTCAAGAAAGATAAATCTATGAACAATTTCAAAAGCACAGTGTAGCTATAGAAAATGTAGAGAAAGAAAAATTCACTCAATATTTAGTGCCAAAAGCCCTTCTCCTGCATAGGAAGACATCAGTGTTAGAATTGGCACATGGTAGGTGGCGTGTACTTTACATCTGAGCAAAGGTGTTTACATGCTAGGCAGTCATTAGGGTTCAATGTTATTCTTTTCACATGTACCTTTGACACATGAGACAATATTTTTGGAGGATTTTCCTCCTAAATAACTGGCTGTGTTGATAGTTCATGTAATTAATCAATTCAAGGCCTCCTGACCACACACTGTCCCTGCCCTATTCATTATACTTGGGCATCTGCACAGCCAAAAGTGATTAACGGATAAAGGTTGACTTGGTTCAGCTTATTTCCCTGATTTAGTAGATAATAGTACAACTTCACTAATCCTATCTCATATACTAGGTCAACTGTTCCCAATGATTGTACCATGGGAGGGAAGAACATCAATGAATGTTTTTCTTCTCGAGAATCTCCACAAGTAGGCAATACATAGTTTTGCAATGACAACCCTTATTTCTGCTCTAACCTGGTTTTAATGATTGTTTGGGTCCACATAACCTTGGTTAGAAGGCACTGCTTGGCCTATATTTACTAATACTATCTAATTGGTAGAGAGCATAAACTTGGACTTGGCAGCTATGAGATGTTCCAACTTTAACACAAATGGGAAAGTTTTGGTGCATTTTGCATAAAGTCTACTCCTCCTTTTGGTTGGTGTACATTTTGCACCACAAAACTTGAGAATACCAATAATAAATCGGGTGAATTTTTAGACTTTGTAGAGTCATGTCCTCTTTTTCAAATACTTTGGAAAAGTAACTAGTGAGGCACACAGAATTTCTCTTTGTATGTGCAAATCAGTGATAAATTGAATTGGGCCAAAATGTGATATTTCAGACTGATTTCTGGAGAAATCACTTATGAGCTGATGAGTTGTAGTGGACTGTAGCGACATGGTATTCAAACGTCTAGTGATGATAGCCCTTGTGCTAATGCCTATATTATTTGTATGGAAAGAGCAATTGCAAAAGTGTAAGTGGGCTAAGCTTTGAGGTAAATGTAGTCTTGTGTAAAACAGTATGTATACTACAATTATTGATGGGAGTATCAAGGACCTATACAGTGAAAACTTACTGTAGGATTGCATTTTACACAATGAAAACTTACTGTAACATTGAATTCCATACTAATCTTTCACATAATCATTTTACAGAAAATTTTACAACAATTAAATCCAAATGTGAAACTGGAATGTCTTCTCCATTTCCTAGTGGCTATTTTTACAGAAACCAATGGTATACCGCAAATTGCACCCTGAGTACATTACCATCCATCAACAAATGCACAGCTGGTAAAATTATTTACTTAATGGGAGATTCAACATTACGTCAGTGGATAAAGTATTTCCCACGGCTCTTCACAAGTAAGTAAGACTAGCATTTCTCTAAGAAGGGGTTCTCCTGTACATTGGCATAGGTTCAGGGCTGGACCACACTTACGGATGGCCCCAGAAACATGTGGCATGATTTGTAAAGCTGTCCAATACGCATTAGACAATTGTTGGTATACCCCCTTAATATAAAGCCACCAACAGTCTACTGTGTATTGTGATAGCTCAACTGTCCTCCAATGTCTGCTTTGAATGAAAAAAAAGGATTAGCATTTTGCATCTGCAAGGGGTAGAGACAACCTTTTTTCACATGGTTGTCCATGTAACACATTAGAAACTCAAGTCCACCACAGTGGAAGCCACTCTTGGCTCACAGAGTCCCAAGTACGAAACCCCTCTTTTTGACATAATTTGCCCAAATATGGAATATCTACAGAGGTTGTCTCATTAAGATGACCCTCTTTGTTACCCAGGATAAGTGCAGTCAGAGGAGCAGCCATTTATCCCCATTCCCTTTGTTAAAACAAAACATTAAACGGAATCCCAACCCTTAGTATATTAGGAAAAGCTTCACAAATCACAACAACTTCTGTCTTATATTATAACATAAGCATTATTATGGGAAGCTTTAATGCTTTAAACGTCCTGCTCCTAGGAGGCACTGCAGAAGATAGAAAGTGAAGGCAGCAAACCTATCTTAAAGGTGTTTGCTGTTATCAATACGCATATCACATATTATACTCTTTGAATCCCATCCTATCCCATCATAATCCTCAATATTCAAAAATATACGTACCATTGAAGCCAGATACCTGGCAACTCTTGGGTCCTTCAAGAGAGAGGGTCCAAGTCCTATTTGATCCCATCACATAACCTTTTAAAATTGGTGTTGAGAACATGGTCAAAACTTCCTTTCTAGAGGAACTCCTTTTGTACCAAACAAGAGCAAGAAAATTAGCCCAAAGGTCGTGAAAAAAGCCAAAAGGAGAAAACAAACACCTGGCATCATATTATTATGAAACTAATATAGAAAATAGAGCCCAGTCAAAAGGCATATACTGTATATTACTATTTGTCTTAATCTTTTGTCAGATCTGAAATTTTTTGATCTCCATGGAAGTGGTGCTCACAAGATACATTTGGCATTAGATTTGAAAAATAACCTATATATCCAATGGAAGAAGCACGGACACCCCTTTATTACTATCAGTTCATACACTCAACGAGCTCATACCTATATCTTCAATGAAATTGACCAACTTTCCGGTGGCCATAACATTGTTGTCGTTATTACTCTAGGACTACATTTCCGGGCCTTTCCTATTCATTTGTACATCAGACGACTCCTCAATATTCGTACTGCCATTGAAAATCTGTTTGTTCGAAGCCCAGATACAAAAATCATCATAAAATCAGAAAACACCAGAGAAATAAATCTTGATGCAGAACGGTTCAGTGACTTTCATGGATATGTCCAATATCTCTTAATGAGAAATATCTTTACAGGACTCAATGTCCAGTTTATTGATGCTTGGGATATGACTATTGCTTTTGGATCTTATGATCGTCACCCACCTGAGGTTGTTATTAGAAACCAAATTAATCTGTTCTTGACCTTCATCTGTTAGGATAAGGTACTGTTTTAGTGTGTGCACTACAATCTATTTTAAAGTAGACTTTAAAAGGATCGATAACATATACATCATGACTTGTTCAATGATCATTATTGACTGACAAATTGCTCAAATAATTATTAACACATGCCTTAATGTTTAGATTACCATAGTTAATGATTTCGGTAATAATGTAATGTAATAATGTCTGTAATGCAGGAATATGCTCTCTGCAGCCAACATCGCAAATAAAAATACCTGCCAATTCTCCCATAATATCTAAGAGGCTTTTAGAAAAATGACAGAAAAACCTTGGCATTCAATACAGTTATTATGAAATTAATATTTTAATTTTAGATACAGTCCAGGAAAACAAATGTTTCGGCCTACATGGCATTCATCAGTGCAATCCGACCGCTGAGGAGATAAGCGATAGGAGAGGGAGGCTGGACTCAGTGTCTCAACTGGTGAAGGTCTAAAAGGACCAGAGTCACCTGTAAGGGGTGGTTAAGGGGTTGGAACACGCTATCCACCGCTTGTTCACATGTGCACATGAACAAACGGTGGATACCGTGTTCCAGCCCTGATGAAGGCCAACGTTTATTTTCCTGGACTGCATCTAAAATTAAAATATTATTTTCATAATAATTGTATTGAGTGCAGAGTTTTTCTCACTTTGAGTTCGTTTTGGACCCTACTCGAGCACCTTTACCAGTAGTGCTGCGGATTCTCTCTAAATTTATAAAAAAAGACAGAACTCCCTAATTTCCTCAAAAGTTGGCAAGTCTCAAGGGCACTGCACAATCCTCCCTCAAGATATTGCTTCCCTATTACTTTTGCAATGATGCCAAGCCCAGGGTTCCAGCTACAACTGCTCCAACTTTTAGACAATGTAAAATTGCAAAGAAACCAAAGGAGCTCCAGTCAACCAATGGAGGAATCTGGTAAGGACCCACTTCACAAAATGTAAGGCATTTCCATTATGGGAGAAACCAAACATCCATACTCTATAAATCCAGGATTTGTTTTCACACCCCTCTCAAGCTCAAAAAGTAATTACAGGTGACTAATGATGAGCGAGCACTAAAATGCTCGGGTGCTCGTTGCTCCGGTCGAGGAAATTGTAATGCTCGGGTACTCGACCCGAGCAACAAGCCCAATGTAAGTCAATGGGAAGCTTGAGCATTTTTCTGGTGGCCCCCTCCAGAGGTCTGCAGGGGGCCTAAAAATTGCCCAAATCGATGGGAACAGTGCTCAAATGACATGGGAATAGCATGGGGGAAGACCCCTGGCAGCATTTCTGACCCCAAGTCACTGCTGTAAACAACGTTATCAGAGGTATTACGGCACTTTTACGGACTCACAATAAAACATACAAAAACTAAACTAAAAATGGATTTTCCTGGAAAAATTTTAAAGGAACATTCTTTCCAGGGTAATGACTTGCATATAAGGCAAAGTAAATAACTCCCCTAAAAAAAATGCTCCTCCACACCTTGGGCTATGTTCACACATAGCGGTTTTGATGCGTTTTTGCACTTTTGCATTGCTTTCAACGGTGAAAAATACATTCACTAGTAAATGTCATTTTAACATTTTACTTCCTTATCTGCCCATGTGGTGTTGAAGACATGATCAGACACATCCTAACAGTGCTGAAACGACATGGGAAAAGCATAGGGAAGACCCCTGGAAGCATTTCTGACTCCCAGGTCACTTCTGTGAACAATGTTGTCAGAGGTATTATGCCACTTTTAGGGACTCACAATAAAACATACAAAAACAAAGCCAAAATGGATTTTTCTGGAAAAAAACATTAAGGGACATTCTTTCCAGGGTAATGACTTGTATATAAGGCAAAAAAAAAAAAAGTGTTCCTCCACACGATGGGATGAGCGAATCTATCTATATAATTGTCTTATTCCGTCTTTCTGTCTGTCTGTCTGTCCTGGAAATCCCGGGTCGCTGATTGGTCCGGCCGCGACCAATCAGCGACGTGGCATTTCTGAAAAACATGGCGGCCATTAGCGGTTCATGTGTGGCACGGAGGTCAGCGGTGATGCAGCCGGCTGCTCGCAGCATAAGTCCCCCGACCGCAGGCGCCGCCGACCTACATGCGGCTATCGTCGGAAGATCAGCGGCTACGGCCGCTTATCTCCCGAGGACAAGTGTGACGCCCCTCCCCTCCCCTCCTCTCCTCTCCCCTCCCCTCTCCTCCCGTCCCTCCCCCCGCTCGATCAGGACCCCGGCACCCGGCATCATACTTACCCCTCCCCGTGCCTGCGCAGCAGCTCCTGTGTCTTCCGCTGCAGCTCTGTGACATCTCAGGTCAGAGGGCGCGGTGACGTCTTTACACCGCGCTCTCTCCTGACCGGTCACAGCGCACAGCGTGAAGATGCCGGCTACGCTGGAGTCCAGTGAAGCAGTGAGGTGAGTATTAGATTTTTATTTTTTTTTGTATGGGGCCATAGGGGACCTGCATGGGGCATTATATAGGGGGGATGTGACAGTCTGCATGGGCCATTATATGGGGGGAGAGGTGACATCCTGCATGGGCCATTATATGGGGGGAGAGGTGACATCCTACATGGGGCATTATTTGGGGGAGAGGTGACATCCTGCATGGGGTATTATATAGGGGGGATGTGACTTCCTGCATGGGGTATTATATACGGGGGATGTGACTTCCTGCATGGGGCATTATAAAGGAGGGTCGGGAGACATATGCTAGAATACTCGATGCGTTAGAATCGGGCCACCATCTAGTGTTTCAATATTCGGTTCAGAATACGATAGTTGAATTTGCAATATTCACTGATTTATTTGTCGAATATTCACTAAACATTACCAAATTCCATTGGATTCAATGAGGGGCAAAAACAAACGCATACACAACACCTTCAAAAGCGCCTAAAAGCTGTCAAAACACATAAAATTAGGGGCAGACACCAGGAAAGTGCCATCAATTGACCCAGAGTACAAGTACTATAATTATTGTTTATTATTATAGCGACATTTATTCCTTTGTTGAGTGAAGAGAGTGGGGCATCAAAATGCGCTGCTCGCCTGTCAGAATAATGTACCTGAGGAATCCAAGTCGATGTAATGAAGAAATAGACTATTTCTACGCTTTTCGTGGTGATCACACCACTTCCTCAGGGCAGTCTATACACATACACATACAGGGTCTGTTATTTATAGCGAAAGAATGCACATGGAGACGCCTCCCTTCAAAAAAAACGCCACACCCAGTGGGCGGGGAATCAGACTAAACGCATGTATACACCGTAAAGCACACACAAAACAATCTTAAAGCATAATGGAGTATATTACTTAAAAACATTACTCATACACTTAAAAATATAAATGCAGAATTTTTTTTTTTCTCTTTTAAATATTAAAAAAATAGTTAAATGAATAAATAAAAGTTTACAAGCTAGGGGAGTGCTTGAACCTATGATGTTGACCCATTTGTTCTTTGTCAGTACCCTGCTGCTGTTTTAAACCATTGAGCCATGGGTGAATTTGATTTGATCTCTGAAGCTCTTAGACTAGTTTAAATGAAGGAGTGTTCAATATTAAGAGAAATTGCAGTTAGGTGATCGCTATAAAAATCGCATAGCAATTGATGGGTCAAAACTAGAGATGAGCGTTGTTCGACTCGAACTGTTCGCCAATCTCAAATTCGAGCTGTTTTGGGCGGTGTTCGAGCCGTTCGGCGAACACGAACGATTTGAGAAAAATTCGGCTGTTCGAGGTTATGTTCGATAACTGTTCGTGCACCAAAATCATAACTGGATTTTTTCTCAGTAATGATGAAAATTAATGTTAATACGCAGTTTGAGTGTACAGCGGGGTGGGGGGAGGGGCAGGGGATGGATCTATGAAGGAATAATGAAGATCTCCATTTTTTTTTCTCTTTCCTGCATTTACAGTGGGGAGGTGCAATCTGTCAGCCAATCAGCAGCGCACACACGGAGCGAAGTGCTTTTTTTCACACAAGCAAGGGCATGTGTCATTGGCAGTGTATGTCACATGTCCTTGCCCTATAAGACCAAGCCATTTTCCCCGTCGCCACCATTTTCTCACTGCTGCAGCTGCGTGTTAGACGGCACCGCTGTTGCTGTGTGCGCTATACCTTGTTAATTTCAAGCCAATTTTCGCACAAATCTACAGATAGTTTGGGAGTAGGGAATAGTTGTGATTGCAGTCCTTTTAAGGACTAGGATACAGCATTTCCTACGACTTTTATCAGGCAGGTCTGTGCTCTTAAATAGATATATTGTGGGAGTAAAGACTAATTGTAATTGCAGTCCTTTTCAGGACTAGGTTACATCAGTTCCTATCAGTTTTTGCCAGGCAGGTCTGTGCCAGTGCTGTGCAAGTTTTTTTCACAGCATTTGGCTGAATCTAGCAAAGCTAATCCTTTTTGGCCTATTGCAGAGTGTGTTAGTCAGTGGAGTAGCCTATCTGTGTTGCAAGATATACCACCTGTGTATAGAATACCAATTTTTTTACTGCACCTAGTGAAGTAAAATCTTTTGGGCATAGCATCATTCTATTAGTCCATCTATACTGACCTCCATCAGGTTGCAAACTGAATATATTTTTTTTCTGCATCTACCTCTGAAAAAATATTGGGCTTCTAGCTGTGTGTGGGACTTGTTCTATTAATCCATCTATACAGACCTCCATCAGGTTGCAAACTGAATATAATTTTTTTCTGCATCTACCTCTGAAAAAATATTTGGGCTTCTAGCTGTGTGTGGGACTTGTTCTATTATTCCATCTATACTGACCTCCATCAGGTTGCAAACTGAATATAATTTTTTTCTGCATCTAGCTCTGAAAAAATATTTGGCCTTCTAGCAGTGTGTGGGACTTTCTCTATTAGTCCATCTATACTGACCTCCATCAGGTTGCAAATTAAAAAAATTTTTTATCTGCATCTAGCTCTGAAAAAATATTTGGCCTTCTAGCAGTGTGTGGGACTTTCTCTATTAGTCCATCTATACTGACCTCCATCAGGTTGCAAATTCAAAATAATTTTTTGTCTGCATCTACCTCTGAAAAAATATTTGGCCTTCTAGCTGTGTGTGGGACTTGTTCTATTAGTCCATCTATACTGACCTCCATCAGGTTGCAAACTGAATATAATTTTTTTCTGCATCTAGCTCTGAAAAAATATTTGACCTTCTAGCAGTGTGTGGGACTTTCTCTATTAGTCCATCTATACTGACCTCCATCAGGTTGCAAATTAAAAATAATTTATATCTGCATCTAGCTCTGAAAAAATATTTGGCCTTCTAGCAGTGTGTGGGACTTTCTCTATTAGTCCATCTATACTGACCTCCATCAGGTTGCAAACTGAATATATTTTTTTTCTGCATCTACCTCTGAAAAAATATTTGGGCTTCTAGCTGTGTGTAGGACTTGTTCTATTAGTCCATCTATACTGACCTCCATCAGGTTGCAAAATGAATACAATTTTTTTCTGCATCTACCTCTGAAAAAATATTTGGGCTTCTAGCTGTGTGTGGGACTTGTTCTATTAGTCCATCTATACTGACCTCCATCAGGTTGCAAATTGAATATAATTTTTTTCTGCATCTAACCCAGCCAATAGTTTTGGCCTAATACCACAGTTTGGCCACTCAGCTCTGCTCGGTTCCCATCCATTGTTTTTTTGTGCAAACAACTCCAGAGTTGTGAATTAGTTAACCACCAAAATGAGTGGAAAAAGGCCTGCTGCTGGTGGAAATGGGAATAGGCGTGTTGGGAAGGGGAAAAAAGGTTGTGTCTGTGGGGTAGGTGTTAAAGCAACAGTAACATCTGCAGAAGAAAGACCATCTTCCAGCCAAACTAAAATGTCTACTTCTTTTAGCGGACAATGTGATAAGATCCCTTTCCCTACGGCCACGCCAATCGCTACAAATTCCAGATGAGGCACAAAAACAGCAGGTGCTTCAACGGATATCAAGTGCTCCTTTAAGTGGGCTCTCCTCCACATCAACTTCAACATCACAAATACTCCAGTCCTCAAAGGTGTCACCCCAATCGCACTTGCTTCCTCACAGCTCCCAAATCTCCAGCTGCCCGTCTGAGTATGAGGTAGAACAGATGGTTGAGTCTGCAGAGCTGTTTACTCATACTATAGCCTGGGAATCAGAGGTCGACTCCAGCGCTTCTGTGAATCCAGACGAGGAAATGATCTGCACTGATGCCCAGAATCTTTATGAGTCGGATCCAGGACCAGACGCAGAAGGTTCTGACCATAATGTAGACCCTCATTCCCAAACTGTAACTCCTGTTGGTGGAGACAATGAGGAAGACGATGATGAGACTCAAATACCTGATTGGAGCGACAACTTTAGTTTTTTGTCAGGGCAGGAACAGGTTGGCTCTGAGAACGACGGGTGTGATAACGCACAGGGTGGTGATGATGAGGTTGGAGATCCCACTTACTGTCAACCCACAGTCAGCCAAGAGATGAGGTCAGCAGAGGAGGTGGAGGAAGATGCTAGTGACGACGAGGTCAGGTTGCGCCTTCCTGGACAGAGACGTAGTACTGGAAGCACGTCAACAACTGCATCCTCAAACACAACTCTGCCTCTCACCACAAGTCGTGGTGGCTCTTCAGGTCGCATGGGTGCTAAGCCTTGCATAGCCTGGGCATTTTTTCAGATCGATAAAGATGACCCAACTCGTGTTATCTGTAACATTTGTCAGCAAAAGCTAAGTAGAGGCCAAAAAATACATAGTTTGAGTACTTCATGCATGAACCGGCACATGGACATGAAGCATAAGTTGCAGTGTGCTACAATGCGGCCTAGCCGGCCGGGCCAACTATCTGCCATATCTTGTGCATCCGTGGCCTCTTCATCCTCTGTGACTGGGGGGACAGCAGTCACACCTGTTTTGGGGCGCAGACCTGCCACCACTTTACCCGCAACAGCCAGCGTGATTGGCAGGTCATCATTTTCTTTGGAGGTGGTAACACCAGCTGGTGTTGAGCGCAGTCCGACATCGATAGCACCACCTTTGGATCAAGGCAACCTAACATGTCCGCCTGCATCTTCCTCACAGACCGGCAGTTTGCCGGGGACACCCTTATCAACCCCGTCTAAGCACAATAGCCAGCCCTCGGTCCCTCAGATGTGGACAAGTAAAAGACCATTTCCTCCTAGCCATGAGAAAGCTAAGAGGTTGAATTTCACCATCTGCAAGCTCTTCGCTACAGAAATGCTGCCTTTCCGCCTGGTGGACACAGAGGATTTTCGAGACCTTATGTCCGTCGCAGTGCCCCAGTACCAGATGCCCAGTCGGCACTACTTCTCAAAGAAAGGTGTGCCTGCGCTCCACCAGCATGTCGCACACAACATCACCGCTTCTTTGAGAAACTCTGTGTGTGACAGGGTGCATTTCACCACAGACACTTGGACGAGTAGGCATGGACAGGGGCGTTACATGTCGCTGACTGGGCACTGGGTAACTATGGTGACAGCAGGACAAGGGGCTGCTGTCCAAGTCTTGCCGTCCCCACGAGTTGTGCGTCAATCCTCTTTATGTCAAAGTTCCTCCACTGCTTCAGCCTCCTCAACCTCCTCTCGGTCTTCCACCTGCACCCAAAGCCTGTCTGGTCATGCCACAAGCTTTCTAGCTGCGCAGAAGGGATCCTGCACACCTCCTTACTATGCTGGCAGTAGGGCTCAACGTCATCAGGCGGTTTTTACTTTGAAATGTCTGGGAAATGTGAGTCACACAGCTGAGGAGTTGTGGTCAGCTCTGGAGAACCAATTTCATGAATGGTTGTCTCCACTGGACCTGAAACCAGGGAAGGCCGTGTGCGACAATGCTGCAAACCTGGGTGAAGCCCTTCGCCGGGGCAATGTCACACACGTGCCTTGTATGGCTCACGTGTTGAACCTGGTTGTCCAGCAATTTTTAGCCCACTATCCCAGACTAGATGGCCTTCTGCAGAGGGCATGGTCGCTGTGTGCTCACTTCCGCCGTTCGCATCCCGCAGCTCAGCGACTTACATCTCTACAGAAGTCGTTGGGCCTGCCACTTCACCGGCTAAAATGCGATGTGCCTACCCGGTGGAATTAAACTCTGCACATGTTGCAGCGACTGTGGCAGCACCGACAAGCCCTGGTGCAATACGTTCTGACGTATAGCCTGGGCCAACGAGATCCAGAAGTGGGGCAAATCACGCTGGAGGAGTGGTCTCAGATCAGGGACCTATGCACCCTTCTGCACAGTTTTGAAATGGCGACGAAGATGTTTAGTGCTGACGATGCCATTATCAGCATGACTATTCCGGTGATTTACATGCTGGAGCACATGTTAAACAGAATTCGGAGTCAGGTGGTGGCACAAGAGGAGGTGGAGGAAGTAGAGGAGGAGGAGTTGTATGCGGAAGGGCTAACATCTGCAAGGTCCAGACGGTCGGCAGCACCAAGGCGGCAGGCATGTGAGGGTGGGGGAGATGGTTTTACCAGGGCGCATGGTAGCAGCCAAACTAGTGAGGAAGGTGCAGGAGCCCAGGAAGAAGTGGAGGACGAACTGATGGAAGACTCATCAGATGAGGGAGACCTTGATCACATTTCTGTTGTGCGAGGTTGGGGGAGAGGACAGAGGAAGGAAGCATGATTGTTACCTCGCCACCAACACAACAGGGACTTGGTGCTCCTGGATGCGCAACACACATGAGTGCCTTCTTGCTGCACTACCTGCAACATGACACTCAAATTGTGAGAATTAGAAATAATCCTGACTACTGGGTTGCCACACTGTTAGATCCTCGGTACAAAAGTAAATTTGCAGAAATTATTACTGCCATAGAAAGGGATGCACGCATGCAGGAGTATCAGCAGAGACTGTTGCAGAATCTTACATGTGCTTTTCCACAAAACACCAGTGGTGCACGTAGTGAATCTCACAGTTCCAACTTGCCAACCGTGGGACCGTCAAGTGTTCAGCACTCAAACCGTAACAGAACCACAGTATCTGCCGGTAACATCAATTTTGCGGAATCATTTCACCACTTTTTTAGCCCATCCTTTGCAAGGCCACAGGAGACAAGAAGTCTGACACATAGTCAACGCCTAGAGACGATGGTACAGGAGTATCTCCAAGTAAACATTGAAGCCATGACTGTGTCACTGGACCCTTGCTCTTTTTGGGCTTCCAATCTGGATAAATGGCCGGAGCTAGCCACTTACGCCTTGGAGATCTTGTCATGCCCCGCAGCCAGCGTTCTGTCTGAACGTGTGTTCAGCGCTGCTGGTGGTGTGCTGACAGATAAGCGCACGCGGCTCTCCACTGATAATGTAGACAGACTCGCGTTCATAAAGATGAACAAATCATGGATCCGAAACGACTTTTCTACCCCTGTGTCATCCTGGGGAGAGTAAAAGCTTGATGATTGGTTAAAATCACCCTACCAACCGTTTTAAGCTTTCAAATTACTAATCATGTTTATCGGTATCTTGGCTGGAAAATAATTTGGGCTTTGTAGCAGTGTGCAGCACTGATTCTATTAGGCCATCTATAATAAGCTCCACCAGATTTAAAATTACTAATCATGTTTATCTGTATCTTGACTGGAAAATAATTTGGGTTTTGTAGCAGTGTGCAGCACTGATCCTATTAGGCCATCTATACTAAGCTCCACCAGATTTAAAATTAATAATAATTTTTAGCTGCATCTAGCCCGGAAAATAATTTTGGGGCTCCGAGATGCGCAAGACACATAAGTGCCTTCTTGCTGCACTACCTGCAACATGACCCTCATATTGTCAGAATTCGAAGTAATCATGACTACTGGGTTGCCACACTCTTAGAGCCCCCAAACTTTTCGATCAACCTTTTCATTTTAATAAAGACCAAAAAAATGGTCATTTTTGAAATTATAAGCATTAGCAGGTTATTAGAAACTGAAATCAAACAGTTTTCAACTCAAAACTTTATTCTAGGTGATGTTACATTTTCACATAGGACCCCTTGTTCGAAAGGAGCTTCTGAACTCTCTCGTCCATTGAATTTGTCAGGTTTTGGATGGTTTCTGCTTCAATTGTTTTGCATGAGGACAGAATACCCTCCCAGAGCTGTTGCTTAGATGTGAACTGCCTCCCGCCATCATAGACACTCCTTTTGATGATGCTCCAGAGGTTCTGAATGGGGTAGAGGTCAGGGGAGCATGGGGGTCACACCATAAGTTTGTCCCCTTTTATGCCCATATCAGCCAGAGATGCAGATGTTTTATGTGCAGCATGAGATTGTGCATTATCATGCAAAAAAATGAACTTGCTGTGAAATACACGGTTCTTCTTCTTGAACCATGGCAGGAAGTGCTGTTTGAGAAAATCCACATACATTATGGAGTTCATCTTTAGCGCCTTCAGGGATCCTAAAGGGGCCGACAATCTCTCTCCCCATGATTCCAGCCCAAAACATTACTCCACCTCCTCCTTGTTGGCGCTGTAGCCGTGTTTGCGTGGGGTGTCCATCAACCAGCCATCCTCCACTCCATCCATCTGGACCATCGAGCGCTGCATGGCACTCATCCGTGAACAAAACAGTTTTGAAATCAGTCTTCATGTAATGTTTGGCCCACTGGAGCCGTTTCTGCTTGTGTGAAGTGGATAGAGGAGGTCGACAGGATGGCGTATGCACAGCTGCAAACCTCTGAAGGACCCTGCATCTTGTTGTTCGGGGGACGTTGGAGGCACCAGCAGTTTCAAAAACTTGTCTGCTGCTATGACAAGGCTTTTTTGCCGCTCTTTTAACCTGACGTAATTGCCTGTAGGAAAGAGTCCTCAATTTGCCCTTATCAGCACGCACACGTGTGTACTGTGAATCAGCTACATACTTCTTGATTGCCAAGACACTTCATCCTGATCATCGCACAATGTTGATTGTAGTCATGCCTTGACCTAAACACTCCACAATTTGTTGCTTCTCAGCAGCCGACACATCCTTTTTCTTTCCCATTTTGGCAGAAAATGTAGGCTGCTTAATAATGTGAGACAGCCTTCTTAAGTAGTCTTGCCTTTCATTGGACACACCTACCAAACTAATTAGCACAGGTGTCTGCAATTGCTTACAGTGATATAAAGAGCCCTGACACACATCACCATCAATGAGTTTAACTGACAAACAAACAAATTCTTCCCTTATCACTCCTAAACACTTTTTGCATAATAATTTGGAACACAGTGTACATGTGCTTTTCCACAAAACACCAGTGGTTCACGTAGTGAATCTTACAGTTCTAACTTGCCAACCGTGGTCTGTATGGAGTTGTTCAATAAAGGGCCCAAAATTAAGATAACATAGATGGGAGAGGTCTCTATGAATAGGAATTCCTAAGTATTTGATACCCTGTGAGGGCCAGGCAAAGGGAAAGTTGGACTGGATGGAATCCTATATGGATTTGGGGAGGGAGACATCGAGGGCCTCAGACTTCGCTGCATTGATTTTAAAATTTGACCATGTAACAAAGTGATCTATTTCAGCCATAACAGCATGGATGGATATATGTGATTGAGTGATATATACTAGGACATCATCAGCAAATAGAGAGCACTTGTACTCGGTGCCTTCCACCTCAATCCACCTAATATTGGGGTTATGGCGAATTGATGAGAGCAGGTGCTCCGTCACTAGGATGTATAAGAGAGGGGACAGAGGACATCCCTGCCTTGTCCCATTGGTGATTGTGAAAGGTGATGAAAATGTTCTGATGCACCCCCTGGGCCTTGGGACACCCGGAGCCGGACCCTTTTTGGTGGATGCTGGTGGTTGTAGTCTTCGTGGCGGCGACCCGGTTCCGTGACTCAGGGTGGTCAAACCAGTGGCGGAACTATTTATGTGGTTTTGATGTTTAAATGTCCGACTACGCCACCCGTGGATTGCGGTCAGAGTGAACCGCCGCTGCAGGGCAGACCGCTGAGGCTGGTGTTGTGGGTGCAGCAGAGCGTAGCATAACTCCCCACGGGAGGAGTATAGCCTCAGGGCAGTGTATGCGGAGGATGGGGGTGATGGTGCAGGGCAGCAGCAGTAACGACACGGAGTCAGTGATGCAGTCCAGGGCCTTTACTCACAGTTCTTATTATCCAGACCACGTCTGCAGGTAACGGCTGCCCACGTCGTACTGTGCTCACCAGGTGAGGGGCTCAGGCAACTCCCAGATAACTTTGGAGCGCTTCACAGGACCCCCTTTGTGTGTCCTTTGTCTGGCCTTTCTTACCAACCCCTCTGTCCGGCTGCCTCGGGCCTCCTCTTGGTAAACTTGGCGCCAGTTTCCCTGACCCTATGTGGTGCCTTCCTAGCGGGTGTAGAGAGGTGCTGCGCCACATAAAATGTCACAGCCTCTGGTTTCTAGCTGAGGGTCATTTCCTGCCTCCACTAGTTTCGGGGACCGGTCTCCCCCTTTGGCCTGACCCCTCCACGCAGGTGGATTCGGGCGTGCGGTGGCGACTCGCCCGTCCGCACCCCTGGGATCCCTTCATTCCTCGTTCCTGGAGCCTTCTCCGCTCCTCTTCCTTCCTTCTCCCTCTTCCAGGCCTGGGCCTCTGTTACTAGGCCCGCCTCCGGAGCAGAGCTCATGCAGAGCCCCTGCTCCCTGCCACTTCTGCTCAGACTTCTCTGCACTGAACTAAGATGGTGCCCACCTTTTATACTCCCTTCTCAATGCACCCAGGAACTGCTTCCTCCTTGCTCCTGCACTACAGGGTTCCCCTTCCTCAGTATTCCCTCCCCCCACTCCAGCCAGGGACAGGGACTGTCGTGCCCATCTCAGAGGCATATTGGTCGCCCTGCCCCACGGCAATGTGGTGTAATGCATGCAGGTGTCGGGTCCTGATCCACACTCCATCCTTACTTGAGAGTGAGATATCACACCTCTGGGTGAGGTGCAATACCTCTGTAGCAACCGAGCCCTCAGGGTGCTACAGTTCCATTTATCTTCAGCCTAGGTGACGTATTGTGATACAGGGCCGTGATTTGGGCTATAAAAGGGTCCCCTAGACCCCTACCCCAAGCTTTTTAAGAGAATCATATATGGCGTGCCAGGAGACTCTATGGAATGCTTTCTCAGCATCCAACGAGAGTATCTAATTACAAATTTTTAACTGCATCTAGCCCAGGAAATACTTTGTGCCTAGTAGCAGTGTCTGCTAGTCAGCGGATTATCCCGGCTGTTAAGCAAGCTACACCACCTGTAGTTTGGACACTTAATTTTTTCAAAGGAAATGCTTTGGGACCACGGGATTCTCAGTGAAGAGCATCAGGAGGCACCCCAAGGCATAGGGGCTGGGACTGGCAGTAGGATGCCTTGCGGTGGACAGCCGAGCTCGATCCTTATAAAAGCTTTTTAACTGCAGCAGCTTTAGTGGACGCTACTGGAGCTGGAATTACGCGGCTGCTGGCATGAGACTTGCCCTCCAATAGATCCTTGTAAATGGATTTAAAGTGTATTCATTCAAATTAGAGAGACAATTTAAATTAAAAAGCTTAGAGCTGCCTCCACCACAGGGGGGCTCGCTCGACCCACCAGCGGACAGGCACCAGTATTGGGAGAGGGGGGCTGGCCGTCATGGTTCACCGCGGCTCTGGCACAAACCCGGCGACACGGAGGTGGCACGGGCAGGAGCGGACTGAACGTGTCGGCTTCTCACTTTTTGGATCTTAGAAGGGCATGACATGCCTATATCGGTGTCTCCCCCTCCTTTTACTCCTCCACCTCTTTTTTTTTCGCATGACTATATGTACTTGTCACTTTTCCATGTGTTAGTTGTGTCTTCTGAGCAGTTTGTCAGCTTTTGGACACCTTTGAAGGTGTTTTCTATGTGTTTTTGTTTGCCTGCCATTGGTTTTAACGGTATTCGAAGGTGTTCGACAAACAGTTCGACGAACAGTTCGGCGAACACACGGGTGTTCGACGAACCGAACCGAACTTGAACACTACGGGGGTGGCTCAACACTAGTCAAAACTAATGGAAAAAACGGGGGTTAAAAAAAAGGAAACAATGACAAACCACAATGAAGGGATGAAACCCCTTCATACAAAGATGTTTGTATTTTGTAATGATGAATGCTACTGACAGAGAAAAAAGAGGTGGGTTCTACAGAGGAACAAAGCAGAATCCATAGATATATCTCAATTAATTGAACAAATCAGTTGTTTCGTTGAGTCCATGTGGATTTATATAGTGTTCAACTTATGAATCCAGAAGATCTCTTTCCTGTTAAGAGTCTGGACTCAGTTGGAGGTCTCATGGGAGACATGGTCAATAGGGATCACCCTAAAAGATCTTTTTATTGTGATACAGTGGGGAAAAAAAGTATTTGGTTAGCCACCAATTGTGCAAGTTCTCCCACTTAAAAAGATAGAGAAGGCTGTAATTGACATCATAGGTAGACCTCAACTATGAGAGACAAGATGAGAATACAAATCCTGAAAATCACATTGTCTGATTTGGAAAGAATTTTTTTTCAAATTTTGGTGGAAAATAAGTATTTGGTCAATTACAAAAGTTCATCTCAATACTTTGTTATATATCCTTTGATCGCAATGACAGAAGTGAAATGTTTTCTGTAAGTCTTCACAAGGTTGGCACACACTGTTGCTGGTATGTTGGCCCATTCCTCCATGTAGATCTCTTCTCGAGCAGTAATGTTTTGGGGCTGTCGCTGGGCAACACGGTCTTTCAACTGCCTCCAAAGGTTTTCTATAGGGTTTAGATCTGGAGACTGTCTAGGCCACTCCAGGACCTTGAAATGCTTCTTACGAAGCCACTCCTTCATTGCCATGGCAGTGTGCTTGGTATCATTGTCATGCTGAAAGACCCAGCCACGTTTAATTTCAATGCCATTGCTGATGGAAGGAGGATTGCACTCAAAATCTCACTATGCATGGCCCGATTCATTCGTTCATGTACACGGAGAAGTCGTCCTGGTCCCTTGGCAGAGAAACAGCTCCAAAGCATGATATTGCCACCCCCATGCTTAACAGTAGGTATGGTGTTCTTTGGATGCAACTCAGCATTCTTTCTCCACCAAACACGACGAGTTGTGTTTCTACTAAACAATTCTACTTTGGTTTCATCTGACCATATGACATTCTCCCAATACTCTTCTGGATCATCCAAATGATCTCTAGCAAACTTCAAACGGGCCCGGACATGTAATGGCTTAAGCAGGGGGATATGTCTGGCACTGCAGGATCTGAGTCCCTGGAGGCGTAGTGTGTTACTGATGGTAGCCTGTGTAACATTTGTCCCTGCTCTCTGCAGGTCATTCACTAGGACCCCCCGTGTGGTTCTGGGATTTTTGCTCACCGTTCTTGAGATCATTTTGACCCCACGGGGTGAGATCTTGTGTGGAGCCCCAGATCGAGGGAGATTATCAGTGGTCTTGTATGTCTTCCATTTTCTAATTATTGCTCCCACAGTTGATTTATTCACACCAAGCTGCTCACCTATTGCAGATTCAGTCTTCCCAACCTGGTGCAGGGCTAAAGTTTTGTTTCTGGTGTTGTTGCACTGCTCTTTGGTCTTCACCATAGTGGAGTTTGGAGTGTGACTGTTTGAGGTTGCAGACGGGTGTCTTTTATACTGATAACAAGTACAAACAGGTGCCAGTACTACAGGTAATGAGTGGAGGACAGAGGAGACTCTTAAAGAAGAAGTTACAGGTCTGTGAGAGCCAGAAATCTTGCTGGTTTATAATTGACCAAATACTTATTTTCCACCAAAATTTGAAAAAAATTTCTTTCCAATTCAGACAATGTGATTTTCAGGATTTGTTTTCTCATTTTGTCTCTCATAGTTGTGGTCTACCTATGATGTCTCTCATATTTTGAAGTGGGAGAACTTGCACAATTGGTGGCTGACTAAATACTTTTTTTCCCCACTGTATAGCGTATAATGCCTAGAAAGGCCATGTTGTAAAAATCCTTCTTTTATATTATATCTGTGCGAGTTTATTCTTTTATGTAACTGTTGCGTTGTCCTTCGCACATATAATTTCTTACATTCACATATAATATGAAAACAGATGATGAAGCTGGATTGGCAAGTCAAATGATATTTGATTTGGAACTAATTGAATTTTCACTCTCTGATGGAAAAGTTTTTGCATTATGAATGATGCTGGGGCAACATAGGCATCTTTGAGATGTCACATCTATGGGAGCCTTGTCTGGGCTTTTTTACAGAGGGATTAAAATCCTCTTTTTTCTTTAGACGACTTGGGGCCAACATATTTTTTTAATATCGGGGCCCTTCGGAAGGTTATCAGGGGATTGTTGGGAAGAAGCCTCCCCAATATGGGATCATTGAGAAGTATACCCCAATGTTTTTTCAGAACCAATGGAATTCTCTTGTTCTGGGCTGAAAAAGTGATGATAAAATTAAAATTAAACTTCGTATCGGATGCTGATTTTTTTGTTTTTTTATTATTCGAGATTAAGTCTGTCCGTTCTATTTTTTTGCTTTCAGAGAATGCTCTCTGGATAATTTTTTTGGGTAACTTCTTTCAAGAAATCTATGTGATAAAACTATTGATTGGTTGATGAAATCTATGTCCATACTACAGTTCCTCTTAATTCTTTTGTATTGGTTGAGCAGAATATTCCTCAATCATTTAGTGTAGTGTTCACTTTGCTAATAGACATAACTGTTTGCATCCACAGGTTTACAGCAGGTTCTTGTGTGAATTTCTTTATTGTCATGAAAGAAAGTGAGGTCAAGGAAGTCGACTGTGTCAGGGTTTACTATGGGGATGAAACCCAAACCCCAGGTTTTATCTTCAATGTTCCTGAGGAAGGACCCCACATCATCCTTTGAATTACCATAAATAAAATAGTCTATGTAACGTACGTAAATGATGATATTGGGTGCAAGTATACTGCTGTATATGAAGATGGACTCGAAGATGGCCATGAACAAATTTGCATTGGTGCCACCTTCGAGCCCATCGTGGTCCCAAGTATCTGTTTTACATTTGAAAAGGGGTCACCAACTGGTACATGAGGAGAGGAACATGCCAGCGAGGGCGCACAAACAATCTACAAGGGATGGGTGAGGATACAGTAGGTCATGGTACAGCTGGTGAGACAACGGTAAGTTGGAGCAAGAGTTACCGCAGATTGTACGCTTGTCAAAAGAAGTGTATCTTCACCTTCCTTTTCAAGGTTTCCACGGTAGACGAGAGTCTGATGTGTTGGGGTACAGTGTTACACCGTAGAAGAGGTGCACGGGACAAATCTGCTGAGAGCCTAAATGAAGGTACGCTTCCAGGAGCTCACAACTGAGCAGATTAACCCCTGCATTGCTAAAAGAAACCTGCACCAATTAATATGAAGGCGAAAGGCTTCTAATGAGTGCAGGAGTGGGAAAAAATCAGATGCTTCGGTCTTCTGGCTCCTCTCTCACGGTAAACCCATGACACCTTGAAAGCTTCAACACAATGTTTATAAGGTAAACAGCAGCGGTGGTCGATCTCCAGGACAACGAGCTAACTCCTTTATGATATTAGACTCCACCATCTCCTTTGCTTGCTGCTGGTACATTTCTGTGGGAATGAGCTTGTCTCCAACCAGCCAGCAATATTTCCAGTGAAGTATGGCACGCCATGTTGTTAGCAGTGCACGCAGCACTAGAAGCAAAGCCACCCACAATTTCCTTCTCAGGAATTTTATTTGTTAGACTGAGTGGCTGCTAAAACATTAGTTTCTCAAAAAGGAGCTGATGATACTAAGTGGCAATAGGTGCAAGTTTCTCCAGCATGTTAGATATCAGAGGGAGAACAGAGAGGGCAGCATGGTGACTCAGTGGTTAGCAATGCAGGCTTGCAGCGCTGGGTCCTGGGTTCAAATCCCACCAAGGACAACATCTGCAAGGAGTTTGTATGTTCTCCCTGTGTTTGGGGGGGATTCCCCTAAGTTCTCTTCAGTAAAAAAGCAGCCATAGAGTGTCCGGAACTTTCACACAGACTTTTCTTAGCCAGGTCAGCTTCTCGGCAGGGTTGGATGGGCCCACCAGAGAACCGGAGAATCCACAAGTTGGCCCTGGCTTCGACTTCAGGACAGTTACCTGAAGTTATAGCACAAACCTTGCAGCTGCTATGGGCTTTTGAGTGGGGGAGAAAGGTGGGCTTTCAGAATCAAATCCCACGGCTTCTCGGTGACAGTTGTATTTCACCCCAGCCATATTCTTTAGCTCGGTGAAAGGACTGGCATAGAAGGAAACTGTATCTACTCCGGCTGTCATTTCTCCCAGGAAAGTCCTCTAATGCAGCTTGTTCCATAAGCAATGGCAGCCCATCCAACATCATCTCACACTTCTCGGTGGTGCTTAGTCACACAAATATTTTTCTTTACTCATTGAATTTCATGACTACAGAGTTGGAAAATGGCCTGATCTGCAATGCGTTTTGAGAAATTATGTGCATAAGCAAAGCCATGGTTCAGGCTGCTAGAAGTCATCATTAAACAAAACTCATACAGGTTTCCCACAGACTGAAAGAGGGTTATCAAGACACCCAAGACTTCCCTGTCCTCACCAAGAGAATGACTTTCCCTGTTCTCCTCCTCATCCTCTTCCTTCTCTTTATCACCCAATTTGCAATGAGATGAGTTGAGGCTGGGCTGTATAGCATCACCCTGTATAGTTCCTTGCTTCGCCTGCAATGCCTTCTTTTTAATTGTGAGCAGTCAGTGTTTGAATAGACAGAAAAGTGAGATGGCAACGCTAATTATGGCGTCATCGCCACTCACCATCTTGGTGGAGTCCTGAAAGTTTTGGAGGACGGCACAGATGCCAGATATCCATGTCCACTCATAAGCTGCTATGTGTGTAGGCTGACCTGAATGGCGACAGTTGTGCAGGTAGTACCGTCTATACCGCATGAAACTAGCTCCTGTTCTTCCTTCTCCTCCTCTTCCTCATTGCTATCCAATCCACGTTGGATGAGATGAGGCTGGGCTGTGTAGATTTACCCTGTATGGTTCCTTGCTCCATCTCATCATGCTCCGCCTGCAATGCATCCTCTAATTGTGAGCAGCGAACGTTTCAGTAAACAAAGAAACGGGATGGTGTTGCTAATTATGGCATCATCGCCGCTCACCATCTTGGAGTCCTCAAAGTTTTGGAGGATGGCACAGATGTCAGACAGAGCTTAAGCCCAGAGTATAAGCCAACGTTTCGACCATTGGGTCGGTCTTTTTCAAGGCAATTTCTTCACTAAATACAAATAAACAACAATTAATACAGGCATTTCAGTTATAGAAGGTTAAACCTGTAACATAATATATCATAGGCTATTGTAGAGAAAGGAAGAGGCTGGATTGTAGAATGTAATGATGTCCATACATTAATGCTCACCAAAACATTAGCAGATTATACAAGTGGAAAAGGTGGTATTAGGGAAAATAGCCGAGTAAAATGTAAAAGTAAAATAGAAAATGCCAAATAAGGTCCATGTCGACCATATTAAGGCTGACAGAGCATAGTGGAAAAAAAACAATGTCAAAACGGAATTCATATTACCAGTGTGGTCACTAGAAATTGTGCTTAGAACAGTTTTGAAGTGACTATGGACATAGAGGGAGCTCTGTTGCGTCCTAACATAACAGAAAAAATATATATATATTATATACATTTCTCAAAAAAATAAAGGGAACACTCAAATAACACATCCTAGATCTGAATGAAGAAATAACCAATGGAGGCCTGGATTTGGAGTCACCCCCAAAATTAAAGTGGAAAAACACACTACAGGCTGATCCAACTTTGGTGTAATGTCCTTAAAACAAGTCAAAATGAGGCTCAGTATTGTGTGTGACCTCCACGTGCTTGTATGACCTCCCTGCAACGCCTGGGCATGCTCCTGATGAGGTTGCAGATGGTCTCCTGTGGGATCTCCTCCCAGACCTGGACTAAAGCATCCGCCAACTCCTGGACAGTCTGTGGAGCAATGTGACGTTGGTGGATGGAGCGAGACATGATCTCTCAGATGTGCTCAATCGGATTCAGGTCTGGGGAATGGGCGGGTCAGTCCATAGCTTCAATGCCTTCATCTTGCAGGAACTGCTGACACACTCCAGCCACATGAGGTCTGGCATTGTCCTGCATTAGGAAGAACCAGGGCCAACCGCATATGGTCTCACAAGAATAGGAATGATTAGTACCATGCTTACCAGGATAAGGATGAGGGGTGCCATGCATACTAGGATGAGGGATTGGGTGTCATGCATACTAGATTTCTAGGATGAGGAGGTCATACATACCAGGTTTCTGGGATGAGGGATGCTATGCATACCAGGATGAGGGGTACCATGGATTAGGGATGAGTGGCCCATGCATACCAGGATAGGGATGAGGAGTGCCATGCATACCAGGATTGGGGATTAGGAGTGCCATGCATACCAGGATTGGGGACGAGGGAGGCCATGCATAACAGGATTGGGGATGACGGAGGCCATGCATAACAGGATTGGGGATGAGGGAGGCAATGCATAACAGGATGGGGGTGAGGGGCGCCATGCATGCCAGGATGGGGGTGAGGGGTGTGCCATGCATACCAGGATGAGGGATACCATACAAACCAGGATAGGGATGAGGGATGGGGTACCATGCATACCAGGATAGGGATGAGGAGTACCACACATACCAGGAATGGGGATGAGGGGTGCCACGCATAGCAGGATTGGGGATGAGGGGTACCACGCATACCAGGATTGGGGGTGAGGGGTGCCACGCATACCAGGATTGGGGGTGAGGGGTGCCATGCATACCAGGATTGGGGGTGAGGGGTGCCTTGCATACTAGGATAGCATGGTGGGGACAGGATGAGGGCAGCACAAATACCAGGAAGGGGGCAGCACATACCAGCATGGGAGACCATATACCAATAAAAATGCTCGCCACCCGGGCGTAGAACGGGTTCAATAGCTAATTATATATGCACACACACACACACACTGCTTGGAGTTATATTCTGTTGTTTAAGTGTTCCCTTTATTTTTTTGAGTAGTGTATAAACACACATATACATATTGCTCAACAGAATATAACTCCAAGTAAATCAAGCTTCTGTGAAATCAAACTGTCCACTTAGGAAGCAACACTGATTTGACAATCAATTTCACATGCTGTTGTGCAAATGGAATAGACAATAGATGGAAATTATTGGCAATTATCAAGACACACTCAATAAAGGAGTGATTCTGCAGGTGGGGACCACAGACCAATTCTCAGTACCAATGCTTTCTGGCTGATGATTTGGTCACTTTTGAATGTTGGTTGTGCTTTCACACTCATGGTAGCAGGAGACGGACTCTACAACCCACAGAAGTTGCTCAGGTAGTGCAGCTCATCCAGGATGGCACATCAATGTGAGCTGTGGCCAAAAGGTTTGCTGTGTCTGTCAGTGTAGTGTCCAGAGGCTGGAGGCACTACCAGGAGACAGGCCAGTACACCAGGAGACGTGGAGGGGGCTGTAGGAGGGCAACAACCCAGCAGCAGGACTGCTACCTCCGCCTTTGTGCAAGGAGGAACAGGAGGAGCACTGCCAGAGCCCTGCAAAATGACCTCCAGCAGGCCACAAATGTGCATGTGTCTGCACAAACAGTTTGGAACCGACTCCATGAGGGTGGTATGAGGGCCCGAAGTCCACAGATGGGGGTTGTGCTCACAGCCCAACACCATGCAGGACGCTTGGCATTTGCCACAGAACACCAGGACTGGCAGAGTCGCCACTGGCGCCCCTGTGCTCTTCACAGATGAAAGAAGGTTCACCCTGAGCACATGTGATCTGCTGCCTGCAACATCCTTCAGCATGACCGGTTTGGCAGTGAGTCAGTAATGGTGTGGGGTGTCATTTCTTTGGAGGGCCGCACAGCCCTCCATGTGCTCACCAGAGGTAGCCTGACTGCCATTAGGTACCGAGATGAGATCCTCAGACCCCTTGTGAGACCATATGCTGGTGCGGTTGGCCCTGGGTTCCTCCTAATGCAGGACAATGCCAGACCTCATGTGGCTGGAGTGTGTCAGCAGCTCCTGCAAGATGAAGGCATTGAAGCTATGGACTGGCCCGCCCCTTCCCCAGACCTGAATCCGATTGAGCACATCTGGGACATCATGTCTCGCTCCATCCACCAACGTCACATTGCACCCCAGACTGTCCAGGAATTGGTGGATGCTTCAGTCCAGGTCTGGGAGGAGATCCCACAGGAGACCATCCGCAACCTCATCAGGAGCATGCCCAGGCATTGTAGGGAGATCATACAGGCACATGGAGGCCACAGACAATACGGAGCCTCATTTTGACTTGTTTTAAGGACATTACATCAAAGTTGGATCAGCCTGTAGTGTGTTTTTCCACTTTAATTTTGGGGGTGACTCCTAATCCAGGCTTCCATTGGTTAATAAATTTGATTTCCATTGATGATTTTTGTGTGATTTTGTTGTCAGCACATTCAACTTTGTATTAGAACAAAGTATTCAATGAGAATATTTCATTCATTCAGATCTAGGATGTGTTATTTGAGTGTTCCCTTTATTTTTTTGATCTCTATCTCTATCTATCTATAATATAACCGACCAAGCATCCCTCTGTCTGAAGCCTCTGTAGACTGCGCATGTGTGAGGCGCAGTCTGGCTCCAGACAGAGCCGTTACAGGTAAGAGGAGTGTATGGCGCTGGAGATCGCGGTATGCGTAGACACTGAACGCATACTGCGATCTCTGGCGCCATACTTACATACTTACCTGACCGGGAGGAGCGTTGCCACGGCACCTCTCTTCTGGCCGTAGACCGGGGGCGGAGTGAAGGCGTCGGAATCGACACATGTGCATAGCGCTATCCGGGGCCATTTTACTGAAGACACATTTGCAGTGTGTCTTCAGCAAAATGGCGCCGGACAGCGCGGTGCTCCAGCGCCGCACTCCTCCCCCGTCCTCCGGCAGAACAGGACACATTAGCACTGGAGCACAAAGAAGAAATGTGAGTATAAGTGTTTATTTTTTTGCATGCAGAGGAGTACCATGCATACCAGGATAGGGATCTGGGGGGGCCATGCATACCAGGATTCGGATGAGGGGCGCTATTGTATACCAGGATAGGGATGAGGGGTACCATGCATACCAGGATTAGTGGTGAGAGGTGCCATGCGTACCAGGATAGGGATAAGGGCAGCACATAACAGGATGGGGGAACAGGATTGGGGAGCACAAATACCAGCATAAGAGACCATATACCAATAAAAATGCTCGCCACCCGGGCGTAGAATGGGCTCAATAGCTAATATACATACAGTACAGACCAAAAGTTTGGACACACCTTCTCATTTAAAGATTTTTCTGTATTTTCATGACTATGAAAATTGTACATTCACACTGAAGGCATCAAAACTATGAATTAACACATGTGGAATTATATACTTAACAAAAAAGTGTGAAACAACTGAAAATATGTCTTATATTCTAGGTTCTTCAAAGTAGCCACCTTTTGCTTTGATGACTGCTTTGCACACTCTTGGCATTCTCTTGATGAGCTTCAAGAGGTAGTCACCGGAAATGGTTTTCGCTTCACAGGTTTGCCCTGTCAGGTTTAATAAGTGGGATTTCTTGCCTTATAAATGGGGTTGGGACCATCAGTTGTGTTGTGCAGAAGTCTGGTGGAAACACAGCTGATAGTCCTACTGAATAGACTGTTAGAATTTGTATTATGGCAAGAAAAAAGCAGCTAAGTAAAGAAAAACGAGTGGCCATCATTACTTTAAGAAATGAAGGTCAGTCAGTCCAAAAAATTAGGAAAACTTTGAAAGTGTCCCCAAGTGCAGTTGCAAAAACCATCAAGCGCTACAAAGAAACTGAGGACCGCCCCAGGAAAGGAAGACCAAGAGTCACCTCTGCTTCTGAGGATAAGTTTATCCGAGCCACCAGCCTCAGAAATCGCAGGTTAACAGCAGCTCATATTAGAGACCAGGTCAATACCACACAGAGTTCTAGCAGCAGACACATCTCTTCAACAACTGTTAAAAGGAGACTTTGTGCAGCAGGCCTTCATGGTAAAATAGCTGCAAGGAAACCACTGCTGAGGACAGGCAACAAGCAGAAGAGACTTGTTTGGGCTAAAGAACACAAGGAATGGACATTAGACCAGTGGAAATCTGTGCTTTGGTCTGATGAGTCCAAATTTGAGATCTTTGGTTCCAACCACCATGTCTTTGTGCGACGCAGAAAAGGTGAACGGATGGACTCTACATGCCTGGTTCCCACCGTGAAGCATGGAGGAGGAGGTGTGATGGTGTGGGGGTGCTTTGCTGGTGACACTGTTGGGGATTTATTCAAAATTGAAGGTATACTGAACCAGCATGGCTACCACAGCATCTTGCAGCGGCATGCTATTCCATCTGGTTTGCGTTTATTTGGACCATCATTTATTTTTCAACAGGACAATGACCCCAAACACACCTCCAGGCTGTGTAAGGGCTATTTACCAAGAAGGAGAGTGATGGGGTGCTATGCCAGATGACCTGGCCTCCACAGTCACCAGACCTGAATCCAATCGAGATGGTTTGGGGTGAGCTGGACCGCAGAGTGAAGGCAAAAGGGCCAACAAGTGCTAAGCATCTCTGGGAACTCCTTCAAGATTGTTGGAAGACCATTTCCGGTGACTACCTCTTGAAGCTCATCAAGAGAATGCCAAGAGTGTGCAAAGCAGTCATCAAAGCAAAAGGTGGCTACTTTGAAGAACCTAGAATATAAGACATATTTTCAGTTGTTTCACACTTTTTTGTTAAGTATATAATTCCACATGTGTTAATTCATAGTTTTGATGCCTTCAGTGTGAATGTACAATTTTCATAGTCATGAAAATACAGAAAAATCTTTAAATGAGAAGGTGTGTCCAAACTTTTGGTCTGTACTGTATATATATATATATATTCAGTGGTGGTCAAAAGTATTGGAACCCCTGCAATTCTGTCAGATAATACTCAGTTTCTTCCTGAAAATGATTGCAATCACAACTTCTTTGGTATTACTATCTTCATTTAATTTGCTTGCAAGGAAAAAACACAAAAGAGAATGAAGCAAAAATCAAATTATTGATCATTTCACACAAAACTCCAAAAATGGGCCAGACGAAAGTATTGGCACCCTCAGCCTAATACTTGGTTGCACAACCTTTAGCCAAAATAACTGCGAACAACCGCTTCCGGTAACCATCAATGAGTTTCTTACAATGCTCTGCTGGAATTGGAGACCATTCTTCTTTGGCAAACTGCTCCAGGTCCCTGATATTTGAAGGGTGCCTTCTCCAAACTGCCATTTTGAGATCTCTCCACAGGTGTTCTATGGGATTCAGGTCTAGACTCATTGCTGGCCACCTTAGAAGTCTCCAGTGCTTTCTCTCAAACCATTTTATAGTGCTTTTGGAAGTGTGTTTTGGGTCATTGTCCTGCTGGAAGACCCATGACCTCTGAGGGAGACCCAGCTTTCTCACACTGGGCCCTACATTATGCTGCAAAATTTGTTGGTAGTCTTCAGACTTCATAATGCCATGCACACGGTCAAGCAGTCCAGTGCCAGAGGCAGCAAAGCAACCCCAAAACATCAGGGAACCTCCGCCATGTTTGACTGTAGGGACCGTGTTCTTTTCTTTGAATGCCTCTTTTTTTTCCTGTACACTCTATGTTGATGCTTTTTCCCAAAAAGCTCTACTTTTGTCTCATCTGACCAGAGAACATTCTTCCAAAACGTTTTAGGCTTTCTCAGGTAAGCTTTGGCAAACTACAGCCTGGCTTTTTTATGTCTCGGGGTAAGAAGTGGGGTCTTCCTGGGTATCCTACCATACAGTCCCTTTTCATTCAGACGCCGACGGATAGTATGGGTTGACACTGTTGTACCCTCGGACTGCAGGGCAGCTTGAACTTGTTTGGATGTTAGTCGAGGTTCTTTATCCACCATCCGCACAATCTTGCGTTGAAATCTCTCGTCAATTTTTCTTTTCCGTCCACATCTAGGGAGGTTAGCCACAGTGCCATGGGCTTTAAACTTCTTGATGACACTGCGCACGGAAGACACAGGAACATTCAGGTCTTTGGAGATGGACTTGTAGCCTTGAGATTGCTCATGCTTCCTCACAATTTGGTTTCTCAAGTCCTCAGACAGTTCTTTGGTCTTCTTTCTTTTCTCCATGCTCAATGTGGTACACACAAGGACACAGGACAGAGGTTGAGTCAACTTTAATCCATGTTAACTGGCTGCAAGTGTGATTTAGTTATTGCCAACACCTGTTAGGTTCCACAGGTAAGTTACAGGTGCTGTTAATTACACGAATTATAGAAGCATCACATGATTTTTCAAACAGTGCCAATACTTTTGTCCACCCCCTTTTTTAGGTTTGGTGTGGAATTATATCCAATTTGGCATTAGGACAATTCTTTTTGTGTTTTTTCATTGAAGACAAATTAAATGAAGATAATACCAAAGAATTTGTGATTGCAATCATTTTCAGGAAGAAACTGAGTATTATCTGACAGAATTGCAGGGGTGCCAATACTTTTTGGCCACCACTGTACACATATATATATATATATATATATATATATATATATATATATATATATATATATATATATATATATATATATATATATATATATATATATATATATATATATATATATATATATATAATGTGTGTACAGTGGTGGCCAAAAAGTATATATATATACACATACACACAGTACAGACCAAATGTTTGGACACACCTCATTTAAAGATTTTTCTGTATTTTCATGACTATGAAAATTGTACATTCACACTGAAGGCATCAAAACTATGAATTAACAGATGTGGAATTATATACTTAACAAAAAAGTGTGAAACAACTGAAAATATGTCTTATATTCTATGTTCTTCAAAGCAAAGCAGTCATCAAAGCAAAAGGTGGCTACTTTGAAGAACCTAGAATATAAGACATATTTTCAGTTGTTTCACACTTTTTTGTTAAGTATATAATTCCACATCTGTTAATTCATAGTTTTGATGCCTTCAGTGTGAATGTACAATTTTCATAGTCATGAAAATACTGAAAAATCTTTAAATGAAAAGGTGTGTCCAAACTTTTGGTCTGTACTAACATATACATTATATATATATATATATATACACACACACACATATTAGCTATTGAACCCGCATTTATATTGGAATATGGTCTCCCATGCTGATATGTGCTGCCCCCCTCCTGTCCCCACCATCCTATCCTGGTATGCATGGCACCCCTCACCCTCAATCCTGTTATGCATGGTATCCAACATCCTGGTATGCATGGCACCCCTCACCCCCAATCCTGGTATGCATGGCACCCCTCACCCCCAATCCTGGTATGCCTGGCACCCCTTACCCCTAATCCTGGTATGCATGGCACCCCTCACCCCCAATCCTGGTATGCATGGCACCCCTCACCCTCAATCCTGTTATGCATGGTATCCAACATCCTGGTATGCATGGCACACCTCATCCCCATCCTGGTATGCATGGCACTCCTCACCTCCATCCTGGTATGCATGGCTCTCCTCATCCCTATTCTGCTATGTATGGTATCCCTTATCCCTATCCTGGTATATATGGTACCCCTCATCCCTATTCTAGTATGTATGGTACCCCTCATCCTGTTATGCATGGCACCCAATCCCTCATCCTGGTATGCATGGCACCCCATCCCTCATCCAGGTATGCATGGCACCCCATCCCTCATCCTGGTAAGCATGGCACCCCATCCCTCATCCTGGTATGCATGGTACCCCGCATTCCTATCCTGGTATACATGGTACCCCTCACCCCCAATCCTGGTATGCATCGTCCCCTCATCCCTCAATAATGGTATGTGTGGTACCCCTCATCCCTATTCTGGTATGTATGGTACCCCTCATCCCTATTCTGGTATGCATGGTACCCCTTATCCCTATTCTGGTATGCATGGCACCCCTCACCCCCCAATCCTGGTATGCATGGTCCCCTCATCCCCCAATAATGGTATATGTGGTACCCCTCACCCCCCAATCCTGGTATGCATGATCCCCTCACCCCACAATCCAGGTATGTGTGGCCCCCTTACTCCCCAATCCTGGTATGTGTGGCCCCCTCATCCCTTTCACACTGTGCACACATACAAAAAAATAAACACTTATACTCACCTTTCTTCTCTGTGCTCCAGCGCTGCGGTGTCCTTTTCTGCTGGAGGTTGGGGGAGGAGTGCGGCACCGGAGCACCGCGTTGTCTGGCGCCATTTTGCTGAAGACACACTGCAAATGTGTCTTCAGTAAAATGGCGCCGGATATCGCTATGCTCATGCGCCGATCCGACGCCTCACTCCTGCCCCAGTCTCCGGCGAAGAGAGAGGCGCCGCGTCAACGCTCCTCCTAGTCAGGTAAGTATTTAAGTATGGCGCCGGAGATCGCAGTATGCGTTCAGTGTCTATGCATACCGTGATCTCCGACGCCATACACTCCTTATCTGTAACGACTGGATGCGGTCTTCTGTCTGGAGCCAGATTGCGCGTCACGCATGCGCAGTCTATAAAGGCTTCAGACAGAGACACGCTTAGCCAATTATATTATATTAATATATATATATATATATATATATATATATATATATATATATATATATATATATATATATATATATATATATATATATATATATATATATATATATATATATATATTTATATTTATATATTATAAACACTACCGTTCAAAAGTTTGGGGTCATTTAGATATTTCATTATTTTTGAAAGCTGCATTGAAAAAAATGTGCTTTTCTAACATTAAATGAATCAGAACACTCTATACATTGTTAATGTGGTAAATGACTATTCTAGCTGCAAATGTCTTGTTTTCATAGCAATATCTACATAGGTGTATAGAGGCCCATTTCCAACAACCACCACTCCAGTGTTTTAATGGTACGTTGTGTTTGCTAACTGTGTAAGAAGGCTAATGGATGTTTAGAAAACCCTAGAAAACCCTTGCACAAGTAGGTTAGTCCAGCTGAAAACGGTTTGGCTGATTTGAGAAGCTATAAAATTGACCTTCCTTTGAGCTAGTTGAGAATCTGGAGCATTACATTTGTTTGTTCTATGAAACTCTCAAAATGGCCAAAAAAAGAGAGAACTTTCATGTGAAACTCGACAGTCTATTCTTGTTCTTAGAGATGAAGGCTATTCCATGCGAGAAGTTGCCAAGAAACTGAAGATTTCCTACAACGGTGTGTACTACTTGTTATGATAGGCTACAAGCACTAAGGAAAGACAGGAGATCTGTCCCTACAATAGAACTAAGCTAGATCCCTACGATGTAACGGGGAACCTGATGCTGCGATCAGACCCGCTAAAGTCCTCAGCTAGTCTGAACGAAGACCTATAGATGTGAGGGAGGGATCCCTATAAGAACTAGGGACTGGGAGAAAGATGGACACCTCCTAGCAGAAATTGTAGCAGCAAAAAGACAAACAAACAACATAGAACATAGAGGTCAAAAGACCTAGCTAAACTGACTGAGAAGGGTTACAAAGCACCTGGCTAGCTTAAGAGTAGAAATTACAATGAAGTCCAGCATGGCCAGAAGGTTGGAGCAGGATTAAATAGGCAAAAAAGGTCATGTGACCAGCAAAATAGAAAAAAAAACTAACAGGAGAGTTCTAACAGTACCCCCTCTTCTACTTCTATGAGGATCCTCCGGATCCCCTAGGCCCAGGCTTATCAGGAAACCTCTTGTGAAACGCTCTGACAAGTCTGGAAGCAGAAACATCATCCGCCCTCACCCATGAGTTATCCTCGGGACCGAAACTCTTCCAAGCGACGAGATACTGCAAACTCCCCCTACACCGTCTAGAATTAAGGATGCGGGAAATTTCATATTCCCCGTCCTCCACCACCGGAGGAACAGTGGCAGTGGCGTCTCTATCTGATACTTCAGCTTTTTTAATAGAGAAACATGAAACACCGGGTTAATCTTCCAGGAGGTAGGAACCTCCAACCTAACAGCAGATTGGTTAACTACCTGAAGCACCTTAAAGGGCACTACAAACTTGGGACCCAATTTTTTAGAAGGAATCCTCAACCGCAGATTCTTAGAGGACAACCAAACCATGTCACCAACCGTAAACAAAACCTCTTGACGTTTCCTGTCAAAGTACCTCTTAGATTTTTTGTTAGCCTCCTGAAGATTACCACGCACATCCGTCCAAACTCTCTCCAAATCACCGGAAAAACTCTCCTCCTCAGGCACAGCCGATACCAATTTGGAGAATGACCCAAAAGACAGATGTCTCCCAGAACAACAAAAAAAAAGGCGAACACCCAGCAGAAGAGGATGTATGGTTGTTAAGAGCAAATTCAGCAAGCGGCAGAAACTCAGACCACCCCTCTTGATTGTCTGCCACAAAACAACGCAAGAACTGCTCAACATCCAGATTCTTCCTTGCTGTCTGGTCATTAGACTCAGGATGATATCCAGATGAAAACGACAAATGAACTCCCAACCTGTCACAAAAGGTAAGTGCCCACCTAGCCTGACGGGGATTCAAGCGCTTGGCAGCATCAAGATAGATCAGATTTTTATGATCAGTGAAAACCTGAATGGGAAATTCAGCACCTTCCAAGAGATGACGCCAGTGTTCAAATGCGAGTTTAATAGCCAGCAATTCCAGATTACCAATATCGTAAGTAAGTTTAGTCTCATAAATTTTTTTTGAAAAAAAGGCACAGGGATGTACTCCATCCTTGTTTTCCTGAGACAACACCGCACCGACCCCCACAGAAGAAGCATCAACCTCAACCAAAAACGGCTTAGTCACATCAGGCTGCATAAGGATGGGGGCAGAGCTGAACCTCTCCTTTAGAAACACAAACGCTACAATGGCCTCAGTAGTCCACTGAACCGTATTAGCACCTTTCCTGGTGAGATCGGTCAGTGGTTTAACAATAATAGGAAAATTTTTAATGAATTTTCTGTAATAATTGGCGAAACCAAAAAACCTTTGTATCGATTTCAAACCAATAAGCCTAGGCCATTCCTGCACAGCTTGAACTTTCACCGGGTCCATCTCAAAGCCCTCGCTGGAGATAATGTAGCCCAAAAAACTAATTCTCTGTACAGCGAACTCACATTTCTCTAGCTTAGCAAAAAGCGAATTGTCAATTAATAACTGTAATACTTCACGTACGCTCCGCCAATGAGACTCCAGATCAGGCGAATAAATCAAAATGTCATCCAAATACACAACCACATTTTTGCCGATCAAAGGTCTAAGGATGTCATTAATAAGATTCTGAAAAAAAGCTGGTGCATTGGTAAGACCAAAAGGCATAACCAGATTCTCAAAATGACCCACAGGAGTGTTAAAAGCAGTCTTCCATTCATCACCCTTCTTCATGCGCAACAAATGGTATGCCCCCCGGAGATCAATTTTAGAGAACCACTTGGCCCCCACTAACTGGTTAAACAAATCAGGAATCAATGGCAGTGGGTAGGGATTGCGTACAGTAACTTTATTAATCTCGCGAAAGTCCAGACAAGGACGTAAACCGCCGTCCTTTTTTTTAACAAAAAAAAAATCCAACAGCCACAGGTGACTTAGAGGGTCTGATATGACCGGCGGCCAAGCTCGTCTGTATGTATTCCTCCAAAGCCTTTCTCTCAGGAATAGTAAGATTAAATAAACGACTTTTAGGAAGAGTCGCTCCAGGGACAAATTCAATGGTACAATCATAGTCTCTATGGGGAGGCAAAATTTGCGACTCCTCAGAAAAAACTTTCCAAAAATCCTGAATAGGTACAGGTAATTCCCCTTTATCCACAGCAGCAATGCGCCCGTTACAACACTTGTCATAACACTTAGGGCTCCAGGACTTAATTTCATTAGTAGACCAATCCAGTACAGGATTGTGCAATTTTAACCAGGGTAACCCCAAAACTACTGGAGAAGGCAAATTATTTAATACTAGCAAATCGAAATTTTCTTGGTGAATACCATTAATAGTGAGGGGAAATTCATAAACCTTGTGAGTAACACATTTCAAGGGAGAGCCATCGACAGAAACCACAGCAATAGGGGATGACAAAGGTTTGGGTTTTAATTTAAGTTTTTCCAAGAATCCCCCATCAATCACATTCAGAGTAGAACCACAATCCACAAATACTCGAAATTCAATTAATTCTTCCTGAGCTGCAGTAGTAGCAGAAAGAAATACCCCCTTAGTTTTTAAACAGGCTATACGGGCGTAACTGACCTTTTTTTTTTTTCTTTGTTCATACGAAGCACACAGTTCTTAATGAAATGGTCAGATTTTCCGCAATAAAAGCACAAACCTTCAGAAAACCTGCGGTCTTTTTCCTGAGAGCGGGGTAACATCACCCCAATCTCCATCGGCTCTCCAATGTCAGTACAGACCCTCTCAAGACTAGGAGCTGACATGGCAAAGGATTTACTCTCATTAACCCTTGCACGCAGTCTCCTGTCCACCCGTATAGCTAATTGCATTGCCTCCTGCAAGTTTCCAGGTGTAGGATAAGCAATAAGCAGATCCTTAACCCTTTCACCTAACCCAGCAAGAAACAAACTTTTCAGAGCTGAATCGTTCCACCCCACCTGAGCAGACCACCGACGGAAGTGAGTACAATAATTTTCCACATTACCTGATTCCTGCCTCAAGTCTCAATTCCGTCTCAGCTGATGAGACACGATCAGGATCATCATACAACAACCCCAAAGCTGAAAAAAAACTATCCACTGATCTAAAGCACGGATCACTAGGTTGGAGAGAAAAGGCCCATCCCTGAGGTTCTTTGCGCATAAGTGACATTATGAACCCTATGCGCTGTGATTCATCACCAGAGGATCTGGGTCTCAAACGAAAATACAATAAACAAGCATTTTTAAAGGAAAAAAAAATCTGGTTGTTCACCAAAAAATAAATCAGGCAATCATACCTTTGGCTCCACAAAATGCGCTCCAGAACAGCTACTCACGTGTTGTTGGAGCTCGGCCACCTCCAGAGAGAGTCCCTGCAGGCGTTGAGCCAAATCCTGAACCGACACCATGATGGAAACTGGAGGTCTTTCCTTAGAGATACTTTTGGGCTGGACTTACTGTTATGATAGGCTACAAGCACTAAGGAAAGACAGGAGATCTGTCCCTACAATAGAACTAAGCTAGATCCCTATGATGTAACGGGGAACCTGATCCTGCGATCAGACCCGCTAAAGTCCTCAGCTAGTCTGAACGAAGACCTATAGATGTGAGGGAGGGATCCCTACAAGAACTAAGGACTGGGAGAAAGATGGACACCTCCTAGCAGAAATTGTAGCAGTAAAAAGACAAACAAACAACATGGAACATAAAGGTCAAAAGACCTAGCTAAACTGACTGAGAAGGGTTACAAAGCACCTGGCTAGCTTAAGAGTAGAAATTACAATGAAGTCCAGCATGGCCAGAAGGGCGGAGCAGGATTAAATAGGCAAAAAAGGTCATGTGACCAGCAAAATAGAAAAAACCTAACAGGAGAGTTCTAACACTACTCCCTTCAGAGGTGAGCACAAACAGGCTCTAACCAGAGTAGAAAGAGAAGTGGGAGGCCCTGCTGCACAACTGAGCAACAAGACAAGTACATTAGAGTCTCTAGTTTGAGAAATCGATGCCTCACAGCTCCTCAACTGGCAGCTTCATTAAATAGTACATGCAAAACGCCATTGTCAACGTCTACAGTGAAGAGGTGACTCCGGGATGCTGGCCTTCAGGGCAAAGTGGCAAAGAAAAAGCCATATCTGAGACTGGCTAATAAAAGGAAAAGATTAATATGGGCAAAAGAACACAGATATTGGACAGAGGAAGATTGGAAAAAGTTTTATGGACAGACGAATCAAAGTTTGAGGTGTTTGGATCACACAGAGAACATTTGTGAGACGCAGAACAGCTGAAAAGATGCTGGAAGAGTGCCTGACGCCATCGGTCAAGCATGGTGGAGGTAATGTTATGATCTGGGGTTGCTTTGGTGCTGGTAAAGTGGGAGATTTGTACAAGGTAAATGGGATTTTGAATAAGGAAGGCTATCACTCCATTTTGCAACGCCATGCCATACCCTGTGGATAGCACTTGATTGGAGCCAATTTCATCCTACAACAGGACAATGACCCAAAGCACACCTCCAAATTATGCATGAACTATTTAGGGAAGAAACAGGCAGCTGGTATTCTATCTGTAATGGAGTGGCCAGCGCAGTCACCAGATCTCAACCCCATTGAGCTGTTGTGGGAGCAGATTGACCGTATAGTATGCAAAAAGTGCCCATCAAGCCAATCCAACTTGTGGGAGAGGCTTCAGGAAGCATGGGGGTAAATTTATCAAGATTACCTCAGCAAATTAACAGCTAGAATGCCAAAGGTCTGCAATGCTGTAATTGCTGCAAATGGAGCATTCTTTGACAGAAGCAAAGTTTGAAGGAAAAAATTATTCTTTCAAATAAAAATCATTATTTCTAACCTTGTCAATGTCTGGACTATATTTTCTATTAATTTTGCAACTCATTTGATAAATAAAAGTATGAGTTATATATATAGTGGGCTATCACTTTTCCATATTATATTCAGATTTCTTCTGAGCACCCACTGAAACAGTGAGCAACCCCTCATTTTTTGTTTACAGATGTTAGACATTCATGCCCACTTATCAGCTCTTCTGTGCGGAGGCTGACGTAAATTCCAAGGGGCGTGTTGAAGCTGGTACTCAACAACTGTCCTCTGCTTCTCACAAATCCTTCCCAACATCTGCAACATTGATCTCCAATGTGTGGTGATATTGCACACTAGTCGGTGAGCTGGAAGCTGCAAATGCTGTTTAAGCACTACCAGGAGGAAGCTGCAGCTGACTTTCTGAAATGGGTACACACGCGACATACTTTCACAAGCCGCTCTGGCAAAGCTGGATAGGTTTTGAGAAACCGCTGAACCACTAAGTTGGACAGATTTAGTGCTCGCTAATGTGTACCCCTCTCTGGAGAACAATATCAGCACCAAATAATTAAGAAATGAAATGTAGCCTGCTTTATATACCATGGTAGTAAGAAAACCAATTTTGATTATATCATGTGTACACCTGTGACAATAATATCGGCACCAAATAATTAATTTCACTAGTATAGATCTAGTATAATGGGGACCGACAACTCTTCCACTACAGCCAACCCAGCAGATGGAGACCCAACCAGGAGTGTTCACATTTCAAAAAATTAGGGCCTGGCACCACCATTTCCATGGCCAACAGATTGGAGATGGTGTTCAAACTCTTAGCTTTGTCATGTGTAGGAGGAAACAATTTTTTATGTGACCACAACTACTGAACCAAGGGCTGGCTGCTGTGCTGAGAGAGGGCGGAATACGGTGAACCAGACAAACTAATGGATTGTGAATGAGGTGCAGGCAGAGACGTTACTGTGGATTGGGAAACATGTGGTGTGCTCGGTGAAAAACAGCAGGCACGTCCACTTCCATTACAGCTGACGGGCTCTCACTCAGCCTAACTGGAGCTGGTAAAAACTGGAGGTTCTGTGGTGGGAGACTTGCATGACAATACTTGGCATGGTAACAGAGGAGGAGGAATAAGCAGCAGATGCGGTTGATGGGGCTGCTGATGGTTGTTGAGGTCTGCATTTTGCCACAATGAGATTGCCAGACTAATGCATGTTGATTGCGCATGTGAAGGTTCATGCATGTAGTGGTAAAATTATTGCACTTTCTCACTCTATTGAGTTTTTTCTTGCAAAGTTGACAGATAACTCGAGTTGGATCATCCCTTGCAGTATCAAAAAAGGCCGAGGCTAGGCAACCCTTGCTGCCCCTGCCAGCTGCAGACCTGCGAACGGTGCTGGTCATTAGTTGTGGCTAATCATGCAGTGCTCATCACGGTTGCATCACTCAGTGTCTGTGCCGCAGAACGCAATGTAACCTCCTCGTCTTCCTCCTCCACCTCCTCAGATGAGCTACTCAGATGTGTGCCTCTGGGTTTACAGCAAGTGGGATACACAACCTCATCATCATCCAATGTTTTATCCCAGTCCTCGCCCTGAGAGTCACCTTCCTCTTCTTTTTGCCCTGACAACACAGTACAGTCCACGTGACCTTCAGGTATCTGAGTCTCAACAGGATCAAGGGTTGAGGGTCAGGAAGCTGCTCAGCCCCAACCTTTTTTTTTATTTTCCCGTTTACGGAGAACAATATTTGCCCCAAAGAATTTTAAGTTGATATGTAGTTTTCTTTATATACCAATTTAGAATCTATCATGTATGTACTCCTGTGTGGAGAATGATATCTGCCCAGAATAATTTTAAGCTGAGATGTAGTCTGCTTTAAAATACCAATTTTGAGTTTATCATTAGTGATGAGCAAGCACTAAAATGCTCGGGTACTCATTGTTCGGGTCAAGTAAATTGGAATGCTTGAGTGCTCGGATCGAGTAACGAGCCAAATGTAAGTCTATAGGAAACTTGAGCATTTTTCCAGCGGCTCCCCCTGACGGTTTGCCTAAAAATTTCCCAAATCGATGGGAACAATGCTCAAAAGACATGGAATCAGCATGGAGAAAACATGCAAAAACAAAAACAAAACCAAAATGGATTTTCCTGAGAAAAATGTTAAGAAACATCCTTTCCAGGGTAATGACTTGTATACAAGGCAAAATAAATATACAAAAACAAAAATGCTCCTCCACACCTTGGGCTATGTTCACACGTAGCGTTTGATGCGTTTTTGCACTTTTGCATTGCTTTCAACCAAGACTAATGCATTCACTGGGAAATGTCATTTTAACATTTTACAGCCTTATCTGGCCATGTGGTGTGTGACACATCATCATCAGACACATGCATACAGTGCTGAAAAGACATTGGAACAGCTTGGGGAAGACTCCTGGAAGCATCTCTGACTCCCAGGACACTGCCTAAAAGTGTACCCATCATAAGTGATCCGTGGCACATGCGAAGATGCCTCCCACCATGCACCTGTCATTGCAGACTAGCAACAATCACCGTCCACGTCCTTGTCCCAGCGCACCATGTAGTTGTCCCTACCCCATTCCTTGGAATGCAAGTGCAAGTATGCAGCCAGCCACCCACAGACTGCAATACTATACTGCCAAATTTTTGACAGCTGCTTGCACTTGAAATGTGACCTTTTAGACTTGTGGAGGTGGAAGCTGTCCACCACCTCATGGCGGCGGCTGCCGGGTGTCCATACTCGGTCCCCAGCCGCCACTATTTCTCCCAGTGTCGTCTCCGCCTTCCACAAGCATGGGTCCCACAACATTACCCGTGCCCTTCCCAGTGCACTTACTGGGAAGGACCACCTAACCACAAACACGTGGACAAGTGAATATGGCCAGGGACGGTGCAGAGCCAGTCCACAGCTTGTCGGTGAGAGTTGTTTTTCACCACAGCCATATTTTTAACTCGGTGAAAGGACTGACTTTTGGGAAACCTTATCTACTCCTGCTGTCATTTCTCCCAGGAAGTCCTCTAATACAGCTTGGCGCATAAGCAATGGCAGCAGCCCGTCCAACATTAGCTCGCACTTGTCGGTGGTGCTTCGACACACAAACATCATTCTTTGCCCTTTAATTTCATGACTACAGAGTTTTCACAACCTAATGGCGGTGGCCGGGTGTCCATACTCGGTCCCCAGCCGCCACAATTTCTCCCGGTATCATCTCTACCTACCAAAAGCAATGGTCCCTGAACATTACTGCTGGCACTTTTCTGTGGGACTCTGACTCCTACCAGCCTGGAATATTACCAGTGAACTATGGTACCACGCCATAGTATTAGCACTGCCCCCAGCACCAGTAGCGAAGCCATCCCAAATTTCCTTCTCAGGAATTCTATTTGGTAGAATAGAGTGGTTGCCCAAATACATTAGTTTCTCACAAAAGGAGCTGAAGATAGAGTGGCAGTAGGTGCAAGTTTCTCCAGCCTGTTAAGTATCAGAGGGTGAACGGCAGCACAATGGGTCCAGTGGTTAGCACGGAAGCCTTGCAGTGCTGGAATCCTAGGTTCAAATCCCAGCAAGGACAACATCTGCAAGGATTTTGTATGTTCTCCTCGTGTTTGCGTGGGTTTCCACGTCAGTAAAAAAGAAGCCATAGAGTGTCCGGGAACCTTCCCACACACTTTTCTTAGCCAGGAGTGCTTCTGGGCAGGGTTACATGGTCCCACCAGGGTGGGCCCTGGCTTCTCCATCAGGAGAGTTCATGATAATGCAAACTTTGCAGCAGCTATGGGGCTCTTGAGCAGGGGAGAAAGGTGAGCCCTCAGAATCAAATTCTCTGGTGGGCCCAATGTTTTTCAGTTTGAAACTGCTTCTCAGTGGTTGTATAATTTCACCACAGCCATATTCTTTAGATCGTTGAAAGGAATGGCATAGAAGGAAACAGTATCTACTCCTGTCATTTCTCCATCACCTGGTTCTGCCCATTGTCACACACGGCCATGCCTGGCTGTATGTTCAGCGGTGAGAGCTACAGATCAGGTTGCTGTGTTACAGATTTCAACAACAACTCTGCAGCGGTGGGCAGTTTGTCACCTAAGCATTAAGCATGTTATCTTCTGCACAGCCTGTTGCCGCTTAGCCAAGGCAGTGCTGCAGTGCTTTCAGCTTGTGACTGATGTGGTCATTTCGAAGTTGGAGACCGAACTGGAGGTGCAGGAGCTGAACAATGTGATCACATTGAGATAACATTGGCGCGTCTGTTTTTTATACTAAACAAATATCCTACTGTGTTTTTATTGTTTTTGTTTGTTTTTTTGTTTTACTTTATTTTTTTAAGACAAATGCATTCACCGGGAAATGTCATTTTAACATTTTACAACCTTATCTGACCATGTGGTGTGTGTGACAAATCATCAGACACATCCTGTTTCATTTATGATGGAGGGATTCTGAAAGTCACAAAGCCTAATTTTATAGGGTCATCAGGCGGCCCTTACTATTCTTAAAAGGCCAGCAGTCGACCCTCGCTATTGTTAGAGAGCCATAAGCCGGCAATGCTTTGTTGTTCCCATTATTAAAGAGTGGGTCTCCTATACTGTTATTGCATATGCAGTGACTGCAAGGGCTGCCAAAAATTTGGACGCAACCCAATACCCCTTTGAAGAGACATAGAGGCGGGTCTCAGTAATAAAAATGTTCCCATTATAAAGGAGCGGGTCTCCTATAGTGGTAATGCCCATGTTGTGACTGCAAGGACTGCCAAAATTTGGGAAAAACACCACTAACAATTTACAGACACAGAGCTAGGCCACAGTAATGACATGTTGCCATTAGAAAGGAGAGAGTCTGCTATACAGTTATAGGGTATAAACAAAAGAAAATCTGGGCAATAAGATTCATTATAGATCAAGACTCATAATTATATCACCTACAAAGCACTATTATGGAGTCATAGAAAGATCCAAACCATCAATCATGATAGAAATAATCGTAATTTTATTAAGCACAAGACATACATATGACGCGCCCCCTGGGCCGTGTGAGGGGGAATACCCAGAGCTGGGTCTCTGTGTAATGCTGGGGGTTGTAGTCTCCGTGGCGGCGACCCGGTCCCGTGGCTCAGGGTGGTCAAAACAGTGGCGGATCTGTTTATTTGGTTTTCAATGTTTAAATGTCCGACTACGCCACCCGTGGATTGCGGTCACTGAGAACCGCCGCTTCGGGGCAGACCGCTGAGGCTGATGTTGGGTGCGCAGCAGAGGGTAGTATAACTCCCCACGGGAGGAGTATAGCCTCAGGGCAGCGTGTGTAGATGGTGAGGGTTGTGGTGCGTGGGCGCAGCAGAAATGACTCAGAGTTTGTGCAGTGCAGTTCAGGGTCTTTACTGTTGGTAATGAAGAAGGCCCTGCCGGGAGTACTGGCTAACATTAGAGGCCTGGTCAGTCTGTGAGCTAACAAAGAGTCCCCCTGGCCAGGAGGAGGTGTAGACCTTCCCGTCTGACTGCACTCTTCCTGGCTACCTTGCTGTAGTCGTGTAGTAGCCCACGTCCCTGAGTGTACCGTGTGGTGCTCACCCGTATGGCTGGTGACTTGGGGCCTTTGGTACCTTCCGCTTCTCGATGGCGATACCGGTCCCTTGCGTGTGACTGAGCCTCCGGGCTTTCTATGGCCAGAGGACCTGAAATCCCCTGCCAGGTGGTTTCTGCTGCTGGATGAAGATATCCTCACAGCCTCGGACTCCAGTGTCCGGTTCTCGCGTCTTCTGCCAGGACGAGCTCTGCTAGCTTCCAGCCCCTGGTCTTGAGCTCCTGGCTCCTACAGAGGTCCTTGCTGCTGCTCTGTCCCTTCCTCTGGAGCTAGACTCGACTCTCTAACCCCGCCCCAGATCCAGTTTATAAAGGACAGGTTCCTCCCCTCCCTGGACTGGGGCAGGAGGTGTGGCATGCAATAATGCTCCTGATCAGGAAAACCCATGCTCGCTCTCAGACATGGTATTTCTACCACTGTGGCAACCAGACCCCTGGGGTGCCACATTCCCCCCTAGTGAATTTTAGTACTCCGGGACTAAACACATTTTATGAAAACATAACATAACAGGGTATAAGTAATAACACAACATATATACAAGAAGTTTAGTCTTTATAGGTCACGGCGCTTCCGTAACCAAGTGTCCATGTCACCCAAGATGTCTTTTGAGGGACCCGTCCCAAACCCTCCACGTAGGCCCTGGGGTGGCTACAGGGCATCGATGATCCGGCGTTGGACCACGTCTTCAGCCACCTCCACGGGTTTTTGTTCTGTGGTCTGGCACAAAATGGGCACTTCACAGGTGCAACTATTTACAAGGTACAGTTCCGGTTATTCATTGTCCATAACCTGTCAGTCCATGAACCCTGTCGGGTAACTAGAAAAACACAATTAATATGCAGGCAACAAACATTAAACGTTTCAACACTTGCAATATACTGGTATATATACACTGCATTTAGATTCTCCAGCGAGCGGGCATCTGACCTCTAGTGCTCTTGGTGGACCTACGTAACACACTATCTGGTGGTGTTCTTTCTGGGTCCTCTGTCTCCACCCCTTGTGTAGTGGGCTCGCTAGTGTCAGCACTACAGGTGTTTGGAGCTGCTATGGGTAGGTTGGGCAGCTTTCTGCGTACTCTTTTGCTTACCACGGGCACAGCAGGCTCACTACTAGCAGAGGGTTGATTCTCCTGGGCTGCTGGTATGGAATCTTCTGCCTCTGGGGCCGGTAGCTCTCCCAACTCTACTTGCTCTTCTGTAGGCCCTTGAGGGGCTGTCTGGAGAAAGGCAAGGACGGGTACTGCAATAGCGTTGTTCATTTGTGTCCAGGACCGTGGAAATTCTCCAAGTACTGTACTGACCATTTCTTCCCTTTCCTCTGCGGGTTGAGGGCTATCTTGGTCTTCATCAGTGCTCTGCAGCTGCTCGGGACACTTCTTCAGGTGGTCTCTGGAGACAGTGGCTGTGGTCTCTCCTCCATCCTTACTGATAACACACACCTTTGGGTTTTCATGGCTTGAGGGCAGTACTGTGAACGGTTCTCCCACTGGTCATCCAACTTATGGAGCCGTCTCTTCCTCTTCAAGACCTGCTCTCCAGGTGCCAGGGGAGCAGCGAGAGCATGCTGGTTGTAAGTCCTCTCTTGCCTTTCTCTTGCTTGAGACAGACTTCTCTCAACACTCTCCTGCACTTTCCGGTACTGCTGCTGCCGTTCTGTATCCCAGTCTGCCTCTGGCGAGGTGTCCTCGGGTGTGAGGACTCCCATATCCAGGTCAATAGGCAGCTTACCAGGTCTTGCTCTCATTAGGTAAGCCGGGGTGCAGTTGGTGGAATTTACTGGGATGTGGTTATACAAATCCACCAGATCAGGCAGTTTTTCAGGCCACAGACTGCGTTCTTCCAGGGGCAATGTTTTCAGCAAGTCTATCACCACCTGGTTTATCTTCTCACACAATCCATTGGTTTGGGGGTGATAGGGCGTTGTCCTTATCTTCTTGCAGCCATACAGGTTGCAGAACTCCTGGAAGACCTCCGCTTCGAAGGCTGGACCTTGGTCAGTCAACACTTGTTCCGGATATCCGTGTGGACGGCAGAAGTGCTGCTGGAAGACTCTAGCTGCTGTCTGAGCTGTTAAGTCCTTCACAGGGACCACCACCAGGAACTGGGAGTAGTGGTCTACGATGGTGAGGGCGTAGACGTACCCGGACCTACTTGGAGCCCGCTTCACATGGTCCAGGGCTACCAGTTCTAGTGGCTGCTTGGTGATGGACTGCAGGGGAGTCTTCTGGCTGGCATGGTACTTCCTTCTCAGGTTGCACGGGCCACAGTCTCTGCACCATCTCTCAATGGCTCCTCTCATGCCCACCCAGAAGAACCGTTCACGCAACAGGAACTCCAACTTCTTCCATCCAAAGTGCCCTGCTCCATCGTGGTATGCCTCCAGGACCATAGCCGCGTCTCGTCTCGGGACCACTACCTGCCAGGTCAGCTCATGTGTCCAGGAGTTAACAATTCTCCAGCACAGCTTCCCCTTGTAGAGAAACAGTTTACTCTTCTCCTTCCACAGCTGTTTAGTTTCTTCCGGAGCGTCTGGGTCAAGGCGGGCATCAGCCTGTGTCAGCATCTCTTTTACCAGGTGGACTGCTGGGTCACTGTCTTGCGTCTCCGCCCAGCTGTAGTGGGGTAAGGGATTGAACGTGGCAGAGTGCCTGTCCCTTACACGGTGGGAACACTGGGTAATCCCACGACGGTGGAACGCAGGGAGTTCAATCTCTTCCAGTTCTTCTGGATCTTCCCCTCCGTCCGGCAAGTTCGGACAGGGAGTCTGTGTTGGCATTTGTGCGTCCCACCCAGCATTTGATGGTAAACTCAAAGTTGGATAGGCGGGCCATCCATCTCTGCTCCAGGGCACCAAGTTTTGCAGTGTCCAGGTGTGTCAACGGGTTGTTGTCCGCGTACACGGTGAACTTGGAAGAGGCAAGGTAATGTTTAAAGCGCTCGGTCACTGCCCATACCACCGCGAGGAACTCTAGCTTGAAGGAGCTGTAAGTTTCAGGATTCCTTTCTGTGGGCCGGAGCTTTCTGCTGGCATAAGCGATCACCCGTTCTCTGCCCTGTTGGATCTGGGACAGCACCGCCCCTAGCCCGATGTTGCTCGCGTCTGTGTGGAGAATAAAAGGCTGGCCGTAATCAGGGTACGCCAGGATTTCATCCCCCGTGAGGGCCATCTTCAGCTGGCGGAAAGACTCATCCTCCAGCTTGTCCCATTTGAAGGGCGGCTTCTGGTTTTTGGCCTTCCTAGACAGGCCTATCAGGAGGTCCTGCATAGGAGCTGCCATTTTGGTGAACCCGGAGATGAATCTTCGGTAGTAGCCTACCAACCCGAGGAACTGTCGCACTTCCTTTATGCTGGAGGGTCTTGGCCAGTCCTTAATCACTGTGATCTTATCAGGGTCTGGAGCTACTCCGTCAGCACTCACCACGTGTCCCAGGTACTGTACCTTTGGCTTCAGTAGATGACACTTGGAGGGTTTCACCTTTAGGCCGTAGCCTGCCAAGGCGTCAAACACCTCTGCCAGGTATTTCAGATGGTCCTCATATGTTTTGGAATACACAATGACATCATCCAGGTATAGCAGGACAGTCTCGAAATTCCTGTGCCCCAGACAGCACTCCCATCAACCGCTGGAAGGTTCCTGGTGCATTGCAGAGCCCGAACGGCATACAGTTGAATTCGCTGAGACCCATCGGGGTGGTGAACGCGGTCTTCTCCTTGTCGGCCTCTGCTACAGGAACCTGCCAGTACCCGCTAGTAAGATCCAAAGTGAAGAAGAAGTTAGCAGATTTTAATGCAGCTAAAGATTCCTCTATCCTAGGTAACGGGTACGCATCTTTGTGGGTGATACGGTTGACCTTCCTGTAGTCTACACGCATTCTCATGGTGCCATCTTTCTTTTTCACAAGAGCTAGTGGAGCTGCCCACGGGCTACAGCTGTCCCTGATTACCCCAGCCTCCTTCATTTCTCGCAACATTCCCTTGGCATTCAGGTCGGTATCTTTCTTTTATGGGTGGATGGGCTCCCGTGGGGATGTGGTGTTCTACCCCCTATACTTGCCCAAAGTCTAGCGGGTGTTTGCTAAAAACTCTTTCGTACTCCTGAACTACCCGGTAGACTCCCTGTTTGTGGTGTGAGGGAGTGGAGTCGGTGCCCACATGCAGTTTCTGACACCAGTCCTCCATTTGTTTCTTGGAGCCATTACCCTCCTCTGGTTGAGATGGAGGCAAGGGTTCCACGGCCTTTACAGAATTTTGGTTAACGATGAACAATTTAGCTAGAGTGGCATACCAGGGCAAGTATACTTCTCTTTCCCCAATGTTTAGCATGCGGACGGGTACCCTCGCATGGCGTACATTGACCACCCCCCGTGCTGTCAAAATGGTGGGCCTACTCTCTGAGTAGACGGGTTCTACCATGGCTTGGTAGTCTCTTCCTCTCAACCCGATTGCAGTCCAGCACCAGATCATCATCTCACATTTTGGGGGCATGGCGATAGGGAACGGGTCACTCATACTAACGCTACCAATCTCACCACCAGACAGTTCTACCTGTTGCCTTTTCATCAGGGCTCTGATCTCTTTTTGTAGGACACGCTGCTGGCTGGAGCTGGCATTCACCGCAACCTGCTGTAATATGACAATTATCTCTGCAAGACAATTTTCAATAACATTAGTACCCAGGTTATCTTAGGGTGGCTTTCACGACGGTCAATGTCCACAATAATCAGTCCTTGCGCTGGCAGTTCAACTTTACCAATTTTTATGGTCACCTCTTTGAATCCCACCTGCGGTACGGGCTGACCATTGCTGGCGATGATGCTCAAATCGTCATCTGGGTAGCGGGTAATATCCGAGTCATTCCAGTACCGCTTAAAAAGCACATAGGGGATGGTGGTTACCTGTGACCCGGTGTCCAGTAGTGCACTCATAGGAATGCCATCCAGCACCACGGGCAAAACCGGTCGTCCCCCTACATACTTATCACGCCAGCTCGATGGGCCTGATGAGCTTATGCCTGGGGGGGTCGGCCCTCTGCCCCAGGTTGGACCCGTTTAAATGACAGTACCTTGCCATATGTCCTGGTTGGTTGCAGCGGCGGCAGATGGGTTGTCCGTCCGCGTCGTAGCGGTCGCTGGGTCTTCCTCTGGACGATGGTATCCTCCTTCGTCGGCTCCAAGGGACGTCCTCCGGACTGGAAGCCAGCTGGATCTTTCCTGGGGAAGACACCAGTAAAGACTGCACAGTTCTGGTTAGCGCGGCAACGCTTTTGGTCAGTTCTTGGACCTGATGGTGCAGGTCTGCAGCCGGGTATTTGTCCAAAGCCTGCGCATCAGCTCCTACAGGCTCTGCAGACAAAGGCGCCGCCTCCTGGTGATAGGTAATAGCAGGGCGCCTGTGGGTTACAGCGCCACCCGGTGCCGGTTCTCAGAGCACCCGGATGGCCCTGGGTTCGGTGGGCGCTGGACTGTAGACCCTCAATGAACTGTTCAGTCAACAGATTATCCTCATTTCGCACGCTGTCAGGGTCTGCCTGCTTAATGGCTCTCAGGGCCTCCTGCAAATTCAAAGCATAGTCCCGAATACTGTCTTGTGCCTGCTGTTTGCATCCATAAAATTTTAGCTTGATCTCTGCTGAGGTGCGGGTATCAAAAGTGTCCTTTAGACGGGCCAGTATTTCCTTTACAGTCCCCTTTTCCCTGGCTGACCAGGACTTCACTTCTCTTTGGGCTGCCCCGATTAACTGGCCTGTCAGGATGCTCACTTTTTGTTCCTCGGACAGGGGGTATACTTTGAATAGGCTATACAGTCTTTCTTTAAAGTCGCTCAGGGTATGCGACTCCCCTGAGTACTGGGGTAACCATGCCGCTACGGGGATATACGGCATCGTGAACGGCATCATTGCGGCAGCAGCCGCGCTGGCGGTGGGAGCTCCCTCCATTCCTGGTGTCTTTCTCCCCTCCCTAGTTAACCGTGGCCTACCTTCCGTTGCTTCTTCTCCGTAGGCCGCGACTCCGCAGGCGATCGTCGGGGTCGAGGACCTTGCGTCGCGCGCTGGTGACGTCGGCGTCCGCTGGGCTCCTTCCAGGACCTTGTGCAGCATCAGTAAGTAAAGCGGGGCTTCAGCTTTCGCGCGCTTTTGGCGTCCACGCCCCTCTTCTTCCCGCGCGGCGTCCCGAAAATGGCGCCTAATGGCGGGAAAATGGCTGCGGATGGCGGGAAACTTCACCACGGTAAGTACCACAGTCTTTCCTCAGGCACGCAGTAACCGGTGGTTGCGGGCACGAAATCCTGCCGACTATGCCAAAGTTACCGCGCCCCCTGGGCCGTGTGTGGGGGAATACCCAGAGCCGGGTCTCTGTGTAATGCTGGGGGTTGTAGTCTCCGTGGCGGCGACCCGGTCCCGTGGCTCAGAGTGGTCAAACCAATGGCTGATCTGTTTATTTGGTTTTCAATGTTTAAATGTCCGACTACGCCACCCGTGGATTGCGGTCACTGAGAACCACCTCTTCGGGGCAGACCGCTGAGGCTGATGTTGGGTGCCCAGCAGAGGGTAGTATAACTCCCCACGGGAGGAGTATAGCCTCAGGGCAGCGTGTGTAGATGGTGAGGGTTGTGGTGCATGGGCGCAGCAGAAATGACTCAGAGTTCGTGCAGTGCAGTTCAGGGTCTTTACTGTTGGTAATGAAGAAGGCCCTGCCGGGAGTACTGGCTAACATTAGAGGCCTGGTCAGTCTGTGAGCTAACAAGAGTCCCCCTGGCCTGGTGGAGGTGTAGGCCTTCCCGTCTGACTGCACTCTTCCTGGCTACCTTGCTGTAGTCGTGAAGTAGCCCACGTCCCTGAGTGTACCGTGTGGTGCTCACCCGTATGGCTGGTGACTTGGGGCCTTTGGTACCTTCCGCTTCTCAATGGCGGTGCCGGTCCCTTGCGTGTGACTGAGCCTCCTGGCTTTCTATGACCAGAGGACCTGAAATCCCCTGCCAGGTGGTTTCTGCTGCTGGATGAAGATATCCTCACAGCCTCGGACTCCAGTGTCCGGTTCTCGCGACTTCTGCCAGGACGAGCTCTGCTAGCTTCCAGTCCCTGGTCTTCAGCTCCTGGCTCCTACAGAGCTCCTTGCTGCTGCTCTGTCCCTTCCTCTGGAACTAGACTCGACTCGACTCTCTAACTCCGCCCCAAATCCAGTTTATAAAGGGCAGGTTCCTCCCCTCCCTGGACTGGGGCAGGAGGTGTGGCATGTAATAATGCTCCTGACCAGGAAAACCCATGCTCGCTCTCAGACATGGTATTTCTACCACTGTGGCAACCAGACCCCTGGGGTGCCACACATACATATCAATAAAAGAGATGTGCTCATTAGCGATAGCCTGTATCTGGACCTATGTTTCAACACTGATGAGGAATTTTTCTCTTGTGCTAACAATCAATGCGATGCAAATCACATACGGAAAAGGGGACATAGATCAAATCTATATGTGCATGACTATATTCCAGGATTGCAAATGGAGTCTAAAACACTCCCATATGGGGTTGAGTGTCAACCTAGGTATATAATAAAGTCACAGAATTAGAACTCCACCCATGATCCGGGGAACGAGTGCCCAAATCACAAGTCCCACCTTAGAAAACATGCATAAAGTAATATGATCCAACGAACTGTGACCTCTGCCACCAGCATTTTCAGATGGGAATTTTTTCACTAATTCCGCAACAAGGACCTTCTCGTACTGCACCATTTTATAAGCCCTGTCCTGCAAGGAACTAAGAGACAGAAAGTTCTCCCTGTAGCGTGGGTTTATAAGCGTCACCAACCAATAATGACTGTCTCCCAAAAATTGGACAACGCGATGGGAAAGGCAGCGTATCAAACTCAGCCACGTGTGCCAGATTGCAAAGAGCCAAGACTTCAGTGTCCTCACCAAGAGGACGACTGACCATGCTCTCCTCCTCATCCTCCTCCTCCCTGTCCTCAGGCCATCCACGCTGAACAGACGGTATGACAGTTGTACAGGTAGTACCGTCTATAGCGCAGGAAACTAGCTCCTGTTCTTCTTCCTCCTCTTCCTCATTGTCATCCAATCCATGTTGGGATGAGATGAGATGGAGCAAGGAACCATACAAGGTGAATACACACAGCCCAGCCTCATCATGCTCCGTCTGCAATGCATCCTCTTTGATTGTGAGCAGAGAACGTTTCAGAAGACAGAGAAGCGGGATGGTGATGCTAATTATGGCGTCATCACTAGTGTTGAGCCACCCCCGTAGTGTTCGAGTTCGGTTCGGTTCGTCGAACACCCGTGTGTTCGCCGAACTGTTCGTTGAACACCTGCGAACACCGTTAAAACCAATGGCAGGCAAACAAAAACACATAGAAACACATAGAAAACACCTTCAAAGGTGTCCAAAAGCTGACAAACTGCTCAGAAGACACAACTAACACATGGAAAAGTGACAAGTACATATAGTCATGCGAAAAGAAAAGAGGTGGAGGAGTAAAAGGAGGGGGAGACACAGATATAGGCATGTCATGCCCTTCTAAAATCCAAAAAGTGAGAAGACGACACGGCCAATCCGCTCCTGCACGTGCCACCTCCGTGTCGCCGGGTTTGTGCCAGAGCCGCGGTGAACCCTGATGGCCAGCCCCCCTCTCCCAATACTGGTGCCTGTCCGCTGGTGGGTCGAGCGAGCCCCCCTGTGGTGGAGGCAGCTCTAAGCTTTTTAATTTAAATTGTCTCTCTAATTTGAATGAATACACTTTAAATCCATTTACAAGGATCTATTGGAGGGCAAGTCTCATGCCAGCAGCCGCGTAATTCCAGCTCCAGTAGCGTCCACTAAAGCTGCTGCAGTTAAAAAGCTTTTATAAGGATCGAGCTCTACTGTCCACCGCAAGGCATCCTACTGCCAGTCCCAGCCCCTATGCCTTGGGGTGCCTCCTGATGCTCTTCACTGAGTATCCCATGGTCCCGAAGAATTTCCTTTGAAAAAATTAAGTGTCTAAACTACAGGTGGTGTAGCTTGCTTAACAGCCGGGATAATCCGCTGACTAGCAGACACTGCTACTAGGCACAAAGTATTTCCTGGGCTAGATGCAGTTTAAAATTTGTAATTAGATACTCTCGTTGGATGCTGAGAAAGCATTCCATAGAGTCTCCTGGCACGCCATATATGATTCTCTTAAAAAGCTTGGGGTAGGGGTCTAGGGGGACCCTTTTATAGCCAAAACCACGGCCCTGTATCGCAATACGTCACCTAGGCTGAAGATAAATGGAACTGTAGTACCCTGAGGGCTCGGTTGCTACAGACGTATTGCACCTCACCCAGAGGTGTGATATCTCACTCTCAGGTAAGGATGGAGTGTGGATCAGGACCCGACACCTGCATGCATTACACCACATTGCCGTGGGGCAGGGCGACCAATATGCCCCTGAGATGGGCACGACAGTCCCTGTCCCTGGCTGGAGTGGGGGGAGGGAACACTGAGGAAGGGGAACCCTGTAGTGCAGGAGCAGGGAGGAAGCAGTTCCTGGGTGCATTGAGAAGGGAGTATAAAAGGTGGGCACCATCTTAGTTCAGTGCAGAGAAGTCTGAGCAGAAGTGGCAGGGAGCAGGGGCTCTGCATGAGCTCTGCTCCGGAGGCGGGCCTAGTAACAGAGGCCCAGGCCTGGAAGAGGGAGAAGGAAGGAAGAGGAGCGGAGAAGGCTCCAGGAACGAGGAATGAAGGGATCCCAGGGGTGCGGACGGGCGAGTCGCCACCGCACGCCCGAATCCACCTGCGTGGAGGGGTCAGGCCAAAGGGGGAGACCGGTCCCCGAACTAGTGGAGGCAGGAAACGACCCTCAGCTAGAAACCGGAGGCTCTGACATTTTATGTGGCGCAGCCCCTCGCTACACCCTCTAGGAAGGCACCACATAGGGTCAGGGAAACTGGCGCCAAGTTTACCAAGAGGAGGCCCGAGGCAGCCGGACAGAAGTGTTGGTAAGAAAGGCCAGACAAAGGACACACAAAGGGGGTCCTGTGAAGTGCTCCAAAGTTATCTGGGAGTTGTCTGAGCCCCTCACCTGGTGAGCACAGTACGACGTGGGCAGCCGTTACCTGCAGACGTGGTCTGGATAATAAGAACTGTGAGTAAAGGCCCTGGACTGCATCACTGACTCCGTGTCGTTACTGCTGCTGCCCTGCACCATCACCCCCATCCTCCGCATACACTGCCCTGAGGCTATACTCCTCCCGTGGGGAGTTATGCTACGCTCTGCTGCACCCACAACACCAGCCTCAGCGGTCTGCCCTGTAGCGGCGGTTCACTCTGACCGCAATCCACGGGTGGCGTAGTCAGACATTTAAACATCAAAACCACATAAATAGTTCCGCCACTGGTTTGACCGCCCTGAGCCACGGAACCGGGTCGCCGCCACGAAGACTACAACCACCAGCATCCACCAAAAAGGGTCCGGCTCCGGGTGTCCCAAGGCCCAGGGGGTGCGTCAGAACATTTTCATCACCTTTCACAATCACCAATGGGACAAGGCAGGGATGTCCTCTGTCCCCTCTCTTATACATCCTAGTGACGGAGCACCTACTCTCATCAATTCGCCATAACCCCAATATTAGGTGGATTGAGGTGGGAGGCACCGAGTACAAGTGCTCTCTATTTGCTGATGATGTCCTAGTATATATCACTCAATCACATATATCCATCCATGCTGTTATGGCTGAAATAGATCACTTTGTTACATGGTAAAATTTTAAAATCAATGCAGCGAAGTCTGAGGCCCTCGATGTCTCCCTCCCCAAATCCATATAGGATTCCATCCAGTCCAACTTTCCCTTTGCCTGGCCCTCACAGGGTATCAAATACTTAGGAATTCCTATTCATAGAGACCTCTCCCATCTATGTTATCTTAATTTTGGGCCCTTTATTGAACAATTCCATACAGACCACGGTTGGCAAGTTAGAACTGTAAGATTCACTACGTGAACCGCTGGTGTTTTGTGGAAAAGCACATGTACACTGCGTTCCAAATTATTATGCAAAAAGTGTTTAGGAGTGATAAGGGAAGAATTTGTTTGTTTGTCAGTTAAACTCATTGATGGTGATGTGTGTCAGGGCTCTTTATATCACTGTAAGCAATTGCAGACACCTGTGCTAATTAGTTTGGCAGGTGTGTCCAATGAAAGGCAAGACTACTTAAGAAGGCTCTCTCACATTATTAAGCAGCCTACATTTTCTGCCAAAATGGGAAAGAAAAAGGATGTGTCGGCTGCTGAGAAGCAACAAATTGTGGAGTGTTTAGGTCAAGGCATGACTACAATCAACATTGTGCGATGATCAGGATGAAGTGTCTTGGCAATCAAGAAGTATGTAGCTGATTCACAGTACACACGTGTGCGTGCTGATAAGGGCAAATTGAGGACTCTTTCCTACAGGCAATTACGTCAGGTTGAAAGAGCAGCGGCAAAAAAGCCTTGTCATAGCAGCAGACAAGTTTTTGAAGCTGCTTGTGCCTCCAACGTCCCCCGAACAACAAGATGCAGGGTCCTTCAGAGGTTTGCAGCTGTGCATACGCCATCCTGTCGACCTCCTCTATCCACTTCACACAAGCAGAAATGGCTCCAGTGGGCCAAACATTACATGAAGACTGATTTCAAAACTGTTTTGTTCACGGATGAGTGCCGTGCAGCGCTCAATGGTCCAGATGGATGGAGTGGAGGATGGCTGGTTGATGGACACCCCACGCAAACACGGCTACAGCACCAACAAGGAGGAGGTGGAGTAATGTTTTGGGCTGGAATCATGGGGAGAGAGATTGTTGGCCCCTTTAGGATCCCTGAAGGCGCTAAAGATGAACTCCATAATGTATGTGGATTTTCTCAAACAGCACTTCCTGCCATGGTTCAAGAAGAAGAACCGTGTATTTCACAGCAAGATCATTTTTCTGCATGATAATGCACCATCTCATGCTGCACATAAAACATCTGCATCTCTGGCTGATATGGGCATAAAAGGGGACAAACTTATGGTGTGACCCCCATGCTCCCCTGACCTCTACCCCATTCAGAACCTTTGGAGCATCATTAAAAGGAGTGTCTATGATGGCGGGAGGCAGTTCACATCTAAGCAACAGCTCTGGGAGGGTATTCTGTCCTCATGCAAAACAATTGAAGCAGAAACCATCCAAAACCTGACAAATTCAATGGACGAGAGAGTTCAGAAGCTCCTTTCGAACAAGGGGTCCTATGTGAAAATGTAACATCACCTAGAATAAAGTTTTGAGTTGAAAACTGTTTGATTTCAGTTTCTAACAACCTGCTAATGCTTATAATTTCAAAAATGACCATTTTTTTGGTCTTTAATAAAATGAAAAGGTTGATCGAAAAGTTTGGGGGATCTAAGAGTGTGGCAACCCAGTAGTCATGATTACTTCGAATTCTGACAATATGAGGGTCATGCTGCAGGTAGTGCAGCAAGAAGGCACTTATGTGTCTTGCGCATCTCGGAGCCCCAAAATTATTTTCCGGGCTAGATGCAGCTAAAAATTATTTTTAATTTTAAATCTGGTGGAGCTTATTATAGATGGCCTAATAGGATCAGTGCTGCACACTGCTACAAAGCCCAAATTATTTTCCAGTCAAGATACAGATAAACATGATTAGTAATTTGAAAGCTTAAAACGGTTGGTAGGGTGATTTTAACCAATCATCAAGCTTTTACTCTCCCCAGGATGACACAGGGGTAGAAAAGTCGTTTCGGATCCATGATTTGTTCATCTTTATGAACGTGAGTCTGTCTACATTATCAGTGGAGAGCCGCGTGCGCTTATCTGTCAGCACACCACCAGCAGCGCTGAACACACGTTCAGACAGAACGCTGGCTGCGGGGCATGACAAGATCTCCAAGGCGTAAGTGGCTAGCTCCGGCCATTTATCCAGATTGGAAGCCCAAAAAGAGCAAGGGTCCAGTGACACAGTCGTGGCTTCAATGTTTACTTGGAGATACTCCTGTACCATCGTCTCTAGGCGTTGACTATGTGTCAGACTTCTTGTCTCCTGTGGCCTTGCAAAGGATGGGCTAAAAAAGTGGTGAAATGATTCCGCAAAATTGATGTTACCAGCAGATACTGTGGTTCTGTTATGGTTTGAGTGCTGAACACTTGACGGTCCCACGGTTGGCAAGTTGGAACTGTGAGATTCACTACGTGCACCACTGGTATTTTGTGGAAAAGCACATGTAAGATTCTGCAACAGTCTCTGCTGATACTCCTGCATGCGTGCATCCCTTTCTATGGCAGGAATAATTTCTGCAAATTTACTTTTGTACCGGGGATCTAACAGTGTGGCAACCCAGTAGTCAGGATTATTTCTAATTCTCACAATTCGAGTGTCATGTTGCAGGTAGTGCAGCAAGAAGGCACTCATGTGTGTTGCGCATCCAGGAGCACCAAGTCCCTGTTGTGTTGGTGGCGAGGTAACAATCATGCTTCCTTCCTCTGTCCTCTCCCCCCAACCTCGCACAACAGAAATGTGATCAAGGTCTCCCTCATCTGATGAGTCTTCCATCAGTTCGTCCTCCACTTCTTCCTGGGCTCCTGCACCTTCCTCACTAGTTTGGCTGCTACCATGCGCCCTGGTAAAACCATCTCCCCCACCCTCACATGCCTGCCGCCTTGGTGCTGCCGACCGTCTGGACCTTGCAGATGTTAGCCCTTCCGCATACAACTCCTCCTCCTCTACTTCCTCCACCTCCTCTTGTGCCACCACCTGACTCCGAATTCTGTTTAACATGTGCTCCAGCATGTAAATCACCGGAATAGTCATGCTGATAATGGCATCGTCAGCACTAAACATCTTCGTCGCCATTTCAAAACTGTGCAGAAGGGTGCATAGGTCCCTGATCTGAGACCACTCCTCCAGCGTGATTTGCCCCACCTCTGAATCTCGTTGGCCCAGGCTATACGTCAGAGCGTATTGCACCAGGGCTTGTCGGTGCTGCCACAGTCGCTGCAACATGTGCAGAGTTGAATTCCACCGGGTAGGCACATCGCATTTTAGCCGGTGAAGTGGCAGGCCCAACGACTTCTGTAGAGATGTAAGTCGCTGAGCTGCGGGATGCGAATGGCGAAAGTGAGCACACAGCGACCGTGCCCTCTGCAGAAGGCCATCTAGTCTGGGATAGTGGGCTAAAAATTGCTGGACAACCAGGTTCAACACGTGAGCCATACAAGGCACGTGTGTGACATTGCCCCGGCGAAAGGCCGCACCCAGGTTTGCAGCATTGTCGCACACGGCCTTCCCTGGTTTCAGGTCCAGTGGAGACAACCATTCATGAAATTGGTTCTCCAGAGCTGACCACAACTCCTCAGCTGTGTGACTCACATTTCCCAGACATTTCAATGTAAAAACCGCCTGATGACGTTGAGCCCTACTGCCAGCATAGTAAGGAGGTGTGCAGGATCCCTTCTGCGCAGTTAGAAAGCTTGTGGCATGACCAGACAGGCTTTGGGTGCAGGTGGAAGACCGAGAGGAGGTTGAGGAGGCAGAAGCAGTGGAGGAACTTTGACATAAAGAGGATTGACGCACAACTCGTGGGGACGGCAAGACTTGGACAGCAGCCCCTTGTCTTGCTGTCACCATAGTTACCCAGTGCCCAGTCAGCGACATGTAACGCCCCTGTCTATGCCTACTCGTCCAAGTGTCTGTGGTGAAATGCACCCTGTCACACACAGAGTTTCTCAAAGAAGCAGTGATGTTGTGTGCGACATGCTGGTGGAGCGCAGGCACACCTTTCTTTGAGAAGTAGTGCCGACTGGGCATCTGGTACTGGGGCACTGCGACGGAGATAAGGTCTCGAAAATCCTCTGTGTCCACCAGGCGGAAAGGCAGCATTTCTGTAGCCAAGAGCTTGCAGATGGTGAAATTCAACCTCTTAGCTTTCTCATGGCTAGGAGGAAATGGTCTTTTACTTGTCCACATCTGAGGGACCGAGGGCTGGCTATTGTGCTTAGACGGGGTTGATAAGGGTGTCCCCGGCAAACTGCCGGTCTGTGAGGAAGATGCAGGCGGACATGTTAGGTTGCTTTCATCCAAAGGTGGTGCTATCGATGTCGGACAGCGCTCAACACCAGCTGGTGTTACCACCTCCAAAGAAAATGATGACCTGCCAATCACGCTGGCTGTTGCGGGTAAAGAGGTGGCAGGTCTGCGCCCCAAAACAGGTGTGACTGCTGTCCCCCCAGTCACAGAGGATGAAGAGGCCGCGGATGCACAAGATATGGCAGACGGTGGTTGGCCCGGCCGGCTAGGCCGCATTGTAGCACACTGAGCTTCCCACTGCAACTTATGCTTCATGTCCATGTGCCGGTTCATGCATGAAGTACTCAAACTATGTATTTTTTGGCCTCTACTTAGCTTTTGCTGACAAATGTTACAGATAACACGAGTTGGGTCATCTTTATCGATCTGAAAAAATGCCCAGGCTATGCAAGGCTTAGCACCCATGCGACCTGAAGAGCCACCACGACTTGTGGTGAGAGGCAGAGTTGTGTTTGAGGATGCAGTTGTTGACGTGCTTCCAGTACTACGTCTCTGTCCAGGAAGGCGCAACCTGACCTCGTCGTCACTAGCATCTTCCTCCACCTCCTCTGCTGACCTCATCTCTTGGCTGACTGTGGGTTGACAGTAAGTGGGATCTCCGACCTCATCATCATCACCCTGTGCGTTATCACACCCGTCGTCCTCAGAGCCAACCTGTTCCTGCCCTGACAAAAAACTAAAGTTGTCGCTCCAATCAGGTATTTGAGTCTTATCATCGTCTTCCTCATTGTCTCCACCAACAGGAGTTACAGTTTGGGAATGAGGGTCTACATTATGGTCAGAACCTTCTGCGTCTGGTCCTGGATCCGACTCATAAAGATTCTGGGCATCAGTGCAGATCATTTCCTCGTCTGGATTCACAGAAGCGCTGGAGTCGACCTCTGATTCCCAGGCTATAGTATGAGTAAACAGCTCTGCAGACTCAACCATCTGTTCTACCTCATACTCAGACGGGCAGCTGGAGATTTGGGAGCTGTGAGGAAGCAAGTGCGATTTGGGTGACACCTTTGAGGACTGGAGTATTTGTGATGTTGAAGTTGATGTGGAGGAGAGCCCACTTAAAGGAGCACTTGATATCCGTTGAAGCACCTGCTGTTTTTGTGCCTCATCTGGAATTTGTAGCGATTGGCGTGGCCGTAAGAAAGGGATCTTATCACATTGTCCGCTAAAAGAAGTAGACATTTTAGTTTGGCTGGAAGATGGTCTTTCTTCTGCAGATGTTACTGTTGCTTTAACACCTACCCCACGGACACAACCTTTTTTCCCCTTCCCAACACGCCTATTCCCCTTTCCACCAGCAGCAGGCCTTTTTCCACTCATTTTGGTGGTTAACTAATTCACAACTCTGGAGTTGTTTGCACAAAAAAACAATGGATGGTAACCGAGCAGAGCTGAGTGGCCAAACTGTGGTATTAGGCCAAAACTATTGGCTGGGTTAGATGCAGAAAAAAATTATTTTGAATTTGCAACCTGATGGAGGTCAGTATAGATGGACTAATACAACAAGTCCCACACACAGCTAGAAGCCCAAATATTTTTTCAGAGGTACTGTAGATGCAGATAAAAATTAGTTTTAATTTGCAACCTGATGGAGGTCAGTATAGATGGAGTAATAGAACAAGTCCCACACACTGCTAGAAGCCCAAATATTTTTTCAGAGCTAGATGCAGAAAAAAATTATATTCAGTTTGCAACCTGATGGAGGTCAGTATAGATGGACTAATAGAGAAAGTCCGACACACTACTAGAAGGCCAAATATTTTTTCAGAGCTAGATGCAGAAAAAAATTATATTCAGTTTGCAACCTGATGGAGGTCAGTATAGATGGACTAATAGAGAAAGTCCGACACACTACTAGAAGGCCAAATATTTTTTCAGAGGTAGATGCAGAAAAAAATATATTCAGTTTGCAACCTGATGGAGGTCAGTATAGATGGATTAATAGAACAAGACCCACACACAGCTAGAAGCCCAATATTTTTTCAGAGGTAGATGCAGAAAAAACTATATTCAGTTTGCAACCTGATGGAGGTCAGTATAGATGGACTAATAGAACAAGTCCCACACACTGCTAGAAGCCCAAATATTTTTTCAGAGGTACTGTAGATGCAGATAAAAATTAGTTTTAATTTGCAACCTGATGGAGGTCAGTATAGATGGACTAATAGAGAAAGTCCGACACACTACTAGAAGGCCAAATATTTTTTCAGAGCTAGATGCAGAAAAAAATTATATTCAGTTTGCAACCTGATGGAGGTCAGTATAGATGGATTAATAGAACAAGTCCCACACACAGCTAGAAGCCCAAATATTTTTTCAGAGGTACTGTAGATGCAGATAAAAATTAGTTTTAATTTGCAACCTGATGGAGGTTAGTATAGATGGACTAATAGAATGATGCTATGCCCAAAAGATTTTACTTCACTAGGTGCAGTAAAAAAATTGGTATTCTATACACAGGTGGTATATCTTGCAACACAGATAGGCTACTCCACTGACTAACACACTCTGCAATAGGCCAAAAAGGATTAGCTTTGCTAGATTCAGCCAAATGCTGTGAAAAAAACTTGCACAGCACTGGCACAGACCTGCCTGGCAAAAACTGATAGGAACTCATGTAACCTAGTCCTGAAAAGGACTCCAATTACAATTAGTCTTTACTCCCACAACCTATCTATTTAAGAGCACAGACCTCCCTGATAAAAGTCGTAGGAAATGCTGTAACCTAGTCCTTAAAAGGACTGCAATCACAACTATTCCCTACTCCCAAGCTATCTGTATATTTGTGCGAAAATTGGCTTGAAATTAACAAGGTATAGCGCACACAGCAACAGCGGTGCCGTCTAACACGCAGCTGCAGCAGTGAGAAAATGGTGGCGACGGGGAAAATGGCTTGGTCTTATAGGGCAAGGACATGTGACATACACTGCCAATGACACATGCCCTTGCTTGTGTGAAAAAAAGCACTTCGCTCCGTGTGTGCGCTGCTGATAGGCTGACAGATTGCACCTCCCCACTGTAAAGGCGGGAAAGAGAAAAAAAAATGGAGATCTTCATTGTTCCTGCAGAGATCCATCCCCTGCCCCTCCCCCCACCCCGCTGTACACTCAAACTGCGTATTAACATTAATTTTCATCATTACTGAGAAAAAATCCAGTTATGATTTTGGTGCACGAACAGTTATCGTACATAACCTCGAACAGCCGAATTTTTCTCAAATTGTTCGTGTTCGCCGAACGGCTCGAACACCGCCCAAAACAGCTCGAATTTGAGATTGGCGAACAGTTCGAGTAGAACAACGCTCATCTCTAGTCATCACCGCTTACCATCTTGGTGGAGTCCTCAAAGTTTTGGAAGACTATGGTACAGATGTCTGACATCCATGTCCACTCCTAAGGTTGTGTGTGGAGTCTGACCTGAATACCGACGGCCTTGTTGATGCTGGTAATAAACAAATGCCCTCTTCTGCTCACAAATACTTCCCAACATTTGCAATGTGGAGTTCCAATACGTGGGGACATCGCAGATCAGTCGGTGAGCTGGAAGCTGCAAATGCTGCTGAAGCACGGCAAGGGCGGCGGAAGCTGTAGCTGACTTTCTAAAGTGGGCACACAGGCGGCGTACTTTGACATGCAAATCCAGCAGATCTGGGCAGGTTTTGAGAAACTGTTGAACCACAAGGTTAAGCACATGGGCCAGGCATGGTACGTGTGTGAGCTCGCTTCACCTCAGAGCCGCCACCAGGTTCCAGTCATTGTCATGTACGACCAAGCCTGGCTGTAGGGTCAGCGGTGTCAGCCACAGATCTGACTGCTCTTTCAGAACTGTCCACAACTGTTCTGCGTTGTGTGGTTCGTCACCTAAGCATATTAGCTTCTGCACAGCCTGTTGCAGCTTGTCCGAGTCAGTGCTGCAGTGCTTCCAGCTTGCGACTGATGTGGTCATTTCGGAGATGTACGCTGTAGAGGAGGAGAAAAAGAAGGAGGTGCAGGAGATGTACAATGTGGGGGCAATCCTGAATGACCAAGGGCCTGCGATCCTTGGCGTCAGGAAGACATGTTCCGTCCAAGGTCCAACTGGGTCCCGGTTTCCACTGTATTTACCCAGTGTGCAAACAGCGAGATGTACTGTCTCTGCCAACTAGCACTTGTCCAAGTATCCGTGGTTAGGTGGACTTTCCCAGTGAATGCATGGTTAGTGTGGCTTGTGGGGCGTTGGCTGCGTATTTGCGTTCCAAGGACGGGGATAGGGACAACTGAACGCTGTGCTGGGACAAGGACACGTGCACGCACAACAGCGGAACAAGCAGTGGTGTCACCCGAAAACACTGTTCCTGGACCCTGGGGTTCAGCCCACTTAGTCGGGTGCTTTGCTGCCATGTGCCTGATCATGCTGGTGGTAGTCAGGGTGCTAGTTTTGCTACCCACGCTGATGCTGGCCTGGCAGATGGTGCAAATGGCCTTTTTGGGGTGATCGTCAGAGTCTTTAAAAAAAACAACCAGACTCAGGAAGACCTAACAGTTGTACTGGCAAGTTCAGTAGTTTTGATGTTACGGGGAAATGTTGCCCGCCTTCTGTCTGCGGCCATCACACTGCTTGTTCTTGCCTGTTGTGGTGCTACGCCTCCCTCCCCATGGGTGCTGCTGTTCTCACTCTGCCTGTCACCTTACCAGGTTGGGTCAGTGACTTCATCGTCCACCCCATCAACTTCCACTTCCGCACCCTGGTCCTCCTCCTGACTTTCTGCCAATTGTGTCTCATCATCGTCCACCTCTTGTGACACTTTCCCACCGTCGCCTTTGTGTGACCGTGGCTGCTCAAATATTTGGGCATCGCTACATGCAATCTCCTCTTGCCTAGCTTCAAGTGGACCCTGCGAGAAGCCCAAATCTATAAATGGAAAAGTGAACAGCTCTTCGGAGTGTCCAAGTGTGGGATCAGTTGTGTCTGGGCACTCGGCATGGTAGGAGGGAGGAGGATCAGGGTGAGGAATATGCGGTCCAGATTCACGGCTACTGAGACTTGACCGTGTGGAAGACAGGGTTGTGGTGGTGGCAAAGTGACTGGAAGCATTATCTGCCATCCAACCAACAACCTTTTCACACTGCTCTGTGTTCAATAGTGGTGCGCTGCGGTCCCCTATTAATTGGGACAGGAAGGTCGAGCGACAAGATGTGGGTGTTTGTTGTGGCACAATTTCAGCTTGCCCACGGCCTCGGCCTCGTCCTCAGCATGCACCATCACCATCACGTTCATTTGCCCATCCCTTGCCACGCGCCTTGCGCATTTTAAATGGAGGACAATGTTTTCCACATTCACTACAAATGGCTGGATTCGAACCGCAGTGATACGTGTGACCGAAAACCAGTTTTAAATAGCTGGTCTGTCGGTTACTATTTTTCACAGCGACCTGGTCCTTGGTCCTGTCCCAGCACAGCATTCAGTTGTCCCTACCCCAGTCCTTGGAATGCAAGCGCAAATACGCAGCTAATGCCCCACAGGCCACACTACTAAATTCACACATTTAGCGATTGCTTGCGCTCAAAATTTTGCCTTTTAGGCTCATGGAGACGGAAGCTTTCTGCAACCTCATCGCGGCGGCCGCCCCTTGGTACTCAGTCCCCAGCTGCTACTATTTCTCCCGGTGAGCAGTCCCCGCATTAGACGTGCACGTGTCCCACAACATTAGCCGTGCCCTCAATGCAGTTGCTGGGAAAGTCCACCTAACCACGGACACGTGGACAATGCTTGTGGGCAGAGACGGTACATCTCGCTGACGGCACACTGGTTTAATAAGGTGGAAGCCGGGGCCCAGTTGATCCTTGGGATGGAACACTTCCTCCCGACGCCGAGGATTGCAGGCCCTTGGTCAATCAGGGTTGCCCCCACATTCTACAGCTCCTGCATCTCCTCCTCCTCTTCAGCATTCATCTCCAAAATGACCACAGTCACAAGCTGGAAGCACTGCAGCACTGCCTCGGCCAAGAGGCAACAGGCTGTGCTGAAGCTAATATGCTTAAGTCACAAACCACACAATGCTGAAGAGTTGTGCTCAGTTCTGAAAGAGGAGGCAGATCTGTGGTGGACACGCTGACCCTACAGCCAGGCATGGTCGTGTGTGCCAATGGCTGGAACCTGGTGGCGGCTCTGAGGCGAGGCGAGCTCACACACGTACCATGCCTGGCCCATGTGCTTAACCTCGTGGTTCAGCGATTTCTCAAAACCTACCCGGATCTGTCAGATCAGCTTGTCAAAGCATGCCGCCTCTATGCCTATTTTGGAACGTCAGCTACAGCTTCCGCCGCCCTTGCATTTTCCAGATCACCGACTGGTGTGTGATGTCCCGACGTGGTGGAACTCTACATTGCAGATGTTGGGAAGGATTTGTGAGCAGAAGAGGGCAGTTGTCAACTACCAGCATCAACAAGGCCGTCGGTATTCAGGTCCCACTCCACACACAAGACCTCAGGAGTGGACATGGATGTCAGACATATGTACCATCCACCAAAACTTTGAGGACTCCCCCATGATGGTGAGCAGCGATGACACCATAATTAGCATCACCATTCCTCTTCTCTGTCTTCTGAAACGCTCTCTGCTCTCAAAGAGGATGCATTGCAGGCGGAGCACGATGAGATGGAGCAAGGAACCATACAGGGTGATTACACACAACCCAGCCTCACCTCAACGCAAATGTGGATTGGGTGACAATGAGGAAGAGGAGGTGGAGGCGGAAGAACAGGAGCTAGTTTCCTGCACTATAGATGGTACTACCTGCACAACTGTCATACCGTCTGTTTAGCATGCATGGCCTGAGGACAGGGAGGAGGAGGAGGAGGAGAGCATGGTCAGTCATCCTCTTGGTGAGGACACGGAAGTCTTGCCCCTTTGCAGTCTAGCACACATGGCTGAGTTTAATGTTACGTCTTTCCTGTGACCCTGGCATTGTCCAAATTTTAGGTGACAGTCATTACTGGTTGGTGCCGCTTGTAGACCCACACTACAGGGAGAACTTTTTGTCTTTATTCCCTTGCAGGACAGGCCTAATAAAATGGTGCAGTACGAGAAGGCCCTTGTTGCAAAGATTCCATCTGAAAACTCTGGAGGTCACAGTTCGTTGGACAACCGAGGGGTACAGGTGAGAGAGCCACAAATGCAATCCAGCCAGGGCAGGGGAACACAGTAAAAGTTCTGGTACAGTTTTTTCAGACCCTCTCATCGCACAGGCCCTGAGGTGCAGGGTACTCTCACAAGGAGTGCAAAGTTTTGGAACATGAGGAGGGAGTACCTTGCCGACCGTACCAACGTCATCCGTGATTCCTCTGTGCCTTATAATTATTGGGTATCCAAGCTGGACACGTGGCATGAACTGGCTCTCTATGCTTTGGAGGTCGTGGCCTGCCCTGCCGCTAGCGTTTTGTCAGAGTGGGTTTTTAGTGCTGCCGGTGGAATTATAGCAGAGAGGTGCATCGGCCTGTCAACTGAAAATGCTGACAGGCTGAATCTTATAAAAATGAACAATGACTGGATTGGGAAAGACTTCTCAACACCACCGAATGATGGCAGCGTAAAAAACTCAAATACAGTGTCTTTTTTAGGGAGGTCTAACTCTATTCCCACGCACCTCTGTCTTCACACATTCCACGAGCGGCACTAAAAACCCGCTCTGACAAAATGATAGCTGCAGGGCAGGCCAGGACCTTCAACGCATAAAGAGCCAGTCCATGCCACTTGTCTAGCTTGGATACCCAATAATTATAAGGCACAGAGGAATCATGGAGGACTTTGGTACAGTAGCAAAATACTGTCACGGGTGTGTCAGAGGGGACAGACAGTTGCCCTGCAGTTGGCTGCAAGAGATCTCTACGTTTAGCATTACAGACATCTTACAGAAGAATGATAGCAGTGTAACAAACTCAAATACAGTGCTTTTTTTTGGGGAGCTCTAACTCTATTCCCATGCACCTTTGTCTTCACACCCAGACATGGGTATACGCTTCTTGATTTTTGTCTATTTGCTACTGTCCTCCTCCTTCTCCGCATCCACATCCTCCACCACCATATGTACGTCTTTTGCAAGGGGCATTGACGTTCCGCCAAATTTTTGGCAGCCGTTGCTACACTGCATAGGAAAACACTATGGGACACCCACTTTCTAATAATGGGAAATACAAAGCATAGCCGGCTGATGGCTCTCTAACAATAGCGAGGGCCAATTGCTGGCCCTTTAAAGAATAGTAAGGGCCGCCTGATGGCCCCATAAAAATAGGCTTGTGTCTGATGTGTCACACACCACATGGCCAGAAAAGGTTGCAAAATGTTAAAATGACATTTCCCAGTGAATGCATTTGTCTTAAAAAATAATGTAAAAAAAAACAAACAAAAAAAAACAGGATCTTTCTTTAGTATAAAAACCAGAGTCGCCAATGTAATCACATTGTTCAGCTCCTGCACCTCCTCCTCCAGTTAAGCCTCCATCTCCGAAATGACCACATCAGTCACAAGCTGAAAGCACTGCAGCACTGCCTTGGCCAAGCGGCAACAGGCTGTGCTGAAGATAACATGCTTAATGCTTAGGTGACAAACCGCCCACCGCTGCAGAGTTGTTGAAATCTGTAACACAGCAACCTGATCTGTAGCTTTCACCGCTGCACATACAGCCAGGCATGGTCATGTGTGACAATGGGAGGAATCTGGTGACAGAGAAATGACAGCCGGAGTAGATACGGTTTCCCAAAAGGCAGTCTTTCATTGAGCTAAAAAATATGGCTGTGGTGAAATACAACTCACCGTCAACCTGTGGACTGGCTCTGTACCGTCCCTGGTCACATTCACTTGTCCACGTGTTTGTGGTTTGGCGGTTCTTCACAGTAAGTGCGCTGGGGAGGGCACGGGTAATGCTGGGGACCCATGCTTGTGGAAGGCGGAGATGACACCGAGAGAAATAGTGGCGGTTGGGGACCGAGTATAGACACCTGGCCGCCGCCGCCATGAGGTTGTGGACAGCTTCCGCCTCCACAAGCCTAAAAGGCCACATTTCAAGTGCAAGCAGTTTTGGAGGACTTCCTGGGAGAAATGACAGCTGGAGTAGACAGTTTCCCAAGTCCTTTCACCAAGCTAAAGAATATGGCTGTGATGAAATACAACTCTCAGCAAAAAAAAGCTGTGGACTGGCTCTGCACCTTCCCTGGCCACGTGTTTGTGGTTAGGCGGACCTTCCCAGTCCCTTGCCCTGGGGAGGGCACGGGTAATGTTGTGGAAGGCGGAGGCTACACCGGGAGAAATAGTGGCAGCTGGGGACCGAGTTGTTTAAAGCTTCTGCCTCCACGAGCCTGAAAGGCCACATTTCAAGTGCAAGCTGCTGTTCAGAAATCTAGCAGTTTAGTATTGCAGCTTGTGGGTGGGTGGCTGCATACTTGCGCTTGCATTCCAAGTAACAGAAAACTAAGCAGATGGTGGCCTCTATCATCAACACGAGGCCTCATCTGGGCACTATGAACTCTGCTGATAGAGAAGCCGGGGCCCACTGGAGGAGTCTCCGGTTCTCTGGTGGGCCCATCAAACCCTGTCGAGAATGAGCCCTGGCTTATAAATGTGTTTGGGAAGGTTCCCAAAAGGTTTGTGTTTAGGCGGTACTTCCCATCTAAGTGCACTGGGGAGGGCACGGGTAATTTTGTAGGAACCGTGCATGTGGAAGGCGGAGATGACACCGGGAGAAATAGTGGCGACTGGGGACCTAGTATGGCCATTAAGTTGTGGATAGCTTCTGCCTCCACGAGCTTAAAAGGCCACATTTCAAGTGCAAGTGACGCGCCCCCTGGGCCGTGGGGTACTCGATAGCTGGGCCGGTCGGTGCTGGGGGTGTCACAGTGGCAGTGACCCGGTCAGTGACCCAGGGCGGTCAATAAAAGGGGATGTTGAGAAAAGGGGAATTAAAGTTTTATATAAATGTTCATGACGCCACCTGTGGTATGCGGCTATATGGAGCCGCCGCTGCGGTGCAGATCCTCTGGAGCCGATGACGCAGCAGAGTTGGTTAAGCTCTCCACAGGCAGAGCTTAGCTCCAGGGCAGGAAATAGTGATTTTATAGATGTTGCTGTGCGGTGTAGTGCAGAGGATGGCGCAGTTAATAATCAGTCCACAACTTAATGGCGGTTTCCTCTTATCTTTATTTGCGGTGGTTAGTCAAACTGGGGCATGGGTACTAGCTGGTAGTAGAGGTCCGGGCGGCCTGGAAGCAAGTTGGGAATCCACCTCGCTAGGTGAAGTTGTAGGCCTTCCCTTTGCGCTAATATCTTTGGCCCTGCTGCTTATAGCTGTGCTGTGGCCCTCGTCCCTGAGTAAAACGTCTGTGTGCTCACCTGTATGGCAGGCAGCTCGGGCCTTCCTGGAGTGTCGCTCCCACGTGGCGGTGCTGGGCCCTATGTCCTGCTGAGCCTCCGGGCGTCTGATGGGGCCAGGAGACCTGCAGTCTCCTGCCCTCCGGTTTCTGCTGCTGGGCCTTCAGTGCCCCACAACCTCGGACTCCGGTATCCGGTTCTTCTACGCTCCTCTCTGGGGTGAGCTGCTGTGCATTTCCACTCCCCAGGTCTTTCCTCTTCGCTGTCCTGTATTCAAGCCCTCACTAACTCTAACTAACCCCACCTCCAGATTCCAGTTGCCAAGGGGAGGAGCTCCCCTTGCTGGTCTGGAGCCAGGAAAGTGTTGCATGCTAGTATACCTGACTAGGGGACCCCTGCTTGCTTCCAGGCATGGCATCACCTCTTGTGAGGTAGGCAATGCCACTGTGGCAACCGGACCCCTGGGGTGCCACACAAGCAGCTGTCAAAAATTTGGCAGTATAGTATTGCAGCCTGTAGGTGGCGGCTGGGGACCAAGCGTGGACACCCGGCCGCCGGGCGGATGGGGACTGAGTATGGATACCAGGCCGCCGACGCAGCCATGACGTGGTGGCCAGATTCCGCCTCCACATGCCTTACAGGCCCAATTTCAAGTGCAAGCAAGCAGTATGGTATTGCAGCCTGGGGTTGGGTGGGTGGCAGGCTGCATACTTGCGCTTGCATTCCAAGGAATGGGGTAGGGACAACTGAACGCTGCGCTGGGACAAGGACATAGACTGTGATTGTTGCAAGTCTGCAACGACAGGTGCATGGAGGGAGGCATCTTCGCATGTGCCAAGGATCACTTATGATGGGCACACTTTTAGGCAGTGACCTGGGAGTCAGAGATGCTTCCAGAGGTCTTCCCCATGCTGTTCCCATTTGTCTTGGTTGAAAGCAGTGCAAAAATGCATCAAAAGCGCTACGTGTGAACCTAGCCCAAGGTGTGGAGGAGCATTTTTGTCTTTGGTTATTTACACTGTGTGCAGAATTATTAGGCAAGTTGTATTTTAGAGGATTATTTTTAATATTGATCAACAACTATGTTCTCAATCAACCCAAAAGACTCATAAATATTCAAGCTTAATATTTTTGGAAGTTGGAGTGTTTTTTTTTTTCTAGATTTGGCTATCTTAGGAGGATATCTGTTTGTGCAGGTAACTATTACGGTGCCGAATTATTAGGCAACTTAATAAAAAACAAATAGAATCCCATCTCACTTGTTTATTTTCACCAGGTAAACCAATATCAGTGCACAAAATTTAGAAATAAACATTTCTGACATGCAAAAACAAAAACCCAAAAAATTAGTGATCAATATAGCCACCTTTCTTTAGGATGACACTCAACAGCCTTCCATCCATAGATCCTGTCAGTTGCTTGATCTGTTTTCGATCAACATTGTGTGCAGCAGCCACCACAGCCTCCCAGACACTGTTCCGAGAGGTGTACTGTTTTCCCTCCCTCTAGATCTCACATTTTATGATGGACCACATGTTCTCTATGGGGTTCAGATCAGGTGAACAAGGGGGCCATGCCATTATTTTTTCTTCTTTTAGACCTTTACTGGCCAGCCACGCTGTGGAGTAGTTGGATGCATGTGATGGGGCATTGTCCTGCATGAAAATCATGTTTTTCTTGAACGATACCAACTTCTTCTTGTACCACTGCTTGAAGAAGTTGTCTTCCATAAACTGGCAGTAGGTCTGGGAGTTGAGCTTCACTCCATCCTCAACCCAAAAAGGTCCCACAAGTTCATATTTGATGATACCAGCCCATACCAGTACCCCACCTCCACCTTACTGGCGTCTGAGTCGGAGTGGAGCTCTCTGCCCTTTACTGATCCAGCCTCTGGCCCATCAAGAGTCACTCTCATTTCATCTGTCCATAAAACCTTTGAAAAATCAGTCTTAAGATATTTCTTGGCCCATTCTTGACGTTTTATCTTATGTTTCTTGTTCAAAGGTGGTCGTTTTTCACCCTTCCTTACCTTGGCCATGTCCCTGAGTATTGCACACCTTGTGGTTTTTGATACTCCAGTAACGTTGCAGCTCTGAAATATGGCAAAACTGGTGGCGAATGGCATCTTGGCAGCTTCACGCTTGATTTTCCTCAATTCATGGGCAGTTATTTTGCGCCTTTTTTGGCCAACACGCTTCTTGCGACCCTGTTGGCTATTTGCCATGAAACACTTGATTGTTCGGTGATCACGCTTCAAAAGTTTGGAATTTTCAAGACTGCTGCATCCCTCTGCAAGACATCTCACAATTTTGGACTTTTCAGAGCCCGTCAAATCTTTCTTCTGACCCATTTTGCCAAAGGAAAGAAAGTTGCCTAATAAGTAAGCACACCTTATATAGGGTGTTGAGGTCATTAATCAACACCCCTCCTCATTACAGAGATGCACATCCCAAGATTTACTTAATTGGTAGTTGGCTCTCAAGCCTATGCAGCTTGGAGTAGGACAACATGTATAAAAAGTATCACGTGATCAAAATACTCATTTGCCTAATAATTCAGCACACAGTGTATTTTGCCTTATATACAAGTCACTACCCTGGAAAGGATGTTCTTTAACATATTTCCCAGGAAAATCCATTTTGGTTTCGTTTTTGTATGTTTTATTGTGAGTCAGTAAAAGTGACGTAATACCTCTGACAACGATGCTGACAGCAGTGACCTGGGAGTCAGAAATGCTTCCAGGGGTCTTCTCCATGCTGTTCCCATGTCATTTGAGCACTGTTCTTATCGATTTGGGCAATTTTTAGGCCCTATGCAGAGGGAGAGCTGCCTGAAAAATGCTCTTGTGTCCCATTGTCATGTGTGGGAGGAAACAATCTTTTACGTGACCACAATTGTAGGACCGAGAGCTGGCTGCAGTGCTGAGAGAGGGCGAAGTACGGTGAAACGGATAAACTGCTGGACCGTGAGTGAGGTGCAGAGTGAGATGTTACAGTGGATTGAGAAACATGTGGTGTGCTCGGTGAAACAAACACAGCAGGCATGTCCGCTTCGGTTACAGCTGACGGGCTCTCTCAGCCTGACTAGAGCGGGTAGAGAACCAGAAGTTCTGCAGTGTGAGACCTGCGTGACAATACTTGGCATGGTAACAGGATGAAGAAGCATTGGATGCGGTTACTGGGGAGGCTGATGGTTGTTGAGGTCCGCATTTTATCGCAGTGAGCTTGCCCGAGTAATGCATGTTGATTACTGCATGCATGAACCTTCACATGCGCAATCAAATTATTTCACTTTTTACCTCTACAGAGTTTATTAGCGCAAAGTTTGCAGATAACGTGAGCTGGCTCATCCTTTGCTGTCTCAAAGAAGTTCCAGGCTAGACAACCCTTGCAAGCTGCAGATCCATGACCGCTGCTGGTCACTGCCACGATTGTCACTAAGGATGAAGAGCTCCTCCTGCTTGCATCACTCTGTGTCTGCGCCATAGGACGAAACGTAACCTCCTAGTCTTCCTCCACCTCCTCAGATAAGCTACTCAGCTGCGTGCTTCTGGGTTCACACCAAGTTGGATGTACAACCTCAACATCATCCAATGAGTTATCCCATTCCTTGCTCTCAGAGTCACCTTCCTCCTCTTCTTGCCCTGACAGCACAGTAAAGTCGATGGTCAGGAAGCTGCTCGAACCCAACCTTTTTTTCCCTACTTTATGGAGAAAAATATCTGCCCCAAACAATTTTAAGCTGAGATGTAGTCTGCTATATATACCCATTTTGAATTTAACAGTTCTGTGTACCCCTGTTGGAGAAGAATATCTGGCCCAAAAAATGTATTTCACTAGAGTATAACTATTTTAAAGGAGACCAAAACCTCTTCCACTACAGCCAACCCAGCACATGGAGACCTAACCAGGAGTGTTCACATTTCGCTAAATTAGGGCCTAGCACCACAGAAGTGGCATCAATTTCAACAGAGTATAAGTAGTATAATGGGGACCAACACCTCTTCCATTACAGCCAACCCAATAGATGGAGAACCAATTTGGATGCCCCACAATTCCAGAGGCAGACACGAGCAAAGTGGCATCAATTTCAGTACAGTAGAAATTGTAAAATTAGGAACGACACCTCTTCCACTACAGCCAACCCAATGGATTGAGAGACCAAATCAGTAATCTCCACATTTCAAAAAAATTAGGGCCTAAGACCACCATTTCCGTGGCCCACAGATTGGAGGAGATGGTGGAGTTCCACCTCTTAGCTTTATCATGTGTTGGATGAAAAATTTTTTGCGTGACCACAACTGCGGGACCGAGGGCTAGCTGCAATGCTGAGAGAGGGCGGAGTACAGTGAAACGGACATACTGCTGGACTATGAGTGAGGTGCAGGCGCAGATGTTATGGTGGACTGAGAAACATGTGGAGTGCTCGGTAAAACAAACACAGCAGGCATATCCGCTTCAGTTACAGCTGATGGGCTCTAACTCAGCCTGACTGGAGCGGGTAGAGAACCGAAGGTTCTGTGGTAGGAGACCTGTGTGCCAATACTTGGTACAGTAACAGAGGAGGAAGAAGCAGCAGATGCGGTTGATGAGGCAGCTGATGGTTGTTGAGGTCCGCTGGTCCGCATTTCAGCGCTGTGAGATTACCAGCGTAATGCATGTTGTTTGCGCATGTGAACGTTCATGCATGTGGTAGTCAAATTATTGCAGTTTTTCCCTCTACTGAGTTTTTTATTGCAAAGTGTGCAGATAATATGAGTTGGCTCATCCTTTGCAGTGACAAAAAAAAAAAAAAAGGCTCAGGCTAGGCAACCCTTGCCGCCCCTGCAAGCTGGAGACCCGCGACCACTGCTGGCCACAGCCACAGTTGTGGCTAAGGATGCAGTGCTCCTCGTGCTTGCATCTCTCCATGTCTGCACCGTAGGGTGAAAAGTAACCTCCTCATCTTCCTCCTCCACCTCCTCAGATGAGCTACTAGGCTGAGTGACCTCTGGGTTCACATTAAGTAGGATCTTCAACCTCATCATCATCCAATGTGTTATCACATTCCTCGCCCTCAGAGTGACCCTTCTCCTCTTGTTGCCCTGAGAGCACAGTACAGTCCGCATGAGCCTCAGGTATCTGAGTCTCATCAGGATCACCTCCATCTGGTGACAAGGGTCAGGAACCTGCTTGGACCCTATGCCGTCCTGCCTCAAAACCAACCTAAAAAAAATTTTGACCATCAGTCCAGATGCTTTCCTCGTCTTCCTGACTGAGATTATTTGGAGTACACTTCTGATGCCCATGATATATAGAATGGGTGAACAGTTCTAGAGACTCACCAATCTATGTTTCACTACAGTCAGTTGGACAGTTATGACGCGGGAAAGGGGGGGGGGGGGTCGCCACCTTTGTGGACTGTACTGTGTGTGATGTTGAGGTGGAGGAAGAAGAGGAGAGGCCACTTGAAGCAGCGGCTCTTTCTGACCCTTATCAGCAAGGCGTATTGCGGTGTGGCTGCCAAAGAAATGGAGTGGAGTAGCCCATCCACTAAAAGAAGTGGTCAGCTGTCTTCGGATAGGACATGACGGTGTTGGTTCACTAGTGCTTTCACTAACATTACCACTTACCCCAAGTATACCTTGAACACCAAGCCTATTGCCCCTGCCACCACGACTTTTTTTAGTATTTTTTTAGTGTGGATGAGGCCTGTGTAACATAGGAGATATTCTCCAAACTGAGATATCTCTGGTGTATAACGTTTGTTCAGTTCCTAAGTATTTTTTTTAGTGTGAATGGTGCCTATATAATATACGAGATATCCGCCAAACTATTTCAAACTCAGATTTAGCCTGCTATATCACGATAGGAACAGCAAAAAAAATTTTTTTTTTTTACTCTGCACAAGCTCTAAATACAGCTGAATTTCACCACCACTAAAAGGACTAGGTGGCTTATAGTAGAGTGTAAACACAATTGCAACAGAAAAAAAACTTTTTTTTACTCTGAAAACACCTGAAATTTACCGCCACTAACGTAGTAGCTGACATATAGCGGAGTATATGACCTTGGCCCCCCAAATAATCTGGACTGTGGCTAGCAACAGAAAAAAAAATTGTTTTACCGTGCATACAGCTGAAGTTTACCTACCAAAAAGATGACAAACTGGGCTAACACTGCTTGCACTATCATATTAGCAAATGAAAAAAAAAAAGGTTTTTGTGCTTTGCACGCTGAAGCTCTGCAGATAGCTGAATTTCAACCCCACAAAATCAAAATGTGGCCTAGAAGGGCTTGCTTGCTTGATCACATTAGCAAGTGCAAAAATAGATTGAAGATATACTCCAGCATGGAGCACAGTACGACCAGTGCACAACACTAGAACCAACGTTAAGCTACATATAATGAATTTATATTGTATGCATTTAATTTTATATATTATTAACATTCACTTTAAAAGCAATTCGTTGACATGGTCATATCCACAAATATATGAACAGATAGAAAAATATGACCATTAGACAAAAATACAAGAAGTATAGTATAATATAATCAAATCTTTATTAGGTTACAATGGATAAAAACACTAAAAGGAACACACCACAGGAAGATATCATAATTAAAGTGAAAATGTGCAAGATATCATAGAATCAACCATATACAAAAAAAGTGCATCTGTGCATTTGAACTCATAAGTAGCAGCAGTTAATCACAATATCTATATTGATAGTGGTGGTATATTGTATAGACGACTGCTCCCATGTCACTAATTTATTACATGGGAGACCGGCTTTTCAAATGACTAGATTAGATCACATATGTAATCTTGGGATAATCTCTGTGATTAACTGTTGCTACTTATGAGTTCAAATGCACAGATGCACTTTTTTTGTCTATGGTTGATTCTATGATATCTTGCACATTTAACTTTAATTATGATATCTTGCTGCGGTGTGTTGCTTTTAGCGTTTTTATCCACTGTAACCGAATAAAGATTTGATTATATTATACTTCTTGTACCAGTGCACAACACTGTTCTATGGCATGGGCCCTGCTCTTTCTGTCAGAATCTCAGTAATTGCACACGAAAAAAAAAAAAAGTGCTGCGAGGTCGATTGAACAGGTACACAGCAGAGGACTTATCTACACTATCTGACTTCCAAGCAAGCGCCCATCTATCTAGCTAATACCGCTCAGTACATGGGCGCACACTGAGCAGCATCTGTCTCTCCAGCAGTGACATGCATGAAATGGCGCTGAGGGAACATGGCCGGTTTTTATATAGAGAGGACATGTGATTTCAGAAGCCAATTGCAGAAGCCCTTGTGTCTGGACAATGTAGATGCTTCCTGCGCTCTGACTGGCTAGTAGTGCTTTCCTGACTTAAAGCTACCGCCTACAGGAAGAAAAAAAAATTACAAGCACACCGCTGATCTGACCTGTTCTAAGCCATCACCAGTGCCCCCACTCATTTACCACGTCCCCCCGCTCATCATACACAAGCACTATGCTAGCAAAACAGTTAAAAACGCTGTAGTTGCCCCGCAATCAAGTTCCCACATTTATTCACCGAACGTTGCCGATTTTCACCGGATTGAAGAAATTTTGCTTGCATTTCCGATCACAAATCAGAATGTGCCATATTCGTGTCGAATTTAAGTTGTAAGATCGGATTTCGAACAAATTCGCTCATCAACAGCTGATATTACTAGCCGGGGAAGGGAACATTAGCCAAAGATATTCCCTGGCTATTAATAAACAGCTCACAGCTGTTTGCTTAGCCTTTACTGGCTAAATTACAGGGGGACCCCAGGAAAAAAATTGATGTAGGGTCCCCCTATAAAATCTAACAAGCAAAGGCTAAACAGACAGCTGTGAGCTGATATTAATAGCTAGGGAAATGGCCATGGATCCTGGACCTCTTCGAGGCTAACATCAGCCCTCAGCAGACCCAGAAATGGCGCATCCATAAGATGCGACAAATCTGGCGCTTAGCCTCGCTCTTCCCACTGCCATGTAGTGGTGGCGAGTGGGGTTCATGTCAGCCTTGTATTGGTGGCTGACATGAATCCAAGGTTAGTAATGAAGAGGGGTCTATAAGACGCCTCCATTACTAACCCCGTAGGAAGGTGTTTGACATTTTTTCAATAGAGACATGGCCAGAATAAAGTATTTTATTTAAATAAAATTCCACACGGTTTTAACCTTTTATTTAAAATTAAAAAACTCTGTATACTTACCTAATGCCCAGTTCTCAAATCCCTCCTCTCCTGTAAAAAAACAAAAATAAAAAAACAACCATATCCCTCACCTGTCCACCGTCATAATGTAATCCTAGTGTCCCACGGTGATCCGGGTCACTTCTATAGCAGTCACACCAGCAATCACTGATGTCACTGCTGTAGAAGACAGTACTGTATGCACTGACAGGAGTGTAATCACTCCTGTTAGTGAATAGTGCTGCTCTGTAGGAGTGAGGTCACTGGAGTTCAAACAGCTGAAGATCAGGTGAGAGCTCCAGTGATCTCATTTACAGCATTAGTGCTCTGTGGGAAATTCTCACACAGCACCAATGCCGTAAATGACATCAGCAGAGCTCTCAGCAAATCTTCAGCTGTTTGAACTCCAGTGACCTCAGTGCCGGCAGCTCCTTTCGATACACTCACAGGAACGCTATGGCGCCCGCAGTGTATCGCTGGCTGCCTGATAGGACAGTCACATCTCCGAATGTGGCTGTGCTATTAGGGACATCGATGTGAGACACTCGATATATGGACTGCGGCAGACAGGCGAGGATGAGGTTGGATTATTTTATTTTATTGCAGAGGACATTGGCTTCGGGGGACTAGCTGTAAGGTGAGTATATGGTGTTTTTTATTTTTTACAGAAGACGAGAACATCGGGGTCAAGGTGTAAGTAAGTGGTAGGTGAGTATAATGTATTTATTTTTATTTAAACAATTATTTACTTTAACTTTTTTTACTTTCACTTTCAGTGCACATGCATCGCTGATGAGAGATTACTTCTCCCTTCAGCGGCGCTTGCGAAGCGTGTGTACAGTGACAGCAGGCGCCGGATGATGGGGCTAGTAGTCCCATCAGCCAGTGCCTGTCACCCACAGTAATCTTTTTACTGCGAGTGACTGCCACAGCTGCGGGATCACGCTGTCAGTATGATTCCGCAGCACTCTGACCGGCGGTAGCGATCTTAACGCGGTCACAGTCCCTGATTCCCGCACTGTCACACAGATGACAGCACGGGAAACCAGGGATGTTCGGGGCCATGTTGGCTCATCTCTAATAAGTGCTTCCGGCGGTCCTCTGAAAGTGTAGACCACCTAACTTTCTGAAAGATGAACATGTTATACATCGCCAATGACTTTTGCTCCCCAATCACAGATGGTGCAGACTAGATGATGGTGCTGTTTTTAGTGTGCTGCATTGATCTCACGTTATTGCAGTCTGATATCTTTGTTGTGGATTCTGTGCCTGCTGTTGCTGCGGATATTAACACTAATTTTTGGAAATGCGGAGACTCCTGACTGGATCTCCATCTTCTGGGTTGGCTGTAGTTAAAGGGATGTCAGTGGCCCATTATACTAGTTCTACTCTGGTGAAATTGATGCCACTTTGGTGGTGTCTTCCCCTAATTTTTGGAAATGTGGAGACATCTGATTGGGTCTCCTTCATGTGCGTTGCCTGTAGCACTAGGACTCCCAGACCGGAAGGCCTGCACTTACTTTCAGTAAACTACCTGTGTTACTATCCTTAAATTTTTTAAGCAATAGTAGTCTACAAAGCAGATATTTGTGCCACTGGAGTGTGGCTGAGCAGAAAATCAGCTTGAGCTGTTGCATGTGGTATCAGGGCTCTGAGTACAGCAGGCCTACAGAGATTCCTCACCCACCTCATGTTAATTTGAAGTTAAATTCAAAGCTGTAAATGCTGACCCAGACTTTGATTCCTCATGCATGGCCCATGCCTGACTGCTGCTGTGCATTTATAACATTTAGATTATGGGTCAGTTGATGCCACTTTCCTGGTGTCTGCTCCTAGTTTGAGCTGATTTTGGGTCCCTCTGAAGGTGTTGTGTATGCCTTTGTTATTGCCTCCCATTGAATCCAATGGAATTCGGATATGTTCGATGAACACTCGCCGATCTGAAACGAATTGAACCCTGAGAGGCTCACTCATCTCTAACACACACACACACAGTTGAGAAGTCCTTCCCAACAGTGATGTATATATACACACACCACAAATGTCGGGAAGGGGTTAAGGATGTTTTGGAACTCTGCCAAAAACAGAATATCATCAATATATCTGGACCATGAGATTGCAGCACCAATGTCCTCGATGTTTTGGACCACATCTCTCTCCCACAGCCTCAGAAACAAATTTGCATCCGAGAGCGCGCAGTTCGCCCCCATAGCAGTTCCCTGGAACTGTAGGAAGAACTGATCTTAAAAAAAGAAAAAAAAAAATTTAATTGAGTAAGAAGTGTAGGAGTCCCATAATAAATTGAACTAAATTGGAATTTAGGTTAGTCATATTTAAGAAGGACCTCAATGCTGTGATCCCATGGTCATGCTGAATAGACGTACGTAGAGACTCGACATCACATTACCAAAAACATGTCATGTTCCAGTCATACATCATTGAGCCATTTTAGACTGTCAGTTATGTCCTCAATAGTGATGGGCGAGCACCAAAATGCTCGGGTACTCATTACTCGGGTCAAGCAAATCATAATGCTTGGGTGTTAGACCCGAGTAACGAGTATAATGGAAGTCAATGGGAAACTCAAGCATTTTTCCAGCAGCCATCCCACCCGGAGGTCTGGAGGGGGTCTAAAATTGGTCAAATTGATTGAAAAAGCATTGAAATAGCATGGGAACAGCAAGGGGAAGACCCTTGGAAGCATCTCTGAATCCGAGGGCACTTCTGAGAACATTGTTGCCAGTGTATTACTAGACTTTTATGGACCGACAGTAAAACATACAAAAATGAAGTCAAAATGGATTTTCTTGGAAAAAATGTTAAGAAACATTCTTTCCAGGATAATGACTTGCATATAAGGCAAAATAAATAAGAAAAAAAAAATGCTCCTCGGCACCTGGGGCGATGTTCACACGTAGTGTTTTTGCTGCGTATTTGCATTGCTTTCAAGGGTGAAAAAAAAAAAAAAACATTCACCAGTAAATGTAATTTTAACATTTTAATACCTCATCAGTAGTGATGGGCGAGCACTAAAATGCTCGGGTGCTCGATGCTCGGGTCGAGCAAATTGGAATACTCGGGTGCTCGATCCGAGCAACAAGCCCAATGTTAGTCTATGGGAAACTCGAGCATTTTTCAGGCGACGCAACCAGCGGTCTGCAGAGGGCCTAAAAATTGCCCAAATCAATGGGAACAGTGCTCAAATGGCATAAGAACAGCATGGGGAAGACCCCTGAAAGAATTTCTGACTCCCAAGTCACTGCTGTCAACCACTTTGTCAAAGGTATTATACCACTTTTACGGACTCACAATAAAACATACCAAAACGAAACCAAAATGGTTTTTCTAGGAAATATGTTAAGGAACATCCTTTCCAGGGTAATGACTTGCATAGAAGGCAAAATAAATAACCAAAAACAAAAATACTCCTCCACACCTTGACCTATGTCCACAAGTAGCGTTTTTGATGCATTTTTGCACTTTTGCATTGCTTTCAACCGTGACAAAAAGCATTCACCGGGAAATGTAATTTTAATATTTTAAAACCTTATCTGGCCATGTGGTGTGTGAGACATGATCAGACACATCCTGTTTCATTTATGAAGGAGGGAATCTGAAAGTCACACAGCCTATTTTTATAGGGCCAGCAGTCAGCCCTCACTATTGTTAGAGAGTAGTGATGAGCGAGCATGTTCGCTACTGCTCGGTGCTCGCCCGAGCAGCTCACTTCTTGACATGCTTGGCGCTCGCCGAGTATTTCCGGGGTTGCTCGGCGGGAGCTCGGGTCTCCTCCCAGCAAGTTTGGCGCTCTTTAGAGCACCAATTAACATGCAGGAATTGCCTGCCACTCACTGTAATGCCGTAACCATGTTGTTGTGGCATTACAGTGATTGGCAGGCCACACAGCGTCATCAGGTCTATATGAGGCCTGGCACCACCATGCTCGTCAAAATCACTACGGAATCAGACCGTGAAGGGAGAGCTGCTGCTGAGCTAGGGAGAGATTTGCTTGTTTCTTGTAAGTGTAGGTGTACCAATCTATATTAGAGACACATATCCATCTCAACAAACAGTCTTTCTGAGGACTAATCCATCTGCAGAGATATCAGGCAGGCAGTGTACATAGGGAGGCAGGCAGTGTATATAACAGACTGCAGTGCATATAGCACAAGAGGTTCCATTCCAGTTCTGTCTGCTGCTGCTGTTAGATATTTCTAGAAATAAGCCCAGGTCTCAGGAGCCAGGAATAATTTTATTTTTTTTTTTGGATCTTAGTCCTCATTATTTGCTTAAAAAGCAATCCAGAGAATGTTTTTCTGCGCCATTTGCTTGTTGGCACTGCAGAATACAGCCAGGTCCTTTCCATATTACAGAGCTAAAAATCCAGCTATTTAAACCTGTGTGTTTTTTCCGTCACACGGATCACATCACACGATTTCAGGAATTACTGCCATTTCTGACTTCATTAAAAATTTGTTGCAGTGTGTCAGTGAAGCAATTGACACCATATTGCTGTTCAAAATAGTTACCTACAAGTCAGGTATTTAAAACTGTGGTTTGTCCGTCACACGGATCACATAAATTCGCTCCAAATTCAGTCATTTGTTGTGAGCGTGGAAGATATTGTCCTCCATTTAAAATGGGCAAGGCATGTGGCAAGGGACGGGGGAATTGGACATGATGGTGATGATGGTGCATGCAGAGGCCGGAGCCGTGGGCAAGCTGAAATTGTGCCACAACAAACACCCACATCTTCTCGCTCGACCTTCCTGTCCCAATTAATAGGGGACCGCAGAACACCACTATTGAACACAGAGCAGTGTCAAAAGGTTATTGGTTGGGTAGCAAATAATGCTTCCAGTCACTTAGCCACCACCACCTTGTCTTCCACACGGTCAAGTCTCAGTAGCTGCGAGTCTGGACAGCATATTCCTCACCCTGAACCACCTTCTTCCCACCATGCCGAGTGCCCAGAGACAACTGACCCCACACTTGGACACTCCAAAGAGCTGTTCACTTTCCCATTTATAGATTCGGGCCTCTCGCCCCGGTTCACTTGAAGCTGGGTAAGAGGAGTTCGCATGTAGCAATGCCCAAATACTTGAGCATCCACGATCACACGAAGGCGACGGTGGGAAAGTGTCACAAGAGGTGGACGATGATGAGACAATTGCCAGAAAGTCAGGAGGAGGACCAGGGTGTGGAAGTGGAAGACGAGGTGGTGGATGATATAGTAACTGACCCAACCTGGCAGGAGGACATACAGAGCGAGGACAGCAGCACACAGGGGGAGGGAGGCATAGCATTACAACTGGAAAGGACAAGCAGTCTGGTGGCCACAGACAGAAGGAAGGCAACCATTCCATGTAAACACCAACATGAAGGAAGTTGCTAGTACAACTGTTAGGTCTTCCCGAGCCTGGTTGTTTGTTTTTTAAAGACTCTGCCGATAACCCCAAAAAGGCCATTTGCACCACCTGCCAGGCCAGCATCAGCAGGGGTGGCAAAACGACCAGCCTGACCACCAGCAGCATGATCAGGCACATGGCAGCAAAGTACCCGACATTGTGGGCCGAACCCCAGGGTCCAGGAACAGTGTCTGCGGGTGGCACCATTGCTTCTTCCGCTGTTGTGCATGAAAGCCAATCCCATGCCCATGGTGCATGCCTCCTGCCCTGCACCTGTCATTGCACACTCTCAAGTAGCAGCATCAAGAAGCACGTCCACGTCCTTGTCCCAGCGTTCAGTTGTCCATACCCCAGTCCTTGGAACGCAAAAGCAAATACGTAACCACCGCCCCACAGGCTGCAGTACTAAATTCCCACATTTCACGACTGCCTGCACTCGAAATGTTGCCTTTTAGGCTCGTGGAAACTAAAGCATTCCACAACCTGATGGCGGCCGTCTATCGGTACTCGGTCCCAGCCGCCACCATTTCTTCTGGTATGCCGTTCCCGCATTACACAAGCATGTGTCCCAAAACGTTAGCCGTACCCTCAACAATGCAGTTACCGGGAAAGTCCACCTAACCATAGACACGTGGACAAGTGCTTGTGGGCAGAGACGGTACATCTCGCTGACGGCACACTGGGTTAACATGGTGGAAGTCGAGAACTAGTCGGACCTTGGCACGGAACACGTCCTCCCAATGCCAAGGATTGCGGGCCCTAGGTCAATCAGGGTTGCCCTCATGGTCTACAGCTCCCGCACCTCATCCTCCTCAGCCTCCTCCTCTTCCTCTTCAGCCTCAATTTCCGAAATGACCACATCAGTCACAAGCTGGAAGCACTGCAGCACTGCCTTGGCCAAGCGACAACAGGCTGTGCTGAAACTAATATGCTTAGGTGACAAACCGCACAATGCTGAAGAATTGTGGACAGCTCTGAAAGAGCAGGCAGATCTGTGGCTCACACTGCTGAACCTACAGCCAGGCTTGGTCATGTGTGACAATGGCCGGAACCTGGTGGCGGCTCTGAGGCGAGGCGAGCTCACACACATACCATGCCTGCCCCATGTGCTTAACCTCATGGTTCAGTGGTTTCTTAAATCCTACCTGGAGCTGCTTGTTAAAGTATGCTGCCTGTGAACCTAGTTTAGAAAGTCAGCTACACCTTCTGTCGCCCTTGCCGTGTTTCAGCAGCATTTGCAGCTTCCAGCTCACAGACTGGTATGTGATGTCCCCACATGTTGGAACTCTACACTGCAGATGTGGGGAAGGATTTGTGAGCAGAAGAGGGCAGTTGTTGACTACCAGCATCAACAAGGCCATCGGTATTCAGTTCAGACTCTACACATAAGACCTCAGGAGTGGACATGGAAGTCAGACATATGTACCATCCTCCAAAACTTTGAAGACTCCAACATGCATGGTCCATGTGTGAGCTCACCTCGCCTCAGAGCCGCCACCAGGTTCCGGCCATTGTCACACACGACCATGCCTGGCAGTAGGTTCAGCGGTGTCAGCAACAGATCTGCTTGCTCTTTCAGAGCTGTCCACAACTCTTCAGCATTGTGCGGTTTGTCGGGAGGATGTGTTCCGTCCCAAGGTCCGACAGAGTCCCGGCTTCCACTATGTTAACCCAGTGTGCAGTCAGCGAGATGTACCATCCCTGCCCACAAGCACTTGTTCACGTGTCCATGGTTAGGTGGACTTTCCCTGTAACTGCGCTGTTGAGGGCACAGCTATTGTTGTGAGACACGTGCTTGTGTAATGCGGGGACGGCACACCGGGAGAAACAGTGACGGCTGTGGACCGAGTACTAAGGGATGGCCGCCGCCATCAGGTTGCCTAAAAGGCAACATTTTGAGCACAGTCAGTCACGAAATGTGGGAATTTAGTAGTGTGGCCTTTGAGGCGTTGGCTGCGTATTTGCGCTTGCGTTCCAAGGACTGGGGTATGGACAACTGAACGCTGCGCTGGGACAAGGACATGCTTGCTGATTGTGCTAGTTGAGAGTGTGCAACGACAAGTGCAAGGCAGGAGGCATCTTCACATGCACTATGGACAGGGGATTGGCTTGCACACACAACAGTGGAAGAAGCAGTGGTGTCATTCGCAGACACTGTTCCTGGACCCTGGGGATCGGCCCACAAAGTCTGGTGCTTTGCTGCCATGTGCCTGATCATGCTGGTGGTGGTCAGGCTGGTAGTTTTGCTACCCCTGCTGATGCTGGCCTGGCAGTTGGTGCAAATGGCCTTTTAAGGGTTATCGGCAGTGTCTTTAAAAAACAACCAGACTTGGGATGACCTAACAGTTGTACTGGCAACTTCCGTCGTGTTGGTGTTACGGTGAACGGTTGTCCTCCTTCTGTCTGCGGCCAACACACTGCTTCCTCCTGCCTGTTGGGGTGCTCTGCCTCCTTCCCCCTGTATGTCATCCTGCCAGGTTGGGTCAGTTACTTTATCATCCACCACTTAGTCTTCCACTTCCGCACCCTGGTACTCGTAGTGACTCTGTCAATGGTGTCTCATCATTGTCCACCTCTTGTGACACTTTCCCACCGTCACCTTCATATGACCGTGGCTGCTCAAATATTTGGGCATCGCTACATGAGATAGAGGAAGGAGGATCACGGTGAGGAATATGCAGTTCAGACTCACGGCTACTGAGACTTGACCGCGTGGAAGACAGGGTGGTGGAGGTGGCTAAGTGACTGGAAGCATTATTTGCTATCCAACCAATAAGCTTTGCACACTGCTCTGTGTTCAATAGTGGTGATCTGCGGCGGTCCCCTATTAATTGGGACAGGAAGGTCGAGCGAGAAGATTTAGGTGTTCGTTGTGGCACAATTTCAGCTTGCCCACGGCCTCTGCATGCATCATCACCATCACGTCCAGTTCCCCGTCCTTTGCCACGTGGCTTGCCCATTTTAAATGGAGGACAATCTCTTCCACGCTCACTACAAATGGCAATATTTTCAGCGCAATTATATATGATCCGTGTGACAGACAAACCACAGTTTTAAATAGCTCGATTTTTAGCGCTTTAATATGGAAAGGACCTGGCTGTATTTTGCAGTGCCAACAAGCAACTGGCGCAGATAAACGGTATTCTCTGGATTGCTTTTTAAGCAAATAATCAGGATTAAGATTAAAAAAAAAAAATTACTCCTGGCCCCTGATTCCTGGGCCTATTTCTGCAAATATCTGTAAAAGCACCAGAAGACAGAACTGGAATGAACCCTTTTGCTATGTGCTCTGCAGTCTGCTATATACACTGCCTGCCTAGCACTGATATCTCTGCAGCTGGATTAGTCCTCAGAAGGACTATTAGTTGAGATGGATATGTGTCTCTAAGTCTGGTATACATACACTAACTAGAAACAAGCAAATCTCTCCCTAGCTCAGCAGCAGCTCTCCCTACACTGTCTGATTCCGGAGTGACTGACGAGCATGGCGGTGCCAGGTCTGATATAGACCTCATGACATTGTGCAGCCAGCCAATCACTGTAATGCCACAACCAATATGGCTGCGGCATTACAGTGTGTGGCAGACAATCCCTGCATGTTGATTGGCACTTTAAATAGCACCAAACATACAGGGAGGGAACCCGAGCTCCCATCGAGCAACCCCGGAAATACTCGGTGAGTTCCGAGCATCTCGAGCAGTGATCTGCTCGGGCTCGCCCAAGCAGTAGTGAGCATGCTCGCTCATCACTACTTATCAGGCCATGCGGTGTGTGAGACATGATCAGACACATCCTGTTTAATTTATGAAGGAGAGACTCAGTCTAATTTGTTTTTCAAGGCCATCAGGCGACCCTCACTATTTGTAGAGGGCAATCAGGTGGCCCTTACTATTGTCAGTGGTCCAGCAGTCGGAACTCACTAAGCTTTTTTGGCTTTACATAGCCGTATATTGCTGATGCAACTTGATGTATCCATCCGAGGTGGTCAAATTTTAATTTTTGTATATATTATGTAAAGTTTGAAACTTGGAGTGCCAAGCAGGTGGCAGTCACATTTTATAGGGTGCCAACAGCAGGCCGCTAATATTTTATATGGCCAGCAGGTGTCTTGTGGGGACAGATGAGACAAAGATAGAGCTTTTTGTTAAAGCACATCATTTAACTGTTTACTGTAAATGGAATGAGACCTACAAATAAAAAGGAACTGTGTGCAAGGCATAATGAAATGTGAAGATTCCCAAAGGATTTTGGGTCGCAAATTCACAATGTAGTGCCCAGTGTTAGAAAGCTGGGTTTGCATCCTAGATCATGGGTCTTTCAGCAGGACAGTGACCCCAAATATTCTTCAAACAGGACCCAAAAATGGATAGAAACAAAAGCACTGGAGAGTTCTGAAGTGGCAATTGCAGCTGAAGTAGCACAAAATTGCAAAAGGACACATTAAATCAGTAAATTTTGCCGGCTTTGAAGAATTGAATGTTTGAAGAGTTTTTTTTAGTATGTAGCTGCACCAAGGACTAAGTGCAAGGGATGCCAAAAATTAGAAGGAGGCACTCCAATAACTCTTTGAAGTGACATAGTTGAGAGGCTCAGAAATTTTTTTTCCCCATTATTAATGAGTGGGTATCCTAGACTGGTAATGCGCATGCAGTGACTGCAAGGGCTGCCAAAAATTAAGACACACCTCAATACCCCTTTGAAGAGACGTAGAGGAGGGCCTCATTAAAAAAAAAAAACGTTTCCCATTATTAAGGAGTGGGTCTCCTATACTGTTATTGCATATGCAGTGAATGAGCTGGAAAACATTTACCCCTGGGGGGGTATACATATCTATAGAATAATGTTATAGGTAGGCCTCTAAAAAATGTATTAATGCGAGCATCATAAACACCCTTCAAAAAAATTTATAGCGAGGGAAGCATGATCACCCTGTTAATATAGTGGTGGAGGAGAAGGAGAAGGAAGAGGACAACACACAAAAAAGAAAATCCTGAAGCATATACCCATGTTTGGGTGAGGAGGAGTGCATGGGAATACACCAAAAGAAAGAAAAAAGAAAAATAACACTGGATTTGAGTTTATGTTCTGCTGCTGTCATCCGGTAGTGTTGATAAATCAGAGCCAATAGAGCCCTTGTTCAATTTGATAAGAATTAGTCTGTCAGCATTTTCAGTTGACAGGCGAATGCGTCTTTCAGTTATAATACCCCCGGCAACACTAAAAACTCGCTCTGACAAAACGCTAGCGGAAGGGCAGGACAGGACCTCCAAGGTTTAGAGAGACAGTTCATGCAATGTGTCTAGCTTGGATCGCCCAATAATTGTAAGGTACAGAGTAATCTCAGAGGATGCTGGTGGGAGGGCCTGAGAAAACTGTCCCAGACCTTTGATAGTGTTCCCCTGCCTTTGCTGTGTCTGGTGTGTGCGTGTGTGTGTGTATTCCTCCCGTCTACTCCTTGGTTGTCCAAGGAACTGACTTCTGCCACCAGCATTGTCAGATGGGAATTTTTTTAATAAATTTATAACTATGACCTTCTGGTACTGCAACATTTTATTAGCCCTCTCCACCATGGGAAGAAGAGATGGAAACTTCTCTTTGTAGCGTGGGTCTATAAGGGTGACCAACCAGTAATTAGTGTTGGCCAAAATGCGTACAACGCAAGGGTCCCGGGAAAGGCAGTGGAACATAAAGTCAGCCATGTGTGCCAGACTTCCAACAGCCAAGACTTATTTGTCCCCACCAAGAGGATGACTGTCCATCTCCTCATCCTCCCTGTCCTCCTCATCTTCAGTCCATCCACGTTGAACAGACAGGATGAAGGTGGTGTGGATAGTACAGTCTGTAGCTGAGGCAACCAGCATCCTGTTCCTCCTCCTCATCACCCAATCTGCATTGAGAAGATGAGATGAGGCTGGGCTGTGTAGTATCACCCTGTATAGTTTCTCGCTCCATCTCAACTTACTCGCCTGCAAAACCTTCTCTTTGTGAGCAGCGAGTGTTCCCGTAGACAGAAGCAGGATGGTTATGCTGATTATGGCATCATCACCGCTCACAATCTTGGTCACGTCCTCAAAGTTTTGGGAAAATAGCACAGATGTCAGACATCCATGTCTACTCATCAGGTATTATGTACGGAGACTGACCAGAAAACCGACAGGCATGTTGGCTGTAAGTTCAAGGACAAGAGCTACAAATCAGTCTGGTCTGTTAGACCTTTCAACAACTCTGCGGTGGTGTGCAGCTTGTCACCTAAGCATAAGCATATTATCTTCAGCACAACCTGTTGCCGCTTGGCCAAGGCAGTGCTTCCAGCAAATGATGTTAACATGCCAAAATGGAGGATGAGGAGAAGGAGGTATAGGAACTGATGCAGAAGGAGGAGGAAACCTGGCCACAAGCACTTGTTCACGTGTCCGTGGTTAAGTGGACCTTCCTAGTAACAGCATTGTTCAGGCGCGGCTAATGTTATGGGACACGTGCTTCTGTATGGCGGGGACAGCACACAGGGAGAAATACTGGGGACCGAGAACAGAGGGACGGCTGCCGCCACGAGGTCACAGAAAGCTTCTATCTTTACAAGCTTAGACGGCAACATTTCCAGTGCAAGCAGTTTGGAAATGTGGCTGGTTAGTATTGTGGCCTGTGGGTGGGTGGTGTCACCTGCAGACACTGCTTCTGAACCCTTGCGTTCAGCCCAACTAGTCGAGTGCTTTGCTGTCATGTGCCTGAGTATGCTGGTGGTGGTCAGGCTGGTAGTTTTGCTGCCCCTACTGATGCTGGCATGGGATATGCTGCAAATGGCCTTTTGTTTGGGTTAACTGGACAGTCTTTAAAAAAGCGCCAGACTCTGGAAGGCTCAACTCTTGGACTAGCAACTTACAGCATGTTGGTGTTCTGGGGAATAGTTGCCTATCTTGTGTCTCTGGCCACCCCACTGCCTCTTTCTGCCTCTTGTGGTGCTACAAGTCCCTCCACCTCTGCGCTGCTGTACTCGGTCTGCAGGTCACCTTCCCAGGTTGGGTCAGTGACTTCCACACCCTGGTACTTCTCCTGACTTGCTGGCAATTGGGTCTCACCATCATCCAGCTCTTGCGACAGTAACTGTACGTTACCTTCTTGTGAGCGTGCCTGCTCAAATATTTTGGCATCGCTACATGCTATCTCCTCATGTCCCGCTTAAAGTGGGCAGGGCGAGAGGCCAGAATCTATAAATGGAAATGTGATCAGCTCTTCGGAGTGGCCAAGTGTGGGTTCACTTGTTTCCGGGCACTCGGCATGGTGTGAGGACGGAGGATTCGGGTGAGGATTAGGTGGTCCAGACTCACACGCTGTCCAGTCTCAGTAGTATTTGTAAGACAGGATGATGCTAGCAAACTGACTGGAAGCATGATCTGCTATCCAACCAACAACCTTTTCACAATGGTCTGGCTTCAAGAGTGGTGTTCTGCACCCCCTAAAAAGCAGAACAGAAAGCTAGGTCGACAAGATGTGTGTGGTTGTTGTGATCCCGCAGAACGCACAGTTTCATCTTGCCTTGGCTTTTGCGCTCCCCATCACCATAACATCCATGTCCCCATCCCTTACCACGTGCCTTGCTCATTTCTAAGTACGTATGATTTCCCTGCGGAGAAAACTGTGCAGTATATTTATCGCAGTAAAATTTGCCCACCTCAGATCAACTTGCTAGAGTGCAATAGCAATATAATGATACTACTGGCTACCGGACAAGTCTGGATTTACGTTTTGAATGCACAACTGCCGCAGTTTAAATACGGTAGAATTTTTAGATGCTGAGAAAACTGCACTATTTTTAGTGCAGTAAAATTTGCCCACTTCAGATCAACTTGGTAGAGTGCAATAGCAATATAGTGATGCTACTGGTTACCGGCCAAGTCTGGATTTATGTTTTGAACACACAACTGGCTCAGTTTAAATAGTGTACAATTTTTTGATGAGAAAACTTTTCAGCATTTGTATCACTGAAAATTTTGCACACCTCAGATGGAATCTTCACTGTTTGCACTATATAGCGATGCTATTGCAACCAAACTAGTCTGCCTGTATGCTTTTAACGCACAACTTGAGAAGTAAATTGAATATAATAGGTCTTTTCACAACAATTTGCAGGATAAAGAGCAAAAAGATTAGTAGCCCTCATAAAAGCTATTAAAACAGGAGATCAGCAGAAAAAAGGACGAGTAATGAACCCTATTCCCTCCTACACTATCCCTCCACAATCTCTTCCTAACTATTACTGACAGCAGTAATAATATTCAATAGAATGAGCCCTTATAAGTGCTGTTGTTGCAGATAAAATAAATAAAATGTGGTGTGGAATCCCTGCCTATTCGCTGGTAAAAAATCTCTTCCTCCCTCAGCAGCTGTAGCTCCCCCTACTACGCCTGTTTTTGGGGTAGACTGTGATGAGCATAGGGTCCCGGGTCTTATATAGACGCGATGACACTATGCAGTCAGCCAATCACAGTAATGCCACTACCAACAGGGTTATGGCATTACAGTGACTGGCAGGCAATCTCTGCATGTTTATTGGCTAGAAAGCACCAAACATGCAGGGTGGGGACTCGAACTTCTGCCCAAGCTGTAAAAAGATACTCCCCGAATAAGGAGAATCCAGAGCACAGTGATGCTTGGGCGAGTGACGAGTATTGATGAGCATGCATATCACTAGTAGAGATGAGCGAATCTTTCAAGGTTCGATTCGGTTCCAAATCAACGAATTTCCTAATGTTTACCGAACGGTTCGGCAAACATTTCCGAATGCCATTAGCTATTAGCAACAAAAATTTAGATTTTTTATGTAAACTCCTGGATGGAGCAGAATCTCAGCACAAAACAATTACAAGATCAGATGTGGCCTGCTTTATGATTTCTACCACAATTACACAGGCAGTATTTGAAATAGGAGGCAGGTCACTGAGGCAGTGTGACCTGTCAGAAGCCATACAGTGGAATACATAAGCAGAGCACCACATAAAGCCCCACCCCAAAGCACGAGCATATCATTATCTCAGGAATGAAAATAAAGATTAAAAAAGAACCACAGGACGGATTTCATCAACAAAAGTGTCGTTTTAATCAGCGTAACGGCGCCCACCTGACAGTGTATGTGGTTTACTGAGAACAATCCTGCTGACAGGTGTGCTTTAAGCAATATACTGACCATTGATGAATGAGAACACAGTGCAGATCTTAGCAGAGGGAAGCTCTCCTTTGAAAGCGGTACAAGGCTACAGTGAACTGTATCTTCCAGAACTGACAATGACTACAATTCAGAATCTGTATTTATTAGTTAACAGTCACTCCCACATACCTTCATTTGGGGAACTCATATTTGGTCTGGACAATGGGATGTGGCTAGGTCCCAAAAGATTATCTGCCCACCTGGATATGCCAGGTGGGAGATACTGATGCCATATTTCCTGTCATGATTTAGCTTTTCATAGATAAGAAACATGGCATATAAACTTGTCATCCATCTGTCTGATATTAATTCGGGGCTGATCGGCAGGCCTCACCGAAATACAATTCCATTCATTGCAGTTGTCCTGGGCTCACAATGCCGAAAATATGTCTTCCATAACAAAAAGACTTACACCTGTCACACAAAAAAAACAATATTCATAACTGGACTGGTACCAGAGAGGCTGATAGAATTCCTTTGAAGACCGGAAGAATTTTCTTTGGAGGTGCTAAATTTGTCGCCTCCCAGCCTCTGGTATATACCAGGTCCAGACCTTGTGTCTGTTCTCTAGCAAATAATCTACTTTAATTACCTGTTCACAGTAGGAGGTCATAACTGAACAGGGGTCTTATGGAGTGTTTAGAGTGCTAGCTCATCTTTTTTCTTTCAGGTTACAATGAAGCCATGCTTTAATCCTCAATATGAGGGTGACACGTTCCCTCTCCAGAGACTGTTTTGATATTGGTCCCATTTTACCATTACATCTATGATATGCCCGTATTGTTATAGCCCATGCCTGACATCATGACATGGTATCCTTTTGCATCTTTTTCAGAACCATCCCCGGGATTTTCAGACTCAGGGTTTTCAGCAACAGGTGGTGACAAACTGAAGATGTAAATTTCTTTTCATGATGGCATATTATGTTTATTATGCTGTGCAGTCTGGAAATTATAAGGAACATTACATTTGCAGCAAATAACTTATTGGCAATTCAAATTTCCCAGGAAAATATGTGCAAACAAGTGAATTAAAATTTTGCCTGATCTACTCATCTCTAATTGAAATGCTAATGTAATGCATACAAGTGTATTTCACGGACCATAGAAACATCTGACAAAAAGACCTAATAACATTGAAGCAGAAAATTTTTGTAAAAATCAAATTTGTGTCAATCTCAAAACTTGTAGTAGAGCACGGCACTCCTGGCAGCAGGTGCACACGTGGGAGCCCTATCCGTAGTAGAATATCTATGAAGAACTTTGCACTCAATTGATGTAGAAAAAAAGAGGATTTATTTGTAATCCACAGAGAACATATAAGACGTTTCCTTCTCAGTTTAGACCTTCTCCAGATATATGGATTGCCATAGAAGAATATAGGACTCAATGCTGAAAGTGTACAGAATTGTTATGCGCTTCACAGAGGGACCCAGCAAGATTGACACCAAACCAGCAAAGGAGCAGCCACAGATGCACTTGACCCAAGCAGCCCAGCTAGACGAGCCCTTGAGGGCCGTGAATACTCTTCAGCCAGCTCCCAGTAAATGGGAGGGGGGACTTTGGCAGAGTCCTTTCCAGGTCCACTGTCGCCGGACAGCTGGCGTCTGGTGACGCGGCTGGTGCCTAGTCAAGAACCAGGTGAATACCTCTGTAAGAACTCCAGGAAGTGTAACCAGTAGAGAAAATGAGAAAACCCCTGAAAAAATAGCAACACTAATGCTAGCATCACTCGCCACCACAGCACATAGGAACTGCAATAAACAGCAAAGGACTGAGCAAGAAACAGGATTAACTAGCCCGCCTAATGATCAGGTGTTGAATACCTCGCGATCATCCCCAGACAGCCACTCTCTGCCAGCTTGAACAGCAGACTGGAAACAATCCCACCACTGCCTAGTGCCAGACACAGCAGCAACCGGGTAAGACAGCGTCTCATGTTCCCCGGGCAGAGAAACCAGTGAGAGCCGGAGTCCCGTGTCCTCGCACATCCTACAACACCTGAATTCGATGCTCCATAAGATTGGGACAGTTTCCCTGCACGTGTAGTAGCTTCGCCTCCAGGGTTAGGACAATAGTGGAGCTTGCGATTGGAGAAGAGTAGCACCAGACCTGCTGCATTCCCAGGTGGGAGCACAGAACCACGATGCCCAACAAGGATACAGTGCATCTGGAAAGTGGGAATACCACTAAAAGTATGGCACCTATAGAAGTCAGCATATCTGACTTCTATAGGTGCCATACCTTTAGTGGTATTCCCACTTTCCAGATGCACTGCATCTTGTATAGCTTCAGCAAAGAGTCCTATATTCTTCTATGGCAATCCGTATATCTGGAGAAGGTCTAAACTGAGATGGAAATGTCATATGTTCACTGTGGATTGAATAAATCATCTTTTTTCTACATCGAGTGCAAAGTTCTTCATAGATATCTCAAAACTTTGGCCCACGAATTTAGAAAACGAAGACTCATTTTGTAATATTTTGCTACCTTACGGTTCGTGCAGATGACCATATTATCGCTTCGAATGCTATCCAACAAAACATTAGATCGCACATGGACCAATGTTAGTGTATGGGGCCCTGCACTTGTCCAATTTTTTTCTCGGACAGAGTATGAGGAAAAAAAATTGCTGCGTGGCCTAGTTTGATCCGATATTAGGATTGCACTTGGCCATGCAAGTCAATGAATTTGTGGAAATCATCAGACTGAACTTGGAAGACATCTGAGCACAGTTCAATTTCAGTGCACTGACACAATGGAGAAGAGAGAATTTTCTTCTCCATCTTCTTATCACAGTCTGCCCTGGTCCTCTTATCCCAGAGTATTGGATCACACTATGCTGACACGCTGTTCAAACTATGATCAGCGTAATTTGTATAAGCAGCCCGATTCTCTCAGATAGGAGAAACTACCACCATCTGCACCTGCCCTTATAGGAACAAATCTATAACATGTGAGATGGTCTAGGAATAATGCAGTTTGTACTCTAAATTCCTTATTTTCAGGTGTCTACCATACAAGGGGATACAAACAAGGGACCAGTTATTCGGCAAGTCCCTTTGTTAAGGAATACTAAACGGTCGAAAAATACCATAATGGACATTATTCAATTTTTTTCTGAATAACTATGGTTTTTATTTATAAGAATTCAATAAAAACCTCAGTTATTCAGCAAAAGTGCAGTCTAATATCAGTGATGACACTCTGTGCCTCTTGAGTATTCTTAAATTTGGGTTCTACACACCTATTTTATTTATCTTGGGATAATCTTTAATCAAGCATTTTTGACTTATGCATCATTGCTCCAGAATGCATGTCCAACAAGGGGGTGTGGAATCATTGAAAAGACAGGTAGGAATTTCTGAAAAGGGGCAGCTTCGTGTGCCAGAAAATGCTCCGAAATTTTGGCTCAAATTTTTGGCACAAAGTAAACTAGCTATACCTTGTTACCGCAGTCATTAAGATGCATTATTCATAAGTGCTGCCTTTCTATGGCTCTGAGAAATAGGAATATAGCATAACAGTCCATGTGTCAGTGTAAGCATGCCTGCAGATGAGCGTATGAAAACTCGTCTGAGTTCCATCCTGAAAACCCGATGATTTTTTTCTAACTTTCATCACATTTTCATCCATGTGTCCGTTTATGTTGGCATGGTATTCGTGTGTGATCCATTTTCATACAACTACATTAAAACCTTTATATGATCAAACAGTTTCCTAGTTTTATAATAGAAATCTATCGTAAAATGCACATGCCACTCTGATGGTCCGTGTGGGATCTGATTTTTTTATCCCACCCATAGATTTGGATGTTCAAGTCTAATCTGAGATTTGGATAAAGTACTGCATGCTGCAATTTCTCTCTCATGGATACTTTGACAAACAAAAGAAAATCATTAATGTGAACAGCATTATTGAATAACATGGGTCAGTGTGCTATCTGATTGAAAAATCGAATAGCTCACGTTCAATTTAAATGCTCGTCTGTGTCAGCCCTAATACTGACAGGTCTAATGCACAGCAAGATAGAAGTGTGAAATGTGGGACCAAATGGAACTAAGTAAAAAAGTTAAAATAAAATATGTAAAAAAAAAAAAAAAAGTACAAAAAAATATTTTGTCATCAAAAACACAGCTTATTTGTAAAAACTAAAAAAAAAAAAAAAAAAAAAAGTACACATTTTGGCACCACAGTGTCTGGAAAAGCCCAATTCATAAATCCATCCCATTTATTCAGTGCAGTGAACCCCTTAAAAGATTATGTGAATTTAAAAAAAAAAAGGCCAATTGCAGCTTAATCACAAAAAAAAAAAAAAAAAAAGGAATAAAAAGTTTAAAAAGTCACACGTAAAAAAAAAAAAAAAAAAAAAAAAAAAAAAAAGTCAAAAAACACAGAGCCATGTTCTGTAAAAAAGTTATAGCTACCTGAATAGAGCAATGCAAAAAAATATATATTTTTGTTTAAAGTGTGCATAATTAGTAAAACAAAAATCTAAAATTAAATCTGGTATAAATATAAATCGTACAGACCCAAAGAACAGCGAAAAGAAAAGATTAAAAACTATTTCTAAGCAGCTGTTTTTTGTTCTTTTTTTGTAAGGAAAAGCTTAGATCAAAAATGGACATGTTTCCATGACTTTTTATGGAGTAACAGATCAAAATAACCTATAAAAGTAAATGGCTTTCAAATCATGTTTAACGTTGTAATGGGTAGAAGACGCTGTAACATTTTTCCAATATTTTTCGCAGAGACCTGTCAATCCCCGGCAGCAAGCTGGGAAAAGGCACTGGGTACCCACCTGTCCGTCAAGTCTCCAGTGTGGCTTGGTCCCTGGAAGACTTTAAAGTATGTTTAAAAGCCACAGTGTTTCAGAGTCCAACATACCTGACTGATCATACAGCCAGTGCCTGATGCATGCTGCCTATGAATCAGACAGCATAGAAAAGCTGTCAGGTTCACTTTAAAAAGATGTAGAAGTTTACATGCACCCCATGTGCAGATGTAGCCTTTACTAACACACAAGAACATTACCACAATTCAGAAGGCTAACTCTTAACACTCATAACAAAAAAAAATTAAACATTTTTATAGTTACGTGTTGTGTTACACTTTTCCACATCACAATATCTTTGTTATTTTGAGACTGACTTACGGTAGTTTATGACAGTCTCAATTTGTCACACGATGCAATTAATCATTCTATGTAAATATATGCAAGATGAAATCAGTCTCAAATATTAATAGCTTTAATCATAAATCTTTGACGTAAACGTTGATCAACTTTGACCGTTATCTGAAGACGTGCAAAAGGCATACATACATTCCAAGACAATATAATCTTGGTGTAAAGTTTTGTTTGGCCAAAGGTGATTTGAAAACCTCAAAACACCAATGAAACATGACACGTAGTGACAATTTTTTCCTTCACACTATTGGTATTGCACAACCTTGGAAGTCGGTGGCAGTGGCCTGTAATGTAGTGTAGGGGACTAGCAAGGAAGCAGGAGAGGCCATTAAACTTAACAGCGTACGTCTTTTCAACTTCTACATCACGAAAAGACTAATATATAATTGGCATCAGACTACACCGTATTCACACTTGGATTTGACAGAGGTTTCATATAGATCGTTAGACATGGCAGTAGTTTACATTTCATCTTCAACACAATCTCACAATCATATAGTTCCATATGAGCAGAATTATTCTGTGCTACTTCCTGCACAACAGCTACAGCAGCTGAGGCAAGACATAGAATTCCTTCTCTAAATCTCCTACACTAGATTGGCAATTTGCAGTCCACCATTGTATCAGGGTGACCTTATTGAGTCCAAAGCAGTCTCAGGACTACCAGAAGCTCTGCTCCACTGTTGTCACCAACTATGTTCCTGTTTGGGCCTCTCCCAGCTTCCCACCAAGATGTACTCCCTTCCAGAAAAAAAGCTTCTGCCACTTTTGCTGGATTACTGTTCTGTTAGCATCTTCTTTCTGTGTGTAATGCTCACTGTGCTATAACTACAGGCACTCTGGTGTATTAGGCCTCAACAGCCCTTTATATTGCTGAAGCCCGTCCCTGAATTTTCCAATATTTCAAAATTGTATCTACTCTGTAGCAAATATAAAAACAATCCAGTTCAGTCAACTTCTACAGCTCACCCAAGAATTGGGGTACGCTATCAACCCCACAACAGGAAAACCTGCTGAACAGGAGAGCTCTCTCTGAGAATACTTTACTTCAACACCTGAAACCCAAATTCCTTAAAGCATCCTTTTGCCTACCTACATTACCACAAACTGTAATTACAACATCTGATACCAGGCTTACACTGTAAAATGCAAGAAATGAATGAATAAATATCTGATTATGAACAAATTGTGATTCTTCCTGATAGGTGCTCAAATTCAAATATGAAAATCGCAAAAGGCAATGGTACTCACCGGCCAAGGTTTTCAAGAAAAATGCACACCATGACGCAGCCGGCCCCCTTTTATTAGGAGGTAACACAGGTGCAGAATGCTGATGAACAATCACTCACACACATTCACTGGAGGAGCAACTGCCTAGCACTAAAGCTGCATACAGATGAGACTTCACACACTCGCGGCACTGTGCCTAGCCAGCATCCTATTACACGCCCCTACTATTCAATTAGGCGGGATGCCCGGCACTCTATCCGTGCATCGCAGAGGTGCGAAGCCCCAACTCACAAGAATTTTTTTTTTTTTTAAATTCTGTTTATTGTTCTGGCTATGTTGTCTGTTTTTAGTGTTAGAGTAGGGACTCAAAAAACCCTGAGGATCCTTGACAATGGGTTGCGAGCTTACGTATTTTGGCCAAAATATTAACTAATGCCTCATATGATATCTTTTGCACTTTTTTTTTTTATCTGCCAGGGTGCAGCCAGGCCCATTAATGGTGACCTTGTGAGTTCGGACTTCGCACCTCTGCGATGCACTGTTAGGGTGCCGGGCATCCCGCCTAATCGAATAGTAGGGGCGTGTAATAGGATGCTGGCTAGGCACAGTGCTGCAAGTGTGTGAATTGCACCATACTGCAAGTCTCATCTGTGTGCAGCTTTAGTGCTAGGCAGTCGCTCCTCCAGTGAGAGTGTGTGAGAGCGATTGTTTATCAGCATTCTTCACCTTTGTTACCTCCTTCTAACAAAAGGGGGCCGGCTGCGTCCTGGTGTGCATTTTTCTTGCTTGAAACCTTGGCTGGTGAGTATCATTGCCTTTTGCTATTTTCTAATTTGACTTTGGAAATTTAAAAAAAAAATTCTGTTTATTGTTCGGGCTATGCGGTCTGTTTTCAAAATTCAAATATGGTCAAGTCTAATAAAGAGCATGCAAAAGACTCCTCTAGCCACCCCTACATCTTGTTAAAAAACAAGGAGAACAGGACAAATTCCTAAAAACACACACACACACACAAACAAACACAATCTACCCCTGGAGCATCTTTCAAAAAAGTCATCCACCCATTCCCTTGTCTCAGCACCTATTGAAGACTCAGATCTTCGCAATGATGACTTCAGCAAGCGAGTCACTATGTACAGACTCTGCTCCTATATCCAGATCTTGCCTAAGAAATAAGACCTCTAATGCAGGAACTATCAGACCTCAGATCTGACCTAGAACATGTGGTCCACCATGTGGACTCTCTAGAATCCTCTCGACAGCCTTCTTGGATTTCAAAAAACTTAAGAGAACAAGCGATTTATTATCAACACCAGCTCAATACCACCATCCTAGCCTTTGAGGACCAAGAGAACAGGAGTAGACAAAAAGCCTTAGTTACTTACCGGTAACGGGATTTTTCGGAGCCCATGACAGCACCACGTGAGAGAGAGGATCTGCCCATCAAGGACAGGAAACCTACAGGTTAAAAAGGGCGGCCCTCTCTTCCCACCTCAGTTTAGTTAACAGAGCATCAGAGTACCGCCAAGGTTAGTTATAACAAAACAATCACATTAAGTACATTACTTTTCATCAATTTCCCACAAGGGTGCAGTGCAGTGGAAGTGCATTGAGGTGAAGGGTACATTGCTGGAAAAGGAAGAAAAAAAAAAACCAACTCTTTAAATCTCTTAGTTTGCGAGTGTGAACGAGCTGCGTGTGTCCGGAGCGTAAGTGCGAACGAAAGTAAGTGTGTGACTTGTTTTTCAGTGAAGAGGTATTTGGGAATCCTGCAGAAAATACCTGTGTGAATTGCGGTGAGTGCTGCATTGTGACCTGCTGAGTGCTTTTCTACCTGTTTAGATTTATTGGGCTTCTTAAAACCTATTTTCTCACTACAGTTTTAGTTTCTTAGTTTACTACCTGTGTATTTAAGGGTTAACTACATTGCACTAAAATCCTGAGGTGTAGATTTACTCACAAGGGGTTAATTAAGGGGAAGGGGTCATAATTAAGGGTTTATAAGGGGCAGCCGGTTGGACATCAAGTCCTTTGGAAGTGCATTGAGGTGAAGGGTACATTGCTGGAAAAGGAAGAAAAAAAAAAAAAACAACTCTTTAAATCTCTTAGTTTGCGAGTGTGAACGAGCTGCGTGTGTCCGGAGCGTAAGTGCGAACGAAAGTAAGTGTGTGACTTGTTTTTCAGTGACTTTGGATTCAGGGAGTTTGGAAGGGAGGACTTAGGACTGAATTGCTGACTATATTTCATTCTTTTACTTTACTTTTTACTTAATTAATCCACCTGACCTACTTATCTGATTCCCCCGTCCATACTTGATACTTAACTGATCCCCCGCCGATATCTAATTGATACACTTGCACATCCCTAATTGATCCCCGTCCATACACCTATATATAAATAATTGTGTTATATATATATATTATATTATATTATATTATATTATATTATAATATATATATATATATATATATATATATATATATATATATATATATATATATATATATATATATATATATACACACACATATACACATACACACATACTGACTGTATCCCCATATTTAGAATGACGTCCATTTTGGCCGGAGCCGTGCAGTGTACATCTTGCGCAATGTATGCATTCCGTGAGCAACCGCTCGAGGATCCATACTGCTGCGAGAGATGTGAGCATATCGTGCACTTGGAAGCCCAAATTCTGGATCTAAGTGCTCAGATAGCGGTACTGAGGAGCATCGACAACATGGAATGGAGTTTGCTGCTCACCGAGCAGACACTCAATGGGTCAATACTGGGGGTGGAGCATAGAGGGGAAGTGCAGGCTGAACAGGCAGGGAGCTGTATAACAGTTAGGAGGGATAGAGGGAAGAAGTATAGGAAGGCTGGTTCAGAACCGGCATTATTGGAGCACGACAGATCCTCTGACCGCCGGGGGAGTGTATGCTCCAGTAATGAGGGGGAGGGGGGAAGTGTAGGGCAGGCAAGACAGGTTCTGGTAGTGGGTGACTATTATTAGGGGGACAGACAGGGCAATCTGTCACAAAGACCGGGATCGCCGAACGGTGTGCTGCCTCCCTGGTGCTCGAGTCCGGCACATCGCGGATCGGGTTGACAGGTTACTGGGTGGGGCTGGTGAAGACCCAGCGGTCATGGTCCACATCGGCACCAATGACAAAGTGAGTGGTAGATGGAGGGTCCTTAAAAATGATTTCAGGGACCTAGGTAGGAAGCTTAGGGCAAGGACCTCCAAGGTAGTTTTCTCAGAAATACTACCAATCCCGCGAGCCACACAGGAGCGCCAACGGGAAGTTAGGGAGGTGAATAAGTGGCTAAAGAGTTGGTGCAAGGCAGAAGGGTTTGGGTTCATGGAGAACTGGGCCGACTTCGCGGTCGGCTACAGGCTCTACCGTAGGGACGGGCTGCACCTCAATGGGGTGGGTGCAGCGGTGCTGGGGAAGAAGATGGCTAATAGGTTGGAGGAGTTTTTAAACTAGAGACGGGGGGGGGGGGAACCAAGGAAATAGGTGGGATATGAGGCAAGCAAGGGGGAAGGGGAGAAGTGAATATAATGAGGGTGGAGAGGGGGGTGGGGATAGTACAGTTAGATCGTTAGAGAAGAATAGGATGCTAAATAACCCCAAAGTTTTATCTTGCATGCTGACCAACGCAAGAAGCCTGACCAATAAGGCGGATGAGCTGCAGGCGCTTATATCGGAGGAGAGGTATGACATCGTAGGTATAACAGAGACTTGGCTAGACGATAGCTACGACTGGGCGGTAAATTTATTAGATTATAGTTTATTTAGAAGGGACCGGAAACAGGGGAAAGGCGGAGGAGTCTGCTTATATGTAAAGTCATGTCTAAAACCCAGACTAAGGGAAGATATAGGAGAGGGAGAAGAGGGGGTCGAGTCCATGTGGGTAGAGATAGTGGGAACTAAAAATAATAATAAAATATTACTGGGGGTCTGCTATAAGCCACCAAATATAACAGAGGAGAATGAGAATCTGCTATTAGGACAAATAGACAAAGTAGCAAAACATAATGAAGTGATTGTAATGGGGGATTTCAACTACCCGGATATTGACTGGGAAACCGAAACCTGTAGATCTCAGAAAGGAAAAAGGTTCTCGACAAATATTAAGGATAATTATCTCTCCCAACTAGTGCAGGAACCAACGAGAGGGAAGGCAGTGTTGGACTTAATATTGACTAATAGGCCTGATAGAATAACTGAGGTACAGATAGGGGGGCACCTAGGTAATCGCGACCATAATATTATCGACTTCAAAATGCCCTTCAGTAGGGTTATCAATAAGGGAACAACAAAAACATTAAACTTTAGGAGGGCGAAGTTTGATCAGCTGAAAGAAAGCCTTCAACTTATTGACTGGGACAAAGTTCTTAATCAAAGGAATACGAATAGTAAATGGGAAACCTTCAAAAGAATTCTGAATACTCAGTGCGAGAGGTATATACCGTATGGGAATAAAAGGGCCAGAAATAAGAGGAAACCAATATGGTTGAACAAGAACGTAAAAGGGGCGTTAAATAGCAAAAAAGAGGCATTCAAGAGATTAAAACAGGAAAACAGTAAGGAGGCACTAATGTGTTACAAGGAAAAAACGAGAAACTGCAAAAAACAAATAAAAATAGCGAAGGAGGAAACAGAGAGACGTATTGCTAGGGAAAGTAGATCAAATCCCAAACTGTTCTTTACGTATATAAATAGTAAAAGGATTAAATCGGATAATATTGGACCGATAAAAAGTGAGGAAGGCAAAATCATAAAGATGAGGATAAAGCTTATCTATTAAATAAATTTTTTTCGTCAACTTTCACAAAGGAAAAAGAACTAATAGGCGAAATGAGAAGTGACAAACTTAATCCTCCACTAAGTATGACAAATCTAACCCAAGCTGGGGTACAGAAACGCCTCAGTAACATTAAAATAAACAAATCACCAGGACCTGATGGCATAGTTCCCTTAGTACCCGTGGGTGTAAGTAATGTGATAGACAGACCGTTATATCTTATATTTAAGGACTCTGTTGAGACTGGGTCTGTGCCACTTGATTGGCGACAGGCGAATGTAGTGCCAATATTCAAAAAGGGAGCGAAAAGTGACGCCGGAAACTATCGGCCGGTGAGTCTGACGTCCGTTGTGGGCAAAATTTTTGAAAGCTTCATTAAAGAGGCAATTACGGAGCATCTTGATGCTAATAATCTTTTAATCCCGAACCAACATGGATTCATGAGGAATCGCTCCTGCCAAACAAACCTGATTGACTTCTACGAGGAGGTTAGCTCTCAAGTAGATCAGGGGGAACCAGTGGATGTCGTGTATCTCGACTTCTCAAAAGCGTTCGATAGCGTGCCACATAATAGGTTGGTATACAAAATGAGAATGATGGGGCTGGGGGAAAATGTCTGCAAGTGGGTAGCTAACTGGCTAAAGGATAGAAGGCAGAGGGTGGTTATAAATGGAATATACTCAGATTGGGTAAGCGTCACTAGTGGGGTACCACAGGGGTCTGTACTAGGCCCAATGTTATTTAATATCTTTATTAACGACATAGTCAACAGGATAAATAGTAAAATATCAATATTTGCAGATGACACAAAGTTATGTAAAACAATTAATACAAAAGAGGACAGTGCAGACCTACAGAGGGACTTGGATAAGCTGGGTAGGTGGAGCATTAAATGGCAAATGAGGTTTAATGAGGAGAAATGTAAGGTCATACATATGGGAAGGTCATACATATGGGAAGGAAAAATGGAAGTCACCAGTATTCGCTGAATGGGAAATCATTGGGGATTTCAGAGATGGAGAAGGACTTGGGCATCTTGATTGATAGCAAACTAAATTGGAGTGCCCAAAGTCAGGCCGCTGCTGTAAGGGCAAACAGGGTAATGGGATGTATCAGAAGAGGTATAGCTGCAAAGGATGAGAACATTGTTCTTACACTGTACAAAGCACTGGTCAGACCACACTTGGAATACTGTGCTCAGTTATGGGCCCCAATATATAGAAAGGATATAAATGAGCTTGAAAAGGTACAAAGGAGGGCAACAAAATTAATAAAGGGAATGGAGGGACTGCAATACCCAGAGAGGTTGGCAAAACTAGGACTATTCAGCCTGGAAAAGAGAAGGTTGAGGGGGGACATAATAAATGTGTACAAATATGTTAGGGGACAGTATAGAGATCTTGCCCGGGATTTGTTCAAAAGGAGGAATATTACGGTAACAAGAGGGCATTCACTAAGACTGGAAGAGAAAAGGTTTCAGCACCAGCATAGGAAGGGGTTCTTTACGGTAAGAGCAGTGAGAATATGGAATTCACTGAGTGAGGAGACGGTAATGTCGGATTCACTACACCAGTTCAAGCGGGGACTGTATGCATTTCTAGATACCAGGCAGATTTCAGCGTATACTTAAAAATAAAATAAAATAGTAGGTTGATACAGGGATTTATTCTGACTGCTGGTTTCAGAGTCGGGAGGGAATTTTTCCTCAGGTGAAGATTGGCCAAATCATTTGGGGTTTTTGCCCTCCTCTGGATCAACTTTAGCAATTACAGAACTAACAGGTCGAACTTGATGGACGTAAGTCTTTATTCGGCTTTACAAACTATGTTACTATGCAAAAAGAAATCAAATCTACAGGAGTGCACAACACCCGTGAAGGGAGGGAATATAAAGGTGCTGTCATGGGCTCCGAAAAATCCCGTTACCGGTAAGTAACTAAGGCTTTATTCGGTCGTCCATGACAGCACCACGTGAGAGAATTACAGAGATGAAGGAAATTAGGGAGGGACCACAGCTTGAAGCACCCTTCTCCCGAAAGTGAGATCTGCAGAGCCACCCAGATCCAATCTATAGTGCCTATAGAAAGTAGAGGGAGAAGACCAAGTGGCAGCCTTACAAATCTCCTCAATGGAAAGCCCTGTCTTCTCCGCCCAGGAGGTTGACACCGCTCTGATAGAATGCGCCCTCAATCCCTCCGGTATCTCTTTATTAGTGTTGAGCCACCCCCGTAGTGTTCGAGTTCGGTTCGGTTCGTCGAACACCCGTGTGTTCGCCGAACTGTTGGTCGAACTGTTCGTCGAACACCTTCGAACACCGTTAAAACCAATGGCAGGCAAACAAAAACACATAGAAACACATAGAAAACACCTTTAAAAGGTGTCCAAAAGCTGACAAACTGCTCAGAAGACACAACTAACACATGGAAAAGTGACAAGTACATATAGTCATGCGAAAAGAAAAGAGGTGGAGGAGTAAAAGGAGAGGGAGACACAAATATAGGCATGTCATGCCCTTCTAAAATCCAAAAAGTGAGAAGCCGACACGTTCAGTCAGCTCCTGCCCGTGCCACCTCCGTGTCGCCGGGTTTGTGCCAGAGCCGCGGTGAACCCTGACGGCCAGCCCCCCTCTCCCAATACTGGTGCCTGTCCGCTGGTGGGTCGAGCGAGCCCCCCTGTGGTGGAGGCAGCTCTAAGCTTTTTAATTTAAATTGTCTCTCTAATTTGAATGAATACACTTTAAATCCATTTACAAGGATCTATTGGAGGGCAAGTCTCATGCCAGCAGCCGCGGTAATTCCAGCTCCAGTAGCGTCCACTAAAGCTGCTGCAGTTAAAAAGCTTTTATAAGGATCGAGCTCGGCTGTCCACCGCAAGGCATCCTACTGCCAGTCCCAGCCCCTATGCCTTGGGGTGCCTCCTGATGCTCTTCACTAAGTATCCCATGGTCCCGAAGCATTTCCTTTGAAAAAATTAAGTGTCTAAACTACAGGTGGTGCAGCTTGCTTAACAGCCGGGATAATCCGCTTACTAGCAGACACTGCTACTAGGCACAAAGTATTTCCTGGGCTAGATGCAGTTAAAAATTTGTAAATAGATACTCTCGTTGGATGCTGAGAAAGCATTCCATAGAGTCTCCTGGCACGCCATATATGATTCTCTTAAAAAGCTTGGGGTAGGGGTCTAGGGGACCCTTTTATAGCCCAAATCACGGCCCTGTATCACAATACGTCACCTAGGCTGAAGATAAATGGAACTGTAGCACCCTGAGGGCTCGGTTGCTACAGACGTATTGCACCTCACCCAGAGGTGTGATATCTCACTCTCAGGTAAGGATGGAGTGTGGATCAGGACCCGACACCTGCATGCATTACACCACATTGCCGTGGGGCAGGGCGACCAATATCATAGAATCATAGAATAGTAGAGTTGGAAGGGACCTCCTGGGTCATCTGGTCCAACCCCCTGCTCAAAGCAGGATTCACTAAATCATCTCAGACAGATGTCTGTCCAGCCTCTGTTTGAAGACGTCCATTGAAGGGGAACTCACCACCTCTCGTGGCAGCCTGTTCCACTCATTAATCACCCTAACTGTCAAAAAGTTTTTTCTAATATCTAATCTGTGTCTCCTCCCATTTAGTTTCATCCCATTGCTTCTAGTCTTTCCTTGTGCAAATGAGAATAAAGATGATCCTTCTACAATGTGACAGCCCTTGACATATTTGTAGACAGCTATTAAGTCTCCTCTCAGTCTTCTTTTTTGCAAGCTAAACATTCCCAAATCCTGCAACCGTTCCTCATAGGACATGGTTTGCAGACCAGTCACCATTCTGGTCGCTCTTCTCTGAACTTGCTCCAGTTTGTCTATGTCTTTTTTAAAATGTGGTGCCCAAAACTGTACACAGTATTCCAGATGAGGTCTGACCAAAGAGGAGTAAAGACCAATAATGACTTCACGTGATCTAGACTGTATGCTTCTGTTAATACATCCCAGAATTGTATTTGCCTTTTTTGCTGCTGCATCACACTGTTGACTCATGTTCAGTCTATGATCTATTAGTATACCTATGTCTTTTTCACATGTACTGTTGTTTAGCTCTATTCCTCCCATTCTGTATATGCTTTTTTCATTTTTATTGCCCAGATGTAGTACTTTGCATTTTTCCCTGTTAAAAACCATTCTGTTGGTTGCTGCCCACGGCTCCAGTTTAATTAGGTCTTTTTGAATCCTCTCTCTCTCTTCTCAAGTATTAGCTATCCCTCCTAGCTTTGTGTCATCAGCAAATTTAATCAGTTTACCCTCAATTCCTTCATCTAAATCATTGATAAAGATGTTGAACAATACAGGTCCCAGGACGGAGCCCTGTGGTACCCCACTTGAGACATTCATCCAGCTGGATGTGAAGCCATTTACAATCACCCTTTGAGTCCGATCACTAAGCCAGTTATGAATCCACCTAACAGTTGCCTGGTCCATTGCATACTTGGTCATTTTTTCAATAAGGATGGTGTGAGATACTTTGTCAAATGCTTTGCTGAAGTCAAGATATACTATATCTACAGCATTTCCCTGATCCACCCAGTCAGTGATTCTGTCATAGAAGGAAATTAAGTTAGTCTGACATGACTTGTTAGTTATAAACCCATGCTGACTCTGGTTAATCACTTCATTCTTATCCAGGTACTTACATACATGTTGTTTAATAATTTGTTCAAAGATCTTTCCTGGTATAGAAGTCAGACTCACCGGCCTATAGTTCCCTGGGTCCACCTTCTTCCCCTTTTTGAAGATAGGAACAACATTTGCTCTTCTCCAGTCTTCTGGGACTTCTCCTGTTCTCCAAGAATTTTCAAAGATTATGGAGAGTGGTTCTAAAATTTCTTCTACGATCTCCTTCAGTACTCTGGGGTGTAATTCATCTGGACCTGGAGACTTGAACTCATTTATGTTAGCTAAATATTCCCTCACAATCTTTCTGTTTACAGATAACTTGGATTCCTCTATTCCTTTAAAAGGACAGTGAAAATCAGTTGAAGTTACATTTTCTTTCTGAGAGAAAACAGATGCAAAATAGGAATTAAAAAGTTTGGCCTTCTCAACATCCTCTCTTACCATTTCTCCATTTTCATCCTGTAAAAATCCTATAGCATCTTTGACTTTTCTTTTACTTTTGACATACCCCCAAAATCCTTTTTTATTGCTTTTGACATCTCTTGCAAGCCTTAATTCATTGTCAGCTTTAGCTAACCTGATACGTGCCCTGCAGGATCTGCAGACTGCATTATAATCTTCTTTAGATATGCCTCCCTCTTTCCATTTAATAAACATTTCTTTCTTTCTTTTTAGCATGTGTTTAAGTTCTGTGTTCATCCATCCTGGTTTCCTTAAATGCTTCCCATTCTTCCTACTTTTCGGGATTGTTAACGATTGTGCTTTGAGAATCTCATTTTTAAAAATTTCCCATCCTTCCTGGACATTTTTGTCCTTAAGGACATCCAGCCATTGGATCCCTCCTATTCTCTCTGAGTCTCTTAAAATCTGCCTTTCTAAAATCTAACCTTGAAGTTTGAGTCTTCACATGTCTTCCTCCTCTAGTTATCCAAAATTCTATAATAGCATGATCGCTGCCTCCTAGGGTCCCAGCCACCTTTACCTCCTCAACCATTTCCTCCCTGTTTATAAGGATTAGATCCAAAGTAGCAGATCCCCTTGTTTTCTCCCCTACCTTTTGGAAGATAAAGTTGTCAGCAAGAGAGGATAAGAATTTGCTTGACCTGTTAGTTTTACTTGAGAGAGATTCCCAACAAATGTCTGGATAGTTGAAATCTCCCATGACCACTACGTCATATTTTTTTGAGAACTTGGTCATTTGATACATAAAGAGTTCATCCATATCTTCAGCTTGCCCAGGTGGCCTGTAGTAAATGCCTACAATGGTGTCCTTTCCGTTGTTCTCTCCTTGTATTCTTACCCAAACAGTTTCCACAGAACTCCCAGTCTCTGAAGCTTCAATCTCTGTGCAGATATACGCTTTTCTAACATACAATGCGACACCTCCTCCTCGTTTATCAAGTCTGTTTCTTGCAAATAAGTTGTATCCTTTTAGCCTTTTATTCCAATCATGTGTATCGTCCCACCAAGTTTCAGTGATTCCAATGACATCATATTCCTTTTCCTGCATTAGTAGTTCTAATTCTCCTTGTTTGTTGCCCATGCTTTGTGCATTTGTATAAAAACATTTTAGTTTGTGATTGGTTTCTCTTCCTCCCATATTTTTATTATTTAAATTGTTTTGTCTTTGTTCTTCCTTTCCACTTCCAGTAGCAGAGATCTCAATAGTATTGGTCAGCTGTATGGCTTTTTCTGGCCTTTTGCTTCCCTTCCCACATTGTTCTAGTTTAAAGCTCTCCTGATGAGTGCAGCAAGGCAATTTCCAAATACATGTTTTCCAGTCTTCGTAAGGTGCACCCCATCTCTAGCAAGTAGTCCATCGTATAGGTAATTCATTCCGTGATCCAGAAATCCAAATCCTTGTTGACGGCACCATCGACGTAGCCAGTTGTTCACCTGTAGAATCTTATTCCACCTCATTGTTCCATGGCCATCCACTGGGAGGATGGATGAGAAGACCACCTGCGCTCCCAATTCTTTCACTTTCTTGCCCAAGTCTTCAAAGTCACTGCAGATGGTTTCCAGGTCCTTTTTTGCGGTGTCATTTGTCCCCACATGTATTAGCAGGAATGGGTAGTGATCTGTAGGTCTGAAGAGTCTTGATATCCTGTCAGACACATCTTTAATTTTTGCTCCTGGAAGACAGCACATTTCTCTTGAGGTTATGTCTGGTCTGCAGATAGCAGCCTCTGTTCCTCTTAACAGGGAATCCCCCATGACCACCACTCTCCGTTTTTTCTTCACAACATTCTTCTTTCTCCATCCAGGAGGATTCTGAGGGCTTACAAGGTTATTCATTGCTGGCAAAGTCTTATCTTGCTGTATTTCTTCATGGTTCTCCTGCGAGAGAGCCTGGTACTGGTTCCTGAGCAGTATAGGTGCTGACTGCCTCTCTATCCTCCTGCTTCTCTGGGTCACATGCTTCCATTCCTCTGTTTCCTCAGGTGCAGTTCGAATTTCTTCTCTTTCTGAATCATGAAGAGATAATTCTGCTCTGTCTAAGAACTCTTCACCTTCCTTAATGATTTTCAAGGTAGTTAACCTGAGATGGGCACGACAGTCCCTGTCCCTGGCTGGAGTGGGGGGAGGGAACACTGAGGAAGGGGAACCCTGTAGTGCAGGAGCAGGGAGGAAGCAGTTCCTGGGTGCATTGAGAAGGGAGTATAAAAGGTGGGCACCATCTTAGTTCAGTGCAGAGAAGTCTGAGCAGAAGTGGCAGGGAGCAGGGGCTCTGCATGAGCTCTGCTCCGGAGGCGGGCCTAGTAACAGAGGCCCAGGCCTGGAAGAGGGAGAAGGAAGGAAGAGGAGCGGAGAAGGCTCCAGGAACGAGGAATGAAGGGATCCCAGGGGTGCGGACGGGCGAGTCGCCACCGCACGCCCGAATCCACCTGCGTGGAGGGGTCAGGCCAAAGGGGGAGACCGGTCCCCGAACTAGTGGAGGCAGGAAACGACCCTCAGCTAGAAACCGGAGGCTCTGACATTTTATGTGGCGCAGCCCCTCGCTACACCCGCTAGGAAGGCACCACATAGGGTCAGGGAAACTGGCGCCAAGTTTACCAAGAGGAGGCCCGAGGCAGCCGGACAGAAGTGTTGGTAAGAAAGGCCAGACAAAGGACACACAAAGGGGGTCCTGTGAAGCGCTCCAAAGTTATCTGGGAGTTGTCTGAGCCCCTCACCTGGTGAGCACAGTACGACGTGGGCAGCCGTTACCTGCAGACGTGGTCTGGATAATAAGAACTGTGAGTAAAGGCCCTGGACTGCATCATTGACTCCGTGTCGTTACTGCTGCTGCCCTGCACCATCACCCCCATCCTCCGCATACACTGCCCTGAGGCTATACTCCTCCCGTGGGGAGTTATGCTACGCTCTGCTGCACCCACAACACCAGCCTCAGCGGAATGCCCTGTAGCGGCGGTTCACTCTGACCGCAATCCACGGGTGGCGTAGTCGGACATTTAAACATCAAAACCACATAAATAGTTCCGCTACTGGTTTGACCGCCCTGAGCCACGGAACCAGGTCGCCGCCACGAAGACTACAACCACCAGCATCCACCAAAAAGGGTCCGGCTCCGGGTGTCCCAAGGCCCAAGGGGTGCGTCAGAACATTTTCATCACCTTTCACAATCACCAATGGGACAAGGCAGGGATGTCCTCTGTCCCCTCTCTTATACATCCTAGTGACAGAGCACCTGCTCTCATCAATTTGCCATAACCCCAATATTAGGTGGATTGAGGTGGGAGGCACCGAGTACAAGTGCTCTCTATTTGCTGATGATGTCCTAGTATATATCACTCAATCACATATATCCATCCATGCTGTTATGGCTGAAATAGATCACTTTGTTACATGGTAAAATTTTAAAATCAATGCAGCGAAGTCTGAGGCCCTCGAAGTCTCCCTCCCCAAATCCATATAGGATTCCATCCAGTCCAACTTTCCCTTTGCCTGGCCCTCACAGGGTATCAAATACTTAGGAATTCCTATTCATAGAGACCTCTCCCATCTATGTTATCTTAATTTTGGGCCCTTTATTGAACAATTCCATACAGACCACGGTTGGCAAGTTAGAACTGTAAGATTCACTACGTGAACCACTGGTGTTTTGTGGAAAAGCACATGTACACTGCGTTCCAAATTATTATGCAAAAAGTGTTTAGGAGTGATAAGGGAAGAATTTGTTTGTTTGTCAGTTAAACTCATTGATGGTGATGTGTGTCAGGGCTCTTTATATCACTGTAAGCAATTGCAGACACCTGTGCTAATTAGTTTGGCAGGTGTGTCCAATGAAAGGCAAGACTACTTAAGAAGGCTCTCACATTATTAAGCAGCCTACATTTTCTGCCAAAATGGGAAAGAAAAAGGATGTGTCGGCTGCTGAGAAGCAACAAATTGTGGAGTGTTTAGGTCAAGGCATGACTACAATCAACATTGTGCGATGATCAGGATGAAGTGTCTTGGCAATCAAGAAGTATGTAGCTGATTCACAGTACACACGTGTGCGTGCTGATAAGGGCAAATTGAGGACTCTTTCCTACAGGCAATTACGTCAGGTTGAAAGAGCAGCGGCAAAAAAGCCTTGTCATAGCAGCAGACAAGTTTTTGAAGCTGCTTGTGCCTCCAACGTCCCCCGAACAACAAGATGCAGGGTCCTTCAGAGGTTTGCAGCTGTGCATACGCCATCCTGTCGACCTCCTCTATCCACTTCACACAAGCAGAAACGGCTCCAGTGGGCCAAACATTACATGAAGACTGATTTCAAAACTGTTTTGTTCACGGATGAGTGCCGTGCAGCGCTCGATGGTCCAGATGGATGGAGTGGAGGATGGCTGGTTGATGGACACCCCACGCAAACATGGCTACAGCGCCAACAAGGAGGAGGTGGAGTAATGTTTTGGGCTGGAATCATGGGGAGAGAGATTGTTGGCCCCTTTAGGATCCCTGAAGGCGCTAAAGATGAACTCCATAATGTATGTGGATTTTCTCAAACAGCACTTCCTGCCATGGTTCAAGAAGAAGAACCGTGTATTTCACAGCAAGATCATTTTTCTGCATGATAATGCACCATCTCATGCTGCACATAAAACATCTGCATCTCTGGCTGATATGGGCATAAAAGGGGACAAACTTATGGTGTGACCCCCATGCTCCCCTGACCTGTACCCCATTCAGAACCTTTGGAGCATCATTAAAAGGAGTGTCTATGATGGCGGGAGGCAGTTCACATCTAAGCAACAGCTCTGGGAGGGTATTCTGTCCTCATACAAAACAATTGAAGCAGAAACCATCCAAAACCTGACAAATTCAATGGACGAGAGAGTTCAGAAGCTCCTTTCGAACAAGGGGTCCTATGTGAAAATGTAACATCACCTAGAATAAAGTTTTGAGTTGAAAACTGTTTGATTTCAGTTTCTAACAACCTGCTAATGCTTATAATTTCAAAAATGACCATTTTTTTGGTCTTTATTAAAATGAAAAGGTTGATCGAAAAGTTTGGGGGATCTAAGAGTGTGGCAACCCAGTAGTCATGATTACTTCGAATTCTGACAATATGAGGGTCATGCTGCAGGTAGTGCAGCAAGAAGGCACTTATGTGTCTTGCGCATCTCGGAGCCCCAAAATTATTTTCCGGGCTAGATGCAGCTAAAAATTATTTTTAATTTTAAATCTGGTGGATCTTATTATAGATGGCCTAATAGGATCAGTGCTGCACACTGCTACAAAGCCCAAATTATTTTCCAGTCAAGATACAGATAAACATGATTAGTAATTTGAAAGCTTAAAACGGTTGGTAGGGTGATTTTAACCAATCATCAAGCTTTTACTCTCCCCAGGATGACACAGGGGTAGAAAAGTCGTTTCGGATCCATGATTTGTTCATCTTTATGAACGTGAGTCTGTCTACATTATCAGTGGAGAGCCGCGTGCGCTTATCTGTCAGCACACCACCAGCAGCGCTGAACACACGTTCAGACAGAACGCTGGCTGCGGGGCATGACAAGATCTCCAAGGCGTAAGTGGCTAGCTCCGGCCATTTATCCAGATTGGAAGCCCAAAAAGAGCAAGGGTCCAGTGACACAGTCGTGGCTTCAATGTTTACTTGGAGATACTCCTGTACCATCGTCTCTAGGCGTTGACTATGTGTCAGACTTCTTGTCTCCTGTGGCCTTGCAAAGGATGGGCTAAAAAAGTGGTGAAATGATTCCGCAAAATTGATGTTACCAGCAGATACTGTGGTTCTGTTACGGTTTGAGTGCTGAACACTTGACGGTCCCACGGTTGGCAAGTTGGAACTGTGAGATTCACTACGTGCACCACTGGTATTTTGTGGAAAAGCACATGTAAGATTCTGCAACAGTCTCTGCTGATACTCCTGCATGCGTGCATCCCTTTCTATGGCAGGAATAATTTCTGCAAATTTACTTTTGTACCGGGGATCTAACAGTGTGGCAACCCAGTAGTCAGGATTATTTCTAATTCTCACAATTCGAGGGTCATGTTGCAGGTAGTGCAGCAAGAAGGCACTCATGTGTGTTGCGCATCCAGGAGCACCAAGTCCCTGTTGTGTTGGTGGCGAGGTAACAATCATACTTCCTTCCTCTGTCCTCTCCCCCCAACCTCGCACAACAGAAATGTGATCAAGGTCTCCCTCATCTGATGAGTCTTCCATCAGTTCGTCCTCCACTTCTTCCTGGGCTCCTGCACCTTCCTCGCTAGTTTGGCTGCTACCATGCGCCCTGGTAAAACCATCTCCCCCACCCTCACATGCCTGCCGCCTTGGTGCTGCCGACCGTCTGGACCTTGCAGATGTTAGCCCTTCCGCATACAACTCCTCCTCCTCTACTTCCTCCACCTCCTCTTGTGCCACCACCTGACTCCGAATTCTGTTTAACATGTGCTCCAGCATGTAAATCACCGGAATAGTCATGCTGATAATGGCATCGTCAGCACTAAACATCTTCGTCGCCATTTCAAAACTGTGCAGAAGGGTGCATAGGTCCCTGATCTGAGACCACTCCTCCAGCGTGATTTGCCCCACCTCTGGATCTCATTGGCCCAGGCTATACGTCAGAACGTATTGCACCAGGGCTTGTCGGTGCTGCCACAGTCGCTGCAACATGTGCAGAGTTGAATTCCACCGGGTAGGCACATCGCATTTTAGCCGGTGAAGTGGCAGGCCCAACGACTTCTGTAGAGATGTAAGTCGCTGAGCTGCGGGATGCGAACGGCGGAAGTGAGCACACAGCGACCGTGCCCTCTGCAGAAGGCCATCTAGTCTGGGATAGTGGGCTAAAAATTGCTGGACAACCAGGTTCAACACGTGAGCCATACAAGGCACGTGTGTGACATTGCCCCGGCGAAGGGCCGCACCCAGGTTTGCAGCATTGTCGCACACGGCCTTCCCTGGTTTCAGGTCCAGTGGAGACAGCCATTCATGAAATTGGTTCTCCAGAGCTGACCACAACTCCTCAGCTGTGTGACTCACATTTCCCAGACATTTCAAAGTAAAAACCGCCTGATGACGTTGAGCCCTACTGCCAGCATAGTAAGGAGGTGTGCAGGATCCCTTCTGCACAGTTAGAAAGCTTGTGGCATGACCAGACAGGCTTTGGGTGCAGGTGGAAGACCGAGAGGAGGTTGAGGAGGCAGAAGCAGTGGAGGAAAAATGACATAAAGAGGATTGACGCACAACTCGTGGGGACGGCAAGACTTGGACAGCAGCCCCTTGTCCTGCTGTCACCATAGTTACCCAGTGCCCAGTCAGCGACATGTAACGCCCCTGTCCATGCCTACTCGTCCAAGTGTCTGTGGTGAAATGCACCCTGTCACACACAGAGTTTCTCAAAGAAGCGGTGATGTTGTGTGCGACATGCTGGTGGAGCACAGGCACACCTTTCTTTGAGAAGTAGTGCCGACTGGGCATCTGGTACTGGGGCACTGCGACGGACATAAGGTCTCGAAAATCCTCTGTGTCCACCAGGCGGAAAGGCAGCATTTCTGTAGCCAAGAGCTTGCAGATGGTGAAATTCAACCTCTTAGCTTTCTCATGGCTAGGAGGAAATGGTCTTTTACTTGTCCACATCTGAGGGACCGAGGGCTGACTATTGTGCTTAGACGGGGTTGATAAGGGTGTCCCCGGCAAACTGCCGGTCTGTGAGGAAGATGCAGGCGGACATGTTAGGTTGCCTTGATCCAAAGGTGGTGCTATCAATGTCGGACAGCGCTCAAGACCAGCTGGTGTTACCACCTCCAAAGAAAATGATGACCTGCCAATCACGCTGGCTGTTGCGGGTAAAGAGGTGGCAGGTCTGCGCCCCAAAACAGGTGTGACTGCTGTCCCCCCAGTCACAGAGGATGAAGAGGCCGCGGATGCACAAGATATGGCAGACGGCGGTTGGCCCGGCCGGCTAGGCCGCATTGTAGCACACTGAGCTTCCCACTGCAACTTATGCTTCATGTCCATGTGCCGGTTCATGCATGAAGTACTCAAACTATGTATTTTTTGGCCTCTACTTAGCTTTTGCTGACAAATGTTACAGATAACACAAGTTGGGTCATCTTTATCGATCTGAAAAAATGCCCAGGCTATGCAAGGCTTAGCACCCATGCGACCTGAAGAGCCACCACGACTTGTGGTGAGAGGCAGAGTTGTGTTTGAGGATGCAGTTGTTGACATGCTTCCAGTACTACGTCTCTGTCCAGGAAGGCGCAACCTGACCTCGTCGTCACTAGCATCTTCCTCCACCTCCTCTGCTGACCTCATCTCTTGGCTGACTGTGGGTTGACAGTAAGTGGGATCTCCAACCTCATCATCATCACCCTGTGTGTTATCACACCCGTCGTCCTCAGAGCCAACCTGTTCCTGCCCTGACAAAAAACTAAAGTTGTCGCTCCAATCAGGTATTTGAGTCTTATCATCGTCTTCCTCATTGTCTCCACCAACAGGAGTTACAGTTTGGGAATGAGGGTCTACATTATGGTCAGAACCTTCTGCGTCTGGTCCTGGATCCGACTCATAAAGATTCTGGGCATCAGTGCAGATCATTTCCTCGTCTGGATTCACAGAAGCGCTGGAGTCGACCTCTGATTCCCAGGCTATAGTATGAGTAAACAGCTCTGCAGACTCAACCATCTGTTCTACCTCATACTCAGACGGGCAGCTGGAGATTTGGGAGCTGTGAGGAAGCAAGTGCGATTTGGGTGACACCTTTGAGGACTGGAGTATTTGTGATGTTGAAGTTGATGTGGAGGAGAGCCCACTTAAAGGAGCACTTGATATCCGTTGAAGCACCTGCTGTTTTTGTGCCTCATCTGGAATTTGTAGCGATTGGCGTGGCCGTAAGAAAGGGATCTTATCACATTGTCCGCTAAAAGAAGTAGACATTTTAGTTTGGCTGGAAGATGGTCTTTCTTCTGCAGATGTTACTGTTGCTTTAACACCTACCCCACGGACACAACCTTTTTTCCCCTTCCCAACACGCCTATTCCCCTTTCCACCAGCAGGAGGCCTTTTTCCACTCATTTTGGTGGTTAACTAATTCACAACTCTGGAGTTGTTTGCACAAAAAAACAATGGATGGTAACCGAGCAGAGCTGAGTGGCCAAACTGTGGTATTAGGCCAAAACTATTGGCTGGGTTAGATGCAGAAAAAAATTATATTCAATTTGCAACCTGATGGAGGTCAGTATAGATGGACTAATAGAGAAAGTCCGACACACTACTAGAAGGCCAAATATTTTTTCAGAGCTAGATGCAGAAAAAAATTATATTCAGTTTGCAACCTGATGGAGGTCAGTATAGATGGATTAATAGAACAAGACCCACACACAGCTAGAAGCCAAATATTTTTTCAGAGCTAGATGCAGAAAAAAATTAGATTCAGTTTGCAACCTGATGGAGGTCAGTATAGATGGATTAATAGAACAAGACCCACACACCGCTAGAAGCCAAATATTTTTTCAGAGCTAGATGCAGAAAAAAATTAGATTCAGTTTGCAACCTGATGGAGGTCAGTATAGATGGACTAATAGAATGATGCTATGCCCAAAAGATTTTACTTCACTAGGTGCAGTAAAAAAAGTGGTATTCTATACACAGGTGGTATATCTTGCAACACAGATAGGCTACTCCACTGACTAACACACTCTGCAATAGGCCAAAAAGGATTAGCTTTGCTAGATTCAGCCAAATGCTGTGAAAAAAACTTGCACAGCACTGGCACAGACCTGCCTGGCAAAAACTGATAGGAACTGATGTAACCTAGTCCTGAAAAGGACTCCAATTACAATTAGTCTTTACTCCCACAACCTATCTATTTAAGAGCACAGACCTGCCTGATAAAAGTCGTAGGAAATGCTGTAACCTAGTCCTTAAAAGGACTGCAATCACAACTATTCCCTACTCCCAAGCTATCTGTATATTTGTGCGAAAATTGGCTTGAAATTAACAAGGTATAGCGCACACAGCAACAGCGGTGCCGTCTAACACGCAGCTGCAGCAGTGAGAAAATGGTGGCGACGGGGAAAATGGCTTGGTCTTATAGGGCAAGGACATGTGACATACACTGCCAATGACACATGCCCTTGCTTGTGTGAAAAAAAGCACTTCGCTCCGTGTGTGCGCTGCTGATAGGTTGACAGATTGCACCTCCCCACTGTAAATGCGGGAAAGAGAAAAAAAAATGGAGATCTTCATTGTTCCTGCAGAGATCCATCCCCTGCCCCTCCCCCCACCCCGCTGTACACTCAAACTGCGTATTAACATTAATTTTCATCATTACTGAGAAAAAATCCAGTTATGATTTTGGTGCACGAACAGTTATCGAACATAACCTCGAACAGCCGAATTTTTCTCAAATTGTTCGTGTTCGCCGAACGGCTCGAACACCGCCCAAAACAGCTCGAATTTGAGATTGGCGAACAGTTCGAGTAGAACAACGCTCATCTCTACTCTTTATCCCCTGAGGAGTATGCGAGGGAAATGGCCTCCTTGATCCATCTAGCGATTGTAGCCTTTGAGGCCTTACAACCCTTCCTAGCCCCCTGATAGCAAATAAATAGGGACTTATCCTTTCTAAAGCCATGTGATACTTCTAAGTATCTTAGTACGCACCTCCTAACATCTAAAGTGTGAAGTCTCTCCTCTTTGATTTTTGGGCAGAAAGCAAAAAGTTGGGAGAACTATTTCCTGGGTTCTATGGAATCGAGTGGCCACTTTAGGAAGAAAGGATTATATTAAAACCTAATCCAGCCTATCGTCCAGAATTTGCGTGAATGGAGGGTATATTGAAAGGGCCTGTAGGTCACTGACTCTCCTGGCTGAAGTTAGGGCTACTAACAGGACCGTCTTTAGGAAAATAATTTTGGGGGAGACTAAATCTAGTGGCTCAAAAGGAGGACTGGTCAAGGCATCTAAGACAAAATTCAAATCCCAGGGAGACATCTTTGCTTTGGTAATGGGTCTACACCTAAAAGGAAGCTTTTATAAAATGGCCTATCCAATAGTTATCTGCAATATTGGAAGAAAATAAAGCTCCCAACGCAGACACCTGTACTTTCAAGGTACTGGTAGTGAGACCTAATTCTAAGCCTCCCTGCAGAAATTCCAGAATTTTCCCAATAGGGGGCCCCTCCTCCACCTTAACTTCTGCAAAGGACAGAAACTTCCTCCGGGTCCTGGCATAAATACAGGTGGTAACAGGTTTTCTGCTAGCCAGGAGAGTATTCACTACATTTGCGGGGAATCCTTTGTTGGTCAATAACACCCTCTCAAATTCCACGCCGTCAAATGTAGACTCGGGGTTGGAGGATGGGAAAGTGGCCCTTGAGTGAGGAGGTCCGGAATCTCCGGAAGAACCCAGGGATCTGATATGGACATCTTCCGGAGACAAGGGAACCACGGTCTTTTGGGCCAAAAGGGACATACGAGTATCACTCTGGCCCGGTCTGCCCTGATCTTTCTTATCACCGCTGGGAGCAGGATCATGGGAGGGAAGGCATATGTCAGAGGAAATCTCCAGGGAACCATAAAGGCGTCCACTGCCAGGGGTCCTTCTCTGGGGTCTAAGGAACAAAAATTTTCCACTTTCCGATTGGCTCTTGTTGCGAATAAGTCCACAGTCGGAAGGACCCACATTTCTACGATTCTGGAGAATATTTGTGTATTTAGGGACCACTCTCCTTTTACAGAAGTACGGCTGAGGTAATCCGCTGTGGTGTTTTCCTTGCCTTTTAGTTGAGTAGCCGAAAGAGAGAGACAGTGATCTTCGGCTTTCAGCAGAAGTGCGTTCGCTACCCTCATCAAGTTTCTTGAGCGGGTTCCCCCTTGGTGGTTTATGTAAGCTACCATGACTTGATTGTCCAAGAGTACACGGACATGCTGTTCCTGAAATTATATAAGGAACTCGTTGAACGCATGCTGCACCGCCAGAAGCTCCTTAACATTTGATGACAACTGTTGCTCACTGCTTGACCAGGTTCCCTGCACTAATTTCCCTTCAAAGTGAGCTCCCCAACCTGTAGCACTTGCATCAGTGGACAAGACTGCAGTTGGACTACATTCCCAGGGAACCCCTTTAGCAAGATTGTCTTGTCGTAACCACCAACGAAGGGACCATATGGCACGAGGACCTAGCGTAAACTTACGGTCTAGATGCCCCTCTAAAGCTGCGTTATTGTACAACACATCCCACTGAAAGGCTCTTGAATGCAATTGTGACCAACGAACCGCAGGAAAAGTGGAGGTGAAGGTTCCCAATAGTGACATGGCCTTACGAAGGTTTACGTATACATTGTTCTACCAACTCCCGGATTCTATCAATTTTCTCTTCTGGAAGACAACATAGCTGTTTCCTGGAATCTAATATGACCCCCAGATATTGTTGTACCTTGAGTGGAGATAGTCTAGACTTTTCTAAATTTAGAAACCACCCCAAACTCTTTAAGACCGACATGGTCTCCTGCAGGTGGGTCTCGCATTGAACCAACGAATTCCCCACTATCAGGAGATCATCCAGGTAAGGGATAATTAGAATGTCCCTTTCTCTTATATGGGCCATAACTTCCACCATTACTTTAGTAAAAACCCGTGGGGCTATAGCTAAACCGAAGGGGAGTGCAGTGTATTGGAAGTGTTTAACCACCCCGTCTATTTCAATGGCCAGCCTCAAATATTTCTGGTAATCACTATGAATTGGGATATGGTAATACGCATCTTTGAGATCGAGCACTACCATATAGCAGTGGGGAAAAAGTAACTTTATTATGGATTTTAAAGACTCCATTTTAAAGGTGTGTATTTTAAGGAAATTATTCAGGGATTTCAGATTTATAATTGTCCTGAAACTTCTATCCGGTTTCGGAATCAAGAAGAGCGGGGAGTAGAAAGCAAGACCCTTTTCAGCTTCCGGAACCTCAATCAGGACGTGCTTTCTTATTAGGGTTTGTACTTCCGAAACGAGGGCAGCCTGGCGTTCTGGGGAAGAACTGGAGGGACCAACCATGAACCTTTTGTGAGGCAATGCTTTAAATTGAAACTTAAGACCATACTTAATCAGGCTCAAAATCCAATTACTATGAGAAATCTGTTCCCAAGCTGGGACAAAAAAATGACAATCTCCCTCCCACCTCGGCTGATTGTGTATCCCCTGGCTTCTGCTCAAATTTTGGAGACGGACCAAAGAGTAGACCTCTACCTTTTCGACCTCTTTCATCAGACTAGTCTTGCTCCCTGAAATATCTCTTCCGGAACGATCTCTTAAAGGAGGGTAGAGGTACTGATGGAAACCCCGTCTTAGGGTCCCCCGCTTTCTCCAATAAGTCGTCCATGGTCTGACCAAAGAGGTATTCCCCTTCACACGGGATTGTACACAGTCTGGACTTAATCTGTAAATCCCCTGGCCAGCTTTTAATCCACAAGGCTCGCCGAGCCGCATTCGACAGTGCTGCTGACTTTGCTGCCAACCTCACAGAGTCCACAGATGCATCAGCAAGAAAAGCTGCCGCCCCCTGAACCAGTGGAAGGGAAGAAATAATGTCTTTCCTAGAAGTCCCATCCTTCAACTGACTGTCTAGCTGTTCAAGCCACACCATCAGGGCTCTGGACGTACAGGTAGCTGCTACTGTTGGTCTCGGTGCTCCCGCAGCCGTCTCCCATGCCCCTTTCAGGAAAGTATCAGCCCGTCTGTCTAGGGGATCTCTCAATGCACCCATATCATCGAACGGGAGGGAAGTTCTTTTCGCTGCTTTAGTAACAGCAACATCCAGCTTGGGTGCTTTTAACCAGGAGGAACACATAGCATCCTCAAATGGATATTTCCTTTTAAAGGATGGAGGAACACTACCCTTCTTGTCAGGCTTTCTCCACTCCTTATCAATGAGGTCTTTCACCCTTGAATTTACTGGAAAGACCCTTCTCTTCTTTAGCCCCAGACCACCAAACATAACATCCTCAGCTGACTTCTCTACCCTCGAGTCCACTATCCCCATTGTAGATCGGACGGCTTTTACTAGGGCATCGACCTCCTTCAGGGGGAAGCACTGTCTATCTGGCTCACTATCAGAGGAAGAGAAGGCGGAGGAGGAAGCGACCGATAGCTCAGAGTCTGAACCCGGCTGGGTTTCTTGAGGAATATGCCCAGACTCTGAACCTTGCAATGCTTTGCCTATTTCTTCCCTTATTAAAGTTCTTAGGCCTAGGGAAAAATCTGGGGTCTCCTCCGATATCATTTTGCTGATACAAAGCTGACATAACCTTTTGCTATATGAATCAGGGAGTGGACAGCAGCATAAGGCACACTCTCTGTGCTTGGACTTTGAGGAACATTTCTTGCTCTAAAAGAAAGTCATAGATAGAAAGAAGGAGGAAACATTAGTAGAACTTTCACGAAGATTCCACTCACCCCACAGAACCTTCGGTACCGTAGAAGCAGAAGTATCCAGCATGCATGGCGAGGAATCACGCCGCACCGGACCGTCCTTCCTGCTCTTAGTGGTAGCTCTTCTAGTTGTACGACCAGACTCTAGCCGGGAATGACGCTGCGCCACTAGTTGTGAGGGATCCCCAGAGGGCTGCTCCTGCAGCAGATGTTGTTGCCTAGGTGACAGCTCCTGAGAATCTTCCATAGCTTGCAATGTAAGAATGGGCTGGGAAGCACCTCTGTATGTTACCAGACCCTTTATATACTGGCCATACCGGTACCATGTGTGGGTGTGTGTTTCCTTTTTTTTTTTTTTTTTTTTTTTACCCAGGAGGGCGTTACCTGCTCCTTGGTCTTCCTCCTCAGGTCCAGGTGGGATCCAGGTGGGCTACTCGCCGCCAGGTCCTCAATCCCCCGGCGTTCAGCTGCTCGCGCCAAAAAATTCAAACGAGCCCCGCCCCTTCCGGTGACACCACAGGGCTTCCTGCCCGGCGCACCGTAAGTCGCGTCAGAAGGTCGCGCCCGTCACGTGCGCCGCCGGCGCGACCTGGATCTCCTGCAAGCGGTAGTGGGGAGGGGGGGGGGGGGGAGCCCGCTAGCGGCCCCACACCTGGCAGACATCTACCTCCCGTGAGGCGATGTCACGCCTGCCGCAACGCTCACGGAGGCGCCCCCATGAGCCCTGCCGTGGCGTCTCCAGAGGACCGGGACGGACCGGCTCCAACCACCTGCTGTGGCCCTCTCTGGGACAGGAGTCCATCTTCTGCAGGTAAGCCTGCAAGGTCCCCCATCATGGACAGGAAACCTAAACTGAGGCGGGAAGAGAGGGCCGCCCTTTTTAACCTGTAGGTTTCCTGTCCTTGATGGACGGATCCTCTCTCTCACGTAGTGCTGTCATGGACGACCGAATAAATATAAGGCTTAAAGGAATCCATGAATCCGGAATCTCTGAAGAAAGTCACCAAGGGTATTTTTTCCTCCATTGTTGGCTCTGAAAGAGTTGAAAATAAATAGTGATTGAGAGAGTCCACAAGCTTTAAAACCCAAAACTAGATCCTCTAACCCTCCATGTGACCAAATGTGGCCTACTCAGCTTTGTAGATACTTTAGCTCTACTCACCAAACCAAGAGAATTATCATCCTTTCCTATGACAACAGTCCTATACAAATCTACCAAGATATTGCACCATCTCCCTTGACAAAAATGAGGAAGATCAAACCCCTCCTAGATACTCAGAGCCAGGAAAAATCAATTACAGATGGCTTTTCCCCTTTGGCCTGGCAGTCATTAAGTAGGGAAAAATAATGCTATCTGTACACCAGAAGTCCTCCAAAGAGCCTGGGAAAACCTACAAATCCCCCGAGTAAATGTCCCCTCCTGGATGCCATTGGATGTGGGTTTTGATTTCCCTCAATTAACTATGACTAAAGAATGGACTGTTTGCAAGCAAACTACCTTGCCCAAGGTCAGAAAGCAAGTCTAAAGACACACAACTCTGATGTCAGAGGAATATCCTCCTTTCAAGATGCCAGACCTCTGAAGCAATAGGTCTTGGGTTAGAGACTCTTCTTGGTTTTTGTCATCTTTCCACAAGTTACTAAACTACAGATTCCCTCTCACTAAGGTTTTAGTTCCACTTAATGTCACTAACTGTTTACTAGATGCTTTTTTGCCTAGTTTACATATGTTCTATCTTTAAGGATATGTAAGGTTCCCCAGTGAGGTAGTCGTGGGCGAGCTGTGGCCCCTGCTCACTCTGGCACAATACAGACAAGGAGTGTCCTCCCTCTGATGTGCTGCAGTGTATGTGGTGCTTTCCACTTACTTCAGACCAGCCGGTCGCTTCTGTCTCCAGGCATTTCTCTTCTGGAACCAGGGCAGCAATAAATTCAGAGGATGCGAGGTTCATAACCATAACTAGGATTTTACTTGGGGAAGAGGAATACGTATAATATTTACAGGCAGATATATTTGATAAGGCCCAACGGGTTGTCATCTTTCCCACAGGTCCTTGATACAATGTCAGCTCTGGTTCCCACTTTAAGTGTAGCATCTCTGTTGCTCTGCTCTCTAGCCCTAGAGAATCTTCCTCATCAATGACAATATATCCGGATCCTAGTTCTCCCCATGTCCTAGACTTGAGTCATAGCTTCTACTGCAGCCTGTTGACAGAATGCGCCCCCGGGTCCTCAATGATTCTTGAGTTTCTCTGGCCGGCTAAGGGGGCTCTTGTGTAAGGAATCTTCGCTCTGGTGATCCTACCGTCTGGGGTATGGGGCTCACATTCTCCCTAGTAGCCAATATACTTAGGCTGCCCGTACTGTTACAAGTACTAACTCACACTGACTTTTCACTTCCTGCTTCTGGAACCTAACCAGAGATTTTCCTAATGTGCCCACCCTCTATGGACTGTCATCACACACAATAAACCCCCTCACTGTCCTAAATGTCTGAAACACTGTTGGCAGACCTAACCCGTCTTCATCTGGGACAGTAGCATCTTGTGGCTGGTTACCAATACTACAGTCCACAAGGAAACAAATACAGCCTTATTTACATTTGTTGCTCAACCAACCCTAGCACTGAGTTCCCCTTTACTCTACTGGGCTGGATTATCACAGCTAACACCTTAACTGGACCTAACTGCAGCCCAGAGAGATCTAACTGTCGGCAACAATATTTTTTTAACCTTTTAAGTGCCAAAGGGGAGCTACTTTCTTTACCACTACTACAGATACATGAGGGATCACCACTTGAACTGTCTTTTCTGACTTCATCCAGGATAGCATGAACCCTCCTGCTGCAGATAAGATTCCCTTTGTTAATAATTGTTTGTTATATATGTTTCTTTTTATCTTGAGGTACAAAGTTCTTCAGTTTACTTCCCCATCCTGAATGGCAGACACAACCTTATCTGACTATTATGGTGGTTCATTTAACGTGAAGGGCATTAACTCCCCCACCAAACGCAACCAAATCATGATCCTCTTATGAAAAAAGAAAACTAAAATTGCTTTACTGCAAGAAACATTTCAATAAAAGGTCATATTCCAGACCCATCTTGCTCCACATTCCTTACGTGATTTCATAGTAGCAGTTCTTCCTCCGCTAAAGGAATAAGCACTGCACTCTGCAAAGGAGTGCCCTTCACGTTGAAAGACTCACTTTCTGACCCAGACAGGAGATATGTTTTTGTAAAAGTTTACATAGCTTATACCCTGGTCACACTGTACAGTTTATATGCCCCAAATCAAGGTCAAGCTAGCTGGATTACCAAAACACTTGAAACCTTAGTCCTTTTCGTGGAAGGATTGCTCATTCTTAGATACATCTACTGGCCATACCACCTTGTCTCAAAGAACCCTGAAGAAAATCCACTCATCCCTAAACTCTTAACATTTAATAGACCCTTGGAGTCTACACAATGCATCAATGAAGGACTACACCTTAGTTCCAACCACACACCCCTCATCATAGATTAGACAATTTTTTCATACAAAACCTTTTTTCTAGTTAATTCTACCTCCATAGGCTCTATTACACTCTCAGATCAAGCTCCAATCTTTTTAGAATTATTTATCACTTCGCTTCCACCTCCAAACCTGACCTGGAGACTAAACTAAACTTTTAGATAAAAATATCACTATCATTAAGCTATCCAAGACAATAGAACTACATTTCAAAGAGAATTCGACCCCAGACCCATCAAGCCCTACAATTTGGGAAACAAATAAATCCGCAATAAGAGGGGAAATAATTGCCTTGGCTTAAACGGTCATTGAAAAAAGAAAAAGACAAAGCAATAACCTCTATTTTACATAAAATAAATACCTTGGAATGCATCCATAAAAAGTCAATAGCAAGAGGACCTCTCCAATCTGAGAAACAAAATTAAAGATATTAAACACACACTCAGCCAAACTCTGCCAGAGATGTAAACAAACATTGTGCATGAATGGCAATACAGGAAATAAGTAGAGATGAGCGGTGTTCGACTAGAACTGTTCGCCAATCTGAAATTCGAGCTGTTTTGGGCGGTGTTCGAGTCGTTTGACGAACGATTTGCAAAAAATTCGGCTGTTCGAGGTCATGTTCGATAACTGTTCGTGCACCAAAAGCGTGTCCTGCATGTCTGGCGCTATTTAGAGCACCAATCATGCAGGGATTGTCTGCTACTCACTGTAATGCCACAGCCATGGTGGTTGTGGCATTACAGTGGTTGCCCAAATCGATGGGAACAGTGCTCACAGTGAAACATGAAAAGCCGGCAATTCAGCAGCGGCATACACCGGTACCCGACAATTTAGAACAGAAAGAATAGAGCATCACACATAGATTAGATAGAAACATGTCAGTCACATATATAAGAAGTACAGTGATAGTGTTGATTACTGTACTTGTCATTTAGTGTTAAAATAAAGGATTTATTCTAAAAAAAATTGGCATGGGGTTCCCCGTAATTTTAGTCTCCAGTGGAGGTTAAGCAGACAGCTGGGGCAGATGTTTGAAGCCTGGGAAGGGGGTAATACCCACGGAGCATCCCAGGCTACTAATATGAGCCCCCAGCTGAATACCTAGCCCTTACTAGCTATTAAAATGGGGGACCCAAAAAAAAAAAAAAAGTGAGGTCCCCCCTATTTTAATAGCTAGCAAAGGCTAGGCAAACAGCTGGGGGCTGATATTAATAGCCCAGGAAGGGTGCCATGAATATTGGCCCCCTCTCAGGCTAGAAACACCAGCCGTCAGCCGTCCCAGAAATGGCGCATCCATAGGATGCGCCAATTCTGGCACTTAGCCTCGCTCTTCCCACTGCCCTGTAGCGGTGGCAGTGGGGTATTAGGGTTGGGGTTGATGACAACTTACAATGCCAGCTGACATCAAGCCCAGGTTAGTAATGGAGAGGCGTCTATAAGACACCCCCATTACTAACCCCATAGTCAAAGTTAAAAAAACACAAACACCCAGAATAAAGTCCTTTAATTGAAATAAACAAACACAATTCTTTGTTCTAAATTAAACCATACTTACCATCACGCCCATTCCAGCTGAAGCCAATGTCTTCTGCAATAAAAGTAAAATAATAAAGCAACATCATCCTTACCTTTCCATGGTTCCCACGACAGCTCCAGCTCTGCTACATTCACATGACAGGCTGGATCGCAGCTGAAAGCTGCCATCCAGCATGCCATGCCGCAGACACTGAGAAGTGAAGGCATGCTTGCGCTCCTCAGTGTCTGGCTGTGACGGCATAAAGATGAGCCGAGGTCATGTCCAATGAACTCAGCTCACCTCATGCACGTCACTGACAGCGTGGGAGAATTCTCCTGCGCTCAGCGCTTCAGCAGGTGAATTCTCCCACGCTGGGATGGCATTGAGATGACAGGCTGGATCGCAGCTGAACGCTGTCATCCAGCTTGTCATCCTTCAGAGACACTGCAGAGCGCAAGCATGCCTGCGCTCTGCAGCGTCTATGAAGGATGGCATGCTGGATGGCAGCGCTCAGCTGCGATCCAGCCTGTCATCTCAATGCCATCCCAGCATGGGAGAATTCACCTGCTGAAGCGCTGAGCGCAGGAGAATTCTCCCATGCTGTCAGTGACGTGCATGAGGTGAGCTGAGTTCATTGGACATGACCTCGGCTCATCTGGATGCCGTCATAGCCAGACACTGCCGAGCGCAAGCATGCCTGCGCTTCTCAGTGTCTGCGGCATGGCAAGCTTTATGGCAGCTTTCGGCTGCGATCCAGCCTGTCATGTCAATGTAGCAGAGCTGGAGCCGTCCTGGGAACCATGGAAAGGTAAGGATGAGGTTGCTTTATTATTTTACTTTTATTGCAGAAGACATTGGCTTCAGCTGGAATGGGCGTGATGGTAAGTATGGTTTAATTTAGAACAATAAAAAATTGTGTGTTTATTTCAATTAAAAGGACTATTCTGGGTGTTGTGTTTTTTTAAATACTTTACTAGAAATTCATGGCGATCATGTCTAATATTGGCGTGACCCCATGAATTTCGGGCTTAGGGCCAGCTGATAATGCCAAGCTGGCCCTAACCCCTTTATTACCCAGTGAGCCACCGCACCAGGGCCCTGGATGAGTTGGGTACAGCACCAGAAGATGGCGCTTCTATGAACGCACCATTTTCTGGGGTGGCTGCGGACTGCAATTTGCAGCAGGGGGGGGCCCAGAAAGCTTGGTTAGTTGCGATTATTTTTCCAGCGCCGATCGGATTGCGATTGGGCTGGGAAAAAAATGCAGCATGCTGGAATTGGATCGCACGCACCCAGATAATCTATGGGTGCGTGTGAAGCATCGCTCTGGACTCGGATATCACCCGAGTGCAGAGCGATTGCCACCGATGCCAGTAACAGAGGAGATGGAGAAATTACTTTTTCCACCCCCTCCACAGCTGTGCTGCGATCCTCGCTGTGCGAGAGGATCGCAGCACGAAGTACAGACATTCGGCTCCCGCTCACAGCAGATAAGGAGCAGAATGTCATTAGCATATCGCATCCGATGCCATACGTTAGTGGGACCCCAACCTTAGAACTAAAAGCAGTAGCTTTTGCGGATGATCTCCTCCTCACAAACCCAAAGAAATTTCCCTCCATACTCACAAAACCTTTGGCACAATTTGAGGAATTATCAAACTTCAAAATTAACCTTAACAAAATAGGAATTTCTAAATATTTCGGCCCAGAAAAGGCTTTTGCATTCTCCCAGAAAAATACACCATTTAAATATATCACACATATTTAGGAGTTAAAATCACTAATGACCCAAGAGATGTATACCTAAATAATTTCCTAACTTTGATCAACTCCATGAAAAACCTTTTAAAATCCCATGATCTGCCATATTTTTCTTGGATAAGCAGGAAGAATATAACAAAGTCCTACATACTCCCAAAAATATTATATATTATGAACATGTTATTAATCTGCTTCCGCAAGTCCTTTTTCGCAGTCACTGAACACCTCATCTCCCTCTACATCTGGAAATATAAAAAAAGCAAGACAACCACAAACTTCTTACCTACCCTAAAACTTTAGGTGGCCTATGTCTGCCAGCTCTCCATGCATACTACAAAGCAATTCACCTAGGCAAGTGGCTAAAAATAGTTAATTCCTTTTAAGACGCTAACAAACCAGATCTAGAACTTCTGCTAGGCAAACACCCATTCCAATACATCTGGACTCATAATCCAATTGCAATAGAACTCAAATCAGATAATGCTGTTATCTTCACAGCTCTGATAATTAAATGGACTCTAGATAAGACCCTATACCCCTAAAAACTCCTCCAGCCTTAACCCCCCATCAGTCTGATTGCTTAGTTCTTAGATCCCAATTATGAGAACATATACGATCTATGGTCTTCTCTTCCCAATTACAACATTTCACGATTCTTATCTAATATAGTCCCAACCAAAAACTCTTAGCTGACTGAATCCATGAAACAACCTATTAATTTCCTCCAACAAATCCACATCACTTATATACTTAAACAATTTTAACTTAAAATTTCCGTCCACACGAAAGTGGTCCTGGCTCAACCCACTATCAAAACTTCCCTTTCCTAAAGTGACCTCAAAATATACAACCATTTAATATCTCCCCAACTTCTACATAAGCCAACCTACTTGTCCTGGAAAAAAAACTAAATATTAAACTAAATGATTCCATGTTAAAAAGCAACTTACTTAGGGGGCGTGGCTTAGGCACCAGCAGGAGAGGACGTGCAGTAACTAAGATCCTGTCCCCAAGTCTCTGAAAAACCTACCCGTTTCCTTATTTTTTTTACTATATTGGCCTCAAAATACCCATAAGAGACCCCTCTCCCACCTCCCAGTACTCTGATTCCATAAAGGTCCCCTTGTCAGACGCTGGACCTGAGGGATTCTTGGAGCTGCAGTGTGGAGAGGACAAGTGGGCCTAGAAAAATACTGGGCAGTGAAGCATGCAGCTTGCCTGGCCTGCCTCCCTCAAAACTGAGCAGACTTGACTGAATCCAGGGACAAAGTCTGAAGCGAAGCAGGAGAAGCCCGCAGGAAGAAGAGACGACCCGACCCTGTGAAAGGAGGAAAAGGAGTGCATGGCGTGGGTGGACAGGTAGGAGAAGGGGCTCCAGAACAGCTGGGTGTCTGCTCTCCCACCCCACCTTCACCCAGGCATGGCAGCTGCTGCTGTGCAGATTAGATAAGCTGCAGTAGGGACACTGACAAATAGCTCATAGCTCCAGAGGACACAAGATAAGGAGCTCTCACCTCTTAAACATACAAACACCCAAGGTGCTTACCCCTCCTTCAGCCTCACAAATCACTATTAAGCTGAGCAGAGATGCAGAAGCCTATAAAAGAATAGAGGGAGCCTTCCCACAACAGTGGACCTCTTAGTCTTTTTTTGGCGCCAAACTGCCCTGTAACTGCATTTTGAAGAAAGCGGACTCCATCTTCATAATAAGTACAGCATTTAACTCCCAGAAGATTTGCTTTGTATCTCCACAAACAGACAACTTTTTCTGCATTCTACTAGTTGTGCGCCTCCAAAAGAGACCTTGACAACGCCATATAAAACAAAATCTTTGATTACATCAAAACTATTCAAATTCTATTAATTCCCCAAGATTAATATTAGTACGACATCACAGTGCTACATAACCACTTAATCTTGCGTGCCACCGCCACCTGCTGGACATTTGATTAAACAGCGCTTCAGTGCCAGTTCCACCTCATTTCCTCTCACTGCTTTATGAACACTTTCATCTAGAATTACAGACCACCGCCATCTACTGGACATTTGAAAAAGCAACCACTCTAGGAAATAATCCTGTAAACCATCATTATATTGATCTAGACAATGCAACTAAAAAAGGTATACCCGGACAATAGACAATCCGCTTTGGGTACCTTTTCTCTTTCTAAACAGGAGACAGAACAGAGTCAAATGATAAATCTGTGAGTCTTCCTGTTCAGGCGCCGACCATGTGAACCTTGATATACCGCTTATGCTCTCCCTCCGTCCATTTCATTCAGAAACCTGACTCTCGATTTCTACACCCTCCTAGCTACAGTAGTTGATATTGAACTAAAGACATCCTCTACAAAATAACACCTACTCATATGTACCGCTATCTCCTACGTAGCGGGCAAAAACAGCCGATCTCTTCCTGCCATATCGATGACTCTTGCTCCCCCAAGATGGCTCCTATTCTTGATCTAGATGAGCAATTCTCCCAAACAGAAGGGAGGAAGGAGTCAGACCTTAACCTTAAATTACCCTGTTCCTCCATGTCAAAAAAAGGGGGAGACAAGTGAATCCTTCCGATCTAGCAGCTGAGGTCACAGCTAAATTACTACCGGTAATTAAAGCTATAATCCAATCTATGCTTAACTCTGCCTTAAACGATCTACAGGATAGGAAGGATGAACAAGCCGAACAGTTGACCAAGTTGGAAGCATGTATTTCTGTTACGAGTTCGGGTGGTGGACTCTGCTTCGATGCAAAGAGGGACCAGAGGGGCGTGACTAAGTGCCTACTCGGCCCAACTAAGGTCACATGGTGGCTTAGTCGACTCTGTGAACCAGGGAGGAACCGGGCAGGTAGACCAGGTGCCACTTTGGGACCGACCTTGTGTGAGAGCAGGTGACTCCCATGGTCAGATGGCAAGAACTGACCAGTACAGTGGATAAGCATGGCAGGAAGGCTGACCGGTGGACCGAGTAGGCGAGCACGGCAGGTAACAGGCAGGTGCTCCAGATAAGCAGGCAGGCTGGCTGTAGACCGACTGGAGAACAGAACTGTTAGACAAGCTGGCGGGCAGGACTGACAGCGGGACCTGAGGGCTGGAGAAAGTGTTTAGCACACGGAACAACTTTGCATAGGCACCTCCATTTTGGAGGAGTTGCCTTATGTAGGGGAAGTCCTCCGGCCATTGGCCGGGGACTCTATAGGACGGCGCGCACGGCCCCTTTAAGAGGGAGGGAGCACTCGCGCGCCCTATGCACAGCGCCCAGGAAGCTGCGCACCACAGCAGCAGGGGATTGTGAAGACGCCAACCTGTACCGCAGCGGTGAGGGGAACGGCGTCTCTGCCCAGCAGGAGGCAGAGACGCCGATGCTACAGTACCCCCCCCCCCCTTTAGGTCCGCAAGAAATTTTTTAAGAAGATGAGGGGCATGAGTGTTCTTCCTGGGTTCCCAGGACCTCTCCTCAGGGCCAAACCCCTTCCAATACACAAGAAAGTATTTCCTCTTACCCTCTTGGTGGCCAAAATGTTTTCTACCTCAAAGACGTCCTCAGCAGAGACCGGAGCTGGAGCGCTACCTGGATCGTCAGAGAAAGAATTAAGGACAACAGGTTTGAGGAGCGATACATGAAAGGAGTTGGGAATCCATAAGGTGACCGGGAGTTTCAGCTTGTAAGCCAAGGGACTGATTTGGTTCAGAACCTCGATTGGACCGATGAACTGCGGACCAAACTTCTAGGAAATTATCCTGCGACGAACATATTTGGAGGAAAGCCAGACCTAGTCTCCCGGACGGAATTGAGGCGGATCCAGACATCTCTTATCAGCATGCTTCTTCATCCGCTCAGAGGACTGAAGCACAGATCTAGTGTCTTCCCAAATAGCCGAAAATTCGCTGACCAGAGACTCTGCGGCAGAATTATCCACTGAAGACTGAGGAGACGGGAAACGGAATCCGAGGGTGTTGACCGTAGACCACAGAGAACGGGGATTTAGAAGAAGACTTGCTCTCATGGTTGCTATAGGAGAACTCTGTCCAGGGCAGGAGCTCAACCCAATCGTTATGGTGAGCGTTGACAAAGTGCCGAAGAAAGCTGGTAAGGACCTGGTTGATACGTTCCACTTGACCATTGGATTGAGGATAAGCAGAGGAGAAATCCAAGGAGACATCCAGCAGCTTACACGTAGCTCTCCAGAAGTGCGAAGTGAACTGAACCCCACGATCAGACACAATGTGGAGGGGTAGGCCGTGAAGATGAAAGTTGTGATGGATGAAGTCCTTAGCCAGCACAGATGCAGACGGAAGACCAGGCAGAGGGATGAAGTGGGCCATTTTAGAAAAGCGAGCAGCGACCACCCAAATGACCGTACAACCGGCAGAAACAGGGAGATCAGTAATGAAGTCCATTGCAATGTGTTGCCACGGAGCGGAAGGCACGGGGAGAGGAAGGAGACGGCCTGATGGAAGGTGCCTGGGAACGTTGTTACGGGCACAGGAGGAACAAGTCGTAACGAAGTCCGCAACTTCCTTGCACAGGGAAGGCCACCAGTAATGTCGGGCGATGAGCAGACAGGTCTTCCTCAGGCCAGCATGACCAGCTAGTTTGGATGAATGACCCGAGAGTAGAACCTTTTTACAATCCAGAACCGCTACAAAGGTCTTACCGGGTGGAAGATGAGACAGGTCAAACGGAGCCACAGTCATTACTTTGGAGGCGTCAATGATATGTAGGGGCTCCTCCTCTTGGTCGGAAGACAGGAATGAGCGGGATAGAGTGTCAGCTTTAATGTTCTTGTCCGCCGGGCGGTAATGCAGAGTGAAGCAGAATCGGGCAAAGAAAAAAAGACCACCTGGCCTGGCGCGGATTTAGTCTTTGGGCGTTTTGTAAATAAGCAAGGTTTGTGGTCTGTGTAGATGACCACCGAGTGCAGAGCCCCCTCCAGCAACTCACAATCTCCTATGGAGTAGTTGCGCTTGGATGAGGAGAAGAGCTTTGAGAAGAAGCCGCAGATTAACATTCTCCCGGACGAGGATTTCTGGGCGAGCACCGCTCCAGCTCAGTAAGAGGATGCATCAACCTCCAGGAAGAACTGCTTGTTGCAATCCAGATGGTGTAGCACAGGAGCGGAGGAGAAGGCTTGTTTTAGGGAGACGAAGGCCTCCTCCGCTTGGAAGTCCATTCCCTGGGATTTGCTCCTTAACGAGAGAGCACGGAGATGGGAGCAGTCCGGGAGGAGAAATGAGGAATGAAGAGGTGGTAGTAGTTTGCGAAGCCCAGAAATCGCCTTCAACCCCTCCGGTCAGGGCCACTTTAAGACTGCAGAGACCTTCTCGGGATCCATCCGCTGACCGGTCTCGGAGATAAATATAGCCCAGGAACGGTAGGGAGGTCTGCTCAAAGAGGCAGTTCTCGAATTTAGTGTATAGGTGATTCTGCCGGAGCCTTAGCAGAACCTGATGAACATCCCTCCGGTACGAGGGCAGATCCGGAGAGAAGACCAAGATATCGTCAAGGTACACCACCACGCAAGAATACAGGAGATCACAGAAGAGACAGTTAACCAGCTCCTGGAAGACGGCTGGAGCATTACAGAGACCAAAGGGCATCACGTGGTATTCATAGTGACCGTCCTGGGTGTTGAATGCCGTCTTCCACTCGTCTCCCTGGCAAATCTGGACCAAATTGTATGCCCCATGAAGCTTGGTGAAGATCTTCGCGCCTTTAGGGTGGTCTAACAGCTCCGAGATGAGAGTCAGGGGGTACTTATTCTTGATAGTAATCTGGTTAAGACCCCTGTAATCGATACAGGGACGTAGAGCGGTCTTTCTTCTTGATGAAGAATCCTGCTACAGCTGGAGAGGTGGATTTCTGGATAAATCCCCTAGCAAGATTCTCCTCTATGTACTCAGACCTGGCCCGGGTCTCAGCCAGCGACAAGGGGTAGATACTCCCGCAGGGAGGAGAAGCACCAGGTACCAGGTCGATGGGGCAATCATACGGTCTATGTAGGTAGTAATGTCTCTGCTTCCTTTTTGTCGAAGACGTCCGCATAGGACCAGTAGGGTGCCGGAAGACCAGGTAGATTAGCCGGAGTAGGCGGGGGTCGAGCTGGATGAACCGGAACCAGACAGGACTCATGGCATTCCAGACCCCAACGGAGCACTTCACCAGATCTCCAATTCAGGACGGGTTCATGTCTTTGTAACCATAGTAGACAGAGCAAGAGGGGGTGAGAGACCGGACAGCACATGAAAGGAGATCTTCTCTGAGTGCAGCATTCCCACACGAAGAGTTACAGGCTCTGTGACGAGCACGATGGTCTCTGGAAGAAGCCTCCCATCCATGGAGGCAACCGCCAACGGTTCAGCCAGACGTACAGTAGGAATCTGATACCACTCCACAACAGCCTGTTGAATAAGATTCCCAGCGGCTCCGGAATCCAGATGGGCAATCTCGAAGAAGCGGGTCTCACCACTGGAAATAGAAACAGACAGTCAAGGACGGAGAAGATTTACTCTTGCCTAGGATGACCTCTCCGAGCGGTCCTAGACACTGGACTTTCCCGACCTCACTGGGCAGGAACAGATCAGATGCCTTTTTACTGCCACAGTAGAAGCAACTCCCCTCGGCTCGGCGCGTCTCCTGGCGAGACTTGACCATCTTGGTTTGGTCAATTTGCATAGGTTCAGGCGAATATGCCCCGGGGTTTGCTGGTTGCGAGGCTGGCTTTTGGAATACAGGAGCGAGACGTGGAAATCCTCTCTCCCGGGTAGTCTCCTTAGCACGGTCCAGAAAATGTATGTCAATCCGGGTAGCTAATGACACCAGGTCGTCCAGGGTGGAAGGGATGTCACGACCGGTTAGCTCATCCTTGATCAGTCCGGAAAGACCCTCCCAGAAGGTGGACACCAGGGCCTCATTGTTCCAGGCAAGCTCAGATGCGAGGGTTTGGAAACGTATGGCATACTGGCCCACGGAGAGACTCTTGGCGGAGATGGAGAAGTGAGGAAGCAGTAGAAGATTTTCACCTGGGCTCATCGAAGACCTTCCGGAAGGCAATGAGGAAAGCCAGAAGATCGGACAACGGGGGATCCCCTCTCTCCCACAGAGGGTTTAGCCATGCCAATGCCTCCCCAGTGAGGTGGGACATGATGAACGCCACCTTGGTCCGGTCAGAGGGGAACTGATGTGCCAGGAGTTCAAAGTGCAGCGTGCACCGATTTAAGAAGCCCCAACTTAAACGGGGTCACCACCAAAACATGGAGGTGCAGAGAGCCGGGGTCCAGAGCCGGGTGCCACAGCGCCAGTGGGTTGAGGTGCTGCCGGAGCGGGTGCCGCTCGGCTAGAGACTGACACAGACGGGGTGGACAGCATGTCCAGGTGCGAGTTGACAGTCTGCAGGTAGGACAGGATAGTTTCCTGTTGGGATCTCTGACGAGAGACCTCCAGGTACAGGTCAGAGAGCGAAGGAGCCTGGGGGCCACCGGGTTCCCTGGCCTGTGCAAACTGTTACGAGTCCGGGTGGTGGACTCTGTGGTTCGGTGCAAAGAGGGACCAGAGGGGCGTGACTAAGTGCCTACTCGGCCCCACCAAAGTCACCCGGCAGCTTAGTCGACTCAGTGAACCAGGGAGGAACCGGGCAGGTAGACCAGGTGCCACTCTGGGACAAACCTTGTGTGAGAGCAGGTGACTCCCAGGGGTCAGATGGCAGGAACTGACCGGTACAGCCGATAAGCACAGCAGGAAGGCTGATGGGTGGACTGGGTAGATAAGTAGGCGGGCACAGCCGGTAGCAGGCAGCGGGACCTAAGTGCTGGAGCAAGTGTTTAGCACACGGAACAATTTGTACAGGCACCACCATTTTGGAGGAGGTGCCTTATATAAGGGGGAAGTCCTCCGGCCATAGGCCGGGGACTCTATAGGACAGTGCTTGCAGCCCCTATAAGAGGGAGGGAGCGCGCGCCATAAGCACAGTGCCCGGGAAGCTGCGCGCGGTGCACACCACAGCAGCAGGGGAGCGGGAAGACACCAGACCTGGACCGCGGTGGTGAGGGGAACGGTGTCTGTCCAGCAGGAGGCAGAGACACCGATGCTACAATTTCAACTATAGAGGATGACTTAAAAGATGACCACAGCAGTATGACAGACATCGCCCGCGAAAACAGGATTTTGAGGGACCGTATAGAGGACTTAGAAAACCATTCCCGTAGAAGCAATCTACGTCTAGTGGGGCTACCAGAGTCATACACTCAGCACCCTGAAGTCACTATGCGAAAATGACATTCCGAGAGCTCTAAAGCTACCAGAGGGTAAAAAGGTAGTGAGGGTGCAGAGGATTGGCCCTCTACCTTCTACCTCCACAAACCAGGATGCATCCAGACCACGTCAGGTCATCATGAAATTCCTGGATTACAATAAAGCGGACATCATACGGGCATATAAACAGCTAAACCACCCACTGACATCCAGAGTCATAGAGTCTTGTTTTTTGAAGACTATTCCATGGAGGTAACCAGAAAATGCAAAGCTTTCAGCCCCATTTGCACCAGACTCCATAAAGAAAAAATCCGCTTGCAACTCCGATACCCAGCCACATTACGATTGAAAGATTCAGATGGATCCTTCCGGGAATTTATTTTATTTAAAGGCGAAGGTCTCTGTCAAAAAGCTGTTGTGCCCAAGAGACAACCTAAAACTACCTCCATAAATCGACAACGGGTCCCACTATTCACAGACCCCAGAAAGATCTACGAACTGGGTGGGCAAAGGAGAACAGAAAACTAATAAAGGTGACAAGTAAAGTTAAATAAGAAATGATTTTTCCTTCCTTGCAGACATATCGAGGTAGACTGTCTTATTTGTCATATTATCGGAACTTTCGCCCCCTTCATCTCCGAATTTTTGAGGCTTTGTTGACATATTGCATTTGGTGGAAGGGGGAGAGGTGAGGATGAGGCGAAAGCATGGACAAGGGAAAGAAAAATAAATATAACATAATGGAAAGGACGGAATTACTAGTAGTTATATACACATGGTCGAGCAGAAGTGAAGCCCAGGAAAAAGGTCCTTCCCGGCGAGTTGGAGCAAAATGTTCCCGCTCTTGCTGGGACTAATATGTTGTGTAATATGTGTTACTTACTGCTCAAATTTAGTATATAAGGCTGAATTCTGTGTCTGTTTTCTTGTTTGTCTTTGCTTTCTTTTATGTAATCTAACTACATGCCATCATCGCCATATGATTGTCTCTCCAGTTATACTTATCTACTAGAGATGAGCGGTGTTCGACTAGATCTGTTCGCCAATCTCAAATTTGAGCTGTTTTGGGCGGTGTTCGAGTCGTTCGACGAACGCGAACGATTTGCAAAAAATTCGGCTGTTCGAGGTCATGTTCGATAACTGTTCGTGCACCAAAAGCATAACTGGATTTTTTCACATCATGCAGGGATTGTCTGCCACTCACTGTAATGCCACAGCCATGGTGGTTGTGGCATTACAGTGGTTGCTCAAATCGATGGGACCAGTGCTCACAGTGAAACATGAAAAGCCGGCAATTCAGCAGCGGCATACACCGGTACCCGACAATTTAGAACAGAAAGAATAGAGCATCACACAGATTAGATAGAAACATGTCAGTCACATATATAAGAAGTACAGTGATAGTGTTGATTACTGTACCTGTCATTTAGTGTTAAAATAAAGGATTTATTAGAAAAAAAATTGGCATGGGGTTCCCCGTAATTTTAGTCTCTAGCGGACGTTAAGCAGCCGGCTGGGGCAGATGTTTGAAGCCTGGGAAGGGGGTAATACCCACGGAGCATCCCAGGCTACTAATATGAGCCCCCAGCTGAATACCTAGCCTTTACAAGCTATTAAAATGAGGGATCCCCCCCCAAAAAAATGACGTGAGGTCCCCCCTATTTTAATAGCTAGCAAAGGCTAGGCAGACAGTTGGGGGCTGATATTAATAGCCCAGGAAGGGTGCCATGAATATTGGCCCCCTCCCAGGCTAGAAACACCAGCCCTCATCCACCCCAGAAATGGCGCATCCATAGGATGCACCAATTCTGGCACTTAGCCTCGCTCTTCCCACTGCCCTGTAGCGGTGGCAGTGGAGTAATAGGGATGGGGTTGATGTCAGCCGACATCAAGCCCAGGTTAGTAATGGAGGAGTCTATAAGACACTCCCATTACTAACCCCATAGTCTGCGGCATGGCAAGCTGGATGCTAGCTTTCTGCTGCGATCCAGCCTGTCATGTCAATGTAGCAGAGGTGAAGCTGTCCTGGGAACCATGGAAAGGTAAGGATGAGGTTGGCTTATTTTACTTTTATTGCAGGAGATCGTTGGCTTCAGCTGGAATGGGCGTGATGGTAAGTATGGTTTAATTTAGAACAATAAAAAATTGTGTGTTTATTTCAATTAAAAGGACTATTCTGGGTGTTGTGTTTTTTTAAATACTTTACTAGAAATTCATGGCGGTCATGTCTAATATTGGCGTGACCCCATGAATTTCAGGCTTAGGGCCAGCTGATAATGCCAAGCTGGCCCTAACCCCTTTATTACCCAGTGAGCCACCGCACCAGGGCCCTGGATGAGTTGGGTACAGCACCAGAAGATGGCGCTTCTATGAACGCACCATTTTCTGGGGTGGCTGCGGACTGCAATTTGCAGCGGGGGAGGGGGGGCAGAAAGCTTGAGCCTCCCTGCGCTTGCGGATTACAGCCCCCAGCTGCTTAATTGTACCTGGCTGGACACAAATAGGGCGAAGCCCCACGTCAATTTTTTTTTTTTAAATTCATGAAATTAAAAAAAGGGCTTCCCTGTATTTTTGTTTCCAGCCAGGTACAAAAAGGCATCTGGGGGTTGGGGGCAGCCCATTCCTGCCTGCTGTACTAACCTGGGCTTGATGTCAGCTGGCATAATAAGCGGACATCAACCCCAGCCCTATTACGCCACTGCCACAGGGCAGTGGGAAGAGCAAGGCCAAGTTCCAGAATAGGCGCATCCTATGGATGCGCCATTTCTGGGGCGGCTGAGGGCTGGTGTTTCTAGCCTGGGAGGGGGCCAATATTCATGGCACCCTTCCTGGGCTATTAATATCAGTCCCCAGCTGTCTGACTAGCCTTTGCTAGCTATTAAAATAGGGGGGACCCCACATTTTTTTTTTTGGGGTCCCCCATTTTAATAGCTAGTAAAGGCTAGGTATTCAGCTGGGGCTGATATTAGAAGCCTGGGAAGCTCCGTGGGTATTACCCCCTTCCCAGGCTTCAAACATCTGCCCCAGCCATCTGCTTAACCTCCGCTAGAGACTAAAATTAAGGGGAACCCCATGCCAATTTTTTTTTAATAAATCCTTTATTTTAACACTAAATGACAAGTACAGTAACCAACACTGTCACTGTACTTCTTATATATGTGACTGACATGTTTCTATCTAGTCTATGTGTGATGCTCTATTCTTTCTATTCTAAATTGTCGGGTACCGATGCTGAATTGCCGGCCGACTTTTTTAAAGAGAGTGTCTTCTGAGCAGTTTGTCAGCTTTTGGACACCTGAAGGTGTTTTCTATGTGTTTTTGATTCCCTGCCATTGGTTTTAAAACGGTGTTCGACAGTGTTCTAAGGTGTTCGACGAACAGTTCCACGAACATCCCGGTGTTCGACAAACCGAACCCGAACACTACGGGGGTGGCTCAACACTATTATCTACTTCAACTTTGAATAGGACTATTGTGACTTGGAATGTTAAAGGACCGAGACCCCCCCCCCCTCCCAAAAAAAAACGCATGAAAATCCTTTGGCATTTAAAACGCTTAAAACCTGACATAGCCCTTGTTGGCACATGCAACAGATTAGGACTTATCGTAAGTGAAAGGAGGACTTTACACACTATTGCCATCTGCTGTCTGGTTAGTATAAAGTTATAGGCTTGCTGTAATGTGGGGAGGGAAGCTCTCAATTGTAGGTTGTTTTTACTTCCGGTGTTTTTTTTCTGTATGTGTTATGTCAGCAGCACACGGACTATGCGACACTGAATTGTATCTCATGTTTATCCAGTATGAAGTAAATACTGTTTACTCAAGATATCTTGCTGATTTAAGTTCTCGCAAGTACAGTGGTGACTGTAAGAAGATGCACTCTGCAACAGGTTATGGGCCCAGACACTACAGGCCCGCACTACAAGCCCAGGCAGCAGGATCCCGGTTTATAACCCCATATAGCGGAGCACACAGATAAGCTCAGTAAACAGAAGGAAATAAATCCAGATACAGAGTGACAGGAATTCATGATCCCAGGAGCTGGATATAATTACAAAGAATTCAACACAGGCAGGACATACAGGAACTATCAGCAAGAAAAAAAACAGGAGAATATCTTCAGTACAACTCTCTAAATAAGTAAAACTATATAAAGATGATGAGTAACAGAACAGAAATTCACAGTAGCTAAACTGAATAGTGAAAATTATCAGTTATGGAAATTCAAAGTAGAGATGTTGTTATCTAAGGATGATTTATGGGAAGTAATTGTTACAGAAAGACCAGATCAAGATAATCAGACATGGGTTAAGAATAGACAAGCGAGAGCCACCATTAGCTTATTAGTGGATGATGCTCAATTAATACATATAAGAAATGAAGAAACAGCTAAAGGAATGTGGGAAGCATTAAGAAAACTGTATGAAAGACCTAGCTTGAATCACAAGTTATTTTTATTAAGAAAGCTTTTACAGTATGAGATTGAGTGCAAATGACGACATGCAGAAGCACATATTCTCAATGACAGAAGTGATATCACAGCTAAGATTTATTGGTGAAGACATTAAAGAAAGTCATGTAGCAGCTATATTGTTCAGTTTACCAGATTCGTATACAGCCTTGATAAATGCCCTTGAGACGAGACCAGAAACTGACATTACATTAGATTTAGTGAACACAAGACTAATAGATGAATATCATAAGAAAACAAAAATTATTCTTCTACTGAAAAGGACAGTGAAAGAGCTCTTAAAGCTACAGAATTTAAAATACCCTATAATAAAGAGACAAGAGAATGCTTCAGATGTAAGAAAAAAGGTCATTTAAAGAGACTGTACCATATGGAAAGCAGAACAAAAATTGCAACATAAAAAGCATACACAAAGTAAAAACACAATTCCCGATTCATGTGAGAATAATTGGAATGGCACATTTAAAGTAACAGACAAGAAACCATCACTTGGTTGGTTTATTGATTCAGGAGCAACGAGTCATGACAAGCAACAAGAATTTCTTTACTGATCTTGATTTAGATAAGAAAGAAGCCACTTATCTTGCAGATTGAAGCAAAATAACCGCAGAAGGTATCGGACATGGTATGCTAAATTGTTCAAACAAGTTCGGACAAGATTCAAAGATACTTGTACAGGATGTGTTGTATGTTCCAAAATTGGAAGGCGGATTATTATCTGTGAAACGTTTAACAGCAAAAGGACTTGCAGTAAAATTCAAAGACAATGAGTGTGCAATTATTGCAGGAAACAAGGTGATAACCAAAGTCAAGGCAGATGAACAATTATATCATTTTGACACACCAAAGGAACAGATGAAGGCATGTACACATGATCACAAAAACTATTCACATGTGGCACAGACGTCTAGGACATAGACACCCTGACAGTATAAGGGAACTACAGAGAAAAGAATTGACAAAAGATTTAAAGATATCAGATTGCTCAATTACCGTAAGATGTGAATGTTGTATGAAATCCAAAGCCACAAGGATATCTATTCCAAAAGAAAGTGAGATGAAAAGCGAAAGACCACTTGATTTGGTGCATACTGATGTATGTGGACCCATGAAAGTGACTACATCAGGAGGCAATAGATACATGTTGACTTTTATAGACGACTACTCAAGATACACAGTCACATACTTAATTAAGAACAAAAGTGAAGTTTTTGATGATCTTGTTACATAAACTTGTAGACTAAGTAACAAATTTTAAACGGAAGCCAATTGTCATCAGAAGTGATAATGGAGGTGAATTTACAGGTCACAGAATAGAAGACTACTTAAGACAAAATGGAATAGAACACCAGAAAACTGTTCCATACACACCTGAACAAAATGGAGTAGCAGAAAGGAAAAAAACAGAACTCTAACAGAAATGATAAGATGTATGCTGACGGATTCCAAACTACCAGAGAAATATTGGGGTGAGGCAGCAATGACCGCTACATATCTACAGAACAGACTTTTCCAGAAAACTGACGAAAACTCCATATGAACTGTGGCAAGGTATGAAACCAAGTGTCAATCATTTAAAAGTTTTTGGATGTAAAGTTTTTATATTCATTCCAACAGAAAAATGTTCCAAACTTCAAAACAGATCCATGGAAGGAATATTCGTTGGATATAGTGAAAATTGCAAAGGATATAGAATCCTAGATCCCAAAACAGTTACGGTGAGTAACAGTGTGACATTCATTGAAGATTTAAATGAAGACAATGATTTCAGTTGAAAAAAAAAATGAGAAAAACAATAGTGACATAACTGAAGAAATATCTGATGAGAAAGTAGAAATCAATGAAGAACAAAATACTGAAAGTGAAGAATCGCAACTACAAACAGACACAGAACCAAGAAGTTCAATGAGAGAGAACAAAGGAAAACCACCAAAACGTCTCTCATACAAGACAAGCATAAGAAAAATCTATGAGCCTACCTCTTGGGAAGACATATCTAAACTTCCTGAAGAAGCAGCTGATAAATGGATAGAAGCAACAGAAACAGAAATTAAATCCATGCATGATTCAAATACATGGACACTAACAGATTTACCAGAAGGAAGAAAAGCCATAGGATGTAAATGGATTTTTAAAGTAAAATAGCAAACAGATGGCACAGCTGAAAGATACCGAGCAAGACTCGTAGCTAAAGGGTATTCTCAAAAATATGGAGAAGACTATGATGAGACATTTACTCCAGTTGTCAAACACTACAATAAGAACTTTACTTACAGTTGCAGCAATGAAACAGATGGAACAACCTCCAGGATTCAAAGATGAAAGAAATCCTAACAAAGTTTGCAAACTACAGAAAAGCATATATGGTTTAAAGCAAGCAGCTAAAGCGTGGAATGACAAAATCACGGAAGTACTTACAAATGAAAAATTTCAAAGAAGCAAAGCTGATCCATGCTTGTACACAAAAAGGCTGATAAATCCATCTATTAATGTACTCATATGTTGACGACATTTTGATTTGATTTAAACAAGAAAGGGATAAAGTAAACATTCTAAAAATCCTGAAGCAACATTTCGAAATCAAAGACTTGGGAAATGTGAAACAGTAACTAGGAATACAGGTAGAAAGAAGAAGACGGAAGTTTCCTACTGAATCAAAATCACATGATTCAAGACATACAGAAAAGTTTGGATTAAAGGATGCAAAAACAGTAAAGTCACCAATGGAAACTAATTATCTCAAAGATGAACAGTGAAAAAAATATTCTACCAAATAATTTAGAATACAGAACAGCAATAGGAAAACTACCATATCTAGCAACAGTTACAAGACCAGACATCGCAGCAGCAGTAGGAATCCTGAGTAGAAAGGTATCAAAACCAAATAAAGCTGATTGGAATGCCGTGAAGAGAGTAATGCGTTATTTGAAAGGAACTAACAATGTTAAGCTGAAATTACCCACAAGTGATAATTGCATTTTAACAGGATATGTTGATGCAGATTGGGCTGGAGATCCAACTGACAGAAGATCTACCAGTGGACATATTTTTTTCTCTCAGGTGGACCAATAAGTTGGACATGTAAGAAACAGTCAATTATGACACTGTCTTCAACAGAAGCAGAATATGTTGCCGCAGTACATGCGAGTCAATAAGTACTGTGGTTAAGACAATTGTTGACAGAATTAGGACAACCAAAGTTGGAACCAACAAAACTGAAAGAGGACAATCAAGGATGTCTTGTTCTTGCTCAGATGGAAAGAGACAATCCAAGAACCAAGCATATTGATGTGCAATGTCATTTCTTGAGAGATCATCAGGAACAAGGAGTCTTGAAGTTAGAGTATTGTCCTACTGAAGAAATGACAGCAGACATCTTCACGAAGGCGTTGAATGCTGATAAACACCAGAGACTAATAAAAAAGTTGGGTTTGATTGAATAAGTCCTTACTGTTGAGAAAGGGTGTTGGCATATACAACAGATTAGGACTTCTTATAAGTGAAAGGAGGACTTTACACACTATCTCCATCTGCTGTCTGGTTAGTATAAAGTTATATGCTTGCTGTAATGTGGGGAGGGAAGCTCTCAATTGTTGGTTGTTTTTACTTCCTGTGTTTTTTTTCTGTATGTGTTATGTCAGCAGCACACGGACTATGTGACACTGAATTGTATCTCATGTTTATCCAATAAGTAGTAAATACGGTTTACTCAAGATATTTGCTGATTGACGCTCTCGTAAGTACAGTGGTGACTGTAAGAAGATGCACTCTGCGACAGCCCTCTTCTTACAGGAGACACCTTCCGGAAGTTGATTTCCCTAGCATGAAGAAGCTGTGGGTGGGTAGTGTCTATGGTTCCCCTTCAATGGACAGAAGGGCTGGGGTCCTAATCCTCATTAATAAACATTACATACACCAAATCATTAGCCAACAAACGGACAGTGAGGGTAGACTGGCCAATCTAATAATATCTATGCTGGAGGGGGTTCTCTCTATCTACAACATATATGCCCCCAATGCAGGGAACAAATCTTTTTTTAAACAACTTGAGACTAGACTCCTACTGGACTCCAATTCTAAATAGTGGGAGGTGACTTCAACTCAGTGGTCTCAGTTCCTGAGGATAGAAAAAATATCACTGGTGCCCCTCAAACAATAACTATTCATGACAAAGCGCTTTTGCCCCTTAAGTCTGCCTGTTAACTGAGATTCCTGGAGACTTCTCAACCCTAGTAACAGAATATACTCACTTTTCACACACAAATGATTCATGGTCTCGGATTGACTATATACACTTGTCTCCCCCTCTATGGTATCCAAATTAATTACGGTACATATTAATGACAATCATATCAGATCATGCCACAGTAACTAGAGTTATCCAAGACCTTTCCCCAGGGCTCTGACTTTCTTTGGAGATTTCCTAACTACTTTTGCAAAGATGAATCGTTCATCTTCTCTCAAACTATGGTGGCAGGAGATCTCGGAAAACTCGGTGCACCAGGATGACCCTATGCTTTTATAGGAGACGGTGAAGGCAGTACTTTGGGGGAAAATTCTGGCATATACATTTTCCCAGAAAAAAAAAAAAGCTTAAAAAAAATATATATAGGTGAACTCTACTGAACAAAAACAAGCCTACACCAAATTCTTACTTGACCCATCCCTCATAAATAAGGAACATTGGTCACAAAAAACAATTTAATCTCAATGCAGATTTAAGGGAAAAATTGTATCTTTCTAAGTCAGAAACCTACTTCTATAGATTTGTAAATAAGTCAGGATGGATGCTTGCTATTTTAGCTAAAGGAATGAGGAAACCACAAGGAATATTCCAGCTAAGAAACTCAAAAGGAGAGATTCACACCAACCCTAAAATAAAATGAGATCTTAGGCTCTTTTTATAAAGACCTATTCAAAAACCCAAAACAAACCCCTCCTCCGCAGTTACACTTCTGGAAAAGGTTAAGCTGCCCACCATCTCAGAGGAACAAAAGGTGCATGTTGAATAACATCCTCAGAGGAGGTCACCAATACAATTAAAAACTTGAGAGTCTAAACTAAGCTCCCGGCCCTGATGGCTATACTAACGAATTCTTTAAATTGCTGGTGGTGGAAATCTCTCCAATGTTGGTGCCAATCTTTAATAAAATCTCAAGGCGATCCCATTTTACCTTCCGCAAACATGGCATACATTAAATTATGAAAGCCAGATAAAGACCCGTTGTCCTCCAGTTCTTATAGGCCAATTTCTCTCAATGCGGATATCAATATCATGTCCGAAATAATGGCCGATAGACTGTTCTCCATATTGCCCAACCTGTTATCTCCTGCTCAAGCGGGTTTTATTAAGGGCCGATCGGCTACTTTGAATATAAGAAAGGTACTCTTGTTTCTAGATAAAATATACACCTCACTTAAAAAATTCCCCAGCAATCATCTCATTAGACACAGAAAAGGCCTTTGACAACATAAATTGGGAATGGCTATATAAGGTACTAACAAAAATATGTCATTAACAGGCCCCTTTAACTATGTACGTAATTTATATGTGGCGCCCCTGCTGCGCATTGGTGCCACAGATACTAGAGGGGTGCATGGACGGATTCCTCCACAAGAGGCCCTCACAGCATTCACACACCTCCACCATCCACCTCAGACCACCAGAGGGAGCCTGGATAGGGATATAAATAGGGAAGGTGGAGCTAGGCAGTTCAGTTCCTGCAGAAGATGAGCCTGAGAGAGGTCAGCCTGCTGTGGAGCTCAGTCTAGTCAGTCTGCTGCAGCCAGAGAAGTTGCCAGTCCAGTACAGACTCAGGGAGCTCAGTTGGTGAGCCCAAGGTGTGCTGACGCCATAAGAGCGGTGAAGAATAGCGAGGCCTACTGCCAGTGTGAAGCCTAGTGAGGGCCCCGAGCGTGGCCGAAGGCAAGTGGAGTAGCAAGCTACGTAGGGGGTAGAGGAGCTTAGCCAGCTCACCCCAAGACCATTTACCGGACATCAGGTCCGCGTCTGCAAGGATCTCTAGGACCAGCAGAAACAACCGGAACCCCTGGCGAACTATATGTCCCAGGAACAACAAAAGCTGACTGATAACAGGGTCAGGAGTCACTGAGGCCCAAGAGACCAGGGAGTGTGATCTCCAACAGAAGGCTCTACCACCAGGTCAGCTGGTGAAAGACAGAGACCAAGTTAGGCCTAGCTCCAGGCAGGTCATAAACTTATCAGGAAAAGGCAAGAAACAGGAGGCCCCACACCCGCTCACTGGGGGGAGTCCTGAAATGCACCCTTCACCCTACAGTGCCCTGGATCGTGCCTGAAACACCAGTAAAGGTACTGAAGTGAACTGTCGTGTGTGCCTATTCTTCCTCCAACCCGGCTGTGTCCCCTCTGTCCTGCATCCCTTCTCCTACGCTGCACTGAGGCCCCGCTCCACCTGTGGGGAGCCACACCGTCTAAGCTGCCTGATCACCGGCCTCAGAGGACTGTAGCAGCGCTGATGACCCTCACCAGACACCACAGGTGGCGTCAAGAACTTTCCCCTTTCCCATACCCCTTTTCCCACCATTCCTTCTTGCTTTTTAAGAGTGACCCCAGGGTACGGCCCCGGGAGCCGGCCACCGTGGCATCCCCCAAAACCAACAACAAGGCTCGGGTGCAGAGTCGTCCCCATCCCCTGGGCGCATCATATACCCATCTCTGAAGGCTCAGATTTACACTCCAGGCTTTTTGTCCACTTCCTTCCCCTCGAAAAAGGAACGAGACAAGGCTGTCCATTGTCCCCCATACTGTTCAATTTAGCTCTGGAACCCTTAGTCTGCATATTATCAGATCCATACACTTTCAGGCATCCAGTTCACAAGGACATCAATACAGGCAGCCTTTTTTGCTGACGTCATTTTATTTATGTCTGATCCCATTCAGCATTTGCCTAAAGTTCTCGAACTACTTAAAAAACGTCGGTACTTATTCCGGGTTTAAAATAAATGTCAAAAAATGCAAAATATTCCCCTTAACCGAGCGGAATAAAATTATTCCAGAGTTGATCTTTCGGTGGCATAGCGTTAGCCCCCTCATATATTATATTACATACTTGGGTATCAAGATAGAGTGCATAAAGACGAGGGCGAGCACCCTAATAATTTTCTTAATAAGGGGGGGGTAGTTTAATCAGCTAAACCTGGCAAGCTCTACCCTTATCCTTTATAGGTAGGGCACACTTGGTGATGATAAGTATGGCAAAGCTCATGTATCATCTACAAACCTTACCATTACTTGTAAAAACACTCAGACGTTACTATACTTAGAGCTTTTAGTCAGTTCATCTGGAAGGGAAAACGTCCTAGCATTAGTATGAATAAACTGATAGCCTCCAAATAAGAGGGAGGCATCAACTTTCCATGCATTAGAAATTACAACCTAGCTTGCCTTTTTTGATATATAATAGATTGGCTTCATAAAAGACATACATATTCGGACTACTCGCTCGATTCTGACTAAGCATTCCCCTACAACTTAACAGCTCTCCTCCACTCACGTTTTACCTTGCTACCCTTAGTAATCAAGAAATCTGTGATCTTTAGAGACACTATCTCTACATGGAAAGCAGTCAGGAAAAAAATATGGCCTTTCATTCAGAATCTCAAAACACCTTCCGTTGTGGCACAACCCAGAATTCCCCCAAGATAGTGAAAATAAATTCTTTATAAAATGGCAACAAGCAGGTGTTCTGAACATCTCACCTTCAACCAATTGAACAGAGATGGCTAACATGTGCAGAAACTTTAGGAAAATATGAACTACCCCCACAGCACTATTTCCAATATGAACAGATCAAACTCTCCGTCATGGTTAACTTAAAAGCTGTTACCTTTGAAACTTCCCAAAATGAACTGAATAATATCCTGTCATCTCCAATGGGTACCCCCTCAATAGCTACACTAAATTCATCAATGAAATCTAACCTTGTGGAAACACACGCAGATACCTTTTTTAAAGTACTGGAAACAATTTGATGATTTAGATCTTCCAGAGAAGATTAGAACGGGTTGGAGGATATTCAGGAAACATTATAAATGAGTCGTGGAGAGAAACGCAGTTTAAAATCATGCATGGTGCGATATACGCCTTTAATCTACCAAAAAAAGACCCACTTTCTAATAGACTAATTGCATGTCCTAAGTGCTAGTATCCACACTCTGACCTACATGGCCATTGGTCCTGTCCTGCATCGGTTTCCTATTGGGACCAGGTAGCTGACATGATTAACACCACATGGAGAAAGGACAGGACCTCCTGGGCCCCATGTTTAGCCCTGTTGCATGTTTATGTTAGGCCAAACAACCCTAACAAATTAATATACATACAGTACAGACCAAAAGTTTGGACACATCTCATGTAAAGATTTTTCAGTATTTTCATGACTATGAAAATTGTACATTCACACTGAAGGCATCAAAACTATGATTTAACACATGTGGAATTATATACTTAACAAAAAAGTGTGAAACAAGTGAAAATATATGTCTTATATTCTTGGTTCTTCAAAGTAGCCACCTTTTGCTTTGATGACTGCTTTGCACACTCTTGGCATTCTCTTGATGAGCTTCAAGAGGTAGTCACCGGAAATGGTCTTCCAACAATCTTGAAGGAGTTCCCAGAGATGCTTAGCACTTGTTGGCCCTTTTGCCTTCACTCTGCGGTCCAGCTCACCCCAAACCATCTCGATTAGGTTCAGGTCTGGTGACAGTGGAGGCCAGGTCATCTGGCGTAGCACCCCATCACTCTCCTTGGTCAAATAGCCCTTACACAGCCTGGAGGTCTGTTTGGGGTCATTGTCCTGTTGAAAGAAATGGTCCAACTAAACGCAAACCGGATGGATTAGCATGCCGCTGCAAGATGCTGTGGTAGCCATGCTGGTTCAGTATGCCTTCAGTTTTGAATAAATCCCCAACAGTGTCCCCAGCAAAGCACCCCCACACCATCACACCTCCTCCTCCAAGCTTCACGGCAGGAACCAGGCATGTAGAGTCCATCTGTTCATCTTTTCTGCGTCGCACAAAGACACGGTGGTTGGAACCAAAGATCTCAAATTTGGACTCCTCAGACCAAAGCACAGATTTCCACTGGTCTAATGTCCATTCCTTGTGTTTTTTAGCCCAAACAAGTCTCGTCTGCTTGTTGCCTGTCCTTAGCAGTGGTTTCCTAGCAGCTATTTTACCATGAAGACCTGCTGCACAAAGTCTCCTCTTAGCCTGGTCTATAATCTGAGCTGCTGTTAACCTGCGACTTCTGAGGCTGGTGACTTGGATAAACTTATCCTCAAAAGCAGAGTTGACTCTTGGTCTTCCTTTCCTGGGGCGGTCCTCATGTGAGCCAGTTTCTTTGTAGCGCTTGATGGTTTTTGCAACTGCACTTGGGGACACTTTCAAAGTTCACCCAGTTTTTCAGACTAACTGACCTTAGTTTCTTAAATTGATGGCCACTTGTTTTTCTTTACTTAGAATTTGTATTATGGCAAGAAAAAAGCAGCTAACAGTCTCTTCAATAGGACTATCAGCTGTGTATCCACCAGACTTCTGCACAACACAAATGATGGTCCCAACCCCATTTATAACGCAAGAAATCCCACTTGTTAAGCCTGACAGGGCACACCTGTGAAGTGAAAAACATTTCCGGTGACTACATACATACATCTCTTGCTTGTATAGGATCCCTGAATTTATTCATCTTCTGTGGCTTTCTGACTCTAACTTGTGTAGGAGATGGGGGAACTCAAAAAGGAAACATCTCATATTTTGGCTCTGTCCAATCAAGCAGCCTTTCTGGGCTTACGTCAGCAAGACCTGACGAGACTTTAATTATAAGTAACTTGAAACCTGGATAAGTCCTACCCCTTCAAAATCTTTAAAACAAAAAAAAAAAAAACATGATCTTCTGTTAGATGCCAAACATGTCATCCCCATCCACTGGAAACAAAATCACTCCCCAACCGACTCAAAATGGGTAGCTAAGAATCAATTGATCTTCAGAATGGAAACATTTTCTAGCGAATTTGTAAATTCAGCTCCGGAACCCCAATAAACAAGCCTTCCAATCCTACTCAACCTAACCCTATTTCTCCCCCTCTGCAACCCGAATAGTTATTTTCATCCTTCTAAAACCTCCCTACATAGCTCTCCACTAGTGATGAGCAAGCATGCTCGCTACTACTCGGTGCTCGACTGAGCTTCTCACTGCTCGAGATGCTCGGCGCTCGCCAAGTATTTCTGGGGTTGCTCGGCAGGAGCTCAGGTCCCCTCCCTGCATGTTTGGCTCTGTAAAGAGTGCCAATGAACATGCAGGGATTGTCTGCCACACACTAATGCCGCAGCCACGTTGGTTGTGGCATTACAGCGATTGTCTGGGCGAACAGCATCATCAGGTCTATATCAGACCTGGCGCCGCCATGCTTGTCACAGTCACTCCGGAATCAGACAGTGTAGGGAGAGCTGCGCTTGTTTCTAGTTAGTGTAGGTGTAACAAACTATACTAGAGACATATCCATCTCAAGTAACAGTCCTTCTGAGGACTAATCCAGCTGCAGAGATATCAGTGCTAGGCAGAGTGTATAGCAGATTGCAGTGCACATAGCAAGAGGATCCATTCCAGTTCTGTTTGCTGGTGCTATTACAAATATTTATAGAAATAGGCTCAGGTATCAGGGCCAGGAATAATTTTTTTTAAATCTAAATCCTGATTATTTGCTTAAAAAGCAATCCAGAGAACACAGTTTTTCTGCGCCATTTGCTTGTTGGCACTGCAGAATACAGCCAGGTCCTTTCCATATTACAGCCCTAAAAATCCAGCTATTTAAAACTGGTTTGTCCGTCACACGGATCACATAATTGCGCTGGAAATTCAGCCATTTGTAGAGAGCATGGAAGATATGGTCCTCCATCTAAAATTAAAATGGGCAAGGCACATAACAAGGGATGGGGAACTAGACGTGATGGTGCATGCAGAGGCCAATGCAGTGTGCAAGCTGAAACTGTGCCATAAACACCCACATCTTCTTGCTCGCCCTTTCTGTCCCAATTATTAGGGAATTGCAGACCACCACTATTGAACACACAGCAGTGTGAAAAGGTTATTGGTTGATAGCAGATAATGCTTCCAGTCACTTAAACACCACCACTTCCCTGTCTTCCACACAATCAAGTCTCAGTAGCCATGGGTCTGGACTGCACATTCTTCACCCCGATCCTCCTTCCTCCCACTATGCCGAGGGCTTGGAGACAACTGATCCCACATTTGGACACTCAAGAGCTGTTCACTTTTCCATTTATAGATTCGGACCCCTCGCTTGGTCCACTTGAAGTGGGGCAAGACGAGATCGCATGTAGCAATGCCCAAATATTTGAGCTGCCACAGTCATACAAAGGCGACGGTGGGAAAGTGTCACAAGAGGTGGACGATGAGGAGACAATTGCCAGAAAGTCAGGAGATAGATGATATAGTAACTGACCCAACCTGGCAGGAGGACATGAAGAGCGAGGACAGCAGCACACAGTGGGAGGGAGGCAGAGCACCCCAACAGGCAGGAAAAAGCAGTGGGATGGCCGCAGACAGAAGGCAGGCAACCATTCCCCATAACACCAACACGAAGGAAATTGCTAGTACAACTGTTAGGTCTTCCCGATTCTGGTTGTTTATTAAAGACTCTGCCGATAACCCTAAAAAGGCCATTTGCACCACCTGCCAGGCCAGCATCAGCAGGGGTAGCAAAACTACCAGCCTGACCACCACCAGCATGACAGCAAAGCATGCTACTTTGTGGGCTGAACCTCAGGGTCCAGTAACAGTGTCGGCGGGTGACACCACTGCTTCTTCTGCTGTTGTGCGTGCAAGCCAATCCCCTGTCCATAGTGCATGCGAAGATGCCTCCTGCCCTGTACACTCAACTAGAACCATCAGCAAGCACAGCGTTCAGTTGTTCATACCTCAGTCCTTGGAACGGCAGTGCAAATATGCAGCAAACACCCCACAGGCCACACTAGTAAATTCCCACATTTCACGACTGCTTACACTCAAAATGGTGCCTTTTAGGCTCGTGGAAACAGAAGGTTTCTGCAACCTGATGGCGGCTGTCCCTTGGTACTCAGTCCCCAGCCGACACCATTTCTCCCGGTGTGCCGTCCCCGCATTACACAAGCACGTGTCCCACAACATTAGCCATGCCATCAACGCAGTTACCGGGAAAGACCTAGTGCTTGTGGGCAGGGACGGTGCATCTCGCTGACGGCACACTGGGTTAACAGTGGAATCCGGGACCCAGTTGGATCTTGGGACGGAACACATCCTCCTGACGCAGAGGATTGCGGGCCCTAGGGCAATCAGTGTTGCCCTCACAGTCTACAGCTACTGCCCCTCATCCTCCATCTCCAAAATGACCACATCAGTCACAAGCTGGAAGCACTGCCTCGGCCAAGCAGCAACAGGCTATGCTGAAGCTTATATGCTTAGGTGACAAACCGCACAATGCTGAAGAGTTGCAGACCGCTCTGAAAGAGCAGGCAGATCTGTGGCTCTCGTGTGTGACAATGACAACCTGGTGGCGGCTCTGCGGCGAGCTCACACATGGAACATGCCTGGCCCATGTGCTTAACCTTGTGGTTCAGCGGTTTCTCAAAAGCTACTCGGAGCTGCTTGTTAAAGTACGCCACCTGTGTGCCCATTTTAGAAAGTCAGCTACATCTTCCGCCGCCCTTGCGGTGCTTCAGCATTGTTTGCAGCTTCCGGCTCACTGACTGGTGTGTGATGTCCCCACTCATTGGAACTCTACACTGCAGATGTTGGGAAGGATTTGTGAGCAGAAGAGGGCAGTTGTTGACTACCAGCATCAACAAGGCCATCGGTATTCAGTTCAGACTCCACACATAAAACCTCAGGAGTGGACATGGATGTCAGACATATGTACCATCCTCCAAAACTTTGAGGACTCCAAGATGGTGAGCGGCGATGACGCAATAATTAACGTTACCATCCCGCTTCTCTGTCTTCTGAAATGCTCTCTGCTTACAATCAAAGAAGATGCATTGCAGGCGGAGCATGATGAGATCGAGCAAGGAACCATACAGGGTTCTTATACACAGCCCAGCCTCACCTCATCCCAACGTGGATTGGGTTACAAGGAGGAAGAGGAGGAGGAACATCAGGAGCTAGTTTCATGCGCTATAGACGGTACTACCTGCACAATTGTCATACCGTCAGTTCAGCTTGGATGGCATGAGAACCTACATACGTGACACAAGACCTATAATCCTAAAATTTAATATTTATTGATTGATGAAGACAATAAAAATACATACAAGTTAAAATGAATAGGGAAAGGTAACAGCTATTACGGTCTCCTGTGACCCTTCTGTTATGACAATTTTCATACAGGAAATCAATTATAAACCAAAACAAGACATAAAATGTGCAACAAAATCTCTAAATAGATACCAAGGTAAAGTGCATCGTGCTGATTATGAAGTCTATGGAGATAGAGATATAATTATACAGTCATTGAAAAGGTAAGTGTAGCATATAAGTGTATGAAACATGTAGTAGTAGCATAGCCTATACTGACCCGAGTGACCAGATCCAACGCGCATTTCGCCAGGGGCTTTGACAAGGATATGATGTCAGGAGGTAAACAGAGGATATTTAACAAGAGTCGGGCCAATCAAAAATGTATATGGCAAGTACCTGATAAGTTCCATGTGTTTGAACATGGCGCCATGTCATGAGCCAGACACCACCTCTCCGTGGTGAACCGCGGCTCCTAAGAGCGCAGGAAAACCGGAAAAAGCAGGTGTCGGCATAAGTGTCACTATGGAACGCAAGAGGCGGAAGTGACACGAAGAGCATCATTGAAGTGGCGGAGTAAATGTGCGCTCCACGATTGTAACGCATAGGAATGAAAAGGAAGGAAATAATATGGTGTGAATCAGTGAAAAACGAGTGAGGGTAACGAAAATAACAGTAGAAAAGATGTGAAGAGGTGTGTGACTAGAGTTGTAGAAATAGTGATGTGCACTTTGTGTACTTAAGAAAATAAATCAGTGTGTTCAGTTATTTGTGCAAAGAATATGTGTATATGAATCAATAATAGCTGTAATACCATACAAGTGTAAAAAATAAAAAGATCTGAAAATATAAAAATAGATGTAAGAATGTAAATAAATATGAAAGTGAATAAAAAGATAACCAGTGTATGAGTATGAAATATGTAATATATGAAAATGTACTAATAAACATGCATAATCCAACATACAAAAAGTGCAAAAGTGCAAGTGATATCAAGAAAGTGTCAGGTATAAATATATATCCACGCAATAAAGTGACAAAGTGCTACGAATAAAAGTGCATGATTAAGTAATTAAGACAAGGATCGTCAATTGACACTAAACTAAGTAGTGTCTATATAACGTATACATAACTGTGCTTCCGCCATAAATAGGTGGGTGCTATAAATATAAATACATAGATCTATATTTGAAGTAAGGATTACATATAGACACTGATCTAGATATTATCACTATGGTATACTGACAGTAATACAAAAACTCATAATTCAACATATGACAAAGATACATAATATAATGATTTAAAAAAAAAAAAAAAGGGGATGGCCGACTCCAGGAATGAATGAACAAGGAATGAATAGTCAGGCAAAAGAACTAAAATATGAACAGAGAAAAAAAGTAAGTAACAGTAATTAACAATTAAAAATATGAGAACGACCATGTAAATACCATTATAATAACACTCTAAACTTAAAGAAAAGAAACAAAACTATTTGTTTCATTAAGACCATGAGGGGTCAAGGTGTTCAAAACAGAAATCCATCTTGCCTCTCTGTGCCAAGACTTTCTTCCAGTTACCACCCCTAATACCTGGATAAACTTTATCTATGCCACTTACCTGAAGACCAGAAGAGTTTTTTTTTTTGGATGGAATGAGGCCAGGGAAGAGGAGGGGGAGGAGAGCATGGTCAGGACACGGAAGTCTTGCCTGTTAGTAGTCTGGCACACATGGCTGAGTTTATGTTACGCTGCCTTTCCCATGACCCTTGCGTTCTCAAAATTCTGGGTGACAGTCATTACTGGTTGGTGACACTTCTACACCCACGCTACAAGGAGAACTTGATATATCTTATTCTTGAGGCGGACAGGTCTACAAAAATGGGGTAGTACCAGAAGGCCCTTGTTGGAACTATTAAAAAAATTCCCTATCTGAAAACGCTGGCGGCAGAGGTCACAGTTCGTTGTACAACCAAGGAGTACAGCCGAGAGAGACAACTCCAATCCAGCAGAGGCAGGGGAACACTGTCAAAGTTCTGGGAGAGTATTCTCAGCCCCTCCCACCGCAGGTTTTAAGTGCCACTGGTGGAATCATAACTGATATGTGCATCCGCCTGTCAACTGAAAATGCTTACAGACTGACTCTTATAAAAATGAACGAGGGCTGGATTGGGCCAGACTTTAACACCACAGAATGATAGCAGCATAACAAACTAAATTCCAGTGTTTTTTTGGGAAGTATATTCCCATGCACCTTTTCACACCCACACATGGGTATACGCTTCCTGATTTTGGCTATTTGCTCTTGTCCTCATCCAGCATATCACAAGGGTGACCGCGGTCTGATGCAACACCCAGTTTTTTAAAGGGTGTTTATGATGCCCTTAAATTCATTTATTTATTTTTAATGACAGTATGTTCATGTATACCCACCCCCCAGGGGTAAATTTGTCAGCCCATACACTTAGTGCATGGACATTACAAGTATAGGAGGCCCGCTCCTTTCTAATAGGAAAATTTTTTTCTCATGAGGCCCTCCTTTAAGCCTCTTCAAAGGGGTATTGGGGTATGTCCAAATTTTTGGCAGACCTGCCACTCTCTGGATATGTAATAACAGTATAGGAGACCCACTCTTTAGTAACGGGAATAACAAAGCATAGCCGGATGATAGCTCTCTAAGAATAGCGAGGGCCAACTGCAGGCCCTTTAAGAATAGTAAAGGCTGCCTGATGGCCCTATAAAAATAGGCTGTGACTTTCAGAGTCCCTCCTTCATAAATGAAACAGGATGTGTCTGATCATGTCTCACACGCCACATAGCAAAATAAGGTAGTAAAATGTTAAAATGACATTTCTTGGTGAATGCATTTGTCACAGTTGAAAGCAATTCAAAAGTGCAAAAACGCATCAAAAACACTACGTGTGAACATACTCCTCCACACCTTGGGCTATTTTTGTTTTTGGTTATTTATTTTGCCTTATAGACAAGTCATTACCCTGGAAAGGATGTTCCTTAATATATTTCCCAGGAAAATCAATTATGGTTTAGTTTTTGTATGTTTTATTGTGAGTCTGTAAAAGTGGCGCAAGACTTCTGACAACGTTGTTGACAGCAGTGACCTGGGAGTCAGAAATGCTTCCAGGGGTCTTCCCCATACTGTTTACATCGATTTGGGCAATTTTTAGGCCTCTACAGACCGCCAGGTGGAGCCGCCTGAAAAATGCACGAGTTTCCCATAGACTTACATTGGGCTCGTTGCTCGGGTGAAGCACCTGAGCATCCCAATTTGCTCGACCCGAGCATTTTAGTGCTTATCCATCACTACTCAACTAGCGTTGAGAGAGCACTAAAATGCTCGGGTGCTCGAAGCTCGGCCCGAGCAACGAGCCCAATGTTAGTCTATGGGAGACCCAAGCATTTTTGCGGCGGCACCCCCGGCAGTCTGTAGAAAGCCTAAAAAAAGTGGCCAAAACTATAGTGACAGTGCTCAAATGACATGGGGACAGCATGGGGGATCGCCCCAGGAAGCATTTCTGACCCCCAGGTCACTGTTAACAACGTGGTCAGAGGTATTAAGCCACTTTTACAGGCTCATAATAAAACGTTCAAAAACTAAAGAAACTTTTTTCCTGTGAAATATGTGAATGAATTTCTTTTCCAGGGTAAAGACTTGAGTATAAGGTAAAATAAATAACCAAAAATACTCCTCCACACCTTGGGCTATGTTCACAAGTAGCATTTTTTATGCGTTTTTGCACTTTTGTATTGCTTTAAACTGTGACAAATGCATTCACCGGGAAATGTCATTTTAACATTTTACAACCTTATCTGGCCATGTGCTGTTTGACACATGCATACAGTGCTGAAAAGACATGGGGACAGCATGGGGAAGACCCCTGGAAGCATCTGACACCCAGGTCACTGCCTAAAAGTGTGCCCATCAGAAGTGATCCTTGCCGCATCAGAAGATGCAGACTTGCAACTATCCCCGTGCAAGTCCTTGTCCCAGGGCAGTGTTCAGTTGCACCTCCCCCATTCCTTGCAATGCAAGCGCAAATATGCAGCCAACCACCAACCCACCCCCAGACTGCAATACCATACTGCTAGCTTGCACTTGAAATGGGGCCTTTTAGTTTTGAGTCGGCCGAAGCTGGCCACTACCTCATGGCTGCTTTGGCAGCGAGGTATCCATACTCAGTCCCCAGCCGCCCGGGTGTCCACGCTCGGTCCCCAGCCGCCCCACGGCCAGGTGTCCACACTCTGTTCTCAGCCGCCTAGGGGCGGCCGGGTGTCCATGCACGGTCCCCAGCCGCCCCGATTTCTCCACGGAACATGCCCACACACTTTTTAGACTGGCCTGCTTTTGGGCAGCATTGGACGAGCCCACCAGAGAACCCGACTCCTCCGGTGGGCCCTGGCTTCTCCATCAGAGGAGTTGAGAGTGCCAAGGTGAGGAGCATGGTAGAAGTTAGCATCTGCTTTGTTTTCAAGGAATGCAAGTGCATGTATGTAGTAGCGGCTAGGCCTGAGGTGGTCAGTGTTTTGGCGCATATCCTACCTCCTCCGAGGATTGCTGGATGTTTTCCTGCGACTATCCAAGTTCTATGACTCCTGTTAAAACAAAGCTTCAGGTGATAAATGATGGATGAGGTAGTGGCAAAGGAGAAAGAGCAGGAGGAACAGGGACCATTCACATCAATATCAGGCCAGTCAACCACATATGTCTTGTAGGATATGTTTCTGTAACAAAAGGAGCGTTTCAGCTACACAGTTATAGGGCATACAGTGAGTGCAATGCCTACCAAAAATTTTGAGGCACTCCAATGCCCCTTGGAAGTGACATGGAGGTCAGAGGGCCTTAACTAAACCGTTTTTTCCATTTATAGCAACTGGGTCTCCTGCGCACTGTTGGCCTAAGCAGTGAATGGAAGGCTTTCCAAATATTATGAGGAACTGCAATGCCCCTTGAAACAGACGTGGATTACAGCGTACTAAAAACCTTCTACCCATTATTGGGGTGTGTGTTTCCATCAGTTTTCACCTTTGCATTGAAAAGCAAAAGCGGACTAAAATTAGGAGGAAATGCAATGCCCCTTGGAAGAGACGTGGAGGTCACAGTAGCTTAACAAGACGGTTTTAATGCCCCTTACAAGAGCCATGCAGTACAGCATATTACAAACATAAGTCCCATTATTGGGGAGTGGGTCTCCCATAGTATTTGCTTATGCCTTCCAAGCAAAAGCTGACAAAAATCAGGATGGAGGAACGTTAAATAATGGCAACACGGACCACGGTCACCCTGGTGGTATAGTGGTGGTGGAGGCTGAGGATAAGGAGAAGAGCAAAATACAGCCGAAATGAGGAAGTGTATACCCATGTGTGGGTGTGAAGCGGTGCATGGGAATACACCTCCCGAAATAACACAGTGGATTTGACTTTGTTACTCTGCTGTCATTTGGTGGTGATCAGAAGTCTGGCCCAATCCAGCCCTTGTTCATTTTGATGAGGGTCAGCATTGTCAGTTGACAGGTGAGTGCGCTTATCAGTTATAATTCCCCCAGCGGCACTAAAAACACGCTCCGATAACACGCTAGCGGCAGGGCAGGACCTCCAAGGTGTACAGAGAGTTAATTCCAAGTGTCCAGCTTGGATACCCAATAATTAAAAAGGCACAGAGGAATCACGGAGGACGCTGGTGAGGGAGTACCATGCCGACCGTACCAACTTTTGAAACTTTCCGCTCCTTGTGAGAGTACCCTGCGCCTCAGGGTCCGGCCGAAGGGAAGGTCTGAGAAACTGTCCCAGAACATGGACAGTGTTCCCCTGCCTCTGCTAGATTGGAGTTGCATCTCTCTCACATGTATGCCTTGGTTGGGCAACGAACTGTGACCTCTGCCGCTAGCGTGTTCAGATGGAAAATTTTTCAACAGTTCTGCAGCAAGGGCCTTCTGGTACTGCCCCATTTTTGCAGACCTCTCCACCTCAGGAATAAGAGAGTGAAAGTTCTCCTTGTAGCGGGGGTCTAAAAGTGTCACCAACCAGTAATGACTGTCACCCAACATTTTGACAACACGGGTCACGGTTAAGGCAGCGTAACAAAGTCAGCCATGCGTGCCAGACTGGTAACGGGCAAGACTTCCGTGTCCTCACCAAGATAACGACTGACCATGCTCTCCTCCTCCCTCCCCCTGTCCTCAGGCCACCCACGCTGAACCGACGGTATGACAGTTGTACAGGTACTACCGACTACAGCGCATGATACCAGCTCCTGTTCTTCCTCCTCCTCTCCCTCATTGTCCCCCAATGCACGTTGGGATGAGATGCGGCTGGGCTGTGTGTAATCGCCCGCTACGGCTTTTTGATCCATCTCATCATACTCTGGTTGCAATGCTTCCTCTTTAATTCTCTGCAGAGAGCATTGAAAAAAGACAGACAAGTGGGATGCTGACACTAATGATGGCATCATCGCCACTCACCATATTGGTGGCCTCCTCAAAGTTTGTCAGGATGGTACATATGTCAGACATCCAGGTCCACTCCTGAGGTCTTGTGTGGAGTCTGACCTGAATATCGACGGCCTTGATGCAGCTGGTACTCCACAACTGCTCTCTTCTGCTCAGAAATCCTTTGCAACATGTGTAGGGCAGAGTTACAACGTGTGGGGACATCACACACCAGTCGGTGTTCCGGAAGCTGCAAACGCTGCTGCAACACAGCAAGGGCGGCGGAAGCTGTAGCAGACTTGCGAAAATGAGCTGACAGGCGGCGTACTTTCACGAGCAGATCTGGCAACTTGGGGTATGATTTAAGAAACCGCTGAACCACGAGGTTAAGCACATGAGCCAGGCATGGTACGTGTGTGATCTCGCCTCAGAGCCGCCACCAGGTTACAGCCATTGTCACACATGACCATGCCTGGATGTAGGTTCAGCGGTCTCAGCCACAGATCTGCCTGCTCTATCACAGCTGTCCACAACTCACAAGCAGTGTGAGGTTTCTCACCTAAGCTTATGAGTTTCAGCACAGCCTGTTGCCGCTTGGCTGTGGCAGTACTGCAGTGCTTCCAGCTTGTAACTGATGTGATATCGGAGATGGAGGCTGAACATGAGGAGGAGGAGGTGGAGGATGATGTGCAAGGAGCTGTACACTGTGGGGGCAACTCTGACTGACAAAGGGCCCGCAATCCTCGGTGTGGGGAGGAGGTGTTCCGTCCCAAGGTCCGACTGGGTCCCGGTTTCCACTATGTTTACCCAGTGTGCCGTCAGGGAGATGTACCGTCCCTGGCCACAAGCACTGGTCCGTTGTCAGGTGGACTCTCCCAGTAACTGCGTTGTTGAGGGCACGGCAGATGTTTTGGGACACATGCTTGTGTAGTGCGGGGATGGCACACCAGGCAAAATAGTGTCAGCTGGGGACAGAGTACCGAGGAACGGCCACAGCCATAAGGTTGCGGAAGGAATCCGTCTCCACCTGCCTAAAGGCAGCATTTCCAACGCAAGCAGTCGTGAAATGTGCGAATTTAGGACTGGCCTGTGGGGCGTTAGCTGCGAATTTCCGCTTTCGTTCAAAGGTCTGGGATATGGACAATTGAACGCTGCGGTGGGACGTGGACATTGATGCTGTTTCTTGAGAAACTGCCATAACAAGTTTAGACCGAGGAGGGGGCATCTTTGCATGCAGTATGGACAGGGGATTGTGTGGTGCTCCTGAGGGTTCGACCGCCACAGGGATGCTGCAATTCTCTAATTGAGTGTAGTGTTCCTCCTCTGAGGTAAGAACAGTGCGATGGTCTGGACCCTTCCTTCACATCCAACACCACACTTCTGCCACCAGAGGGGGCTAGAATGCACTAGGTGCTGCCCTCCTGGTTACAGGGAGACTGGGGAACCAACAGTTAGGGGAACCATTTAGTGGGTGAGGGTGGAGGACTCACATTTTAGTGACACTGTAAAATTCATATTTAATAAAAAGCCATCTTGGTCTTTGGTTCTTTTTGACTGTCTTGTATTGTGATCTCCCACGCTGAACGTGGATCCTGTGTGGGCCTGCAGTGGATGGAGACACAGCCCTCGTACCTTGGCCTTGGGACGAGGGGCAGGCTGCAGATAATGTATGTCTCAGCCCGGTCAAGGACCATGATCAAGAAGGCCCAGAGCTTGAGAGTGTAGCTCCATAGCAAATGGATCCCAGGGAGGATGCAGACAGAGCGGTATACGCCACCTGTCCGGCCCCCGACCTTGCTACTCCATGTCCTGGTCGGGGAAGCCCGGTAGGCCCTGAGGATCCCACCGGGTATCGGAAGGAACGGAGCTGCCACCCGTGCCCTTTTTCTGAGAGGAGTTCAGAGGGAGACCCGGCCTATCCACACACACACACACGGTCTGAAGTCTAGGAACACTGGTGCAGGGTCCTGATTTAACATTGGACTTACTCGGAGGTTGTCGGATCCCTTAGTCTCTGGTGGCCGCAGAACTCCGCAAGGAGCAGGGAGTCGCCTTCCTTCTGCCATCTCTTATGCGAGTAAAGCCTTGGAAGTTCACCTCTATGGCCTCCAGACTTTCTTTAATTGGCGCTACACTGCACGACACAGACTTTCTAGACTACTACCCCCTCCATCCTGTCTCTCTGCCCTGAGGCCTTGCTCCGCCTGTGGGCAATAGTAACAACGAGAGAGGGGGTATAGCTCAGTGGTGGAGCATTCGACTGCAGATAGAGAGGTCCCTGGTTCAAATCCGGGTGCCCCCTTGATGTATCTGTTTAATGTGATAGACAGGCCGCTGTATCTTATATTCAAGCACTCTTTATGGACAGGGACTGTCCCAATAGACTGGCGCCAAGCAAATGTGGTACCAATATTCAAAAAGGGGTCTAAAAGTGACCCTGGGAACTATAGACCAGTGAGTTTAACATCTGTTGTGGGTAAATTGTTTGAAGGATTTCTTAGAGATGCTATTGTAGAATATCTTAACGATAATAACTGTCTAACTCCATATCAACATGGATTCATGAGGGATCGCTCCTGCCAAACAAACCTGATCTCCTTCTACGAAGAGGTGAGCTCACAGCTGGACCGGGGAGAGTCAGTGGATGTTGTATAGCTTGACTTCTCCAAAGCGTTTGATACCGTGCCACACAAAAGGTTGGTATATAAAATGAGTGCAAGTGGGTAAATAGCTGGCTGAGTGATAGAAAGCAGAGGGTTGTTATCAATGGAGTAAGCTCAGGGTGTGTCAGGGTTACTAGTGGGGTGCCTCAAGGGTCTGTCTTGGGCCCTATATTATTTAATATGTTTATTAATGATCTAGTGGAAGGGTTGCATAGTAAAATAGCAATATTTGCAGATGATACTAAACTTTGTAAAGTAGTTAATACAGATGAGGATAGGGCACAGCTACAGGAGGATTTAGATAAATTGGGGAGTTGGGCCAAAAAATGGCAAATGGGGTTCAATGCCGATAAATGTAAGGTCATGCACATGGGAAAGAAAAACAGCAGTCACCCATACATATTAAATGGGAAACCGTTGGGGAAATCTGGAGAAGGACCTGGGCGTCTTGGTTAATAGCAAATTAAATTGGAGAGCCCAGTGTCAGGCAGCAGCTGCGAAGGCAAATAGAGTCATGGCATGCATCAAAAGAGGAATAGGGGCATATGATGAGAACATTGTTCTTCCTCTGTATAAAGTGCTGGTAAGGCCGCACTTAGAATATTGTGCACAGTTCTGGGCTCCGGTGCTCAGGAAAGACATATTGGAGCTAGAGAGGGTACAAAGGAGGGCGACTAAGGTAATAAAGGGAATGGAGGGACTAGAATACCCAGAGAGGTTGTCAAAATTAGGCCTATTTACGTTGGAAAAGAGAAGGCTTAGGGGAGACCTCATAAACATGTATAAATACATCAGGGGGCAGTACAGAGATCTCTCCCATGACCTGTTTATACCAAGGATGGTGACAGACGAGGGGGCACACTATGCGTCTGGAGGAAAGGAGGTTCCTGCACCAGCATAGAAGGGGATTCTTTACGGTCAGAGCCGTGAGACTCTGGAACTCTCTGGGAAAGGAAGTGGTGATGTCCAACTCACTTAATGAGTTCAAGAGAGGCCTGGATGCCTTTCTTGAGAACAATAAAATTACATCTTATGCTTAGTTAATTAATCCAGGGATTTAATCTGACTGCCAGATTGTCGGGAAGTGAATTTTTCCTCAATGATGTAAATTGGCCTATACCGCATGTTTTTTTTTTTGCCTTCCCCCAGATCAACGCTGCAGAATAGCTGCAGTGCACAAGAAATAGGCTGAACTGGATGGATGCTTGTCTTTTTTCGGCCTTATAAACTATGTAACGATGGTAGCCATACCACCATGCCTCAGCAGACTGCAGCGGCGCTGGTGGCCTTCACCAGGTGCCACAGGTGGCGTAGTAGAAATCAGCCACTCAACCCGGATAAGCCCATACCATCCTTTTTAAATTGTGACGGCCCTGAGCATGGAGCAGGTCCGGGCCACGGCTGCACCCCATCTATCCATCTTAGGACCCGACTCAGTCCCCCATCTCCCAGGGTAAAGAAAAGGGCTTCCGAGAAGAGGCGTCACAATTGCCTTGCACACACAAAACAGGGGGTTCTATTGCACGCACAACAGCGGAAGAAGCAGTGTTGACTAGAGATGAGCGGTGTTCGAATCGAACTGTTCGCCAATTTCAAATTCGAGCTGTTTTGGGCGGTGTTCGACGAACCTGAACGATTTGAAAAAAATGCGGCTGTTTGAGGTTATGTTCGATAACTGTTGGTGCACCAAAATCGTAACTGGATTTTTTCACAGTAATGCTGATAATCAATGTTAATACACAGTTTTAGTGTACAGCGGGGCGGGGGGGGGGGGGGGGGCATGGGATGCATCTCTGCAGAAATAATGAGATCCATTTTTTTTTTTTCTTTCCCGCATTTACAGTGGAGAGGTGCAATCTGTCAGCCTATCAGCAGCACACACACGGAGCGAAGTGCTTTTTTTCACACAAGCAATGGCCTGTTCATTGGCAGTGTATGTCACATGTCCTTGCCCTATAAGACCCAGCCATTTTCCCCGTCGCCACCATTTTCTCACTGCTGCAGCGGAGTGTTAGACGGCACTGCTGCTGGTAGCGCTATATTGTGTAACTGAATTGCAAGCGAATTTTCTTTTAAATAGACAGAAAGGTTTAGAGAGTAGGGACTACTTTGTAATTACAGCCCTTTTGAGGGCTAGGTTACAGCAGTTCCTATCACTTTTTGCCAGCCAGGTCTGTTTTAGTGCTGAGCAAGTGTTTTTCACAGCATTTGGCTAAATCTAGCTAAGCAAATCCTTTTGGGCCTCTTGCAGTGTGTGTTAGTCAGTGGAGTAGCGTATCGGTGTTGCAAGCTACACCACCTGTGTATGTAATACAAATTTTTTACTGCACCTAGCCAAGTAAAACCTTTTGGGCATAGTAGCAGTGTGTGGTACTCATTGTATTAGGCCATCTATACCAAGCTCCACCACCTGTGTATCTAATAAAATTGTTTTACTGCTTCTAACCCAGCCAATCCTTTTGGGCTAGTACCACAATTTGGCCACTCAGCTCTGCTCGGTTTCCATCCATCGTTTTTTTTGTGCAAACAACGCCAGAGTTGTCAATTAGTTAACCACCAAAATGAGTGGCAAAAGGCCTGCTGCTGGTGGAAAGGGGAATAGGCATGTTGGGAAGGGATAAAAAGGTTGTGTCCGTGGGGTAGGTGTTAAAGCAACAGTAACATCTGCAGAAGAAAGACCATCTTCCAGCCAAACTAAGATGTTTACTTCTTTTAGCGGACTATGTGATAAGATCCCTTTCTTACGGCCACGCCCATCGCTACAAATTCCAGATGAGGCACAAAAACAGCAGGTGCTTCAACGGATATCAAGTGCTCCTTTCAGTGGGCTCTCCTCCACCTCAACATCACAAATACTCCAGTCCTCAGAGGTGTCACCCCAACCGCACTTGCTTCCTCACAGCTCCCAAGTCTCCAGCTGACCATCTGAGTATGGGGTAGAACAGATTGTTGAGTCTGAAGAGCTGTTTACTCATACTATAGCCTGGGAAACAGAGGTCGGCTCCAGAGCTTCTGTGAATCCAGACGAGGAAATGATCTGCACTGATGCCCAGAATCTTTACGAGTCGGATCCAGGACCAGATGAAGGTTCTGACCATAATGTAGACCCTCGTTCCCAAACTAACTCCTGTTGGTGGAGACAATGAGGAAGACGATGATGAGACTCAAATACCTGATTGGAGCGACAACTTGACTTTTCGGTCAGGGTAGGAAGAGGTTGGCTCTGAGGACGACGGGAGTGAGAACACACAGGGTGATGACGAGGTTGGAGATCCCACTTACTGTCAACCCACAGTCAGCCAGTCGATGAGGTCAGCAGAGGAGGTGGAGGAGGATGCTAGTGACGACGAGGTCAGGTTGCGCCTTCCTGGACAGAGAAGAAGTACTGGAAGCACGTCAACAACTGCATCCTCAACCACAACTCTGGCCCTGACCACAAGTCGTGGTGGCTCTTCAGGTCGCATGGGCTCTAAACCTTGCATAGCCTGTGCATTTTTTCAGATCGATAAGGATGACCCAACTCGTGTTATCTGTAACATTTGTCACCAAAAGCTAAGTAGAGGCCAAAAAATCCATAGTTTGAGTACTTCATGCATGAACCGTCACACGGATATGAAGCATAAGTTGCAGTGCGAAGCTCACTGCTACAATGCGGCCTAGCGGGCCGGGACAACCACCATCTGCCCCACCTGTGTCATTCTGGGGAGACAAAGCTTGAGGATTTTGGAAAATCACCTCACCAACCATTTTAAGCAACTCTGGAACAATTGATGCCACTTAAGAGGTGCCTGTGCCACAATTTTGGGAAAAAAAATGGAGACTTTTTGGAGTCCCCCTGCTGTGTTTTACATGACGTTGTCATCGTCAATTCCAGGTGGGTTGGGTCTCTCCCTCCTCCTTTTAACCATAAGAAACTACATACACTATGGCTTGGGGTAACACAGATGGTTGAGTCTGAAGAGCTGTTTACTCATACTATAGCCTGGGAATCAGAGGTCTGCTGCAAAGCTTCAGTGTCTGCTAGTCAGCGGAGTAGCCACCGCCTGTAGATCTAATTACAATTTTTTTTTTCAAATTCAAGCTTTTTATTTTTGTGTTGAAAAAGTACAAGAAAATACAATATACATAGTAAAAGGGGTAGTATTACTATAAATCTATGCATAACGACAGTACATTGGGGGGGTACAGGGAGGGTTTTCCATCAATATCCAGATCAAGCATGTATTTTTCCATATGAAAGATAGAGAGATTGGTGGTCTGCCGTGGTCCGCTCCCTATCAATAGTGCGCGCTTATGATCATTGTTGTGCAGACATCACGGATAACTTTAGTTGGGGGCTAGATGGTAGGCATCAGAGTTTTGCAAATCAATCCAATCCCTCCAAATCACACAGTATCTATCAACATCAGCCGGTGAGATGGCAATCAGATGCTCCATCCTATTAAGGAGGGAGACCTCCGCAAACCATTCCTCCACAGTGGGTGGGTCTCTGCTTTTCCAGTGTCGTGGAATGACATTCTTAGCCGCCTGTATTAGGTAGCCTATTGATGACCTTATAACTACGTTTACTTATTGGTAACATTGATAAAAGAAGGGCTTCCGGCACATTAGGGATAGTCAAACCAGTTATTTTCTCAATCATGGGAACCACCTTTGCCCAAAATGCATTTGTTATAGGGCATGCCCACCATATGTGTGACATTGTCCCTTCCCCCTCCCCACATCTCCAACATCTGAGACCACTGGATACCATCTATGAAGGACTGCTGGTACCCGGTACCATCTAGAGATAATTTTGAAGCAGGTTTCCTGAGCTTTGGACCCTATTGAGGTTTTATGTGTTAGGAAGAAACATTTATCCCATTGTGAGTTAGAGAAGAACTTCCCCAGTTCCCTTTCCCATGCACCGCAGAATCCTGGCCTATTGTCAGTTACCTGGGCAATGAGGAGATTATACAGTAGGGAGATGGAGTGTGTAGGAGGTGACAATTATAGCCTCAATTTTTCAAAGAGTGTGAGATCTCTATGAAGATGTGTGCACTTCTTCACAGTTGAATAGAAGTGTTGTAACTGGCTATATTCAAAATTAGCCTTCGGGGAAGTGGCTCTTCCCTGTAACAAGTCATTGAGGGGGAACAGCGAAGTATTGGAGATGACATGAGAAAATAATATCGGATGGGATTTATTTGAACCGAGAAATCTATTTGCAGATAGTCCTGGTGGGAAATCTGGATTATCTGAAATCGGGAGCAAGGGGCCCTGGGGGTCGATTGAGGATAAGCTTTTTTTTGGGATCTCAAAGCCAAAGCAGTGGCATAAGTACTATATGACAGGAGGCCAAGAGAGGGAACAATTAAATGGGCGCACCATAGGAGAGTGGTAAGAGCTTTAGGACAAATGAATGGAGCTATTTTGACCCAGTTTTCCCTCAGAATGATGGAAGTCCAGGATTCTAGCGTGTACTGCTGCCATGTAATACCTTCTACAATCCGGAAGGCTAAGGCCCCCCTTTTGTTTGTGTCTGATCAGAACGTCCCCCCCGAATGCATGGACGCCCACTTGCCCAGATAAATCTGCAAAAGCTACTGCGTAGTCTTTTCCAAAAATTTGAGGGAATTACCACGGGAATGGTTTGAAAGAGGTATAAGAGTTTAGGCAGGACGTTCATTTTTAGTATATTTATTCTGCCGAACCAGGAAAAATCCTTCACCGGCCAAGTAAAAAGATATCTATGGAGTTGTTCAATAAAGGGCCCAAAATTAAGAAAATAGACGGGAGAGGTCTCTATGAATACGAATTCCTAAGTATTTGATACCCTGTGAGGGCCAGGCAAAGGGAAAGTTGGACTGGATGGAATCCTATATGGATTTGGGGAGGGAGACATCGAGGGCCTCAGACTTCGCTGCATTGATTTTAAAATTTGACCATGTACCAAAGTGATCTATTTCAGCCATAACAGCAGTGATGGATATATGTGGTTGAGTGATATATACTAGGACATCAGCAAATGCAGAGCACTTGTACTCTGTGCCTCCCACCTCAATCCCCCTAATATTGGGGTTATTGTGAATTGATGAGAGCAGGTGCTCCATCACTAGGATGTATAAGAGGGGACAGAGGACATCCCTGCCTTGTCCCATTGGTGATTATGAAAGGTGATGAAAATGTTCCATTTATCTTCAGCCTAGCTGACTGATTGCGATACAGGGCCATGATTTTGGCTATAAAAGGGTCCCCTACCCCAAGCTTTTTAAGAGAATAATATATGGCGTGCCAGGAGACTATGGAATACTTTCTCAGCATCCAACGAGAGTATCTAATTACAAATTTTTAACTGCATCTAGCCCAAGCAATACTTTGGGCCTAGTAGCAGTGTCTGCTAGTCAGCAGATTATCCCAGCTGTTGTCCAAGCCACACCACCTGTAGTTTGGACACTTAATTTTTTCAAAGGAAATGGTTCTGGCCCCCGGGACACTCAGTGAAGAGCATCGGGGAGGCACCCCAAGGCACAGGGTCTGGGACTGGCGGTAGGACGCCTTGCGGTGGACCGCCAAGCTCGATCCTTATAAAAGCTTTTTAACTGCAGCAGCTTTAGTGGACGCTACTGGAGCTGGAATTACTGCGGCTGCTGGCATGAGACTTGCCCTCCAATAGATCCTTGTAAAAGGATTTAAAGTGTACTCATTCAAATTAGAGCGACAATTTAAATTAAAGAGATTAGACCTGCCTCCACCGCAGGGGGGCTCGCTCAACCCACCAGCGGACAGGCACCAGTATTGGGAGAGGGGGGTTGGCAGTCAGGGTCCACCGCTGCTCTGGCACAAACCTGGCAACACAGAGGTCGCATGGGCAGGAACGGACTGGCCGTGTCGGCTTCACACGGTTATGGTTTTAGAAGGGCATGACATGCCTATATCTGTCTCCCCCTCCTTTTACTCCTCCACCTCTTTTCGCATGACTATATGTACTTGTCACTTTTACATGTGTTAGTTGTGTCTTCAGAGCAGTTTGTCAGCTTTTGGACACCTTTGAAGGCATTTTCTGTGTGTTTTTGTTTGCCTGCCATTGGTTTTAATGGTGTTCAACAAACAGGTCGACGAACAGTTTGGCGATCATACGGGTGTTCGACGAACTGAACCCGAACACTACGGGGGTGGCTCAACACTAGTGGAGACACCCGCTGACACTGGTCGTGGACCCTGGGGTTCGCCCCACAAAGACGGGTGCTTTGCTGCCATGTGCCTGATCATGCTGGTGGTGGTCAGGCTGGTAGTTTTGTCATCCCTGCTGATGCTGGCATGGCAGGTGGAACATATGGCCTTTTTGGGGTTATCAGCAGAGTCTTTAAAAAAAATTCCAGACTCTGGAAGACCTACCGCTTGTACTGGCAACGTCCCTCGTGTTGGTGTTACGGGGAATGGTTGCCCGCCTTCTGTCTGCGGCCACCACACTGCTTCTTCCTGCCAGTTGGGGTACTCTGCCTCCCTCCCCCTGTGTGCTGCTGGCCTCACTCTACGTGTCCTCCTGCCACATTGAGTCAGTTACTAGATCATCCACCACCACCTCCTCCTCTTCTACTTGCGCACCACGATCCTCCTCGTCACTTCGTGGCAATTGTGTCTTGTCATCGTCCACCTCTTTTGACAAATTGCCAGCGTCGACTTCCTATGGCCGTTCAAATATTTGAGCATCGCTACATGGGATCACCTCTTCCACCACTTCAAGCTTATCAGGCGAGGGGCCCAAATATGGAAATGGACCAGTGAACAGCTCTTCAGAGTGTCCAAGTGTGGGATCACTTGCTGTCTGACGACACTCGGCATGGTGGGAGGAAGGAGCATCAGGGTGAGGAGAAGTATGCGGTCGAGACTCATGACTACTAACATTTGATCGTGTGGAAGAGAGACCGGAGGCGGTGGTGCTCAGGTAACTGGAAGTATTATCTGCTATCCAATTAATAACCTGTTCACACAGATCAGTTTCGCAATACTGGTGTTCTGTGCTTCCCTAGTAATTCGGTCAAGAAGTGGGAGCGAGAAGATGTGGCACATTTTCACCTTGGCCATGGCCCCGTCCTCTGCACGAACCATCACCAGAACGTCCACTTCCACGTCCCTTGCCCATTGTAAAGGAAGTAAAATAGCTTACACTCGCACTATCAATGGAAAAAGGGTAATAAAAAAGGAGATTAGAACCGTGGAAGAGGAAAACCACAGTTCTATTTCTCTGGCCTACACCCGACTCTTTTAAACAATCAGAATAATCAGGGATAAACCATTACGGTTTTTCTTTACGGAAAAAATACCAAAACCTGAATAATAGTTTGACTGTGGAATGGCAAAAGCACAGTTTACCATATATATATATATATATATATATATATATATATATATATATATATATATATATATATATATATATATATATATATATATATATATATTTTTTTTTTTTTTTTTTTCAAAAAAAGTAGGATTTAGATGGAAAAAAAAAAAATTTTTACTGGCCCCCGAGACCTGGAGCCAAGTCCAGCAATTTCAGAAACAGGAGCACACGACTGTAATGCAGCGTTTGCTGGTATAACCACTGCGTCTCCTATACAGCCTGCCTGCCATCTGGGATGGATATTAGTTCTGAGAAGGACTGTTAGTGTAGGGTCTGTAAAGGCTGCCAGAACAAACTATTTCACAGGAAAACTCTCCCTAGCTCAGCAGCGCTGTCCCTACACTCTCTAATCCGGAGCGACTGTGTCCAAGATGGCGGTGCCCGGTTTTAAATGCTCGAGGTGACGCTGTGCAGCCAGCCAATCACTGTAATGCCCACAAACATGGCTGCGGTATAACAGTGACTGGCAGGCAATCCCTGCATGTTCATTGGCTCTGTAAAGACCGCCAAACATGCAGGGCGGAGACCCGAGCTCCCGCCTGAGTAACCCGAAAATGCTCGGTGCTCGCCGAACATTCCGAGTAGTGTGATGCTCGGGAGAGTACCGAGCAGTGTCGAGCATGCTCGCTCAACACTACTCTCCACCAATTCAGCCCTTCATCTACTCTACCACCCACTGATTAATGTTGTTACTATGCCTCTTTTATTGGTCACACAGCAAGACTTTCTTTCCTACCAGATTTAATGACCCTAGACTTGACTTTATGACATGCCTTTTTTGTATCTTGGTGTTCCATGTTTATATTCTGAAGATAGTTTTAGTGATTATTAAAGGGTTAAACAATAGTGCTTCTGCTTTAATAGGATGGAGTACAGCACTTGTGTGCCTGGTGCTTTATTATGAGAATGGTGCAGTTTATGAATGGTGCAGTTTTTTACTTTTAGGGGGTTATGCCAAGTTTGGAAACTATCCCTCATCTCCGTGATAGGAAATAACTCTCCAATCCCTAGAGGTGCAAGCCCATGAGATTTGCATGCCAAAGCTCTGCTCTGTTCAGACGTGGCTGTTTAGAACCCTGTCCATATGAAATTTAATCCAGAAGAGGAAATGAGACCAGTGGGGGACATTGGCCTATGGTCTGAAATTATAAACTGAACCTTGTTTTTAAAGGGGTGTAAACATTTTGAACTGAGAAGCAAAGCACAGCACCATTCAATGTTTAGCAGCTGCTGCCAGGTCCTGCAGATCAGCTCCTATTCAAAAGAGCTGTTCAGCAGCAGCCGCTACCATTTGAAAGGTGCTGCCCATTGCAGCTCCACTCTGTTTGCATCCGACCGGCTCTGTAGCAAATAACAGCTGATCAGTGGGCACGCAGGTTGTCAAACACCCATATTAATTAATTCTCCCTGTCGCTAGGTCTTCAAGATGTTGTGACTGGACACTTACTTCATTGTACTTTACAGTGAGGCTCAATTCATCATTGGCTTTGCACCTGTTTTTTTGTTCAAAAACAGATAGTCGGGAACACCCGCGAGTACTGCAGGAATTAAGTAAAGTCATAGATAGACCATTATTTTTAATCTTTAAAATTCCATAATAACAGGGTCTATAGGCCTGGCGTATAGCAAAAGTGGTGCCAATATTCAAAAAGGGGACGAAAACTGAATTTGGAAATTATAGGCCAGTAAGCTTAACCTCTACTGTGGGTAAAATCCTGGAGGGTTTCCCAAGAGACACTATACTAGTGTATCTGAAGAAGAATAACCTCCTAACCCAATATCAACATGGGTTTACGAGGGACCGTTCCTGTCAGACTAATCTGATTAGCTTTTATGAAGAGGTAAGTTCTGGACTGGACCAAGGAAATGCAGTGGATGTTGTGTATATGGACTTTTCAAAAGCTTTTCATATGGTTCCACACAAAAGGTTGATACATAAAATGAGAACAATGGGGATAGGGGAAAATATATGCAAGTGGGTTAAGAACTGGCTCAGTGATAGGAAACAAAGGGTGGTTATTAATGGAAAACACTCAGACTGGGTCTCAGTTAACAGTGGGGTACCACAGGGGTCAGTAAAAGTAAAAAAGGAGTTTTCCAGCACACGATGTAGAAAAAGCCTTTATTTAATCCATCGTTAAAAAATACAATTCCAACAGAGATAAAAGCATGTGTAGCCTACACGAATAAAAATGTACAGGCTGGATACCGACCCACATGATGTCACCACAAGGGGCGTGTGGGCAGATCTCCCCTTAGGTATAAGAGAACTCATGGATAGTACAGACTCACTCTGCCAGTGGGGAATAAGAATTATAATGGGTCCTGTTCAATAACAGCATATTCCAACTGGAGAGCCCCTCCTCCACCTATGTTGAATCGTCTCCGATCGTATAGTGCAAGTTATCTTCTTTCATCCTGTTTATGTTATGTAACTGCATATGTATTTTTAGGTCTCCTTTGTAACATCCTTGTATATATTTTTCCTAAACACTGCCTCCCTTTTGGATTAAATATAAAATTTAATAGTCCTGTTTCTTTTGTTCAGTAATCGTTCCCTTCCCCGAAGCCATATACGCTACCAAAAACGCAGGCGTCCAGCCAGGCCTGTATTATATTTCAAACTCGGCCGGTGGTGGCAGAGAATAATAATAATTGGGCCATTGTGAAGCCGACAGTGACCGTACGGAAGGCATTAAATATGGATTCCAGGCTTTGGAACCCAGGGTGTTATGCCATACACTCAATGGTCGCTTACCGATACCTACGTAGAGAGTAGCCTGGATCGCGTGCTCGAGACTACAGACGAAATACAGACAGCGTGACGGCACGGTGAAATATTGCGTGATCTCCCCGGTGTCATCTCGCCTGTGTGTTGGAAATCCTGACAGTAGTGAAGGACATTCCGCATATGTCCGAGACTGCAGGGCGAAGAGACCCATGTTGCATGTGGCTTCTACCCTAGCACGTCACATCTCTATGAAAAAAGTATTTTTTATTGGGGGGGGCGGGACAAGAGCCTATACAGGCATATTTAAAAAACACTGACATTTACAGGGGTTGTCTCATGAGAGACATTTCTGGCACATATATATGCCATGAATGTCTGAGTATGGGTCCCAGAAGACCTAAATCCACATCCAACACAGGGGTTCCCTTATTCCATTTGGCTGGCATCTGACCTCTAGCAAGAGGAGTGATGGTGGCGTATGCTCCATCTCTCTCCAATCAGAGCAATAGGAGTTCCGGCTGTATTCAGAACGGCCATGGAAAAGAAAGTAGAGAGTCGGTACATGCACCACCACCATTCCTCTTGCCAACGATAGGGTTACACCAGCGTATTTGCCCTCATCTGAGAGAATCGGTCCAATTACACAAATCACACTCTGATCAGTGTGAGCATAATGAGATTTGATTCTCTTGGATGAAGAGAAGATGGAGAAAAAAAAATAAAAATCATCATCTCCATTCTGTGAGGGCTTGAAAATTTAACTAAATTTGGATATCATCCGAATGCAGTTGAATGTTTCCCACGCATTTATTTTATTGGTTGGTCGAGTGTGATCCGAATATCGGATCAAACTTGGGACATGCAGGTATTTTTTTTTTACCTCGGACAAATACTGTCGGAGGGAAAGAATCTGACATAAAATAACATTGGTCTGAGTGTGATCCGATGTTTTTCCAGATTATTCTTGGGCCGAAAATACGGTTGTTTGCATTTTCCCTATATTTAGACACCAGCCAGAACAAAACATCCCTGTTCTGGAAATAGGTGCTGATCAGAGGTAGGACCGGCTTCTATCAGACATTTATGGCATAATCTATTGACATGGAAAGTCTCGCCCTCTGCACCACCTTGGTTATCACACTAGAGATCCTGTGCAGGTTATCCTCCTACTACAACAACCATATGCTATAATGGGAACAGGGGATCGGAGTTCTCTGAATGAGACAATGGAAGTCATTGGTTTGTTTCATTTGTCAGTCGGTAACAGTGATGCTGCGTCTTCAGTGGGGGATCATGCATGTGCCAACTGACAAACATAAGGCTAAGTGCCCACGAAGCAGAATTGCTCCGGATTTTATCTGCATCTCCCTGGTAGGAACAACGCATGTGGATTTTACATGCGTTTTTCCTGGCGGGTAGAAGCGTTTTTTGCATGCATTTCCGCATTCGGGTTGTAAAGCACCTTTCCAAGTGATGCTAAAAAGCGATTTTAGCATCACTTGGAAAAGTGCTTGACAACTTGGTCACACTATATAGATCCATGCAACAGGCATGGATTTATATAGTGTGACCAAGTATTGATGCTGCAAATGCAGCATTAATAGTATGAAACAAACAAAAAAAAAAAAAAAAATTTATACTCACCTTTCTATGGCCCCCGGTCTCCGTCTCCGGTGTCTTCGATGGCTCGTGGTGGTGTAAAAGGACCGTCGATGATGTCATGTAGTCATGTGACAGGTCACGCGACTTCTGACATCAGCGGTCTCATGACGTCAAAGGTCCTTTTACACCACCGCGAACCGTCGAAGACACCGGAGACGGAGACCGGGGGCCATCAGAAGGAGAGTATAATGTTTTTTTTGTTTGTTTGTTTTTTTATTTTAATTCTTTATAACTCCAGGTACTTTGGTACCTGGGTCTGGAGGAGAGTCTCCTCTGCTCCAGACCTGGGTACCATCCACGCATTGAATTGCTTAATATCTGCATGTGTACATATCATGCAGATATTATGCGATTCAATGCAAGTCAATGGCGGCAATAACGCCACGTTTCCGCAAAATTAATGGACGTGCTGCGGATTTTTCCGCAATGATAATCCACAGCAGAAATTTCCGCAGCATGTGTATAGCATATGGGGACCAAGGGGCACGTATTACCAAGCATTTAAGGGTTTTCGCTGAGAAAATTGCGCGGTGAAAAAGCTTGAAAAAAAAGTCGCAGTGGGCACACAGCCTTAAACCCAAAAAGATGGTACAAATAGGGCAGAAACATAATACGTAGCACATGCTAATCACAGCTGGAGAGAGGTGTCCATGTTATTATCCAGTGAAATCTGGGAGGGCAGACTTGGGGCATTCTGCTTAGTGTGGAACAAAGAATGAGGCATTCTGTGATTTGTAGATCTCCAAATCACTTTCACCATGTCAGAGATGGTATTAGTAGATCAGCCACTGCATGTAACGCAATATGAAGCACAACTAGACGTATTACCATACACAGTAAAGGCAGTTGTGTGCTTGATGAGGCAAGAAAAGCTTATTACATAGCAGTGATACAACCCCTGGCAAAAATTATGGAATCACCGGGCTCAGAGGATGTTCATTCAGTTGTTTAATGTTGTAGAAAGACGGATTTTGGTAAGACCTTACCTGTAAAATCCTTTTCAGCGAAGGAAGGAAGGGAGACACAGCTCCATTACTAGTGGGTAGGCGGAGCCCACAGGATAGTTCACCTCAGATTAGAAAAAGTGACGACCGGCCCCTCCAGCTTAGGCTCCTCCTACTCCCATGTCCTTCAGTCCGTACACAAGCTAAGGAAGAGCAGACAACACCAGCGGAACACAACCCCTTCCGAAAATTCAGAAATGCGAGAGAGAACAGGTTATGCATATAACAGAAAAAACACACAATCCCAGGCACTACTCACTAGACCTGACAACTGATGAGCTGGCAATGCTGGAACAGAGCCCTAGCGCGCCGACCCCCGCCCAGATGACCGCCATCAGAGAGGAGTCGCGCCCCATCTAGAAAACAATGCACTTCTGCCATGGGAGGGTGCTGTGTCTCCCTTCCTTCGCTGAAAAGGATTTTACAGGTAAGGTCTTACCAAAATCCATCTTTCAGCAGAAGGGAAGGAAGGGAGACAGATCCATTACTAGTGGGACGTCCCAAAGCAGTCCAGAACTCAAGGGTGGGAAACAGTGGCAGAATCGCCAACACCCCAACAACTTAGTCAAGCGCGCAACAAGCGCCAAAACGAGATAAAAAGATAACCTAAACCACCGCTGCCTGCAGGACCCTGCGTCCCAAGGCCGCATCGGCGGAAGCACTCACGTCCACTTTATAAAATTTAGTAAAACTGAACGGAGCGCCAGGTAGCCGCCCGGCAGAGCTGCGCTGCCGAGGCCCCCTGATGAAAAGCCCACGACGAACCAACAGCTCTCGTGGAATGAGCTCGAACCTTAACCGGACAAGGCTCTCCCTTGAGCCGGTACGCTTCCAGGATAGCCGAACGTATCCTCCGAGCTATAGTGTCCTTGGAGGCCCGCTGACCACGCCGATGACCAGCAGGAATCACAGAGAGTCTGACTTCCGAAACCCTTGCGTGGTTGAAAGATAGAACTTCAAAGCCCGCACCAAATCCAACGAGTGCAAGGCTCGCTCCTTTGGACTTTTCGGATTCGGACAGAGGGAGGGCAACACGATGTCCTGATTGACATGGAAACACGACACCACTTTAGGCAGAAAGTCGCCACGGGTACGAAGCACCACGCGATCCGAGTGGAACTCCAGAAAAGGGGGCGAGCAAGACAGTGCCGCCAACTCAGAAACCCTTCTCAAAGAGGTAACCGCCACCAGGAAGGCCACCTTCCAAGAAAGTAAGTAAAGCGTAGCTGAATCCATAGGCTCAAACGGCCCATGCTGAAGAGCATCCAAGACTAGATTGAGCCGCCAAGGAGTCACAAACGCCCTCCGAGGCGGAAACTGACGTGCAACCCTGCGAAAAAACGAGCGCACATCCCAGCGTGAGGCAATAGCCTTCCGAAAAAGCACGGATAGTGCAGATACCTGACCCCGCAAGGTACCAACCGCCAGACCCTTGGCCAAACCACATTGCAGAAAAGCCAATAAGTTTGGAATGGAAAAAACCCTTGGGTTCCTTGACGATCCAGAACACCATGAATAGAAGGCCTCCCAAGTTCTGTGATAAATCCTAGTCGTAGCTGGACCTCTGGCCGCCCGCAAGGTGGCAATGACCTCGGCCGAAAACCCACGACGGGTCAAGATCTCGGTCTCAAGTGCCACGCCGTCAAACGAAGCGACTTCAGGTCCGGATGACGAATGGGCCCTTGGGTTAACAGGTCTGGGCGAAGAGGCAGTGGAAACGGAGGCGCCGCCAGAAGAGACACCAGCGTTGAATACCACGCCCTCCGCGGCCAATCCGGCGCCACCAAAATTGCTGGAATTCATTAGAGTTTGATCCGCCGGATGACCAGAGGAAGCAAGGATACCGGCGGAAACACGTAGATCAGCTCGAACTGGTCCCACGGGGCCACTAGAGCATCTACCGCCACAGTCTCCGGGTCCCTGTACATGAACGTCGGAACCCTGGCGTTCAGCCTGGATGCCATCAAGTCCACCTGGGGAGTCCCCCAACGGGAGCACAGCAGTGTAAAAACTTCTGGATGAAGACTCCATTCTCCGCGATCCACCTGCTCGCGACTGAGGAAGTCTGCCGTGATATTCAGCACTCCTGGGATGTGAATTGCGGAGATGGCTGGGACCCTGGGCTCGGCCCATACCAGGATCCGAGAGACCTCCATCATGAGTCTGGAACTCCTCGTCCTGCACTGATGGTTGATATACGCGACCGCTGTCGCATTGTCCGTTTGAATCCGGACCGGCAGACCGCTCAAGGGGACCGTCCAATGTCGGAGGCAGAGAAATATCGCTCTCAACTCCAGGATGTTGATCGGCAGAGACGACTCCTCTGACGACCAGACCCCCTGAACCCAGAGATCGTTCCAAACCCCCCCACCAGCCAGTCAGGCTGACATCGGTGGTAATGACCGACCACTGTGGGAGGAGGAAGGATTTCCCCAGGGATAAAGCCTCCGGACGTAACCACCATCCAAGAGACTCTCGCACCCTGCGGGAGATACCGACACCGCGATCTAGCGAAGCTGGCGATCGGTCCCAACGGGTCAGAATAAGATTTTGGTGACCCCGGGAATGAAATTGTGCAAACGGTACTGCTTCCATTGCTGCCACCATCAGACCCAGAAGGCGCATACACTTCCGAAGGGACACGGCCATCGCCGATCTCATATCCTGGACATGGTGACGAAGGTTCGCTTGTTTGTCCGGAGGCAGGGACACCACTGCTTGAACTGTGTCGAAAAGCATCCCCAAGAACAGGCTTGACTGCGACGGCTCCAAAGACTACTTCTTCCAATTGACCAGCCACCCGAAGTCCTCCAGGTGCTGAAGGGAGAGATCGCGAGCTGTCACCGCCTCCTCCGCTGTGGATGACACAATTAACAGGTCGTCCAGGTAGGGGAGAATCGTAACTCCTTGCCTTCGAAGGAGCGCCATGAGCGGCGCCAGAATTGTAAAACCCTGGGCGCCGAGGCCAACCCGAATGGTAGGGCCACAAACTGGTAATGGGCCTGACCTATGGCGAAACGCAGGAAGCGCTGGTGAGCCCTGCCGATAGGGACATGCAAATAGGCGTCGCGGATATCGATCGACACCAAGAAATCGTACTGCGACAGGGCCGCCACGACAGAGCGAAGAGACTCCATACAGAATTTCCGGGTCCGGACATGAACATTCAATTCTTTGAGGTCCAGAATGGGGACCACAAAAAGGTTGGAGTAAAACCCCATTCCCCGGTCCTCCGGCGGAACCGGAACCACCACCCCCTGCTGCAGAAGAGTCGACCTCCCGCAGCAGTGCGGCAGCCAGCTTGGGCTCGGACGGGATGCGTGACTGATGAAATCTGTCCGGAGGTCGAGAATGAAACTCTATGAAATAGCCTGCCGACATAACCCACGTCACCCAGGCGTCCGATACGCTGGACGCCCAAATTGACCCGAATTGAAGCAGACGACCTCCCACCCGAGAGCCCTTGAGGGGGTTCCTGGCGTCAGTCTGCCTTAGCGGGCTTTTTGTCAACCTCCAGTTTGTCCTGACGGAAATGTTGTTTCCAGGGTGTACGGGATTTCTGGGTGGTCTTCTTTCCGGAAGACGAGGGACGACCCGATCTCCAAGAGGGCTGACCGAACCGTCCCCTGGGCCGAAAGGACCGACGACCACTACCGGCACTTGACTTGCCAGACGTAGAAGCCGCTGCTTTCCGCTGTGGCAAAGCCGAATCCTTGGCCTTGGCAATCAGCTCCGTGAGGTCTGAACCAAAAAGCTGACCGCCCTTGTACGCCAGACTCAGCAAACCTTGTTTGGATACAGTGTCTCCAGTCCACTGTTTAAGCCACAGTGCTCTCCTGACTGAGACGGCCGAGGATTGAGCCCTGGACAGAACCGAAGTAGCATCCAGCACTGCGTCCCTGCCATATCGGGCCGCCTCTTCCAAAAGCTGGAAGAGCCTTTCCACCTCAGACAGCGGAGTCCCATCTTGCCACGCCGTCCGCATCTGATCCAACCACCGCAGAGAAGCCTCACTAGCCCACATGGCCCCCAAGGCCACTCTGAATCCATGACCCGCGGTCTCATAGATGGACTTCGCCGCTAACTCTGTCCTATCCAGTGGGTCCTGTAGACTCGCCTTCCCTTTAACAGGAAGCAAAGAGGATTTGCTCAGCTGAGACAATGGCATGTCCACTTCAGGAGAGGGGACCCAATTAGCGATCGTCTCCATGGAGCAGGGATACAGGGCATCAAAAAAAAAAAAAAACGCATCCCCTTGAAGCGTTTATCCGGACACAGGCGTTTTCTCCACCGCCTCGTTATGTTCATCGTGCGCCGGCAGCGTCGAACGAGCCCGACGCGACTCCTGATACAGCCGGGCCGACTTGCCAGGGCGCCTTGTCACCTCTTCAGACAGCTGTAACGCTTCCCGCATAGCCCCAATAAAAGCGTTCACGCGGCCCGAAAGCGAAGCAGATCGACCCTGCCGATCCTCTTCATCAGAATCGGAGATCTCACCAGCAGAGTCTGTCGGTGATTCCGAAGCCTCTGACGCACTGCGCGGAGGAGACAGCGCCACCACAGGCCTGTGGAGCTTCTTGCCTCGTGACGTCGGTTGGGACTTAGCTGATACCCAATGACCCAGGAGGTCAGACAGACTGTCAATGGAGCGAGTGAGCGCTTCCACTTTAACATCACTGAGACCCCTGACCAGTGTCGAACCTGACGCCGAAGACCCCAGCGTATCAGATACGCGTGACCGATCCTGAAGCGGACCGGGAGAGAGGTCCGCGCCCCCTGGTCCTTGATCCGACATGCCCCCACACAGTTGCGAGCATCGTGGATAAGGCGGTAACAATCCCTTACAATGGGTACAGGAACCGAGGATGTGTGATTCTGCTACAACAGCCTGTTCCTACACAAAACCCCCCAAACACTGAAGGGTTAAAGCTCCTCCTTAAAGGGAGAAGAGCTACCCCAGCTGCCTGCAGAGCAAAAGTTAACCTAACAGACTAGGGTCCAGAAAGAGTTAACTGCCCTGGTGAGGCCAGACCCCTCAGAAGGGGTTAATGCTGCTGACCACGCAATACGCCTTTGCCTTAGAAGGATAGTGGTGTGCGAGTCCCTCAGCGGGGAAGTAGCAGCGCTGTATATAGCACACCCTGTCTGCCTTAAGAGGCCAGCAGTAAGGTGCTCTGCGCTGCAATAGTGTGAGAAAGGAATCTTCTGCCTTAAAAACAGAAGTGACTCACCAGCTGGTCAGGGTGACTGCTCTTCCTTACACAGTGCTCGGTGTCTAGTGTAGAGAGCGGGGAGCAGGGAGCAGGAGGTAGCACGAGGTAATGGCTGGAAGAAGAGGGGGCTGGGACAGCTCCAGCGCGCGCTTTCCTGGCACTTCCTGTCTGAGCTATGATGACAGGCAGCGGAGGCGCGAAGCCACGCCCCCCGCCACTACCAATGGAGCCCGTGCTCCTCCGTCCCTGCTCCCCTGCCAATAACACAAACGCCTGCAGCGGAGATATCCTCCTGCAGGGACAAAACAAGCAGTCACCACTTGAAAACAGTAACAGCCGCTGAAGCACTCAGACCACAGAGAACACTTACCCAGCTGAGCGCCACAGGGACCTCCAGGGATGTGTGGCACCGTGGCCCTTTGCTCCCCCCCACGGCGGAGCGCGCAGGGACCCCACAGAAGCGGTGTGCTTCTCCGCCAGGGAGCGCCCTGTATCCTACAGGGCCGGCAGGCTTCTCCGGGGACCTCCTTAGGGGGTACACAGATCTGCCAGGGGAGGGTTAGGGGTCCCAGCAGCACCGAGACCACCTGAGACCTCTAGACCACGGGGGATCCAGGTCTCCGGAGTAAAATAAAAAAATTCTTCTGAGGAGCTGCAAAGGCAGCGACTATCCTCTGCGACCTCAAATTTTAGACTGAAGGACATGGGAGTAGGAGGAGCCTAAGCTGGAGGGGCCGGTCGTCACTTTTTCTAATCTGAGGTGAACTATCCTGTGGGGCTCCGCCTACCCACTAGTAATGGATCTGTGTCTCCCTTCCTTCCCTTCTGCTGCTGAATAAAGCAGATCACACATGGCAGAAAACTAAAGTCATTTCAAATGGCAACTTTAGGGCTTTAAGAAACACTAAAAGAAATCAAGATTAAAAATGTGGTACTCAGTAAGGGTAATTTTTTTCAGACCAAGCAGAGGGTAAAAAATTATGGAATCACCCTGTAAATTTTCATTTCCAAAACTAACACCTGCATCAAATTAGATCTGCATCTACAAAAGGAGTGATCACACCTTGGAGAGCTGTTGCACCAAGTGGACAGACCTGAATCATGGCTCCAACACGAGAGATGTCAATTGAAATAAAGGAGAGTATTATCAAACTCTTAAAAGAAGGTAAATCATCACGCAATGTTGCAAAAGATGTTGGTTGTTCACAGTCAGCTGTGTCTAAAATCTGGACCAAATACAACCAACATGGGAATGTTGTTAAAGGCAAACATACTGGTAGACCAAGGAAGACAGTGTCAAGACCGGAAACTTAAAGCAATATGCCTCCAAAACAGGAAATGCACAACAAAACAAATGAGGAATGAATGGGAGGAAACTGGGGTCAATGTCTGTGACCGAACTGTAAGAAACCGCCTAAAGGAAATGGGATTTACATACAGAAAAGCTAAACATAAGCCATCATTAACACCTAAACAGAAAAAAAACAAGGTTACAATGGGCTAAGGAAAAGCAATTGTGGACTGTGGATGACAGTCCTATTCAGTGATTAATCACATATCTGCATTGGGCAAGGTGATGATGCTGGAACTTTTTTTGTTTGGTGCCGTTCCAATGAGATTTATAAAGATGACATGCAAATTTCCACAGTCATTGATATGGGGCTGCATGTCAGGTAAAGGCACAAGGGAGATGGCTGTCATTACATCTTCAATAAATGCCCAAGTTTACATTAATATTTTTGGACAGTTTTCTTATCCCATCAATTGAAAGGATGTTTGGGGATGATATCATTTTTCAAGATGATAATGCATCCTGCCATAGAGCAAAAACTGTGAAAACATTCCTTGAAAGAAGACACATAAGGTCAATGTCATGGCCTGCAAATAGTCCAGATCTCAATCCAATTGAAAATCTTTGGTGGAAGTTGAAGAAAATGGTCCATGACAAGGCTCCAACCTGCAAAGCTGATCTGGCAACAGCAATCAGAGAAAGTTGGAGCCAGATTGATGAAGAGTACTGTTTGTCACTCATTAAGTCCATGCCTCAGAGACTGCAAGCTGTTATTAAAGCCAGAGGTGGTGCAACAAAATACTAGTGATGTATAAACCAGAGAGACCATAGGTATTTTCAAAACCCCCAAATAACATCATTAAAACACCATATGTTGACTAAAAGATAAAAGCTTTATGTGTTTTTTTAAGAAATGGTCCACGTCCCGAGGAAGTATGGAAACACGTGTCGGGGCCTCCCCTGGCACTGCTGGTCACCTGTTTACTCTCACTAAGTATGTCTTACTTAACCCTTCCCATGTGATGCTTGTACTTTTTATGTGTTGCTGAAAAAAACTGATGGTTGTTTATACTGTGACTTGTTATAGGTCACTTGATCTATGTTATTTAACTTTTTCTGCACACATTGTCTGTGACTATGACCTATTATAGGTCCAATGTGAATTTGATAGCAGCTGTGTCTGTCTACCCCCTGTTGCCTCACATGCCCATGCTATGTCTTTTCACACATGTTACTTATACCCATGTGTTATTTCTAAATACATAAAGCATTTCTCTTTTAGTCAACATATGGTGTTTTAATTATGTTATTTTGGGGTTTTGAAAATACCTATGGTCTCTCTGGTTTATATAATGTTTAGTGGTATGTCCCCTATTACATCCAAGGTCCTATCTGTCATTGTTATTTTGTTGTAAAATACTAGTGATGTATTGGAATGTTTTGTGTGTTTGTTTTTCATGATTCCTTATTTTTTTCCCTCTGCTTGGTCTAAAAAAAAAAAATTACCCTTACTGAGTACCACATTTTTAATCTTGATTTCTTTTAGTGTTTCTTAAAGCCCTAAAGTTGCCATTTGAAATGACTTTAGTTTTCTGCCATGTGTGATCTGCTTTTTTTCAACAACATTAAACAACTGAATGAACATCCTCCGAGCCCGGTGATTCCATAATTTTTACCAGGGGTTGTAGAAGCTGCAGAGCTCAGGAATGAGAAAGCCACAGCTAAGAGACTCCAGGATACTTGGCCCTAATCTTACCTCTTAAGGTGATGGTTAGTGATGAGCGAGCATACTCGCAAGTACTCGGTACTCGCCCGAGCATCTCAGTACTTGAGATGCTTGGAGCTCGCCGAGTACTTGCGAGATGCTTGGGCGGATGCTCGGGTCCCTTCCCTGCATGTTTGGTGCTCTTTAGAGCACCAATCAACATGCAGGGATTGCCTGCCACTCAATGTAATGCCGCAGCCATGGTGGTTGTAGCATTACAGTGATTGGCTGGCCACACAGCATCATCAGGTCTATATCAGACCTGGCGCCACCTCGTCACAGTCACTCCGGAATCAAGCAATGTAGGGAGAGGTGCAGCTGAGCTAGGGAGAGATTTGGTTGTGTATTAGGTAGTGTAGGGATAAAAACAAGTATATTACACATATCCATCTCAACAAACAGTCCTTCTGAGGACTAATCCATCTGCAGAGATGTCAGGCAGGCAGTGTATATAGCACAAGAGGCTCCATTCCAGTTCTGCCTTCTGCTGCTGTTTGACATTCTAGACAAAGGCCCAGGAATAATTTTTTTTGGATCTTAATCCTCATTTGCTTAAAAACAATCCAGAAAACACTGTTTTTCTGCACCATTTGCTTGTTGGCACTGCAGAATACAGCCAGGTCCTTTCCATATTAGAGCGCTAAAAATCCAGCTAGTTAAAACTGTGTTCTCTGTTACACGGATCATATATACGTTTTCAGAAAATACTGCCATTTCTGACCTCCATTAAAAATTTGTTGCAGTGTGTCAGTGAAGCAATTGACACCAGATTGCTTTTCAAAATAGTTACCTACAGGCCAGGTATTTAAAAGTGTGGTTTGTCCGTCACACAGATCACATAAGTTCGCTCCAAATTCAGTTATTTGTAGTAAGCGTGGAAGATATTGTCCTCCATTTAAAATGGGCAAGGCACGTGGCAAGGGACGGGGAACTGGATGTGATGGTGCATGCAGAGGCCGAGGCCGTGGGCAAGCTGAAATTGTGCCACAACAAACACCCACATCTTCTCGCCCAACCTTCCTGTCCCAATTCCTAAGGGACCGCAGCACACCACTATTGAAACCAGAGCAGTGTCAAAAGGTTGTTGGTTGGATAGCGGATAAGGATTTCAGTCACTTAGGGTGGTGACTGTCTTCCACACGGTCAAGTCTCAGTAGCCGTGAGTCTGGACGACACATTTCTCACCCTGATCCTCCTTCCTCACACCATGCAGAGTGCCTGGAGACAAATGATCCCACACTCGGACACTCCGAAGAGCTGTTCAAATATTTGAGCAGCCATGTTCACATGAAGGCGACGGTGGAAAAGTGTCACAAGAGGTGGACAATGATGAGACACAGTTGCCAGAAAGTCAGGAGGAGGACCAGGGTGCGGAAGTGGAAGACGAGGTGGCGGATGATATAATAACTGACCCAACCTGGCAGGAGGACATGCAGAGCGAGGAGAGCAGCACACAGGGGGAGGGAGGAAGAGGACCCCAACAGGCAGAAAGAAGCAGTGTGGTGGCCACAGACAGAAGGCAGGCAGCCGTTCCCCTAACACCAACATGAAGGAAGTTGCCAGTACAACTGTTAGAGTCTTTAAAAAACAACCAGACTCGGGAAGACCTGCCGATACCCCCAAAAAGGCCATTTGCACCACCTGCCAGGCCAGAATCAGCAGGGGTGGCAAAACTAGCAGCCTGACCACCAGCATGATCAGGCACATGGAAGCAGAGCGCCCGACTTTGTGGGCCGAACCCCAGGAACAGTGTCTGCGGGTGGCACCATTGCTTCTTCTGCTGTTGTGCATGCAAGCCAATCCCCTGTCCATGGTGCATGCGGAGATGCCTCCTGCCCTGCACACTCAAGTAGCAGCATCAGGAACCACATCCACATCTTTGTCCCAGCGCAGCATTCAGTTGTCTGTACCCCAGTCCTTGGAGCGCAAGCACAAATATGCAGCCAACGCCCCACTACTAAATTCTCACATTTCACGACTGCTTGCGCTCGAAATGTTGCCTTTTAGGCTCGTGGAGATTGAAGCATTCCGCAACCTGATGGAGGCGGCCGTCCCTCGGTACTCGTTCCCCAGCTGCCACTATTTCTCCCAGTGTTGCATCCCCACATTACACAAGCACGTGTCCCAAAACACTAGCCATGCCCTCTACAACGCAATTACCGGGAAAGTCCACCTAACCATGGACGCGTTGACAAGTGCTTGTGGGCAGGGATGGTACATCTCACTAACACACTGGGTTAACATAGTGGAAGCCAGGACCCAGTCGGACGTTGGGACGGAACACGTCCTCCCAACACCAAGGATTGCAGGCCCTAGGTCAATCAGGTCTACAGCTCCTGCACCTCATCCTCCATTTCTGAAATTACCACATCAGTCACAAGCTGGAAGCACTGCCTCGGCCAAGCGGCAACAGGCTGTGCTGAAGCTAATATGCTTAGGTGACAAACACCACAATGCTGAAGAGTTGTGGACAGCTGTGAAAGAGCAGGCAGATCTGTGGCTCACACTGCTGAACCTACAGCCAGGCTTGGTCATGTGTGACAATGGCCGGAACCTGGTGGCGGCTCTGAGGCGAGGCCAGCTCACACACGTACCATGCCTGGCCCATGTGCTTAACCTCGTGGTTCAGCAGTTTCTCAAATACTACCCGGAGCTGCAGGATCTGCTTGTTAAAGTACGCTGCCTGTGTGTCCATTTTAGAAAGTCATATACAGCTTCCGCCGCACTTACAGCTTCTGGGTCACAGACTGGTTTGTGATGTCTCCACGTGTTGGAACGCTACACTGCGGATGTTGGGAAGGATTTGTGAGCAGAAGAGGGCAGTTGTTGAGTACCAGCTGTTATGATCTGCAACATGAACTAAGGAAAGATAAGGGAAAACTGTCCCTACAGTAAAACGAAGCTGAATTCCTACGATGTAGCGGGCTGCCTGTTCCTAGCGAACAGACCCGCCTTAGTCCTCAGCTAGTCTGAACGAAGACCTATAGCATAAGGGGAGGGGTCCCTAAAAGAACTAAGGACTTGGACAAAAATGGGACACCTAAACAGAGGTTGTTGCAGAACACAAAAAGACAAACTGACAAAAGGTACTAGAGGTCCCAGAAGGACAAAACGAAATGACAGAAAGGCACAGAAGCACCTGGCTAGAGAAACAGTCCAGTTCAGCCAAAAGGGCGGAGCTGGAATATAAAGGCAGATGGTCACGTGACAGCAAAACACAAGATGGAAAAAACAAACAGGAAGGTTCTAACACCAGCATCAACAAAGCCATCGGTATTCAGTTCAGACTCCACACATAAGACCTCAGTAGTGGACATGGATGTCAGACATATGTACCATCCTCCAAAACTTTGAGGACTCCACCAAGATGGTGAGCGGCGATGACGCCATAATTAGCGTCACCATCCCGCTTCTCTATCTTCTGAAATGCTGTCTGCTCACAATCAAAGAGGATGCATTGCAGGTGCAGCACGATGAGATTGAGCAAGGAACCATACAGAGTGATTACACACAGCCCAGCCCGGGACAATGAGGAACAGGAGGAAAAACAGGAGCTAGTTTCACGCGCTATAGACGGTACTACCTGCACAATTGTCATACTGTCTGTGGAGGTGGAGGAGAGCATGGTCACTCGTCCTCTTGGTGAGGACACAGAAGTCTTGCCTGTTAGTAGTCTGGCACGCATGGCTGAGTTTATGTTACGCCGCCTTTCCCCATGACCCTCGCGTTCTCAAAATTCTGGGTGACAGTCATTACTGGTTGGTGACACTTCTACACCCACACTACAAGGAGAACTTTATATCTCTTATTCCTGAGGCGGACAGGTCTACAAAAATGGGGCTGTACCAATAGGCCCTTGTTACGGAACTATTAAAAAAATTCCCATCTGAAAACACTGGCGGCAGAGGTCACACTTTGTTGGACAACCAAGGAGTACAGGTGAGAGAGACAACTTCAATCCAGCAGAGACAGGGAAACACTGTCAAAGTTCTGGGAGAATTTTCTCAGCCCCTCCCATCACACAAGCCCTGAGGCACTGGGTACTCACAAGGAGTGCAAAGTTTGGGAAGATGCTGAGGGAGTACCTTGCCGACCGTACCAACGTCCTCAGGTGATTCCTCTGTGCCTTATAATTATTGGGTATCCCAGCTGGATACGTGGAATGAACTGGCTCTCTATGCCTTGGAGGTCCTGGCCTGCTAGAGTTTTATCAGAGCGGGTTTTTAGTGCCGCTGGTGGAATTATAACCGATAAGCGCATCCACCTGTCAACTGAACATGCTGATAGGCTGACTCTTATAAAAATGAACAAAGGCTGGATTGGGCCAGACTTCTCAACACCACCGAATGATAGCAGCGTAATATAAAGTCCAATCCAGTGTCTTTTCTTGGGAGGTGTATTCCCATGCACCTTTTCACACCCAGACATAGGTATACGCTTCCTGATTTTGGCCATTTGCTCTTGTCCTCCTCCACCACCTTATCACCAGAGTGATCGTGGGCTGTGAAGCAACACCCGCAAACACCCTTTAAAAGAAGTATGATGGCAGTAAAAAATTTTTTTTTTTTTTTCATGGGTACCCCCCAGGGGTAAATGTTTGTCGGCCCATACAGTTAGTGCATGGGCATTACAAGTATTAGAGACCCACTCTTTAGTAATGGGAACAATAAAACATAGCCGGCTGATGGCTCTCTAAGAATAGTAAAGGCCACATGATGGCCCTATAAAAATAGGCTTTGTGACTTTCAGAGTCCCTCCTTCATAAATGAAACACGATGTGTCTGATGATGTGTCACACACACACACCACATGGCCAGATAAGGTTGTAAAATGTTAAAATGACATTTCCTGGTGAATGCATTTGTCTCAGTTGAAAGCAATGCAAAAGTGAAAAAAACGCATCAAAAACGATACTTGTGAACATAGCCCAAAGTGTGGAGGAGCATTTTTGTTTTTGGTTATTTATTTTGCTTTATATACAAGTCATTACCCTGGAAAGGATGTTCCTTAACATATTTCCCAGGAAAATCCATTTTGGTTTTTTTTGTATGTTTTATTGTGAGTCCGTAAAAGTGGTGTAATACCTCTGACAACGTTGTTCACAGAAGTGACCTGCGAGGCTGAAATGCTTCCAGGGTTCTTCCCCATGCTGTCCCCAAGTCATTTGAGCACTGTTCCCATCGATTTGGGCAATGTTTAGGCCCTTGGCAGACCGCCGGGGTGAGCCACCTGAAAAATGCTTGAGTTTGGGCTTGGACTTACATAGGGCTTGTTGCTCGGGTCGAGCACCCAAGCATTTTAGTGCTCGCTCATCACTAGTGATGGTCACTATGGGATCAGGCTTTCCAAGCTTGGTTTTTGAGACATTGGATGCAGAGTGCACAAAGACTTCACCATGGCTGCAGAGCTGTGACTGTGTATGGAGGAAAGTTGAAAGTTCAGCTTCAGAGAACTCCCAGCTGGGACTGCTCATCTACATGCAACAGTATAGAAGAGGGAAATGGCACAAAAGGGAAGGTTACTTTAAGAAGAAAAAAAAAAAAAAAAAAGTTAGGTGGCTGTCACCAGCAATTGCATAGAGGAGGCTGCAAAAATACCTGTAAAATGATCCCCGTGCAGCTAAGTGCTGGTGCAGAGTGCAGATCCCAGGCTGTCAGCTGCTGTGCTTGCAATCAGTGTCTGCTCCTTAGGGGTCCCCTTGTCTCTGTGCAGGGGTGGATTAAGAGTAGCCAGGGCTCCGGGCAGTTTAGAAGGCGTGGGCCCCCCCTTCCCAGGTACCCGAAGTATCATATGACATGTCACATGATCCTCATTGATTGATCACGTGATAGGTCATGTGAGTAACAGATGTTCTGATCACATCTATAGATGGAATTTTTTTTCCATTATGTACAACCCTATACATAACATAGCACTATATATGCCAAAATGGAGAACCAGGTGATGGCACTGTCTTTGCCTTTTGGCATCCTCATTGTGGGATACTCCTGTCTCAGGATTCAATCCCACCTCACCAGGTCGGCCGCAGTCTTTTGCAAATTCATCCTTACTACAAGCGGGAGTTGTGCCTCTGCTTGCACAACCACATCAGGTTAGCAATTTCCTATAGATACTCACCCTTTTAATCAGGGGCAGACTGGCCCACCGGAGGATCGGGAAAACCCCCAGTGGGCCCCGATGGCCACGCCCCAAGCCCCGCCCCCTATCCCCCCTGGGCCTTGTACAGAGAACAGAGGGTCCCCCCGGTTCGCTAATCATATTGGCAGCACTGCCGATATGATTAGTGATGGGCCCTCTGCAGCGGCAAAGCAGGGAGATCGATCTCCCTGCTGCTGCAATGCCCCTCTGCGCAGTGCGACACTGCTGGCGCGTGCGCAGGAGGTCAGTCTCAGGGCAATGACGTCTTCGCCCTGGGACTGCTTCCTGTGCGCACTGTGGAGGACGGACCCGGTGTCGCCGCAGGCAGCGGCAGCAGAATCTATGGGCTCCAGACAGGTATATATTATTGGAGGCAGCAAAATCTATGGGCTCCTACCAGGTATATATTATTGGAGTCAGCAGAATCTATGGACTGTCGGGTATATATTATTGGAGGCAGGAGAATATATGGGCTCCTGTCAGGTATATATTATTGGATGCAGCAGAATGTATGGGCTCTTGTCAGGTATATATTATTGGATGCAGCAGAATCTATGGGCTCCTGTCAGGTATATATTATTTGATAATCATGCCCATTGCCCAGCTCCCGCCATATGTTGATCACCAGCCAGATGTGACTACTACACAGCAGCAGAGATGCACGTCAGCTCAAGACGCAAAAAATAAGCCGTCACACAGCCCCAAACCCCCCCAAAAAAAAAAAATATGAGAACACTACGGTGCGCAGAACATGGCACAAGAAGTATGATTTTTTTTTCAAACTTGTGAATTTGTTTTCACCACTTAGATACCAGTAAAGGTATACATGTTTGGCATCTACGAACTCGTACTGACCCGAGGCATCACACTGTCACTTCGGTTTTGCCATATAGTGAACATGGTGACTAAAAAACCCAATAAACAAATGTGTAATTGCACTTTTTTGCAATTTTACTGCACTTGGAATTTGTTGCCATTTCCCTGTACATTATGATAAAATAAATGATTGCATCTGAAAGTACAACTCATCCCGCAAAAAAAACAAAACAAAACAACCTGTCTTTCCTGCTGCTACAGACTTTTATATGACTACAATTTACATTCTGCTGCTTACGCAAACATTTTTTTTTGCAGTTTACAACACACTTCTTACACTTGCTTGTACCCAGTTTTCATGTGAAAGTGTTCTCAAAGCTGAAAATTGTAAAAAATCTTCTGAGGTCTTCGATTGGAAAGGAGCTTTTTTAGAGTCACTCCTTCTGTTGAACATAGAGTATGACATTTCAAGAAACTTAGACTATGATGACATTATTAATACGTATGCAATGTCATCTTCTGTTCTGAAAAAAAAAAATTTGTGATTTTGCTGCTGAATGACTGTTAGTGTGTGTTTGTTGTTTTGGGCCTTTCACTAACAATTGACTGGTATTGTATTATAGAGGAGAGGAAAACGTGCAATACAAACTTACAAAATGCTTACAGAATTCTTTAAGTTTTCCCAGTGGGCCAAGTTTGGTACTGCTACAATGATGCTGGCTGCTGGGATGCTAGATAGATGCAGGTTCAATTTGTGGCACTTATACTTCAAGAGAATGTATTTATTGTTATTGTTCTGTTATGGCACTTTATCACACACTGATGTGAATAAGATAACAGTGTTCCTCTTTTGCCAGGAGTGTTTCTGTAGTTAGCTATTTATTCATTATATTGGTTAATAAAGTTGATTCATTTTGAAAGAGTTTGTGGACTTATGTTTTTCCTATATACGGTAACTGCATGGTACTGGTGGGCCCCAAGATTGATTTTTTCCTAGTATGCTGATGATTGGGCCGTGGGGTACCCGGAGCCGGGCTTCTGTACGATGCTGGTGTAGCACCCTGAGGATTCGGCTGCTACAGGGGTATTACACCTCAAGCCAGAGGTGTGGTATTCCACTCCCGGGTAAGGATGGAGTGTGAAACTGAGCTCAGTAGGCTGCATACACTACATACATCCCATTTCCGGGGGACAAATCAACGGTACTCCCACTAGGTATATGTGCAGGTACGATAGTGTCTGTCCCTGGCTGGAGTGGGAGGGGGGGTGGAACATCCCAGTAGTGTAGGGGCAGATAGGGGGAGCAGTCTGGGTAATGCTAGGAGCTCATTGGGTGCTGGTCACCTGAGCTCACACAGAGGGAGTATATAAGGTGGGAACCATCTTAGATCAGGGTCAGACAGGCAGACAGCTACTAGTCAGTCTGTTGTAGAGGGTCAAGCAGTCCTGAAAGAAGAGAGAGAGGAGAAGGAAAGGACCCAGAGGGGAAGAAGAGGGAACCCCAAGAGCCCAAATACAAGCAACAGGGTGAAGGGTTGGCACAAGGGTACTGGATCCCAAGCTGGTGGAGGGCACTAATCCTCAGCCAGAGACCGGAGGTTGTGGGCAGGATCTGCCACGACCCCCCACTAAATCCACCCGAAAGGCAGACCAAGTATAGGGTCAGGGAACCCAGAAGAGGTGTACCCACCAAGAGACCTGAGGGAGCCGGACATAGGTGGATCCCTGGTGGGGGAAGGCCAGAGAAAAGGAACGACAGAAAGGGAGCTCAGGATCACGCTCCAGAATTACCTGGGGGTTGGCCGAGTCCAGGACCTGGTGGACGCAGCACGGCTCGGGCGGTCACTCAAGGCCGGAGTGACCTGAACAACAGCAGTAAGTAAAAACCCTGAACTGCACAGCCCGACTCTTATTGCTATCCTCACTGCACCACCACAACCACCACCCTCTACAACTGACCCCCTGAGGCTATACCCCTCCCGTTGGGGGTTATACTACCAGAAGCTGCACACACACCACCAGCCTCAGCGGACCCTGCTGCAGCGGCGGCCGTATTGACCGCAAATCAACGGGTGGCGTAGTCGACACTAAAGAACATCCAGCAACATCTGTAGGACTGCCACACACTGAGCTTGACACCCTGGGCACGGACCGGGTCACCGCCACTCGGAGACTACAACCCCCATCTGATCCGGCTCCGGGTATCCCCCAAACACTGGCCCAGGGGGCGCGTCACTGGGGGTAGTAGTGGCAACCCGATCCCGTGGCTCAGTGTGGTCAGACCAAGTTGTGGCAGTCTATCAATCAGTGCTTTAAGTGTCCGACTACGCCACCCGTGGATTGCAGTCAGGGATAACCGCCGCTGCGAGGCAGACCGCTGGTGTTGGTGTGCAGCACAGGGGTAGGATAACTCCCCACAGGAAGAGTGTAGCCTCAGGGCAGTGTAAGTGGATGCTGGGGGTGATGGTGCAGGCGCAGCAGAAATCACACAGTCCAATGATGCAGTCCAGGGTCTTTTACTCACAGTTGTTATCCAAGTCACTTCTGTCAGCAAGGACTGCCCGAGCCGTGCTGCGTCCACCAGGTGAGGAGCTCGGTCAACCCCCAGGCAATTCAGGAGTAAGGACAGAAGGGGGGTCCTGTGCCATTCTCTGGCCTCTCGTGCCCCACCAGTGTCCTGACTTCTGTCCAGCTACCATGGACCGTGTCGGGTAAGTGACGCACCCCTGGGCCTGTGTCGCACAGCGTTGCGCATGCAGGAGCTTACCCGGAGCCGGATCTGTTGAGGGTTGTAGTCTCGTGGCGGTGACCCGGTCCGTGCCCAGGGAGTCAGACTAAGTGGCGTTGTATTAGCGGTAGATGTTGGACGACTACGCCACCCGTTGAATGCAGCGAAGGAGCTGCCGCTGCAGGGCAGACCGCTGAGGCCGGTGGTAGGATTGTGCAGCGTGGTAGTATCACCCCCAACGGGAGGGGTATGGCCTCAGGGCAGCCGACGTGGATGATGGGGGTATCAGGAATCACTCAGACGATGCGGTGTAGTTCAGGGTCTTTACTGGTGATAAAAATAGACCCTCCCGGAGTACTGGCTAGCGATCGGGGCCTGGTCAGTCCTTGAGCAGATGGGATCTCCCCTGGCCAGGCGGAGTTGTAGGCCTCCCAAACTGACTGTACTCTTCTGGCTACCTTGCTAGAGGCGGGTATAAGTAGCCCTCGTCCCTGAGTGTACCGTGTGGTGCTCACCCGTATGGCCGGTGACTCGGGGCCTTCTAGTGGCGTCCGCTCCACGACGGCGGTGCTGGTCCCACGCGTGTGACCGTGCCTTCGGGTTTCTTGGCCAGAGGACCTGAAATCCCCTGCCGGGCGGTTTTTGCTGCTGGGTAAGGATTAGTCCCCACAGCCTCGGACTCCGGGTCCGGTGATAGCTTCTCAGTCAGGGCGAGCTCTGCAGCTGCCAGCCCCTGACTCCTTATAGCACTGCTCCCACAGAGCTCCTGATGTTCTTCTCCTATATCTGCTGCTCTTCTCTGTCTCTACTTCTTCTCTACTCACTAACCCTGCCTCAGCCCTAGGTTTATATAGGGGAAGTTCTTCCCCTCCCAGGACTGGGCAGGAGGTGTGGCATGCATCGGATCCCTGACCAAGAGACCTCCCACCTGCTCTCAGACATAACATTGCTGTTACTGTGGAAACCAGACCCCTGGGGTGCCACATAAGCGTTGGCCTTCACTTCCTGCTATCCTATATGGTGCCTTCCTAGCAGGTTTAGAGGGGGGGGGGGGGGTCACACCAATAAATGGTCACAACCTCCGGTTCTTGGCTGAGGGTAGATTCGCCTCCACCAACTTAGGGATCCGGTACCTTTCCGCAGCCTGACCCCTCCACCCGGTATAATGGGGTATGCAACGGTTGCTGACCGTTCTGCACTCTTAGGGTCCCTTCTGCCTTCTTGTTTCTGGAGCCCTTCCACTCCTCTGTCTCTTCTCCTTCCTTCCTTCTCTTCTCTCTGGCCCCGGCCTTCTCTCTAGGCCTGCCTCATGGAGCTGAGCTCAGGCTGAGCCGCGGCTCCCTGTCAGCTCTCTCTCCCTTCCGCTCTGACTGAACTGAACTGAACTCGACTAAGATGGCTCCCACCTTTTATCTGTCTCTCTGTGCCTAAGCTCAGGTGACCTGCACCCAATGAGCTCCTTCCCGTGCTCCAGAAACCACCCCCTTTCTGCTCCTACACCACTGGGTTCTCTTCCCCCCTCCCCACTCCAGCCAGGGACATGGTCAGTTGTGCCCGCAGCTGGGAGCACCGTCGAGCTGTCCCCCGGAAATGGGGTGAGTGTGTGTGTGCATGCAGCTAACTGAGCCCTGGTCCACACTCCATCCTTACCTGGGAGTGGAATATCACACCTCTGGTTGAGGTGCAATACCCCTGTAGCAACGGTGCTACACTGACATCTCCCTATATACAGTATGAGCCCCTGCATACAGTATGAGCCCAAACATAGCTCTCTTCTCTGATGGACTGTCAGTTCCACATCCAGCTCAGAGAATGGTTGAATCCCACTCTGGGGGCAGCAACATGCAGCTGCCTTGTAGACACCTCTGACCACGGCCTGAGGTGGCCCAAAGGCATCCCTCTGAAGGCTATACCCAGGTCACATGCCCCTCCTCTTCCCCTAGGTACAGCCCTATACAGTCTATATGAGACTACATGACTGGCATCTATAATATAATTGTGTCACCCTGGCCTGGATGCCACAAAATGTAATAAAGCTGTGTCTGAGAGCAAGGGGGAGGTTCTCTAGTCAGGGGAACATTAGCATGCAGTACCTCCTGTCTCAGGCCAGTAGGGGGAGCAGGCTGCCCCTATAAAAGCTGGTGCTGGGGGCAGGGTTAGAGAGAACTTGGTGGCCTGTCTCAGCACTGAGACTTGTCCCAGAGCAGAGCAGGGACAGACAGTTGCACTGCACCTAAGAGGAAGTGTGGCAGGAGGAGAGCCACAAGCCAGAGACAAGAGGCGAAGCAAGCCTGTCTTGGCAGATAAGAGACTGACTTTACCAGACTTTGGTGTCTGAGGCTGGGAGGATTCTACATCTCCCAGCAGAGAACCAGTCCGCAAGGGACTGTATATTCCTTGGCCTAAGAAGCCTGGAGGCCCTGCCACAACCGAAGGGACCAGTAAAGCCGTACAAGGCTGGGAGCAGAAAGGAACCCACGTCGCAGGCCATACAGGCGAGAATACACGGAAAGCTCGGAAATGTGGGCTGTTCCCCTATAACAAGGAGATAGCCAGAAGGAGCACAGAAAGCACGGTAGGCCTACACACTCACCCTGACCAGGGCCAATTTCCCCGTTGCTCTCAGACATCCAGGTCCCCTCCTAGCTGGGACTGTTTGTGGGTCAATTTACCTGTTCTAGTAAAGACCCTGGACTGCAACCTGTTGTCTGCGTGCTCCTTGCTCCTCCAGCACTATCAGCACCGGGACTCTCACTACCATCACTCCCAACATCCACTACACTGCCCTGGGGCCACACTCTTCCCGTGGGGAGTCACACCATCCCAGCTGCATACATCATCAGCCCCAGCGGTCTGCATGCAGCGGCGGTTCCTAATAACCGCAATCCACAGGTGGCGTAGTCGGACATAATCATCAACACATAACGGACTACCACTGGCCTGACCACACTGAGCCACGGAACCGGGTTGCCACTACTACTCCCATCGTTCCCCTATTGCCCGGATCCGAGTGCCCCACGGCCCAGGGGGCGAGTCATAATCAGAGATGTGTCCGTCTGTTCGAAGCCTCTATAGACTGTGCGCAATCTGGCCAGAGACTGGAAAACACATCAGCTGTTACAGGTGAGAGGCAGGAGGACGAGGATAAAGGATTGTGATGCGGTATGCGCAAGAGCTGACCGCATACCGCTATCTCTGGCGCCATTTTGTTGAAGACACTGTGTGCAAATTTGTCTTAAAAAAAAATGGCACCAGAGATCGTGCCATGCTCAGGCGTTAACTCTGGCGCCACACTCCTCCAGCCTCGCCGGAAGAACAGCATAACTGTGGAGCATATACCAGGATGGGGGAGCATACACCGGGATAGGGGAGCATTCAGTTTCAGTCATGGGGTCTGATCCGGCGCCAGTTCAGGTACTGCGTTGAGAATACAGAGCAGCAGATGTAACCCTGGCCCTGACTGACAGCTGGCCTCAATGTAGAGCCAGTGTCAGTCAGTACTGGGGCATGGTTACAGCAGCCGCTCTGTATACTCAGTGGTGACCGAACACGTGACACCAAAGTAAAAACAAGAAGTGAAGGTGTAAATCACAAGACAAAGTGCTCTACAAGCCGCAGCATGCTGACACCACAGTGCACACCTACTTCTCAGGGCACTGTGCAGCACGAGCCTCCGGTAGGTCTTCCCCCTGCACACTACCCGCTTCCAACTCACACATCCTGGAGGCCGGGCCATTCCTGCTCTGCCTGACATCATGAGGCAGGGCGGCCCAGCATCGGTGCGCGATCGTCCTAACATGCGGCTTTCTAGGAGCAGCTGCACAGCCTTAGTGGGCACCTTACTTTTAAATAAACTTGCACGACCGCCCACGCTGTGTATGCTGGGTCCGCTCTGCCTGATGTCATGCGGCAGGGCGGGCTCAGCATCTTTCAAGCCACCTGCGGGCCCATGGCGGAGACCAAAAAAACATGGAATTGTGAATTATAATGGGGAAAACTCATGGGCCCCCCAGAGCCTCGGGCAGTAGCCCAGATTGCCCTCATCATAATCCGCCTATGTCTGTGTGTGTGTAGCAGACACACTGGGACTCAGAAAGCAGCCAGAACAGAGCACACAGCACTACTGCTGCTGGAGGTGATTTCAGCTGCCTCAGCACAATTACCTCAGTCGAGGAGAACAGATGGGGGGGGGGGGGGTGACATGGAGTGCGCTCTCTGCACTAGGTGAAGAGGGGGAAACAGAGGGGGATGTGTCAGCTGCCTCTCACTGTAGTGCGGGAGACATAAGCTCCCGCTGGGACTGTGGCGCTGAGTCTAAACATCGTGACTGTCCAGCAGTATCCGGGACAGTTAGAGCTATGCAAGTGTCATTAGCATATCACATTAGATGTTTCCACATCGGATGCCATACGCAAATGGGACTCCAGCCATACAAGAACATCAGACGTCTGAATGAGCCCCAACACTGATTAAGCCCCTAATTAGTTATTAAGGACCTGTTGGCTCACCTAATGTTTGTTTTAGTAAATCCATCTTTTCTTACTGCTGCCTGTGCCGTTCGGTTATTCCTTCTAGAAATGTATGAATACACTTACAACCGGGTGTTACTAGTTTGGGGCTACATAGACTGACACTATCCAATCAGGGTTGATAGGGCCACATTGTATAAGGATACACCGTTGTCCACTTAATACATTTCCAGGAGGAATAACAGAGGAACTGCACAACACAAAGTTCTAAGTAAAGATGTTCCAGGATTGCTTTTTAAAGGGGTTGTCCAGTACTTTTAAAAAAAAAAATGGCAGTGTGTTTTAATGATAAGTACAACCTTCTTTCTAATTACCTTGCGCTGCTGATAGCGCCGCTCACAGGCAGTATCAGTGGCCGCTCACAGGCAGCACGTAACCCCACGCTGACGTCACGACAAGTGAGGAGTGACTCCGTGCTGGGGTCCCCGCGGTGAGTGCTGGGTTGTGGGCGGGGTTATTCCGCTGCATCACACCCAGCATCCACGGCGAGCTTTCCCAGTGAATGAGGACAGGGAGAGCGCGCGGTAAATGCCGGGTAGGACGCAGGGGAATAACCCCACCCACAGCCCAGAAGCCAACGATGGAACGTGGAAGAGGGACCCCCGGCTGCAGCCGCAACTTGTCGTGACGTCAGCGCCGGCTGCAGCCGGGGGTCACGAGCTGCCTGTGAGCAGCCTCCAATAGCACGCTCACATCCAGTATCAGCAGCGCAAGGTAATTAGAAAGAAGGTTGCATTTATCATTAAAACACACTGCCATTTTTTTTTTTTTTTTTTTTTTTTTAAAGTACTGGACAACCCCTTTAATGGACATACAAGTTTTTTCTAAACTAGACAAGTCAGGAGAGGGGACAGCTCCTCAATATTAGTTGCGTATTAATACACTGATACTAGATGTAGCGATACATAAATTGCTGGTCCGCTCCCGACGATTGTGATATGTAAAAATATATTACAGGAGACCGCTGCAGATTTACCTAGGTGTTTGGTGGAAAGTCATTTCACCATTGTGATACATGCACATCCCACTGGTTATACTGTGCTGTTCATTTAAAGGGGTTGTCACATAAACTACATATATTATCTATCCACAGGATAAGGGACTAATGTATGATCATTGGGAGTCTGAACAGAGACCCCCCCCCCCACTGATCACAAGAATGGGGGTCCCGAAGTGCCCTGCGTGACTGGATCGGTAGTGAGAATGGATGACCAATGTTATACATTATCTGTAGGAGTGGTGAATGCATATTCACACTAACCCTCAAGGAAGGTGGTAGCATAGCTACCGGAGGGGGGCAAAGGGGGCGGTCGCCCTGGGTCCCACGCTCTGAGGGGACCCACCCGGAGCTGCGCTAGTATAACTGTATCCGGCATGCCCCGGATACAGTTAGTCTCCCTGCTCTGCATTTCCCTGCACTGCCCGGCGGCCGCTATGGGGCCCTTGAGCAGGAAAGGGGGAGCCCCTGGTGCCAGTACCAGGCCCCCCCGCCCGTCCCAAGTTCACTGATGAGAGAGGGAGCGTGTCCCATCAGTCCCCTCTCTGTGACTGACGTCTCTGACATCATCACTTAGCGCCCGGCCACTGTGCTGAAGATGTGTGCGGGCCAGGTGCTCTGAGTGGCGAGGGAAAGAGGGGGGAGAGGTGAGCACTGTTTATTTTTTGGAGGGGGGGGGCATTACACTGCAGACTCTGCCTATGGGAGGGGGAGGGGGGGGCATTACACTATATGTAGGCTATTTTTACAGTGTGGGAGATAATGTGGGGTCTTTGAACAGTGTGGGGGCCATCTTACAGTGTTGGAGCCATCAGCTTGGGGGCTATACAGTGAGGGGGATTATATTATGTATAGGTGATCATACTGGTTAGAGGGGAGCTCTATATGGGGGTGGGGGCTGGGAAGAGACTCAGGACATTATTAAATCTTAAGTGAGCACTTCTTGTCATGGGGGAACTCAGGTTATCGTGACTGTCAAAAGGAGCACGGTTTTCTAGGACACTTGCACACGGTATTACTTTATGTTATAGGTTTGTTTTACCATCTAGAGGGCACACAGTAGGTGCAGTAATAGGAACACATTTTTCAGCAGAGGCTCAGTATTGGGGTATCAGCAGGATGAGGGGTTTGTGCAGGTTGGGAATAGATGTGGTCAGTGCCTGAAGTGTAAGGAGTCAATTGTGTCTTTGTTGTGATCTCTGCGGACCTGAGACTCTGAGTCCTGGCTGGAGAAGAAGTTTTCGTGTCTGTCTGGGCCAGATGTTAAAGACGGGAAAAGTGAACAATTTGATCAGAAACAAAGTCAGCTGTAAGGTACTATGTATAACTGTGCTGTGATCTCTTATATATGTTCTGCAGGATATCAGTGCTGGTCTTTGTATAGAGATTATTTTTAGTAACAGTGCGGTCATCTGCTGAGGTTCTCCTACATCCACTATCTGGGTGCGCCACTATAGGGCGGGGGGGGGTCAAATCTCTGCAGCCAGACCCCCACTGATGGTATATTTATCATAAGTCTCAGCAGCTAGTTTATCAGACATACCCTTTAATACAATTCCCACAATCGATACAGAGATGGACACTGTACAATGCAGTAAGGTCCTTAATATAGTATTTGGGGTGTGAGATATACAGCATTGTACTATTGATGTGACTAGAACAATGTTGTGATACCTTCACAAACCGCTAAGAAATGTACAAACCAGCAGCAACTAAAGTAACAATGCCTGACGCCAACGGACTGGCCGTCAGAAACCATAGTAAGACAGTACTAAAAAAATAATCCTACTAAACTGCCTTACAGCAATTAGAAATACATTAATGTATTCACAAAAATAATTAAATACAAGTCTATAAACATGTTGTAGGGATGGTACTCACTCAGGTGCAGTTTGAGGCAAACAGGAGGCATGTTCCTTTAAATGTCAATAGTGGTTTATTGGCTTCATAAACTGTTCAAAAAGAAAATGCAAACAAAACAGCCTTTAGTGCAGGCAAAAGCAAAGATAACAGTCCTGATCGCAAAGCCTCTGGATGGCCAGCGCTGTGGTCACACAGGCTGGTGTAGCGTCCAGTGTTCTGGCTTGGTCTGGAGGCAAACCATACACTGGATGCTTTCTTCCTCCACACACAGACCATGTGGAAAACAACAGCCTCCATTTTATAGGCTGTTAACCACACCCAGAGGTGAGGTATGTGGGTTGCTGGACCCTCCCATCTCTCCTAGCAACCTGTACCCCGGCTCCCAGCTGCACCAATAACCCTCTTAGTGCATGCGTGCTCTAGAGAAAATACACCGGGTTACATCACAGAGACCAGTCATCTCTGCGGTAAATACCTCCCAACTACTACACGACCATTAGCCACCTTGCAATGTCTACATTTTGTTAGTAATGCTTCTATAAAATAGTAATACAATTGCCATAAAACACATACTATAGTGTTACTGAACAACACCCACTAGAGCAATATACCAAAAATACCACACTATGACCATAAAATATCACCACACAAAGCCTGAATATAACTACCATCCTGTTACTGAGCAAAACCCACTGCACCAAGACCACTGGGTTCACATCACAAATCAGAAAAAAATCTGCAACGTGCGAACTTGGCTTAAAGTAGCAGAGTCCTCCTTTGTACATCCCCCCCCCCCACACACACACACACAATATAAATGTCCACCTCTGTCTCCTCCATATAATGGTTATGCTTATGACCTCCTTTATAGCCTTACATACTATAGTAAAACACCTCACAGAACAGGAATAGTGAACACAGTGATGTCACAGCAAAGGGATAACTCTCCGCATTTCAAAAAATTATTGCCATACACCACAAAAAGTGGCATCAATTTCACCAGAGTAAAACTAGTATAATGAGGCACTGACACTTCAGGAAACATACCAGATGGAGACCCAACCAGGAGTCTCCACATTTCCAAAAATTATTGGTAACATCAGCAGCAGCAGAAGCCAGGACAAAGATATCACAGACTGCAATAACGCAAGATCAATGCAGCACACTAAAAACTACATCATCGCATAGCCTGCATAGTCTGCGATTGGGGTGCAAAAGTCCTTGGAGCTGGTGTAAAAAATATATGAAATTACTCACCGAAATTGCTTCTGACATCTATGCTGCTGCTAATGTATTTGAGTTGACTAATTGACGTTCCAGGTGCTGGAAGTCTAGAGCTGCAATACACACTGTGAGCCTCACTGCTGTCTTGGGGAAAAACTCTCTTAAGGTTGTCTAAAAGTGTGCTTCGATACTCCAGCATATGCAGGCCCCTTTCCAGAGGGGGAGTATCTGGCAAAATTTACTCTCGTATCATGGATCTAACAGAATGGCAACCCAGTGGTCAGGACTATTTTGAATCCTAGCAATATGGAGATAATTTTTCAGATAGTGCACCAAGAAGGCGCTCATGTGTTGGGCTCTTCCATGAGGTTCAAGCTCATGGTGTATTGGTGGCTGGGTAACACTGATGCTTGCTTCCTCCATCCGCTCCCACCAACCACAGACAACAGAGAGGGGATCATTATCCTCTTAATCTCCTGACAGTTGCTTGCCCATCACCTCGTCCTTCTCCATTTGTTCCTCAGATCCTGCACATTCACTAACAGTTTGTCTGTTATCACCAGCCCCCCTCAATCGCTGTAATCCACCATCCCTTGGCACCAGCCTGTGTGACGACAGCGTGGAGCTTAGAGACATTGTTATCCCTTCCTCATCCTCCTCTGCTTCCTCCTTTTCCTCTGGGACCACAACCTTCTCCCGCAGACTATTCAAAGTGTGCTCCAGCATGTAGATGACGGGAATAGTGATGCTGATGATAGCTTCGTCAGCGCTAACCATTTAAGTAGCCATTTCAAAATTGTGCAGAAGGGTGCAGAGGTCCTTAATCTGTGCCCACTCCGCAAACATGATTAGCAGCACGTCTGTACTGCATTGGCCTAGGCTGTACGATATGAGATACTATGTCAGGGCTCATCGCTGCTGCCACATGTGCAGAGTGGAATTCCACCATGTCGGCACATCGCATAACAACTGGTTAACCGTATGACCAAAGACCTCTGTATCGCTGCAATTCAATGAACTGCGGGGTGCAAACAGCAGAAGTGTGCACACAGCGACCGTGCTTTCAGTGGCAGCGCATCTATGCTGGCATAGTAGTGGAGAAATTGCTGTACCACCAGGTTGAGGACGTGAGCCATGCAAAGCAAGTGTGTGAGGTTGCGCCAATGTAGGGCCGCCACCAGGTTTGCACTGCTATCGCACACGGCCTTCCCTGGCTCCAGATTCAGTGGAGACAGCCATTGCTCAAACTCCACCTGGATAGCTGTACACAACTCTTCAGCTGTATGACAGCAATCTCCAAGGCATTTTCATTTTTAACACTGCCTGAATGCAGTGAGCCCTGGCTGTGCAGTATGGAGGTGGGAGGGATTCTTTCTGCACTGTTGGAACACGTGTCTCATTAAGGCAGAGGTTGAGGGTGCAGGCGGAGGCCCTAGAGGAGGTGGAAGAGGCAGAAGCAGTGGAGTAGCTGTTAGATACAGAGGTTTGTCCCACAAGCCTTGGGGATTCCAAGACTTGTGGAGCAGCCCCTTCCCCGCCTGTCCCCACAGCCACCATAGTCACCCAGTGCCCAGTCAGCGAGATGTAATGCCCCTGGCCATGCTTACTCATCCAGGTGTCTGTGGTGAAATGCACCCTAGCACACAGATTAAGTCAAGGAACATGTGATGTTGTCTGGGACATGCTGATGTATGCAGGCACAGCTTTCTTAGAGAAGTAATGGCGACTGGCCAACTGGTACTGGAGGACTGCGATGGCCATCAGCTTTCAGAAACCATCTGTATCCACAAGGCGGAAAGGCAGCATTTCTGTGGCCAACAGATTGGAGATGGTGGAGTTCAAGCTATTAGCTTTGGCATGTGTAGGATGAAACAATCTTTTATGTGACCACAACTGCGGAACTGAGGGCTGGCTACCGTGATGAGAGGGGGTGGAGTAGGGTGAACATGACAAACTGGTGGACCGTGAGTGAGATGTAGGCGTAGATGTTACAGTGGATTGAGAAAGATATGTTGTGCTCGGTGAAATAAAAACAGCAGGCATGTCCACTTTCGTTACAGCTGACGGGCTCTCAGTCATCCGGACTGGAGCGGGTAAACAAGTGCAGGTGTCACGGGTGTGTTGCCACGAAGATCGTCACGAGTACACAGCCTGACTTCTCGCAGCTGACTTGTTGGTGCTTTGTGTTTCTCGGCAGTGAGGGAGTTAATTCTCTCTCTCTCTCTGGGCTAGATGAGGTCCAGCCTCGCCCAGCTGCAATCAATACTTCTATAGTGAGACTCCTTCATATACCTGCTGGTCTGTTTGGGAGGTGTCGGTGAAAGCATTTCATTCAGACTGACAGAGCGGATCGTGGTGTTTGGAGTTGCTGAGATAAGTGTATTTGGAAGTGTTTTTTCCCTTTCCTCGCTTTATCATTTATCTCCTTTCCCGTTGGTTTTCCCTCTGTTGTAGTTGAGTAGTTGTTTGTATGCAAGGTGGTTTTGGTTTTTCCCTTGTACTGTCTCGTTCGTCTAATTACTGTGTTTGGGCATATTATTTCTTGTTCCCTTTGGTTGTGATCGGGGTCCTTCTCAGGACTAGATTACTGAGGTGCAGGGATCTTCAGGAGGTAGGGGTTACGCTGGCGGCCTGGACCTCTGTACCTTTAACAGTACCTCCAGGTTGAGGGATTAGTCAGGGCCCCAGCTTAGGGTCAGCGTAGGCCCCCTACCTCCAGTATACAGAGACAGCGTGACATTTTCACCGACCCACTTAGTTTTTCTCCAGCTACTATGGATCCAGTAGCCGGTCTAGCTCGGCAATTGCAGGGTTTGTCCATGGAGCTGGCGGACGTTAGGTCCAAGGTTTGGCATCCTCTGGAGCAAGCCGGACCAGAACCTAAAGTAGCTCTCCCTGATAGGTTCACTGGGGGGCGGGACAAGTTTTTTGTTTTCCGGGAGGCATGTAAATTGTACTTTCGGCTGCGGCCTCGGTCATCGGGGAGTGAAGAACAAAGGGTGGGAATTGTCATCTCGCTCCTACAAGGGGACCCACAATCTTGGGCGTTCTCTCTTCCCCCGGGTTCCCCGGCTCTCCAGTCAGTGGATAGGTTTTTCGCTGCCCTGGGACTCGTATATGATGACCCAGATCGGATCTCCCTTGCTGAGTCTAAGTTACGTAGGATCCAGCAGGGAGATCGTCCGGCGGAGGAATTCTGTTCGGAGTTCCGTAGGTGGGCCACGGACACCCAGTGGAATGACCCGGCTCTTAGGAGCCAGTTTTGTCATGGTTTATCCGACAAATTACAGGATGTGTTGGCACAGTATGACTCTCCCGTGTCTCTGGAAGCCGCTATGGCCCTCGCTATTCGCGTGGACAGACGGCTTCGGGAGAGGTGCGGGATAACTCTACCCCCTGTGATGACTCCACCTCCTACAAGGTCCCCTCATATGGTGGTTCCCCTGATCAGTCCAGAGGAGCCTATGCAATTAGGAGGGACATCATTTCGGGGGAGGGGACCGGTGGTGCGCCATAAGGCAGGAAGGTGTTTCTTCTGCGGGAGAAAGGGACATTTTATTGGGGGGTGTCCATCCCGTCCCTTGCAGAGTGAAGAGTCGTCGGAAAACTGTTGATCCCAGGTTGTGTGGTGGACGGCAATCTGGGAGTAGGTATTTCGTCCCTAGGTTCGTCTCAGTTTCTCGTACCGGCGGAGGTGGTGGTGGGTACGAGAACTGAGAGGATATCTGTTCTTCTGGATAGTGGGGCCGGGGCTAATCTGGTTGATGCTCGGTTTGCCCGGGTTCAAGGTATGCGGTTGAGTGAGTTGGCTAAACCCATCCCCATATTCTCGATCGATGCCAGGCCTCTCGGGCAGGGAAGTTTTTTGCAAGTTGTGCATGACGTAAAACTTCAAGTGGGGGCAATACATAAAGAACTGTTGTCTTGCTACGTGTTGGAGGGTCTTCCCACTCCTATTGTGTTGGGCCTTCCTTGGTTAGCTAAGCATAACCCGGTTATTAATTGGCAAACCAGGGAGATAAGCCAATGGAGTAAATTCTGTAATAAAAACTGCATGAACACGGTCATTGGTGCGGTTACTCCTTGGGTCTTACCTCCATTTCTGGCGGACTTTGAGGATGTATTCTCGGAGAAAGGGTGTCAGGAACTACCTCCTCATCGCGTGTATGACTGTTCTGTAAAACTGCTCCCTGAGGCCAAGTTACCTAAAGCTAGGTTGTATAACCTTTCTGGTCCTGAGAGGCAGGCCATGAAGGATTATATCTCAGAAAGTCTGGCTAAGGGGCATATTAGACCTTCATCTTCACCGGTGGCTGCGGGGTTCTTCTTTGTTAAGAAGAAAGATGGAGGCCTACACCCTTGCCTGGATTTCCGTGAACTTAATCGGATTACGGTCCGAGATCCGTATCCGCTCCCACTTATTCCCGATCTCTTTAATCAGATCGTGGGCGCCAAATGGTTTTCTAAGTTGGATCTCAGGGGGGCGTACAATCTGATTAGGATGAAGGAGGGGGATGAGTGGAAGACGGCGTTTAACACTCCGGAGGGGCATTATGAGAACCTTGTCATGCCATTTGGTCTGACTAATGCCCCGGCGGTGTTCCAACACTTTGTTAATGACATTTTTCGCCGCTTGGTGGGACAGTTTGTTGTCATATATCTGGATGATATCCTAATTTACTCGCCGGATCTGGTGTCTCATCAGGAGCACGTTAGGCAGGTGTTACAGATCTTGCGGGATAATAAACTGTATGCCAAGTGGGAAAAGTGTGTGTTCGTCGTACAGGAACTCCAGTTTTTAGGCTTCCTGGTTTCAGCGTCCGGTTTTCGTATGGACCCTGGGAAAGTGCGGGCAGTTCTTGAGTGGGATCGGCCAGAGAATCTTAAGGCACTACAACGTTTCCTGGGGTTTGCTAATTATTACCGGAAGTTCATTCGTAATTTCTCGTCCATGGTTAAGCCTCTCACTGACATGACTAAAAAGGGGACGGATTTTTCTAGGTGGTCTGACAAGGCTTGTCAAGCATTCTCCTCTTTGAAAAAATGTTTTGCCTCGGCGCCCATACTCATTCAACCTGATGCGTCTCAGCCATTCATTGTAGAGGTAGACGCTTCCGAGGTAGGGGTGGGAGCAGTATTGTCACAGGGTTCGTCCCCTGGTAAGTGGCATCCGTGCGCCTTTTTCTCTAAAAAATTGTCGTCCGCTGAGAGGAATTACGATGTCGGCAATAGGGAACTCTTGGCCATTAAGTTAGCTTTTGAGGAGTGGCGCCATTTTCTGGAGGGGGCTGTTCATCCGGTCACCGTCATCACCGATCACAAGAACCTGCTATATCTGGAGTCCGCGAAACGTCTGAATCCCAGACAAGCTAGGTGGTCATTGTTTTTTACCAGGTTTAATTTTGTCGTTACATATCGTCCTGGGTCAAAAAATGTAAAGGCGGATGCCTTATCTCGTAGTTTCCCGGGGGCCGGGAATACGGACGACCCGATTCCTATCCTTCAGGAGGGGGTGGTGGTTTCGGCAGTATGCTCTGAGCTGGAGGAGGAGGTATTGGAGGCTCAGGGGGACGCCCCTGTTGGACCTCCAGGGAGATTGTTTGTTCCAGATCAGTTGCGACAAAAGGTGATCGAGGCACACCATAACTCAGTTTTTGCAGGACACCCGGGGAGTAAAGCTACTGTGGATCTCCTCTCGCGTCGGTTTTGGTGGCCTAATTTACATAAGGAGGTGGTAACTTTTGTCGCGTCCTGTGGGGTTTGTGCGCGCTCTAAGACCTCACATACCCGTCCGTCTGGGGCCCTCTTACCTTTGAAGATCCCGGAGCGTCCTTGGACTCATCTGTCTATGGACTTTATTACGGACCTCCCTCCGTCTTCGGGTAAAACGGTCATACTCGTTGTAGTGGACAGGTTCAGCAAGATGGCACATTTTATCGCTCTTCCGGCTCTCCCTAATGCTAAAACTCTTGCGCAGGTGTTCATTGGGGAGATTGTGAGGCTTCACGGGGTACCCTCCGAGGTGGTGTCTGATCGGGGGTCTCAGTTTGTGTCTAAGTTCTGGAAGGCGTTTTGTGCACGGCGGGGGATGCAGTTGTCATTCTCATCGGCTTTTCATCCTCAGACCAATGGTCAGACGGAACGCATGAACCAGAGCTTGGAGACATATCTCCGGTGTTTTGTGTCAGAGAACCAGGAGGACTGGGCTTCTTTCTTACCTCTGGCAGAGTTTGCTCTTAATAATAGGCGGAGCGAGTCCACTGGTAAGTCCCCGTTTTTTGGGGCATATGGTTTTCACCCCCAGTTTTGTACTTTCAGTGGGGGGGGCTCTTCGGGGGTTCCTGAGGAGGAACGATTTTCCTCATCACTCGCTTCAGTATGGAGAGGGGTGCTGAAGAATCTGAATACTATGGGGAACCGATACAAACGTATAGCTGATAGGAGGAGAGTGTCTGGTCCGGACCTAAGTGTGAACGATCGGGTATGGTTGTCTACCAGGAATATTAAACTTAAGGTTCCCTCCTGGAAACTGGGTCCCAGGTTCATCGGGCCATACAGAATCAGTTCTATTATTAATCCGGTGGCATTCCGTCTTGACCTCCCCCCTACGTTTAAAATTCACAACGTGTTTCACAGATCATTGCTTAAGAGGTATGTGGCGCCGGTGGTACCGTCACTTTTACCTCCCCCTCCAGTGGTTGTCAATGGTAACTTGGAGTTCCAGGTATCGAGGGTCATTGATTCACGCTTTAATCGCCGGTCCCTTCAGTACCTGGTTCATTGGAAGGGGTATGGTCCTGAGGAGAGGATGTGGGTTCCTGCGTCGGATATTAACGCAGACCGATTAGTTCGGGCCTTCCACACGACTCACCCAGATAAACCTGGCCCTGAGGGTCCGGAGGCCCCTCGTAGAAGGGGGGGTACTGTCACGGGTGTGTTGCCACGAAGATCGTCACGAGTACACAGCCTGACTTCTCGCAGCTGACTTGTTGGTGCTTTGTGTTTCTCGGCAGTGAGGGAGTTAATTCTCTCTCTCTCTCTGGGCTAGATGAGGTCCAGCCTCGCCCAGCTGCAATCAATACTTCTATAGTGAGACTCCTTCATATACCTGCTGGTCTGTTTGGGAGGTGTCGGTGAAAGCATTTCATTCAGACTGACAGAGCGGATCGTGGTGTTTGGAGTTGCTGAGATAAGTGTATTTGGAAGTGTTTTTTCCCTTTCCTCGCTTTATCATTTATCTCCTTTCCCGTTGATTTTCCCTCTGTTGTAGTTGAGTAGTTGTTTGTATGCAAGGTGGTTTTGGTTTTTCCCTTGTACTGTCTCGTTCGTCTAATTACTGTGTTTGGGCATATTATTTCTTGTTCCCTTTGGTTGTGATCGGGGTCCTTCTCAGGACTAGATTACTGAGGTGCAGGGATCTTCAGGAGGTAGGGGTTACGCTGGCGGCCTGGACCTCTGTACCTTTAACAGTACCTCCAGGTTGAGGGATTAGTCAGGGCCCCAGCTTAGGGTCAGCGTAGGCCCCCTACCTCCAGTATACAGAGACAGCGTGACAGCAGGTTCTGTGACCGGAGACGGTGACGGAGGAGGAAGAAGCAGCAGATGCAGTTGATGGGGCGGCTGAAAGTTGGTGAGGTAGTGGTCAAATTATTGCAAGTTTTGCCTCTATTGAATCGTTTTTTGCAAAGTTGGCTGGTATCAAGAGTTGGGTCATCCTTTTCAGTCTCAAAAAAGGCCCAGGCTAGGCAACCCTTGCTGCTTCTGTGATCTGCAGACCAGCGACAGCTGCTTGCCACAGCCACAATTGTGGCTGAGCATGCAGTGCTTGTCGTGGTTGCATAAATCCATTTCTGTGCAGTAGGGCGCAACATAACCTCCTCGTCTTCCTCCTCCTCCTCTGCTGAGCTACTCAGTTGTGTGCCTCTGGGTTCACACCAAGTGGGATCTACAACTTGATCATTATCCTCTCTGTTCTGAGAGTCACCCTCCTCCTCTTCCTGCCCTGACAGCACAGTACAGTCCGCGGGTGCCTCAGGTATCTGAGTCTCATCAGGATCACCTTCTCCCCCGGGGTAATGTCTCGTGATGATGGTCAGGATTCTGCTTATTCCCTACTTCGTCCTGCCCCGGATCCAACAGAAAAAAATTTCGGGCGTCGGTGCAGATGCTTTCCTCCTCTTGAGGTCAAAGCCCCACTATCAGTATTTAGTCAGTATTCAGTCAGTATTTTTTCTCAGGAGTGGGAGACAAAACCTGTGTGTGAATCTCTAGAATAGACTTCGAATTCCCATGGCATAGAATGTGTGAACAGCTCTGCAGACTCGCCCATCTGTGGTTCCCTACAGTCAGTTGGGCTGTTGGAGAGTTGTGACACAGGGGGAAACAAGGGTTATTTGGGTGCCACTTCTGAGGACTGTACTGTGTGTGATGCTGAGGTGGAGGAAGAGGAGGAGAGGCCACTTTATGCAGCGCTTGCCATCCACTGGAACGCATACTCTTTTGGGCTCTCATTTACAAGGCGTACCACTGTGCGGCTGCTAAAGAAACTAAGACGTGGCCTGCTTTATGTAGCATGGTAGGAACAGAAAAAATTTGAGTTTCAAAATTGTACTCCTACATGGAGCACAATGTCAGCACAACAGAGTTCTATGCTGAAATGTTGCCTAGTGTCTCTGTCTGGACCACAGTAATAGCAAAAACGAACAAATGGCGCTAAAACAACATGTCTGCTCTTTCTATGGAGAGGTACATGTGACTTCAGCAGCCAATGACACAAACCCTTGTGTCTGCACGTTGTCGATGGTTCCTGAGCCCTGATTGGCTTGCCAGAATCTTCACACATTAAGTTAAGAACAAAAAAAAAATTAAGATTAACAGTCTGACGCTACTCTGACCTCTTCCCACCCCCACCCCTCAAACGCGTCTCCCCCACTCATCATACAGCACCACTATCCTATCCAAAGTCCTCAGAAATACACTAGTGGAAATGCGATCATTTACCGCATTTTGTCCAAATTTTGCCGATTTTGAGTAACAACCCTCGGGGGTCCGATCATGAATCTGAATGTGCAATGTTCGTGCCAAATTTGAAAAAAAACAAATGTTTTCCGAACATGTTCGCTCATCTCTAGTCATGGCACCCGTAAACCATAACAGTAAAATCTGTGAAATAATATGGCGCTCCTTCCCTTTTGATTTTGCACTGTGCCTCAAAAGCAGTTCATGATTACATCTAAGGCATTGGTGCACTCAGGAGATATTGTACAACAAAATATGAGGTCTATTTTTTCCTATTAGTCCTTATAAAAATTTAAAATTTGGGGCGAAAACAACATTTTAGTGGTAAAAATTAAATTATTCTTTCTTCACCACCCATTGGTATAAAATCCTGTGAGGAACATGTGGTGTCAACCTACTCACTGCACCCCTAGATGAATTCATTGAGAGGTGTAGTTTGTAAAATGACATCACTTATGGGGGAGTTTCTGCTGTTCTGGAACCTCAGGGGCTCTTCCAATGTGACATGGCACAATCAAAGCATTCCAGCAAATGGTTGAATCAGCTAGGGACAGAGCTACTCTCACACCCTTTCCTTCCTATCTACATAGAAACTTATCAGTGGCATGTGTCATCTCCTATCTCAGTAATGGGAAAGTATGTCTTCACTGAAAACAGATTTTATCTCAGAATTGAGAATTTTGATAATGACTGATGATTTCTGGCAGGGAAAGGAGCATCATTAACATTAGTAACTCATATGTATTATTAAAGTTTTATAAATAGCAGAATATATGTGTCTTAGGCTGCGTGCCCACTATGCGTTTTTCAAGCGTTTTTGCAGAGGAATTTTCGCAGCGAAAATGCTTAAAAAAGCTTGGTAATATGTGCCCCCTGGTACCCAATGATAATCCACATGTGCTGTGCACATGCTGCGGAAATTTCCGCTGTGGATTATCATTGCGGAAAAATATGTAGCATGTCCATTAACGTTGCGGACACGCAGCGTAATTGCCACTATTGACTTGCATTGAAACGCATAATATCCATGTCAGTACATTTGCAAACATGGATATTATGCGATTCTATGTGCGGATGGTACCCGGGTTTGGAGAAGAGGAGACTCTCCTGCAGACTCGGGTACCATAGAACCTGTTAAAAAAAAATTTAAAATAAAAAATAAAGATTATACTTACCTTCCGATGGCCCACGCTATTTTCTCGGCACCGTCTGGTCTGTTGTATGGGTCGCGGTGGTGTGAAGGACCTGATGTCATTTAGTCATGTGGCAGGTCACGTGACCTGTCACATGGCTCAATGACGTCACCGCAGGTCCTTCACACCACCGCGAGCCATACAACAGACCAGGTGGAGGGAGAAAATACTGGGGGCCATCAGAAGGTAAGTATAATCTTTATTTTTTATTTTTTACCATTCTTATTCTTTTTTTTAACTATTACTTGGTCACACTATATAAATCCATGCCGGTTGCATGGATTTATATAGTGTGACCAAGTTGTCAAGCACTTTCCAAGTGATGCTAAAATCGCTTGGAAAAGCGCTTGATAACCCACATGCAGAGATGCATGCAAAAACGCTTGACAAACACTTCTACCTGGAGGGAAAAACGCATGTAAAATCCGCATGCGTTTTTCCTGCCAGGGAGAAGCGGAAAAAATATGCAGCATTTCTGCATCGTGGGCACTTAGCCTTACAGTGCTAGTGCCAAAGTGATGTCTGGTTTTTGGAACCAAACGTTCTTTTTGGCTACTACATTCATATCCATCATGTTGATAAGTTTCCAGTTCCATTGCCAGTTCTCATAGGTACAGTATTTCATTCATGTCTACAATCTTCATTAACTATCTGTTGGCCATCTGCATTGCAGAGGCCAGCTAGGCTAAGGCTAAGGCTAGGAGCACACTGACCATTTTTTTTCTCAATCAAGAAAATTGGAACGATTATACTAATCATATTCTGATTAGATTCTGATCAGAGTTTGATCAGAGTATGACCATAATGTGATCTGATTTTCCTAAGATGTGGAGAATTAAAAAAAATAAAATCTCCATCTTCATTATTCAGTCTGTCTATGAAAATCGGATGTCTTTCGAGTGTGGTCCGATGTTTTCCACGGAGCCATAGACTTGCCTGTCAGAGTGAGATCTGATTATCAGAACCATATTTGACATACTGCATTTTTTTTTCTCGGACCACTTGGTTCGAGGAAAAAAAAAAAAAATCAGACATGTGCAGAGCATCAGTGAATAACATTGGTCCGAGTCCGATCCAATGTTTTGACGGATCGTACTCGGACCAAAACTACAGTCCTAATGGTCAATTTACCGTTGAAACCAGAAGTTTACCTACACTATGTCAAAAGACACATTTGCATGTTTTTCTCAATATCTGACCTGAAATCAGAATAAACCTTTCCTGTTTTAGGTCAATTTGGATTACAATCATTTTAAATATTTGCCAAATGCCAGAATAATGAGAGAGAAAGAATGTTTTAAGGCACTTTTATTACTTACTACAAAGTCAAAAGTTTACATACACTAAGATTACTATGCCTTTAAACAATTCTGGACTGTCCATATGATGATGTCATGTGTTTGGAAGCTTCTGATAGTTTTTTGGCAACATCTGAGTTAATTAGAGACATACCTGTGGATGTACTTTAATGCACACCTGAAACACACTGCTTCTTTGTGTAGCATCATGAAAAAGTCTAAAGAAATCAGCCAAGATATCAGGAAGAGAATTGTTAACTTGCACAATTCTGGCTCATTCTTGGGTACAATTTCAAGATACCTGAAGGTGCCTCGTTCATCTGTACAAACGATTATACACAAGTACAAACAAAATGGAAATGTCCAGCCATCATATCGCTCAGGAAGGAGATGGGTTGTGTGTCTCAGAAATGAACGTGCTTTGGTCTGACATGTGCATATGAACTCAAGGACAAAAGCAAAAAACCTTGTGAAGATGATGGTGGAAGCTGGTAAGATTATGTCAATATCCACAGTGAAATGAGTACGGTATCAACATGGACTGAATGGCCACTTTGCCAGGAAGAAGACATTACTCCAAAAGAAACATAAAAAAGCCAGATTAATGTTTGCAAATGCACACAGGAACAAAGACTTAATTTTTGGAGACGTCCTGTGGTCTGATGAAACTAAAATTGAACTGTTTGGGCATAATGACCATTGTTACGTTTGGAGGAAAAAGGGAGAAGCTTGATAGACTAAGAACACCATCCCATCTGTGAAACACGGGGGTGGTAGCATCATGTTGTGGGGTTGTTTTTCTGCAGGAGGGACTGGTGCATTTCACAAAATAGATGGCATCATGAGAAAAGAAGATTATGTGGCAATACTGAAGCAACATCTCAAGACATTAGACAGGAAGTTAAAGCTTGGGCGGAAATGGACAATGACCCGAAGCATACTGCCAAAATGGTAACAAAGTGGCTTAAGGATAATAAAGCCAATGTTTTGGAGTAGCCATCACAAAGCCCTGATCTCAATCCTATTGAAAATTTATGGGCAAAGCTAAAAAGGCAGGTGCGAGCAAGGCAACCTACAAACCTGGATCAGTTACACCAGTTTTGTCAGGAGGAATGGGCCCAAATTCTGACCAACTATTGTGAGAAGCTTGTGTAAGGATATCCCAAATGTTTAACCCAAGTAATTTAGTTTAAGGGCAATGGTACCAAATACTAATGAAATGTATGTAAACTTTTGATTTTGCAGTAAGTAATAAAAATGTCTTAAAACATTCTCTCTCTCTCATTATTCTGACATTTGGTAAATATTAAAAATTATGGTAATCCTAATTGACCTAAACCAGGAAAGGTTTATTCTGATTTCATATCAGATATTGAGAAAAATATGCATATGTGTCTTTTTATATAGTGTATATTAACTTTTGGTTTCAACTGTATATGGATCAATCTCTGCCTGTGAATGCTGCACTGCGCTAATCAACTATTTATAGTCAATTAGTGCTCATTGCCTGCTCACTCTGATCGATCACACAAATATAAGCCTTTGGTGAGTTTTTTGATACTGCAGACTTTCTGCACCATTTTTGCACCTATTAAGTGAATTTGTTTTTTTTCACGAGTGGCCATCATTACTTTAAGAAATGAAGGTCAGTCAGTGTGAAAAATTGGGAAAACTTTGAAAGTGTCCCCAAGTGCAGTTGCAAAAACCATCAAGCGCTACAAAGAAACTGGCTCACATGAGGACCACCCCCGGAAAGGAAGACCAAGAGTCACCTCTGCTTCTGAGGATAAGTTTATCCTAGTCACCAGCCTAAGAAATCGCAGGTTAACAGCAGCTCAGATTAGAGACCAGGTCAATGCCAAACAGAGTTCTAGCAGCAGACACATCTCTACAACAACTGTTAAGAGGAGACTTTGTGCAGCAGGCCTTCATGGTAAAATATCTGCTATGAAACCACTGCTAAGGACAGGCAACAAGCAGAAGAGACTTGTTTGGGCTAAAGAACACAAGGAATGGACATTAGACCAGTGGAAATCTGTGCTTTGGTCGGATGAGTTCAAATTTGAGATCTTTGGTTCCAACCACCGTGTCTTAGTGCGACGCCTAAAAGGTGAACGGATGGACTCTACATGCCTGGTTCCCACCGTGAACCATGGAGGAGGAGGTGTGATGGTGTGGGGGTGCTTTGCTGGTGACACTGTTGGGGATTTATTCAAAATTGAAGGCATACTGAACCAGCATGGCTACCACAGCATCTTGCAGCGGCATGCTATTCCATGCGGTTTGCGTTTAGTTGGACCATCATTCATTTTTCAACAGGACAATGACCCCAAACACACCTCCAGGCTGTGTAAGGGCTATTTGACCAAGAAGGAGCATGACGGGGTGCTACGCCAGATGACCTGGCCTCCACAGTCACCAGACCTGAACCCAATCGAGATGGTTTGGGGTGAGCTGGACCGCAGAGTGAAGGCAAAAGGGCCAACAAGTGCTAAGCATCTCTGGGAACTCCTTCAAGATTGTTGGAAGACCATTTCTGGTGACTACTAGAGATGAGCGTTGTTCTACTCGAACTGTTCGCCAATCTCAAATTCGAGCTGTTTTGGGCGGTGTTCGAGCCGGTCGGCGAACACGAACAATTTGAGAAAAATTCGGCTGTTCGAGGTTATGTTCGATAACTGTTCGTGCACCAAAATCATAACTGGATTTTTTCTCAGTAATGATGAAAATTAATGTTAATACGCAGTTTGAGTGTACAGCGGGGCGGGGGGAGGGGCAGGGGATGGATCTCTGCAGGAACAATGAAGATCTCCATTTTTTTTTTCTCTTTCCCGCATTTGCAGTGGGGAGGTGCAATCTGTCAGCCTATCAGCAGCGCACACACGGAGCGAAGTGCTTTTTTTCACACAAGCAAGGGCATGTGTGATTGGCAGTGTATGTCACATGTCCTTGCCCTATAAGACCAAGCCATTTTCCCCGTCGCCACCATTTTCTCACTGCTGCAGCTGCGTGTTAGACGGCACCGCTGTTGCTGTGTGCGCTATACCTTGTTAATTTCAAGCCAATTTTCGCACAAATATACAGATAGCTTGGGAGTAGGGAATAGTTGTGATTGCAGTCCTTTTAAGGACTAGGTTACAGCATTTCCTACGACTTTTATCAAGCAGGTCTGTGCTCTTAAATAGATAGATTGTGGGAGTAAAGACTAATTGTAATTGGAGTCCTTTTCAGGACTAGGTTACATCAGTTCCTATCAGTTTTTGCCAGGCAGGTCTGTGCCAGTGCTGTGCAAGTTTTTTTCACAGCATTTGGCTGAATCTAGCAAAGCTAATCCTTTTTGGCCTATTGCAGAGTGTGTTAGTCAGTGGAGTAGCCTATCTGTGTTGCAAGATATACCACCTGTGTATAGAATACCAATTTTTTTACTGCACCTAGTGAAGTAAAATCTTTTGGGCATAGCATCATTCTATTAGTCCATCTATGCTGACCTCCATCAGGTTGCAAATTAAAAATAATTTTTTTCTGCATCTAGCTCTGAAAAAATATTTGGGCTTCTAGCAGTGTGTGGGACTTGGTCTATTAGTCCATCTATACTGACCTCCATCAGGTTGCAAATTAAAAATAATTTTTTTCTTCATTTATCTCTGAAAAAATATTTGGGCTTCTAGCAGCGTGTGGGACTTGTTCTATTAGTCCATCTATACTGACCTCCATCAGGTTGCAAATTAAAAATATTTTTTTTCTGCATCTAGCTCTGAAAAAATATTTGGGCTTCTAGCAGTGTGTGGGACTTGGTCTATTAGTCCATCTATACTGACCTCCATCAGGTTGCAAATTGAATAAAAAAATTTTCTGCATCTAGCTCTGAAAAAATATTTGGGCTTCTAGCGGTGTGTGGGACTTGGTCTATTAGTCCATCTATACTGACCTCCATCAGGTTGCAAATTAAAAATAATTTTTTTCTGCATCTAACCCAGCCAATAGTTTTGGCCTAATACCACAGTTTGGCCACTCAGCTCTGCTCGGTTACCATCCATTGTTTTTTTGTGCAAACAACTCCAGAGTTGTGAATTAGTTAACCACCAAAATGAGTGGAAAAAGGCCTGCTGCTGGTGGAAAGGGGAATAGGCGTGTTGGGAAGGGGAAAAAAGGTTGTGTCCGTGGGGTAGGTGCAGAAGAAAGACCATCTTCCAGCCAAACTAAAATGTCTACTTCTTTTAGCGGACAATGTGATAAGATCCCTTTCTTACGGCCACGCCAATCGCTACAAATTCCAGATGAGGCACAAAAACAGCAGGTGCTTCAACGGATATCAAGTGCTCCTTTAAGTGGGCTCTCCTCCACATCAACTTCAACATCACAAATACTCCAGTCCTCAAAGGTGTCACCCAAATCGCACTTGCTTCCTCACAGCTCCCAAATCTCCAGCTGCCCGTCTGAGTATGAGGTAGAACAGATGGTTGAGTCTGCAGAGCTGTTTACTCATACTATAGCCTGGGAATCAGAGGTCGACTCCAGCGCTTCTGTGAATCCAGACGAGGAAATGATCTGCACTGATGCCCAGAATCTTTATGAGTCGGATCCAGGACCAGACGCAGAAGGTTCTGACCATAATGTAGACCCTCATTCCCAAACTGTAACTCCTGTTGGTGGAGACAATGAGGAAGACGATGATAAGACTCAAATACCTGATTGGAGCGACAACTTTAGTTTTTTGTCAGGGCAGGAACAGGTTGGCTCTGAGGACGACGGGTGTGATAACGCACAGGGTGATGATGATGAGGTCGGAGATCCCACTTACTGTCAACCCACAGTCAGCCAAGAGATGAGGTCAGCAGAGGAGGTGGAGGAAGATGCTAGTGACGACGAGGTCAGGTTGCGCCTTCCTGGACAGAGACGTAGTACTGGAAGCACGTCAACAACTGCATCCTCAAACACAACTCTGCCTCTCACCACAAGTCGTGGTGGCTCTTCAGGTCGCATGGGTGCTAAGCCTTGCATAGCCTGGGCATTTTTTCAGATCGATAAAGATGACCCAACTCGTGTTATCTGTAACATTTGTCAGCAAAAGCTAAGTAGAGGCCAAAAAATACATAGTTTGAGTACTTCATGCATGAACCGGCACATGGACATGAAGCATAAGTTACAGTGGGAAGCTCAGTGTGCTACAATGCGGCCTAGCCGGCCGGGCCAACCACCGTCTGCCATATCTTGTGCATCCGCGGCCTCTTCATCCTCTGTGACTGGGGGGACAGCAGTCACACCTGTTTTGGGGCGCAGACCTGCCACCTCTTTACCCGCAACAGCCAGCGTGATTGGCAGGTCATCATTTTCTTTGGAGGTGGTAACACCAGCTGGTCTTGAGCGCTGTCCGACATCGATAGCACCACCTTTGGATCAAGGCAACCTAACATGTCCGCCTGCATCTTCCTCACAGACCGGCAGTTTGCCGGGGACACCCTTATCAACCCCGTCTAAGCACAATAGCCAGCCCTCGGTCCCTCAGATGTGGACAAGTAAAAGACCATTTCCTCCTAGCCATGAGAAAGCTAAGAGGTTGAATTTCACCATCTGCAAGCTCTTGGCTACAGAAATGCTGCCTTTCCACCTGGTGGACACAGAGGATTTTCGAGACCTTATGTCCGTCGCAGTGCCCCAGTACCAGATGCCCAGTCGGCACTACTTCTCAAAGAAAGGTGTGCCTGCGCTCCACCAGCATGTCGCACACAACATCACCGCTTCTTTGAGAAACTCTGTGTGTGACAGGGTGCATTTCACCACAGACACTTGGACGAGTAGGCATGGACAGGGGCGTTACATGTCGCTGACTGGGCACTGGGTAACTATGGTGACAGCAGGACAAGGGGCTGCTGTCCAAGTCTTGCCGTCCCCACGAGTTGTGCGTCAATCCTCTTTATGTCAAAGTTCCTCCACTGCTTCTGCCTCCTCAACCTCCTCTCGGTCTTCCACCTGCACCCAAAGCCTGTCTGGTCATGCCACAAGCTTTCTAACTGCGCAGAAGGGATCCTGCACACCTCCTTACTATGCTGGCAGTAGGGCTCAACGTCATCAGGCGGTTTTTACATTGAAATGTCTGGGAAATGTGAGTCACACAGCTGTGAGTTGTGGTCAGCTCTGGAGAACCAATTTCATGAATGGTTGTCTCCACTGGACCTGAAACCAGGGAAGGCCGTGTGCGACAATGCTGCAAACCTGGGTGCGGCCCTTCGCCGGGGCAATGTCACACACGTGCCTTGTATGGCTCACGTGTTGAACCTGGTTGTCCAGCAATTTTTAGCCCACTATCCCAGACTAGATGGCCTTCTGCAGAGGGCACGGTCGCTGTGTGCTCACTTCCGCCGTTCGCATCCCGCAGCTCAGCGACTTACATCTCTACAGAAGTCGTTGGGCCTGCCACTTCACCGGCTAAAATGCGATGTGCCTACCCGGTGGAATTCAACTCTGCACATGTTGCAGCGACTGTGGCAGCACCGACAAGCCCTGGTGCAATACGTTCTGACGTATAGCCTGGGCCAACGAGATTCAGAGGTGGGGCAAATCACGCTGGAGGAGTGGTCTCAGATCAGGGACCTATGCACCCTTCTGCACAGTTTTGAAATGGCGACGAAGATGTTTAGTGCTGACGATGCCATTATCAGCATGACTATTCCGGTGATTTACATGCTGGAGCACATGTTAAACAGAATTCGGAGTCAGGTGGTGGCACAAGAGGAGGTGGAGGAAGTAGAGGAGGAGGAGTTGTATGCGGAAGGGCTAACATCTGCAAGGTCCAGACGGTCGGCAGCACCAAGGCGGCAGGCATGTGAGGGTGGGGGAGATGATTTTACCAGGGCGCATGGTAGCAGCCAAACTAGTGAGGAAGGTGCAGGAGCCCAGGAAGAAGTGGAGGACGAACTGATGGAAGACTCATCAGATGAGGGAGACCTTGATCACATTTCTGTTGTGCGAGGTTGGGGGGAGAGGACAGAGGAAGGAAGCATGATTGTTACCTCGCCACCAACACAACAGGGACTTGGTGCTCCTGGATGCGCAACACACATGAGTGCCTTCTTGCTGCACTACCTGCAACATGACCCTCGAATTGTGAGAATTAGAAATAATCCTGACTACTGGGTTGCCACACTGTTAGATCCCCGGTACAAAAGTAAATTTGCAGAAATTATTCCTGCCATAGAAAGGGATGCACGCATGCAGGAGTATCAGCAGAGACTGTTGCAGAATCTTACATGTGCTTTTCCACAAAATACCAGTGGTGCACGTAGTGAATCTCACAGTTCCAACTTGCCAACCGTGGGACCGTCAAGTGTTCAGCACTCAAACCGTAACAGAACCACAGTATCTGCTGGTAACATCAATTTTGCGGAATCATTTCACCACTTTTTTAGCCCATCCTTTGCAAGGCCACAGGAGACAAGAAGTCTGACACATAGTCAACGCCTAGAGACGATGGTACAGGAGTATCTCCAAGTAAACATTGAAGCCACGACTGTGTCACTGGACCCTTGCTCTTTTTGGGCTTCCAATCTGGATAAATGGCCGGAGCTAGCCACTTACGCCTTGGAGATCTTGTCATGCCCCGCAGCCAGCGTTCTGTCTGAACGTGTGTTCAGCGCTGCTGGTGGTGTGCTGACAGATAAGCGCACGCGGCTCTCCACTGATAATGTAGACAGACTCACGTTCATAAAGATGAACAAATCATGGATCCGAAACGACTTTTCTACCCCTGTGTCATCCTGGGGAGAGTAAAAGCTTGATGATTGGTTAAAATCACCCTACCAACCGTTTTAAGCTTTCAAATTACTAATCATGTTTATCTGTATCTTGACTGGAAAATAATTTGGGCTTTGTAGCAGTGTGCAGCACTGATCCTATTAGGCCATCTATAATAAGCTTCACCAGATTTAAAATTAAAAATAATTTTTAGCTGCATCTAGCCCGGAAAATAATTTTGGGGCTCCGAGATGCGCAAGACACATAAGTGCCTTCTTGCTGCACTACCTGCAGCATGACCCTCATATTGTCAGAATTCGAAGTAATCATGACTACTGGGTTGCCACACTCTTAGATCCCCCAAACTTTTCGATCAACCTTTTCATTTTAATAAAGACCAAAAAAATGGTCATTTTTGAAATTATAAGCATTAGCAGGTTGTTAGAAACTGAAATCAAACAGTTTTCAACTCAAAACTTTATTCTAGGTGATGTTACATTTTCACATAGGACCCCTTGTTCGAAAGGAGCTTCTGAACTCTCTCGTCCATTGAATTTGTCAGGTTTTGGATGGTTTCTGCTTCAATTGTTTTGCATGAGGACAGAATACCCTCCCAGAGCTGTTGCTTAGATGTGAACTGCCTCCCGCCATCATAGACACTCCTTTTAATGATGCTCCAAAGGTTCTGAATGGGGTAGAGGTCAGGGGAGCATGGGGGTCACACCATAAGTTTGTCCCCTTTTATGCCCATATCAGCCAGAGATGCAGATGTTTTATGTGCAGCATGAGATGGTGCATTATCATGCAGAAAAATGATCTTGCTGTGAAATACACGGTTCTTCTTCTTGAACCATGGCAGGAAGTGCTGTTTGAGAAAATCCACATACATTATGGAGTTCATCTTTAGCGCCTTCAGGGATCCTAAAGGGGCCGACAATCTCTCTCCCCATGATTCCAGCCCAAAACATTACTCCACCTCCTCCTTGTTGGCGCTGTAGCCGTGTTTGCGTGGGGTGTCCATCAACCAGCCATCCTCCACTCCATTCATCTGGACCATCGAGCGCTGCACGGCACTCATCCGTGAACAAAACAGTTTTGAAATCAGTCTTCATGTAATGTTTGGCCCACTGGAGCCGTTTCTGCTTGTGTGAAGTGGATAGAGGAGATCGACAGGATGGCGTATGCACAGCTGCAAACCTCTGAAGGACCCTGCATCTTGTTGTTCGGGGGACGTTGGAGGCACAAGCAGCTTCAAAAACTTGTCTGCTGCTATGACAAGGCTTTTTTGCCACTGCTCTTTCAACCTGACGTAATTGCCTGTAGGAAAGAGTCCTCAATTTGCCCTTAGCACGCACACGTGTGTACTGTGAATCAGCTACATACTCCTTGATTGCCAAGACACTTCATCCTGATCATCGCACAATGTTGATTGTAGTCATGCCTTGACCTAAACACTCCACAATTTGTTGCTTCTCAGCAGCCGACACATCCTTTTTCTTTCCCATTTTGGCAGAAAATGTAGGCTGCTTAATAATGTGAGAGAGCCTTCTTAAGTAGTCTTGCCTTTCATTGGACACACCTGCCAAACTAATTAGCACAGGTGTCTGCAATTGCTTACAGTGATATAAAGAGCCCTGACACACATCACCATCAATGAGTTTAACTGACAAACAAACAAATTCTTCCCTTATCACTCCTAAACACTTTTTGCATAATAATTTGGAACGCGGTGTACATGTGCTTTTCCACAAAACACCAGTGGTTCACGTAGTGAATCTTACAGTTCTAACTTGCCAACCGTGGTCTGTATGGAATTGTTCAATAAAGGGCCCAAAATTAAGATAACATAGATGGGAGAGGTCTCTATGAATAGGAATTCCTAAGTATTTGATACCCTGTGAGGGCCAGGCAAAGGGAAAGTTGGACTGGATGGAATCCTATATGGATTTAGGGAGGGAGACATCGAGGGCCTCAGACTTCGCTGCATTGATTTTAAAATTTTACCATGTAACAAAGTGATCTATTTCAGCCATAACAGCAGGGATGGATATATGTGATTGAGTGATATATACTAGGACATCATCAGCAAATAGAGAGCACTTGTACTCGGTGCCTCCCACCTCAATCCACCTAATATTGGGGTTATGGCGAATTGATGAGAGCAGGTGCTCCGTCACTAGGATGTATAAGAGAGGGGACAGAGGACATCCCTGCCTTGTCCCATTGGTGATTGTGAAAGGTGATGAAAATGTTCTGACGCACCCCCTGGGCCTTGGGACACCCGGAGCCGGACCCTTTTTGGTGGATGCTGGTGGTTGTAGTCTTCGTGGCGGCGATCCGGTTCCGTGGCTCAGGGCGGTCAAACCAGTGGCGGAACTATTTATGTGGTTTTGATGTTTAAATGTCCGACTATGCCACCCGTGGATTGCGGTCAGAGTGAACCGCCACTACAGGGCAGACCGCTAAGGCTGGTGTTGTGGGTGCAGCAGAGCGTAGCATAACTCCCCACGGGAGGAGTATAGCCTCAGGGCAGTGTATGCGGAGGATGGGGGTGATGGTGCAGGGCAGCAGCAGTAACGACACGGAGTCAGTGATGCAGTTCAGGGCCTTTACTCACAGTTCTTATTATCCAGACCACGTCTGCAGGTAACGGCTGCCCACGTCGTACTGTGCTCACCAGGTGAGGGGCTCAGACAACTCCCAGATAACTTTGGAGCGCTTCACAGGACCCCCTTTGTGTGTCCTTTGTCTGGCCTTTCTTACCAACACTTCTGTCCGGCTGCCTCGGGCCTCCTCTTGGTAAACTTGGCGCCAGTTTCCCTGACCCTATGTGGTGCCTTCCTAGCGGGTGGAGCAAGGGGCTGCGCCACATAAAATGTCAGAGCCTCCGGTTTCTAGCTGAGGGTCGTTTCCTGCCTCCACTAGTTCGGGGACCGGTCTCCCCCTTTGGCCTGACCCCTCCACGCAGGTGGATTCGGGCGTGCGGTGGCGACTCGCCCGTCCGCACCCCTGGGATCCCTTCATTCCTCGTTCCTGGAGCCTTCTCCGCTCCTCTTCCTTCCTTCTCCCTCTTGCAGGCCTGGGCCTCTGTTACTAGGCCCGCCTCCGGAGCAGAGCTCATGCAGAGCCCCTGCTCCCTGCCACTTCTGCTCAGACTTCTCTGCACTGAACTAAGATGGTGCCCACCTTTTATACTCCCTTCTCAATGCACCCAGGAACTGCTTCCTCCCTGCTCCTGCACTGCAGGGTTCCCCTTCCTCAGTGTTCCCTCCCCCCACTCCAGCCAGGGACAGGGACTGTCGTGCCCATCTCAGGGGCATATTGGTCGCCCTGCCCCACGGCAATGTGGTGTAATGCATGCAGGTGTCGGGTCCTGATCCACACTCCATCCTTATCTGAGAGTGAGATATCACACCTCTGGGTGAGGTGCAATACGTCTGTAGCAACCGAGCCCTCGGTGCTACAGTTCCATTTATCTTCAGCCTAGGTGACGTATTGTGATACAGGGCCGTGATTTTGGCTATAAAAGGGTCCCCTAGAACCCTACCCCAAGCTTTTTAAGAGAATCATATATGGCGTGCCAGGAGACTCTATGGAATGCTTTCTCAGCATCCAACGAGAGTATCTACTTACAAATTTTTAACTGCATCTAGCCCAGGAAATACTTTGTGCCTAGTAGCAGTGTCTGCTAGTCAGCGGATTATCCCGGCTGTTAAGCAAGCTACACCACCTGTAGTTTGGACACTTAATTTTTTCAAAGGAAATGCTTCGGGACCACGGGATACTCAGTGAAGAGCATCAGGAGGCACCCCAAGGCATAGGGGCTGGGACTGGCAGTAGGATGCCTTGCGGTGGACAGCCGAGCTCGATCCTTATAAAAGCTTTTTAACTGCAGCAGCTTTAGTGGACGCTACTGGAGCTGGAATTACGCGGCTGCTGGCATGAGACTTGCCCTCCAATAGATCCTTGTAAATGGATTTAAAGTGTATTCATTCAAATTAGAGGGACAATTTAAATTAAAAAGCTTAGAGCTGCCTCCACCACAGGGGGGCTCTCTCGACCCACCAGCGGACAGGCACCAGTATTGGGAGAGGGGGGCTGGCCGTCAGGGTTCACCGCGGCTCTGGCACAAACCCGGCGACACGGAGGTGGCACGGGCAGGAGCGGACTGGCCGTCTCGGCTTCTCACTTTTTGGATTTTAGAAGGGCATGACATGCCTATATCTGTGTCTCCCCCTCCTTTTACTCCTCCACCTCTTTTCTTTTCGCATGACTATATGTACTTGTCACTTTTCCATGTGTTAGTTGTGTCTTCTGAGCAGTTTGTCAGCTTTTGGACACCTTTGAAGGTGTTTTCTATGTGTTTCTATGTGTTTTTGTTTGCCTGCCATTGGTTTTAACGGTGTTCGAAGGTGTTCGACGAACAGTTCGACGAACAGTTCGGCGAACACACGGGTGTTCGACGAACCGAACCGAACTCGAACACTACGGGGGTGGCTCAACACTAGTGACTACCTCTTGAAGCTCATCAAGAGAATGCCAAGAGTGTGCAAAGCAGTCATGAAAGCAAAAGGTGGCTACTTTGAAGAACCTAGAATATAAGACCTATTTTCAGTTATTTCACACTTTTTTGTTAAGTATATAATTCCACATGTGTTAATTCATAGTTTTGATGCCTTCAGTGTGAATGTACAATTTTCAGTTATGAAAATACAGAAAAATCTTTAAATGAGAGGGTGTGTCCAAACTTTTGGTCTGTACTGTATGTATTTGAATCATTTCTGCAGCGCAAGGCTACGTGCCCACAATGGGTTTTTGAGGTTTCGTATTTTCAGATCATCAAAAATGCAGTGCCTTACAGTTCCAGAAAAGGGCATGGGATCTATAAAAATGCATCAAAAACGAATTTGATCCGCACATCAAGTGTTGTAAAAGCCAAATACCAGGAAGCATAAAAACAAGCAGCTTTGTTTAAAACAGTACATAACAACAAGAGACAAAAACCACAGAATCAAAAACGAGATAAAAAATACACACCAGGAGGAATTAAATTCCATGCATAAAAAGATTTTTGTAGTGAATATGACTCGCCCCCTGGGCCGTGGAGCACTCGGATCCGGGCAGTAGGGGAACGATGGGGGTAGTAGTGGCGACCCGGTTCCGTGGCTCAGGGTGGTTGTAACGGGTCTGGGAGGCGGAACCACTGAGCAACTTATACAAGGGGGCGGTCCTTGTAAGGAAGCGGGTGGCGACCAGGGAAGACAGGCAGGCGGTCACAGCAGGTGACCGGGACAGTCTCAGGGTAAACGGGCAGGAGGTCACGGCAAGTTACCGGGACAGTCTCTGGGTAAACGGGCAGGAGGTCACAGCAAGTGACCGGGACAGTCTCTGGGTAAACGGGCAGGAGGTCACAGCAAGTGACCGGGACAGTCTCTGGGTAAACGGGCAGGAGGTCACAGCAAGTGACCGGGACAGTCTCTGGGTAAACGGGCAGGAGGGCACGGCAAGTGTCCGGGACAGTCTCTGGGTAAAGGGTAGGTACGACCTGTGACGGCTGAGCCTCCAGGTAGGCTAGCAGGCAGATGGCAGATGAGTGCTCCCAGGTGAGCTGGCGAGAGTCTCTGGACTGGCAGATGGTCACAGCACGTGACGGCGGAGCCTCCAGGTAGGCAAGCAGACAGGTAGCAGGTGAGCGGGCAAGAGTCTCTGGACTGGCAGGTGGTCACAGCACGTGACGGCGGAGCCTCCAGGTAGGCTAACAGGCAGGTAGTAGATGAGCGCTCCCAGGTGAGCGGGCAAGAGTCTCTGGACTGGCAGGTGGTCACAGCACGTGACGGCGGAGCCTCCAGGTAGGCTAGCAGACAGGTAGCAGGTGAGCGCTCCCAGGTGAGCGGGCAAGAGTCTCTGGACTGGCAGGTGGTCACAGCACGTGACGGCGGAGCCTCCAGGTAGACTAGCAGACAGGTAGCAGGTGAGCGCTCCCAGGTGAGCAGGCAAGCTGGTCCATAGACAGATTGACAGGTGTCGGAAGGCAGACCGTCGGACCTCAGGCAAGCAAGCAGGTAAGCGGATAACAGGCAGGAATCAGACAGCAAACTGGCAGGAAACTGGCAGGTAACTGGATACGGGACCTGAGGGCTGAAGCAGAGTAGTGAACAGTGCAACAACATTGCTCGGGCACCTCCATTTTGGAGGAGGTGCCTTATATATGGAGGGATCCTCCGGCCACTGTCCGGGGACTCCTTAGGGCGACGCGTGCGGCCCCTTTAAGAGAAGGGGATCGCGCGCGCGCCCTAAGCACAGTGACCGAGGGAGAGCGGGCGCTGCAAGCAGAGCGGGAGGAAGCCGCCGGGCACGGAGCAGAGAGGTGAGGGGAACAGCGTCCCTGCCTAGCAGGAGGCGGGGACGCCGACGCTACAGTACCCCCCCCCCTTTAGGCCCCCCCTTTTTTAGGCCAGACAGAAATTTAGCAAGGATGAGAGGGGCATGGATGTTCTCCCGGGGCTCCCATGTTCTCTGCTCAGGACCAAACCCCTTCCAATCCACTAGAAAAAAGGTCTTTCCTCTTACCCTTTTGGTGGCCAGAATGTTCTCTACCTCAAACTCGTCTTCAGCAGAAACCGGAGCAGGAGGCGTACCTGTAGACTTGGAAAAGGAGTTAAGTACCATGGGTTTGAGAAGAGATACATGGAAGGAGTTAGGGATCTGTAAGTTGGCCGGGAGTTTCAATTTATAGGCCACCGGGTTGATCTGTTTGATAACCTCCAGTGGGCCGATGAACCGAGGCCCTAACTTATAGGAAGGAATCTTGAGCCGGACATATTTGGATGAGAGCCAGACTTTATCTCCGGGACGAAATTGTGGGGAATCCAGGCGTTTTTTGTCGGCGTGTCTCTTCATCCGCTCGGACTACTGAAGGAGTGCGGATCGGGTACTGAAGGATGCTGACCGAAGACTACAAAAAACGGGGTTTTAGAAGAAGATTTGCTCTCGTGATTGTTGTAAGAGAACTCGGCCCATGGTAAGAGATCCATCCAGTCTGAATGGTGGGCATTAACGAAGTGCCGGAGGTAACTGGTCAAATTCTGATTGATCCGCTCCACTTGACCATTGGACTGTGGGTGGTAAGCGGAGGAGAAGTCCAGGGTGACGTCGAGCAGTTTACATGTGGCTCTCCAGAAGCGTGAGGTGAACTGAACCCCAGGATCCGACACGATGTGGAGAGGCAGACCATGGAGACGGAAGATGTGGCGGATAAAGTCTTTAGCTAGCTCGGGAGCAGACGGGAGGCCTGGCAGGGGAATAAAATGAGCCATTTTGGAAAATCGGTCAGCGACCACCCAAATGACCGTACAACCGGCAGAGACGGGGAGATCTGTTATGAAGTCCATAGCTATATGTTGCCACGGGGCAGCAGGTACTGGCAGAGGAAGAAGGCGGCCGGCAGGCAGGTGTCTCGGAACTTTGTTGCTGGCGCAGGACACACAGGCAGAAACAAAGTCAATTACATCCTTGTGCAGGGTAGGCCACCAGTAGTGCCGGGTAATAAGCTGGAGGGTCTTTTTCTGACCGGCGTGCCCAGCTAGCTTAGACGAGTGACCCCAGTGTAGAATCTTCTCCCGATCGGACTCCGTTACGAACGTCTTACCGGGAGGGAGACGATTTAGGCCCACGGGGGCTACCTGCATTACTCTGGCGGGGTCGATGATGTGTTTAGGCTCCTCCTCAAGATCAGACACCAGAAAAGATCGGGACAGGGCGTCAGCTTTGATGTTTTTGTCAGCCGGACGAAAATGAAGAATGAAATCAAAGCGGGCAAAAAACAAAGACCACCGGGCTTGGCGCGGGTTAAGTCTCTGGGCACTCTGGAGATATGCCAAGTTCTTGTGGTCAGTGTAAATTATTACCAGGTGGAGAGCCCCCTCGAGCAGGTAACGCCACTCCTCCAGTGCCATCTTAATGGCCAACAATTCTCGGTCTCCTATAGAATAGTTGCGCTCAGAAGAGGAGAAAAGTTTGGAGAAAAAGCCGCAGGTTACCTTTCTTCCGGAAGATGATTTTTGGGTAAGTACCGCCCCAGCTCCGGAGGAGGAGGCGTCCACTTCTAAGAAGAATTGTTTGTTGCCGTCCGGACGATGCAGCACCGAGGCGGAGAGGAAGGCCTGTTTTAAGGAAAGAAAGGCCTCCTCAGCCTCGGCCGGCCATTCTCTGGGGTTCGTACCTTTACGTGTGAGCGCAGAGATAGGGGCGGTCCGGGAAGAGAAGTGCGGTATGAACAGGCGGTAATAGTTGGCGAAGCCCAGGAACCGCTGAATAGCCTTCAACCCCTCTGGTCGGGGCCACTTCTGGATGGCAGACAGTTTCTCAGGATCCATTTGTAGACCTGTCTGAGAGATTATGTAGCCCAGAAATGGAAGAGAGGTCTGCTCAAAGATGCACTTCTCATATTTAGCGTAGAGGTGGTTCTGCCTGAGCCTGAGCAGGACCTGACGAACGTCCCTCCGGTGAGTAGGAAGATCCGGAGAGAAGACCAAGATATCTTCCAGGTATACCACCACGCAGGAGTAGAGAAGATCACGGAAGATGTCATTGACCAACTCTTGAAAGACGGCAGGAGCGTTACAGAGACCGAAGGGCATCACAAGGTACTCATAGTGGCCGTCCCGGGTATTGAATGCCGTCTTCCACTCATCCCCCTGAGGGATACGGACCAGGTTATACGCCCCACGAAGATCCAGTTTGGTGAAGATTCTAGCCCCCCTCAGACGGTCAAATAATTCAGGAATAAGCGGAAGGGGGTATTTATTCTTCACAGTAATCTGGTTTAGGCCTCTATAGTCTATACATGGACGGAGTGAGCCGTCCTTCTTTTTGACAAAGAAGAAGCCTGCTCCCGCCGGGGAGGTAGATTTCCAGATAAATTCCCGGGCCAGGTTCTCCTCAATATATTCAGACATGGACCGGGTCTCAGCAGCGGACAAAGGGTAGATTCGCCCACGGGGAGGAGTAGAGCCGGGCATCAGGTCGATTGGGCAGTCGTATGGTCTATGAGGAGGTAAAGTCTCTGCCTCTTTTTTATTGAAGACATCCGCATAAGACCAATAGGGAACCGGAAGACCGGGCAGATTGGCTGGGGTAGGAGAAGGACGGGCAGGACGAACGGGAACTAGACAAGTCTTATGGCAGTCCTGTCCCCATCGAAGGACCTCTCCGGTCTGCCAGTCAAGCACGGGTGCATGTTTCTGGAGCCAAGGCAGGCCAAGCAATAGTGCGTGAGAGAGTCCAGGCAGAACATGAAAGGAGATGCTCTCAGAATGCAGCATTCCCACCTGCAGAGTCAGAGATTCGGTGCTGAGTTGGATGGGATGTGGTAAGAGACCCCCATCCACGGCGGCGACAGATAAAGGTACGGCCAGAGGTTTGGTGGGAATGCGGTATTTTTCTACCAAGGATTTGAGAGATGAGATTTCCAGCTGCTCCAGAGTCAAGTTGAGCCAGTTCAAAATAGCGGTTCTCTCCGCAGAAGATAGAAACAGACAGCATCAGGGATGGAGAGGGTTTACTTTTGTCTAGGGCGACCTCTCTGAGCGATCCTAGACACAGGCGTTTCCCGACCTCTCAGGGCAGGAACGGATCCGGTGCTCCTTACTGCCACAGTAGAAACAGCTCCCCTCGGCACGACGTAAGTCTTGACGGGTCTTGACCATCTTGGTCTGGTCGACCTGCATAGGCTCAGGTGAGTGTGCCTGGGGAGAAACAGAGGGAGTGACGGGTTTCTGGAAGGAAGGGACTAGACGTGGAATCCTCCTCTCACGGGTGACCTCCCTAGCGCGCTCCTGGAACCGGATGTCAATCCGGGTGGCAAGTGTAATCAAGTCGTCGAGAGTGGTAGGAATGTCCCGACCGGCGAGTTCATCTTTAATACGGCCGGACAGACCCTCCCAGAAGACGGACACCAGAGCGTCGTTATCCCAGGCCAACTCTGAAGCAAGGGTACGGAACCGTATGGCATATTGGCCCACGGTGAGACTCCCTTGACGGAGGCATAGCAGAGATGAGGCGGATGAGGTCTTCCGTCCGGGTTCGTCGAAGACCTTCCGGAAAGTCGTGAGAGAGGCTGGCAGGTCGGACACCAGAGGGTCTCCTCTCTCCCATAGAGGATTTAGCCAAGCCAGTGCCTCCCCCGTGAGATGGGACATGATGAAGGCTACTTTGGCCCGGTCGGAATTAAACTGGTGGGACTGGTGTTCAAAGTGCAGGGTGCACTGGTTAATGAAGCCCCGAGCTTGAGCGGAGTCGCCTCCGAAGCGAGGAGGTGCAGAAAGCCGGATTCCAGAGCAGGATACCATGGTATTGGTGGGCAGCGGAGCTGCCGGGTTGCGAGTCATGACACTAGCGGTGGTTGCTGGTGGGGCAGTCAAAGTGTCCAGGCGAGTATTGACATTCCGCAGGTGACCCAGGATGGACTCCTGTTGGGACCTCTGTCGGGACAGTTCATGACAAAGGTCCGAGAGCGAGGGAGCTTGGGTGCCACCGGGTTCCATGGCCCGAGCAAACTGTAACGGGTCTGGGAGGCGGAACCACTGAGCAACTTATACAAGGGGGCGGTCCTTGTAAGGAAGCGGGTGGCGACCAGGGAAGACAGGCAGGCGATCACAGCAGGTGACCGGGACAGTCTCAGGGTAAACGGGCAGGAGTTCACGGCAAGTGACCGGGACAGTCTCTGGGTAAACGGGCAGGAGAGCACGGCAAGTGTCCGGGACAGTCTCTGGGTAAAGGGTAGGTACGACCTGTGACGGCTGAGCCTCCAGGTAGGCTAGCAGGCAGATGGCAGATGAGTGCTCCCAGGTGAGCTGGCGAGAGTCTCTGGACTGGCAGGTGGTCACAGCACGTGACGGCGGAGCCTCCAGGTAGGCAAGCAGACAGGTAGCAGGTGAGCGCTCCCAGGTGAGCGGGCAAGAGTCTCTGGACTGGCAGGTGGTCACAGCACGTGACGGCGGAGCCTCCAGGTAGGCTAACAGGCAGGTAGTAGATGAGCGCTCCCAGGTGAGCGGGCAAGAGTCTCTGGACTGGCAGGTGGTCACAGCACGTGACGGCGGAGCCTCCAGGTAGGCTAGCAGACAGGTAGCAGGTGAGCGCTCCCAGGTGAGCGGGCAAGAGTCTCTGGACTGGCAGGTGGTCACAGCACGTGACGGCGGAGCCTCCAGGTAGACTAGCAGACAGGTAGCAGGTGAGCGCTCCCAGGTGAGCGGGCAAGCTGGTCCATAGACAGATTGACAGGTGTCGGAAGGCAGACCGTCGGACCTCAGGCAAGCAAGCAGGTAAGCGGATAACAGGCAGGAATCAGACAGCAAACTGGCAGGAAACTGGCAGGTAACTGGCAGGTAACTGGATACGAGACCTGAGGGCTGAAGCAGATTAGTGAACAGTGCAACAACATTGCTCGGGCACCTCCATTTTGGAGGAGGTGCCTTATATATGGAGGGATCCTCCGGCCATTGGCCGGGGACTCCTTAGGGCGACGCGCGCGGCCCCTTTAAGAGAGGGGGAGCGCGCGCCCTAAGCACAGTGACCGGGGGAGAGCGGGCGCTGCAAGCAGAGCGGGAGGAAGCCGCCGGGCACGGAGCAGAAAGGTGAGGGGAACAGCGTCCCTGCCTAGCAGGAGGCAGGGACGCCGACGCTACAGTGGTCAGACCAGTGGCAGCCTTTTAGATGTTTTAGATAAAGTCCGACTACGCCACACGTGGATTGCGGTTATTAGGAACCGCCGCTGCAGGGCAGACCGCTGGGGCTGATGGTGGGTGCAGCTGAGGTGGTGTGACTCCCCACGGGAAGAGTGCGGCCCCAGGGCAGTGTAGTGGATGGTGGGAGTGATGGTGGTGAGAGTCCCAATACCGGTAGTGCTGGAGGCGCGAAGGAGCACACAGACAACAAGTTACAGTCCAGGGTCTTTACTCACAGTTCATGTGCTCCGGGTCACTTCGGCACCGGTAGTGACCACGCGAGCCGTGCTGCGTCCACCAGGTGTGGAGCTCGGTCAACTCCCAGGCAGTTCAGAAGTATGGCTCAGGACCCCCTTTTTGTCCTTTCTCTGGCCTGCCTCACCAGTGACCCACTTTTGTCCAGCTGCCGCGGACCTGTGCAGTTAAACGTGGGCCCCGTCCTCCGCTGTTCTATATGGTGCCTTCCTAGCAGGTTTGATGAGGTGTCGCACCAATAAATGATCACGACGACCGGTCTTTGGCTGAGGGTAGTTTCTCCTCCACCAACTTGGGATCCGGTACCCTTAATCTGCCTGACCCTTCACCCTGGATTCTCGTGGGTTCTTAGGGTCCCTTCCACCTTCTTGTTCCTGAGCCCTTCTGTTTCTCTGTCTCTTCTTCTCCTTTTCTGTTCCTTCCTGTTCCTTTCTGTTCCTTTCTCTTGGAGCTGGGATGAGACGCAATCTCAGCTCCCCTTCACCTCCCCCTCGGCCTCTCACTAGGCCCTCCTGGAGTAGAGCTCCTACAGAGCCTCTACTCCCTGTCTTCTCCTCACTGGACAGAACGAACTTCTCCTAGAGCTAAGATGGTGCCCACCTTTTATACCTCCCTCTGACCATGAGCCCAGGTGACCAGCAACCAATGGGCTCCTACCTACGCTCAGGAACCAACTCCTATCTGCCCCTACAGCACTGGGTGTTCCACCCCCCCCCTCCCCACTCCAGACAGGGACATAGTCGGTCGTGCCTGCACTTCTGTCTAGTGGGAGTACCGTTGAGCTGTCCCTCGGAAATGGGGTGTGTGTGCTGTATGCAGCTAACTGAGCCCTGGTCCATACTCCATCCTTACCCGGGAGTGGAATATCACACCTCTGGCAGAGGTGCAATACCCCTGTAGCGGCCGAACCCTCGGGGCGCTACAAATACATGCATAAATATAAAATCTATACACAAATACATACCAGTAGTGAAGTAACTGCATACATATACTGTATATTCTATGTGCAGTTTGTCAGTTTGTATATAATGTATGTATAAATGTGTATGTGTTGTGTACTTGAACATAGCATGATTCAATATTGTACAGTTGTACATCAATTTCAAAGGTGTTTTACGGGAATAAATTTTAATGATTTTTTCAATAAACTCAGGTATTATTCACTTTCCATTGCTCCAGCAACATCTCTCTGACACTGCTCTAGTCTTTGCTTGCAAGGTAAAGTGGTGACCGCTGAGGTCAGTCATTGGTTGCAGCGTTCACACGTGCTTTATGTTGCCACTGTAGCCTGGTAACAAAACTGCAGCAGCGTCTTGTAGCACAGGTGGGGGAGTAACAGCTGAATTTCCAATTTTTACTAGATCAAGTCGATAAGCAATACAATTATTCACAAGCTCCCCCATAAAACATACAATTGTTTACTATATTAATATGCAGATTGCACATGCTGTACAATAAATGCTTATTATATATACATCATGTAAACCTACACATACAGATTTACTGTAAACACAGTCCCTCCAAAAAAGAAAAATGTAGCTGCACATGTTAGTCTATGTTCACATGTCCAGTAATCATCCGTTAGAATGGATCTGGCAGCATTCCATTGGCAAAAAAAAGTTGTACAGACACAACTATTTTGTACTTTATTAAAAAAAAACTGATTTCAGCTGGATATGTTTTTTTAACATTGAAGTCTATGGAAACCAGATCCTTTTAATTAGTTATCAGTTATCTTCCATTTAAAACTGATCCAGTAAGCAAAAAATGAATCTTTTTCAAATTAAAGAAAATGGATGGCTAATTAACGGATCCGTTATCCATAGACTATATGTCAATGTATATCTATTACTACACTGTGTTCCAAATTATTATGCAAATAATATTTTCTCAGATTTTCCCAAATTACCTATATGAATTGCAGTCATTGTAATCTTCCAGTCAAATAACTATTAGAGTACAATTGAAAGGTTTTTGTACAAACTGCGTATGATAACAGTATATTTTTAAAAAAAATAAAAAACTCAAACTGCATTCAAAATGCATGTTCCAAATTATTATGCACAGCAGAGTTTTCAACCTTTTCATTTTAATAAAGAACAAAAAAATTGTCATTTTTGAAATTATAAGCATTAGCAGGTTATTACAAACTGAAATCAAACAGTTTTCAACTCAAAACTTTATTCTAGGTGATGTTACATTTGCACATAGGACCCCTTGTTCGAAAGGAGCTTCTGAACTCTCTCGTCCATTGAATTTGTCAGGTTTTGGATGGTTTCTGCTTTACCATAAGTTTGTCCCCTTTTATGTGACTCGCCCCCTGGGCCGTGGGGCACTCGGATCCGGGCAGTAGGGGAACGATGGGAGTAGTAGTGGCAACCCGGTTCCGTGGCTCAGGGTGGTCAGGCCAGTGGTAGTCCGTTATATTGATTATGTCCGACTACGCCACCCGTGGATTTGCGGTTATTAGGAACCGCCGCTGCATGCAGACCGCTGGGGCTGATGAGATGTGCAGCTATGGTAGTGTGACTCCCCACGGGAAGAGTGCGGCCCCAGGGCAGTATAGTGGATGGTGGGAGTGATGGTAGTGCTGGAGGAGCAAGGAGCACACAGACAACAGGTTGCAGTCCAGGGTCTTTACTAAACAGGTAAACTGACCCACAAACAGTCCCAGCTAGGAGGGGACCTGGATGTCTGAGAGCAACGGGGAAATTGGCCCTGGTCAGGGTGAGGGTGTAGGCCTACCGTGCTTTCTGCGCTCCTTCTGGCTATCTCCTCCTCATAGGATAACAGCCCACGTTTCCGAGCTTTCCGTGCTTTCTCGCCTGTATGGCCTGCGACGTGGGTTCCTTTCTGCTCCCAGCCTTGTATGGCTTTACTGGTCCCTTCGGTTGTGGCAGGGCCTCCAGGCTTCTTAGGCCAAGGAATGTACAGTCCCTTGCGGACTGGTTCTCTGCTGGGGGATGTGGAATCCTTCCAGCCTCAGACACCAAAGTCTGGTAAAGCTAAGTCTTTCTCTGCCAAGACAGGCTCTCTTCGCCTCTTGTCTCTGGCCGGTGGCTCTCTCCTACTGCCACACTTCCTCTTAGGTGCAATCAACTTTCTGTCCCTGCTCCACTCTGGGACACGTCTCAAAGCTGAGACAGGCAATCCAGTTCTCCCTAACCCTGTCCCCAGTACCAGCTTTTATAGGGGCAGCCTGTTCCCCCTACTGGCCTGAGACAGGAGGCATTGCATGCTAATGTTCCCCTGACCAGAGAACCTCCCCCTTGCTCTCAGACACAGCTTTATTACACTTGTGGCATCCAGGTAGGGTGACACATTCCCCCCTAGTGAAATTTAGTACTCCGGGACTAAACAATAAACAAAGATAATATACGTAACAATAAAACATTAATAGACAGACGACGCACAAATTGAGTTCTTTAGGTCACAGTGTGGTCTGTGACCGGGTGTCCATATCACCAAAACAACGGGAGCCTTAACCAGGTGGGGGGTCTGTCCTACCCCAAGTCCTTCACAGTCTTAGTTCATTCCTGGGTTAGGCTCAGAATGCAGTCCATACAAGGTCCCGGTTATAAAAAGTCCATAACCTGTGAGTCCTTACGGTAGCTGCAAGAAACTGAAACACACTATCAATAAACATGCAGGTAACTTGGCAAACATTTCAACATTTTGCAACAGGGTTATTTACAATCTTAGTACACTCTATATTCTCCAGCGAGCGGGTATCTGTCCCTTTGTGCTCCTGGTTGACCTCCTTAACCCACTGTCTGGTGGTGGACTAACCTGGCTTTCCCCACTAGCGTTAGGGGTACAGCTACCAGCTGGGTGTACAGGTAGGGCAGGCAGCTGTCTGCGGGTTCTTTGGCTTACCGCAGGCATGGCAGGCTCACTGTCAGCAGAGGGTTGACTCTCCTGGGCTGCTGGAACAGGCTCTTCTGCCTCTGGAACCGCTTGCTCCTCTTCACCTTCTGGCTCTGGTGTTGGTTGTTGCTGTGCCGGTTGCAGGAAATGCAGGACGGGTACCACTATGGCATCATTTATCCGAGTCCAGGACTGGGGAAACTCCCCGAGAACGGTGCTGATCATTTCTTCCTTGTCCTCTGCGGGTTCAAGGTCACTCTGATCCTCTTCTGCACTACGGAGTTGCTCGGGGCACCTTTTGAGGTGGTCTCTGGAGACGACACTAGTGGTTTCTCCTCCGTCCTTGGTGATTACGCACACCTTTGGGTTGTCGTGGTCAGACTGCAGTACGGTGTAGGGTTCCCTTTCCCACTGGTCGTCCAACTTATGTAGCCTCCTCTTCCGCTTTAGGACTTGCTCACCAGGTTCTAGGGGACTAGCAGGGGCGTGTTGATTGAAGAGTCTTTCTTTCTTCTCTCTCACCTGGGCCAGGCTCTTCTCCACACTCTCCTGTACCTTCTTGTACTGCAGTTGCCTTTCCGTATCCCAGTCCGCATCCGGGGAGGTGTCCTCAGGTATTAGGACTCCCATCTCCAGGTCTACGGGCAGCTTACCTGGTCTAGCTCGCATCAGGTAAGCCGGGGTGCAGTTTGTAGCGTTCACCGGGATATTGTTGTACATGTCTACCAGGTCCGGCAGTTTTTCTGGCCACAGGCTGCGTTCCTCCAGGGGCAACGTCTTCAGGAGATCAATGACTATATTGTTCATCTTCTCACACATCCCGTTGGTTTGGGGGTGGTAAGGCGTTGTACGAATCTTCTTACAGCCATAGAGGTTGCAGAACTCCTGGAAGATTTCAGCTTCAAACGCTGGACCCTGGTCTGTCAGGACCTGTTCCGGATACCCGTGTGGACAGCAGAAGTATTGCTGGAAGGCTCTGGCCGCTGTTTGGGCTGTCAAGTCCTTTACCGGGACCACCACTAGAAAACGGGAATAGTGGTCCGTGATTGTCAGGGCGTAGATGTATCCGGACCGGCTTGGAGCCAATTTGACGTGGTCCAGAGCTACCAGCTCAAGAGGCTGCGTGGTGACGATGGGCCTCAAGGGTGTCTTCTGGCTGGTGCGGTCCTTCCTCCTCAGGTGACAAGAGCCACAGTCTCTGCACCACTTTTCTACAGCTCCTCTCGTGCCGACCCAAAAGAATCTTCCTCTTAGCAGGAACTCCAGTTTCTTCCAACCGAAGTGTCCCGCTCTGTCATGGTAAGCCCCCAGGACCATAGCTGCATCCCGCCTTGGGACCACGACTTGCCAGGTCAGCTCGTGCGTCCGGTGGTTAACAATCCTTCTGCACAACTTGCCTTCGTAGTTGAACAGCTTGCTCTTCTCCTTCCATAGCTGCTTGGCTTCCTCTGGGGCATCTGGATCCAGACGGGCATCTTCCCGGGTCAGCAGATCTTTCACCAGGTGGACTGCAGGGTCACTATCTTGGGTCTCGGCCCAGCTGTGGTGAGGTAGGGGATTCATCATCACAGTTGTTAGATCCTCCTCCTTCACGCGGTGAGAGTGTTGAGCGGCTCCATACCGGTGAAACGCGGGGAGTTCTACCTCCTCCAGCTCTTCTGGGTCTTTGTCACCTTCAGGTAAGTGAGGCATTCTGGATAGGGCGTCCGCGTTGGCGTTGGTTTTGCCTGCCCGGTACTTGATCACGAAGTCATAGTTGGAGAGACGGGCCATCCACCGCTGTTCCAGGGCACCCAGTCTTGCATTGTCCAGGTGTGTCAACGGGTTGTTGTCCGTGTACACGGTGAACTTTGCGGAGGCCAGGTAATGCTTGAAGCGTTCCGTCACGGCCCACACCACCGCCAAGAATTCTAGCTTGAAGGAGCTGTAATTCTCCGGGTTCCTTTCGGTGGGCCTCAGCTTCCGGCTGGCGTATGCGATCACCCGTTCTCTGCCCTGTTGGTTTTGGGACAGTACGGCTCCCAGTCCCACATTACTGGCGTCTGTGTGGAGAATGAAAGGCTGGCCGTAATCAGGGTAGGCCAGGACCTCATCCCCAGTGAGGGCCAACTTTAGCTGGCGGAAGGACTCCTCTTCCGGTTTATCCCACTTGAAGGGTGGCTTTTGACTTCTGGACTTGGACTGTCCGATCAGGAGGTCCTGCATAGGAGCTGCCATCTTGGTGAACCCGGGGATGAACCTTCGGTAGTAGCCTACCAACCCGAGAAACTGTCTCACCTCTTTGATGTTCGAGGGGCTTGGCCAGCTCTTGATTGCCGTGACCTTGTCAGGGTCGGGGGCCACTCCTTCCGCACTTACCACATGCCCTAGGTACTGGACCTTTGGTTTCAGCAGGTGGCACTTCGATGGTTTCACCTTCAGGCCATAGCCTGCCAGGGCTTCGAACACCTCAGCCAGGTGCTTTAGGTGGTCCTCGTAGGTCTTCGAATAGACGATCACGTCGTCCAGGTAAAGGAGGACCGTCTCGAAGTTTCGGTGCCCTAGACAGCATTCCATCAGCCGCTGGAAGGTCCCTGGTGCGTTGCAGAGCCCGAAAGGCATACAGTTGAACTCACTCAGTCCCATCGGGGTGGTGAAGGCGGTCTTCTCCTTGTCAGCCTCTGCCACAGGAACCTGCCAGTACCCGCTAGTAAGGTCCAAAGTAGAAAAGAAGTTAGCAGATTTTAGTGCGGCTAAAGACTCTTCTATTCTAGGCAGCGGATATGCGTCTTTGTGAGTGATACGGTTGATTTGTCTATAGTCCACGCACATTCTCATGGTGCCGTCTTTCTTTTTCACCAGAACCAAGGGGGCTGCCCAGGGGCTACAGCTATCTCTAATGACCCCAGCTTCTTTCATTTCCCGCAGCATACCCTTGGCGTTCTGATAATGTGCAGGGGGTACAGGTCTGTGCCTCTCTTTTATTGGTGGGTGGCTCCCTGTGGGGATGTGGTGTTCTATCCCTTTTACTCTGCCGAAGTCTAGCGGGTGCTTACTAAAGACTCTCTCGTACTCCTGTACCACCCGGTAGACTCCTTGTTTTTGGTGCAGGGGAGTGGAGTCAGCACCCACGTGGAGTTTCTGGCACCAGTCCTCCTTTTGTTTCTGGGAGCCATTACCCTCCGTCTGAGGAGATGGAGGCAAGGGCTCCACGGCCCTGATAGCTTGGTGTTCGACAACAAACAGTTTGGCAAGTGTAGCGTACCTGGGTAAGTGTACTTCCCTCTCCCCAATGTTGAGGATGCGGACGGGCACCCTCCCATGACGGACATCAACCACCCCCCGGGCTGTCAAAATGGTGGGCCTGCTGTCTGAGTACACGGGTTCTACCATGGCTTGGTAGTCTCTACCTCTCAACCCGATTGCAGTCCGACACCAGATCATCATTTCACTTTTGGGAGGCATGGAAATGGGGAATGGATCACTGAGTCTTACGCTACCGATCTCACCACCAGACAGTTCTACCTGCTGCCGTCTCATCAGGGCTTTTATCTCCTTGTTGAGGACTCTCTGTTGGCTGGAACTAGCATTCACCGCCACCTGTTGTAGAATTACAATTACTTCTGAAAGACAATTTTCAATTATGTTAGTACCCACAGTTATTTTAGGGTGACTTTCATGACGGTCAATGTCCACAATAATCACTCCCTGTGCCGGCAGTTCAACTTTACCAATTTTAATGGTCATCTCCTTGAACCCCATCTGCGGCACGGGTAAGCCATTACTGGCGATGATGCTCAAGTTACTGTCTGGATACCGTGTGATATCAGCATCAGTCCAATACTGCTTAAAAAGTACATAAGGGATTGTGGTTACTTGCGACCCAGTATCCAGCAAGGCGCTCATGGGGATACCGTCCAGCACCACGGGTAAAACCGGGCGCCCCCCAACGTACTTATCACGCCAATTATAAGGGCCTGGTGATCTTATGCCTGGGGGTCGGCCCTCTGCCCTAGATTGGACCCGTTTAAATTACAGTACCTGGAAATGTGTCCGGGCTGGTTGCAACGACGGCAAATGGGCTGTCCATCCTCTACGTAGCGGTCTGTGGGCCTCCCTCGGAACAACGGGATCCTCCTCTGTCGACGCCACGGGACATCCTCCGGACTTGAAGCCAGCTCGATGGGTCTTGACGGGTCCACTTGCAACGCTTGGACGGTCCTGGTCAAAGCCGCGACGCTCCTGGTCAGCTCCTGGACTTGGTGGTGCAGGTCTTTCGACAGGGCTTGGTTCAGGGCCTGTGCATCAGCCTCCACGGAGTCCATAGAGGAGGGCGCCGCCTCCTGGTGGTAGGTGATAGCAGGGCGCCGGAGGTTTATAGCGCCACTGGTTGCAGATTCACGGAGCACCCTTATGGCCCTGTCCTTAAATTGGGCAAAGGTCAGGTCGGGGTTCTGAAAGAACATGAGGCGCAGTTGGGCCCTGTGGGCGCTAGACAGCAGACCCTCTATGAATTGTTCTGTTAGCAGTTTATCCGTTTCCTGCACACTGCCAGGGTCAGTTTGTTGAATAGCCCTCAAGGCTTCCTGCAGATTTAGGGCATAGTCTCTGATGCTGTCCTGTGCCCGCTGCTTACACCCATAGAACCTCATTTTAATCTCAGCGGAGGTACGTGTATCAAAGGTACCCCGCAGCCGGGCCAGAATACCCTTCACAGTCCCTTTCTCCTCAATGGGCCATGATTTTATCTCCCTTTGGGCTGCGCCAATTAACTGCCCTGTCAATATGCTGACCTTCTGTTCCTCTGTCAGGGGGTAAACTTGGAACAAACTATACAGTCTTTCCTTGAAGTGAGTTAGGGCATGGGGCTCCCCTGAGTATTTGGGCAGCCAGGCCGCTCCAGGGATGTAGGGCAAGGAAAAGGGCATCACCGCTGCTGCAGCTGCGTTGGTGGTAGTGGGCGCCTCTGTGTCCGACATCTTCCTCCCCCCCTAGTGAAGTGTGGCCTACCTTCCGACGATCCTCTTCTGTAGGCCGCGGCTCCGCTGCTGCTCTGGACGAGGACCTGGCGTCGCACTCCGATGACGTCAGCGTCGCTCTCTCTCCCTTCCAGGACCTTGCGCAGCGTCGGTGCGTGGGGCGGAGCTTCGGATCTCGCGCGGTTTTGACGTCCACGCCCCTCTTCTTCCCGCGCGGCGTCCTGAAGATGTCGTCCGATGGCGGGAAGACGGCAGAGGACGGCGGGAAACGGTCCAAGATGGCGTCTGATGGCGGGAATCGGCTCCGGATGGCGGGAAACGACTCCGGACGGCGGGAAACTTCGCCACAGGTAAGTTACAAAAGTCTTTTTCAGGCACGCAGTACCCGGTGGTTGCGGGCATGAAATCCTGCCGACTACGCCAAAGCTGACTCGCCCCCTGGGCCGTGGGGCACTCGGATCCGGGCAGTAGGGGAACGATGGGAGTAGTAGTGGCAACCCGGTTCCGTGGCTCAGGGTGGTCAGGCCAGTGGTAGTCCGTTATATTGATTATGTCCGACTACGCCACCCGTGGATTTGCGGTTATTAGGAACCGCCGCTGCATGCAGACCGCTGGGGCTGATGAGATGTGCAGCTATGGTAGTGTGACTCCCCACGGGAAGAGTGCGGCCCCAGGGCAGTATAGTGGATGGTGGGAGTGATGGTAGTGCTGGAGGAGCAAGGAGCACACAGACAACAGGTTGCAGTCCAGGGTCTTTACTAAACAGGTAAACTGACCCACAAACAGTCCCAGCTAGGAGGGGACCTGGATGTCTGAGAGCAACGGGGAAATTGGCCCTGGTCAGGGTGAGGGTGTAGGCCTACCGTGCTTTCTGCGCTCCTTCTGGCTATCTCCTCCTCATAGGATAACAGCCCACGTTTCCGAGCTTCCCGTGCTTTCTAGCCTGAATGGCCTGCGACGTGGGTTCCTTTCTGCTCCCAGCCTTGTATGGCTTTACTGGTCCCTTCGGTTGTGGCAGGGCCTCCAGGCTTCTTAGGCCAAGGAATGTACAGTCCCTTGCGGACTGGTTCTCTGCTGGGGGATGTGGAATCCTTCCAGCCTCAGACACCAATGTCTGGCAAAGCTAAGTCTTTCTCTGCCAAGACAGGCTCTCTTCGCCTCTTGTCTCTGACTGGTGGCTCTCTCCTACTGCCACACTTCCTCTTAGGTGCAATCAACTTTCTGTCCCTGCTCCACTCTGGGACACGTCTCAAAGCTGAGACAGGCAATCCAGTTCTCCCTAACCCTGTCCCCAGTACCAGCTTTTATAGGGGCAGCCTGCTCCCCCTACTGGCCTGAGACAGGAGGCATTGCATGCTAATGTTCCCCTGACCAGAAAACCTCCCCCTTGTTCTCAGACACAGCTTTATTACACTTGTGGCATCCAGGTAGGGTGACACATATGCCCATAGCAGCCAGAGATGCAGATGTGTTATGTGCAGCATGAGACGGGGCATTATCATGCATGAAAATGATCTTGCTGCGGAATGCACGGTTCTTCTTCTTGAACCATGGAAGGAAGTGCTGTTTGAGAAACTCAACATACATTATGGAGTTCATCTTTACCCCTTCAGGGATCCTAAAAGGGCCGACAATCTCTCTCCCCATGATTCCAGCCCAAAACATTACTCCACCTCCTCCTTGTTAGCGCCGTAGCCGTGTTTGCATGGGGTGTCCATCAACCAGCCATCCTCCACTCCATCCATCTGGACCATCGAGATCATTTCATGCATGATAATGCCCCGTCTCATGCTGCACATAACACATCTGCATCTCTGGCTGCTATGGGCATAAAAGGGGACAAACTTATGATGTGGCACCCATGCTTCCCTGACCTCAACCCCATTGAGAACCTCTGGAGCATCATCAAAAGGAGTGTCTATGATGGCGGGAGGCAGTTCACATCTAAGCAACAGCTCTGGAAGGGTATTCTGTCCTCATGCAAAACAATTAAAGCAGAAACCATCCAAAACCTGACAAATTCAATGGACGAGAGAGTTCAGAAGCTCCTTTCGAACAAGGGGTCCTATGTGCAAATGTAACATCACCTAGAATAAAGTTTTGAGTTGAAAACTTTGATTTCAGTTTGTAATAACCTGCTAATGCTTATAATTTCAAAAATTACCATTTTTTTGTTCTTTATTAAAATGAAAAGGTTGAAAACTCTGCTGTGCATAATAATTTAGAACATGCATTTTGAGTGCAGTTTGAGTTAATTATTTTTTTTAAAAATATACTGTTATCATAGGCAGTTTGTACAAAAACCTTTCAATTGTACCCTAATAGATATTTGACTGGAAAATTACAATGACTGCAATTCATATAGGTAATTTGGGAAAATCTGAGAAAATATTATTTGCATAATAATTTGGAACACAGTGTATAATAATAAGCATCAAAATCCAAATGAGAATTCTAAACCGAGTAATAGCACAATAAATATGTATTTCAGTTGTCAATTACTTTACTATGAACGTCAGAGTAATGTGATTTGCCCTCTCTTATCTCTGGGATTTAGATTATGTTGCCATCTATAATATAATCGGCTAAGGGTACCTCTGTCTGAAGACCTTATAGACAGCGCATGCGCAACGCGCAGTCTGGCTCCAGACAGAAGAACGTTTGGAGCCGTTAGAGGTAAGAGGAGTGTATGGCGCCAGAGATTGCGGTATACATAGACACTGAACGCATACCGTGATCTCCGGCGCCATACTTACCTGTAGCGTTGAGCCACCCCCGTAGTGTTCGAGTTCGGTTCGGTTCGTCGAACACCCGTGTGTTCGCCGAACTGTTCGTCGAACTGTTCGTCGAACACCTTCGAACACAGTTAAAACCAATGGCAGGCAAACAAAAACACATAGAAACACATAGAAAACACCTTCAAAGGTGTCCAAAACCTGACAAACTGCTCAGAAGACACAACTAACACATGGAAAAGTGACAAGTACATATAGTCATGCGAAAAGAAAAGAGGTGGAGGAGTAAAAGGAGGGGGAGACACAGATATAGGCTTGTCATGCCCTTCTAAAATCAAGAAAGGCTGGAGTGAAAATCTAAAATCAGCCTACCAACACCCAGACGTCGTGACAAGAAAATTAAAAAAAGAAATATCTTTAGGTAGAATGGCGGTTTCATTCAGAACACTTTCCTTACAAGACGTAGTGGTATCCCCGTTGTGAGTTGTGCCAAAAACGGAACCCAATACATTCGGACTAATCCACCATTTGTCATATCCAAGGGGCAGGTCCGTAAACAACAACATCGACACGGAACCAAGTACAGTAGTATATACTGTACATCTTTTGACAAGGCAATCAGGCGGATCAAGAAGTTGGGAAGGGTCACCCTAATGGCCAAAGCAGACATTGATGCGGCGTTCCGGTTATTTACTACCTGTGCCTCTGAATAGTGTCCAGCTATTGGGCTGCTTCTGGGAAGGAGCATACTATATAGATCGCTGTTTTCCCATGGGGTGCTCCAGATCCTGCTCACTGTTTGAGGCGTTTAGTTGCTTCCTCAAATGGGTTTTAATGGACATTTCTAAGGGGGCACATATTATCCATTACCTCGACAACTTCTTATGCCTGGGCCCAAAAGATTCGCCACAGTGTCAATACACGCGGTAGTCCACCTGTGAGAAGGAGAGAGCTGGAGGGAGAGCGGACACCACAGAGCCGAGGGGTTAAATGGAGAACGGAAGAAGGAAAGAGGGCGAGGGAGGTAAGGGAGTACAGTGGAAGGCCGACCTGAACTCCCCCACGTTCCTGCTGGGCGGGGAACAGCCCTGGGAAGAAAAAACGCTTGCGCATGCCTTTGAGGTTACGGGCGCGAGCGGGCAGAGGGACTACGCTGGAGTGCGAAGCCGACGCGGCCAGTCCGATCCTGCCCGTGCGACCTGCGTGTCGCCGGGTTTGTGCAAGAGCCGCGGTGGACCCTGGCGGCCAGCCCCCCTCTCCCAATACTGGTGCCTGTCCGCTGGTGGGTCGAGCCCCCCCCCGCGGTGGGGGGGGGGAGTAACATCTGCAGAAGAAAGACCATCTTCCAGCCAAACTAAGATGTCTACTTCTTTTCGTGGACAATGTGATACGATCCCTTTCTTACGGACACGCCCATCGCTACAAATTCCAGATGAGGCACAAAAACAGCAGGTGCTTCAACGGATATCAAGTGCTCCTTCAAGTGGGCTCTCCTCCACCTCAACTTCAACATCACAAATACTCCAGTCCTCAGAGGTGTCACCCCAATCGCACTTGCTTCCTCACAGCTCCCAAGTCTCCAGCTGCCCGTCTGAGTATGGGGTAACACAGATGGTTGAGTCTGCACAGCTGTTTACTCATACTATAGCCTGGGAAACGGACGTCTGCTCCAGAGCTTCTGTTAATCCAGACGAGGAAATGATCTGCACTGATGCCCAGAATCTTTATGAGTCGGATCCAGGACCAGATGAAGAAGGTTCTGAGCATAATGTAGACCCTCGTTCCCAAACTGTAACTCCTGTTGGTGGAGACAATGATGAAAATAATGATGAGACTCAAATACCTGATTGGAGCGACAACTTGACTTTTCGGTCAGGGCAGGAAGAGGTTGGCTCTGAGGACGACGGGTGTCAGAACACACAGGGTGATGATGACGAGATTGGAGATCCCACTTACTGTCAACCCACAGTCAGCCAGTTGATGAGGTCAGCAGAGGAGGTGGAGGAGGATGTGACTAGCCCAGGGGATGGGGATGACTCGGTACCCGGGCCTCTGCCTGGCCTTTGGGATATCGCGGTGGTCGGCTCCCGGGCCCGTACCCTGGGGTCAGTCTTTAAAAGGGTGGATAATTGTTAATTTTAGAGTTCGTGACGCCACCTGTGGTATCTGGTGAGAAGCACCAGCGCTGCAGTAGTCCACTGAGGCCGGTGATAAGGCAGCTCGATGGTATAGCTCCCAACAAGTGGAGCTAGGCCTCAGAAAAGCGTATGCAGGGGGAATGCAGGACAGGCGAGACCCAGCTGGGTCAGAGCAAGAACGGGAATGGACACGGTAGTCACTTCAGTACCTTTTACTGGTGGAAATTCAGGCACATCCCGGAGCACTGTAGGGTGAAGGGTGCATATCAGGATCCTCCCCAATGAGCGGGTGTAGGGCCTTCTGTTTCTTGCCTCTGCGTAGTAAGTTTCTGACCTGCCTGGAGCTAGGCCTAACTTTGTCTCTGTCCTGCGCTGGTTGACCTTGTGGTAGGGCCTTGTCTTCGAGTTCATGCTCCCAGTATGCGGGGCCTAAGCGTCTCCTGGCTCTGTTACATATCAGCACCTTGGCGATCCTGTGACTTGTAGTTCTCCAGGGATTCCGGTTATGCCTTACTGGGTCATAGAGATCCCGGTAAGCTCGGATCCGGTGTCCGGTAAATGCTTCGGGATGAGCTGGTTAAGCTCCTCTGCACCCTATGTACTAACTCTCCACTTGCCTTTGGCCTACTCAGGCCCTCACTAGGCTATACACACTAACGGCAACTTTCCACGCTTCACCGATCTTATGGTGCCGGCACACCTTAAGCTTTAACTGGGCTCCCTGAATCTAGCTAACAGGAGCCTTGTGCTCCACTGCTGAACTATTAACTGAGTTCTCTAGACCAGGGTTCCCCAACTCCAGTCCTCAAGGCCCACCAACAGGGCATGTTTTCAGGATTTCCTTCATATTGCACAGGTGATAATTACATCACCTGCACAGGCAATAATTCCATCACCTGAGCAACACTAAGGAAATCCTGAAAATATGACCTGTTGGTGGGCCTTGAGGACCGGAGTTGGGGAACCCTGCTCTAGACTAGACTGAGATCCACTGCTGACTGACCTCTCTTAGGCTTCTCTACTGCAGGAACTCTTCAGAGGAACTGAACTGCCTAGCTCCACCTTCCCTATTTATAGCCCTAACGGGCTCCCTCTGCTGGTCTGAGGTGGAAGGTGGAGATTTGTGAATGTTTATGGGGGCCTTTTGTGGAGGATTCCATCAATACACTCTTCTAGCATCTGTGATACCAAGCGCAGCTGGGCGTCACAGATGCTATTGACGACGAGGTTAGGTTGCGCCTTCCTGGACAGAGACGGAGTACTGGAAGCACGTCAACAACTGCATCCTCAACCACAATTCTGCCTCTGACCACAAGTCATAGTGGCTCTTCAGGTCGCATGGACTCTAAGCCTTGCATAGCCTGGGTATTTTTTCAGATCGATAAGGATGACCCAACTCGTGTTATCTGTAATATTTGTCACCAAAAGCTAAGTAGAGGTAAAAAAATCCATAGTTTGAGTACTTCATGCATGAACCGTCACATGGATATGAAGCATAAGTTGCAGTGGGAAGCTCACTGTGCTACAATGCGGCCTAGCGGGCCGGGCCAACCACCGTCTGCCCCATCTTGTGCATCCGCGGCCTCTTCATCCTCTGTGACTGGGGAGACAACAGTCACACAGTTTTTTGACGCAGACCTGCCACCTCTTTACCCGCAACAGCCAGTGTGATTGGCAGGTCATCATTTCATTTGGAAGTGGAAACACCAGCTGGTGTTGAGCGCTCTCCGACATCAAGAGCACCACCTTTGGATCAAGGCAACCTAACTTTTCCGCCTGCATCTTCCTCACAGACCGGCAAGTTTGCTGGGGACACCCTACTCAACCCCGTCTAAGCACAACAGCCAGCCCTCGGTCCCTCAGATGTGGACAAGTAAAAGACCATTTCCTCCTAGCCATGACAAAGCTAAGAGGTTGAATTTCACCATCTGCAAGCTGTTGGCTACAGAAATGCTGCCTTTCCGCCTGGTGGATACAGAGGATTTTCGAGACCTTATGTCCGTCGCAGTGCCCCAGTACCAGATGCCCAGTCTGCACTACTTCTCAAAGAAAGGTGTGCCTGCGCTCCACCAGCATGTCGCACACAACATCATCGCTTCTTTGAGAAACTCTGTGTGTGACAGGGTGCATTTCACCACAGACACTTGGGCGAGTAGGCATGGACAGGGGCGTTACATGTCGCTGACTGGGCACTGGGTAACTATGGTGACAACAGTACTAGGGGCTGCTGTCCAAGTCTTGCCTTCCCCACGAGTTGTACGTCAATCCTCTTAATCTAGAAGTTCATCCACTGCTTCTGCCTCCTCAACCTCCTCTCGGTCCTCTACCTGCACCCAAAGCCTGTCTGTTAATGCCACCCGCTTTCTAACTGCGCAGAAGGAATTCTGCACACCTCCTTACTATGCTGGCAGCAGGGCTCAACGGCATCAGGCGGTGTTTACTTTGAAATGTCTGGGAAATGTGAGTCGCACAGCTGAGAAGTTATGGTCAGCTCTGGAGACCCAGTTTCATGAATGGTTGTCTCCATTGGACCTGCAACCAGGGAAGGCCGTGTGCGACAATGCTGCAAACCTGGGTGCGGCCCTTCGCCGGGGCAATGTCACACACGTGCCTTGTATGGCTCACGTGTTGAACCTGGTTGTCCAGCAATTTTTAGCCCACTATCCCAGACTGGATGGCCTTCTGCAGAGGGCACGGTTGCTGTGTGCTCACTTCCGCCGTTCGCATCCTGCAGCTCAACGACTTACATCTCTACAGAAGTCGTTGGGCTTGCCAGTTCACCCGCTGAAATGCGATGTGCCGACACGGTGGAGTTCAACTCTGCACATGTTGCAGCGACTGTGGCAGCACCGAAAAGCCCTGGTGCAATACGTTCTGATGTATAGCCTGGGCCAACGAGATCCAGAGGTGGGCAAATCACGCTGCAGGAGTGGTCTCAGATCAGGGACCTATGAAGTTGATGCGCCCCCTGAGACGTGCAGTACCCGGAGCCGGGCTGGTAGACGCTGTGGGTTGTAGTCACTGTGGCAGCGACCCAGTCTGTGACCCAGGGCGGTCAATCCAAGGGTAATTTGTATATATGGGTTTTATAATGTCCGACTACGCCACCTGTGGAGTGCGGCCAAAGGGGCCGCCGCTGCAGAACAGTCCTCTGAAGCTGGTGGTTTTGCAGCAATGGTATTATTACTCCCCACAGGAAGAGTGTAGCTTCAGGGCAGTATGGGTGGATGATGGTGGTTGTAGTGCTGGGAGTCAGTAATGAACACAGAGTCCGTGTGATGCAGTCCCAAGATCTTTACTCATAGTTGTTGTAGTCCAGATTACAGGTACCAGAGCAATCTCCCCCGTCGTGCTGTGCGTACTCAGTGAGGGGCTCAGTCCACCCCCAGATAGCTCCGGAGTACTTAGCAGGACCCCCTTCTGTGTGTCCTTTCTCTGGCCTTCTCCCTGCACCTGTCACCCAGTGACACTTCTATGCGGTATCCTCGGGCCTTGGCGGGCGACGTGTGTTCCGTCCCCTGGGTCCTATGTGGCTACCTTCTTAGTGAGACTGGTGTGGACTTTGGCCTGCAGTACATGAAATGCTGCAGCCTCCAGTTTCTAGTTGAGCCTTGCTGTTTCTCCGCTAGTTAAGGGACCGGTTCCCCTTATCTGGCCTGACCCCTCTACCTCCTGGTAGCAGCGGGCGTACGGGTGGCCTTCTGCGCGGCCCGTACCCCTAGGGTCCCCTTGGTTCCTGGAGCCTTCCTGCTCCCACTCCTCTCTTCTCTCCTTCAGTCCTGTGCCTCCCAGGCTAGGCCCGCCTCCGGAGCAGAGCTCATGCAGAGCCTCTGGGCCTCCCAGGCTAGGCCCGCCTCCGGAGCAGAGCTCATGCAGAGCCTCTGCTCCTGTCACTTCTCCTCCTCTGACTGGCTTGCTCTTTCTAAGATGGCTTCCTATTTATACTCTCCCTGTTATGTGCTCCCCTAAGCTGCTTTCTCCACCCACACCCACTACATAGGACCCTCCCACCAGCTAGGGACCTGGGACTGTGCTCTCCCTTAGGAGCAATCTCGCCCTACCCCCACTGCGGGTATGTGTTGGATACAGGTGTTAGGGTCCCAAGCCATACTCCTTCATTACCTGAGGGTGAGATACCACACCTCTGGGTGAGATGCAGTACCTCTGTGGCGACTGAACCCTCAGGGGCGCCACACACCCTTCTGCACAGTTTTGAAATGGGGACGAAGATGTTTAGTGCTGACGACGATGCCATTATCAGCATGACTATTCTGGTGATTTACATGCTGGAGCACACGTTAAACAGAATTCAGAGTCAGGTGGTGGGACAAGAGGAGGTGGAGGAAGTAGAGGAGGAGTCGTATGCGGAAGGGATAACATCTCCAAGGTCCAGACGGTCGGCAACACCAAGGCAGCAGGCATGGGAGGGTGGGGGAGAGAGATTAACCAGGGCGCATGGTAGCAGCCAAACTGTTGAGGAAGTTGCAGGAGCCGAGGAAGAAGTGGAGGACGAACTGGTGATGGGCATGTAAGACTCATCAGATGAGGGAGATATTGATCACATTTCTGTTGTGCGAGGTTGGGGGGAGAGGGCAGAGGAAGGAAGCATGATTCTTACCTCGCTACCAACACAAAAAGGACTCGGTCCTCCTGGATGCGCAAGACACATGAGTGCCTTCTTGCTGCACTACCTGCAACATGACCCTCGGATTGTCAGAATTCTAAGTAATCCCGACTACTGGGTTGCCACACTCTTAGATCCCCCGTACAAAAGTAAATTTGCCGAAATAATTCCTGCCACAGAAAGGGATTCACGCATGCAGGAGTATCAGCAGAGGCTGTTGCAGAATCTTACATGTGCTTTTCCACAAAACACCAGTGGTGCACGTAGTGAATCTCACAGTTCTAACTTGCAAACCGTGGGACTGTCGAGTCTTCATCACTCAAACCGTAACAGTAACACAGTATCTGCTGGTAACAGCAATTTTGTGGAATCGTTTCACCACTGTTTTAGACCATCCTTTGCAAGGCCACAGGAGACAAGAAGTCTGACACATAGTCAACGCCTAGAGAGGATGGTACAGGAGTATCTCCAAGTGAACATCGAAGCTATGACTGTGTCACTGGACCCTTGCTCATTTTGGACTTCCAATCTGGAAAAATGGCCGGAGCCACTCACGCCTTGGAGATCTTGTCATGCCCTGCATCCAGCGTTCTCTCTGAACGTGTGTTCAGCGCTGCTGGTGGTGTGCTGACAGATAAGCGCACGTGGCTGTCCACTGAGAATGTAGACAGACTCACGTTCATAAAGATGAACAAATCATGGATCCGCAAACACTTTTCTACCCCTGTGTCATCCTGGGGAGACTAAAAGCTTGAGGATTTAGTAAAATCACCTCACCAACCGTTTTAAGCAACTCTGGGGCAATTGATGTCACTTAAGTGGTGTCTGTGCCACAATTTTTGGAAAAAATGGAGACTCTTTCTGGAGTCCCCTTGCTGTGTTTTACGTGACGTTGGCTTCGTCAATTCCAGGTGGGTTGGGTCGCTCCCCCCCCCCTTTTAACTGTAAGAAACTACATACACTATGGCTTGGGGTAACACAGATTGTTGAGTTTGAAGAGCTGTTTACTCAGAGGTCTGCTCCAAAGCTTCAATGTCTGCTAGTCAGCGTAGAATTTTTAACTGCATCTAGCCTAGGCAATACTTTGGGCGTAGTAGCCCAACTGCGAAGCAAGCTGCACCGCCTGTGTATCTAATAAGAATTTTTAAATGCATCTAGCCTAGGCAGACTGTGGGGACCCCCAACCAAACCCAGACGCTCAGCCCCCCTTTCCTTGACAATACAATAATGCAACTCTTACAACTGGATAGGTGAGGATCGGTCACAGCTTTATTAACTCTTTATACACATTCCATTAGAAAGGCATTTTATTTCTAAAATAATTCAGCTTGTTGCAACATGCCCTGGGTCTCCACACCGGCAAGTTGGCCAACAAGTGTAACTCTCCAACATGTCCTTTCTATTTCCAGGCCACGGAGGATCCTGCGTACTCGTATGCAGGACTCTGACCTCCATCCATCACTCTTAACGCTTGTTCCACTCCATCCTGGAGTCCTGACAGGAATATGTCCAGTCCAATATCCATTAAGTGAACACCGTCGGGCCGTATGAGGCCTGCTTTATCTCCTTCCAGTTGTCGGTGTTGTATCACTACACCGCCTCTGTCTCTTCTAAATTTTGCCATCCGAATATTTATTACCCGCCTTGTCCGTTCGATGGCCATGATGTCTCGCGCACCTTGCCATACCGCTATCTGCACAATCTCTGACCTTACTATAGTTAGTTTTGTGAAAAATTCTCTGAAGCTCTCAGTGTCTAGTTTCATTATTGCCATTAGTTATGCGCTCTTGTGATGACCTAGGTCGTTTCCCCGGGCCTGTATAACTAAGATGACCGGACCTCTTGCCTCTCTCCCTACCTTGATTACCTCCATTAGTACCTGTGGCCATAGCAGGCCTCTAATACCTCTCCAGTTGAAATATGTGTTATGAAACTCTAATTTCCTCCCGCCTGGGTGGACTTTCGCCCTTTTTTCTGCCCAATATATATGCGAGTGGCCTATCACCCACACTGTTGGCTTAGCGTCACCTGTAAAAGAAACAAACCACGTTAGGATAACAAGTCCGGTCTTATGTATCTCGCCAAACACGTGGATCGCCATCTCCCTATCCTCTGAACTTCCGTTTCTGACAGTCCTGCTCTTGCTGCTTCCGTGGCCGCACCTATGCGGAATGAGTGTGTCCCTTAATCTTTGGGGTGGTTCCCTGTCGATGTTATGCATTTATTAAATATAGTTTGGAACTGGTATCTTGATAATGGCGTTCCATCAATGTGTGATAGGAAGAAATTACTTTGTGATCTGATCGTTATGTATGTTTTTACTATTGTAACCCGACTCAGTGTACCGTTTGTGGGTTGTAGACGTACCCAAGTGCCCCTGCCCGCTGGAACTGTTTTCGATTGGCGTATGCGTAGACGTATTGCATTATTGGCTATGACTACGTCCTGGTGTAATAAGCCTCCACTGGTGGTAATTTTGGATTGAGGGACTAATTCGCTTATGCATAGCGCCCCGAAGAAGGCGATCGCAAATGCAGTAGACAGTAGTGTTTCTTCAAATTGTGAGTGTCATGTTAATGGTGTTAGGGATATGATGTGAGAAATCAGTTTTAGTGCTGACACCCCTGATATGCCCCTCATCATTAGATGGTGGAGAAATTCTATGGTGACTTGTAATCTGGCTTGTTTACATTTGTCAACCCGTCTGCCTGCTACTAGTCGTGTCCACTCTTCCCATGCCTTACCGTATGCTTGCCACGTCGACGGGGCAACTGACGCTCTGATTAATGGCATCAACTATTCGCCACTAGATCCCATAGGGAGGGTCGGCAACTGTTGCCCGATGGGTGGGCGTTGGGGAGGAGCTCTGTGAAAATCTGCCAATTGAATTGTGATAAAGCGTTAGCAGCAGCTTTAGACCCCTCAGCATCGTGGCTAGCGCGGACCCATGCATTGTGTTTTAGGCACAGGAATGCTAGCCGGCGTAGACGGGAGAGACGATGATGCCATCTTATTAATGCAGTGCGCTAAGCTGATGTTTTTTGTTATGAAGCGTATATTTTTGTTAGCCAGGAGCGCGACCCATATTTCTATTGCTACCACTATTGGGAAGAAAAAAAAATTTCCGGGCTAGATGCAGCTAAAAATTATATTGAATTTGCAACCTGGTGGAGGTTAGTATAGATGGACTAATAGAACAAGTCCCACACACTGCTACAAGCCGAAATATTTTTTCAAAGCTAGATGCAGCTAAAAATTATATTGAATTTGCAACCTGGTGGAGGTTAGTATAGATGGACTAATAGAACAAGTCCCACACAATGCTACAAGCCGAAGCCCAAATATTTTTTCAGAGCTAGATGCAGATAAAAATTATATTGAATTTGCAACCTGGTGGAGGTCAGTATAGATGGACTAATAGAACAAGTCCCACACACTGCTACAAGCCGAAGCCCAAATATTTTTTTAGAGCTAGATGCAGCTAAAAATTATATTGAATTTGCAACCTGGCGGAGGTTAGTATAGATGGACTAATAGAACAAGTCCCACACACTGCTACAAGCCGAAGCCCAAATATTTTTTCAGAGCTAGATGCAGATAAAAATTATATTTAATTTGCAACCTGGTGGAGGTTAGTATAGATGGACTAATAGAGCAAATCCCACACACTGCTACAAGCCAAAATATTTTTTCAGAGCTAGATGTAGATAAAAATTGTATTGAATTTGCAACCTGGTGGAGGTTAGTATAGATGGACTAATAGAACAAGTCCCACACACTGCTACAAGCCGAAATATTTTTTCAGTGCTAGATGCGTAAAAAAATTATATTGAATTTGCAACCTGGTGGAGGTTAGTATAGATGGACTAATAGAACAAGTCCCACACACTGCGGATGAGGGGTGCCATGCATACCAGGATGGGGTATACCATGCATACCAGGATTGGGGATGAGGAGTGCCACATATACCAGGATTGGGGGTGAGGGGTGCCACGCATACCAGGATAGGGATGAGGGATGGGGTACCATGCATACCAGGATAGGGATGAGGAGTGTCACGCATACCGGGATTGGGTGTGAGGGGTGCCACGCATACCGGGATTGGGGATGGGGGGTGCCATGCATACCAGGATTGGGGATGAGGGGTGTCACGCCTACCGGGATTGGGGATGAGGGGTGCCACACATACCGGGATTGGGAATGAGGGTTGCCACGCATATTGGGATTGGGGATGAGGGGTGCCATGCATACCGAGATTGGGGATGAGGGGTGCCACGCATACCGGGATTGGGGATGAGGGGTACCATGCATACCAGGATAGGGATGAGGGGTACCATGCATACCAGGTTAGGGATGACGGGTTCCATGCATACCGGGATTGGGTATGAGGGGTGCCATGCATACCAGGATTGGGGATGAGGGGTGCCACGCATACCGGGATGGGAGATGAGGGTTGCCACGCATACCGGGATTGGGGATGAGGGGTGCCACCCATACCGGGATTGGGGATGAGGTGTGCCACGCATACCAGGATTGGGGGTGAGGGGTGCCATGCATACCAGGATTGCGGTTGAGGGGTGCCACGCTTACCAGGATTGGGGATGAGGAGTGCTGTGCATACCAGGATTGGGGATGAGGGGTGTCACACATACCGGGATTGGGGATGAGGGGTGCCACGCATACCGGGATTGGGGATGAGGGGTGCCACACATACCGGGATTGGGAATGAGGGGTGCCACGCATACTGTGATTGGGGATGAGGGGTGCCACGCATACCGAGATTGGGGATGAGGGGTGCCACGCATACCGGGATTGGGGATGAGGGGTACCATGCATACCAGGATAGGGATGAGGGGTACCATGCATACCAAGTTAGGGATGACGGGTTCCATGCATACCGGGATTGGGTATGAGGGGTGCCATGCATACCAGGATTGGGGATGAGGGGTGCCACGCATACCGGGATGGGAGATGAGGGTTGCCACGCATACTGGGATTGGGGATGAGGGGTGCCACCCATACCGGGATTGGGGATGAGGTGTGCCACGCATACCGGGATTGGGGATGAGGGGTGCTACGCATACCAGGATTGGGTGTGAGGGGTGCCACGCATACTAGGATTGGTGGTGAGGGGTGCCATGCATACTAGGATAGGGATGAGTGGTGCCATGCATACCAAGATGGGGATGAGGGGTGCCATGCATACCAGGATAGGATGGTGGGGACAGGAGTGGGGCAGCACAAATACCAGGATGGGGGCAGCACATACAAGCATATACCAATAAAAATGCTCACCACCCGGGCGTAGAACGGGTTCAATAGCTAGCCTATAATATAACGCTACAAGTTTCCCTCTGTCTGAAGTCTCTATAGACTGCGCAAGCGAGACACGTCTGCGCAGTCTTGCTCCAGACAGAAGAATGCATGGAGCCGTTACAGGTAAGGGGAGTGTATGGTGCTGGCGATCGCGGTATGCGTAGACACTGAACACATACCGTGATCTCTGGCACCATACTTACATACTTACCTGACAGGGAGGAGCGTTGCCGCGGAGCCGATCTTCTCGCCGGAGACCGGGGCAGGAGTGAAGGCGTCAGAATCGGTGCATGTGCATAGCGCTATCCAGCGCCATTTTACTGAAGACTCATTTGCAGTGTCTCTTCAGTAAAATGGCACCGGACAATGCGGTGGGGGATGAGGGGGCCACACATATCAGGATTGGGGGATGAGGAGGCCATACATACTAGGATTGGGGGGGTTGAGGGGAGCCATGCATAACAGGATTGGGAGGTGAGGGGGGCCATGCATACCAGGATTAGGGATGAGGGGGACATGCATACCAGGATTGGGGATGAGGGGTGCCATGCATTCCAGGATTGGGGGGTGAGGGGTGCCATGCATACCAGCATTGGGGATGAGGAGTGCCATGCATATCAGCATTGGGGATGAGGAGTACCATGCATACCAGGATAAGAATGAGGGGTACAATGCATATCAGGATGATGGATGGGGTGCCATGCATACCAGGATGAGGGATACCATGCATGCCAGAATAAGGATGAAGGGTACCATGCATACCAGAATAGGAATAAGTGGTGCTATGCATACCAGGATTGAGGTATGAGGAGTGCCATGCATACCAGGATTGGGGTATGAGGAGTGCCATGCATACCAGGATAGGGATGAGGGGGCCACTGTTAGAACCTTGCTCTTAGGTTTTTTCCTTTGCTGGTCACATGACCTTGTTGGCCTATTTAATCCTGCTCCGCCCTTCTGGCTTTGCTGGACTTCATTGTATAACTACTTTCTAGCTAGCCTGTGCTCTGTATCTAACTCTGCTAGTTTGCTTGGTCTACGGACCTCTATGTTCTATATATTTTGTTTGTTCGTCTGTCTGCTACTATTTCTGTTAGGAGGTGTCCCATTTTCCTCCCAGTCCTTAGTACTTGTAGGGATTCCTTCCCCACATCTATAGGTCTCCGTACAGACTAGCTTAGGACTTTAGCAGGTCTGATCGCAGGATCAGGTTCCCTGTTACATCGTAGGGATTCAGCTGAGTTTTATCGTAGGGACAGATCTCCTCTCTTTCCTTAGCTCTGGTAGCAGAACATAACAGTAAGTCCAGCCTGCAAATTCTCTAAGGAAAGATTTTTCTGTTCCATCATGGTGTCGGTTCAGGATTTGGCTCATCGCCTGCAGGGACTCTCTCTGGAGGTGGTCGAGCTCCGTCAGCACGTGAGTAACTGTCCTGGAGCACATTTCTTGGAGCCTAAGGTATGTTTGCCGGATTTATTTTTTGGTGAACACCGAGAATTTTTTTCATTTAAAAATGCTTGCTTATTGTATTTTCGTTTGAGACCCAAGTCCTCTGGGGATGAATCCCAGCGCATAGGGTTCATAATGTCACTTTTGCGCAAAGAGCCTCAGGAGTGGGCCTTTTCTTTGCAACCTAGTGATACATGCTTCAGATCAGTGGATAGTTTTTTTTCTGCTTTGGGACTATTATATGATGATCCTGACCGTGTCGCATCAGCTGAGACTGAGTTGAGACGTTTGAAACAGGGATCAGGTAATGTGGAAAAATATTGTACTCATTTCCGTCGATGGTCTACTCAAACAGGGTGGAACGATTCTGCTCTGAAAAGTCTATTTCTTGTTGGGCTCAATGAAAGGGTTAAAGACCTGCTAATTGCTTATCCTACACCTGAAGATTTGCAACAGGCTATGCAATTAGCTATACGGGTGGATAGGAGACTGCGTGCAAGGGTTAATGAGAGCAAATCCTCTGCTATGTCAGTTTCTGGTTATGAGAATGTGTGTACTAACAGTGGTGAACCGATGGAGATTGGATCGGTGGCACCTCGCTCTCAAGAAAAAGACTGTCGATTTTCTGAAGGCTTGTGTTTCTATTGCGGAAAATCTGGTCATTTGATTAAAGGCTGTGAGCTTCGTATGAAGAAAGAAAAAAAAATGGTCAGTCATGCCCGTATTGCCTGTTTAAATTCCAAGGGTGTATTTTTAGCTGCTTCCACGATTGCTCAGGAAAAATTAATGGAATTTCGGGTGTTTGTTGATTGTGGGTCTACTCTGAATGTAATTGATGGGGGATTCTTGGAAAGACTCAATTTAAAACCCGAACCTTTATCATCCCCCATTGCTGTGGTTTCTGTGGATGGTTCCCCTTTGAAGAATATTACTCTCAAGGTCTGTGAATTTCCTCTCACTATTAATGGTGTTCACCATGAGAAATTGGATTTGGTAGTTTTGAATAACTTGCCTTCTCCAGTAATATTGGGATTGCCCTGGTTAAAATTTCACAATCCTGTACTGGATTGGTCTACCAGTGAAATTAAATCCTGGAGCCATAAATGTTATGACAAGTGTTGTAACGGGCGTATTGCAGCTTTGGATAGGGGAGAATTGCCTGTTCCTATTCAGGATTTTTGGAGAGTTTTTTCTGAGAAGGAATCGCAGGTTTTGCCTCCCCATAGAAACTATGATTGTTCTATTGAATTTGTCCCTGGAGCGACTCTTCCTAAAAGTCGTTTATTTAACCTTACTATTCCTGAGAGGAAGGCTTTGGAGGAATACATACAGACAAGTTTGGTCGCCGGTCACATTAGGCCCTCTAAGTCTCCTGTGGCGGTTGGATTTTTTTTTGTAAAAAAAAAGGACGGCGGTTTACGTCCTTGTCTGGATTTTCGTGAGATTAACAAAATTACTGTACGCAATCCTTACCCACTGCCATTGATTCCTGATCTGTTTAACCAGTTAATGGGGGCCAAGTGGTTCTCTAAAATTGACCTTAAGGGGGCATACAATCTGTTGCGCATGAAGGAGGGTGACGAATGGAAGACTGCTTTTAACACTCCTGTGGGTCATTTTGAGAACCTGGTTATGCCTTTTGGTCTTACTAATGCTCCTGCATTTTTTCAGAATCTTATTAATGACATCCTTAGACCTTTGATCAGCAAAAATGTGGTTGTGTATTTATATGACATTTTGATTTATTCGCCGGATCTGGAGTCTCATTGGCGGAGCGTACGTGAGGTATTACAGTTATTAATGGACAATTCGCTGTTTGCTAAGCTGGAGAAATGTGAGTTCGCTGTACAGAGAATTAGTTTTTTGGGTTACATTATCTCCAGCGAAGGTTTTGAGATGGACCCGGTTAAAGTTCAAGCTGTACAGGAATGGCCTAGGCCTATTGGTTTGAAATCGATACAGAGGTTTTTGGGTTTCGCCAATTATTACAGAAAATTCATAAAAAAATTTTCTAGTATTGTCAAACCTCTGACCGATCTCACCAGGAAAGGTGCTGATGCGGTTCAGTGGTCTTCTGAGGCCATTGAAGCTTTTGTGTATCTCAAGGAGAGGTTCACCTCTGCTCCCATCCTTATGCAGCCTGATGTGACTAAGCCGTTTTTGGTTGAGGTTGATGTTTCCTCTGTGGGGGTTGGCGCAGTATTGTCTCAGGATAACGGGGATGGATTACATCCCTGTGCCTTTTTTTCAAAAAAATTTTCGGAGACTGAACTGAATTACGATATTGGTAATCGGGAATTATTGGCTATTAAACTCGCATTTGAACACTGGCGCCACTTCTTGGAAGGTGCGGAATTTCCCGTTCAGGTTCTTACGGATCATAAAAATCTGATATATCTTGATGCTGCCAAGCGCCTGAATGCCCGTCAGGCTAGGTGAGCACTGTTTTTCTCGCGGTTTAATTTCTCCGTTACTTACATCCCTGGTACTAAGAATGTTAAGGCGGATGCCTTGTCTCGCAGTTTTTCTCCCATAGTCGGTGCTGAGAAAGAGGAGAACATTTTACAAGAAGGTGTTGTGATAGCTGCTTTGGACTCCATTTTGGAAGATGAGATTCTTAAAGCACAGGCGAATGCCCCATCTAACACTCCTCATGGGAGGTTGTTTGTGCCTGGGACCTTTAGGAGAGATTTGTTTGTTGAGTGTCACGAATCTCGGTTGGCAGGTCATCCCGGAATCTCTGAGACCAAGAGACTGGTGGGTCGCAGTTTTTGGTGGCCTGGATGGCAGAAGGAAGTCATTAAGTGGGAGCGTCAATGTACTATATGTGCTAGATCTAAGTCCTCACATACTCCTGCTGCGGGGTTGCTTTGTCCTTTGGAGGTTCCCAGTGCTCCTTGGACACATTTGGCTATGGACTTTATAACTGACCTTCCCCCCTCTGAGGGTTTTACTGTCATCTGGGTGGTCGTGGACCGTTTTAGCAAGATGTGTCACTTGGTTCCCTTCGTCAAACTGCCCTGCGCTAAAACTCTCGCTAAGGCCTTTGTCAAGGAAATTGTCAGACTTCATGGCGTTCCTACTGACATTGTTTCTGATAGGGGTCCTCAGTTCGTGGCTCGTTTTTGGCGTGCCTTTTGTGACAGGTTGGGAGTTCATTTGTCGTTCTCGTCCGGATATCATCCTGAATCTAATGGCCAGACAGAAAGGAAAAACCAGGATGTTGAGCAGTTCTTGCGTTGTTTTGTGGCAGACAATCAAGAGGGGTGGTCTGAGTTTCTGCCACTTGCTGAATTTGCTCTGAACAATCATACATCTTCTTCTGCTGGTTGTTCGCCTTTTTTTTGTTGTTCTGGGAGACATCCGTCGTTTGGGTCGTTCTCCAAGTTGGGATCTGCCGTGCCTGAGGAGGAGAATTTTTCCGGTGATTTGGAGAGAGTTTGGACGGATGTGCGTGGTAATCTTCAGGAGGCCAACAGAAAATCTAAAGACTACTTTGATAGGAAACGACAGGAGGTTTTGTTCGCTGTTGGTGACATGGTCTGGTTGTCCTCTAGGAATCTGCGGTTGAGGATTCCTTCTAGGAAATTGGGTCCCAAGTTTGTAGGGCCCTTTAAGGTGCTTCAGGTTGTCAACCAATCTGCTGTTAGGTTGGAGGTTCCTACCTCCTGGAGAATTAATCCGGTATTTCATGTCTCTCTGTTAAAAAAAGCTGTTGTGTCGGATGGTGACGCCTCTGCCTCTGTTCCTCCGGTGGTGGAGGACGGGGAATATGAAATTTCTCGCATCCTTAACTCTAGACGGTATAGAGGTAGTTTGCAGTATCTTGTGGCCTGGAAAGGTTTCGGACCCGAGGATAACTCTTGGGTGAGGTCAGATGATGTTTCCGCGTCCAGACTTATCAGAGCGTTTCACAGGAGATTTCCTGATAAGCCTGGTCCTAGGGGATCCGGAGGATCCTCTTAGAAGGGGGGGTACTGTTAGAACCTTGCTCTTAGGTTTTTTCCTTTGCTGGTCACATGACCTTGTTGGCCTATTTAATCCTGCTCCGCCCTTCTGGCTTTGCTGGACTTCTTTGTATAACTACTTTCTAGCTAGCCTGTGCTCTGTATCTAACTCTGTTAGTTTGCTTGGTCTACGGACCTCTATGTTCTATATATTTTGTTTGTTCGTCTGTCTGCTACTATTTCTGTTAGGAGGTGTCCCATTTTCCTCCCAGTCCTTAGTACTTGTAGGGATTCCTTCCCCACATCTATAGGTCTCCGTACAGACTAGCTTAGGACTTTAGCAGGTCTGATCGCAGGATCAGGTTCCCTGTTACATCGTAGGGATTCAGCTGAGTTCTATAGTAGGGACAGATCTCCTCTCTTTCCTTAGCTCTGGTAGCAGAACATAACAGCCACACATACCAGGATTGGGGGGTGAGGGGGCCACACATAGAAGGATTGGGGATGAGGGGTCTACACATACCAGGATTGGGGGATGAGGGGGCCTGACATACCAGGATTGAGGGATGAGGGGACCACATATACCAGGATTGGGGGATGATGGGTACCATGCATACCAGGATTGAGGGGTGAAGGGACTATGCATACCAGTATTGAGGGGTGAGGGGACCATGCATACCAGGATTGGGGGATGAGGGGTACCATGCATACCAGGATTGGGGGTTGAGGGGTGCCATGCATACCAGCATTGGGGATGAGGAGTGCCATGCATACCAGCATTGGGGATGAGGAGTACCATGCATACCAAGATAATAATGTGGGGTACAATGCATACCAGGATGATGGATGGGGTGCCATGCATACCAGGATGAGGGGTACCATGCATACCAGAATAGGGATGAGGGGTACCATGCATACCATAATAGGAATATGTGGTGCCATGCATACCGGGATTGGGGTATGAGGAGTGCCATGCGTACCAGGATAGGGATGAGGGGGCCATACATACCAGGATTGGGGATGAGGGAGCCATGCATACCAAGATGAGGAGTTGGGTGCCTTGCATATCAGGATTGGGGGATGAGGAGGCCATACATACTAGGATTGGGGGATGAGGGGTACCCTGTATACCAGGATGAGGGGTACCATACATACCAGAATAGGGATGTGGGGTACCATGCATACCAGGATGAGGGATGGGGTGCCATGCATACCAGGATGAGGGATGGGGTGCCATGCATACCAGGATGAGGAGTATCATGCATACGAGAATAGGGATGAGGGATACCATGCATACCAGGATAGGAATGTGGGGTACCATGCATACCGGGATGAGGGATGGAGTGCCATGCATACCAGGATTGAGGGATTAGGAGGCCATACATACCAGAATTGGGATGAAGGGTGCCATGTATACCAGGATGAGGGGTACCATACATAACAGAATAGGGATGCGGGGTACCATGCATACCAGGATGAGGGATGGGGTGCCATGCATAACAGGATGAAGGGTACCATACATACCAGGATAGGGATGAGGAGTGCCATGCATACCAGGATTGGGGATGAGGGGTACCACGCATACCAGGATTGGCGATGAGGAAGCCATGCATACCCGGATGAGGGATTGGGTACAATACATACCAGGATTGGGGGATGAGGGGTGCCGTACATACCAGGATTGGAATGAGGGGTGCCATGTATATCAAATTTGGGATGAGGGGGCCATGCATACCAGGATGAGAGATGAGGTGCCATGCATACCAGGATTGGGGATGTAGGGTGCCATGCAAACAAGGATTGGGGATGAGGGGTGCCATGCAAAGCAAGATTGGGGATGAGGGGTGCCATGCATACCACGATTGGGGATGAGGGGTGCCATGCAAACCAGGATTGGGGATGAGGAGTGCCACACATACCGGGATTGGGGATGAGGGGTGCCACGCATACCGGGATTGGGGATGAGGGGTGCCACGCATACCGGGATTGGGGATGAGGGAAGCCACGCATACCGGGATTGGGGATGAGGGGTACCATGCATACCAGGATGGGGGATACCATGAATACCAGGATTGGAGATGAGGAGTGTCACGCATACCAAGATTGGGTGTGAGGGGTGCCACGCATACCAGGATTGTGGTTGAGGGGTGCCACGCATACCAGGGTTGGGAATGAGGGGTGCCATGCATACCAGGATTGGGGTTGAGGGGTTCCACGCATACTAGGATTGGGGGTGAGGGTGCCATGCATACTAGGATAGGGATGAGGAGTGCCATGCATACCAGGATGGGGATGAGGGGTGTCATGCATACCAGGATAGGATGCTGGGGACAGGAGGGGGCGCAGCACATACCAGCATGGGAGACCATATACCAATAAAAATGCTCGCCACTCGGGCGTAGAACGGGTTCAATAGCTAGCCTATAATATAACGCTACCAGGTCCCTGTGTCTGAAGCCTCTATAGACTGCGCAAGCGCGACACGCCTGCGCAGTCTGGCTCCAAACAAAAGAATGCATGGAGCCGTTACAGGTAAGGGGAGTGTATGGCGCTGGAGATCGCGGTATGCGTAGACACTGAACACATACCGTGATCTCTGGCGCCATACTTACATACTTACCTGACCGGGAGGAGCGTTGCTGCGGAGCCTCTCTTCTCGCTGGAGACCGAGGCAGGAGTGAAGGATCGGCGCATGTGCATAGCGCTATCCGGTGCCATTTTACTGAAGAATCATTTGCAGTGTGTCTTCAGTAAAATGGCACCGAACAGTGCGGTTTGGGCACGTGCGTACTCCGGCGCCACACTCCTCCCCTGGCCTCCTGCAGAACAGGACACCGCAGCGCTGGAGCACAGGGAAGAAAGGTGAGTATAAGTGTTTTTTTTTTATTTGTGTGCAGCGTGAAAGGGATGAGGGGGCCACACATACCTGGATTGGGAGTGAGGGGGCCACACATACCAGGATTGGGGGATGAGGGGGCCACACATACTAGGATTGGGGGATGAGGGGGCCACACATACCAGGATTGGGCAATGAGGGGGCCACACATACCAGGATTGGGGGATGAGGGGACCTGACATACCGGGATTGAGGGATGAGGGGGCCACACATACCAGGATTGGGGGATGATGGGTACCATGTATACCAGGATTGAGGGATGAGGGGACCATGCACACCAGGATTTAGGGGTGAGGGGACCATGCATACCAGGATTGGGGGGTGAGGGGACCATGCATACCAGGATTGGCGGTGAGGGGACCATGCATACCTGGATTGGGGGATGAGGGGTACCATGAATACCAGGATTGGGGGATGAGGTGTACCATGCATACCAGGATTGGGGGATGAGGGGTACCATGCATACCAGGATTGGAGGATAAGGGGTACCATGCATACCAGGATTGGGGGGTGAGGGGTACCATGCATGACAGAATTGGGGGGTGAGGGGAGCCAAGCATACCAGGATTGGGAGGTGAGGGGGGCCATGCATACCAGGATTGGGGATGAGGGGGGCATGCATACCAGGATTGGGGATGAGGGGTGCCATGCATACCAGGATTTGGGGGTGAGGGGTGCCATGCATACCAGCATTGGGGATGAGGAGTGCCATGCATACCAGGATAAGACTGTGGGGTACAATGCATACTAGGATGATGGATGGGGTGCCATGCATACCAGGATGAGGGGTACCATTCATACCAGAATAGGGATGAGGGGTACCATGCATACCAGAATAGGAATATGTGGTGCCATGCATACCAGGATTGGGGTATGAGGAGTGCCATGCATACCAGGATAGGGATGAGGGTGCCATACATACCAGGATTGGGGGATGAGGGAGCCATGCATACCAAGATGAGGGGTTGGGTGCCATGCATATCAGGATTGGGGGATGAGGAGGCCATACATACCAGGATTGGGGATGAGGGGTGCCATATATACCAGAATTGGGATGAGGAATGCACTGTATACCAGGATGAGGGGTACCATACATACCAGAGTAGGGATGTGGGGTACCATGCATACCAGCATGAGGGATGGGGTGCCATGCATACCAGGATGAGGGATGGGGTGCCATGCATACCAGGATAAGGGGTACCATGCATACCAGAATAGGGATGAGGGGTACCATGCATACCAGATAGGAATGTGGGGTACCATGCATACCAAGATGAGAGATGGAGTACCATGAATACCAGGATTGAGGGATGAAGAGGCCATACATACCAGAATAGGGATGAGCGGTGCCATGTATACCAGGATGAGTAGTACCATACATACCAGAATAGGGATGTGGGGTACCATGCATACCAGGATGAGGGATGGGGTGCCATGCATACCAGGATGAAGGGTACCATACATACCCGGATAGGGATGAGGAGTGCCATGCATACCAGGATTGGGGATGAGGGGTACTATGCATACCAGGATTGGGGATGATGAGCCATGCATACCTGGATGAGGGATTGGGTACCATGCATACCAGGATTGGGGGATGAGGGGCGCCATACATACCAGGATTGGAATGAGGGGTGCCATACATACCAGGATTGGAATGAGGGGTGCCATGTATATCAAATTTGGGATGAGTGGGCCATGGATACCAGGATGAGAGATGGGGTGCCATGCATACCAGGATTGGGGATGAAGGGTGCCATGCAAACCAGGATTGGGGATGAGGGGTGCCATGCATACCAAGATAGGGATGAGGGATGGGGTACCATGCTTACCAGGATTGGGTATGAGGGAGCCATGCATACCAGGATGAGGGGCGCCATGCATGCCAGGATTGGGGATGAGGGGTGCCATGCATACCAGGATTTGGGATGAGGGGTGCCATGCATACCAGGATTGGGGGTGAGGGGTGACATGCATACAGGATTGGGGGTGACGGGTGTCATGCATTCCAGGATTGGGGGTGAGGGGTGCCATGCATACCAGGATTGGGGTGAGGGGTGCCATGCATACCAGGATAGGGATGAGGCGTGCCATGCATACCAGGATAGTGATGAGGACAGCACATAACAAGATGGAGGAACAGGATTGGGGAGCACATATACCAGGATGGGGGCAGCACAAATACCAGGATGGGAGCAGCACATACAACAGGATGGGAGCAGCACATACCAGCATGGGAGACCATATACCAATAAAAATGCTCGCCACCCGGGCGTAGAACGGGCTCAATAGCTAGTTTATTATAGCATTGAGGGATGAAGAGACCATACATACCAGAATAGGGATGAGGGGTGCCATGTATACCAGGATGAGTAGTACCATACATACCAGAATAGGGATGTGGGGTACCATGCATACCAGGATGAGGGATGGGGTGCCATGAATACCAGGATGGCTGTAATTGAGCCAGAAGTGCCCACACAGGAAAGGTTGTTGATTGACTGAAGCCTATTATGGCCCTGAGGACCTTCCTTTATGGATGAACCTAATATGCTGACTGCCTTCTCCTCTTGTTTATTGCCACCAATATATGTATTTACTTGGTTTCTCTGTCTCTTTGTGGCATTGCAGTGTTTGGCACATTGCACCTTAAGCCCTATTGTATTTATTGTGGTCTTTTGCTTAATGTATGTTACAGGACTATTACCTTTTATAAATAAAATAGTTTGATGCCAGCATACTCATGTTTTTCTCCTGTCTTACCATGTTCTGTTGAGTAGGCATTTTTTCAGGCTATGGTCTAGTCACATGTGACTTATATCTTGGCCTGGTCATTAATATGTGGAGGGTCGTTGTTTGGTCATTAATTCTTTGTGTTTCCACAGCTTGCTTTAAGCCCAGGATGGATTTTCTAGCATGGGACCACACCTGGCTCGCACAACTCAATGACTTATAGGGTGATTTGGGCTGCAGTGTGCCTTACTCTGATCAGGGTCTGCGGGAGAGCATCTCCAACTTTAAATCACTCCTCAAACGTAGAACACGTACCTGGTGGAATCACGCCTTCCTGACTAAATACATTGAAAAGGCGCTCATCCCCAGGGGTTTACGGATTAAAATTTTCCCTTTCTTTTTAATTGAGGATGAGTCCTTTTTTATAGATAAGTGGGAGACTCTGACGGACACCTGTTCTTTTAGTTTTTTGAATCTCCTCAAAGAGCTGAATGAAACATCTCTCAACGAGATGGAGACGGAAATTGAACAATTACAGGCTCTGATCAAAAAAGAAATGTACAGTGATGATATGAAAAAATTAAATTAAGAGATTAATTCCGAGTGTCAGAAATGGGTAAAAGAAATCCATGCAAATAAAGCAAACAAATTCCAGCGGGATGTTCTTCATGATAAGCAGTTAAAAAAAGGTATATAGATGGTGAACACTGATCGATAGATCAAGACCAAGATCTCGGAATAATTCACATTCACGCTCGAGCTCAACCTCTATTGCATTGGCTACTTCAAATGATAATCAGATTCCTGCTGACAATTCCGTCCCTCATCCTGGATCTAATACAGAACTAGTACCACAGAACCTTTTCAAGTTCGTGACTCTTGGGGGGGGCTCCGTGTAATTAATTTGATTTCTCACCAACTGACTGACTCACAGATGGAGGTCCTGGGGATGGGCTTATCCTTTGCCCCTACTAATGCTTTTTATTTTTTTTACTGCCCTTAAGGACCTCCATCTGTTCGCTCGAAAATGAATTCCTAAAAAACTCCATTTCAGGTCTGGTGGTGACTTTGAGCCCGTGACTGCGGCAGAGAGGGAGGCCCTACGGAATCTGGAGGATCTACTCCTGGAACAGGAAGCCCCCTCGACAGGTGGGCTGCTCAATCAAGATACCCTAAATTCACGAAGTTCCCTCCCTTGTCCCTGTGTCCTGCAGTGGAAATTTTCATCCTTTTAGTTGCGGAGGATATGAGACGACTCCCCACACGGAGGAGATACGATAACCTCACGTACGCACAACGGACTGCTATACATCAACTAAAATCTCTCCAGGATACGGTTATCAAGCCGGCGGACAAGGGAGGGAACGTTGTGCTGTGGCCCTGCTCAAAGTATGAGAGGGAGGCGTTACACCAACTTAGAGATACCAAGACATTCTCTAAATTATCTTATAACCCTACAGCCTCCCTCTCTGCCGCACTCCAGGGCATTCTGGCGTGTGTCTGTGAGCGGAGTATTATTAACAAAAAGATGGTGGAGGCTCTGACTGTACGATTTCCTAAAACAGCCACCTTTTACTTGCTTCCAAAGATCCACCCATCCAAGCCACCCACCGATTGTGTCTGGCTTGGGTGGCTTATGTGGTCCTGTTTGTCAATATATTGACAGCCACCTTAGACCTCTGGTAGAAACACTTCCGTCCTACATTGAAGACACGACGGACATCCTAACACGAGTTGATGGTGTCCTTGTCAAAGATGGAACTCTCATGGTCACGACCAATGTCGAGAGCCTCTATATGTGCATCGACCATGATCTGGGCCTGTCGGCAGCCTGTCTCTTCCTGGGAACCTCCGACCTGGACGGCCCCTCGTGTGAGTTAAAACTTAAGCTCCTTCACTTCTTCCTCTACCATAAATATTTTTTATTTAAGTATGCGGTGTATCTTCAGCGACGTGGCACGGCCTGCGCGCCCTCTTACGCCAATTGGTTGGGAGAGGGATTTATTTGGCAACGAGGGCGTGCGGGGCGCTGACCAGGTCCTGTTATGGCTCAGATGCATCGACGATATTTTATTTTTATTTTTTTGGCTGGGGACGGTGAAGGAGCTTGATAAGTTCATGGAGCTGCTGAATTCAAATACTCGCGGGTTTAGACTAACCTACATGTACCATCATAAATGTATTGATTTTCTGGACGTCACTTTGGAGGTGGATTCCAACCTCCTTATCCAGACTGTCGTCTTTAGAAAATCTACTGCTGTTAACTCGTTGATTCATGCTGCTTCTGCACACAACTCATCGACGATTAGGGCCATCCCGGTTGGGCAGTTTCTTAGGATGAGGCAGATATGCTCTACGGATTTCAACTTTGAAAGACAGGCTGTGGATCTGGCCGAGCACTTTAGGTAACGGGGCTTTAGCAACAGATGCATCGGCCGTGGCTATGGGAGGGCGTGAGGAACTCCTCGCAACCGTCCAATAAGACCCGCATCATCTCCACATTCAATCTTGAGTGGGGGGCAATGAGATGGATCCTCTATTGACACTGGGGTGTTCTTAGCAAGGAGCCCTCCCTACGAGATCACGTTGGGGATTACCCACTTATGACAGCCAGACGGGCAAATAATCTGGGCGATTTCTTAGTCTCCAGCCATTATGTTCCTCCCCCTCTAACCCGTTTCGGTCCCGCGGAACTACGGTGGGCTCTTTCCCATGTGGCCACTGTGCTGCCTGCGCAAATGTCCTGCACTGCTTCTCTTTTACATCCTCTGATGTCTCCTGGAGTTTTAAGATATCTAAATATATCTCTTGTGGCGCCACTCATGTGGTCTACTACACCACATGTGGCTGCCAATTAATTTATGTTGGGTTAACCACAAGGGAATTTAGGATCAGAGTACGGGAGCATGTATGGGACATTTCCGCAGCGAAGAAGGTGACCGACCTCCGGGACCTTACCACGTCACTTCAGGGCGGTTCACAATTGTGACTCCAAAACCCTGAAAGTGCGTGGCATAGACAAGGGAACCATATGGGGTTCCAGGGTGGAAATGCAAAACAACTTCTGGCCCAAAAGGAGCCCAGATGGATTGTTAATTTGAACACCATGGCTCCACGGGGCCTTAATGAAACCTTTGGGTTCTCATCTTTTCTTTAATTAGATTTAGGATTTGCTTGGGGATGCTTTTTCGCCAACCCTGTTTTGGGTGTTAGATACCCCCTTCTCTGGGTGTTTTTAGTTACTTGGCTTATATAATAAGTTTTATCGTTTTTACTTTTGTCTTTCCATTTAGTGTCTTTCCCAACAGTAAGCCTTTCCCCACCTGATTTCAGCCCCGAATCACTGAAAATTGTGACTCTTATGACCGGATTGGCACCAAGGAATGAACCATAAGCCTCCTCTTGATCCCCCTGATTTGGACCCAACTGCATATATGGTTTACTATTTATACATGCTTTGATATTTGTATGTTGAGTGCCTTCTGTCCGGATGTTTCGGGAGTGGAATTTGACATCTGTCTACAAATACGCTATTGATATATATTCTTGGTACATGTATGTATTTTTCCTGTCTGATTAATTTAATCTTTGCAAATATGTGGGTATATTGTACTTCTTTGGTTGCCTGTATCGATCGTGCCGTTTCTTCTCTATGAGTGCTTTCACTCTGTTTACCTTTGGAGGCTGTGCGCATGCGTTGTGGTCTTCTGCTCCTCCGTGCGTGTACCAGGCTGTCTGCCTTCCCTCTGCGCATCTCCGGGTGCGCTGTCATTTCATGCGCTTCCGGACACGCGCCGATGGCATGACGGCTTTGGTGCATGCGGCAGGGAGTGGGACTGCTGACACATGCGCCGATATGCGTCCAACGTGATTTGTGGGCGTTCCCTGATGTGTGGGTGTATTTAGGAAGGTCCTGTTGGTGCAGTCTCTATGCGCCTCTTGACAAAGACAGGCGAAACGCGAGTCGAGGCGCGCTTCTCACACACCCGCTCCTGCTTCTGTGATGCCCTTGGAGGAAGAGGCCTTCTCTTATACTTTTGGTAAGCATTTGAGTTGATAGCGGTGAGTAGGGTCCTGATTTTGAAGCCTATTATGGCCCTGAGGACCTTCCTTTATGGATGAACCTAATATGCTGACTGCCTTCTCCTCTTGTTTATTGCCACCAATAGATGTATTTACTTAGTTTCTCAGTCTCTTTGTGGCATTGCAGTGTTTGGCACATTGCACCTTAAGCCCTATTGTATTTATTGTAGTCTATTACTTAATGTATGTTACATGACTATTACCTTTTTATAAATAAAATTGTTTGATGCCAGCATACTCATGTTTTTCTTCTGTCTTACCGTGAGGAGATGTCAACCAGATGAGGATGCCTGTGGTTACGGAAGGACGACATGAGTGAGCCGGGTCGTCACTTCCAGCCATAATATATGGTACAGGGTCTGCCTGGGTTAGGACAACAGGTGGGGTGGGGCCGGTTGGTACACAGAAAGCTCGACGTTCTTTGATAGACTTTGTCCGAAGAACTTGCGGCCTACTGGGAAAACCCGGTGACCCCTCTAGGGCCATTGTTTCAGGAAGAGATAACATAGTAGCTCCTAGGAATGGGTGTATAGGAAGGACAAAAGTATAATTTTTGAGAGACTTTTCCGATATTCTAATTGTATTTTAAAATTCATTGTAGGTTTATAGTCATATGGTTTACTGCTGTTTATATTGTTTCATATTATTAATAGCGATGAGCGAACGTGCTCGCCACTATTCAGTACTCACCCGAGCATCACTGTGCTCGATAAGCTCAGCGAGTATTTCTGGGTTGCTCGGGCCCCGCCCTGCATGTTTGGCGCTCTTTAGAGCGCTAGTGAACATGTAGAGATTGATTGCCATGCACTGTAATGCCGTAGCCATGTTGGTTGTGGGCATTACAGTGATAGGCTTGAAGCACAGCGTCATCGGGTCTATATCAGACCGGGCGCCGCCATTCTCGCCACAGTCTACCCAGGAAATAGGCAGAGTAGGGAGAGCTGCTGCTGAGTCAGGGATTTGCTTGTTTAGAGTCAGTATAAGTATTCCACAACATACATATATATATATATATATATATATATATATATATAGACCAAAAGTTTGGACACACCTTCTCATTTAAAGATTTTTCTGTATTTTCCTGACTATGAAAATTGTACATTAACACTGAAGGCATCAAAACTATGAATTAACACATGTGGAATTATATACTTAACAAAAAAGTGTGAAACAACTGAAAATATGTCTTATATTCTAGGTTCTTCAAAGTAGCCACCTTTTGCTTTGATGACTGATTTGCACACTCTTGGCATTCTCTTGATGAGCTTCAAGAGGTAGTCACCGGAAATGGTTTTCACTTCACAGGTGTGCCCTGTCAGGTTTAATAAGTGGGATTTCTTGCCTTATAAATGGGGTTCTGACCATCAGTTGTGTTGTGCAGAAGTCAGGTGGATACACAGCTGATAGTCCTACTGAATAGACTGTTAGAATTTGTATTATGGCAAGAAAAAAGCAGCTAAGTAAAGAAAAACGAGTGGCCATCATTACTTTAAGAAATGAAGGTCAGTCAGTCCGAAAAATTGGGCAAACTTTGAAAGTGTCCCCAAGTGCAGTTGCAAAAACCATCAAGCGCTACAAAGAAACTGGCTCACATGAGGACCGCCCCAGGAAAGGAAGACCAAGAGTCACCTCTGCTTCTGAGGATAAGTTTATCCTAGTCACCAGCCTAAGAAATCGCAGGTTAACAACAGCTCAGATTAGAGACCAGGTCAATGCCAAACAGAGTTCTAGCAGCAGACACATCTCTACAACAACTGTTAAGAGGAGACTTTGTGCAGCAGGCCTTCATGGTAAAATAGCTGCTAGGAAACCACTACTAAGCAGAAGAGACTTGTTTGGGCTAAAGAGCACAAGGAATGGACATTAGACAAGTGGAAATCTGTGCTTTGGTCTGATGAGTCCAAATTTGAGATCTTTGGTTCCAACCACCGTGTCTTTGTGCGATGCAGAAAAGGTGAACGGATGGACTGTACATGCATGGTTTCCACCGTGAAGCATGGAGGAGGAGGTGTGATGGTGTGGGGGTGCTTTGCTGGTGACACTGTTGGGGATTTATTCAAAATTGAAGGCATACTGAACCAGCATGGATACCACAGCATCTTGCAGCGGCATGCTATTCCATCCGGTTTGCGTTTAGTTGGACCATCATTTATTTTTCAACAGGACAATGACCCCAAACACACCTCCACCCTGTGTAAGGGCTATTTGACCAAGAAGGAGAGTGATGGGGTGCTACGCCAGATGACCTGGCCTCCACAGTCACCAGACCTGAACCCAATCGAGATGGTTTGGGGTGAGCTGTACCGCAGAGTGAAGGCAAAAGGGCCAACAAGTGCTAAGCATCTCTGGTAACTCCTTCAAGATTGTTGGAAGACCATTTCCGGTGACTACCTCTTGAAGCTCATCAAGAGAATGCTTAGAGTGTGCAAAGCAGTCATCAAAGCAAAAGGTGGCAACTTTGAAGATCCTAGAATATAAGACATATTTTCAGTTGTTTCACACTTTTTTGTTAAGTATATAATTCCACATGTGTTAATTCATAGTTTTGATGCCTTCAGTGTGAATGTACAATTTTCATAGTCATGAAAATACAGAAAAATCTATAAATGAGAAGGCGTGTCCAAACTTTTGGTCTGTACTGTATATCCATCTGAATTAAGAGTCCTTCTGAGGTCTAATCCAGCTGCATATTTTCAGTGGTTAAGATGATAGCAGGAGTTAGGCAGGCAGGCAGGGTATGTGACAGACTGCAATGCATGATACAGCACAAGAGGGTCCATTGCATGTTCAATTTCTGACTGATCCTGCTGTGACAAATATTTGCAGACATAGCCTCAGGTATCAGGGGCCAGGGCTAATTTTTTTTTTCTATCTTAATCCTGGTTATTTGCTTAAAAAATAATCCAGAGTACATCATTTTTCTGCTCAATTGGTTAGCACTGCAAAATACAGCTAGATCTTTTCCGTATTACAGCGATAAAAATCCAGAAATTTTAACTGAACGTGGAAAATATTGGCCTCCATTTCCATTTTGTTGCAGTGTGTCAAGATATTCACATTAGGTATCTGTGAAGAATAGTATTAGTAAACTACAGGCCTGCTATTTAAAACCGTGGTTCTCTGTCAGATATATCAAATATAACTGCGTTCCAAAATCAGCTATTTCTGGCTTCCATTTTCATTATGTTGCAGTGTGTCGGTCAAGCTATTTACACTACGTCTCTGTGAAGAATAGTATTAGTAAACTGCAGACCTGCTATTTAAAACCATGGTTCTCTGTCAGATGTATCACATATAACTGCGTTCCAAAATCAGCTATTTCTAGTGAACGTGGAAAATATTGTCCTCCATTTAAAATGGGCAAGGTGCGTGGCAAAGGAAGTTGAAGTGGACATGATGGCGATGATGCATGCAGAGGTCAAGGCCGTGGCCATGGGAAAGAAATTGTGCCACAACAAACACCCACATCTTGTCTCTTGACCTTCCTGTCCCAATTACTAGGGAGCTCACAACACCACTATTAAACACATAGCAGTGTCAAAAGCTTGTTGGTTGGACAGCAGATAATTCTTCCAGTCACTTTGCCACCACCACTACCACCCTGTCTTCCACATGGTCAAGTCTCAGTAGCCTTGAGTCTGGCCCGCATATTCCTCACCCTGATCCTCCCTCCTCCCACCATGCCAAGTGCCTGGAGACAACTGATCCCACACTTGGACACTCAGAAGAGCTGTTCACTTTTCCATTTGTAGATTCTGGCCTCTCGCACAGCCAGCTTCAAGCGAGTCAAGAGGAGAACGCAAGTAGCGATGCCAAAATATTTGAGTAGACACGGTCACATGAAGGCAAAGGTGGGAAAGTACAATTACTGTCGCAAGAGGTGGATGATGATAATGAGACACAACTGCCAGAAAGTCAGGAGGAGGATCAGGGAAGTGGAAGATGAGGAGGTGGATGATATAGTAACTGACCCAACCTGGCAGGGGAACATGAAGAGCGAGGACAGCAGCACACAGGGGGAGGGAGGCATAGCACCACAACAGGCAGGAAGAAGCAGTGCGGTGGCCACAGACACAAGGCGTGAAAGCGCTTCCCGTAATGCCAGCACGACAGAAGTTGCCAGTACAACTGTTAGGTCTTCCCGAGTCTGGTTGTTGTTTAAAGACTCTGCAGATAACCCCAAAAAGGCCATTTGCACCACCTGCCAAGCCAGCATCAGCAGGGGTAGCAAAACTAGCAGCCTGACCACCACCAGCATGATCAGGCACATGGCAGCAAAGCACCCGACTTTGTGGGCCGAACCCCAGGGTGCAGAAATAGTGTCTGTGGGTGACACCACTGCTTTTTCCGCTGTCGTGCATGTACGCCAATCCCCTGTCCATGGTGCTGCCTCCCGCCCTACACGTGTCGTTGCACACTCTCAACTAGCACCATCAGCAAGCACGTCCACGTCCTTGTCCCAGCACAGCTTTCAGTTGTCCATACCCCAGTCCTTGGAACGCAAGCGCAAATGCGCAGCCAATGCTCCAGAGGCCACACTACTAAACTCACACATTTCGAGAATGATTGCACTCGAAATGTTGCCTATTAGGCTTGTCGAGACGGAAGCATTCCGCAACTTGATGGCGGCGGTCGTGCCTCGGTATTCGGTCCCCAGCCGCCACCATTTCTCCCTGTGTGCCATCCCCGCATTACATGAGCACGTGTCCCACAGCATTAGCCATGCCCTTAAGTACGCAGTTACTGGAAAAGTCCACCTAACCACGGACACGGGGACAAGTGCTTGTGGGCAGGGACGGTACATCTCACTGACGGCATACTGGGTTAATATAGTGGAAGTCGGGACCCAGTCGGACCTTGGGACGGAACACGTCCTTCCAATGCCGAGGATTGCGGTCCCTGGGTCAATCAAGGTTCTCCCCACATTATAAAGCTCCTGCACCTCCTCCTCAGCCTCCATCTCCGAAATGACCACATCAGTCACAAGCTGGAAGCACTGACTCGACCAAGCGGCAACAGGCTGTGCTGAAGCTAATATGCTTAGATGACAAACCTCACAACACTGAAGAGTTGTGGACAGCTCTGAAAGAGAAGGCAGATCTGTGGCTGACACTGCTGACCCCACAGCCAGGCATGGTCATGTGTGACAATGGCCGGAACCTGGTGGCGGCTCTGAGGTGAGGTGAGCTCACACATGTACCATGCCTGGCCCATGTGCTTAACCTCATGGTTCAGCGGTTTCTCAAAACCTACACGGATCTGCTTCTCAAAGTATGCCGCATGTGTGCCCATTTTAGAAAGCCAGCTACAGCTTCTACCACCCTTGCCCTGCTTCAACAGCATTTGCTGCTTCCAGCTCACTGACTGGTGTGCGATGTCCCAACTTGTTGGAACTCTACATTGCAGATGTTGGGAAGGATTTGTGAGCAGAAGAGGGCAGTTGTTGAGTACCAGCATCAACAAGACCGTCGGTATTCAGTTCAGACTCCACACATAAGACCTCAGGAATGGACATGGATGTCAGACATATGTACCATCCTCCAAAACTTTGAGGACTCCACCAAGATGGTGAGCGGCGATGACGCCATAATTAGCGTCACCATCCCGCTTCTGTCTTCTGAAACGCTCTCTGCTCTCAATTAAAGAGCAAAACACTATTCCAAAGGCATATACAGTACATATTGGTTAGAGATAACTTAGATCATATCTCCCCATTTGTTAGTTATAAGCAAAACTATGCAGTGGATCCCCAATCATGCAACCTAAACTTGGAATAAATCCAAATACCACATGCACATTAATATAATAACAATCTTTATTGAAAAACATTGATTAAAAATGAATTTTAAAATCACAAAGTTCAAAGAATTGAAGAGGGAAAGGATGAGTCAAAAAGAAAGGATGTGGGCACACATTGACCAAGATAGTTCCAGATGTTAGATTCTCATTCATATGGGTTAATATTCACTACACACTTCCCTTCAAGACACAGTTCATTGGACAACCAAGGAGTACAGGCAAGAGACATACAAATTCAATCCAGCAGATGCAGGGGAACACTGTCAAAGTTCTGGGACAGTTTTCTCAGAATCTCCCATCGCGCAGGCCCTGAGGCACGGGGTAGTCTCACAAGGAGGGAAAAGTTTCAGAAGCTGTTGAGGGAGTACCTTGCTGACCGTACCAACGTCCTCCATGATTCCTCTGTGCCTTATAATTATTGGGTATCCAAGATGGACACGTATCATGAACTGACTCTCTACGCTTTGGAGGTCCTGGCCTGCCCTGCCACTAGCGTTTTGTCAGAGCGGGTTTTTAGTGCCGCTGGTTGAATTATAACCGGCGCATCTGCCTGTCAACTGAAAATGCTGACAGGCTGATGTGGCACCCGTGTCTATAGCGCGACAAAATGTCTGCATGTGTAATATAATTCATATCTATTGCCAGCAATGGTGAGGGATAAGTTCTCTGCTGTTTTCATTACATATATTGTTACTCGATCCCTTACTGGAGGATTTTGCACTTCTGCCAAATCAGGAATTTGTGCACAATCCCTTAGAGGGGAGGAGGTGCTTAGTTGTAGTTTGCAGTGTGTGAGGAGGAAGCAGCATCATGAAGTTCACTGTGCAAGAGAGAGAAGTCTGCTCTCTGCATGTTTAAGCTGCACAAGGCAGGGTCCAGTCCCTACAGCACAGAGACTTCCAGGCTAAACTGTGAGCCTGCTCGGTCTTCATATAACGAGGAGTGAAGTGTTTTCCCAGGAGCTCAGCAACCGCATAGAGTCACAGAGACACTGCTGCAATAGAAAGTGAGTGTTCTGACCGGATTCATGTTGCCTGCTCGCTGGAAGGGATCACAGATCCAGTAACTGTTTACCTTGGACCCCTGGGGATCCAATAAATCGTCTAACAGAGGTAAAATTAGCAGCAGGAAGGCTGGACAACATCACAGCAGAGAAACTGAACCCTCACCATGCAGGACTGTCCAAACCCCTGTATGTGAACTGTACACAAGCTATTGGAGCTGTGTGCTGGATTCCAGTAAAAGGTACAAACTGGTTATCACCCTATCTCAAGCTGATTATTTCATGCTGCGCCATTCCTGCTCCATCTTCCCTGGGAACCAGCCCTGGTTGGGAAGGGTTAATCATCTGGCACAGCTCATCACTACCAAACTCCCAGGGGCCTTCATTAGTGCCCGGCCATACCAGGCCAAACATCCCAACTGGCGTTACAAACCTTTTCATTATTTTATTAACCCCCCCATAATTGATAAAGACTGGCGCGCGCCCCTGGTCGGACCACACCAGCACTCAGACAGCCATGCACCAGTACCGTGACTGCAGCAGCCCTGCTGGGGCGGCACACTGACTCTTGTAAAAATGAACAAGGGCTGGATTGGGTTAGATTTCTCAACCCCACCGAATGATAGCAGCATAACAAAAACTCAAAACCAGTGCCTTTTTTTGTGAGGTCTAACTCTATTCCCATGCACCTCCATCTTCACACCCAGACTTTAGTAAACGCTTCCTGATTTTATCTATTTGCTCTTGTCCTCCTCCTTCTCCTCATCCTCATCCACCATATCACTACCGTATCTACGTCTCTTGCAAGGGGCATTGGAGTTCCTCCAAATTTTTGGTAGCTGTTGCAGTCACTGCATAAGCAAGAACAGTAAGGGAGACACACTCCTTTCTAATGGGAACATGTTGTTACTGTGGCCCAGCTCTATGTATCTTTAAATTGGTATTGGGGGTTTTCCTAAATTTTGGCAGCCATTGGACTCACTGCATACCCTATAAATGTATAGCAGACCCGCTCCTTTCTAATGGGAACATGTCATTACTGAGGTCCAGCTCTGTGTGTCTTTAAATTGGTATTGGGGTTTTTCCTAAATTTTGTCAGCCGTTGGACTCACTCCATACCCTATAACTATATAGCAGACCCACTTCTTTCTAATGGGAACATGTTGTTACTGTGGCCCACTCTATGTGTCTTTAAATTGGTATTGGGGTTTTTCCTAAATTTTGGCAGCCGTTGGACTTACTGCATACCTTATTACTGGAAAGCACACCCACTCCTTTCTAAGGGGAACATGTTGTTACTGAGGCTCACCTCTATGTATCTTTAAATTACTATTGGGGTTTATCCCACATTTTGGCAGCCCTTGCAGTCACTGCATGGGCATTACCACTGTAGGAGACCCACTCCTTTATAACATTTTTTTTTTACTGAGGCCCTCCTCTATGTCTTTTCAAAGGGGTATTGGGGTGTATCCAAATTTTTGGCAGCCCTTGCAGTCACTGCATACCCAATAACAGTACAGGAGACACACTCTTTAATAATGGGAAAAACAAGCATAGCCGACTGCTGGCCCTTTTAGAATAGTAACGGCTGCCCGCTGGCCCTATAAAAATAGGCTGTGACTTTCAGAGTCTCTCCTTCATAAATGAAACAGGATGTGTCTGATCATGTCTCACACACCACATGGCAAGATAAGGTAGTAAAATGTTAAAATTACATTTACCGGTGAATGTATTTTTCACCATTGAAAGCAACGCAAAAGTGCAAAAACACATCAAAAACGCTACATGTGAACATAGCCCAAGGTGTGGAGAAGCATTTTTGTTTTTGTGTATTTATTTTGCTTTACATACAAGTCATTACCCTGGAAAGGTTGTTCCTTAACATTTTTCCCAGGAAAATCTATTTGGGAATCTATTTTGGTTTCGTTTTTGTATGCTTTATTGTGAGTCCGTAAAAGTGGCGTAATACCTCTGACAACATTGTTGACAGCAGTGACCTGGGAGTCAGAGATGCTTCCAGGGGTCTTCCCCATGCTGTTCCCATGTCATTTGAGCACTGTTCCCATTTGAGCAATTTTTAGGCCCTTTGCAGACTGCCGGAAAAATGCTTCAGTTTCCAATAGACTTACAATGGGCTCATTACTCGGACCGAGCACTCGAGCATTCCAATTTGCTCGACCCGAGCTACGAGTACCCGAGCATTTTAGTGCTCGCTCATCACTAATTATTAACTGTTCCCTAACCACTAGGAATTCCCGCCATATAAGACAGAAATAAATCGTTCTTTGACTGTTTCCACCTCGTGTCTCCTGTGTGTTGCATTCGGTCTCCTGCTTTACACTTGGTTTATTATACAGCTTGGGGACTAATATAGGGGCCATTATACAGCTTAAGGACTAATGTGGGGGCCATTTTACAGTCTTTATAGGTTCATGTCCATTGAAAGAAGGGGTATACCTCTCCTCAACAAAAAGTGGGTGACTGGCTGAGCAGAATCCAAAACATAGATTGCCAGGAAGAAAGGAATGAGGAATATAGTCCTTTAGTCTATAATTTAATAACCTGGTCAATTCCAGTCACCTGCCTCACTTCTCAGAATGTCTGACTTGGCAACTGTACATTATTGGGAACTTTAGGTCAACTCCCATGTCTCATTCATATGGGTAATCCCAATATGAGTTGAACGAATCAGGGGGTGAATACTAGGCCACAGCAATATGCAAGGTAATAAATAAATACATTTGACAGCGGTCACAAAGTGTTTTAGTTTAACTTTAGATGTTCTTACTGTAGAATGCCCACAGTGGTGGGTTAAAAACTAACAAAGAGAAAAGAAATGTCTTCATCTATTCAGGAGTTGGTCATCAGTGGGCTGGTATCAGGAGCTTCCCAGCTGATTCTATGTAAATATCTAGGGAAAGGCACTGGGTGCTGCCCCTATAAATCCCAACAGAGGCTACAATAACCTAGTATCCCTTTAGCTCCTGCCCTGACAAGGACAGTCCGCAACTAGCCCTATCAAAAGGGCCCTGCTCTCTCCCTAAATGCCTCCCGTGCGTCCCGGTACATTTCTTCCATAAGGAGTCTTCAGGGGATTGTTACACATAGCATAATAGGAGTCTATACTGACTAGTGCATTCAGTTGTAGCCACTCCTATCTCTTCAGTCTCTTTAGCTAAAGAGTGGGAGCTAATGCAGGGGCCATTATACAGCTTGAGGACTAATGAAGGTGCCATTATACACTGTGGGAGCTAATGTGGGGGGCCATTATACAATTGGGATCTAATATTGGGGCCATTACACAGTTTGTGGGCTAATGCAGGGGCAGTTATACAGTCTGAGAGCTACTGTGGGTGTCATTATACTGTGTTTTGGGGGAGCAGTGGAGACATCATACTATATATAGGGGAGCTGTGGGCCCATCATAGTGTGTATAGCAGAGCTTTGGGCCCATTTTCCTGTGTAAAGGGGACCTGTGGGACCACCATAATGTGTATAGCGGAGCTGTGGGACCACCATACAGTGTATAGCAGAGCTGTGGACCCATTATACTGTGTAGAGGGCAGTTGTGGGAACATCACATTGTGTATAGAGGAGCTGTGGGTGCATTATACAGTGTATAGGACAGCTGTGGGTCCATCATGATGTAGAAAGAGAAGCTGTACATTAGGTGACTCAGGGGACATTATTCGATTAAGTGGGCACTTAAGAAGCTTTATTGTTATAGGAGCCCTCAGAGTATTGTGACCGGCAAAGGTGCACAGTAGGCATTATTACTTTCTAGAGGCAAAATGTGGACACTTTCTAGGGCACTTGCACAAGGCATTAATATTTTCTAGGGGGCAAGGATGAGGAGTTTGTGTTCTTTGGGAATAGATGGGGACGGTGGTGGAAATGTGAGAAGTCAAATGTGTCTGTGTTGTAATCTCTGCAGACGAGTCGTGGCTGGAGAAGTTGTCATGTCTCTCTGGGCCTGATGGAATAGACAGGAAAAGTTAATGACTCCATAAGAAAGAACATCAGCTCTAAGTCACCATCTATAACAGTACTGTAATCTCTTATATGTTCTGTGACTAGCCCAGAGGAAAGGGATGACTCGGTACCCGGACCTTGGCCTTGGGGATGTCGCGGTGGTCAGCTCCCGGGTCCGTACCCTGGGGTCACTCTTTAAAAGGGTGGATATTTGTTAATTTTAAGAAACAGTTCGTGACGCCACCTGTGGCTTCTGGTGAGGATCACCAGTGCTGCGCAGTCCACTGAGGCCGGTGATAAGGCAGCTCGATGGTATAGCTCCCCACAGGTGGAGCTAGGCCTCAGGGCAGTGTGTGAAGGGGTATGCAGGACAGACGAGACCCAGCCGGGTCAGAGCAAGAACAGGGACAGACACGATAGTCACTTCAGTACCTTTTACTGGTGGAAATTCAGGCACGTCCCGGAGCACTGTAGGGTGAAGGGTGCATGTCAGGATCCTCCCCAATAAGCGGGTTTTGGGCCTCCTGTTACTTGCCTCGGCGTAGTAAGTTTCTGACCTGCCTGGAGCTAGGCCTAACTTTGTCTCTGTCCTGCGCTGGCCGACCTTGTGGTAGGGCCTTCTCATGGAGTACACGCACCTTAGCTGCGGGCCTATGTGTCTCCCGGCTCTGTTACGTATCAGCACTTTAGCGATCCTGGAACTTGTAGTTCTCCAGGGATTCCGGTTATATCTTACTGGGTCATAGAGATCCCGGTAAACTTCGGACCCAGTGTCCGGTAACTGCTTAGGGGTGAGCCAGTTAAGCTCCTCTGCCCCCTATATACTAACTCTCCACTCGCCTTTGGCCTACTCGGGCCCTCACTTGGCTACTCACACTAATGGCAGCTTGCCGTGCTTTACCGATCTTATGGCGCGGGCACACCTAAAGCTCACTGCTCTGAGCTACGACTGAGTCTTGATCTGGATAAGCTCCACTGCAGGATAGCAATCGCAGGAGCGGGAACAGGCTTTTGTCCTCTGAGGTAACTCCTCTCAGGCTGTACTGGACTCACTGCTAAACCAGAATAGACTCTGACTAACTGCTGCCTGGCTCCACCTTCCCTATTTATCTATCCCTAACGGGCTCCCTCTGGTGGTCTGAGGTGGAAGGTGGAGATGTGTGAATGGTTATGGGGGCCTCTTGTGGAGGAATCCATCAATACACCCTTCTAGGATCTGTGATACCAAGCGCAGCTGGACGTCACATTCCCCCCTAGTTAAACTCACCACTCCCGGGCTGAAGTACATTTTATAAAACAATAACAATAGGAAACATAAACAATGCAAGAACAATCTTCCCTTTATGGGAGGCACGAATCTTAAACGTTACATAACAGTATAACAAATACAGAGTGTCCTCAGAGTTCAAGTCTCCTATGGTGAGGTTCCAAAACTGGATGTCCATCTCACTGGGTAGAGTACTTGGTGGGTTTTGAGGGACCTGTCCTAAACCCTCTATGTAGGCCCTGGGGTGGCTGCAGGGCATGAAGATCCCAAGTTGGACCTCCAAAAGAGCCACTCCAGACAGGTTTTTCTTCCGAGGTCACCAAAAGGGAGCACTCCAGGGAGCGCAATTATATACACAAGCAGTTTTTGGGCTGCACATAGTCCTCAGCCACGCAGTTCTTAGGCAATTAAGGAAGGAAGTCATTAGGTAGAACACAAAATAATATGCATATGCATGAAAACACACAATGATTCAGTACATTTCAATTTTAATATGCAATACCCCAGGGGTAACTATCTACACTTTCAGAAATTTTACTATTTACTGAGTGTACCTAGCAGGGGGTTTACCTCTCGTGCTACGTGTTGATTTACATAGTGCGGTGGTCTGTGGGGTGTCAGTGTCTGTATTTTCAGTTACTCTTCCAGTTCTACGGGTGACCATGTTATAAAACTGCCTTAACCTCTCTCTTGGGCTGGCAAGTTCACCATTGGCTGGGCCCTCTTGCTCTGCTCCTACCGGGGATCCTTCATGCGGGGATACTACTTGAGCTGGCTCTTCTGCAGCACTTACAGGTTCAACTTGCTGTGGAGGGTATTCTGGCTGTTCATAGAATTGGAGTACTGGAATGATTACTGCACCTCCTATTTGAGGCCAATCAGCTGGGAAGTCTCCTAGGTCAGTGTGTATCAACGCTTCTTCAGGTTCTTCCTGGATTGTGAGAGGCACTTTTTCTTGGGGTTTCAGTAATTCTGGACACAACTTTAGGTGGTCCCTGGACACTGTTGTAGACGTTTTCCCTCCATCTCGACTGAATATGCAGGTCTTCTTGTTGTCAAATCTTGACGGTAACACAGTGTAGGGGTCTTTTTCCCACTTGTCATCAAGTTTGTGGTTGCGTCTTTTCCTTTTCAATACTGTTTCACCTGGTATGAAAGGTTCTGCGGGTACGTTTTTGTTGTAGTGTGCTTCCTGCTTTTCTCTCACCCGAGTAAGACTGTCCTTGACACAAGCTTGTACTCTTCTGTACTGCTCTTGTCTGGTGGTGTCCCAGTCCTCAGTGGTCATATCAGCTTCAGGCTCAACAACACCAAGCTCCAGATCCATGGGCAGATATGCCAGAGTGCAATTGGTGGAACTCACTGGTATATGATTATACAGATCCACTAAGTCAGGTAGTAGGTCTGGCCACTGGTTTCTCTCCTCAAGTGGTATGGTCTTTAGCAGGTCGATGATGATGTTGTTCATCTTTTCGCAGAGACCATTGGTTTGTGGGTGGTACGGTGTAGTTCCGATCTTTTTACACCCGTACAAATGGCAGAACTCCTTGAACAACTCAGCCTCAAAGGCCGGGCCTTGGTCTGTCAGCACCTGCTCAGGATAACCATGGGGTCTACAGAAATACGCTTGGAACATCTTTGCTGCTGTCTCTGCCGTCAGGTCTTTGACGGGGGCGACCACCAGGAAACGTGAGTAGTGATCCACCATGGTCAGAGCATAGGAGTACCCTGACCTGCTGAGGGAGAGCTTGACATGGTACAGGGCCACGATCTCCAGAGGTCGAGTCGTCTTGATGGGTTGCAGGGGTGCCTTCTGGCTGCTGAAGTCTTTTCTTCTTAGGCCACAGGGTCCACAGTCTCGGCACCACCTCTCAATGGAGCTGCACATTCCTACCCAGTAAAATCGACACTTCAGCAGGGTCTCTAGCTTTTTCCAGCTAAAGTGCCCCGCCTGATCGTGGTAAGCCTCTAATACCATCTGGATGTCTGTCTTCGGGACCACTATTTGCCATACCATCTCATGGGTTCTTGGATTGACGTACCTCCGACACAGCTTCTCACGGTAGATAAACAGCCGGCTTCTCTCGTTCCACAGCTGCTTTGCTTGGAGAGACGCATCCTTCTCCAGGGAGGCACCTTCTTGGGTTATCAGCTGTTTGATGCGGCTGACAAGCGGGTCACTGTCCTGGGTCACTTTCCAGCTGTGGTGAGGCAGGGGGTTTAACGTCTTTCCACGCTGTTTCCTGGAGGCTCGTTGCTCGTGAATCATCCCACTCTGATGAAAGTCAGGTAGCTCTATCTCTTCCAGGTCATCCACTTCTTCTTCTGTGTCTGACTGGTGAGGCATCCTAGACAGGGCATCGGCATTGGCGTTCTTGCAGCCCGCCCAGTATTTGATTGTAAATTGGTAATTTGACAGCCGAGCCATCCATCGTTGTTCCAGTGCCTCCAACTTAGCTGTTTCAAGATAGGTCAAGGGGTTGTTATCAGTAAAGGCAGTAAACTTGCTGGAGGCCAAGTAGTGCTTAAACCTTTCAGTGATGGCCCGGACCAAGGCCAGGAACTCCAACTTGACGCTGCTATAGTTCTCTGGGTTCCTCTCAGTCGGGCGGAGCTTCCTGCTCGCGTATGCGATCACCTTCTCTTGGACATTCTGCTTCTGACTTAGGACAGCTCCCAGTCCTTCGTTGCTGGCATCTGTATACAGCAGGAACGGTTGGCTGTAGTCAGGGTAGGCTAGGATCTCATCACCTGTCAGGATCTCCTTCATCTCCTGAAATGACTCGGCTTGCTCCTTACCCCAGTGGAATGGGAGATTTCTGCCTTTGGGGGACTGCCCTACCAGGAGGTCTTGCAGAGGAGCTGCTTTCTTAGTGTAGTCCTTTACGAACCTCCGGTAGTATCCTACTAGTCCCAAGAACTGACGCACCTCCTTGAGGTTCTTCGGCTCCAGCCACTTCTGGATGGCTGTGACTTTCTCTGGGTCTGGTGCTACCCCTTCCGAACTGACAATGTGCACCAGGTAATGTACCTTTCTCTTTAGCAGGTGGCACTTTGAGGGCTTCAACTTCATCCCGTACCGGGACAGTGACTCAAATACCTCTGCCAGGTGTTTCAAGTGGTCCTCGTACGTTCTGGAGTACACTATTACATCATCCAGGTAAAGTAACACAGTCTCGAAGTTGCGGTGTCCCAGGCGGCACTCCATCAATCTCTGGAACGTTCCGGGGGCATTGCAGAGTTCAAACGGCATACTGTTGAACTCGCAGAGTCCCATCTGGGTGGTGAAGGCCGTCTTCTCCCGATCCTCCTCAGCCACAGCTACTTGCCAGTACCCACTAGTGAGGTCAAGGGTGGAAAAGTAATTCGCAGACTTTAAGGCAGCTAGGGACTCCTCTATGCGTGGTAAAGGGTATGCATCTTTATGTGTAATGCGATTTACTTGACGATAATCTACACACATTCTCATGCTCCCGTCCTTTTTCCTAACCAGCACTAGGGGAGCTGCCCAGGGACTACAACTATCCCTTATTACTCCCGCCTTCCTCATGTCATGCAGCCTTTCTTTTGCCTTCTGGTAGTGAGCTGGGGGTATAGGCCTATAACGTTCTTTGATTGGGGAATGGAAGCCTGTGGGGGTATGATGTTGAACCCCCTTAACCCTCCCAAAGTCAAGTGGATGTTTACTGAACACCTATGAACGGACCTATGTGTCTCCCGGCTCTGTTACGTATCAGCACTTTAGCGATCCTGGAATTTGTAGTTCTCCAGGGATTCCGGTTATATCTTTCTGGGTCATAGAGATCCCGGTAAACTTCGGACCCGGTGTCCAGTAACTGCTTAGGGGTGAGCCAGTTAAGCTCCTCTGCCCCCTATGTACTAACTCTCCACTCGCCTTCAGCCTACTTGGGCCCTCACAAGGCTACTCACACTAGCGGCAGCTTGCCGTGCTTCACCGATCTTATGGCGTGGGCACACCTAAAGCTCACTGCTCTGAGCTACAACTGAGTCTTGATCTGGATAAGCTCCACTGCAGGATAGCAATCGCAGGAGCAGGAACAGGCTTTTGTCCTCTGAGGTAACTCCTCTCAGGCTGTACTGGACTCACTGCTAAACAAGAATAGACTCTGACTAACTGCTGCCTGGCTCCACCTTCCCTATTTATCTATCCCTAATGGGCTCCCTCTGGTGGTCTGAGGTGGAAGGTGGAGATGTGTGAATGGTTATGGGGGCCTCTTGTGGAGGAATCCATCAATACACCCTTCTAGGATCTGTGATACCAAGCGCAGCTGGGCGTCACATTCTGCAGGACTAGTATCTACAACTATGGTGGTAATATAGGTCTTGGTCTTTGTATAGAGATTTATTTCCAGTAGCAACGAGGTCATCTGCTGAGGTTCCCCTATACCCATAGGTGTAATCAGGATTACCATTTAGTAACCCACTCAAATTTTTTTCCCCTCCTCTTGAGCTGAACCCCTAGCTGCACTCTGGCCTAAAGCAAACCTGTCATCTGATACTGTACATGGTGCCCAAGATGCGGCGGCATTTCAGATAAAAACATACTTTAATAGCAGCCTGCGTTGTAGACTAGTCGGACAGGTGAGACCCTGGAAGCTTCTTCTGACCCTGCAGTGACAGGTCTCTGACTATACACGGCTATGAAAGTATGTTTTTCTTAGAAATGTCACAGAGAGTCTAAAATATCTGTGTGAAATAATACAGCCAGTGCCTGATACATGCTGCCCACGGATTGGGCAGCATGTCTCTGCTGTCAGGTGCTCTTTAATTCTTTACAATTTCCATGCCAGATTTCTTTTTATTTGAAGATGAGATTTGCACTCCTCCTTACGCCCAGTAGGTGACTGCATGTTAAAGTGGGAAGTATAGTATCATGCTACTTCACTGAATTACCATACGTCTCACCACACAGAACTTTCCTCTGTGCTTCAATCTGAGGTTGACTGGTGAGTTATATCTACAGAATTAATCTTATTATTGCAACTGGTACAACTAAGACTATTTTAACCAAGCAGTAAATACAGTCTATGCTTGAAACATATATCAAATTTATAATTTATTTGCAAGCAAAAGCTATCTTAATATGACTGGATATGCCTTAAAAAGCTTAATAGATAATCAGTAAATGAATATATTTTGTGCATATATACATGTATATATTTGTCAGTGTACTTACTTACATTCATATAGGGTAGTTCATGAATATAAATTCTTCCTGCCACAATAATATTTTGAGTTATTAAAGTGGGTTCATAGTTTATACAAATAAGTCTTATATATAGGGGCTGTTCCACCAGGATTTCCCTTGTCCAAATGTCTTAAAGGAAACTGAAAAATTTACATAAATTGCAGATATCAATACCAGAAGAGAAGAAAAAAAACTGTGTCTTAAAATTGACCACTTTAAGATACCCCAAAGCATTAAAGTTAGTGAAAATGAATGATTTCAGCATTGGGTGAAATTTAACAGCGGTCAACATGGTTTATAAGAACCTGATTTTACATCGTCCTATGGAGTGGCAATAAAGTCCTAAAGCTCAACTTCAAATTTCATGCCATCACTGCTGTATCTTGGTACCAGCTATATGGACAGCAGGTATCGAACACTGGCTGTATGATCTCAACAGGGTTCAGAGAAAGACGTACTTTAATAACTTTCGGGGACTGAGCCGTGCTGTAAACTAGTTGGACTGGCGGCTTCTCCTCTCTCGCTGCCCTAGATAGACCTGCGTGGGCAATATTGCTTTGGCGCCTAGGATTGTTAAATGCAACTAGTCAAAGAGTTGCAAAAATGTATCCTCTTATAGTTGTTGTTTTTATTTTTTGCTGAATTTTTTTTTTTCAATTTCATTTTTTGCTACACAAAGGTTCATGACCAGTATCAAATATGTGGCAACAACTGCAGGATGGTCGTGGGGTGTACAATATCTAGAGTAGACAATTAAAACAGGTATTCCAAAAATAAAGAGACCTTTTATGTTTAAGTTAATAATAAACACCAAGTATCTTTACAAAATCGGATGGGACCAGAAAATGTAGGTAGAGTCGCTTGCCACAAGGAAACGCGTGCAACTGGCCATCTGTATTCAAATGGTGTATGTACACGTCTAATATTATGCTAGTTTTAGCAATGAAGAGGGCTCAACAAATTTTTTCAATGGACGCACACCCTTTAGTAGGTGAATACTTGTGTTTAAGTTTCACAATTATGTAATTTTTTTTCTCTTTAAGAAAAAAAAGAAATAGAATAATTTAAAAAAAAGTTCACATGCCTTTACCAAATAGGAATGTACTGAGAAATCTAGGTAGAATCATATCCCAATAGTAAGCAGGTGTAACTGGCCCCTATATTCAGGTGATGTGTGTGCGCGGCTTATTTGAGACTATTGGAGCAATGAAGCGGGCTCAAACAATTATTTTAAACAGTGCGCACAATTTGATAGGTAAATACTTGTGTCAAGTTTCAGGATTTGGGAGATTTCTATTTAAAAAAATGACGGATAACAAAGCAGTGTTCACACTTTAAATTAAAAACTGAAGCAACCCTTGAATTCATATTTAGTTGCAAAATTTGCAATGAGTGTTTTTATACTATCTTTGCTTGCTGCCATTGAGTGAAAACAAAATAAGAAAGTAGCTATTAACGACTTCGCGCCAGAGCCTGTTTTTGCCTTCGTGACCGGGCCAATTTTTTCAATTCTGACCACTGTCACTTTATGAAGTAATTACTCGGGAACGCTTCAACGGATTCCCCTGATTCTGAGACTGTTTTTTGTGACATATTGTACTTCATGATAGTGGTAAAATTTCTTCGATATCACTTGCGTTTATTTGTGAAAAAATCAGAAATTTGGTGAAAATTTTGAAAATTTTGCAATTTTCAAACTTTGAATTTTCATGCCCTTAAATTAGAGAGATATGTCACACAAAATAGTTAATAAATAACATTTCCCACATGTCTACTTTACATCAGCATAATTTTGGAACCTAAATTTTTTTTTGTTAGGAAGCTATAAGGGTTAAAAGTTGACCAGCGATTTCTCATTTTTCCAACAAAATTTACAAAATCATTTTTTTAGGGACCACATCTTATTTGAAGTGACTTTGAGGGCCTTTATGACAGAAAATACCCAAAAGTGACACCATTCTAAAAACTGCACCCCTCAAGGTGCTCAAAACCACATTCAAGAAGTTAATTAACCCTTCAGGTGTTTCACGGGAATTTTTGGAATGTGGAAGAAAACAATGAACATTTAACTTTTTTTCACAAAAATTTAGACCCAATTTTTTTATTTTCACAAGGGTAACAGGAAAAAATGGAATACACAATTTATAGTGCAATTTCTCATGAGTGCGCTGATACCCCATATGTGAGGGAAAACCACTGTTTGGGCACACTGCAGGGTTCGGAAAGGAAGGAGCGCCATTAGACTTTTTGAATGTAAAATTTGTTTGAATAATTTGCAGACGCCATGTTGCGTTTGGAGAGCTCCTGATGTGCCTAAACAGTAGAAACCCCCCACAACTAACACCATTTTGGAAACTAGACCCCTTAGGGAACTTATCTAGATGTGTGGTGAGCACCTTGAACCCCAAGGTGCTTCACAGAAGTTTATAATATTGAGCTGTAAAAATAAAATTTTCACATTTTTTCCACCAAAACGTTTTTCATCCCTAATTTTGCATTATCATAAGGGTAATAGGATAAATTGCACCATGAAATTTGTTGTGCAATTTCTCCTGAGTAAGTCGATACCCCATATGTGGAGGCAAACCACTGTTTGGGCACACGGCAGGGTTTGGAAGGGAAGGAGCGCCATTTGACTTTTTGAATGTAAAATGTGCTTGAATAATTAGCGGACGCCATGTTGCATTTGGGGAGCCCCTGATATGCCTAAACAGTGGAAACCCCCCACAAGTGACACCATTTTGGAAACTAGACCCCTTAGGGAACTTATCTAGATGTGTGGTGAGCACCTTGCACCCCCAGGTGCTTCACAGAAGCTTATAATATTGAGCCGTAAAAATAAAATTTTCACATTTTTCCCACAAAAAATGTTTTTCATTCCCTAATTTTGCATTATCATAAGGGTAACAGGAGAAATTGCACCATGAAATTTGCTGTGCAATTTCTCCTGAGTACGCCAATACCCCATATGTGGAGGAAAACCACTATTTGGGTACACTGCAGGGTTCGGAAGGGAAGGAGCGCTATGTTGGCTGGGATAGGTTGCAGACACCATGTCACATTTGAAGAGTCGCTGACATGCCAAAACAGCGGAAACCCACACAAGTGACCCCATTTTGTAAACTACACCTCTCAAGCAATTCATCTAGGGAAATAGTGAGTATTTTTTAATTTTAAAATTTATACCATTGGGCAGTGAAGAAAACATAATTATATTTTTACCACAAAAAAATGTTTTACCCTCAGATTTTACATTTTCACACAGGGCAATGGGTAAAAATGGTGCCGAAATGTGAAACACAATTTCTTCTAAAAGTGGCAATACCCCATATGTGGCTGTATCGTACCGCTTTGCCATACGGCGAGATCTGGGAGGGACGGAGCGCTATTTGACAATTGGAGAACAAATTATTGTAGAATAGGCATTTGGATTTGGGAGCACAACATTTTCTGAATTTCTTTTGGGGGGCAAGGGCCATTTCGCTTTTCCAGAGCCTTTCTGCTACCAGTAACTTGGAATATTTTTAACAGATGACGGACCTGAATTGGGACTAGCTTTTTTTGAGGACTGAGTTGAAGCTTTTATTGGGAACATTTTACGTAACATTTATTTGGCGCTCGAGACTGAGCACTTACATCGGGGTTTCCATCTAAATTTCCAAGTGATGTAATTCAGATGAAACCCCTGTGGGATCCATTCACTGTAATGAGGCAGCAGAGTTACTCTGGACTCCGTCTGGCCTCTGTTTAGTGGTGTCCTTTTTTTCAGAAGTGCACAAAACTGTGGCCAACCGCACTTTTATGCACGCCTAAAAAAACTGACACCGTGGGATCACAGGCCAGACGGCATCCACAGTGGCCTATATCTGCCTCATTACAGGGAATCTTCCGTCATGGGTTCCGTCTGAATCACGTATTTCAGAGATTTACACGGAATCTCTGGTGTAAGTGCTCAGCGCAGAGCGCAGGATAAATGTGAGCAGAGCCTTACTGCGATCTTTGGGAGACATAATAAACAAATCAGTAGCAGGTGAAGAATTGGTTTTATTTATTTTTTACGCCGTTCCTCGTGCGGTATAAGTGATGAGATTACTTTATTCTTCGGGTCGGTGCGATTACAGAGATACCAGATTTATATCGGGTTTTTATGATTGACAGCTGTCACACTAAGAGACGCTTTGTTTTGCAAAATTTAGTTTTTGCATCGCCATATTTTGAGAGCTATAATTTTTCCATATTTCGGCCGACAGAGTCATGTCATGGCTTGTTTTTTGCTGGACGAGTTGACAATTTTATTGGTACCATTTTTGGGTACGTGACATTTTTTGATCGCTTTCTATTCCGTTTTTTGGGAGGTAAAATTAACAAAAACCAACAATTCAGGAATTGTTTTTTGAGGGTTTTTTTTTATGCCGTTCTGCGTGTGGTAAAAGTGATAAGGCAGAGTTATTCTTCGGGTCCGTACGTTTGCAGCGATACTACACTTACGGTATATTTTTTTATGTTTTGGCGCTTTTACACAATAAAACAATTTTATAGAAAAAATATTTTTTTTGCATCGCTTTATTCTGAGAGCTATAACTTTTTTATTTTTTGGCTGATAGAGCTGTATGGCGGCTTTTTTTTTGCGGAACAAGATGACGTTTTCAGTGGTACCATTTTTATTTCCATTTTGCCTTTTGATCGCATTTTTTCCATTTTTTGTTTGGCGATATGATGAAAAAGCATAGTTTTTTGCTCCTTTTTTTATTCATTTTTATTACGGTGTGCTCAGAAGGAGTTAATTAGTGTGACAGTTTTATAGATCAGGTTGTTTCGGACGCGGCAATACCAAATATGTGTACTTTTTTTGTTTTTGCATAAATATACGAATTTATTGGTTTAATATTTTATTTATTTAGTTTTATTTATTTTGTGATTTTTTTTAACAGTTTGAAAACATTTTTTTGACTTTTTTTTTACATTTTTACTTAGTCCCTGTATGGGACATTAATTTTTATTTTTCTAATCACTGATCTCATCCAATGTAATAGAAATGTATTGCATTGGATGAGATCTTTGCTAACAGTTTTACACTGTCTGTCTCCCACTGGACTTCAACTGCAGGCTGAGCCTAGCAGGACACCATATATGGCAAATCTGGAGGCGGTCATGTGACCTCCAGCTGCCATAACAACGGTAGGTCCTGGAAGGCATCAGGCAGCTGTCGGAGAGGTAAGTTGACTACCCGCTCTCCTCTCACTATCTTCTATATGCCGCGATCACTATAGATCGCAGCATATAGAAGATAGGAAAGGGTTAACATCATTGGGACCTGATCCAATCAGGTCCCAATGATGTCCCCTGTCAGAGCTATCGCTCTGAACTGCAACCGCAGCGCTTGCAGAACCCTGGGGGTCCTGAGGGCTGCGGGACCACCCACCGTTTTTAAACTTCGGCGTTGCACAGAGACCAGGCAGCGCCGACGTTTATGTACAGTGGGCGGTCCTGAACCGGTTAAGGTGCTGTTGCTGCTGTATATCACAGATCAATCAGCACTGTTCTGCCATATCCCTAGCTCAGAAATCAAGAAGAGGAATAGAGGTAATTATAAAATCAAGTTTTTATTAATGAAATTACAAACACATAATGCAAAATAAAAGTTTAAAGGGAACCGTATAACCCGTGCACATATGGGCCATGAGCCGCCCAGATAACAGAGCTGTGAAATGAATAGCTGGCAATATCCCTGCACAGATATCCAAAAAACTAGCTGTAATTAATGATTGCATATACAGTTTTAGGCTGTCACCTGCAAGCAATATCAAGCATCTAACAACACTTGCATATAATGATAGAGACTGTAATTTACCTCAAAAAGGGGCCAAAGTACAGTGCATAGTGCAATAAAGTAAATGCCCTAGGCAAAAATATAGTGTCCTATGAAGCAACTCATGAGGACATCCTTGTAACAAATCAAACGTATAGTGATCCTACATACTCATTTACACCTGCGCAAGCTAGAAAAGCTGTAGCCAACTGATAATAAAGAGTCCATGTCGGCACTGAATTCCGTACACATATGGCCTGTTCCACACATCAGTAAGTGTAATCAGCACTTATCACCCTGTACCTTCAGGATTCTAGATGTACAACCATTTATATGTTACACTTTCTCTTGTATCAGCTCACTGCAGCTTTATTACTCTACAATAGGAGCTTGTTCAGTTCAGAAAACTATGGGTGTTGTCTTTCTGCTATATGTATAATTTTTGATAGATGTAAAATATTTGCATATGTTTTTGCCTAGGGCATTTACTTTATTGCACTATGCACTTTACTTTGGCCCCTTTTTGAGGTAAATTACGGTCTCTGTCATTATATGCAAGTGTTCTTAGATGCTTGATATTGCTTGCAGGTGACAGCCTAAAACTCTAAATGCAATCATTAATTACAGCTTGTTTTCTGGATATCTGTGCAGGGACATTGCCAGCTATTCGTATCATAGCTCTGCTATCTGGGCGGTTCATGGCCCATATGTGCACGGGTTTGTAAATCACAGATGTAGTAATTCACAGTCACACTCCGAGTGGTGACTTTGAGACGCTACAACAGTTCATTGTATATCACTAGGATCTTTGTATTTCTATTCAGACTGAGACTATCACTCCCATTTTCAATCTGGAACATGAGCACTGAAGTAGCACACCACAACTTCATTAGTTCTTTATTAGTGTTGAGCGAGTATGTTCTGTTAACCCTTTCGGCGAGTATACCTGGGCCGAGCTCCGAGTATTTACAGCTGCTCGGTGATATGTTTGAATCGCTCTCGTGTGCATGATTTGCAACTGTTTGACAGCTTTATTACATGTGAGGAATGTCTATTTCTTACACACTTGTCTGGCTACCCCTGGCTCTATACTCACTTGTCTGGCTACCCCTGGCGGCGATCTTCTCCTACCGGCAGCCGGCAGTATACTATGGGGAGCGGGCTTGCTCCCCGCAGTATACTTTGCTTACAGGACCTGCGCTGACGTCACAGATCAGCTGATGGTCACGTGACCACTCAGCTGATCGTAAGCTCACCAGGGCTGATCAGCTGACCTTCAGCTGATCAACCTCAGTGACTTCCTGCAGCATGAATACTGACAGGGGGTGATTTTTACACCCGTCAGCACATTGCTGTCTTCTACAGCAGTGACATCAGTGATGGCTGATGTCACTGCTGTAGAAGTGATACAGATCGTCTTGGGTCGGCGGACAGGTGAGGGATATGGTTGTTTGTTATTTTACATTTGTTTCAGGAGATCGAGGGCTGCAGGGTAATAAAAAAAATTGTAGAACCGTGTGTGTTTTTTATTTAATTAAAATACTTTATTCTGGCTGTGTCTTTTATTGAGAAAGCGGCTACCATTTTACTACGCAGTAAATAATAGGGGTGTCTTATAGACACCCTCTATTACTAACCTGGGCTTCATGTCAGCCGCCAATACAAGGCTGACTTGAACCCCAACCCATTACCCCATTTGCCACCGCTATAGGGCAGTGGGAAGAGCGGAGGCAAAGCGCCAGATTTGGCGCATCTTATGGATGCGCCATTTATGGGACTGCTGAGGGGTGATATTAATAGCCACGGAAGGGGCTAGTATTCATGGCCCCTTCCCTGGCTGTTAATATCAGCCCGCAGCTGTATAGTTTAGCCTTTGCTGGTTAGATTTTATAGGGGGACCCCATGTCAATTTTTTTCTGGGGTCTAATAATCTAATCTAATCTAATAAACTGTAATCTAGCCAATAAAGACTAAACAAACAGCTATGGGCTGATATTAATAGCCAGGGAACATTTTTGGCTAATGGCCCCTTCGCCAGCTACTAATATCAGCCCCCAGTGGTCGGCTTTCCCTCTGCTGGTTATAAAAATGAGATTCCATCCACTATGCTGTAACATCTGGAAGCTGTATAAACATGCAGCTTTAAACCTGCAGGGGCTCCTGATCATGGGCACGTACCCAAACTCACCAGTAGCATGTAAATTTTTATAGCGGACACGCTAGTCTCCTCTGCAAATTTTGACTGATTGAAGTGTCATTATATGCAGTGGATTCACATGTACTGACAACAAAAGTGCGGCATTAGAACACCGCATTTTGGACGGAACAAAAATATTTTGCGACCAAAGCGCTGCTTGTTGCTGTTCGTGTGGACATAGCACCTAAAAAAACAGCTGTGAGATGTTAATTATGGCCAGGGAAAAGGCTTGCAAATGGAACCTTCCCAGGCTAAAAAAAGCAGCTCACAGCAGCTGCATAAATTACATGAATAGAAATGCTAAAGAAACTTGGGAGAATGGGACTAGATGACATCTAGCTCTTTTGTTTGGTGATGACAAGGTGTCAATCAGACTTTTTCATGACCAAAACTAATTAAAGTAAAGAGGTAAATAAACACACAGACACAGAGTAAATACTTTATTTGAAATACAACAGACACATTCTTTAATCATTCAAATTAACCAATATCCTCATCCCAGTTCTGATGGTAATCCAAGGTTTAAGCAGGGTCCCACCAAATAACTTTATTTAGCTCCTAAAAGCATTTATTGATGTACAAAAATGCTTTAAAAACGCTTCAAAAAATGCATGTTAAAAAATGCATCAAAAACGCACCAAAAAATGCATGCGTTTTTCCTGCCAAGGAGATGCAGAAATGCTCAGGAAATTTCTGCTTCAAATACGCACCGTGCGCACATAGCCTAAGTAAATAAGTATTTTGTCTCCAAAAATAGATCCCCAAAGTCCCACCAGGCATGCTAGTATTACACTGAAATGTGTTTAAAATATCAGGTTGAAGTGATGTATTGTCACGAACTATTCTTATATGATGACTTGTTTTTGGGTTTGTTGTTTAAAATGAGTCTGTAAGTAGGACTTTCACTAAGAAACCAGAAGTACCACAAGATGGGGTAGTTCAAAACATTTCCAACAATGCCTATTTCATCAGTCTCCAGTGGTGCGGCACATCAAAATGTGTGTTTTATTCACATGCAGTTTAGCTTTGGAAATGCACTTGTCAACGCATCAGTGCACTTACAATCTATAGCTTCTCTTTGCTCCTCACCGCCGGTACCATCCACATTTTTTGGCTAACAATGAAGACAGGCGCTGCTGCATGAAGCTACCTTTTTTCTCCACTGCCAGTCAAGAAGCCGGGGTGGTGCCAGCAGGAGTAGCAAAAAGGAGCCAAGTATTGCAAGTGCACTGATGCGATGCCACTACTGCATTTGCAAAGGTAATTTGTATATGAATAAAAGACAAATTCTGGTGTGACACAGCAAGTCGATGAAATAGGTAACGTTGGAGATGTTTTACCCTACCCTACCCTGCGGTACCTCTGGTTTCTTCGTGAAAATCTTACTGACAGATTACCTTTAAAGAGTACTTAGCACCAATCAGAAGCTTCCTTTTTACTTAATAAAAGAGTGGGCAGCCCCAGATTGGTGATTTTTCAAATATGACCGATTGACAAAGGTGGTCAGAAGTAACTCTAATGCCCCTGAAAGGGCCCAATTTAATTGCAAAATTTTGGCCAAAACTTTTTAATTGTCGCATCCCAGCATACAGAGCAGATTTTCAGAAACGATAATGTCTGTAATGAGCTTCGGCATTAATGGCGCTCTATAAGTGAGTAAAATAAATAAACACTCTATGGTCCCACTTGCAGTAAAAGATCGACATCTCTAAAGATTATTGATGAGTAAGCATGCTCGCTACTGCTAAATACTCCATCAAGCATCAGGGTGCTCAGGTATGCTCATTACTTGATCGAGTATAAGACCCGATAACGCCACGCGGCCGGCCAATCACCGTAATACCAGTAGCCAATTTGGCTATGCATGTGTATTTGCTTTCTAACAGCTATGAAGCAGGCGTGGTGGGGACTCAAGTAAGGAGATTGAGCACCCACGATACATGATCGAGAACCCGAGCACCCCAATGCTCAATCAAGTATCAAGCAGTGGCGAGCACACTCATTCATCACTACTAAAGATCTCTCACTTTGCACTAACTCAGTGTTTCCACGTACTTCACTAAACTAACATCAATAGAATGGATTCAGTAACAGCTTAGTAAAGTCTGCGGCAGTGCTGGGTTAGTGCAGAGAGCAAATGCGTGATCTGATCGTACCTTGCCATAACATTGTGTTCATTTCTAATCTGCATGACTAATATTGTATTAAACATTCAATATCAATACTGAGGCCTATATAACAAACTATCATGGAAGAAAATATTATGCACATTTGAAAATTTGAGCATTCTAAGTTAGGCCTCACCTAGCCAGGGTCAAACACAGGGAACTCCTATTCAGAAAGTAAAAGATCTCTTCATCACTACCAAGCTTTCCTTCCTCAGCATCACTGAAACATGGCTCACCCCCTCCAACATGGCCTCTCCTGCTGCACTTTCGTAAGGTGGATTCCACCTTTCCCACACTCCCCGCTCCAATGGCAAGCATGGTGGAGGAGTAGGTTTCCTCCTATCAGATAACTGCTCCTTCACCCAAATCCCACTGCTTCCCTCCGTTACTCTCCCCTCTTTTGAGGTGCACTGTGTGCGCATCTACTCCCCCTCCAACCTCCAACTGGCTGTCATTTACTGTCCCCCAGGGTCAGCCATCACCTTTTTTGACCACTTCACTACCTGGCTACTAAATTTCCTTTCCACTGACATCCCCACTATCCTCATGGGCGGCTTCAACATCCCAATTGACATTTCCCTCTCAGCTGCCTCTAAGCTTCTATTCCTCACTTCCTCCTTCGGCCTTACTCAGTTGTCTTCCGCAACCACCCACAAAGATGGCCACACTCTGAACCTCATCTTCACCCGCCTCTGCTTCCTGTCTAACCTCTCTAACTCTCCCCTCCCTCTTTCTGACCACAACATACTTACATTCTCTACCCTCTGCTCTCCAGGTCCTCAATCCCTACTCCACCAACTTGCACACCCTCGCAAAAACCTCAAACATCTTGACCTACTTGACCAACACTCACTATCTGAATCCCTTCTCCTTCTTACAGACATTAGTTCCTTACAGACGTTGCTGCTACTTTATACAACACCACAACAGCTGCAGCTCTCAATTTGGTCGCCCCCCTCACACATACCAAAGCTCGCACAATCAACAGGCAACCTTGGCACACCAGCCTAACTAAAGAACTGTGACTGGCCTGCCGGGTCGCTGAGTATAGATAGAAAAGGCCCCACACCAATGAGCACTTCACCACATTCAAACAGTCCCTCACTACCTTCAAGTGCACACTCACTGCAGCAAAACAAACATGCTTCTCATATCCTCCGTCTCACAATCCCAAACAGCTATTCAACACCTTCAATTCTCTCCTGCGTCCCCCAGTGCCTCCTCTCTTTCCTTTTATTTCAGACAAAGACTTTGCCTCATTCTTCAAGCAGAAGATTGACACACCATCAGATATAGCGTTTGCCTAAAACCCCCACAGCCCCTCCTCATATCCACTCAACCTTCCTCCTTCAAAACCACCTTATCCACCATTACGGAAAATCAACCTTCCTCTTTACTCTCCAAATCACACTTCACCACCTGTAAACTTGACCCAATCCCGTCCCATCTCATCCCAAACCTTACCACTATCTTCATCTCAACCCTAACCCACCTTTTCAACCTGTCACTAACAACTGACGTCTTCCCCTCATGCTTCAAACATGCCTCAATCACACCCATCCTCAAAAAACCCTCCCTTGACCCTTCCGCTCTGACTAGGTATCACCCCATATCACTTCTCCCCTATGCCTCAAAACTACTGTAACTACTGGTCCATTCTGAACTGCCCTCCCACCTCTCCTCCTGCTCCCTCTTCAACCGCCTACAATCTGGTTTCCGACCGCACCATTTTACTGAAACTGCGCTGACTAAAGTCACCAACGACCTACTAACTGCCAAATCCAAGTGATACTACTCTGTCCTCCTCCTCTTGGGCCTATCATCTGGTTTCCACACAGTGGACCATTACCTCTTACTACAGACTCTCTCATCTCTCGGTATCACAGACTTGGCCCTATCCTGGATCTCCTCATACCTAACAGACCGGACATTCAGTATCTCCCACTCACACACCACCTCCTCATCTCGCCCCCTATCTGTCGGTGTTACCCAAGGTTCAGTTCTAGGACCTCTGCTCTTCTCTATCTACACCTTTGGCCTGGGACAGCTCGTAGAGTCTCATGGCTTTCAGTATCACATCTATGCCGATGACACACAGATCTACCTCTGTGGACCCAATATCTCCTCCCTACTAACCAAAATCCCACTATGTCTGTCCGCTCTTTCATCCTTCTTCTCTGCTACATTTCTAAAACTTAACATGGATAAAACAGAATTCATCATCTTTCCGCCATCTCACTCATCCCCCCCAACTGACCTATCTATCAAAGTCAATGGCTGTCCACTCTCCCCAGTCCTGCAAGCTCGCTGCCTTGGGGTAACCCTGGACTCTGACCTCTCTTATAAACCACATATCCAAGCCCTTTCCACTACCTGCCAACTCCAACTTAAAAATATCTCCTGGATCCGCACATTCCTCAACCATGAATCTGCAAAAACATTAGTGCATGTCCTCATCATCTCCCACCTCGACTACTGCAACGTCCTGCTCTGTGGCCTCCCTTCCAACACTCTCGCACCCCTCCAATCTATCCTAAACTCCGCTGCCCAACTAATCCACCGGTCCCCCCGCTATTCCTCGGCCTCTACTCTCTGTCAATCTCTTCACTGGCTCCCCATTACCCAGAGACTCCAATTCAAAACCCTAACCATGGCATACAAAGCCATTCACAACATGTCTCCTCAATATACAGTACAGACCAAAAGTTTGGACACACCTTCTCATTTAAAAATTTTTCTGTATTTTCATAACTATGAAAATTGTACATTCATACTAAAGGCATCAAAACTATGAATTAACACATGTGGAATTATATACTTAACAAAACAGTGTGAAACAACTGAAAATATGTCTTATGTTCTAGGTTCTTCAAAGTAGCCACCTTTTGCTTTGATGACTGCTTTGCACACTCTTGGCATTCTCTTGATGAGCTTCGGGAAAGGCAGCATAACATAAACTCAGCCATGCGTGCCATACTGCTAACAGGCAAGACTTCCATGTCCTCACCAAGAGGACGACAGACCATGCTCTCCTCCTCCTCCTCCTCCTTCTCCCTCTCCACAGGCCATCCACGCTGAACAGACAGTATGACAGCTGTGCGGGTAGTACCTTCTATAGAACAGGAAACTAGCTCCTGTTCCTCCTCCTCCTCCTCATTGTCACCCAATCCATGTTGGGATGAGATGAGGCTGGGCTGTATGGAATCACCCATTATGGTTCCTTGCTCCATCTCATCCTGCTCTGCATGCAGTGCCTCCTTTTTAATTGTGAGCAGCGAGCGTTTCAGAAGACAGAGAAGTGGAATGGTGACTCTAATTATGGCATCATCACCGCTCACCATCTTGGTGGAGTCCTCAAAGTTTTGGAGAATGGCACAGATGTCTGACATCCATGCCCACTCCTGAGGTCTTATGTGTGGAGTCTGACTTGAATACTGACGTCCGTGTTGTGGCTGGTAGTCAACAACTGCCCTCTGCTGCTCACAAATCCTCCCCAACATGTGCAACAAATGCGTGGTGACATCGCACACCAGTCGTGAGCTGGAAGCTGAAAATGCTGCTGAAGCACAGCAAGAGCGGCGGAAGCTGTAGCTGACTTTCTAAAATGGACAAATATGCAGCGTACTTTTACAAGCAGATATAGCAGATCTGGGTAGGTTTTGAGAACCTACTGAACCACAAGTTTAAGCTCATGGGCCTGGCATGTTATGTGTGTGAGCTAGCTTCGCTTCAGAGCTGCCACCAGGTTCTGACCATTGTCAAACATGACCATGCCTGGCTGTAGGTTCAGCGGTGTCAGACACAGATCTGCCTACTCTTTCAGAGCTGTCCACAACTCTTCAGTTGTGTGCAGTTTTTCAACTAAGCATATTAGCTTCAGCACAGCCTGTTGCCGATTGTCGAGGCAGTGCTGCAGTACTTCCAGCTTGTGACTGATGTGGTCAGTTCGGAGATGGAGGCAGAAGAGGAGGAGGTGCAAGAGCTGTAGAATATGGGGGCAACCCTGATTGACCCTGGGCCCGCAATCCTCGGCGTGGGGAGGACATGTTCCATCCCAAGGTCTGACTGGGTTCCGACTTCCACTATATTAACCCAGTGTGTCGTCAGCAAGATGTACCATCCCTGACCACAAGCACTTGTCCACGTGTCTATTGTTAGGTGGACCTTCCCAGTAACTGCGCTGTTGAGGGCATGGCTAATGTTCTGGGACACATGCTTGTGTAATGCGGGGACGGCACACCAGGAGAAATAGTGGCAGCTGGGGACCGAGTACCGAGGGATGGCCGCCGGCATCAGGTTGCTGAAAGCTTCTGTCTTCACAAGCCTAAAAGGCAACATTTTGAGCGCAAGCATTTGCAAAATGTGTGAGTTTAGTAGTGTTACGCTCATGCCCGGACTTAACTGGCGTGAGCGTGGTTAGTGATCCCATGGGACCATGAACCAAGGAGTGCCTGGAGGGGCGTGACTAAGTATCAACTCAGTCCGACCAAGGTCGCACGGCGGCTCAGTCGACTCCGTGAACCAGGGAGGAACCGAGCAGAGGGACCAGGTGCTACTCCAGGTCAGACCCCGGTAACAGCTGTTAACCCACACCGGGGAATGCAGGAACGGGTAGGCACAGCTGGTATGCAGACAGGTGGGTACTGGCAGGCACGACTGGTATGCAGACAGGTGGGTACTGACAGGCACGGCTGGTATGCAGACAGGCGGGTACTGGCAGGCATGGCTGGTATACAGACAGGCGGGTGCTGGCAGGCACGGCTGGTATACAGACAGGCGGGTGCTGGCAGGTATGAACGCAGGCTGAATAGGTACTAGTACAGACTGGGATACAGGAACAGAGCCGCGGGTGCGGTGCACTAGCAGAGCAAAACCGCAGGCGCGGAGGACAAGCGGAGCAGAGCAGAGCGAAACCGCAGGTGCGGTGAACAAGCAGAGCAGAGCGAAACCGCAGGTGCGGTGAACAAGCAGAGCAGAGCGAAACCGCAGATGCGGTGAACAAGCAGAGCAGAGCAAAAGTGCAGATGCGGTGGACAAGCAGAGCAGAGCAAAACCGCAGATGTGGTGGACAAGCAGAGCAGAGCGAAACCGCAGGTGCGGTGAACAAGCAGAGCAGAGCGAAACCGCAGGTGCAGTGAACAAGCAGAGCAGAGCAAAACTGCAGGTTCGGTGAACAAGCAGAGCAGAGTGAAGCCGCAGGTGCAGTTAACAAGCAGAGCAGAGCAAAACCGTAGGTGCGGTGAACAAGCAGAGCAGAGCAAAACCACAGATGCGGTGGACAAGCAGAGCAGAGCAAAACCGCAGATGTGGTCTACAAGCAGAGCAGAGCGAAACCGCAGGTGCGGTGGACAAGCAGAGCAGAACAGAGCAGAAGGTGCAGGCAGACAGGACAGGGCTCTGTTCACATGGAACAGACTGGAAAATACAGGAAGATAGTTAGAGCACAGGAGGTAGATACGGAGGCAGGGAAACTGGACAAGAAGAACCAGATACACACAAGGTACTTACAATGAAGTAGCCAGTGGACACAAAACTCACAAACAGAAGTAAAGAGAAAACGAGTTGGAGTTAGGTGCAGGTTCAGACACTGCAGGAAAAGGGAAGGTACGGACATAGAGACAAACAGGTAACGGGCTAGGGAACAGTTCAGACAGGAACTGAACCCGGAACAAGATACAGGAACAAGCCTGGGAACTCAGCCCCCAGGGTGGTGGAAACAGACTAGAAGTCACAGATACAGATAACAGTACTGGGTATACAGCCCCCAGGGTGGCAGAACAGACTAGAAGTCACAGATACAGATAACGGGACTGGGTATACAGCCCCCGGGGTGGTGGAACAGACTAGAAGTCACAGATACAGGTAACAGGCCTGGGTATACAGCCACCAGGGTGGCGGAAACAGACAAGATACAGGACAGGACCTGGCAACTCAGTTGCACAGAACACACTGAAAGAAAGTGTTGCTTAGGCACCTCCTACTGGGTGGAGGGGGTTTAAGTATCCAGTGACTCACAGCAATAGGCTGGAGAGGCATTAGGAGTGCGCACACAGTTACTATACGAATCAGGCAGTAACCGTGCCGCCCCCCTAAGCAATCAGACTAGAGACACAGCAGGTACTGGAGCAAAGTGTGCAGCCTGGACTGATAGGTAAGATGGCGGTCTTGCATGGTGGGAGGTGGTAAGCCATGCCAGCACGCCGCCAGGGATGTTACAAGTAGTATGGCCTATGGGGTGTTGGCTGTGTATTTGCCCTTGCTTTCCAAGGACTGGGGTAAGGTCAACTGAACGCTGTGCTGGGACAAGGACATGGTTGCTGATTGTGCTTTATGAGAGTGTGCAACGACTGGTGCAGGGCGGGAGGCATTTTCGCATGTGCCATGGACAGGGGATTCCTGAACTGTAACCTACTATAGTGTAATATAACATGGTAAAAAGGGCATGTAAGTATAACTGTCATGCATTCAAAATACATATCACATGTGCGACCCTAATGCAGGACTATACACCATAAATATTATAGCTATACATGTATCAATATACCCCTAGACCATCAGTGTACCCCTTGGTCTATTTCTAGATTAATAATCAGATCCTATCTACCACCCATGACTATTGAGTGTCTAGAGATATATGGAATAAACTGGCATTGTAGCAACCTGTGAATAGAAAAGAGTGGAAACCTGAAGATACAAAAGGGAAACCCCAGGTGTTACGCCTTTTCAGGCTTCCTCAGGGGTATAAGCCCCACGTTATACCAGTCATGGTATTTATACCATATGTGATTAAATAATAAATGAAAAATTCAGATCACATGGTGTGTTAATCAACACACAACTCACCCCCTATGGACAATCATTGTCACTGCATCCTGACTGTTGCCGCAATTGTTACTTCAGCATTTGTCCCTGAGCTCAGAGACCAAAAGTGTGCAAAGCGTTTGAGCACATCCAGAGAATATTTGTTCCCACAACTTTTGTTTCTGAGCTCAGAAACCAGAAGCGTGTAATACATATAAACACACCCCTGGGAACCAAGACACATAAAAAGTGTCCAAGGAATATTTGTTCCTGGTTAAATAAATGCATATTATGTAGAGATAATGGCGCATTTCAGTAGAAATCCACTGGTCACAGTGAGAATTTTTGATCTGAAAAACTTTAGCCAACTCAAGGTAAAAAATAGGGCTACTTAAATCATATAAAATTGTACAATACAGATATACTTATAAGAGTATTGCTGTAGAAACAGGGCCATAGAAACTCATAATTGAGCAAGCAGATCTCCTGAACATGTAAAATGCACAAGAAATATTCAGAAATTTGAGAAATATAAAATGTTCTCTCACCCCACTGAACTGTGGAGATTGGAAAACATAGATTGAGTAACAAAATGTTATGGCCATAACATATTATAAAGAGCTACTGAATTGTAGTATACAATCCAGATAGCTAATAAAGACGTAAAAATGTGCTAGAAGAGATGCAGAGAAAAATAAAAAGAAAGAAAAATACCATCATGTACGGAGACTGAAGACTGGTGTAGTCTGCACATATGCCACGTATGCATAAATTGGGAAAAAGCCTGGCGATCAAAGGAAAGCAATAAATACCTTGAGAAACAATAGTTCATTTGTCACCAAAGAAGCCAATAAAGACAGAAATATTGTTTTATGGCCTACAGAACAATACACTTCTGAGGCACATAGAAATCATTATTGTTCAATTGTCTATGTAAAACTTCCTTCTGATCCGACTATTGTGTTTCAGAAAAAATTGAGCAACTTGATTATGGAGGCATTTTGAAACGGATTGATTAATAAGAATGAAAAAGATTTCCTGTCAACATCCCATCCAGTTGTACTTGTCGGTTCCGTGAGTCTGTCTGTGGTTCCGGTACATAGACGATATTCTGTTTCTGTGGACTGGGTCAGAAGACATCTGTCAGGAATTTATCAGTGAATTGAATACTAATCTGTTCAATACACCTGGCAGATTTCCAGAAATGTGATGGAATTTTTAGATGTCAAATTGACTCGATGTGGGGACGAGATCCACACAAATCTGCATCGTAAGACGACGGCAACGAACAGTCTGTTGCATTTTAATAGTTTTCACCAACAACAACTTAAGGAAAGTATCCCGGTGGGACAGGTTCTGAGGGTTAAGCGAAATTGTAGTTTGAATTCGGATTTTATCTCACAGGCAGCAGATTTGACGGAACGTTTTCGCACCCGTGGTTATCCTAAGAGAGTCATCAGCAAAGCATTCAACAGAGGAAATCAACAAGACAGGAGGGACCTACTGAAACCAAAAAACAAACAAAATGGTAAGAGCACCGATCCTAGGCTGTTGCCTAGTAACCCCAGTCCTCTCCCCAAACAGCTAGGATTGGTGCGATCGCCGATCAAATCGATCACACCAATCACAGCGGGACCGCGCGGTAACAGGGCGGTCACGGGACGGTAACCGGCTTGTGACCTGCCTGTCACCTCCCCATGACCCCCTGTGATGTCAAAGAAGCCCCAGCCAGCTCTGATTGGAGCGATCGATGATGACATTGATCACTCCAATCAGAGTACCTGAACACAGGTGACAGGGCTGTCACAGGGCGGTGACCGGCTTGTGACCTGCCTGTCACCTCCCTGTGACCCCCTGTGGTGCGTGCCCAGGCCCCAGCCATCTCTGATTGGTGAAATCGATGTCATCATCGATCGCACCAATCAGAGTGCCTGACCGGGAGGTGACCGGATGGTGACCGGCCTGTGACCTGCCTGTCACCACCCTGTCACCCTGTCACCCCCCCTGGGACCGCCCTGCAGATCCTCACACTTGGTGAGGATTTCTACAGAGCGGTCACGTCTGATTTGCGCTGTGCTGGGCCTTGTAGTGCCACAGAATCTTCTGTTACACTACAAGACCTTTCTCCTACCTGCTCCAGTCGCTGCTGCTGCTCCGGCATCCTGCTGCGGTCTCCAGAGTCCTGGATCTCCTGCTCCGGCGTCCAGCTGCTGTCTCCAGGTTGCAGGGTCTCCCGCTTTGGCATCCTGCTGCTGTCTCCAGGGTCCTGGGTCTCAAGCTCCTTATCCTGCTGCTGCGGATCCTGCTCCAGAGCCTCTTCCAGAGCCTGCTGCTGATCCTGCTGAAAGAAGAACAGAGAAGACTTTGGTAAGTCCATCTTTGTTCTCCCCCCCCCTCCTCCTCTCCAACCCTCCTTTTACCCCCAATCCTCCTCCACCCCCCCCCAGGTTTTTTTTTTTTTTCGTGCGTCCTGCAGCGGCCGAGCGCTGAGCAGTGTCTACGTCACTGATCAACGTCCATGCTCGCTGCTTTTCAGGACTTTTTCTTATCCCTGTCAATTCCCCCCCCACCTTTGCACCACATCCACGCACACACCCAGCAGCTGCCGAGAGTTGATTGGTGGCATAGTTTACCGATCCGCACTCGTGCTCGCTGTTTGCACCACTTACGGTAGTTCCTTTTTTTCTCTTTTTTTTTTCAGAAAAAAAAGTTCACACCAAGCACACTGACACACACACACACTCTAAATAAAGTACTGACACACATGCACCACATACACGAGAAAAAAAAAATGTCCGGCTCATCCCAAACTCGCTATTCAGCGGAGGAGGCATACGCTATTGTTGCCTCCGACACTGAGACTGACAGCGAGGGTGAGGATCCCACATTTCTTTACTTTTCCGACGCCTCATCGTCCTCCTCTTCTTCCTCCTCTTCCTCCTCAGGTGCTGCTGGACCACCCCGCAGTCATCGCAGGAGAGAAGATGTTCCAGCACACCCCACTACTGACCCCATATGGACCTCGCCCCCCGAAAATTTTGAGCCACTGATTCCTGATTTCGTGGCGGAATCAGGAATCAAGTTTGACACCACCGGCCTCACAGAAGTAGACTTTTTCAAAGTCTTTTTCTCTGAGGATTTTATAAACCTCATGGTGGGCCAAACTAATTTGTATGCGCATCAATTTTTGGAACAAAACCCCTCTTCATCATTTTCTAACTGGTCTCCTGTAGACGCAGAAGAAATGATGAAGTTTTGGGGCCTGGTTCTTCATATGGGGATCCTGAAAAAAACAGAGGTTCGGCAATACTGGACTGTTAACGTTTTGTATAACACTCCAGTGTTCCGAATGGTCATGACCCGGACACGCTTTGAGGCCATCCGCAAGTTCTTGTGTCCTGTGTCGTGTGTCCTGCACACGATGACCCGAACTTTGATCGTCTTTTCAAAGTTCGGCCGGTCATCGTGCACTTCAACAAGTTTGGTGAAGTGTACGTGCCCCAAAGGGACATCTGCGTGGATGAGTCCTTCATTTCTTTTAAGGGGCGGCTTGGATTCCGGCAGTACCTGCCCAGTAAAAGGTCCAGGTACGGGATCAAGCTGTATAAACTTTGTGAGAGTGCCTCAGGGTACACTCACAAGTTTAGAGTTTATGAAGGGAAGGACTCCCGGATTGAACCCCCCTGAATGCCCCCCTGTTCTGGGAGCGAGTGGGAAAATTGTGTGGGACTTGGTGCACCCACTGCTGGATAAAGGTTATCACTTGTACGTGGATAACTTTTATACAAGTATCCCGCTCTTCAAGTCCCTCTCTGCGCGACATACCGCAGCTTGCGGTACTGTCCGCAAAAATCAGAAAGGCCTCCAAAAGACGCTAATTGGGCAGCTGCTCAGAAGGGGTGAGAGCAGAGCCCAATGTAGTGACCACCTGTTGGTGGTCAAGTACAAGGACAAGAGGGATGTCCTTCTCTTGACCACCATACATGGTGATGACAGCACCCTCAGCACTGTAAGAGGTTCCACTGCACAGGTCGCCAAACCAGACTGTGTAGTGGGGTACAACAAGTACATGGGGGGAGTTGATCTCTCCGATCAAGTCCTCCAGCCGTACAGTGCTTTGAGAAAGGCCAAGGTATGGTATAAGAAGCTGGCCGTGCACATTGTTCAGATGGCAATGCACAACGATTTCCTTCTGTCAAAATGTGCAGGCCAGACTTCTACGTCGTACCTTCACTTCCAGGAGACAGTTATCAAGGCCCTGATATTTGGCAGTGGTGGTGGAGCGGGCCTCACTACTTCTGGAACTGAAGGACCTCGAATTGTACCGGGCCAGCATTTCCCGGGGCAGATCCCTCACAGCGGAAAAAAAGGTTATTCACAAAAGAAGTGCCGAGTGTGTTACCGAAGGGGAATACACAAGGACACCATTTACCAATGTGACACCTGCCCCGACAAACCTGGACTGTGCATGAAAGACTGCTTCAAAAGGTACCATACTTCCATGGACTACTGAATTAATTTGTGACGTATGACAACCTGACGAACACTACACAGCTGACGTAGTGTTCGTCAGGTTGTCATACTTCAGTTGTGTAGTGTTTGTCAGGTTGTCCTACACAACTGGCGTATAACACTACATTATAAAATTGACAAATCAGGTATCCGTTCCAAAAAGGGGGCTCTTGTTGGGCATTTCCACTGTTTAGGCACATTAGGGGTTCTGAGAACGTGACATGACGCCCGTAGACCATTCCATCAAAGTATGCATTCCAAAGGGCTACTCCTTCCCTTCCAAGCCCTGACATGCGCTCAAACAGTAGTTTTCTCCAACACATGGGGTATCAGCGTACTCAGGAGTAATTGCACAACAACTTTTGGGGTCCAATTTCTCCTAGTACCCTCGTGAAAATAAAAATATTGCGGCTAAAATAGCGTTTTTGTGGAAAAAAATGATTTTTTTTTTCACTGCTTTACGTCATAAATAGTGTTGAGCATTCCGATACTGTAATATCGGGTATCGGCCGATATTCGCGGTATCGGAATTCCGATACTTAATTCCGATACTTTTACAATATCGGATACCGGAATCGGAAGTTCCCATAATGCCTGCGCTCTGCAGTGTCTGTGAAGGATGACAAGTTGGATGGCAGCGCGATCCAGCCTGTCATCAGAATGCCATCCCAGCGGGGGAGAATTCTCCTGATTGTTTAAAAGCCGGCGGGCGGTATAAAGCCGCCGGCTTTTAAACAATCACACAGCCCCATACTGCTTCCCCGCAGCCTCCCACCCCGATCCTCCGCTCCCCTCGCCACCTCCCATCCCGATCGTAAGTTAGGACCGGGCGGGGAGCGCAGCTCCAAGGAGCGGGGAGCGAAGGACCCGGGCGGGGAAGCCGGCAGTGAAAAGACTTCACCGCCGGCTTTCCCGTTCTTTGCTGCGCTTTCCCGCCGGTTATTTCAAATGAACAGCTGAGGTATCAGCTGATGCCGATCAGCTGTTCATTTGAATTAGCCGCGGTGCCCTCAGAGGGTTCATGTGAGTTCATGCTTGACTGCATGAACTCACATGAACTTTCCCACGGCCGCACAGGTCAGCCTCACCTCCCAGACGATCAGACCGTCATGATTAGTGTGTGTGCGGGGTGTGTGCGCGATGTTTGTGCGGGTGTGCGCGGTGTCTGTGCGATGTGTGCGGGTGTGTGCGTGTCTGTGCGATGTGTGCGGGTGTGTGCGGTGTGTGTGCAGGTGTGTGCGTGCAGGCAGACATAGGCCGATGTGACACTACTACTCCCATCGGCCTATGTCTGTCCCCTGTCCACTCCTGCCAGCAGGATCAGCTCGATGGGAGCAGTAGTTCCCATCAGACTGATCCTGCTATTTAAATTGCCCTACTGTGTCCCCAATAAATGTTAAATACATGTCATTGGTGGCCAGTGGTTACCTAAAAGAAATTAGTTCATACATTACCTGTCCCCGCCGATCGCCACCTAAAATAAAGTAAAAAATAAAAAACTACACCTATACTCACCAAGACACCTAATTCCCCGAAGCCATTAAAATTAAAATAATAAACCACAACCTTATCCTTACCCCTCCGTAGCAGTCCACGAGTGTCCCACGAAGATCTCCAGTTCAGAGCAGCTACATAGAATGTGACCGCTCTGAACCGCTGCCGCCGCTAGAATGACGGGGCCGTAAGGGTTCACCGGAGTTCAGGCAGCGCTGCTCCGGTTAGCTCCTTTACGGCCCTGCTGTATCGTGAGAAATTCCCACGGTACAGCAGTGCCGTAAAGGAGGTCTCCGGAGCTGCGCTGCCTGAATGCACTCCGGTGACCTCAGTCAGTGGCTCCCGCTGCCGGGAGCGGACGTGTTCCCGGCAGCGTGAGCTTACAGCAGCCATGCACAGCTGTCACCATCTCCAGATGTGCCAGCTGTGCATGGGAGATCAGCGCAGGAACGTGGACAGGTAACTATTATTTTTAGTAAACTAAGAATTAAATAAAATTGTGTGTTTTATTTCAAATAAATTATTTTTTTCTGGGTGTAGTGTGTTTTTTCTTTTTAACACTTTGTAGGTTAGTAATGGGGGTGTCTTATAGACGCCCATCATTACTAACCTGGGCTTCATGGCAGCTGGCGCTGACATGAACCCCACCACTATTACCCCCTGCCACCGCACCAGGGCAGCGTGGAAGAGCGAGGCTAAGTGCCAGAGTTGGCGCATCCTATGGATGCGCCATTTCTGGGGCGGCTGACGACTGGTGTTTCTAGCCTGGGAGGGGGCCAATATTCATGGCACCCTTCCTGGGCTATTAATATCAGCCCCCAGCTGTCTGCCTAGCCTTTGCTAGCTATTAAAATAGGGGGGACCCCACGTCATTTTTTTGGGGGGGGTCCCCCATTTTAATAGCTAGTAAAGGCTAGGTATTCAGCTGGGGGCTGATATTAGTAGCCTGGGAAGCTCCGTGGGTTTTACCCCCTTCCCAGGCTTCAAACATCTGCCCCAGCCGTCTGCTTAACCTCCGCTAGAGACTAAAATTATGGGGGATCCCACGCCATTTTTTTTTTAAATAAATCCATTATTTTAACACTAAATGACATTTGAGGAGTTAATAAAGATGCAGTCCCTAAATTATTATTTATTTTTTAATTAATTTTTCCCAAAACTTTTGACGTGGGCTTCGCCATATTTTTGTATGCCAGCCAGGTACAGCATCCAGCTTCTATGAACGCGCCATTTTCCGGGGCGGCTGCGGACTGCAATTTTCAGCGGGGGGCAGAAAGCTTGGGCCTCCCTGCGCTGCAGATTCCATCCCCCAGCTGCCTAGTTGTACCTGGCTGGACACAAAAATAGGGAGAAGCTCCACGTTTTTTTTTTTTTTATTATTTCATGAAATTCATGGAATAATTAAGAAAAAAAGGGCTTCCCTATATTGTTGTGTCCAACCAGGTACAAATAGGCAGCTGGTGGTTGGGGGCAGCCCGTTCCTGCCTGCTGTACCTGGCTGGACCCAAATATAGTGCAAAGCCCCACATCAATTTTTTTTTAATTATTTCAGGAAATTCATGAAATAATTAAAAAAAAATTATGTGGGGCTTCGCCCTATATTTGTGTCCAGTCAGGTACAGCAGGCAGGAACGGGCTGCCCCCAACCACCAGCTGCCTATTTGTACCTAGCCGGACACAACAATATAGGGAAGGCCTTTTCTTCTTAATTATTCCATGAATTTCATGAAATAATTAAAAAAAAAAATACGTGGAGCTTTGCCCTATTTTTGTGTCCAGCCAGGTACAACAAGGCAGCTGGGGGCTGGAATCCGCAGCGCAGGGAGGCCCAAGCTTTCTGGGCCCCACCCGCTGCAAATTGCAGTCCGCAGCCGCCCCGGAAAATGGCGCGTTCATAGAAGCGCCATCTTCTGGCGCTGTACCCAACTCATCCAGGGCCCTGGTGCGGTGGCTCACTGGGTAATAAAGGGGTTAAGGCCAGCTTGGCATTATCAGCTGGCCCTAAGCCCGAAATTCATGGGGTCACGCCAATATTAGACATGACCACCATGAATTTCTAGTAAAGTATTTAAAAAAAACACAAACACCCAGAAAAAAGTCCTTTAATTGAAATAAAGACACAATTCTTTATTGTTCTAAATTAAACCATACTTACAGTCACGCCCATTCCAGCTGAAGCCAACGATCTCCTGCAATAAAAGTAAAATAATAAAGCAACCTCATCCTTACCTTTCCATGGTTCCCAGGACAGCTTCAGCTCTGCTACATCGAGATGACAGGCTGGACCGCAGCAGAACGCTGCCATCCAGCCTGTCATCCCGCAGACACTGAGAAGCGCAGGCATGCTTGCGCTCCTCAGTGTCTCGCTGTGACGACATCCAGATGAGCCGAGGTCATGTCCAATGAACTCAGCTCACCTCATGCACGTCACTGACAGCGTGGGAAAATTCTCCTGCACTCAGCGCTTCAGCGTGAGAATTTTCCCACGCTGTCAGTGACGTGCATGAGGTGCGCCGAGTTCATTGGACATGACCTCACCTCATGCACGTCACTGACAGCGTGGGAAAATTCTCACGCTGAAGCGCTGAGTGCAGGAGAATTCTCCCACGCTGTCAGTGACGTACATGAGGTGAGCCGAGTTCATTGTCGGCTCATCTGGATGCCGTCACAGCCAGACACTGAGGAGTGGAAGTATGCCTGCGCTTCTCAGTGTCTGCGGGATGACAGGCTGGATGGCAGCGTTCTGCTGCGGTCCAGCCTGTCATCTCGATGTAGCAGAGCTGGAGCCGTCGTGGGAGCCATGGAAAGGTAAGGATGAGGTTGCTTTATTATTTTTCTTTTATTGCAGGAGATCGTTGGCTTCAGCTGGAATGGGCGTGATGGTAAGTATGGTTTAATTTAGAACAATAAAGAATTGTGTGTTTATTTCAATTAAAGGACTTTTTTCTGGGTGTTTGTGTGTTTTTTAAATACTTTACTAGAAATTCATGGTGGTCATGTCTAATATTGGCGTGACCCCATGAATTTCGGGCTTAGGGCCAGCTGATAATGCCAAGCTGGCCTTAACCCCTTTATTACCCAGTGAGCCACCGCACCAGGGCCCTGGATGAGTTGGGTACAGCGCCAGAAGATGGCGCTTCTATGAACGCGCCATTTTCCGGGGCGGCTGCGGACTGCAATTTGCAGCGGGTGGGGCCCAGAAAGCTTGGGCCTCCCTGCGCTGCAGATTCCAGCCCCCAGCTGCCTAGTTGTACCTGGCTGGACACAAAAATAGGGCGAAGCTCCACGTTTATTTTTTTTAAATTCATGAAATTCATGGAATAATTAAGAAAAAAAGGGCTTCCCTATATTGTTGTGTCCGGCTAGGTACAAATAGGCAGCTGGTGGTTGGGGGCAGCCCGTTCCTGCCTGCTGTACCTGACTGGACACAAATATAGGGCGAAGCCCCACATCAATTTTTTTTAATTATTTCATGAATTTCCTGAAATGATTTAAAAAAAATTGACGTGGGGCTTCGCACTATATTTGTGTCCAGCCAGGTACAGCAGGCAGGAACGGGCTGCCCCCAACCACCAGCTGCCTATTTGTACCTGGTTGGACACAACAATATAGGGAAGCCCTTTTTTTCTTAATTATTTCATGAATTTCATGAAATAATTAAAAAAAAAAAATACGTGAAGCTTCTCCCTATTTTTGTGTCCAGCCAGGTACAACTAGGCAGCTGGGGGATGGAATCTGCAGCGCAGGGAGGCCCAAGCTTTCTGCCCCCCCCCCGCTGAAAATTGCAGTCCGCAGCCACCCCGGAAAATGGCGCGTTCATAGAAGCTGGATGCTGTACCTGGCTGGCATACAAAAATATGGCGAAGCCCACGTCAAATGTTTTGGGAAAAATTAATTAAAAAATAAATAATAATTTAGGGACTGCATCTTTATTAACTCCTCAAATGTCATTTAGTGTTAAAATAAAGGATTTATTTTAAAAAAAATTGACGTGGGGCTTCGCCCTATATTTGTGTCCAGCCAGGTACAGCAGGCAGGAACAGGCTGCCCCCAACCACCAGCTGCCTATTTGTACCTGGCCGGACACAACAATATAGGGAAGCCCTTTTTTTCTTAATTATTCCATGAATTTCATGAAATAATTTTAAAAAAAAATGCGTGGGGCTTCGCCCTATTTTTGTGCCCAGCCAGATACAACTAGGCAGCTGGGGGCTGGAATCCGCAGCGCAGGGAGACCCAAGCTTTCTGGGCCACCCCCGCTGAAAATTGCAGTCCGCAGCCGCCCCAGAAAATGGCGCGTTCATAGAAGCGCCATCTTCTGGCGCTGTACCCAACTCATCCAGGGCCCTGGTGCGGTGGCTCACTGGGTAATAAAGGGGTTAAGGCCAGCTTGGCATTATCAGCTGGCCCTAAGCCCGAAATTCATGGGGTCACGCCAATATTAGACATGACCACCATGAATTTCTAGTAAAGTATTTAAAAAAACACAACACCCAGAAAAAAGTCCTTTAATTGAAATAAACACACAATTCTTTATTGTTCTAAATTAAACCATACTTACCATCACGCCCATTCCAACTGAAGCCAACGATCTCCTGCAATAAAAGTAAAATAATAAAGCAACATCATCCTTACCTTTCCATGGCTCCCACGACAGCTTCAGCTCTGCTACATCGAGATGACAGGCTGGACCGCAGCAGAACGCTGCCATCCATCCTGTCATCCCGCAGACACTGAGAAGCGCAGGCATACTTCCACTCCTCAGTGTCTGGCTGTGACGGCATCCAGATGAGCCGAGGTCATGTCCAATGAACTCAGCTCACCTCATGTACGTCACTGACAGCGTGGGAAAATTCTCCTGCACTCAGCACTTCAGCGTGAGAATTTTCCCACGCTGTCAGTGACGTGCATGAGGTGAGCTGGGTTCATTGGACATGACCTCACCTCATGTATGTCACTGACAGCGTGGGAGAATTCTCACGCTGAAGCGCTGAGTGCAGGAGAATTTTCCCACGCTGTCAGTGACGTGCATGAGGTGAGCTGAGTTCATTGGACATGAACTCGGCTCATCTGGATGACGTCACAGAGAGACACTGAGGAGCGCAAGCATGCCTGCGCTTCTCAGTGTCTGCGGGATGACAGGCTGGATGGCAGCGTTCTGCTGCGGTCCAGCCTGTCATCTCGATGTAGCAGAGCTGAAGCTGTCGTGGGAACCATGGAAAGGTAAGGATGAGGTTGCTTTATTATTTTACTTTTATTGCAGGAGATCGTTGGCTTCAGCTGGAATGGGCGTGATGGTAAGTATGGTTTAATTTAGAACAATAAAGAATTGTGTCTTTATTTCAATTAAAGGACTTTATTCTGGGTGTTTGTGTTTTCTTTTAACTTTGACTATGGGGTTAGTAATGGGGGTGTCTTATAGACGCCTCTCCATTACTAACCTGGGCTTGATGTCAGCTGGCATTATAAGCTGACATCAACCCCAACCCTATTACCCCCTGCCACCGCACCAGGGCAGCGTGGAAGAGCGAGGCTAAGTGCCAGAATTGGCGCATCCTATGGATGCGCCATTTCTGGGGCGGCTGACGGCTGGTGTTTCTAGCCTGGGAGGGGGCCAATATTCATGGCACCCTTCCTGGGCTATTAATATCAGCCCCCAGCTGTCTGCCTAGCCTGTGCTAGCTATTAAATTAGGGGGGACCCCACGTTATTTTTTTTGGGGGGGTTCCCCCATTTTAATAGCTAGTAAAGGCTAGGTATTCAGCTGGGGGCTGATATTAGTAGCCTGGGAAGCTCCGTGGGTATTACCCCCTTCCCAGGCTTCAAACATTTGCCCCAGCTGTCTGCTTAACCTCCGCTAGAGCCTAAAATTAAGGGGAACCCCACGCCAATTTTTTTTTAAATAAATCCTTTATTTTAACACTAAATGACAAGTACAGTAATCAACACTGTCACTGTACTTCATATATATGTGACTGACATGTTTCTATCTATCTAATCTATGTGTGATTCTCTATTCTTTCTATTCTAAATTGTCGGGTACAGATGCTGAATTGCCGGCCGGCTTTCTTAAAGAGACGGTGCATGAAAATACTATTATTTTTTTAAATAAATCCTTTACACTAAATGACAAGTACAGTAAGCAACACTGTCACTGTACTTCATATATATGTGACTGACATGTTTCTATCTATCTAATCTATGTGTGAAGCTCTATTCTGTCTGTTATAAATTGTCGGGTACCGCTGCTGAATTGCCGGCCGGCTTTTTTAAAGAGACGGTGCACGAAAACACTAATATTTTTTTTAATAAATCCTTTACACTAAATGACAAGTACAGTAATCAACACTGTCACTGTACTTCATATATATGTGACTGACATGTTTCTATCTATCTAATCTATGTGTGATTCTCTATTCTTTCTATTCTAAATTGTCGGGTACAGATGCTGAATTGCCGGCCGGCTTTCTTAAAGAGACGGTGCATGAAAACACTATTATTTTTTTAAATAAATCCTTTACACTAAATGACAAGTACAGTAAGCAACACTGTCACTGTACTTCATATATATGTGACTGACATGTTTCTATCTATCTAATCTATGTGTGAAGCTCTATTCTTTCTGTTGTAAATTGTCGGGTACCGGTGTATGCCGCTGATGAATTGCCGGCTTTTCATGTCATTCTACATTATTCTTAGTTGTTTTCCTTCATGTAGAATTAACCTACAAGGAAAGAAAGGGTTTATTTTCATTCCGATATTTGTGTCCCATTGACTTGCATTGGTTTCCGGCATCGGAATCGGCGATATCCGATACTTTTTGGGTATCGGCCCGATCCAATCCGATACGATATTTCCTGATATCGGAAGGTATCGCTCAACGCTAGTCATAAACCTTTGTAAAACATTTGGGGGTTCAAATTGCTTACCAAACATCTAGATAAGTTACCTGAGGGGTCTAGTTTCCAAAATGGGGTCACTTGTGGGGGAGCTCCAATGTTTAGGCACACAGGGGCTCTCCAAACGCGACATGGTGTCCACTAACAAATTGGAACCATGTCGCGTTTGGAGAGCCCCTGTGTGCCTAAACATTGGAGCTCACCCACAAGTGACCCCTTTTTGGAAACTAGACCGTGCAAGACACCTATCTAGATGCATAGTGAGCACTTGGAACCCCCAGGTGCTTCACAAATTAATCTGTAAAAATAAAAAAGTGTTTTTTTTTTCACTTTTTCATTTTTACGAATCAATTTGTGAAGCACCTGGCGGTTCAAAGTGCTCACAATGCATCTAGATTGGTGCCTTTGGGGGTCTAGTTTCCAAAATGTTTTTTTTTGTGGGGGAGCTCCAATGTTTAGGCACACAGGGGCTCTCCAAACGCGACATGGTGTCCACTAACAAATTGGAACCATGTCTTGTTTGGAGAGCCCCTGTGTGCCTAAACATTGGAGCTCCCCCACAAGTGACCCCATTTTGGAAACTAGATCCCCCAAGACACCTATCTAGGTGCATAGTGAGCACTTGGAACCCCCAGGTGCTTCACAAATTAATCCATAAAAATATAAAAGTGTTTTTTTTTCCACTTTTTCATTTTTACGAATCAATTTGTGAAGCACCTTGGGGTTCCAAGTGCTCACTATGCATCTAGATAGGTGCCTTGGGGGGTCTAGTTTCCAAAATGGGGTCACTTGTGGGGTAGATCCAATGTTTAGGCACATAGGGGCTCTCCAAACGCAACATGGTGTCCGCTAACAATTTGAGCCTATTTTCCATTCAATTTGTTAGCGGACACCATGTCGCGTTTGGAGAGCCCCTGTGTGCCTAAACATTGGAGCTCCCCCACAAGTGACCCCATTTTGGAAACTAGACCCCCAAGGCACCTATCTAGATGCATAGTGAGCACTTGGAACCCCCAGGTGCTTCACAAATTAATCCGTAAAATAAAAAAGTGTTTTTTTTTCCACTTTTTCATTTTTACGAATCAATTTGTGAAGCACCTGGGGGTTCCAAGTGCTCACTATGCATCTAGATAGGTGCCTTTGGGGGTATAGTTTCCAAAATGTTCTTTTTGTGGGGGCGCTCCAATGTTTAGGCACACAGGTGCTCTCCAAACGCGACATGGTGTCCGCTAACAAATTGGAACTATGTCGCGTTTGGAGAGCCCCTGTGTGCCTAAACATTGGAGCTCCCCCACAATTGACCCCATTTTGGAAACTAGACCCCCCATGGCACCTATCTAGATGCATAGTGAGCACTTGGAACCCCCAGGTGCTTCACAAATTAATCCATAAAAATAAAAAAGTTTTTTTTTTCCACTTTTTCATTTTTACGAATAAATTTGTGAAGCACCTGGGGGTTCCAAGTGCGCACTATGCATCTAGATAGGTGCCTTGGGAGGTCTAGTTTCTAAAATGTTTTTTTTTGTGGGGGAGCTCTAATGTTTAGGCACACAGGGGCTCTCCAAAAGCGACATGGTGTCCTCTAACAAATTGGAACCATGTTGCGTTTGGAGAGCCCCTGTGTGCCTAAACATTAGAGCTTCCCCACAAGTGACCCCATTTTGGAAACTAGACCCCCCAAGACACCTATCTAGATGCATAGTGAGCACTTGGAACCCCCAGGTGCTTCACAAATTAATCCGTAAAAATCAAAAAGTGTTTTTTTTTCCACTTTTTCATTTTTACGAATCAATTTGTGATGCACCTGGGGGTTCCAAGTGTTCACTATGCATCTAGATAGGTGCCTTTGGGGGTCTAGTTTCCAAAATGGGGTCACTTGTGGGGGAGCTCCAATGTTTAGGCACACAGGGGCTCTCCAAACGCGACATGGTGTTCGCTAACAAATTGAATGGAAAATCGGCTCAAATTGTTAGCGGACACCATGTTGCGTTTGGAGAGCCCCTGTGTGCCTAAACATTGGAGCTCCCCCACAAGTGACCCCATTTTGGAAACTAGACCCCCAAAGGCACCTATCTAGATGCATAGTGAGCACTTGGAACCCCAGGTGCTTCACAAATTGAATCGTAAAAATGAAAAAGTGGAAAAAAAAACACTTTTTTATTTTACGGATTTATTTGTGAAGCACCTGGGGGTTCCAAGTGCTCACTATGCATCTATATAGGTGCCTTGGGGGGTCTAGTTTCCAAAATGGGGTCACTTGTGGGGGAGCTCCAATGTTTAGGCACACAGGGGATCTCCAAACGCGAGATGGCGTCCGCTAATTATTCAAGCAAATTTTACAATCAAAAAGTCAAATGGCGCTCCTTCCCTTCCGAGCCCTGCCGTGCGCCCAAACAGTGGTTTTTCCCCACATATGGGGTATCCTCGTGCCCAGGGCACAACAAATTTTGGGGTCCATTTTTTCTTATTACCCCTGCGCAAATAAAAAAATTGGGTCTAAAGTAACATTTTTGTGAAAAAAGTTAAATGTTCATTTTTTTCTTCCACATTCCAAAAATTCCTGTGAAGCACCTGAAGGGTTAATAAAGTTCTTGAATGTGGTATTGAGCACCTTGAGGGGTGCAGTTTTTAGAATGGTGTCACTTTTGGGTATTTTCTGTCATAAAGACCTCTCAAAGTGACTCCAAATGTGATGTGGTCCCTAAAAAAATTGTTTTGTAAATTTTGTTGGAAAAATGAGAAATCGCTGGTCAACTTTTAACCCTTATAGCTCCCTAACAAAAAAATTTTGGTTCCAAAATTGTGCTGATGTAAAGTAAACATGTGGGAAATGTTATTTATTAACTATTTTGTGTGACATATCTCTCTGATTTAAGGGCATAAAAATTCTAATTTTGAAAATTGCAAAATTTTCAAAATTTTAGCCAAATTTCCATTTTTTTCACAAATAAACGCAAATGATATCGAAGAAATTTTACCGCAATCATGAAGTACAATATGTCACGAAAATACAATCTCAGAATCAGGGGGATCCGTTGAAGCGTTCCAGAGTAATTACCTCATAAAGTGACAGTGGTCAGAATTGTAAAAATTGGCCTTGTCATTAACGTGCAAACCACCCTCGGGGGTAAAGGGGTTAAATAAGAACTGGAGCACAGATCCTTTCCTTGTGGAAACTGTTAGTGTTGAGTGAGCACTAAAATGCTCGGGTGCTCGAAGCTCGAGCTGAGCTCACCGTGATACTCGGGTGCTCGACCTGAGCAACGAGCCCAATGTTAGTCTATGGGAGACCCGAGCATTTTTGCGGCGGCACCCCCGGCAGTCTGTAGAAAGCCTAAAAAAAGTGCCCAAAACGATAGTGACAGTGCTCAAAAGACATGGGGACAGCATGGGCATCGCCCCAGGATGAATTTCTGACCCCCAGGTCACTGCTGTCAACAACGTGGTCAGAGGTATTAAGCCACTTTTACGGGCTCACAATAAAACGTTCAGAAACAAAACTGAAACGGTTTTCCTTTGAAATATGTTAAGGAACATCCTTTCCAGGGTAAAGACTTGTGTATAAGGTAAAATAAATAACCAAAAAAAAAATACTCCTCCACACCTTGGCTATGTTCACAAGTAGCATTTTTTATGCGTTTTTGCACTTTTGTATTGCTTTCAACCGTGACAAATGCATTCACCGGGAAATGTCATTTTAACATTTTACAATATTATCTGGCCATGTGCTGTGTGACACATGCATACAGAGCTGAAAAGACATGGGAACAGCATGGGGAAGACCCCTGGAAGCATTTCTGACACCCAGGTCACTGCCTAAAAGTGTGCCCATCAGAAGTGATCCTTTCCGCATCAGAAGATGCAGACTTGCAACTATCCCCGTGCAAGTCCTTATCCCAGGGCAGTGTTCAATTGTACCTCCCCCATTCCTTGCAATGCAAGCGCAAGTATGCAGCCTGCCACCCACCCACCCCCAGGCTGCAATACCATACTGCTAGCTTGCACTTGAAATGGGGCCTTTTAGTTTGGAGGAGGCCGAAGCTGGCCACTACTTCATGGCTGCTTCGGCAGCGAGGTATCCATACTCAGTCCCCAGCCGCCCGGCGGCCGGGTGTTCACGCTCGGTCCCCAGCCGCCAGGGGGCGGCCGGGCGGCCGTACTCGGTCCCCAGCCGCCCCGCGGCCGGGTGTCCAAACACGGTCCCCAGCCGCCCCTATTTCTCCTTGAAACTTCCCCCACACTTTTCTTAGCCTGGCCTGCTATAGGGCAGCATTGAACGAGCCCACCAGAGAACTAGACTCCTCCGGTGGGACCTGGCTTCTCCATCAGGGGAGTTGAGAGTGCCAAGGTGAAGAGCATGATGATGATGATAGAAGTTAGCATCTCCTTTGTTTTCTTGGAATGCAAGCGCATGTACGTAGTAGCGGCTAGGCCTGAGGTGGTCAGCGTTTTGGCGCATATCCTACCTCCTCCGAGGATTGCTGGATGTTTTCCTGCTACTATCCCAGTTCTATGACTCCCGTTAAAACAAAGCTTCAGGTGATGAATGATGGATGAGGTGGTGGCAAAGGAGAAAGAGCAGGAGGAACAGGGATCATTCACATCAATATCAGGCCAGTCAAGCACACATGTCTTGTAGGATATGTTTCTGTACCAAAAGGAGCGGTTCGGCTACACAGTTATAGGGCATGCAGTGAGTGCAATGCCTAACAAAAATTTCGAGGCACTCCAATGCCCCTTGGAAGTGACATGGAAGTCAGAGGGCCTTAACTAAACCGTTTTTTCCATTTATAGCAACTGGGTCTCCTGTGCACTGTTGGCCTAAGCAGTGAATGGAAGGCTTTCCAAAAATTATGAGGAACTGCAATGCCCCTTGAACAGATGTGGATTACAGCATACTAAAAACCTTCTACCCATTATTGGGGAGTGGGTCTCCCTTAGTGTTCGCCTATGCATTGAAAATCAAAATCTGACTAAAATTAGGAGGAAATTCAATGCCCCTTGTAAAAGTGGTGGAGGTCGCAGTAGCTTAACAGGATGGTTTTAATGCCCCTTGGAAGAGACGTGGAGGTAGCAGTAGCTTACCAAGACGGTTTTAATGCCCCTTGGAAGAGACGTGGAGGTTGCAGTAGCTTAACAAGACAGTTTTAATGCCCCTTGGAAGAATGGTGGAGGTCGCAGTAGCTTAACAAGCCGGTTTTAATGCCCCTGGGGAAAGTGCTGGAGGTCGCAGTAGCTTAGCAAGACGGTTTTAATGCCCCTTGGAAGAGACGTGGAGGTTGCAGTAGCTTAACAAGACGGTTTTAATGCCCCTTGGAAGAGACGTGGAGGTTGCAGTAGCTTAACAAGACGGTTTTAATGCCCCCTGGAAGAATGGTTGAGGTCGCAGTAGCTTAACAAGACGGTTTTAATGCCCCTGGGGAAGATGGTGGAGGTCGCAGTAGCTTAACAAGACGGTTTTAATGCCCCTGAGGAAAGTGGTGGACGTCGCAGTAGCTTAACAAGATGTTTTTAATACCCCTTGGAAGAATGTTGGAGGTCGCAGTGGAATAAAAAGACAATATCAATGCCCCTGGGAAAAGTGGTGGAGGTCGCAGTTGACGCGCCCCCTGGGCCGTGTGGGGAACCCAGAACCGGGCTTTTTGTGGATGCTGGGGGTTGTAGTCACCGTGGCGATGACCTGGTCCCGTGGCTCAGGGTGGTCAAACCAGTGGCAGTCTATTGATGTGGTTTTCATTATTTTCAAATGTCCGACTACGCCACCCGTGGATTGCGGTCAGATTGAACCGCCGCTGCAGGGCAGAACGCTGAGGCTGGTGTTATGGGTGCAGCAGAGTGTAGGATAATTCCCCACGGGAGAAGTATAGCCTCAGGGTAGCAAGTGTGGATGATGGGGGTGATGGTACGCGGGAATAATAACTCAGAGTCCCTTTAATGCAGTCCAGGAACTTTACTCACAGTTCGTTATTCCACGATACTCCTGCCGGCTGTAACTTCCCGCGTCGCACCATGTTCACCAGGTGAGGGGGCTCGGTCAACACCCAGATAATTTTGGAGCGCTTCGCAGGACCCCCTTTGCGTATCCTTCCTCTGGCCTGTCATACCCCACCAATGACCACGCTTTAGTCCAGCTGCCTCGGGCCTTCTCTGGGTAAACCTCGGCGCCAATTTCCCTGACCCTATGTGGTGCCTTCCTAGCGGGTATAGTGAGGGGCTGCACCACATGAAATGTCACAGCCTCCGGTTTCTAGCTGAGGGTAGTTCCCCGCCTCCACTAGTTTCGGGGACCGGTCTCCCCCGTGGCCTGACCCCTCTAAGCAGGTAGATGCGGGCGTATGGTGGTTACCAGCCGGTCCACACCCCTGGGGCCCCTTGTTTCCTCTGTGTTCCTGGAGCCTCCTCCGCTCCTCTTCATTTCTTCTCCCCAACTCTCTATCTCTCTCTTCAGTGCTGACTGGGCCTCACAGGCTAGACCCGCGTCCGGAGCAGAGCTCCACAGAGACCTGCTCTGTCACATCTTCTCTCTGACTGACTTCTCTCCATGTACTCAACCCTGATCTAAGATGGTGCCCACCTTTTATACCTCCCTCTAGGTGCACCCAGGAACTGCTTCCTCCCTGCTCCTGCACTACAGGGTTCCCCCTTCTTCGGTGTTCCCTCCCCCCACTCCAGTCAGGGACAGGGACTGTCGTGCTCTACTTGGAGCATATCGGTCGCCCTGCCCCCCCGGAAATGTGGTGTAATGCATGCAGGTGTCAGGGTCCTGATCCACACTCCATCCTTACCTGAGAGTGAGATATCGGACCTCAGGATGAGGTGCAATACCTCTGTAGCAACCGAGCCCCCAGGGTGCTACATTCCCCCCCTGGTAAATCACAGCATGTCCGCGGGCTGGAACAGAGTAAATGACAATTCAAAACATGCAAATTTTTAGAATGCATCCACATATAAGATTATAAACCATTATAACTTATCCCTTTATGGGAGGCAATTTTTCTTTTAGAAGTTACGGTCATCATACAAAACTTTTCACTTTCAATATGACTTTCAGCATACAAATTTCAAACTGATTTTCAAGTAGAAAAACACAAAACTCTTTCAGCAGCATCATTACGACGGAGTCCTTCAGTAAGTTACAGCTCCTGCTGCGACCAGGTGTCCATTCTTAAGGTGCAAACTTTAGCAAAACTTTTAAACACGAGGGACCCGTTCGTAAACCCTCAATGAAGGCCCTGGGGTGGCTGCAGGGCATAGCTGATCTAGCTGCCGGACCTCGTCTTCGGCCACCTCTAACGGGTTTTTGTTCTGAGGTCAGTTGTTGTAGTTACTTATAAAACCAGCAGGGGGCACTTTAAGAAGTGCAATTATTTACAAAATTTACCGCTCCCAGTCCTCGGCCGGATTGTTCATAAAGTTGGCTGCTCCCAGTCCTCAGCCGGATACAAACAAAGAGTTGGCTGCTCCTAGTCCTCAGCCGGACATTGCTAACCAGTCTCCGGGTAACTTTCAGCAAACAACATACAGGCAACAGTCAGGCAACAGTCCCCGTCCGGGGTGAACTTTTTCTTCTTGTACCCTAACGGGCAACTATGTACAGTGCACTCACATTTTCCTTCAATAGCGGCGTCCTCCTTGTGCACGCTCTTCCTCCTCGCCATACTCTTCAGACCCCTCCGGGTCCTCTGGGTAGTAGTGCTCTTGGTAGTGTTCTTCTTCTACCCTCTGGACATTGAGGGCATACCACCCTCGCAATCCTCGATGCCGTGTGTAGGACACCAAGTCCCCCGGATACAGATTCCGTCCTCGGTGACCCTCAGGCAGATGGCTCTCCATGTCCCTCCTATTAACAAAGAGGTCCGTGTCTGTAGTAGGGTCCCGGATAAACCCGCACCCTTTCTCCTGGTGGAACTTTACCATGGTCCCAGCTACTTTAGGACCGCGTGCTGCTTGAGGGTTTCTTCGAGTCCGTGTCTTCTCCTCTGCGCTCCGGGCCTGCAGCTGCTCCCTCTTCTGGCGCCGCGCCCACTCCTCCTTTTCAAGCTGCTCACAGAACTCCTGCCTGCGAGCTGCGGCCGCCCGCGTCTCCTGTGCAAACCCCATCAGATCCTCCCCGGTCTGGTCCCATTCGATCTGGACCTCTTCCTCCGGGAGCTGGGAGACGGCGACTGGCTGTGGTACGGGCAGGAGTGGAGTGGGCGGGACCTCGGCCTCCGCGGACAGGTTCTTCCGCTGCTGAGGGTGAACCCATCTCTCAGGAAAGGGGCCGGCTCTCCATCGGGCCTGGTGAGCTGGCTGTACAGGTCGGCCCCTAAGGGTGGTGGCTTCTGGACCGGGGGCGCACGCGGTTCGGAGGCGCCTGGAGATGTCAGGCCTTGCGACCGGGCCTGGAGCGAGCCGCTTCCGACCGCACCCAGGTTCAGGGGGCACGGCCTGGGGCTTGATCCGGCGATGGGGCTCACGGCTTGGGGCCTGCGTGCCGGCAGTGGGAGCGGGGGAGGCGCAGCGACGCCCAAACGTCTGGCTCCGCGACAGGGTCCAGAGGCAGGTTGGTGGCATTAGGGCTGGTGGCAGGGGTTTCCCCCTTACCTGCCTCCAGGGCTGCGCTACTCTCAGCTTCCGGCCTCCGCTCCTCGTCCTCCGGGGCTGGCTCGCTGGTCAGTGCTGGCGGCGTCCTGTGCTGCCGGGCCGCGATCCGCCGGGCCATCTCTTCTCTCCATTCCGCTACAGCTTCTCGCTGCGCCTGGACCATCCTCCGGTCCAAATCCTCCAACGCCGTACGAAGGAACTCTGGGTCACCTCCTGGGAGCTGCGCCATCAGCTCCTTGAGGCTGTACGGGGCCGCGATGGCCTGCAGCAAGCCACCCGTCAGGGTGCTGGAGTCGGTGCTGCTTGCCATCTCCGGGTGTGGTCTGCCAAGACTGATCCAAACCACACCCAGCCCCCCCGGTTTTCTTCTCTTTCCGCTCTCATTGGGGGTGGTCCCGGAGCCATCCTTTGACAATCACTCTCAGGGGCAGACCCCCCATTTTGATGGACATCTCTGCAGCCGCACTCATGGCTGTTGGAGGTGGGCTCCGTCTTTGGCGCCATTCTGGGACCTGGCCCACGATGGGAGGTGGCTTCCTGTCGTCTTTTGGCGCGCACATCATGGCGTCCGCTCTTCTGGCGCGGGCGCCATTTTCTGTACAGTGAAACAATCTCTTTTCAGGCACACAGTACCCGCTGATTGTGGGCACGAAATCCTGCCGACTACGCCAAAGTTGACGCGCCCCATGGGCCGTGTGGGGAACCTGGAACCGGGCCTTTTTGTGGATGCTGGGGGTTGTAATCACCGTGGCGATGACCCGGTCCCGTGGCTCAGGGTGGTCAAACCAGTGGCAGTCTATTGATGTGGTTTTCATTATTTTCAAATGTCCGACTACGCCACCCGTGGATTGCGGTCAGAGTGAACCGCCGCTGCAGGGCAGACCGCTGAGGCTGGTGTTATGGGTGCAGCAGAGTGTAGGATAACTCCCCACGGGAGGAGTATAGCATCAGGGCAGCAAGTGTGGATGATGGGGGTCATTGTGCGCGGGAATACTCAGAGTCCCTTTAATGCAGTCCAGGAACTTTACTCACAGTTCGTTATTCCACGATACTGCGGCCGGCTGTAACTTCCCGCGTCGCACCATGTTCACCAGGTGAGGGGGCTCGGTCAACTCCCAGATAATTTTGGAGCGCTTCACAGGACCCCCTTTGCGTATCCTTCCTCTGGCCTGTCATACCCCACCAGTGACCACGCTTCAGTCCGGCTGCCTCGGGCCTTCTCTGGGTAAACCTCGGCGCCAATTTCCCTGACCCTATGTGGTGCCTTCCTAGCGGGTATAGTGAAGGGCTGCACCACATGAAATGTCACAGCCTCCGGTTTCTAGCTGAGGGTAGTTCCCCGCCTCCACTAGTTTCGGGGTCCAGTCTCCCCCTTGGCCTGACCCCTCTAAGCAGGTAGATGCGGGCGTATGGTGGCTACCAGCAGGTCCACACCCCTGGGGCCCCTTCTTTCCTCTGTGTTCCTGGAGCCTCCTCCGCTCCTGTTCATTTCTTCTCCCCAACTCTCTCTCTCTCTCTTCAGTGCTGACTGGGCCTCACAGGCTAGACCCGCGCCCGGAGCAAAGCTCCACAGAGTCCTGCTCTGTCACATCTTCTCTCTGACTGACTTCTCTCCATGTACTCAACCCTGATCTAAGATGGTGCCCACCTTTTATACCTCCCTCTAGGTGCACCCAGGAACTGCTTCCTCCCTGCTCCTTCACTACAGGGTTCCCCCTTCTTCGGAGTTCCCTCCCCCCACTCCAGCCAGGGACAGGGACTATCGTGCTCTACTTGGAGCATATCGGTCGCCCTGCCCCCCTGGAAATGTGGTGTAATGCATGCAGATGTCAGGGTCCTGATCCACACTCCATCCTTACCTGAGAGTGAGATATCGCACATCAGGATGAGGTGCAATACCTCTGTAGCAACCGAGCCCCCAGGGTGCTACACAGTAGCTTAGCAGGACGGTTTTAATGCCCCTTGGAAGAGACGTCTAGGTTGCAGTAGCTTAACAAGACGGTTTTAATGCCCCTTGGAAGAATGGTGGAGGTCGCAGTAGCTTAACAAGACGGTTTTAATGCCCCTGGGGAAAGTGGTGGAGGTCGCAGTAGCTTAACAAGATGGTTTTAATGCCCCTTGGAAGAGCCATGCAGTACAGCATCTTAAAAACATTATTCCCATTATTGGGGAGTGGGTCTCCCATAGTCTTTGCCTATGCCTTCCAAGCAAAAGCTGCCAAAAATTAGGATGGAGGAAGAGCAAAATACATCCGAAATGAGGAAGCGTATACCCATGTGTGGGTGTGAAGCGGTGCATGGGAATACACCTCCCGAAATAACGCAGTGGATTTGACTTTATGTTACTCTGCTGTCATTTGGTGGTGATGAGAAGTCTGGCCCAATCCAGTCCTTGTTCATTTTGATAAGGGTCAGCTTGTCAGCATTGTCAGCTGACAGGTGAGTGCGCTTATCTGTTATAATTCCCCCAGCGGCACTAAAAACACGCTCCGATAACAAGCTAGCAGCAGGGCCGGCCAGGACCTCCAAGGCATACAGAGCGAGTTCATTCGAAGTGTCCAGCTTAGATACCCAAAAATTAAAAGGCACAGAGGAATCACGGAGGATGCTGGTTCGGTCGGCAAGGTACTCCCTCACCATCTTTTGAAACTTTCCACTCCTTGTGAGAGTACCCCGCGCCTCAGGGCCTGTAAGCTGGGCGGGTCTCAGAAAACTGTCCCAGAACATTGACAGTGTTCCCCTGCCTCTGCTGGATTGGAGTTGCGTCTCACTCGCCTGTACGCCTTGGTTGGGCAACGAACTGTGACCTCTGCCATTAGCGTGTTCAGATGGGAATTTTTTTAACAGTTCTGCAGCAAGGGCCTTCTGGTACTGCCCCATTTTTGTAGACCTCTCAACCTCAGGAATAAGAGAGTGAAAGTTCTCCTTGTAGCGGGGGTCTAAAAGTGTCACCAACCAGTAATGACTGTCACTCAACATTTTGACAACGCGATGGTCACGGTTAAGGCAGCGTAACATAAAGTCAGCCATGCATGCCAGACTGGTAACGGGCAAGACTTCTGTGTCCTCACCAAGATGACGACTGACCATGCTCTCCTCCCCCTCCTCCTCCTCCCCTCTGTCCTCAGGCCACCCACGCTGAACTGACGGTATGACAGTTGTACAGATACTACTGTCTAGAGCGCATGATACCAGCTCCTGTTCTTCCTCCTCCTCCTCCTCTCACTCATTGTCCCCCAATGCACGTTGGGATGAGATGAGGCTGGGCTGTGTGTAATCGCCCGCTACAGCTTCTTGATCCATCTCATCATACTCTGGCTGCAATGCTTCCTCTTTAATTCTCTGCAGAGAGCGTTGCAAAAGACAGACAAGTGGGATGCTAACGCTATTGATGTCATCATCGCCACTCACCATCTTGGTGGACTCCTCAAAGTTTGTCAGGATGGTACATATGTCAGACATCCAGGTCCACTCCTGAGGTCTTATGTGTGGAGTCTGACCTGAATATCGACGGCCTTGTTGCAGCTGGTACTCCACAACTGCTCTCTTCTGCTCACAAATCCCTTGCAACATGTGGAGGGTAGAGTTCCAACGTGTGGGGACATCACACACCAGTTGGTGTGCCGGAAGCTGCAAACGCTGCTGCAACAAAGCAAGGGCGGCGGAAGCTGTAGCCGACTTGCAAAAATGAGCTGACAGGCGGCGTATTTTGACGAGCAGATCTGGCAACTCAGGGTACGATTTAAGAAACCGCTGGACCACAAGGTTAAGCACATGAGCCAGGCATGGTACGTGTGTGATCTCGCCTCGCCTCAGAGCCGCCACCAGGTTACGGCCATTGTCACACACGACCATGCCTGGATGTAGTTTCAGCGGTCTCAGCCACAGATCTGCCTGCTCTATCACAGCTGTCCACAACTCACAAGCAGTGTGAGGTTTGTCACCTAAGCTTATGAGTTTCAGCACAGCCTGTTGCCGCTTGGCTGAGGCAGTACTGCAGTGCTTCCAGTTTGCAACGGATGTGGTGATATCTGAGATGGAGGCTGAACATGAGGAGGAGGAGGAGGATGATGCGCAGGAGCTGTACACTGTGGGGGCAACTCTGACTGACATAGAGACCGCAATCCTCGGTGTGGGGAGGATGTGTTCCGCGCCAGTGTCCGACTGGGTTCTGGCTTCCACTATGTTTACCCAGTGTGCCGTCAGGGAGATGTACCGTCCCTGGCCACAAGCACTTGTCCACGTGTCCGTTGTCAGGTGGACTCTCCCAGTAACTGCATTGTTGAGGGCACGGCAGATGTTTTGGGACACGTGCTTGTGTAGTGCGGGGATGGCACAACGGGCAAAATAGTGTCGTCTGGGCACCGAGTACCGAGGGACGGCCACCGCCATAACGTTGCGGAAGGATTCCGTCTCCACCAGCCTAAAAGGTAGCATTTACAACGCAAGCAGTCGTGAAATGTGCGAATTTAGGACTGTGGCCTGTGGGGCGTTGGCTGCGAATTTGCGCTTTCATTCAAAGCTCTGGGATATGGACAATTGAACGCTGCGGTGGGACGTGGACGTGGACGTTGATGCTGTTTCTTGAGAAACTGCCATAACAAGTGAAGACTGAGAGGAGGGGCCATCTTTGCATGCAGTATGGACAGGGGATTGCCTTGCATGCACAACAGGGGGTTCTATCACACGCAGAACAGTGGAAGAAGCAGTGGTGACACCCGCTGACACTGGTCGTGGACCCTGGGGTTCGCCCCACAAAGTCGGGTGCTTTGCTGCCATGTGCCTGATCATGCTGGTGGTGGTCAGGCTGGTAGTTTTGTCACCCCTGCTGATGCTGGCATGGCAGGTGGTACAAATGGCCTTTTTGGGGTTATCAGCAGAGTCTTTAAAAAAATTCCAGCCAATGGAAGACCTACCAGTTGTACTGGCAAAGTCCCTCGTGTTGGTGTTACGGGGAACTGTTGCCCGCCTTCTGTGTGCGGCCACCACACTGCTTCTTCCTGCCTGTTGGGGTACTCTGCCTCCCTCCCCCTGTGTGCTGCTGGCCTCGCTCTGCGTGTCCTCCTGCCACGTTGGGTCAGTTATTAGATCATCCACCACCTCCTCCTCTTCTACTTGCGCACCACGATCCTCCTCCTCACTTCGTGGCAATTGTGTCTCATCATAGTCCACCTCTTGTGACAAATTGCCAGCGTCGACTTCCTGTGGCCGTGGCTATTCAAATATTTGGGCATCGCTACATGGGATCTCCTCTTCCACCTCTTCAAGAGGAGCAGGCGAGGGGCACACATATGGAAATGGACCAGTGAACAGCTCTTCAGAGTGTCCAACTGTGGGATCAGTTGCTGTCTGACAACACTCGGCATGGTGGGAGGAAGGAGCATCAGGGTGAGGAGGAGTATGCGGTCGAGACTCACGGCTACTAAAACTTGACCATGTGGAAGACAGACCGCAGGTGGTGGTGCCCAGGTAACTGGAAGTATTATCTGCTATCCAATTAATAACCTGTTCACACTTTGCAATACTGGTGTTGTAGTGTGCTTCCCTAGTAATTCGGTCAAGAAGTGGGAGCGAGAAGATGTGGCTGTTGGTTGTGGCACATTTTCACCTTGGCCACAGCCCCGTCCTCTACACGCACCATCACCAGTACGTCCAGTTCCACGTCCCTTGCCACGCGTCTTGCCCATTGGAAATGAAGTAAAATAGCTTCCACTCGCACTATCAATGGAAAAAGGGTAACAAAAAGGAGATTAGAACCGTGGAAGAGGAAAACCACAGTTCTATTTGTCTGGCCTAAACCAGAATCTATTAAACAGATATATTTGTGACTGAACAGACAGGGAGACACTATTACTGTTTTTTTACGTAAAACAGGCCGAAAGCTGGATAATACAGAGATTTGAACCGTAGAACTGCAAAACCACAGTTCTAATTTACTGGCGTATACCAGACTTTTTTTAAATAGATATATTTGGGGCTGAACAGTCAGCGACACACTCAAACTGTTTTTTTTATGTAAAAAAGACCCAAAAGTGGATAATACAGAGATTTGACCCGTGGAATTGCAAAACCACAGTTATAGTTATGTGGCGTACACCAGACTCTTTTAAACAGATATATTGGTGTCTGACCAGTCAGGGAGACACTATTACAGTTTTTTTTTACGACAAAAAATGCCAAAAGCAGGATAATACAGAGATTTGACCTGTGGAACTGCAAAACCACAGTTATAGTTATGTGGCGTACACCAGAAACTTTTAAACAGATATATTGGTGTCTGACCAGTCAGGGAGACACTATTACAGTTTTTTTTACGGCAAAAAATGCCAAAAGGATAATACAGAGATTTGACCCGTGGAACTGCAAAACCACAGTTCTATTTTTGTGGAATACACCAGACTCTTTTAAACAGATATATTGGTGTCTGAACAGTCACAGACACACTCAATTTGTTTTTTTTTTGGGGGGGGGGAAATACCAAAAGGTTAATAAGACGCGTATTTGGACAGTCTGACTGAGAAAAGAAAAAAAATACAGGATTCAGATGAAAAAAATAATAATTTTTCCTGGCCCCTGAGACCGAGGTAATAAGTCTATCAATTTGACCAACAGGAGCACACAGGACTGTAATGCAGCGTTTGCTGGTATAACCACTGCGTCTCCTATACAGCCTGCCTGATATCTGGGATGGAACTTAGTCCTGAGAAGAACTGTTTGTTTGATTTGGCAGGCTTTAGAGACCCTACACTACCTATTTCGCACTATATATCTCTCCCTAACTCAGCAGCACTGACCCTACACTGGCTGATCCGGAGCGACTGTGTCCAAGATGGCGGCACCCGGTTTTAAATACTCGAGGTGACGCTGTGCGGCCAGTCAATCACTGTAATGCCCACAAACAACATGGCTGCGGCATTACAGTGACTGTCTGGCAATCCCTGCATGTTCATTGGCTCTGTAAAGAGCGCCAACCGTGCAGGGAGGAGACCCGAGCTCCTGCCCGAGTAACCCGGAAATGCTCGGTGCTCGCTGAACATCCCGAGTAGCGTGATGCTCGGGCGAGTAACGAGCAGTGTCCAGCATGCTCGCTCAACACTAGAAACTGTTCAATCTCCCAGTTTATGCCAATAACAAGTATCTTTGTCAAACAGGCCACAAATAAAGAATATGTCTTAAAGAACTACATCAATTGCCATACAAGCAACGTGCTATATGTCCTTACATGCTCTTGTGGAAAGAACTATGTGGGACAAACGTCGCAAGAACTATTCAAAAGGATACAGCAATAGTGATGAGCGAGCATGTTCGCTACTGCTCGGTGCTCGCCCGAGCATCTCACTGCTCGACATGCTCGGCGCTCGCCGAGTATTTCCCGGGTTGCTCGGCGGGAGCTCGGGTCTCCTCCCTGCATGTTTGGCGCTCTTTAGAGAGCCAATGAACATGCAGGGATTGCCTGCCACTCACTTTAATGCCATAGCCATGTTGGTTGTGGCTTTACAGTGATTGGCTGGCCGCACAGTGTCATCAGGTCTATATCAGACCTGGCACCGCCATGCTCGTCACAGTCACTCCGGAATCAGACAGTGTAGGGAGACATGCTGCTGAGCTAGGGAGAGATTTGCTTGTTTCTAGTTAGTGTAGGTGTACCAAACTATATTAGAGACACATATCAATTTCAACAAACAGTCCTTCTGAGGACTAAGCCATCTGCAGAGATATCAGGCAGCCAGTGCATATAGGCAGGCAGGGTATATAGCAGACTGTAGTGCACATAGCACAAGATGCTCCATTCCAGTTTTGTCTGCTGCTGCTGTTAGATATTTCTAGAAATAGGCCCAGGTCTCAGGGTCCAGGAATAATTTTTTTTTGGATCTTAATTCTCATTATTTGCTTAAAAAGCAATCCAGAGTACAAAGTTTTTCTGCGCCATTTGCTTGCTGGCACAGCAGAATACAGCCAGGTCCTTTCCATATTACAGCGCTAAAAATACAGCTATTTAAAACAGTGGTTTGTCCGTCACACAGATCACATATAATTGCGCTGAAAATACTGCCATTTCTGGCCTCCATTACAAATTTTTTCAGTCTGTCAGTGAAGCAATTGACACCAGATTGCTGTTCAAAATAGTTACCTACGGCCAGGTATATAAAACTGTGTTTTCTTTGTCACACGGATCACATATACGTTTTCAGAAAATACTACTGACTCGCCCCCTGGGCTGTGGGGCACCCGGAACCGGGCTTCAGTGCAATGTTGGGGGTAGTGGTGGCAACCCGATCCCGTGGCTCAGGGTGGTCAGACCAAACGCTGTGGCAGTCTATTTGTATAGTTATGAATGTCCGACTACGCCACCCGGGGATTGCGGTCAGGGTGAACCGCCACTGCGGGGCAGACCGCTGAGGCTGGTGTTGTGGGTGCAGCAGAGAATAGCATAACTCCCCACAGGAGGAGTGTAGCCTCAGGGCAGTGAGTGTAAATGGTGGAGGTTGTAGTGCAGGGCGTCCCAGTACCGTTAGTGCTGGCGCGGTAAGAAACACAGAGTCAACGTGTTGCAGTCCAGTGTCTTTTACTCACAGTTGTTATCTGAGTCACTTCTGCCGGCAATGACTGCCCAAGCCGTGCTGCGTCCACCAGGTGCGGGGCTCGGTCAACCCCCAGGCAATTCAGGAGTATAGCCCAGAACTCCCTTCTATCCTTTCTCTGGCTGTGCCCCACCAGTGACCAAACTTCTGTCCAGCTGCCTCGGGCCTTCTCTGGGAGAACTTGGCGCCAGCCTCCCTGACCCTATGTGGTGCCTTCCTAGAAGGTTTTGCGGGGGGTCGCACCAATAGATGATCACGACCTTCGGTTCTTGGCTGAGGGATGATTTACCTCCACCAATTTGGGATCCGGTACCCTTCTCTTGCCTGATCCGTCACCCAATATCACGCTGGTCCTTAGGGTCCCTTCTGCCTTCGTGTCTCTGAGCCTTTCTACTCCTTGGTTCCTTCTCTTTCTGTTCCGTTCCTTCTCCTCTTCTCCCTTCTGGCTCCGGCCTTCACCCTAGGCTTGCCTCGTGGAGCTGAGCTCAGGCTGAGCCACAGCTCCCTGTCAGCTCTCCTCTGAACTTCTCCTTCTTGTTCTCAACCCTGAACTAAGATGGTGCCCGCCTTATATACCTCCTCCTCTGTGTGTGAGCTCAGGTGACCAGCACCCAATGAGCTCCTACCTATGCTCAGAACCCAACCCCTATCTGCTCCTACACCACTGGGTTTTCCTCCCCCCTCCCCACTCCAGCCAGGGACTTAGTCAGTTGTGCCTACATATATATATAAATGGAAGCACCGTCGAGCTGTCCCCCGAAAATGGGGTGTGTGTGGTATATGCAGCTAACTGAGCCCTGGTCCATACTCTGGTTGAGGTGCAATACCCCTGTAGCGGCCGAACCCTCAGGGCGCTACACTACCATTTCTGAGCTCCATTAAATTTTTTTTTCAGTATGTCAATACAGTTTTTGACACCAGTTTATTGTTCAAAATAGTTACCTACAGGCCAGGTATTTAAAACTGTGGTTTGTCCGTCACACGGATCACATATAAGTTTTCTCCAAATTCAGTCATTTGTTGCGAGCGTGGAAGATATTGTCCTCCATTTAAAATGGGCAAGGCATGTGGCAAGGGACGGGAAACTGGACGTGATGGTGATGACGGTGCATGCAGAGGCCGAAGCCATTGGCAAGCTGAAATTGTGCCACAACAAACACCCACATCTTCTCGCTCGACCTTCCTGTCCCAATTAATAGGAGACCGCAGAACACCACAATTGAACACAGAGCACTGTGAAAAGGTTATTGGTTGGATAGCAAATAATGCTTCCAGTCACTTAGCCACCACCACCACCACCTTGTCTTCCACACGGTCAAGTCTCAGTAGCTGTGCGTCTCGACCGCATATTCCTCACCCTGAACCTCCTTCCTCCCACCATGCTGAGTGCCCAGAGACAACTGATCCCACACTTGGGCGCTCCAAACAGCTGTTCACTTTTCCATTTATAGATTCAGGCCTCTCGCCCGGTCCACTTGAAGTGGGGAAAGAGGAGATCGCATGTAGCAATGCCCAAATAATTGAGCAGCCACGCTTAAACGAAGGTGATGGTGGGAAAATGTCACAAGAGGTGGAAGATGATGAGACACAATTGCCAGAAAGTCAGGAGGAGGACCAGAGTGCGGAAGTGGAAGACGAGGTGGTGGATGATATAGTAACTGACCCAACCTAGCAGGAGGACATGCAGAGCGAGGAGAGCAGCACACAGGGGGAGGGAGGCAGAGAACCCCAACAGGCAGGAAGAAGCAGTGTGGTGGCCGCAAAAAGAAAGCAGGCAACCATTCCCCGTAACACCAACACGAAGGAAGTTGCTAGTACAACTGTTAGGTCTTCCCGAGTCTAGTTGTTTTTTAAAGACTCTGCCAATAAACCCAAAAAAGTCAGGCACATGGCAACAAAACACCCGACTTTGTGGGCCGAACCACAGGGTCCAGGAACAGTGTCTGCGGGTGGCACCGTTGCTTCTTCCGCTGTTGTGCATGCAAGCCAATCCCCTGTCCATGGTGCATGCGAAGATGCCTCCTGCCCTGCACCTGTCGTTGCACACTCTCAAGTAGCAGCATCAGGAAGCACATCCACGTCCTTGTCCCAGCGCAGCATTCAGTTGTCCATACCCAAGTCCTTGGAACGCAAGCGCAAATACGCAGCCAACGCCCCACAGGCCACAGTACTAAATTCCCACATTCACATTTTGCGCTCGAAATGTTGCCTTTTAGGCTCGTGGAGATGGAAGCATTCTGCAACCTGATGGCGGCGGCCGTCCCTCGGTACTCGGTCCCCACCCGCCACTATTTCTCGTGGTGTGCCGTCCCCGCATTACACAAGCACGTGTCCCAAAACATTAGCCGTGCCCTCAAAAACGCAGTTACCGGGAAAGTCCACGTAACCACGGACATGTGGACAAGTGATTGTGGGCAGGGACTGTACATCTCGCTGATGGCACACTGGGTTAACATAGTTGAAGCCGGGACCCATTCGGACCTTGGGATGGAACATGTCCTCCCGAGGCCAAGGATTGTGGGCCCTAGGTCAATCAGGGTTGCTCCCACAGTCTACAGCTCCTGCACCTCATCCTCCTCAGCCTCCTCCTCCTCTTCAGCCTCCATCTCCGAAATGACTTCATCAGTCACAAGCTGGAAGCACTACAGCACTGCCTCGGTCAAGCGGCAAGAATGCTGAAGAGTTGTGGACAGCTTTGAAAGAGCAGGCAGATCTGTGGCTCACATCACTGAACCTACAGCGAGGCATGGTAGTGTGTGACAATGGCCTGAACCTGGTGGCGGCTCTGAGGCGAGGCAAGCTCACACACGTACCATGCCTGGCCCATGTGCTTAACCTCGTGGTTCAGGGGTTTCTCAAATCTCTCCCGGAGCTGCGGGAGCTGCTTGTTAAAGTACGCCGCGTGTGTGCCCATTTTAGAAAGTCACCTACAGCTTCCGCTGCCCTTGCCGTGTTTCAACAGCGTTTGCAGCTTCCGGCTTACAGATTGGTATGTGATGTCCCCAGGCATTGGAACTTTACACTGCAGATGTTGGGAAGGATTTGTGAGCAGAATAGGGCAGTTGTTGAGTACCAGCATCAACAAGGCCGTCGGTATTCATTTCAGACTCCATACATAAGACCTCAGGAGTGGACATGGAAGTCAGACATATGTACCATCCTCCAAAACTTTGAGAACTCCACCAAGATGGTGAGCGGTGATGACGCCATAAATAGTGTCACCATCCCGCTTCTCTGTCTTCTGAAATGCTCTCTGCTCACAATCAAAGAGGATGCATTGCAGACAGAGCACGATGAGATGGAGCAAGGAACCATACAGGGTGATTACACACAGCCCAGCCTCATCTCATCCCATCGTGGATTGAGTGACAATGAGGAAGAGGAGGAGGAAGAGGAGGAGGAGGAGGAAGAACAGGAGCTAGTTTCATGCGCTATAGACTGTACTACCTGCACAACTGTCATACCGTCTGTTCAGCGTGGATGGCCAGAGGACAAAGAGGAGAAGGAGGAGAGCATGGTCAGTCATCCTCTTGGTAGCAACACGGAAGTCTTGCCTGTTAGCAGTCTGGCACGCATGGCTGAGATTATGTTACGCTGCCTTTCCCATGACCCTTGCCTTCTCAAAATTTTGGGTGACAGTCATTACTGGTTTGTGACACTTCTAGACCCACGCTACAAGGATAACTTTATATCTCTTATTCCTGAGGCGGACAGGTCTAAAAAATGGGGCTGTACCAGAAGGCCCTTGTTGAGGAACTATTAAAAAAATTCCCACCTGAAAACTCTGGCGGCAGAGGTCACAGTTCGTTGGACAACCAAGGAGTACAGGCGAGAGAGACACAAATGCAATCCAGCAGAGGCAGGGGAACACTGTCAATGTTCTGGGAGTTTTTTCAGACCCTCCCATCGCACAGACCCTGAGGTGCGGGGTACTCTCATAAGGAGTGCAAAGTTTGAGAAGATGCTGAGAGAGTACCTTGCCGACCGTACCAACGTCCTCCGTGATTCCTCTGTGCCTTTTATTTATTGGGTATCCAAGCTGGATACGTGGAATGAACTGGCTCTCTATGCCTTGGAGGTTCTGGGCTGCCCTGCTGCTAGCGTTTTATCAGAGCGGGATTTTAGTGCCGCTGGTGGAATTCTAACTGATAAGCGCATCCGCCTGTCAACTGAAAATGCTGACAGGCTGACACTTATGAAAATGAACAAGGGCTGGATTGGGCCAGACTTCTCAACACCACCGAATGATAGCAGCGTAACATAAACTCAAATCCAGTATCTTTTTTTGGGAGGTGTATTCCCATGCACCTTTTCACACACACACTTGGGTATACTCTTCCTGATTTTGGCTATTTGCTCTTGTCCTCCTCCTTCTCCTCATCCTCATCCTCCACCATATCACCAGTGTGACTGTGGTCCGTGATGCAACAGTCACATAATTTTTTTAAAGGGTGTTTATGATGTCCGTAAAAAAAAAAATTATACAGTATGTTCATGTATACCTCCCAGGGGTAAATGTTTGTCAGCCCATACACTTAGTGCATGGGCATTACAAGTATAGGAGACCAGCTCCTTTCTAATGGGAACATTTTTTTATGAGGCCCTCTAAGTCTCTTCCAGGGCGCATTGGAGTGCCTCCCAATTTTTGGCAGCCCTTGCATTCACTGCATAGGCCAACACTATGGGAGACCCTCTCCTTTCTAATGGGAATTTGTGGCTACTGTGGCCCTGCTCTATGTGTCTTTAAATTCTTAGTGGGTTTTTTCCTAAATTTGGTCAGCCATTGGACTCACTGCATACCCTATAACTGTATAGCAGACCCTCTCCTTTCTAATAGGAACATGTCGTACTTGTTACTGTGGCCCTGCTTTATGTGTCTTTAATTTCTTAGTGGGGTTTTTCCTAAATTTGGTCAGCCGTTGGACTCACTGCATACCCTATAACTGTATAGAAGACCCTCTCCTTTCTAATGGGAACATGTCGTACTTGTTACTGTGGCCCTGCTTTATGTGTCTTTAAATTCTTAGTGGGGTTTTTCCTAAATTTGGTCAGCCGTTGGACTCACTACATACCCTATAACTGTATAGAAGACCCTCTCCTTTGTAATGGGAACATGTCGTACTTGTAACTGTGGCCCTGCTATATGTGTCATTAAATTCTTAGTGGGGATTTTCCTAAATTTTGTCAGCCGTTGGACTCACTGCATACCCTATAATTGTATAGCAGTCTCTCTCCTTTCTAAAGGGAATTTGTCGTTACTGTGGCTCTGCTCTCTGTGTCTTTAAATTCTTAGTGGGGTTTTTACTAAAATTGGTCAGCCGTTGGACTCACTGCATACCCTATAACTGTATAGTAGACACTCTTCTTTCTAATGGGAACATGTCGTACTTGTTACTGTGGCCCTGCTCTATGTGTCTTTAAATTGAAAGCTGAGGTTTCTCTGGTGGGACTGTCCAACCCTGCCGAGAAGCAGTCCTGGCTAAGAAAAGTGTGGGGGAAGGTTCCCGGACACTCTATGGCTGCTTTTTTAATGTGGATGGGACTTGCTTTTGAATGTTATTTCTCAAATCGCATTGCAGATCAGGCCATTGCCCAACTCTGTAGTCATAAAATTAAATGCGCAAAGAAAGATGTTTGTGTATCAAAGCACCACCGACAAGTGCGAGTTGATGTTGGACAGGCTGCCATTGCTTCTGCAACAAGCTGCATTAGAGGACTTCCTGGGAGAAATGACCCCCAGAGTAGATACATTTTCCCTCTATGCCAGTCCTTTCACCGAGCTAAATATAACTCTCAGCAAAAAAAAGCTGTGGACTGGCTCCGTACAGTCCCTTGCCACATTCACCTGTCCACGTGTTTGTGGTTAGGCGATCCTTCCCAGTAAGTGCACTAAGGAGGGAGAAATAGTGGCAGCTGAGGACCGAATATGGACACCTGGTCTCCGCCGGCATGAGGTTATGAAAAGCTTCCGCCTCCACGAGCCTAAAAGACCACATTTCAAGTGAAAGGGGCTTTAGAGGACTTCCTGGCAGAAATGACAGCTGGGTAGATATGGTTTCCCAAGTCCTTTCACCAAGCTAAAGAATATGGCTGTGGTGAAATACAACTCAGCAAAAAAAGCTGTGGACTGGCTTCGTACCGTACCTGGCCACATTCACTTGACCACGTGTTTGTAGTTAGGCGGTCCTTCCCAGTAAGTGCACTGGGGAGGGCACGGGTAATGTTGTGGGACCCGTGCTTGTTGATGGTGGAGACAATACCGGGAGAAATAGTGGCGGCTGGGACCGAGTATAGATATCCGGTCGCCGCCGCCATAAGATTGTCGACAGTTTCCGCCTCCATGAGCCTAAAAGGCCACATTTCAAGTGCAAGCAGCTGTCAAAAATAGTACTGCAGCCTGTGGGTGGGTGGCTGGTTGCATACTTGCACTTGCATTCCAAGGAATGGGCTAGGGACAACTGAACGCTGCACTGGGACAAGGACGTGGATGGTGATTGTTGCAAGTCTGCAATGACAGAAGCATCTTCGCATGCGCCTGTCGTTGCGGAGCAGTGAATATTAATTTTCTTTAGCAGCGGGGACTGCGTAGGCTGCAGCAGGCGGATGCTGCCTCCTGTGCCCCGCTCCTCCACAGCTACCGCTCCCCCCATAACCCACACATCATATATGTATACCCCCTCCCCCCCAACATTCGTACTATAAGGGTATACGCCCTATAAGATGACACCCGGTGTATAAGACAGCTCCTTACATTTGAGAAGATTTTCAGGGGTTAAAAAGTCATCTTATACGCCGGAAAATACGGTAGCGGCTTACACAGAGGTGGAAACTTCACATGTACTCACACTTCCTCATTGAAGTTGTTGTTAGTTTTTAATGGTTTCCATATGTTTACCTAATAAACTTTCTATATACTTTTTGGCTAACTCATGGTTTTATGGGCTACATTTATTGGTACTATAGAAATATTTCTATGTTCCGGTACTTCATATTGCACTATAGTAGGTTACAGTTCAGGAGTTTCATTTGGGGGTGCAAATGCACGGAACATTCTTATATACTTTTGTAGTATGATGACCTTTCCTTTTGTTTCAATGGACAGGGGATTGAAATGCACGCACAACAGTGGAACAAGCAGTGGTGTCACCCGCAGATACTGTTTCTGGATCCTGGCTTTCGGCCCACTTAATCGGGTACTTTGCTGTCATGTGCCTGATCATGCTGGTGGTGGTCAGGCTGGTAGTTTTGCTCCCCCTGCTGATGCTGGCCTGGCAGATGGTGCAAATGGCCCTTTTGGGGCTATCTGTAGAGTCTTTAAAAAACAACCAGATTCTGGAAGCCCTAACAGTTGTACTGGCAACTTCCGCAGTGTTGGCATTCTGGGGAGCAGTTGCCCGCCTTGTGTCTGTGACCACCACACTGCTTGTTCCTGCCTGTTGTGGTGCTATGCCTCCCTCCCCCTGTGTGCTGCTGTCCTCGCTCTGCATTTCCCCCTGCCAGGTTGGGTCAGTGTCTTCATCATCCACCACCTTGTCTTCCATTCCGCACCCTGGTCCTCCTCCTGACTTTCTGGCAATTGTGTCTCATCATCATCCACCTCTTGTGACAGTAATTGCACTTACCCATCGTCACCTACATGTGACCATGGCTGCTCCAATATTTGGGCATCGCGTTCTCCTCTTGTCCCGCTTGAAGCTGGCTGGGCGAGAGGCCTGAATCCATTAAAGGAAAAGTGAACAGCTCTTCTGAGTGTCCAAGTGTGGGATCAGTTGTCTCCGGGCATGGTGGGAGGAAGAAGGATCAGGGTGAGGAATATGTGGTCCAGGCTCACGGCTACTGAGACTTGACCATGTGGAAGACAGTGTGGTGGTGGTGGCAAAGTGACTGGATTCATTATCTGCTATCCAATCAATAACCTTTTGACACTGCTCTGTGTTCTATAGTGGTTTTGTGCGGTCCCCTAGTAATTGGGACAGGAAGGTTGTGTGAAAAGATGTGGGTGTTTGTTGTGGCACAATTTCAGCTTGCCCACGGCCTCTGCATGCATTATCACCATCACATCCACTTCCTCATCCCTTGCCACGCGCCTTGCCCATTTTAAATACAGTACAATATTTTCCACGTTCACTACAAATGGCTGGATTTGAACCGCAGTTATATGTGATACATCTGACAGATAACCATAGTTTTAAATAGCGGGTTTGTAGTTTACTATTCTTCACAGCGAGCACGTGGGAATAGCTTCACTGACACAACGCAACAAACTGTAAATGGAGGCCAATATTTTCCATGTTTATTACAAATTTCTGGATTTTTATCGCTGTAATATGGAAAAGCCTCCCTACCAATTTTTATCACCACTGAATATATGCAGCTGGATTATTCCTCATAAGGACTGTTAGTTTAGATGGATATATAGATATGTTGTGGAATACCTACACTAACTAATAAACAAGCAAATCTCTCCCTCATACAGCAGTAGCTCTCCCTACTCTGCCTGTTTCCAGGTAAGACTAATGTAACGGGGCTCAGGGTGGTAGTCATGGGCAAGTGTCGCAGTGTTTTCTTCATCACCCCGGCCCGCTACTGAAATATGGGGACGTGCTTGTGTGGCACCCCAGGGGTCCGGTTGCCACAGTGGCATTGCCTCCCTCACAAGGGGTGATGCCATGCCTGGAAGCAAGGAAGGGTCCCCTAATCAGCTATACCAGCACACAACACATTCCTGGCTCCAGACCAGAAAGGGGAGCTCCTCCGCTTAGCAACTGGAATCTGGAGGCAGGGTTAGTAAGAGTGAGTTGAGAGGAGTTGAAGACAGGACAGTGACGAGGAAGGACCTGGGGAGTAGAGCTGTAAGCCAGCTCACCTCAGAGGAGAAAAGCGCAGCAGAACCGGACACCGGAGTCCGAGGTTGTGGGGCACTGAAGGCCCAGCAGCAGAAACCGGAGGGCAGGAGACTGCAGGTCTCCTGGCCCCATCAGACGCCCGGCGACACAGCAGCACCATAGAGCCCAGCATCGCCACGTGGGAGCGACACTCCAGGAAGGCCCGAGCTGCCTGCCTTACGGGTGAGGAACAGACGTTTTACTTAGCGACGAGGGCCGCAACATAGCTACAAGCAGCAGGGCCAAAAGAGATTAGCGCAGAGGGAAGGCCTACAACTTCACCTGGCGAGGTGGATCCCCAACTTGCTCCCAGGCCGCCCGGAGCACTACTACCAGCTAGTACCCATGCCCCGATCTGCTTAACAACCGCAAGTAAAGATGAGAGGAAACTGCCATTAAATTGTGGCCTGGTCATTATCTGCGCCATCACCTGCACTACACAGCACCAACAACATCTACCCTATAGTATCACTAGACCCTGCCCTGGAGCTAAGCTCTGCCTGTGGAGAGCTGAACCAACTCTGCTGGGTCACCATCAGCTCCAGAGGATCTGCACCGCACCGGCGGCCCCATACAGCCGCAAACCACAGGTGGCGTCATGAACATTATCTATAAAACCTTATTCCCCTTCTACCTTTCCCTTTAATTGACCGCCCTGGGTCACGGACCGGGTCACTGCTACCGAGTACTCCACTTGTCCCTGGATGTGTGTGGTAAGCTGTACTTTTGGGCTGTTTGCTGTGGGAGTCTTTACTCACTTTCATCCTCGGTTCAGACAGGTGCAGATCTTCTGTGCTTTAAATGAAAGCTAAAATAAAAAAGGGGGGGGGACGTTGAAGCTGGTAGTAGGAAGTGCTAGAATGTCAAAATGAGGGGCAAACAGTCCATTAGCTACAATTAAAAAGTAAGCCAAAGCAGCTCACCAGTAACCCCAAAAGGGGTGAAATGTGGAAAATGCAGCAGGTAAAAGCTGGTGATAGAATGCGCTCCCCAAAAGGGGTGAAATGTGGAAAATGCAACAGGTAAAAGCTGGTGATAGAAAGCGCTAAGTCATATAAAATTCAGCAATTGCTACCTTTTTTGAAGTCCTTGTAAAAACACAACGCGTTTCGACTGCATGCCAGAATATTTCATTCTTTTGAATGAAAGATAACACAGTTCTTTAAAAACACAACAGTCCAGTTTACTTGTTCAGCATGGCCTTAGAAACAGGGGATTTGCAAAACACAGCATTCACAGATGGTAAAACACAGTCTTAATCCCCACACGGTTTTAATCACAGTGTGACTCGGACCAAGGGGAAACTGCCTCTAGACTTTCTCGTGGGGAAGCTCTTGCTTCCACCCACGGCTCCCAATACCTGACTCTAGCAGGGACTACCTGGCTTCTGAGGCTCCCTAGTCCAGGCACGTCCAGTACTGCCTATCGGCTGGAAGAGGCCAGGATCCACAAATTGACCTTTAGAGTATAGATTATAATGTGGTGTGCCCGTTCCTGTTAATCCTCCTGGTTTCTCCCATACACACCCGTCTCTCTTCTTCTCTGTCCTTCCTCACTCACTGCTACTTCTTAACTTACTAAGATGGCCGAATCTAATCTCCCAGAGATCCCTCAGGTCCTACCTGGTCACTGAGGGCGGCCCCCAAACTGGTTAACCCTGTGTTCTCCAGACATAAGGGTAATGTAATATCAAACAGCACCTCTGCTGCCATCTAATGGCGGTACCTGAAAACAACAGTTTTTCTGGTGACTAAAACATTCACAGAGTTATTAAAACAGTACAGTTCTATAGGGGAGTGGAGTGGACATTCTCCACACACCCCTCACACTGTGACGAGCATAGGGGCACCAGGCCTTATATAGACCCGATGATGCTATGCGGCCAGCCAATCACTGTAATGCCACAACCAACATAGCTATGGCATTACATTGCATGGCAAGCAATCCCTGCATGTTCATTGGCTCTCTAAAGAGCACCAAACATGCAATACGGGGACCAGTGCTCCCGCCGAGCAACCCCGGCAATACTCGCCGAGTGCCGAGCATGTCGAGTACAGTGATGCTTGGGCGAGTACCGAGTAGTGGTGAGCACGTTCGTTCTACACTAATCACTAGCTGGCAATCCAAAATTACTCTTCGAAACTTTCCACTCCTTCCTGAGCGCCAAAGTACAGGCCCTATCACTATCCTCAGCACTTATGATCTGGCCACTTATTTTCTAGAAAAAATCAACCATATCCTCCATGACATATTTGCACAATTCCCTCAGAGCCTCGATCCCCTTCCTTTCCGAACCTAAAGCTCACTTTTCACCTTTGAAACTGTCACAGAAGAAGTTACCAGGCTACTTGCTTCTTCTCCCCCTACAACCTGCACCAGTGACCCTATTTCATCACCTCCAGTCTCTCCATCCTGTTGTCACTACCTACTTTTACTAAAATATTTAACCTCTCTCTCTCTTCCACTATCTTTTCCTCATCATTCAAACATGCCGTCATAGCCCTTCACTTAAAAAAATATCCCTCCACCAGAACTGCTCTGCTAACTATAGACCTGTCTCTAATCTTCCCTTCATTTTTAAACTCCTGGAACTCTTGGTCCACTGTCTTCTCTGATCACTCTCTTCTTGACCCTTTACAGTCTGGTCTCCACTCTTTACACTCTACTGAAACTGTCCTCACTAAAGTCTCTAATGATCTACTAACAGCTAAATTTAATGGCCACTACTCCCTACTGATTCTCCTGGATCTATCTGTTGCATTTGACACTGTGAATCATCAGCTCTTCCTCACTATGCTCCACTCTATGAGCCATTCTCTTTCTCACCATTCTCTCTTTGTTCTCCTCCTACCTATCTGACAGCTCCTTCGCTGTATCTTTTGCTGGCTCCTTTCCCCTCTCTTCCCCTCACTATCGGGGTTCCTTAGGGCTCCTCTTCTCTCTATACACTGCTCCTTGTAAGATGGTCGTCGGCCAGGTCCTCAAGGGGAGATATGAATCATTGAGTTTGGTAGACTCGGTGATGTAAGCCTGGAAAAGCAGGCCCCAATGTGTATAGTGCTGAGGGAGTTAATAGAAAGTGTCGGCCGGGTTTACGAGCAGTCAAGAGAGATGGGTGGGACTGGCTGCTCAAATATTTCCACCCCAGGGCATGGTACAGCAGATAAAAAGGTGACTAGTGATGGGCGAACACGTGACTGTTCGGGTTTGGCTAATTGAGCCGAACAGTTTATTAAAAGTTCGGGTTCAGGTACCAGAACAGTACCCGAACATGGACACCATTTGTCACGGGTGTATCAGAGGTGACAGACAGTCGCCCTGCAGTTGGTTGCAGGAGATCTCTATGATTGGCATTACAGACATCTTCTTAGATGAGTGGCTGTCTCTATGACCTAGCGGCTACCTCCCTCTGGTAATTAGCTCTCTGGCCTGGGTGTATATATACCTGGTGTGTCTGAGAGGGAGGTGCTGGCTATATTCATTTCTACTTGTGAAGGCTTAGCAAGATCAGTACTTTGTCCTCTCTGGAGCTTGAGGCCGAGTTCGCATTTGGCTGGAGTCATCTAAAACTAAGCATTCTCCCCTTGTTTGTCTAACCTTGCTGTCTATAGAGTTTAGTGGAGATCGACTAGTGCTCATCTCCTCCCATCCCTAGCCTTAGCCATACGCCAGGGAAAGACAGGGCAAGGCATGCAGGCGGCTATTGCTGAAGAGGCAATATAGGGACGGTAGTTGAGATAGGGTGACACTAGACCAGACTAGGAGGTCTCCACCTCCCCCTTTCCCCAAGTGTCTGGGCTCCCTTTCCCTCTTCCCTCTGTGTTGCACTAGTTTTTCCCACATCTGGCGTGACATTATAGCCGAGCACGTTTTGAAAAAAAAAAAAAACCTGACTTTTATTTTTCTGTGTTTTTGGACATGCACCTTTTTTTTTTCCTTTCTCCCTTGGTATGGGTTCAGTTGCAGAGCGGCTGCGCAGGTTGTCTCTGGAGGTGAATGACCTCCATGATGAGGTACAGCAGCAGCATCAGCGGTTACAGGTCGCCAATGTGGGGGTCTCAGCAGGTAGGCCTGTCCTGCCTGAACCCAAGGTTGCCCTCCCGGACAGGTTTTCAGGAGGTAAGCACAAGCTATTTGTATTTAAGGAGGCATGCAAATTGTATTTCAAACTTCGTCCTTACTCCTCCGGTAATGAGGAGCAACGGGTTGGAATTGTGATCTCTCTATTGCAGGGAGATCCTCAGTCATGGGTGTTTTCGTTACCGCAGGACTCGGTTTGTCTCCAGTCTGTGGAGGGGTTTTTCGGAGCTCTGGCTCTCATCTATGATGACCCTGACTGAGTCGCCTAGGCTATTTCGTCTTCAGCAGGGAAATCGGTCAGTAGAAACGTACAGTTCGGAATTCCGTAGATGGGTGACGGATTCCAAATGGAATGACTCAGCCCTTAGATGTCAATTTTGTGAGTGGCTTACTGAAAGGTTGAAAGATGCCTTGGCAGTATATGAAACCCCTCAGTCCTTGGAGGCTGCCATGTCTTTGGTCATACGTTTTGATAGACGCCTTAGGGACAGATGGGTGAGACCACCTTCTCCGAGGAGCGGTCTGGCGGTGAACCAATAATGGGGGTGGTGGAGGAACCCATGCAGTTAGGGAGTGTATCTACATCATACACTCCCCAGAGATTCACAAGAAAAAAGGCTTTTTTTTTGTGGGAAAAAGGGACATTTTGTTGGGACCTGTCCTTCAATTCCTAAACAAAAAGGAGACTCGATTAACTCTTGGTAGTCTGGAATTGGATAAACAAGGGGTTCATTTGTGGCCAAACTGCAGTTCCCACTTTGTCCTGACAGCTGAGGTGGTGCCAGAGAGCAAAACTGAGAAAATTTCTGTTTGTTGACAGTGGAGCCGGAGTCAGCATGGTTGATGCTGAGTTTGTGAAAATTCACGGTCTTGCTTGCTGTGCTTTTAGCTGAACCTATTTCCATCTTTACCATTGACTCTGCGCCACTTGCACGGAAAGTATTTACTCAGATTGTACATAATGTAAAACTGAGGGTGGGGTCAGTTCATTGTGAAATAATTCCTTGCTATGTTCTGGACAATCTTCCCACACCGATTGTCTTGGGTATACGTTGGCTTGTTAAACATAATCCACTCGTGGATTGGCAAAATGTGGAGATTATTGAATGGGGAGATTACTGCCATGAGAACTGTTTAGAAATTTCCCTAGCTACTGTCTCTATGGAAATTTTACCTGCTTTTCAGTCTGGTTTTGAGGACATTTTTTCTGAGAGGGGGTGTCAGGATCTGCCTCCTCTTCTTGCTTATGACTGTCCTATTAACTTGACCCCCGGAGCTAAACTACCGAAGTCCAGACTGTATAATCTTTCTGGCCCTGAGAGACAAGCCATGAAGAATTTCATTGCGGAAAGTTGGGAGAAGGAACATATCAGACCCTCATCTTCACCCATGGAAGCAGGGTTCTTTGTGAAGAAAAAAGAAGGTCGGTCTACATCTCTGTTTAGATTTCCGGGAATTAAATCAAATTACCATGCGTGATCCATACCCTCTTCCTCTGATTCCTTATTTATTCAGCCAGGTTGTGGGAGCTAAGATATTCTCCAAGTTGGATTTAATGGGAGCCTACAACCCGGTTAGGATCAGAGAAGGGGACGAATGGAAAACAGCGTTCAATACCCCGGAAGGACATATTGAGAGTCTGGTTATGCCTTTTGGTTTGACCAATGCACCTGCGGTATTCCAGCATTTCATAAATTTTATTTTCCATCATTTGGTGTGAAGGTTTGTGGTGGTTCTTTCTGGACGATATTTTGGTTTACTCACCTGATTTTGAGACTCATCGGGACCATGTTAAGCAGGTGCTCCAGATATTAAGGGATAACAAACTTCATGCTAAACTAGAAAAATGTGTTTTCGCTGTTCAGAAGGTGCAGTTTTTGGGGTACTTGTTGTCATCTTCGGGTTTTCGGATGGATCCAGAGAAGATCCGTGCAGTCCTTGACTGGGAACATCCCGAGAACCTGAAGGCTCTACAACGTTTTCTGGGCTTTACTAATTTTTATTGGAAATTCATCCAAAATTACTCTTTTAGGGTATGTACCCATGATGCAGATTTTAAGCAGAAATTTCCTGAGCGTTTTTTCCTCTCCCTGGCAGAAAAAATGTATGGGAGAAGCGTTTTTACATGCGTTTATGCATGCGCTTTTCCAAGCGATTTTGAGCATCACTTGGAAAAGGACTTGACAAGTTGGTCACACAATATAAATCCATGCAACTGGCATGGATTTATATTGTGTGACCAAGTTTTCTGCTTAAAATACTGCACCTATAGTAAAAAAAAAAAGAATTATAAAGTAAAAAATAAAAAAAAATTCATACTCACCTCTCCGATGGCCCCCGGACGGCTCCCGGCGGCATCCTCTCTCCTCGGCGGCCAATGATGTTCTGCCAGGACCTGTGGTGACATCATTTAGTCAGCTGATGGTCACGTGACTAAATGACGTCACTGCAGGTTCTGGCAGAACACCGCGGGCCGCCAAGGAGAGAGTACGCCACCGGGAGCAGACCGGGGGCCGCCAGAGAGGTGAGTATGAACATTGTTTTTTATTTTTTACTTTAGAATTATTTTTTAACTTGCAGGTACCATGGTACCCGGGTTTGATGAGAGTCTCCTCTTCTCCAGACCCAGGTACCATCCGTGCATTGAACTGCATAACATCCGCATGTATACATGCGGATGTTATGCGGTTCAATGCAAGTCACTGGCGGCGATTTCGCTGCGAAATTGCACAATAAATGGTTGTGCTGCGGATTTTTCCGCAGTGATAATCCGCAGCGGAAATTTCCGCAGCATGTGCACAGCACATGCGGATTATCATTGGGAAACATGGCAGACATCTTAACAAGCGATTTTAATGCATTTCCACCGCGGAAATACCACCGCGGAAACGCATTAAATCCGCATCGTGGGCACACAGCCTTATTGTGAAACCCCTTACTGACATGACTAAGAAGGGGTCTGATTTTTCCAAATGGTTGGATGCTTTCCTCCAGGCTTTTTCTTCCTTAAAGAATAATTTTGCCACTGCACTTATACTCAGTCAACCCGATGTTTCTCAACCCTTTTATTGTGGAGGTTGATGCATCGGATGTCGGGGTTGGGGCTGTGTTGTGAAACTTCACGGGGTTCCCTCCAATGTGGTGTCAGATTGGGGGAACCAGTTTGTTTCCAAGTTTTGGAATGCATTCTCTTCTCGACTGGGGGTGCAGCTTTTCCTCTGCCTTCCACCCTCAGTCGAATGGACAGACCAAACATGTCAATCAGAATTTGGAGACCTACCTCAGGTATTTCGTCTCCGAATTTCAGGAGGATTGGGCATCCTACTGACCGCTGTCAGAATTTGCCATTAATAATCATCGGCAAGAATCCACTGGCAGGTCAACATTCTACAGTGCATACGGTTATCACCCACAGTTTGCTATCTTTAGTGGGGGAGGAGCTCCAGGAGTTCCTGAGGAGGAATGGTTTGCTTGGTCACTCTCCTCGGTATGGTAGGGTGTTCTGAGTAATTTAAAGATCATGGGAGACAGGTATAAACGTATGGCTGACAAAAAACGCTTGCTAGGTCCGGACCTGAATGTGAATAACTTTGTGTGGTTTTCTACCATGAATATAAGATTGAAAGTTCCTTCTTGGAAGCTGGGACCTAGGTTTATTGGTCCCTATAAAATAACCGCCATCATAAACCCAGCAGCGTTTCGTCTTGAACTTCCTCAGGCCCTTAAGGTCCACAATGTGTTCCACAGGTCCTTTCTCAAAAAGTATGTGGAACCTCTTGAGCCCTCACTTCTTCCACCGCCCCCAGTAATGGTTGATGGTAATCTGGAGTTCCAGATTTCGAGGATTGTAGATTCTCATCTCCAACGTCGTTTTCAACAATATTTGGTGCACTGGAAAAGCTATGGTCCAGAGGAGAGGATGTGGGTTTCAGCGTCAGATGTGAACGCTCCCAGATTGGTTCGCTCATTCCACACCTCTTTTCCTGAGAAACCCGGTCCTGAGTGTCCGGAGGCCACTCGTAGAGGTGGGCGTACTGTCACGGGTGTATCAAAGGTGACAGACAGTCGCCCTGCTGTTGGTTGCAGGAGATCCCTACGTTTGGCATTCCAGACATCTTCTTAGATGTGAGGCTGTCTCCATTATAATGCCCCATGCAGGATGTCACTCCCCCCCCTTTTAATGCCCCATGCAGGATCTCACTCCCCCCCTTTTAATGCCCCATGCAGGATGTCACACACCCCCTCCCTTTTGATGCCCCATGCAGTATGTCACTCCCCCCCTCCCTTTTGATGCCCCATGCAGGATGTAATTTCCCCCCCATATAATGCACCATGCAAGATGTCATCCCCCCCCCATATAATGCACCATGCAGGATGTCACTCCCCCCCATATAATGCCCCATGCAGGATGTCATTCCACCCCCATATAATACCCCTTGCAGGATGTCACTCCCCCCCATATAATGCCCCATGCAGGATGTCATCCCCCCCATATAATGCCCTATGCATCCATACATAAAGAAAAAAAAAAAATACTCACCTTACTTCTCACCTGCTGCCGCTGCCTGGACTCCTCACCCGCGCCAACGTCTTCCCTATGTCATCACGCCCTCTGACCTGAGACCTCACAGTGCAGCAGCCATGGAAGAGACAGCAGTAATGACACGCCCCCTGGGCCGTGGGGTACTCGGTGCCGGGCCGGTCGTTGCTAGGGGAGATGTTACAGTGGCAGTGACCCGGTCCATGACCCAGGGCGGTCAATCAAAAGGGGTTATTTACAGGGGATTAATAAAGTTTTTATATATATATATAGTTCGTGACACCACCTGTGGTATGCGGCTGTGTGAAGCCGCCGCTGCTGTGCAGGACCTCTGGAGTGAGTGTTAGTGCAGCAGGGTTGGTTCAGCTCTCCACAGGTAGAGCTTAGCTCCAGGACAGTGTGGATGTTATAGGTGATGATGCTGGGTGTTGTAGTGCAGGTTTTGATGGCGCAGCAATAATCACAGAGACAATGGGATGCAGTCCTCAGGGTCTTTACTCACGGTTATTGCAGTCCAAGTTACAGGTACCATTGTAACTTCCCTCGTTGTGCTGCGCTTACTCAGGGAGGGGTTCAGGCAACCCTCAGATAGCTCCGGAGTACTTGACGGGACCCCCTTCTGTGTCCTCTCTCTGGCCGTCTCCCTGCACCTCATACCAAGTGTCCCAATCCGGTACCTGCGGGCCTTGTCAGGCGACGTCTGTTCCGTCCCCTGGGTCCTCTATAGCTACCTTCTTGGTGAGACTGATATGGACTGTTGGCTGCAGGACTTGAAATACTGCTGCCTCCGGTTTCTAGTTGAGACATAAAGTGCTCTGCTAGTAGAGGGACCGGTCCCCTTTGTGTGGCCTGACCCCTCCACCTCCTGGTAGATTCGGGCGTACGGGTGGCCTCCAGCACTGCCCATACCCCTGGGGTCCCTTCCTTCGTTCCTGGAGCCCTTCCTGCTCCTCTCTCCTTCAGTCCTGGGCCTCTCCTCAGGCCCTCCTCCTGAGCAGAGTTCCTGCTGAGCCCCTGCTCCTTCCACTTCTCCTTCTCTGACTGAACTCTAACTGTCCTGACTAAACAAGATGGCTTCTCTATTAATACCTTCCTCTCATGTGCTCCCCTAAGCTACTTCCTCCACCCACACCCACTACATAGCACCTCCCCTCAGCTAGGGACCCGGGACTGTGCTCTCCCATAGGAGCAATCTCGCCCTGCCCCCACTGCGGGTATGTGTTGGATGCAGGTGTTAGGGTCCCGAGCTTTACTCCTTCCTTACCTGAGAGTGAGATACCACACCTCTGGGTGAGATGCAGTACCTCTGTGGTGACCGAAGCCTCAGGGGCGCCACATAACACACCCCTGGTAAAACACAGCACGTCCGCGGGCTGGAACAGAGTAAAAACAGGGTATGTTACAGACATGCAAATTTTTAGATGCATCACATAGAAGATCATAAACCTAACATTTCTTCCCTTTATGGGAGGCACTTTTTCTTGAACGTTACTGGTTAAGTTTTTATCAAAACATAATGAGACTTTTTAAAGAACATCTTTCTTTTCACTTATAAAACATTTCTCACATAAAACATTTTTCATATAAAACATTTTTCAACAGGTTACAGCACGATCTGCAACCAGATGTCCATCTTCTTTATCAAGGTGCAAACTAGCAAACATGAGCATGAGGGACCCGCCCGATAACCCTCAATGTAGGCCCTGGGCGTGGCTGCAGGGCATGGATGATCCAGGTGTTGGACCACGTCTTCAGCCACACAAAATGGGTTTTTGTTCTGAGGTCATTTGTTGTTGCATAAAACCAATAAGGGGCACTTTAAGAAGTGCAACTATTTACAATGGAAAGTTCTTTGGTTATTCATCACCCATAACCTGGTAGTCTTTTTAAATGGGTAACAACAAAACCTAAAATGCACACACTTAAACTTTTTAAACTGCCAGGGCTGTATCCTTCCAGGTAACTATAACCAGTTTCTTTAAAGTAAACAGTTTTTAACAGGGCTGCTCCCTCCGGGGGAACTCCTGGTTCCTGCAGGCTGACCCAGCTGGGTAGTCAGCCTCGCGCTGCAGGGGCATGTCTCCCCTTTTCGCCACTCTTTATACTTGAAGGGCATACCAGCCACACTCGCCCTTGTGACGGGTAAATGTGACATAGTCACCTGGATAAAGGTTTCGGCCGGGATGCCCCTGTTGGAGGTGGGGTTCTACATCCCGTCGGTTCACGAATACTTCTCGATCGGTGTGCGGCTCCCTCACAAAGCCCCACCCGGCGTCCAGATCGAACTTAACTAAAATCCCCTCTAGACGAGTACTAGGGGTGGCAGCTCTAGCTTTGTTGGCTCGGGTTTTGGCCGCCATGTTTTGGGCCTCCATCTTTTCCCACTGCACCTGTCAGTTGTGACGTTTCCGCTCCAGCTGCAGGAGCTCCCTCCTGCAGTGCTCTTCCCTCCGGGGGGCCTGGGCCTGCATCTCCCACGGGAACCCCATGAGGTCCCCTTCCCGGTTGTCCCATCGGAACTCCTCTCCTCCAGGGCAGGTAACCGGGGGTGCAGGTGCAGGCATTAGAGGGGGTCCTTGCTGGTCCTCATACCTGGCGGACCAGTCGTAGGTGGTGTTTCCGTAGACCCACTCGGTTGTGGGGGCAGGTGGCTCCGGTAGGGGGACCAGGAGCATGTCGGCGGAGCAAGCGCCCGGGATTGGGGTTTCCGCCAGGGGGTCTGGGAGCCAGTCAGTAAAGTAGGTGCCTGGGACTGGAGATTCCGCCTGGAGACCGGGGAGCAGATCGGCTGAGAAGGCTCCCGGGGTTGGAGGTTCCGCCAGGGGGCCCAGGAGTAGGTCGATGGAGCAGGCGCCCGGGATTGGAGGTTCCGCCAGGGAGCCCAGGAGCAGGCTAGCACTCTCAGCGCCCGGGACAGGGAATCTCTCCTTACCTGCTCCCGCGGCCGCGCTTGTGCCGTCCTCTGCCTCCTGGTTCCGTTCAGGTTCCTCCGGGGCTAGGACGCTGCTGGTGGAGTGCAGCGCTGGCTGCTGCCGAATCATCAGCTTCTCCAGCAGCTCCTTTTTCCAGCCGGCAATGGCATCCTGCTGGGCCCTCTCCATCCTCCGGCCCAGCTCCTGGATTTCCGCCTGGAGGAATTCAGTATCCTCCAGGGATAGCTCTGCCGTGGCTTCCTCCAAGGTAAGAAGCCTTGCTGTCTGTTGCAGACCAAGGATGGGAGCTGGCTCTTGACTCTCCATCTTACCCTCCGGGTGCGGTCTGTCTGGACTCCTGGAGACTCCGCCTTGTCTCCCAGGTTTCTTCTCTCCTCTCCCCTTTCGGGGGCGGTTCCATGGCAACTTGCTGTCGGACACACCTTGGGTCGGCCCCCCCAGCTTAATAGACACATCCACATACATAGTCACTGTTGCTCGGGGCAGGCCTCGCTTTTGGCGCCATTCTGGAACCCGGCCCACAGTGTGAGGCGGTTTCTTGTTGTCTTTTGTCTCGCACATAATGGCGCCCGTTCTTCTGGGGCGGGCACCACATTCATTATAGAATACAGTCTCTAGGCGCACAATACCCGATGATAACGGGTGGGTTCATATCCTGTTCGTGAGGCCAAAGATGACACGCCCCCTGGGCCGTGGGGTACTCGGTGCCGGGCCGGTCGTTGCTACGGGAGATGTCACAGTGGCGGTGACCCGGTCCATGACCTCGAGCGGTCAATATAAAGGGGTTATTTACAGGGGATTAATAAAGTTTTTATATATATAGTTCGTGACGCCACCTGTGGTATGCGGCTATGTGGAGCCGCCGCTGCTGTGCAGGACCTCTAGAGCTGGTGTTAGTGCAGCAGGGTTGGTTTAGCTCTCCACAGGTATAGATTAGCTCCAGGACAGTGTGGATGTTATAGGTGATGATGCTGGGCGTTGTAGTGCAGGTTTTGATGGCGCAGCAATAATCACAGAGACAATGGGATGCAGTCCTCAGGGTTCTTACTCACGGTTATTGCAGTCCAAGTTACAGGTACCAGTGTAACTTCCCTCGTTGTGCTGCGCTTACTCAGGGAGGGGTTCGGGCAACTCTCAGATAGCTCCGGAGTACTTGACAGGACCCCCTTCTGTGTCCTCTCTCTGGCCATCTCCCTGCACCTCATACCAAGTGTCCCAATCCGGTACCTGAGGGCCTTGTCGGGAGACGTCTATTCCGTCCCCTGGGTTCTCTATAGCTACCTTCTTGGTGAGACTGATATGAACTGTTGGCTGCAGGACTTGAAATACTGCAGCCTCCGGTTTCTAGTTGAGACATAAAGTGCTCTGCTTGTTGAGGGACCGGTCCCCTTTGTGTGGCCTGACCCCTCCACCTCCTGGTAGATTCGGGCGTATGGGTGGCCCCCAGCTGGGGTCCCTTCCTTCGTTCCTGGAGCCCTTCCTGCTCCTCTCTCCTTCAGTCCTGGGCCTCTCCTCAGGCCCTCCTCCTGAGCAGAGCTCCTGCAGAGCCCCTGCTCCTTCCACTTCTCCTCCTCTGACTGAACTCTAACTGAACTCTCATGTGCTCCCCTAAGCTACTTCCTCCACCCACACCCACTATATAGCACCTCTCCTCAGCCAGGGACCCGGGACTGTGCTCTCCCTTAGAAGCAATCTCGCCCTGCCCCCACTGCGGGTATGTGTTGGATGCAGGTGTTAGGGTCCCGAGCTGTACTCCTTCCTTACCTGAGAGTGAGATACCATACCTCTGGGTGAGATGCAGTACCTCTGTGGCGACCGAACCCTCAGGGGCGCCACAGTAACGAGGAGGGGTAAGTATTGTACCGGCTGCCGGGGCCATGAGCAAGTGCGGGGAGGAGGTGGCGGGCGCTGGCACGAGCACCGCAGTCCTCCACTCACGGGCCCCATAGCACGCAGGGGTGCCCGACGGCGAGTGGGCTCCCTGCCTGCTTAGTGCTCAGGGCCCCAACACTTGCCCAGGTGCGCCGGGTGCTGACGCCGGGCCTGGGTACATGAACATGAAACAGCTTCCAAAATAGGACTAATTTTTGAAAACAGTACTCCTGTTTTGTCTCCATAAAAGAAGTCGATAATTTTTGTACAGCTTGAGAAAAAGCCTTTGAATTTTCCTAATCATTTTGTGATTAGCATTCCATTTGCAGATAAAAATGGATAATTTTTCAATCCTAGTTGACAAACGATAATGTCTTCACATTCAAAACAGTACATTGCTTTGTTTCACTAAATAAAGAAATAATGTGTGGACTACTTGTAAAAATAGCCTCTGTTTGCATTATTTATAAACAACAGCAAGGCATGCATCTGCCCCTAGAAGCTAATTTGTGGACTGTTTTTATATAATATAAGTAGCCTACAAAGTCTGAAACTTCTGTGTGTGGTTAAATAGGCTGCTAGTTACCATCAGTTACCATCTACTTTCCCCTAACTCTTTGCTACATATCCCAGAATAACACAGGATGCATTTAAAGCAGTTGTTCTAGGTTTTCAGTTTAATTTCTTCCCTCTGATCTAAGTGTAAGGCTGTGTGCCCACGTAGCGTTTTTAAAGCGTTTATGCTGCGGAATTTCCGCAGCGGAATCGCTTGTGAAATGCTAGGTAATCTGCACCCCATGGTCCCCAAGGGGATTCCGCATGTTCTATGCACATGCTGCGGATTTTTCCGCAGCGTTTATGCTGCGTACAAAAATCCGCAGCATGTCATTTAATTTTGCGGAAGCGCAGCGGAACTCCCGCCATTGACTTGCATTGAGACGCATAGAAACCGCGACTGTACATTTTTACAAGCGGCTTCTATGCGTCTCTATGTGCGGATGGTACCCAGTTCTGGAGGAGAGGAGACTCTCATCCAGACCTGGGTACCATTGTACCTGTAAAAAAAGAATAAAATAACAAATAAAGTTTATATTCACCTGTCCGACGGCTTCTCTCTGAATGCCGGCATCGCTTGAGGACCTGCGGTGACGTCACAGTCATGTGACCGCAGGCCCTTCACCGCTCTGTCTCGCGAGATGCCGGCAGCCGGGAACCAGACAGGAAGCAGCGCTGCAGCCACGCCGGGGCCTCGGGGGTGAGTATAGCTTTATTTGTTTTAATTTTTATGGCTCACACTGTATAAATCCATGCTGTTTGCATGGATTTATATAGTGTGATCTAGTTGTCAAGCACTTTCCAAGTGATGCTATCACCTGGAAAGCGCTTGTCAATCTGCATGCGGAAACGCATGTGAATCCGCATGTGGATCCGCATGTATTCTGCAGGAAAAACGCATGCACAATCTGCATGCGTTTTTTTCTGCCAGGGAGATGCAGAAATGCTGCAGAAATTTTCTGCTTCATTTCTGCATCGTGGGCACATAGCCTAAGTCTGGTAAGCTTGTTATTAAACACTAGATGGTGGCCCGATTCTAATGCATCTGGTATTCTAGAATAGGTATGCGGCCGACCAGGCGCAATCAGCAGAGCTGTGTTTAAATTTGGGGCCAAAATCGCTGATTGGTCACGTTCGGCAACCGCGACCAATCAGCAAAGCGGTGTTTAAATTTGGCGGCAATATCGATGATTGGTCGCGGGCGGCGGCCGCGACCAATCAGCGAACCGTGTTAGTGAGGACTGGAGAGCGTGTTTAAATTTGGCACCAAAATTGCTGATTAGTCGCGACCAATCAGCAGAGCGGTGTTTAAATTTGGCGCCAATACTGCTGACTGGTCGCGGCCGGCGACCGCGACCAATCAGCAGGGCGATGCAGAGCGGGGTTTAAATTTGGCGCCAAAATCGCTGATTGGTCGCCGGCCACGACCAAACAGCAGAGTGTTGTTTAAATTTGGCGCCAAAATCGCTGATTGGTCGAGGCCGGCGACCGCGACCAATCAGCAGAGCGTTGTTTAAATTTGGCGCCAATATCGCTGATTGGTCGCGGATGGCGGCCGCGACCAATCAGCAGTGCGGTGTTTAAATTTGGCACCAAAATCGCTGATTAGTCGCGACCGCGACCAATCAGCAAAGAGGTGTTTAAATTTGGCGACAATAGTGCTGATTGGTCGCGGCCGGCGACCGCGACCAATCAGCAGAGCGATGCAGAGCGGGGTTTAAATTTGGCGCCAAAATCGCTGATTGGTCGCCGGCCGTGACCAATCAGCAGTGCGGTGTTTAAATTTGGCACAAAAAGCGCAGATTGGTCGCGGCCGGTGGTTGCGACCAATCAGCAGAGTGAGGTTTACATTTGGCGCCAATACTACTGATTAGTCACGGCCAACAACCGCGACCAATCAGCAGAGAGGTGTTTAAATTTGGCGCCAATCTCGCTGATTGTTCGCGGCTGGCGGCCGCGACCAATCAGCAGAGCAGGGTTTAAATTTGGCACCAATAATGCTGATGGGTCGCGGCCGGCGACCGTGACCAATCAGCAGAGCGTTGTTTAATTTTGGTACAAAAAACTCAGATTGGTCGCGGCCGGTGGTTACGACCAATCAGCAGAGTGGGGTTTAAATTTGGCGCCAATACTGCTGACTGGTCACGGCCGACAACCGCAACCAATCAGCAGAGCGGTGTTTAAATTTTGCGCCAATACTGCTGATTGATCTCGGCCAGCGACCGCGATCAATCAGCAGAGCGTTGCTTAAATTTGGCGCCAATCTCGTTGATTGGTCGCGGCTGGAGTCCGCAACCAATCAGTTGTTTAAATTTGGCGCCAATCTCGCTGATTGGACACGTCCTGCATCCGCGTCCAATCAGCACAGCAGTGTTTAAATGTGGCGGCAAGATCGGTGATTGGTCGCGGCCGCTATTTAAATGTGGCGCCCAAATCGGTGATTGGTTGTGGGCAGCGGCCGCGACCAATCAGCAGAGCGGTGTTTAACTTTAGCGCCAAGATCACTGATTTGTCGGGTGTGGAGAGCGCGACCAATCAGCGAATCGTATTGGTGAGGAGCGGGGAGCGGAATCGTATTAGTGAGGACCGGGGAGCGCCGCTGCCTGTGCGGCTACTTCCGCTGCGAGAACCCGGGACATGAGCGGGCGCTCGGAGCAGAAGTATCCCGACCCGCAGCGCCGCCCCCCGGTCCTCCCTTCACACCCTAACCACTGATGTCCCCACAGTATCCGCATGGTGTTACAAAGGTCCGGACATTTGTGTTAAAAATCGCTGATTGGTCGCTGGCGCTGCTCGCGACCAATCACCGATTTGGGCGCCAAATTTAAATATCGGCCGCGACCAATCACCGATCTTGGCTCCACATTTAAACACCGCTGTGCTGATTGGTCGCCGACGCTGGGCGCGACCAATCACCGATTTTGGCGCCACATTTAAATTTAAATAGCGGCCGCGACCAATTGAACCCGCAGCGCCGCTCCCCGGTCCTCCCTTTACGCCCTAGCCGCATGGATGTCAGCGCCGCTGTCTGTGCGGATAGTTCCGCTGCAAGAACCCGGGACATGAGCGGGCGCTCGCAGCAGAAGTGTCCCGACCCGCAGCGCCGCTCCCCGGTCCTCCCTTCACACCCTAGCCGCTGATGTCCCCACAGTATCCGCATGGTGTTACAAAGATCCGGACATTTGTGTTAAAAATCGCTGATTGGTCGCTGGCGCTGCCCGCGACCAATCACCGATTTGGGCGCCAAATTTAAATATCAGCCGCAACCAATCACCGATCTTGGCTCCACATTTAAACACCGCTGTGCTGATTGGTCTCAGTACCAATGCTTTCTGGCTGATGTTTTGGTCACTTTTGACTGTTGGTTGTGCTTTCACACTCGTGGTAGCATGAGACGGACTCTACAACCCACAGAAGTTGCTCAGGTAGTGCAGCTCATCCAGGATGGCACATCAATGCGAGCTGTGGCAAGAAGGTTTGCTGTGTCTGTCAACGTAGTGTCCAGAGGCTGGAGGCGCTACCAGGAGACAGGCCAGTACACCTTGAGACGTGGAGGGGGCCATAGGAGGGCAACAACCCAGCAGCAGGACCGCTACCTCCGCCTTTGTGCAAGGAGGAACAGGAGGAGCACTTCCAGAGCCCTGCAAAATGACCTCCAGCAGTCCACAAATGTGCATGTGTCTGCACAAACAGTTAGAAACCGACTCCATGAGGGTGGTATGAGGGCCCGACATCCACAGATGGGGGTGGTGCTCACAACCCAACACCGTGCAGGACGCTTGGCATTTGCCACAGAACACCAGGATTGGCAAAGTCGCCAATGGCGCCCTGTGCTCTTCACAGATGAAAGCAGGTTCACACTGAGCACCTGTGACAGATGTGACAGAGTCTGGAGACGCCGTGGAGAGCGATCTGCTGCCTGCAACATCCTTCAGTATGACCGGTTTGGCAGTGGGTCAGTAATGGTGTGGGGTGGCATTTCTTTGGAGGGCTGCACAGCCCTCCATGTGCTCGCCAGCAGTAGCCTGACTGCCATTAGGTACTGAGATGAGATCCTCAGACCCCTTGTGAGACCATATGCTGGTGCGGTTGGCCCTGGGTTCCTCCTAATGCCGGACAATGGCAGATCTCATGTGGCTAGAGTGTTTCAGCAGTTCCTGCAAGATGAAGGTGTAGCACCCTGAGGATTCGGCTGCTACAGGGGTATTGCACCTCAACCCAGAGGTGTGATATTCCACTCCCGGGTAAGGATGGAGTGTGGAACTGAGCTCAGATAGACTGCATGCACTACATACATCCCATTCCAGAGGAGCAGGCCGACGGTACTCCCACTTGGAAATGTGCAGGTACAACCGAGCCTGTTCCTGGCTGGAGTGGGAGGGGGGTGGTACATCCCATGTAGTGTAGGGGCAGATAGGGGGAGCAGTCTGGGTAGTGATAGGAGCTCATTGGGTGCTGGTCACCTGAGCTCACACATAGAGGGATATATAAGGAGGGCACCAACTTAGAATCAGGGTCAGACGCAGAGAGTCGGTCAGACGCAGAGAGTCGGTCAGACGCAGAGAGTCAGTCAGCTGCAGAGGACAAGTCTGATGCAGAGAGCAGGAAACAGCAGCCCTGGAGAGAGAGAGAGTGGAGCAAAGAAAGACCCAGAGGGGGAAGACTGAAGGGACCCAAGAACCCAAATTATAGCACCGGGTGAGGAGTCAGCATCAGGGTACCGGAACCCAAGCTGGTGGGGGCAAAAACAATCCCCAGCCAGAGACCGGAGACCGTGGGCAGTGTCTGTCACGGTCACCCACCACATTCACCCCGAAGGCACACCACATGCAGGGTCAGGGAACCCAGGGCCAAGGGTGTCCCAAAAGAAGGCCCGAGGGAGCTGGACCTAGGTGAATCCCTGGTGGGGACGGCTGAAGAAAGGACAGAGGGAGAGCTCAGGGCCACGCTCCGGACTTGTTTGGGGGTTGGCTGGATCCAGGACCTGGTGGACGCAGCACGGCTCGGGTGGTCACTAGCAGCTGGAGTGACCGAAACATCAGCAGTAAGTAAACTCCCTTAACTGCACAACCCGAGTCTGTCTTCATTGCCGGCTGCACCGCACCACCACAACCCCCATCCTCTGCGCCTGTCCCCTCTGAGGCTTTACCCCTCCCGTTGGGGGTTATCCCACCAAGCTGCGCATCCACCATCAGCCTCAGCGGACCCTGCTGCAGCGGCGGCCACAGTGACCGCATCACAACGGGTGGCGTAGTCGACACAAAAGAACTTTAGTAACATCTGTAAAGCTGCCACATAACACTGAGCTTGACGCCCTGGGCACGGGGCCGGGTCACAGCCGCTCGGAGACTACAACCCCCCATCTGATCCGGTGCCGGGTATTCCCCTCAAAAAGGAATATGTCCCAGGGGGCGCGTCAAAGGCATTGATGCTATGGACTGGCCCGCCCGTTCCCCAGACCTGAATCCGATTGAGCACATCTGGGACATCATGTCTCGCTCCATCCACCAACGTCACGTTGCACCACAGACTGTGCAGGAGTTGGCGGATGCTTTAGGTCAGGTCTGGGAGGAGATCCCACAGGAGACCATCCGCAACCTCATCAGGAGCATGCCCAGGCATTGTAGGGAGGTCATACAGACACGTGGAGGCCACACACAATACTGAGCCTCATTTTGACTTGTTTTAAGGACATTACATCAAAGTTGGATCAAGCTGTAGTGTGTTTTTCCACATTAATTTTGGGGGTGACTCCAAATCCAGGCCTCCAATGGTTAATAAATTTGATCTCCATTGATGATTTTTGTGTGATTTTGTGTCAGCACATTCAACTTTGTACAGAACAAAGTATTCAATGAGAATATTTCATTCATTCAGATCTAGGATGTGTTATTTGAGTGTTCCCTTTATTTTTTTGAGCAGTGTATATAGCTGTTGTGGTATACCTACACTAACTAATAAACAAGTAAATCTCTCCCTAGCTCAGCAGCACCTCTCCCTACACTGCCTGATTCTGGGGTAGACTGTGACGAGCATGGTGGCGCCAGGTCTTATATAGACCTGATGACGCTGAGCGGCCAGCCAATCATGCACCACACATGCAGGGAGGGGACCCGAGCTCCCGCCTGAACAACCAGGAAATACTCACAGAGTGCAGAGCATCTCGAGCAGTGAGATCCTCGTGAGAGTACCGAGCAGTGGCGAGCACGTTCGCTCATCACTATACATGTACATTCACACAAGTTTAGCCTCTAAAAAATGTAATGAGAGTTCTTAAACAAATTAAAGTAAAGGTAATGATGGACACATCTGTATGACCATATCCTATAATTATTTGTCAGAATCTTACATTTACATCATCTTTATTGTCTAAAATAGTCCTGAGCTGATAATGTTCTTGGATTAAAGTTGAATTCCAGGTCAGTGAGAAGTGGACATTAGTGTTCGTCAATGTGATCAGTAACCTAAATACATTTTAATGATATGACTCTCCTTGTACAAACAGCACTTTCTTAAGCTTACAACTTTACAATTGTATAAGATTTATAAAATTACTAATACCATGTATTTCTTCTTCAGGTCCAGCAGCATGTCCAAACTAGTTGAAAAGCAATTTCTGATCAATATATGTATGACATTTGTTTGTATTCTAGTTCTTATCTTTATGTATCATCTGCAGTCATTTCAGGTATGTTCTTTATTTTCATGACACTGAATACTATTTTTTTACATTATATAATAATAATTAAAAAAAATCACCTTTCAGCTTTCTGCAACACATTGGATCTCCCGAATTGAACATTTTGCATTTTCAACACCATGCAAAAATTTCACTCAAACTGAAACCAATAGCATAAATGAGAAAGTCAACTGCCTCTTTGATGCCATAAATAAGGAAATTCCGGCTGTAAAATTCACAGATGTAAATGTGGTCACCTGTGGTACAAAGAGCAGAGCAACCATCATAAACCATAAATCAACATACTGTGTGAGAGACACTTTAATTGTTCAAATTGAAATGTTTAATTTTTTGGGTAAGAAGAAGACATATGGAGGTGATTTTTTACGAGCCCGTATCTTTTCTCCAGAACTTGGAGCTGGAGCATCTGGAAGAATTGAAGATTTTAATAATGGGACCTATAATGTCCATTTCACTTTGTTCTGGGAAGGTCTGGTGAAAATATCCATAATTTTGTTACTTCCAAGTGAAGCAGTGTCCATCTTGTGGAAAGTGAGAAATATTGACTATGGATATATTACATTTGTGGGAACGTTCCTCAACAACACAAAAGAGGTTCAGACACAATGTGGGTTTTATTTGAACTCACAAGAAGAATTATGTAAGTATGAAGATAAGAAATATGGAGAGGTCTTTGACTGCATCAAGCCATCTCATGTGCCCTGCGAGGCCTTCATATCATTGAATAGCGGAAACACACCTGTAAGCTACCTTACCCAAATTCAGAAGAATATTTTTGCAAGGTAATTATCATTTTAAGTCAATATATTAGTCAACCTGCAGGAGAATAGCAAATCTCAATTCACCAGAGATATACAGTTAAGACCATAAATATTCTGCATACCATCATTTTTTGTTTAAAGAGAATCGGCCAGCAGGATTTATCCCTATAAACTAAAGGCATGGCTAAAATTGCACTTTCATTCTGATTAATCTCATACCTGATGTAAAAAATAAAATGAAATCTTCTCTGCTTCGGGGCGGCAGGTGGGGGCAGGGTTTTCTTCTGGTTCTCCACCCCACCACCATTAACCCCTGCTTATTGTACAGGTCACTGGTTATTCCATGACCTGACTACTTTTTAAAATTCCACGCCGATGCTATTATTGTGTGGGTGGAGTGTGCGCAGTGTGAGTCGGCGTCCTATGTGTAGGAGTTAAATAACATGTCGCCAGATGTGGGGCGTGCACAGATCGAGATTTCGGCTGTGTGAAAAATTTGCTAAGTCGAAATGCCGATTTATTTATTTTCTTTATGGTGTTCACTGCAGGAGTTAACTAGTGTGACAGTTTTATAAGGTGGGTCGTTCCAGGTGCGGCAATACTAATTATGTGTACTTTTTTGGTTCACTTTTGTTGTTACATAAATATACATATATATATTTTTTTTCTTTATTTCTTATTTCTTTTGTGATTTTTTCTTTTATATTTTTTTAGAATTTTTTTTTTTACTTTTTTAGAACTTTTTTTACTTAGCCCCTCTTTGGGACTTTAACTTTTAATTCTTTGATCGCTGATATAATGCATTGCAATGCACGAGCATTGCAATGCATTATACCTGTCAGTGCTGCACTGAGAGATGCCTCTTAGACCATGCTCTCAGCGTGGTTCAACAGGCTTGCCATAGGTGGCAAACCCGGAGGTCGTCATGATGTCTTCAGGTTGCCATGAAAACAATCAAGCCCTCGCCTATATCATTCGCTGCATTTAGGGGTTAAACAGCAGAGGGTAGTGTGGGCACCACACTTAGCTGTGACAACAGGGGCTCAGCTATCAGGTAAGGTGAGCTCCTTGTGCCCACATGATCCCCATAACATACCTATACATCAAAGATCAGGAACCCTAACCGTTCATGACGTATAGGTACGTAAACTGTCGTTAAGGGGTTAAGCATCTGAATTGCATGCTTGATGGGGTTGAGTTCTGGTGATTGACTCGGCCATTGAAGAATATTCCACATCTTTGCCTTAAAAAAAACTCCTGTGTTCCTTTTGCAGTATGTTTTGAGTCATCGTCTATCTGTACTGTGAAGTGCCGTCCAATCAACCTTGCTGAATTTGGTAAATCTGAACAGAAAGTATAGCCCTGTACACTTCACAGTTAATCTGGCTGCTTCTGTCTTCAGTCACATCATCAATAAACAATAGTGACTCAATGCCATTAGAAGTCATGCATGCCCTTGCCATCACACTGCCTTCACCATGTTTCATAGGGTATGTGGTGTGCTTTGGATCATAAGCATTTCCAAGCCTTACTCCATACTTTATTCTGCCCATGACTTTGGTACAGGTTGATTTTAATTTCATCTTGTCAGGACCGTCAGGGGCGACACCAGAGAGATCACACCGCTGCCGTCACTCTGTCAAGAATTCACAGGATTGAGCAGGGATTTGTGAGCACACGATCCCCATTGCTCACTACGTAGCTATCAGAAAGTGAGCAGAAATCGTACAGTGGGGAAACAAAGTATTTAGTCAGCCACCAATTGTGCAAGTTCTCCCACTTAAAAAGATGAGAGAGGCCTGTAATTGACATCATAGGTAGACCTCAACTATGAGAGACAAAATGAGAAAACAAATCCTGAAAATCACATTGTCTGATTTGGAAAGAATTTTTTTTCAAATTTTGGTGGAAAATAAGTATTTGGTCAATTACAAACCAGCAAGATTTCTGGCTCTCACAGACCTGTAACTTCTTCTTTAAGAGGCTCTTCTGCCCTCCACTCATTACCTGTAGTACTGGCACCTGCCTGTTTGAACTTGTTATCAGTATAAAAGACACCTGACCACAACCTCAAACAGTCACACTCCAAACTCCACTATGGTGAAGACCAAAGAGCTGTCGAAGGACACCAGAAACAAAATTGTAGCCATGCACCAGGCTGGGAAGACTGAATCTGCAATAGGCAAGCAGCTTGGTGTGAAGAAATCAACTGTGGGAGCAATAATTAGAAAATGGAAGACATACAAGACCACTGATAATCTCCCTCTATCTGGGGCTCCACAGAAGATCTCACCCTGTGGGGTCAAAATAATCTCAAGAACGATGAACAAAAATCCCAGAACCACACGGGGGGACCTAGTGAATGACCTTCAGAGAGCTGGGACCAACATTACACAGGCTACCATCAGTAACACACTACGCCGCCAGTGTTATGATCTGCAACATAAACTAGGGAAAGAAGGGGAGAGCTGTCCCTACAGTAAGACTAAGCTGAGTCCCTATGCTGTAGCGGGCGACCTGTTCCTTGTGAACAGACCCGCCTTCATCCTCGGCTAGTCTGAACGGAGACCTATAGAGAAAGGGAGGGGTCCCTAAAAGAACTAAGGACTGGGACAAAAAATGGGACACCTCCTAACAGAAGTTGTTGCAGAGCAAAAGATAAACTGACAAAAGTACTAGAGGTCTAGAGGACCAGACAAACTAGAGATAGATAGGCACAAAAGCACCTGGCTAGAAAGACAGTGTAAACAACACTGAAGTCCAGCAAGGCCAGAAGGGCGGAGCTGGAATATATAGGAAGATGGTCACGTGACCGCAAAAAACAAGATAGAAACAAAAACAAACAGGAGGGTTCTAACAGCCAGGGACTCAAATCCTGCAGTGCCAGACATGTCTCTCTGCTTAAGCCATTGCATGTCCGGGCCCGTTTGAAGTTTGCTAGAGATCATTTGGATGATCCAGAAGAGTATTGAGAGAATGTCATATGGTCAGATGAAACCAAAGTAGAACTGTTTGGTAGAAACACAACTCGTCGTGTTTGGAGGAGAAAGAATGCATCCAAAGAACACCATACCTACTGTGAAGCATGGGGGTGGCAACATCATGCTTTGGGGCTGTTTCTCTGCCAAGGGACCAGGACGACTGATCCGTGTACATGAAAAAATGAATGGGGCCATGCATCATGAGATTTTGAGAGCAAACCTCCTTCCATCAGCAAGGGTATTGAAATGAAACGTGGCTGGGTCTTTCAGCATGACAATGATACCAAGCACACCGCAAGGGCAATGAAGGAGTGGCTTCGTAAGAAGCATTTCAAGGTCCTGGAGTGGCCTAGCCAGTCTCCAGATCTAAACCCTATAGAAAACCTTTGGAGGGAGTTGAAAGTCCGTGTTGCCCAGCGACAGCCCCAAAACATCACTGCTGTAGAGGAGATCTGCATGGAGGAATGGGCCAACATACCAGCAACAGTGCGTGCTAACCTTGTGAAGACTTACAGAAAACGTTTGACCTCTGTTATTACCAACAAAGGATATATAGCAAAGTATTGAGATGAACTTTTGTAATTGACCAAATACTTATTTTCCACCAAAATTTGAAAAAAAATTCTTTCCAAATCAGACAATGTGATATTCAGGAATTGTTTTCTCATTTTGTAGTTGAGGTCTACCAATGATGTCAATTACAGGCCTCTCTCATCTTTTTAAGTGGGAGTACTTGCACAATTGGTGGCTGACTAAATTCTTTTTTTCCCCACAGTATGGCGTCGCACCTCCGGATTCCAATGCATGGAATATGTGTATACGCCTCAGTACGGGTACTGCCAGCTTCACGATAGCCCAATCATTATTATTTTCTGCCACCACCGACCGAGTTTGAAATATAATACAGACCTGGTCGAACGCCTGCGTTATGGTAGCATATATGGCTTCGGTGGAGGGAACGATTACAGAGCAAAAGAAACAGGACTATTAGATCTTATATTTAATCCAAAAGGGAGGCAGTGTTTAGGAAAAATATACAAGATTTTACAAATGGAGACCATACAATACATATGCAGTTACACAAAATAATAATGATTAAAGAAGAAACTTACTATGCGATCGCAGAGACGATTCAATATAGGTTAAGGGGAGGCACTCCAGATTTGACCATGACCGAATGGGATCCTTTGTTATAATAAATATATACTCCCGGCAATGAATACTATTCCCCCTTCGGCTGCGTCCTTTATGCCGAAGGGGAGACCTGCCCACACACCCCCCTGGGATGACATCATGTGGGTTGGGCTCTATCCTTCAGATTTTTATTGGAATATCTGGCTTTTGCGATAACTTATTGCCGGTTGGTCGCAGGAGCCCGAAAGTGATATCATATCTTCTATTATGATTTTACCTTTCTTTAGAGACCACACAAATATAGTTGTGGTCTGTTATTTTGGTACTGTTGCGTCACAGCTCTCCGGATGGGCTTACAGCTACGGGAAAATAAGCATATTGTTCCTTAGTTGACCCTGTCACTAAAAATATGAGCCCCATTATTTTCGGACATATGGAACTTTAGTTATTCCATATTTTGTGTCGACTCTGGCCCGTTCGCAGACCTCTGTTAATTTCCCTTTGACGTCCTGGGAATACAGCCTTCTCAGCTAGATGTAAATTTATCATAAGCCTGTGTTAATTGGGTTTGGTAGCACCTTTTGGGCTAGCATTTGCTTACAAGGCCTTTCTCATGTGTGTGTTAATTTGCATACAGACAGATGGTAGATTGTCAGCTCTTCTCTCCTGACAAATACTATAGGGGAGGGGGGAGAAGAAGAGGGGTCTGGGAGGGAGAAATTCTTAATATTTTTCTGACACATCTGTCAAAATAATGCTTTTCCAAAACTGGGATGGCATCTTTAGATGTTTTTTAGCAAAGTCTAATCTGGCCTGTCCATTTTTAAGGCTGATTAATAGTTTGCACCTTGTGGTGAACCCTCTGTATTTGCTCTCCATGGTAGACATAGATATTGGAACACCTACTTCCTGGAGATTGTTCATCCCTTGGGTGGATGCTATGAAAGGGTTTTTCTTCACCATGGAAAAGATTCTATGATCATCCACCACTGTTGTCTTCATTTGATGTCCAGGCCTTTTTGAGTTCCCAAGCTCACCAGTGCACTTTTTTTTTTGCAGAATGTACCAAATTGACGATTTAGCCACTCCTAAGATTTCTGTTATATCGCTGATGGATGTCTTCTTTTTTTCAGCCTAATAATGGTCTGTTTCTCTACCATTGAAAGCTTCTTTGACAGCATGTTGTGGGTTCTCAGTAGAGATGAGCGGTGTTCGACTAGAACTGTTCGCCAATCTCAAATTCGAGCTGTTTTGGGCGGTGTTCGAGTTGTTCGACGAACCCGAACGATTTGCAAAAAATTCGACTGTTCGAGGTTATGTTCGATAACTGTTCGTGCACCAAAAGCGTGTCCTGCATGTCTGGCGCTATTTAGAGCACCAATCATGCAGGGATTGTCTGCCACTCACTGTAATGCCACAGCCATGGTGGTTGTGGCATTACAGTGATTGCCCAAATCGATGGGAACAGTGCCAACAGTGAAACATGAAAAGCCGGCAATTCAGCAGCGGCATACACCTGTACCCGACAATTTAGAACCGAAAGAATAGAGCTTCACACATAGATTAGATAGATATAAACATGTCAGCCACATATATACGAAGTACAGTGAAAGTGCTGCTTACTGTACTTGTCATTTAGCGTAAAGGATTTATCAAAAAAAATAATAGAGTTTTCATGCACCGTCTCTTTAAAAAAGCCGGCCGGCAATTCAGCAGCGGTACCCGACAATTTAGAATAGAAGGAATAGAGAATCACACATAGATTAGATAGATAGAAACATGTCAGTCACATATATAAGAAGTGCAGTGACAGTGTTGATTACTGTACTTGTCATTTAGTGTAAAGGATTTATTTAAAAAAATAATAGTGTTTTCATGCACTGTCTCTTTAAAAAAGCCGGCCGGCAATTCAGCAGCGGTACCCGACAATTTATAACAGACAGAATAGAGCATCATACATAGATTAGATAGATAGAAACATGTCAGCCACATATATACGAAGTACAGTGACAGTGTTGCTTACTGTACTTGTCATTTAGCGTAAAGGATTTATCAAAAAAAATAATAGTGTTTTCATGCACCGTCTCTTTAAAAAAGCCGGCCGGCAATTCAGCAGCGGTACCCGACAATTTATAACAGACAGAATAGAGCTTCACACATAGATTAGATAGATAGAAACATGTCAGTCACATATATATGAAGTACAGTGATAGTGTTGGTTACTGTACTTGTCATTTAGTATTAAAATAAAGGATTTATTATTAAAAAAATTGGCGTGGGGTTCCCCTTAATTTTAGGCTCTAGCGGAGGTTAAGCAGACGGCTGGGGCAGATGTTTGAAGCCTGGGAAGGGGGTAATACCCACGGAGCTTCCCAGGCTACTAATATCAGCCCCCAGCTGAATACATAGCCTTTACTAGCTATTAAAATGGGGGACCCCCCAAAAAAAATGACGTGGGGTCCCCCCTAATTTAATAGCTAGCAAAGGCTAGGCAGACAGCTGGGGGCTGATATTAATAGCCCAGGAAGGGAGCCATGAATATTGGCCCCCTCCCAGGCTAGAAACACCAGCCGTCAGCCGCCCCAGAAATGGCGCATTCATAGGATGCGCCAATTCTGGCACTTAGCCTCGCTCTTCCACGCTGCCCTGGTGCGGTGGCAGGGGGTAATAGGGTTGGGGTTGATGTCAGCTTATAATGCCAGCTGACATCAAGCCCAGGTTAGTAATGGAGAGGCGTCTATAAGACACCCCCATTACTAACCCCATAGTCAAAGTTAAAAAAAACACAAACACCCAGAATAAAGTCCTTTAATTGAAATAAAGACACAATCCTTTATTGTTCTAAATTAAACCATACTTACCGTCACGCCCATTCCAGCTGAAGCCAACGATCTCCTGCAATAAAAGAAAAATAATAAAGCAACCTCATCCTTACCTTTCCATGGTTCCCACGACAGCTTCAGCTCTGCTACATCGAGATGACAGGCTGGACCGCAGCAGAACGCTGCCATCCAGCCTCTCATCCCGCAGACACTGAGAAGCGCAGGCTTGCTTGCGCTGCTCAGCGTCTCTCTGTGACGACATCCAGATGAGCCGAGTTCATGTCCAATGAACTCGGCTCACCTCATGCACGTCACTGACAGCGTGGGAAAATTCTCAAGCTGAAGCGGTGAGTGCAGGAGAATTCTCCCACGCTGTCAGTGACGTGCATAAGGTGAGCTCATGTCCAATGAACTCAGCTCACCTCCTGCACGTCACTGACAGCGTGGGAGAATTCTCCTGCACTCAGCGCTTCAGCGTGAGAATTCTCCCGCTGAAGCGCTGAGTGCAGGAGAATTTTCCCACGCTGTCAGTGACGTGCATAAGGTGAGCTCATGTCCAATGAACTCAGCTCACCTCCTGCACGTCACTGACAGCGTGGGAGAATTCTCCTGCACTCAGCGCTTCAGTGTGAGAATTCTCCCACGCTGAAGCGCTGAGTGCAGGAGAATTTTCCCACGCTGTCAGTGACGTGCATGAGGTGAGCCGAGTTCATTGGACATTAACTCGGCTCATCTGGATGCCCTCACAGAGAGACACTGTGGAGCGCAAGCAAGCCTGCGCTTCTCAGTGTCTGCGAGATGACAGGCTGGATGGCAGCGTTCTGCTGCGGTCCAGCCTGTCATCTCGATGTAGCAGAGCTGAAGCTGTCATGGGAACCATGGAAAGGTAAGGATGATGTTGCTTTATTATTTTTCTTTTATTTCAGGAGATCGTTGGCTTCAGCTGGAATGGGCGTGATGGTAAGTATGGTTTAATTTAGAACAATAAAGAATTGTGTGTTTATTTCAATTAAAGGACTTTTTTCTGGGTGTTGTGTTTTTTTTAAATACTTTACTAGAAATTCATGGTGGTCATGTCTAATATTGGCGTGACCCCATGAATTTCGGGCTTAGGGCCAGCTGATAATGCCAAGCTGGCCCTAACCCCTTTATTACCCAGTGAGCCACCGCATCAGGGCCCTGGATGAGTTGGGTACAGCGCCAGAAGATGGCGCTTCTATGAACGCGCCATTTTCCGGGGTGGCTGCGGACTGCAATTTGCAGCGGGGGTGGCCCAGAAAGCTTGGGCCTCCCTGCGCTGCGGATTCCAGCCCCCAGCTGCCTAGTTGTACCTGGCTGGACACAAAAACAGGGCGAAGCCCCACGTCAATTTTCTTTAAATTATTTCATGAAATAATTAAGAAAAAAAGGGCTTCCCTATATTGTTGTGTCCGGCCAGGTACAAATAGGCAGCTGGTGGTTGGGGGCAGCCCGTTCCTGCCTGCTGTACCTGGCTGGACACAAATATAGTGCGAAGCCCCACGTCAATTTTTTTTAAATTATTTCATGAATTTCCTGAAATGATTTAAAAAAAATTGACGTGGGGCTTCGCACTATATTTGTGTCCAGCCAGGTACAGCAGGCAGGAACGGGCTGCCCCCATCCACCAGCTGCCTATTTGTACCTGGCCGGACACAACAATATAGGGAAGCCCTTTTTTTCTTAATTATTTCATGAATTTCATGAAATAATTAAAAAAAATTGAAGTGGGGCTTCGCACTATATTTGTGTCCAGCCAGGTACAGCAGGCAGGAACGGGCTGCCCCCAACCACCAGCTGCCTATTTGTACCTGGCCGGACACAACAATATAGGGAAGGCCTTTTTTTCTTAATTATTTCATGAATTTCATGAAATAATTAAAAAAAAAGTACGTGGGGCTTCGCCCTATTTTTGTGTCCAGCCAGGTACAACTAGGCAGCTGGGGGCTGGAATCTGCAGCGCAGGGAGGCCCAAGCTTTCTGGGCCCCCCCCCGCTACAAATTGCAGTCCGCAGCCACCCCGGAAAATGGCGCGTTCATAGAAGCGCCATCTTCTGGCGCTGTACCCAACTCATCCAGGGCCCTGGTGCGGTGGCTCACTGGGTAATAAAGGGGTTAGGGCCAGCTTGGTATTATCAGCTGGCCCCAAGCCCAAAATTCATGGGGTCACGCCAGTATTAGACATGACCGCCATGAATTTCTAGTAAAGTATTTAAAAAAAACACAACACCCAGAATAAAGTCCTTTAATTGAAATAAAGACACAATTCTTTATTGTTCTAAATTAAACCATACTTACCATCACACCCATTCCAGCTGAAGCCAACGATCTCCTGCAATAAAAGAAAAATAATAAACCAACCTCATCCTTACCTTTCCATGGTTCCCACGACAGCTTCAGCTCTGCTACATCGAGATGACTGGCTGGACCGCAGCAGAACGCTGCCATCCAGTCTGTCATCCCGCAGACACTGAGAAGCGCAGGCATGCTTGCGCTCCTCACTGTCTCGCTGTGACGGCATCCAGATGAGCCGAGGTCATGTCCAATGAACTCGGCTCACCTCATGCACGTCACTGACAGCGTGGGAAAATTCTCACGCTGAAGTGCTGAGTGCAGGAGAATTCTCCCACGCTGTCAGTGATGTGCATGAGGTGAGCTCATGTCCAATGAACTCAGCTCACCTCCTGCACGTCACTGACAGCGTGGGAAAATTCTCCTGCAATCAGCGCTTCAGCGTGAGAATTTTCCCACGCTGTCAGTGACGTGCATGAGGTGAGCCGAGTTCATTGGACATGAACTCGGCTCATCTGGATGTCGTCACAGAGAGACGCTGAGCAGCGCAAGCAAGCCTGCGCTTCTCAGTGTCTGCGGGATGACAGGCTGGATGGCAGCGTTCTGCTGCGGTCCAGCCTGTCATCTCGATGTAGCAGAGCTGAAGCTGTCGTGGGAACCATGGAAAGGTAAGGATGAGGTTGCTTTATTATTTTTCTTTTATTGCAGGAGATCGTTGGCTTCAGCTGGAATGGGCGTGATGGTAAGTATGGTTTAATTTAGAACAATAAAGGATTGTGTCTTTATTTCAATTAAAGGACTTTATTCTGGGTGTTCGTGTTTTTTTTAACTTTGACTATGGGGTTAGTAATGGGGGTGTCTTATAGACGCCTCTCCATTACTAACCTGGGCTTGATGTCAGCTGGCATTATAAGCTGACATCAACCCCAACCCTATTACCCCCTGCCACCGCACCAGGGCAGCGTGGAAGAGCGAGGCTAAGTGCCAGAATTGGCGCATCCTATGAATGCGCCATTTCTGGGGCGGCTGACGGCTGGTGTTTCTAGCCTGGGAGGGGGCCAATATTCATGGCTCCCTTCCTGGGCTATTAATATCAGCCCCCAGCTGTCTGCCTAGCCTTTGCTAGCTATTAAATTAGGGGGGACCCCACGTCATTTTTTTTGGGGGGTCCCCCATTTTAATAGCTAGTAAAGGCTATGTATTCAGCTGGGGGCTGATATTAGTAGCCTGGGAAGCTCCGTGGGTATTACCCCCTTCCCAGGCTTCAAACATCTGCCCCAGCCGTCTGCTTAACCTCCGCTAGAGCCTAAAATTAAGGGGAACCCCACGCCAATTTTTTTAATAATAAATCCTTTATTTTAATACTAAATGACAAGTACAGTAACCAACACTATCACTGTACTTCATATATATGTGACTGACATGTTTCTATCTATCTAATCTATGTGTGATGCTCTATCTTTCTGTTCTAAATTGTCGGGTACCGCTGCTGAATTGCCGGCCGGCTTTTTTAAAGAGACAGTGCATGAAAACACTATTATTTTTTTAAATAAATCCTTTACACTAAATGACAAGTACAGTAAGCAACACTATCACTGTACTTATTATATATGTGACTGACATGTTTCTATCTATCTAATCTATGTGTGAAGCTCTATTCTTTCTGTTCTAAATTGTCGGGTACAGATGCTGAATTGCCGGCCGGCTTTTTTAAAGAGACGGTGCATGAAAACACTAATATTTTTTTTAATAAATCCTTTACACTAAATGACAAGTGCAGTAACCAACACTGTCACTGTGCTTCTTATATGTGTGACTGACATGTTTCTATCTATCTAATCTATGTGTGATGCTCTATTACTTCTTGTCTAAATTGTCGGGTACCGGTGTATGCCGCTGCTGAATTTGCCGGCCGGCTTTTTTAAAGAGAGTGTCTTCTGAGCAGTTTGTCAGCTTTTGGACACCTTTGCAGGTGTTTTCTATGTGTTTCTATGTGTTTTTGTTTGCCTGCCATTGGTTTTAACGGTGTTCGACGGTGTTCTAAGGTGTTCGACGAACAGTTCGGCGAACAGTTCCTCGAACATCCCGGTGTTCGAGGAACCGAACCGAACCCGAACACTATGGGGGTGGCTCAACACTAGTTCTCAGTAACAGCTTCCAAGTGCAAATTCTACACTTGGAATCAGCTTCACACCTTCTACCTGCTTAATTGATGATGGATTAATGAGGGAATAGCCCATGCCACCCATTAAAGTGCTTTTAGTATAATTGTCTAATTACCTTTGGTCCCTTTAAAAAGAGAGAGTTACATATTAAAGAGATGTAATTCATAAACCCTTACTCCAATTAGGATGTGAATGTCCTCAAATTAAAGCTGAGAGACTGCTCTTCAAGCCCATATTGATTATATAACTGTATCTTGAAAATGTTTCGGTAAACAGCTAAAATGCCAAAACGTGTGTCATTATCCAAATATTTCAGGACCTATCTGTATATAAACCAAATAAATATGAACTATTCATGTATAGTGATCAACCAGATAACAACGGCACTACTTTTTAGATAAAGAAATCAATATAATTGTACCAATAGGACCTAGATATAAACTGTGTGCAAGTAGTATTCTCAGCATTCCACCGACCTTGATAAGATGTATCAATGACTGGTTATAAACTATAGTTGTCCTAATATCCAACATACAGTAACATGACAGTGGTTTATGTATTAGTCCTACTGAATTGCCAACATCAAATATTCAGTGGAAAGTGCCCCGGCCGGTCTTAACTACATACACTATCCAAAATAGAGCTACGGATATCCAATTACATGTCACAATGCTTTATGGAAGTAACAAATTGGTGGAATCAGGTTCTCAGCCCCTACATCATCCTGCTCTCAGACTACATAACAAAAATCTACTGATATACAGTGACGGACAAAAGGGTAACAATGTTTTAAACTTTTGAATTTCAGGCTCCATATCTCACCATCCACTACTGCTTCTAACATGAGACGGCCATCATTTTATAGACAATCATCTTGGCTACCTCATACATAAATTTGACTTGCAACTATTTAGCATATGATTAGTTATGCAGATCCTTGTCATGTCACTGCATTGCTACGGTTTTGCTTCTGGTGGTGGAAAAATCTTTTTTTCCTGTTTACTACAAAATACAACCTATTTTCACATTCCCTAATAGCTCAATATGTTATTACGTCGATTCCCAAGCAAAAGGTCACTGGTTCAGATTGAAGAGCAGCCATAAAGAAGATTTCCCAAGAAAACAGACTGCATCATCCAGCTCATCGAGACGGGTCTCTCGGCCCAAAAAATTGCCAAACTGCATAATGTGAGCACCATAACAGTTGGAAGAAAACAAAATGAAGTCTGTCCATCCATTCAAAAGCCAAGAGGTGGACATCCTGGCAAAATATCGTAGTCAACAAGTTGGCTAATCACAAAGTCTATCAGTTCTGGCGCAACAAACACGGCTGTGGAGGTGGCTCTTACACTTCAAAATAGTGAGATCACAGACATACTGTACATGTAAGCACTAGAGATGAGCGTTGTTCTACTCGAACTGTTCGCCAATCTCAAATTCGAGCTGTTTTGGGCGGTGTTCGAGCCGGTCGGCGAACACGAACAATTTGAGAAAAATTCGGCTGTTCGAGGTTATGTTCGATAACTGTTCGTGCACCAAAATCATAACTGGATTTTTTCTCAGTAATGATGAAAATTAATGTTAATACGCAGTTTGAGTGTACAGCGGGGCGGGGGGAGGGGCAGGGGATGGATCTCTGCAGGAACAATGAAGATCTCCATTTTTTTTTCTCTTTCCCGCATTTGCAGTGGGGAGGTGCAATCTGTCAGCCTATCAGCAGCGCACACACGGAGCGAAGTGCTTTTTTTCACACAAGCAAGGGCATGTGTGATTGGCAGTGTATGTCACATGTCCTTGCCCTATAAGACCAAGCCATTTTCCCCGTCGCCACCATTTTCTCACTGCTGCAGCTGCGTGTTAGACGGCACCGCTGTTGCTGTGTGCGCTATACCTTGTTAATTTCAAGCCAATTTTCGCACAAATATACAGATAGCTTGGGAGTAGGGAATAGTTGTGATTGCAGTCCTTTTAAGGACTAGGTTACAGCATTTCCTACGACTTTTATCAGGCAGGTCTGTGCTCTTAAATAGATAGATTGTGGGAGTAAAGACTAATTGTAATTGGAGTCCTTTTCAGGACTAGGTTACATCAGTTCCTATCAGTTTTTGCCAGGCAGGTCTGTGCCAGTGCTGTGCAAGTTTTTTTCACAGCATTTGGCTGAATCTAGCAAAGCTAATCCTTTTTGGCCTATTGCAGAGTGTGTTAGTCAGTGGAGTAGCCTATCTGTGTTGCAAGATATACCACCTGTGTATAGAATACCAATTTTTTTACTGCACCTAGTGAAGTAAAATCTTTTGGGCATAGCATCATTCTATTAGTCCATCTATACTGACCTCCATCAGGTTGCAAACTGAATATAATTTTTTTTCTGCATCTAGCTCTGAAAAAATATTTGGGCTTCTAGCAGTGTGTGGGACTTGGTCTATTAGTCCATCTATACTGACCTCCATCAGGTTGAAAATTAAAAATAATTTTTTTCTTCATTTAGCTCTGAAAAAATATTTGGGCTTCTAGCAGTGTGTGGGACTTGTTCTATTAGTCCTTCTATACTGACCTCCAGCAGGTTGCAAATTGAATATAATTTTTTTCTGCATCTAGCTCTGAAAAAATATTTGGGCTTCTAGCGGTGTGTGGGACTTGGTCTATTAGTCCATCGATACTGACCTCCATCAGGTTGCAAATTAAAAATATTTTTTTTCTGCATCTAGCTCTGAAAAAATATTTGGGCTTCTAGCAGTGTGTGGGACTTGGTCTATTAGTCCATCTATACTGACCTCCATCAGGTTGCAAATTAAAAATAATTTTTTTCTTCATTTATCTCTGAAAAAATATTTGGGCTTCTAGCAGCGTGTGGGACTTGTTCTATTAGTCCATCTATACTGACCTCCATCAGGTTGCAAATTAAAAATATTTTTTTTCTGCATCTAGCTCTGAAAAAATATTTGGGCTTCTAGCAGTGTGTGGGACTTGGTCTATTAGTCCATCTATACTGACCTCCATCAGGTTGCAAATTAAAAATAATTTTTTTCTGCATCTAGCTCTGAAAAAATATTTGGGCTTCTAGCAGTGTGTGGGACTTGGTCTATTAGTCCATCTATACTGACCTCCATCAGGTTGCAAATTGAATAAAAAAAATTTCTGCATCTAGCTCTGAAAAAATATTTGGGCTTCTAGCGGTGTGTGGGACTTGGTCTATTAGTCCATCTATACTGACCTCCATCAGGTTGCAAATTAAAAATAATTTTTTTCTGCATCTAGCTCTGAAAAAATATTTGGGCTTCTAGCAGTGTGTGGGACTTGGTCTATTAGTCCATCTATACTGACCTCCATCAGGTTGCAAATTAAAAATAATTTTTTTCTTCATTTAGCTCTGAAAAAATATTTGGGCTTCTAGCAGTGTGTGGGACTTGTTCTATTAGTCCTTCTATACTGACGTCCAGCAGGTTGCAAATTGAATATAATTTTTTTCTGCATCTAGCTCTGAAAAAATATTTGGGCTTCTAGCGGTGTGTGGGACTTGGTCTATTAGTCCATCTATACTGACCTCCATCAGGTTGCAAATTAAAAATAATTTTTTTCTGCATCTAACCCAGCCAATAGTTTTGGCCTAATACCACAGTTTGGCCACTCAGCTCTGCTCGGTTACCATCCATTGTTTTTTTGTGCAAACAACTCCAGAGTTGTGAATTAGTTAACCACCAAAATGAGTGGAAAAAGGCCTGCTGCTGGTGGAAAGGGGAATAGGCGTGTTGGGAAGGGGAAAAAAGGTTGTGTCCGTGGGGTAGGTGCAGAAGAAAGACCATCTTCCAGCCAAACTAAAATGTCTACTTCTTTTAGCGGACAATGTGATAAGATCCCTTTCTTACGGCCACGCCAATCGCTAAAAATTCCAGATGAGGCACAAAAACAGCAGGTGCTTCAACGGATATCAAGTGCTCCTTTAAGTGGGCTCTCCTCCACATCAACTTCAACATCACAAATACTCCAGTCCTCAAAGGTGTCACCCAAATCGCACTTGCTTCCTCACAGCTCCCAAATCTCCAGCTGCCCGTCTGAGTATGAGGTAGAACAGATGGTTGAGTCTGCAGAGCTGTTTACTCATACTATAGCCTGGGAATCAGAGGTCGACTCCAGCGCTTCTGTGAATCCAGACGAGGAAATGATCTGCACTGATGCCCAGAATCTTTATGAGTCGGATCCAGGACCAGACGCAGAAGGTTCTGACCATAATGTAGACCCTCATTCCCAAACTGTAACTCCTGTTGGTGGAGACAATGAGGAAGACGATGATAAGACTCAAATACCTGATTGGAGCGACAACTTTAGTTTTTTGTCAGGGCAGGAACAGGTTGGCTCTGAGGACGACGGGTGTGATAACGCACAGGGTGATGATGATGAGGTCGGAGATCCCACTTACTGTCAACCCACAGTCAGCCAAGAGATGAGGTCAGCAGAGGAGGTGGAGGAAGATGCTAGTGACGACGAGGTCAGGTTGCGCCTTCCTGGACAGAGACGTAGTACTGGAAGCACGTCAACAACTGCATCCTCAAACACAACTCTGCCTCTCACCACAAGTCGTGGTGGCTCTTCAGGTCGCATGGGTGCTAAGCCTTGCATAGCCTGGGCATTTTTTCAGATCGATAAAGATGACCCAACTCGTGTTATCTGTAACATTTGTCAGCAAAAGCTAAGTAGAGGCCAAAAAATACATAGTTTGAGTACTTCATGCATGAACCGGCACATGGACATGAAGCATAAGTTGCAGTGGGAAGCTCAGTGTGCTACAATGCGGTCTAGCCGGCCGGGCCAACCACCGTCTGCCATATCTTGTGCATCCGCGGCCTCTTCATCCTCTGTGACTGGGGGGACAGCAGTCACACCTGTTTTGGGGCGCAGACCTGCCACCTCTTTACCCGCAACAGCCAGCGTGATTGGCAGGTCATCATTTTCTTTGGAGGTGGTAACACCAGCTGGTCTTGAGCGCTGTCCGACATCGATAGCACCACCTTTGGATCAAGGCAACCTAACATGTCCGCCTGCATCTTCCTCACAGACCGGCAGTTTGCCGGGGACACCCTTATCAACCCCGTCTAAGCACAATAGCCAGCCCTCGGTCCCTCAGATGTGGACAAGTAAAAGACCATTTCCTCCTAGCCATGAGAAAGCTAAGAGGTTGAATTTCACCATCTGCAAGCTCTTGGCTACAGAAATGCTGCCTTTCCGCCTGGTGGACACAGAGGATTTTCGAGACCTTATGTCCGTCGCAGTGCCCCAGTACCAGATGCCCAGTCGGCACTACTTCTCAAAGAAAGGTGTGCCTGCGCTCCACCAGCATGTCGCACACAACATCACCGCTTCTTTGAGAAACTCTGTGTGTGACAGGGTGCATTTCACCACAGACACTTGGACGAGTAGGCATGGACAGGGGCGTTACATGTCGCTGACTGGGCACTGGGTAACTATGGTGACAGCAGGACAAGGGGCTGCTGTCCAAGTCTTGCCGTCCCCACGAGTTGTGCGTCAATCCTCTTTATGTCATTTTTCCTCCACTGCTTCTGCCTCCTCAACCTCCTCTCGGTCTTCCACCTGCACCCAAAGCCTGTCTGGTCATGCCACAAGCTTTCTAACTGCGCAGAAGCGATCCTGCACACCTCCTTACTATGCTGGCAGTAGGGCTCAACGTCATCAGGCGGTTTTTACATTGAAATGTCTGGGAAATGTGAGTCACACAGCTGAGGAGTTGTGGTCAGCTCTGGAGAACCAATTTCATGAATGGTTGTCTCCACTGGACCTGAAACCAGGGAAGGCCGTGTGCGACAATGCTGCAAACCTGGGTGCGGCCCTTCGCCGGGGCAATGTCACACACGTGCCTTGTATGGCTCACGTGTTGAACCTGGTTGTCCAGCAATTTTTAGCCCACTATCCCAGACTAGATGGCCTTCTGCAGAGGGCACGGTCGCTGTGTGCTCACTTCCGCCGTTCGCATCCCGCAGCTCAGCGACTTACATCTCTACAGAAGTCGTTGGGCCTGCCACTTCACCGGCTAAAATGCGATGTGCCTACCCGGTGGAATTCAACTCTGCACATGTTGCAGCGACTGTGGCAGCACCGACAAGCCCTGGTGCAATACGTTCTGACGTATAGCCTGGGCCAACGAGATTCAGAGGTGGGGCAAATCACGCTGGAGGAGTGGTCTCAGATCAGGGACCTATGCACCCTTCTGCACAGTTTTGAAATGGCGACGAAGATGTTTAGTGCTGACGATGCCATTATCAGCATGACTATTCCGGTGATTTACATGCTGGAGCACATGTTAAACAGAATTCGGAGTCAGGTGGTGGCACAAGAGGAGGTGGAGGAAGTAGAGGAGGAGGAGTTGTATGCGGAAGGGCTAACATCTGCAAGGTCCAGACGGTCGGCAGCACCAAGGCGGCAGGCATGTGAGGGTGGGGGAGATGATTTTACCAGGGTGCATGGTAGCAGCCAAACTAGTGAGGAAGGTGCAGGAGCCCAGGAAGAAGTGGAGGACGAACTGATGGACGACTCATCAGATGAGGGAGACCTTGATCACATTTCTGTTGTGCGAGGTTGGGGGGAGAGGACAGAGGAAGGAAGCATGATTGCTACCTCGCCACCAACACAACAGGGACTTGGTGCTCCTGGATGCGCAACACACATGAGTGCCTTCTTGCTGCACTACCTGCAACATGACCCTCGAATTGTGAGAATTAGAAATAATCCTGACTACTGGGTTGCCACACTGTTAGATCCCCGGTACAAAAGTAAATTTGCAGAAATTATTCCTGCCATAGAAAGGGATGCACGCATGCAGGAGTATCAGCAGAGACTGTTGCAGAATCTTACATGTGCTTTTCCACAAAATACCAGTGGTGCACGTAGTGAATCTCACAGTTCCAACTTGCCAACCGTGGGACCGTCAAGTGTTCAGCACTCAAACCGTAACAGAACCACAGTATCTGCTGGTAACATCAATTTTGCGGAATCATTTCACCACTTTTTTAGCCCATCCTTTGCAAGGCCACAGGAGACAAGAAGTCTGACACATAGTCAACGCCTAGAGACGAGGAGTATCTCCAAGTAAACATTGAAGCCACGACTGTGTCACTGGACCCTTGCTCTTTTTGGGCTTCCAATCTGGATAAATGGCCGGAGCTAGCCACTTACGCCTTGGAGATCTTGTCATGCCCCGCAGCCAGCGTTCTGTCTGAACGTGTGTTCAGCGCTGCTGGTGGTGTGCTGACAGATAAGCGCACGCGGCTCTCCACTGATAATGTAGACAGACTCACGTTCATAAAGATGAACAAATCATGGATCCGAAACGACTTTTCTACCCCTGTGTCATCCTGGGGAGAGTAAAAGCTTGATGATTGGTTAAAATCACCCTACCAACCGTTTTAAGCTTTCAAATTACTAATCATGTTTATCTGTATCTTGACTGGAAAATAATTTGGGCTTTGTAGCAGTGTGCAGCACTGATCCTATTAGGCCATCTATAATAAGCTTCACCAGATTTAAAATTAAAAATAATTTTTAGCTGCATCTAGCCCGGAAAATAATTTTGGGGCTACGAGATGCGCAAGACACATAAGTGCCTTCTTGCTGCACTACCTGCAGCATGACCCTCATATTGTCAGAATTCGAAGTAATCATGACTACTGGGTTGCCACACTCTTAGATCCCCCAAACTTTTCGATCAACCTTTTCATTTTAATAAAGACCAAAAAAATGGTCATTTTTGAAATTATAAGCATTAGCAGGTTGTTAGAAACTGAAATCAAACAGTTTTCAACTCAAAACTTTATTCTAGGTGATATTACATTTTCACATAGGACCCCTTGTTCGAAAGGAGCTTCTGAACTCTCTCGTCCATTGAATTTGTCAGGTTTTGGATGGTTTCTGCTTCATTTGTTTTGCATGAGGACAGAATACCCTCCCAGAGCTGTTGCTTAGATGTGAACTGCCTCCCGCCATCATAGACACTCCTTTTAATGATGCTCCAAAGGTTCTGAATGGGGTAGAGGTCAGGGGAGCATGGGGGTCACACCATAAGTTTGTCCCCTTTTATGCCCATATCAGCCAGAGATGCAGATGTTTTATGTGCAGCATGAGATGGTGCATTATCATGCAGAAAAATGATCTTGCTGTGAAATACACGGTTCTTCTTCTTGAACCATGGCAGGAAGTGCTGTTTGAGAAAATCCACATACATTATGGAGTTCATCTTTAGCGCCTTCAGGGATCCTAAAGGGGCCGACAATCTCTCTCCCCATGATTCCAGCCCAAAACATTACTCCACCTCCTCCTTGTTGGCGCTGTAGCCGTGTTTGCGTGGGGTGTCCATCAACCAGCCATCCTCCACTCCATTCATCTGGACCATCGAGCGCTGCACGGCACTCATCCGTGAACAAAACAGTTTTGAAATCAGTCTTCATGTAATGTTTGGCCCACTGGAGCCGTTTCTGCTTGTGTGAAGTGGATAGAGGAGGTCGACAGGATGGCATATGCACAGCTGCAAACCTCTGAAGGACCCTGCATCTTGTTGTTCGGGGGACGTTGGAGGCACAAGCAGCTTCAAAAACTTGTCTGCTGCTATGACAAGGCTTTTTTGCCGCTGCTGTTTCAACCTGACGTAATTGCCTGTAGGAAAGAGTCCTCAATTTGCCCTTATCAGCACGCACACGTGTGTACTGTGAATCAGCTACATACTTCTTGATTGCCAAGACACTTCATCCTGATCATCGCACAATGTTGATTGTAGTCATGCCTTGACCTAAACACTCCACAATTTGTTGCTTCTCAGCAGCCGACACATCCTTTTTCTTTCCCATTTTGGCAGAAAATGTAGGCTGCTTAATAATGTGAGAGAGCCTTCTTAAGTAGTCTTGCCTTTCATTGGACACACCTGCCAAACTAATTAGCACAGGTGTCTGCAATTGCTTACAGTGATATAAAGAGCCCTGACACACATCACCATCAATGAGTTTAACTGACAAACAAACAAATTCTTCCCTTATCACTCCTAAACACTTTTTGCATAATAATTTGGAACGCGGTGTACATGTGCTTTTCCACAAAACACCAGTGGTTCACGTAGTGAATCTTACAGTTCTAACTTGCCAACCGTGGTCTGTATGGAATTGTTCAATAAAGGGCCCAAAATTAAGATAACATAGATGGGAGAGGTCTCTATGAATAGGAATTCCTAAGTATTTGATACCCTGTGAGGGCCAGGCAAAGGGAAAGTTGGACTGGATGGAATCCTATATGGATTTAGGGAGGGAGACATCGAGGGCCTCAGACTTCGCTGCATTGATTTTAAAATTTTACCATGTAACAAAGTGATCTATTTCAGCCATAACAGCAGGGATGGATATATGTGATTGAGTGATATATACTAGGACATCATCAGCAAATAGAGAGCACTTGTACTCGGTGCCTCCCACCTCAATCCACCTAATATTGGGGTTATGGCGAATTGATGAGAGCAGGTGCTCCGTCACTAGGATGTATAAGAGAGGGGACAGAGGACATCCCTGCCTTGTCCCATTGGTGATTGTGAAAGGTGATGAAAATGTTCTGACGCACCCCCTGGGCCTTGGGACACCCGGAGCCGGACCCTTTTTGGTGGATGCTGGTGGTTGTAGTCTTCGTGGCGGCGATCCGGTTCCGTGGCTCAGGGCGGTCAAACCAGTGGCGGAACTATTTATGTGGTTTTGATGTTTAAATGTCCGACTACGCCACCCGTGGATTGCGGTCAGAGTGAACCGCCGCTACAGGGCAGACCGCTAAGGCTGGTGTTGTGGGTGCAGCAGAGCGTAGCATAACTCCCCACGGGAGGAGTATAGCCTCAGGGCAGTGTATGCGGAGGATGGGGGTGATGGTGCAGGGCAGCAGCAGTAACGACACGGAGTCAGTGATGCAGTTCAGGGCCTTTACTCACAGTTCTTATTATCCAGACCACGTCTGCAGGTAACGGCTGCCCACGTCGTACTGTGCTCACCAGGTGAGGGGCTCAGACAACTCCCAGATAACTTTGGAGCGCTTCACAGGACCCCCTTTGTGTGTCCTTTGTCTGGCCTTTCTTACCAACACTTCTGTCCGGCTGCCTCGGGCCTCCTCTTAGTAAACTTGGCGCCAGTTTCCCTGACCCTATGTGGTGCCTTCCTAGCGGGTGGAGCAAGGGGCTGCGCCACATAAAATGTCAGAGCCTCCGGTTTCTAGCTGAGGGTCGTTTCCTGCCTCCACTAGTTCGGGGACCGGTCTCCCCCTTTGGCCTGACCCCTCCACGCAGGTGGATTCGGGCGTGCGGTGGCGACTCGCCCGTCCGCACCCCTGGGATCCCTTCATTCCTCGTTCTTGGAGCCTTCTCCGCTCCTCTTCCTTCCTTCTACCTCTTGCAGGCCTGGGCCTCTGTTACTAGGCCCGCCTCCGGAGCAGAGCTCATGCAGAACCCCTGCTCCCTGCCACTTCTGCTCAGACTTCTCTGCACTGAACTAAGATGGTGCCCACCTTTTATACTCCCTTCTCAATGCACCCAGGAACTGCTTCCTCCCTGCTCCTGCACTGCAGGGTTCCCCTTCCTCAGTGTTCCCTCCCCCCACTCCAGCCAGGGACAGGGACTGTCGTGCCCATCTCAGGGGCATATTGGTCGCCCTGACCCACGGCAATGTGGTGTAATGCATGCAGGTGTCGGGTCCTGATCCACACTCCATCCTTATCTGAGAGTGAGATATCACACCTCTGGGTGAGGTGCAATACGTCTGTAGCAACCGAGCCCTCGGTGCTACAGTTCCATTTATCTTCAGCCTAGGTGACGTATTGTGATACAGGGCCGTGATTTTGGCTATAAAAGGGTCCCCTAGACCCCTACCCCAAGCTTTTTAAGAGAATCATATATGGCGTGCCAGGAGACTCTATGGAATGCTTTCTCAGCATCCAACGAGAGTATCTACTTACAAATTTTTAACTGCATCTAGCCCAGGAAATACTTTGTGCCTAGTAGCAGTGTCTGCTAGTCAGCGGATTATCCCGGCTGTTAAGCAAGCTACACCACCTGTAGTTTGGATACTTAATTTTTTCAAAGGAAATGCTTCGGGACCACGGGATACTTAGTGAAGAGCATCAGGAGGCACCCCAAGGCATAGGGGCTGGGACTGGCACTAGGATGCCTTGCGGTGGACAGCCGAGCTCGATCCTTATAAAAGCTTTTTAACTGCAGCAGCTTTAGTGGACGCTACTGGAGCTGGAATTACGCGTCTGCTGGCATGAGACTTGCCCTCCAATAGATCCTTGTAAATGGATTTAAAGTGTATTCATTCAAATTAGAGGGACAATTTAAATTAAAAAGCTTAGAGCTGCCTCCACCACAGGGGGGCTCTCTCGACCCACCAGCGGACAGGCACCAGTATTGGGAGAGGGGGGCTGGCCGTCAGGGTTCACCGCGGCTCTGGCACAAACCCGGCGACACGGAGGTGGCACGGGCAGGAGCGGACTGGCCGTCTCGGCTTATCACTTTTTGGATTTTAGAAGGGCATGACATGCCTATATCTGTGTCTCCCCCTCCTTTTACTCCTCCACCTCTTTTCTTTTCGCATGACTATATGTACTTGTCACTTTTCCATGTGTTAGTTGTGTCTTCTGAGCAGTTTGTCAGCTTTTGGACACCTTTGAAGGTGTTTTCTATGTGTTTCTATGTGTTTTTGTTTGCCTGCCATTGGTTTTAACGGTGTTCGAAGGTGTTCGACGAACAGTTCGACGAACAGTTCGGCGAACACACGGGTGTTCGACGAACCGAACCGAACTCGAACACTACGGGGGTGGCTCAACACTAGTAAGCACTGTGCGATGCACGGTACACAATTCTGGAATGGTAAGGTGAAGACACCTCGACTTCAAAATCCTCATAATAAGTGTCGGCTCGAGTTTGCAAAAAAGTACAAAAAGTGGACATTAGTAGATTGGAAATGGGTGATTTGGAGCAATCAGACAAAAGTCAATAAACTAGTCTCTGATGGGTACAAATGGGTCTGGAAGAAATAATGGGAAAAGGGGCTAATGGAATGAGAAATTGAAGGAACTGTCAAGTTTTGTGGAGGAAGTCTGATGATATGGGGTTACTTCACAGCCAAAGGTGTTGAATAGTTGACCAGGATCAATGGTGGTCTCAATGCTGAGCTATATGTGAGTGTCCTACAAGATGAGTTACGTCTTACACTCAAGTACTATGGGTAAGAAAAGGACGTCATAGTGTTCCAGCAGGACAATGAGCCGAAGCATACATCAAGATTGATGAAGAAATGGTCCAATGACAATGAATTAGAGGTGCTGGATTGGTACCCACAGTCCCACAATTGAGCACTTGTGGGTAGAGTTGAAGAAAAAGCTGAACCCAAGTGAGTCGATCATTATGCGCCAACTTTGGGAACGTGTAGAAGAGACCTGGGATCATATTTCTGTTGAGACATGCTTGAATATGAGACATGCTTGAATATGATCGAGAGCATGCCCAGAAGGATTCAGGCAGTGTCGAAAGCCAAAAGTGTATTTAAAAAATACTAACAAAATAATAAAAATTAAAATTTAGATTTTTAGGAGCAAAATATTAACAATGCAGTGACATGACAAGAATCTGCATAACTAATCAAATGCTAAATAGTTGCAAGTCAAATTTATGTATGACATAGTCAAGATGATCGTCTATAAAATGATGGTAGTCTCATATTCGAAGCAGTAGTGGATGGTGAGATGTGGAGCTTGAAAGTCAAAAATTCAAAACATTGTTACCCTTTTGCTCATCACTGTATTTGCTTCAATTCTTATTGCGGCGCCCCTGAGGGTTCGACTGCCACAGAGATGCTGCACTTCTCTAATGGAGTGTAGTGTTCCTCCTCTGAGGTAAGAACAGCGTGATGGTCGGGACCCAACCTTTGCATCCAACACCACATTTCTCCACCAGAGGGGGCTAGTATGCACCAGGTGCCGCCCTCCTGGTTACAGGGAGACTGGGGAACCAAGAGTGAGGGGAACCAGTTAGTGGGTGAGGGTGGAGGACTTACAATTTAGTTACACTTTAAACTTCATATTTAATAAAAAGCCATCTTGGGTTTTGGTTCTTTGATCATACATTGACTGTCTGTATGCTGTCAATTGCTGAGTGGTACTGTGACCTCCCACCCTAACGCGGATTCTGTGTGGGCCTGCATCGGGTGGGAACGCAGCCCTCGTACCCCGGCCTTGAGACGAGGGGCAGGTTGTAGACAAGGAATGTCTCGACCCGGTCAAGGACCAGGACCAAGAAGGCCCGGAGCTTGAGAGTGTGGCTCCATAGCAAATGGATCCCAGGGAGGATGCAGACGGAGTGGCGTACGTCACCTGTCCTCACCGACTGATATATTCGGAGGGAGTCCGGCTGCAAGAGGGGTACCGGCCCCCGACACCCGACCTTGCTACTCCATGTCCTGGTCGGGAAAGCCCTGTAGGCCCTGAGGATCCCACCGGGTATCGAAAGGAGCGGAGCTGCCACCCGTACCCTTGTTCTGAGAGGAGCTCAGAGGGAGACCCGGCCTATATGTACACACACGGACAGGAAAGAATTCGGTCTGTAGTTCAGGAACACTCTGGTGTAGGGTCCCGATGGAATGCTGGACTCCGCGGGGAGCAGGGAGTCGCCTTCCTTCTGCCAACTCTAAAGTGAGTAAAGCCTTGGAAGTTCACCCCTATGGCCTCCGGACTGTTTATTCTGTGCCACACCACGCGACGCGGCATCCGTTCTCCTCTACTACAACCCCCTCCATCTTGTCCCTCTGCCCTGAGGCCTTGCTCCGCCTGTGGGGAGTAGTAATAACTTTGGCCGCCATAACACCATGCCTCAGCGGACTGCAGCGGCGCTGGTGGCCTTCACTAGGTGCCACAGGTGGCGTAGTCGTAAATCAGCCACTCAAACCGGATAAGCCCACACCATTCTTTTAACTGTGACGGCCCTGAGCACAGGTCGGGTCCGGGCCACGGCTGCACCCCATCTCTCCATCACAGGACCCGACTCTGAGTCCCCCATCTCCCAGGGTAAAGAAAAGTAGAGGCGTCTGTAACATACCTGGCAGCGTCCTTGCATAGTGGTCCATCTCCCACTGTGCAAGAGCGCGCACTTGATCTCCAATCCAGAATGTCTCTCTGGCTTCCCTCCATGCTGTCTGTTTGCTTCTGTTTCTGCTGCTTAAGGGCGGCGCCCGATCACTTCCTGCTTTTTGTACCTGCTGCAGGCACACCCCTTGTGCGTCCTCAGCCTATTGCTGTCTGTCACCTGGTATTTAACCCAGCTTCTCCAATGAATCCCTGCCTGAGCATTGTGTTTCATTCAGTGTGCTCTTTCACTCTGAATGTGCCAGGTCCCCTTCTGTGTTTGCTTGCCTGCCCTTCCTGGAGGCTGTATTTCCAGGCCTGTCTGAACACGCTCCTTGCCTGTTCGTTCCTCCTTCTAGGGGCCGCATACCTAGACCCACTCCTGTATCTTGTCTGTCCTGTCTGAACACGCTCCTAGCCTGTTCCTCCCGCCTTCTAGGGGCTGCATACCTAGACCCGCTCCTGTATCTTGCTACTGTGTCTGTTCTTGTCTGTATACTCTTCTAGCCTGTTTCCTGTTTTTCTCTATGTCCCTACCTTTCCTTTTTCTCCAGAGTCTGAACTCGTACCTAACTCCTGCTCGTTGTCACTGTACTTCCGTTTGTGAGTTTGTGGTCCACTCGCTACTTCACTGTAAGTACCCTGTGGGTATCTGGTTCTGCCTTTCCCTTGCTGCCTGTTCCGCGTGTACAGAGCCCTGTTTCCCCTGCTCTGCCTTGCTCACCGCTCCGGCGGTTCTAGCCTGCTCTGCCTTGCTCACCGCTCCGGCGGTTCTAGCCTGCTCTGCCTTGCTCACCGCTCTGGCGGTTCCAGCCTGCTCTGCCTTGCTCACCACTCCGGCGGTTCTAGCCTGCTCTGCCTTGCTCACCGCTCTGGCGGTTCTAGCCTGCTCTGCCTTGCTCACCGCTCCGGCAGTTCTAGCCTGCTCTGCCTTGCTCACTGCTCCGGCGGTTCTAGCCTGCTCTGCCTTTGCTCACCGCTCCGGCGGTTCTGGCCTGCTCTGACCCTTTGCTCACTGCTCCGGCAGTCTCGCTCCGCTCTGACCCTTTGCTCACTGCTCCGGCAGTCTCGCTCCGCTCTGACCCTTTGCTCACTGCTCCGGCAGTCTCGCTCTGCTCTGACTACTCTTGCTCACTGCTCCAGGCGGCCTCATCCTGCTCTACTCTTGCTCACTGCTCCAGGCGGCCTCGTCCTGCTCTACTCTTGCTCACCGCTCCAGGCGGCCTCGTCCTGCTCTATTCTTGCTCACCGCTCCAGGCGGCCTCGTCCTGCTCTACTCTCGCTCACCGCTCCAGGCGGCCTCGTCCTGCTCTACTCTCTCTCACCGCTCCACGCGTCCTTGTCCTGCTCTACTCTCGCTCACCGCTCTAGGCGGTCTCGTCTTGCCCTGCTCTCGCTCACCACTCTGGGCGGCCTTACTCTGCTGTGTTTGTCCGCCACATCTGTGGTTCTGTTCCTGAGTCCCAGTGTGTCCTATCCCGCCTGTGTTCTTACCTGCTAGTGCCTCCCTGTCTGCACTCTAGCCGTGCTTGCCTGTACCCCCCTGCCTGCATACCCGCCTGCCTGCATACCAGTCATGCCTGCCTATACCCACCAGTCTGTGTGCCAGCCTAACCTGTCTGTTCCTGTATTCCCCTGTGTGGGTCAACAGCCGTGTCCGGGGTCTGTCCTGGAGTAGCACCTGGTCCCTCTGCTCGGTTCCTCCTTGGTGCACTGGCGTCGTATGCCGTCGTGCGACCCTGGTCGGATAGGGTGAATACCTAGTTACGCCCCTCCAGGCATTCACTCTCCGGCACGGTCCAGTGGAATCACACACACACGCCGCTCAGCCCGGGCGTGTGCATTACAGCGTCACATTATAAAAGCTGTGCCAGTGATGTTTGATCACCATTCCAAATAAAAATCACATCAATAAAATGATGCCATAGAACCAGGTTTGCAAACAATTTACCCTGTGGGAAAATAATTGACTTCTCCTATTTACCAATACATAAATTTGCATAACTGGGGGTTAGCACTCTCCCAATGATTGTTACAAAATTCAGCCTGATATTTAAAATTATTATGACTTTAACATAAACATTATTCACTCCATGATATGCCCCCGCGTCTGCATGATTAATGACTGTTGGTCAGCCTCAGCACATGCAGAAATTGCCTGTTTGTTAGGGAATCCTCACATGCTTGTCACTATCCTGCACTGATTAGAAGCACTTCACCTTCACATTAAATGGTGCAGATTTCTGCTAACAGTGCAGTGGTTAAATCTATTCAGTTGAGTCTTTCCTGCTTTGATGATCAATGTTCAATGTTGGCCACTTCTCTCTGCTATTTATACTCGCCTCTGGCAATGAGGATTGCCAGTGTTAGTTTGGCGTTTGGAGTGTTAATCTAAAGACTGTTGCCTGGTGATTTGTCTTTGTGCATATCCTCATCCTCTCCTATTTTGTTGTTCCTTTCTTTTACTTCCTGGTGTTCCTTTCTTTTACTTCCTGGTGTTCCACTCTGTTGTTTGTGAGCACATATTTAAATGATTGGTATTTTCATTTATCCCTGTACTTCTACCCTTGTTAGCCTGGTTGGTGTATTCTTATATACAACTACTCCCCATTTCCCTGGGTGGTGGAGGGGACAGATAAAGGCTGATTCAGGAGCTCAGCAAGGTACGTGGCCAGGCATCTTCACCATTAGAAGTAATCCCGGGAGCAGGGATAGCTAGGACGCCCCTAGCTTTAGGGATAGTGAAGGAGCCTCTAGCCCCGGGATATCAAACTACAGTCACGTGAAAGATATGCTTAGTATTAGATTTGCTGATGACAGTGGATGTTGTGTATATGAACTTTTCAAAAGCTTTTCATACGGTTCCACACAAAAGGTTGATACATAAAATGAAAACAATGGGGATAGGGGAAAATATATGTATGTGGGTTAAGAACTGGCTCAATGATAGGAAACAAAGGGTGGTTATTAATGGAACGCACTCAGACTGGGTCACAGTTAACAGTGGGGTACCACAGGGGTCAGTATAGGGCCGGCTTCTTTTTAACATATTATTAATGACCTTTTAGGGGGCATACAGAGTAGTATTTACATATTTGCAGATGACACTAAACTCTGCAGGGCAATCAATACAGAGGAGGACAATTTTATATTACAGGAGGATTTATGTAAACTCGAAGCTTGGGCTGATAAATGGCAAATGAGCTTTAATGGGGATAAATGTAAGGTAATGCACTTGGGCAGAGGAAATAAAATGTATACTTATATGCTTAATTGTAAAACACCGGGCAAAACTGTCACTGAAAAAGACCTGGGTGTATTAGTGGACGACAAGCTTACGTTTGGTGGCCAGTGTCAGGCAGCAGCTGCAAAGGCAAATAAAATAATGAGATGCATTAAAAGAGGCATAGATGCTCATGAGGAGAACATAATTTTACCTCTATACAAGTCACTAGTGCGACCACACTTAGAATTCTGTGTATAGTTCTGGTCTCCGGTGTATAAGAAAGACATAGCTGAACTAGAGCGGGTGCAGAGAAGAGCGATCAAGGTTATTAGAGGACTGGGGGGTCTGCAATACCAAGACAGGTTATTACACTTAGGGTTATTTCATTTGGAAAAACGAAGGTTTAGGGGTGATCTTATTACTATGTACAAGTATATGAGGGGACAGTACAAAGACCTTTCTACTGATCTTTTTACTATGAGGCCTGAGACGGGGACAAGGGGGCATCTTCTACGTCTGGAGGAAAGAAGGTTTAATCATAATCACAGACGGGGATTCTTTACTGTAAGAGCAGTGAGACTATGGAACTCTCTACCGCATGATGTTGTAATGAGTGATTCATTACTAAAATTTAAGAAAGGCATGGATGTTACAGGTTATATATACTAGATTCCTCGATAGGGCGTTGATCCAGCGAACTAGTCTGATTGCCATATGGAGTCAGGAAGGAATTTTTTTCCCCAATGTGGAGCTTAGTGTTTGCCACATGTATTTTTTTTTGCCTTCCTCTGGATCAATATGTTAGGCGATGGGTTGAACTAGATGGACTTAGTCTTCCTTCAACCTTAAAAGCTATGTTACTATGTTACCAAGCTAAGAGGGATGGCTAACATTAGAGAAGAGAAAGAGGATTCAAATAGATCTAAACAAACTGGAACTGTGGGCAGCAACTAACAGAATGTTTTTAACAGGGAGAAATGCAAAGTCCTACATCTGGGCAAGAAAAATGAAAAAAGCATATACAGAATGGGAGGGATATGGCTAAGCAACAGCACAAGTGACTTGGTTATTCCAATAGATCACAGACTGAACATGCATCAACAGTGTGATGCAGAAACAAAAAAAGGCAAACACAATTCTGGGTTGCATTAACAGAGGCATAGAGTCTAGATCACGTGAAGCACCGTATTTTTCGGACTATAAGGCTGCATGCCCACTATGCCTTTTTTAAGCGTTTCCGCAGCGTCAAAATCGCTTAAAAAACGCTTGGTAGAAGGTCTGCAATGTTCACCAATGATAATCTGCATGTGCTATGCACATGCTGCGGAAATTTCCTCTGAGGATTATCATTGCGGAAAAATCCGCAGCATGTCCATTAATTTTGCGGACAAGCAGCGTAATTGCCGCCATTGACTTGCATTGAATCGCTTAAGATCAGCATGACTACATGTGCACATGCAGATATTAAGCGATTCACTGTGCGGATGGTACCCGGGTCTGGAGAAGAGGAGACTCCCCTCCAGACCCGGGTACCATAGTACTTGTAAAAAAAAATAATTTAAAATAAAAAAAAAACATTATACTCACCTTCTGATGGCCCCCGGTCTCCTGTACAGTGCATCCAGGCTTCCCAGTGGCTCGCGATGGTGTAAAAGGACCTTCCATTACGTAATTTAGTCATGTGACAGGTCGTGTGACCTGTCACATGACTAAATGATGTCATGGAAGGTCTTTTTACACCACCACAAGCCACCGGGGAGACCAGAGAAGGAGACCGGGGGCCATTGGAAGGTGAGTATAATGTTTTTTTTTATTTTTTACCATTTTATTCTTTTTTTTAACTATTAACTTGGTCACACTATATAAATTCATGCTGGCTGCATGGATTTATATAGTGTGACCAAATTGTCAAGCCCTTTTCCAAATGATGCTAAAATCGCTTGGAAAAGCACTTGACAACACACATGAGAAATCGCATGTGCAAAACGCGTGACAAACGCTTGTCCCTGGCTGAAAAACCGCATGTAAAATCCACATGCGTTTTTTCTGCCAGGGAGATGCAGAAACGCTCAGGAAAAATTCAGAGCACTTCTGCATCATGGGCACTTAGCCTAAGACGCACTTTTTTTATAGTTCGATTGTTGGGGGGAGGGGTATATATATAAATATACATATATATATATATATATATATATATACGGTGTGGGGGGAGCGGTAGCGGCGGAGGAGCGGGGCACAGGAGGCAGCAGCCGCCTGCTGCAGCCTACACTGTCCCCGCTGCTAAAGAAAATGGTCGCTGAATATTCATGCTCCTTAATAGCGGCACACTGTATCCGCAGCGTGGCTCCTGCTGCTGCCGGGCAATTGTGTGTGCCTGCTGTTAAAGAGCATGAATATTCACCCCCTCTCCACACCCATTTTTATGTGCAGCGTGATGGGGATTAGGGGGACCATGCATACCAGGATAAGGATGAGGGGGCCATACATAACAGTATACGGATGAGGGGGATCATACATACTAGTATACGGATGAGGGGGCCATGCACACCAAGATAAGGATGAGGGGCCATACATGTCAGGAAAAGGATGAGGGGGATCATACATACCAGTATATGGATGAGGGGACCATACATACCAGGATAAGGATGAGGGATGTCATGCATACCAGGATAGGGATTAGGGGTGCCATGCATACCAGGACAGGGATGAGGGGTGCCATGCATACCAGGATAGGGATGAGGGGTGCCATGCATACCAGGATGGGGATTGCTGTGCCATGCATACCAGGAAAGGGATGAGGGGTGCCATGCATACCAGGATAAGGATGAGGGGTGCCATACATACCAGGATAGAGGGGTGCCATGCATATCAGGATAGAGGGGTGCCATGCATACCAGGATGTCGATGGGGGCCATGTATAATAGGAAGGGGGGGGAATATATACCAGGATGGGGGATATTATCAGTATTGGGGGATATTACCCCTATACTAGTGTCAGCAGCAGACCCCCTCCCCCTTAATAGTGCATTGTGACCACATTTTTTGCTTAAATTTTCTTTTTCTATTTTGCTCCTCTAAAACCTAGGTGCGTCTTATGGTCCGGTGCGTCTTATAGTCCGAAAAATACGGTTATTATCCCCCTCTACTCCTCTTTGGTCAGACCTCATCTGGAATACTGTGTCTAGTTTTGGGCACCACATTTTAAAAAAATAAATAAAAAACTGAAGCAAGATCAGAGAAGAGCTACAAGGATGGTGACAGGTCTACAAACAATGTCCTATGAGGAACGGTTAGAGGATTTGGGAATGTTTAGCTTGCAAAAGAGAAGACTGAGAGGAGACTTAATAGCTGTCTACAAATGTATGAAGAGATATCACACTGTGGATTCAGTCTCATCCCATTGCTTTTAGTAAGAAAGACTAGAAGCAATGGGATAGAAGCAATGGGATGAGACTGAATAGAAGATACAGATTAGATATTAGAAAAAACGTTTTGACAGTGAGGGTCATCAATGAGTGGAACAGGCTGCCACGAGAGGTGGTGAGTTTTCCTTCAATGGACGTCTTCAAACAGAGGCTGGACACACATCTGTCCGAGATGGTTTAGAGAATCCTGCATTGATCAGGGGGTTGGACATGATGACCCTGAAGGCCCCTTCCAACTCTAACATTCTATGATTCTATTATAGATATAAGCCGGAATTTATCGCACACAACTTTGCAATTGTGTATCTACATATCTAGACATATTACTGTGTAGATGCAAAACAATCAATGGCCAATATAATTGGCATTCCTGGGGGGTCCTCACTGCATTTATGCACTTTAGGTAAATGGTAAAATATTGTAATTTAGGAGCTAAGGTATTAATAAACTTTGCTTCCTGATTAGTTAACAACCCCATATTAACACCATTTTTAGTCATATTGAGAAACTCCCATATTCTACCGTAGGGTCCTTCCTCAATTTAATATAAGTTTTTGTATAACTCAAGGGATGCAGTAACACTATAGGACTCTATATGGACAACTATAGTTTATAATTATAACCAGTCAATCGACATCAATAAATCTTATCCAGGTCGGAGGACTACTTAGAATATTAGTTGCACAGATGTATCTAGATAGTATTGGTACAATTATATGGATTTCTTTACTTAAAATGTAATGCCGCAATCTACTTGGTCACTATGCGCAAACAGAGTTTATGTATATTGTCTATTACAGTACTAAAAGTCCTAGATGATAGGCAACGGCATCCTATGAAATTTCAAAGGTGTTGTCTGGTTTAGTAACTCAATTTTCTGATATTCAATAATGCATTAGAAAGTAATACAAAGTTATCCCTTATGCGGGACCTCCATCTATTAGTCTGATAGGAGAGTAGCTCCAAAGAGTATCTTCCACTCTGGAAGACCCAGGATATCCATGAATTATTTGGGCAGTTTTAAACAATTTCCATTGAAATCAATATTCTTCATTTCACCTGTGGTGGTGCTGCAGCCAAATCAAACACTTTAACTCTGGTTTCTTTATACTGTAGATTATGTAGATTACCAACATTCTACATGTTACCTACAATGTAACGTAATCTATTGTTCTGTGTTAAAATATTTTAGTGTTTTTCAAATGTATTATCATATGAAAGTGCTGAAAAATATTTGCCTTCAATCACTGCTTTTAAACACATTGCATATATGTGTGTGTCACTCAACTTCGCAACTCTGTTTAGAAGCATTACTTTGGCAAACCTTGATGACATATTTTTTTCACATTTAATGAAAGGTCCAATAATGGCATTGAAATTCCAAAGGTCATTGACAGTGTTGAAGTTTTGACATGCAATAGTGAGTATGAGCAAACTTATTTTAAACAATTTTACTTGTTGCTTTCTGGACTCTATAGATTAGTACAATCTGAAGAATTTTGGAAGGAGAGGAGAATACCTGAGGTTGGAAAAAATCTTTTATGCCTTTGTCAGTCCACATTTTTGTACATCAAGCAAATTATTGGCGAAGAATCATTTTAAATAGATTCAGAAGGAAGGGAAGAAAAATAGTGTAAAAAAAATATAATCACTAGTGATGAGCGAGCACTAAAATGCTTGGGTGCTCGTTGCTCGGGTCAAGCACATTGGAATACTCGGGTGCTCGACCCGAGCAACGAGCCCAATGTAAGTCTATGGGAAACACAAGCATTTTTTAGGCGGCTCCCCCGGCGGTCTGCAGAGGGCCTAAAAATTGCCCAAATCGATGGGAACAGTGCTCAAATGGCATGGGAACAGCATGGGGAAGACCATGGAAGCATATCTGACTCCCAGGTCACTGCTGTCAACAATGTTGTCAGAAGTATTACGCCACTTTTACGGACTCACAATAAAACATACAAAAATGAAACCAAAATGGATTTTCCTGGGAAATATGTTAAGGAACATCCTTTCCAGGGTAATGACTTGTATATAAGGCAAAATAAATAACCAAAAACAAAAATACTCCTCCACACCTCGGTCTATGTTCACACCTAGTGTTTTTGCACTTTTGCATTGCTTTCAACCGTGACAAATGCATTCACCGGGAAATGTCATTTTAACATTTTACAACTTTATTTGGCTATGTGGTTTGTGGGACATGATCAGACACATCGTGTTTCATTTATGAAGGAGGGACTCTGAAAGTTAGAAAGCCTATTTTTTAGGGTCATCAGGCGGCCTTTACTATTCTTAAAGGGCCAGCAGTTGGCCCTCACTATTCTTAGAGAGCCATCAGCCGGCTAGGTTGTGTTGTTCCCATTACTAAAGAGTGGGTCTCCTATACTGTTATTGCGTATGCAGTGAGTGGCAGGGCTGCCCAAAATTTGAATGACCCCAATATCCCTTTGAAGCGTCTTAGCGGAGGGCCTCCTGAAAACAATGTTCCCATTATTAGGAAGTGGGTCTCCCATTGTGTTTGCTTATGCAGTGAATGCAAGGGTTGCCAAAAATTTGGAGGCACTCCAATGACCCTTGGAAGAGACGTGGAGGTCAGAGGACCTCCTGAAAACAATGTTCCCATTATTAGGAAGTGGGTTTCCCATTGTGTTTGCCTATGCAGTGAATGCAAGGGTTGCCAAAAATTTGGAGGCACTCCAATGCCCCTTGGAAGAGACGTGGAGGTCAGAGGACCTCATAAAAAATGTTCCCATTAGAAAGGAGCGGGTCTCCTATACTTGTAATGCCCATGCACTAAGTGTATGGACTGATGAACATTTACCCCTGGGGAGTATACATGAACATACTGTATAAAAAAATTTTTTTACGGGCATCATAAACACCCTTTAAAAAAATGATGTGGGTGGGGTGTTGCATCACAGACCATGGTCACCTGGGTGATATGGTGGTGGAGGATGAGGATGAGGAGAAGGAGGAGGACAAGAGCAAATAGCCAAAATCAGGAAGCGTATACCCATGTGTGGGTGTGAAAAGGTGCATGGGATTACACCTCCTAAAAAAGACACTGGATTTGAGTTTATGTTACGTTGCTACCATTCGATGGTGTTGAGAAGTCTGGCCCAATCCAGCCCTTGTTCATTTTTATAAGGGTAAGCCTGTCAGCATTTTCAGTTGACAGGCGGATGCGCTTATCAGTTATAATTCCACCAGCGGCACTAAAAACCTGCTCTAATAAAACGCTAGCGGCAGGGCAGCCCAGGACCTCCAAGGCGTCGAGAGCCAGTTCATTCCACGTATCCAGCTTGGATACCCAATAATTATAAGGCACAGAGGAATCACGGAGGACGTTGGTACGGTGGGCAAGGTACTGCCTCAGCATCTTCCCAAACTTTGCACTCCTTGTGAGAGTACCCCGCGCCTCAGGGTCTGTGCGATGGGAGGGGCTAAGAAAATTCTTCCAGAACTTTGACAGTGTTCCCCTGCCTTTGCTGGATTGGAGTTGTGTCTCTCTCACCTGTAGTCCTTGGTTGTCCAAAGAACTGTGACCTCTGCCGCCAGCGTTTTCAGATGGGAATTTTTTTAATAGTTCCACAACAAGGGCCTTCTGGTACTGCCCCATTTTTGTAGACCTGTCCAACTCAGGAATAAGAGATATAAAGTTCTCCTTGTAGTGTGGGTCTAGAAGTGTCACCAACCAGTAATGACTGTCACCCAAAATTTTGAGAATGCAAGGGTCAAGGGAAAGGCAGTGTAATAAACTCAGCCATGCGTGCCAGACTGCTAACAGAAAAGACTTCCGTGTCCTCACCAAGAGGACGAATGACCATGCACTCCTCCTCCTCTCTGTCCTCAGGCCATCCACGCTGAGCAGGCGGTATGACAATTGTGCAGGTAGTACCGTCTATAGCGCATGAAACTAGCTCCCGTTCTTTCTCCTCTTCCTCATTGTCACCCAATAAACGATGGGATTAGATGAGGCTGGGCTGTGTGTAATCATTCTGTATGGTTCCTTGCTCCATCTCATCATGCTCTGCTTGCAATGCAACCTCTTTGATTGTGAGCAGAGAGCGTTTCAGAAGACAGAGAAGCGGGATAGTGACGCTAATTATGGCCATCTTGGTGGAGTCCTCAAAGTTTTAGAGGATGATACATATGTCTGACATCCATGTATACTCCTGAGGTCTTATGTTCGGAGTCTGAACTGAATACCGACGGCCTTGTTGATGCTGGTACTCAACAACTGCCCTCTTCTGCTCACAAATCCTTCCCAACATCTGCAGTGTACAGTTCCAACGCGTGGGGACATCACTAGTGTTGAGCCACGCCCGTAGTATTCGAGTTCGGTTCGGTTCGTCGAACACCCGTGTGTTCGCCGAACTGTTCGTCGAACTGTTCGTCGAACACCTTCGAACACCGTTAAAACCAATGGCAGGCAAACAAAAACACATAGAAACACATAGAAAACACCTTCAAAGGTGTCCAAAAGCTAACAAACTGCTCAGAAGACACAACTAACACATCGAAAAGTGAAAAGTACATATAGTCATGCGAAAAGAAAAGAGGTGGAGGAGTAAAAGGAGGGGGAGACACAGATATAGGCATGTCATGCCCTTCTACAATCCAAAACGTGAGAAGCCGACAAGGCCAGTCCGTTCCTGCCCGTGCGACCTCCGTGTCGCCGGGTTTGTGCCAGAGCCGCGGTGGACCCTGACGGCCAGCCCCCCTCTCCCTATACTGGTGCCTGTCCGCTGGTGGGTCGAGCGAGACCCCTGTGGTGGAGGCAGCGCTAAGCTTTTTAATTTAAATTGTCTCTCTAATTTGAATGAATACATTTTAAATCCTTTTACAAGGATCTATTGGAGGGCAAGTCTCATGCCAGCAGCCGCGTAATTCCAGCTCCAGTAGCGTCCACTAAAGCTGCTGCAGTTAAAAAGCTTTTATAAGGATCGAGCTCGGCTGTCCACCGCAAGGCATCTTACTGCCAGTCCCAGCCCCTATGCCTTGGGGTGCCTCCTGATGCTCTTCACTGAGTATCCCGTGGTCCCGAAGCATTTCCTTTGAAAAAATTAAGTGTCCAAACTACAGATGGTGTAGCTTGCTTAACAGCCGGGATAATCCGCTGACTAGCAGACACTGCTACTAGGCACAAAGTATTTCCTGGGCTAGATGCAGTTAAAAATTTGTAATTAGATACTCTCGTTGGATACTGAGAAAGCATTCCATAGAGTCTCCTGGCACGCCATATATTATTCTCTTAAAAAGCTTGGGGTAGGGGTCTAGGGGACCCTTTTATAGCCAAAATCACGGCCCTGTATCGCAATGCATCGCCTAGGCTGAAGATAAATGGAACTGTAGCACCCTGAGGGCTCGGTTGCTACAGAGGTATTGCACCTCACCCAGAGGTGTGATATCTCACTCTCAGGTAAGGATGGAGTGTGGATCAGGACCCAACACCTGCATGCATTACACCACATTGCCGTGGGGCAGGGCGACCAATATGCCCCTGAGATGGGCATGACAGTCCCTGTCCCTGGCTGGAGTGGGGGGAGGGAACACTGAGGAAGGGGAACCCTGTAGTGCAGGAGCAGGGAGGAATCAGTTCCTGGGTGCATTGAGAAGGGAGTATAAAAGGTGGGCACCATCTTAGTTTAGTGCAGAGAAGTCTGAGCAGAAGTGACAGGGAGCAGGGGCTCTGCATGAGCTCTGCTCCGGAGGCAGGCCTAGTAACAGAGGCCCAGGCCTGGAAGAGGGAGAAGGAAGGAAGAGGAGCGGAGAAGGCTCCAGGAACGAGGAACGAAGGGATCCCAGGGGTGAGGACGGGCGAGTCGCCACCGCACGCCCGAATCCACCTGCGTGGAGGGGTCAGGCCAAAGAGGGAGACCGGTCCCCGAAACTAGTGGAGGCGGGAAACGACCCTCAGCTAGAAACTGGAGGCTGTGACATTTTATGTGGCGCAGCCCCTGCTACACCCGCTAGGAAGGCACCACATAGGGTCAGGGAAACTGGCGCCAAGTTTACCAAGAGGAGGCCCGAGGCAGCCGGACGGAAGGGTTGGTAAGAAAGGCCAGACAAAGGACACACAAAGGGGGTCCTGTGAAGTGCTCCAAAGTTATCTGAGACTTGTCTGAGCCCCTCACCTGGTGAGCACAGTACGACGTGGGCAGCCATTACCTGCAGAAGTGGTCTGGATAATAAGAACTGTGAGTAAAGGCCCTGGACTGCATCACTGACTCCGTGTCGTTACTGCTGCTGCCCTGCACCATCACCCCCATCCTCCGCATACACTGCCCTGAGGCTATACTCCTCCCGTGGGGAGTTATGCTACGCTCTGCTGCATCCACAACACCAGCCTCAGCGGTCTGCCTTGCAGCGGCGGTTCACTCTGACCGCAATCCACGGGTGGCGTAGTCGGACATTTAAACATCAAAACCACATAAATAGTTCCGCCACTGGTTTGACCGCCCTGAGCCACGGAACCGGGTCGCCGCCACGGAGACTACAACCACCAGCATCCACCAAAAAGGGTCCGGCTCCGGGTGTACCAAGGCCCAGGGGGCGCATCAGAACATTTTCATCACCTTTCATAATCAGCAATGGGACAAGGCAGGGATGTCCTCTGTCCCCTCTCTCATACATCCTAGTGACAGAGCACCTGTTCTCATCAATTCGCCATAACCCCAATATTAGGTGGATTGAGGTGGGAGGCACCGAGTACAAGTGCTCTCTATTTGCTGATGATGTCCTAGTATATATCACTCAATCACATATATCCATCCCTGCTGTTATGGCTGAAATAGATCACTTTGTTACATGGTCAAATTTTAAAATCAATGCAGCGAAGTCTGAGGCCCTCGATGTCTCCCTCCCCAAATCCATACAGGATTCCATCCAGTCCAATTTTCCCTTTGCCTGGCCCTCACAGGGTATGAAATACTTAGGAATTCCTATTCATAGAGACCTCTCCCATCTATGTTATCTTAATTTTGGGCCCTTTATTGAACAACTCCATACAGACCACGGTTGGCAAGTTAGAACTGTAAGATTCACTACGTGAACCACTGGTGTTTTGTGGAAAAGCACATGTACACTGTGTTCCAAATTATTATGCAAAAAGTGTTTAGGAGTGATAAGGGAAGAATTTGTTTGTTTGTCAGTTAAACTCATTGATGGTGATGTGTGTCAGGGCCCTTTATATCACTGTAAGCAATTGCAGACACCTGTGCTAATTAGTTCGGCAGGTGTGTCCAATGAAAGGCAAGACTACTTAAGAAGGCTGTCCCACATTATTAAGCAGCCTACATTTTCTGCCAAAATGGGAAAGAAAAAGGATGTGTCGGCTGCTGAGAAGCAACAAATTGTGGAGTGTTTAGGTCAAGGCATGACTACAATCAACATTGTGCGATGATCAGGATGAAGTGTCTTGGCAATCAAGAAGTATGTAGCTGATTCACAGTACACACGTGTGCGTGCTGATAAGGGCAAATTGAGGACTCTTTCCTACAGGCAATTACGTCAGGTTAAAAGAGCAGCGGCAAAAAAGCCTTGTCATAGCAGCAGACAAGTTTTTGAAGCTGCTGGTGCCTCCAACGTCCCCCGAACAACAAGATGCAGGGTCCTTCAGAGATTTGCAGCTGTGCCTACACCATCCTGTAGACCTCCTCTATCCACTGCACACAAGCAGAAACGGCTCCAGTGGGCCAAACAATACATGAAGACTGATTTCAAAACTGTTTTGTTCACGGATGAGTGCCGTGCAACGCTCGATGGTCCAGATGGATGGAGTGGAGGATGGCTGGTTGATGGACACCCCACGCAAACACGGCTACAGCACCAACAAGGAGGAGGTGGAGTAATGTTTTGGGCTGGAATCATGGGGAGAGAGATTGTCAGCCCCTTTAGGATCCCTGAAGGGGTAAAGATGAACTCCATAATGTATGTGGAGTTTCTCAAACAGCACTTCCTGCCATGGTTCAAGAAGAAGAACCATGTATTCCACAGCAAGATCATTTTCATGCATGATAATGCACCGTCTCATGCTGCACATAACACATCTGCATCTCTGGCTGATATGGGCATAAAAGGGGACAAACTTATGGTGTGACCCCCATGCTCCCCTGACCTCTACCCCATTCAGAACCTCTGGAGCATCATCAAAAGGAGTGTCTATGATGGCGGGAGGCAGTTCAAATCTAAGCAACAGCTCTGAGAGAGTATTCTGTCCTCATGCAAAACAATTGAAGCAGAAACCATCCAAAACCTGACAAACTCAATGGACGAGAGAGTTCAGAAGCTCCTTTCGAACAAGGGGTCCTATGTGCAAATGTAACATCACCTAGAATAAAGTTTTGAGTTGAAAACTGTTTGATTTCAGTTTCTAATAACCTGCTAATGCTTATAATTTCAAAAATGACCATTTTTTTGGTCTTTATTAAAATGAAAAGGTTGATTGAAGAGTGTGGGGGATCTAAGAGTGTGGCAACCCAGTAGTCAGAATTACTTCGAATTCTGACAATCTGAGGGTGATGTTGCAGGTAGTGCAGCAAGAAGGCACTTATGTGTCTTGCGCATCTCGGAGCCCCAAAATTATTTTCCGGGCTAGATGCAGCTAAAATGATTAGTAATTTTAAATCTGGTGGAGCTTAGTATAGTTGGCCTAATAGAATCAGTACTGCACACTGCTACATAGCCCAAATTATTTTCCAGCCAAGATACAGATAAACATGATTAGTAATTTTAAATCTGGTGGAGCTTAGTATAGATGGCCTAATAGAATCAGTACTGCACACTGCTACAAAGCCCAAATTATTTTCCAGCCAAGATACAGATAAACATGATTAGTAATTTTAAATCTGGTGGAGCTTAGTATAGATGGCCTAATAGAATCAGTACTGCACACTGCTACAAAGCCCAAATTATTTTCCAGCCAAGATACAGATAAACATGATTAGTAATTTAAAATCTGGTGAAGCTTAGTATAGATGGCCTAATAAAATCAGTATTGCACACTGCTACAAAGCCCAAATTATTTTCCAGCCAAGATACAGATAAACATGATTAGTAATTTGAAAGCTTAAAAAGGTTGGTGAGGTGATTTTAACCAATCATCAAGCTTTTACTCTCCCCAGGATGACACAGGGGTAGAAAAGTCATTTTGGATCCATGATTTGTTCATCTTTATGAACGTGAGTCTGTCTACATTATCAGTGGAGAGCCGCGTGCGCTTATCTGTCAGCACACCACCAGCAGCGCTGAACACACGTTCAGACAGAACGCTGGCTGCGGGGCATGACAAGATCTCCAAGGCCTAAGTGGCTAGCTCCGGCCATTTATCCAGATTGGAAGCCCAAAAAAATCAAGGGTCCAATGACACTGTCATGGCTTCAATGTTTACTTGGAGATACTCCTGTACCATCGTCTCTAGGCGTTGACTATGTGTCAGACTTCTTGTCTCCTGTGGCCTTGCAAAGGATGGGCTAAAAAAGTGGTGAAATGATTCCGCAAAATTGATGTTACCAGCAGATACTGTGTTTCTGTTACGGTTTGAGTGCTGAACACTCGACGGTCCCACGGTTGGCAAGTTGGAACTGTGAGATTCACTACGTGCACCACTGGTGTTTTGTGGAAAAGCACTTGTAAGATTCTGCAACAGTCTCTGCTGATACTCCTGCATGCGTGCATCCCTTTCTATGGCAGGAATAATTTCTGCAAATTTACTTTTGTACCGGGGATCTAACAGTGTGGCAACCCTGTAGTCAGGATTATTTCTAAGTCTCACAATTCGAAGGTCATGTTGCAGGTAGTGTAGCAAGAAGGCACTCGTGTCTTGCGCAGCCAGGAGCACCAAGTCCCTGTTGTGTTGGTGGCGAGGTAACAATTATGCTTCCTTACTCTGTCCTCTCCCCCCAACCTCGCACAACAGAAATGTGATCAAGGTCTCCCTCATCTGATGAGTCTTCCATCAGTTCGTCCTCCACTTCTTCCTGGGCTCCTGCACCTTCCTCACTAGTTTGACTGCTACCATGCGCCCTGGTAAAACCATCTCCCCCACCCTCACATGCCTGCCGCCTTGGTGCTGCCGACCGTCTGGACCTTGCAGATGTTAGCCCTTCCGCATACAACTCCTCCTCCTCTACTTCCTCCACCTCCACTTGTGCCACCACCTGACTCCGAAATCTGTTTAACATGTGCTCCAGCATGTAAATCATCGGAATAGTCATGCTGATAATGGCATCGTCAGCACTAAACATCTTCGTCGCCATTTCAAAACTGTGCAGAAGGGTGCATAGGTTCCTGATCAGAGACCACTCCTCCAGCGTGATTTGCCCCACCTCTAGATCTCGTTGGCCCAGGCTATACGTCAAAACGTATTGCACCAGGGCTTGTCGGTGCTGCCACAGTCGCTGCAACATGTGCAGAGTTGAATTCCACCGGGTAGGCACATCGCATTTTAGCCGGTGAAGTGGCAGGCCCAACGACTTCTGTAGAGATGTAAGTCGCTGAGCTGCGGGATGCGAACGGCGGAAGTGAGCACACAGCGACCGTGCCCTCTGCAGAAGGCCATCTAGTCCGGGATAGTGGGCTAAAAATTGCTGGACAACCAGGTTCAACACGTGAGCCACACAAGGCACAGGTGTGACATTGCTCCGGCGAAGGGCCGCGCCCAGGTTTGCATCATTGTCGCACACGGCCTTCCCTGGTTTCAGGTCCAGTGGAGACAACCATTCATGAAATTGGTTCTCCAGAGCTGACCACAACTCCTCAGCTGTGTGACTCACATTTCCCAGACATTTCAAAGTAAAAACCGCCTGATGACGTTGAGCCCTACTGCCAGCATAGTAAGGAGGTGTGCAGGATCCCTTCTGCGCAGTTAGAAAGCTTGTGGCATGACCAGACAGGCTTTGGGTGCAGGTGGAGGACCGAGAGGAGGTTGAGGAGGCAGAAGCAGTGGAGGAACTTTGAGATAAAGAGGATTGACGCACAACTCGTGGGGACGGCAAGACTTGGACAGCAGCCCCTTGTCCTGCTGTCACCATAGTTACCCAGTGCCCAGTCAGCGACATGTAACACTCCTGTCCATGCCTACTCGTCCAAGTGTCTGTGGTGAAATGCACCCTGTCACACACAGAGTTTCTCAAAGAAGCGATGATGTTGTGTGCGACATACTGGTGGAGCGCAGGCACACCTTTCTTTGAGAAGTAGTGCCGACTGGGCATCTGGTACTGGGGCACTGCGACGGACATAAGGTCTCAAAAATCCTCTGTGTCCACCAGGCGGAAAGGCAGCATTTCTGTAGCCAAGAGCTTGCAGATGGTTAAATTCAACCTCTTAGCTTTCTCATGGCTAGGAGGAAATGGTCTTTTACTTGTCCACATCTGAGGGACCGAGGGCTGGCTATTGTGCTTAGACGGGGTTGATAAGGGTGTCCCCGGCAAACTGCCGGTCTGTGAGGAAGATGCAGGCAGACATGTTAGGTTGCCTTGATCCAAAGGTGGTGCTATCGATGTCGGACAGCGCTCAACACCAGCTGGTGTTACCACCTCCAAAGAAAATGATGACCTGCCAATCACGCTGGCTGTTGCGGGTAAAGAGGTGGCAGGTCTGCATCCCAAAACAGGTGTGACCGCTGTCCCCCCAGTCACAGAGGATGAAGAGGCCGCGGATGCACAAGATGTGGCAGACGGTGGTTGGCCCGGCCGGCTAGGCCGCATTGTAGCACAGTGAGCTTCCCACTGCAACTTATGCTTCATGTCAATGTGCCGGTTCATGCATGAAGTACTCAAACTATGTATTTTTTGGCCTCTACTTAGCTTTTGCTGACAAATGTTACAGATAACACGAGTTGGGTCATCTTTATCGATCTGAAAAAATGCCCAGGCTATGCAAGGCTTAGCACCCATGCGACCTGAAGAGCCACCACGACTTGTGGTGAGAGGCAGAGTTGTGTTTGAGGATGCAGTTGTTGACGTGCTTCCAGTACTGCGTCTCTGTCCAGGAAGGCGCAACCCGACCTCGTCGTCACTAGCATTCTCCTCCACCTCGTCTGCTGACCTCATCTCTTGGCTGACTGTGGGTTGACAGTAAGTGGGATCTCCAACCTCATCATCATCACCCTGTGTGTTATCACACCCGTCGTCCTCAGAGCCAACCTGTTCCTGCCCTGACAAAAGACTAAAGTTGTCGCTCCAATCAGATATTTGAGTCTCATCATCGTCTTCCTCATTGTCTCTACCAACAGGAGTTACAGTTTGGGAATGAGGGTCTACATTATGGTCAGAACCTTCTGCGTCTGGTCCTGGATCCGACTCATAAAGATTCTGGGCATCAGTGCAGATCATTTCCTCGTCTGGATTCACAGAAGCGCTGGAGCCGACCTCTGATTCCCAGGCTATAGTATGAGTAAACAGCTCTGCAGACTCAACCATCTGTTCTACCTCATACTCAGAAGGGCAGCTGGAGATTTGGGAGCTGTGAGGAAGCAAGTGCGATTGGGGTGACACCTCTGAGGACTGGAGTATTTGTGATGTTGAAGTTGATGTGGAGGAGAGCCCACTTAAAGGAGCACTTGATATCCGTTGAAGCTCCTGCTGTTTTTGTGCCTCATCTGGAATTTGTAGCGATTGGCGTGGCCGTAAGAAAGGGATCTTATCACATTGTCCGCTAAAAGAAGTAGACATTTTAGTTTGGCTGGAAGATGGTCTTTCTTCTGCAGATGTTACTGTTGCTTTATCACCTACCCCACAGACACAACCTTTTTTCCCCTTCCCAACATTCCTATTCCCCTTTCCACCAGCAGCAGGCCTTTTTCCACTCATTTTGGTGGTTAACTAATTCACAACTCTGGAGTTGTTTGCACAAAAAAACAATGGATGGGAACCGAGCAGAGCTGAGTGGCCAAACTGTGAAATTAGGCCAAAACTATTGGCTGGGTTAGATGCAGAAAAAACTTATATTCAATTTGCAACCTGATGGAGGTCAGTATAGATGGACTAATAGACCAAGTCCCACACACTGCTAGAAGCCCAAATATTTTTTCAGAGCTAGATGCAGAAAAAAATTATATTCAATTTGCAACCTGATGGAGGTCAGTATAGATGGACTAATAGACCAAGTCCCACACACTGCTAGAAGCCCAAATATTTTTTCAGAGCTAGATGCAGAAAAAAATTATATTGAATTTGCAACCTGATGGAGGTCAGTATAGATGGACTAATAGACCAAGTCCCACACACTGTTAGAAGCCCAAATATTTTTTCAGAGCTAGATGCAGATAAAAATTATTTTTAATTTGCAACCTGATGGAGGTCAGTATAGATGGACTAATAGACCAAGTCCCACACACTGCTAGAAGCCCAAATATTTTTTCAGAGCTAGATGCAGATAAAAATTATTTTTAATTTGCAACCTGATGGAGGTCAGTATAGATGGACTAATAGACCAAGTCCCACACACTGCTAGAAGCCCAAATATTTTTTCAGAGCTAGATGCAGATAAAAATTATTTTTAATTTGCAACCTGATGGAGGTCAGAAGATGGACTAATAAACCAAGTCCCACACACTGCTAGAAGCCCAAATATTTTTTCAGAGCTAGATGCAGAAAAAAATTATATTCAATTTGCAACCTGATGGAGGTCAGTATAGATGGACTAATAGACCAAGTCCCACACACTGCTAGAAGCCCAAATATTTTTTCAGAGCTAGATGCAGATAAAGATTATTTTTAATTTGCAACCTGATGGAGGTCAGTATAGATGGACTAATAGACCAAGTCCCACACACTGTTAGAAGCCCAAATATTTTTTCAGAGCTAGATGCAGATAAAAATTATTTTTAATTTGCAACCTGATGGAGGTCAGTATAGATGGACTAATAGACCAAGTCCCACACACTGCTAGAAGCCCAAATATTTTTTCAGAGCTAGATGCAGATAAAAATTAGTTTTAATTTGCAACCTGATGGAGGTCAGTATAGATGGACTAATAGACCAAGTCCCACACACTGCTAGAAGCCCAAATATTTTTTCAGAGCTAGATGCAGAAAAAAATTATATTGAATTTGCAACCTGATGGAGGTCAGTATAGATGGACTAATAGACCAAGTCCCACACACTGCTAGAAGCCCAAATATTTTTTCAGCGCTAGATGCAGATAAAAATGATTTTTAATTTGCAACCTGATGGAGGTCAGTATAGATGGACTAATAGACCTAGTCCCACACACTGCTAGAAGCCCAAATATTTTTTCAGAGCTAAATGCAGATAAAAATTATTTTTAATTTGCAACCTGATGGAGGTCAGTATAGATGGACTAATAGACCAAGTCCCACACACTGCTAGAAGCCCAAACATTTTTTCAGATCTAGATGCAGATAAAAATTATTTTTAATTTGCAACCTGATGGAGGTCAGTATAGATGGACTAATAGACCAAGTCCCACACACTGCTAGAAGCCCAAATATTTTTTCAGAGCTAGATGCAGATAAAAATTATTTTTAATTTGCAACCTGATGGAGGTCAGTATAGATGGACTAATAGACCAAGTCCCACACACTGCTAGAAGCCCAAAGATTTTTTCAGAGCTAGATGCAGATAAAAATTATTTTTAATTTGCAACCTGATGGAGGTCAGTATAGATGGACTAATAGACCAAGTCCCACACACTGCTAGAAGCCCAAATATTTTTTCAGAGCTAGATGGAGAAAAAAATTATATTCAATTTGCAACCTGGTGGAGGTCAGTATAGATGGACTAATAGAACAAGTCCCACACACTGCTAGAAGCCCAAATATTTTTTCAGAGCTACATGCAGAAAAAAATTATTTTTAATTTGCAACCTGATGGAGGTCAGTATAGTTGGACTAATAGACCAAGTCCCACACACTGCTAGAAGCCCAAATATTTTTTCAGAGCTAGATGCAGAAAAAAATTATATTCAATTTGCAACCTGATGGAGGTCAGTATAGATGGACTAATAGACCAAGTCCCACACACTGCTAGAAGCCCAAATATTTTTTCAGAGCTAGATGCAGAAAAAAATTATAGTCAATTTGCAACCTGATGGAGGTCAGTATAGATGGACTAATAGAACAAGTCCCACACACTGCTAGAAGCCCAAATATTTTTTCAGAGCTAGATGCAGAAAAAAATTATTTTTAATTTGCAACCTGATGGAGGTCAGTATAGATGGACTAATAGACCAAGTCCCACACACTGCTAGAAGCCCTAATATTTTTTCAGAGCTAGATGCATTAAAAAATTATATTCAATTTGCAACCTGATGGAGGTCAGTATAGATGGACTCATAGACCAAGTCCCACACACTGCTAGAAGCCCAAATATTTTTTCAGAGCTAGATGGAGAAAAAAATTATATTCAATTTGCAACCTGATGGAGGTCAGTATAGATGGACTAATAGACCAAGTCCCACACACTGCTAGAAGCCCAAATATTTTTTCAGAGCTAGATGCAGATAAAAATTATATTCAATTCGCAACCTGATGGAGGTCAGTATAGATGGACTCATAGACCAAGTCCCACACACTGCTAGAAGCCCAAATATTTTTTCAGAGCTAGATGCAGAAAAAAATTATATTCAATTTGCAACCTGATGGAGGTCAGTATAGATGGACTAATAGAACAAGTCCCACACACTGTTAGAAGCCCAAATATTTTTTCAGAGCTAGATGCAGAAAAAAATTATATTCAATTTGCAACCTTATGGAGGTCAGTATAGATGGACTAATAGAATGATGCTATGCCCAAAAGGTTTTACTTCACTAGGTGCAGTAAAAAAATTGGTATTCTATACACAGGTGGTGTAGCTTGCAACACAGATAGGCTACTCCACTGACTAACACACTCTTCAATAGGCCAAAAAGGATTAGCTTTGCTAGATTTAGCCAAATGCTGTGAAAAAAAACTTGCACAGCACTGGCACAGACCTGCCTGGCAAAAACTGATAGGAACTGATGTAACTTAGTCCTGAAAAGGACTGCAATTACAATTAGTCTTTACTCTCAACCTATCTATTTAAGAGCACAGACCGGCCTGATAAAAGTCGTAGGAAATGCTGTAACCTAGTCCTTAAAAGGACTGCAATCACAACTATTCCCTACTCCCAAGCTATCTGTAGATTTATGCGAAAATTGGCTTGAAATTAACAAGGTATAGCGCACACAGCAACAGCGGTGCCGTCTAACACGCAGCTGCAGCAGTGAGAAAATGGTGGCAACGGGGAAAATGGCTGGGTCTTATAGGGCAAGGACATGTGACATACACTGCCAATGACACATGCCCTTGCTTGTGTGAAAAAAAGCACTTCGCTCCGTGTGTGCGCTGCTGATAGGCTGACAGATTGCACCTCCCCACTGTAAATGCGGAAAAGAGAAAAAAAATGGAGATCTTCATTATTCCTGCAGAGATCCATCCCCTGCCCCCCCCCGCCCCGCTGTACACTTAAGCTGCGTATTAACATTAATTTTCATCATTACTGAGAAAAAATCCAGTTATGATTTTGGTGCACGAACAGTTATCGAACATAACCTCGAACAGCCGAATTTTTTTAAAATTGTTCGTGTTCGCCGAACGGCTCGAACAGCGCCCAAAACAGCTCAAATTTGAGATTGGCGAACAGTTCGAGTTGAACAACGCTCATCTCTAATTATCACCCAATCCGCTCTGAGAAGATGAGATGAGGCTGGGCTGGATAATGTCAGCCTGTTTACTTTCTTCCTCCATCACCACCTGGTCTACATGCAAATCTTCATCTTTAATTGTGAGAGCGTTTGAGTAGACACAGAAGCTGGATGGTTATGCTGATTATGGCATCATCGTTGCTCACCATCTTGGTTGATTTTCAAAGTTTTGTAGAACCACATAGATGTCAGATATCCATGCCTACTTGTCGGTTGTTTTGTGCGGAGGCTGACCGGAATACCGTCAGTCTGCTGTTCACCCAGCTTTGTAACATGTGCATTGTGGAGTGCCAGTGCAAAATCTCAGAAAGTTTTCAGAAACTGCTGAACCACTAAGTTGTGCACAAGGGCCAGGCATGGTATGTGTGCGAGCTTGCCAAGCTTTAGAGCCGCCACCAGGTTCCGGCCATTATCACACACCAACAATGCCTGGTTGTAGTATCAGTGGTGAGAGCCCCAGATCTGTCTTGTCTGTTATACTTTTCTGCAACTCTGCAGTGGTGTACTGTTTGTCATCGAAACGATTTATTTTCTGCAGAACCTGTTGCCCCTTCACCGTGTCAGTGCTGCAGTGTTTCCAGCTTTCTACTAATATTGACAATGTGCTCTGAGATGACAATTCAGAGATGGAGGATGAGGATGAGGAGGTGGTGGAGGAACTGGTACAGGAGGTGTAGAAACCCCTGATGGAACTAGGGCCCGCAGTCATCACCGTCAGTAGCATGTGTGCCATCCCAGGGTCAAACTCGGTCCCAGTACCCAGCAGGTTCACCCAATGTGTCGTTAGGGAAATGTTCTTGGCCACAAGCACTTGTCAACGTGTCAGTCGTTAAGTGGACCTTCCCAGTAACTGCATTGGTCAGGGCAAGTGTGTTGTTATGGAGCAAATACCCTGGTGTAAGGTGGGGACAGCCAACCAGTAAATTTAATGGCGGCTGGAGACCGAGCACCAAGGGACAGCTGCCACCATGAGGTTGTGGAAAGCCTCAGCGTCCACAAGCCTAAACTGCAAAATTTCAAGGGCAAGCAGTCAGGAAATGTGTCCATTTAGTACTTGGGCCTGTGGATTGGAGGCTGGGTATTTTCTTTTGTGTTCCAAGGCCTGGGGTAGGGACAGCTGAATGCTGAGGAAGGAAGTGGACATGGTTGCTGCTGGTGCTTCGAAAGTCCAATGACAGGTGCAGGGCGGGATGCATTGGCGCCTGCATCCTGGACAGGGGATTGACAAGCACCTAGCACAGGAGAAGAGGCAGTGGTGTCACCCGCAGACACTGATTGTGGACCCAGACATTTAGCCCACCTAGTATTGGATGACATGTGCCTGGGAATGCTGGTGGTGGTCAGGCTGGTAGTGGTCAGGAGCCTGCTGATCCTGGTATGGCACAGGTTTGAAATTTCCATTTTCTTGTCTTCCGCACTTTCAATAAAATAAAGCACCAGACTGGGGGATGCCTAACCCTTGGCCTGGGATCTTGCTGCTAGTAGGTTGTCTGGGGAACAGTTGCCCGCCTTCTCCCTCTGGCCACCCCACTGCCTTTTTTTCTTGTTGCAGTGATGAAGATTCCTCACCCTCTGTGATGCTGTGCTTGCTCTGCATGGAACCTTCCCAGGTTGGGTCAGTGACTTAATCGTTCACCACCTCGTCTTCCACTTCCACTCTCTGGTTCTCCTGACTTGTTGACTTAATAACATAATTTGTTGCCAACTGTGTCTCATCATCATCTACCACCTGAGACATTAATTGCCGTTCCCCACCGTCATCTTCTTCTGACCATGGCTGCTCAAATATTTGAGCATCACTACACACAATCTCCTCATGTCCCTCTTGAGATGTGCAGCGCGAGAGGCCAGAATCAATTAATTGAAATGTAAAAAGCTCATCAGAGTGTCCAAGTATGGAACCACTTGTGTCCTGGGACTCACCATGGTGGGAAAAAGGCAGAAGAAAATAAATACTTTGTTTGGTTCCTAACGTTATACAGCAGGGACGTCTCAGTTTGAAATATTTTGGATAATATCTCCTATGTTATATAGGTGTCATCCACAGTAAAAAAAAATACTTTGGTTAGTAACATTATACAGAAAGCCATATCTTACCTTGTCATTTAGTGCCGCTGAAATGCAGGTGTGTGCAGAGCTGTTGCAGAGGAAAAAATCTATTTTTGTTTTGCTAATTGCGTGCTCCTACTACAGTATTTGAGCAAAATGAGTGGGAAAAAGAGAGGTCATGGTGGAAGGGGGGAATAGGCTTGGTGTTCAAGGTATATGTGGGATAGGTGATAATGTTAGTGAAAGCACTAGTGAACCAACACGGTCATGTCCTATCGAAAGATAACTGACAACTTCTGTTACTGGACGGGCTACTTCACTCCCTTTCTTTGGCAGCTGCACAGCGGCTCCACCTCAACATCACACACAGTACAGTCCACAAAGGTGGCACCCCAATTACCCATGCTTCCCCCCGTGTCACAACTATCCAAGTGCTCAAGTGTACCACAGATGGGTGAGTCTGTAGAACTGTTCACCCATTCTATACCATGGGCATCAGAAGTGTACTCCAAACATTCACAGAGTCAAGAAGAGGAGGTAAGCATCTGCACCAATGGCCAAAATTTTTTTATGTTGGATTCGGGGCAGAACGGGGTAGCATCCGAGCAGGTTCCGGACCCTCATCACCAGACGTTAACCACTGGGGAGGGAGGTGATCCTGATGAGACTCAGATATCTGAGGCTCATGCGGACTGTACTGTGCTGTCAGGACAACACGAGTAGAAGGGTCACTCTGAGGCTGAGGAATGGGATAACATATTGGATGATGACGAGGTTGGAGATCCTACTTGGTGAGAACCCAGAGTCACACAGCTGAGTAGGTCATCTGAGGAGGTGGAGGAGGAAGACAAGGAGGTTACCTACCGCCATACGGTGCAGACACGGAGTGATGCAAACACTAGGAGCACTGCATCCTTAGCCACAACTGTGGCTGTGGCCATCAGCGGTCGCAGGTCTGCAGCTCGCAGGGGTGGCAAGAGTTGCCTAGCCTGGGCCTTTTTGGAGACTGAAAAGGAAGAGCCAACTTACGTTATCTGCACACTTTGCAAGAAAAAACTCAGTAGAGGGAAAAAGTGCAATAACTTGACAACTACATGCATGAACCTTCACATGCGTACACAACATGTATTATGCTGGGAATCTCACTGGGCTAAAATGCAGACCAGCGGACCTCAACAAACATCAGATGCCCCATCAACCGCATCCGCTGCTTCTTCCTCCTCTTCTGTTACTGTGCCAAGTATTGGGATGCAGGTCTCCCACCACAAAACCTCTGGTTCTCCACCAGCTCCAATCAGGCTGAGTGGGAGCTTGTCAGCTGTAATGGAAGCAGACATGCCTGCTGTGTTTGTTTCACTGAGCACACCACACGTTTCTCAATCCACCTTAAGATCTGCGCCTGCACCTCACTCACAGTTCAGCAGTTTGTCCGTTTCACCGTACTCCGCCCCCTCTCAGCACCACAGCAAGCCCTTGGTCCCGCAGTAGTGGTCACGTAAAAGATTGTTTCATCCTACACATGACAAAGCTAAGAGGCTGAACTCCACCATCTCAAATCTATTGGCCACGGAAATGCTGCCTTTCCGCCTAGTAGATACAGAGGGTTTCCGAAAGCTGATGGCCATCGCAGTCCCCCAGTACCAATTGCCCTGATGCCATTACTTCTCTAAGAAACCTGTGCCTGTGACTCGCCCCCTGGGCCGTGGGGCACTCGGATCCGGGCAATAGGGGAACGATGGGGGTAGTAGTGGCTACCCGGTTCCGTGGCTCAGGGTGGTCAGGCCAGTGGTAGTCCGTTATGTGCTGTTGATTATGTCCGACTACGCCACCCGTGGATTTGCGGTCATTAGGAACCGCCGCTGCAAGGCAGACCGCTGGGGCTGATGATGTATGCAGCTGGGATGGTGTGACTCCCCACGGGAAGAGTGCGGCCCCAGGGCAGTGTAGTGGATGTTGGGAGTGATGGTAGTGAGAGTCCCGGTGCTGATAGTGCTGGAGGAGCAAGGAGCACGCAGACAACAGGTTGCAGTCCAGGGTCTTTACTAGAACAGGTAAATTGACCCACAAACAGTCCCAGCTAGGAGGGGACCTGGATGTCTGAGAGCAACGGGGAAATTGGCCCTGGTCAGGGTGAGGGTGTAGGCCTACCGTGCTTTCTGTGCTCCTTCTGGCTATCTCCTCGTTATAGGGTAACAGCCCACGTTTCCGAGCTTTCCGTGTATTCTCGCCTGTATGGCCTGCGACGTGGGTTCCTTTCTGCTCCCAGCCATGTACGGCTTTGCTGGTCCCTTCTGTTGTGGCAGGGCCTCCAGGCTTCTTAGGCCAAGGAATATACAGTCCCTTGCGGACTGGTTCTCTGCTGGGAGATGTAGAATCCTCCCAGCCTCAGACACCAAAGTCTGGTAGATTAAGTCCTTTATCTGCCAAGACAGGCTCTCTTCGCCTCTTGTCTCTGGCTTGTGGCTCTCCTCCTGCCACACTTCCTCTTAGGTGCAATACAAAACTGTCTGTCCCTGCTCTGCTCTGGGACACGTCTCAGTCCTGAGACAGATCATCTGGTTCTCCCTAACCCTGCCCCCAGTACCAGCTTTTATAGGGGCAGCCAGCTCCCCCTACTGGCCTGAGACAGGAGGCATTGCATGCTAATGTTCCCCTGACTAGAGAACCTCCCCCTTGCTCTCAGACACAGCTTTAATACATTTTGTGGCATCCAGGCCAGGGTGACACATTCCCCCCTAGTGAAATTTAGTACTCCGGGACTAAACAATAAACAAAGACAATATGCATAACAATAAAACATTAATAGACAGACGACGCATAAATTGAGTTCTTAAGGTCACAGTGTGGCCTGTGACCGGGTGTCCATATCACCAATACAACGGGGAGCCTTAACCAGGTGGGGGTCTGTCCTACCCCAAGTCCTTTACAGTCTTAGTTCATTCCTGGGTTCGGCCCCGAATGCAGTCCATACAAAGTCCCGGTTATAAAAAGTCCATAACTTGTGAGTCCTTAAGGTAACTGCAAGAAACTGAAACACAGAATTACCAAACATGCATGTCACTTTGCAAACAATTCAACAGTTGGTAACAGGGTTATTTACAATCTTAGTACACTCTATATTCTCCAGCGAGCGGGTATCTGCCCCTTTGTGCTCCTGGTTGATCTACGTAGCTCACTGTCTGGTGGTGGACCAACCTGGCTTTCCCCACTAGCGTTAGGGGTACAGCTACCAGCTGGGTGTACAGGTAGGGCAGGCAGCTGTCTGCGGGTCCTTTGGCTTACCGCAGGCATGGCAGGCTCACTGTCAGCAGAGGGTTGACTCTCCTGGGCTGCTGGTACAGGCTCTTCTGCCTCTGGAACCGCTTGCTCCTCTTCACCTTCCGGCTCTGGTGTTGGTTGTTGCTGTGCCGGTTGCAGGAAATGCAGGACGGGTACCACTATGGCATCATTTATGCGAGTCTAGGACTGAGGGAACTCTCAGAGAACGGTGCTGATCATTTCTTCCTTGTCCTCTGCGGGTTCAAGGTCACTCTGATCTTCTTCTGCACTACGGAGTTGCTCGGGGCATCTTTTGAGGTGGTCTCTGGAGACGACACTAGTGGTTTCTCCTCCGTCCTTGGTGATTACGCACACCTTTGGGTTGTCATGGTCAGACTGCAGTACGGTGTAGGGTTCCCTTTCTCACTGGTCGTCCAACTTATGTAACCTTCTCTTCTGCTTCAGGACTTGCTCACCAGGTTCTATGGGACGAGCAGGGGCATGTTGATTGAAGAGTTTTTCTTGCCTCTCTCTCACCTGGGCCAGGCTCTTCTCCACACTCTCTTGTACCTTCTTGTACTGCAGTTGCCTTTCCGTATCCCAGTCCACATTCGGGGAGGTGTCCTCAGGTGTTAGGACTCCCATCTCCAGGTCTACGGGCAGCTTACCGGGTCTGGCTCGCATCAGGTAAGCCGGGGTACAGTTTGTAGCATTCACCGGGATATTGTTGTATAGGTCTATCAGGTCCGGCAGTTTTTCTGGCCACAGGCTGCGTTCCTCCAGGGGCAACGTCTTCAGGAGATCAATGACTATATTGTTCATCTTCTCACACATCCCGTTGGTTTGTGGATGGTAAGGCGTTGTCCGAATCTTCTTACAGCCATAGAGGTTGCAGAACTCCTGGAAGATTTCAGCCTCGAAAGCTGGACCCTGGTCTGTCAGGACCTGTTCCGGATACCCGTGTGGACGGCAGAAATATTGCTGGAAGGCTCTGGCCGCTGTTTGGGCTGTCAAGTCCTTTACCGGGACCACCACTAGAAAACGGGAATAGTGGTCCACGATTGTCAGGGCATAGATGTATCCAGACCGGCTTGGAGCCAATTTGACGTGGTCCAGAGCTACCAGCTCAAGAGGCTGCGTGGTGACGATGGGCCTCAAGGGTGTCTTCTGGCTGGTGCGGTCCTTCCTCCTCAGGTGACAAGGGCCACAGTCTCTGCACCACTTTTCTACAGCTCCTCTCATGCCGACCCAAAAGAACCTTCCTCTTAGCAGGAACTCCAGTTTCTTCCAACCGAAGTGCCCCGCTCTGTCATGGTAAGCCCCCAGGACCATAGCTGCATCCCGCCTTGGGACCACGACTTGCCAGGTCAGCTCGTGCGTCCGGTGGTTGACAATCCTTCTGCACAACTTGCCTTCGTAGAGGAACAGCTTGCTCATCTCTTTCCATAGCTGCTTGGCTTCCTCTGGGGCATCCGGATCCATGCAGGCATCTTCCTGGGTCAGCAGATCTTTCACCAGGCGGATGGCAGGGTCACTATCTTGGGTCTCGGCCCAGCTGTGGTGAGGTAGGGGATTGATCATCACGGTTGTTAGATCCTCCTCCTTCACGCGGTGGGAGTATTGAGCGGCTCCATACCGGTGAAACGCGGGGAGTTCTACCTCCTCCAGCTCTTCTGGGTCTTCGTCACCTTCAGGTAAGTGAGGCATCCTCGATAGGGCGTCAGCGTTGGCATTGGTTTTGCCGGCCCGGTACTTGATCAGGAAGTCATAGTTGGAGAGACGGGCCATCCACCGCTGTTCTAGGGCACCCAGTCTTGCATTGTCCAGGTGTGTCAACGGGTTGTTGTCCGTGTACACGGTGAACTTTGCGGAGGCCAGGTAATGCTTGAAGCGTTCTGTCACGGCCCACACCACCGCCAAGAATTCTAGCTTGAATGAGCTGTAATTCTCCGGGTTCCTCTCGGTGGGTCTCAGCTTCCGGCTGGCGTACGCGATCAACCTTTCTCTGCCCTGTTGGTTTTGGGACAGTACGGCTCCCAGTCCCACATTACTGGCGTCTGTGTGGAGAATAAAAGGCTGGCCATAGTCAGGGTAGGCCAGGATCTCATCCCCCGTGAGGGCCACCTTCAACTGGCGGAAGGACTCCTCTTCCGGTTTATCCCACTTGAAGGGTGGCTTTTGACTTCTGGACTTAGACTGTCCGATCAGGAGGTCCTGCATAGGAGCTGCCATCTTAGTGAACCCGGGGATGAACCTTCGGTAGTGTTATGTTCTGCTACCAGAGCTAAGGAAAGAGAGGAGATCTGTCCCTACGATAGAACTCAGCTGAATCCCTACGATGTAACAGGGGACCTGATCCTGCGATCAGACCTGCTAAAGTCCTAAGCTAGTCTGTACGGAGACCTATAGATGTGGGGAAGGAATCCCTACAAGTACTAAGGACTGGGAGGAAAATGGACACCTCCTAACAGAAATAGTAGCAGACAGACGAACAAACAACATATATAGAACATAGAGGTCCGTAGACCAAGCAAACTAACAGAGTTAGATACAGAGCACAGGCTAGCTTGAAAGTAGATATACAATGAAGTCCAGCAAAGCCAGAAGGGCGGAGCAGGATTAAATAGGCCAACAAGGTCATGTGACCAGCAAAGGAAAAAAAAACCTAAGAGCAAGGTTCTAACAGTACCCCCCCTTCTAAGAGGATCCTCCGGATCCCCTAGGACCAGGCTTATCAGGAAATCTCCTGTGAAACGCTCTGATAAGTCTGGACGCGGAAACATCATCCGACCTCACCCAAGAGTTATCCTCGGGACCGAAACCTTTCCAGGCCACAAGATACTGCAAACTACCTCTATACCGTCTAGAGTTAAGGATGCGAGAAATTTCATATTCCCCGTCCTCCACCACCGGAGGAACAGAGGCAGAGGCGTCACAATCCGATACAACAGCTTTTTTCAACAGAGACATGAAATACCGGATTAATTCTCCAGGAGGTAGGAACCTCCAACCTAACAGCAGATTGGTTGACAACCTGAAGCACCTTAAAGGGCCCTACAAACTTGGGACCCAATTTCTTTGAAGGAATCCTCAACCGCAGATTCCTAGAGGACAACCAAACCATGTCACCAACAGCGAACAAAACCTCCTGTCGTTTCCTATCAAAGTAGTCTTTAGATTTTCTGTTGGCCTCCTGAAGATTACCACGCACATCCGTCCAAACTCTCTCCAAATCACCGGAAAAATTCTCCTCCTCAGGCACGGCAGATCGCAACTTGGAGAACGACCCAAACAACGGATGTCTCCCAGAACAACAAAAAAAAGGCGAACAACCAGCAGAAGAAGATGTATGATTGTTCAGAGCAAATTCAGCAAGTGGCAGAAACTCAGACCACCCCTCTTGATTGTCTGCCACAAAACAACGCAAGAACTGCTCAACATCCTGGTTTTTCCTTTCTGTCTGGCCATTAGATTCAGGATGATATCCGGACGAGAACGACAAATGAACTCCCAACCTATCACAAAAGGCACGCCAAAAACGAGCCACGAACTGAGGACCCCTATCAGAAACAATGTCAGTAGGAACGCCATGAAGTCTGACAATTTCCTTGACAAAGGCCTTAGCGAGAGTTTTAGCGCAGGGCAGTTTGACGAAAGGAACCAAGTGACACATCTTGCTAAAACGGTCCACGACCACCCAGATGACAGTAAAACCCTCAGAGGGGGGAAGGTCAGTTATAAAGTCCATAGCCAAATGTGTCCAAGGAGCACTGGGAACCTCCAAAGGACAAAGCAACCCCGCAGCAGGAGTATGTGAGGACTTAGATCTAGCACATATAGTACATTGACGCACCCACTTAATGACTTCCTTCTGCCATCCAGGCCACCAAAAACTGCGACCCACCAGTCTCTTGGTCTCAGAGATTCCGGGATGACCTGCCAACCGAGATTCGTGACACTCAACAAACAAATCTCTCCTAAAGGTCCCAGGCACAAACAACCTCCCATGAGGAGTGTTAGAAGGGGCATTCTCCTGTGCTTTAAGAATCTCATTTTCCAAAACGGAGTCCAAAGCAGCTATCACAACACCTTCTTGTAAAATGTTCTCCTCTTTCTCAGCACCGACTATGGGAGAAAAACTGCGAGACAAGGCATCCGCCTTAACATTCTTAGTACCAGGGATGTAAGTAACGGAGAAATTAAACCGCGAGAAAAACAGTGCCCACCTAGCCTGACGGGCATTCAGGCGCTTGGCAGCATCAAGATATATCAGATTTTTATGATCCGTAAGAACCTGAACGGGAAATTCCGCACCTTCCAAGAAGTGGCGCCAGTGTTCAAATGCGAGTTTAATAGCCAATAATTCCCGATTACCAATATCGTAATTCAGTTCAGTCTCCGAAAATTTTTTTGAAAAAAAGGCACAGGGATGTAATCCATCCCCGTTATCCTGAGACAATACTGCGCCAACCCCCACAGAGGAAGCATCAACCTCAACCAAAAACGGCCTAGTAATATCAGGCTGCATAAGGATGGGAGCAGAGGTGAACCTCTCCTTGAGATACACAAAAGCTTCAATGGCCTCAGAAGACCACTGAACCGCATCAGCACCTTTCCTGGTGAGATCAGTCAGAGGTTTGACAATACTAGAAAATTTTTTTATGAATTTTCTATAGTAATTGGCGAAACCCAAAAACCTCTGTATCGATTTCAAACCAATAGGCCTAGGCCATTCCTGCACAGCCTGAACCTTAACCGGATCCATCTCAAAACCTTTGCTGGAGATAATGTAGCCCAAAAAACTAATTCTCTGTACAGCGAACTCACATTTCTCCAGCTTAGCAAAAAGCGAATTGTCCATTAATAACTGTAATACCTCACGCACGCTCCGCCAATGAGACTCCAGATCCGGCGAATAAATCAAAATGTCATCCAAATACACAACCACATTTTTACCGATCAAAGGTCTAAGGATGTCATTAATCAGATTCTGAAAAAATGCAGGAGCATTAGTAAGACCAAAAGGCATAACCAGATTCTCAAAATGACCCACAGGAGTGTTAAAAGCAGTCTTCCATTCGTCACCCTCCTTCATGCGCAACAGATTGTATGCCCCCTTAAGGTCAATTTTAGAGAACCACTTGGCTCCCATTAACTGGTTAAACAGATCAGGAATCAATGGCAGTGGGTAAGGATTGCGTACAGTAATTTTGTTAATCTCACGAAAATCCAGACAAGGACGTAAACCGCCGTCCTTTTTTTTTACAAAAAAAAATCCAACCGCCACAGGAGACTTAGAGGGCCTAATGTGACCGGCGGCCAAACTTGTCTGTATGTATTCCTCCAAAGCCTTCCTCTCAGGAATAGTAAGGTTAAATAAACGACTTTTAGGAAGAGTCGCTCCAGGGACAAATTCAATAGAACAATCATAGTCTCTATGGGGAGGCAAAACCTGCGATTCCTTCTCAGAAAAAACTCTCCAAAAATCCTGAATAGGAACAGGCAATTCTCCCCTATCCAAAGCTGCAATACGCCCGTTACAACACTTGTCATAACATTTATGGCTCCAGGATTTAATTTCACTGGTAGACCAATCCAGTACAGGATTGTGAAATTTTAACCAGGGCAATCCCAATATTACTGGAGAAGGCAAGTTATTCAACACTACCAAATCCAATTTCTCATGGTGAACACCATTAATAGTGAGAGGAAATTCACAGACCTTGAGAGTAATATTCTTCAAAGGGGAACCATCCACAGAAACCACAGCAATGGGGGATGATAAAGGTTCAGGTTTTAAATTGAGTCTTTCCACGAATCCCCCATCAATAACATTCAGAGTAGACCCACAATCGACAAACACCCGAAATTCCATTAATTTTTCCTGAGCAATCGTGGAAGCAGCTAAAAATACACCCTTGGAATTTAAACAGGCAATACGGGCATGACTGACCATTTTTTTTTCTTTCTTCATACGAAGCTCACAGCCTTTAATCAAATGACCAGATTTTCCGCAATAGAAACACAAGCCTTCAAAAAATCGACGGTCTTTTTCTTGAGAGCGAGGTGCCACCGATCCAATCTCCATCGGTTCACCACTGTTAGTACACACATTCTCATAACCAGAAACTGACATAGCAGAGGATTTGCTCTCATTAACCCTTGCACGCAGTCTTCTATCCACCCGTATAGCTAATTGCATAGCCTGTTGCAAATCTTCAGGTGTAGGATAAGCAATTAGCAGGTCTTTAACCCTTTCACTGAGCCCAGCAAGAAATAGACTTTTCAGAGCAGAATCGTTCCACCCTGTTTGAGTAGACCAACGACGGAAATGAGTACAATATTTTTCCACATTACCTGATCCCTGTTTTAAACGTCTCAACTCAGTCTCAGCTGATGCGACACGGTCAGGATCATCATATAATAGTCCCAAAGCAGAAAAAAAACTATCCACTGATCTGAAGCATGTATCACTAGGTTGCAAAGAAAAGGCCCACTCCTGAGGCTCTTTGCGCAAAAGTGACATTATGAATCCTACGCGCTGGGATTCATCCCCAGAGGACTTAGGTCTCAAACGAAAATACAATAAGCAAGCATTTTTAAATGAAAATAATTCTCGGTGTTCACCAAAAAATAAATCCGGCAAACATACCTTAGGCTCCAAGAAATGTGCTCCAGGACAGCTACTCACGTGCTGACGGAGCTCGGCCACCTCCAGAGAGAGTCCCTGCAGGCGATGAGCCAAATCCTGAACCGACACCATGATGGAACAGAAAAATCTTTCCTTAGAGAATTTGCGGGCTGGACTTACTGTTATGTTCTGCTACCAGAGCTAAGGAAAGAGAGGAGATCTGTCCCTACGATAGAACTCAGCTGAATCCCTACGATGTAACAGGGGACCTGATCCTGCGATCAGACCTGCTAAAGTCCTAAGCTAGTCTGTACGGAGACCTATAGATGTGGGGAAGGAATCCCTACAAGTACTAAGGACTGGGAGGAAAATGGACACCTCCTAACAGAAATAGTAGCAGACAGACGAACAAACAACATATATAGAACATAGAGGTCCGTAGACCAAGCAAACTAACAGAGTTAGATACAGAGCACAGGCTAGCTAGAAAGTAGATATACAATGAAGTCCAGCAAAGCCAGAAGGGCGGAGCAGGATTAAATAGGCCAACAAGGTCATGTGACCAGCAAAGGAAAAAAAAACCTAAGAGCAAGGTTCTAACAGGTAGTAGCCTACCAACCCGAGAAACTGTCTCACCTCTTTGATGTTCGAGGGGCTTGGCCAGCTCTTGATTGCCGTGACCTTGTCAGGGTCGGGGGCCACTCCTTCCGCGCTTACCACGTGCCCTAGGTACTGGACCTTTGGTTTCAGCAGGTGACACTTCGATGGTTTCACCTTCAGGCCATAGCCTGCCAGGGCTTCGAACACCTCGGCCAGGTGCTTTAGGTGGTCCTTGTAGGTCTTCGAATAGACGATCACGTCGTCCAGGTAAAGGAGAACCGTCTCGAAGTTTCGGTGCCCTAGAAAGCATTCCATCAGCCGCTGGAAGGTCCCTGGTGCGTTGCAGAGCCCGAAAGGCATACAGTTGAATTCGCTCAGTCCCATCGGGGTGGTGAAGGCGGTCTTCTCCTTGTCAGCCTCTGCCACAGGAACCTGCCAGTACCCGCTAGTAAGGTCCAAAGTAGAAAAGAAGTTAGCAGATTTTAGTGCGGCTAAAGACTCTTCTATTCTAGGCAGCGGATATGCGTCTTTGTGGGTGATACGGTTGATTTGTCTATAGTCTACGCACATTCTCATGGTGCCGTCTTTCTTTTTCACCAGAACCAAGGGGGGTGCCCAGGGGCTACAGCTGTCTCTAATGACCCCAGGTTCTTTCATTTCTCTTAGCATGCCCTTGGCGTTCTGATAGTGTGCAGGGGGTACAGGCCTGTGTCTCTCTTTTATTGGTGGGTGGCTCCCTGTGGGGATGTGGTGTTCTATCCCCTTTACTCTGCCGAAGTCTAGCGGGTGCTTACTAAAGACTCTCTCGTACTCCTGTACCACCCGGTAGACTCCTTGTTTTTGGTGCAGGGGAGTGGAGTCAGCACCCACATGGAGTTTCTGGCACCAGTCCTCCTTTTGTTTCTGGGAGCCATTACCCTCCGCCTGAGGAGATGGAGGCAAGGGTTCCACGGCCCTGATAGCTTTGTGTTCGACCACAAACAGCTTGGCGAGTGTAGCGTACCTGGGTAAGTGTACCTCCCTCTCCCCAATGTTGAGGATGCGGACGGGCACCCTCCCATGACGGGCATCAACCACCCCCCAGGCTGTCAAAATGGTGGGCCTGCTGTCTGAGTACACGGGTTCTACCATGGCTTGGTAGTCTCTACCTCTCAACCCAATTGCAGTCCGACACCAGATCATCATTTCATTTTTGGGAGGCATGGAAATGGGGAATGGGTCACTCAGTCTTACGCTACCGATCTCACCACCAGACAGTTCTACCTGCTGCCGTCTCATCAGGGCTTTTATCTCCTTGTTGAGGACTCTCTGTTGGCTGGAACTAGCATTCACCGCCACCTGTTGTAAGATTACAATTACCTCTGAAAGACAATTTTCAATCACGTTAGTACCCACAGTTATTTTAGGGTGACTTTCACGACGGTCAATGTCCACAATAATCACTCCCTGTGCCGGCAGTTCAACTTTACCAATTTTAATGGTCATCTCCTTGAACCCCATCTGCGGCACAGGTAAGCCATTACTGGCGATGATGCTCAAGTTACTGTCTGGATACCATGTGATATCAGCATCAGTCCAATACTGCTTAAAAAGTACATAAGGGATAGTGGTTACTTGTGATCCAGTATCCAGCAAGGCGCTCATGGGGATACCGTCCAGCACCACGGGTAAAACCGGGCACCCCCCAACGTACTTATCACGCCAATTATAAGGGCCTGGTGATCTTATGCCTGGGGGTTGGCCCTCTGCCCCAGGTTGGACCCGTTTAAATTACAGTACCTGGAAATGTGTCCGGGCTGGTTGCATCGGCGGCAAATTGGCTGTCCATCCTCTGCATAGCGGTCTGTGGGCCTCCCTCGGAACGACGGGATCCTCCTCTGTCGACACCACGGGACATCCTCCGGACTTGAAGCCAGCTCGATGGGTCTTGACGGGTCCACTTGCAATGCCTGGACGGTCCTGGTCAATGCCGCGACGCTCCAGGTCAGCTCCTGGACTTGGTGGTGCAGGTCTTTCGGCGGGGCTTGGTTCAGGGCCTGTGCATCAGCCCCCACGAGGTCCATAGAGGAGGGTGCCGCCTCCTGGTGGTAGGTGATAGCAGGGCGCCGGGGGTTTATAGCGCCACTGGTTGCAGATTCACGGAGCACCCTTATGGCCCTGTCCTTAAATTGGGAAAAGGTCAGGTCAGGGTTCTGAAAGAACATGAGGCGCAGCTGGGCCCTGTGGGCGCTAGACAGCAGACCTTCTATGAATTGTTCTGTTAGCAGCTTATCCGTTTCCTGCACACTGCCAGGGTCAGTTTGTTGAATAGCCCTCAAGGCTTCCTGCAGATTGAGGGCATAGTCTCTGATGCTGTCCTGTGCCCGCTGCTTACATCCATAGAACCTCATTTTAATTTCAGCAGAGGTACGTGTGTCAAAGGTACCCCGCAGCCGGGCCAGAATACCCTTTACAGTCCTTTTCTCCTCAGCGGGCCATGATTTTACCTCCCTCTGGGCTGCGCCAGTTAACTGCCCTGTCAATATGCTGACCTTCTGTTCCTCTGTCAGGGGGTAAACGTGGAACAAACTGTATAGCCTTTCCTTGAAGTCAGTTAGGGCATGGGGCTCCCCTGAGTATTTGGGCAGCCAGGCCGCTCCAGGGATGTAGGGCAGGGAAAAGGGCATCACCGCTGCTGCAGCTGCGTTGGTGGTAGTGGGCGCCTCTGTGTCCGACATCTTCCTCCCCCCTAGTTAAGCGTGGCCTACCTTCCAACGATCCTCTTCTGTAGGCCGAGGCTCCGCTGCTGCTGCTATGGAAGAGGACCTGGCGTCGCGTCCTGATGACGTCAGCGTCGCTCTCTCTCCCTTCCAGGACCTTGCGCAGCGTCGGTGCGTGGGGCGGAGCTTCGGATCTCGCGCGGTTTTGACGTCCACGCCCCTCTTCTTCCCGCGCGGCATCCTGAAGATGGCGTCCGATGGCGGGAAACAGCTGCGGATGGCGGGAAGACGGCAGAAGACGGCGGGAAACGGTCCAAGATGGCGTCTGATGGCGGGAATCGGCTCCGGGTGGCGGGAAACGACTCCGGACGGCGGGAAACTTCGCCACAGGTAAGTTACAAAAGTCTTTTTCAGGCACGCAGTACCCGGTGGTTGCGGGCACGAAATCCTGCCGACTACGCCAAAGCTGACTCGCCCCCTGGGCCGTGGGGCACTCGGATCCGGGCAATAGGGGAACGATGGGGGTAGTAGTGGCTACCCGGTTCCGTGGCTCAGGGTGGTCAGGCCAGTGGTAGTCCGTTATGTGCTGTTGATTATGTCCGACTACGCCACCCGTGGATTTGCGGTCATTAGGAACCGCCGCTGCAAGGCAGACCGCTGGGGCTGATGATGTATGCAGCTGGGATGGTGTGACTCCCCACGGGAAGAGTGCGGCCCCAGGGCAGTGTAGTGGATGTTGGGAGTGATGGTAGTGAGAGTCCCGGTGCTGATAGTGCTGGAGGAGCAAGGAGCACGCAGACAACAGGTTGCAGTCCAGGGTCTTTACTAGAACAGGTAAATTGACCCACAAACAGTCCCAGCTAGGAGGGGACCTGGACGTCTGAGAGCAACGGGGAAATTGGCCCTGGTCAGGGTGAGGGTGTAGGCCTACCGTGCTTTCTGTGCTCCTTCTGGCTATCTCCTCGTTATAGGGTAACAGCCCACGTTTCCGAGCTTTCCGTGTATTCTCGCCTGTATGGCCTGCGACGTGGGTTCCTTTCTGCTCCCAGCCTTGTACGGCTTTGCTGGTCCCTTCTGTTGTGGCAGGGCCTCCAGGCTTCTTAGGCCAAGGAATATACAGTCCCTTGCGGACTGGTTCTCTGCTGGGAGATGTAGAATCCTCCCAGCCTCAGACACCAAAGTCTGGTAGATTAAGTCCTTTATCTGCCAAGACAGGCTCTCTTCGCCTCTTGTCTCTGGCTTGTGGCTCTCCTCCTGCCACACTTCCTCTTAGGTGCAATACAAAACTGTCTGTCCCTGCTCTGCTCTGGGACACGTCTCAGTCCTGAGACAGGTCATCTGGTTCTCCCTAACCCTGCCCCCAGTACCAGCTTTTATAGGGGCAGCCAGCTCCCCCTACTGGCCTGAGACAGGAGGCATTGCATGCTAATGTTCCCCTGACTAGAGAACCTCCCCCTTGCTCTCAGACACAGCTTTAATACATTTTGTGGCATCCAGGTCAGGGTGACACACCTGCGCTACACCAGCATGTCACAGACAACATCACCCATTCCTGGACTAAATCTATAGCTGCCAGGATGCATTTAACCACAGACACCTGGACGAGTAAGCATGGCCAAGGGCGTTACATCTCGCTGACTGGGTACTGGGTGACTCTGGTGGCTGTGGGGACAGGTGGGGAAGGGGCTGCTCCACAAATCTTGGAATACCCAAGGCTTGCCGAACGTACCCAAGGCTTGCAGAACATACCTCTGTATTTCACACTTCCTCCACTGCTTCTGCGTCCTCCACCTTCTCTAGGGCCTCCACCTGCGCAATCAACCTCTGCCTTAACGAGACACGCATTCCAACAGTGCAGAGCGAATCCACACCACCTCCGTACTGCGCAGCCAGGGCTCACCACAATCAGACACTATTAAAATTAATATGCCTTGGAGATCGCAGTCATACAGCTGAATAGTTGTGGACAGTTCTCCAGGCTCAATTTCAGCGATGGCTGTCTCCACTGAACCAGGAGCCAGGGAAGGCCATGCGCGATAACTGTGCGAACCAGTTGGCGCCCTACGCCGAGGCCAACTCACACACATGCCTTGCAAGGCTCACGTCCTCAACCTGGTGGTACAGCAATTTCTCCACCACTATCCTGGCCTGGATGAGCTTCTTCAGAAAGTACAGAAGCTGTGTGCTCACTTCTGCCATTCGCATCCCTCATGTCATCGACTTGCATCGATACAGAGGTCTTTCTCCGTGCCAGTTAACGGATTGATATGCAATTAGAGATGAGCGTTGTTCTACTCGAACTGTTCGCCAATCTCAAATTCGAGCTGTTTTGGGCGGTGTTCGAGCCGTTCGGTGAACACGAACGATTTGAGAAAAATTCGGCTGTTCGAGGTTATGTTCGATAACTGTTCGTGCACCAAAATCATAACTGGATTTTTTCTCAGTAATGATGAAAATTAATGTTATTACGCAGTTTGAGTGTACAGCGGGGTGGGGGGAGGGGCAGGGGATGGATCTCTGCAGGAATAATGAAGATCTCCATTTTTTTTTCTCTTTCCCGCATTTACATGTCCTTGCCCTATAAGACCAAGCCATTTTCCCCGTCGCCACCATTTTCTCACTGCTGCAGCTGCGTGTTAGACGGCACCTCTGTTGCTGTGTGCGCTATACCTTGTTAATTTCAAGCCAATTTTCGCACAAATCTACAGATAGCTTGGGAGTAGGGAATAGTTGTGATTGCAGTCCTTTAAAGGACTAGGTTACAGCATTTCCTACAACTTTTATCAGGCAGGTCTGTGCTCTTAAATAGATAGATTGTGGGAGTAAAGACTAATTGTAATTGCAGTCCTTTTCAGGACTAGGTTACATCAGTTCCTATCAGTTTTTGCCAGGCAGGTCTGTGCCAGTGCTGTGCAAGTTTTTTTCACAGCATTTGGCTGAATCTAGCAAAGCTAATCCTTTTTGGCCTATTGCAGAGTGTGTTAGTCAGTGGAGTAGCCTATCTGTGTTGCAAGATATACCACCTGTGTATAGAATACCAATTTTTTTACTGCACCTAGTGAAGTAAAATCTTTTGGGCATAGCATCATTCTATTAGTCCATCTATACTGACCTCCATCAGGTTGCAAATTGAATATAATTTTTTTCTGCATCTAGCTCTGAAAAAATATTTGGGCTTCTAGCAGTGTGTGGGACTTGTTCTATTAGTCCATCTATACTGACCTCCATCAGGTTGCAAATTAAAAATAATTTTTTGTCTGCATCTAGCTCTGAAAAAATATTTGGCCTTCTAGCAGTGTGTGGGACTATCTCTATTAGTCCATCTATACTGACCTCCATCAGGTTGCAAATTCAAAATAATTTTTTGTCTGCATCTAGCTCTGAAAAAATATTTGGCCTTCTAGCAGTGTTTGGGACTTTCTCTATCAGTCCATCTATACTGACCTCCATCAGGCTGCAAATTAAAAATAATTTTTATCTGCATCTACCTCTGAAAAAATATTTGGCCTTCTAGCAGTGTGTGGGACTTTCTCTATTAGTCCATCTATACTGACCTCCATCAGGTTGCAAACTGAATATATTTTTTTTCTGCATCTACCTCTGAAAAAATATTGGGCTTCTGGCTGTGTGTGGGACTTGTTCTATTAATCCATCTATACAGACCTCCATCAGGTTGCAAACTGAATATAATTTTTTTCTGCATCTACCTCTGAAAAAATATTTGGGCTTCTAGCTGTGTGTGGGACTTGTTCTATTAGTCCATCTATACTGACCTCCATCAGGTTGCAAGCTGAATATAATTTTTTTCTGCATCTAGCTCTGAAAAAATATTTGGCCTTCTAGCAGTGTGTGGGACTTTCTCTATTAGTCCATCTATACTGACCTCCATCAGGTTGCAAATTCAAAATAATTTTTATCTGCATCTACCTCTGAAAAAATATTTGGCTTCTAGCTGTGTGTAGGACTTGTTCTATTAGTCCATCTATACTGACCTCCATCAGGTTGCAAACTGAATACAATTTTTTTCTGCATCTACCTCTGAAAAAATATTTGGGCTTCTAGCTGTGTGTGGGACTTGTTCTATTAGTCCATCTATACGGACCTCCATCAGGTTGCAAATTGAATATAATTTTTTTCTGCATCTAACCCAGCCAATAGTTTTGGCCTAATACCACAGTTTGGCCACTCAGCTCTGCTCGGTTCCCATCCATTGTTTTTTTGAGCAAACAACTCCAGAGTTGTGAATTAGTTAACCACCAAAATGAGTGGAAAAAGGCCTGCTCCTGGTGGAAAGGGGAATAGGCGTGTTGGGAAGGGGAAAAAAGGTTGTGTCCGTGGGGTAGGTGTTAAAGCAACAGTAACATCTGCAGAAGAAAGACCATCTTCCAGCCAAACTAAAATGTCTACTTCTTTTAGCGGACAATGTGATAACATCCCTTTCTTACGGCCACGCCAATCGCTACAAATTCCAGATGAGGCACAAAAACAGCAGGTGCTTCAACGGATATCAAGTGCTCCTTTAAGTGGGCTCTCCTCCACATCAACTTCAACATCACAAATACTCCAGTCCTCAAAGGTGTCACCCCAATCGCACTTGCTTCCTCACAGCTCCCAAATCTCCAGCTGCCCGTCTGAGTATGAGGTAGAACAGATGGTTGAGTCTGCAGAGCTGTTTACTCATACTATAGCCTGGGAATCAGAGGTCGACTACAGCGCTTCTGTGAATCCAGACGAGGAAATGATCTGCACTGATGCCCAGAATCTTTATGAGTCGGATCCAGGACCAGACGCAGAAGGTTCTGACCATAATGTAGACCCTCATTCCCAAACTGTAACTCCTGTTGGTGGAGACAATGAGGAAGACGATGATGAGACTCAAATACCTGATTGGAGCGACAACTTTAGTTTTTTGTCAGGGCAGGAACAGGTTGGCTCTGAGGACGACGGGTGTGATAACGCACAGGGTGATGATGATGAGGTTGGAGATCCCACTTACTGTCAACCCACAGTCAGCCAAGAGATGAGGTCAGCAGAGGAGGTGGAGGAAGATGCTAGTGACGACGAGGTCAGGTTGCGCCTTCCTGGACAGAGACGTAGTACTGGAAGCACGTCAACTACTGCATCCTCAAACACAACTCTGCCTCTCACCACAAGTCGTGGTGGCTCTTCAGGTCGCATGGGTGCTAAGCCTTGCATAGCCTGGGCATTTTTTCAGATCGATAAAGATGACCCAACTCGTGTTATCTGTAACATTTGTCAGCAAAAGCTAAGTAGAGGCCAAAAAATACATAGTTTGAGTACTTCATGCATGAACCGGCACATGGACATGAAGCATAAGTTGCAGTGGGAAGCTCAGTGTGCTACAATGCGGCCTAGCCGGCCGGGCCAACCACCGTCTGCCATATCTTGTGCATCCGCGGCCTCTTCATCCTCTGTGACTGGGGGGACAGCGTTCACACCTGTTTTGGGGCGCAGACCTGCCACCTCTTTACCCGCAACAGCCAGCGTGATTGGCAGGTCATCATTTTCTTTGGAGGTGGTAACACCAGCTGGTGTTGAGCACTGTCCGACATCGATAGCACCACCTTTGGATCAAGGCAACCTAACATGTCCGCCTGCATCTTCCTCACAGACCGGCAGTTTGCCGGGGACACCCTTATCAACCCCGTCTAAGCACAATAGCCAGCCCTCGGTCCCTCAGATGTGGACAAGTAAAAGACCATTTCCTCCTAGCCATGAGAAAGCTAAGAGGTTGAATTTCACCATCTGCAAGCTCTTGGCTACAGAAATGCTGCCTTTCCGCCTGGTGGACACAGAGGATTTTCGAGACCTTATGTCCGTCGCAGTGCCCCAGTACCAGATGCCCAGTCGGCACTACTTCTCAAAGAAAGGTGTGCCTGCGCTCCACCAGCATGTCGCACACAACATCACCGCTTCTTTGAGAAACTCTGTGTGTGACAGGGTGCATTTCACCACAGACACTTGGATGAGTAGGCATGGACAGGGGCGTTACATGTCGCTGACTGGGCACTGGGTAACTATGGTGACAGCAGGACAAGGGGCTGCTGTCCAAGTCTTGCCGTCCCCACGAGTTGTGCGTCAGTCCTCTTTATCTCAAAGTTCCTCCACTGCTTCTGCCTCCTCAACCTCCTCTCGGTCTTCCACCTGCACCCAAAGCCTGTCTGGTCATGCCACAAGCTTTCTAACTGCGCAGAAGGGATCCTGCACACCTCCTTACTATGCTGGCAGTAGGGCTCAACGTCATCAGGCGGTTTTTACTTTGAAATGTCTGGGAAATGTGAGTCACACAGCTGAGGAGTTGTGGTCAGCTCTGGAGAACCAATTTCATGAATGGTTGTCTCCACTGGACCTGAAACCAGGGAAGGCCGTGTGCGACAATGCTGCAAACCTGGGTGCGGCCCTTCGCCGGGGCAATGTCACACACGTGCCTTGTATGGGTCACGTGTTGAACCTGGTTGTCCAGCAATTTTTAGCCCACTATCCCAGACTAGATGGCCTTCTGCAGAGGGCACGGTCGCTGTGTGCTCACTTCCGCCGTTCGCATCCCGCAGCTCAGCGACTTACATCTCTACAGAAGTCGTTGGGCCTGCCACTTCACCGGCTAAAATGCGATGTGCCTACCCGGTGGAATTCAACTCTGCACATGTTGCAGCGACTGTGGCAGCACCGACAAGCCCTGGTGCAATACGTTCTGACGTATAGCCTGGGCAAACGAGATCCAGAGGTGGGGCAAATCACGCTGGAGGAGTGGTCTCAGATCAGGGACCTATGCACCCTTCTGCACAGTTTTGAAATGGCGACGAAGATGTTTAGTGCTGACGATGCCATTATCAGTATTACTATTCCGGTGATTTACATGCTGGAGCACATGTTAAACAGAATTCGGAGTCAGGTGGTGGCACAAGAGGAGGTGGAGGAAGTAGAGGAGGAGGAGTTGTATGCGGAAGGGCTAACATCTGCAAGGTCCAGACGGTCGGCAGCACCAAGGCGGCAGGCATGTGAGGGTGGGGGAGATGGTTTTACCAGGGCGCATGGTAGCAGCCAAACTAGTGAAGAAGGTGCAGGAGCCCAGGAAGAAGTGGAGGACGAACTGATGGAAGATTCATCAGATGAGGGAGACCTTGATCACATTTCTGTTGTGCGAGGTTGGGGGGAGAGGACAGAGGAAGGAAGCATGATTGTTACCTCGCCACCAACACAACAGGGACTTGGTGCTCCTGGATGCGCAACACACATGAGTGCCTTCTTGCTGCACTACCTGCAACATGACCCTCGAATTGTGAGAATTAGAAATAATCCTGACTACTGGGTTGCCACACTGTTAGATCCCTGGTACAAAAGTAAATTTGCAGAAATTATTCCTGCCATAGAAAGGGATGCACGCATGCAGGAGTATCAGCAGAGACTGTTGCAGAATCTTACATGTGCTTTTCCACAAAACACCAGTGGTGCACGTAGTGAATCTCACAGTTCCAACTTGCCAACCGTGGGACCGTCAAGTGTTCAGCACTCAAACCGTTACAGAACCACAGTATCTGCTGGTAACATCAATTTTGCGGAATCATTTCACCACTCTTTTAGCCCATCCTTTGCAAGGCCACAGGAGACAAGAAGTCTGACACATAGTCAACGCCTAGAGACGATGGTACAGGAGTATCTCCAAGTAAACATTGAAGCCATGACTGTGTCACTGGACCCTTGCTCTTTTTGGGCTTCCAATCTGGATAAATGGCCGGAGCTAGCCACTTACGCCTTGGAGATCTTGTCATGCCCCGCAGCCAGCGTTCTGTCTGAACGTGTGTTCAGCGCTGCTGGTGGTGTGCTGACAGATAAGCGCACGCGGCTCTCCACTGATAATGTAGACAGACTCACGTTCATAAAGATGAACAAATCATGGATCCGAAACGACTTTTCTACCCCTGTGTCATCCTGGGGAGAGTAAAAGCTTGATGATTGGTTAAAATCACCCTACCAACCGTTTTAAGCTTTCAAATTACTAATCATGTTTATCTGTATCTTGGCTGGAAAATAATTTGGGCTTTGTAGCAGTGTGCAGCACTGATTCTATTAGGCCATCTATAATAAGCTCCACCAGATTTAAAATTACTAATCATGTTTATCTGTATCTTGACTGGAAAATAATTTGGGCTTTGTAGCAGTGTGCAGCACTGATCCTATTAGGCCATCTATACTAAGCTCCACCAGATTTAAAATTAATAATAATTTTTAGCTGCATCTAGCCCGGAAAATAATTTTGGGGCTCCGAGATGCGCAAGACACATAAGTGCCTTCTTGCTGCACTACCTGCAACATCACCCTCATATTGTCAGAATTCGAAGTAATCATGACTACTGGGTTGCCACACTCTTAGATCCCCCAAACTTTTCGATCAACCTTTTCATTTTAATAAAGACCAAAAAAATGGTCATTTTTGAAATTATAAGCATTAGCAGGTTATTAGAAACTGAAATCAAACAGTTTTCAACTCAAAACTTTATTCTAGGTGATGTTACATTTTCACATAGGACCCCTTGTTCGAAAGGAGCTTCTGAACTCTCTCGTCCATTGAATTTGTCAGGTTTTGGATGGTTTCTGCTTCAATTGTTTTGCATGAGGACAGAATACCCTCCCAGAGCTGTTGCTTAGATGTGAACTGCCTCCCGCCATCATAGACACTCCTTTTGATGATGCTCCAGAGGTTCTGAATGGGGTAGAGGTCAGGGGAGCATGGGGGTCACACCATAAGTTTGTCCCCTTTTATGCCCATATCAGCCAGAGATGCAGATGTCTTATGTGCAGCATGAGATGGTGCATTATCATGCAAAAAAATGATCTTGCTGTGAAATACACGGTTCTTCTTCTTGAACCATGGCAGGAAGTGCTGTTTGAGAAAATCCACATACATTATGGAGTTCATCTTTAGCGCCTTCAGGGATCCTAAAGGGGCCGACAATCTCTCTCCCCATGATTCCAGCCCAAAACATTACTCCACCTCCTCCTTGTTGGCGCTGTAGCCGTGTTTGCGTGGGGTGTCCATCAACCAGCCATCCTCCACTCCATCCATCTGGACCATCGAGCGCTGCACGGCACTCATCCGTGAACAAAACAGTTTTGAAATCAGTCTTCATGTAATGTTTGGCCCACTGGAGCCGTTTCTGCTTGTGTGAAGTGGATAGAGGAGGTCGACAGGATGGCGTATGCACAGCTGCAAACCTCTGAAGGACCCTGCATCTTGTTGTTCGGGGGACGTTGGAGGCACCAGCAGCTTCAAAAACTTGTCTGCTGCTATGACAAGGCTTTTTTGCCGCTGCTCTTTTAACCTGACGTAATTGCCTGTAGGAAAGAGTCCTCAATTTGCCCTTATCAGCACGCACACGTGTGTACTGTGAATCAGCTACATACTTCTTGATTGCCAAGACACTTCATCCTGATCATCGCACAATGTTGATTGTAGTCATGCCTTGACCTAAACACTCCACAATTTGTTGCTTCTCAGCAGCCGACACATCCTTTTTCTTTCCCATTTTGGCAGAAAATGTAGGCTGCTTAATAATGTGAGACAGTCTTCTTAAGTAGTCTTTTTTTTCATTGGACACACCTGCCAAACTAATTAGCACAGGTGTCTGCAATTGCTTACAGTGATATAAAGAGCCCTGACACACATCATCATCAATGAGTTTAACTGACAAACAAACAAATTCTTCCCTTATCACTCCTAAACACTTTTTGCATAATAATTTGGAACACAGTGTACATGTGTTTTTCCACAAAACACCAGTGGTTCACGTAGTGAATCTTACAGTTCTAACTTGCCAACCGTGGTCTGTATGGAGTTGTTCAATAAAGGGCCCAAAATTAAGATAACATAGATGGGAGAGGTCTCTATGAATAGGAATTCCTAAGTATTTGATACCCTGTGAGGGCCAGGCAAAAGGAAAGTTGGACTGGATGGAATCCTATATGGATTTGGGGAGGGAGACATCGAGGGCCTCAGACTTCGCTGCATTGATTTTAAAATTTGACCATGTAACAAAGTGATCTATTTCAGCCATAACAGCATGGATGGATATATGTGATTGAGTGATATATACTAGGACAACATCAGCAAATAGAGAGCACTTGTACTCGGTGCCTCCCACCTCAATCCACCTAATATTGGGGTTATGGCGAATTGATGCTCCGTCACTAGGATGTATAAGAGAGGGGACAGAGGACATCCCTGCCTTGTCCCATTGGTGATTGTGAAAGGTGATGAAAATGTTCTGATGCACCCCCTGGGCCTTGGGACACCCGGAGCCGGACCCTTTTTGGTGGATGCTGGTGGTTGTAGTCTTCGTGGCGGCGACCCGGTTCCGTGGCTCAGGGTGGTCAAACCAGTGGCGGAACTATTTATGTGGTTTTGATGTTTAAATGTCCGACTACGCCACCCGTGGATTGCGGTCAGAGTGAACCGCCGCTGCAGGGCAGACCGCTGAGGCTGGTGTTGTGGGTGCAGCAGAGCGTAGCATAACTCCCCACGGGAGGAGTATAGCCTCAGGGCAGTGTATGCGGAGGATGGGGGTGATGGTGCAGGGCAGCAGCAGTAACGACACAGAGTCAGTGATGCAGTCCAGGGCCTTTACTCACAGTTCTTATTATCCAGACCACGTCTGCAGGTAACGGCTGCCCACGTCGTACTGTGCTCACCAGGTGAGGGGCTCAGACAACTCCCAGATAACTTTGGAGCGCTTCACAGGACCCCCTTTGTGTGTCCTTTGTCTGGCCTTTCTTACCAACCCTTCTGTCCGGCTGCCTCGGGCCTCCTCTTGGTAAACTTGGCGCCAGTTTCCCTGACCCTATGTGCTGCCCTCCTAGCGGGTGTAGCGAGGGGCTGCGCCACATAAAATGTCACAGCCTCCGGTTTCTAGCTGAGGGTCGTTTCCTGCCTCCACTAGTTTCGGGGACCGGTCTCCCCCTTTGGCCTGACCCCTCCACGCAGGTGGATTCGGGCGTGCGGTGGCGACTCGCCCGTCCGCACCCCTGGGATCCCTTCGTTCCTCGCTCCTGGAGCCTTCTCCGCTCCTCTTCCTTCCTTCTCCCTCTTCCAGGCCTGGGCCTCTGTTACTAGGCCCGCCTCCGGAGCAGAGCTCATGCAGAGCCCCTGCTCCCTGCCACTTCTGCTCAGACTTCTCTGCACTGAACTAAGATGGTGCCCACCTTTTATACTCCCTTCTCAATGCACCCAGGAACTTCTTCCTCCCTGCTCCTGCACTACAGGGTTCCCCTTCCTCAGTGTTCCCTCCCCCCACTCCAGCCAGGGACAGGGACTGTCGTGCCCATCTCAGGGGCATATTGGTTGCCCTGCCCCACGGCAATGTGGTGTAATGCATGCAGGTGTCGGGTCCTGATCCACACTCCATCCTTACCTGAGAGTGAGATATCACACCTCAGGGTGAGGTGCAATACCTCTGTAGCAACCGAGCCCTCAGGGTGCTACAGTTCCATTTATCTTCAGCCTAGGTGACGTATTGTGATACAGGGCCGTGATTTTGGCTATAAAAGGGTCCCCTAGACCCCTACCCCAAGCTTTTTAAGAGAATCATATATGGCGTGCCAGGAGACTCTATGGAATGCTTTCTCAGCATCCAACGAGAGTATCTAATTACAAATTTTTAACTGCATCTAGCCCAGGAAATACTTTGTGCCTAGTAGCAGTGTCTGCTAGTCAGCGGATTATCCCGGCTGTTAAGCAAGCTACACCACCTGTAGTTTGGACACTTAATTTTTTCAAAGGAAATGCTTCGGGACCACGGGATACTCAGTGAAGAGCATCAGGAGGCACCCCAAGGCATAGGGGCTGGGACTGGCAGTAGGATGCCTTGCGTTGGACAGCCGAGCTCGATCCTTATAAAAGCTTTTTAACTGCAGCAGCTTTAGTGGACGCTACTGGAGCTGGAATTACGCGGCTGCTGGCATGAGACTTGCCCTCCAATAGATCCTTGTAAATGGATTTAAAGTGTATTCATTCAAATTAGAGAGACAATTTAAATTAAAAAGCTTAGAGCTGCCTCCACCAGAGGGGGGCTCGCTCGACCCACCAGCGGACAGGCACCAGTATTGGGAGAGGGGGGCTGGCCGTCAGGGTTCACCGCGGCTCTGGCACAAACCCGGCGACACGGAGGTGGCACGGGCATTGTCCCTACTAAATACACACAATCAGCAAAAGCTGAAATCAATGTGCCAATCTTAAGGTTTCCAGCTTATGTGAATTATTCTAGGGATCTGGAACAAGTTTACCTAAACACAGTGTCAGTCTAGTGAGGGCGGTCTATGGGGACCCCCTGAGATGGCACACTGAGTACAATCCTATCAATATTAACAATAACAATGCATGAAACTATACCAATTGCTCTTATACCCCTATTACAAGGATACCCGGGTATCTTAAAGTTACGGTACCATTAACCTCAGATGTAGTCTATCACAGGCCTGTGAATCGCGGTGGCTGCAGCTAGTCCCAGAAAACTTTGGCGCCAAAACAAAAGCAACATTCACAAAAACAGCAAAGGTTCCTTGTCTTGTCGGCCGATGCCGAGCCCACACGCCGGGGACTTTAGTCCTGTAGCCTCAGGTTAAGGTCTGGGAAGATCTCTTCACAAGGCTTGTCAGTATCCTCTCATTGTGGATGGCACCGGACCCCTTCTCTCCTCTCGCAGTCACTCACTCTTTTCCAGACCACCGACCACGTGCTCCGTCACAAAGATGGATTCCTAAGTCTCTTTCCCTCTCACACGACACTTGGCTCCTTCAGCACAAAGTCTCTAGTCCACTCAGCATGGACTTCCACAAAACTCCACAGAGCCACACAGCTTTCCCCAGCTCAGCACTTGTTCTTAATCAGGGACAGGGGTTCACAAACTCCACAGGGAAGTGTGTAGAGACAGCATCTTGTTGCAGCTCAGTTCTCACAGACTTCCTGTCTCGCATCTCACACAGCAGACACTCTCAAAATGCACAGGGTCTCCAGCTCTGCCCCTGCTCTGAGCTCAGCCTGGCAAAAGTCACAGGGTCCTAATGCTCTCCTGCTGCTATCACAGTTCACACTCTCACATGCCACCCCACTAGAGATTGGGATCCTCGACACTCAAAGTCGTCTTGTGCATAGCGCTGTGGAGGTATACCCACCGTAGCTCGAGTACTTCTCCTGGGACCCACCCCAACAGGCTCGGCTCCCGAGGGGGCAGAAATCTCTTCAACGGGAGCCAATGAGGCTGCTCCCTCCTGAGGTGTGGCGCCCTGTGCCACATCATACGGATCAGGTAACTGTCCTGATTCCCCATTCTGTGAAGGACATACCGCATTCTCCATACTCTCTCCACATGGGGACAAATTGATCGCAGGGGGAAAGTAAGCAGGCACAGAGGCAGACCCACCATCAAATTCAAGAGCATTAGGGATGCCCACCCCTTGGGACACGGCCTGTGGTTCCGTGGAAACGGGGACGGCATCTTTAATCCAGCACCGTTGTAGCATGTTACGATGAAGATTACGGGTTGGTCCCCCTGTCCCCACTGGCTCGACCTCGTAGACTGGAATCTCAGGGCTCACCCATTTTTTTAAAGGGTACAAAGTCGCCTCCCACCGTTCACTCAGCTTTCCAAACCGTCGTTTGATTCTCACCAACACTCTATCCCCCGGGGAAAAAGGCTCGGTTTGCACGGGACGCATGTCCCTATGGGTCACCTGACTGAGTCGATCACCCACCACCTGATACACCACCCTCAATCGTCTCCGGTGTTCCCGAACCCATTCTGATGCTGTCCGAGGTATTGGAGGAGGGATCTGGCATGCGCAAATCCTCAATGTCTTGCCCTGGCCTCCCGAACATCAACATGTGTGGTGAGTAGCCAGTAGTGCTGTGCACTCTATTATTGTAGGCCCACATCAATTCAGGGAGATACTCAGGCCAGCGTACCTGTTGTTTACCCTCTAACGTCCTCAACATTTGCAACAGAGTCCGATTAAAGCGCTGTTACCTTGGGGATGGTAAGGTGTCGTTCTCGACTGTGCGACACCATACAGCTGGTACAGCTCCTTCATCAATGCCCCCTGAAAACATGCTCCCTGATCCGAGTGTATTCTTTGCGGACACCCAAACACCTGGATGAAATGTCAACACACGGCTTCAGCCGCCGACTCCGCCGTCTGATCTCTTGTCAGCCGTGCTACAGCATACTTGGTGAAGTGGTCTGTCATTACCAAGCAATAGGAATACCCAGACGTTGAGTATCCTATCAAGACATAGTCAAGCATGAGCAGCTCTAAAGGAGCGGAAGTCTTAATAGATTGCGTGGGCGCCCGCTGCTCAGGGCACTAACTGAGCCCACAGACCCGACACTGCCGACACGCCTCTGTCACCATCTCCCCCAATTCAGGACAATAGAGGACTCACTGTAGCCACTGGAGTGTCTTTTCACTCCCAAAGTGGGCCCCCTTCTCATGCGCCTCGCGAGCGACCACCGGACCCATCCCCGTAGGGATTACTAGCTGGTAGCGGTGCTGCAGCTCAGATGGCAGGTACACCTTACGGTACAAGAGGCCCTGTTCCACACACAACTTATCCCACTGTCGCAGTAGTTTCATTCCTTCCACGGACAGCCGGGCCTTTTCCTCTGCACGCGGCCAGACCCCTTTTTGTACCCAATTGCGCTCTAATGCAATGTCAGGGCAATCGTTCTGGTCCTTCGCCCAATCCGAGGGTGTATTTCCCAGAACACACGGCATCCCTGACGCCACCCCACTTGAATGTACCACACTTCGGAAGATAGGTACCTGCCCCAAGTCAGGGGTTTCAGGGTCCTCAAGCTGGTCATCAACATTTTCCCCCGAGGACCCAAGGGGCATCCTTGAGAGTGCATCTCCGTTTTCCCGCCCAGAGCGAAACTTAATTCGATAGTTAAACTTAGCAAGGCGAGCGACCCACCGCTGCTCCAACGCTCCCAGCTTTGCATTTTCTAGGTGAGCCAGAGGATTATTATCAGTCATGACTAGTACCTCAGCTCCCGTTTAATACTCGGCAAAGCATTCTGTCATCGCCCACACCAGCGCCAGTAGCTGTAGGCGAAACAAGCTGTAGTTAGCTGGCTGGCGTTCAGTGTCTCTTAAAGACCTGCTGCCTTATGCGATTACTCGCTCCTGACCATCCTGCACTTGTGCTAGTACCGCCCCCAGCCCATGCAGACTGCCATTGGTGTATAACAGGAAAGGGGAATCAAACCGGGCATACGCTAACAACGGAGCACTCGTTAGGGCGACCTTCACCTCCTCAAATGCCTTTTGCTACTGGGGTCCCCAAAGGATGGGGCGATTTTGGGGGCCTTGTGCCATCCCTCTTAAGAGCTCATTCAGGGCACTCACTACTTGTGAAAACTTAGGTACAAATCGCCGATAGTACCCCGGTAAACCTAAGAAGGCCCGAACATCTCGCAGGGTACGGGGGGGTGGCCACTCCTGCACAACCATGACCTTACTGGTCGCGGGCAGAACCCCGTCCGGAGTCACCACGTGACCTAAATACTCAATCTGACTCTGTAACAATTGGCATTTCTTTGACTTTATTTTTAGACCATAACAATTGAGCCGCCGGAGAACTTGCCGTAACTTCTCAAGATGGTCTTCAAATGAAGTCCCGAACACCACAATGTCATCTAGGTATATCAGGACTGATTCAAAATTCAGATCGCCTAAGCAATGTTCCATCAGGCGTTGAAAAGTTCCCGGGGCGTTAGTGAGCCCAAAGGGCATCCGGTTGAATTCTTAGAGCCCCATTGGTAGGACAAACGCCGTCTTCGCCCGATCTTTTCCGGCCATTGGTAACGGCCAATAGCCACTTGCTAAATCCATCGTCGAGAAATATTTGGCCCGACCCAATGCCGACAGAGACTCTTCTATGCGAGGTAATGGATATGCGTCCCTCACCGTGTGAGCATTCAATTTGCTATAGTCCTCACAAAACCAAAGGGTCCCATCCTTCTTCCGCACCAAGACCACAGAGGCTCTGGCTCTCTCGGATCACTTGGTTGTCATGCATACTGGCCACCATGCGCTTCACCTCTTGATAGAGCGTTGGGGGAATTTGACAATAACGTTACCTAATAGGAGGAGTATCCCCCGTGGGAATCTCATGGTCAATCGTCCGGGAACAGCCGAAATCCTCCGCATGTTGCGAAAAGGTCTCTTGATGTTCCCACAAGACCTTCTCCAGCTGCTCCAATTGCACGGGGGTCAGTTCCTCCCGATCCAATCCCATTTGGTCCATGATCACACGACCATTCCATTCTTCGGTAGGAGGTTCGGTCCGGCCTACTTCGACCGCGAATGTCCATGAGGACTGTTTATCTGGGCGAAGTTCAAACACTATCTTATCAGACACCTTCCTTGCTGGCACGAACAGTTCAGCCAGAATGGTCCCAGCAGGAATTGTAACAGCCTCATCTAAAAAGTTTATACATCTGACTGGCACCCGTCCATTCTTCACAATCGCCAGAGATGGGGCCACATGGGCCTTGGCGAACGAGGACTTCTCTGGGGCTGGCTCGATGAGTACTTCAAGCCCATTTAGTCTCTGCACAGCCCCCACTGGTAGCATTAAGAGTTCTTCATGCCGGGGTGCTAGCGAGATCGTGGTCCGCGATGGCACTCGGACCAGGCCCAAATGACCCCCAGGGACCGCACTCTTCAGGAGATCGCAACTCAGCACTAGACGGTGTAACATTCTCTGGGTGGGTCGATGGTGGGTAGCACGCGCCCTGTATCGGGGTCCCTCACTGGCATAGATCTGATGATTTAAATCTCGCAGAACGTTCATTCCGAGCGTCACCTCCATCCCTCTTCTAGGAGGGTGGTCCACCAGCCCTATCCCTTTCTGACCCAGCTCTTGACCAAGCATTTTCAGTTGCATCCACACGAGCCCCTTCACCGTCAGTTGGCCATTTTTAGCGGCTGTAAGCCTTATCACTCGGCCGTCCTCGGGAACCACGAGTTGACTGAAGTGCCTCTCATACACCTCTTAGGGCATTATGGTACATTCAGATCCTGTGTCAACCAAGCATCTCATCTTCCGCCCTTCAAACTCTACTTCCAGCACTGGACTGCATGCGAACAAATCTTGTTCTTCCCATCGAGGGCTTTGTGGGGGGTGGGCCGCTGCTGCTCACCCTCTCATGGCAGCGGCTGGGAGTTTAACATCGGCGAAGGAGGCTCCGGGGCTGCAGACATCCGGCAGTACCGGGAGATGTGTCCCCGACGCCCACACCTCCAGCAAGTGACTGCTCCTCATGGACGAGAACTTGGATCATTCGAGGAGGGCGACCTGGCAGACTGTGGAACCACCATTCCAGAGGACGGGGCGGGTGGCCCTTCCGTAGGAGTAGGGACCGGCCCAGCTCTGAGTTTAGACACCTCCATCTTTAGCTCCTTCAGTTCGGCACGCAGAGCCTGTACAAAGTTTACCAGTCCTCCCCCTCCTGAAACTGGCGCCGGAACTCCCTCAAGCTATGCACTGTCAACTGCCCCCACGGCCACCAGAGTAGACTCCTCCTCCCTTTCCACCGTGGCCCGATAAATCTGCCAGAAGGATAATTCCGGGGTAGCTCGGGACATCTCCATCAGTTTGTCTCGAAGGAGTCTATTGGCTAACCCCGTTATGAATTGATCCCGGAGCAAGCGGTCTACCTCTCGGAATGCCCCCATGCCCCGTGGGTCTAGTCGCTGCACCTCATTCAACGTTTCCTGTAAAGTGTTCGAGTACTGCATCAAAGTCTCACATTCCCTTTGGGGCCGATTGAAAAACAAGGAACGAAGCTGGGCCACACGAGCCCGGCCTCCTGAACTCCCTTCTAACAGCTCCAAGATTTTCTCTAACGTGCTCCTCTCTGACTCTGGACGTACCATCACCATTCGCCTAGCGTCGCCCTCTAGTGCATTAAATGCCAACTCTGCTCGAAATGCAGGGGGCCAGATTACACATCCGCAGAACACTCCGGACCCTCTCAGCCCAATCCTGCAACGGCATGTTACGCCCGTCGTATTTCGGCATGTGCTGGAGTAAAGCTCCTACCGGCACATATCCTCCCACAGTCGTCGCGGCTGCCTGGGGTTCCGCTAACAGCGGGGGGCTGCTGGTGCGGCAGAGTTATTTCTTCTCTTGCCTCCGTCCTTGACAAGCACTGGATCCTGCCGACTACGCCAAAAATGTAATGACCGGAGGTCCGAGAGAGATCCAGTGAGTCACGAACTGAGACAGAGACAGAAATAAACAACACTTTCTTTACTAAAATAGGGATAGGACTAAAATTCAGTATTGCATGAATCAGCCTCAGGTTCTACCTGGGACACTGTCCCTACTAAATACACACAATCAGCAAAAGCTGAAATCAATGTGCCAATCTCAAGGTTTCCAGCTTATGTGAATTATTCTAGGGATCTGGAGCAATTTTACCTAAACACAGTGTCAGTCTAGTGAGGGCGGTCCATGGGGACCCCCTGAGATGGCACACTGAGTACAATCCTATCAATATTAACAATAACAATGCATGAAACTATGCCAATTGCTCTTATACCCCTATTACAAGGATACCCGGGTATCTTAAAGTTACGGTACCATTAACCTCAGATGTAGTCTATCACAGGCCTGTGAATCGCGGTGGCTGCAGATAGTCCCAGAAAACTTTGGCACCAAAACAAAAGCAACGTTCACAAAAACAGCAAAGGTTCCTTGTCTTGTCGGCCGATGCCATGCCCACACGCCGGGGACTTTAGTCCTGCTGCCTCAGGTTAAGGTCTGGGAAGATCTCTTCACAAGGCTTGTCAGTATCCTCTCAATGTGGATGGCACCGGACCCCTTCTCTCCTCTCGCAGTCACTCACTCTTTTCCAGACCACCGACCATGTGCTCCGTCACAAAGATGGATTCCTAAGTCTCTTTCCCTCTCACACGACACTTGGCTCCTTTAGCACAAAGTCTCTAGTCCACTCAGCATGGACTTCCACAAAACTCCACAGAGCCACACAGCTTTCCCCAGCTCAGCACTTGTTCTTAAGCAGGGACAGGGTTTCACAAACTCCACAGGGAAGCGTGTAGAGACAGCGTCTTGTTGCAGCTCAGTTCTCACAGACTTCCTGTCTCGCCTCTCACACAGCAGACACTCTCAGAACGCACAGGGTCTCCAGCTCTGCCCCTGCTCTGAGCTCAGCCCGGCAAAAGTCACAGGGTCCTAATGCTCTCCTGCTGCTATCACAGTTCACACTCTCACATCCTGACGGATAGATGCACCCGGCTGTCCCATGAAAGTTTTGACCGCCTAACTTTCATCAAGATGAACAAGTCATGGATCTCAAATGACTTTTGCACCCAAATTGCAGACTGTACAGAGTAGGTGATGTTGTCATTTTTAGTGTGCTACATTGATTTTTAAGAACTGCAGTCTGTGATATGGCTTTTGTGCCTCCTCTTGCTGCAGCTGCAGGTTTTAGACTCTAATTTTTGGAAATGTGGGGAATCCTAATAGGGTCTCCATCTATTGGGTTGGCTGTAGTGGAAGAGGTGCCAGTCTCCATTATATTACTTATGCTCTAGTGAAGTTGATGGCACTTTGGTGGTTTTAGACCCAATTGTTCTCAAATGGGAACAATCCTGATTGGGTCTCCATCTACTGGGTTGGCTGTAGGGAAAGAGGTGTCAGTCCCCATTATACTACTTATACTCTAGTGAAATTGATGGCACTTTGGTGGTTTTAGACCCAATTGTTTTCAAATGGGAACAGTCCTGATTGGGTCTTGATCTACTGGGTTGGCTGTAGGGGAAGAGGTGTCGTTCCTAATTGTACAATTTCTGCTGTACTGAAATTGATGGCACTTTGTTGGTGTCTACCAGTAATTTTTGGAAATGTGGGGATCCCTGATTGGGTCTCCATCTATTGGGTTGGCTGTAGTGGAAGAGGTGTCGATCTCCATTATACAACTTACACTCTAGTGATTTTGATGCCATTTTGGTGGTTTTAGGCCCAATTGTTTTCAAATGACAACAGTCCTGATTGCTTCTCGATCTACTGGGTTGGCTGTAGGGGAAGAGGTGCCGTTCCTAATTGTACAATTTCTACTGTACTGAAATTGATGCCACTTTGTTGGTGTCTGCCAGTAAGTTTTGGAAATGTTGGGAATCCTGATAGGGTATCCATCTACTGGGTTGGCTATAGGGGAAGAAGTGTCGGTCCTAATTATACTATTTCTACTGTACTGAAATTGATGCCACTTCGGTGGTATTAGGCCCTAATTTAGGGAAATGTGAACACTCCTGATTGGGTCTCCATGTGCTGGGTTGGCTACAGTGGAAGAGTTTAGGTCCCCTTTACAATAGTTGTACTCTAGTGAAAATAATTTTTTGGTGCAGGTATTGTTCTCCACACAGGGGTACACAGACCTGATAAACTCAACATGGGTATATAAAGTTGAATGCATCGCAGCTTAAAATTGTTTGGGGCAGATATTCTTCTCCACATAGGGGAAAAAATAAGTTGGGCCCGAGCAGCTTCCCTGCCCTCAACTGTACTGTGCTGTCAAAGCAATAAGAAGAGGAGGGTGACTCTGAGGGCGAGGAATGGGATTTCACATTGGATGATGATGAGGTTGCACATCCAACTTGGTGTGAACCCATAGGCATGAAGATGAGTAGCTCATCTGAGGAGGTGGAGGAGGAAGACAAGGAGGTTACCTTCCGCCCTACAGAGCAGACATAGAGTGATGCAAGCACAAGGAGCACTGCATCCTTAACCATAACCATGGCAGTGAACAGCAACGGTCGCGTGTCTGCAGCTCGTAGGGGCGGTACGGGTTGCCTAACGAATGTTCAGAACAAACATCCCAAAGCACGTTTCACCGAAAAATCAGTCTTCTTCTTCCCACCGGACAAGCAGCCTCTTTATTGTTGGAGATTTGATTGACAGTAAAAGCAGCCAATTAATTTAATTGCACGTCATCTTTGAGACATATACTGCATATTTTAAGCAAAGGAAAATCAAAAATTATTGAACCACAAATTATCGGGTAAATCAATTATAAAATGTTAGAAGTTACAACATTGATTAATTATAAAACCCTACAAAGCACCATTTTGAGTCATACAGGACCAGAGAATAACTCATAACAATAAGATAAAGTCATCATTTTATTAAATAACACACTTACAGTACATAAATAGACAAACATTTTAAAAATTCACCATGCTTATTAGCATTAGCGTATAAGGAAAATTCCTTTTGTATACATAGAGGTATCAGCAAAAGTTCACGACAAGAACAAGAGGACATAAAACGGGAAGCAAAAAACGCCTGAAAATTATTTCAGAGACTCTAATCTGGTGCAACTTATCATACAGAGTTTCTATCAAAGTTCAACATGCAGTCACTATATCTATTGAAATAGATCAAATGATTGGGGCTAATAGTCTCCTATGTAACGGGTCTGGGATGCGGAACCTCTGACCTACTATACAAGGGGGCAGTCCTTGTAAGGGAGCGGGTGGCGACCAGGGAAGACGGGCAGGAGGTCACAGCAGGTGACCGGGACAGTCTCTGAGTGAACGGGCTGGAGGTCACGGCAAGTGACCGGGGCAGTCTCTGGATGAACGGGCTGATGGTCACGGCAAGTGGCCGGGGCAGTCTCTGAATGAACGGGCAGATGGTCACGGCAAGTGACCGGGGCAGTCTCTGGATGAACGGGCAGATGGTCACGGCAAGTGACCGGGGCAGTCTCTGGATGAACGGGCAGATGGTCACGGCAAGTGACCGGGGCAGTCTCTAGGTAAAGGGTTGGTACGACCTGAGGCGGCTGATGATAGACGTGAGCTCCCAGGTGAGCAGGCGAGAGTCTCTGGAAGAACGGGTGGTCACAGCATGTGACGGCGGAGCCTCCAGGAAGACCAACAGACAGGCGGCAGATGAGCGCTCCCAGGTGAGCGGGCAGAAGACTCTGAACAGGCGGGTGGTCACAGCACGTGACGGCAGAGCCTCCAGGTAGGCTAGCGGACAGGCAGCAGATGAGCGCTCCCAGGTGAGCGAGCAGGAGTCACTGGACAGGCAGGTGGTCACAGCACGTGACGGCGGAGCCTCCAGGTAGACTAGCAGGCAGGTAGCAGGTGTGTGCTCCCAGGTGAGCGGGCAAACTGGTCCATAGACAGACTGACAGGAGTTGGAAGGCAGACCGTCGGACCTCGGGCAAGCAGGCAGGTGGCTGATGTGCGCTCCCAGGTGAGCGGGCAGACTGGTCCTTAGACAGACTGACAGGAGTAGTAAGGCAGACCGTCGGACCTCAGACTAGCAGGCAGGTAGCAGATAATCAGGCAGGAATCTGGCAGGTAACTGGCAGGTAACTGGCAACGGGACCTGAGGGCTGAAGCAGAGTAGTAAACAGTGCAACAACATTGCTCGGGCACCTCCATTTTGGAGGAGGTGCCTTATATATGGTGAAGTCCTCCGGCCATTGGCCGGGGACTCCTTAGGACGGCGCGCGCGGCCCCTTTAAGAGGGAGGGAGAGCGCGCGCGCGCCCTAAGCACAGTGGCCGGGAAGGAGCGCGCGCTGCCAGCAGAGCAGGAGGAGGACGCCGGGCACGGAGCAGGGAGGTGAGGGGAACAGCGTCCCTGCCTGGCAGAGGGCAGGGACGCCAGCGCTACAGTACCCCCCCCCCTTTAGGCCCCCCCTTTTTTAGGCCAGACAGAAATTTAGCTAGGATAAGAGGGGCATGGATGTTCTCCCGGGGCTCCCACGTTCTCTCCTCAGGAGCAAACCCCCTCCAATCTACTAGAAAAAAGGTCTTTCCTCTTACCCTTTTGGTGGCAAGAATGTTCTCTACCTCAAACTCGTCCTCAGCAGAAACCGGAGCAGGAGGCGTACCTGTAGACTTGGAAAAAGAGTTAAGTACCACAGGTTTGAGGAGAGATACATGGAAGGAGTTAGGGATCCGTAAGTTGGCCGGGAGTTTTAACTTATAGGCCACCGGGTTGATCTGACTGATGACCTCCAGAGGACCGATGAACCGAGGCCCTAACTTGTAAGAAGGTATCTTGAGTCGGACATATTTAGATGAGAGCCAGACTTTATCTCCAGGACGAAATTGTGGAGGATCCAGGCGTTTTTTGTCAGCGTGTCTTTTCATCCGTTCGGACGACTGAAGGAGTGCGGATCGGGTACTCTCCCAAATGGAGGAAAATTTGCTAACGAGAGATTCCGCAGCCGGGTTGTCCACAGAGGTGGAGACAGGAAAAGGAATCCGAGGATGCTGACCGAAGACTACAAAAAACGGGGATTTGGAGGAGGATTCGCTCTCGTGATTGTTATAGGAGAACTCGGCCCATGGTAGGAGATCCACCCAGTCAGAATGATGGGCATTAACGAATAGTGTTGAGCCACCCCCGTAGTGTTCGAGTTCGGTTCGGTTCGTCGAACACCCGTGTGTTCGCCGAACTGTTTGTCGAACTGTTCGTCGAACACCTTCGAACACCGTTAAAACCAATGGCAGGCAAACAAAAACACATAGAAACACATAGAAAACACCTTCAAAGGTGCCCAAAAGCTGACAAACTGCTCAGAAGACACAACTAACACATGGAAAAGTGACAAGTACATATAGTCATGCGAAAAGAAAAGAGGTGGAGGAGTAAAAGGAGGGGGAGACACAGATATAGGCATGTCATGCCCTTCTAAAATCCAAAAAGTGAGAAGCCGAGACGGCCAGTCCGCTCCTGCCCGTGCCACCTCCGTGTCGCCGGGTTTGTGCCAGAGCCGCGGTGAACCCTGACGGCCAGCCCCCCTCTCCCAATACTGGTGCCTGTCCGCTGGTGGGTCGAGAGAGCCCCCCTGTGGTGGAGGCAGCTCTAAGCTTTTTAATTTAAATTGTCCCTCTAATTTGAATGAATACACTTTAAATCCATTTACAAGGATCTATTGGAGGGCAAGTCTCATGCCAGCAGCCGCGTAATTCCAGCTCCAGTAGCGTCCACTAAAGCTGCTGCAGTTAAAAAGCTTTTATAAGGATCGAGCTCGGCTGTCCACCGCAAGGCATCCTACTGCCAGTCCCAGCCCCTATGCCTTGGGGTGCCTCCTGATGCTCTTCACTGAGTATCCCGTGGTCCCGAAGCATTTCCTTTGAAAAAATTAAGTGTCCAAACTACAGGTGGTGTAGCTTGCTTAACAGCCGGGATAATCCGCTGACTAGCAGACACTGCTACTAGGCACAAAGTATTTCCTGGGCTAGATGCAGTTAAAAATTTGTAAGTAGATACTCTCGTTGGATGCTGAGAAAGCATTCCATAGAGTCTCCTGGCACGCCATATATGATTCTCTTAAAAAGCTTGGGGTAGGGGTCTAGGGGACCCTTTTATAGCCAAAATCACGGCCCTGTATCACAATACGTCACCTAGGCTGAAGATAAATGGAACTGTAGCACCGAGGGCTCGGTTGCTACAGACGTATTGCACCTCACCCAGAGGTGTGATATCTCACTCTCAGATAAGGATGGAGTGTGGATCAGGACCCGACACCTGCATGCATTACACCACATTGCCATGGGGCAGGGCGACCAATATGCCCCTGAGATGGGCACGACAGTCCCTGTCCCTGGCTGGAGTGGGGGGAGGGAACACTAAGGAAGGGGAACCCTGCAGTGCAGGAGCAGGGAGGAAGCAGTTCCTGGGTGCATTGAGAAGGGAGTATAAAAGGTGGGCACCATCTTAGTTCAGTGCAGAGAAGTCTGAGCAGAAGTGGCAGGGAGCAGCGGCTCTGCATGAGCTCTGCTCCGGAGGCGGGCCTAGTAACAGAGGCCCAGGCCTGCAAGAGGGAGAAGGAAGGAAGAGGAGCGGAGAAGGCTCCAGGAACGAGGAATGAAGGGATCCCAGGGGTGCGGACGGGCGAGTCGCCACCGCACGCCCGAATCCACCTGCGTGGAGGGGTCAGGCCAAAGGGGGAGACCGGTCCCCGAACTAGTGGAGGCAGGAAACGACCCTCAGCTAGAAACCGGAGGCTCTGACATTTTATGTGGCGCAGCCCCTTGCTCCACCCGCTAGGAAGGCACCACATAGGGTCAGGGAAACTGGCGCCAAGTTTACCAAGAGGAGGCCCGAGGCAGCCGGACAGAAGTGTTGGTAAGAAAGGCCAGACAAAGGACACACAAAGGGGGTCCTGTGAAGCGCTCCAAAGTTATCTGGGAGTTGTCTGAGCCCCTCACCTGGTGAGCACAGTACGACGTGGGCAGCCGTTACCTGCAGACGTGGTCTGGATAATAAGAACTGTGAGTAAAGGCCCTGGACTGCATCACTGACTCCGTGTCGTTACTGCTGCTGCCCTGCACCATCACCCCCATCCTCCGCATACACTGCCCTGAGGCTATACTCCTCCCGTGGGGAGTTATGCTACGCTCTGCTGCACCCACAACACCAGCCTTAGCGGTCTGCCCTGTAGCGGCGGTTCACTCTGACCGCAATCCACGGGTGGCGTAGTCGGACATTTAAACATCAAAACCACATAAATAGTTCCGCCACTGGTTTGACCGCCCTGAGCCACGGAACCGGATCGCCGCCACGAAGACTACAACCACCAGCATCCACCAAAAAGGGTCCGGCTCCGGGTGTCCCAAGGCCCAGGGGGTGCGTCAGAACATTTTCATCACCTTTCACAATCACCAATGGGACAAGGCAGGGATGTCCTCTGTCCCCTCTCTTATACATCCTAGTGACGGAGCACCTGCTCTCATCAATTCGCCATAACCCCAATATTAGGTGGATTGAGGTGGGAGGCACCGAGTACAAGTGCTCTCTATTTGCTGATGATGTCCTAGTATATATCACTCAATCACATATATCCATCCCTGCTGTTATGGCTGAAATAGATCACTTTGTTACATGGTAAAATTTTAAAATCAATGCAGCGAAGTCTGAGGCCCTCGATGTCTCCCTCCCTAAATCCATATAGGATTCCATCCAGTCCAACTTTCCCTTTGCCTGGCCCTCACAGGGTATCAAATACTTAGGAATTCCTATTCATAGAGACCTCTCCCATCTATGTTATCTTAATTTTGGGCCCTTTATTGAACAATTCCATACAGACCACGGTTGGCAAGTTAGAACTGTAAGATTCACTACGTGAACCACTGGTGTTTTGTGGAAAAGCACATGTACACCGCGTTCCAAATTATTATGCAAAAAGTGTTTAGGAGTGATAAGGGAAGAATTTGTTTGTTTGTCAGTTAAACTCATTGATGGTGATGTGTGTCAGGGCTCTTTATATCACTGTAAGCAATTGCAGACACCTGTGCTAATTAGTTTGGCAGGTGTGTCCAATGAAAGGCAAGACTACTTAAGAAGGCTCTCTCACATTATTAAGCAGCCTACATTTTCTGCCAAAATGGGAAAGAAAAAGGATGTGTCGGCTGCTGAGAAGCAACAAATTGTGGAGTGTTTAGGTCAAGGCATGACTACAATCAACATTGTGCGATGATCAGGATGAAGTGTCTTGGCAATCAAGAAGTATGTAGCTGATTCACAGTACACACGTGTGCGTGCTGATAAGGGCAAATTGAGGACTCTTTCCTACAGGCAATTACGTCAGGTTGAAACAGCAGCGGCAAAAAAGCCTTGTCATAGCAGCAGACAAGTTTTTGAAGCTGCTTGTGCCTCCAACGTCCCCCGAACAACAAGATGCAGGGTCCTTCAGAGGTTTGCAGCTGTGCATACGCCATCCTGTCGACCTCCTCTATCCACTTCACACAAGCAGAAACGGCTCCAGTGGGCCAAACATTACATGAAGACTGATTTCAAAACTGTTTTGTTCACGGATGAGTGCCGTGCAGCGCTCGATGGTCCAGATGAATGGAGTGGAGGATGGCTGGTTGATGGACACCCCACGCAAACACGGCTACAGCGCCAACAAGGAGGAGGTGGAGTAATGTTTTGGGCTGGAATCATGGGGAGAGAGATTGTCGGCCCCTTTAGGATCCCTGAAGGCGCTAAAGATGAACTCCATAATGTATGTGGATTTTCTCAAACAGCACTTCCTGCCATGGTTCAAGAAGAAGAACCGTGTATTTCACAGCAAGATCATTTTTCTGCATGATAATGCACCATCTCATGCTGCACATAAAACATCTGCATCTCTGGCTGATATGGGCATAAAAGGGGACAAACTTATGGTGTGACCCCCATGCTCCCCTGACCTCTACCCCATTCAGAACCTTTGGAGCATCATTAAAAGGAGTGTCTATGATGGCGGGAGGCAGTTCACATCTAAGCAACAGCTCTGGGAGGGTATTCTGTCCTCATGCAAAACAATTGAAGCAGAAACCATCCAAAACCTGACAAATTCAATGGACGAGAGAGTTCAGAAGCTCCTTTCGAACAAGGGGTCCTATGTGAAAATGTAACATCACCTAGAATAAAGTTTTGAGTTGAAAACTGTTTGATTTCAGTTTCTAACAACCTGCTAATGCTTATAATTTCAAAAATGACCATTTTTTTGGTCTTTATTAAAATGAAAAGGTTGATCGAAAAGTTTGGGGGATCTAAGAGTGTGGCAACCCAGTAGTCATGATTACTTCGAATTCTGACAATATGAGGGTCATGCTGCAGGTAGTGCAGCAAGAAGGCACTTATGTGTCTTGCGCATCTCGGAGCCCCAAAATTATTTTCCGGGCTAGATGCAGCTAAAAATTATTTTTAATTTTAAATCTGGTGAAGCTTATTATAGATGGCCTAATAGGATCAGTGCTGCACACTGCTACAAAGCCCAAATTATTTTCCAGTCAAGATACAGATAAACATGATTAGTAATTTGAAAGCTTAAAACGGTTGGTAGGGTGATTTTAACCAATCATCAAGCTTTTACTCTCCCCAGGATGACACAGGGGTAGAAAAGTCGTTTCGGATCCATGATTTGTTCATCTTTATGAACGTGAGTCTGTCTACATTATCAGTGGAGAGCCGCGTGCGCTTATCTGTCAGCACACCACCAGCAGCGCTGAACACACGTTCAGACAGAACGCTGGCTGCGGGGCATGACAAGATCTCCAAGGCCTAAGTGGCTAGCTCCGGCCATTTATCCAGATTGGAAGCCCAAAAAAATCAAGGGTCCAATGACACTGTCATGGCTTCAATGTTTACTTGGAGATACTCCTGTACCATCGTCTCTAGGCGTTGACTATGTGTCAGACTTCTTGTCTCCTGTGGCCTTGCAAAGGATGGGCTAAAAAAGTGGTGAAATGATTCCGCAAAAATGATGTTACCAGCAGATACTGTGGTTCTGTTACGGTTTGAGTGCTGAACACTTGACGGTCCCACGGTTGGCAAGTTGGAACTGTGAGATTTACTACGTGCACCACTGGTATTTTGTGGAAAAGCACATGTAAGATTCTGCAACAGTCTCTGCTGATACTCCTGCATGCGTGCATCCCTTTCTATGGCAGGAATAATTTCTGCAAATTTACTTTTGTACCGGGGATCTAACAGTGTGGCAACCCAGTAGTCAGGATTATTTCTAATTCTCACAATTCGAGGGTCATGTTGCAGGTAGTGCAGCAAGAAGGCACTCATGTGTGTTGCGCATCCAGGAGCACCAAGTCCCTGTTGTGTTGGTGGCGAGGTAACAATCATGCTTCCTTCCTCTGTCCTCTCCCCCCAACCTCGCACAACAGAAATGTGATCAAGGTCTCCCTCATCTGATGAGTCTTCCATCAGTTCGTCCTCCACTTCTTCCTGGGCTCCTGCACCTTCCTCACTAGTTTGGCTGCTACCATGCGCCCTGGTAAAATCATCTCCCCCACCCTCACATGCCTGCCGCCTTGGTGCTGCCGACCGTCTGGACCTTGCAGATGTTAGCCCTTCCGCATACAACTCCTCCTCCTCTACTTCCTCCACCTCCTCTTGTGCCACCACCTGACTCCGAATTCTGTTTAATATGTGCTCCAGCATGTAAATCACCGGAATAGTCATGCTGATAATGGCATCGTCAGCACTAAACATCTTCGTCGCCATTTCAAAACTGTGCAGAAGGGTGCATAGGTCCCTGATCTGAGACCACTCCTCCAGCGTGATTTGCCCCACCTCTGAATCTCGTTGGCCCAGGCTATACGTCAGAACGTATTGCACCAGGGCTTGTCGGTGCTGCCACAGTCGCTGCAACATGTGCAGAGTTGAATTCCACCGGGTAGGCACATCGCATTTTAGCCGGTGAAGTGGCAGGCCCAACGACTTCTGTAGAGATGTAAGTCGCTGAGCTGCGGGATGCGAACGGCGGAAGTGAGCACACAGCGACCATGCCCTCTGCAGAATGCCATCTAGTCTGGGATAGTGGGCTAAAAATTGCTGGACAACCAGGTTCAACACGTGAGCCATACAAGGCACGTGTGTGACATTGCCCCGGCGAAGGGCCGCACCCAGGTTTGCAGCATTGTCGCACATGGCCTTCCCTGGTTTCAGGTCCAGTGGAGACAACCATTCATGAAATTGGTTCTCCAGAGCTGACCACAACTCCTCAGCTGTGTGACTCACATTTCCCAGACATTTCAATGTAAAAACCGCCTGATGACGTTGAGCCCAACTGCCAGCATAGTAAGGAGGTGTGCAGGATCCCTTCTGCGCAGTTAGAAAGCTTGTGGCATGACCAGACAGGCTTTGGGTGCAGGTGGAAGACCGAGAGGAGGTTGAGGAGGCAGAAGCAGTGGAGGAACTTTGACATAAAGAGGATTGACGCACAACTCGTGGGGACGGCAAGACTTGGACAGCAGCCCCTTGTCCTGCTGTCACCATAGTTACCCAGTGCCCAGTCAGCGACATGTAACGCCCCTGTCCATGCCTACTCGTCCAAGTGTCTGTGGTGAAATGCACCCTGTCACACACAGAGTTTCTCAAAGAAGCGGTGATGTTGTGTGCGACATGCTGGTGGAGCGCAGGCACACCTTTCTTTGAGAAGTAGTGCCGACTGGGCATCTGGTACTGGGGCACTGCGACGGACATAAGGTCTCGAAAATCCTCTGTGTCCACCAGGCGGAAAGGCAGCATTTCTGTAGCCAAGAGCTTGCAGATGGTGAAATTCAACCTCTTAGCTTTCTCATGGCTAGGAGGAAATGGTCTTTTACTTGTCCACATCTGAGGGACCGAGGGCTGGCTATTGTGCTTAGACGGGGTTGATAAGGGTGTCCCCGGCAAACTGCCGGTCTGTGAGGAAGATGCAGGCGGACATGTTAGGTTGCCTTGATCCAAAGGTGGTGCTATCGATGTCGGACAGCGCTCAAGACCAGCTGGTGTTACCACCTCCAAAGAAAATGATGACCTGCCAATCACGCTGGCTGTTGCGGGTAAAGAGGTGGCAGGTCTGCGCCCCAAAACAGGTGTGACTGCTGTCCCCCCAGTCACAGAGGATGAAGAGGCCGCGGATGCACAAGATATGGCAGACGGTGGTTGGCCCGGCCGGCTAGGCAGCATTGTAGCACACTGAGCTTCCCACTGCAACTTATGCTTCATGTCCATGTACCGGTTCATGCATGAAGTACTCAAACTATGTATTTTTTGGCCTCTACTTAGCTTTTGCTGACAAATGTTACAGATAACACGAGTTGGGTCATCTTTATCGATCTGAAAAAATGCCCAGGCTATGCAAGGCTTAGCACCCATGCGACCTGAAGAGCCACCACGACTTGTGGTGAGAGGCAGAGTTGTGTTTGAGGATGCAGTTGTTGACGTGCTTCCAGTACTACGTCTCTGTCCAGGAAGGTGCAACCTGACCTCGTCGTCACTAGCATCTTCCTCCACCTCCTCTGCTGACCTCATCTCTTGGCTGACTGTGGGTTGACAGTAAGTGGGATCTCCAACCTCATCATCATCACCCTGTGTGTTATCACACCCGTCGTCCTCAGAGCCAACCTGTTCCTGCCCTGACAAAAAACTAAAGTTGTCGCTCCAATCAGGTATTTGAGTCTTATCATCGTCTTCCTCATTGTCTCCACCAACAGGAGTTACAGTTTGGGAATGAGGGTCTACATTATGGTCAGAACCTTCTGCGTCTGGTCCTGGATCCGACTCATAAAGATTCTGGGCATCAGTGCAGATCATTTCCTCGTCTGGATTCACAGAAGCGTTGGAGTCGACCTCTGATTCCCAGGCTATAGTATGAGTAAACAGCTCTGCAGACTCAACCATCTGTTCTACCTCATACTCAGACGGGCAGCTGGAGATTTGGGAGCTGTGAGGAAGCAAGTGCGATTTGGGTGACACCTTTGAGGACTGGAGTATTTGTGATGTTGAAGTTGATGTGGAGGAGAGCCCACTTAAAGGAGCACTTGATATCCGTTGAAGCACCTGCTGTTTTTGTGCCTCATCTGGAATTTGTAGCGATTGGCGTGGCCGTAAGAAAGGGATCTTATCACATTGTCCGCTAAAAGAAGTAGACATTTTAGTTTGGCTGGAAGATGGTCTTTCTTCTGCACCTACCCCACGGACACAACCTTTTTTCCCCTTCCCAACACGCCTATTCCCCTTTCCACCAGCAGCAGGCCTTTTTCCACTCATTTTGGTGGTTAACTAATTCACAACTCTGGAGTTGTTTGCACAAAAAAACAATGGATGGTAACCGAGCAGAGCTGAGTGGCCAAACTGTGGTATTAGGCCAAAACTATTGGCTGGGTTAGATGCAGAAAAAAATTATTTTTAATTTGCAACCTGATGGAGGTCAGTATAGATGGACTAATAGACCAAGTCCCACACACCGCTAGAAGCCCAAATATTTTTTCAGAGCTAGATGCAGAAAATTTTTTTATTCAATTTGCAACCTGATGGAGGTCAGTATAGATGGACTAATAGACCAAGTCCCACACACTGCTAGAAGCCCAAATATTTTTTCAGAGCTAGATGCAGAAAAAAATTATTTTTAATTTGCAACCTGATGGAGGTCAGTATAGATGGACTAATAGACCAAGTCCCACACACCGCTAGAAGCCCAAATATTTTTTCAGAGCTAGATGCAGAAAAAAATTATATTCAATTTGCAACCTGCTGGAGGTCAGTATAGAAGGACTAATAGAACAAGTCCCACACACTGCTAGAAGCCCAAATATTTTTTCAGAGCTAAATGAAGAAAAAAATTATTTTTAATTTGCAACCTGATGGAGGTCAGTATAGATGGACTAATAGACCAAGTCCCACACACTGCTAGAAGCCCAAATATTTTTTCAGAGCTAGATGCAGAAAAAAATTATTTTTCATTTGCAACCTGATGGAGGTCAGTATAGATGGACTAATAGAACAAGTCCCACACGCTGCTAGAAGCCCAAATATTTTTTCAGAGATAAATGAAGAAAAAAATTATTTTTAATTTGCAACCTGATGGAGGTCAGTATAGATGGACTAATAGACCAAGTCCCACACACTGCTAGAAGCCCAAATATTTTTTCAGAGCTAGATGCAGAAAAAAATTATTTTTAATTTGCAACCTGATGGAGGTCAGTATAGAAGGACTAATAGAACAAGTCCCACACACTGCTAGAAGCCCAAATATTTTTTCAGAGCTAAATGAAGAAAAAAATTATTTTTAATTTGCAACCTGATGGAGGTCAGTATAGATGGACTAATAGAATGATGCTACGCCCAAAAGATTTTACTTCACTAGGTGCAGTAAAAAAATTGGTATTCTATACACAGGTGGTATATCTTGCAACACAGATAGGCTACTCCACTGACTAACACACTCTGCAATAGGCCAAAAAGGATTAGCTTTGCTAGATTCAGCCAAATGCTGTGAAAAAAACTTGCACAGAACTGGCACAGACCTGCCTGGCAAAAACTGATAGGAACTGATGTAACCTAGTCCTGAAAAGGACTCCAATTACAATTAGTCTTTACTCCCACAATCTATCTATTTAAGAGCACAGACCTGCTTGATAAAAGTCGTAGGAAATGCTGTAACCTAGTCCTTAAAAGGACTGCAATCACAACTATTCCCTACTCCCAAGCTATCTGTATATTTGTGCGAAAATTGGCTTGAAATTAACAAGGTATAGCGCACACAGCAACAGCGGTGCCGTCTAACACGCAGCTGTAGCAGTGAGAAAATGGTGGCGACGGGGAAAATGGCTTGGTCTTATAGGGCAAGGACATGTGACATACACTGCCAATCACACATGCCCTTGCTTGTGTGAAAAAAAGCACTTCGCTCCGTGTGTGCGCTGCTGATAGGCTGACAGATTGCACCTCCCCACTGCAAATGCGGGAAAGAGAAAAAAAAATGGAGATCTTCATTGTTCCTGCAGAGATCCATCCCCTGCCCCTCCCCCCACCCCGCTGTACACTCAAACTGCGTATTAACATTAATTTTCATCATTACTGAGAAAAAATCCAGTTATGATTTTGGTGCACGAACAGTTATCGAACATAACCTCGAACAGCCGAATTTTTCTCAAACTGTTCGTGTTCGCCGACCGGCTCGAACACCGCCCAAAACAGCTCGAATTTGAGATTGGCGAACAGTTCGAGTAGAACAACGCTCATCTCTATTAACGAAGTGCCGGAGGTAACTGGTCAGGTTCTGATTGATCCGCTCCACTTGACCATTGGACTGTGGGTGGTAAGCGGAAGAGAAGTCCAGGGTGACGTCTAGCAGTTTACAAGTGGCTCTCCAGAAACGTGAGGTGAACTGTACCCCACGATCCGACACGATGTGGAGGGGCAGGCCATGAAGACGGAAGATGTGGCGGATAAAGTCTTTAGCCAGCTCGGGTGCAGACGGGAGACCAGGCAGGGGAATAAAGTGAGCCATCTTGGAAAAGCGGTCAGCGACCACCCAAATGACCGTACAACCGGCAGAGACGGGGAGATCAGTTATGAAGTCCATAGCAATATGCTGCCAGGGGGCAGCAGGCACAGGAAGCGGAAGAAGGCGACCGGCTGGCAGGTGTCTCGGGATTTTGTTGCGGGCGCAGGACACACAGGCAGAAACAAAGTCTATTACGTCCTTGTGCAGGGTAGGCCACCAGTAGTGCCGGGCAATAAGCTGGAGGGTCTTTTTCTGACCGGCGTGGCCAGCTAGTTTAGATGAGTGACCCCAGTGTAGGATCTTCTCCCGATCAGGTACTGATACGAACGTCTTACCGGGAGGGAGACGATTTAGGCTCACGGGAGCCACCTGCATTACTCTGGCGGGATCGATGATATGTTTAGGTTCCTCCTCGAGATCGGACACCAGAAAGGATCGGGACAAGGCATCTGCTTTGACGTTTTTGTCAGCCGGGCGAAAATGAAGAACAAAATCAAAGCGAGCAAAAAACAAGGACCACCGGGCTTGGCGCGGGTTAAGTCTCTGGGCATGCTGGAGGTAAGCCAAGTTCTTGTGGTCAGTGTAAATTATTACCGGGTGAAGAGCCCCCTCGAGTAGGTAACGCCACTCCTCCAATGCCAGTTTGATGGCCAATAACTCTCGGTCTCCTATGGAATAGTTGCGCTCAGAAGAGGAGAAGAGTTTGGAGAAGAAGCCACAAGTTACCATTCTCCCGGAAGATGATTTTGGAGTAAGTACCGCTCCGGCTCCAGAGGAGGAGGCGTCAACTTACAGGAAGAACTGCTTGTTACCATCCGGGGGATGCAGCACCGGGGCGGAAGAGAAGACCTATTTTAGGGAAAGAAAGGACTCCTCTGCTTCGGGCGGCCACTCTTTGGGATTAGTACCCTTACGGGTGAGCGCGGAAATTGGAGCAGTCCGAGAAGAGAAGTGTGGTATGAAGAGGCGGTAGTAGTTGGCGAAGCCCAGGAATCGCTGAATGGCCTTCAACCCCTCCGGTCGAGGCCATTTCTCGATGGCAGACAGTTTCTCTGGATCCATTCGTAGGCCGGTCTGAGAAATAATGTAGCCCAAAAACGGAAGCGAGGTCTGCTCAAAGAGGCACTTCTCGTATTTAGCGAAGAGGTGATTCTGCCTGAGCCTGAGCAGGACCTGACGAACGTCCCTCCGGTGAGTCTGGAGATCCGGAGAGAAGACCAAGATGTCGTCCAGGTACACCACTACGCAGGAGTAGAGAAGGTCCCGGAAGATGTCATTGACCAACTCTTGAAAGACGGCAGGAGCGTTACAGAGACCAAAGGGCATTACCAGATATTCATAGTGGCCGTCCCGGGTGTTGAATGCCGTCTTCCATTCATCCCCCTGACGGATACGAACCAGGTTGTACGCCCCACGGAGGTCCAGTTTGGTGAAGATTCTAGCCCCCCTCAGACGATCAAATAACTCCGGAATGAGCGGAAGGGGGTACTTATTCTTCACTGTGATCTGGTTAAGGCCTCTATAGTCTATACAGGGACGGAGAGAGCCGTCCTTCTTTTTGACGAAAAAGAAGCCTGCTCCCGCCGGGGAGGTAGATTTCCGGATGAATCCCCTGGTCAGATTCTCCTCAATATATTCGGACATCGACCGGGTCTCAGCAGCGGATAAAGGATAAATACGCCCACGGGGAGGAGTAGTATCAGGTAACAGGTCGATAGGGCAGTCGTATGGTCTATGAGGAGGTAGTGTCTCTGCTTCCTTTTTATTAAAGACATCAGCATAAGACCAATAAGGAATCGGAAGTCCAGGTAGATTAGCTGGAGTAGGAGAAGGACGGACGGGATGGACGGGAACCAGACAGGTCTTATGGCAGTCCTGTCCCCAGCGAAGGACTTCTCCGGTCTGCCAGTCAAGCACGGGTGCATGTCTCTGGAGCCAAGGTAGGCCTAGCAAGAGGGCGTGAGAGAGTCCAGGCAGAACATGAAAGGAGATACTCTCAGAATGCAGCATTCCCACCTGCAGAGTAATGGATTCGGTGATGAGTTGGATGGGGCGTGATAAGAGGCCCCCATCCACGGCAGCAACAGACAAGGGTACAGCCAGAGGTTTGGTGGGGATGCGGTATTTCTCTACCAGGGACTGTGAAATAAGATTCCCGGCTGCTCCAGAGTCAAGTTGGGCTAGTTCGAAATAACGGTTCTCCCCGCAGACGATTGAGACTGACAGCAGCAGAGATGGAGAGGATTTATTCTTGTCTAGGTTGACCTCTCTGAGCGAACCTAGACACAGGTGTTTCCCGACCTCTCCGGGCAGGCACGGATCGGTGCTCCTTACTGCCACAGTAGAAGCAGCTCCCCTCGGCACGGCGTAAGTCCTAACGGGTTTTGACCATCTTGGTCTGGTCGACCTGCATAGACTCTGGAGAGTGTACCTGGGTAGAGACGGAGGGAGTGACGGGTTTCTGAAAAGTAGGAGCTAGACATGGTAACCTCCTCTCACGGGTGACCTCTTTGGCACGCTCCTGGAACCGTAGGTCAATCCGGGTGGCAAGAGTTATTAGGTCATCGAGAGTGGTAGGAATGTCCCGACCGGCAAGTTCATCTTTAATACGGCCGGACAGACCCTCCCAGAAGACGGATACCAGAGCGTCGTTATCCCAGGCCAGCTCCGAGGCAAGGGTACGGAACCGTATGGCATATTGGCCCACGGTGAGACTTCCCTGACGGAGGCGTAGCAGTGAGGATGCGGATGAGGTCTTCCGTCCGGGTTCGTCGAAGACTTTCCGGAAAGCCGTGAGAAAAGCAGGCAAGTTGGACACCAGGGGATCTCCTCTCTCCCATAGAGGATTTAGCCAGGCCAGGGCCTCCCCGGTGAGATGGGACATGATGAATGCAATTTTGGCCCGGTCGGAGTTAAACTGGTGGGACAATAGTTCAAAGTGCAGGGTGCACTGATTTATGAAGCCCCGAGCCTGGGCGGAGTCGCCTCCGAAGCGAGGAGGTGCAGAAAGTCGGGGTTCGGGGTAGGATACCATGGTATTAGTGGGCAGTGGAGCTGCCGGATTGCGAGACATGGCACTGGCGGAGGTTGCTGGTGGAGCAGTCAGAGTGTCCAGGCGAGTATTGACATTCCGCAGGTGACCCAGGATGGGCTCCTGTTGGGACCTTTGACGGGACAGTTCATGACACAGGTCCGAGAGCGAGGGAGCTTGGGTGCCACCGGGTTCCATGGCCCGAGCAAACTGTAACGGGTCTGGGAGGCGGAACCTCTGAGCTACTATACAAGGGGGCAGTCCTTGTAAGGGAGCGGGTGGCGACCAGGGAAGACGGGCAGGAGGTCACAGCAGGTGACTGGGACAGTCTCTGAGTGAACGGGCTGGAGGTCACGGCAAGTGACCGGGGCAGTCTCTGGATGAACGGGCTGATGGTCACGGCAAGTGGCCGGGGCAGTCTCTGAATGAACGGGCAGATGGTCACGGCAAGTGACCGGGGCAGTCTCTGGATGAACGGGCAGATGGTCACGGCAAGTGACCGGGGCAGTCTCTGGATGAACGGGCAGATGGTCACGGCAAGTGACCGGGGCAGTCTCTAGGTAAAGGGTTGGTACGACCTGTGGCAGCTGATGATAGACGTGAGCTCCCAGGTGAGCAGGCGAGAGTCTCTGGAAGAACGGGTGGTCACAGCATGTGACGGCGGAGCCTCCAGGAAGACCAACAGACAGGCGGCAGATGAGCGCTCCCAGGTGAGCGGGCAGAAGACTCTGGACAGGCGGGTGGTCACAGCACGTGACGGCAGAGCCTCCAGGTAGGCTAGCGGACAGGCAGCAGATGAGCGCTCCCAGGTGAGCGAGCAGGAGTCACTGGACAGGCAGGTGGTCACAGCACGTGACGGCGGAGCCTCCAGGTAGACTAGCAGGCAGGTAGCAGGTGTGTGCTCCCAGGTGAGCGGGCAAGCTGGTCCATAGACAGACTGACAGGAGTTGGAAGGCAGACCGTCGGACCTCGGGCAAGCAGGCAGGTGGCTGATGTGCGCTCCCAGGTGAGCGGGCAGACTGGTCCTTAGACAGACTGACAGGAGTAGTAAGGCAGACCGTCGGACCTCAGACTAGCAGGCAGGTAGCAGATAATCAGGCAGGAATCTGGCAGGTAACTGGCAGGTAACTGGCAGGTAACTGGCAACGGGACCTGAGGGCTGAAGCAGAGTAGTAAACAGTGCAACAACATTGCTCGGGCACCTCCATTTTGGAGGAGGTGCCTTATATATGGTGAAGTCCTCCGGCCATTGGCCGGGGACTCCTTAGGACGGCGCGCGCGGCCCCTTTAAGAGGGAGGGAGAGCGCGCGCGCGCCCTAAGCACAGTGGCCGGGAAGGAGCGCGCGCTGCCAGCAGAGCGGGAGGAGGACGCCGGGCACGGAGCAGGGAGGTGAGGGGAACAGCGTCCCTGCCTGGCAGAGGGCAGGGACGCCGGCGCTACATCCTATATGTGACTAAAATTGATTGTAATATAATATAAAAGGTGATCCATCAGCCCATTGTTATGGCCACATTTGATACTATAACACATACTGGTGAAAGCATCACAAAGTGTATCAAGGTTCCATATGAGATCCTTGCATCCAATGTAATTTAGTTAATTGATCAATGTATATCAAAGTAGTACTTTCCAGACAAGACACTCCCCTTGAAAAAGGCACCGAAACGTGCGTAGGGGCACTGAATTGGACAGGGAAGCATGCTGATAAGGTAACAATCACAGTGATAGTTACACATAGTATGCTTAAAAATTAATTAGCAGTTGCACCACATCACTGTGATTGTTACCTTATCAGCGTAACTACTGGTCTTTTGACCAGTTGATCATTAGACAGTTTTCATGTTATGCCCCATGTATCCTTATCTCCATACAGGAAAGTACTATTTTGAACCGTGGAAGAGGAAAACCACAGTTCTAGTTCTCTGGCCTACACCACAATCTTTTAAACAGATATATTTGTGTCTGAACACTCAGCGAGACACTTAAGCTGTTTTTTTTATGGAAAAAAGGCAAAAAGGTGGATAACACCCAGATTTGAACCGTGGAAGAGGAAAACCACAGTTCTAATTCTCTGGCCTACCCCAGAATCTTTTAAACAGATGTATTTGTGTCAGTTCTAATTTCCTGGCGTACACCAGACTTTTTTAAATAGATATATTTGAGTCTGAACAGTCACTGAGACACTCAAACTGTTTTTTTTTTATGGAAAAAAGGCAAAAAGGTGGATAACACCCAGATTTGAACCGTGAAGAGGAAAACCACAGTTCTAATTTCCGGGCGTATACCAGACTTTTTTAAATAGATATATTTGTGTCTGAACAGTCAGCGAGACACTCAAACTGTTTTTTTTATGGAAAAAAGGCAAAAAAGTGGATAATACAGAGATTTGAACCGTGGAACTGCAAAACCACAGTTCTAGTTATCGGGCCGAAACCAGACTCTTTTAAACATATATATTTGTGTCTGAACACTCACAGACACACTCATTTTTTTTTTGGGGGGGGTAAAAATACCAAAAGGTTAATAAGATGGGTATTTGTACAGTCTGAATGAGGAAAAGAAAAAAAAGAGAGGATTTAGATGAAAAAAAAAGGATTTTTCCTGGGCCCTGAGACCAGGAGCTAAGTGTAGCAATTTGAGCTGCAGCAGCACACAGGACTGTAATGCAGTGTTTGTTGGTATAACCACTGTGTCTCCTATACAGCCTGCCTGCCTGATATCTGGGATGGATATTAGTCCTCAGAGGGACTGTTTGTTTGATTTTGCAGGCTTTAGAGACCCTACACTACCTATTTCGCAGTATAAATCTCTCCCTAGCTCAGCAGCACTCTCCCTACACTGGCTGATCCCGGGCGACTGTGTCCAAGATGGCGACGCCCGGTTTTAAATACTCGAGGTGACGCTGTGCGGCCAGTCAATCACTGTAATGCCCACAACCAACATGGCTGCGGCATTACAGTGACTGGCTGGCAATCCCTGCATGTTCATTGGCTCCGTAAAGAGTGCCAAACATGCAGGGCGGAGACCCGAGCTCCCACCCGAGTAACCCGAAAATGGTCGGTGCTCGCCGAGCATCCCGAGTAGTGAGATGCTCGGGCAAGTACCGAGCAGTGTCGAGCATGCTAGCTCAACACTAGTTATACCTTGACGGTTATCAGAGACATGCTTACAGCCTGCCCTAAACTTTGCTACTTCAATATAACAATTATAATTAACAATACATGACAGCAGATTTAATTTTTGGCCTCATTCTGTTTTTGGCAAACAGTAGAATGATATGTTTTACCAAAAAAGCTCTATCTTGATCTCCTCTGTCCACAAGACGCTTTCGCAGAAGGGTTTTGACTTAGTCATGTACATTTTGGCAAATTGCCTTCTAGCCCTTTTATGTCACTGTGTCAGAAGTGGAGTCCTCCTGTGTCTCCTGCCATAGCATTTAATTTCATTCAAATGTTGACAGATAGTTTGTACTGACACTGATGCACCCTGATCCTGCAGGACAGCTTGAATTTCTTTGGAATTTTATTGGGGCTGCTTATCCACCATCTGGACTATTCTGCATTGCTATCTTTCATTAATTTTTCTCTGCCGTCCACGTCCAGGGAGATTAGCTACAGTGCCATGGGTTGTAAACTTCTTGGTTATGTTGCGCACCATGGACAAAGGAACATAAAGATCTCTGTAGATGCACTTGTAACCTTGAGATTGTTGATATATTTCCAAAATTTTGGTTCTCAAGTCCTTAGACAGCTCTCTTCTCCTATTTCTGTTCTCCATGCTTTGTGTTGTAGACACACAATGCAAAGATTGTAATTGCAATAATTTTCTTTGAGATATACTTCATTTTCTGAAACAATTTCAAGGGTGCCAACACTTTTGGCCATGAGTGGAGGACTTCAAATAGTTTATATGATCCTATTTCTGAACACAACCCCATCCCCATTTAAAAAAGGGTGTTAACACTTATGCAACCACATTCTTTTAGTTTTGGTATTTTTATTTCCCCACTCAAAATGATTTTCGTTTGTTTCTCAATGGATTTGTACAGATTATAGGAATCAGAAAAAGGTGGAAGTTTGTAAAAGATTCTTCTTGGTATAATCTTTTTATGTGACCAAACCTGTCATTTTAACAGGGGTGTATCGACTTTTTTATATCCACTGTAGAAATGAAAGAAGTTTTAATAGATAATTTAAGGGGTTGTCCATGACATTAACACTGATGACTAGTGATGAGCGAGCCTGCTCGCCACTACTCGGTACTCGCCCGAGCATCACTGTGCTCGGCACTCGGTGAGTATTTCCAGGTTGCTCAGGCGGGAGCTCGGGTCCCCGCCCTGCATCTTTAGCACTCTTTAAAGAGCCAATGAACATGCAGGGATTGTCTACCACACACTATAATGCCGTAGCCATGTTGGTTGTGGCATTACAGTGATTGGCTGGCCGCATAGCATCATCGGATCTATATAAGACCTCGTGCCCCTATGCTCATCACAGTCTAACATGGAAACAGGCAGAGTAGGGAAAGCTGCTGCTGAGTGAGGGAGAGATTTGCTTGTTTATTAGTTAGCATAGGTATTCCACAACATATCTATCCATCTGAACTAACAGTCCTTCTGAGGACTAATCCAGCTGCATATACCGTGAAGGAAATAATTATTACATCCCTTGCTGTTATTGTAAGTTTGCCCACTGACAAAGACATGAACAGTCTATAATTTTAACTGTAGGTTAATTTTAACATTGAGTGACAGAATATCCAAATAAAAGTCAAGAAAGTCACATTGTATAAATTAGATAAATTTATTTGCATTTTGCAGTGAGAAATAAGTATTTGATCCCATACAAACCATTATGAGTTCTGGCTCCCACAGACCAGTTAACCAGTTAAACACTCCTAATCAACTCGTTACCTGAATTAAAGACAGCTGGCTTACATAGTCACCTATATAAAAGACTCCTGTCCACAGACTCAATTAATCAGTCAGACTTTAACCTCTACAACATGGGCAAGACCAAAGAGCTTTCAAAGGATGTCAGGGACAAGATCATAGACCTGTACAAAGCTGGAATGGGCTACAAAAGTAAGTAAGACGCTGGGTGAGAAGGGGACAACTGTTGGTGCAATAGTAAGAAAATGGAAGAAATACCAAATGACTGTCAATCGACATAGAACTGGGGCACCATGCAAAATTTCACCTCGTGGGCTATCCTTGATCATGAGGAAGGTGAGAGATCAGCCTAAAACTACACAGGGGGAACTTGTTAAAGAAATTGTACAGTACTTTATATTACCCCCCCAATGTATCCCCCCGGGGCCCCTAAGACTTTTTGTAATTACCTTACGTTGCTGAAAATGCCTGTGAGTGGCGCTATCTGTGACCACTCACAGGCAACACGTGACCCCGTGCTGACGTCACGACAAGTGAGGCGCTGAGGTCCCCACGGTGGCTGCTGGGTTGTGGGTGGGGTTACCCCCCACGTCACACCCAGCATCCACCGCGCGCTTTCCCAATGAATGGGGAGAGGTATAGCGCAGTGGATGCCGGGTGTGATTCGGGAGGTAACCCCGCCCACATTCTGGAATCCACCTGGAACGCAGAAGACAAAGACGCCAGGCTGTTGCCAGCACTTGTCATGACATCAGCGGATGTCAGAGCCGGCTGCAGCCGGGGGGTCACTTGATGCCTGTATGCGGCCAGTGATAGTGCCACTCACAGGCATTATCAGCAACGTAAGGTAATTACAAAAAGTCTTAGGGACTAGTGTTGAGCGAGCACTAAAATGCTCGGGTGCTTGAAGCTCGGGCCGAGCTCACCGTGATACTCGGGTGCTCGACCCGAGCAACGAGCCCAATGTTAGTCTATGGGAGACCCGAGCATTTTTGCGGCGGCACCCCCGGCAGTCTGTAGAAAGCCTAAAAAGTGCCCAAAACGATAGTGACAGTGCTCAAAAGACATGGGGACAGCATGGGCATCGCCCCAGGAAGCATTTCTGACACCCAGGTCACTGCTGTCAACAACGTGGTCAGAGGTATTAAGCCACTTTTACGGGCTCACAAGAAAACGTTCAAAAACGAAACTGAAACGGATTTCCTGTGAAATATGTTAAGGAACTTCCTTTCCAGGGTAAAGACTTGTGTATAAGGTAAAATAAATAACCAAAAACACAAATACTCCTCCACACCTTGGGCTATGTTCACAAGTAGCATTTTTTATGCGTTTTTGCACTTTTGTATTGCTTTCAACCGTGACAAATGCATTCACCGGGAAATGTCATTTTAACATTTTACAACCTTATCTGACCATGTGCTGTGTGACACATGCATACAGTGCTGAAAAGACATGGGAACAGCATGAGGAAGACCCCTGGAAGCATCTCTGACACCCAGGTCACTGCCTAAAAGTGTGCCCATCATAAGTGATCCTTGCCGCATCAGAAGATGCAGACTTGCAACTATCCCCGTGCAAGTCCTTGTCCCAGGGCAGTGTTCAATTGTACCTCCCCCATTCCTTGCAATGCAAGCGAAAGACTGCAACCTGCCACCCACCCACCCCCAGGCCGCAATACCATACTGCTAGCTTGCTTGCACTTGAAATTGGGCCTTTTAGGCATGTGGAGGCAGACGCCGGCCACCATGTCATGGTTGCGTCGGCCGCCTGGTATCCATACTCAGTCCCCAGCCGCTCCGGCGGCCGGGTGTCCACGCTCGGTCCCCAGTCGCCAGGGGGCTGCTGGGAGTCCTTACTCGGTCCCCAGCCACCCCGCGGCCGGGTGTCCACGCTCGGTCCCCAGCCGCCAGGGGGCGGCCGGTTGTCCATAAACGGTAATCAGCCGCCCCTATTTCTCCTGGGAACTTCCCCCACACTTTTCTTAGCCAGGCCTGCTTTAGGGCAGCATTGGACGAGCCCACCAGAGAACCAGACTCCTCCGGTGGGCCCTGGCTTCTCCATCAGGGGAGTTGAGAGTGCCAAGGTGAGGAGCATGATGATGATGATAGAAGTTAGCATCTGCTTTGCTTTCTTAGAATGTAAGCGTAAGTGTGCAACCTGCCACCCACCCACCCCCAGGATGCAATACCATACTGCTAGCTTGCACTTGAAATGGGGCCTTTTAGTTCTAGGAGGCCGATGCTGGCCACTACCTCATAGCTGCTTCGGCAGCGAGGTATCCATACTCAGTCCCCAGCCGCCGGGCGGCCGGGTGTCCATGCTCGGTCCCCAGCTGCCAGGTGGTGGCCGGGTGTCCATACTCGGTCCCCAGCCGCCCCGCGGCCGGGTGTCCACACATGGTCTCCAGCTGCCTGGGGGCGGCCGGGTGTCCATAAACGGTCCCCAGCCGCTCCTATTTCTCCTTGGAACTTCCCCCACACTTTTCTTAGCCTGGCCTGCTTTAGGGCTGCATTGGATGAGCCCACCAGAGAACGAGACTCCTCCGGTGGGCACTGGCTTCTCCATCAGGGGAGTTGAGAGTGCCAAGGTGAGGAGCATGATGATGATGATAGAAGTTAGCGTCTGCTTTGTTTTCTTGGAATGCAAGCGCATGTATGTAGTAGCGGCTAGGCCTGAGGTGGTCAGCATTTTGGCGCATATCCTACCTCCTCCGAGGATTGCTGGATGTTTTCCCGCTACTATCCCAGTTCTATGACTCTCGTTAAAACAAAGCTTCAGGAGATGAATGATGGATGAGGTGCTGCAAAGGAGAAAGAGCAGGAGGAATAGGGACCATTCACATCAATATCAGGCCAGTCAACCACACATGTCTTGTAGGATATGTTTCTGTACCAAAAGGAGCGGTTCGGCTACACTCCAATGCCCGTTGGAAGTGACATGGAGGTCAGAGGGCCTTAACTAAACCGTTTTTCCGTTTATAACAACTGGGTCTCTGGTGCACTGTTGGCCTAAGCAGTGAATGGAAGGCTTTCCAAAAATTATGAGGAAATGCAATGCCCCTTGAACAGACGTGGATTACTGCATACTAAAAACCTTCTACCCATTATTGGGGAGTGGGGCTCCCTTAGTGTTCGCCTATGCATTGAAAAGCAAAAGCTGACTAAAATTAGGAGGAAATGCAATGCCCATTGGAAGAATGGTGGAGGTCGCAGTGGAATAAAAAGACAATATCAATGGCCCTTGGAAAAGTGGTGGAGGTCGCAGTAGATTAACAAGACGGTTTTAATGCCACTTGGAAGAGACGTGGAGGTCGCAGTAGCTTAACAAGATGGTTTTAATGCCACTTGGAAAAGTGGTGGAGGTCGCAATAGCTTAACAAGACGGTTTTAATGCCCCTTGGAAGAATGGTGGTGGTCGCAGTGGAATAAAAAGAAAATATCAATGCCCCTTGGAAAAGTGGTGGAGGTCGCAGTAGCTTAACAAGACGGTTTTAATGCCCCTTGGAAGAGACGTGGAGGTCACAGTAGCTTAACAAGACGGTTTTAATGCCCCTTGGAAGAGACGTGGAGGTCGCAGTAGCTTAACAAGACGGTTTTAATGCCCCTTGGAAGAATGGTGGAGGTCGCAGTGGAATAAAAAGACAATATCAATGCCCCTTGGAAAAGTGGTGGAGGTCGCAGTAGCTTAACAAGAAGGTTTTAATGCCCCTTGGAAGAGACGTGGAGGTCGTAGTAGCTTAACAAGATGGTTTTAATGCCCCTTGGAAGAGACGTGGAGGTCGCAGTAGCTTAACAAGACGGTTTTAATGCCCCTTGGAAGAGACGTGGAGGTCACAGTGGAATAAAAAGACAATATCAATGCCCCTTGAAAATGTGGTGGAGGTTGCAGTAGCTTAACAAGACGGTTTTAATGCCCCTTGGAGATGTGGTGGATGTCGCAGTAGCTTAACAAGATGGTTTTAATGCCCCTTGGAAGAGACATGGAGGTTGCAGTGGAATAAAAAGACAATATCAATGCCCCTTGAAAATGTGGGGGTGGTCGCAGTAGCTTAACAAGATGGTTTCAATGCCCCTTGGAAGAATGGTGGAGGTCGCAGTAGCTTAACAAGACGGTTTTAATGGCCCTTGGAAGAGCGGTGGAGGTCACAGTTGTTAGAACTCTCCTGTTAGTTTTTTTTTAGTTTGCTGGTCACATGACCATTTTTGCCTATTTAATCCTGCTCCACCCTCCTGGCCTTGCTGGACTTCATTGTATTTACTACTCTTGAGCTAGCTTGGTGCTCTGTTGCCGTTCTCTGTTAGTTTTGCTAGGTCTTCTGACCTCTATGCTTTTTGTTCTGTGTTTATCTTTGACTGCTACTATTTCTGCTAGGAGGTGTCCAACATATCCCAGTCCCTAGTTCTTGTAGGGATCCCTCCCTCACATCTATAGGTCTTCGTACAGACTAGCCGAGGACTTTAGCGGGTCTGATCGCAGGATCAGGTTCCCCGTTACATCGTAGGGATCTAGTTTAGTTCTATTGTAGGGACAGATCTCCTGTCTTTCCTTAGTCCCTGTAGCAGATCATAACAACAGTAGCTTAACAAGATGGTTTTAATGCCCCTTGGAAGAGTGGTGGAGGTCATAGTAGCTTAAAAAGACGGTTTAAATGCCCCTTGGAAGAGACGTGGAGGTCACAGTGGAATAAAAGGACAAGATAATTGCCCCTTGGAAGAGAGGTGGAGGTCGCAGTAGCTTAACAAGACGGTTTTAATGCTCCTTGGAGAAGTGGTGGAGGTCGCAGTAGCTTAACAAGACGGTTTTAATGCCCCTTGGAAGAGACGTGGAGGTCGCAATGGAATAAAAAGACAATATCAATGCCCCTTCAAAATGTGCTGGAGGTCGCAGTAGCTTAGCAAGACTGTTTTAATGCCCCTGGGAAAAGTGGTGGAGGTAGCAGTAGCTTAACAAGATGGTTTTAATGCCCCTTGGAAGAATGGTGGAGGTCGCAGTAGCTTAACAAGATGGTTTTAATGCCCTTTGGAAGAATGGTGGAGGTCGCAGTAGCTTAACAAGATGGTTTTAATGCTCCTTGGAAAAGCGGTGGAGGTCGCAGTAGCTTAAAAAGACGGTTTAAATGCCCCTTGGAAGAGACATGGAGGTCACAGTGGAATAAAAAGACAATATTAATGCCCCTTGAAAAAGTGGTGGAGGTCGCAGTAGCTTAAAAAGATGGTTTTAATGCCCCTTGGAGTAGTGGTGGAGGTCGCAGTAGCTTAACAAGACGGTTTAAATGCCCCTTGGAAGAGATGTGGAGGTCGCAGTGGAATAAAAAGACAATATCCATACCCCTTGAAAATGTGGTGGAGGTCGCAGTAGCTTAACAAGACGGTTTTAATGCCCCTTGGAAGAGCGGTGGAGGTTGCAGTAGCTTAAAAAGACGGTTTAAATGCCCCTTGGAAGAGATGTGGAGGTCACAGTGAAATAAAAAGACAATATCAATGCCCCTTGAAAAAGTGGTGGAGGTCGCAGTAGCTTAACAAGACGGTTTTCATGCCCCTTGGAGAAGTGGTGGATGTCGCAGTAGCTTAACAAGATGGTTTAATGCCCCTTGGAAGAGACGTGGAGGTCGCAGTGGAATAAAAAGACAATATCAATGCCCCTTGAATATGTGGTGGAGGTCGAAGTAGCTTTACAAGACGGTTTTAATGCCCCTGGCAAAAGTGGTGGAGGTCGCAGTAGCTTAACAAGACAGTTTTAATGCCCCTTGGAAGAATGGTGGAGGTCGCAGTAGCTTAACAAGACAGTTTTAATGCCCCTTGGAAGAGCGGTGGAGGTCGCAGTGGAATAAAAAGACAATATCAATGCCCCTTGAAAAAGTGGTGGAGGTCGCAATAGCTCAACAAGACAGTTTTAATGCCCCTTGGAAGAATGGTGGAGGTCACAGTAGCTTAACAAGATGGTTTTAATGCCCCTTGGAAGAGTGGTGGAGGTCGCATTAGCTTAAAATGATGGTTTAAATGCCCCTTGGCAGAGACGTGGAGGTCACAGTGGAATAAAAAGACAATATCAATGCCCCTTGAAAAAGTGGTGGAGGTCGCAGTAGCTTAACAAGACGGTTTTAATGTCCCTTGGAGGAGTGGTGGAGGTCGCAGTAGCTTAACAAGACAGTTTTAATGCCCCTGGGAAAAGTGGTGGAGGTTGAAGTAGCTTAACAAGACGGTTTTAATGCCCCTTGGAGGAGACATGGAGGTTGCAGTAGCTTATCAAGACGGTTTAAATGCCCCATGGAAGAGCCATGCAGAACAGCATCTTAAAAACATTATTCCCATTATTGGGGAGTGGGTCTCCCACAGTCTTTGCCTATGTCTTCCAAGCAAAAGCTGCCAAAAATTAGGAGGGAGGAACATGCAATGCTGGGAAGCAAGAGCATGCAGTACAGCATCTTAAAAACATTATTCCCATTATTGGGGAGTGGGTCTCTCATAGTCTTCGCCTATGCCTTCCAAGCAAAAGCTGCCAAAAATTAGGACGGAGGAACTTGCAATGCTGGCAACACGGACCAAGGTCACCCTGGTGGTATAGTGGTGGAGGCTGAGGATAAGGAGAAGAGCAAAATACAGCAGAAATGAGGAAGCATATACCCATGTGTGGGTGTGAAGCGGTGCATGGGAATACACCTCCCGAAATAACACAGTGGATTTGACTTTATGTTACTCTGCTGTCATTTGGTGGTGATGAGAAGTCTTGCCCAACCCAGCCCTTGTTCATTTTGATAAGGGTCAGCTTGTCAGCATTGTCAGTTGACAGGCGAGTGCGCTTATCTGTTATAATTCCCCCAGCGGCACTAAAAACACGCTCGGATAACAAGCTAGCGGCAGGGCAGGCCAGGACCTCCAAGGCGTACAGAGCGAATTCATTCCAAGTGTCCAGCTTGGATACCCAATAATTAATAGGCACAGAGGAATCACGGAGGATGCTGGTACGGTCGACAAGGTACTCCCTCACCATCTTTTGAAACTTTCCACTCCTTGTGAGAGTACCCCGCGCCTCAGGGCCTGTAAGCTGGGCGGGTCTCAGAAAACTGTCCCAGAACGTTGACAGTGTTCTCCTGCCTCTGCTGGATTGGAGTTGCGTCTCTCTCGCCTGTACACCTTGGTTGGGCAACAAACTGTGTCCTCTGCCGCTAGCGTGTTCAGATGGGATTTTTTTTAACAGTTCTGCAGCAAGGGCCTTCTGGTACTGCCCCATTATTGTAAACCTCTCAACCTCAGGAATAAGCGAGTGAAAGTTCTCCTTGTAGCGGGGGTCTAAAAGTGTCACGAACCAGTAATGACTGTCACCCAACATTTTTACAACGCGAGGATCACGGTTTAGGCAGCATAACATAAAGTCAGCCATGCCTGCCAGACAGGTAACGGGCAAGACTTCCATGTCCTCACCAAGATGACGACTGACCATGCTCTGCTCCTCCTCCTCCTCCTCCCCCCTGTCCTCAGGCCACCCACGCTGAACCGATGGTATGACAGTTGTACAGGTACTACCGTCTACAGCGCATGATACCAGCTCCTGTTCTCCCTCCTCCTCCTCTCCCTCATTGTCCCCCAATGCACGTTGGGATGAGATGAGGCTGGGCTGTGTGGAATCGCCCGCTACGGCTTCTTGATCCATCTCATCATACTCTGGCTGCAAAGCCTCCTCTTTAATTCTCTGCAGAGAACGTTGAAAAAGACAGACAAGTGGGATGCTGACGCTAATGATGGCGTCATCGCCACTCACCATCTTGGTGGACTCCTCAAAGTTTGTCAGGATGGTACATATGTCAGACATCTAGGTCCACTCCTGAGGTCTTATGTGTGGAGTCTGACCTAAATGTCGACAGCCTTGTTGCAGCTGGTACTCCACAACTGCTCTCTTCTGCTCACAAATCCTTTGCGACATGTGGAGGGTAGAGTTCCAACGTGTGGGGACATCACACACCAGTCGGTGTGCCGGAAGCTGCAAACGCTGCTGCAACACAGCAAGGGCGGCGGAAGCTGTAGCCGACTTGCGAAAATGAGCTGACAGGCGGCGTACTTTGACGAGCAGATCTGGCAACTCGGGGTACGATTTAAGAAACCGCTGAACCACGAGGTTAAGCACATGAGCGAGGCATGGTACGTGTGTGACTCGCCTCGCCTCAGAGCCGCCACCAGGTTATGACCATTGTCACACACGACCATGCCTGGATGTAGGTTCAGCGGTCTCAGCCACAGATCTGCCTGCTCTTTCACAGCTGTCCACAGCTCACAAGCAGTGTGAGGTTTATCACCTAAGCTTATGAGTTTCAGCACAGCCTGTTGCCGCTTGGCTGAGGCAGTCCTGCCTTGCTTCCAGCTTGTAACTGATGTGGTGATATCTGAGATGGAGGCTGAACATGAGGAGGAGGAGGAGGATGATGCGCAGGAGGTGTACACTGTGGGGGAAACTCTGACTGATATAGGGCCCGCAATTCTCAGTGTGGGGAGGATGTGTTCTGTCCCAAGGTCCGACTGGGTCCCGGCTACCACTATGTTTACCCATTGTGCCGTCAGGGAGATGTACCGTCCCTGGCCACAAGCACTTGTCCACGTGTCCGTTGTCAGGCGGACTCTCCCAGTAACTGCGTTGTTGAGGGCACGGCAGATGTTTTGGGACACGTGCTTGTGTAGTGCGGGGATGGCACACCGGGGAAAATAGTGTCGGCTGGGGACTGAGTACCGAGGGACGGCCACCGCCATAAGGTTGTGGAAGGATTCCGTCTCCACCAGCCTAAAAGGCAGCATTTCCAACACAAGCAGTTGTGAAATGTGCGAATTTATGACTGTGGCCTGTGGGGCGTTGGCTGCGAATTTGCGCTTTCGTTCAAAGGTCTGGGATATGGACAATTGAACGCTGCAGTGAGACGTGGACATGGACGTTGATGCTGTTTCTTGAGAAACTGCCATAACAAGTGAAGACTGAGAGGAGGGGGCATCTTTGATGCAGTATGGACAGGGGATTGCCTTGCACGCACACCAGGGGGTTCTATTACATGCACAACAGCGGAAGAAGCAGTGGTGACACCCGCTGACACTGGTCGTGGACCCTGGGGTTCGCCCCACAAAGTCGGATGCTTTGCTGCCATGTGCCTGATCATGCTGGTGGTGGTCAGGCTGATAGTTTTGTCACCCCTGCTGATGCTGGCATGGCAGGTGGTACAAATGGCCTTTTTGGGGTTATCAGCAGAGTCTTTAAAAAAATTCCAGACTCTGGAAGACCTACTGGTTGTACTGGCAACGTCCCTCGTGTTGGTGTTACGGGGAACTGTTGCCCGCCTTCTGTGTGCGGCCACCACACTGCTTCTTCCTGCCTGTTGGGGTACTCTGCCTCCCTCCCCCTGTGTGCTGCTGGCCTCGCTCTGCGTGTCCTCCTGCCATGTTGGGTCAGTTACTAGATCATCCACCACCTCCTCCTCTTCCACTTGCGCACCACGATCCTCCTCCTCACTTCCTGGCAATTGTGTCTCGTCATCGTTCACCTTTTGTGACAAATTGCCAGCGTCGAATTCCTGTGGCCGTGACTGTTCAAATATTTGGGCATCGCTACATGGGATCTCCTCTTCCACCACTTCAAGCGGAGCAGGCGAGGGGCACAAATATGGAAATGGACCAGTGAACAGCTCTTCAGAGTGTCCAAGTGTGGGATCTGTTGCTGTCTGACGACACTCGGTATGGTGGGAGGAAGGAGCATCAGGGTGAGGAGGAGTATGCGGTAGAGACTCACGGCTACTAAAACTTGACCGTGTGGAAGACAGACCGGAGGTGGTGGTGCCCAGGTAACTGGAAGTATTATCTGCTATCCAATTAATAACCTGTTCACATTGATCAGTTCGCAATATTGGTGTGGTAGTGTGCTTCCCTAGTAATTCGGTCAAGAAGTGGGAGCGAGAAGATGTAGCTGTTGGTTGTGGCACATTTTCACTTTGGCCACGTCCAGTTCCACGTCCTTTGCCACGCGCCTTGCCCATTGTGAATGAAGTAAAATAGCTTACACTCGCACTATCAATGGAAAAATGGTAATAAAAAGGAGATTAGAACCGTGGAAGAGGAAAACCACAGTTCTATTTCTCTGGCCTACACCAGAATCTTTTAAACAGATATATTTGTGACTGAACAGACAGGGAGACACTATTGCTGTTTTTTTTTACGTGAAACAGGCCAAAAGCTGGATAATACAGAGATTTGAACAGTGGAATTGCAAAAGCACAGTTCTAATTTACTGGCATATACCAGACTTTTATAAATAGATATATTTGGGGATGAACAGTCAGCGACACACTAAAACTGTTTTTTTATGTAAAAAAGGCCCAAAAGTGCATAATACAGAGATTTGAACCGTGGAACTGCAAAACCACAGTTATAGTTATGTGGCGTACACCAGAATCTTTCAAACAGATATATTTGTGTCTGAACAATCAGGGAGACACTATTACTGTTTTTCTTTACGGAAAAAATACCAAAAGCTGGATAATACAGAGATTTGAACTGTGGAACTGCAAAACCACAGTTCTATTTTTCTGGCCTACACCAGACTCTTTTAAACAGATATATTGGTGTCTGACCAGTCAGGGAGACACTATTACAGTTTTTTTTTACAGCAAAAAATGCCAAAAACAGGATAATACAGAGATTTGACCCATGGAACTGCAAAGCCACAGTTATAGTTAGGTGGCGTACACCAGACTCTTCTAAACAGATATATTGGTGTATGACCAGTCAGGGAGACACTATTAAAGTTTTTTTATGGCAAAAAATGCCAAAAACAGGATAATACAGAGATTTGACCCATGGAACTGCAAAACCACAGTTATAGTTAGGTGGCGTACACCAGACTCTTCTAAACAGATATAGTGGTGTCTGACCTGTCAGGGAGACACTATTACAGTTTTTTTTTATGGCAAAAAATGCCAAAAACAGGATAATACAGAGATTTGACCCGTGGAACTGCAAAACCACAGTTATAGTTATGCGGCGTACACCAGACACTTTTAAACAGATATATAGGTGTCTGACCAGTCAGGGAGACACTATTACAGTTTTTTTTTACAGCAAAAAATGCCAAAAACAGGATAATACAGAGATTTGACCCGTGGAACTGCAAAACCACAGTTATAGTTAGGTGGCGTACACCAGACTCTTCTAAACAGATATATTGGTGTATGACCAGTCAGGGAGACACTATTACAGTTTTTTTTATGGCAAAAAATGCCAAAAACAGGATAATACAGAGATTTGACCCGTGGAACTGCAAAACCACAGTTATAGTTAGGTGGCGTACACCAGACTCTTTTAAACAGATATATTGGTGTCTGACCAGTCAGGGAGACACTATTACAGTTTTTTTTACGGAAAAAATTGCCCAAAACAGGATAATACAGAAATTTGACCATGGAACTGCAAAACCACAGTTATAGTTATGTGGCGTACACCAGACTCTTCTAAACAGATATAGTGGTGTCTGACCTGTCAGGGAGACACTATTACAGTTTTTTTTTATGGCAAAAAATGCCAAAAACAGGATAATACAGAGATTTGACCCGTGGAACTGCAAAACCACAGTTATAGTTATGCGGCGTGCACCAGACACTTTTAAACAGATATATAGGTGTCTGACCAGTCAGGGAGACACTATTACAGTTTTTTTTTACGGCAAAAAATGCCAAAAACAGGATAATACAGACATTTGACCCGTGGAACTGCAAAACCACAGTTATAGTTAGGTGGCGTACACCAGACTCTTCTAAACAGATATATTGGTGTATGACCAGTCAGGGAGACACTATTACAGTTTTTTTTATGGCAAAAAATGCCAAAAACAGGATAATACAGAGATTTGACCCGTGGAACTGCAAAACCACAGTTATAGTTAGGTGGCGTACACCAGACTCTTTTAAACAGATATATTGGTGTCTGAGCAGTCAGGGAGACACTATTATAGTTTTTTTTTACGGAAAAAATTGCCCAAAACAGGATAATACAGAGATTTGACCCGTGGAACTGCAAAACCACAGTTATAGTTATGTAGCGTACACCAGACTCTTCTAAACAGATATAGTGGTGTCTGACCTGTCAGGGAGACACTATTACAGTTTTTTTTATGGCAAAAAATGCCAAAAACAGGATAATACAGAGATTTGACCTGTGGAACTGCAAAACCACAGCTATAGTTATGTGGCGTACACCAGACACTTTTAAACAGATATATAGGTGTCTGACCAGTCAGGGAGACACTATTACAGTTTTTTTTTACGGCAAAAAATGCCAAAAACAGGGTAATACAGAGATTTGACCCGTGGAACTGCGAAACCACAGTTCTATTTTTCTGGCCTATACCAGACTCTTTTAAACAGATATATTGGTGTCTGACCAGTCAGGGAGACACTATTACAGTTTTTTTTATGGCAAAAAATGCCAAAAACAGGATAATACAGAGATTTGACCCATGGAACTGCAAAACCACAGTTATAGTTATGTGGCATACACCAGACTCTTTTAAACAGATATATTGGTGTCTGACCAGTCAGGGAGACCATATTACAGGTTTTTTTTTACGGCAAAAAATGCCAAAAACAGGATAATACAGAGATTTGACCCATGGAACTGCAAAACCACAGTTCTATTTTTCTGGCCTACACCATACTCTTTTAAACAGATATATTGGAGTCTGACCAGTCAGGGAGACACTATTACTGTTTTTTTTTACAGTAAAAAATTCAAAAAGCAGGATAATACAGAGATTTGACCCGTGGAACTGCAAAACCACAGTTATAGTTATGTGGCGTACACCAGACTTTTTTAAACAGATATATTGGTGTCTGACCAGTCAGGGAAACACTATTACAGTTTTTTTTTATGGCATTAAATGCCAAAAACAGGATAATACAGTGATTTGACCCGTGGAACTGCAAAACCACAGTCATATTTTTCTGGCCTACACCAGACTCTTCTAAATAGATATATTGGTGTCTGAACAGTCAGGGAGACACTATTACTGTTTTTTTTTACAGCAAAAAATGCAAAAAGCGGGATAATACAGAGATTTGACCCGTGGAACTGCAAAACCACAGTTATAGCTATGTGGTGTACACCAGACTCTTTTAAACAGATATATTGGTGTCTGACCAGTCAGGGAGACACTATTACAGTTTTTTTTTACGGCAAAAAATGCCAAAAACAGGATAATACAGAGATTTGACCCGTGGAACTGCAAAACCACAGTAATATTTTTCTGGCCTACACCAGACTCTTTTAAACAGATATATTGGTGTCTGACCAGTCAGGGAGACACTATTATTGTTTTTTTTTACGGCAAAAAATTCAAAAAGCAGGATAATACAGAGATTTGACCCGTGGAACTGCAAAACCACAGTTATTTTTATGTGGCGTACACCAGACTCTTTTAAACAGATATATTGGTGTCTGACCAGTCAGGGAGACACTACTACTGTTTTTTTTACGGCAAAAAATGCCAAAAACAGGATAATACAGAGATTTGACCCATGGAACTGCAAAACCACAGTTACATTTTTCTGGCCTACACCAGACTCTTTTAAACAGATATATTGGTGTCTGACCAGTCAGGGAGACACTATTACTGCTTTTTTTCTACAGCAAAAAATGCCAAAAGCAGGATAATACAGAGATTTGACCCGTGGAACTGCAAAACCACAGTTATAGTTATGTGGCGTACACCAGACTTTTTTAAACAGATATATTGGTGTCTGACCAGTCAGGGAGACACTATTATTGTTTTTTTTTACGGCAAAAAATTCAAAAAGCAGGATAATACAGAGATTTGACCCGTGGAACTGCAAAACCACAGTTATTTTTATGTGGCGTACACCAGACTCTTTTAAACAGATATATTGGTGTCTGAACAGTCACAGACACACTCAATTTTTTGGGCGGGAGAGGGGGAATACCAAAAGGTTAATAAGACGCATATTTGGGCCGTCTGACTGAGGAAAAAAGAAAAATACAGGATTTAGATGAAAAAATATATATTTTTCCTGGCTCTTGAGACCGGGGTGATAAGTCTAGCAATTTGACCAACAGGAGCACACAGGACTGTAATGCAGCGTTTGCTGGTATAACCACTGTGTCTCCTATACAGCCTGCCTGCCTGCCTGATATCTGGGATGGATATTAGTCCTGAGAAGGACTGTTTGTTTGATTTGGCAGGCTTTAGACACCCTACACTACCTATTTCGCACTATATATCTCTCCCTAACTCAGCAGCACTCTCCCTACACCATATGATCCAGAGCGACTGTGTCCAAGATGGCGGCGCCCGGTTTTAAATAATCGAGGTGACGCTGTGCGGCCAGCCAATCACTATAATGCCCACAAACAACATGGCTGCGGCATTACAGTGACTGGCTGGCAATCCCTGCATGTTCATTGGCTCTGTAAAGAGCGCCAAACGTGCAGGGCGGAGACCCGAGCTCCCGCCCGAGTCACCCGGAAATTCCCGAGTAGCGTGATGCTCGGGCGAGTAACGAGCAGTGTCGAGCATGCTCGCTCAACACTAGTCAGAATCACTCATCAAAATCACTTGTCAAAATCACTTGTCAGAATCATTTGTCAAAATCCCTTGTCAGAATCACTCATCAAAATCACTCGTCAGAATCACTCATCAAAATCACTTGTCAGAATCACTCATCAAAATCACTTGTCAGAATCACTCATCAAAATCACTTGTCAAAATCACTTGTCAGAATCACTGATCAAAATCACTCGTCAAAATCACTTGTCAGAATCACTTATCAGAATCACTCATCAAAATCACTTGTCAAAATCACTTGTCAGAATACTCATTAAAATCACTTGTCAGAATCACTCATCAAAATCACTTGTTAGAATCACTTATCAAAATCAGTTCTCAGACAGGGAATTTAGCCTCAAACTGACATCATTCTGATTGTTTGATTTTGATATCTGATCATGTCCTAAAATGGACACTGTGCACATGAATTGTGCCATGTGGGCCAAGCTGCAAAAAGGCAAATGTTTTGTGTCCCCAACAGTAGAAACAGTACACCATCCTCTCCTCATGCTGACTCGCCTCCTCCTCTTGCTCCTCTGCAAGTGCGAGTTTAGTATTTGTGCCTGTGGGTGCGTGGCTGGGTATTTACGCTTGCTTTCCAAGCTCTCAGGCATGGACAATTGGACGCTTTGCTGGGACAAGGAAGTGGATGTGGTTGATGTTTGTTGTGTGTGAGCAACCACAGCTTGTGGGCAGGAGGTATGAGCGCCTGCTTCTTGAACAGCAGATTCTGAAGGACATAGTCCAGGCGACATGGCATTGGTTTGACCCGCAGACGCAGATTTGGTACCCTGGTGTTCCGCCCACCTACTGGGGTGCTTGGCTGCCATGTGGTTTTGCATACTGGTGGTGCTCAGGTTGCCTTTGCCTTGGCCCCTGCTCAACTTGGTAAGGCAGATGCTACAATGTTTTTCTCTGAAGGATTTTCAGAAAAAAAATTCCACACAGCAGCTGAACGCCCCCTTGCCCTGACTTGGCGCACAGCAGGGTTGCTCTTGGGAACAGTTGACCCAGTTCTAACTCTGGGCAAACCACGACCACTTGGTGCCTGTGTTGGTGCTACATATCCATCTTCCTCTGTGTTGCTGTCATGGCTATGCATGCCAACGGTCCAGGTCGGATCAGTGGACTCATCATCAAACACCTCGTCTTCCATCTCATCCTCCTTCCCAGTTGACATTGTAGGCTGACCTAATGGCAACTATGTCTCATCATCATCAGCTTCCACCTCTGGAGATAGTAAATGACGTTCCTCCAAGTGGCTTTTCTTCTGGCCGTAGGTCCTCAAATACTTGAGCATCAACGCACGCCACCTCCTCTTGTCCCTCTTCAATGCTGCACGGTGATAGGCTAGAGCCAACCAAAGGATACGTACCAAACAGTTCCTCAGAGTGGCCAAGCTTGGGGTCATATGTCTACCGTGACTGATAATGGCGGGCGAAAGGAGAACCAGCTTCAGGATTGGATGGGCCAGCCTTCTGTGTATCGACAGTAGACTGTGTGGTCATGGAAGATTTGTTGCTGCTTGGCAAATGCATAGAGGCCTTGTCTGCTATCCAAGACAGAATCTGCTCTCACTCTTCTGGCTTCCACACACGTTTACGTTCCAGACCGGGAAATTTTTCCAGGAACATAGTGGATGCATCAAGCTTCTTTTGACCTGACACAGACTGAGTGCCTTCTCGCGTACCACTGACACCACGTTCACGTCCCTTAACAGGCTTTTTTGGCATTTTGGGTTTTGTTGACAAATTTTCAGATGTTGATGGCACAAGCCAAGCTAGCTGTTACAGCCAAAATAGTGGGTAAAATAGCCTGATGCATGCTTAGTAGCAGGCAGTAGGAAATGTTTGGACTACTGCTTTGCGTAGGGCACTAAACGCCTTTTTAAGTGGTCTAATGTGGACAGAAGGCAGGCTGTCACCCCAAAAACAGTGGGCAAAATGGGCTGGTGCGTGCTTTGTAGCAGGCAATAAGAAATGTTTGGACTACTGCTTTGCATTAGGCACTAACCACCTTTTTAAGTGGACTAATGTGGACAGCAGAAGCAAGGCTCTGACCCCTAAAACCGGGGAAATTAGACCACTATATATCGAGTAACCCGAATACCGTACTATCCGTGCGAATAGCGAATAGTAACAAATACACTCGCTCATCACTAGCAACATTATCACTCCAAGTCACACAGTGCAGATATAGAATAATATTTTCACCCAGGCACTTACGGCTGACGTCTCATCTGAGTCAGTTTCTGCTGTTTCTTCTCCATCTGGTCAGACCTTCATGTCGACATCTCCCAGCCACGACTTGTCTTGTCACAATGATCAGTGCAGCGCTAAAAATAACAAAGTCACATATATTGTATATATACATGCGTCTCCCCCACACTGCGCCCCTGACTACAGATATGTACCCCCCATTAATATACTATTAGCCACTTAGTAATTAATACAAGTACAAGCAAAGTGAAACCCCCATCGTCGCTCTCTCCCAGTTCCCCCATCATTGCTCTCTCCCAGCAACCCCTGTCATTGCTCTCTCCCAGCACCCCCATCATTGCTCTCTACAAGCACCCCCATCATTGCTCTCTCCCAGCACCCCATCATTGCTCTCTCCCAGCACCCCCATAATTGCTCTCTCCCAGCACCCCCATCATTGCTCTCTCCCAGCAACCCCCGTCATTACTCTCTCCCAGCAACCCCCGTCATTGCTCTCCCCAGCCCTATCATTGCTCTCCCCATCCCCACCATCCTCATCATTTCCTTCCCCATCCCCACCATACTCACATTGCTCTCCCCATGCCCACCTTCCTCATCATTGCTCTCCCCATCATTGCTCTCCCCAGCCCCATAATTGCTCTCCCCATCCCCACCATCCTCATCATTGCTCTCCTCATCCCCACCATCCTCATCATTGCTCTTCCCATCCCCACCATCCCAATCATTGATCTCCCCATCCCCATCATTGCTCTCCCCGTCCCCATCCTTGCTCTCCCCATCCCTACCATCCCCATCATTGCTCTCCCTATCCCCATCATTGTTCTCCCTATCCCCATCATTGCTGTCTCCATCCCCCATCTCCATCATTGTTCTCCCCCACCTCCCCTCATTCTCCTGTTTCTCTCCCCATCCTCACCGTCCTCATCATTGCTCTCCTCATCCCCACCATCCCCATCATTGCTCTCCCCATCCCCTTCATAGATCTCCCCCACCTCCCCTCATTCTCCTGTTCCTGTCCTCAGTGCATCAGTAAAAAAAAAAAATATCTCTCTGCTCGTTCCCCTGCAGCATTCTCATTGCTGGCTACTTTCTCTCTGACCCAGGCACGCGCTGCATGATGGCGTCATCAAGCTGTGCGAGCCTGGGTCAAGGAGGAAGCACTGGGCAGGAAGCAAAGGACGGATCCCTCCAGCTTCGCTGCCATTTTCCTCCTGTCAGCAGCTGAGCTGGAGAGATCACTCCCTGCCCGAGGCACATGAGAGGGCAATCTGGCCATGGGCTCCCCGGAGCCTCGGGCTCTGAGAAGCAGGTTAGATTGTCCTCAATATTAGCCACCCGGCAAGGGCCCCTCTGACCCTCCGGGCCCCGGTGCAGTTGCACCGGCTGCACCTGCGGTATGTCCGCCCCTGATTAACACACTACATCGTCATGGATTAAAATTCTGCAGGGCACGCAACGTCCCCTGCACACGTCAGCACATGTCCTGGCTCATTTGAAGATCACCAATGACCACCTGGATGATCCAGAGGAGGCATGGGAGAAGGTCATGTGGTCAGCTGAGACCAAAATAGAACTTTTTGGCATCAACTCCACTCGCCGTGTAGAGGAAGAAAAAGAATGACTACAAAACTTGAACACTGTTCCAACCATTAAGCATGGTTGGGGAAACATCAGACCTTGGGGGTGCTTTTCTGCAAAGGGAACAGGATGACTGCACCATATTGAAGAGAGGATGGATGGGGTCATGTATCACGAGATTTTGGCCAACAACCTCCTAACCTCCTTCCCTCAGTAAAAGCATTGAAGATGGGTCATGGTTGGGTTTTTCAGCATTACAATGACCTGAAACACACATCCAGGACAGCTAAGGAGTGGCTCCATAAGAAGCATTTCAAGGTCCTGGAGTGGCCTAGCCAGTCTCCAGACCTGAACTCAATAGAAAATCTTTGGGGGGAGCTAAAACTCAATGTTGCCCAGTGCCAGCCTCGACACCGGAAAGATCTGGAGAAGATCTGTATGGAAGAGTGGGCCAAAATCCATGCTGCAGTGTGTGCAAACTTGATTAAGAAACAACAGGAAACATCTGACCTCTGTGATTGTAAACAAAGGTTTCTGTACCAAATATTAAAACGCACCTGTCAGCAGAATTGTGCTCAGTAAACTACATACACTGTCAGGTGGGCAACATTACATTGATTAAAACGATACATTGGTTGATGAAATCCGTCCTGTGGTTCTTGTGTAATCTTTTCTTTCCATTTGGAGATAATGATATGCTCGTCACTCGCCCCCTGAGCCGCGTGGGAACCCGGAACCGGGCCTTTGGTGGGATGCTGGGGGTTGTAGTCACCGTGGCGATGAACCGGTCCCGTGGCTCAGGGTGGTCAAATCAGTGGCAGTCTATTGATATGGTTTTCATTATTTTCAAATGTCCGACTACGCCACCCGTGGATTGCGGTCAGGATGAACCGCCGCTGCAGGGCAGACCGCTGGGGCTTATGTTGGTGAGCAGCACAGGGATGGTATAACTCCCCACGGGAAGAGTGTAGCCCCAGGGCAGTGTAGGTGGATGATGGGGGTGATGGTGCGTGGGAATAATGACTCAGAGTCTCTGTAATGCAGTCCAGGGTCTTTACTCACAGTTCGTTATTCCACATTACTCCGACCGGCTGTAACTTCCCGCGTCGCACCATGTTCACCAGGTGAGGGGGCTCGGCCAACTCCCAGATGATTTTGGAGCGATCCGCAGGACCCCCTTTGCGTATCCTTCCTCTGGCCTGTCACACCCCACCAGTGACCACGCTTCTGTCCGGCTGCCTCGGGCCTTCTCTGGGTAAACTTCGGCGCCAGTTTCCCTGACCCTATGTGGTGCCTTCCTAGCGGGTGTAGCGAGGGGCTGCACCATATAAAATGTCACAGCCTCCGGTTTCTAGTTGAGGGTAGTTCCTCGCCTCTACTAGTTTCGGGGACCGGTCTCCCCCTTGGCCTGACCCCACTACTCAGGTAGATGCGGGCGTATGGTGGCTACCAGCTGGTCCACACCCCTGGGGTCCCTTCTTTCCTCAGTGTTCCTGGAGCCTCCTCCGCTCTTCTTCATCTCTTCTCCCCTACTCTCTCTCCCTCCTTTCAGTGCTGACTGGGTCTCACAGGCTAGACCCGCGTCCGGAGCAGAGCTCCACAGAGTCCTGCTCTGTCACATCCTCTCTCTGACTCCACTGAACCGACTTCTCTCTGAACTAAGATGCTGCCCACCTTTTGTAACTCTCTCTAGGTGTACCCAGGAACTGCTTCCTCCCTGCTCCTGCACTACAGGGTTCTCCCTTTCCTAGGTGTTCCCTCCGCCCACTCCAGCCAGGGACAGGGACTGTCGTGCTCTACTTGGAGCATATCGGTCGCCCTGCCCCCCAGAAATGTGGTGTAATGCATGCAGGTGTCGGGGTCCTGGTCCACACTCCATCCTTACTTGTGAGTGAGATATCGCACGTCTGGGTGAGATGCAATACCTTTGTAGCAACCGAACCCCCAGGGTGCTACACTCGTGCTTCTGGGCGGCCTGTGGGGTGGGCTCTATCTGGTGCTCTGCTTACATTTTCATCTGTATGCTCTTATGACAGCTCACTGTGCCTTTACTGACCTGCCTCCTATTTTACCTAGCCCCCACTACTAGATGCATTATGTAAAATAGGAGGCAGGTTATGCTTTACCAAAAAGCTCTATCTTGGTCTCATCTATCCACAAGACGCTTTCCCAGAAGGATTTTGGCTTACTCCCGTACATTTTGGCAAACTGCAGTCTAGCTTTTTTATGTCACTGTGTTAGCAGTGAGGTCCTCCATAGAGTTTAATTTAATTCCAATGTCAACGGATAGCTAGCGCTGACACTGATGCACCCTGAGCCTGCAGGACAGCTTGAATTTCTATGGAACTTGATTGGGGCTTCTTATCCACCATCCCGACTATTCTGCATTACAACTGTGACGCCCCTGAGGGTTCGGTCGCCACAGAGGTATTGCATCTCATCCAGAGGTGTGGTATCTCACTCTCAGGTAAGGAAGGAGTATGGCTCAGGACCCTAACACTACATCCACTACACCACATTTCCGGGGGACAGGGCGAGAATGCTCCTACCGAAGAGCACAAGTGTCCCTCATCCCTGGCTGGAGTGGGGAGGAACCACTTAGAAAGGGGGAACTAAGTAGTGGATGGGTGGAGGACGTAGATCCTGGGAGCACTGTAGTAGGAGGTATAAAAGTAAGGAACCATCTTGGTTCAGGGAGTGAGGAGTTGGAGTTGTGTGGAGAAGTGACAGAAGCAGAGGCTCTGCATGAGCTCTGCTCCAGAGGCGGTTCTAGTCAGGAGGCCTGAGCCTGAAGGAGGGAAAAGGGTAGCAGGGGAGGCTCCAGGGCGAGGAGAGAAGGGACCCCAGGGGTACGGGCCATGCAGCAAGCCACCTGTACGCCCCCCGCTGCCAGGAGGCAGGGGGGTCAGGCCAAGAAGGGGAACCGGGTCCCCCAGCCAGCAGAGACTACAGGACTCAACTGGGAACCGGAGGCTGCAGCACTTCAAGTACAGCAGGCCGTCCACGCCAGCCACTAGGAAAGTAGCCGCATAGGGCCAGGGGACGGAACACACGTCGCCCGCCAAGGCCCGAGGACACTGGACAGAGGTGCCGCTAGGTGTGAGGTACAAGGAGAGAGGCCAGAGAGGACACACAGGAGGGGGTCCTGCTAAATGCTCCAGAGATACCTGAGGGTCGACAGAGCCCCTTACTGCGTGAGCACAGGACGCCGTGGGCTCTTACAATGGCCCTGTAAGTGGAACTGCTGAAACCGTGAGTAAAGGATCTGGGACTGCATCGTGTGGACTCTGTGATTATTCTTGCACCATGTCACCTTGCACCATCACCACCATCATCCCTACATGCTGCCCTGAAGCTACACTCTTCCTGTGGGGAGTCACATCACCTCGCTGCACATACCACCAGCTTCAGCGGACTGCTCCGCAGCGGCGGTTACCAATAACCGCATTCCACAGGTGGCGTAGTCGGACTATACATAACAGACACACATAGACTTTCCTGGTTTGACCGCTCTGGGTCACGGACCGGGTCGCCGCCACGGTGACTACAACTCCCAGCATCTACAAGGCCCGACTCCGGGTATCCCCACGGTCCAGGGGGGCGCGTCAACTTTGGCGTATTCTGCAGGATATGTAACCCACCCGTTACCATCGGGTATTGTGTGCCTAAGAGACTGTGTTTTCAACTGAATGTGTGAATGTGGCGCCCACCCCTGAAGAACGGGTGCCATTATGTGCCAGCCAAACAACAGCCAAAGGTCACCTCCCATCGTGGGCCAGGTCCCAGAATGGCGCCAAAAGCGGGGCCCGCCCCAACCAGCAGTGATCATGTATGTGGATGTGTCCATCGACGTGGGGGGGGCTGCCCTTGGAGGTGACCGACAGCAGACTGCCCTGGAACCGCCCCCGAAAGGGGAGGGGAGGCAAGAAAACTTGGAGACAGGGTGTGGTCTGGACCAGTCGAGGCAGGCCGCACCCGGGAAAGGAGATGGACCGTGGCAGCTCCGGAGACCCTGCCAGCGACATGCTGCCGGCCGAAGCGCCTTATACCCTGGAGGAGCTGGTGGCCAAGCTCCCCCGGGAGGATACCGAATTCCTCCGCGCCGGCATGGAAGATCTGGGCCGGAGGATGGCCAGTGCGCAGCGATACGCCATCGCGGATTGGAAGGGGGAGATGGGGCAAAGGATGGCGGCCCGGCAGCCAGTGATGCTGCCCAGCACCGGCGGCGCCCCATCCTCCGAGGGCTGGGATCAAGATCAGGAGACCGCGTCTGACGCAGGAGCGGCCGCAGGAGCAGGTAGGAAAAGTTCCCCTGTGCCGGACGCTGTAATCGTCGACCTGCTCCCGGGCCCCCTTGTGGAGTCGCAGATCCCGGGTGTCACCGAAGCTGTCCCATTCCCGACGCCATAGCCAGGCCCTTTAAACCAGGGTGAGACCGTCACGTGCCCACCATGCATGTACCAGGGCGCGCCAGCTCTAAGTGCCCTCCAGACCTCGGAACCAGCTCCAGGCACCAGCGACGCCGGCCCGCTCCTAGGTCCTCTGCAGGAGCCGCCCCCTCCGACACCCGAATGGGTGTATGGGCGCTTCCCCTGGGACTGGTCTGCGGAGGTGGAAGACCAGCGGCCTTCACTCCTGCCCGCTACACAGCCCGCCACCGCCATCTCCCAGGTACCGGAGGATGAGGCCCAATTTGAGTGGGATCACTCGGGGGAGGATCGAATGGGGTTCTACCAGGAGACCAGGGCAGCCGCAGCACGTCGCAAAGAGTTTTGCTACCAACAACTGGTGCAGTTTGAAAAAGAGCGGAAGCTGCGGCGTGAGCAGTGGGAGCAACTCGAGGCTAGGAATATGTAGCAGAAGGCCCGGGCCCGCCATGACAAGCAAGCGGCTCGTGGTCCCAGAATTACCGGGACCGTTGTAAAATTCAACCTGGACGCAGGATGGGTGTTCGTCTGGGACACGCTGACAGACACGGATCTTTTTGTGAATAGAAGAGACGTGGAATCCCGCCTGCCAGAGGGACACCCAGATCGGGACCTGTATCCCGGGGACACCGTGTCCTACACCAGGCACCGAGGAGTCAGGGGCTGGTATGCCCTACATGTCTACCGGGTGGAGACAAAGTTCCACCATGCTGAAGATAAGGCTGGGTCAGCAAGCGATGGACAAGCGCCTCCCCGCAGGGAGCACCCTTACTAAGTACTGTAAGAGGAACAGAACTTTGTATGTAAATAAGTTACCCGTCAGGGTATGCAGGGACACTGCAAAAAGTTAATGTTTACTCAGTTGCCCAGAAGGGTATAATCAGAAGTTTCCTTGTGTGCACTTAAGTTACCCGGAACGGGTCCAAAAACTGACCGACTGAGGACTGGGAGCAGCCACTTCTTGTAAATAGTTGCTCCTCTTAAGGTGCCCCTTATTGGTTTTATAAGAACTACAACGAGTGACCTCAGAACAAAAACGCGTTGGAGGTGGCCAAAGACGAGGTCCAGCATCTGGATCGTCTAAGCCCTGCAGCCACCCCAGGGCCTTCGTTGAGGGTTTGGGACGGGTCCCTCATGTTCGTGTTTGCAAGTTGGCACTTTATTGAAAAATGGACACCTGGTTGCAGGCATTACTGTGACCGGTTGACCAAAAGTTTTACTTGAAAATGTGTTGATATGAAGAATGTTTACAAAGAAAAATGTTTATTATATACAACAATGTGCTTATACTAGAGAAAAGTTTTATGATGTTTTATATGTGAAGGGAAGTGTTATTAAAAGTGCACTTATAAGGTTATCCAGCAACGTTGAAAGAAGTACGCCTCCCATAAAGGGAAGAAGTGTTGTTTACAATCTTATATGCGGATGCATCCTAAAAGTTTTTGTATGTCTTTGATATATATCTGTATTTTGCTCTGTTCCAGCCCGCGGACGTGCTGTGTTTTACCAGGAGGGTGTGTGGCGCCCCTGAGGGTTCGGTCGCCACAGAGGTATTGCATCTCATCCAGAGGTGTGGTATCTCACTCTCAGGTAAGGAAGGGGTATGGCTCAGGACCCTAACACTACATCCACTACACCACATTTACGGGGGACAGGGCGAGAATGCTCCTACGGGAGAGCACAAGTGTCCCTGATCCCTGGCTGGAGTGGGGAGGAACCACTTAGAAAGGGGGAACTAAGTAGTGGATGGGTGGAGGACGTAGATCCTGGGAGCACTGTAGTAGGAGGTATAAAAGTAAGGAACCATCTTGGTTCAGGGAGTGAGGAGTTGGAGTTGTGAGGAGAAGTGACAGGAGCAGAGGCTCTGCATGAGCTCTGCTCCAGAGGCGGGCCTAGTCAGGAGGCCTGAGCCTGAAGGAGGGAAAAGGGGAGCAGGAGAGGCTCCAGGACGAGGAGAGAAGGGACCCCAGGGGTACGGGCCGTTCAGCAAGCCACCCATATGCCCGCCGCCGCCAGGAGGTAGGGGGGTCAGGCCAAGAAGGGGAACCGGGTCCCCCAGCCAGCAGAGACTACAGGACTCAACTGGGAACTGGAGGCTGCAGCACTTCAAGTACAGCAGGCTGTCCACACCAGCCACTAGGAAAGTAGCCACATAGGGCCAGGGGACGGAACACACGTCGCCCGCCAAGGCCCGAGGACAATGGACAGAGGTGCCGCTAGGTGTGATGTACAAGGAGAGAGGCCAGAGAGGACAAACAGAAGGGGGTCCTGCTAAATGCTCCAGAGATACCTGAGGGTCGACCGAGCCCCTTACTGCGTGAGCACAGCACGCCATGGGCTCTTACACTGGCCCTGTAAGTGGAACTGCTGAAACCGTGAGTAAAGGATCTGGGACTGCATTGTGTGGACTCTGTGATTATTCTTGCACCGTGTCACCTTGCACCATCACCAACATCATCCCTACACGCTGCCCTGAAGCTACACTCTTCCTGTGGGGAGTTACATCACCTCGCTGCAAATACCACCAGCTTCAGCGGACTGCTCTGCAGCAGTGGTTACCAATAACCGCATTCCACAGGTGGCGTAGTCGGACTATACATAACAGACACACATAGACTACCCTAGTTTGACCGCCCTTGGTCACGGACCGGGTCGCCGCCACGGTGACTACATCCCCCAGCATCTACAAGGCCCGGCTCCGGGTATCCCCACGGCCCAGGGGGCGCGTCACAACCTTTCATCAATTTTTCTCTGCCATCCACATCCAGGAAGATTAGTTTTATTCTCTTCTTTCTGTTCTCTATGCTTAGTGTGGCACACACAAACACACAATGTAAAGATTGAGTCAACTTTTTATCTGGTTTCAGGAGTGATTTTCATATTGCCCACATCTGTTACTTGCCACAGGTGAGTTTGAACGAGCATCACATGCTTGAAACAAAGTTCTTTACCCACAATTTTTGAAAGGTGTCAATATTTTTGTCTGGCCCATTTTTGGGGTTTTGCGTGAAGTTATGTCCAATTTGCCTTTTTTCTGTTTTTTTGTTGTTCCAATACACACAAAGGAAAAAACATGTGCATAACAAAACGTGTAACTGCAATAATTCTCTGGGAGAAATATTTCATTTTCTGGAACAATTTGAAGGGTGCCAACACTTTTGACCATGACTATAGGACTTCAATAGTTTACATGATCCTAATTCTTAACACAACCAGATCCCCAATTAAAAAGGGTGTTCACACTTATGCAAACACATTATTTTAGTTTTGCTATTTTTATTTCCTCCCTCAAAATAATTTCCATTTGTTTCTCAATGGATTAGTACAGATTATAAGTAGAGATGAGCGTTGTTCTACTCGAACTGTTCGCCAATCTCAAATTCGAGCTGTTTTGGGCGGTGTTCGAGCCGTTCGGCGAACACGAACAATTTGAGAAAAATTCGGCTGTTCGAGGTTATGTTCGATAACTGTTCGTGCACCAAAATCATAACTGGATTTTTTCTCAGTAATGATGAAAATTAATGTTAATACGCAGTTTGAGTGTACAGCGGGGTGGGGGGAGGGGCAGGGGATGGATCTCTGCAGGAACAATGAAGATCTCCATTTTTTTTTCTCTTTCCCGCATTTGCAGTGGGGAGGTGCAATCTGTCAGCCTATCAGCAGCGCACACACGGAGCGAAGTGCTTTTTTTCACACAAGCAAGGGCATGTGTCATTGGCAGTGCATGTCACATGTCCTTGCCCTATAAGACCAAGCCATTTTCCCCGTCGCCACCATTTTCTCACTGCTGCAGCTGCGTGTTAGACGGCACCGCTGTTGCTGTGTGCGCTATACCTTGTTAATTTCAAGCCAATTTTCGCACAAATATACAGATAGCTTGGGAGTAGGGAATAGTTGTGATTGCAGTCCTTTTAAGGACTAGGTTACAGCATTTCCTACGACTTTTATCAGGCAGGTCTGTGCTCTTAAATAGATAGATTGTGGGAGTAAAGACTAATTGTAATTGGAGTCCTTTTCAGGACTAGGTTACATCAGTTCCTATCAGTTTTTGCCAGGCAGGTCTGTGCCAGTGCTGTGCAAGTTTTTTTCACAGCATTTGGCTGAATCTAGCAAAGCTAATCCTTTTTGGCCTATTGCAGAGTGTGTTAGTCAGTGGAGTAGCCTATCTGTGTTGCAAGATATACCACCTGTGTATAGAATACCAATTTTTTTACTGCACCTAGTGAAGTAAAATCTTTTGGGCATAGCATCATTCTATTAGTCCATCTATACTGACCTCCATCAGGTTGCAAATTGAATATAATTTTTTTCTGCATCTAGCTCTGAAAAAATATTGGGCTTCTAGCTGTGTGTGGGACTTGTTCTATTAATCCATCTATACAGACCTCCATCAGGTTGCAAACTGAATATATTTTTTTCTGCATCTACCTCTGAAAAAATATTGGGCTTCTAGCTGTGTGTGGGACTTGTTCTATTAATCCATCTATACAGACCTCCATCAGGTTGCAAACTGAATATATTTTTTTCTGCATCTACCTCTGAAAAAATATTGGGCTTCTAGCTGTGTGTGGGACTTGTTCTTTTAATCCATCTATACAGACCTCCATCAGGTTGCAAACTGAATATATTTTTTTCTGCATCTACCTCTGAAAAAATATTGAGCTTCTAGCTGTGTGTGGGACTTGTTGTATTAGTCCATCTATACTGACCTCCATCAGGTTGCAAACTGAATATATTTTTTTCTGCATCTACCTCTGAAAAAATATTGGGCTTCTAGCTCTGTGTGGGACTTGTTGTATTAGTCCATCTATACTGACCTCCATCAGGTTGCAAACTGAATATATTTTTTTCTGCATCTACCTCTGAAAAAATATTGGGCTTCTAGCTGTGTGTGGGACTTGTTCTATTAATCCATCTATACAGACCTCCATCAGGTTGCAAACTGAATATATTTTTTTCTGCATCTACCTCTGAAAAAATATTGGGCTTCTAGCTGTGTGTGGGACTTGTTCTTTTAATCCATCTATACAGACCTCCATCAGGTTGCAAACTGAATATATTTTTTTCTGCATCTACCTCTGAAAAAATATTGGGCTTCTAGCTGTGTGTGGGACTTGTTGTATTAGTCCATCTATACTGACCTCCATCAGGTTGCAAACTGAATATATTTTTTTCTGCATCTACCTCTGAAAAAATATTGGGCTTCTAGCTGTGTGTGGGACTTGTTGTATTAGTCCATCTATACTGACCTCCATCAGGTTGCAAACTGAATATATTTTTTTCTGCATCTACCTCTGAAAAAATATTGGGCTTCTAGCTGTGTGTGGGACTTGTTCTATTAATCCATCTATACAGACCTCCATCAGGTTGCAAACTGAATATATTTTTTTCTGCATCTACCTCTGAAAAAATATTGGGCTTCTAGCTGTGTGTGGGACTTGTTGTATTAGTCCATCTATACTGACCTCCATCAGGTTGCAAACTGAATATATTTTTTTCTGCATCTACCTCTGAAAAAATATTGGGCTTCTAGCTGTGTGTGGGACTTGTTCTATTAATCCATCTATACAGACCTCCATCAGGTTGCAAACTGAATATATTTTTTTCTGCATCTACCTCTGAAAAAATATTGGGCTTCTAGCTGTGTGTGGGACTTGTTCTATTAATCCATCTATACAGACCTCCATCAGGTTGCAAACTGAATATATTTTTTTCTGCATCTACCTCTGAAAAAATATTGGGCTTCTAGCTGTGTGTGGGACTTGTTCTATTAATCCATCTATACAGACCTCCATCAGGTTGCAAACTGAATATATTTTTTTCTGCATCTACCTCTGAAAAAATATTGGGCTTCTAGCTGTGTGTGGGACTTGTTGTATTAGTCCATCTATACTGACCTCCATCAGGTTGCAAACTGAATATATTTTTTTCTGCATCTACCTCTGAAAAAATATTGGGCTTCTAGCTGTGTGTGGGACTTGTTGTATTAGTCCATCTATACAGACCTCCATCAGGTTGCAAACTGAATATATTTTTTTCTGCATCTACCTCTGAAAAAATATTGGGCTTCTAGCTGTGTGTGGGACTTGTTGTATTAGTCCATCTATACTGACCTCCATCAGGTTGCAAACTGAATATATTTTTTTCTGCATCTACCTCTGAAAAAATATTGGGCTTCTAGCTGTGTGTGCGACTTGTTCTATTAATCCATCTATACAGACCTCCATCAGGTTGCAAACTGAATATATTTTTTTCTGCATCTACCTCTGAAAAAATATTGGGCTTCTAGCTGTGTGTGGGACTTGTTCTATTAATCCATCTATACAGACCTCCATCAGGTTGCAAACTGAATATATTTTTTTCTGCATCTACCTCTGAAAAAATATTGGGCTTCTAGCTGTGTGTGGGACTTGTTCTATTAATCCATCTATACAGACCTCCATCAGGTTGCAAACTGAATATATTTTTTTCTGCATCTACCTCTGAAAAAATATTGGGCTTCTAGCTGTGTGTGGGACTTGTTGTATTAATCCATCTATACTGACCTCCATCAGGTTGCAAACTGAATATATTTTTTTCTGCATCTACCTCTGAAAAAATATTGGGCTTCTAGCTGTGTGTGGGACTTGTTGTATTAGTCCATCTATACTGACCTCCATCAGGTTGCAAACTGAATATATTTTTTTCTGCATCTACCTCTGAAAAAATATTGGGCTTCTAGCTGTGTGTGGGACTTGTTCTATTAATCCATCTATACAGACCTCCATCAGGTTGCAAACTGAATATATTTTTTTCTGCATCTACCTCTGAAAAAATATTGGGCTTCTAGCTGTGTGTGGGACTTGTTGTATTAATCCATCTATACTGACCTCCATCAGGTTGCAAACTGAATATATTTTTTTCTGCATCTACCTCTGAAAAAATATTGGGCTTCTAGCTGTGTGTGGGACTTGTTGTATTAGTCCATCTATACTGACCTCCATCAGGTTGCAAACTGAATATATTTTTTTCTGCATCTACCTCTGAAAAAATATTGGGCTTCTAGCTGTGTGTGGGACTTGTTCTATTAATCCATCTATACAGACCTCCATCAGGTTGCAAACTGAATATATTTTTTTCTGCATCTACGTCTGAAAAAATATTGGGCTTCTAGCTGTGTGTGGGACTTGTTCTATTAATCCATCTATACAGACCTCCATCAGGTTGCAAACTGAATATATTTTTTTCTGCATCTACCTCTGAAAAAATATTGGGCTTCTAGCTGTGTGTGGGACTTGTTCTATTAATCCATCTATACAGACCTCCATCAGGTTGCAAACTGAATATATTTTTTTCTGCATCTACCTCTGAAAAAATATTGGGCTTCTAGCTGTGTGTGGGACTTGTTGTATTAGTCCATCTATACTGACCTCCATCAGGTTGCAAACTGAATATATTTTTTTCTGCATCTACCTCTGAAAAAATATTGGGCTTCTAGCTGTGTGTGGGACTTGTTGTATTAGTCCATCTATACAGACCTCCATCAGGTTGCAAACTGAATATATTTTTTTCTGCATCTACCTCTGAAAAAATATTGGGCTTCTAGCTGTGTGTGGGACTTGTTGTATTAGTCCATCTATACTGACCTCCATCAGGTTGCAAACTGAATATATTTTTTTATGCATCTACCTCTGAAAAAATATTGGGCTTCTAGCTGTGTGTGCGACTTGTTCTATTAATCCATCTATACAGACCTCCATCAGGTTGCAAACTGAATATATTTTTTTCTGCATCTACCTCTGAAAAAATATTGGGCTTCTAGCTGTGTGTGGGACTTGTTCTATTAATCCATCTATACAGACCTCCATCAGGTTGCAAACTGAATATATTTTTTTCTGCATCTACCTCTGAAAAAATATTGGGCGTCTAGCTGTGTGTGGGACTTGTTCTATTAATCCATCTATACAGACCTCCATCAGGTTGCAAACTGAATATATTTTTTTCTGCATCTACCTCTGAAAAAATATTGGGCTTCTAGCTGTGTGTGGGACTTGTTGTATTAATCCATCTATACTGACCTCCATCAGGTTGCAAACTGAATATATTTTTTTCTGCATCTACCTCTGAAAAAATATTGGGCTTCTAGCTTTGTGTGAGACTTGTTGTATTAGTCCATCTATACTGACCTCCATCAGGTTGCAAACTGAATATATTTTTTTCTGCATCTACCTCTGAAAAAATATTGGGCTTCTAGCTGTGTGTGGGACTTGTTCTATTAATCCATCTATACAGACCTCCATCAGGTTGCAAACTGAATATATTTTTTTCTGCATCTACCTCTGAAAAAATATTGGGCTTCTAGCTGTGTGTGGGACTTGTTCTATTAATCCATCTATACAGACCTCCATCAGGTTGCAAATTGAATATAATTTTTTCTGCATCTACCTCTGAAAAAATATTGGGCTTCTAGCTGTGTGTGGGACTTGTTCTATTAATCCTTCTATACAGACCTCCATCAGGTTGCAAACTGAATATATTTTTTTCTGCATCTACCTCTGAAAAAATATTGGGCTTCTAGCTGTGTGTGGGACTTGTTCTATTAATCCATCTATACAGACCTCCATCAGGTTGCAAATTGAATATAATTTTTTTCTGCATCTAACCCAGCCAATAGTTTTGGCCTAATACCACAGTTTGGCCACTCAGCTCTGCTCGGTTCCCATCCATTGTTTTTTTGTGCAAACAACTCCAGAGTTGTGAATTAGTTAACCACCAAAATGAGTGGAAAAAGGCCTGCTGCTGGTGGAAAGGGGAATAGGCATGTTGGGAAGGGGAAAAAAGGTTGTGTCCGTGGGGTAGGTGTTAAAGCAACAGTAACATCTGCAGAAGAAAGACCATCTTCCAGCCAAACTAAAATGTCTACTTCTTTTAGCGGACAATGTGATAAGATCCCTTTCTTATGGCCACGCCAATCGCTACAAATTCCAGATGAGGCACAAAAACAGCAGGTGCTTCAACGGATATCAAGTGCTCCTTTAAGTGGGCTCTCCTCCACATCAACTTCAACATCACAAATACTCCAGTCCTCAAAGGTGTCACCCCAATCGCACTTGCTTCCTCACAGCTCCCAAATCTCCAGCTGCCCGTCTGAGTATGAGGTAGAACAGATGGTTGAGTCTGCAGAGCTGTTTACTCATACTATAGCCTGGGAATCAGAGGTCGACTCCAGCGCTTCTGTGAATCCAAACGAGGAAATGATCTGCACTGATGCCCAGAATCTGTATGCGTCGGATCCAGGACCAGACGCAGAAGGTTCTGACCATAATGTAGACCCTCATTCCCAAACTGTAACTCCTGTTGGTGGAGACAATGAGGAAGACGATGATAAGACTCAAATACCTGATTGGAGCGACAACTTTAGTTTTTTATCAGGGCAGGAACAGGTTGGCTCTGAGGACGACGGGTGTGATAACGCACAGGGTGATGATGATGAGGTTGGAGATCCCACTTACTGTCAACCCACAGTCAGCCAAGAGATGAGGTCAGCAGAGGAGGTGGAGGAAGATGCTAGTGACGACGAGGTCAGGTTGCGCCTTCCTGGACAGAGACGTAGTACTGGAAGCACGTCAACAACTGCATCCTCAAACACAACTCTGCCTCTCACCACAAGTCGTGGTGGCTCTTCAGGTCGCATGGGTGCTAAGCCTTGCATAGCCTGGGCATTTTTTCAGATCGATAAAGATGACCCAACTCGTGTTATCTGTAACATTTGTCAGCAAAAGCTAAGTAGAGGCCAAAAAATACATAGTTTGAGTACTTCATGCATGAACCGGCACATGGACATGAAGCATAAGTTGCAGTGGGAAGCTCAGTGTGCTACAATGCGGCCTAGCCGGCCGGGCCAACCACCATCTGCCATATCTTGTGCATCCGCGGCCTCTTCATCCTCTGTGACTGGGGGGACAGCAGTCACACCTGTTTTGGGGCGCAGACCTGCCACCTCTTTACCCGCAACAGCCAGCGTGATTGGCAGGTCATCATTTTCTTTGGAGGTGGTAACACCAGCTGGTGTTGAGCGCTGTCCGACATCGATAGCACCACCTTTGGATCAAGGCAACCTAACATGTCCGCCTGCATCTTCCTCACAGACCGGCAGTTTGCCGGGGACACCCTTATCAACCCCGTCTAAGCACAATAGCCAGCCCTCGGTCCCTCAGATGTGGACAAGTAAAAGACCATTTCCTCCTAGCCATGAGAAAGCTAAGAGGTTGAATTTCACCATCTGCAAGCTCTTGGCTACAGAAATGCTGCCTTTCCGCCTGGTGGACACAGAGGATTTTCGAGACCTTATGTCCGTCGCAGTGCCCCAGTACCAGATGTCCAGTCGGTACTACTTCTCAAAGAAAGGTGTGCCTGCGCTCCACCAGCATGTCGCACACAACATCACCGCTTCTTTGAGAAACTCTGTGTGTGACAGGGTGCATTTCACCACAGACACTTGGACGAGTAGGCATGGACAGGGGCGTTACATGTCGCTGACTGGGCACTGGGTAACTATGGTGACAGCAGGACAAGGGGCTGCTGTCCAAGTCTTGCCGTCCCCACGAGTTGTGCGTCAATCCTCTTTATGTCAAAGTTCCTCCACTGCTTCTGCCTCCTCAACCTCCTCTCGGTCTTCCACCTGCACCCAAAGCCTGTCTGGTCATGCCACAAGCTTTCTAACTGCGCAGAAGGGATCCTGCACACCTCCTTACTATGCTGGCAGTAGGGCTCAACGTCATCAGGCGGTTTTTACATTGAAATGTCTGGGAAATGTGAGTCACACAGCTGAGGAGTTGTGGTCAGCTCTGGAGAACCAATTTCATGAATGGTTGTCTCCACTGGACCTGAAACCAGGGAAGGCCGTGTGCGACAATGCTGCAAACCTGGGTACGGCCCTTCGCCGGGGCAATGTCACACACGTGCCTTGTATGGCTCACGTGTTGAACCTGGTTGTCCAGCAATTTTTAGCCCACTATCCCAGACTAGATGGCCTTCTGCAGAGGGCACGGTCGCTGTGTGCTCACTTCCGCCGTTCGCATCCCGCAGCTCAGCGACTTACATCTCTACAGAAGTCGTTGGGCCTGCCACTTCACCGGCTAAAATGCGATGTGCCTACCCGGTGGAATTCAACTCTGCACATGTTGCAGCGACTGTGGCAGCACCGACAAGCCCTGGTGCAATACGTTCTGACGTATAGCCTGCGCCAACGGGATTCAGAGGTGGGGCAAATCACGCTGGAGGAGTGGTCTCAGATCAGGGACCTATGCACCCTTCTGCACAGTTTTGAAATGGCGACGAAGATGTTTAGTGCTGACGATGCCATTATCAGCATGACTATTCCGGTGATTTACATGCTGGAGCACATGTTAAACAGAATTCGGAGTCAGGTGGTGGCACAAGAGGAGGTGGAGGAAGTAGAGGAGGAGGAGTTGTATGCGGAAGGGCTAACATCTGCAAGGTCCAGACGGTCGGCAGCACCAAGGCGGCAGGCATGTGAGGGTGGGGGAGATGGTTTTACCAGGGTGCATGGTAGCAGCCAAACTAGTGAGGAAGGTGCAGGAGCCCAGGAAGAAGTGGAGGACGAACTGATGGAAGACTCATCAGATGAGGGAGACCTTGATCACATTTCTGTTGTGCGAGGTTGGGGGGAGAGGACAGAGGAAGGAAGCATGATTGTTACCTCGCCACCAACACAACAGGGACTTGGTGCTCCTGGATGCGCAACACACATGAGTGCCTTCTTGCTGCACTACCTGCAACATGACCCTCGAATTGTGAGAATTAGAAATAATCCTGACTACTGGGTTGCCACACTGTTAGATCCCCGGTACAAAAGTAAATTTGCAGAAATTATTCCTGCCATAGAAAGGGATGCACGCATGCAGGAGTATCAGCAGAGACTGTTGCAGAATCTTACATGTGCTTTTCCACAAAATACCAGTGGTGCACGTAGTGAATCTCACAGTTCCAACTTGCCAACCGTGGGACCGTCAAGTGTTCAGCACTCAAACCGTAACAGAACCACAGTATCTGCTGGTAACATCAATTTTGCGGAATCATTTCACCACTTTTTTAGCCCATCCTTTGCAAGGCCACAGGAGACAAGAAGTCTGACACATAGTCAACGCCTAGAGACGATGGTACAGGAGTATCTCCAAGTAAACATTGAAGCCACGACTGTATCACTGGACCCTTGCTCTTTTTGGGCTTCCAATCTGGATAAATGGCCGGAGCTAGCCACTTACGCCTTGGAGATCTTGTCATGCCCCGCAGCCAGCGTTCTGTCTGAACGTGTGTTCAGCGCTGCTGGTGGTGTGCTGACAGATAAGCGCACGCGGCTCTCCACAGATAATGTAGACAGACTCACGTTCATAAAGATGAACAAATCATGGATCCGAAACGACTTTTCTACCCCTGTGTCATCCTGGGGAGAGTAAAAGCTTGATGATCGGTTAAAATCACCCTACCAACCGTTTTAAGCTTTCAAATTACTAATCATGTTTATCTGTATCTTGGCTGGAAAATAATTTTGGCTTTGTAGCAGTGTGCAGCACTGATTCTATTAGGCCATCTATAATAAGCTCCACCAGATTTAAAATTATTAATCATGTTTATCTGTATCTTGACTGGAAAATAATTTGGGCTTTGTAGCAGTGTGCAGCACTGATCCTATTAGGCCATCTATACTAAAGCTTCACCAGATTTAAAATTAATAATAATTTTTAGCTGCATCTAGCCCGGAAAATAATTTTGGGGCTCCGAGATGCGCAAGACACATAAGTGCCTTCTTGCTGCACTACCTGCAGCATGACCCTCATATTGTCAGAATTCGAAGTAATCATGACTACTGGGTTGCCACACTCTTAGATCCCCCAAACTTTTCGATCAACCTTTTCATTTTAATAAAGACCAAAAAAATGGTCATTTTTGAAATTATAAGCATTAGCAGGTTGTTAGAAACTGAAATCAAACAGTTTTCAACTCAAAACTTTATTCTAGGTGATGTTACATTTTCACATAGGACCCCTTGTTCGAAAGGAGCTTCTGAACTCTCTCGTCCATTGAATTTGTCAGGTTTTGGATGGTTTCTGCTTCAATTGTTTTGCATGAGGACAGAATACCCTCCCAGAGCTGTTGCTTAGATGTGAACTGCCTCCCGCCATCATAGACACTCCTTTTAATGATGCTCCAAAGGTTCTGAATGGGGTACAGGTCAGGGGAGCATGGGGGTCACACCATAAGTTTGTCCCCTTTTATGCCCATATCAGCCAGAGATGCAGATGTTTTATGTGCAGCATGAGATGGTGCATTATCATGCATGAAAATGATCTTGCTGTGAAATACACGGTTCTTCTTCTTGAACCATGGCAGGAAGTGCTGTTTGAGAAAATCCACATACATTATGGAGTTCATCTTTAGCGCCTTCAGGGATCCTAAAGGGGCCGACAATCTCTCTCCCCATGATTCCAGCCCAAAACATTACTCCACCTCCTCCTTGTTGGCGCTGTAGCCGTGTTTGCGTGGGGTGTCCATCAACCAGCCATCCTCCACTCCATCCATCTGGACCATCGAGCGCTGCACGGCACTCATCCGTGAACAAAACAGTTTTGAAATCAGTCTTGGCAGGATGGCATATGCACAGCTGCAAACCTCTGAAGGACCCTGCATCTTGTTGTTCGGGGGACGTTGGAGGCACAAGCAGCTTCAAAAACTTGTCTGCTGCTATGACAAGGCTTTTTTGCCGCTGCTCTTTCAACCTGACGTAATTGCCTGTAGGAAAGAGTCCTCAATTTGCCCTTATCAGCACGCACACGTGTGTACTGTGAATCAGCTACATACTTCTTGATTGCCAAGACACTTCATCCTGATCATCGCACAATGTTGATTGTAGTCATGCCTTGACCTAAACACTCCACAATTTGTTGCTTCTCAGCAGCCGACACATCCTTTTTCTTTCCCATTTTGGCAGAAAATGTAGGCTGCTTAATAATGTGAGAGAGCCTTCTTAAGTAGTCTTGCCTTTCATTGGACACACCTGCCAAACTAATTAGCACAGGTGTCTGCAATTGCTTACAGTGATATAAAGAGCCCTGACACACATCACCATCAATGAGTTTAACTGACAAACAAACAAATTCTTCCCTTATCACTCCTAAACACTTTTTGCATAATAATTTGGAACGCAGTGTACATGTGCTTTTCCACAAAACACCAGTGGTTCACGTAGTGAATCTTACAGTTCTAACTTGCCAACCGTGGTCTGTATGGAATTGTTCAATAAAGGGCCCAAAATTAAGATAACATAGATGGGAGAGGTCTCTATGAATAGGAATTCCTAAGTATTTGATACCCTGTGAGGGCCAGGCAAAGGGAAAGTTGGACTGGATGGAATCCTATATGGATTTGGGGAGGGAGACATCGAGGGCCTCAGACTTCGCTGCATTGATTTTAAAATTTGACCATGTAACAAAGTGATCTATTTCAGCCATAACAGCATGGATGGATATATGTGATTGAGTGATATATACTAGGACATCATCAGCAAATAGAGAGCACTTGTACTCGGTGCCTCCCACCTCAATCCACCTAATATTGGGGTTATGGCGAATTGATGAGAGCAGGTGCTCCGTCACTAGGATGTATAAGAGAGGGGACAGAGGACATCCCTGCCTTGTCCCATTGGTGATTGTGAAAGGTGATGAAAATGTTCTGATGCACCCCCTGGGCCTTGGGACACCCGGAGCCGGACCCTTTTTGGTGGATGCTGGTGGTTGTAGTCTTCGTGGCGGCGACCCGGTTCCGTGGCTCAGGGTGGTCAAACCAGTGGCAGAACTATTTATGTGGTTTTGATGTTTAAATGTCTGACTACGCCACCCGTGGATTGCGGTCAGAGTGAACCGCCGCTGCAGGGCAGACCGCTGAGGCTGGTGTTGTGGGTGCAGCAGAGCGTAGCATAACTCCCCACGGGAGGAGTATAGCCTCAGGGCAGTGTATGCGGAGGATGGGGGTGATGGTGCAGGGCAGCAGCAGTAACGACACGGAGTCAGTGATGCAGTCCAGGGCCTTTACTCACAGTTCTTATTATCCAGACCACGTCTGCAGGTAACGGCTGCCCACGTCGTACTGTGCTCACCAGGTGAGGGGCTCAGACAACTCCCAGATAACTTTGGAGCGCTTCACAGGACCCCCTTTGTGTGTCCTTTGTCTGGCCTTTCTTACCAACCCTTCTGTCCGGCTGCCTCGGGCCTCCTCTTGGTAAACTTGGCGCCAGTTTCCCTGACCCTATGTGGTGCCTTCCTAGCGGGTGTAGCGAGGGGCTGCGCCACATAAAATGTCACAGCCTCCGGTTTCTAGCTCAGGGTCGTTTCCTGCCTCCACTAGTTTCGGGGACCGGTCTCCCCCTTTGGCCTGACCCCTCCACGCAGGTGGATTCGGGCGTGCGGTGGCGACTCGCCCGTCCGCACCCCTGGGATCCCTTCATTCCTCGTTCCTGGAGCCTTCTCCGCTCCTCTTCCTTCCTTCTCCCTCTTCCAGGTCTGGGCCTCTGTTACTAGGCCCGTCTCCGGAGCAGAGCTCATGCAGAGCCCCTGCTCCCTGCCACTTCTGCTCAGACTTCTCTGCACTGAACTAAGATGGTGCCCACCTTTTATACTCCCTTCTCAATGCACCCAGGAACTGCTTCCTCCCTGCTCCTGCACTACAGGGTTCCCCTTCCTCAGTGTTCCCTCCCCCCACTCCAGCCAGGGACAGGGACTGTCGTGCCCATCTCAGAGGCATATTGGTCGCCCTGCCCCACGGCAATGTGGTGTAATGCATGCAGGTGTCGGGTCCTGATCCACACTCCATCCTTACCTGAGAGTGAGATATCACACCTCTGGGTGAGGTGCAATACCTCTGTAGCAACCGAGCCCTCAGGGTGCTACAGTTCCATTTATCTTCAGCCTAGGTGACGTATTGTGATACAGGGCTGTGATTTTGGCTATAAAAGGGTCCCCTAGACCCCTACCCCAAGCTTTTTAAGAGAATCATATATGGCGTGCCAGGAGACTCTATGGAATGCTTTCTCAGCATCCAACGAGAGTATCTAATTACAAATTTTTAACTGCATCTAGCCCAGGAAATACTTTGTGCCTAGTAGCAGTGTCTGCTAGTCAGCGGATTATCCCGGCTGTTAAGCAAGCTACACCACCTGTAGTTTATACACTTAATTTTTTCAAAGGAAATGCTTCGGGACCATGGGATACTCAGTGAAGAGCATCAGGAGGCACCCCAAGGCATAGGGGCTGGGACTGGCAGTAGGATGCCTTGCGGTGGACAGCCGAGCTCGATCCTTATAAAAGCTTTTTAACTGCAGCAGCTTTAGTGGACGCTACTGGAGCTGGAATTACGCGGCTGCTGGCATGAGACTTGCCCTCCAATAGATCCTTGTAAATGGATTTAAAGTGTATTCATTCAAATTAGAGAGACAATTTAAATTAAAAAGCTTAGAGCTGCCTCCACCACAGGGGGGCTCGCTCGACCCACCAGCGGACAGGCACCAGTATTGGGAGAGGGGGGCTGGCCATCAGGGTTCACCGCGGCTCTGGCACAAACCCGGCGACACGGAGGTGGCACGGGCAGGAGCGGACTGGCCGTGTCGGCTTCTCACTTTTTGGATTTTAGAAGGGCATGACATGCCTATATCTGTGTCTCCCCCTCCTTTTACTCCTCCACCTCTTTTATTTTCGCATGACTATATGTACTTGTCACTTTTCCATGTGTTAGTTATGTCTTCTGAGCAGTTTGTCAGCTTTTGGACACCTTTGAAGGTGTTTTCTATGTGTTTCTATGTGTTTTTGTTTGCCTGCCATTGGTTTTAACGGTGTTCGAAGGTGTTCGACGAACAGTTCGACGAACAGTTCGGCGAACACACGGGTGTTCGACGAACCGAACCGAACTCGAACACTACGGGGGTGGCTCAACACTAATTATAAGAGACAGAAAAAGGTGGATACAGTTTATAAATAATTATTCTGGGTATAATCTTTTTATATGACCAAAACCTAGTATTTTAACAGGGGTGTATCGACTTTTTTCATGTCCACTATAAGCATGAAAGAAGTTTTAATAGATCATTAAAGGGGTTGTCCATGACTTTAACACTGATGGCCTATCTTTAATGTCTGATCGGTGGGGGTTCGACTCCTGGCACCCATGATGATCAGCTATTCAAGGTGTCGGTGGCAGCTGGAACTACTCAGTTGTAGAGCTAAGCTGCACAGCACAGCTTCATCAATGGAATATTGGCCTAGTAGTGCACATCCACCTCCTGCCATAGCCACTGCTTTTTTTAGACTTAGGCCACAGGCCCCACTATCAGTATGTGGTCAGTATTTTGTCTCAGGAGTGGGACCCAAAACCAGGAGTGGGTGATAAATGCAGAATTGGTGACTTGTTTCTATTATACCTTTTCTCTGATTGTTCCTCACGAGGTTTTGGCTCCCACTCCTGAGAAAAAAATACCGAACAAACACTGATAGTGGGGCTGTGGACTAATGCTTCATGTTCTTTCAAGAAGAGTTTTTAGCGAGGCTTCATGTTATCAGAGGCAGGTCACAACAACATACACAGCTAATTATACAGGAGCAACCAATCACAATACAATATTCCACACCTGACCCTATGTCCCCCCTAAACAATGACCTTTCCACAAGCTCATAAGATACTTTAATACAAAAGATGTAGCAACATTTTTTTTTAAATACTGATTGTTACATGTAGCAAAAACTTACCAAAATGAAAAAAATATATACATTTAACACAAAAACCTGACTTTAACAATTATCTTTCTGATGACGCATTTCTTTTAAGTAACAATACATGTTTAAATATAGCCATATTCCTTTAATGACTTTGTGCTTGGAAAGCTGAGTCAGATTTCAAGAAAGAGAAATCTATGAACAGTATCAAAAGCACAGTGTAGCTGTAGAAGGTGTAGAGAAAGAACAATTCACTCAAGATCTAGTGCCAAAAGCCCTTCTCCTGTATAAGAAGACATCAGTGTTAGAATTGGCACATGGTAGGTGGTGTGTACTTTACATCTGAGCAAAAGTGTTTACATGCAAGGCCGTCATTATGGTTCAATGTTATTCTTTTCACATGTACCTTTGACACATCAGACAATATTTTTGGAGGATTTTCCTCCTAAATTACTGGCTGTGTTGATGGTTCATGTAATTGATCAATTCAAGGCTTCCTGACCACACACTGTCCCTACCCTATTCATTCTTCTTGGGCATCAGTTGCACAGCCAAAAGTGATTAACGGATAAAGGTTGACTTGGTTCAGCTTATTTCCCTTAGTAGATAGGATTAGTGAAGTTGTACTATTGCCTGATACACTAGAACAACAGTTCCCAATGTTTGTACCATGGGGGCCACATCAATGAATGTTTTCTTTCTGGAGAATCTCCACAAGTAGGCAATCCCTAGTTTTTCAATGACAACCCTTATTTCTTCTCTAACCAGGTACAAGATGTTCCAAATTGAACACAAACATCAAAGATTTGGTGCATCTGGCTTCACACCTCCTTTTGGTTGCTGTACTTTTTGCATCACAAAACTGGAGAATACCAATAATAAATCTGGTGCATTTGTAGACTTTCTACTCATTTTCTCTTTTTCAAATAGTTTGAAAAAGTAACTAGTGAGTAGTGTTGAGCCACCCCCGTAGTGTTCGAGTTCGGTTCGGTTCGTCGAACACCCGTGTGTTCGCCGAACTGTTCGTCGAACTGTTCGTCGAACACCTTCGAACACCGTTAAAACCAATGGCAGGCAAACAAAAACACATAGAAACACATAGAAAACACCTTCAAAGGTGTCCAAAAGCTGACAAACTGCTCAGAAGACATAACTAACACATGGAAAAGTGACAAGTACATATAGTCATGCGAAAATAAAAGAGGTGGAGGAGTAAAAGGAGGGGGAGACACAGATATAGGCATGTCATGCCCTTCTAAAATCCAAAAAGTTAGAAGCCGACACGGCCAGTCCGCTCCTGCCCGTGCCACCTCCGTGTCGCCGGGTTTGTGCCAGAGCCGCGGTGAACCCTGATGGCCAGCCCCCCTCTCCCAATACTGGTGCCTGTCCGCTGGTGGGTCGAGCGAGCCCCCCTGTGGTGGAGGCAGCTCTAAGCTTTTTAATTTAAATTGTCTCTCTAATTTGAATGAATACACTTTAAATCCATTTACAAGGATCTATTGGAGGGCAAGTCTCATGCCAGCAGCCGCGTAATTCCAGCTCCAGTAGCGTCCACTAAAGCTGCTGCAGTTAAAAAGCTTTTATAAGGATCGAGCTCGGCTGTCCACCGCAAGGCATCCTACTGCCAGTCCCAGCCCCTATGCCTTGGGGTGCCTCCTGATGCTCTTCACTGAGTATCCCATGGTCCCGAAGCATTTCCTTTGAAAAAATTAAGTGTCTAAACTACAGGTGGTGTAGCTTGCTTAACAGCCGGGATAATCCGCTGACTAGCAGACACTGCTACTAGGCACAAAGTATTTCCTGGGCTAGATGCAGTTAAAAATTTGTAATTAGATACTCTCGTTGGATGCTGAGAAAGCATTCCATAGAGTCTCCTGGCACGCCATATATGATTCTCTTAAAAAGCTTGGGGTAGGGGTCTAGGGGACCCTTTTATAGCCAAAATCACGGCCCTGTATCGCAATACGTCACCTAGGCTGAAGATAAATGGAACTGTAGCACCCTGAGGGCTCGGTTGCTACAGACGTATTGCACCTCACCCAGAGGTGTGATATCTCACTCTCAGGTAAGGATGGAGTGTGGATCAGGACCCGACACCTGCATGCATTACGCCACATTGCCGTGGGGCAGGGCGACCAATATGCCCCTGAGATGGGCACGACAGTCCCTGTCCCTGGCTGGAGTGGGGGGAGGGAACACTGAGGAAGGGGAACCCTGTAGTGCAGGAGCAGGGAGGAAGCAGTTCCTGGGTGCATTGAGAAGGGAGTATAAAAGGTGGGCACCATCTTAGTTCAGTGCAGAGAAGTCTGAGCAGAAGTGGCAGGGAGCAGGGGCTCTGCATGAGCTCTGCTCCGGAGGCGGGCCTAGTAACAGAGGCCCAGGCCTGGAAGAGGGAGAAGGAAGGAAGAGGAGCGGAGAAGGCTCCAGGAACGAGGAATGAAGGGATCCCAGGGGTGCGGACGGGCGAGTCGCCACCGCACGCCCGAATCCACCTGCGTGGAGGGGTCAGGCCAAAGGGGGAGACCGGTCCCCGAACTAGTGGAGGCAGGAAACGACCCTCAGCTAGAAACCGGAGGCTCTGACATTTTATGTGGCGCAGCCCCTCGCTACACCCGCTAGGAAGGCACCACATAGGGTCAGGGAAACTGGCGCCAAGTTTACCAAGAGGAGGCCCGAGGCAGCCAGACAGAAGTGTTGGTAAGAAAGGACAGACAAAGGACACACAAAGGGGGTCCTGTGAAGTGCTCCAAAGTTATCTGGGAGTTGTCTGAGCCCCTCACCTGGTGAGCACAGTACGACGTGGGCAGCCGTTACCTGCAGACGTGGTCTGGATAATAAGAACTGTGAGTAAAGGCCCTGGACTGCATCACTGACTCCGTGTCGTTACTGCTGCTGCCCTGCACCATCACCCCCATCCTCCGCATACACTGCCCTGAGGCTATACTCCTCCCGTGGGGAGTTATGCTACGCTCTGCTGCACCCACAACACCAGCCTCAGCGGTCTGCCCTGTAGCGGCGGTTCACTCTGACCGCAATCCACGGGTGGCGTAGTCGGACATTTAAACATCAAAACCACATAAATAGTTCCGCCACTGGTTTGACCGCCCTGAGCCACGGAACCGGGTCGCCGCCACGAAGACTACAATCCACCAAAAAGGGTCCGGCTCCGGGTGTCCCAAGGCCCAGGGGATGCGTCAGAACATTTTCATCACCTTTCACAATCACCAATGGGACAAGGCAGGGATGTCCTCTGTCCCCTCTCTTATACATCCTAGTGACGGAGCACCTGCTCTCATCAATTCGCCATAACCCCAATATTAAGTGGATTGAGGTGGGAGGCACCGAGTACAAGTGCTCTCTATTTGCTGATGATGTCCTAGTATATATCACTCAATCACATATATCCATCCCTGCTGTTATGGCTGAAATAGATCACTTTGTTACATGGTAAAATTTTAAAATCAATGCAGCGAAGTCTGAGGCCCTCGATGTCTCCCTCCCCAAATCCATATAGGATTCCATCCAGTCCAACTTTCCCTTTGCCTGGCCCTCACAGGGTATCAAATACTTAGGAATTCCTATTCATAGAGACCTCTCCCATCTATGTTATCTTAATTTTGGGCCCTTTATTGAACAATTCCATACAGACCACGGTTGGCAAGTTAGAACTGTAAGATTCACTACGTGAACCACTGGTGTTTTGTGGAAAAGCACATGTACACTGCGTTCCAAATTATTATGCAAAAAGTGTTTAGGAGTGATAAGGGAAGAATTTGTTTGTTTGTCAGTTAAACTCATTGATGGTGATGTGTGTCAGGGCTCTTTATATCACTGTAAGCAATTGCAGACACCTGTGCTAATTAGTTTGGCAGGTGTGTCCAATGAAAGGCAAGACTACTTAAGAAGGCTCTCTCACATTATTAAGCAGCCTACATTTTCTGCCAAAATGGGAAAGAAAAAGGATGTGTCGGCTGCTGAGAAGCAACAAATTGTGGAGTGTTTAGGTCAAGGCATGACTACAATCAACATTGTGCGATGATCAGGATGAAGTGTCTTGGCAATCAAGAAGTATGTAGCTGATTCACAGTACACACGTGTGCGTGCTGATAAGGGCAAATTGAGGACTCTTTCCTACAGGCAATTACATCAGGTTGAAAGAGCAGCGGCAAAAAAGCCTTGTCATAGCAGCAGACAAGTTTTTGAAGCTGCTTGTGCCTCCAACGTCCCCCGAACAACAAGATGCAGGGTCCTTCAGAGGTTTGCAGCTGTGCATACGCCATCCTGTCGACCTCCTCTATCCACTTCACACAAGCAGAAACGGCTCCAGTGGGCCAAACATTACATGAAGACTGATTTCAAAACTGTTTTGTTCACGGATGAGTGCTGTGCAGCGCTCGATGGTCCAGATGAATGGAGTGGAGGATGGCTGGTTGATGGACACCCCACGCAAACACGGCTACAGCGCCAACAAGGAGGAGGTGGAGTAATGTTTTGGGCTGGAATCATGGGGAGAGAGATTGTCGGCCACTTTAGGATCCCTGAAGGCGCTAAAGATGAACTCCATAATGTATGTGGATTTTCTCAAACAGCACTTCCTGCCATGGTTCAAGAAGAAGAACCGTGTATTTCACAGCAAGATCATTTTTCTGCATGATAATGCACCATCTCATGCTGCACATAAAACATCTGCATCTCTGGCTGATATGGGCATAAAAGGGGACAAACTTATGGTGTGACCCCCATGCTCCCCTGACCTCTACCCCATTCAGAACCTTTGGAGCATCATTAAAAGGAGTGTCTATGATGGCGGGAGGCAGTTCACATCTAAGCAACAGCTCTGGGAGGGTATTCTGTCCTCATGCAAAACAATTGAAGCAGAAACCATCCAAAACCTGACAAATTCAATGGACGAGAGAGTTCAGAAGCTCCTTTCGAACAAGGGGTCCTATGTGAAAATGTAATATCACCTAGAATAAAGTTTTGAGTTGAAAACTGTTTGATTTCAGTTTCTAACAACCTGCTAATGCTTATAATTTCAAAAATGACCATTTTTTTGTTCTTTATTAAAATGAAAAGGTTGATCGAAAAGTTTGGGGGATCTAAGAGTGTGGCAACCCAGTAGTCATGATTACTTCGAATTCTGACAATATGAGGGTCATGCTGCAGGTAGTGCAGCAAGAAGGCACTTATGTGTCTTGCGCATCTCGGAGCCCCAAAATTATTTTCCGGGCTAGATGCAGCTAAAAATTATTTTTAATTTTAAATCTGGTGGAGCTTATTATAGATGGCCTAATAGGATCAGTGCTGCACACTGCTACAAAGCCCAAATTATTTTCCAGTCAAGATACAGATAAACATGATTAGTAATTTGAAAGCTTAAAACGGTTGGCAGGGTGATTTTAACCAATCATCAAGCTTTTACTCTCCCCAGGATGACACAGGGGTAGAAAAGTCGTTTCGGATCCATGATTTGTTCATCTTTATGAACGTGAGTCTGTCTACATTATCAGTGGAGAGCCGCGTACGCTTATCTGTCAGCACACCACCAGCAGCGCTGAACACACGTTCAGACAGAACGCTGGCTGCGGGGCATGACAAGATCTCCAAGGCGTAAGTGGCTAGCTCCGGCCATTTATCCAGATTGGAAGCCCAAAAAGAGCAAGGGTCCAGTGACACAGTCGTGGCTTCAATGTTTACTTGGAGATACTCCTGTACCATCGTCTCTAGGCGTTGACTATGTGTCAGACTTCTTGTCTCCTGTGGCCTTGCAAAGGATGGGCTAAAAAAGTGGTGAAATGATTCCGCAAAATTGATGTTACCAGCAGATACTGTGGTTCTGTTACGGTTTGAGTGCTGAACACTTGACGGTCCCACGGTTGGCAAGTTGGAACTGTGAGATTCACTACGTGCACCACTGGTGTTTTGTGGAAAAGCACATGTAAGATTCTGCAACAGTCTCTGCTGATACTCCTGCATGCGTGCATCCCTTTCTATGGCAGGAATAATTTCGGCAAATTTACTTTTGTACCGGGGATCTAACAGTGTGGCAACCCAGTAGTCAGGATTATTTATAATTCTCACAATTCGAGGGTCATGTTGCAGGTAGTGCAGCAAGAAGGCACTCATGTGTGTTGCGCATCCAGGAGCACCAAGTCCCTGTTGTGTTGGTGGCGAGGTAACAATCATGCTTCCTTCCTCTGTCCTCTCCCCCCAACCTCACACAACAGAAATGTGATCAAGGTCTCCCTCATCTGATGAGTCTTCCATCAGTTCGTCCTCCACTTCTTCCTGGGCTCCTGCACCTTCCTCACTAGTTTGGCTGCTACCATGCGCCCTGGTAAAACCATCTCCCCCACCCTCACATGCCTGCCGCCTTGGTGCTGCCGACCGTCTGGACCTTGCAGATGTTAGCCCTTCCGCATACAACTCCTCCTCCTCTACTTCCTCCAGCTCCTCTTGTGCCACCACCTGACTCCGAATTCTGTTTAACATGTGCTCCAGCATGTAAATCACCGGAATAGTCATGCTGATAATGGCATCATCAGCACTAAACATCTTCGTCGCCATTTCAAAACTGTGCAGAAGGGTGCATAGGTCCCTGATCTGAGACCACTCCTCCAGCGTGATTTGCCCCACCTCTGGATCTCGTTGGCCCAGGCTATACGTCAGAACGTATTGCACCAGGGCTTGTCGGTGCTGCCACAGTCGCTGCAACATGTGCAGAGTTGAATTCCACCGGGTAGGCACATCGCATTTTAGCCGGTGAAGTGGCAGGCCCAACGACTTCTGTAGAGATGTAAGTCGCTGAGCTGCGGGATGCGAACGGCGGAAGTGAGCACACAGCGACCGTGCCCTCTGCAGAAGGCCATCTAGTCCGGGATAGTGGGCTAAAAATTGCTGGACAACCAGGTTCAACACGTGAGCCATACAAGGCACGTGTGTGACATTGCCCCGGCGAAGGGCCGCACCCAGGTTTGCAGCATTGTCGCACACGGCCTTCCCTGGTTTCAGGTCCAGTGGAGACAGCCATTCATGAAATTGGTTCTCCAGAGCTGACCACAACTCCTCAGCTGTGTGACTCACATTTCCCAGACATTTCAAAGTAAAAACCGCCTGATGACGTTGAGCCCTACTGCCAGCATAGTAAGGAGGTGTGCAGGATCCCTTCTGCGCAGTTAGAAAGCTTGTGGCATGACCAGACAGGCTTTGGGTGCAGGTGGAAGACCGAGAGGAGGTTGAGGAGGCAGAAGCAGTGGAGGAACTTTGACATAAAGAGGATTGACGCACAACTCGTGGGGACGGCAAGACTTGGACAGCAGCCCCTTGTCCTGCTGTCACCATAGTTACCCAGTGCCCAGTCAGCGACATGTAACGCCCCTGTCCATGCCTACTCGTCCAAGTGTCTGTGGTGAAATGCACCCTGTCACACACAGAGTTTCTCAAAGAAGCGGTGATGTTGTGTGCGACATGCTGGTGGAGCGCAGGCACACCTTTCTTTGAGAAGTAGTGCCGACTGGGCATCTGGTACTGGGGCACTGCGATGGACATAAGGTCTCGAAAATCCTCTGTGTCCACCAGGCGGAAAGGCAGCATTTCTGTAGCCAAGAGCTTGCAGATGGTGAAATTCAACCTCTTAGCTTTCTCATGGCTAGGAGGAAATGGTCTTTTACTTGTCCACATCTGAGGGACTGAGGGCTGGCTATTGTGCTTAGACGGGGTTGATAAGGGTGTCCCCGGCAAACTGCCGGTCTGTGAGGAAGATGCAGGCGGACATGTTAGGTTGCCTTGATCCAAAGGTGGTGCTATCGATGTCGGACAGCGCTCAACACCAGCTGGTGTTACCACCTCCAAAGAAAATGATGACCTGCCAATCACGCTGGCTGTTGCGGGTAAAGAGGTGGCAGGTCTGCGCCCCGAAACAGGTGTGACTGCTGTCCCCCCAGTCACAGAGGATGAAGAGGCCGCGGATGCACAAGATATGGCAGACGGTGGTTGGCCCGGCCGTCTAGGCCGCATTGTAGCACACTGAGCTTCCCACTGCAACTTATGCTTCATGTCCATGTGCCGGTTCATGCATGAAGTACTCAAACTATGTATTTTTTTGCCTCTACTTAGCTTTTGCTGACAAATGTTACAGATAACACGAGTTGGGTCATCTTTATCGATCTGAAAAAATGCCCAGGCTATGCAAGGCTTAGCACCCATGCGACCTGAAGAGCCACCACGACTTGTGGTGAGAGGCAGAGTTGTGTTTGAGGATGCAGTTGTTGACGTGCTTCCAGTACTACGTCTCTGTCCAGGAAGGCGCAACCTGACCTCGTCGTCACTAGCATCTTCCTCCACCTCCTCTGCTGACCTCATCTCTTGGCTGACTGTGGGTTGACAGTAAGTGGGATCTCCAACCTCATCATCATCACCCTGTGTGTTATCACACCCGTCGTCCTCAGAGCCAACCTGTTCCTGCCCTGACAAAAAACTAAAGTTGTCGCTCCAATCAGGTATTTGAGTCTTATCATCGTCTTCCTCATTGTCTCCACCAACAGGAGTTACAGTTTGGGAATGAGGGTCTACATTATGGTCAGAACCTTCTGCGTCTGGTCCTGGATCCGACTCATAAAGATTCTGGGCATCAGTGCAGATCATTTCCTCGTCTGGATTCACAGAAGCGCTGGAGTCGACCTCTGATTCCCAGGCTATAGTATGAGTAAACAGCTCTGCAGACTCAACCATCTGTTCTACCTCATACTCAGACGGGCAGCTGGAGATTTGGGAGCTGTGAGGAAGCAAGTGCGATTTGTGTGACACCTTGAGGACTGGAGTATTTGTGATGTTGAAGTTGATGTGGAGGAGAGCCCACTTAAAGGAGCACTTGATATCTGTTGAAGCACCTGCTGTTTTTGTGCCTCATCTGGAATTTGTAGCGATTGGCGTGGCCGTAAGAAAGGGATCTTATCACATTGTCCGCTAAAAGAAGTAGACATTTTAGTTTGGCTGGAAGATGGTCTTTCTTCTGCAGATGTTACTGTTGCTTTAACACCTACCCCACGGACACAACCTTTTTTCCCCTTCCCAACACGCCTATTCCCCTTTCCCCCAGCAGCAGGCCTTTTTCCACTCATTTTGGTGGTTAACTAATTCACAACTCTGGAGTTGTTTGCACAAAAAAACAATGGATGGTAACCGAGCAGAGCTGAGTGGCCAAACTGTGGTATTAGGCCAAAACTATTGGCTGGGTTAGATGCAGAAAAAAATTATATTCAATTTGCAACCTGATGGAGGTCAGTATAGATGGACTAATACAACAAGTCCCACACACAGCTAGAAGCCCAATATTTTTTCAGAGGTAGATGCAGAAAAAAATATATTCAGTTTGCAACCTGATGGAGGTCAGTATAGATGGACTAATACAACAAGTCCCACACACAGCTAGAAGCCCAATATTTTTTCAGAGGTAGATGCAGAAAAAAATATATTCAGTTTGCAACCTGATGGAGGTCTGTATAGATGGATTAATAGAACAAGTCCCACACACAGCTAGAAGCCCAATATTTTTTCAGAGGTAGATGCAGAAAAAAATATATTCAGTTTGCAACCTGATGGAGGTCAGTATAGATGGACTAATACAACAAGTCCCACACACAGCTAGAAGCCCAATATTTTTTCAGAGGTAGATGCAGAAAAAAATTATATTCAGTTTGCAACCTGATGGATTATAGATGGATTAATAGAACAAGACCCACACACAGCTAGAAGCCCAATATTTTTTCAGAGGTAGATGCAGAAAAAAATATATTCAGTTTGCAACCTGATGGAGGTCAGTATAGATGGACTAATACAACAAGTCCCACACACAGCTAGAAGCCCAAATATTTTTTCAGAGGTACTGTAGATGCAGATAAAAATTATTTTTAATTTGCAACCTGATGGAGGTCAGTATAGATGGACTAACAGAGAAAGTCCCACACACTGCTAGAAGGCCAAATATTTTTTCAGAGCTAGATGCATACAAAAAATTATTTTGAATTTGCAACCTGATGGAGGTCAGTATAGGTGGACTAATAGAACAAGTCCCACACACTGCTAGAAGGCCAAATATTTTTTCAGAGGTACTGTAGATGCAGATAAAAATTATTTTTCATTTGCAACCTGATGAAGGTCAGTATAGATGGACTAACAGAGAAAGTCCCACACACTGCTAGAAGGCCAAATATTTTTTCAGAGCTAGATGCATACAAAAAATTATTTTGAATTTGCAACCTGATGGAGGTCAGTATAGGTGGACTAATAGAATAAGTCCCACACACTGCTAGAAGGCCAAATATTTTTTCAGAGCTAGATGCAGAAAAAAATTATATTCAGTTTGCAACCTGATGGAGATCTGTATAGATGGATTAATAGAACAAGACCCACACACAGCTAGAAGCCCAATATTTTTTCAGAGGTAGATGCAGAAAAAAATATATTCAGTTTGCAACCTGATGGAGGTCAGTATAGATGGACTAATACAACAAGTCCCACACACAGCTAGAAGCCCAATATTTTTTCAGAGGTAGATGCAGAAAAAATATATTCAGTTTGCAACCTGATGGAGGTCAGTATAGATGGACTAATACAACAAGTCCCACACACAGCTAGAAGCCCAAATATTTTTTCAGAGGTACTGTAGATGCAGATAAAAATTATTTTTAATTTGCAACCTGATGGAGGTCAGTATAGATGGACTAATAGAGAAAGTCCGACACACTACTAGAAGGCCAAATATTTTTTCAGAGCTAGATGCAGAAAAAAATTATATTCAGTTTGCAACCTGATGGAGGTCAGTATAGATGGATTAATAGAACAAGACCCACACACAGCTAGAAGCCCAATATTTTTTCAGAGGTAGATGCAGAAAAAAATATATTCAGTTTGCAACCTGATGGAGGTCAGTATAGATGGACTAACAGAGAAAGTCCCACACACTACTAGAAGGCCAAATATTTTTTCAGAGCTAGATGCAGAAAAAAATTATATTCAGTTTGCAACCTGATGGAGGTCTGTATAGATGGATTAATAGAACAAGACCCACACACAGCTAGAAGCCCAATATTTTTTCAGAGGTAGATGCAGAAAAAAATATATTCAGTTTGCAACCTGATGGAGGTCAGTATAGATGGACTAATACAACAAGTCCCACACACAGCTAGAAGCCCAATATTTTTTCAGAGGTAGATGCAGAAAAAAATATATTCAGTTTGCAACCTGATGGAGGTCAGTATAGGTGGACTAATAGAACAAGTCCCACACACTGCTAGAAGGCCAAATATTTTTTCAGAGCTAGATGCAGAAAAAAATTAGATTCAGTTTGCAACCTGATGGAGGTCAGTATAGATGGACTAATAGAATGATGCTATGCCCAAAAGATTTTACTTCACTAGGTGCAGTAAAAAAATTGGTATTCTATACACAGGTGGTATATCTTGCAACACAGATAGGCTACTCCACTGACTAACACACTCTGCAATAGGCCAAAAAGGATTAGCTTTGCTAGATTCAGCCAAATGCTGTGAAAAAAACTTGCACAGCACTGGCACAGACCTGCCTGGCAAAAACTGATAGGAACTGATGTAACCTAGTCCTGAAAAGGACTCCAATTACAATTAGTCTTTACTCCCACAACCTATCTATTTAAGAGCACAGACCTGCCTGATTAAAGTCGTAGGAAATGCTGTAACCTAGTCCTTAAAAGGACTGCAATCACAACTATTCCCTACTCCCAAGCTATCTGTATATTTGTGCGAAAATTGGCTTGAAATTAACAAGGTATAGCGCACACAGCAACAGCGGTGCCGTCTAACACGCAGCTGCAGCAGTGAGAAAATGGTGGCGACGGGGAAAATGGCTTGGTCTTATAGGGCAAGGACATGTGACATACACTGCCAATGACACATGCCCTTGCTTGTGTGATAAAAAGCACTTCGCTCCGTGTGTGCGCTGCTGATAGGCTGACAGATTGCACCTCCCCACTGTAAATGCGGGAAAGAGAAAAAAAAATGGAGATCTTCATTGTTCCTGCAGAGATCCATCCCCTGCCCCTCCCCCCACCCCGCTGTACACTCAAACTGCGTATTAACATTAATTTTCATCATTACTGAGAAAAAATCCAGTTATGATTTTGGTGCACGAACAGTTATCGAACATAACCTCGAACAGCCGAATTTTTCTCAAATTGTTCGTGTTCGCCGAACGGCTCGAACACCGCCCAAAACAGCTCGAATTTGAGATTGGCGAACAGTTCGAGTAGAACAACGCTCATCTCTACTAGTGAGGCGCACAGAACTGCTCTTTTTAGGTGCAAATCAGTGATAAATTGATTGGGCCAAAATCTGGGCAATAAAAATGAAAAAAGCATATACAGAATGGGAGGAATAGAGCTAAGCAACAGTACATGTGAAAAAGACTTAGGTATACTAATAGATCATAGACTGAACATGAGTCAACAGTGTGATGCAGCAGCAAAAAAGGCAAATACAATTCTGGGACGTATTAACAGAAGCATACAGTCTAGATCACGTAAAGTCATTATCGGTCTTTACTCCTCTTTGGTCAGACCTCATCTGGAATACTGTGTCCAGTTTTGGGCACCACATTTTAAAAAAGACATCGACAAACTGGAGCAAATTCAGAGAAGAGCGACCAGAATGGTGACCGGTCTGCAAACCGTGTCCTATGAGTAACGGTTACAGGATTTGGGAATGTTTAGCTTGCAAAAAAGAAGACTAAGAGGAGACTTAATAGCGGTCTACAAATATCTCAAGGGCTGTCACGTTGTAGAAGGACCATCTTTATTCTCATTTGCACAAGGAAAGACTAGAAGCAATGGGATGAAACTGAATGGGAGGAGACACAGATTAGATATTAGAAAAAACTATTTGACAGTTAGGGTGATCAATGAGTGGAACAGGCTGCCATGAGAAGTGGTGAGTTCCCCTTCAATGGACATCTTCAAACAGAGGCTGGACAGATATCTGTCTGGGATGATCTAGTGAATCCTGCTTTGAGCCGGGGGTTGGACCAGATGATCCAGGAGGTCCCTTCCAACTCTACCATTCTATGATTCTACGATTCTATGAAATGTGAGATTTCAGCCATAATTCTGGAGAAATCACTTATGAGCTGATGAATTGGAGTTGTAGTGGACTGTAGCGACAAGGTATTCAAACGCCTAGTGATGATAGCCCTAGCGCCAATGCCTATTATTATTTATTTGGATGGAAATAGCAATTGCAAAAGTGTAAGTGGGCTAGGATTTGAGCTAAATGTAGTCTTGTGTAAAACAGTATGTATAGTACAATCGTTGATGGAAGCATCAAGGACCTACACAATGAAAACCTGCTGTAACATTGAATTTTACAAATTGAAAATTTACTGTAACATTGAATTCCCTACTAATCTTTCACACAATCATTTTACAGAAAATTTTACAACTAAATCCAAATGTGAAACTGGAATGTCTTCTCCATTTCCTAGTGGCTATTTTTACAGAAACCAATGGTATAGCGCAAATTGCACTCTGCGTACATTACCATCCATCAACAAATGTGTAGCTGGTAAAATGATTTACTTAATGGGAGATTCAACATTACGTCAATGGATAGAGTATTTCCCATGGCTCTTGACAAGTAAGTAAGACTAGCATTTTTCTATGAAGGGGATCTCCTATACATTGGCATAGGCTCAGCACTGGACCACACTTATTGATGGCCCCAGTACAAAACATTTGTGCAGGCTGATCCTCAGAAACATGTGGCATGATTTGTAAAACTGTCCAATACACATTAGACAAGTGTTGGCATACACCCTTAATGTAAAGCCACCTACAGTCTACTGTGTAAAGTGATAGCTCAACTGTCCTTCATTGTCTGCTTTGAGTGAAAACAAGGATTAGCATTTTGCATCTGGAAGAGGCAGAGACAACTGTTTTCACATGGTTGTCCATGTAACACATTGGAGAGTCCCAAGTAGAATACCCTCCTTTTTTACATAATTTGCCCAAATATGGAATATCTACAGAGATTGTCTCATTAAGATGCCCCTCGTTTGTTACCCAGGATAATTGCAGTCAGAGGAGCAGCCATTTATCCCCATTCCCTTTGTTAAAACAAAAAAACATTAAAAGGAATGCCAACCCTCAATATATTAATAAAAGCTTCACAACCACTTCTCTCTCATATTATAACAAAACTATTATTATGGGAAGCGTTAATGTTTTAAACGTCCTGCTCCTAGGAGGCACTTCAGGAAATAGAAGATGAAGGAAGCAAACCTATCATAAAGGTGTTTGCTGTTATCAATATGCATATCACATATTATACTCTTTGAATCCCATCATATCCCATCATAATCCTCAATATTCAAAAATGTACGTACAATTGAAGCCAAATACTTGGCTACTCTTGGGTCTTTCTAGTTGATCCCATCACCTTTCTCAGCTGGTTTTGAGAGAACATGGTCAAAACTTTCCTTTCAAAAGGAAATCCTTTTGTACCAAACAAGAGCAAGAAAATTGGCCCAAAGGTCATGAAAATAGCCTATAGGAGAAAACAAATACCTGGCTTCTTATTATTATGAAACTAATACAGAAAATAGAGTCCAGTCAAGATGTATATACTGTATCTTACTATTTGTCTTAATCTTTTCTCAGCTCTGAAATTTTTTGATCTCCATGGAAGTGGTGCTCACAAGATGCATTTGGCATTAGATTTGGAAAATAACCTATATATCCAATGGAAGAAGCATGGGCACCCATTTGTTACTATCATTTCATACACTCAACGAGATAATACCTATATCTTCAATGAAATTGACCAACTTTCTGGCAGCCAAGACACTGTTGTCGTTATTTCTCTAGGACTACATTTTCGGCCCTTTCCGATTCATTTGTACATCAGGCGACTCCTCAATATTCGTACTGCCATTGAAAATCTGTTTGTTCGAAGCCCAGATACAAAAATCATCATAAAATCAGAAAACACCAGAGAAATAAATCTTGATGCAGAAAGGTTCAGTGACTTTCATGGATATGTCCAATATCTCTTGATGAAAAATATCTTTACAGGACTCAATGTTCAGTTTATTGATGCTTGGGATATGACTATTGCTTTTGGATCTTATGATCGTCACCCTCCTGAGGTTGTTATTAGAAACCAAATTAATCTATTCTTGAGCTTCATCTGTTAGATAAGGCATTGTTTTAGTGTGTGATTCTATTTCAAAGTAGTCTTTAAAAAGATTGATAACATATACATCATGACTTGATCAATGATCATTATTGACTGACAAATTGATGAAAGAAATATTAACACATGCCTTAATGTTTAGATTAATAAGTTGTCTGTAACGCAGGAACATACTCTCTACAACCAACAATGCTGATAAGTATACCTGCCAATTCTCTCAAAACATCTAAGAGGCTTTTTAGAAAAAAAGATGGACCTCTCTAATTTCCTCAAAAGTTGGCAAGTCTCAAGGGCACTGCACAAACCTCCCTCAAGATATTGCTTCCCTATTTCTTTGCCATGATGCTAAGACCAGGCTTCCACCTGCAACTGCTCCAACTTTTAGACAATGTAAAATTGCAAAGAAAACAAAGCAGCTCCAGTCAAACAAAGGAGGAATCGGGTAAGGAAGACCCACTTCACAAAATGTTAGATACTTACTTTAGAGGGGGAAACCGAACATCCATACTCGCTAAACCAGGTGACAGTTCACAATAAAGTTTGCCTTCTTTATTCCAATAAAAATCCTCTTAAAGAAACATACATAAACAGAAAGGAGAGCACATCTATGCATGTCTGGTTTCCCCTTCCTCAGCACAGAACTTCGCTACCCATTATAAGCATTATTCTACAGATTATTCATCCATCAAGTCACCATGGCTCGAGATCGAGATAAAGGCCGTTAAAAAAAAACAAGCATGTATAGCTTCCATCTGTCCAGTCGGCAGTGGTGTGCTTGGTTTTAACGTAACTTTATTCTTTCATGAGTTTTTTACAAGTTTATGACCACTTATAAAATGTGTTCAAAGTGCTGCCCATTGTACTGGATTGTCAATGCAACCCTCTTCTCCCACTCTTGACACACTGATAGCAACACCGCAGAAGAAATGCTAGCACAGGCTTCCAGTATCCGTTGCATCTTAAAAAAGTATCCGGAAGCATCTTAGAAAAAAAAATCTGTGTATGACAAAAGGCAGTTTTCACATTGAAAACAATGGGAGACAGTTTGAGGCTGGATTTCACATGGACTTAGTCGAAAACCTGCATGAAATTTCCACCATACCCTATCTTTTTGGTGCATGCTTCTACAGCCGACATTTCTGGTATATACATGTGTGTGTGTATATATATACCAACAAAAATATGCATATACAGTACAGACCAAAAGTTTGGACACACCTTCTCATTTAAAGATTTTTCTGTATGTTCATGACTTTGAAAATTGTACATTCACACTGAAGGCATCAAAATTATGAATTAAGACATGTGGAATTATATGCTTAACAAAATAAGTTTGAAACAACTGAAAATATGTCTTATATTTTAGGTTCTTCAATGTAGCCACCTTTTGCTTTGATGACTGCTTGGCACACTCTTGGCATTCTCTTGATGAGCTTCAAGACGTAGTCACCGGAAATGGTCTTCCAACAATCTTGAAGGAGTTCCCAGAGATGCTTAGCACTTGTTGGCCCTTTTGCCTTCACTCTGTGGTCCAGCTCACCCCAAACCATCTCAATTGAGTTCAGGTCTGGTGACTGTGGAGGCCAGGTCATTTGGCGTAGCACCCCATCACTCTTCTTCTTGGTCAAATAGCCCTTACACAGCCTGGAGGTGTGTTTGGGGTCATTGTCCTGTTGAAAAATAAATGATGGTCCAACTAAGCGCAAACCAGATGGAATAGCATGCCGCTGCAAGATGCTGTGGTAGCCATGCTGATTCAGTATGCCTTCAATTTTGAATAAATCCCCAACAGTGTCACCAGCAAAGCACCCCCACACCATCACACCTCCTCCTCCATGCTTCATGGTGGGAACCAGGCATGTAGAGTCCATCCGTTCACCTTTTCTGCGTCACACAAAGACACGGTGGTTGGAACCAAAGATCTCAAATTTGGACTCATCAGACCAAAGCACAGATTTCCACTGGTCTAATGTCCATTCCTTGTGTTCTTTAGCCCAAACAAGTCTCTTCTACTTGTTGCCTGTCCTTAGCAGTGATTTCCTAGCAGCTATTTTACCATGAAGGCCTGCTGCACAAAGTCTCCTCTTAACAGCTGTTGAAGAGATGTGTCTGCTGCTAGAACTCTGTGTGGCATTGACCTGGTCTCTAATTTGAGCTGCTGTTAACCTGCGATTTCTGAGGCTGGTGACTCGGATAAACTTATCCTCAGAAGCAGAGGTGACTCTTGGTCTTCCTTTCCTGGGGTGGTCCTCATGTGAGACAGTTTCTTTGTAGCGCTTGATGGTTTTTGCAACTGCACTTGGGGACACTTTCAAAGTTCTCCCAATTTTTCGCACTGACTGACCTTTATTTCTTAAAGTAATGATGGCCACTCGTTTTTCTTTACTTAGCTGCTTTTTTCTTGCCATAATACAAATTCTAACAGTCTATTCAGTAGGACTATCAGCTGTGTATCCACCTGACTTCTGCACAACACAACTGATGGTCCCAACCCCATTTATAAGGCAAGAAATTCCACTTATTAAACCTGACAGGGCACACCTGTGAAGGGAAAACCATTTCCGGTGACTACCTCTTGAAGCTCATCAAGAAAATGCCAAGAGTGTGCAAAGCAGTCATCAAAGCAAAAGGTGGCTACTTTGAAGAACCTAGAATATAATACAAATTTTCAGTTGTTTCACATTTTTTGGTAAGTATATAATTCCACATGTGTTAATTCATAGTTTTGATGCCTTCAGTGTGAATGTACAATTTTCATAGTCATGAAAATACAGAAAATTCTTTAAATGAGAAGGTGTGTCCAAACTTTTGGTCTGTACTGTATATAAGCACATTATATAGACACTGCATGTATACATTCCACAAACTGCAGATACACAAACTGCACACACTTATACACTACATATACACAATGCACACATACTGTACATATACAGTATTTACACATACTGCACACAGACATAGCTAAAGTGTATACACAAAAAATATATGCAGAATATATATACACAGTGCACAAATAGATTCAGTATACACACACCACACACATACATAGACTAAATATTTATATATCACAGTATATATACACAGTGCACACACGTAGATACAGTACACACACCCCACACACATACATATACAGAGTAAATATTTATATATCACAGTACAGTGCACACACATGTAGATAAGGTACATACACACCACACACATACATATACAGTATGCACAGTATATGTACAGTATATATCTCAGTATATAAGCACAGTGCACACACACATACAGTATACACACACTGCACACATATATATACATTACACACAGTATATACACAGTACACATGCATATAGTGTATATAAACACCCCACACACACAGTATATAAACACACTAAACACAGTATATATATACACCACAGATAGTGTGTGTATGTATATATACATGCACACTACACATAGATACAGTATACACACACATACAGTATATATACAACCCCTGGCAAAAATTATGGAATTGACGGGCTCGGAGGATGTTCATTCAGTTGTTTAACCCCTTTACCCCCGAGAGTGGTTTGCACGTTAATGACCAGGCCAATTTTTACAATTCTGACCACTGTCACTTTATGAGGTAATTACTCTGAAACGCTTCAACGGATCCCGGTGATTCTGAGAATGTTTCTTCGTGACATATTGTTCTTCATGATAGTGGTAAAATTTCTTCAATATAATTTGCATTTATTTGTGAAAAAATTGGAAATTTGGCAAAAATTTTGAAAATTTCACAATTTTCAAAATTTTAATTTTTATTCCATTAAATCAGAGAGATATGTTACATAAAATAGTTAATAAATAACATTTCCCACATGTCTACTTTACATCAGCACAATTTTGGAACAAAAAATTAGTTTTATTAGTGCGCTATAAGGGTTAAAAGTTGATCAGCGATTTCTCATTTTTCCAACAAAATTTGCAAAACCATTTTTTTAGGGACCACATCACATTTGAAGTGACTTTGAGGGGCCTTTATGATAGAAAATACCCAAAAGTGACACCATTCTAAAAACTGCACCCCTCAAGGTGCTCAAAACCACATTCAAGAAGTTTATTCACCCTTCATGTGCTTCACAGGAATTTTTGGAATGGGGAAGAAAAAAATGTTACTTTAGACCCCTATTTTTTTATTTTTTGCAGGGGTAACAGGAAAAAATGGACCCCAAAATTTGTTGTGCAATTTCCCCTGAGTACGCAGATACCCCATACGTGGGGAAAAAACACTATTTGGGCGCACAGCAGGGCTCAGAAGGGAACGAGCGCCATTTTACTTTTTGAATGTAAAATTTGCTTGAATAATTAGCGGACGCCATGTTGCGTTTGGAGAGCCCCTGATGTGTCTAAACAGTGACACCATTTGGAAACTAGACCCCTCAGGGAACTTATCTAAATGTGTGGTGAGCATCTTGAACCCCCAGGTGCTTCACAGAAGTTTATAACATGGAGCCGTGAAAATAAAATTTTCACATTTTTCCCACAAAAATGTTTTTCAGCCCCAAGTTTTGCATGTTCATGAGGGTAACAGGAGAAATTGCACTATGAAACTTGTTGTGCAATCTCTCCTGAGTAAGCTGATACCCCATATGTGGGGGAAAACTACTGTTTGGGCGCACTGCAGGGTTCGGAAGGGAAGGAGCGCCATTTGACTTTTTGAATGTAAAATTTGCTAGAATAATTAGCAGATTTCATGTTGCATTTGGAGAGCCGCTGATGTGCCTAAACAGTGGAAACCCCCCACAAGTGACACCATTTTGGAAACTAGACCCCTCAGGGAACTTATCTAGATGTGTGGTGAGCACCCTTAACCCCCAGGTGCTTCACAGAAGTTTAGAACATGAAGCCGTGAAAATAAAAAAATCTAACTTTTTCCACAAAAATGATCTTTTTGCCCAATTTTTTTAGTTTCACAAGGGTAAGAGGAGAAAATGGAACCTAAAAACTGATGTGCAATTTCTCCTGAGTACGCCAATACCCCATATGTGGGGAAAATACACTGTTTGGGCACACGTCAGGGTTCAGAAGGGAAGGAGCACTGTGTGACTTTTTGAACGCAAAATTGCCTGGAATCAAGAGAGGACGCCATGTCTCATTTCGGGAGCCCCTGATGTGCCGAAATAGTGGAAACCTCCCACAAGTGACCCCATTTTGGAAACTAGACCCCTCAAGAATTTTATCAAGGGGTATAGTGTACATTTTTAACCCAAAGGTACGACAGAATTTGATAACATTAGGTCATCATATTGAATAAGTTGTCATTAGTATTGAGTTAAAGTGCTCGCTACTTGAGTTTGCATCGGGTACTCGGGTATGCACCAAGTATCGCGGGTGCTCGAATGACATGCTCGAGTCTCCGCACCGCATGTTTCACGGTTGTTAGACACCCAAAAAAAACGTGCATGGCAGGCGATCCCAGCAACGTTTTTTTTGGCCGCGAAGCATATGGGTCAGAGACTCAAGCACGTCACTCGAGCACCCGCGATACTCAGTGCATACCCGAGTACCCGATGCAAACTCAAGTAGTGAGCACTTGCACTCAACAGTGGTCGCCAAATTGTCATAATTTTTTTTTTCTTTACTTTTGAAAAAAAAACAACCCTAGCCCCAACCCTAATACAACCCCAACCCTAACCCTAGCCCAACCCTAACCCTAGCACAACCGTAACCCTAGAGTTTATTTTTTTACACCATTCCTCGTGTGGTATAAGTGATTAGACTACTTTATTCTTCAGGTTGGTGTGATTACAGCAATACCAGATTCATATCGGGTTTTTATGACTGACAGCTGTCACACACTAAAAGACGCTTTTTTTGCAAAGACTAGTGTTTGCATCACCATATTTTGAGAGCTATAATTTTTCCATATTTTGGCCGACAGAGTCATGTGACAGCTTGTTTTTTGCGGGACAAGTTGACGTTTTTATTGTTACCATTTTCAGGCACGTGACATTTTTTAATCACTTTCTATTCTGATTTTTGGGAGGCAGAATAAACAAAAACAAACAATTCAGGAATTTTTTTTTGCGTTTTTTTTATGCCGTTCCACGTGTGGTTAAATTGATAATGCAGCGTTATTCTTCGGGTCAGTGCATTTACAGCGGTACCACATTTATATATTTTTTTTATGTTTTGCCGTTTTTACACAATAAAAACGATTTGCTAGAAAAAATAATTTTTTTGTATCGCTTTATTCTGAGAGCTATAACTTTTTTTTTTTGGCTGATGGAGCTGTACGGTGGCTTGTTTTTGCGGGACAAGATGACGTTTTTAGCGGTACCATTTTTATTTACATTCGTCTTTTTGATCACGTGTTATTCCATTTTTTGTTTGGCGGTATGATGATAAAGAATTGTTTTTTGCTTCATTTTTTATTTTTATTTTTTACCGTGTTCACTAAAGGGGTTAACTAGTGGGACAGTTTTAGAGGTCAGGTCGTTCCGGACGCGGCTATACCAAATATGTGTACTTTTATTGGTTTATTTTATTTTTTTTCATAATAAATAAATATTATGGATTCAATATATTTTTTTTTTTGGGGACTATTTTTTTTCTTTTTTTTATATATTTTTACAATTTTTTTAAATTTTTTTTTCACTTTTCTACTTTTTCTTTTTTTTTTTACTTTTACACATTGTCCCACTATGGGACTTTCACTTTTTGCAGCCTAATCGGCTGCATGGCATAGAGAGCAGAAGCTCCCTTTGTCATGTCGCCTGTCAGCGCTGCACACAGGGGAGACATTACTTTGGTCGCGCACTGCGCATGACCAAAGTAACGTCCTGCCTCCTGGTGACCCGGATGTTGTCATGACGACATCGGGTCGTCATGGCAACATCCGGAAGCCGCCAGACATCGCTGGACGCCGGCAAGAGAGGTGAGTATACCGATCACCCCCCCCTTGCCACCGCAATGCTGCGATTGACTTCGATTGCAGTATAGCGGGGGTTAATGTGCCGGGAGCGGTGCGGGACCACTCCCAGCACATAGCACCGGGTGTCAGATGTGACAATCAGCTGAAATCCGGCAGCGATCACCCCGCACACAAGCGCGATCGCAGCGCGCGTAATAATACGTAGCTGGTCCATAAGTCCCAGGGCACAGCTACGTACTATTACTGACATGGTCGGAAAGGGGTTAATGTTGTTGAAAAAAAGCAGATCACAGGCATGGCACAAAACTAAAGTAATTTCAAATGGCAACTTTAGGGCTTTAAGAAACACTAAAAGAAATCAAGATTAAAAATGTAGTACTCAGTAAGGGTAATTTTTTTCAGACCAAGCCGAGGGAAAAAATTATGGAATCACTCAATTCTGAGGAAAAAATTATGGAATCATGAAAAACAAACACACAAAAGAAGACTCCAATACATCACTAGTATTTTGTTGCACCACCTCTGGTTTTAATAACAGCTTGCAGTGTCTGAGGCATGGACTTAATGAGTGACAAACAGTACTCTTCATCAATCTGGCTCCAACTTTCTCTGATTGCTGTTGCCAGATCAGTTTTGCAGGTTGGAGCCTTGTCATGGACCATTTTCTTCAACTTCCACCAAAGATTTTCAATTGGATTGAGATCCGGACTATTTGCAGGCCATGACATTGACCTTACGTGTCTTCTTTCAAGGAATGTTTTCACAGTTTTTGCTCTATGGCAGGATGCATTATCATCTTGAAAAATGATGTCATCATCCCCAAACATCCTTTCAATTGATGGGATAAGAAAACTGTCCAAAATATCACTGTAAACTTGGGCATTTATGGAAGATGTAATGACAGCCATCTCCCCAGTGCCTTTACCTGACATGCAGCCCCATATCATCAATGACTGTGGAAATTTGCATGTTCTCTTCATGCAGTCATCTTTATAAATCTCATTGGAACGGCACCAAACAAAAGTTCCAGCATCATCATCTTGCCCAATGCAGATTTGTGATTTATCACTGAATATGACTTTTATCCAGTCATCCACAGTCCACGATTGCTTTTCCTTAGCCCATTGTAACCTTGTTTTTTTCTGTTTAGGTGTTAATGATTGCTTATGTTTAGCTTTTCTGTATGTAAATCCCATTTCCTTTAGGCGGTTTCTTACAGTTCGGTCACAGACATTGACCCCAGTTTCCTCCCATTCGTTCCTCATTTGTTTTGTTGTGCATTTCCTGTTTTGGAGGCATATTGCTTTAAGTTTCCGGTCTTGACGCTTTGATGTCTTCCTTGATCTACCAGTGTTTGCATTTAACAACCTTCCCATGTTGTTTGTATTTGGCCCAGATTTTAGACACAGCTGACTGTGAACAACCAACATCTTTTGCAACATTGCGTGATGATTTACCTTCTTTTAAGAGTTTGATAATCCTCTGCTTTGTTTCAATTGACATCTCTTGTGTTGGAGCCATGATTCATGTCAGTCGACTTGGTGCAACAGCTTTCCAAGGTGTGATCACTCCTTTTTAGATGCAGACTAACGAGCAGATCTAATTTGATGCAGGTGTTAGTTTTGGAAATGAAAATTTACAAGGTGATTCCATAATTTTTTCCTCAGAATTGAGTGATTCCATAATTTTTTTCCCTCTGCTTGGTCTAAAAAAAATTACCCTTACTGAGTACCACACTTTTAATCTTGATTTCTTTTAGTGTTTCTTAAAGCCCTAAAGCTGCCATTTGAAATGACTTTAGTTTTGTGCCATGTCTGTGATCTGCTTTTTTTCAACAACATTAAACAACTGAATGAACATCCTCCGAGCCTGGTGATTCCATAATTTTTGCCAGGGGCTGTACACACAGCATACACATAGAGTACATATACAGTATTTACACACTGTAGACAGATACAGTAGACACATACAGTTTATACACACTGCACACTCATGCTTGCACTTTACACATATGTAATAGTGAGGAAGGGTGCAACCTTCCCCTGGAACTGAAGTAGTTAGAATTACATATCCCCATAGTTAGGTACTCTCTGAACTGCTATTAGGTCAAGTTACGAGGTTAATTTCAGAGGCACAGTCAGTGGAGTAAGGGGGAAAAGTAGTGATTGGGATAGACAATGGGAATGTCTAGAGGTTAGATATAATTCCTTGTGGGGCTGCAGTACTTTTTATCAGCCACAAGATGCCACTGCTGGGCACAGTTGTCAGTGAGAGGCAAGGCAGTTGCTAAGCAGATGGCTTAGTGGGTGGAGCCTCAGGGTGTGCTAAAATTAGCTGCAGCCCTTATTTTTGAGTTCAGTTGAAGCCCTGTCAGGGACGAGACAGGAACTCTTATGTGCGGACATTCAGGGAAATTGGCTGCTATGGTAGACAGGGGCTCTCTACCCTCAGACAGTGAATCCGTAGTGTGAATATCTCCTCACGCAGGAGTCCCATTAGCCGGCCGGAGAAACTCAACAGAGGTATTGAGGACCGGGGACACTTCTAGTCTGCGGGTAGCAGAGGAAAATAGGACCCCAGGATAAGCCGTGAGGAAGATAAAGGATCTGGGCACACTTTCACTGGTGAGGAACCGTCTCTTAGGCTAAGGAATAGAAACAGAGAGATGCTTCACCTAAAGAGGGCACCAGGGCTGAAGATGATTTTAGCACCTGTATGGGAGACAAGAACTTGTTGGGCCTTATCCAATCTACCAGACTGTAAATATTGTAATTACTCCTTTCCCCCAAGTAAAACCCCAGTTATGGTTAATAACTTTGTGTCCTCTGAAATTATTACTGCCCTGGTCCCAGAAGAGAAATGTCTGGAGACAGCCGCGACCGGATGGTGTGAAGTAAGTGAAGAATGTCACATGCACAGCCACACATCAGAGGGAAGACATGAATTGTCTGTAAGGTGCCAAAGAGAGCAGGGGCCACAACTCGCCCACGACTACCTCGCTGGGGCACCTTACACATATATACAAACACTGCACTGCTCATATACAGGTACTGAAAATAAATAAAACTCCTCTTGTCTGGCACATATCTTCTGTCAGTAGGTAGCTTTTATTGCCCATTACATTTCTTCCTCTCACCTCTACTTGCTGTGATATTGGGGGGAGGGATACAATCAGTAATCCGGTAGTTGCAGGGGTCTTGAGATCATAATTTAGGTGCTGTATGTAAGTGTCGGCAAGAGGGAGTGAGAATCCCACAGCAAGGACTTGAAGCAGGGGAGGAAGAAGCGCACAGACAGCTCGGCAACTCACTGTCTGATGATTTATGAAGACACAGAAAGAGCTGCCTGTACATCCTGGTAGTAGACTATTGTGCTTTCCCAGCAGATGCAGGGCAGGATCGCTGGGTTATTGCTGACTCATAGCACAATAGTTACCATTGTATTACAGCAGCCCAGCGATCCTGCCCTGCATCTATAACTGCCAGTGCTGTTCAGCACACATAGTGTTAATAGTTACATTCCCGGCCAATGAGCAGACTGACTGCTCCATGCAGCTGGACAGCTCAGTGCTGGACTGCTGGGAATCTCTGCTAGACCCCCTGTTCTCAGCCCTGCAGCAGGCAGACTGCACAAGCCGGGGATGTAACTGAACCAACACTGTATGTGCTGAGCATCACTGATGGAAGGATAGTGAAAGTAAACTTACTGCAATGCATCCTGGGGGAGTGACGTCAACACAGCAGGGGAGCTTGGGAATTTCGCTCGGAGTGGAGGCGACTTCAGCTGAAGTCGGCTCATTTCAGTGAGATGCTTGTGCCATGAAGAGGAGTTTTTCTCCATTTTGCTATATCCTTAGTTAAAAAAAAAATTCTGAAACCATTAATGTTGTTGCATGTGCTTTTATATTAAATAATAACATTTTTAGTGATAGGTTTGCTTTAAGAATAACAAAGTCAATGTTTTGGAGTGGCCATCACAAAGCCGTGATCTGAATGCTATTGAAAATTTATGGGCAAAGCTGAAAAGGCTGGTGGGAGCAAGGCAACCTACAAACCTGGATCTGTTACACCAGTTTTATCAGGAGGAATGGGCCCAAATTCCAACCAACTATTGTGAGAAGCTTGTGGAAGGATATTTCTAACGTTTGACCCAAGTCATTCAGTTTAAGGGCAATGGTACCAAATACTAATGAAATGTATGTAAACTTTTGACTTTGCAGTAAGTAATAAAAATGCCTTAAAACATTCTCTCTCTCTCATTCTGGCATTTGGCAAATATTAAAAATTATGGTAATCCTAAATGACCTAAAACGGGAAAGGTTTATTCTGATTTCATGTCAGATATTGAGAAAAAACATAGATAAGTGTCTATTTATATAGTGTACAAGCATTTCACACACCATATAGGCCACAAAGTAGTAGGAAAGCGGAGAGGTTAAATGGGACACTTGAACTAAAGCAATAGCAGACACAGGAAAGAACTGGGTAGAGTGCTTGCCACTTGCACTCTTTTCAGTCAGACATACAGTGGTGGCCAAAAGTATTGGCACCCCTGCAATTCTGTCAGATAATACTCAGTCTCTTCCTGAAAATGATTGCAATCACAAATTCTTTGGTATTATTATCTTCATTTAATTTGTCTTCAATGAAAAAACACAAAAAGAATTGTCCTAAAGCCAAATTGGATATAATTCCACACCAAACCTAAAAAAGGGGGTGGACAAAAGTATTGGCACTGTTTGAAAAATCATGTGATGCTTCTCTAATTCGTGTAATTAACAGCACCTGTAACTTACCTGTGGCACCTAACAGGTGTTGGCAATAACTAAATCACACTTGCAGCCAGTTAACATGGATTAAAGTTGACTCAACCTCTGTCCTGTGTCCTTGTGTGTACCACATTGAGCATGGAGAAAAGAAAGAAGACCAAAGAACTGTCTGAGTACTTGAGAAACCAAATTGTGAGGAAGCATGAGCAATCTCAAGGCTACAAGTCCATCTCCAAAGACCTGAATGTTCCTGTGTTTTCCGTGTGCAGTGTCATCAAGAAGTTTAAAGCTCATGGCATTGTGACTAACCTCCCTAGATGTGGACGGAAAAGAAAAATTGACGACAGATTTCAACGCAAGATTGTGCGGATGGTGGATAAAGAACCTCGACTAACATCCAAACAAGTTCAAGCTGCCCTGCAGTCCGAGGGTACAACAGTGTCAACCCGTACTATCCGTCGGCGTCTGAATGAAAAGGGACTGTATGGTAGGATACCCAGGAAGACCCCACTTCTTACCCCGAGACATAAAAAAGCCAGGCTGGAGTTTGCCAAAAATTACCTGAGAAAGCCTAAAACGTTTTGGAAGAATGTTCTCTGGTCAGATGAGACAAAAGTAGAGCTTTTTGGGAAAAAGCATCAACATAGAGTGTACAGGGAAAAAAAAGAGGCATTCAAAGAAAAGAACACGGTCCCTACAGTCAAACATGGCGGAGGTTCCCTGATGTTTTGGGGTTGCTTTGCTGCCTCTGGCACTGGACTGCTTGACCGTGTTCATGGCATTATGAAGTCTGAAGACTACCAACAAATTTTGCAGCATAATGTAGGGCCCAGTGTGAGAAAGCTGGGTCTCCCTCAGAGATCATGGGTCTTCCAGCAGGACAATGACCCAAAACACACTTCCAAAAGCACTATAAAATGGTTTGAGAGAAAGCCCTGGATTCTTCTAAGGTGGCCAGCAATGAGTCCAGACCTGAATCTCATAGAACACCTGTGGAGAGATCTCAAAATGGCAGTTTGGAGAAGGCACCCTTCAAATATCAGGGACCTGGAGCAGTTTGCCAAAGAAGAATGGTCTACAATTCCAGCAGAGTATTGTAAGAAACTCATTGATGGTTACCGGAAGCGGTTGTTCGCAGTTATTTTGGCTAAAGGTTGTGCAACCAAGTATTAGGCTGAGGGTGCCAATACTTTTGTCTGGCCCATTTTTGGAGTTTTGTGTGAAATGATCAATGATTTGATTTTTGCTTCATTCTCTTTTGTGTTTTTTCCTTGCAAGCAAATTAAATGAAGATAATAATACCAAAGAATTTGTGATTGCAATCATTTTCAGGAAGAAACTGAGTATTTTCTGACAGAATTGCAGGGGTGCCAATACTTTTGGCCACCACTGTACTCCAAGTAGAAAGACAAGTTTGCCTCCTTTTGAAACCATTGTTTGGAAATGCCCCAAAGACAGGGTCTGTACTTCCCACAGGTACTGCAAATGCAACATGGTACTATGACAGCCTATGTCCAGGCCTTGGATGAAAAAAAACTTGATGTGGTGCATAAACATGTGTTTTCATCCATTCCTGATCCTAATGCAAGTGCAGACGTGCATCAGTTGAATCCAGGTGATTTGGGTGGTCATATGCAGAGACGTGAGAAGGAGCCTAGATCCACGATTTGATGGCCCATTCCAAGTCCAGCTGACCACCTCCACCTCAGTGAAGCTTGAGGGAAGGCCCACCTGGATCCATGTCAGTCACTGCACAAAGGTCACTTCACCTGGATAAACTTTTAAATATGGACTGGGACAACAAAATTATTTGACATCCTTTTCTTATAAAGGATCATGGAAGGAGAAAAGCCCAAAGACTATTGACTGTTGGATTTGCACACACAGCCCAGTATCAGCAAGGACTATGCCGTACTTAGCCTTACCTCTGGAGCCACGGGAGGTATCAATACCACACTTCATATACAATGAGAACTGGACTCAATCTAAATTTTGGAGAAAGGATGTGCCTCGTGACATATCTGCTTCATGGACTATAGTCGGATGGATCACTAATCTTTGATTTCAGTTAAATACGTATGCATGATCAAACCTAGGTTAATGAGACAGTATACCAAAATGGTATTGAAGGCTACAATACATCATCTATCAGTAAAATAGTAAGGAAGGAAAGAGGTAAATGTACATTTGGTATAGACAGAAAACAAATGGATAATACTTTGTGCGTCCACAAAGCAATGTTGGGGCTTTTGAATTTATACCAATGTGTACTGACCCCTTACCATGTTTGTGTTCTCCCAGAAGGAGCATTATTGGTTTGCACACACCATGCTTGCAGGTCCTCTTGCCAAACCAAAATTAGTAAACTTAGAGACGATTGGTTAAAGCAATACAGAGCAAATAGAGACTCCTGGTGGGGGAATACATTCTTCTTTTTAAATCCAGCCAACTGGTTCAGTGGCCCAGCGGGTTGGATTTCTAGTATTGTACAGATTTGCATGTAGATTTTATTGTTTTGCTTATTGATCTACGCAACCGTAAATCACTGATATATATATTTCCCAAGCTATTGAGTAATATATGCGTTAATCTAATGCTGAACCCTCCATAGTGTATCATAAATCGCAGATAATCACTACTGACGGGGGAAGTGGGGGTCCACAATGAGGGTGGATGGGCGAAGCAGATAGGAAGACCACTTATGAGTATTAGACTCATGAGACAGTAGCTCCTTTGTGGACATCAGCTGACCCCGTGGTAGAGGTTATATATATATATGTATATACCATTTACTAAAGAGGGAATTGATATAGAAGGGTTAATGTTTTTTCTCTGTGCTCTATATTTCTCTACATACTCTAGATTTCTCACCTTTCTCTATCTCACACTTTGTTTACAGTTACCCAGTCTCGCAGTCTCCTCTCAAGTATCTTATGCGTTTTATCTCATATATAACATTCTGCTAACTTCTGCTAAAATCATGTTATGGAACAGGATGAATAAAGTCATCATGACCTGGACAAGGGGTGGGGGCTACACGGGCTGCAATGAGTTGCATTGCTTGTAAATGGTATAAAAATGATTACTCTTTGTGTGAATAAACAGAAACTGATGTGTTCACGACCTGTGTGCAAACTTTTCTCCGAGCACTCGTAATATTGGAGGGCCTATTCTCTTAATTCGGCCTCACAGGTGATCTGGCATATCAAAACAGAATCAAAACAGCTACAACACTCGTATAACCCCTTAACCGAGCACGTTCGCTCAACGTTAACATACATCCATCCTTACATGTGTGGGAAATGTGCAATAAAATTATAAATCCCATGCATACAATTACATATACATCCATCCTTACACGTGAAAACGAAGACTTGTATATATAACTGCAGATGCATTTTTTTCTACTTGTTCTACGGATGAAGATGCTTGTTGTCATTATTAGTGATGAGCGAGCACTAAAATGCTCGGGTGCCCGAAGCTCGGGTCGAGCACATTGGAATGCTCAGGTGCTCTACCCGAGCAACGAGCCCAATGTAAGTCTATGGAAAACTCGAGCATTTTTCTGGCGGTCCCCCCCGGCGGTCTGCAGAAGGTCAAAAATTGCCCAAATCGATGGGAACAGTACTCAATTAAGCGGCAGGCAGGCAGAATATATAGGCAGACAGGCAGGCAGGGTATATAGGAGGGTGCATGAAAAACATAGCAGGGCACTTGGAACAAACTAGTGCCCTCCGATTTTCATGTACCCTTCTTTTTAAAAAAGCCAGCCGGCAAATCAGCAGCGGCATACACCAGTACCCGACAATTTGGAACAGAAAGAATAGAGCATCACACATAGATTAGATAGATAAAAACATGTCAGTCACTTATATAATAAGTGCAGTGACAGTGTTGGTTACTGTACTTGTCATTTAGTGTTAAAATAAAGGATTTATTAAAAAAAAAATAATAGTGTTTTCATGCACCCGTCTCTTTAAAAAAAGCCGGCCGGCAATTCATCATCGGTACCCGACAATTTAGAACAGAAAGAATAGAGCATCACACACAGATTAGATAGATAGAAACATGTCAGTCACATATATAATAAGTACAGTGACAGTGTTGGTTATTGTACTTGTCATTTAGTGTTAAAATAAAGGATTTATTAAAAAAAAAATTGGCGTGGGGCTCCCCATAATTTTAGTCTCTAGCGGAGGTTAAGCAGACGGCTGGGGCAGATGTTTGAAGCACGGAAAGGGGGTAATACCCACGGAGCTTCCCAGGCTACTAATATCAGACCCCCAGCTGAATACCTAGCCTTTACTAGCTATTAAAATGGGGGACCCCCCAAAAAAATGACGTGGGGTCCCCCTATTTTAATACCTAGCAAAGGCTAGGCAGACAGCTGGGGGCTGATATTAACCACTTCGCGCCAGAGCCTGTTTTTGCCTTCGTGACCAGGCCAATTTTTTCAATTCTGACCACTGCCAGTTTATGAAGTAATTACCCTGGAACACTTCAACGTATTCCCCTGATTCTGAGATTGTTTTTTCGTGACATATTGTACTTCATGGTAGTGGTAAAATTTCTTCGATATCACTTGCGTTTATTTGTGAAAAAATCGGAAATTTGGCGAAAATTTTGAAAATTTTGCAATTTTCAAACTTTGAATTTTCATGCCCTTTAATCAGAGAGATATGTCACACAAAATAGTTAATAAATAACATTTCCCACATGTCTACTTTACATCAGCACAATTTTGGAACCCAAATTTTTTTTTGTTAGGGAGCTATAAGGGTTAAAAGTAGACCAGCGATTTCTCATTTTTCCAACAAAATTTACAAAAACATTTTTTTAGGGACCACATCATATTTGAAGTCACTTTGAGGGGTCTTTATGACAGAAAATACCCAAAAGTGACACCATTCTAAAAACTGCACCCCTCAAGGTGCTCAAAACCACATTCAAGAACTTTATTAACCCTTCAGGTGCTTCACAGGAATTTTTGGAATGTGGAAGAAAAAAATTAACATTTAACTTTTTTCACAAAAATGTTACTTTAGACCCAATTTTTTTATTTTCACAGGGGTAACATGAAAAAATGGACCCCAAATTTTTTTGTGCAATTTCTCTTGAGCGTGCTGATACTCCATATGTGAGGGATAACCACTGTTTGGGCGCACGGCAGGGTTCGGAAGGGAAGGAGCGCCATTAGACTTTTTGAATGTAAAATTTGTCTGAATAATTAGCGGACGCCATGTTGCGTTTGGAGAGCTCCTGATGTGCCTAAACAGTGGAAACCCCCCACAAGTGACACCATTTTGGAAACTAGACCCCTTAGGGAACTTATCTAGATGTGTGGTGAGCACCTTGAACCCCAAGGTGCTTCACAGAAGTTTATAATATTGAGCTGTAAAAATAAAATTTTCACATTTTTCCCGCAAAACCGTTTTTCATCCCTTAATTTTGCATTATCATAAGGGTAATAGGATAAATTGCACCATGAAATTTGTTATGCAATTTCTCCTGAACACGCTGATACCCCATATGTGGAGGCAAATTACTGTTTGGGCACATGGCAGGGTTTGAAAGGGAAGGAGCGCCATTTGACTTTTTGAATGTAAAATTTGTTTGAATAATTAGCGGACGCCATGTCACATTTGGGGAGCCCCTAATGTGCCTAAATAGTGGAAACCCCCCACAAGTGCCACCATTTTGGAAACTAGACCCCTTAGGGAACTTATCTAGATGTGTGGTGAGCACCTTGCACCCCCAGCTGCTTCACAGAAGTTTATAATATTGAGCCGTAAAAATAAAATTTTCACATTTTTCCCTCAAAAAATGTTTTTCATTCCCTAATTTTGTATTATCATAAGGGTAACAGGATAAATTGCACCATGAAATTTGTTGTGCAATTTCTCCTGAACACGCCGATACCCCATATGTGGAGGCAAATTACTGTTTGGGCACATGGCAGGGTTTGAAAGGGAAGGAGCGCCATTTGACTTTTTGAATGTAAAATTTGTTTGAATAATTAGCGGACGCCATGTCACATTTGGGGAGCCCCTAATGTGCCTAAACAGTGGAAACCCCCCACAAGTGCCACCATTTTGGAAACTATACCCCTTAGGGAACTTATCTAGATGTGTGGTGAGCACCTTGCACCGCCAGCTGCTTCACAGAAGTTTATAATATTGAGCCGTAAAAATAAAATTTTCACATTTTTCCCATAAAAAATGTTTTTCATTCCCTAATTTTGCATTATCATAAGGGTAACAGGATAAATTGCACCATGAAATTTGTTGTACAATTTCTCCTGAGTACGCCGATACCCCATATGTGGGGGAAAACCACTGCTTTGGTGTACGGCAGGGTTCGGAAGAGAAAGAAGCGCTATGTTGGCTGGGATAGGCAGCAGACACCATGTCACATTTGAAGAGTCGCTGACATGCCAAAACAGCAGAAACCCCCACAAGTGACCCCATTTTGTAAACTACACCTCTCAAGGAATTCATCTAGGGAAGTAGTGAGCATTTTTTAATTTTTTAATTTATACCATTGGGCAGTGAAAAAAGCATAATTATATTTTTACCACAAAAAAATGTTTTACCCTCAGATTTTACATTTTCACACAGGGCAATGGGTAAAAATGGTGCCGAAATGTGTCACACAATTTCTTCTAAAAGTGTCAATACCCCATATGTGGCTGTATCGTACCACTTAGCCATACGGTGAGATTTGAGGGGGAAGGAGCGCTATTTGACAATTGGAGAACAAATTATTGTAGAATAGGCATTTGGATTTGGGAGCACAAAATTTTCTGAATTTCTTTTGGGGGGCAAGGACCATTTTGCTTTTCCAGAGCCTTTCTGCTGCCAGTAACTTGGAAGTCACTTATATTTTTAACAGATGATGGACCTGAGTGGGGACTAGCTTTTTTTGAGGACTGAGTTGAAGCTTTTATTGGGAACATTTTACGTAACATTTATCCGGCGCTCTAGGCTGAGCACTTACATCGGGGTTTCCATCTAATTTTCCAAGTGATGTAATTCAGATGAAACCCCTGCAGGATCCATTCACTGTAATGAGGCAGCAGAGTTACTCTGGACTCCGTCTGGCCTCTGTTTAGTGGTGTCCTTTTTTTCAGAAGTGCACAAAACTGTGGCCAACCGCACTTTTATGCACGCCTAAAACAAATGACACCGTGGGATCCCAGGCTAGACGGCATCCACAGTGGCCTATATCTGCCTCATTACAGGGAATCTTCCATCATGGGTTCTGGCTGAATCACGTATTTCAGAGATTTACACAGAAACTCTGGTGTAAGTGCTCAGCGCAGAGCACAGGATAAATGTGAGCAGAGCCTTACTGGGATCTTTGGGAGACATAATAAACAAATCAGTAGCAGGTGAATAATATTTGTTTTATTTATTTTTTATGCCGTTCCTAGTGTGATATAACTGATTCGATTACTTTATTCTTCGGGTCGGTGCGATTACAGAGATACCAGATTTATATCGGGTTTTTATGACTGACAGCTGTCACACACTAAAATACGCTTTTTTTGCAAAATCTAGTTTTTGCATCACCATATTTTGAGAGCTATAATTTTTCCATATTTCGGCCGATAGAGTCATGTGACGGCTTGTTTTTTGCGGGACGAGTTGAAATTTTTATTGGAACCATTTTTGGGCACGTAACATTTTTTGATCGCTTTCTATTCCGTTTTTTGGGAGGTAAAGTTAACAAAAACAAACACTTCAGGAATTGTTTTTTGAGTTTTTTTTTATGCCGTTCTGCGTGTGGTAAAAGTGATCAGGCAGCGTTATTCTTCGGGTCAGTACGTTTACAGCGATACTACACTTACTGTATTTTTTTTATGTTTTGGCGCTTTACACAATAAAACAATTTTATAGAAAAAAAAATATTTTTTTTGCATTGCTTTATTCTGAGCGCTATAACTTTTTTATATTTTGGCTGATGGAGCTGTATGGCGGCTTTTTTTTGCGGAACAAGATGACGTTTTCAGTGGTACCATTTTTATTTCTATTCTGCTTTTTGATCGCATTTTTTTCCACTTTTTGTTTGGCGATATGATGAAAAAGCATATTTTTTTGCTCCGTTTTTTATTTATTTTTATTACGGTGTGCACAAAAGGAGTTAATTAGTGTGACAGTTTTATAGCTCGCGTTGTTTCGGACGCGGCGATACCAAATATGTGTACTTTTTTTGGTTTTGTAATAATTTACGGATTTATTGGTTTAATATTTTATTTATTTATTTTTATTTATTTTGTGATTTTTTTTTAATAGTTTAAAAACTTTTTTTTTACTTTTTTTTACATTTTTACTTAGTCCCTGTATGGGACATTAATTTTTATTTTTCTGATCACTGATCTCATGTAATGTAATACACATATATTACATTATATGAGATCTTCACTGACTGTTTCAGTCAGAGTCTCCTGTCTGACTTCAGCTACATACAGGCTGAAGTCAGACAGGAAGGACACCATATATGGCAGAGCTGGAGGCGGTCATGTGACCTCCAGCTGCCATAGCAACCCCAGGTCCTCAAACGAAACGGAGGTCTTCGGAGGTAAGTAAGACGACCCCCTCTCTTCCTGCTGTCTCCTATATGCCGCGATCACTATAGATCACAGCATATAGAAGACAGCAAAGGGTTAACATCACTGGGACCTGATCTAATCAGGTCCCGATGATGTACCCTGTCAGAGCTAACGCTCTGCACCGGAATCGCAGTGCTTGCAGGACCCTGGGGGTCCTGAGCACTGCGAGACCACCCACCGTTTTTAAACGTCGGCACTGCACAGAGCCCGGCAAGCGCCGACGTTTATCTACAGTGGGCGGTCGGGAACCGGTTAATAGCCCAGGAAGGGTGCCATGAATATTGGCCCCCTCCCAGGCTAGAAACACCAGCCGTCAGCTGCCCCAGAAATGGCGCATCCATAGGATGTGCCAACTCTGGCACAGCCTCGCTCTTCCCACTGCCCTGTAGCGGTGGCAGTGGGGTAATAGGGTTGGGGTTGATGTCAGCTTATAATGCCAGCTGACATCAAGCCCAGGTTAGTAATGGAGAGGCGTCCATAAGACACCCCCATTACTAACCCATTAGTCAAAGTTAAAAAAAACACAAACACCCAGAATAAAGTCCTTTAATTGAAATAAAGACACATTCCTTTAATGTTCTAAATTATACCCTACTTACCGTATGGCCCATTCCAGCTGAAGCCAACGATCTACTGCAATAAAAATAAAATAATAAACCAACGTCATCCTTACCTTTCCATGGTTCCCAGGACAGCTTCAGCTCTGCTACATTGACATGACAGGCTGGAGCGCAGCAGAACGCTGCCATCCAGCTTGCCATGCCGCAGACACTGAGAAGCTCCTCAGTGAAGCTCCTCAGTGTCTGGCTGTGACGGCATCCAGATGAGCTGAGTTCATGTCCAATGAACTCAGCTCACTTCATGCACGTCACTGACAGCGTGTGAGAATTCTCCTGCGCTCACTGCTTGAGCAGAAGAATTCTCCCACGCTGAGATGGCATTGAGATGACAGGCTGGATCTTAGCAGAACGCTACCATCCAGCTTGTCATCCTTCAGAGACACTGCAGAGCGCAAGCATGCTTGCATATATTTGTTTCATGGACATATCTCCCATCATGGACATTGATACTTATGCCCTACATATTCCTATATGTATTTTATATGTATTCTGGGGGTTGTTCATCCCTATGGTGGATAAGCATATATTAATGATTGGTGTATGTGTGGGGTATGCTTGTTAGGTACTTCAATGATGTCTTTGTGTGGATGTTTTGGTTGGTTATGACATTTGGGGGTTCATGTGTATGGGTAATGTACGTGTTTATTGGAAACATGGTATAGACAAATGTAGGTAATGTAAGTTTTTTTGCACACACAGTGTATAGACTTTCACTATAGTATTGTCATTTTGACTGATATTGCCATAGTAGGTTGGTGTTATCCATAGCACTTTCTCTTCATGTGGTTTTTCACTATACCATACTCCACTATTTCCACACATCTCATTAGGGCTACTTCTACCTTGTCTACTTCCCCCTCCCCTCCTCTATACCAACATAGCCTCCACCCCTCCCCCTTTTCCTTTCTTTCATTTAATAATGTCTTTTATAAGTATGCATATGGATTTTTGTTACAAAAGGGTTGATAAAACGCATGAGCCGTAACAAATTGTATGCATATATATATATTTTTAAAAATGTTATTTTTCTATGAATGTATTAGTTTATCATGCATTAAGCCTTTCTTTTTGCACGATGCAGTGATTCACATGTATTTTATAGTACACAGTCTTAATGTCTGTATTGTATATATTCTTTTACCTTATCTAACTTATATTTGTAATTTTGGGTGTACACATTTAGATACATACACACATGTATGATGTCACTTTTTATGGCTGTATATATACATGACTACATTTTTTGTGACATATCTTCTTCACTTATCCATATTCACCTATGGTCTGTGACACAGACACTTTCTTGCACCTTATTTACATATTCTTTTCTTTTTTTATTTTTAAGCACTATTTCACTTTACCCGCGGTTTTTGGTGTACACATGATAGTGTGTTCATGTATTCTGTACAAATGTGTTTGGATTTTATCCTGTATTATATATAATTCACTTAGGTACAAGTACATTAAATAATATGGATAAACACATATAGGTAGGGCTGTTATATGGATTATTAGGTTGACATAAATTTGATGAATGCAAAGTACCTTTGAGGTTCCATTATGTATAGATGCACTGATATTATATTATATATATAGTTTGTATATCTGATTTTTTTTATCTGTTATTGCCATATGTATCATATTAATATTATACTCTTCAATATAAATCCTGATTGACATCTGCATATGTATTGCTTATTACATTTGTATTCAAATATATGATGTTAAATACAATCATGACTAACATCTGGCATTCAAATGACAGCAGGCAGGTGGGCGCATGCGCCCTCTGTACACCGGCTTGCTCCCTGCCTAAATGCGGTTCGGATCACCTGGTCATGTGACTCATCAAGTGACTGATGATGTCCTGGGCTGCATGACACGGGAGCCAGCTGACTACCAGGTCCTTCTGGAACAGGATGCGTCATCAGACCTCTACCCTACTCTCATTGGCTCGTGTTCTATTTATACAGCCAGTCTCGAAATAGATGCCACCCACTATTGAAGGTTTGTTCTGAAACGTGCATCGGGGTTGGCGCCACACTAGCTGCTGGGTACCATAACTGATGTGACTTTTCCCTTGTACCCTTTATGTCAGAAATCTCAGTATATTAGCTTCTTAATCTGTGGATTTATTACAATATGCAGGTACTTTATATATGCACATATATATATTTGAATTCTGATGTAGATGTATACTCTTCACAGCAACAGGTCTGATATCTCTTCACCAAATACTACATGTATAGCTATATCCTTTTTGACTTTTGTGAGGCAGTTAAGTGAATCATAGAAACATAGAAACATACTGAACCCACTGGAGAGAATTGTAATTACAGCCACAGCTGTGGTTACAACGCAAAATAAAATTGTGGACTTGGTCAAGCTATTTGACCAAGTCAGATTTAGGAAAACCAGACATGGGCTTTTATTTTTGGAGAGATCTGAAGGAAGGTAGTAGGACAGATCTCTTTCTCCCTTCCGGGTCTTGCAAGTGGTCCGTGGCCACAATTCCCAATTAATCCTGCTAATAAGAGTTGAGTCTGTCATTGTTGATTTGCAAGCAGCATATCAAGAGGTCTCTGTTTATGCCTGTGTGTGAAGACTGAACACAGACCTGAACCAGAAAGAGCAAAGCCATTACCGCACTCGCGAGTTACACAATAGTGCAGTCACCCATAGTGACGGACTGATATGGTCATTCCAGCTGTGAACCGGATGATAACATTTGGATATATTTTGCAATTTGCAAATAAAGAAATTCAAGTTGAACTTTCTGGGGGTCACTGCCTCATCACTGCACGGATGTGAAAAAAGCTTCCTTATACTTTGCAATTCAGCACTTTAAATGGGGTTTTATAGCTTACTAGCTGTACTACCCGGCTTCACCCGGGTAAATAACTGCTGTTAGCAAAATAGAATGCGTTAACAAGAATTTATTCTCCACACAAAAAACACAAAACAGATAGAAATGTAATTATTAAAAGGCAAAAACTAAGCTAATAGAAGCATTTCGCAACATATATTTCAACACCAGAGATATTCCACACAGATTTAACTAAGTTGGCCAAGTAATGTGAAGTAATCTTCTACTCCTTATTCGAGAGCCTTTTGATAAACAACATTCTTCCTTCAGGTGCAAACACGAACAGATTTTTGGCTGTTCCAACTCTTGAACAGGCCACATAAAGTTGACCATGAGAAAAGCATGGAGATTGTAAATCGATTCCAACTACTTTCAAGGACTGTTCCTGAGCCTTGTTGATGGACATAGCAAATGCCAGTCGAACAGGAAACTGGAGGCGTTTAAAATCAAAAGGCAAATCAGTTGGAATGAATCAAGAGTCTTGTTCCATTACACAGCTTTGGTGGATCCAAATTTCTCAATAGCAGAATAGGTGCTCCAGGTTTTAGAAAGAGGTTGTGAGGAGGAAGTCCTTGTTGCTCAAAGGAATTGAGGAACTCAGTTGGATAAAATAATGCTTGAGCAGGGTCTATTACTGTATCCACTGACTTGTAGGTTGTGCACACACCTGGAAGGAGATTTAGAATTTGAAGATTGATCTTGTTGACACTGTCATTTTTGGGAGCTAGAATAGCCCTTTCACACAGCCAGCCAGAATTTTTGAAGTGGAGTTGAATGTTTGGAAAAACCTTTGCTTTCAACTCCTCAATGGAAGTCACAATGCAACAAAAGTTGCTTGGGAAGGTGATCTGTCCAGTGGTTGAGTTTACTGGTGCCTTGCCATCTCCAATAGTCAACAGCTGGCTCGAAAACAGTCCAGCAGAAACATCGCCTGTCATGTAGACCCTCATGTTTGTGTTCAGTGACATTTTCTTTACTTTTCTCCAAAGGTACGATGCTTTGAGACAGGCATTCAGTTCGTCTGCATGGGGTTGATCTTGGAATAACAGGTAGTGTTTGGCGGAAGTCATCTGCCAAAACAACAACTACTCCTCCCATGATATATTTGTTGCTACGCAGGTCTTGCAGCAGTCTGTCCACTGCTTCCAGAGCCCTTTTGTGTGATATGGTGCATTCATCCCAAATGATGGCACTGCATTTTTGAAGCAATTTGGCCAGTGCTGATCCCTTGGCAATAATACACACGGGGCTGTCACTATGAGACAGGTTAAGTGGTAGTTTGAATGTCGAATGTGCTGTCCTGCCACCTTTTAAAAGCGTAGCTGCAATTCCAGAAGATGCCACTGCAAGTGTAATCTTTTTTTGTTGTCGAAATTTTGCCAGGAGCAAGTTGATTACAAATGTCTTTTCTGTTCCACCTGGAGCATCAAGGAAGACAATCCCACCTTTGTTGGTTTCACTGAAACTTAAAATGTAGTTATAGGCGTCCCTTTGATCTGGTACCAATATTGGCTCGTTCTGAGACACAAATGATGTCAGTTCATCAATATTGTAGTTTGTTTCTAGGAAAATCTCCCTACACTTTTGGATGCCTTCAGGATTTCTTATTGGTGCAGGCAAACCAAGCAATTGTAAGGCTTTTCCTGACATTGCTATGCACTGACCTTCAAGGAGCATTAAAGTTTCATTGAACATTTCCTCAGTAAAGTTGATGAGTTGCTGAGGATTTTCCCTTCTAATCTGCATGAGGATGTCCTCACTGAGATCAGTTTTGTACTTTGTCCAAATCTCAAGAGGATTTGAAATGCTACAGGTTGTTAGAATAATAGCAAAGACGTGTCTTAGTCGCTTTGGGGTTTGTGTGGCTGCTGCTTCACTGAGGGTCATGTCCCAGTGTCCATCATTTTCCAAAAGTCCTTTTCTTTGGCAAGCTTCCCTGAATGTTTCACACACATGGCCTCCGACTGTCTTCAGGTCAGAAAATGATGTAGGGCCTTTGACAACATGAAGTGACATGCAAAGGTAGAAGCACTCTGCATTTGACGGATGAACAGTGTAGACGCGACCAAGAGTATCAGTAGCTTTCACCCCTGGATAGCCTTCAATATCAAGCCCACGTTTCCTCCGTTCCAGTGTTTTTCTGGAGGCATTCCAAGTGTAGTATTTTGGTAAATCACAGTAGAGAATTGTTTTTGCAAAAGGGTTTTGTTGACACAGCTAAAAAAATGCCAAGAGGGGGGTCTTAGGTGGTGTTGAGAGCTGCTGCTGCAAGTTTGCTGGGTTAAAGTAAATTCTCTGTCCATTTTCCAAGTGCACACTCAGATGCACAACTGGTGGGCATGAATGGAGAATCCTAGTATTCTCCAAACAGCTTCATTGCTGCTTATGTACCTGCCGATCTGGAATGCCTCCACTTCATCAATAATAGGTCCATTTTTCTGGAGTTCAAAAACTGCTTGATCACTTCCTTTGTGGACAAATTTGCAGATATACTTGATTTCACAGAGTGGCAAGATTCGACATTTATGTGGGCCTGGAAGATTTTTGAGAGCAAAGGGTTGTAAGGCACTACCCACCTGTTGTCAATTTCTATCTCTTGGAGTAATGATCCAACACGCATTTAGAGCTTTGCTATGAAACCACCATCCCCTGGCTTTCTTCTTTGGTAGACTGGATATCCATCTTGTCCTGTTTGGGTTTCTTGGACCAGGGATCGTGGGTAATGCTTTGAACACCTGCCATCAATCATACAGGGAGAATTTTTGTTCAGACTCCCACACGGACCATGGATCATGTTTTTTGTGATGGTGTCAAACAGCAATGGGTCAATCTGAGGGTCTGGCAATTCGGCACTGATGATATTGTCAATTTCGGTAGGCTGTATTTTTTGCTTCAGCAAAATCAAGATGTGGGCGTGAGGAAGGCCTCTTTTTTGCCATTCAACTGAATACATCCAGCACTGCGTCTCACCATAAATATGTGATTTTGTGATAAGATTAGTCATTTTTTAAAGTTTCTGTTTGAAAACCCGAGCAATAAGGTCATGGCGATTCACTGTTTTTTGGCCCGGCAACAGGTGCCCTCCAGTTTCCTTCCAGGCAGGATTGCAAGTAAAGGTGATGAAAAGATCTGGACGGCCATACTTTCTCACATAAGTCATTGCATCCTGTGTGTATTCATGCATGTGTCGTGGGCTTCCAGTGACAGTTGATGGAAGAATAACCATTTTCCCCAACTCTTTTGGATCAGCATAATTTGCAACAGCATCTCTAAGGTGAATATATTCCTCTGCCCTGAGCTTCTTTTGATTTAGTCGGATATATAAAAGATGTTCACTCTCAATCTTTGCATACATGTCAACAATAAATTGGTGGAAGAGGTGTTTGCATTTCAAGATGTAATTTTCCTCTGCAAATCTTGTCATGATCCTATATGCATAGAAGTCCATGGCAGACACTTTTTTTCCTGAAGGGTTGCCTGTTGTAGGATCTGTCTGAGGTATTCCAAAGTGATAGCCATCCTGTCCCTGCCAAAAGATGATTGGATATTGCAGAGCATCATAGGACCTGTGAGTTTCTGCTACTCGTTGCAAACTATTGTTCCTTTTCTGAAGCACAATGTCACGGCTTTGAAAATCATTACCTACAATCAAGATGGCTACCTCATCAAATGTGGGAGCATTGAAACGTCGCTGATGTTCACCTTGTGGTGTTTTGTCAGCTCGAATGACAACCTTGTAATCGTAATTTGGCATGCTTTCAAGTGCAGTCTTGAAAAGTTGAACATATACATTGTTGGATTGAAGGAACTGCTGAAAAATAGTGACAATATCAAGGCGAGTGTTAGGAATTAAAGAGCATCTCCGCTGAGCCTCTTCTTCTGCATTTCCCATAAAGAAGAGTTGAAGAAATTGAGGTTCTTCTCCTTGTAATGGAAGCTGTGAGCCAATTGAGTGGTAAACCTGTCCTTGAACTTTAAATGTCGGCATAAATCCTGTTGTAAACATTTCTTTTGTTGCACCAAATGATGTCATTTGGAAGCAGGAGTTGTACTTCCTAATGTTGTCCAAGAAATGCTTTGATATTGTACTGGTACCTGTCATCAGAGACTTTAGAGGATCCAGTGGTGACAGGAGAGGTGGAAGTTTTATCTTGCCATTTGCACAGCATAAACCTGGCGGTTCATCTTTCCATTTCAGGGCACTGCAGTACATGCAGACCACATCCATTTTTCCTATCTGAACTTTAGGATTATCCTGATAGTTTATGTCTGACTGGTAACAAAAGGCAGCATGTTTCAAATCTCCAACCATTTCCTGTGCCCTGGTGGAAGAAATAGCAATTCTCTTAGTGGCAAGTTGGCCTTCTCTCTGCTGAGATGACTCATTGGCCCTTGAGGAAGCAGCTCTTCTTCTCTTATCTGCAAGCCTCACTTCCCTCTCCTCAGAAAGTTCATTGGCTCTTGAGGAAGCAGTTCTTGTTTTCATGTCTGCAAGCCTCGCTTCCCTATCCTCAGAAAGTTCATTGGCCCTTGAGGAAGCAGCTCTTGTTTTCATGTCTGCAAGCCTCGCTTCCCTCTCCTCAGAAAGTTCATTGGCTCTTGAGGAAGCAGCTCTTGTTTTCTTGTCTGCAAGCCTCGTTTCCCTCTCCTCAGAAAGTTCATTGGCCCTTGAGGAAGCAGCTCTTGTTCTCTTGTCTGCAAGCCTCGCTTCCCTCTCCTCAGAAAGTTCATTGGCTCTTGAGGAAGCAGCTCTAGTTTTCTTGTCTGCAAGCCTCGTTTCCCTCTCCTCAGAAAGTTCATTGGCCCTTGAGGAAGCAGCTCTTGTTCTCTTGTCTGCAAGCCTTGCTTTCCTCTGCTCAGAAAGTTCATTGGCTCTTGAGGAAGCAGCTGCTGTTCTCATGTGTGTCAGCCTTGTTTCTCAGTCTTCACATTTTTCATTGGCCCATAATGCAGCTTTTCTTTTCACATCAGCTGACATTCGTGCCATGAAATTCCTTTTCTTATGAGGCATTATTATGGTAAAAATAGTCTGTAACTGGCAGTTTCTATATCCTCTCACATAAAAGTAATGTGACTGACATCAGTCTTTCCAGCCACACACCCTAACTGACATCTTATTACCTTACACAAGCTTTGTTATACTGAGAATGTCCTTTGTTGCCTATATTAACCAATCACAGCTCAGATTAATTAACTGTAGCAAAATAGAAGCTGAGCTGTGATTGGTTGCTATTGGCAGCCTGATAAATCTTTGTGAGATGAGTTTTGTATGTGCTGAGGGTGGTATATGTGTTCAAGCACGTGGTAGTGTGTGGCGCATTTTGTGTGTGTGTTCATATCCCCTTGTGTAGTGAGTATGAGTATCCAATGTCGGGGCCCCACCTTAGCAACTGTACGGTACATACTCTTTGGCGCCAACGCTCTCATTCTTTAATTCTCCCTTGTTCACATGTGGCAGCTGTCAATTTGCATCCAACACTTTTCCTTTCACTTTTTCCCCATTATGTAGATAGGGGCAAAATTGTTTGGTGAATTGGAACGTGCGGGGTTAAAATTTTGCCTCACAACATAGCCTATGACGCTCTCGGGGTCCAGACTTGTGACTGTGCAAAATTTTGTGGCTGTAGCTGCGACGGTGCAGATGCCAATCCCGGACATACACACATACATACATACACACACACACACATTCAGCTTTATATATTAAACTAGATGGTGGCCCGATTCTAACGCATCGGGAATTCTAGAATATGTATGCGGCCGACCGGGCGCGACTAATCAGCGAAGCAGTGTTTAAGTGGGTTGTGCACTACTTTAAATTAACACCCCAATGTATCCCCCCGGGGCCCCTAATGAATTTTGTAATTACGTCATGTTGTCAATACTGCTTGTGACAACATCGCTGACCACGCACAGCCAGCACGTAATTCCCCCGGCTGCAGCCGGCTCTTGCTTCCGCTTACATCACGACTATTTGCGCCTGCAGCCAGGGGTCTCCTGTTCCGCGTACCATGGTGAATGAAACGTGACAGAAGTACATCACACTGTGACTGACCGAAAGTGTTCACTGAACGTGACAGAAGTACGTCACATTGTGACTGACCGTGTTTATTAAACGTGACTGAACTATGTCGCACTGTGACTGACAGAATGTATTCATTAATCGTGACAGAAGTACAACACACACTGTGACTGACAAAACATGTTCAGTATGTCATGGGCAGTTGGTAAGTCACATGACCACATGGGCGGAGTCAGCCCTGCTATCTCCCGACTTGTTCCGGAAACCCGCGTCGCTGATTGGCCGCGCCGGACCAATCAGCGACGCAGTATTTCCTGGACGGACAGACAGACAGGATAAGCCGATTATATAGTAGATATTAACTTTTGGTTTCAACTGTATATGGATCGATCTCTGCCTGTGAATGCTGCACTGCGCCAATCAACTATTTATAGTCAATTAGTGCTCATTGCCTGCTCACTCTGATCGATCACACAAATATAAGGCTACCTTCCCATGATAAGCCTTTGGTGAGTTTTTGATACTGCAGACTTTCTCCACCATTTTTGCACCTATTAAGTGAATTCGTTTTTTTCATTGTGTTTGTGAATGCATTTTTTTAGCATTTTTTACGCTGCATTTTTTTTCTCTCTTGTTGATATGTTATGCTTTAAACAAAGCTGCTTTGTTTTTCATACTTCCTGGTATTTGGATTTGACAAAACTTTATTAATATTGTCATGTGTGGACTATATACACATTTGAAGCATTTCTGCAGCGTAAGGTTAGGTGCCCACAATGGGTTTTTGAGGTTTCGTATTTTCTGATCGTCAAAAATGCAGTGCCTTACAGTTCCAGCAAAGGGGATGGATCTATAAAAATGCATCAAAAACGCATTTGATCCGCACATCAAGTGTTGTAAAAGCCAAATGCCAGGAAGTATAAAAAACAAGCAGCTTTGTTTAAAATATTACATAACAACAAGAGACAAAAAACACAGAATCAAAAAAATACACACCAGGGGGAATTAAATTCCATGCATAAAAAGATTTTTGTAGTGAATACATACATAAATATAAAATCTATACACAAATACATACCAGTAGTGAAGTAACTGCATACATATACTGTATATTCTATGTGCAGTTTGTATATAATGTATGTTAATAATGTATTGTGTTGTATTGTGTTGTGTACTTGAACATAGCTTGATTCAATATTTGTACAGTTGTACATCAATTTCAAAGGTGTTTTACGGGAATAAATTTGAATGATTTTTTCAATAAACTCAGGTATTATTCACTTTCCATTACTCCAGCAACATCTCTCTGACACTGCTCTAGTCTTTGCTTGCAAGGTAAAGTGGTGACCGCTGAGGTCAGTCATCGGTTGCAGCGTTCACACGTGCTTTATGTTGCCACTGTAGCCTGGTAACAAAACTGCAGCAGCGTCTTGTAGCACAGGTGGGGGAGTAACAGCTGAATTTCCTATTTTTACTAGATCAAGTCGATAAGCAATACAATTATTCCCAAGCCCCCCCATAAAACATACAATTGTAGAATCTTTACTATATTAACCCCTTAAGCCCCGCGGGTGGTTTGCACGTTAATGACCGGGCCAATTTTTACAATTCTGACCACTGTCACTTTATGAGGTAATTACTCTCGAACGCTTCAACGGATCCCCCTGATTCTGAGATTGTTTTTTCGTGACATATTGTACTTCATGATTGTGGAAAAATTTCTTCGATATCACTTGCGTTTATTTGTGAAAAAAACGGAAATTTGGCGAAAATTTTGAAAATTTTGCAATTTTCAAAATTTGAATTTTTAAGCCCTGAAATCAGAGCGATATGTCACACAAAAGAGTTAATAAATAACATTTCCCACATGTATACTTTACATCAGCACAATTTTGGAACCAAAATTTTTTTTTGTTAGGGAGCTATAAGGGTTAAAAGTTGACCAGCGATTTCTCATTTTTCCAACAAAATTTACAAAACCATTTTTTTAGGGACCACATCACATTTGAAGTCACTTTGAGAGGTCTTTATGACAGAAAATACCCAAAAGTGACACCATTCTAAAAACTGCACCCCTCAAGGTGCTCAAAACCACATTCAAGAACTTTATTAACCCTTCAGGTGCTTCACAGGAATTTTTTGAATGTGGAAGAAAAAAATGAACATTTAACTTTTTTCACAAAAATGTTAATTTAGACCCAATTTTTTTTATTTTCACAGGGGTAACAAGAAAAAATGGACCCCAAAATTTGTTGTGCAATTTCCCCTGGGCACGCAGATACCCAATATTTGGGGAAAAAATACTGTTTGGGCGCACGGCAGGGCTCGGAAGGGAAGGAGCGCTATTTGACTTTTTGATTGTAAAATTTGCTTGAATAATTAGCGGACGCCATGTTGTGTTTGGAGAGCCCATGTGTGCCCAAACTTTGGAGCTCCCCCACAAGTGACCCCATTTTGGAAACTAGACCCCCCAAGGCACCTTTCTAGATGCATAGTGAGCACTTGGAACCCCCAGGTGCTTCACAAATTGATTCGTAACAATGAAAAAGTGAAAAAAAAAAACACTTTTTCATTTTTATGAATCAATTTGTGAAGCACCTGAGTGTTCCAAGTGCTCACAATGCATCTAGATAGGTGCCTTGGGGGGTCTAGTTTCCAAAATGGGGTAACTTGTGGGGGAGCTCCAATGTTTGGGCACACAGCGGCTCTCCAAACGCAACATGGTGTCGCTAACAATTTGAGCCGATTTTCCGTTAAATTTGTTAGAGGACACCATGTTGCATTTAGAGAGTCCCTGTGTGCCCAAACATTGGAGCTCCCCCACAAGTGACCCCATTTTGGAAACTAGACCCCCCAAGGCACCTATCTAGATGCATAGTGAGCACTTGGAACCCCCAGGTGCTTCACAAATTGATTCGTAACAATGAAAAAGTGAAAAAAAAAACACTTTTTCATTTGTATGAATCAATTTGTGAAGCACCTGAGGGTTCCAAGTGCTCAGTATGCATCTAGATAGGTGCCTTGGGTGGTCTAGTTTCCAAAATGGGGTCACTTGTGGGGGAGCTCCAATATTTGGGCACACAGCGGCTCTCTAAATGCAACATGGTGTCCGCTAACAAATTTAACGCAAAATTGGCTCAAATTGTTAGCGACACCATGTTGCGTTTGGAGAGCTGCTGTGTGCCCAAACATTGGAGCTCCCCCACAAGTGACCCCATTTTGGAAACTAGACCCCCCAAGGCACCTATCTAGATGCATAGTGAGCACTTGGAACCCCCAGGTGCTTCACAAATTGATTCGTAACAATGAAAAAGTGAAAAAAAAAACACTTTTTCATTTTTATGAATCAATTTGTGAAGCACCTGGGGGTTCCAACTGCTCACTATGCATCTAGATAGGTGCCTTGGGGGGTCTAGTTTCCAAAATGGGGTCACTTGTGGGAGAGCTCCAATGTTTGGGCACACAGGGACTCTCTAAATGCAACATGGTATCCGCTAACAAATTGAATGGAAAATCGGCTCAAATTGTTAGCGGACACCACATTGCGTTTGGAGAGCTTCTCTGTGCCCAAACTTTGGAGCTCCCCCACAAGTGACCCCATTTTGGAAACTAGACCCCCCAAGGCACCTTTCTAGATGCATAGTGAGCACTTGGAACCCCCAGGTGCTTCACAAATTGATTCGTAATAATGAAAAAGTGAAAAAAAAAACACTTTTTCATTTTTACGAATCAATTTGTGAAGCACCTAGGGGTTCCAAGTGCTCACTATGCATCTAGATAGGTGCCTTGGGGGGTCTAGTTTCCAAAATGGGGTCACTTGTGGGGGAGCTCCAATGTTTGGGCACACAGGGACTCTCTAAATGCAACATGGTATCCGCTAACAAATTGAATGGAAAATCGGCTCAAATTGTTAGCGGACGCCACATTGCGTTTGGAGAGCCCCTCTGTGCCCAAACTTTGGAGCTCCCCCACAAGTGACCCCATTTTGGAAACTAGACCCCCCAAGGCACCTTTCTAGATGCATAGTGAGCACTTGGAACCCCCAGGTGCTTCACAAATTGATTCGTAATAATGAAAAAGTGAAAAAAAAAACACTTTTTCATTTTTACGAATTAATTTGTGAAGCACCTAGGGGTTCCAAGTGCTCACTATGCATCTAGATAGGTGCCTTGGGGGGTCTAGTTTCCAAAATGGGGTCACTTGTGGAGGAGCTCCAATGTTTGGGCACACAGGGACTCTCCAAATGCAACATGATATCCGCTAACAATTTGAGCCGACAATTTGTTAGCGGATATCATGTTGCATTTGGAGAGTCCCTGTGTGCTCAAACATTGGAGCTCCCCCACAAGTGACCCCATTTTGGAAACTAGACCCCCCAAGGCACCTATCTAGATTCATAGTGAGCACTTGGAACCCCAGGTGCTTCACAAATTGATTCATAAAAATGAAAAAGTGTTTTTTTTTTCACTTTTTCATTTTTACGAATCAATTTGTGAAGCACCTGGGGGTTCCAAGTGCTCACTATGCATCTAGAAAGGTGCCTTGGGGGGTCTAGTTTCCAAAATGGGGTCACTTGTGGGGGAGCTCCAAAGTTTGGGCACAGAGGGGCTCTCCAAACGCAATGTGGTGTCCGCTAACAATTTGAGCCGATTTTCCATTCAATTTGTTAGCGGATACCATGTTGCATTTAGAGAGTCCCTGTGTGCCCAAACATTGGAGCTCCCCCACAAGTGACCCCATTTTGGAAACTAGACCCCCCAAGGCACCTATCTAGATTCATAGTGAGCACTTGGAACCCCAGGTGCTTCACAAATTGATTCATAAAAATGAAAAAGTGTTTTATTTTCACTTTTTCATTTTTACGAATCAATTTGTGAAGCACCTGGGGGTTCTAAGTGCTCACTATGCATCTAGATAGGTGCCTTGGGGGGTCTAGTTTCCAAAATGGGGTCACTTGTGGGGGAGCTCCAATGTTTGGACACACAGGGGCTCTCCAAACGCAACATGGCGTCCGCTAACAATTTGAGCCGATTTTCCATTCAATTTGTTAGCGGACACCATGTCGCGTTTGGAGAGCCCGTGATGTGCCTAAACAGTGGAGCTCCCCCACAAGTGTCCCCATTTTGGAAACTATACCCCTCAAAGATTTTATTAAGGTGTATAGTGAACATTTTGAACCCAGAGGTACGGCACATTATTTGTTTACATTAGGTCATCATATTGAATAAGTTTTCATTATTCTTGAGCGCAAGTGCTCGCTACTTGAGTTTGCATCGGGTACTCAGGTATGCACCATGTACAGCGTGTGCTCGAGTGACATGCTCGAGTCCCTGCTCCGCATGTTTCACGGTTATTAGACACCCAAAAAAAAACATGCGGGGATCGCTCGTGCATGGCAGGCAATCCCCGTAAAGTTTTTTGGCCGCGAAGCATATGGGGCAGAGACTCGAGCATGTCACTCAAATACCAACGATACTAAATGCATACCAGAGCACCCGATGCAAACTCAAGTAGCGAGCACTTGCTCTCAACACTAGTCGCCATATCGTCATCTTTTTTTCTTACTTTTGAAAAAAATCCCAACCCCAGCCCTAACCCTAGCACAACCCTAGCCCCAGCACAACCCTAGCCCCAGCACAACCCTAGCCCCAGCACAACCCTAGCCCCAGCACAACCCTAGCCCCAAACCCAGCCCTAACCCTAGCCCAATCCTAACTCAAGAGTTTATTTTTGACGCCGTTCCTTGTGCGGTATAAGTGATTAGACGACTTTATTCTTCGGGTCGGTGTGATTACAGCAATGCCAGAATCATATGGGGTTTTTATGACTGACAGCTGTCACACACTAAAAGACGCATTTTTTGTAAAATCTAGTTTTTGCATCGCCATATTTTGAGAGCTATAATTTTTCCAAATTTTGGCAGACAGTCATGTGACGGCTCGTTTTTTGCGGGATGACTTGACGTTGTTATTGGTGCCATTTTCAGGCACGTGACATTTTTTGATCGCTTTCTATTCCGATTTTTGGGAGGCAGAATAAACAAAAACCAACAATTCAGGAATTGTTTTTTTTTTTTTTTTTTTATTCTGTTCCGCGTGTGGTAAAATTGATGAGGCAGCTTTACTCTTCGGGTCAGTACGTTTACAGCGGTACCACATTTGTATAATTTTTCTATGTTTTGGCGCTTATACACAATAAAAGCTATTTTATAGAAAAAAATATTTTTTAGTATCGCTTTATTCTGAGAGCTATAACTTTTTTATTTTTCGGCTGATGGAGCTATATGGCGGCTTGTTTTTTGCGGGACGAGATGACGTTTTCAGCGGTATCATTTTTATTTATATGCGTCTTTTTGATCGCGTGTTATTCCACTTTTTGTTTGGCGGTATGGTGATAAAGCATTGTTTTTTGCTTGTTTTTTTTTTTTTTTTTTTTACCGTGTTCACTGAAGGGGTTAACTAGTGGGACAGTTTTATAGGTCAGGTTGTTCCGGACGCGGCGATACCAAATATGTGTACTTTTATTGTTTTTTTTTTATTTTTTTTATAATAATATTTATTGATGGGTACATTATATTTTTATTTTTGGTGTATTATTTTTTTTATTTTTTTATAATATTTTTGCACATTTTTTTTTTTTTTTTTTTTCCACTTTCACACAGTTTATACACTTTATTACTTTGTCCCACTCTGGGACTTTCACTTTTTTTTTTCTGATCGCCTGCATGGCACAGGAATGGAGCACCATCCCTATGCCATGAAGGCTGTCAGAAGTGCACAGTGTGAAGATTGCTTGGAGATGCACTGCGCATGTCCAAGCAATCTTCCTGCTCTCTGGTGACCCGGATGTTGTCATGACGACATCGGGTCGTCATGGCAACACCCGGGAAGCCTTTGCAGACTGCGCTGGAAGCCGGAAGAGGAGGTGAGTATCGGCGATCACCTCCCCTTGCCCCCGCAATGCCGCGATCGACTTCGATCGACTTCGATCGCAGCATCGCGGGGGTTAATGTGCTGGGAGCGGTGCGTGACCGCTCCCTGCACATAGTACCGGGTGTCAGCTGTGACAATCAGCTGACACCCGGCGGCGATCGCGCCCGCACAGCCTGTGTGCGCGCGCGATCGCCATGACGTACTAATACGGGTCTGGCTCTTAAGTCCCAGGGCACAGACGCGTATTAGTACGTCAGATGTTATTAAGGGGTTAATATGCTGATTGCACATGCTGTACAATAAATGCTTATTATATATACATCATGTAAACCTAGACATACAGATTTACTGTAAACACAGTCCCTCCAAAAAAGAAAAATGTAGCTGGACATGTTAGTCTATGTTCACATGTCCAGTAATCATCCGTTAGAATGGATCTGGCAGCATTCCATTGGCAAAAAAAGTTGTGCAGACACAACTTTTTTGTACCTTATTAAAAAAACTGATTTCAGCTGGATCTGTTTTTTTAACATTGAAATCTATGGAAACCAGATGCTTTTAATTAGTTATCAGTTATCTTCCATTTAAAACTGATCCAGTAAACAAAAAATGAATCTTTTTCAAATTAAAGAAAAATGGATGGCTAATTAACGGATCCGTTATCCATAGACTATATGTCAATGTATATCTATTACTATAATAATAAGCATCAAAATCAAAATGAGAATTCTAAACCGAGTAATAGTGCAATAAATATGTATTTCAGTTGTCAATTACTTTACTATGAACGTCAGAGTAATGTGATTTGCCCTCTCTTATCTCTGGGATTTAGATTATGTTGCCCCCTATTCCCTCCTAAATATTATTCAGAATCTGCTCCCTACTGTTCATCTGTCTCTACACCCTGCATGCACACAATAACTGCACTCGGTAATTGAGTATTGCACTTGAACGTACAGGCTGATGACCGGATCATACAGCTTTATATGATAATCCCGACTTATTATTATTATAATTGCCAGACCTGAAATAACAAGCACTTTCCACCTATTGTGTCCCTCCATTTCCTTGTAGAATGTAAGCTTGCGAGCAGGGACCTCACTCCTGATGTAACTGTTAAACTGTCTCACCTTGTATTGAATTTATTGTTTGTACATATCCCCGCTTAATTGTAAAGTGCTGCGGAATATGTTGGCGCTATATAAATAAAAATTATTATTATCTATAATACAATCGGCTAAGCGTGCCTCTGTCTGAAGACCTTATAGACTGTGCATGCGCGACGCGCAGTCTGGCTCCAGACAGAAGAACGTTTGGAGCTGTTAGAGGTAAGAGGAGTGTATGGGGCCAGAGATTGCGGTATACATAGACACAACGCATACCCAGATCTCCGGCGCCATACTTACCTGACTGGGAGGAGCGTTGCCGCGGCGCCTCTCTCTTCGCCGGAGACTGGGGCAGGAGTGAAGCGTCGGATCGGCGCATGCGCATAGCGCTATCCTGCGTCATTATACTGAAGACACGTTTGCAGTGTGTCTTCAGCAAAATGGCACCGGACAGCACGGTGCTCCGGCACCGCACTCCTCCCTTGGCCTCCGGCAGAACAGGACTCAGCAATGGAGCACAGAGAAGAAAGGTGAGTATAACTGTTTATTTTTTTGTATGTGTGCAGGGTGAAAGGGATGAGGGGGCCACACATACTAGGATTGTGGGGTGAGGAGACCATGCATACCAGGAATGGGGGATGAGGGGTGCCACGCATACCAGGATTGGGGATGAGGGGGCCACACATACCAGGATTGGGTGATGAGGGGACCACACATACCAGGATTGGGGATGAGGGGTGTCACGCATACCGGGATTGAGGATGAGGGGTGCCACGCCTACCGGGATTGGGGATGAGGGGTGCCACGCATACCAGGATTTGGGGATGAGGGGTACCACGCATACTGGGATTGGGGGTGAGGGGTGCCACGCATACTTTGGATTGGGGGTGGGGGGTGCCACGCATACCGGGATGGGGGTGAGGGGTGCCACGCATACCGGGATTGGGGATGAGGTGTGCCATGCATACCGTGATTGGGGATGAGGGGTGCCACACATACCGGGATTGGGGTGACGGGTGCCATGCATACCGGGATGGGGGTGAGGGGTGCCATGCATACCGAGATTGGGGATGAGGGGTGCCATGAATACCAGGATTGGGGATGAGGGGTGCCATGCATACCGGGATTGCGGGTGAGGGGTGCCACGCATACCTGGATTGCGGGTGAGGGGTGCCATGCATACCGGGATTCAGATGAGGGGTGCCATGCATACCAGGATTCGGATGAGGGGTGCCAGTCATACCAGGATGGGGTATACCACGCATACCAGGATTGGGGATGAGGAATGCCACACTTACCAGGATTGGGTTTGAGGGGTGCCACGCATAATGGGATTGGGGTGACGGGTGCCACGCATACCGGGATGGGGGTGAGGGGTGCCACGCATACCGAGATTGGGGGGTAAGGAGTGCAACGAATACCAGGATTGGGGGTGAGGGGTGCCAGGCATACCGGGATTGAGGGTGAGGGGTGCCACGCATACCGGGATTGGGGATGAGGGATGCCACGCATACCGGGATTGGGGGTGAGGGGTGCCATGCATACCGGGATTCTGATGAGGGGTGCAATGCATACCAGGATGGGGTATATCATGCATACCAGGATTGGGGATGAGGATTGCCACGCATACCGGGATTGGGGGTGAGGGGTGCCACACATACCGGGATTGGGGATGAGGGGTGCCACGCATACCAGGATTGGGGATGAGGGGTGCCACGCATACCGGGATTGGGGATTAGGGGTGCCACGCATACCGGGATTGGGGATTAGGGGTGCCACGCATGCCGGGAATGGGTATGAGGGGTGCCATGTATACCGGGATTGGGGATGAGGGGTACCACGCATACCGGGATTGGGGATGAGGAGTACCATGCATACTAGGATTGGGGATGAGGAATGCCACGCATACTAGGATTGGGGGTGAGGGGTGCCACGCATTCCAGGATTGTGGTTGAGGGGTGCCACGCATACCAGGATTGGGGATGAGGGGTGCTACGCATACCAGGATTGGGGGTGAGGGGTACCACACATACTAGGATTGGGGGTGAGGGGTGCCATGCATACTAGGATAGGGATGAGGGGTGCCATGCATACCAGGATGGGGATGAGGGGTGCCATGCATACCAGGATAGGATGGTGGAGACAGGAGGGGGGGCAGCACAAATATCAGGATGGGGGCAGCACATACCAGCATGGGAGACCCCATACCAATAAAAATGCTCGCCACCCGGGCGTAGAACGGGTTCAATAGCTAGTATATAATATAACACTACAAGCATCCCTCTGTCTGAAGCCTTTATAGACTGCGCAGTCTGACTCCAGACAGAAGAATGCATGGAGCCGTTACAGGTAAAGGGAGTGTATGGCGCTGGAGATCGCGGTATGCGTAGACACTGAACACATACCGCGATCTCCGGCGCCATACTTACATACTTTCCTGACCGGGAGGAGCATTGCCACGGAGCCTCTCTTCTCGCAGGAGACCGGGGCAGGAGTGAAGACATCAGAATCGGCGCATGTGCATAGCGCTAACCGGCGCCATTTTACTGAAGACTCATTTGCAGTGTGTCTTCAGTAAAATGGCGCCGGACAACGCGGTATGGGCACATGCATATTCTGGCGCCACACTCCTCCCCCGGCCTCCGGCAGAACAGGACACCGCAGCGCTTGTGCACAGGGAAGAAAGGTGAGTATAAGTGTTTTTCTTTTGTATGTGTGCAGCATGAAAGGGATGAGGGGGCCACACATACCAGGATTGGGGGTGAGGGGGCCATACATTCCAGGATTGGGAGATGAGAGGGCCACACATACCAGGATTGGGGGATGAGCGGGCCATACATACTAGGATTGGGGGGTGAGGGGAGCCATGCATACCAGGATTGGGAGGTGAGGGGGTCATGCAAACCAGGATTCGGGATGAGGGGGGCATATATACCAGGATTGGGGATCGGGGGGGCATGCATACCAGGATTGGGATGAGGGGTGCCATGCATACCAGGATTGGGGGGTGAGAGGTGCCATGCATACCAGCATTGGGGATGAGGAGTGCCATGCATACCAGCATTGGGGATGAGGAGTGCCATGCATACCAGGTTAAGAATGAGGGGTACAATGCATACCAGGATGATGGATGGGGTGACATGCATACCAGGATGAGGGGTACCATGCATACCTGAATAAGGATGAGGGGTACCATGCATACCAGAATAGGAATATGTGGTGCCATGCATACCAGGATTGGGGTATGAGGAGTGCCATGCATACGAGGATTGGGGTATGAGGAGTGCCATTCATACCAGGATAGGGATGAGGGGGCCACACATACCAGGATTGGGGGTGAGGAGGCAACACATACCAGGATTGGGGGATGAGGGGGCCACACATACCAGGATTGGGGGATGAGGGGGCCACACATACTAGGATTTGGGGATGAGGGGGCCACACATACTAGGATTTGGGTGACGAGGGGACCACACATATCAGGATTGGGCTACAAGGGGGCCACACATACCAGGATTGGGGGATGAGGGGTCCACACTGTGACGGGGTATGCGGCAGAGAAAGAAGAGACCACCGGACTAAGAACGATCCAACGGGGTTTATTAAGGCAGGCAGCATACCAAATCAAAAATCCATGTTATTCCTAAGGTTCATAATAAGTTCACAATCACCGACGGGCGTGAGGTCTTGCCGCAGCTAAGAGTCCCCACTCTTCTTCCTCCAGAGATCTCCCAACACAACACTGGTCACGCATATCACCGACGGGCATGAGGTCTTGCCGCAGCTAAGAGCCCCCACTCTTCTTCCTCCAGAGATCTCCCAACACAACACTGGTCACGCATAAGTTCATTGTCTTGGGCTACCGGGAACAGCCCAAGGGTAGGGGAGGAGAGGTTATCCCCCTCCTAGTCGATGGTTTAGTCCATGGCATGGCTCCGATGTGTCTATAAAGATGTGTACTGTGAGTTCTCCCCCTGCTTAAGAGAACAATGGGGAGTCCTCTAGCGGTGTTGATACAAGCCCAAGTTAAATTATGGTTGAGGAACAAAGATCTGGGAAAGGGCATGGGTACTTACATCACATCATGACATTTTATACAGAAATGCAGGACAGGGAAAACTATGTACCATGACAATTCCTTCCCCTCCAATTTTGTGTACGTACGAGGGACCTCTACAGGTCGCTTGTTAAGTACACACAGGCAGGGCTGACCGGACTCAGGGCTCCTCCTGCCTGGACAGTCCATCTGCATTTTGGTGTTGGCTGCCTCTTCTATACTGTACTGTAAAGTTATAGGGCTGCAGAGCCAGGCTCCATCATAGTAAGCGTCCATTGACACCCAGAGGCTCTGTTCAGCCAAGTGAGGGGATTGTGATCAGTAACCACAGTGAATTCTCGTCCATACAGATACGGCTTTAGTTTCCGGAGGGCCCACACTATAGCCAGACATTCTTTTTCCACAGTTGCATAGGCCACTTCTCGGTCCAGCAGTTTCCTGCTGAGGTAGGCGACGGGGTGCTCGTCCCCCGCTGCATTCACCTGGCTGAGTACAGCTCCCAATCCATAAGCAGAGGCGTTCGTCTGCACAATGAATCGCCTCTTGTAGTCCAGAGCAGCCAGAACAGGGTCACAGACCAGGGCGTCCTTCAGCCGGTTAAAAGCCTCCTCACAGGCTGGAGTCCAGATTACCAGCCTGGACATCGTTTTCTTGGTCAGGTCGGTAAGAGGCTTGGCCACAGTGCTAAAATGAGAAACAAATTTTCGGTAGTAGTTAGCAGTGCCCAAAAAAGCCATAACTTGTTTCTTAGTTTGGGGTACAGACCAGTCTCTAATAGCCTGGATTTTTGGAGGTTCTGGACGGAGCTTCTCTCCCCCTACTCTATGCCCTAGGTACTGGACTTCACCCATCCCCAATTGACATTTATCGGGTAGAATTGTTAGGCCGGCTGCAAGAATCAGGTCAAGAATAACGGCTACTTGATTCAGATGTTCCTCCCACGTCTGGCTGAAGACGGCGATATCATCTAAGTAGGCACAAGCAAAGTCCCCACATCCCCGGAGGATCTGATCTACCATTCTCTGGAAGGTTGCCAGGGCATTTTTCATTCCAAAAGGCATGCTTAGAAATTCATACAGACCAAAGGGGGTTATAAAAGCGGACCGTCCTCTCCCTCCGTCAGAGGAATTTGCCAGTATCCCTTACTGAGATCTAAGGTAGTGACATATCGGGATCCAGCCATTCGGTCTAGAAGTTCATCAATACGGGGCATTGGGTAAGGATCACTGACAATATGGTCATTAAGTCGTCTGTAGTCCACACAAAATCGAGTACTCCCATCCTTCTTTGGTACTAACACCACAGGAGAGGCCCAAGGGCTATGAGAGGCCTGGATTACCCCCAGCTGTAACATCTCCTCTAGTTCGTGCTGCATGGTGTTTCGAACTGATTCAGGTACCCGGTAAGGAGCCTGTTGTATGGGACGGATACCCTGAGTGTCTACATGATGTTGGGTGACGGTGGTTCGACCTGGTTGAGATGAGAAAGCAGCCCGTCTCTTTTGAAGCACTCCCAGCATCTGGTCTTTCTGTAAGGGGTCCAGGTGATCTCCCAGAGGAACCTGTTCCACAGTGCATGGGGCTCTCGTGGCTTCCATGAGATCCAGTAGGGAGTCCTCTTCCTCGGGACCGTCTTCTGAAGCTAGCCGACAGCTTGCTATCATTGGAAGGTTCCGGTCGTGGTATTCCTTAATCATATTCACATGGACAGTCTTTTGTCTTAGTCCCTGATCGTCTAGAGCAAGAAGGTAATTGGTGTCATTTAGTTTCTTGAGAACCCAGAAGGGACCCTCCCACGTGGTCTGCAGTTTATTTTGTGGATGGGGAATAATCATTAAGACCGGTTATCCTTCTACAAACTCCCGATAGCGTGCTTTACGGTCATACCAGTTCTTCTGTCGGGTTTGAGCCATATGCACATGATTCTGGGCGAAACTAGCAAGTTGAGCCAGGGTTTCTCGCAGCTTTAGGACATAAGGGACAACAGGGGCTCCTGTATCTTCAACTTGCCCCGCCCAGTATTCATTGAGCAGAGTTAAGGGTCCTCGGACCTTTCTTCCATAGAGGAGTTCAAAGGGAGAAAACCCGGTGGACTCCTGAGGAACTTCCCGATAGGCAAACAAGAGATGGGGCAGGTACTTCTCCCAGTCTGAATCTCTGTCCATGAAGGCCCTCAGCATATTCTTCAGAGTGCCGTTAAATCGTTCACAAAGTCCATTTGTTTGTGGATGATACGGTGTCGTTCGAATCGCTCGTACTCCACAGGTGCGCCACAGACACTGGACTAGTTCTGACATGAACTGGGAGCCTTGGTCCGACAAGATCTCACTGGGAAATCCTACTCTGGTGAAAATGGTAACCAGGGCCTCGGCCACCTTGGCTGCAGAAATACTGGACAAGGCCACAGCTTCCGGATATCGGGTGGCGTAGTCCACAACAGTGAGGATGTACTGCTTTCCTGATCTACTTGGCTTAGCTAGAGGCCCAATGATATCGACAGCTACTCTTTGAAATGGCTCTTCTATGATAGGGAGTGGTTGCAGAGGGGCCTTTGGGTGATCTCCGGGTCTCCCTCTACGCTGACATATATCGCAAGTTCGGCAGAAATGCGCCACTGCCTGAGAAATCCCTGGCCAATAGAAGGTTTGAGTCAATCGTCTCTCGGTGCGGGTTTTGCCTTGATGGCCAGCAGTAGGGATATCATGAGCAAGGTGTAGTAGGGGAATCCTGTATTTCTGAGGAACAATCATCTGTTTGTTACAAGTCCAGGGCTTACCTGGGGAGGCAGCATTGGTAACCCTATACAAAAGTCCATTTTCTCGGATAATCCTTTCCCTGTTCTCCCCTAACTGCCCTGTCTCAGCTCGTGCTCTAAAACTAGCTAGGGTGGGGTCAGTATCGACCTCTTGTCGAAACTGAACTCTATCCCAGGTATCACTCACATTGTCCCCACAAGAAGAATCACTCACCGGCGGTGTCGGCGGTTCTGGTGGCCTCATTTCCATGGATGGGTTATATGCGTCCCCATCTGCTGCTCTCTTGGCTTGACTTCTGGTTACCGCACCGACGAAGTGGCAATGCAGATGTCCCACATCATTTCCTAAAAGAAAGTCTGCGGGGAGGCCGCTCATCACACCGACCACGCATTGTTTGGCCCCAAAGCCATAATCCAGGGTCACCCTCGCTCTTGGAATATATCTCTGGGTGCCTCCAGCCAATTCAATGTCAATTCCTGGTCCCTTTTGAATTGCTTCTGGCTGAAGTACGCGGGGATCGACTATGGTGAGAAAAGCCCCAGTGTCACGGAAGCCGACAACCTTTTGGTCATCCAGCACGACCTCCTGTAGATGTTTGTGCTGACGGTCAGAAGAACAGGTGGCTGGGGCTCGCACCCCATAGACTCCTGGTATGGGAGACAGGGTGTCGGAGTCACTTGGCAAGTCGTCAGGGACTGAATCCAGCTCTTCTCCTGGTGAGGGTGTCTGTAGATAATGAACCGGCAAAGGCGGTCTGTAGCTGTCCTGCCTCCGAACACCTGGACATTGGAATTGCAGATGCCCAGGCTGCCCACATCTATAACATCTGCGCTCTGGGACTCTTCCTCCACGTCGTAGTCCCGAAGGCGGAGCAGGAGTAATGCGAGGCACAGTCACACGAAGGTCACCATGAGTGGATGGTCTATTGGGATGGTGAGTATGGGAGGCCGAAGGACCAGGGGCCGCCATCGTCTGGGGGCTGGTAGTTCTTTTCTCACTGAGTAGTAGTTTTTTCCATTGAGGCTTGATGGTGAGAGCCTCATCCGCTAGAACTTCAGCTTCCTCCACCGTGGCTGGTCTCCTTTCACTCACCCATTCTCGGATCTCAGCGGGACACTTGAAGTAAAACTGCTCTTTCAAGATGACCTGGAGGAAGGCCCCCCAAGTTAAGGCCTCCTCTCCCTCCAGCCAGCGATGACATATTTGTTTGAGTCTGTGGGCATACATCTTGAAGGACACCTCCTAATCACAGGCCAAAGTACGAAACTGGGTCCTATAAGTGTCTGGGGTCACAGCGCAGTGTTCCAGAATAGTCCGTTTAATGTCTGCATACTCACAGTCCCCCCCCGAGGGTCCATAGCTCTATAGGCTGCGGTAGCTCCACCCTCTAAGAGCCCCACCAGATGTCGGACTCGCTCCCTTTCTGGGACTTCCATTAATCGACACTGATGCTCATAGTCCTGGAAGAAGCCCTCAATGTCACCTGCAGCCTCCTGGAACGGCTTGAAATCTTTGCGGGACACTCTGGGGAGTTCCCTCATGGTGGGTGCTGGGGTTACAGTCTGTCTGGCGCTTCTAGCTGCTTCCAAAGCTATCTGCCTCTCCAGCAATGCCATCTCCTTAGCTCCTCGCATGACCTCCATCTTATAGTCTATGGAGACCTCCTCTCCCATCATTGCCATCTCCTCCTCGTACCACACAGCCCACTGACTTTTTTGGGTATTTACCTCTGCCTGTCGCCTTTCCTCCATTGGCCGTGGAGGTGCTTCCTCAGTGTCCTCTTGCAGGCGAACTCCTTCCAAAGCCTCAGTTAGCTGCTCCTTTGAGAGTCCCTTGTAGCTGACCCCCAGTTCATGGGCCTTTGTTTGTAAACTCACCACAGTCCAGGTCTTGTACTCTGAGGCTCTGGTTCCAGCAATTGATGGGCCGTTGTCCTCCATTCCTTCTGCTCTGATCCCACCACTGCCAATCAGTTTGTGACGGGGTATGCGGCAAAGCAAGAAGAGACCACCAGACTAAGAACGATACAACGGGGTTTATTAAGGCAGGCAGCATACCAAATCAAAAATCCATGTTATTCCTAAGGTCCATAATAAGTCCACAATCACCGACGGGCGTGAGGTCTTGCCGCAGATAAGAGCCCCCACTCTTCTTCCTCCAGAGATCTCCCAACACAACACTGGTCACGCATAAGTACATTGTCTTGGGCTACCGGGAACAGCCCAAGGGTAGGGGAGGAGAGGTTCCCCCCCTCCTAGTCGATGGTTTAGTCCATGGCATGGCTCCGATGTGTCTATAAAGATGTGTACTGTGAGTTCTCCCCCTGCTTAAGAGAACAATGGGGAGTCCTCTAGCGGTGTTGACACAAGCCCAAGTTAAATTATGGCTGAGGAACAAAGATCTGGGAAAGGGCATGGGTACTTACATCACATCATGACATTTTATACAGAAATGCAGGACAGGTAAAACTATGTACCATGACACACACATACCAGGATTGGGGGATGAGGGGGCCACGCATACCAGAATGGTGACTGGTCTGCAAACCATGTCCTATGAGGAACGGTTGCAGGATTTGGGAATGTTTAGCTTGCAAAAAAGAAGACTGAGAGGAGACTTAATAGCTGTCTACAAATATGTCAAGGGCTGTCACATTGTAGAAGGATCATCTTTATTCTCATTTGCACAAGGAAAGACTAGAAGCAATGGGATGAAACTAAATGGGAGGAGACACAGATTAGATATTAGAAAAAACTTTTTGACAGTTAGGGTGATTAATGAGTGGAACAGGCTGCCACGAGAGGTGGTGAGTTCCCCTTCAATGGACGTCTTCAAACAGAGGCTGGACAGACATCTGTCTGAGATGATTTAGTGAATCCTGCTTTGAGCAGGGGGTTGGACCAGATGACCCAGGAGGTCCCTTCCAACTCTACCATTCTATGATTCTATGATTGGGGGGTGATTGGTACCATGCATACCAGGATTGAGGGGTGAGGGGCCATGCATACTAGGATTGAGGGGTGAGGGGACCATGCATACCTGGATTGGGGGTGAGGGGACCATGCATACCAGGATTGGAGAATGAGGGGTACCATGCACACCAGGATTGGGGGATGAGTGGTACAATGCATACCAGGATTGGGGGATGAGGGGTACCATGCAAACCAGGATTGGGGGATAAGGGGTACCATGCATACCAGGATTGGGGGGTGAGGGGAGCCATGCATACCAGGATTGGGAGATGAGGGGGACCATGCATACCAGCTTTGAGGAAGAGGGGGCATGCATACCAGGATTGGGGATGAGGGGTGCCATGCATACCAGGATTGGGGGTTGAGGAGTGCCATGCATACCAGCATTGTGTATGAGGAATACCATGCATACCAGGATAAGAATGTGGGGTACAATGCACACCAGGATGATGGATGGGGTGCCATGCATACCAGGATGAAGGGTACCATGCATACCAGAATAGGGATGAGGGGTACCATGCATACCAGTATTGGGGTATGAGGAGTGCCATGCATACCAGGATAGGGATGAGGGGGCCATACATACCAGGATTGGGGATGAGTGAGCTATGCATACCAAGATGAGGGGTTGGGTGCCATGCATATCAGGATTGGGGGAAGAGGAGGCCATACATACCAGGATTGGGGGATGACGGGTGCCATGCATATCAGAATTGGGATAAGGGGTGCCCTGTATACCAGGATGAGGGGTACCATAAATACCAGAATAGGGATGTGGGGTACCATGCATACCAGGATGAGGGATAGGGTGCCATGCATACCAGGATGAAGGGTACCATACATATCACGATAGGGATGAGGAGTGCCATGCATACCAGGATTGGGGATGAGGGGTACCATGCAGACCAGGATTGCGGATGAGGAGCCATGCATACAAGGATGAGGGATTGGGTATAGTGTTGACTGAGCATGCTCAACACTGCTCGTTACTCGCCCGAGCATCACGCTACTCGGGATGTTCGGCGAGCACAGAGCATTTCCGGGTTACTCGGGCGGGAGCTCAGGTCTCCGCCCTGCACGTTTGGCGCTCTTTACAGAGCCAATGAATATGCAGGGTTTGCCAGCCAGTCACTGTAATGCCGCAGCCATGTTGTTTGTGGGCATTACAGTGATTGGCTGGCCGCAGAGCGTCACCTCGAGTATTTAAAACCGGGCGCCGCCATCTTGGACACAGTCGCTCCGGCTCAGCCAGTGTAGGGTCAGTGCTGCTGAGTTAAGGAGATATATAGTGCGAAATAGGTAGTGTAGGGTCTCTAAAGCCTGCCAAATCAAATAAACAGTCCTTCTCAGGACTAATATCCATCCCAGATATCAGGCAGGCAGGTTGTATAGGAGACGCATTGGTTATACCAGCAAACGCTGCATTACAGTCCTGTGTGCTCCTGTTGGTCAAATTGCTAGACTTATTCCCTGGTCTCGGGCCAGGAAAAAAATTTTTTTTTCATCTAAATCCTGTATTATTTTTTTTTTCCTCAGTCAGACTGTCCAAATACGCGTCTTATTAACCTTTTGGTATTTCCCCCACCCAAAAACAAATTGAGTGTGTCTGTGACTGTTCAGACACTAATATATCTGTTTAAAAGTGTCTGGTGTAGGCCAGAAAAATAGAACTGTGGTTTTGTAGTTCCACGGGTCAAATCTCTGTATTATCCTGCTTTTGGCTTTTTTTGCCATAAAAAAAACTGTAATAATGTCTCCATGACTGGTCAGACACCAATATATCTGTTTAAAAGAGTCTGGTGTACGCCACATAACTATAACTGTGTTTTTTCAGTTCCACGGGTCAAATCTCTGTATTATCCTGCTTTTTACATTTTTTGCCGTAAAAAAAAAACAGTAATAGTGTCTCCCTGACTGTTCAGACACCAATATATCTGATTAAAAGAGTCTGGTGTAGGCCAGAAAAATAGAACAGTGGTTTTGCAGTTCCACGGGTCAAATCTCCGCATTATCCTGTTTTTGACATTTTTGCCGTAAAAAAAAACTGTAATAGTGTCTCCCTGATTGTTCAGACACCAATATATCTGTTTAAAAGAGTCTGGTGTACGCCACATAACTATAACTGTGATTTTGCAGTTCCGCGGGTCAAATCTCTGTATTATCCTGCTTTTGGCATTTTTTGCCGTAAAAAAAAACAGTAATAGTGTCTCTCTGACTGGTCAGACACCAAAATATCTGTTTAAAAGAGTCTGGTGTAGGCCAGAAAAATAGAACTGTGGTTTTGCAGTTCCACGGGTCAAATCTCTGTATTATCCTGTTTTTGGCATTTTTTGCCGTAAAAAAAAAACTGTAATAGTGTCTCCCTGACTGTTCAGACACCAATATATCTGTTTAAAAGAGTCTGGTGTAGGTAAGAAAAATAGAACTGTGGTTTTGCAGTTCCACTGGTCAAATCTCTGTATTATCCTGTTTTGGCATTTTTTGCTGTAAAAAAACTGTAATAGTGTCTCCCTGACTGTTCAGACACCAATATATCTGTTTAAAAGAGTCTGGTGTACGCCACATAACTATAACTGTGGTTTTGCAGTTCCATGGGTCAAATCTCTGTATTATCCTGCTTTTGGCATTTTTTGCCATAAAAAAAACTGTAATAGTGTCTCGCTGACTGGTCAGACACCAATATATCTGTTTAAAAGAGTCTGGTGTATGCCACATAACTATAACTGTGGTTTTGCAGTTCCACGGGTCAAATATCTGTATTATCCTGCTTTTGTCATTTTTTGCTGTAAAAAAACACTGTAATAGTGTCTCCCTGACTGGTCAGACACCAATATATCTGTTTAAAAGAGTCTGGTGTAGGCCAGAAAAATAGAACTGTGGTTTTGCAGTTCCACGGGTCAAATCTGTGTATTATCCTGTTTTTGGCATTTTTTGCCGTAAAAAAAACTGTAATAGTGTCTCCCTGACTGGTCAGAAACCAATATATCTGTTTAAAAGAGTCTGGTGTATGCCACATAACTATAACTGTGGTTTTGCAGTTCCACAGGTCAAATCTCTGTATTATTCTGCTTTTTGCATTTTTTGCAGTAAAAAAAACTGTAATAGTGTCTCCCTGACTGTTCAGACACCAATATATCTGTTTAAAAAAGTCTGGTGTACGCCACATAACTATAACTGTGGTTTTGCAGTTCCACGGGTCAAATCTCTATATTATCCTGCGTTTGGCATTTTTTGCTGTAAAAAAAAACTGCAATAGTGTCTCACTGACTAGTCAGACACCAATATATCTGTTTAAAAGAGTCTGGTGTACGCCACATAACTATAACTGTGGTTTTGCAGTTCCACGGGTCAAATATATGTATTATACTGCTTTTGTCATTTTTTGCTGTAAAAAAACACTGTAATAGTGTCTCCCTGACTGGTCAGACACCAATATATCTGTTAAAAAGAGTCTGGTGTATGCCACATAACTATAACTGTGGTTCTGCAGTTCCACGAGTCAAATCTCTATATTATCCTGCTTTTGGCATTTTTTGCTGTAAAAGAAAACTGCAAAAGTGTCTCACTGACTGGTCAGACACCAATATATCTGTTTAAAAGAGTCTGGTGTAGGCCAGAAAAATAGAACTGTGGTTTTGCAGTTCCACGGGTTAAATCTCTGTATTATCCTGTTTTTGGCATTTTTTGCCGTAAAAAAAACTGTAATAGTGTCTCCCTGACTGGTCAGACACCAATATATTTGTTTATAAGAGTCTGGTGTACGCCACATAACTATAACTGTGGTTTTGCAGTTCCATGGGTCAAATCTCTGTATTATTCTGTTTTTGCATTTTTTGCAGTAAAAAAACTGTAATAGTGTCTCCCTGACTGTTCAGACACCAATATATCTGTTTAAAAGAGTCTGGTGTACGCCACATAACTATAACTGTGGTTTTGCAGTTCCACGGGTCAAATCTCTGTATTATCCTGCTTTTGTCATTTTTTCCTGTAAAAAAAAAACTGTAATAGTGTCTCCCTGACTGGTCAGACACCAATATATCTGTTTAAAAAAGTCTGGTGTACGCCACATAACTATAACTGTGGTTTTCCAGTTCCACGGGTCAAATCTCTATATTAACCTGCGTTTGGCATTTTTTGCTGTAAAAAAAACCTGCATTAGCGTCTCACTGACTGGTCAGACACCAATATATCTGTTTAAAGAGTCTGGTGTAGGCCAGAAAAATAGAACTGTGGTTTTGCAGTTCCACGGGTCAAATCTCTGTATTATTCTGCTTTTTGCATTTTTTGCCGTAAAAAAAACTGTAATAGTGTCTCCCTGACTTTTCAGACACCAATATATCTGTTTAAAAGAGTCTGGTGTACACCACATAACTATAACTGTGGTTTTGCAGTTCCACGGGTCAAATCTCTGTATTATTCACTTTTGGGTCTTTTTTACCTTCTCATTTAAAGATTTTTCATGGCCCCCCCCAGATTCCTATCCTGGTATGCATGGTTCCTCTCATCCCCCAATCCTGGTATGCATGGCACCCCTCATCTGAATCCCGGTATGCATGGCACCCCTCACCCGCAATCCAGGTATGCGTGGCACCCCTCACCCGCAATCCCGGTATGCATGGCACCCCTCATCCCCAATCCTGGTATTCATGGCACTCCTCATCCCCAATCTCGGTATGCATGGTACCCCTCACCCCCACACCCCCATCCCGGTATGCGTGGCACCCGTCACCCCAATCCCGGTATGTGTGGCACCCCTCACCCCATCCTGGTATGCGTGGCACCCCCCACCCCCAATCCAAAGTATGCGTGGCACCCCTCACACCCAATCCCAGTATGCGTGGCAGCCCTCATCCCCAAATCCTGGTATGCGTGGCACCCCTCATCCCCAATCCCGGTATGCATGACACCCCTCATCCCCAATCACGGTAGGCGTGGCACCCCTCATTCCCAATCCCGGTATGCGTGGCACCCCTCACCCCCATCCCGGTATGCGTGGCTCCCCTCACCCCCAATCCCAGTATGCGTGGCACCCCTCATCCCCAAATCCTGGTATGCGTGGCACCCCTCATCCCCAATCCCGGTATGCGTGACACCCCTCATCCCCAATCCCGGTATGCGTGACACCCCTCATCCCCAATCACGGTAGGTGTGGCACCCCTCATCCCCAATCCCGGTATGCGTGGCACACCTCATCCCCAAATCCTGGTATGCGTGGCACCCCTCATCTCCAATCCCGGTATGCGTGACACCCCTCATCCCCAATCCCGGTAGGCGTGGCACCCCTCATCCCCAATCCCGGTATGCGTGACACCCCTCATCCCCAATCCTGGTATGTGTGGTCCCCTCATCACCCAATCCTGGTATGTGTGGCCCCCTCATCCCCAATCCTGGTATGCGTGGCACCCCTCATCCCCCACTCCTGGTATGCATGGTCTCCTCACCCCACAATCCTGGTATGTGTGGCCCCCTCATCCCTTTCACCCTGCACACATACAAAAAAATAAACAGTTATACTTACATCTCTACAGAAGTCGTTGGGCCTGCCACTTCACTGGCCAAATGCGATGTGCCAACACGGTGGAATTCAACTCTGCACATGTTGCAGCGACTGTGGCAGCAATACGTTCTGACGTATAGCCTGGGCCAAAGAGATCCAGAGGTGAGGCAAATCACGCTGGAGGAGTGGTCTCAGATCAGGGACCTATGCACCCTTCTGCACAGTTTTGAAATGGCGACGAAGATGTTTAGTGCTGACGATGCCATTATCAGCATGACTATTCCGGTGATTTACATGCAGGAGCACATGTTAAACAGAATTCGGAGTCAGGTGGTGGCACAAGAGGAGGTGGAGGAAGTAGAGGAGGAGGAGTTGTATGCGGAAGGGCTAACATCTACAAGGTCCAGACGGTCGGCAGCACCAAGGCGGCAGGCATGTGAGGGTGGGGGAGATGGTTTTACCAGGGCGCATGGTAGCAGCCAAACTAGTGAGGAAGGTGCAGGAGCCCAGGAAGAAGTGGAGGACGAACTGATGGAAGACTCATCAGATGAGAGAGACCTTGATCACATTTCTGTTGTGCAAGGTTGGGGGGAGAGGACAGAGGAAGGAAGCATGATTGTTACCTCGCCACCAAATCAACAGGGACTTGGTGCTCCTGGATGCGCAACACACATGAGTGCCTTCTTGCTGCTCTACCTGCAACATGACCCTTGAATTGTGAGAATTAGAAATAATCCTGACTACTGGGTTGCCACACTGTTAGATCCCCGGTACAAAAGTAAATTTGCAGAAATTATTCCTGCCATAGAAAGGGATGCACGCATGCAGAAGTATCAGCAGAGACTGTTGCAGAATCTTACATGTGCTTTTCCACAAAGCACCAGTGGCGCACGTAGTGAATCTCACTGTTCCAACTTGCCAACCGTGGGACCGTCGAGTGTTCAGCACTCAAACCGTAACAGAAACACAGTATCTGCTGGTAACATCAATTTTGCGGAATCATTTCACCACTTTTTTAGCCCATCCTTTGTAAGGCCAAAGGAGACAAGAAGTCTGACACATAGTCAACGCCTAGAGACGATGGTACAGGAGTATCTTCAAGTAAACATTGAAGCCATGACTGTGTCACTGGACCCTTGCTCTTTTTGGGCTTCCAATCTGGATAAATGGCCGGAGCTTGCCACTTACGCCTTGGAGATCTTGTCATGCCCCGCAGCCAGCGTTCTGTCTGAACGTGTGTTCAGCGCTGCTGGTGGTGTGCTGACAGATAAGCGCACGCGGCTCTCCACTGATAATGTAGACAGACTCACGTTCATAAAGATGAACAAATCATGGATCCGAAACGACTTTTCTTCCCCTGTGTCATCCTGGGGAGAGTAAAAGCTTGATGATTGGTTAAAATAACCTCACCAACCGTTTTAAGCTTTCAAATTACTAATCATGTTTATCTGTATCTTGGCTGGAAAATAATTTGGGCTTTGCAGCAGTGTGCAGTACTGATTCTATTAGGCCATCTATACTAAGCTCCACCAGATTTAAAATTACTAATCATGTTTATCTGTATCTTGGCTGGAAAATAATTTGGGCTTTGTAGCAGTGTGCAGTACTGATTCTATTAGGCCATCTATACTAAGCTCCACCAGATTTAAAATTACTAATCATGTTTATCTGTATCTTGGTTGGAAAATAATTTGGGCTTTGTAGCAGTGTGCAGTACTGATTCTATTAGGCCATCTATACTAAGCTCCACCAGATTTAAAATTACAAATCATGTTTATCTGTATCTTGGCCGGAAAATAATTTGGGCTTTGTAGCAGTGTGCAGTACTGATTCTATTAGGCCATCTATACTAAGCTCCATCAGATTTAAAATTACTAATCATGTTTATCTGTATCTTGGCTGGAAAATAATTTGGGCTTTGTAGCAGTGTGCAGTACTGATTCTATTAGGCCATCTATACTAAGCTCCACCAGATTTAAAATTAATAATAATTTTTAGCTGCATCTAGCCCGGAAAATAATTTTGGGGCTCCGAGATGCGCAAGACACATAAGTGCCTTCTTGCTGCACTACCTGCAACATGACCCTCAGATTGTCCGAATTCGAAGTAATCCTGACTACTGGGTTGCCACACTCTTAGATCCCCCACACTCTTCGATCAACCTTTTCATTTTAATAAAGACCAAAAAAATGGTCATTTTTGAAATTATAAGCATTAGCAGGTTATTAGAAACTGAAATCAAACAGTTTTCAACTCAAAACTTTATTCTAGGTGATGTTACATTTGCACATAGGACCCCTTGTTCGAAAGGAGCTTCTGAACTCTCTCGTCCATTGAATTTGTCAGGTTTTGGATGGTTTCTGCTTCAATTGTTTTGCTTGAGGACAGAATACCCTCCCAGAGCTGTTGCTTAGATGTGAACTGCCTCCCGCCATCATAGACACTGCTTTTGATGATGCTCCAGAGGTTCTGAATGGGGTAGAGGTCAGGGGAGCATGGGGGTCACACCATAAGTTTGTCCCCTTTTATGCCCATATCAGCCAGAGATGCAGATGTGTTATGTGCAGCATGAGACGGCGCATTATCATGCATAAAAATGATCTTGCCGTGGAATACACGGTTCTTCTTCTTGAACCATGGCAGGAAGTGCTGTTTGAGAAACTCCATATACATTATAGAGTTCATCTTTACCCCTTCAGGGATCCTAAAGGGGCCGACAATCTCTCTCCCCATGATTCCAGCCCAAAACATTACTCCACCTCCTCCTTGTTGGCGCTGTAGCCGTGTTTGCGTGGGGTGTCCATCAACCAGCCATCCTCCACTCCATCCATCTGGACCATCGAGCGTTGCACGGCACTCATCCGTGAACAAAACAGTTTTGAAATCAGTCTTCTTGTAATGTTTGGCCCACTGGAGCCGTTTCTGCTTGTGTGAAGAGGATAGAGGAGGTCGACAGGATGGCGTACGCACAGCTGCAAACCTCTGAAGGACCCTGCATCTTGTTGTTCGGGGGACGTTGGAGGCACCAGCAGCTTCAAAAACTTGTCTGCTGCTATGACAAGGCTTTTTTGCCGCTGCTCTTTTAACCTGACGTAATTGCCTGTAGGAAAGAGTCCTCAATTTGCTCTTATCAGCACGCACACGTGTGTACTGTGAATCAGCTACATACTTCTTGATTGCCAAGACACTTCATCCTGATCATCGCACAATGTTGATTGTAGTCATGCCTTGACCTAAACACTCCACAATTTGTTGCTTTTCAGCAGCCGACACATCCTTTTTCTTTCCCATTTTGGCAGAAAATGTAGGCTGCTTAATAATGTGGGACAGCCTTCTTAAGTAGTCTTGCCTTTCATTGGACACACCTGCCAAACTAATTAGCACAGGTGTCTGCAATTGCTTACAGTGATATAAAGAGCCCTGACACACATCACCATCAATGAGTTTAACTGACAAACAAATTCTTCCCTTATCACTCCTAAACACTTTTTGCATAATAATTTGGAACACAGTGTACATTTGCTTTTCCACAAAACACCAGTGGTTCACGTAGTGAATCTTACAGTTCTAACTTGCCAACCGTGGTCTGTATGGAGTTGTTCAATAAAGGGCCCAAAATTAAGATAACATAGACGGGAGAGGTCTCTATGAATAGGAATTCCTAAGTATTTGATACCCTGTGAGGGCCAGGCAAAGGGAAAGTTGGACTGGATGGAATCCTGTATGGATTTGGGGAGGGAGACATCGAGGGCCTCAGACTTCGCTGCATTGATTTTAAAATGTAACAAAGTGATCTATTTCAGCCATAACAACAGGGATGGATATATGTGATTGAGTGATATATACTTAGGACATCATCAGCAAACAGAGAGCACTTGTACTCGGTGCCTCCCACCTCAATCCACCTAATATTGGGGTTATGACGAATTGATGAGAGCAGGTGCTCCGTCACTAGGATGTATAAGAGAGGGGACAGAGGACATCCCTGCCTTGTCCCATTGGTGATTATTAGTGGTGAGCGAGCACTAAAATGCTCGTGTGCTCGAAGCTCGGGCCGAGCTCACTGTGATACTCGGGTGCTCGACCCGAGCAACGAGCCCAATGTTAGTCTATGGGAGACCCAAACATTTTTGCGGCGGCTCCCCCGGCAGTCTGTAGAAAGCCTAAAAAGTGCCCAAAACGATAGTGACAGTGCTCAAATGACATGGTGACAGCATGGGATCACCCCTGGAAGCATTTCTGACCCCCAGGTCACTGCTGTCAACAATGTGGTCAGAGGTATTAAGCCACTTTTACAGGCTCACAATAAAACGTTCAAAAACGAAAGTGAAAGTGCTTTCCTGTGAAATATGTTAACCCCTTAACGACCATGGGTCTTTCTGTTTTTGTGTTTTCCTTTTTTGCTCCCCTTCTTCCCAGAGCCAGAACTTTTTTAATTTTCGTTCAATATGGCCATATGAGGGCTTATTTTTTGCGGGACGAGTTGTACTTTTAAACACCATCACTGGTTTTACCATATCATGTGCTGGAAAATGGGAAAAAAATTCCAAGTGCAGTGAAACTGCAAAAAAAATGCAATTCCACAGTTGTTTTTTGGGTCCTTTTTTTACCACGTTCACAGATTGCTAAAACTGACCTGCCATCATTATTTTCCAGGTCGTTACGAGTTCATAGACACCAAACATGTATAGGTTCTTTTTTATTTAAGTGGTGAAAAAAAAATCCAAAGCTTGCTAAAAAAAAAACCAAAAAAATGACGCCATTTTCCGAGACCCTTAGCTTCTCCATTTTTCGGGATCTGGGGCCAGGTGAGAGCTTATTTTTTGCGTGCCGGGCTGACGTTTTTATTGATACCATTTTGGGGTAGATCCGATGTTTTGATCGCCCGTTATTGCATTTTATTGCAAAGTTGTAGCGACCAAAAAAACTTAATTCTGGCGTTTAAAATTTTTTTCTCATTACGCCGTTTACTGATTGTATTAATTCTTCTTTTATATTGATAGATCGGGCGATTCTGAACGCGGCGATACCAAATATGTGTATGTGTTTGTTTTTTTTTATATATATATATTTTATTTTGAATGGGGCGAAAGGGGGATGACTTAAACTTTTATATATTTTTTATTTTTTTAAAAAACTTTTTTTTACACTTTCTGCTTGCTTCTATAGTCTCCAGAGGAGACTAGAAGCAGCAGTTGTCTGATTGCTTCTACTGCATACAAGCGATGAGCAGATCGCTTGTATGCAGGAGAAATGCTCACTTGCTATGAGCGCTGACCACTAGGTGGCGCTCATAGCAATTGAGACATGACAACCACAGGCGTCTGCTGCAGACCCTGAGTTGTCATGCCCACCCATTGGTGACCCGCGATCACGTGACGGGGTCACTGATGGGCGGGGCTTAGGACTCCCGGAAGCGCAAGTTAAATGCCACTGTCAGAGATTTAACATGTTAACAGCCGCGGGTGGATTGCGATTCCCATAATCAGCTGACATGTGCTCGCTTCAGTGCGGGCTCACCGCCGGAGCCCCCGCTGAACCGGCCTTCCCGACCTGGTGCGTACTATTACTGACCAGGTCGGAAAGGGGTTAAGGAACATCCTTTCCAGGGTAAAGACTTGTGTATAAGGTAAAATAAATAACCAAAAACAAAAATACTCCTCCACACCTTGGGCTATGTTCACAAGTAGCATTTTTTATGTGTTTTTGCACGTATTGCTTTCAACCGTGACAAATGCATTCACCGGGAAATGTCATTTTAACATTTTACAACCTTATCTGGCCATGTGCTGTGTGACACATGCACACAGTGCTAAAAAGACATGGGAACAGCATGGGGAAGACCCCTGGAAGCATCTCTGACACCCAGGTCACTGCCTAAAAGTGTGCCCATCAGAAGTGATCCTTGCCGCATCAGAAGATGCAGACTTGCAACTATCCCCGTGCAAGTCCTTGTCCCAGGGCAGTGTTCAATTGTACCTCCCCCATAACTTGCAATACAAGCGCAAGTATGCAGCCTGCCACCCACCCACCCCCAGGCTGCAATACCATACTGCTAGCTTGCTTGCACTTGAAATTGGGCCTTTTAGGCATGTGGAGGTGCAATCTGGCCACCACGTCATGGCTGCGTTGGTAGCCTGGTATTCATACTCAGTCCCCAGCCGCCCGGCGGCTAGCTGTCCACGCTTGGTCCCCAGCCGCCAGGGGGCGGCCGGGTGTCCATACTCAGTCCCCAGCCGCCCCGCGGCCGGGTGCCCACACACAGTCCCCAGCCGCGTGGGGGTGGCCGGGTGTCCATAAACGGTCCCCAGCCGCCCCTATTTGTCCCGGTGCGCCTTATACACAAGCGCGCATACCAAAACATTACCTGTGCCCTCCCCAGTGCATTTAGTGGGAAGGACAGCCTAACCACAAACACGTGGACAAGTGAATGTGGCCAGGAATGGTCCATCTCACTGACGCCTTGACACTGGGTTAATATTGTGGAAGCCGGGACACAGTTGGACACTGGGATGCAACACGTCCTCCAGACATAGAGGATTGCGGGTCCTGGGTCAATCAGGCTTCAACACAAAGTTCAGAAGGTAGACAGCAGCAGTGGTCGGCCTCCTACACAACGAGTAAATTATTCATGATCATGAGGCCATCCACCTCCTTAGCTTTCTGTTCCTTGGAATGCAAGCGCATGTATGTAGTAGCAGCTAGGCCTGAGGTAGTCAGCGTTTTGGCGCATATTCTACCTCCTTCGAGGATTGCTGGATGTTTTCCTGCTACTATCCCAGTTCTATGACTCCCGTTAAAACAAAGCTTCAGGTGATGAATGATGGATGAGGTGGTGGCAAAGGAGAAAGAGCAGGAGGAACAGGGACCATTCACATCAATATCAGGCCAGCCAACCACACATGTCTTGTAGGATATGTTTCTGTACCAAAAGGAGCGGTTCAGCTACACAGTTATAAGGCATACAGTGAATGCAATGCCTACCAAAAATTTTAAGGCACTCCAATGCCCCTTGGAAGTGGCATGGAGGTCAGAGGGCCTTAACTAAACCGTTTTTTCCATTTATAGCAACTGGGTCTCCTGTACACTGTTGGCCTAAGCAGGGAATGGAAGGCTTTCCAAAAATTATTAGGCACTGCAATGCCCCTTGAAACAGACGTGGATTACAGCGTATTAAAAACCTTCTACCCATTATTGGGGAGTGGGTCTCCCTTAGTGTTCGCCTATGCATTGAAAAGCAAAAGCTGACAAAAATTAGGAGGAAATGCAATGCCCGTTGCAAGAGTCGTGGAGGTTAGAGGTAATTAAAAACAACATGTCAATGCTCCTTGGAAGAGCTGTGGAGTTCAGAGTGGTTTAACAAGACAGTTTTAATGCCCCTTAGAAGAGACGTGGAGTTCAGAGTGGTTTAACAAGACAGTTTTAATGCCCCTTGGAAGAGATGTGGAGGTCGCAGTAGCTTAACAAGACGGTTTTAATGCCCCTTGGAAGAGTGGTGGAGGTCGCAGTGGAATAAAAAGACAATATCAATGCCCCTTGGAAGAGTGGTGGAGGTTACAGTGGAATAAAAAGACAATATCAACGCCCTGTGGAAGAGACATGGAGGTCACAGTAGCTTAACAAGACGCTTTTAATGCCCCTTGGAAGAGTGGTGGAGGTCACAGTGGAATAAAAAGACAATATTAACGACCCTTGGAAGAGAGGTGGAGGTCACAGTAGCTTAACAAGACGATTTTAATGCCCCTTACAAGAGCCATGCAGTACAGCATATTAAAAACATTATTCCCATTATTGGGGAGTGGGTCTCCCATAGTCTTTGCCTATGCCTTCCAAGCAAAAGCTGCCAAAAATTAGGAAGGGGAAACTTGCAATGTCTCTTACAAGAGCCATGCAGTACAGCATATTAAAAACATTATTCCCATTATTGGGGAGTGGGTCTCCCATAGTCTTTGCCTATGCCTTCCAAGCAAAAGCTGCCAAAAATTAGGACAGAGGAACTTGCAATGCTGGCAACATGGACCACAGTCACCCTGGTTGTATAGTGGTCGTGGAGTCTGAGGATAAGGAGAAGAGCAAAAAACAGCCGAAATGAGGAAGCGTATACCCATGTGTGGGTGTGAAGCGATGCATGGGAATACACCTCCCGAAATAACACAGTGGATTTGACTTTATGTTACTCTGCTGTCATTTGGTGGTGATGAGAAGTCTGGCCGAATCCAGCCCTTGTTCATTTTGATAAGGGTCAGCTTGTCAGCATTGTCAGTTGACAGGCGAGTGCGCTTATCAGTTATAATTCCCCCAGCGGCACTAAAAACACGCTCCTATAACACGCTAGCGGCAGGGCAGGCCAGGACCTCCAAGGCATACAGAGTGAGTTCATTCCAAGTGTCCAGCTTGGATACCCAATAATTAAAAGGCACAGAGGAATCACGGAGCACGCTGGTATTCCCTCACCATCTTTTGAAACTTTCCACTCCTTGTGAGAGTACCCTGCGCCTCAGGGCCTGTAAGCTGGGCAGGTCTCAGAAAACTGTCCTAGAACATTGACAGTGTTCCCCTGCCTCTGCTGGATTGGAGTTGCGTCTCTCTCACCTGTATGCCTTAGTTGGGCAGCGAACTGTGACCTCTGCCGCTACCATGTTCAGATGGGAATTTTTTTAATAGTTCTGCAGCAAGGGCCTTCTGGTACTGCCCCATTTTTGTAGACCTCTTCAACTCAGGAATAAGAGAGTGAAAGTTCTCCTTGTAGAGGGGGTCTAAAAGTGTCATCAACCAGTAATGACTGTCACCCAACATTTTGACAATGCGAGGGTCACGGTTAAGGCAGCGTAACATAAAGTCAGCCATGGGTGCCAGACTGGTAACGGGCAAGACTTCCGTGTCCTCACCAAGATGACGACTGATAGTGTTGAGCGATCACTAAAATGCTCGGGTGCTCGAAGCTCGGGCCGAGCTTACCGTGATACTCGGGTGCTCGACCCGAGCAACGAGCCCAATGGTAGTCTATGAGAGACCCGAGCATTTTTGCGGCAGCACCCCCGGCAGTCTGTAGAAAGCCTAAAAAGTGCCCAAAACGATAGTGACAGTGCTCAAAAGACATGGGGGCAGCATGGGGATCGCCCCTGGAAGCATTTCTGACCCCCAGGTCACTGCTGTCAACAACGTGGTCAGAGGTATTAACCCACTTTTGCGGGCTCACAATAAAACGTTCAAAAACGAAACTGAAACAGTTTTCCTGTGAAATATGTTAAGGAATTTCCTTTCCAGGGTAAAAACTTGTGTATAAGGTAAAATAAATAACCAAAAACAAAAATACTCCTCCACACCTTGGGCTATGTTCACAAGTAGCATTTTTCATGCGTTTTTGCACTTTTGTATTGCTTTCAACCGTGACAAATGCGTTCACCGGGAAATGTCATTTTAATATTTTACAACCTTATCTGGCCATGTGCTGTGTGACACATGCATACAGTGCTGAAAAGACAAGGGATCAGCATGGGGAAGACCCCTGGAAGCATCTCTGACCCCAGGTCACTGTCTAAAAGTGTGCCCATGAGAAGTGATCCTTGCCGCATCAGAAGATGCAGACTTGCAACTATCCCCGTGCAAGTCCTTGTCCCGGGGCAGTGTTCAATTGTACCTCCCCCATTCCTTGCAATGCAAGCGAAAATATGCTGCCAACCACCCACCCACCCGCAGGCTGCAATACCATACTGCTAGCTTTGACTTGAAATGGGGCCTGTTAGTTTGGAGGAGGCCGAAGCTGGCCACTACCTCATGGCCGCTTCGGCAGCGAGGTATCCATACTCTGTCCCCAGCCGCCCGGCGGCCGGGTGTCCACGCTCGGTCCCCAGCCGCCAGGTGTCCATACTCGGTCCCCAGCCGCCCTGATTTCTCCTGTCACCTTCCCTCACACTTTCTTAGCCTGGCCTGCTTTAGGGCATCATTGGACGAGCCCACCAAAGAACCAGACTCCTCCGGTGGGCCCTGGCTTCTCCATCAGGGGAGTTGAGAGTGGCTAGGTGAGGAGCATGATGATGATGATAGAAGTTAGCATCTGCTTTGTTTTCTTGGAATGCAAGCGCATGTATGTAGTAGCGGCTAGGCCTGAGGGGGTCCGCGTTTTGGCGCATATCCTACCTCCTCCGAGGATTGCTGGATGTTTTCCTGCTACTATCCCAGTTCTATGACTCCCGTTAAAACAAAGCTTCAGGTGATAAATGATGGATGAGGTGGTGGCAAAGGAGAAAGAGCAGGAGGAACAGGGACCATTCACATCAATAACAGGCCAGTCAACCAGATATGTCTTGTAGGATATGTTTCTGTAACAAAAGGAGCGGTTCGGCTAAACAGTTATAGGGCATACAGTGAGTGCAATGCCTACCAAAAATTTCGAGCCACTCCAATGCCCCTTGGAAATGACATGGAGGTCAGAGGGCGTTAACTAAACCTTTTTTTCGATTTATAGCAACTGGGTCTCCCGTGCACTGTTGGCCTGAGCAGTGAATGGAAGGCTTTCCAAAAATTATGAGGAACTGCAATGCCCCTTACAAGAGCCATGTGTGGCACCCCAGGGGTCTGGTCACCACAGTAATAGAGATATTACGTCGGAGAGCAAGTGGGAGGTTTCCTGGTCAGGATCCCTTAAACATGCAACATCCTCCTGCCCCAGTCCTGGGAGGGGAGAATTCTGCCCTTATAAACTGGATCTGGGGCGGGGTTGAGTGAGTCAGAGAACAGTTAGAGTCAGAGTGAGAGCAAGGGAAAGTAACAGCAAGGAGCTCTGTAGGAGCTAGGAGCTAAAGACCAGGGGCTGGAAGCTGAGCAGAGCTCGCCCTGGCAGAAGACAATAGGAACCGGACACAGGAGTCCGAAGCTGTGAGGACTTAGATATCCAGCAGCAGAAACCAGCCGGCAGGGGATTTCAGGTCCTCTGGCCATAGAAGCCCGGAGGCTCAGTCACAAGCAAGGGACCAGCACCGCCGTCGTGGAGCGGAGGCTAACAGAAGGCCCCAAGTCACCAGCCATACGGGTGAGCACTACACGGTACACTCAGGGACGTGGGCTACTTCTACCCGCTTACAGCAAGGTAGCCAGGAAGAGTGCAGACAGACGGGGAGGCCTACAACTCCACCTGGCCAGGGGTACTCCTGCTTGCTCACAGACTGACCAGGCCTCTTATGCTAGCCAGTACTCCCGGGAGGGTCTACCTTATAATCATCAGTAAAGACCGTGAACTGCACTGCAAAGACTCTGAGTCGTTCCTGCTGCGCTCGTGCACCATCACCCCCATCATCCACACTCACTGCCCTGAGGCTATACTCCTCCCGAGGGGAGTTATCCCATTCTATGCTGCGCACACAACACCAGCCTCAGCGGTCTGCCTCGCAGCGGTGGTACTCCCTGACCGCAATCCACGGGTGGCGCAGTCGGACAATTAACCTCAAAACCTAAGAAAGACTGCCACTGGTTTGACCAGCCTGAGCCACGGGACCGGGTCACCGCCACGGAGACTACAGACCCCAGAGACCCGGCACCGGGTATCCCACACACGTGTACACACGGCCCAGGGGGCGCGTCACATGCAGTACAGCATATTACAAACATAAGTCCCATTATTGGGGAGTGGGTGTCCCATAGTATTCGCTTATGCCTTGCAAGCAAAAGCTGCCAAAAATTAGGACGGAGCAACTTGCAATGCCCCTTACAAGAGCCATGCAGTGCAGCATATTACAAACATAAGTCCCATTATTGGGGAGTGGGTCTCCCATAGTATTTGCTAATGCTTTCCCAGCAAAACCTGCCAAAAATTAGGACGGAGCAACTTGCAATGCCCCTTACAAGAGCCATGCAGTACAGCATATTACAAACATAAGTCCCATTATTGGGGAGTGGGTGTCCCATAGTATTTGCTTATGCCTTGCAAGCAAAAGCTGCCAAAAATTAGGACGGAGCAACTTGCAATGCCCCTTACAAGAGCCATGCAGTACAGCATATTACAAACATAAGTCCCATTATTGGGGAGTGGGTGTCCCATGGTATTTGCTTATGCTTTCCCAGCAAAAGCTGCCAAAAATTAGGACGGAGGAACTTGCAATGCTGGCACCCTGGTGGTATAGTGGTGGTGGAGGCTGAGGATAAGGAGAAGAAGATTAAACAGCTGAAACGAGGAAGCGTATACCCATGTGTGGGTGTGAAGCGGTGCATGTGAATACACCTCCCAAAATAACACAGTGGATTTGACTTTATGTTACTCTGCTGTCATTTGGTGGTGATGAGAAGTCTGGCCCAATTCAGCCCTTGTTCATTTTGATAAGGGTCAGCTTGTCAGCATTGTCAGTTGACAGGCGAGTGCGCTTATCAGTTATAATTCCCCCAGCGGCACTACAAACACGCTCCGATAACACGCTAGCGGCAGGGCAGGCCAGGACCTCCAAGGCGTACAGAGCGAGTTCATTCCAAGTGTCCAGCTTGGATACCCAATAATTAAAAGTCACAGAGGAATCACGGAGGACGCTGGTACGATCGGCAAGGTACTCCCTCACCATCTTTTGAAACTTTCCACTCCTTGTGAGAGTACCCCGCGCCTCAGGGCCTGTAAGCTGGGCGGGTGTCAGAAAACTGTCCCAGAACGTTGACAGTGTTCCCCTGCCTCTGCTGGATTGGAGTTGCATCTCTCTCGCCTGTACGCCTTGGTTGGGCAACGAACTGTGACCTCTGCCGCTAGCGTGTTCAGATGGGAATTTTTTTAAGAGTTCTGCAGCAAGGGCCTTCTGATATTGCCCCATTTTTGTAGACCTCTCCACCTCAGGAATAAGAGAGTGAAAGTTCTCCTTGTAGCGGGGGTCTACAAGTGTCACCAACCAGTAATGACTGTCACCCAACATTTTGACAACGCGAGGGTCACGGTTAAGGCAGCGTAACATAAAGTCAGCCATGCGTGCCAGACTGGTTTCAGGCAAGATTTCCTGTCCTCACCAAGATGACGACTGACCATGCTCTCCTCCTCCTCCTCCTCTTCCTCCTCCCCCCTGTCCTCAGGCCACCCACGCTGAACCGACGGTATGACACTTGTACAGGTACTACTGTCTACAACGCATGATAGCAGCTCCTGTTCTTCCTCCTCCTCCTCCTCCTCTCCCTCATTGTCCCCCAATGCACGTTAGGATGAGATGAGGCTGGACTGTGTGTAATCGCCCGCTACTGCTTCTTGATCCATCTCATCATACTCTGGCTGCAATGCCTCCTCTTTAATTCTCTGCAGAGAGCGTTGCAAAAGACAGACAAGTGGGATGCTGACACTAATGATGGCGTCATCGCCACTCACCATCTTGGTGGCCTCCTCAAAGTTTGTCAGGATGGTACATATGTCAGACATCCAGGTCCACTCCTGAGGTCTTATGTGTGGAGTCTGACCTGAATATCGACTGCCTTGTTGCAGCTGGTACTCCACAACTGCTCTCTTCTGCTCACAAATCCTTTGCAACATGTGTAGGGTAGAGTTCCAACGTGTGGGGACATCACACACCAGTCGGTGTGACGGAAGCTGCAAACGCTGCTGCAACACAGCAAGGGCGGCAGAAGCTGTAGCCGACTTGCGAAAATGAGCTGACAGGCGGCGTACTTTCACGAGCAGATCTGGCAACTCGGGGTACGATTTAAGAAACCGATGAACCACAAGGTTAAGCACATGAGCCAGGCATGGTACGTGTGTGATCTCACCTCGCCTCAGAGCCGCCACCAGGTTACGGCCATTGTCACACACGACCATGCCGGGATGTAGGTTCAGCGGTCTCAGCCACAGATCTGCCTGCTCTTTCACAGCTGTCCACAACTCACAAGCAGTGTGAGGTTTATCACCTAAGCTTATGAGTTTCAGCACAGCCTGTTGCCGCTTGGCGGAGGCAGTACTGCAATTCTTCCAGCTTGTAACTGATGTGGTGATATCTGAGATGGAGGCTGAACATGAGGAGGAGGAGGAGGAGAAGGATGCACAGGAGCTGTACACTGTGGGGGCAACTCTGACTGACATAGGGCCCGCAATCCTCGGTGTGGGGAGGATGTGTTCCGTCCCAAGGTCCGACTGGGTCCCGGCTTCCACTATGTTTACCCAGTGTGCCGTCAGAGAGATGTACCGTCCCTGGCCACAAGCACTTGTCCACGTGTCCGTTGTCAGGTGGACTCTCCCAGTAACTGCGTTGTTGAGGGCATGCAGATGCTTTGGGACACGTGCTTGTGTAGTGCGGGGATGGCACACCGGGCAAAATAGTGTCGGCTGGGGAATGAGTACCGAGGGACGGCCACCGCCATAAGATTGCGGAAGGATTCCGTCTCCACCAGCCTAAAAGGCAGCATTTCCAATGCAAGCAGTCGTGAAATGTGCGAATTTAGGACTGTGGCCTGTGGGGCGTTAGCTGCGAATTTCCGCTTTCGATCAAAGGTCTGGGATATGGACAATTGAACGCTGCGGCGGGACGTGGACGTGGACGTTGATGCTGTTTCTTGAGAAACTGCCATAACAAGTGAAGACTGAGAGGAGGGGGCATCTTTACATGCAGTATGGACAGGGGATTGCCTTGCACACACAACAGGGGGTTCTATTGCACGCACAACAGTGGAAGAAGCAGTGGTGACACCCGCTGACACTGGTCGTGGACCCTGGGTTTCGCCCCACAAAGTCGGGTGCTTTGCTGCCATGTGCCTGATCATGCTGGTGGTGGTCAGGCTGGTAGTTTTGTCACCCCTGCTGATGCTGGCATGGCAAGTGGAACATATGGCCTTTTTGGGGTTATCAGCAGAGTCTTTAAAAAAATTCCAGACTCTGGAAGACCTACCGCTTGTACTGGCAACGTCCCTCGTGTTGGTGTTACGGGGAACGGTTGCCTGCCTTCTGTCTGCGGCCACCACACTGCTTCTTCCTGCCTGTTGGGGTACTCTGCCTCCCTCCCCCTGTGTGCTGCTGGCCTCACTCTGCATGTCCTCCTTCCACGTTGGGTCAGTTACTAGATCATCCACCACCTCCTCCTCTTCCACTTGCGCACCACGATCCTCCTCCTCACTTCCTGGCAATTGTGTCTCGTCATCGTCCACCTCTTGTGACAGATTGCCAACGTCGACTTCCTGTGGCCGTGGCTGTTCAAATATTTGGGCATCGCAACATGGGATCTCCTCTTCCACCACTTCAAGCGTATCAGGCGAGGGGCCCAAATATGGAAATGGACCAGTGAACAGCTCTTCAGAGTGTCCAAGTGTGGGATCACTTGCTGTCTGACGACACTCGGCATGGTGGGAGGAAGGAGCATCAGGGTGAGGAGCAGTATGCGGTCGAGACTCACGGCTACTAAGAGTTGACCGTGTGGAAGACAGACCGGAGGTGGTAGTGCCCAGGTAACTGGAAGTATTGTCTGCTATCCAATTAATAACCTGTTCACACTGATCAGTTCTCAATACTGGTGTTGTTCTGTGCTTCCCTAGTAATTCGGTCAAGAAGTGGGAGCGAGAAGATGTGGCTGTTGGTTGTGGCACATTTTCACGTGGCCACGGCCCCGTCCTCTGCACGAACCATCACCAGAACGTCCACTTCCACGTCCCTTGCCACGCGCCTTGCCCATTGTAAATGAAGTAAAATAGCTTACACTTGCACTATCAATGGAAAAAGGGTAATAAAGAGTAGATTAGAACCGTGGAAGAGGAAAACCACAGTTATTGTTTACTGGGGTATACCACGCTTTTTTAAATAGAGATATTTGCGGCTGAACAGTGAGCGACATACTCAAACTGCTTTTTTTTTAGATACCAAAGGCCCAAAACTGGATAGTACAGCGATTTGACCCATGGAACTGCGAAACCACACTGGGATGTTGGGCCTACACAAGACTATTTTCAACAGATATATTTTTGTGTCACAACAGTCAGGAGACAATACTGTTTTTCTTTACGGAAAAAACTACCAAAACCTGAATAATAGAGATTTTTTACCGTGGAACAGCAAAACCACAGTTATAATTTACTGGTGTATACCAGGCTTTTTAAAATATATATATATTTGCGGCTGAACAGTGAGCGACACACTCAAACTGTTTTTTTTAGAATACAAATGGCCCAAAAGTGGATAATTCAGAGGTTTGTACCGTGGAACTGCAAAACCACACTTGTATTTCTCGGGCCTACACCAGACTATTTTCAACAGATATATTTGTGTCTGAAAAATCAGGGAAACACTATTTTTTTTTTTTTACAGCAAAAAATGCAAAAAGCAGGATAATAGAGATTTTTTACCGTGGAACAGCAAAAGCACACTTCTGTCTCTCTGGCCTACACCAGACTATTTTCAACAGATATATTTGTGTCTGAAAAATCAGGGAGACACTATTATTATTTTTATACAGCAAAAAATGCCAAAAACAGGATAATAGAGATGTTTTACCGTGGAACATCAAAACCACAGTAATAATTTACTGGTGTATACCAGGCTTTTTAAAATATATATATATTTGCGGCTGAACAGTGAGCGACACACTCAAACTGTTTTTTTTAGATACAAATGGCCCAAAAGTGGATAATTCAGAGGTTTGTACCGTGGAACTGCAAAACCACACTTGTATTTCTCGGGCCTACACCAGACTATTTTCAACAGATATATTTGTGTCTGAAAAATCAGGGAAACACTATTTTTTTTTTTTACAGCAAAAAATGCAAAAAGCAGGATAATAGAGATTTTTTACCGTGGAACAGCAAAAGCACACTTCTGTCTCTCTGGCCTACACCAGACTATTTTCAACAGATATATTTGTGTCTGAAAAATCAGGGAGACACTATTATTATTTTTATACAGCAAAAAATGCCAAAAACAGGATAATAGAGATGTTTTACCGTGAAACATCAAAACCACAGTAATAATTTACTGGTGTATACCAGGCTTTTTAAAATATATATATATTTGCGGCTGAACAGTGAGCGACACACTCAAACTGTTTTTTTTAGATACAAATGGCCCAAAAGTGGATAATACAGAGGTTTGTACCGTGGAACTGCAAAACCACACTTGTATTTCTCGGGCCTACACCAGACTATTTTCAACAGATATATTTGTGTCTGAAAAATCAGGGAGACACTAATTTTTTTTTTTTTACAGCAAAAAATGCAAAAAGCAGGATAATAGAGATTTTTTACCGTGGAACAGCAAAAGCACACTTCTGTCTCTCTGGCCTACACCAGACTATTTTCAACAGATATATTTGTGTCTGAAAAATCAGGGAGACACTATTATTATTTTTATACAGCAAAAAATGCCAAAAACAGGATAATAGAGATGTTTTACCGTGGAACATCAAAACCACAGTAATAATTTACTGATGTATACCAGGCTTTTTAAAATATATATATATTTGCGGCTGAACAGTGAGCGACACACTCAAACTGTTTTTTTTAGATACAAATGGCCCATAGAACTGCAAAACCACACTTCTATTTCTCTGGCCTACACCAGACTATTTTCAACAGATATATTTGTGTCTGAAAAATCAGAGGCACACTTTTTTTTGGGGGAAAGGGGGGGGGACACCAAAAGGTTAATAAGATGGGTATTTGTACATTGTGAAGGAGAAAAAAAAAAGAGGATTTAGATAAAAAAAAGAATTTTTCCTGGCCCCCGGGACCTGGAGCTAAGTCCAGCAATTTCAGCAACAGGAGCAGCACACAGGACTGTAATGCAGCGTTTGCTGGTATAACCACTGCGTCTCCTATACAGCCTGCCTGCCTGCCTGATATACCTGGGATGGATATTAGTCCTGAGAAGGACTGTTTGTTTGATCTGGCAGCCTTTACAGACCCTACACTAACTATTTTGCAGGATATATCTCTCCCTAAATCAGCAGCGCTGTCCCTACACTGTCTGATCCGGAGCGACTGTGTCCAAGATGGCGGCGCCCGGTTTTAAATACTCGAGGTGACGCTGTGCGGCCTGCCAATCACTGTAATGCCCACAAACAACATGGCTGCGGCATTACAGTGACTGGCTGGCAATCCCTGCATGTTCATTGGCTCTGTAAAGAGCGCCAAACATGCAGGGCGGAGACCCGAGCTCCCGCCCGAGTAACCCGGAAATGCTCAGTGCTCGCCGAACATCCCGAGTAGCGTGATGCTCGGGCGAGTACAGAGCAGTGTCGAGCATGTTCGCTCAACACTAGTGATTGTGAAAGGTAATGAAAATGTTCTGATGCACCCCCTGGGATTTGGGACACCCGGAGCCGGACCCTTTTTGGTGGATGCTGGTGGTTGTAGTCTCCGTGGCGGCGACCCGGTTCCGTGGCTCAGGGCGGTCAAACCAGTGGTGGAACTATTTATGTGGTTTTGCTGTTTAAATGTCCGACTACGCCACCCGTGGATTGCGGTCAGAGTGAACCACCGCTGCAGGCCAGACCGCTGAGGCTGGTGTTGTGGGTGCAGCAGAGCGTAGCATAACTCCCCACGGGAGGAGTATAGCCTCAGGGCAGTGTATGCGGAGGATGGGGGTGATGGTGCAGGGCAGCAGCAGTAACGACACAGAGTCAGTGATGCAGTCCAGGGCCTTTACTCACAGTTCTTATTATCCAGACCACTTCTGCAGGTAACGGCTGCCCACGTCGTACTGTGCTCACCAGGTGAGGGGCTCAGACAACTCCCAGATAACTTTGGAGCACTTCACAGGACCCCTTTGTGTGTCCTTTGTCTGGCCTTTCTTACCAACCCTTCTGTCCGGCTGCCTCGGGCCTCCTCTTGGTAAACTTGGCGCCAGTTTCCCTGACCCTATGTGGTGCCTTCCTAGCGGGTGTAGCGAAGGGCTGCGCCACATAAAATGTCACAGCCTCCGGTTTCTAGCTGAGGGTCATTTCCCGCCTCCACTAGTTTCGGGGACCGGTCTCCCCCTTTGGCCTGACCCCTCCACGCAGGTGGATTCGGGCGTCCGGTGGTGACTCACCCGCCCGCACCCCTGGGATCCCAGAGCCCCTGCTCCCTGTTACTTCTGCTCAGACTTCTCTGCACTGAACTAAGATGGTGCCCACCTTTTATACTCCCTTCTCAATGCACCCAGGAACTGCTTCCTCCCTGCTCCTGCACTACAGGGTTCCCCTTCCTCAGTGTTCCCTCCCCCCACTCCAGCCAGGGACAGGGACTGTCGTGCCCATCTCAGGGGCATATTGGTCGCCCTGCCCCACGGCAATGTGGTGTAATGCATGCAGGTGTCAGGTCCTGATCCACACTCCATCCTTACTTGAGAGTGAGATATCACACCTCTGGGTGAGGTGCAATACCTCTGTAGCAACCGAGCCCTCAGGGTGCTACAGTTCCATTTATCTTCAGCCTAGGTGACGTATTGCGATACAGGGCCGTGATTTTGGCTATAAAAGGGTCCCCTAGACCCCTACCCCAAGCTTTTTAAGAGAATAATATATGGCGTGCCAGGAGACTCTATGGAATGCTTTCTCAGCATCCAACGAGAGTATCTAATTACAAATTTTTAACGGCATCTAGCCCAGGAAATACTTTGTGCCTAGTAGCAGTGTCTGCTAGTCAGCGGATTATCCCGGCTGTTACGCAAGCTACACCACCTGTAGTTTGGACACTTAATTTTTTCAAAGGAAATGCATCGGGACCACGGGATACTCAGTGAAGAGCATCAGGAGGCACCCCAAGGTATAGGGGCTGGGACTGGCGGTAGGACGCCTTGCGGTGGACTGCCGAGCTCGATCCTTATAAAAGCTTTTTAACTGCAGCAGCTTTAGTGGACGCTACTGGAGCTGGAATTACGCGGCTGCTGGCATGAGACTTGCCCTCCAATAGATCCTTGTAAAAGGATTTAAAGTGTATTCATTCAAATTAGAGAGACAATTTAAATTAAAAAGCTTAGAGCTGCCTCCACCACAGGGGGGCTCGCTCGACCCACCAGCGGACAGGCACCAGTATTGGGAGAGGGGGGCTGGCCATCAGGGTCCACCGCGGCTCTGGCACAAACCCGGCGACACGGAGGTGGCACGGTCAGGAACGGACTGGCCGTGTCGGCTTCTCACTTTTTGGATTTTAGAAGGGCATGACATGCCTATATCTGTGTCTCCCCCTCCTTTTACTCCTCCACCTCTTTTCTTTTCGCATGACTATATGTACTTGTCACTTTTCCATGTGTTAGTTATGTCTTCTGAGCAGTTTGTCAGCTTTTGGACACCTTTGAAGGTGTTTTCTATGTGTTTCTATGTGTTTTTGTTTGCCTGCCATTGGTTTTAACGGTGTTCGAAGGTGTTCGACGAACAGTTCGACGAACAGTTCGGCGAACACACGGGTGTTCGACGAACCGAACTCGAACACTACGGGGGTGGCTCAACACTAGTTTTTAGTGCCGCTGGTTGAATTATAACTGGCGCATCTGCCTGTCAACTGAAAATGCTGACAGGCTGATATGGCACCTGTGTCTATAGCGCCACAAAATGTCTGCATGTGTAATATAATTCATATCTATTGCCAGCAATGGTGAGGGATAAGTTCTCTGCTGTTTTCATTACCTACATATATCGTTACTCGATCCCTTACTGGAGGATTTTGCACTTCTGCCGAATCAGGGATTTGTGCACAATCCCTTAGAGGGGAGGAAGTGCTTAGTTGTAGTTTGCAGTGTGTGAGGAAGAAGCAGCATCATATAGTACACTGTGCATGAGAGAGAAGTCTGCTCTCTGCATGTTTAAGCTGCACAAGGCAGGCTCCAGTCCCTAGAGCACAGAGACTTCCAGGCTAAACTGTGAGCCTGCTTGGTCTTCATATAGGAGTGAAGTGTTTTCCCGGGAGCTCAGCAACCGAATGGAGTCACAGAGACACTGCTGCAATAGAAAGTGAGTGTTCTGACCGGATTCATGTTGCCTGCTCGCTGGAAGGGATCACAGATCCAGTAACTGTTTACCTTGGACCCCTGAGGATCCAATAAATCGTCTAACAGAGATAAAATTAGCAGCAGTAAGGCTGGACAACATCACAGCAGAGAAACTGAACCCTCACCATGCAGGAATGTCCAAACCCCTGTATGTGAACTGTACACAAGCTATTGGAGCTGTGTGCTGGATTCCAGTAAAAGGTACAAACTGGTTATCACCCTATCTCAAGCTGATTATTTCCTGCTGCGCCATTCCTGCTCTATCTTCCCTGGGAGCCATCCCTGGTTGGGGTTAATTATCTGGCATTGCTCATCACCACCAAACTCCCAGGGGCCCTCATCAGTGACCGGCCATACCAGGCCGAACATCCCATCTGGCATTACAAACCTTTTTATTATTTTATTATTTATCAATTGTGGGGGTAAAGACTGGCGCGCGCCCCCGGTCGGACCACACCAGCACTCAAACAGCCTGCTGGGGCGGCACACTGACTCTTATAAAAATGAACAAGGCCTGGATTGGGTTAGATTTCTCAACCCCACAGAATAATAGCAGCATAACAAAAACTCAAAACCAGTGTCTTTTTTTTGGGAGGTTTAACTCTATTCCCATGCACCTCCGTCTTCACACCCAGACTTTAGTAAAAGCTTCCTGATTTTGTCTATTTGCTCTTGTCCTCCTCCTTCTCCTCATCCTCATCCACCATATCACTACCATATCTATGTCTCTTGCAAGGGGCATTGGAGTTCCTCCAAATTTTTGGCAGCTGTTGCAGTCACTGCTTAAGCAAGAACAGTATGGGAGACATGTAGCACCCTGAGGATTCGGCTGCTACAGGGGTATTGCACCTCAACCCAGAGGTGTGATATTCCACTCCCGGGTAAGGATGGAGTGTGGATCTGAGCTCGGTAGGCTGCATGCACTACACACATCCCATTTCCGAGGAGCAGACCGACGGTACTCCCACTTAGAAATGTGCAGGTACGACCGAGTCTGTTCCTGGCTGGAGTGGGAGGGGGGTGGTACATCCCAAGTAGTGTAGGGGCAGATAGGGGGAGCAGCCTGAGTAAAGATAGGAGCTCATTGGGTGCTGGTCACCTGAGCTCACACATAGAGGGTGTATATAAGGTGGGCACCAACTAAGAACAGGGTCAGTTGCAGAGAGAAAGTCAGGAGCAGAGGAGAAGAGAGACCCAGAGTGAGAGAGGAGAGAGAGAGAGACTCAGAGGCACAGAAGAAAAGGACTCTAAGACCCCAAACTAAATCCCCGGGTGAAGAGTCGGCATCAGGGTACCGGAACCCAAGCTGGTGGGGGTAAAAACACTCCCCAGCCAGAGACCGGAGACCGTGGGCAGCGTTTGCCACGGTCACCCACCACATCCACCACGAAGGCATACCACGAGGAGGGTCAGGGAACCCAAGGCCAAGGGTGTCCCAACAGAAGGCCCGAGGGAGCTGGACCTGGGTGGATCAATAGTGGGGACGGCCAGAGAAAGGACTGAAGGAGAGCTCAGGGTCACGCTCCGGACTTATTTGGGAGTTGGCTGGATCCAGAACCTGGTGGACGCAGCACGGCTCGGGAGGTCACTCGAAGCTGGAGTGACCAGAACATCAGCAGTGAGTAAAACATCCTAAACTGCATAACCCGACTCTGTCTCTGATTGCCGTCTACACTGCATCACCACAACTCCCATCCTCTGCACCTGATCCCCCTGAGGCTATACCCCACCCGTTGGGGGTTATATCACCAAAGCTGCACCTACACCACCAGCCCCAGCGGACCCTGCTGCAGCGGCGGCCACAGTGACCGCAACACAACGGGTGGCGTAGTCGACAATAAAGAACTTATAACATCTGTAGGACTGCCACATACAACTGAGTTTGACACCCTGGGCAAGGACCGGGTCACAGCCACTCGGAAGACTACAACCCCCATCTGATCCGGCTCCGGATATTCCCACTAACGAATATGGCCCAGGGGGCGCGTCAACTTTGGCGTAGTCGGCAGGATTACGTGCCCGCAACACCCGGGTACTGCGTGCCTGAAGAAAAGAACGAGTTTACCTCAAAAAGAAGTCTCCTGCCGGTTCCGGAGGGTCCCCGCCATCGGACCCCATCACCAGTCGATTCCAGCCGGTTGTCCGCCATTAACAGCGTTTTCCCGCCATCTGCAGAGTTTCCCGCCACTGGGAAGCGATTCCCGCCATTTCCAAAGGTTTCCCGCCTTGGAAGAGCGGACGCCATTATGGGCGTGCCAGAGGGTGGCGAGAGGCCACCTCCCATCGTGGGCCAGGACCGAAAATGGCGCCAAAAGTGGAAACCGCCCCCACCAACAGAGACTGTGATGCTAGAGGTGTCTGTCAGCGTGAAAGAACAGCCCCTGGAGCTGACAATCACCCAGTGGCCCCGAGACCGCCCTCGAGGGGGGAGGAGACGAAAGGAAAGAACAAAGATGGGTGCCGCTTGGAGCAGTCTAGAGCGAGCGCACCCGGAGGCAAGAAGCCGGGAGAGGAGTAGCAGAGAATCTCACCCGGAGATGGCGAGAGAGCAGAGCAGCACCGGCCCGCTGGCCAGGAGCCTGCTGGAAGAAGAGCAGAGCAGCACCGACCCGTTGGTCAGGAGCCTGCTGGAAACCGCGACCCCACTAGGCCTAGTGGAGGTCCTTGCACAGCTCCCCCGAGACCGGGAGTGTGCACAAACTGCCCTGGAGGGCCTCGCACGGAGGATGGCCCGGGTACAGCGAGAGACATTGGCGGAGTGGAGCCGAGAGATGGCCCAGCAAACCAAGACCCGGAGCACGCCAGCCAAGATGAGGAGACAGACCGCCTCTGAGGATGGCGCGGGAGGACCCAAGGCCGGAGACGGCGCCGAGAAGGGAGCCGAACGCATGGAGGCAGGTAAAGGGGACGTCTATACCCCAAGCCGGGACACCGCTTACCTGCCCCAGCTCCCCGTCGCAGAGCCCAAAAGTCCCCCTGCTGTGCCCGAAAACGCCATGTCACCGATGCAGACTAGGCCCCAACCGGAAGCCGCCGCCGCGACCCCTGTGACGTCACACGCCTCGACCCCGAGCGTGACCAAGCAGGAAGTACCACCAGCCTGGTCGCAAGGCCTAGTACCCCCGGGCGTCGCATCACCAACAGCGCCCCCTACCTCCGCGGAGCCTCCGGCCTGGCCGCAAGGCCAGGTAGCCCAGGGTGCCGCCGTCCTAACGGTGCCCTTCACCTTCCAGGTGCCCCAGGCCTGGCCGCAAGGCCTGGGCAACCCGGGCGCCACCACCACCGCGCCCGCACCCGTAAAACCAAGGGTGCCGCGTCTGGGAGAGGACTTGTTTGCCCAGCACACGTGGCCGGACGGGCAGCCTTTCATCTGGCCCCAGAGATATTATGAACTGGAGCACCAGAGGAGAGTTGGGGCCATGTGTGCACCCCTGATTCCGGCTCCGAAGCCCGTGATAAGGATCTCGCCCCCGCTTGAAGAGACCCAATTTGAGTGGGACCCCACCGGAGAAGACCTAATGGGGTTCACTCAAGAAACCAGGGCAGCTGCAGCGGAGCGTGCTGCGTGCTGCCGACAGCAGCTCGAGGAGTTTGCGAGGGAGCGGAGAGAGAGGCGGGTCCGGGAACAACAGGCCCAAATAAGGAGCGCCGAGCAGAAGAGCCGAACCAGGAGGGACCCCCGTGCAGCGCACAGTCCCCGCACCACCGGGACTGTAATTAAGTTCAACATGCAGCATGGGTGGGGCTTCATCAGAGACCACAACACCCCCGGCGACGTCTTTGTCACGCGCAGAGATGTGGAGTCCCATCTGCCGGAGGGGCACAGAGGTCGTGACCTTTATATCGGGGACGAGGTCACCTTTACCCGGCACAAGTGTGCCAAAGGACCTTACGCCCTCCATGTGCATCGCCTGACAGAGGAGGAGCTGCGATGTGAGGAGGAAGAGCAAGAGGATCCGGACGGGTCTGAAGCTGAGATCCCCAAAGAAAGAGCAGGAGGAAGACGTTGTTGAGTACAGCGGAGTAGGTGCTGTAAATAGTTACCCGATCGGGGTGTAAAGAAACTGTTACTGCAAATATAGTCCCCGTTGGGACCAGCTGAGTGAACTGTTTACCCGTTTTCCCTTAATCCCACAGGCTGAGGACTGTGAGCAGCCATTCCCTTTCCCTCCTTACCTGGCCGAGGACTGGGAGCGGCCATATCCCTTGTAAATAGTTGCGCGTCCTAAAGCGCCCCCTACCGGTTTTAGAGGAAAACCAGTTTTCCAGAGAGACTGTCGCACTTTACCCGGTCACACGTTGCACAGTGACCGGAGGAGGAGCCAGAGGCGACGAGAATGTTTTATATATATATATAATGTTGTTTTATATGTTTTATGTTGTTTATAAAAATTTGTATGTTTTGGTGTTTATGTCTTACAGCCCGAGGACGTGCTGTGATTTACCAGGGGGGAATGTAGCACCCTGAGGATTCGGCTGCTACAGGGGTATTGCACCTCAACCCAGAGGTGTGATATTCCACTCCCGGGTAAGGATGGAGTGTGGATCTGAGCTCGGTAGGCTGCATGCACTACACACATCCCATTTCCGAGGAGCAGACCGACGGTACTCCCACTTAGAAATGTGCAGGTACGACCGAGTCTGTTCCTGGCTGGAGTGGGAGGGGGGTGGTACATCCCAAGTAGTGTAGGGGCAGATAGGGGGAGCAGCCTGAGTAAAGATAGGAGCTCATTGGGTGCTGGTCACCTGAGCTCACACATAGAGGGTGTATATAAGGTGGGCACCAACTAAGAACAGGGTCAGTTGCAGAGAGAAAGTCAGGAGCAGAGGAGAAGAGAGACCCAGAGTGAGAGAGGAGAGAGAGAGAGACTCAGAGGCACAGAAGAAAAGGACTCTAAGACCCCAAACTAAATCCCCGGGTGAAGAGTCGGCATCAGGGTACCGGAACCCAAGCTGGTGGGGGTAAAAACACTCCCCAGCCAGAGACCGGAGACCGTGGGCAGCGTTTGCCACGGTCACCCACCACATCCACCACGAAGGCATACCACGAGGAGGGTCAGGGAACCCAAGGCCAAGGGTGTCCCAACAGAAGGCCCGAGGGAGCTGGACCTGGGTGGATCAATAGTGGGGACGGCCAGAGAAAGGACTGAAGGAGAGCTCAGGGTCACGCTCCGGACTTATTTGAGAGTTGGCTGGATCCAGAACCTGGTGGACGCAGCACGGCTCGGGAGGTCACTCGAAGCTGGAGTGACCAGAACATCAGCAGTGAGTAAAACATCCTAAACTGCATAACCCGACTCTGTCTCTGATTGCCGTCTACACTGCATCACCACAACTCCCATCCTCTGCACCTGATCCCCCTGAGGCTATACCCCACCCGTTGGGGGTTATATCACCAAAGCTGCACCTACACCACCAGCCCCAGCGGACCCTGCTGCAGCGGCGGCCACAGTGACCGCAACACAACGGGTGGCGTAGTCGACAATAAAGAACTTATAACATCTGTAGGACTGCCACATACAACTGAGTTTGACACCCTGGGCACGGACCGGGTCACAGCCACTCGGAAGACTACAACCCCCATCTGATCCGGCTCCGGATATTCCCACTAACGAATATGGCCCAGGGGGCGCGTCAAGACACACTTCTTTCTAATGGGAACATGTCGTTACTGTGGCCCAGCTCTATGTATCTTTAAATTAGTATTGGGAGTTTTCCTAAATTTTGACAGCCGTTGGACTCACTGCATACCCTATAACTGTATAGCAGACCCGCTCATTTCTAATGGGAGCATGTCGTTACTGAGGCCCAGCTCTATGTGTCTTTAAATTGGTATTGGGGCTTTTCCTAAATTTTGTCAGCTGTTGGACTCACTCCATACCCTATAACTATATAGCAGACCCGCTCCTTTCTAATGGGAACATGTTGTTACTGTGGCCCGCTCTATGTGTCTTTAAACTGGTATTGGGGTTTTTCCTAAATTTTGGCAGCCATTGGACTTACTGCATACCCTACTACTGGATAGCAGACCCACTCCTTTCTAATGGGAACATGTCGTTACTGAGGCTCACCTCTATGTATCTTTAAATTGTTATTGGCGTTTATCCCACATTTTGACAGCCCTTGCAGTCACTGCATGGGCATTACCACTATAGGAGACCCACTCCTTTATAACATTTTTTTTTTACTGAGGCCCTCCTCTATGTCTTTTCAAAGGGGTATTGGGGTGTATCCAAATTTTTGGCAGCCCTTGCAGTCACTGCATACCCAATAACAGTATAGGAGACACACTCTTTAATAACGGGAAAAACAAAGCATAGCCGACTGCTGGCCCTTTTAGAATAGTAAGGGCTGCCCGCTGGCCCTATAAAAATAGGCTTTGTGACTTTCAGAGTCTCTCCTTCATAAATGAAACAGGATGTGTCTGATCATGTCTCACACACCACATGGCAAGATAAGGTAGTAAAATGTTAAAATTACATTTACCGGTGAATGTATTTTTCACCATTGAAAGCAATGCAAAAGTGCAAAAACGCTACATGTGAACTTAGCCCAAGGTGTGGAGAAGCATTTTTGTTTTTGTGTATTTATTTTGCCTTATGTACAAGTCATTACCCTGAAAAGGTTGTTCCTTAACATTTTTCCCAGGAAAATCTATTTTGGTTTCATTTTTGTACGTTTTATTGTGAGTCCGTAAAAGTGGCGTAATACCTCTGACAACATTGTTGACAGCAGTGACCTGGGAGTCAGAGATGCTTCCAGGCGTCTTCCCCATGCTGTTCCCATGTCATTTGATCACTGTTCCCATCGATTTGGGCAATTTTTAGGCCCTCTGCAGACTGCCGGAAAAATGCTCGAGTTTCCCATAGACTTACATTGGGCTCGTTACTCGGACCGAGCACTGGAGCATTCCAATTTGCTCAACCCGAGTAACGAGTACCCAAGCATTTTAGTGCTCGCGCATCACTAATTATTAACTGTTCCCTAACCACTAGGAATTCCCGCCATATAAGACAGAAATAAATCGTTCTTTGATGGTTCCCACCTCGTGCCTCCTGTGCGTTGCATTCAGTCTCCTGCTTTACACTTGGGTTATTATACAGCTTGGGGACTAATTTAGGGGCCATTATACAGCTTAAGGACTAATGTGGGGGCCATTTTACAGTCTTTGGACTAATGCAGGGGTCATTATACAACTTGAGGACTAATGTGGGGGCCATTATACAGTTTAAGGACTAATGTGGGTGTTTGTAGCAAGGGTGGAATCTAACCAAACATGTAATACCCCATCAGATTATGACAGTAACAGCAATAGGTATAAAAGATTCTAAAACATAACTTTAAATAAATAAGTTAAAAATGTGTAGTGCACTCAATATTGTCTATATACAGAACAAGTAGAATAATATACAAATGACTCAATATAGGTTCATGTCCATTGAAAGAAGGGGTATATCTCTCCTCAACAAAAAGTGGGTGACTGGCTGAGCAGAATCCAAAACAGATTGCCAGGAATAAAGGAATGAGGAATATAGTCCTTTAGTGTATAATTTAATAACCTGGTCAATTCCAGTCACCTGCCTCACTGCTCAGAATGTCTGACTTGGCAACTGTACATTATTGGGAACTTTAGGTCAACTCCCATGTCTCATTCATATGGGTAATCCCAATAAAAGTTGAACGAATCAGGGGGTGAATACTAGGCTACAGCAATATGCAAGGTAATAAATAAATACATTTGACAGTGGTCACACAGTGTTTTAGTTTAACTTTAGATGTTCTTACTGTAGAATGCCCACAGTGGTGGGTTAAAAACTAACAAAGAGAGAAGAAATGTCTTCACCTATTCAGGAGTTGGTCATCAGTGGGCTGGTATCGGGAGCTTCCCAGCTGATTCTATGTAAATATCTTACATAGTTACATAGTTACATAGTTTATAAGGCCGAAAAAAGACAAGCATCCATCCAGTTCAGCCTATTTCTTGTGCACTGCAGCTATTCCGCAGCGTTGATCCAGGGGAAGGCAAAAAAAAAACATGCGGTATAGGCCAATTTACATCATTGAGGAAAAATTCACTTCCCGACTCCAATCTGGCAGTCAGATTAAATCCCTGGATTAATTAACTATCACTAAGCATAAGATGTAATTTTATTGTTCTCAAGAAAGGCGTCCAGGCCTCTCTTGAACTCATTAAGTGAGTTGGACATCACCACTTCCTCTCCCAGAGAGTTCCAGAGTCTCATGGCTCTGACCGTAAAGAATCCCCTTCTATGCCGGTGCAGGAACCTCCTTTCCTCCAGACGCATAGTGTGCCCCCTCGTCTTTGTCACCATCCTTGGTATAAACAGGTCATGGGAGAGATCTCAGTACTGCCCCCTGATGTATTTATACATGTTTATGAGGTCTCCCCTAAGCCTTCTCTTTTCCAACGTAAATAGGCCTAATTTTGACAACCTCTCTGGGTATTCTAGTCCCTCCATTCCCTTTATTACCTTAGTTGCCCTCCTTTGTACCCTCTCTAGCTCCAATATGTCTTTCCTGAGCACCGGAGCCCAGAACTGTGCACAATATAAGTGCGGCCTTACCAGCGCTTTATACAGAGGAAGAACAATGTTCTCATCATATGCCCCTATTCCTCTTCTGATGCATGCCATGACTCTATTTGCCTTCGCAGCTGCTGCCTGACACTGGGCACTCCAATTTAATTTGCTGTTAACCAAGACGCCCAGGTCCTTCTCCATGTCAGATTTCCCCAACGGTTTCCCATTTAATATGTATGGGTGACTGCTGTTTTTCTTTCCCATGTGAATGACCTTACATTTATCGGCATTGAACCCCATTTGACATTTTTTGGCCCAACTCCCCAATTTATCTAAATCCTCCTGTAGCTGTGCCCTATCCTCATCTGTATTAACTACTTTACAAAGTTTAGTATCATCTGCAAATATTGCTATTTTACTATGCAACCCTTCCACTAGATCATTAATAAATATATTAAATAATATAGGGCCCAAGACAGACCCTTGAGGCACCCCGCTAGTAACCCTGACACACCCTGAGCTTACTCCATTGATAACCACCCTCTGCTTTCTATCACTCAGCCAGCTATTTACCCACTTGCACACATTATCCCCCAGACCAAGCATTCTCATTTTATATACCAACCTTTTGTGTGGCACGGTATCAAACGCTTTGGAGAAGTCAAGGTATACAACATCCACTGACTCTCCCCGGTCCAGCTGTGAGCTCACCTCCTCATCTAGGGAAAGGCACTGGGTGCTGTCCCTATAAATCCCAACAGAGGCTACAATAACCTAGTATCCCTTTAGCTCCTGCCCTGACAAGGACAGTCCGCAACTAGCCCTATCAAAAGGGCCCTGCTCTCTCCCTAAATGCCTCCCGTGCGTCCCGGTGCATTTCTTCCATAAGGAGTCTTCAGGGGATTGTTACACATAGCATAATAGGAGTCTATACTGACTAGTGCATTCAGTTGTAGCCACTCCTATCTATTCTGTCTCTTTAGCTAAAGAGTGGGAGCTAATGCAAGGGCCATTATACAGCTTGAGGACTAATGAAAGTGCCATTATACACTCTGGGAGCTAATGTGGGGGGCCATTATACAATTGGGATCTAATATGGGGGCCATTACACAGTTTGTGGGCTAATGCAGGGTAAGTTATACAGTCTGAGAGCTACTGTGGTTGTCATTATAGTGTGTTTTGGGGGAGCAGTGGGGACATCATACTATATGTAGGGGAGCTGTGGGCCCATCATAGTGTGTATAGCGGAGCTTTGGGCCCATTTTCCTGTGTAAAGGGGAGCTGTGGGACCACCATAATGTGTATAGCGGAGCAGTGGGACCACCGTACTGTGTATAGCAGAGCTGTGGACCCATTATACTGTGTAGAGGGCAGTTGTGGGAACATCACATTGTGTATAGAGGAGCTGTGGGTGCATTATACAGTGTATAGGACAGCTGCGGGTCCATCATAATGTAGAAAGAGAAGCTATGTATTAGGTGACTCAGGGGACATTATTAGATGTTAAGTGGGCACTTAAGAATTTTTATTGTTATAGGAGCTTTCAGAGTACTGTGACCGGCAAAGGTACACAATAGGCATTATTACTTTTCTAGAGGCAAAATGTGGCACTTTCTAGGGCACTTGCACAGGGCATTAATATTTTCTAGGGGGCAATTTTACCATCTAGAGGGCACAAAGGAGGCATTATCACTATGTAAGGGACAAAGTGACGGGCATTATTATATGGGGCATTAAGAGGAGCCGCTATTGTACCACACAGCAGTTGCAGTAATAGGGACACGGCAGCAGCGGCTCAGTAGTATTGGGCTACAGCAGGATGAGGAGTTTGTGCTGGTTGGGAATAGATGGGGACGGTGGTGGAAATGTGAGAAGCCAAATGTGTCTTTGTTGTAATCTCTGCAGACGAGTCGTGGCTGGAGAAGTTGTCATGTCTCTCTGGGCCAGATGGAATAGACAGGAAAAGTTAATGACTCCATAAGAAAGAACATTCGCTCTAAGTCACCATCTATAACAGTAATGTAATCTCTTATATTTTCTGCAGGACTAGTATCTACAACTATGATGGTAATATAGGTCTTGGTCTTTGTATAGAGATTTATTTCCAGTAGCAACGAGGTCATCTGCTGAGGTTCCCCTATACCCATAGGTGTAATCAGGATTACCATTTAGAGACCCACTCAAATGTTTTGCCCCTGGCTGCGCTCTGGCTGAGCTCTGGCCTAGCTCTGGCCTAAAGCAAACCTGTCATCCGATACATGGTGCCCAAGATGTGGCGGCATTTCAGATAAAAACATACTTTAACCAGTTGAGGACTGCCCACTGTACATAAACGTCGGCGCTGCCTGGGCTCTGTGCAGCAACGATGTTTAAAAACGGTGGATGGTCCCGCAGCCCTCAAGACCCCCAGGGTCCGGCAAGCTCTGCGGTTCCGGTGCAGAGCGATAGCTCTGACAGGGGACATCATTGGGACCTGATTGGATCAGGTCCCAATGATGTTAACCCTTTGCTATCTTCTATATGCCGCGATCTATAGTGATCGCTGCATATAGAAGATAGTGAGAGGAGAGGGGGTCATCAACTTACCTCTCCGACGGCCCCCTGATGCCTTCCAGGACCAGCCATTGTTATGGAAGCTGGAGGTAACATGATCGCCTCCAGATCTGCCATATATGGTGTCCTGCTAGGCTCAGCCTGCAGCTGAACTCTAGCAGGAGACAGACAGTGTAAAACTGTCAGCAAAGATCTCATCCAATGTAAGGCTATGTGCCCACGATGCAGAAATGCTGCATATTTTTTACGCTTCTCCCTGGCAGGAAAAACTCATGCGGTTTTTACATGCGGTTTTCCCGCCAGGTAGAAGCGTTTGTGAAGCGTCTTTGCATGCATTTCTGCATGCGGGTTATCAAGCGCTTTTCCAAGCGATTTTAGCATCACTTGGAAAAGTGCTTGACAACTTGTTCACACTATATAAATCCATGCAACTGGCATGGATTTATAGTACAGTAGTGTGACCAAGTTAGTTAAAAAAAAAAAGAATAAGAATGGTAAAAAAAAAAAAGTTTATACTCACCTTCCGATGTCGTCCCGGTGTTTTGTCTGCTCCGTCCAGTGTCTTGCACTGCTCGCGGTGGTGTGAAGGACCTGCGGTGACGTCATTGAGCCATGTGATGGGTCACATGACTCAGTGACGTCATGGCAGGTCCTTCACAACAACGCGAACATTGCAAGACACTGGACGGAGCAGACAAAACACCGGGAAGACATCGGAAGGTGAGTATAAACTTTATTTTTTATTTTAAACTCTTTTTTTTTTACAGTTTCTATGGTACCCAGGTCTGGATGAGAGTCTCCTCTCCTCCAGACTTGGGTACCATCCGCACATTGAAACGCATATAATCCGTGAGTACAAATGTACTGACATGGATTATATGCGTCTCAATGCAAGTCAATGGCGGCGATTACGCCGCGCTTCCGCAAAATTAATGGACATGCTGCGGATTTTTGAGCGCAGCCTAAACGCTGCGGAAAAAAGCTCAGCATGGGCATTGAAAGTGCGGCTTGTCATTGGGGACCATGGGGGGCGGATTACCAAGCGTTTTTGAAGCGTTTATGCTGCGGAAATTCCGCAGCATAAACGCTTGAAAAACGCATCGTGGGCACACAGCCTAATACATGTCTATTACATTGCATGAGATCAGTGATTAGAAAAATAAAAATTAATTTCCCATACAGGGACTAAGTAAAAATGTAAAAAAAATGTTTTCTAACTGTTAAACAAAAAATCACAAAATAAATAAATAAAATATTAAACTAATAAATCCGTATATTTATGCAAAAACAAGAAAAGTACACATATTTGGTATCGCCGCGTCCGAAACAACCCGATCTATAAAACTGTCACACTAATTAACTCCTTCTGTGCACACCGTAATAAAAATAATTAAAAAACGGAGCAAAAAACTATGCTTTTTCATCATATCGCCAAACAAAAAGTGGAAAAAAATGCGATCAAAAACCAAAATGCAAATAAAAATGGTACCGCTGAAAACATCATCTTGTTCTGAAAAAAAAAATCCACCATACAGCTCCATCAGCCAAAACCTAAAAATTTATAGCTCTCAGAATAAAGCGATGCAAAAAAAAATAATTTTTCTATAAAATTGTTTTATTGTGTAAAAGAGTCAAAACATAAAAAAAAAACAGTAAGTGTAGTATCGCTGTAAATGTACTGACCCGAAGAATAACGCTGCCTTATCACTTTTACCACACGCAGAACGGCATAAAAAAAAACCTCATAAAACAATTCCTGAATTGTTGGTTTTTGTTAATTTTACCTCCCAAAAAACGGAATAGAAAGCGATCAAAAAATGTCACGTACCCAAAAATGGTACCAATAAAAATGTCAACTCGTCCCGCAAAAAACAAGTCATCACATGACTCTGTCGGCCGAAATATGGAAAAAATATAGCTCTCAAAATATGGCGATGCAAAAACTAGATTTTGCAAAAAAAAAGTCTCTTAGTGTGTGACAGCTGTCAATCATAAAAACCCGATATAAATCTGGTATCTCTGTAATCGCACTGACCCGAAGAATAAAGTAATCTCATCACTTATACCGCATGAGGAACGGCGTAAAAAATAAATAAAACCAATTCTTCACCTGCTACTGATTTGTTTATTATGTCTCCCAAAGATCGCAGTAAGGCTCTGCTCATATTTATCCTGCGCTCTGTGCTGAGCACTTACACCAGAGTTTCCGTGTAAATCTCTGAAATACGTGATTCAGACGGAACCCATGACGGAAGATTCCCTGTAATGAGGCAGATATAGGCCACTGTGGATGCCGTCTGGCCTGTGATCCCACGGTGTCAGTTTTTTTAGGCGTGCATAAAAGTGCGGTTGACCACAGTTTTGTGCACTTCTGAAAAAAAGGACACCGCTAAACAGAGGCCAGACGGAGTCCAGAGTAACTCTGCTGCCTCATTACAGTGAATGGATCCCACAGGGGTTTCATCTGAATTACATCACTTTGAAATTTAGATGGAAACCCCGATGTAAGTGCTCAGCCTAGAGCGCCGGATAAATGTTACGTAAAATGTTCCCAATAAAAGCTTCAACTCAGTCCTCGAAAAAAGCTAGTCCCCACTCAGGTCCATCATCTATTAAAAATATTCCAAGTTACTGGTAGCAGAAAGGCTCTGGAAAAGCGAAATGGCCCTTGCCCCCCAAAAGAAATTCAGAAAATTTTGTGCTCCCAAATCCAAATGCCTATTCTATAATAATTTGTTCTCCAATTGTCAAATAGCGCTCCGTCCCTCCCAGACCTCGCCGTATGGCTAAGCGGTCCGATACAGCCACATATGGGGTATTGCCACTTTTAGAAGAAATTGTGTGACACATTTCGGCACCATTTTTACCCATTGCCCTGTCTGAAAATGTAAAATCTGAGGGTAAAACATTTTTTTGTGGTAAAAATATAATTATGTTTTCTTCACTGCCCAATGGTATAAATTTAAAAATTAAAAAATACTCTCTACTTCCCTAGATTAATTCCTTGAGAGGTGTAGTTTACAAAATGGGGTCACTTGTGGGGGTTTCTGCTGTTTCGGCATGTCAGCGACTCTTCAAATGTGACATGGTGTCTGCAACCTATCCCAGCCAACATAGCGCTCCTTTCTCTTCTGAACCCTGCCATACACCAAAGCAGTGGTTTTCCCCCAAATATGGGGTATCGGCGTACTCAGGAGAAATTGCACAGAAAATGTCATGGTGCAATTTCTCCTGTTATTCTTATGATAATGCAAAATTAGGGAATGAAAAACATTTTTTGTGGGAAAAATGTTAAAATTTTATTTTTACGGCTCAATATTATAAACTTCTGTGAAGCACCTGGGGGTGCAAGGTGCTCACCACACATCTAGATAAGTTCCCTAAGGGGTCTAGTTTCCAAAATGGTGTCACTTGTGGGGGGTTTCCACTGTTTAGGCACATCAGGAGCTCTCCAAACGCAACATGGCGTCTGCTAATCATTTAAACAAATTTTACATTCAAAAAGTCTAATGGCTCTCCTTCCCTTCCAAACCCTGCAGTGCGCCCAAACAGTGGTTTTCCCTCACATATGGGGTATCAGCGGGCTCATGAGAAATTGCACTACAAATTGTGTATTCCATTTTTTCCTGTTACCATTGTGAAAATAAAAAAAAGTTAAATGTTCATTGTTTTCTTCCACATTCCAAAAATTCCCGTGAAATACCTGAAGGGTTAATAAACTTCTTGAATGTGGTTTTGAGCACCTTGAGGGGTGCAGTTTTTAGAATGGTGTCACTTTTGGGTATTTTCTGTCATAAAGGCCCCTCAAAGTCACTTCAAATAAGATGTGGTCCCTAAAAAAATGTTTTTGTAAATTTTTTTGGAAAAATGAGAAATCGCTGGTCAAATTTAACCCTTATAGCTTCCTAACAAAAAAAATTTTTCGTTCCAAAATTGTGCTGATGTAAAGTAGACATGTGGGAAATGTTATTTATTAACTATTTTGTGTGACATATCTCTCTGATTTAAGGGCATGAAAATTCAAAGTTTGAAAATTGCTAAATTTTCTAAATTTTTGCCAAATTTCCGATTTTTTCACAAATAAACACAAGTGATATTGAAGAAATTTTACCACTATCATTAAGTACAATATGTCACGAAAAAACAATCTCAGAATCAGAGGGATCCGTTGAAGCGTTCCAGTGTAATTGCTTCATAAAGTGACAGTGGTCAGAATTGAAAAAATTGGCCCGGTCACGAAGGCAAAAACAGGCTCTGGCGCGAAGTGGTTAATAGCAGCCTGCGTTATAGACTAGTAGGACAGGTGAGACCCTGGAAGCTTCTTCTAACCGTGGAGTGACAGGTCTCTGACTATACACGGCCATGAAAGTATGTTTTTCTTAGAAATGTCACAGCGTTTCAGAGTCAAAAATATCTGTGTGGGATAATACAGCCAGTGCCTGATACATGCTGCCCATGGATTGGGCAGCATGTCTCTGCTGTCAGCTGCTCTTTAATTCTTTACAAGAGGCAATTTCCATGCCAGATTTTTTTTTATTTGAAGATGAGATTTGCACTCCTCCTTATGCCCAGTAGGTGTCTGCATGTTAAAGTGAGAAGTATAGTATCATGCTACTTCACTGAATTACCATACGTCTCTCCACACAGAACTTTCCTCTGCGCTTCCATCTGAGGTTGGTTGGTGAGTTAGATCTACAGCATTAATCTTATTATTGCAACTTGTACAGCTAAGACCATTTTAACCAAGCAGTAAATACAGTCTATGCTTGTAACATATATCAAATTTATAATTTATTTGCAAGCAAAAGCTATCTTAATATGACTGGATATGCCTTAAAAAGCATAATAGATAATCAGTAAATGAATATATTTTGTGCATATATACATGTATATATATGTCAGTGTACTTACTTACATTCATATAGGGTAGTTCATGAATATAAATTGTTCCTGCCGCAATAATATTTTGAGTTATTAAAGTGGGTTCATAGTTTATACAAATAAGTCTTATATATAGGGACTGTTCCACCAGGATTTCCCTTGTCCAAATGTCTTAAAGGAAACTGAAAAATTTACATAAATTGCAGATATCAATACCAGAAGAGAAGAAAAAAAACAGTGTCTTAAAATTGACCACTTGAAGTTAAAATACCCCAAAGCATTAAAGTTAGTGAAAATGAATGATTTCAAGATAGGGTGAAATTTAACAGCGGTCAACATGGTTTATAAGAACCTGATTTTACATCTTCCTATGAAGTTGCAATAAAGTCCTAAAGCTCAACTTGAAATTTCATGCCATCACTGCTGTATCTTGATACCAGCTATATGGACAGCAGGTATCGAACACTGGCTGTATGATCTCAACAGGGTTCAGAGAAAGACGTACTTTAATAACTTTCGGGGACTGAGCCGTGCTGTAAATTAGTTGGACAGGCGGCTTCTCCTCTCTTGCTGCCCTAGATAGACCTACGTGGGCAATATTGCTTTGGCACCTAGGATTGTTAAATGCAAACAGTCAAAGAGTTGCAAAAATTTAACCTCTTATAGTTGTTGTTTTTATTTTTTGTTGAATTTTTTTTTTTCAATTTCATTTTTTGCTACACAAAGGTTCATGACCAGTATCAAGTAATCAGCACTTATCGCTCCGTACCTTCAGGATTCTAGATGTACACCCATTTATATGTTACACTTTCTCTTGTATCAGCTCACTGCAGCTTTATTACTCTACAATAGGAGCTTGTTCAGTTCAGAAAACTATGGCTGTTGTCTTTCTGCTATATGTATAATTTTTGATAGATGTAAAATATTTGCATATATTTTTGCCTAGGGCATTTACTTTATTGCACTATGCACTTTACTTTGGCCCCTTTTTGAGGTAAATTACGGTTTCTGTCATTATATGCAAGTGTTCTTAGATGCTTGATATTGCTTGCAGGTGACAGCCTAAAACTGTATATGCAATCATTAATTACTGCTTGTTTTCTGGATATCTGTGCAGGGACATTGCCAGCTATTTGTATCATAGCTCTGTTATCTGGGCGGCTCAAGGCCCATATGTGCACGGGTTTGTAAATCACAGATGTAGTAATTCACAGTCACACTCCGAGTGGTGACTTTGAGACGCTACAACAGTTCACTGTATATCACTAGGATCTTTGTATTTCTATTCAGACTGAGACTATCACTCCCATTTTCAATCTGGATCATGAGCACTAGTGTTGAGCGAACATGCTCGACACTGCTCGGTACTCGCCCGAGCATCACGCTACTCGGGATGTTCGGCGAGCACCGAGCATTTCCGGGTTACTCGGGCGGGAGCTCGGGTCTCCGCCCTGCATGTTTGGCACTCTTTACAGAGCCAATGAACATGCAGGGATTGCCAGCCAGTCACTGTAATGCTGCAGCCATGTTGGTTGTGGGCATTACAGTGATTGGCTGGCCGCACAGCGTCACCTCGAGTATTTAAAACCGGGCGCCGCCATCTTGGACACAGTCGCTCCGGATTAGACAGTGTAGGGACAGCGCTGCTGATTTAGGGAGAGATATAAACTGCGAAATAGTTTAGGGTCTGTAAAGGCTGCCAGAACAAACAAACAGTCCTTTTCAGGACTAATATCCATCCCAGATACCAGGCAGGCAGGCTGTATAGGAGACACAGTGGTTATACCAGCAAACGCTGCATTACAGTCCTGTGTGCTCCTGTTGCTCAAATTGCTGGACTTAGCACCAGGTGTCGGGGGCCAGGAAAAATCCTTTTTTTTCCATCTAAATCCTCCTTTTTTTTCCCTCCTTCACACTGTACAAATACCCGTCTTATTAACCTTTTGGTGTGTCCCCCCTCCACCCCCCCCAAAAAAAAGCGTATCTCTGATTTTTCAGACACAAATATAACTGTTGAAAATAGTCTGGTGTAGGCTAGAGAAACAGAAGTGTTGTTTTGCACTTCCACGGTTCAAGCCTCTGTATTATCCATTTTGGGCCATTTGTATCTAAAAAAAAAACAGTTTGAGTGTGTCGCTCACTGTTCAGCCGCAAATATCTCTATTTAAAAAAGTGTGGTATACCCCAGTAAACAATAACTGTGGTTTTGCCATCCCACGGTAAAAAATCTCTATTATTCAGGTTTTGGTAGTTTTTTCCGTAAAGAAAAACAGTAGTGTCTCCTGACTGTTGTGACACAAAAATATATCTGTTGAAAATAGTCTTGTGTAGGTCCGACATCCCAGTGTGGTTTCGCAGTTCCACAGGTCAAATCGCTGTACTATCCAGTTTTGGGCCTTTGGTATCTAAAAAAAAAGCAGTTTGAGTGTGTCGCTCACTGTTCAACCGCAAATATCTCTATTTAAAAAAGTGTGGTATACCCCAGTAAACAATAACTGTGGTTTTGCCATCCCACGGTAAAAAATCTCTATTATTCAGCTTTTGGTAGTTTTTTCCGTAAAGAAAAACAGTAGTGTCTCCTGACTGTTGTGACACAAAAATATATCTGTTGAAAATAGTCTTGTGTAGGCCCGACATCCCAGTGTGGTTTCGCAGTTCCACGGGTCAAATCGCTGTACTATCCAGTTTTGGGCCTTTGGTATCTAAAAAAAAAGCAGTTTGAGTGTGTCGCTCACTGTTCAGCCGCAAATATCTCTATTTAAAAAGTGTGGTATACCCCAGTAAACAATAACTGTGGTTTTCCTCTTCCACGGTTCTAATCTACTCTTTATTACCCTTTTTCCATTGATAGTGCAAGTGTAAGCTATTTTACTTCATTTACAATGGGCAAGGCGCGTGGCAAGGGACGTGGAAGTGGACGTTCTGGTGATGGTTCGTGCAGAGGACGGGGCAGTGGTCAAGGTGAAAATGTGCCATAACCAACAGCCACATCTTCTCGCTCCTACTTCTTGACCGAATTACTAGGGAAGCACAGAACAACACCAGTATTGAGAACTGATCAGTGTGAACAGGTTATTAATTGGATAGCAGACAATACTTCCAGTTACCTGGGCACCACCACCTCCGGTCTGTCTTCCACACGGTCAACTCTTAGTAGCCGTGAGTCTCGACCGCATACTCCTCCTCACCCTGATGCTCCTTCCTCCCACCATGCCGAGTGTCGTCAGACAGCAAGTGATCCCACACTTGGACACTCTGAAGAGCTGTTCACTGGTCCATTTCCATATTTGGGCCCCTCGCCTGATACGCTTGAAGTGGTGGAAGAGGAGATCCCATGTTGCGATGCCCAAATATTTGAACAGCCACGGCCACAGGAAGTCGACGTTGGCAATCTGTCACAAGAGGTGGACGATGACGAGACACAATTGCCAGGAAGTGAGGAGGAGGATCGTGGTGCGCAAGTGGAAGAGGAGGAGGTGGTGGATGATCTAGTAACTGACCCAACGTGGAAGGAGGACATGCAGAGTGAGGCCAGCAGCACACAGGGGGAGGGAGGCAGAGTACCCCAACAGGCAGGAAGAAGCAGTGTGGTGGCCGCAGACAGAAGGCAGGCAACCGTTCCCCGTAACACCAACACGAGGGACGTTGCCAGTACAAGCGGTAGGTCTTCCAGAGTCTGGAATTTTTTTAAAGACTCTGCTGATAACCCCAAAAAGGCCATATGTTCCACCTGCCATGCCAGCATCAGCAGGGGTGACAAAACTACCAGCCTGACCACCACCAGCATGATCAGGCACATGGCAGCAAAGCACCCGACTTTGTGGGGCGAAACCCAGGGTCCACGACCAGTGTCAGCGGGTGTCACCACTGCTTCTTCCACTGTTGTGCGTGCAATAGAACCCCCTGTTGTGTGTGCAAGGCAATCCCCTGTCCATACTGCATGTAAAGATGCCCCCTCCTCTCAGTCTTCACTTGTTATGGCAGTTTCTCAAGAAACAGCATCAACGTCCACGTCCACGTCCCACCGCAGCATTCAATTGTCCATATCCCAGACCTTTGAACGAAAGCGGAAATTCGCAGCTAACGCCCCACAGGCCACAGTCCTAAATTCGCACATTTCACGACTGCTTGCGTTGGAAATGCTGCCTTTTAGGCTGGTGGAGACGGAATCCTTCCGCAATCTTATGGCGGTGGCCGTCCCTCGGTACTCGGTCCCCAGCCGACACTATTTTGCCCGGTGTGCCATCCCCGCACTACACAAGCACGTGTCCCAAAGCATCTGCCGTGCCCTCAACAACGCAGTTACTGGGAGAGTCCACCTGACAACGGACACGTGGACAAGTGCTTGTGGCCAGGGACGGTACAGCTCTCTGACGGCACACTGGGTAAACATAGTGGAAGCCGGGACCCAGTCGGACCTTGGGACAGAACACATCCTCCCCACACCAAGGATTGCGGGCCCTATGTCAGTCAGAGTTGTCCCCACAGTGTACAGCTCCTGCGCATCCTCCTCCTCCTCCTCCTCCTCATGTTCAGCCTCCATCTCAGATATCACCACATCAGTTACAAGCTGGAAGCATTGCTGTACTGCCTCCGCCACGCGGCAACAGGCTGTGCTGAAACTCATAAGCTTAGGTGATAAACCTCACACTGCTTGTGAGTTGTGGACAGCTGTGAAAGAGCAGGCAGATCTGTGGCTGAGACCGCTGAACCTACATCCCGGCATGGTCGTGTGTGACAATGGCCGTAACCTGGTGGAGGCTCTGATGCGAGGTGAGATCACACACGTACCATGCCTGGCTCATGTGCTTAACCTCGTGGTTCAGCGGTTTCTTAAATCGTACCCCGAGTTGCCAGATCTGCTCGTGAAAGTACGCCGCCTGTCAGCTCATTTTCGCAAGTCGGCTACAGCTTCCGCCGCCCTTGCTGTGTTGCAGCAGCGTTTGCAGCTTCCGGCACACCGACTGGTGTGTGATGTCCCCACACGTTGGAACTCTACCCTCCACATGTTGCAAAGGATTTGTGAGCAGAAGAGAGCAGTTGTGGAGTACCAGCTGCAACAAGGCAGTCGATATTCAGGTCAGACTCCACACATAAGACCTCAGGAGTGGACCTGGATGTCTGACATATGTACCATCCTGACAAACTTTGAGGAGGCCACCAAGATGGTGAGTGGCGATGACGCCATCATTAGTGTCAGCATCCCACTTGTCTGTCTTTTGCAACGCTCTCTGCAGAGAATTAAAGAGGAGGCATTGCAGCCAGAGTATGATGAGATGGATCAAGAAGCCGTAGCGGGCGATTACACACAGCCCAGCCTCATCCCATCCCAACGTGCATTGGGGGACAATGAGGGAGAGGAGGAGGAGGAGGAGGAGGAAGAACAGGAGCTGCTATCATGCGTTGTAGACGGTAGTACCTGTACAAGTGTCATACCGTCGGTTCAGCGTGGGTGGCCTGAGGACAGGGGGGAGGAGGAAGAGGAGGAGGAGGAGGAGAGCATGGTCAGTCGTCATCTTGGTGAGGACACGGAAATCTTGCCCGTTACCAGTCTGGCACGCATGGCTGACTTTATGTTACGCTGCCTTAACCGTGACCCTCGCGTTGTCAAAATGTTGTGTGACAGTCATTACTGGTTGGTGATACTTGTAGACCCCCGCTACAAGGAGAACTTTCACTCTCTTATTCCTGAGGTGGAGAGGTCTACAAAAATAGGGCAATACCAGAAGGCCCTTGCTGCAGAACTCTTAAAAAAAGTCCCATCTGAACACGCTAGTGGCAGAGGTCACAGTTCGTTGCCCAACCAAGGCGTACAGGCGAGAGAGATGCAACTCCAATCCAGCAGAGGCAGGGGAACACTGTCAACATTCTGGGACAGTTTTCTGACACCCGCCCAGCTTACAGGCCCTGAGGCGCGGGGTACTCTCACAAGGAGTGGAAAGTTTCAAAAGATGGTGAGGGAGTACCTTGCCGATCGTACCAGCATCCTCCGTGATTCCTCTGTGCCTTTTAATTATTGGGTATCCAAGCTGGACACTTGGAATGAACTTGCTCTGTACGCCTTGGAGGTCCTGGCCTGCCCTGCCGCTAGCGTGTTATCCGAGCGTGTTTGTAGTGCCACTGGGGGAATTATAACTGATAAGCGCACTCGCCTGTCAACTGACAATGTTGACAAGCTGACCCTTATCAAAATGAATAAGGGCTGGATTGGGCCAGACTTCTCATCACCACCAAATGACAGCAGAGTAACATAAAGTCAAATCCACTGTGTTATTTCGGGAGGTGTATTCACATGCACCGCTTCACACCCACACATGGGTATACGCTTCCTCGTTTCGGCTGTTTAATCTTCTTCTCCTTATCCTCAGCCTCCACCACCACTATACCACCAGGGTGCCAGCATTGCAAGTTTTTCCGTCCTTATTTTTGGCAGCTTTTGCTTGCAAGGCATAAGCAAATACTATGGGACACCCACTCCCCAATAATGGGACTTATGTTTGTAATATGCTGTACTGCATGGCTCTTGTAAGGGGCATTGCAAGTTGCTCCGTCCTAATTTTTGGCAGCTTTTGCTGGGAAAGCATAAGCAAATACTATGGGAGACCCACTCCCCAATAATGGGACTTATGTTTGTAATATGCTGTACTGCATGGCTCTTGTAAGGGGCATTGCAAGTTGCTCCGTCCTAATTTTTGGCAGCTTTTGCTTGCAAGGCATAAGCAAATACTATGGGACACCCACTCCCCAATAATGGGACTTATGTTTGTAATATGCTGTACTGCATGGCTCTTGTAAGGGGCATTGCAAGTTGCTCCGTCCTAATTTTTGGCAGCTTTTGCTGGGAAAGCATAAGCAAATACTATCGGAGACCCACTCCCCAATAATGGGACTTATGTTTGTAATATGCTGTACTGCATGGCTCTTGTAAGGAGCATTGGAAGTTGCTCCGTCCTAATTTTTGGCAGCTTTTGCTCGGAAAGCATAAGCAAATACTATGGGAGACCCACTCCCCAATAATGGGACTTATGTTTGTAATATGCTGCACTGCATGGCTCTTGTAAGGGGCATTGCAAGTTGCTCCGTCCTAATTTTTGGCAGCTTTTGCTTGCAAGGCATAAGCAAATACTATGGGACACCCACTCCCCAATAATGGGACTTATGTTTGTAATATGCTGTACTGCATGGCTCTTGTAAGGGGCATTGCAAGTTGCTCCGTCCTAATTTTTGGCAGCTTTTGCTTGCAAGGCATAAGCAAATACTATGGGACACCTACTCCCCAATAATGGGACTTATGTTTGTAATATGCTGTACTGCATGTGACGCGCCCCCTGGGCCATGTGTACACGTGTGTGGGATACCCGGTGCCGGGTCTCTGGGGTCTGTAGTCTCCGTGGCGGTGACCCGATCCCGTGGCTCAGGCTGGTCAAACCAGTGGCAGTCTTTCTTAGGTTTTGAGGTTAATTGTCCGACTGCGCCACCCGTGGATTGCGGTCAGGGAGTACCACCGCTGTGAGGCAGACCGCTGAGGCTGGTGTTGTGTGCGCAGCATAGAATGGGATAACTCCCCTCGGGAGGAGTATAGCCTCAGGGCAGTGAGTGTGGATGATGGGGGTGATGGTGCATGAGCGCAGCAGGAACGACTCAGAGTCTTTGCAGTGCAGTTCAGGGTCTTTACTGATGATTATAAGGTAGACCCTCCCGGGAGTACTGGCTAGCATAAGAGGCCTGGTCAGTCTGTGAGCAAGCAGGAGTTCCCCTGGCCAGGTGGAGTTGTAGGCCTCCCCGTCTGTCTGCAATCTTCCTGGCTACCTTGCTGTAAGCGGGTAGAAGTAGCCCACGTCCCTGAGTGTACCGTGTAGTGCTCACCCGTATGGCTGGTGACTTGGGGCCTTCTGTTAGCCTCCGCTCCACGACGGTGGTGCTGGTCCCTTGCTTGTGACTGAGCCTCCGGGCTTCTATGGCCAGAGGACCTGAAATCCCCTGCCGGCTGGTTTCTGCTGCTGGATATCTAAGTCCTCACAGCTTCGGATTCCTGTGTCCGGTTCCTATTGTCTTCTGCCAGGGCGAGCTCTGCTCAACTTCCAGCCCCTGGTCTTTAGCTCCTAGCTCCTACAGAGCTCCTTGCTGTTACTTTCCCTTGCTCTCACTCTGACTCTGACTGTTCTCTGACTCACTCAACCCCGCCCCAGATCCAGTTTATAAGGGCAGAATTCTCCCCTCCCAGGACTGGGGCAGCAGGATGTTGCATGTTTAAGGGATCCTGACCAGGAAACCTCCCACTTGCTCTCCGACGTAATATCTCTATTACTGTGGTGACCAGACCCCTGGGGTGCCACACATGGCTCTTGTAAGGGGCATTGCAGTTCCTCATAATTTTTGGAAAGCCTTCCTTTCACTGCTTAGGCCAACAGTGCACGGGAGACCCAGTTGCTAGAAATCGCAAAAAAGGTTTAGTTAACGCCCTCTGACCTCCATGTCATTTCCAAGGGGCATTGGAGTGGCTCGAAATTTTTGGTAGGCATTTCACTCACTGTATGCCCTATAACTGTGTAGTCGAACCGCTCCTTTTGTTACAGAAACATATCCTACAAAACATATCTGGTTGACTGGCCTGATATTGATGTTAATGGTCCCTGTTCCTCCTGCTCTTTCTCCTTTGCCACCACCTCATCCATCATTTATCACCTGAAGCTTTGTTTTAACGGGAGTCATAGAACTGGGATAGTAGCAGGAAAACATCCAGCAATCCTCGGAGGAGGTAGGATATGCGCCAAAACGCGAACCACCTCAGGCCTAGTCGCTACTACATACATGCGCTTGCATTCCGAGAAAACAAAGCAGATGCTAACTTCTATCATCATCATCATGCTCCTCACCTAGGCACTCTCAACTCCCCTGATGGAGAAGCCAGGGCCCACCGGAGGAGTCTGGTTCTCTGGTGGGCTCGTCCAATGCTGCCCTAAAGCAGGCCAGGCTAAGAAAAGTGTGGGGGAAGGTGACAGGAGAAATCAGGGCGGCTGGGGACCGAGTATGGACACCTGGCTGCCACCTGGCGACTGGGGACCGAGCGTGGACACCCGGCCGCCGCGCGGCTGGGGACTGAGTATGGATACCTCGCTGCCGAAGCGGCCATGAGATAGTGGCCAGCTTCGGCCTCCTCCAAACTAAAAGGCCCCATTTCAAGTGAAAGCTAGCAGTATGGTATTGCAGCCTGCGGGTGGGTGGGTGGTTGGCTGCATATTTTCGCTTGCATTGCAAGGAATGGGGGAGGTACAATTGAACACTGCCCTGGGACAAGGACTTGTACGGGGATAGTTGCAAGTCTGCATCTTCTGATGCGGCAAGGATCACTTCTGATGGGCACACTTTTAGACAGTGACCTGGGGGTCAGAGATGCTTCCAGGGGTCTTCCCCATGCTGATCCCTTGTCTTTTCAGCACTGTATGCATGTGTCACACAGCACATGGCCAGATAAGGTAAAATGTTAAAATGACATTTCCCGGTGAACGCATTTGTCACGGTTGAAAGCAATACAAAAGTGCAAAAACGCATGAAAAATGCTACTTGTGAACATAGCCCAAGGTGTGGAGGAGTATTTTTGTTTTTGGTTATTTATTTTACCTTATACACAAGTTTTTACCCTGGAAAGGAAATTCCTTAACATATTTCACAGGAAAACCGTTTCAGTTTCGTTTTTGAACGTTTTATTGTGAGCCCGCAAAAGTGGCTTAATACTACTGACCACGTTGTTGACAGCAGTGACCTGGGGGTCAGAAATGCTTCCAGGGGCGATCCCCATGCTGCCCCCATGTCTTTTGAGCCCTGTCACTATCGTTTTGGGCACTTTTTAGGCTTTCTACAGACTGCCGGGGGTGCTGCCGCAAAAATGCTCGGGTGTCTCATAGACTAACATTGGGCTCGTTGCTCGGGTCGAGCACCCGAGTATCACGGTAAGCTCGGCCCGAGCTTCGAGCACCCGAGCATTTTAGTGATCGCTCAACACTATCAGTCGTCATCTTGGTGAGGACACGGAAGTCTTGCCCGTTACCAGTCTGGCACCCATGGCTGACTTTATGTTACGCTGCCTTAACCGTGACCCTCGCATTGTCAAAATGTTGGGTGACAGTCATTACTGGTTGATGACACTTTCAGACCCCCTCTACAAGGAGAACTTTCACTCTCTTATTCCTGAGTTGGAGAGGTCTACAAAAATGGGGCAGTACCAGAAGGCCCTTGCTGCAGAACTATTAAAAAAATTCCCATCTGAACACGGTAGCGGCAGAGGTCACAGTTCGCTGCCCAACTAAGGCATACAGGCGAGAGAGACGCAACTCCAACCCAGCAGAGGCAGGGGAACACTGTCAATGTTCTTGGACAGTTTTCTGAGACCTGCCCAGCTTACAGGCCCTGAGGCGCAGGGTACTCTCACAAGGAGTGGAAAGTTTCAAAAGATGGTGAGGGAGTACCAGCGTCCTCCGTGATTCCTCTGTGCCTTTTAATTATTGGGTATCCAAGCTGGACACTTGGAATGAACTCACTCTGTATGCCTTGGAGGTCCTGGCCTGCCCTGCCGCTAGCGTGTTATCGGAGCGTGTTTTTAGTGCCGCTGGGGGAATTATAACTGATAAGCGCACTCGCCTGTCAACTGACAATGCTGACAAGCTGACCCTTATCAAAATGAACAAGGGCTGGATTGGGCCAGACTTCTCATCACCACCAAATGACAGCAGAGTAACATAAAGTCAAATCCACTGTGTTATTTCGGGAGGTGTATTCCCATGCATTGCTTCACACCCACACATGGGTATACGCTTCCTCATTTCGGCTGTTTTTTGCTCTTCTCCTTATCCTCAGCCTCCACGACCACTATACCACCAGGGTGACCGTGGTCCATGTTGCCAGCATTGCAAGTTCCTCTGTCCTAATTTTTGGCAGCTTTTGCTTGGAAGGCATAGGCAAAGACTATGGGAGACCCACTCCCCAATAATGGGAATAATGTTTTTAATATGCTGTACTGCATGGCTCTTGTAAGGGACATTGCAAGTTCCCCCTTCCTAATTTTTGGCAGCTTTTGCTTGGAAGGCATAGGCAAAGATTATGGGAGACCCACTCCCCAATAATGGGAATAATGTTTTTAATATGCTGTACTGCATGGCTCTTGTAAGTGGCATTAAAATCGTCTTGTTAAGCTACTGTGACCTCCACGTCTCTTCCAAGTGTCGTTAATATTGTCTTTTTATTCCACTGCGACCTCCACCACTCTTCCAAGGGGCATTAAAAGCGTCTTGTTAAGCTACTGTGACCTCCACGTCTCTTCCACAGGGCGTTGATATTGTCTTTTTATTTCACTGTAACCTCCACCACTCTTCCAAGGGGCATTGATATTGTCGTTTTATTCCACTGCGACCTCCACCACTCTTCCAAGGGGCATTAAAACCGTCTTGTTAAGCTACTGTGACCTCCACGTCTCTTCCACGGGGCATTGATATTGTCTTTTTATTCCACTGTAACCTCCACCACTCTTCCAAGGGGCATTAAAACTGTCTTGTTAAACCACTCTGAACTCCACATCTCTTCCAAGTGGCATTAAAACCATCTTGTTAAGCTACTGTGACCTCCACATCTCTTCCAAGGGGCATTAAAACTGTCTTGTTAAACCACTCTGAACTCCACGTCTCTTCTAAGGGGCATTAAAACCGTCTTGTTAAACCACTCTGAACTCCACAGCTCTTCCAAGGGGCATTGACATGTTGTTTTTAATTACCTCTAACCTCCACGACTCTTGCAACGGGCATTGCATTTCCTCCTAATTTTTGTCAGCTTTTGCTTTTCAATGCATAGGCGAACACTAAGGGAGACCCACTCCCCAATAATGGGTAGAAGGTTTTTAATACGCTGTAATCCACGTCTGTTTCATGGGGCATTGCAGTGCCTAATAATTTTTGGAAAGCCTTCCATTCCCTGCTTAGGCCAACAGTGTACAGGAGACCCAGTTGCTATAAATGGAAAAAACGGTAGCAGGAAAACATCCAGCAATCCTCGAAGGAGGTAGAATATGCGCCAAAACGCTGACCACCTCAGGCCTAGCTGCTACTACATACATGCGCTTGCATTCCAAGGAACAGAAAGCTAAGGAGGTGGATGGCCTCATGATCATGAATAATTTACTCGTGTAGGAGGCCGACCACTGCTGCTGTCTACCTTCTGAACTTTGTGTTGAAGCCTGATTGACCCAGGACCCGCAATCCTCTATGTCTGGAGGACGTATTGCATCCCAGTGTCCAACTGTGTCCCGGCTTCCACAATATTAACCCAGTGTCAAGGCGTCAGTGAGATGGACCATTCCTGGCCACATTCACTTGTCCACGTGTTTGTGGTTAGGCTGTCCTTCCCACTAAATGCACTGGGGAGGGCACAGGTAATGTTTTGGTATGCGCGCTTGTGTATAAGGCGCACCGGGACAAATAGGGGCGGCTGGGGACCGTTTATGGACACCCGGCCACCCCCACGCGGCTGGGGACTGTGTGTGGGCACCCGGCCGCGGGGCGGCTGGGGACTGAGTATGGACACCCGGCCGCCCCCTGGCGGCTGGGGACCAAGCGTGGACACCCGGCCGCCGGGCGGCTGGAGACTGAGTATGAATACCAGGCTACCAACGCAGCCATGACGTGGTGGCCATATTCCACCTCCACATGCCTAAAAGGCCCAATTTCAAGTGCAAGCAAGCTAGCAGTGTTAGAACCTTGCTCTTAGGTTTTTTTTTCCTTTACTGGTCACATGACCTTGTTGGCCTATTTAATCCTGCTCCGCCCTTCTGGCTTTGCTGGACTTCATAGTATTACTACTTTCTAGCTAGCCTGTGCTCTGTATCTAACTCTGTTAGTTTGCTTGGTCTACGGACCTCTATGTTCTATATATTTTGTTTGTTCGTCTGTCTGCTACTATTTCTGTTAGGAGGTGTCCATTTTCCTCCCAGTCCTTAGTACTTGTAGGGATTCCTTCCCCACATCTATAGGTCTCCGTACAGACTAGCTTAGGACTTTAGCAGGTCTGATCGCGGGATCAGTGTTATGTTCTGCTACCAGAGCTAAGGAAAGAGAGGAGATCTGTCCCTACGATAGAACTCAGCTGAATCCCTACGATGTAACAGGGAACCTGATCGTGCGATCAGACCTGCTAAAGTCCTAAGCTAGTCTGTACGAAGACCTATAGATGTGGGGGAGGAATCCCTACAAGTACTAAGGACTGGGAGGAATATGGGACACCTCCTAACAGAAATAGTAGCAGACAGACGAACAAACAAAACATAAAGAACATAGAGGTCAGTAAACCAAGCAAACCAACAGAGCAAGACACAGAGCACAGGCTAGCTAGAAAGTAGATATACAATGAAGTCCAGCAAAGCCAGAAGGGCGGAGCAGGATTAAATAGGCCAACAAGGTCATGTGACCAGCAAAGGAAAAAAAAAAACCTAACAGCAAGGTTCTAACAGTACCCCCCCTTCTAAGAGGATCCTCCGGATCCCCTAGGACCAGGCTTATCAGGAAATCTCCTGTGAAACGCTCTGATAAGTCTGGACGCGGAAACATCATCTGACCTCACCCAAGAGTTATCCTCGGGTCCGAAACCTTTCCAGGCCACAAGATACTGCAAACTACCTCTATACCGTCTAGAGTCAAGGATGCGAGAAATTTCATATTCCCCGTCCTCCACCACCGGAGGAACAGAGGCAGAGGCGTCACCATCCGACACAACAGCTTTTTTTAACAGAGAGACATGAAAGACCGGATTAATTCTCCAGGAGGTAGGAACCTCCAACCTAACAGCAGATTGGTTGACAACCTGAAGCACCTTAAAGGGCCCTACAAACTTGGGACCCAATTTCTTTGAAGGAATCCTCAACCGCAGATTCCTAGAGGACAACCAAACCATGTCACCAACAGCGAACAAAACCTCCTGTCGTTTCCTATCAAAGTAGTCTTTAGATTTTCTGTTGGCCTCCTGAAGATTACCACGCACATCCGTCCAAACTCTTTCCAAATCACCGGAAAAATTCTCCTCCTCAGGCACGGCAGATCCCAACTTGGAGAACGACCCAAACGACGGATGTCTCCCAGAACAACAAAAAAAAGGCGAACAACCAGCAGAAGAAGATGTATGATTGTTCAGAGCAAATTCGGCAAGTGGCAGAAACTCAGACCACCCCTCTTGATTGTCTGCCACAAAACAACGCAAGAACTGCTCAACATCCTGGTTTTTCCTTTCTGTCTGGCCATTAGATTCAGGATGATATCCGGACGAAAACGACAAATGAATTCCCAACCTGTCACAAAAGGCACGCCAAAAACGAGCCACGAACTGAGGACCCCTATCAGAAACAATGTCAGTAGGAACGCCATGAAGTCTGACAATTTCCTTGACAAAGGCCTTAGCGAGAGTTTTAGCGCAGGGCAGTTTGATGAAGGGAACCAAGTGACACATCTTACTAAAACGGTCCACGACCACCCAGATGACAGTAAAACCCTCAGAGGGGGGAAGGTCAGTTATAAAGTCCATAGCCAAATGTGTCCAAGGAGCACTGGGGACCTCCAAAGGACAAAGCAACCCCGCAGCAGGAGTATGTGAGGACTTAGATCTAGCACATACAGTACATTGGCGTACCCACTTAATGACTTCCTTCTGCCATCCAGGCCACCAAAAACTGCGACCCACCAGTCTCTTGGTCTCAGAGATTCCGGGATGACCTGCCAACCGAGATTCGTGACACTCAACAAACAAATCTCTCCTAAAGGTCCCAGGCACAAACAACCTCCCATGAGGAGTGTTAGATGGGGCATTCTCCTGAGCTTTAAGAATCTCATCTTCCAAAACGGAGTCTAAAGCAGCTATCACAACACCTTCTTGTAAAATGTTTTCCTCTTTCTCAGCACCGACTATGGGAGAAAAACTGCGAGACAAGGCATCCGCCTTAACATTCTTAGTACCAGGGATGTAAGTAACGGAGAAATTAAACCGCGAGAAAAACAGTGCCCACCTAGCCTGACGGGCATTCAGGCGCTTGGCAGCGTCAAGATATATCAGATTTTTATGATCCGTAAGAACCTGAACGGGAAATTCCGCACCTTCCAAGAAGTGGCGCCAGTGTTCAAATGCGAGTTTAATAGCCAATAATTCCCGATTACCAATATCGTAATTCAATTCAGTCTCCGAAAATTTTTTTGAAAAAAAGGCACAGGGATGTAATCCATCCCCGTTATCCTGAGACAATACTGCGCCAACCCCCACAGAGGAAGCATCAACCTCAACCAAAAACGGCCTAGTAACATCAGGCTGCATAAGGATGGGAGCAGAGGTGAACCTCTCCTTGAGATACACAAAAGCTTCAATGGCCTCAGAAGACCACTGAACCGCATCAGCACCTTTCCTGGTGAGATCAGTCAGAGGTTTGACAATACTAGAAAAATTTTTTATGAATTTTCTATAGTAATTGGCGAAACCCAAAAACCTCTGTATCGATTTCAAACCAATAGGCCTAGGCCATTCCTGCACAGCCTGAACCTTAACCGGATCCATCTCAAAACCTTTGCTGGAGACAATGTAGCCCAAAAAACTAATTCTCTGTACAGCGAACTCACATTTCTCCAGCTTAGCAAAAAGCGAATTGTCCATTAATAACTGTAATACCTCACGCACGCTCCGCCAATGAGACTCCAGATCTGGCGAATAAATCAAAATGTCATCCAAATACACAACCACATTTTTACCGATCAAAGGTCTAAGGATGTCATTAATCAGATTCTGAAAAAATGCAGGAGCATTAGTAAGACCAAAAGGCATAACCAGATTCTCAAAATGACCCACAGGAGTGTTAAAAGCAGTCTTCCATTCATCACCCTCCTTCATGCGCAACAGATTGTATGCCCCCTTAAGGTCAATTTTAGAGAACCACTTGGCCCCCAATAACTGGTTAAACAGATCAGGAATCAATGGCAATGGGTAAGGATTGCGTACCGTAATTTTGTTAATCTCACGAAAATCCAGACAAGGACGTAAACCGCCGTCCTTTTTTTTTACAAAAAAAAATCCAACCGCCACAGGAGACTTAGAGGGCCTAATGTGACCGGCGGCCAAACTTGTCTGTATGTATTCCTCCAAAGCCTTCCTCTCAGGAATAGTAAGGTTAAATAAACGACTTTTAGGAAGAGTCGCTCCAGGGACAAATTCAATAGAACAATCATAGTCTCTATGGGGAGGCAAAACCTGCGATTCCTTCTCAGAAAAAACTCTCCAAAAATCCTGAATAGGAACAGGCAATTCTCCCCTATCCAAAGCTGCAATACGCCCGTTACAACACTTGTCATAACATTTATGGCTCCAGGATTTAATTTCACTGGTAGACCAATCCAGTACAGGATTGTGACATTTTAACCAGGGCAATCCCAATATTACTGGAGAAGGCAAGTTATTCAACACTACCAAATCCAATTTCTCATGGTGAACACCATTAATAGTGAGAGGAAATTCACAGACCTTGAGAGTAATATTCTTCAAAGGGGAGCCATCCACAGAAACCACAGCAATGGGGGATGATAAAGGTTCAGGTTTTAAATTGAGTTTTTCCACGAATCCCCCATCAATTACATTCAGTGTAGACCCGCAATCAACAAACACCCGAAATTCCATTAATTTTTCCTGAGCAATCGTGGAAGCAGCTAAAAATACACCCTTGGAATTTAAACAGGCAATACGGGCATGACTGACCATTTTTTTTTCTTTCTTCATACGAAGCTCACAGCCTTTAATCAAATGACCAGATTTTCCGCAATAGAAACACAAGCCTTTCGAAAAACGACGGTCTTTTTCTTGAGAGCGAGGTGCCACCGATCCAATCTCCATCGGTTCACCACTGTTAGTACACACATTATCATAACCAGAAACTGACATAGCAGAGGATTTGCTCTCATTAACCCTAGCACGCAGTCTTCTATCCACCCGTATAGCTAATTGCATAGCCTGTTGCAAATCCTCAGGTGTAGGATAAGCAATTAGCAGGTCTTTAACCCTTTCACTGAGCCCAGCAAGAAATAGACTTTTCAGAGCAGAATCGTTCCACCCTGTTTGAGTGGACCAACGACGAAAATGTGTACAATATTTTTCGACATTACCTGATCCTTGTTTTAAACGTCTCAACTCAGTCTCAGCTGATGCGACACGGTCAGGATCATCATATAATAGTCCTAAAGCAGAAAAAAAACTATCCACTGATCTGAAGCATGTATCACTAGGTTGCAAAGAAAAGGCCCACTCCTGAGGCTCTTTGCGCAAAAGTGACATTATGAACCCTACGCGCTGGGATTCATCCCCAGAGGACTTGGGTCTCAAACGAAAATACAATAAGCAAGCATTTTTAAATGAAAAAAATTCTCGATGTTCACCAAAAAATAAATCCGGCAAACATACCTTAGGCTCCAAGAAATGTGCTCCAGAACAGTTACTCACGTGCTGACGGAGCTCGGTCACTTCCAGAGAGAGTCCCTGCAGGCGATGAGCCAAATCCTGAACCGACACCATGATGGAACAGAAAAATCTTTCCTTAGAGAATTTGCTGGCTGGACTTACTGTTATGTTCTGCTACCAGAGCTAAGGAAAGAGAGGAGATCTGTCCCTACGATAGAACTCAGCTGAATCCCTACGATGTAACAGGGAACCTGATCCTGCGATCAGACCTGCTAAAGTCCTAAGCTAGTCTGTACGAAGACCTATAGATGTGGGGGAGGAATCCCTACAAGTACTAAGGACTGGGAGGAATATGGGACACCTCCTAACAGAAATAGTAGCAGACAGACGAACAAACAAAACATAAAGAACATAGAGGTCAGTAAACCAAGCAAACCAACAGAGCAAGACACAGAGGACAGGCTAGCTAGAAAGTAGATATACAATGAAGTCCAGCAAAGCCAGAAGGGCGGAGCAGGATTAAATAGGCCAACAAGGTCATGTGACCAGCAAAGGAAAAAAAAAAACCTAACAGCAAGGTTCTAACAATCAGGTCCCCTGTTACATCGTATGGATTCAGCTGAGTTCTATCGTAGGGACAGATCTCCTCTCTTTCCTTAGCTCTGGTAGCAGAACATAACAGTAAGTCCAGCCTGCAAATTCTCTAAGGAAAGATTTTTCTGTTCCATCATGGTGTCGGTTCAGGATTTGGCTCATCGCCTGCAGGGACTCTCTCTGGAGGTGGCCGAGCTCCGTCAGCACGTGAGTAACTGTCCTGGAGCACATTTCTTGGAGCCTAAGGTATGTTTGCCGGATTTATTTTTTGGTGAACATCGAGAATTTTTTTCATTTAAAAATGCTTGCTTATTGTATTTTCGTTTGAGACCCAAGTCCTCTGGGGATGAATCCCAGCGCATAGGGTTCATAATGTCACTTTCGCGCAAAGAGCCTCAGGAGTGGGCCTTTTCTTTGCAACCTAGTGATACATGCTTCAGATCAGTGGATAGTTTTTTTTCTGCTTTGGGGCTATTATATGATGATCCTGACCGTGTCGCATCAGCTGAGACTGAGTTAAGACGTTTGAGACAGGGATCAGGTAATGTGGAAAAATATTGTACTCATTTCCGTCGATGGTCTACTCAAACAGGGTGGAACGATTCTGCTCTGAAAAGTCTATTTCTTGCTGGGCTCAATGAAAGGGTTAAAGACCTGCTAATTGCTTATCCTACACCTGAAGATTTGCAACAGGCTATGCAATTAGCTATACGGGTGGATAGAAGACTGCGTGCAAGGGTTAATGAGAGCAAATCCTCTGCTATGTCAGTTTCTGGTTATAAGAATGTGTGTACTAACAGTGGTGAACCGATGGAGATTGGATCGGTGGCACCTCGCTCTCAAGAAAAAGACCGTAGACTTTTTGAAGGCTTGTGTTTCTATTGCGGAAAATCTGGTCATTTGATTAAAGGCTGTGAGCTTCGTATGAAGAAAGAAAAAAAAATGGTCAGTCATGCCCGTATTGCCTGTTTAAATTCCAAGGGTGTATTTTTAGCTGCTTCCACGATTGCTCAGGAAAAATTAATAGAATTTCGGGTGTTTGTCGATTGTGGGTCTACTCTGAATGTAATTGATGGGGGATTCTTGGAAAGACTCAATTTAAAACCCGAACCTTTATCATCCCCCATTGCTGTGGTTTCTGTGGTTGGTTCCCCTTTGAAGAATATTACTCTCAAGGTCTGTGAATTTCCTCTCACTATTAATGGTGTTCACCATGAGAAATTGGATTTGGTAGTGTTGAATAACTTGCCTTCTCCAGTAATATTGGGATTGCCCTGGTTAAAATTTCACAATCCTGTACTGGATTGGTCTACCAGTGAAATTAAATCCTGGAGCCATAAATGTTATGACAAGTGTTGTAACGGGCGTATTGCAGCTTTGGATAGGGGAGAATTGCCTGTTCCTATTCAGGATTTTTGGAGAGTTTTTTCTGAGAAGGAATCGCAGGTTTTGCCTCCCCATAGAGACTATGATTGTTCTATTGAATTTGTCCCTGGAGCGACTCTTCCTAAAAGTCGTTTATTTAACCTTACTATTCCTGAGAGGAAGGCTTTGGAGGAATACATACAGACAAGTTTGGCCGCCGGTCACATTAGGCCCTCTAAGTCTCCTGTGGCGGTTGGATTTTTTTTTGTAAAAAAAAAGGACGGCGGTTTACATCCTTGTCTGGATTTTCGTGAGATTAACAAAATTACTGTACGCAATCCTTACCCACTGCCATTGATTCCTGATCTGTTTAACCAGTTAATGGGGGCCAAGTGGTTCTCTAAAATTGACCTTAAGGGGGCATACAATCTGTTGCGCATGAAGGAGGGTGACGAATGGAAGACTGCTTTTAACACTCCTGTGGGTCATTTTGAGAATCTGGTTATGCCTTTTGGTCTTACTAATGCTCCTGCATTTTTTCAGAATCTGATTAATGACATCCTTAGACCTTTGATCGGTAAAAATGTGGTTGTGTATTTGGATGACATTTTGATTTATTCGCCGGATCTGGAGTCTCATTGGCGGAGCGTGCGTGAGGTATTACAGTTATTAATGGACAATTCGCTTTTTGCTAAGCTGGAGAAATGTGAGTTCGCTGTACAGAGAATTAGTTTTTTGGGCTACATTATCTCCAGCAAAGGTTTTGAGATGGATCCGGCTAAGGTTCAGGCTGTGCAGGAATGGCCTAGGCCTATTGGTTTGAAATCGATACAGAGGTTTTTGGGTTTCGCCAATTACTACAGAAAATTCATAAAAAATTTTTCTAGTATTGTCAAACCTCTGACTGATCTCACCAGGAAAGGTGCTGATGCGGTTCAGTGGTCTTCTGAGGCCATTGAAGCTTTTGTGTATCTCAAGGAGAGGTTCACCTCTGCTCCCATCCTTATGCAGCCTGATGTTACTAGGCCGTTTTTGGTTGAGGTTGATGCTTCCTCTGTGGGGGTTGGCGCAGTATTGTCTCAGGATAACGGGGATGGATTACATCCCTGTGCCTTTTTTTCAAAAAATTTTTCGGAGACTGAACTGAATTACGATATTGGTAATCGGGAATTATTGGCTATTAAACTCGCATTTGAACACTGGCGCCACTTCTTGGAAGGTGCGGAATTTCCCGTTCAGGTTCTTACGGATCATAAAAATCTGATATATCTTGATGCTGCCAAGCGCCTGAATGCCCGTCAGGCTAGGTGGGCACTGTTTTTCTCACGGTTTAATTTCTCCGTTACTTACATCCCTGGTACTAAGAATGTTAAGGCGGATGCCTTGTCTCGCAGTTTTTCTCCCATAGTCGGTGCTGAGAAAGAGGAGAACATTTTACAAGAAGGTGTTGTGATAGCTGCTTTGGACTCCGTTTTGGAAAATGAGATTCTTAAAGCACAGGAGAATGCCCCTTCTAACACTCCTCATGGGAGGTTGTTTGTGCCTGGGACCTTTAGGAGAGATTTGTTTGTTGAGTGTCACGAATCTCGGTTGGCAGGTCATCCCGGAATCTCTGAGACCAAGAGACTGGTGGGTCGCAGTTTTTGGTGGCCTGGATGGCAGAAGGAAGTCATTAAGTGGGTGCGTCAATGTACTATATGTGCTAGATCTAAGTCCTCACATACTCCTGCTGCGGGGTTGCTTTGTCCTTTGGAGGTTCCCAGTGCTCCTTGGACACATTTGGCTATGGACTTTATAACTGACCTTCCCCCCTCTGAGGGTTTTACTGTCATCTGGGTGGTCGTGGACCGTTTTAGCAAGATGTGTCACTTGGTTCCTTTCGTCAAACTGCCCTGCGCTAAAACTCTCGCTAAGGCCTTTGTCAAGGAAATTGTCAGACTTCATGGCGTTCCTACTGACATTGTTTCTGATAGGGGTCCTCAGTTCGTGGCTCGTTTTTGGCGTGCCTTTTGTGATAGGTTGGGAGTTCATTTGTCGTTCTCGTCCGGATATCATCCTGAATCTAATGGCCAGACAGAAAGGAAAAACCAGGATGTTGAGCAGTTCTTGCGTTGTTTTGTGGCAGACAATCAAGAGGGGTGGTCTGAGTTTCTGCCACTTGCTGAATTTGCTCTGAACAATCATACATCTTCTTCTGCTGGTTGTTCGCCTTTTTTTTGTTGTTCTGGGAGACATCCGTCATTTGGGTCGTTCTCCAAGTTGGGATCTGCCGTGCCTGAGGAGGAGAATTTTTCCGGTGATTTGGAGAGAGTTTGGACGGATGTGCGTGGTAATCTTCAGGAGGCCAACAGAAAATCTAAAGACTACTTTGATAGGAAACGACAGGAGGTTGTGTTCGCTGTTGGTGACATGGTTTGGTTGTCCTCTAGGAATCTGCGGTTGAGGATTCCTTCAAAGAAATTGGGTCCCAAGTTTGTAGGGCCCTTTAAGGTGCTTCAGGTTGTCAATCAATCTGCTGTTAGGTTGGAGGTTCCTACCTCCTGGAGAATTAATCCGGTATTTCATGTCTCTCTGTTGAAAAAAGCTGTTGTATCGGATTGTGACGCCTCTGCCTCTGTTCCTCCGGTGGTGGAGGACGGGGAATATGAAATTTCTCGCATCCTTAACTCTAGACGGTATAGAGGTAGTTTGCAGTATCTTGTGGCCTGGAAAGGTTTCGGTCCCGAGGATAACTCTTGGGTGAGGTCGGATGATGTTTCCGCGTCCAGACTTATCAGAGCGTTTCACAGGAGATTTCCTGATAAGCCTGGTCCTAGGGGATCCGGAGGATCCTCTTAGAAGGGGGGGTACTGTTAGAACCTTGCTCTTAGGTTTTTTTTTCCTTTACTGGTCACATGACCTTGTTGGCCTATTTAATCCTGCTCCGCCCTTCTGGCTTTGCTGGACTTCATTGTATTACTACTTTCTAGCTAGCCTGTGCTCTGTATCTAACTCTGTTAGTTTGCTTGGTCTACGGACCTCTATGTTCTATATATTTTGTTTGTTCGTCTGTCTGCTACTATTTCTGTTAGGAGGTGTCCATTTTCCTCCCAGTCCTTAGTACTTGTAGGGATTCCTTCCCCACATCTATAGGTCTCCGTACAGACTAGCTTAGGACTTTAGCAGGTCTGATCGCAGGATCAGGTCCCCTGTTACATCGTAGGGATTCAGCTGAGTTCTATCGTAGGGACAGATCTCCTCTCTTTCCTTAGCTCTGGTAGCAGAACATAACAAGCAGTATGGTATTGCAGCCTGGGGGTGGGTGGGTGGCAGGCTGCATACTTGCGCTTGTATTGCAAGTTATGGGGGAGGTACAATTGAACACTGCCCTGGGACAAGGACTTCCACTGGGATAGTTGCAAGTCTGCATCTTCTGATGCGGCAAGGATCACTTCTGATGGGCACACTTTTAGGCAGTGACTTGGGTGTCAGAGATGCTTCCAGGGGTCTTCCCCATGCTGTTCCCATGTCTTTTAGCACTGTATGCATGTGTCACACAGCACATGGCCAGATAAGGTTGTAAAATGCTAAAATGACATTTCCCGGTGAATGCATTTGTCACGGTTGAAAGCAATACAAACGTGCAAAAATGCATAAAAAATGCTACTTGTGAACATAGCCCAAGGTGTGGAGGAGTATTTTTGTCTTTGGTTATTTATTTTACCTTATACACAAGTCTTTACCCTGGAAAGGATGTTCCTTAACCCCTTTCCGACCTGGTCAGTAATAGTACGCACCAGGTCGGGAAGGCCGGTTCAGCGGGGGCTTCGGCGGTGAGCCCGTACTGAAGCGAGCACATGTCAGCTGATTATTGGAATCGCAATCCACCCGCGGCTGTTAACATGTTAAATCTCTGACAGTGGCATTTAACTCGCGCTTCCGGGAGTCCTAAGCCCCGCCCATCAGTGACCCCGTCACGTGATCGCGGGTCACCAATGGGTGGGCATGACAACTCAGGGTCTGCAGCAGACGCATGTGGTTGTCATGTCTCAATTGCTATGAGCGCCACCTAGTGGTCAGCGCTCATAGCAAGTGAGCATTTCTCCTGCATACAAGCGATCTGCTCATCGCTTGTATGCAGTACAAGCAATCAGACAGCTGCTGCTTCTAGTCTCCTCTGGAGACTATAGAAGCAAGCAGAAAGTGTAAAAAAAAAGTTTTTGAAAATATAAAAAAAATAAAAAATATATAAAAGTTTAAGTCACCCCCCTTTCGCCCCATTCAAAATAAAATATATATATAAAAAAAAAACACATACACATATTTGGTATCGCCGCGTTCAGAATCGCCCGATCTATCAATCTAAAAGAAGAATTAATACAATCAGTAAACGGCGTAACGAGAAAAAAATTTTAAACGCCAGAATTAAGTTTTTTTGGTCGCTACAACTTTGCAATAAAATGCAATAACGGGCGATCAAAACATCGGATCTACCCCAAAATGGTATCAATAAAAACGTCAGCCCGGCACGCAAAAAATAAGCCCTCACCTGGTCCCAGATCCCGAAAAATGGAGAAGCTAAGGGTCTCGGAAAATGGCGTCATTTTTTTTTGTTTTTTTAGCAAGCTTTGGATTTTTTTTCACCACTTAAATAAAAAAGAATCTATACATGTTTGGTGTCTATGAACTCGTAACGACCTGGAAAATAATGATGGCAAGTCAGTTTTAGCAATCTGTGAACGTGGTAAAAAAAGGACCCAAAAAACCACTGTGGAATTGCATTTTTTTTGCAGTTTCACTGCACTTGGAATTTTTTTCCCATTTTCCAGCACACGATATGGTAAAATCAGTGATGGTGTTTAAAAGTACAACTCGTCCCGCAAAAAATAAGCCCTCACATGGCCATATTGAACGAAAATTAAAAAAGTTCTGGCTCTGGGAAGAAGGGGAGCAAAAAAGGAAAACACAAAAACAGAAAGACCCATGGTCGTTAAGGGGTTAATATATTTCACAGGAAAGCACTTTCACTTTCGTTTTTGAACATTTTATTGTGAGCCTGTAAAAGTGGCTTAATACCTCTGACCACGTTGTTGACAGCAGTGACCTGGGGGTCAGAAATGCTTCCAGGGGCGATCCCCATGCTGTCCCCATGTCATTTGAGCACTGTCACTATCGTTTTGGGCACTTTTTAGGCTTTCTACAGACTGCCGGGGGAGCCGCCGCAAAAATGTTCGGGTCTCCCATAGACTGACATTGGGCTCGTTGCTCAGGTCGAGCACCCGAGTATCACAGTGAGCTCGGCCCGAGCTTCGAGCACCCGAGCATTTTAGTGCTCGCTCAACACTAATGAGCACTGAAGTAGTACACCACAACTTCATTAGTTCTTTATTAGTGTTGAGCGAGTATGTTCTGTTAAGCCTTTCGGCGAGTATGCTCGGGCTGAGCTCCAAGTATTTACAGCTGCTCGGTGATATGTTTGAATCGCTCCCATGTGCATGATTTGCGACTGTTTGACAGGTTTAATAAATGTGAGGAATGTCTATTTCTTACACACTTGTCTGGCTACCCCTGGCTTTATACTCACTTGTCTGGCTACCCCTGGCGGTGATCTTCTCCTACCGGCGGCCGGCGGTATACTATTGGGAGCGGGCTTGCTCCCCGCAGTATACTTTGCTTACAGGACCTGCGCTGACGTCACAGATCAGCTGATGGTACGTGACCACTCAGCTGATCGTAAGCTCACCAGGGCTGATCAGCTGACCTTCAGCTGATCAACCTCAGTGACTTCCTGCAGCATGAATACTGACAGGGGGTGATTTTTACACCCATCAGTATACATTGCTGTCTTCTACAGCAGTGACATCAATGATGGCTGATGTCACTGTTGTAGAAGTGATACAGATCGTCGTGGGTCAGCGGACAGGTGAGGGATATGGTTGTTTGTTATTTTACATTTTTTTCAGGAGATCGAGGGCTGCAGGGTAATAAAAAAATTGTAGAACCGTGTGTGTTTTTTATTTCATTAAAATACTTTATTCTGGCTGTTTCTTTTATTGAGAAAGCGGCTACCGTTTTACTATGCAGTTAGTAATAGGGGCGTCTTATAGACGCCCTCCATTACTAAAATGGGCTTCATGTCAGCCGCCAATACAAGGCTGACGTGAACCCCAACCCCATTACCCCACTTGCCACCGCTATAGGGCAGTGGGAACAGCGGAGGCTAAGCGCCAGATTTGGCGCATCTTATGGGTGCGCAATTTATGTGACTGCTGAGGGGTGATATTAATAGCCACGGAAGGGGCTAGTATTCATGGCCCCTTCCCTGGCTATTAATATCAGCCTGCAGCTGTATAGTTTAGCCTTTGCTGGTTAGATTTTATAGGGGGACCCCATGTCAATTTTTTTCTGGGGTCTAATAATCTAATCTAAAAAACTGCAATCTAGCCAGTAAAGACTAAACAAACAGCTATGGGCTGATATTAATAGCCATGGAACATTTTTGGCTAATGGCCCCTTCCCCAGCTACTATTATCAGCCCCCAGTGGTTGGCTTTCCCTCTGCTGGTTATAAAAATGACGCGGGAGCCCATGCCATTTTTTTTTTACATTGTAGGCTCTGTAACCACGATCCGGACGTAGCAGCGCTTTGGAAGCATATTTTTTGCTGCGTCAAAAACGTTGCATTCTATTGAATGAGGTAAATCCACAAGTGTTCACTGAACCATGCGTATTTACCGCATTCTATACATTCTAGTGGTCAAATTTCTGTTGCGGAGGCTAGCGACTCCGCAAGAGAATTTGACATGCTGCGGTCCTGAAAGACTCGCCGCATGTCAGTGTCCATGGGTTATTCGCAGCCTCTGATGCACGCATAGTGGACATGGGATTTCTAGAGATCCCATCCACTATGCTGTAACATCTGGAAGCTGTATAAACACGCAGCTTTAAACTTGCAGTGGCTCCTGATCATGGGCAACTACCCAAACTCACCCGCAGCATGTAAATTTTTGTAGCGGACACGCTAGTCTCCGCTGCAGATTTTGACTGATTGAAGTGTCATTATATGCAGTGGATTCACATGTACCGACAACAAAAGTGCGGCATTAGAACACCGCATTTTGGACGGAACAAAAATATTTTGCGTCCAAAGCACTGCTTGTTGCTGTTCGTGGGGACATAGTGGCTAAAAAAACAGCTGTGAGATGTTAATTATGGCCAGGGAAAAGGCTTGCAAATTGAACCTTCCCAAGCTAAAAAAAAGCAGCTCACAGCAGCCGCATAAATTACATGAATAGAAATGCTAATGAAAATTGGGTGAATTAAACTAGATGACACCTAGCTCTTTTGTTTGGTGATGACAAGGTGTCAATCAGACCTTTTCATGACCAAAACTAATTAAAGTAAAGAGTTAAATAAACACACAGACACAGAGTAAATACTTTATTTGAAATACAACAGACACATCCTTTAATCATTCAAATTAACCAATATCCTCATCCCAGTTCTGATGGTAATCCAAGGTTTAAGCAATGGCCCATCAAATAACTTTATTTAGCTCCAAAAAGCATTCATTGATGTACAAAAATGCTTAAAGGCTGTGTGCCCACGTAGCGTTTTTCAAGCGTTTTTGATGCGGATTTTCCGCAGCGGAAACGCTTGTAAAACGCTTGGTAACCCGCACCCCATGGTCCCCAATGGGATTCCGCAAGTTCTATGCACATGCTGCGGATTTTTCCGCAGCGTTTATGCTGCGTTCAAAAATCCGCAGCATGTCAATTAATTTTGCGTTTCCGCAAGCAGAATTGCCTTTGTCCAATGCATAAAAAACGCAAGGCAATTCCGCATGTGGAAAACGCGTGATAAACGCGCGATAAACACGTGCGGAATTCCGCATGCGTTTTTCCGGGAGAGGACTTGCAGAAATGAAGCAGAAATTTTCTGCTTCATTTATGCAACGTGGGCACATAGCCTAAAAACGATAAAAAAAAAGCATGTTAAAAAATGCATCAAAAACGCACCAAAAAATGCATGCATTTTTGCTGCCAAGGAGATGCAGAAAGGCTATGTGCCCACGATGCAGAAATGAAGCAGAAAATTTCTGCAGCGTTTCTGCATCTCCCTTGCCAGAAAAAGCGCATGCAGATTGTGCTTGCGTTTTTCCTGCAGAATACATGCAGATTCACATGCGGATTCACATGCGTTAACGCATGCGTTTCCGCATGTGGACTGACAAGCACTTTCCAGGCGATAGCATCACTTGGAAAGTGCTTGACAACTAGGTCACACTATATAAATCCATGCAAACGGCATGGATTTATATAGTGTGACCGTTAAAATAAAAAAATAAAGCTATACTTACCTCCGATGCCCCGCCGCGTGTGCTGTCGCGCTCATCCTGGCTTCTTCCTGGTTGCCGGGCTCTCGCAAGACAGGGCTCTCGCGACGTCATCTCAGGTCCTGGAAGATAAGCGCTGCCGGCAAGCAGAGAGAAGCCGCCGGACATGTGAATATAAACTTTATTTATTATTTTATTCTTTTTTTTACAGGTACAATGGTACCCAGGTCTGGAAGAGAGTCTTCTCTCCTCCAGAACTGGGTACCATCTGCACATTGAAACGCATATAATCCACGTGTACAAATGTACAGACAAGTCAATGGCGGCAATTCCGCTGCGCTTCCGCAAAATTAATGAACATGCTGCGGATTTATGAGCGCTGCAGAAACGCTGCGGAAAAATCCGCAGCATGTGCATTGACATTGCGGAATGCCATTGGGGACCATGGGGTGCGGATTACCTAGCGTTTTTGATGCGTTTCCGCTGCGGAAATTCCGCAGCGGAAAAGCATGAAAAACGCATCGTGGGCACGCAGCGAAACGCTCAGGAAATTTCTGCTTCAAATATGCACCGTGCGCACATAGCCTATGTAAATAAGTATTTTGTCTCCAAAAATAGATCCCCAAAGTCCCACCAGGCATGCTAGTATTACACTGAAATGTGTTTAAAATATCAGGTTGAAGTGATGTATTGTCACAAACTGTTCTTATATGATGACTTGTTTTTTGGTTTGTTGTTTATAATGAGTCTGTAAGTAGGACTTTCACTAAGAAACCAGAAGTACCACAAGACGGGGTAGTTCAAAACATTTCCAACAATGCCTATTTCATCAGTCTCCAGTGGTGCAGCACATCAAAATGTGTGTTTTATTCACATGCAGTTTAGCTTTGGAAATGCACTTGTCAACGCATCAGTGCACTTACAATCTATAACTTCTCTTTGCTCCTCACCGCCGCTACCATCCACATTTTTTGGCTAACAATCAAGACAGGCGCTGCTGCATGATGCTACCTTTTTTCTCCACTGCCAGTCAAGAAGCCGGGGTGGTGCCAGCAGGAGAAGCAAAAAGGAGCCAAGTATTGCAAGTGCACTGATGCGATGCCACTAATGCATTTGCAAAGGTAATTTGTATATGAATAAAAGACAAATTCTGGTGTGACACAGCAAGTCGATGAAATAGGTAACGTTGGAGATGTTTTACCCTACCCTACCCTGCGGTACCTCTGGTATCTTCGTGAAAATCTTATTGACAGATTACCTTTAAAGAGTACTCATCACCAATCAGAAGCTTCCTTTTTACTTAATGAAAGAGTGGGCAGCCCCAGATTGGTGATTTTCCTAAATATGACTGATTGACAAAGGTGGTCAGAAGTAGCTCTAATGCCCCCGAAAGGGCCCAATTTTCTTGCAAAATTTCGGCCCAAACTTTTTAATTGTCGCATCCCAGCATACAGAGCAGATTTTCAGAACCGATAATGTCTGTAATGTGCTTCGGCATTAATGGCGCTCTATAAGTGAGTAAAATAAATAAACACTCTATGGTCCCACTTGCAGTAAAAGATCGACATCTCTAAAGATTATTGATGAGCGAGCGTGCTCTTTACTGCTCAATACTCCATCAAGCATCAGGGTGCTCAGGTATGCTCGTTACTTGATCGAGTATAAGACCCGATAAAGCCACGCGGCCGACCAATCACCGTAATACCAGTAGCCAATTTGGCTATGCATGTTTATTTGCTTTCTAACAGCTATGAAGCAGGCGGGGTGGGGACTCAAGCAAGGAGATTGAGCACCCACGATACATGATCGAGAACCCGAGCACCCCAATGCTCAATCAAGTATCAAGCATTGGCGAGCACACTCATTCATCACTACTAAAGATCGCTCACTTTGCACTAACTCAGTGTTTCCACGTACTGTACTTCACTAAACTAACATCAATAGAATGGATTCAGTAACAGTAAAGTCTGCGGCAGCGCTGGGTTAGTGCAGAGAGCAAATGCGCGATCTGATCGTACCTTGCCATAACATTGTGTTCATTTCTAATCTGTATGACTAATATTGTATTAAACATTTAATATCAATACTGAGGCCTATATAACAAACTATCATGGAAGAAAATATTATGCACATTTGAAAATTTGAGCATTCTAAGTTAGGCCTCACCTAGCCAAGCTCAAACACAGGGAGCTCCTATTCAGAAAGTAAAAGATCTCTTCATCACTACCAAGCTTTCCTTCCTCAGCATCACTGAAACCTGGCCCACCCCCTCCAACACGGCCTCTCCTGCTGCACTTTCGTAAGGTGGATTCCACCTTTCCCACACTCCCTGCTCTAATGGCAAGCATGGTGGAGGAGTAAGTTTCCTCCTATCAGATAACTGCTCCTTCACCCAAATCCCACTGCTTCCCTCCGTTATTCTCCCCTCTTTTGAGGTGCACTGTGTGCACATCTAATCCCCCTCCAACCTCCAACTGGCTGTCATTTACTGTCCCCCAGGGTCAGCCATCACCTTTTTTGACCAATTCACTACCTGGTTACTAAATTTCCTTTCCACTGACATCCCCACTATCCTCATGGGCGACTTCAACATCCCAATTGACATTTCCCTCTCAGCTGCCTCTAAGCTTCTATCCCTCACTTCCTCCTTCGGCCTTACTCAGTTGTCTTCCGCAACCACCCACAAAGATGGCCACACTCTGGACCTCATCTTCACCTGCCTCTGCTCCCTGTCTAACCTCTCTAACTCTCCCCTCCCTCTTTCTGACCACAACCTACTTACATTCTCTACCCTCTGCTCTCCAGGTCCTCAATCCCCACTCCACCAACTTTCACACCCTTGCAAAAACCTCAAACATCTTGACCTACTTGACCTACACTCAATATCTGAATCCCTTCTCCTTCCTACAGACATTAGTTCCTTACAGACGTTGCTGCTACTTTATACCACACCACAACAGCTGCAGCTCCCAATTTGGTCGCCCCCCTCACACATACCGAAGATCGCACAATCAACAGGCAACCCTGGCACACCAGCCTAACTAAAGAACTGTGACGGGCCTCCCGGGTCGCTGAGTGTAGATAGAAAAGGTCCCACACCAATGAGCACTTCACCACATTCAAACAGTCCCTCACTACCTTCAAGTCCACACTGACTGCAGCAAAACAAACATGCTTCTCATCTCTCATATCCTCTGTCTCACAATCCCAAACAGTTATTCAACAACTTCAATTCTCTCCTGCGTCCCCCAGTGCCTCCTCCCTCTCCTTTTATTTGATCCAAAGACTTTGCCTCATTCTTCAAGCAGAAGATTGACACACCATCAGACATAGTGTTTGCCTAAAGCCCCCACAGCCCCTCCTCATATCCACTCAACCCTCCTCCTTCAAAACCACCTTCTCCACCATTACAGAAAATCAACCTTCTTCTTTACTCTCCAAATCACACTTCACCACCTGTAAACTTGACCCAATCCCGTCCCATCTCATCCCAAGCCTTACCATTATCTTCATCCCAACCCTAACCCATCTTTTCAACTTGTCACTAACAACTGATGTCTTCCCCTCATGCTTCAAACATGCCTCAATCACACCCATCCTCAAAAAGCCCTCCCTTGACCCTTCCTCTCTGACTAGCTATCACCCCATATCACTTCTCCCCTATGCCTCAAAACTACTGTAACTACTGGTCTATTCTGACCTGTCCTCCCACCTCTCCTCCTGCTCCCTCTTCGACCGCCCACGATCTGGTTTCCGACCGCACCATTTTACTGAAACTGCGCTGACTAAAGTCACCAACGACCTACTAACTGCCAAATCCAAGTGATACTACTCTGTCCTCCTCCTCTTGGACCTATCATCTGGTTTCGACACAGTGGACCATTACATCTTACTACCGACTCTCTCATATCTCGACATCACAGACTTGGCCCTATCCTGGATCTCCTCATACCTAACAGACCGGACATTCAGTGTCTCCCACTCACACACCACCATCTCATCTCGCCCCCTATCTGTCGGTGTTCCCCACGGTTCAGTTCTAGGACCCCTGCTCTTCTCCATCTACACCTTAGGCCTGGGACAGCTCATAGAGTCTCATGGCTTTCAGTATCACATCTATGCCGCTGACACACAGATCTACCTCTGCGGATCCAATATCTCCTCCCTACTAACCAAAATCCCACTATGTCTGTCCGCTCTTTCATCCTTCTTCTCTGCTACATTTCTAAAACTTAACATGAATAAAACAGAATTCATCATCTTTCCGCCATCTCACGCAACCCCCCCCAACTGACCTATATATCAAACTCAATGGCTGTCCACTCTCCTCAGTCCTGCAAGCTCGCTGCCTTGGGGTAACCCTGGACTCTGACGTCTCTTATAAACCACATATCCAAGCCCTTTCCACTGCCTGCCAACTCCAACTTAAAAATATCTCCTGGATCTGCACATTCCTCAACAATGAATCTGCAAAAACACTAGTGCATGCCCTCATCATCTCCCACCTCGACTACTGCAACCTCCTGCTCTGTGGCCTCCCTTCCAACACTCTCGCACCCCTCCAATCTATCCTAAACTCCGCTGCCCAACTAATCCACTGGTCCCCCCGCTGTTCCCCAGGCCTCTCCTCTCTGTCAATCTCTTCACTGGCTCCCCATTACCCAGAGACTCCAGTTCAAAACCCTATCTCCTCTTCCCACAATCGCATACCAGATTTCTCCCATGCATCCCCCCTACTCTGGAACGCTGTACCCCAACATGTCATGTGTCTTCTACCATGGAAACCTTCAAAAGGAACCTGAAGACCTACCTCTTCCGACAAGCGTACAACCACTGCTCCATCATACAGCTGCACGACCAGCCCTACCCTCACCTACTGTATCCTCACCCATCCCTTGCAGACTGTGAGCCTTCGCGGGCAGGGTCCACGCTCCTCCTGTACCTGTCGCCGTCACGTTTTGTTCAAGATTATTGCAATTGTTTTAGCTATGTATACTCCTTTCTCACATGTAAAGCGCCATGGAATAAATGGCGCTATAATAATAAATAATAATACTAATAATATTTGTAAACCCTCCAAGTCTCCTTATGGCAATGAGGCCAGTAATATTTTTATTCTAACCTATGAACATGAAAAATGATCTGAGTGTATGAGAAAATGTGAAAAATACTGCACCTGACATTTATAGTTAATGCCATGGCAGTTCCGAGCACATAGTTTGTCATGACTGCTGATGGTATTTCTGCTAGATACCACACTCACACATGGCTGCATTTGTGTAGTAATAGGTAGAGATTATAGGAGATGAATATTTGCTTAGTTTTCCTTCTGTAGCTGGCATGTACAATATATGTGTATGCAGATATCAAAACTAAATTTACAAGATCATTCAAAAGAAAAGGGAGACATGTTTTAGACGGGGCAAGCTATATTTATTTTTAGTACAAAATAGATGCAAGTCAATTTTAAAAAAAAATCAATACGAAGGTGTCCAATGTACTGTAAAGATGAGGGAATAGGTTTGAGGTGAATCAAATTTGCCTTGAATTTGATAAAAATCGGATTTGCACTAATCCTATTTTTTTTAGATTCACCTAATACAAATATAAAAAATATCTGACTGTCACCTCTTTTCTAGATTTCAGAAGGCTTTAAAAAGGCTTAAAAAATAAAATAGTGTACTCACCATGTTGCTCACCTATCCCTCTGACGCAGTTCCCTGCCTGGTATTCCGCTGACCACCTTTGGCTCTTCTGGTCTTCCTTCATTCTGTATGGTGGCTTCCTGTGCTCAGTAGGCCCTGGATGTCACACATTGTGGCATTATAAGGTCAGGGTGTCATAACGTTGTTGCCTGTGGCCTACTGAGCACAGGAAGCAACCACACAGTGAGTGAATGAAGGAAGACCATAAGAGACCGTAGCAGTAGTTGTCTACAAATAGGTAAAAAACGATTTTTGTTATGATATTGCACATGCAGCTCGCAGCAGTTTTTTTTTTCTTTTTAATTGGTATGCCTTTTTGATATACAGTACTTATGTTGCAGCAATGAAATTATCAATACCTACAAATATCTACTGCTGTGGAAATGTGGAATTACATGGAGTTTTTCTAAACTAAATTGGCAGCATTGAATCTACATGGTTGTGCTGAGCTCCCCAGAGCTGGACATGCACTTTCTAGCAATTTTTTTTTTGCTTTGGTTAATATAGAGAGGTCCTGAGTGCGAGGCCCTTTTCTGTAACGTCCATCTGGTATAATGGAGTTCATGAACCTGCCTGATATTAGTGCTATACTGTGCTCAAGAATAATAAAAAAATAATAATAAAAAGTGAAGGTTTTGCAGCTGTGTGACTAGTTGCAATTAATAATAGTAGATTCCACAACATTACTGAATTATTTTCTGTGTCTATACCTTTGCAGCAACCTCTTTATTTAGGGTTAAGAAATTTTTGGTGAGGGTAGAAGAATTTTAAAGCAAAAATATCTCTCCCCCCAAAAAAATATAATGGAATATGTGGAAAAAAAACAGTTACACACGTTTTATTTTTACCCCACCTGTTTCAATATTCCGTTTGACAACTGTACACTAAATAGCCATACTCTGGTGTGTTGCTGCATTTTTAGGCTGCGAACTTACCTGCTGGCATTAATTTTATGTGGTCCTTTTTAGGCTAGGACGAATTCATGTGAAGTATTTCAATAATTTGCACGTAAATTATTACAGTAAATCGCGACATTCAACTGTGCAGGTTTGTTTTGCCACGCCTGTTTAAGTTAGGCTATGTGCCCACGATGCAGAAATGAAACAGAAAATTTCTGCAGCATTTCTGCATCTCCCTGGCAGAAAAAACGCATGCAGATTGTGCATGCGTTTTTCCTGCAGAATACATGCGGATCCACATGCGGATTCACATGCGTTTCCGCATGCATATTGACAAGCGCTTTCCAGGCGATAGCATCACTTGGAAAGTGCTTGACAACTAGGTCACACTGTATAAATCCATGCAAACAGCATGGATTTATACAGTGTGAACCGTAAAAATTAAAACAAATAAAGCTATACTTACCCCCGAGGCCCCGGCGTGGCTGCAGCGCTCGATCCTGGCTGGTTCCCGGCTGCCGGCATATCGCGAGACAGAGCGGTGAAGGGCCTGCGGTCACATGACTGTGACGTCACCGCAGGTCCTTCAGCGATGCCGGCATTCAGAGAGAAGCCTTTGGAAAGGTGAGTATAAACTTTATTTGTTATTTTATTCTTTTTTTACAGGTACAATGGTACCCAGGTCTGGATGAGAGTCTCCTCTCTTCCAGAACTGGGTACCATCCGCACATAGAGACGCATAGAAGCCGCTTGTAAAAATGTACATAAATCCAAAAGAACAGAATAATTGGTGACCAGATAGTCCTTATTAAATAAAGAACGTATAAATGTGACTCATGATCAGTATAAAATGAACATTTATTGAAAAATTCATAAAAACACATAAGCGACAATAATGCAAAAGAGGAAAAATGTAAACAGAAAAATGGGCATCTGAGGGTAGGTAGAAGCATAAATCGACATATAAAATCATGTACAAAAAACACACAATGACCAAAGCCAGCCTAAGTAAAGACACATATGGAAACTATCATTTGGGTAAAGTGCAAAGTGCAACAAGAATGTCCCAAGTGGGTAAGTACTAAACCTACTAGAGAAAAAGTAAGTGAATGGATAAATAAGAAGGCTGCTGCAAAGGTCAGAGGTACTGGAAGAATGACATGAGAGTATCAAATGGGCTACCTGAAAGTCCCTCAGAGTCCACACAGGTCCGACGCGCGTTTCGCCGTAGGCTTTTACCAGGATAAAGAAAAAAGGATAAGGGGGAGGTATATATAAGACAGTTGGCCAATGAGGAGAGGGATATAGAAATATGAGCATAGCGCTATGCAGAAAGAGCGCCAAGCAGCGACCTGTTAGAAGACTGCGTCTCATTAGAGCGCAGTCCACCTACAGCATCGGTGCTGGCGTGCGAGTCACGTTGGAACGCAAAGGCGCCCGGAAATGACGTAAGCGGAACATCCGGGATGCATATTGGAACGCAAACCGGAAGAGGGGTAATGAGAATCTCCGGGATTGTGGTGACGAAGAGGGGAGGAGGTAATAACTACAGGAGGCTCATGCGTGCCACCATGGAACGCAAGGAAACAGTGATACAGGTAAGTATAGAAGAAGAAGTATATATATATGTATGTATATATATAGAAGAAAAAGAGAGCGTGAACATGACAGAAAAAGTAATATAGGAAACCAAAAGAAAGGAGTTATAATTGTGAGAATGAAAAGCTGCAAAAAATGAAGAATGAAAATATATATAATATATGAAAATAAAAAATAATAATAAATGATGAATAAGAAAAATATGAGAATGTGCACGTGTATATGTGGCACCCCAGGGGTCTGGTTTTCCACAGTAATGTAATGTTATGTCTGAGAGCAAGTGGGAGGTCCTTTGGTCAGGGATCCTGTGCATGCCACACCTCCTGCCCAGTCTTGGGAGGGGAAGAACTTCCCCTGTATAAACCCGGGGCTGAGGCAGGGTGAGTCAGACAAGGAGAGTGGAGACAAGAAGCAGCATAGGAAACAGGAGAGTTCCAAGGAGTCAGGGGCTGGCAGCTGCAGCGCTCGCCCTGACTAAGAAGATTCTTTACCGGACCCGGAGTCCGAGGCTGTGGGGACTAACTTCTACCCAGCAGCAGAATCCGTCAGGCAGGGGATTTCAGGTCCTCTGGCCCAGAAGCCCGAAGGCACGGTCACACGCGTGGGACCAGCACCGCCATCGTGGAGCGGAAGCCATTAGAAGGCCCCGAGTCACCGGCCATACGGGTGAGCACCACACGGTACACTCAGGGACGTGGGCTACTTACATCAGCTTCTAGCAAGGTAGCCAGAAGAGTACAGTCAGTTTGTGAGGCCTACAACTACGCCTGGCCAGGGGAGATCCCATCTGCTCAAAGACTGACCAGGCCCCGTTTGCTAGCAAGTACTCCGGGAGGGTCTATCGTTGTTACCAGTAAAGACCCTGAACTACACCGTACCGTCTCTGAGTGGTTCCTGCTACCCCCATCATCCACGTCGGCTGCCCTGAGGCCATACCCCTCCCGTTGGGGGTTATACTATCACGCTGCACAATCCTACCACCGGCCTCAGCGGTCTGCCCTGCAGCAGCAGCTCCCTGGCTGCACTCAACGGGTGGCGTAGTCATCAACTATTTACTACTAATAGACTGCCGTCTAGTTTGACTCCCTGGGCACGGACCGGGTCACCGCCACGAGACTACAACCCTCCACTGATCCGGCTCCGGGTAGGCTCCCGCATGCGCAACGCAGCGCGACACAGGCCCAGGGGCGCGTCAACTTTGGCGTAGTCGGCAGGATTTCGTGCCCGCAACCACCGGGTACTGCGTGCCTGAAAAGCAAAGACTGTTCAAACTTACCAGTGGTGAAGATTCCCGCTATCCGTGGAGGTTTCCCGCCATCCGGCGCCATCTTCGACCTTCTTCCCGCCATCCGTGGAGTTTTCCCGCCATTGGACGCCATCTTGAGGACGCCGCGCGGGAAGAAGAGGGGCGTGGACTCCGAAAGCGCGCGAGAACTGAAGCCCCGCCTCACGTCCGGACGTTGCGTAAGGTCCTGGAAGGAGCCCAGCAGACGCCGACGTCACAGGAGCGCGACGGAAGGTCCTCAACCCTGACGATCCACTGCGGAGCCGCGGCCTACGGAAGAGGATCATCGCAAGGTAGGCCACGGTCCACTAGGGGGGAGGAAGATGTCGGATACGGAGGAGAGCTTCACTGCCCCAACCCCCGCCAGCGCTACCGCTGCTGCAGTTATGCCCTTCACCATGCCCTATATCCCGGGAGCAGCTTGGCTACCCCAGTACTCAGGGGAGTCACATACCCTGCATGACTTTAGAGAAAAGCTGGATAGCCTCTTCCAGGTGTACCCCCTCACAGAAGAGCAAAAAGTGAGCATCCTGGTGGCCCAACTAACCGGGGCAGCCAAAAGGGAAGTAAAATCCTGGCCACCTGGGAGGAAGACTGTCGCAGGGATACTAACCCGGCTGAAGGACACCTTTGATACCCGCACCTCAGCCGAGATTAAGCTTAGATTCTACGGGTGCAAGCAGCGAGCGCATGAGAGTATAAGGGACTATGCACTAAACCTACAAGAGGCCCTGAGGGCCATAAAGCAGACCGACCCTGATGGGGTGGGAAACGAGGACAGGCTGTTGACTGAACAATTTATAGAGGGTTTATATTGCAATGCCCACCGAACCCAGTTGCGGGCAATGGCCTTACAGGATCCCCATCTGGACTTTGCACAGTTCAAGGACAGAGCCATCCGGGTGCTCCGAGAACCGGCACCAGGTGGCGTTGTGACCCACAGACGCCCCACTACCACTTACTACCAGGAAGCGGCGCCCTTGTCAGCAGGGCCTGTGGGAGCTGATGCGCAGGCTTTGGACAATGACCCGGCTCCAGACCTACACCATCAGGTCCAAGAGCTAGCTAAGAGCGTTGCTGCGCTAACCCGAACTGTGCAGTCTTTACAGGTTTCCACCCCAGGGAAGATCCAGCTGGCATCCGGACCGGAGGACATCCCGTGGCGTCGACCAAGGAGGACCCCACCGGCCAGAGGAAGACCCAGTGACCGATACAGCGAGGACGGACGACCCATCTGCCGCCGCTGCAATCAACCCGGACATATGGAAAGGTACTGTTCTTTAAACGGGCACAACCTGGGGTAGAGGGCCAACCCCCAGGAAAAAGATCACCAGGCCCATCGAACTGGCGCGACAGATATGTGGGAGGACGTCCAGTCTTGCCTGTGGTACTGGATGGCATTCCCATGAGTGCCCTACTGGATACCGGGTCACAGGTCACCACCATCCCGTACGTGCTCTTCAAGCAGTACTGGAATGACTCGGATATTACCCACTACCCTGACGACGACTTGAGTATCATCGCCAGCAATGGCCAGCCCGTGCCACAGATCGGATTTAAGGAGGTGGCCCTCAAAATCGGTAGAGTCGAACTGGCCGCACAGGGACTGATCATTGTAGATATTGATAAACATGAGAGTCACCCAAAAATAACTCTAGGAACTAACGTAATTGAAAATTGTCTTGCAGAGGTGATTTTCCTTTTACAGCAGGTTGCCAAGAACGCCAGCTCCGGCGAGCAGCGGGTGCTCCAGAAAGAGATCCGGGCACTGATGCAACGGCAACAAGTGGAACTCTCCGGCGGTGAGATTGGTAGCGTAAGAATGTGTGACCCTTTTCCTATTGCCATGCCCCCAAAAAGTGAAATGATGATTTGGTGCCGGGCAGCTATTGGTCTGAGAGGAAGAGATTACCATGCAATGGTAGAACCAGTTTACTCAGACAGTAGGCCCACCATTTTGACAGCACGGGGGGTGGTCAATGTACGCCATGGGAGGGTGCCCATTCGCATAATAAATATCGGGGAGAGGGAAGTGTACCTGCCCCGGTATGCCACGCTAGCCAAATTATATACCACTAATCAAAATTCTATACAATCTGTGGAACCCTTGCCTCCATCTCACCCGGAGGAAGGTAACGGCTCTAAGAAAGACATGGAGGACTGGTGTCAGCAACTACATTTGGGTACTGATTCCACTCCCTCACATCAGAAACAAGGAGTCTATCGGGTGGTTCAAGAGTATGAGAGAGTGTTTAGTAAACACCCGTTAGACTTCGGGCGAGTCAAGGGGGTAGAACACCGCATCCCCACGGGAGATCATCCTCCCATAAAAGAGAGGTATCGACCCGTACCCCCTGCACATTACCAACACGCCAAGGGGATGCTTAGAGACATGAAGGAGGCTGGGGTAATCCGGGATAGCTGTAGCCCCTGGGCAGCCCCACTAGTTTTAGTCAAAAAGAAAGACAACACCATGAGGATGTGTGTAGATTACCGGAAAATCAACCGTATCACACACAAGGATGCGTACCCCTTACCAAGGATAGAAGAGTCATTGGCTGCTTTAAGATCTGCTAACTTCTTCTCTACCTTGGATCTCACTAGCGGGTACTGGCAGGTTCCTGTAGCAGAGGCGGACCGGGAGAAGACCGCATTCACCACCCCGATGGGACTTAGTGAGTTCACCTGCATGCCGTTCGGACTCTGCAACGCCCCAGGAACCTTCCAACGATTAATGGAGTGCTGTCTGGGCCACAGAAACTTCGAGACGGTCCTGTTGTACCTGGACGATGTCATCGTATACTCCAAAACTTATGAGGACCACCTGAAACACCTGGCGGAGGTGTTCGAAGCTCTGGCGAGTTACGGCCTAAAGGTGAAACCCTCCAAGTGTCACCTCCTGAAACCAAAGGTGCAATACCTGGGACACGTGGTGAGCGCTGACGGAGTGGCTCCCGACCCCGATAAGATCACCGCAATTAAGGGATGGCCAAGCCCCTCCAGCGTAAAAGAAGTGCGGCAGTTCCTAGGGTTGGTAGGCTACTACCGAAGGTTTATTCCCGGTTTCACCAAAAAGGCAGCGCCTATGCAGGACCTCCTGATAGGCCAGTCCCGGAAGGCCAAGAACCAGAAGCCGCCCTTCAAATGGGAAGAGCTAGAAGAAGAGTCCTTCCGCCAGCTGAAGATGGCCCTCACGGGGGATGAAATCTTGGCGTACCCAGACTATAGCCAGCCCTTCATCCTCTACACCGACGCCAGTAATATCGGGCTAGGAGCCGTACTATCCCAGATTCAGCAGGGGAGAGAACGAGTGATCTCCTATGCCAGCCGAAAACTGCGACCCACCGAAAGGAACCCCGAGAATTACAGCTCATTTAAGCTAGAGTTCCTGGCCGTGGTATGGGCAGTCACCGAGCGCTTTAGGCATTACCTCGCTTCTTCCCGGTTCACCGTATACACGGATAACAACCCGTTGATACACCTGGACACGGCAAGACTCGGTGCCCTGGAGCAGAGGTGGATGGCCCGTCTGTCCAACTACGAGTTCACAATCAAATACCGGGCAGGACGCTCCAATACTAACGCGGATGCCCTGTCCAGGATGCCCAACCTGCCGGACGAAGGAGAAGATCCGGAGGGACTGGAAGAAGTTGAACTCCCTGCGTTCCACCGTCATGGGACTATCCAGTATTCCCACCGGGTAAGGGGTAAACAGGCTGCTACGTTGAACCCCTTACCCCACTACAACTGGGCGGAAACGCAAGACAGCGACCCTGCCGTCCGACTGGTGAAGGAGATGCTGACTCGGCCGGAGGCTCGCCTTGACCCAGACGCTCCGGAGGAAGCCAAACAACTATGGGCAGAGAAGAGTCGACTGTTCCTTTACAAGGGGAAGTTGTGCCGCAGAATGGTCAACTCCCGGACGCATGAACTACTCTGGCAAGTAGTGGTGCCACGAAGAGACGCAGCCATGGTGATGGAGGCATACCACGACGGAGCTGGACACTTCGGGTGGAAAAAGCTGGAGTTCCTGCTGCGCGAGCGGTTCCACTGGGTAGGCATGAGGGGAACCATCGAGAAGTGGTGCAGAGACTGTGGCCCGTGCAATCTGAGAAGGAAGGACCGGGCCAGCCAGAAGACTCCCCTGCAGTCCATCGTCACCCGGCAACCGTTGGAACTGGTAGCCTTGGATCATGTAAAACTGACCCCAAGCAGAAGTGGCTACGTCTACGCGTTAACCATCGTGGATCATTACTCCCGGTTCTTGGTTGTCGTCCCCGTCAAGGACTTAACGGCTCAAACAGCAGCTAGAGCCTTCCAGCAGCACTTCTGCCGTCCACACGGGTACCCGGACCAAGTGCTGACGGACCAGGGACCTGCCTTTGAAGCGGAGGTCTTCCAGGAATTCTGCAATCTGTATGGCTGCCGGAAGATAAGGACGACACCCTACCATCCGCAAACTAATGGACTTTGTGAAAAAATGAACCAGGTGGTAATGGATCTGCTAAAAACATTGCCCCTGGAAGAACGCAGTTTGTGGCCTGAGAAGTTGCCCGATCTGGTGGACCTATACAACCACATCCCGGTAGGTTCCACCAACTGTACCCCGGCTTACCTAATGAGGGCGAGACCTGGTAAGTTACCTGTTGACCTGGAAATGGGAGTCCTGACACCTGAGGACACTTCACCAGAAACAGACTGGGACACAGAGAGGCAGCAGCAGTACCGGAGAGTACAAGAGAGCGTGGAGCGAAGTCTCTGTCAGGCTAGGGAAAGACAAGAGAAGACTTACAACCAGTATGCTCCCGCTGTTCCCCTGGTACCCGGAGAGCAGGTCTTGAAGAGGAAAAGACGGCTCCACAAGTTGGATGACCAGTGGGAGGAGGACCCGTACACCGTACTGCCCTCAAGCCACGAGAACCCGAAGGTCTGTACCATCAGTAAAGACGGAGGGGAAACCACAGCCATTGTATCCCGGGACCACCTGAAGAAGTGTCCCGAACAACTGAGGAACCCTGAAGAGGAACAAGAAGACCATCGACCCGTGGAAGAAAGGGAAGATATGGTTAGTACCGTGCTCGGGGACTTCCCTCAGTCTTGGACTCAAGTCAATGGTGCAGTTGTGGTACCCGTACTCACCTTCCTCCAACCATCATCCCAAGAACCTACGGAGCAACGGGTAGAGCTGGAAGAACAGCCGGTCCAGGAGGCAGAAGACTCCACACAAGCAGAACAGGAGAATCAACCCTCTGCTTATAGTGAGCCTGCCGTACCCCTAGTGAGACAAAGAGCCGGTAGACAGCTGCCCAGTTTACCCTTGACAGCTCCTACACCCTGTAGTTCAGGGCCAGACAGTCAGCTCCGTAGGTCCACTCGGGCCACTAGAGGCCAGTTACCCGCACGCTGGAGAATTTAAAGTGTATAAATTGTTTTATTTATGTTTTTCTGTGTATTGTTGCTTGTGAATAATTTTGTGTTTCCAGTTGTTTTTAGGAAACCTTGGTGGATTTACCGGGAATCCTTGTATATAGTTGGAGCGTAACCCAGGATGGACTAGAGACTGTTAAGGACTCGGGGTAGGACAGACCCCTACCTGGTTACGTCTCCCTGTGTTGGTGAAATGGACACCTTTGCTTTTCTTCAAAGACTGCACCCGGTTGCGGACACGCCGCAACCATCTTATGTGTTTTTCTTATTGTGTTGTTATTGTTATACTTTGTTATGTTTTTCTAAATGTGTTTAGTCCCGGAGTACTAAATTTCACTAGGGGGGAATGTGGCACCCCAGGGGTCTGGTTTTCCACAGTAATGTAATGTTATGTCTGAGAGCAGGTGGGAGGTCCTTTGGTCAGGGATCCTGTGCATGCCACACCTCCTGCCCAGTCTTGGGAGGGGAAGAACTTCCCCTGTATAAACCCGGGGCTGAGGCAGGGTGAGTCAGACAAGGAGAGTGGAGACAAGAAGCAGCATAGGAAACAGGAGAGTTCCAAGGAGTCAGGGGCTGGCAGCTGCAGCGCTCGCCCTGACTAAGAAGATCCCCTGCCTGACGGATTCTGCTGCTGGGTAGAAGTTAGTCCCCACAGCCTCGGACTCCGGGTCCGGTAAAGAATCTTCTTTACTGGTACCCCATCTATTTTTTTAAGAAAATCGGTAGTGTCCCTGAGATGTTTGAACAAACATTGGCAGGTTCTTCTTTTGGACAAAACCCTCTTCTCGTATATCCCCCGTAACCCTATGGTTACTTATAGACGGGCTCAGAATTTACGGGATAGACTTGTTCATAGTCATCTTAACAATAAGAAAAAAAACTATATTTTTGGATCAAAAGGCCCTTCATGGGGATGTAGACCTTGTGGGTCATGTGTGGCCTGTCCAAATATCTGTTCCGAGAAGATATTCACTAATGCGGAAAAAACTAGGGAGTATACCATCACTCATGCTATCACGTGTACAACAATAGGGGTCATCTATAGTGCCAGATGCCCCTGTGATAAGATATACATTGGCATGACCACCAGGGAGCTCCGTAGACGAACAAGGGAACACGTTTTGGACATTATAGCAGCCAAAGAATCAACTAACTTGGATGAATTGAAAACCCTACCCCGCCATTTTAAAAAATACCATGAGTGTGATGCCTCCCTCCTCAAGGTTAGTGGAATAGATCGGGTTTACGTGGGGATCCGAGGCGGAAATTGGAAAAAGGTCTTGGCCCAAAAAGAAGTGAAATGGATTTTTACTCTTAATACCATGGTACCCCAAGGCCTTAACGAATCTAATAGCTTCGTCCCCTTTCTTTAAATCCCTTCCCCCCCTTCCCTCTCCCCCTTACCCATCCCCTCCCCCTCCCCCTTTTTCCGTTTTTTTCTGTATCTCAGCATTCTCCTCTCCTAGTTTTCTTTATTGCCTCTTTGTTGTTGTTGTCTCTTGGTAATTTTTCTGCTTATCACCATTTTTATCGGTCTAGAATATATTTTTTATTGTTATGATGTTTTTATTGCTTGTTATTTATTTATTTTTTTTTTTTTTGCTTATTAGTTCTTTCGCCTATCTAATGTATTTCCTGAGGAGTCTCCTTTTGGCCATGAGTTGAAGAGAAGAAAATATACCATTACGCAGTACTTTGAAATACGCTTTGGGACGGACTGAATACGTGTCACGATATGGATATACAGCATTTGTTATGAACACTCTCACTTATTTTTTTCACCTTATCTTTTTATATTTATTCTCAATGTCCTTTTTGCAGACTTGATTATCACGACAATTCCTTGTCCTTATTTTCTGTGGGTATAATATTCACTATATGTATACTGTTACCTTTTTTTATTCATTTATTCTTTCATCGTATTTTTTCATGTATTATCTTCACATGTATACACGTGCACATTCTCATATTTTTCTTATTCATCATTTATTATTATTTTTTATTTTCATATATTATATATATTTTCTTTTTCTTATTATTATTTTTTTATTTTTTCATTCTTCATTTTTTGCAGCTTTTCATTCTCACAATTATAACTCCTTTCTTTTGGTTTCCTATTTTACTTTTTCTGTCATGTTCACGCTCTCTTTTTCTTCTATATATATACTTCTTCTTCTATACTTACCTGTATCACTGTTTCCTTGCGTTCCATGGTGGCACGCATGAGCCTCCTGTAGTTATTCCCTCCTCCCCTCTTCGTCACCACAATCCCGGAGATTCTCATTACCCCTCTTCCGGTTTGCGTTCCAATATGCATCCCGGATGTTCCGCTTACGTAATTTCCGGGCGCCTTTGCGTTCCAACGTGACACGCACGCCAGCACCGATGCTGTAGGTCGACTGCACTCTAATGAGACGCAGTCTTCTAACAGGTCGCTGCTTGGCGCTCTTTCTGCATAGCGCTATGCTCATATTTCTATATCCCTCTCCTCATTGGCCAACTGTCTTATATATACCTCCCCCTTATCCTTTTTTCTTTATCCTGGTAAAAGCCTACGGCGAAACGCGCGTCGGACCTGTGTGGACTCTGAGGGACTTTCAGGTAGCCCATTTGATACTCTCATGTCATTCTTCCAGTACCTCTGACCTTTGCAGCAGCCTTCTTATTTATCCATTCACTTACTTTTTCTCTAGTAGGTTTAGTACTTACCCACTTGGGACATTCTTGTTGCACTTTGCACTTTACCCAAATGATAGTTTCCATATGTGTCTTTACTTAGGCTGGCTTTGGTCATTGTGTGTTTTTTGTACATGATTTTATATGTCGATTTATGCTTCTACCTACCCTCAGATGCCCATTTTTCTGTTTGCATTTTTCCTCTTTTGCATTATTGTCGCTTATGTGTTTTTATGAATTTTTCAATAAATGTTCATTTTATACTGACCATGAGTCACATTTATAGGTTCTTTTTTTTTTTTCTTTTTTTGTAAAAATGTACAGTCGCGGTTTCTGTGCGTCTCAATGCAAGTCAATGGCGGGAGTTCCGCTGCGCTTCCGCAAAATGAAATGACATGCTGCGGATTTTTGTACGCAGCATAAACGCTGCGGAAAAATCCGCAGCATGTGCATAGAACATGCGGAATCCCCTTGGGGACCATGGGGTGCGGATTACCTAGTGTTTTACAAGCGTTTCCGCTGCGGAAATTCCGCAGCATAAACGCTTGAAAAACGCTACGTGGGCACACAGTCTTATTCTTTTTGTCCTTCACCACACCCTCCAGTCCTAGCATTTTTGGATGACTGGGAGGAAGCTGAGGGTGTAATGCATATGTCCCATAACTCATCTTAATCACAGCAGAATTAGTAGTCTCTGACAGCGATACCAACTGAAGTTAGTGTTCATCTAAGTCCACCTCCTCCACCGCTATAAGACGTACTATGGTAAAAAAGCAAAATTTCCAATCTGTCAGTGAAACCTGTTTCTGTTGTGCCCCATAGTTCAGTAACGAACACCTCCTTGGGGGCTAAGACACATACTACACCAGAACAACTTTTTCCAGTTGATATACTGAAAGAGATTAAGAGTCAGCCTATGGTTTAGGAACATAAGGAGCTGGAGAAAATGAAAATGCCAAGATGTGTTTGTGGAGGAACTGGTAGTATTAGTAGCCTTAGGGGCCAGGGAAAATATCGCGGTGGGAGTAAGGCACTCAATCCATTTCCCACACTGACGCACCTGTCAGTTGAATTGGGGATGACAATGAAGTTTAATTTGTGGTGGAAAAAACCTTGGAACCAGACATGGAGACCATGTCATCACAGGAGATTATTGGCCTCAGTAAAACATAATGGGAAAAATGTTAAGGGATATTATTTCCAGGGTAATGACTTGTATCTAAGGTAAAATAAATAACCAAAAACAAAAATGCTCCTCCACACCTTGGGCTATGTTCACACGTAGCGTTTTTGATGCGTTTTTGCATTGCTTTCAACGGTGAAAAAATATATTCACCGGTAAATGTAATTTTAACATTTTACAACCTTATCTGGCCATGAGGTGTGTGAGACATGATCAGACACATCCTGTTTCATTTATGAAGGAGGGACTCGGAAAGTTACAAAGCCTGTTTTTATAGGGCCATCAGGCAGCCCTCGCTATTGTTAGAGAGCCATCAGCCATCAGCCATGCTTTGTTGTTCCCATTATTTACAAGTGGGTGCGGTGGTAGGGTCTGAGAAAACTGTTCCAGAACTTTAACAGTGTTCCCCTGCCTCTGCTGGATTGGATTTGTGTCTCTCTCGTCTGTACTCCTTGGTTGTCCAGCGAACTGTGACCCCTGCCGCCAACGTTTTCAGATGGGAATTTTTATAATAATTCCGCAACTAGGGCCTTCTGGTATGGCCCCATTTTATCAGACCTGTCCGCTGTTGGAATAGAGATAGAGAGTTCTCCTTGTAGCGTGGGTCTAAAATTGTCACCAACCAGTATTGACTGTCACCCAAAATTGAGGGTCACGGGAAAGGCAGCGTAACATAAACTCAGCCATGCGTGCCATACTGCTAACAGGCAAGACTTCCATGTCCTCACCAAGAAGACGACTGACCATGCTCTCCTCCTCCTCCTCCTCCTCCTTCTCCCTCTCCTCAGGCCATCCACGCTGAACAGACAGTATGACAGTTGTGCGGGTAGTACCGTCTATAGAATAGGAAACTAGCTCCTGTTCCTCCTCCTCCTCCTCATTGTCACCCAATCCATGTTGGGATGAGATGAGGCTGGGCTGTATGGAATCACCCTTTATGGTTCCTTGCTCCATCTCATCCTGCTCTGCATGATCACCGCTCACCATCTTGGTGGAGTCCTCAAAGTTTTGGAGAATGGCACAGATGTCTGACATCCATGCCTACTCCTGAGGTCTTATGTGTGGAGTCTGACCTGAATACTGACGGCCGTGTTGTGGCTGGTAGTCAACAACTGCCCTCTGCTGCTCACAAATCCTTCCCAACATGTGCAACGTTGAGTTCAAATGCATGGTGACATCACCCACCAGTCGTGAGCTGGAAGCTGCAAATACTGCTGAAGCACGGCAAGAGCGGCGGAAGCTGTAGCTGACTTTCTAAAATGGACAAACATGCAGAGTACTTTGACAAGCAGATATAGCAGATCTGGGTAGGTTTTGAGAACCTGCTGAACCACAAGTTAAAGCACATGGGCCAGGCATGTTATGTGTGTGAGCTAGCTTCGCTTCAGAGCTGCCACCAGGTTCTGACCATTGTCAAACATGACCATGCCTGGCTGTAGGTTCAGCGGTGTCAGCCGCAGATCTGCCTACTCTCTCAGAGCTGTCCACAACTCTTCAGTGGTGTGCAATTTTTCAACTAAGCATATTAGCTTCAGCACAGCCTGTTGCCGATTGGCCGAGGCAGTGCTGCAGTACTTCCAGCTTGTGACTGATGTGGTCAGTTCGGAGATGGAGGCTGAAGAGGAGGAGGTGCAAGAGCTGTAGAATATGGGGGCAACCCTGATTGACCCAGGGCCCGCAATCCTTGGCGTGGGGAGGACGTGTTCCGTCCCAAGGTCTGACTGGGTTCCGACTTCCACTATATTAACCCACTGTGTCGTCAGCAAAATGTACCATCCCTGACCACAAGCACTTGTCCACGTGTCTATGGTTAGGTGGACCTTCCCAGTAACTGTGTTGTTGAGGGCATGGCTAATGTTCTGGGACACATGCTTGTGTAATGCGGGAACGGCACACCGGGAGAAATAGTGGCAGCTGGGGACCGAGTATCGAGGGACGGCCGCTGGCATCAGGTTGCGGAAAGCTTCCGTCTTCACAAGCCTAAAAGGCAACATTTTGAGCGCAAGCATTCACAAAATGTGTGAGTTTAGTAGTGTTACGCTCACCCCCGGACTTAACTGGCGTGAGCGTGGTTAGTGATCCCACTGGACCATGAACTGAGGAGTGCCTGGAGGGGCGTGACTAAGTATCAACTCAGTCCGACCAAGGTTGCACAGTGGCTCAGTCGACTCCATGAACCAGGGAGGAACCGAGCAGAGGGACCAGGTGCTACTCCAGGTCAGACCCCGGTAACAGCTGTTAACCCACACCGGGGAATGCAGGAACGGGCAGGCACAGCTGGTATGCAGACACGTGGGTACTGGCAGGCACGGCTGGTATGCAGACAGGCGGGTACTGGCAGGCACGGCTGGTATGGAGACAGGCGGGTGCTGGCAGGCACAGCTGGTATACAGACAGGCGGGTGCTGGCAGGCACGGCTGGTATACCGACAGGCGGGTGCTGGCAGGTATGAACGCAGGCTGGATAGGGACCAGTACAGACTGGGATACAGGAACAGAGCCGCGGGTGTGGTGGACTAGCAGAGCAGAACCGTAGGTGCGGAGGACAAGCGGAGTAGAGCAGAGCGAAACCGCAGGTGCGGTGGACAAGCAGAGCAGAGCGAAACCGCAGGTGCAGTGAACAAGCAGAGCAGAGCGAAACTGCAGATGCGGTGAACAAGCAGAGCAGAGCAAAACCGCAGATGCGGTGGACAAGCAGAGCGGAGCAAAACCGCAGATGCGGTGGACAAGCAGAGCAGAGCGAAACCGCAGGTGCGGTGGACAAGCAGAACAGAGTGAAACCGCAGGTGCGGTGAACAAGCAGAGCAGAGCAAAACCGCAGATGCGGTAGACAAGCAGAGCAGAGCGAAACTGCAGATGCGGTGGACAAGCAGAGCAGAGCAAAACCGCAGGTGCGGCAGACAAGCAGAGCTGAGCAGAGCAGAAGGTGCAGGCAGACATGGAACATGGAACAGACTGGAAAATACAGGAAGATAGTTAGAGCACAGGAGGTAGATACGGAGGCAGGGAAACGGGACAAGCAGAACCAGATAAACGCAAGGTACTTACAATGAAGTATCGAGTGGACATAAAACTCACAAACAGAAGTACAGAGAAAACGAGTTGGAGTTAGGTGCAGGTTCAGACACTGCAGGAAAATGGAAGGTACGGACATAGAGACAAACAGGTAATGGGCTAGGGAACAGTTCAGATAGGAACTGAACCCGGAACAAGATACAGGAACGAGCCTGGGAACTCAGCCCCCAGGGTGGCGGAAACAGACTAGAAGTCACAGATAGTGTTGAGCCACCCCTGTAGTGTTCGGGTTCGGTTCGGTTCGTCGAACACCGGGATGTTCGAGGAACTGTTCGTCGAACTGCTCGTCGAACACCTTAGAACACCGTCGAACACCGTTAAAACCAATGGCAGGCAAACAAAAACACATAGAAACACATAGAAAACACCTTCAAAGGTGTCCAAAAGCTGACAAACTGCTCAGAAGACACTCTCTTTAAAAAAGCCGGCCGGCAAATTCAGCAGCGGCATACACCGGTACCCGACAATTTAGACAAGAAGGAATAGAGCATCACACATAGATTAGATAGATAGAAACATGTCAGTCACACATATAAGAAGCACAGTGACAGTGTTGCTTACTGTACTTGTCATTTAGTGTAAAGGATTTATTAAAAAAAATATTAGTGTTTTCATGCACCGTCTCTTTAAAAAAGCCGGCCGGCAATTCAGCAGCGGTACCCGACAATTTAGAATGGAAGGAATAGAGCATCACACATAGATTAGATAGATAGAAACATGTCAGTCATATATATATGAAGTACAGTGACAGTGTTGATTACTGTACTTGTCATTTAGTGTTAAAATAAAGGATTTATTTTAAAAAAAATTGGCGTGGGGTTCCCCTTAATTTTAGGCTCTAGCGGAGGTTAAGCAGACAGCTGGGGCAGATGTTTGAAGCCTGGGAAGGGGTAATACCCACGGAGCTTCCCAGGCTACTAATATGAGCCCCCAGCTAGCCTTTACTAGCTATTAAAATGGGGGACCCAAAAAAATGACGTGGGGTCCCCCCTATTTTAATAGCTAGCAAAGGCTAGGCAGACAGCTGGGGGCTGATATTAATAGCTCAGGAAGGGTGCCATGAATATTGGCCCCCTCCCAAGCTAGAAACACCAACCGTCAGCCGCCCCAGAAATGGCACATCCATAGGATGCGCCAATTTTGGCACTTAGCCTCGCTCTTCCCACTGCCCTGTAGCGGTGGCAGGGGGTAATAGGGCTGGGGTTGATGTCAGCTTATAATGCCAGCTGACATCAAGCCCAGGTTAGTAATGGAGAGGCGTCTATAAGACACCCCCATTACTAACCCCATAGTCAAAGTTAAAAAAAACACAAACACCCAGAATAAAGTCCTTTAATTGAAATAAAGACACAATTCTTTATTGTTCTAAATTAAACCATACTTACAATCACGCCCATTCCAGCTGAAGCCAACGATCCCCTGCAATAAAAGAGAAATAATAAAGCAACATAATCCTTACCTTTCCATGGTTCCCACGACAGCTTCAGCTCTGCTACATCGAGATGACAGGCTGGACCGCTGCAGAACACTGCCATCCAGCCTGTCATCCCGCAGACACTGAGAAGCGCAGGCTTGCTTGCGCTCCTCAGCGTCTCTCTGTGACGGCATCCAGATGAGCCGAGTTCATGTCCAATGAACTCGGCTCACCTCATGCACGTCACTGACAGCGTGGGAAAATTCTCACGCTGAAGCGCTGAGTGCAGGAGAATTCTCCCACGCTGTCAGTGACGTGCATGAGGTGAGCTCATGTCCAATGAACTCAGCTCACCTCATGCACGTCACTGACAGCGTGGGAAAATTCTCCTGCACTCAGCTCTTCAGCGTGAGAATTCTCCCACGCTGAAGCGCTGAGTGCAGGAGAATTTTCCCACGCTGTCAGTGACGTGCATGAGGTGAGCCGAGTTTATTGGACATTAACTTGGCTCATCTGGATGCCCTCACAGAGAGACACTGTGGAGCGCAAGCAAGCTTGCACTTCTCAGTGTCTGCGGGATGACATGCTGGATGGCAGCGTTCTGCTGCGGTCCAGCCTGTCATCTCGATGTAGCAGAGCTGAAGCTGTCATGGGAACCATGGAAAGGTAAGGATGATGTTGCTTTATTATTTTTCTTTTATTTCAGGAAATCGTTGGCTTCAGCTGGAATGGGCGTGACGGTAAGTATGGTTTAATTTAGAACAATAAAGAATTGTGTGTTTATTTCAATTAAAGGACATTTTTCTGGGTGTTGTGTTTTTTTTAAATACTTTACTAGAAATTCATGGTGGTCATGTCTAATATTGGCGTGACCCCATGAATTTCGGGCTTAGGGCTAGCTGATAATGCCAAGCTGGCCCTAACCCCTTTATTACCCAGTGAGCCACCGCATCAGGGCCCTGGATGAGTTGGGTACAGCGCCAGAAGATGGCGCTTCTATGAACGCGCCATTTTCCGGGGTGGCTGCGGACTGCAATTTGCAGCTGGGGTGGCCCAGAAAGCTTGGGCCTCCCTGAGCTGCGGATTCCAGCCCCCAGCTGCCTAGTTGTACCTGGCTGGACACAAAAACAGGGCGAAGCCCCACGTCAATTTTCTTTAAATTATTTCATGAAATAATTAAGAAAAAAAGGGCTTCCCTATATTGTTGTGTCCGGCCAGGTACAAATAGGCAGCTGTTGGTTGGGGGCAGCCCGTTCCTGCCTGCTGTACCTGGCTGGACACAAATATAGTGCGAAGCCCCAAGTCAATTTTTTTTTAATTATTTCATGAAATAATTTAAAAAAAAAAGGGCTTCCCTATATTGTTGTGTCCGGCCAGGTACAAATAGGCAGCTGGTGGTTGGGGGCAGCCCGTTCCTGCCTGCTGTACCTGGCTGGACACAAATATAGTGCGAAGCCCCACGTCAATTTTTTTTTAATTATTTCATGAAATAATTTTTTAAAAAAAGGGCTTCCCTATATTGTTGTGTCCGGCCAGGTACAAATAGGCAGCTGGTGGTTGGGGGCAGCTCGTTCCTGCCTGCTGCACCTGACTGGACACAAATATAGTGCGAAGCCCCACGTCAATTTTTTTTAAATTATTTCATGAATTTCCTGAAATAATTAAAAAAAATTCAAGTGGGGCTTCGCACTATATTTGTGTCCAGCCAGGTACAGCAGGCAGGAACGGGCTGCCCCCAACCACCAGCTGCCTATTTGTACCTGGCCGGACACAACAATATAGGGAAGGCCTTTTTTTCTTAATTATTTCATGAATTTCGTGAAATAATTAAAAAAAAAATACGTGGGGCTTCGCCCTATTTTTGTGTCCAGCCAGGTCCAACTAGGCAGCTGGGGGCTGGAATCTGCAGCGCAGGGAGGCCCAAGCTTTCTGGCCCCCCCCCCCGCTGCAAATTGCAGTCCGCAGCCACCCCGGAAAATGGCGCGTTCATAGAAGCGCCATCTTCTGGCGCTGTACCCAACTCATCCAGGGCCCTGGTGCGGTGGCTCACTGGGTAATAAAGGGGTTAGGGCCAGCTTGGTATTATCAGCTGGCCCTAAGCCCAAAATTCATGGGGTCACGCCAGTATTAGACATGACCGCCATGAATTTCTAGTAAAGTATTTAAAAAAAACACAACACCCAGAATAAAGTCCTTTAATTGAAATAAACACACAATTCTTTATTGTTCTAAATTAAACCATACTTACCATCACGCCCATTCCAGCTGAAGCCAACGATCTCCTGCGATAAAAGAAAAATAATAAACCAACAACATCCTTACCTTTCCATGGTTCCCATGACAGCTTCACCTCTGCTACATCGAGATGACTGTCTGGACCGCAGCAGAACGCTGCCATCCAGCCTGTCATCCCGCAGACACTGAGAAGAGCAGGCTTGCTTGCGCTCCTCAGTGTCTCGCTGTGACGGCATCCAGATGAGCCGAGGTCATGTCCAATGAACTCAGCTCACCTCATGCACGTCACTGACAGCGTGGGAAAATTCTCCTGCACTCAGCGCTTCAGCGTGAGAATTTTCCCACGCTGTCAGTGACGTGCATGAGGTGAGTTCATGTCCAATGATCTCAGCTCACCTCATGCACGTCACTTACAGCGTGGGAGAATTCTCACGTTGAAGCGCTGAGTGCAGGAGAATTTTCCCACGCTGTCAGTGACGTGCATGAGGTGAGCTGAGTTCATTGGACATGAGCTCACCTCATGCACGTCACTGACAGCGTGGGAGAATTCTCCTGCACTCAGCGCTTCAGCGTGAAAATTTTCCCACGCTGTCAGTGACGTGCATGAGGTGAGCCGAGTTCATTGGACATGACCTCGGCTCATCTGGATGCCGTCACAGCGAGACACTGAGGAGCGCAAGCAAGCCTGCGCTTCTCAGTGTCTGCGGGATGACAGGCTGGATGGCAGCGTTCTGCTGCGGTCCAGCCTGTCGTCTCGATGTAGCAGAGCTGAAGCTGTCATGGGAACCATGGAAAGGTAAGGATGATGTTGGTTTATTATTTTTCTTTTATTGCAGGAGATCGTTGGCTTCAGCTGGAATGGGCGTGATGGTAAGTATGGTTTAATTTAGAACAATAAAGAATTGTGCGTTTATTTCAATTAAAGGACTTTATTCTGGGTGTTGTGTTTTTTTTAAATACTTTACTAGAAATTCATGGCGGTCATGTCTAATACTGGTGTGACCCCATGAATTTTGGGCTTAGGGCCAGCTGATAATACCAAGCTGGCCCTAACCTCTTTATTACCCAGTGAGCCACCGCACCAGGGCCCTGGATGAGTTGGGTACAGCGCCAGAAGATGGCGCTTCTATGAATGCGCCATTTTCCGGGGTGGCTGCGGACTGCAATTTGCAGCGGGGGGGGGGGGGGGCCCAGAAAGCTTGGGCCTCCCTGCGCTGCAGATTCCATCCCCCAGCTGCCTAGTTGTACCTGGCTGGACACAAAAAGAGGGCGAAGCCCCACGTATTTTTTTTTTAATTATTTCATGAAATTCATGAAATAATTAAGAAAAAAAGGCCTTCCCTATATTGTTGTGTCCGGCCAGGTACAAATAGGCAGCTGGTGGTTGGGGGCAGCCCGTTCCTGCCTGCTGTACCTGGCTGGACACAAATATAGTGTGAAGCCCCACTTCAATTTTTTTTAATTATTTCTGGAAATTCATGAAATAATTAAGAAAAAAAGGCCTTCCCTATATTGTTGTGTCCGGCCAGGTACAAATAGGCAGCTGGTGGTTGGGGGCAGCCCGTTCCTGCCTGATGTACCTGGCTGGACACAAATATAGTGCGAAGCCCCACTTCAATTTTTTTAAATTATTTCAGGAAATTCATGAAATAATTTAAAAAAAATTGACGTGGGGCTTTGCACTATATTTGTGTCCAGTCAGGTGCAGCAGGCAGGAACGGGCTGCCCCCAACCACCAGCTGCCTATTTGTACCTGGCCGGACACAACAATATAGGGAAGCTCTTTTTTTAAAATTTATTTCATGAAATAATTTAAAAAAAATTGACGTGGGGCTTCGCACTATATTTGTGTCCAGCCAGGTACAGCAGGCAGGAACGGGCTGCCCCAGCCAACAGCTGCCTATTTGTACCTGGCCGGACACAACAATATAGGGAAGCCCTTTTTTTCTTAATTATTTCATGAAATAATTTAAAGAAAATTGACGTGGGGCTTCGCCCTGTTTTTGTGTCCAGCCAGGTACAACTAGGCAGCGGGGGGCTGGAATCCGCAGCGCAGGGAGGCCCAAGCTTTCTGGGCCACCCCCGCTGTAAATTGCAGTCCGCAGCCACCCCGGAAAATGGCGCGTTCATAGAAGCGCCATCTTCTGGCGCTGTACCCAACTCATCCAGGGCCCTGATGCGGCTGCTCACTGGGTAATAAAGGGGTTAGGGCCAGCTTGGCATTATCAGCTGGCCCTAAGCCCGAAATTCATGGGGTCACGCCAATATTAGACATGACCACCATGAATTTCTAGTAAAGTATTTAAAAAAAACACAACACCCAGAAAAACGTCCTTTAATTGAAATAAAGACACAATTCTTTATTGTTCTAAATTAAACCATACTTACCGTCACGCCCATTCCAGCTGAAGCCAACGATCTCCTGAAATAAAAGAAAAATAATAAAGCAACATCATCCTTACCTTTCCATGGTTCCCATGACAGCTTCAGCTCTGCTACATCGAGATGACAGGCTGGACCGCAGCAGAACGCTGCCATCCAGCCTGTCATCCCGCAGACACTGAGAAGGGCAGGCTTGCTTGCGCTCCACAGTGTCTCTCTGTGAGGGCATAAAGATGAGCCGAGGTCATGGCCAATGAACTCGGCTCACCTCATGCACGTCACTGACAGCGTGGGAAAATTCTCCTGCACTCAGCGCTTCAGCGTGGGAGAATTCTCACGCTGAAGCGCTGAGTGCAGGAGAATTTTCCCACGCTGTCAGTGACGTGCATGAGTTGAGCTGAGTTCATTGGACATGAGCTCACCTCATGCACGTCACTGACAGCGTGGGAGAATTCTCCTGCACTCAGCGCTTCAGCGTGAGAATTTTCCCACGCTGTCAGTGACGTGCATGAGGTGAGCCGAGTTCATTGGACATGAACTCGGCTCATCTGGATGCCATCACAGAGAGACGCTGAGGAGCGCAAACAAGCCTGCGCTTCTCAGTGTCTGCGGGATGACAGGCTGGATGGCAGCTTTCTGCTGCGGTCCAGCCTGTCATCTCGATGTAGCAGAGCTGAAGCTGTCGTGGGAACCATGGAAAGGTAAGGATTATGTTGCTTTATTATTTTTCTTTTATTGCAGGGGATCGTTGGCTTCAGCTGGAATGGGCGTGATTGTAAGTATGGTTTAATTTAGAACAATAAAGAATTGTGTCTTTATTTCAATTAAAGGACTTTATTCTGGGTGTTTGTGTTTTTTTTTTAACTTAGACTATGGGGTTAGTAATGGGGGTGTCTTATAGACGCCTCTCCATTACTAACCTGGGCTTGATGTCAGCTGGCATTATAAGCTGACATCAACCCCAGCCCTATTACCCCACTGCCACCGCTACAGGGCAGTGGGAAGAGCGAGGCTAAGTGCCAGAATTGGCGCATCCTATGGATGTGCCATTTCTGGGGCGGCTGACGGCTGGTGTTTCTAGCCTAGGAGGGGGCCAATATTCATGGCACCCTTCCTGGGCTATTAATATCAGCCCCCAGCTGTCTGCCTAGCCTTTGCTAGCTATTAAAATAGGGGGGACCCCACGTCAATTTTTTGGGGGGTCCCCCATTTTAATAGCTAGTAAAGGCTAGGCATTCAGCTGAGGGCTGATATTAGTAGCCTGGGAAGCTCCGTGGGTATTACCCCTTCCCAGGCTTCAAACATCTGCCCCAGCTGTCTGCTTAACCTCCGCTAGAGCCTAAAATTATGGGGAACCCCACGCCAATTTTTTTTTAAATAAATCCTTTATTTTAACACTAAATGACAAGTACAGTAATCAACACTGTCACTGTACTTTATATATATGTGACTGACATGTTTCTATCTATCTAATCTATGTGTGATGCTCTATTCCTTCCATTCTAAATTGTCGGGTACCGCTACTGAATTGCCGGCCGGTTTTTTTAAAGAGACGGTGCATGAAAACACTAATATTTTTTTTAATAAATCCTTTACACTAAATGGCAAGTACAGTAATCAACACTGTCACTGTACTTCTTATATATGTGACTGACATGTTTCTATCTATCTAATCTATGTGTGATTCTCTATTCCCTCTATTCTAAATTGTCGGGTACCGCTGCTGAATTGCCGGCCGGCTTTTTTAAAGAGACGGTGCATGAAAACACTAATATTTGTTTTAATAAATCCTTTACACTAAATGACAAGTACAGTAATCAACACTGTCACTGTACTTCTTATATATGTGACTGACATGTTTCTATCTATCTAATCTATGTGTAAAGCTCTATTCTTTCGGTTCTAAATTGTCGGGTACCGGTGTACACCGCTGCTGAATTGCCGGCTTTTCATGTTTCACTGTGAGCACAGTTCCCATCGATTTGGGCAATCACTCTAATGCCACAACCACCATGGCTGTGGCATTACAGTGAGTGGCAGACAATCCCTGCATGATTGGTGCTCTAAATAGCGCCAGACATGCAGGACACGCTTTTGGTGCACGAACAGTTATCGAACATAACCTCGAACAGCCGAATTTTTTGCAAATCGTTCGGGTTCGTCGAACAACTCGAACACCGCCCAAAACAGCTCGAATTTGAGATTGGCGAACAGTTCTAGTCGAACACCGCTCATCTCTAGTCACAGATACAGATAACGGTACTGGGTATACAGCCCCCAGGGCGGCGGAACAGACTTGAAGTCACAGATACAGATAACGGGACTGGGTATACAGCCCCCAGGGTGGCGGAACAGACTAGAAGTCACAGATACAGGTAACAGGCCTGGGTATACAGCCACCAGGGTGGCGGAAACAGACAAGATACAGGACAAGGCCTGGCAACTCAGTTGCACAGAACACACTGAAATAAAGTGTTGCTCAGGCACCTCCTACTGAGTGGAGTGGGTTTAAGTATCCAGTGACTCACAGCAATAGGCTGGAGAGGCATTAGGAGTGCGCACACAGTAACTATACAAATCAGGCAGTAACCGCGCCGCCCCCCTAAGCAATCAGACAAGAGACACAGCAGGTACTGGAGCAAAGTGTGCAGCCTGGACTGATAGGTAAGATGGCGGTCTTGCATGGTGGGAGGTGGTAAGCCATGCCAGCATGCCGCCAGGGATGTTACAAGTAGTGTGGCCTACGGGGTGTTGGCTGTGTATTTGCACTTGCTTTCCAAGGACTGGGGTAAGGTCAACTGAACGCTGTGCTGGGACAAGGACATGGTTGCTGATTGTGCTTTTTGAGAGTGTGCAACGACAGGTGCAGGGCGAGAGGCATTTTCGCATGCGCCATGGACAGGGGATTCCTGAACTGTAACCTACTATAGTGCAATATAACATGTTAAAAAGGGCATGTAAGTATAACTGTCATGCATTCAAAATACATATCACATGTGCGACCCTAATGCAGGACTATACAGCATAAATACTGTATTATAGCTATACATGTATTAATATACCCCTAGACCATCAGTGTACCCCTTGGTCTATTTCTAGATTAATAATCAGATCCTATCTACCACCCATGACTATTGAGTGTCTAGAGATATATGGAATAAACTGGCATTGTAGCAACCTGTGAATAGAAAAGAGTGGAAACCTGAAGATACAAAAGGGAAACCCCAGGTGTTACGCCTTTTCAGGCTTCCTCAGGGGTATAAGCCCCACGTTATACCAGTCATGGTATTTATACCATATGTGATTAAATAATAAATGAAAAATTCAGATCACATGGTGTGTTAATCAACACACAACTCACCCCCTATGGACAATCATTGTCACTGCATCCTGACTGTTGCCGCAATTGTTACTTCAGCATTTGTCCCTGAGCTCAGACCAAAAGTGTGCAAAGCGTTTGAGCACATCCAGAGAATATTTGTTCCCACAACTTTTGTTTCTGAGCTCAGAAACCAGAAGCGTGTAATACATATAAACACACCCCTGGGAACCAAGACACATAAAAAGTGTCCAAGGAATATTTGTTCCTGGTTAAATAAATGCATATTATGTAGAGATAATGGCGCATTTCAGTAGAAATCCACTGGTCACAGTGAGAATTTTTGATCTGAAAAACTTTAGCCAACTCAAGGTAAAAAATAGGGCTACTTAAATCATATAAAATTGTACAATACAGATATACTTATAAGAGTATTGCTGTAGAAACAGGGCCATAGAAACTCATAATTGAGCAAGCAGATCTCCTGAACATGTAAAATGCACAAGAAATATTCAGAAATTTGAGAAATATAAAATGTTCTGTCACCCCACTGAACTGTGGAGATTGGAAAACATAGATTGAGTAACAAAATGTTATGGCCATAACATATTATAAAGAGCTACTGAATTGTAGTATACAATCCAGATAGCTAATAAAGACGTAAAAATGTGCTAGAAGAGATGCAGAGAAAAATAAAAAGAAAGAAAAATACCATCATGTACGGAGACTGAAGACTGGTGTAGTCTGCACATATGCCACGTATGCATAAATTGGGAAAAAGCCTGGCGATCAAAGGAAAGCAATAAATACCTTGAGAAACAATAGTTCATTTGTCATCAAAGAAGCTCATAAAGGCAGAAATATTGTTTTATGGCCTACAGAACAATACACTTCTGAGGCACATAGAAATCATTATTGTTCAATTGTCTATGTAAAACTTCCTTCTGATCCGACTATTGTGTTTCAGAAAAAATTGAGCAACTTGATTATGGAGGCATTTTGAAACGGAGTGATTGATAGGAATGAAAAAGATTTCCTGTCAACATCCCATCCAGTTGTACTTGTCGGTTCCGTGAGTCTGTCTGTGGTTCCGGTACATAGACGATATTCTGTTTCTGTGGACTGGGTCAGAAGACATCTGTCAGGAATTTATCAGTGAACTGAATACTAATCTGTTCAATACACCTGGCAGATTTCCAGAAATGTGATGGAATTTTTAGATGTCAAATTGACTCAAAGTGGGGACCAGATCCACACAAATCTGCATCGTAAGACGACGGCAACAAACAGTCTGTTGCATTTTAATAGTTTTCACCCACAACAGCTTAAGGAAAGTATCCCGGTGGGACAGGTTCTGAGGGTTAATCGAAATTGTAGTTTGAATTCGGATTTTATCTCACAGGCAGCAGATTTGACGGAACGTTTTCGCACCCGTGGTTATCCTAAGAGAGTCATCAGCAAAGCATTCAACAGAGGAAATCAACAAGACAGGAGGGACCTACTGAAACCAAAAAAACAAACAAAATGGTAATAAGGATAAAATTCGGGTCATTACCGTGTATAATAATCAGTGGCATGACATTAGGTTTCTATTAAATAAGAACTGGAGCACGGATCCTTTCCTTGTGGAAACTGTTAGTGTTGAGCGAGCACTAAAATGCTCGGGTGCTCGAAGCTCGGGCCGAGCTCGCCGTGATACTCGGGTGCTCGACCCGAGCAACGAGCCCAATGTTAGTCTATGGGAGACTCGAGAATTTTTGTGGCGGCACCTCCGGCAGTCTGTACAAGGCCTAAAAAGTGCCCAAAACGATAGTGACAGTACTCAAAAGACATGGGGACAGCATGGGCATCGCCCCAGGAAGCATTTCTGACCCCCAGTTCACTGCTGTCAACAACGTGGTCAGAGGTATTAAGCCACTTTTACGGGCTCACAATAAAACGTTCAAAAACAAAACTGAAATGGTTTTCCTGTGAAATATGTTAAGGAACTTCCTTTCCAGGGTAAAGACTTGTGTATAAGGTAAAATAAATAACCAAAAACAAAAATACTCCTCCACACCTTGGGCTATGTTCACAAGTAGCATTTTTTATGCGTTTTTGCACTTTTGTATTGCTTTCATCCGTGACAAATGCATTCACCGGGAAATGTCATTTTAACATTTTACAATCTTATCTGGCCATGTGCTGTGTGACACAAGCATACAGTGCTGAAAAGACATGGGAACAGCATGGGGAAGACCCCTGGAAGCATCTCTGACACCCAGGTCACTGCCTAAAAGTGTGCCCATCAGAAGTGATCCTTTCCACATCAGAAGATGCAGACTTGCAACTATCCCTGTGCAAGTCCTTGTCCCAGGGCAGTGTTCAATTGAACCTCCCCCATTCCTTGCAATGCAAGCGCAAGTATGCAGCCTGCCACCCACCCACCCACAGGCAAAATACCATACTGCTAGCTTTCACTTGAAATGGGGCCTTTTAGTTTGGAGGAGGCCGAAGCTTGCCACTACCTCATGGCTGCTTCGGCAGCGAGGTATCCATATTCAGTCCCCAGCCGCCCAGCGGCCGGGTGTCCACGCTCGGTCCCCAGCCGCCAGGGAGGCAGCCGGGTGTCCAGCCGCCCCTATTTCTCCTTAAAACTTCCCCCACACTTTTCTTAGCCTGACCTGCTTTAGGGCAGCATTGGAAGAGCCCACCAGAGAACCAGACTCCTCCGGTGGGCCCTGGCTTCTCCATCAGGGGAGTTGAGAGTGCCAAGGTGAGGAGCATGATGATGATGATAGAAGTTAGCATCTGCTTTGTTTTCTTGGAATGCAAGCGTAAGTGTGCAACCTGCCACCCACCCACCCCCAGGCTGCAATACCATACTGCTAGCTTGCACTTGAAATGGGGCCTTTTAGTTTGGAGGAGGCCGAAGATGGCCACTACCTCATGGCTGCTTCGGCAGCGAGGTATTCATACTCAGTCCCCAGCCGCCCGGTGGCCGGGTGTCCACGCTCGGTCCCCAGGAATAAAAAGACAATATCAATGCCCCTGGGAAAAGTGGTGGAGGTCGCAGTAGCTTAACAAGATGGTTTTAATGCCCCTTGGAAGAGACGTGGAAGTTGCAGTAGCTTAACAAGACTGATTTAATGCCCCTTGGAAGAGACGTGGAGGTTGCAGTAGCTTAACAAGACGGTTTTAATGCCCTTTGCAAGAATGGTGGAGGTCGCAGTTGCTTAAGAAGACGGTTTTAATGCCCCTTGGAAGAAACGTGGAGGTTGCAGTAGCTTAACAAGATGGTTTTAATGCCCCTTGGAAGAGCCATGCAGTACAGCATCTTAAAAACACTATTCCCATTATTGGGGAGTGGGTCTCCCATAGTCTTTGCCTATGCCTTCCCAGCAAAAGCTGCCAAAAATTAGGACGGAGGAACTTGCAATGCTGGTAAACAAGAGCCATGCAGTACAGCATCTTAAAAACATTATTCCCATTATTGGGGAGTGGGTCTCCCATAGTCTTTGCCTATGCATTCCAAGCAAAAGCTGCCAAAAATTAGGGTGGAGGAACTTGCAATGCTGGCAACACGGACCAAGGTCACCCTGGTGGTATAGTGGTGGTGGAGGCTGAGGATAAGGAGAAGAGCAAAATACAGCCGAAATGAGGAAGCGTATACCCATGTGTGGGTGTGAAGCGGTGCATGGGAATACACCTCCCGAAATAACACAGTGGATTTGACTTTATGTTACTCTGCTGTCATTTGGTGGTGATGAGAAGTCTGGCCCAATCCAGCCCTTGTTCATTTTGATAAGGGTCAGCTTGTAAGCATTGTCAGTTGACAGGCGAGTGCGCTTATCTGTTATAATTCCCACAGCGGCACTAAGAACACGCTCCGATAACACGCTAGCGGCAGGGCAGGCCAGGACCTCCAAGGCATATAGAGCCAGTTCATTCCAAGTGTCCAGCTTGGATACCCAAAAATTAAAAGGCACAGAGGAATCATGGAGGACGCTGGTACGGTCGGCAAGGTACTCCCTCACCATCTTTTGAAACTTTCCACTCCTTGTGAGAGTACCCCGCGCCTCAGCTCCTGTAAGCTGGGTGGGTCTCAGAAAACTGTCCTAAAATGTTGACAGTGTTCCCCTGCCTCTGCTAGAACGGAGTTGCGTCTCTCTCGCCTGTACGCCTTGGTTGGGTAACGACACCAGAATCTTTAAAACAGATATATTTGTGACTGAACAGACAGGGAGACACTATTACTTTTATTTACGTAAAACAGGCCAAAAGCTGGATAATAGAGAGATATGAACCGTGGAACTGCAAAACCACAGTTCTAATTTACTGGCGTATACCAGACTTTTTTAAATAGATATATTTGGGGCTGAACAGTCAGCGACACGCTCAAACTGTTTATTATGTAAAAAAGACCCAAAAGTGGATAATACAGAGATTTGACCCGTGGAACTGCAAAACCACAGTTATAGTTATGTGGTGTACACCAGACTCTTTTAAACAGATATATTGGTGTCTGACCAGTCAGAGAAACACTGTTACAGTTTTTTTTACGGCAAAAAATGGCAAAAGGATAATACAGAGATTTGACCTGTGGAACTGCAAAACCACAATTCTATTTTTCTGGCTTATACCAGACTCTTTTAAACAGATATATTGGTGCCTGAACAGTCACAGACACACTCAATTTTTTTTTTTTTTGGGGGGGGAATACCAAAAGGTTAATAAGACGCGTATTTGGACCGTCTGACTAAGGAAAAAAAAAAATACAGGGTGTAGCGTCGGCGTCCCTGCCCTCTGCTAGGCAGGGACGCTGTTCCCCTCACCTCTCTGCTCCGAGTCCGGCGTCCTCCTCCCGCTCTGCTGGCAGCGCGCGCTCCTTCCCGGCCACGGTGCTTAGGGGGCGCTCCCCCCCGCCGTCCTAAGGAGTCCCCGGCCAATAGCCGGAGGGCTTCACCATATATAAGGCACCTCCTCCAAAATGGAGGTGCCCGAGCAATGTTGTTGCACTGTTCACTACTCTGCTTCAGCCCTCAGGTCCCGTTTCCTGTTACCTGCCAGTTACCTGCCAGTTTCCTGCCAGTTTGCTGTCTGATTCCTGCCTGTTATCCGCTTACCTGCTTGCTAGCCTGAAGTCCGACGGTCTGCCTTCCGACACCTGTTAGTCTGTCTATGGACCAGCTTGCCCGCTCACCTGGGAGCGCTCATCTGCTACCTGTCTGCTAGCCTACCTGGAGGCTCCGCCGTCACGTGCTGTGACCACCTGCCAGTCCAGAGACTCTTGCCCGCTCACCTGGGAGCGCTCATCTGCTACCTGTCTGCTAGCCAATCACTGTAATGCCCACAAACAACATGGCTGCGGCATTACAGTGACTGGCTGGCAATCCCTGCATGTTCATTGGCTCTGTAAAGAGCGCCAAACGTTCAGGGCGGAGACCCGAGTTCCTGCCCGAGTAACCCGGAAATGCTCGGTGCTCGCAGAACATCCCGAGTAGTGTGATGCTCGGGCGAGTAACGAGCAGTGTCGAGCATGCTCGCTCAACACTAGAAACTGTTCAATTTGCCAGTTTATGCCAATAACAAGTGTCTTTGTCAAACAGGCCACAAATAAAGAATATGTCTTAAAGAACTACATCAATTGCCGCACAAGCAACGTGCTACATGTCCTAACATGCTCTTGTGGAAAGAACTATGTGGAACAAAAGATGCAAGAACTATCCAAAAGGATACAGCAATAGTGATGAGCGAGCATGTTCGCTACTGCTCGGTGCTCGCTCGAGCATCTCACTGCTCGACATACTCGGTGCTTCCCGAATATTTCCGGGGTTGCTCGGCGGGAGCTCGGGTCTCCTCCCTGCATGTTTGGTGCTCTTTAGAGAGCCAATGAACATGCAGGGATTGCCTGCTGTAACATACCTGGCGGCGTTCTTGCATAGGGCACCATCTCCCACTATGCAAGATCGCAAACTTGATGATCAGTCCAGTCTGCTAGCCTGGCTTCTTTCCATGCTGTCTGTTTGTCTCTGTTCTGACTGCTTAGGGCGGCGGCCTGGTCACTTCCTGTTTCTTGTAGCTGCTGTGGGCACACCCCTAATGCGTCCTCAGCCTATTGCTGTCAGTCACTGGATATTTAAACCAGCTTCACCTGGAAACTGATGCCTGAGCAACGCTATAATTCAGTGTGCTCCTTGACTCTGAATGTGCCAGGTCCTGTCCTGTTCTTGTCTATTTCCACCACTCTGGGGACTGTATTCCCTCCTGTATCTCTTTCAGTAGCAGTTCCTGTCTGAACTGTACCCTAGCCTGTTCGTCACGCCTTCTAGGGGCCACATACCTAGATCTGTTATCTGTGTTTTCTTGCCTGTCTGTCCGCCTTCCTGAAGGCTGTATTTCCAGGCCAGTCTGAACACGCTCCTAGCCTGTTCGTTCCACCTTTTCTGGGGGCCGCATACCCAGACTCGCTCCTGTATCTCGCTGCAGTGTCAGTTAATCTCTGAACACTCAGTTCCTGTGTGAACACTCTTCTAGCCTGTTACCTGTCTTTCTTTATGTCCGTACCTTCCCTTTTTCTGCAGAGTCTGAACCTGCACCTAACTCCTACTCGTTGTTGCTGTACTTCGGTTTGTGAGTTTAGAGTCCACTCGCTACTTCATTGCAAGTATCTTGTGTGTATCTGGTTCTGCCTTTCCCTTCCAGTCTGTTCCGTGTGAACAGAGCCCTGTCCCCTCTGCTCTGCCTTTGCTCACCGCTCCGGCGGTTCTTGCCTGCTCTGCCTTGCTCACCGCATCGGCGGTTCTTTCCCGCTCTACCTTGCTCACCGCTCCGGCGGTTCTTGTTTGCTCTGCCTTGCTCACCTCTCCGGCGGTTCTTGGCTGCTCTGCCTTGCTCACTGCTCCGGTGGTTCTTGCCTGCTCTGCCTTGCTCAGCGCTCTGGCCGTTCTTGCCTGCTCTGCCTTGCTCACCGCTCCGGTGGTTTCTGCCCGCTCTACCTTGCTCACCGCTCCGGCGGTTCCTGCCTGCTCTGCCTTGATCACCGCTCCGACGGTTCCTGCCTGCTCTGCCTTCCTCACCGCTCCGGCGGTTCTAGCCTGCTCTGCCTTCCTCACCGCTCCGGCGGTTCTTGCCTGCTTTGCCTTGCTCACCGCTCCGGTGGTTCTTGCCTGCTCTGCCTTGCTCACCGCTACGGCGGTTCTTGCCTGCTCTGCCTTTGCTCACCGCTCCAGCGGTTCTTGCCTGCTCTGCCTTGCTCACCGCTCCGGCGGTTTCTGCCCGCTCTGCCTTGCTCACCGCTCTGGCGCTTTCTCTCTGCTCTGCCTTGCTCACCGCTCCTGGCGGTCTCGCTCTGCCCTGCCTTTGCTCACCGCTCCGGTGGTTCTCGCTCTGCTCTGCATTTGCTCACCGCTCCAGGCGGCCTCACTCTGCCCTGCCTTTGCTCACCGCTCCAGGCAGTCTCGCTCTGCTCTGCCTTTGCTCACCGCTCCAAGTGGTCTCGCTCTGTCCTGCCTTTGCTCACCGCTCCAGGCGGTCTCGCCCTGCTCTGTTCTTGCTCACTGCTCCGGCGGCCTCGCCCTGCTCTGCTCTTGCTCACCGCTCCGGCGGCCTCGCCCTGCTCTGCTCTTGTTCACCGCTCCGGCGGTCTCGCTCTGCTCTGCTTGTCTACCGCATCTACGGTTCTGTTCCTGAGTCCCGGTCTGTACTGGACCTTATCCAGCCTGTGCTCCAACCTGCTAGTACCTCCCTGTCGGCACTCCAGCCATGCTTGCCAGTACTCCCTGCCTGCATACCAGTCGTGGTTACCAGTGCCCGCCTGTCTGCATACCTGCCATGCCTGCTTATACCCACCAGTCAGTGTGCCAGCCTAACCTGCCTGTTCCTGTATTCTCCGGTGTAGGTCAACAGCCGTGTCCGGGGTCTGACCTGGATTAGCACCTGGTCCCTCTGCTCGGTTCCTCCCTGGTGCACTGGCGTCGTTAGCCGTCGTGCGACCTTGGATCGGGTAGATACTTAGTTACGCCCCTCCAGGCACTCTCCGGTTCATGGCACAGTGGAATCACTAAATCACGCACACGCAGGTCAGCAAGGGCGTGTGCATAACAGTTTGCTCAGGCCATGGTTCCCGTTGAGCCCCACGGCCCTTCGCTCTCAGAGACATTTTGAATCGATGTCCAGCGAATACGTGCATTAAAAAAAAAAATAAATAAATTTAAAAAAAATTCTCTAGCTATGGCCCAGGCGATGTACGCACCAGTCCAAATGGAGCTTTCTGCACCCGTTCCTGCGGATCCGCCACGGTACCATGTGGATCCTAAACAAAGCCGTGCGTTTGTGGAGCAATGCATGCTGCAGTTTCAGTTCTATGCTCACTATTTTCCTACCGATCGAGGTTAAAGTGGGATTTATGATGTCCTACCTAGCGGGTGATGCCTTGAAATGGATCACCCCCCTATGAGAAGCAAGGGATCCTATCGTCTCTGACTTGCAGGCCTTCCTGGTGGCCTTTCTAATGGTCTTTGAATACCCTAATCCTGGGGACTCTGCTGAAGCTGCCCTTCCCAGTGTCCCGGAGCAGCCCTGATGGGTGATGTGTGTGGGTAGCTCACGAGTTCTCCTGCCTGAAGAGACTGCTGCCCACCCAGAAACCAGACTGAAGATGGTCCCAAAGCAGGGACTCTCCATCTTTAATGAATCTGGCGATACGTCCATCGAGGCGGAGGATACTCTCAAGTCTCTGCACCCCTCTAACCTGGTGGAGGACCTCCAGTTGCCTCCTGAATCCTCCGGGGTGCTACCTGTTAACGAATGGAGAGAGACTTTCCTACACCCTGTACCGGATACCTCGCCCACTTCATCCAGTGAGCTTGACCAAGTGTACTCCGAAACAGTGGTTACCCCAGTGTCTCTGCACCCCTCCAACCAGGCGGAGGACCTCCAGTTGCCTCCTGAATCCTCCAGGGTGCTACCTGTTAATGAATGGAGAGAGACTTTCCTACACCCTGTACCGGACACCTCGCCCACTTCATCCAGTGAGCTTGACCAAGTGTACTCCAAAACAGTGGTTACCCCCGAGTCCCTGAACCCCTCCGGCCAGGCGGAGGACCTCCAGTTGTCTCTTGTATTCCCCGGGGTGCTACCTGGTAACAATTGCAGTGAGACTTTCTTACACCCTGTACCTGGTACTGCGCCTACTTCATCTAGTAAGCTTGGCAAAATGTACTTCGAAGCAGTAATGACCCACGAGTCTCCGCATCCCTCCAACCAGGCGGAGGACCTCCAGTTGTCTTCAGAATCCACCGGGGTATTATCTGATAATAAATGGACAGAGACTTTCCTGTTTGCTGTTCCTGGTACTTCACCCACTTCTTCTGTTGCTGAGGATGGCTTGATGGGAGGAAGCATCGTAGTTACCAAGATCATGAGATCAGTTTCGTTTCCTCTAGTGGACAGAGGAGGTAATCCTCTTGAAGAGAAGGATTGGCCTCCAAATTCTCTGCGGAACACTCTTGCAGGCTTGAAGAAGAGGGGGCGTAAAGGGGGGGGTACTGTAACATACCTGGCGGAGTTCTTGCATAGGGCACCATCTCCCACTATGCAAGATCGCAAACTTGATCATCAGTCCAGTCTGCTAGCTTGGCTTCTTTCCATGCTGTCTGTTTGTCTGTGTTCTGACTGCTTAGGGCGGTGGCCTGGTCACTTCCTGTTTCTTGTAGCTGCTGTGGGCACACCCCTAATGCATCCTCAGCCTATTGCTGTCAGTCACTGAATATTGAAACCAGCTTCACCTGGAAGCTGATGCCTGAGCAACGCTATCATTCAGTGTGCTCCTTGACTCTGAATGTGCCAGGTCCTGTTCTTGTCTATTTCCACCACTCTGGGGACTGTATTCCCAGACTGGCTCCTGTATCTCTTTCAGTAGCAGTTCCTGTCTGAACTGTACCCTAGCCTGTTCGTCCCGCCTTCTAGGGGCCGCATACCTAGATCTGTTATCTGTGTTTTCTTGCCTGTCTGTCTGCCTTCCTGGAGGCTGTATTTCCAGGCCAGTCTGAACACGCTCCTAGCCTGTTCATTCCGCCTTTTCTGGGGGCCGCATACCCAGATTCGCTCCTGTATCTCGCTGCAGTGTCAGTTCCTCTCTGAACACTCAGTTCCTGTCTGAACACTGTCCTAGCCTGTTACCTGTCTTTCTCTATGTCCGTACTAGTGTTGAGCCACCCCCGTAGTGTTCGAGTTCGGTTCGGTTCGTCGAACACCTTCGAACACCGTTAAAACCAATGGCAGGCAAACAAAAACACATAGAAACACATAGAAAACACCTTCAAAGGTGTCCAAAAGCTGACAAACTGCTCAGAAGACATAACTAACACATGGAAAAGTGACAAGTACATATAGTCATGCGAAAAGAAAAGAGGTGGAGGAGTAAAAGGAGGGGGAGACACAGATATAGGCATGTCATGCCCTTCTAAAATCCAAAAAGTGAGAAGCCGACACGGCCAGTTCGTTCCTGCCCGTGCCACCTCCGTGTCGCCGGGTTTGTGCCAGAGCCGCGGTGGACCCTGACGGCCAGCCCCCCTCTCCCAATACTGGTGCCTGTCCGCTGGTGGGTCGAGCCCCCCCGCAGTGGGGGGGGGTAACATCTGCAGAAGAAAGACCATCTTCCAGCCAAGCTAAGATGTCGACTTCTTTTCGTGGACAATGTGATACGATCCCTTTCTTACGGACACGCCCATCGCTACAAATTCCAGATGAGGCACAAAAACAGCAGGTGCTTCAGCGGATATCAAGTGCTCCTTCAAGTGGGCTCTCCTCCACCTCAATTTCAACATCACAAATATTCCAGTCCTCAGAGGTGTCACCCCAATCGCACTTGCTTCCTCACAGCTCCCAAGTCTCCAGCTGCCCGTCTGAGTATGGGGTAACACAGATGGTTGAGTCTGCAGAGCTGTTTACTCATACTATAGCCTGGGAAACGTAAGTCTGCTCCAGAGCTTCTGTTAATCCAGACGAGGAAATGATCTGCACTGATGCCCAGAATCTTTATAAGTCGGATCCAGGACCAGATGAAGAAGGTTCTGAGCATAATGTAGACCCTCGTTCCCAAACTGTCACTCCTGTTGGTGGAGACAATGATGAAGACGATGATGAGACTCAAATACCTGATTGGAGCGACAACTTGACTTTTCGGTCAGGGCAGGAAGAGGTTGGCTTTGAGGACGACGGGTGTGATAACACACAGGGTGATGATGACGAGGTTGGAGATCCCACTTACTGTCAACCCACAGTCAGCCAGTCGATGAGGTCAACGGAGGAGGTGGAGGAGGATGTGACTAGCCCAGGGGATGGGGATGACTCGGTACCCGGGCCTTTGCCTGGCCTTGGGGATGTCGCGGTGGTCGGCTCCCTGGCCCGTACCCTGGGGTCACTCTTTAAAAGAGTGGATAATTGTTAATTTTATAAGAGTTTGTGACGCCACCTGTGGTTTCTGGTGAGAAGCACCAGCGCTGCAGCAGTCCACTGAGACCCGTGATAAGGCTGCTCGATGGTATAGCTCCCCACAGGTGGAGCTAGGTCTCAGGGCAGCGTATGCAGGGGGAATGCAGGACAGGCGAGACCCAGCTGGGTCAGAGCAAGAACGGGAACGGACACGGTAGTCACTTCAGTACCTTTTACTGGAGGAAATTCAGGCACATCCCGGAGCACTGTAGGGTGAAGGGTGAATATCAGGATCCTCCCCAATGAGCGGGTGTAGGGCCTCCTGTTTCTTGCCTCTGCGTAGTAAGTTTCTGACCTGCCTGGAGCTAGGCCTAACTTTGTCTCTGTCCTGCGCTGGCTGACCTTGTGGTAGGGCCTTCTCTTGGAGTTCACGCTCCCACTATGCGGGGCCTAAGCGTCTCCTGGCTCTGTTACGTATCAGCACCTTAGCCATCCTGGGACTTGTAGTTCTCCAGGGATTCCGGTTATGCCTTACTGAATCTAGTTAGCAGGAGCCTCGTGCTCCACTGCTGAACTATTAACTGAGTTCTCTAGACTAGACTGAGCTCCACTGCAGACTGACCTATCTTAGGCTTCTCTACTGCAGGAACTCTTCAGAGGAACTGAACTGCCTAGCTCCACCTTCCCTATTTATATCCCTAACGGGCTCCCTCTGCTGGTCTGAGGTGGAAGGTGGAGATGTGTGAATGTTTATGGGGGCCTCTTGTGGAGGATTCCATCAATACACTCTTCTAGGATATGTGATACCAAGCACAGCGGGGCGTCACAGATGCTATTGACGACGAGGTTAGGTTGCACCTTCCTGGACACAGATGGAGTACTGGAAGCACGTCAACAACTGCATCCTCAACCACAACTCTGCCTCTGACCACAAGTCGTAGTGGCTCTTCAGGTCGCATGGGCTCTAAGCCTTGCATAGCCTGGGCATTTATTCAGAATGATAAGGATGACCCAACTCGTGTTATCTGTAATATTTGTAACCAAAACATAAGTAGAGGCCAAAAAATCCATAGTTTGAGTACTTCATGCATGAACCGGCACATAGATATGAAGCATAAGTTGCAGTGGGAAGCTCACTGTGCTACAATGCGGCCTAGCAGGCTGGGCCAACCACCGTCTGCCCCATCTTGTGCATCCGCGGCCTCTTCATCCTCTGTGACTGGGGGGACAGCAGTCACACATGTTTACCTCTTTACCTGCAACAGCCAGTGTGATTGGCAGGTCATCAGTTCATTGGGAAGTGGAAACACCTGCTGCTGTTGAGCGCTCTCGGACATCGAGAGCACCAGCTTTGGATCAAGGCAATCTAACATGTCCGCCTGCATCTTCCTCACAGACCGGCAGTTTGCCGGGGACATCCTACTCAACCCCGTCTAAGCACAACAGCCAGCCCTCGCTCCCTCAGATGTGGAAAAGTAAAAGACCATTTCCTCCTAGCCATGAGAAAGCTAAGAGGTTGAATTTCACCATCTGCAAGCTCTTGGCTACAGAAATGCTGCCTTTCCGCCTGGAGGACACAGTGGATTTTCGAGACCTTATGTCCGTCTCAGTGCCCCAGTACCAGATGCTCATTCGGCACTACTTCTCAAAGAAAGGTGTGCCTGCGCTCCACCAGCATGTCGCACACAACATCACCGCTTCTTTGAGAAACTCTGTGTGTGACAGGGTGCATTTCACCACAGACACTTGGACGAGTAGGCATGGACAGGGGCGTTACATGTCGCTGACTGGGCACTGGGTAACTATGGTGACAGCAGGACAAGGGGCTGCTGTCCAAGTCTTACCGTCCCCACGAGTTGTGCGTCAATCCTCTTTATCTTGAAGTTCCTCCACTGCTTCTGCCTCCTCAACCTCCTCTCGGTCCTCCACCTGCACCCAAAGCCTGTCTGGTAATGCCACCTGCATTCTAACTGCGCAGAAGGAATCCTGCACACCTCCTTACTATGCTGGCAGCAGGGCTCAAGGCATCAGTGTTTACTTTGAAATGTCTGGGAAATGTGAGTCACACAGCTGAGGAGTTGTGGTCAGCTCTGGAGACCCAGTTTCATGAATGGTTGTCTCCACTGGACCTGCAACCAGGGAAGGCCGTGTGCGACAATGCTGCATCGCCGGGGCAATGTCACACACGTGCCTTGTATGGCTCACGTGTTGAACCTGGTTGTCCATAAATTGTTAGCCCACTATCCCGGACTAGATGGCCTTCTGCAGGGGGCACGGTGGCTGTGTGCTCACTTCCGCCGTTTGCATCCCGCAGCTCAATGACTTACATCTCTACAGAAGTCGTTGGGCCTGCCAGTTCACCGGCTGAAATGCGATGTGCAGACACGGTGGAATTCAACTCTGACCATGTTGCAGCGACTGTGGCAGCACCGACAAGCCCTGGTGCAATACGTTCTGACGTATAGCCTGGGCCAACGAGATCCAGAGGTGGGGCAAATCACGCTGCAGGAGTGGTCTCAGATCAGGGACTTATGAAGTTGACGCGCCCCCTGGGCCGTGGGGTACCCTGAGCCGGGCCGGTAGACGCTGGGGGTTGTAGTCACTGTGGCGGTGACCCGGTCCGTGATCCAGGGCGGTCAATCCAAGGGTAATTTGTATATATGGGTTTTATAATGTCCGACTACGCCACCTCTGGAGTGGGGCAAAAGGGGCCGCCGCTGCGGAACAGTCCTCTGAAGCTGGTGGTTTTGCAGCAATGGTATTATTACTCACCACAGGAAGAGTGTAGCTTGAGGGCAGTGTGGGTGGATGATGGTGGTTGTAGTGCAGGGAGTCAGTAATGAACACAGAGTCCGTGTGATGCAGTCCCAAGATCTTTACTCACAGTTGTTGCAGTCCAGATTACAGGTACCAGAGCAATCTCACCCGTCGTGCTGTGTGTACTCAGTGAGGGGCTCAGTCCACCCCCAGATAGCTCCGGAGTACTTAGCAGGACCCCCTTCTGTGTGTCCTTTCTCTGGCCTTCTACCTGCACCTCACACCCAGTGACACTTCTATCCGGTATCCTCGGGCCTTGGCGGGCGACTTGTGTTCCGTCCCCTGGGTCCTATGTGGCTACCTTCTTAGTGAGACTGGTGTGGACTTTTACCTGCAGTACATGAAATGCTGCAGCCTCCGGTTTCTAGTTGAGCCTTGCTGTTTCTCCGCTAGTTGAGGGACCGGTTCCCCTTATCTGGTCTGACCCCTCTACCTCCTGGTAGCAGCAGGAGTACGGGTGGCCTTCTGCACGGCCCATAGCTCTAGGGTCCCTTCGGTTCCTGGAGCCTTCCTGCTCCCACTCCTCTCTTCTCTCCTTCAGTCCTGGGCCTCCCAGGCTAGGCCCGCCTCTGGAGCAGAGCTCATGCCGAGCCTCTGCTCCTGTCACTTTTCCTCCTCTGACTGGCTTGCTCTTTCTAAGATAGCTTCCTATTTATACTCTCCCTGTAATGTGCTCCGCTAAGCTGCTCCCCTAAGCACCCACTACATAGGACCCTTCCACCAGCTAGGGACCTGGGACTGTGCTCTCCCTTAGGAGCAATCTTGCCCTACCCCCACTACGGGTATGTGTTGGATGCAGGTGTTAGGGTCCCGAGCCATATGCCTTCCTTACCTGAGGGTGAGATACCACACCTCTGGGTGAGATGCAGTAACTCTGTGGCGACTGAACCCTCAGGGGCACCACACACCCTTCTGCACAGTTTTGAAATGGCGACGAAGATGTTTAGTGCTGACGACGATGCCATTATCAGCATGACTATTCCGGTGATTTACATGCTGGAGCACACACTAAACAGAATTCAGAGTCAGGTGGTGGGACAAGAGGAGGTGGAGGAAGTAGAGGAGGAGTCGTATGCGGAAGGGATAACATCTCCAAGGTCCAGACGGTTGGCAGCACCAAGGCGGCAGGCATGGGAGGGTGGGGGAGAGGGATTAACCAGGGCGCATGGTAGCAGCCAAACTGTTGAGGAAGGTGCAGGAGCCGAGGAAGAAGTGGAGGACGAACTGGCGATGGGCATGGAAGACTCATCAGATGAGGGAGACCTTGATCACATTTCTGCTGTGCGAGGTTGAGGGGAGAGGGCAGAGGAAGGAAGCATGATTCTTACCTCGCTACCAACACAAGGACTTGGTCCTCCTGGATGCGCAAGACTCATGAGTGCCTTCTTGCTGCACTACCTGCAACATGACCCTCAGATTGTCAGAATTCGAAGTAATCCCGACTACTGGGTTGCCACACTCTTAGATCCCCGGTACAAAAGTAAATTTGCCGAAATAATTCCTGCCATAAAAAGGGATTGACGCATGCAGGAGTATCTGCAGACGCTGTTGCAGAATCTTACATGTGCTTTTCCACAAAACACCAGTGGTGCACGTAGTGAATCTCACAGTTCTAACTTGCCAACCGTGGGACTGTCGAGTCTTCATCACTCAAACCGTAACAGTAACACAGTATCTGCTGGTAACAGCAATTTTGTGGAATCGTTTCACCACTTTTTTAGACCATCCTTTGCAAGGCCACAGGAGACAAGAAGTCTGACACATAGTCAACGCCTAGAGAGGATGGTGCAGGAGTATCTCCAAGTGAACATCGAAGCCATGACTGTGTCACTGGACCCTTGCTCATTTTGGTATTCCAATCTGGAAAAATGGCCGGAGCTCGCCACTCACGCCTTGGAGATCTTGTCATGCCCTGCAGCCAGTGTTCTCTCTGAACGTGTGTTCAGCGCTGCTGGTGGTGTGCTGACAGATAAGCGACAGATACACTGAGAATGTAGACAGACTCATGTTCATAAAGATGAACAAATCATGGATTCGCAAGGACTTTTCTACCCCTGTGTTATCCTTGGGAGACTAAAACCTTGAGGATTTGGTAAAATCACCTCACCAACTGTTTTAAGCAACTGTGGGGCAATTGATGCCACTTAACCCTAGAACGCATGACCATAAAAATCTACACTTTCATATACCTGGGGCCTTTTAGGCTCGTGTGCAAATAACATGGAATAACTCAAACTCAAATGACAAACAACTATATACATGAAGAATACCTAGAGTTTCAAAATTCTAACTAAAGTAATCTTGCAGAAAATAGAAAACAATTAACAGGGCGGGCCTGCGAGGCCCCAGGTATGCGTTCTAGGGTTAAGTGGTATCTGTGCCACAATTTTGGGAAAGAATGGAGACTCTTTTTGGAGTCCCCTTGCTGTGTCTTACGTGACGTTGGCATCGTCAATTCCAGGTGGGTTGGGTCGCTCCCCCCCCTTTTTAACTGTAAGAAACTAGATACACTATGGCTTGGGGTAACACAGATGGTTGAGTCTGAAGAGCTCAGAGGTCTGCTCCAAATCTTCAGTGTCTGCTAGTCAGCATAGAATTTTTAACTGCATCTAGCCTAGGCAATACTTTGGGCGTAGTAGCCCAGCTGCGAAGCAAGCTGCACCGCCTGTGTATCTAATAAGAATTTTTAAATGTATCTAGCCTAGGCAGACTGTGGGGACCCCCAACCAAACCCAGACGCTCAGCCCCCCTACCGCCCCCCTTTCCTTGACAATACAATAATGTAACTCTTACAACTGGATGGGTGAGGATCGGTCACAGCTTTATTAACTCTTTGTACTCATTCCATTAGAAAGGCATTTTATTTCTAAAATAATTCAGCTTGTTGCAGCATGCCCTGGGTCTCCACTCCGGCAAGTTGGCCAACAAGTGTAACTCTCCAACATGTCCTTTCTATTTCCAGGCCACGGAGGATCCTGCGTACTCGTATGCAGGACTCTGACCGCCACCCATCACTCTTAACGCTTGTTCCACTCCGTCCTGGAGTCCTGACTGGAATATGTCCAGTTCAATATTCATTAAGTGAACAACGTCGGGCCGTATGAGGCCTGCTTTATCTCCTTCCAGTTGTCGGTGTCGTACCACTACACCGCCTCTGTCTCTTCTAAATTTTGCCATCCGAATATTTATTACCCGCCTTGTCCGTTCGATGGCCGTGATGTCTCGCGCACCTTGCCATACCGCTATCGGCACAATCTCTGACCATACTATCGCTAGTTTTGTGAAAAATTCTCTGAAGCGCTCAGTGTCTAGTTTCATTATTGCCATTAGTTATGCGCTGTTATGATGACCTAGGTTGTTTCCCCCGGCCTGTATAACTAAGATGACCGGACATCTTGCCTCTCTCCCTACCATGATTACCTCCATTAGTACCTGTGGCCATAGCAGGCCTCTAATACCTCTCTAGTTGAAATATGTGTTATGAAACTCTAATTTCCTCCCGCCTGGGCAGACTTTCGCCCTTTTTTCTGCCCAATACATATACGAGTGGCCTATCACCCACACTGTTGGCTTAGCGTCACCTGTAAAAGAAACAAACCACGTTAGGATAACAAGTCCGGTCTTATGTATCTTGCCAAACACGTGGATCGCCATCTCCCTATCCTCTGAACTTCCGTTTCTGACAGTCCTGCTCTTGCTGCTTCCGTGGCCGCGCCTATGCGGAATGAGTGTGTCCCGTAATCTTTGGGGTGGTTCCCTGCCGATGTTATGCATTTATTAAATATAGCTTGGAAATGATATCTTGATAATGGCATTCCATCAATGTGTGATAGGAAGAAATTACTTTGTGATCTGATGGTTAGATATGCTTTTACTATTGTTACCCAACACAGTGTACCGTTTGTGGGTTGTAGAAGTACCCAAGTGCCCCTGCCCGCTGGAACCGTTTTCGATTTGTGTATGCGTAGACGTATTGCATTATTGGCTATGACTACATCCTGGTGTAATAAGCCTCCACTGGTGGTAATTTTGGATTGAGGGACTAATTCGCTTATGCATAGCGCCCCGAAGAAGGCGATCACAAATGCAGTAGACAGTAGTGTTGCTTCAAATTGTGAGTGTCATGTTAATGGTGTTAGGGATATGATGTGAGAAATCAGTTTTAGTGACACGGGAGGGGACGTCTACACTCCTGACTTGGCTGACCCCTTTTCCACCCTTTTATGGATTGTCTGATGATGAACCTTTGTCACATCTCCCCAATTCAGTAGTTGGAAGTGAAATGCTACTCCGGTCAGACACCGCTGCGCTGACGCCCCTGATATGCCCCTCATAATTAGCTGGTGGAGAAATTCTATGGTGACTTGTGATCTGGCTTGTTCACATTGGTCAACCCGTCTGCCTGCTACTAGTCGTGTCCACTCTTCCCATGCCTTACCGTATGCTTGCCACGTCGACGGGGCAACTGACGCTCTGATTAATGGCATCAACTATTCGCCACTAGATCCCATAGGGAAGATGGGCAACTGTTGCCCGATGGGTGGGCGTTGTGGAAGAGCTCTGTGAAAATCTGCCAATTGAATTGTTATAAAGCGTTAGCAGCAGCTTTAGACCCCTCAGCATAGTGGCTAGCGCGGACCCATACATTGTGTTTTAGGCACAGGAATGCTAGCCTGGGTAGCAGGCCTAGCACTGGGGGAGACGATGATGCCATCTTATTAATGCAGTGCGCTAGGCTGGTGTTTTTTGTTATGAAGCGTATATTTTTGTAAGCCAGGCGCGCGCCCCATATTTCTATTGCTACCACCATTGGGAAGAAAAATTATTTTCAGGGCTAGATGCAGCTAAAAATTATTATTAATTTAAAAGCTGGTGGAGCTTGGTATAGATGGACTAATACAATGAGTCCCACACACTGCTAGAAGGCCAAATATTTTTTCAGAGCTAGATGCAGATAAAAATTATTTTTCATTTGCAACCTGATGGAGGTCAGTATAGATGGACTAATAGACCAAGTCCCACACACTGCTAGAAGGCCAAATATTTTTTCAGAGCTAGATGCAGACAAAAAATTATTTTGAATTTGCAACCTGATGGAGGTCAGTATAGATGGACTAATAGAGAAAGTCCCACACACTGCTAGAAGGCCAAATATTTTTTCAGAGCTAGATGCAGAAAAAAATTATATTCAGTTTGCAACCTGATGGAGGTCAGTATAGATGGACTAATAGAACAAGTCCCACACACAGCTAGAAGCCCAAATATTTTTTCAGAGGTAGATGCAGAAAAAAATTATATTCAGTTTGCAACCTGATGGAGGTCTGTATAGATGGATTAATAGAACAAGTCCCACACACAGCTAGAAGCCCAATATTTTTTCAGAGGTAGATGCAGAAAAAAAATATATTCAGTTTGCAACCTGATGGAGGTCAGTATAGATGGACTAATAGAGAAAGTCCCACACACTGCTAGAAGGCCAAATATTTTTTCAGAGCTAGATGCAGAAAAAAATTATATTCAGTTTGCAACCTGATGGAGGTCAGTATAGATGGACTAATAGAACAAGTCCCACACACAGCTAGAAGCCTAAATATTTTTTCAGAGGTAGATGCAGATAAAAATTATTTTTAATTTGCAACCTGATGGAGGTCAGTATAGATGGACTAATAGAACAAGTCCCACACACAGCTAGAAGCCCAAATATTTTTTCAGAGGTAGATGCAGAAAAAAATTATATTCAGTTTGCAACCTGATGGAGGTCAGTATAGATGGACTAATAGAACAAGTCCCACACACAGCTAGAAGCCCAATATTTTTTCAGAGGTAGATGCAGAAAAAAATTATATTCAGTTTGCAACCTGATGGAGGTCAGTATAGATGGACTAATAGAACAAGTCCCACACACAGCTAGAAGCCCAAATATTTTTTCAGAGGTAGATGCAGAAAAAAATTATATTCAGTTTGCAACCTGATGGAGGTCAATATAGATGGACTAATAGAACAAGTCCCACACACAGCTAGAAGCCCAAATATTTTTTCAGAGGTAGATGCAGAAAAAAATTATATTCAGTTTGCAACCTGATGGAGGTCTGTATAGATGGATTAATAGAACAAGTCCCACACACAGCTAGAAGCCCAATATTTTTTCAGAGGTAGATGCAGAAAAAAAATATATTCAGTTTGCAACCTGATGGAGGTCAGTATAGATGGACTAATAGAGAAAGTCCCACACACTGCTAGAAGGCCAAATATTTTTTCAGAGCTAGATGCAGACAAAAAATTATTTTTAATTTGCAACCTGATGGAGGTCAGTATAGATGGACTAATAGAGAAAGTCCCACACACTGTTAGAAGGCCAAATATTTTTTCAGAGCTGGATGCAGATAAAAATTATTTTTAATTTGCAACCTGATGGAGGTCAGTATAGATGGACTAATAGAGAAAGTCCCACACACTGCTAGAAGGTCAAATATTTTTTCAGAGCTAGAAGCAGAAAAAAATTATATTCAGTTTGCAACCTGATGGAGGTCAGTATAGATGGACTAATAGAACAATACCACACACAGCTAGAAGCCCAAATATTTTTTCAGAGGTAGATGCAGATAAAAATTATTTTTAATTTGCAACCTGATGGAGATCAGTATAGATGGACTAATAGAGAAAGTCCCACACACTGCTAGAAGGACAAATATTTTTTCAGAGCTAGATGCAGACAAAAAATTATTTTCAGTTTGCAACCTGATGGAGGTCAGTATAGATGGACTAATAGAACAAGTCCCACACACAGCTAGAAGCCCAAATATTTTTTCAGAGGTAGATGCAGAAAAAAATTATATTCAGTTTGCAACCTGATGGAGGTCTGTATAGATGGACTAATAGAACAAGTCCCACACACAGCTAGAAGCCCAAATATTTTTTCAGAGGTAGATGCAGAAAAAAATTATATTCAGTTTGCAACCTGATAGAGGTCTGTATAGATGGATTAATAGAACAAGTCCCACACACAGCTAGAAGCCCAATATTTTTTCAGAGGTAGATGCAGAAAAAATATATATTCAGTTTGCAACCTGATGGAGGTCAGTATAGATGGACTAATAGAGAAAGTCCCACACACTGCTAGAAGGCCAAATATTTTTTCAGAGCTAGATGCAGAAAAAAATTATATTCAGTTTGCAACCTGATGGAGGTCAGTATAGATGGACTAATAGAACAAGTCCCACACACAGCTAGAAGCCCAAATATTTTTTCAGAGGTAGATGCAGATAAAAATTATTTTTAATTTGCAACCTGATGGAGGTCCGTATAGATGGACTAATAGAACAAGTCCCACACACAGCTAGAAGCCCAAATATTTTTTCAGAGGTAGATGCAGAAAAAAATTATATTCAGTTTGCAACCTGATGGAGGTCTGTATAGATGGACTAATAGAACAAGTCCCACACACAGCTAGAAGCCCAAATATTTTTTCAGAGGTAGATGCAGAAAAAAATTATATTCAGTTTGCAACCTGATAGAGGTCTGTATAGATGGATTAATAGAACAAGTCCCACACACAGCTAGAAGCCCAATATTTTTTCAGAGGTAGATGCAGAAAAAATATATATTCAGTTTGCAACCTGATGGAGGTCAGTATAGATGGACTAATAGAGAAAGTCCCACACACTGCTAGAAGGCCAAATATTTTTTCAGAGCTAGATGCAGAAAAAAATTATATTCAGTTTGCAACCTGATGGAGGTCAGTATAGATGGACTAATAGAGAAAGTCCCACACACTGCTAGAAGGCCAAATATTTTTTCAGAGCTAGATGCAGAAAAAAATTATATTCAGTTTGCAACCTGATGGAGGTCAGTATAGATGGACTAATAGAACAAGTCCCACACACAGCTAGAAGCCTAAATATTTTTTCAGAGGTAGATGCAGATAAAAATTATTTTTAATTTGCAACCTGATGGAGGTCAGTATAGATGGACTAATAGAACAAGTCCCACACACAGCTAGAAGCCCAAATATTTTTTCAGAGGTAGATGCAGAAAAAAATTATATTCAGTTTGCAACCTGATGGAGGTCAGTATAGATGGACTAATAGAACAAGTCCCACACACAGCTAGAAGCCCAATATTTTTTCAGAGGTAGATGCAGAAAAAAATTATATTCAGTTTGCAACCTGATGGAGGTCAGTATAGATGGACTAATAGAACAAGTCCCACACACAGCTAGAAGCCCAAATATTTTTTCAGAGGTAGATGCAGAAAAAAATTATATTCAGTTTGCAACCTGATGGAGGTCAATATAGATGGACTAATAGAACAAGTCCCACACACAGCTAGAAGCCCAAATATTTTTTCAGAGGTAGATGCAGAAAAAAATTATATTCAGTTTGCAACCTGATGGAGGTCTGTATAGATGGATTAATAGAACAAGTCCCACACACAGCTAGAAGCCCAATATTTTTTCAGAGGTAGATGCAGAAAAAAAATATATTCAGTTTGCAACCTGATGGAGGTCAGTATAGATGGACTAATAGAGAAAGTCCCACACACTGCTAGAAGGCCAAATATTTTTTCAGAGCTAGATGCAGACAAAAAATTATTTTTAATTTGCAACCTGATGGAGGTCAGTATAGATGGACTAATAGAGAAAGTCCCACACACTGTTAGAAGGCCAAATATTTTTTCAGAGCTGGATGCAGATAAAAATTATTTTTAATTTGCAACCTGATGGAGGTCAGTATAGATGGACTAATAGAGAAAGTCCCACACACTGCTAGAAGGTCAAATATTTTTTCAGAGCTAGAAGCAGAAAAAAATTATATTCAGTTTGCAACCTGATGGAGGTCAGTATAGATGGACTAATAGAACAATACCACACACAGCTAGAAGCCCAAATATTTTTTCAGAGGTAGATGCAGATAAAAATTATTTTTAATTTGCAACCTGATGGAGATCAGTATAGATGGACTAATAGAGAAAGTCCCACACACTGCTAGAAGGACAAATATTTTTTCAGAGCTAGATGCAGACAAAAAATTATTTTCAGTTTGCAACCTGATGGAGGTCAGTATAGATGGACTAATAGAACAAGTCCCACACACAGCTAGAAGCCCAAATATTTTTTCAGAGGTAGATGCAGAAAAAAATTATATTCAGTTTGCAACCTGATGGAGGTCTGTATAGATGGACTAATAGAACAAGTCCCACACACAGCTAGAAGCCCAAATATTTTTTCAGAGGTAGATGCAGAAAAAAATTATATTCAGTTTGCAACCTGATAGAGGTCTGTATAGATGGATTAATAGAACAAGTCCCACACACAGCTAGAAGCCCAATATTTTTTCAGAGGTAGATGCAGAAAAAATATATATTCAGTTTGCAACCTGATGGAGGTCAGTATAGATGGACTAATAGAGAAAGTCCCACACACTGCTAGAAGGCCAAATATTTTTTCAGAGCTAGATGCAGAAAAAAATTATATTCAGTTTGCAACCTGATGGAGGTCAGTATAGATGGACTAATAGAACAAGTCCCACACACAGCTAGAAGCCCAAATATTTTTTCAGAGGTAGATGCAGATAAAAATTATTTTTAATTTGCAACCTGATGGAGGTCCGTATAGATGGACTAATAGAACAAGTCCCACACACAGCTAGAAGCCCAAATATTTTTTCAGAGGTAGATGCAGAAAAAAATTATATTCAGTTTGCAACCTGATGGAGGTCTGTATAGATGGATTAATAGAACAAGTCCCACACACAGCTAGAAGCCCAATATTTTTTCAGAGGTAGATGCAGAAAAAAAATATATTCAGTTTGCAACCTGATGGAGGTCAGTATAGATGGACTAATAGAGAAAGTCCCACACACTGCTAGAAGGCCAAATATTTTTTCAGAGCTAGATGCAGAAAAAAATTATATTCAGTTTGCAACCTGATGGAGGTCAGTATAGATGGACTAATAGAACAAGTCCCACACACTGCTAGAAGCCCAAATATTTTTTCAGAGCTAGATGCAGAAAAAAATTATATTCAATTTGCAACCTGATGGAGGTCAGTATAGATGGACTAATAGAATGATGCTATGCCCAAAAGATTTTACTTCACTAGGTGCAGTAAAAAAATTGGTATTCTATACACAGGTGGTATATCTTGCAACACAGATAGGCTACTCCACTGACTAACACACTCTGCAATAGGCCAAAAAGGATTAGCTTTGCTAGATTCAGCCAAATGCTGTGAAAAAAACTTGCACAGCACTGGCACAGACCTGCCTGGCAAAAACTGATAGGAACTGATGTAACCTAGTCCTGAAAAGGACTGCAATTACAATTAGTCTTTACTCCCACAATCTATCTATTTAAGAGCACAGACCTGCCTGATAAAAGTCGTAGGAAATGCTGTAACTTAGTCCTTAAAAGGACTGCAATCACAACTATTCCCTACTCCCAAGCTATCTGTAGATTTGTGCGAAAATTGGCTTGAAATTAACAAGGTATAGCGCACACAGCAACAGCGGTGCCGTCTAACACGCAGCTGCAGCAGTGAGAAAATGGTGGCGATGGGGAAAATGGCTTGGTCTTATAGGGCAAGGACATGTGACATACACTGCCAATGACACATGCCCTTGCTTGTGTGAAAAAAGCACTTCGCTCCGTGTGTGCGCTGCTGATAGGCTGACAGATTGCACCTCCCCACTGTAAATGCGGGAAAGAGAAAAAAAAATGGAGATCTTCATTATTCCTGCAGAGATCCATCCCCTGCCCCTCCCCCCACCCCGCTGTACACTCAAACTGCGTATTAACATTAATTTTCATCATTACTGAGAAAAAATCCAGTTATGATTTTGGTGCACGAACAGTTATCGAACATAACCTCGAACAGCCGAATTTTTCTCAAATCGTTCGTGTTCGCCGAACGGCTCGAACACCGCCCAAAACAGCTCGAATTTGAGATTGGCGAACAGTTCGAGTAGATCAACACTCATCTCTAGTCCGTACCTTCCTTTTTTCTGCAGAGTCTGAACCTGCACCTAACTCCTACTCGTTGTCGCTGTACTTCCGTTTGTGAGTTTAGAGTCCACTCGCTACTTCATTGCAAGTATCTTGTGTGTATCTGGTTCTGCCTTTCCCTTCCAGTCTATTCCGTGTGAACAGAGCCCTGTCCCCTCTGCTTTGCCTTTGCTCACCGCTCCGGCGGTTCTTGCCTGCTCTGCCTTGCTCACCGCTCCGGCGGTTTCTGCCCGCTTTACCTTGCTCACCGCTCCGGCGGTTTCTGCCTGCTCTGCCTTGCTCACCGCTCCGGCGGTTCCTGCCTGCTCTGCCTTGCTCACCGCTCCGGCGGTTCTTGCCTGGTCTGCCTTGCTCATCGCTCCGGCAGTTCTTGCCTGCTCTGCCTTGCCCACCGCTCCGGCGGTTCTTGCCTGCTCTGCCTTGCTCACCGCTCCGGCAGTTCTTGCCTGCTCTGACTTGCTCACCGCTCCGGCGGTTTCTGCCCGCTCTGCCTTGCTCACCGCTCCGGCGGTTTCTCTCTGCTCTGCCTTGCTCACCGCTCCGGCAGTTCTCGCTCTGCTCTGCCTTTGCTCAGTGCTCCAGGCGGTCTCGCTCTGCCCTGCCTTTGCTCACCGCTCCAGACGGCCTCGCTCTGCCCTGCCTTTGCTCACCGCTCCAGGCGGTCTCACTCTGCTCTGCCTTTGCTCACCGCTCCAAGCGGTCTCGCTCTGTCCTGCCTTTGCTCACCGCTCCAGACAGTCTCGCCCTTCTCTGCTCTTGCTCACCACTCCGGCGGTCTCGCCCTGCTCTGCTCTTGCTCACCACTCCGGCGGCCTCGCCCTGCTCTGCTCTTGTTCACCGCTCCGGCGGTCTCGCTCTGCTCTGCTTGTCTACCGCATCTGCGGTTATGTTCCTGAGTCCCAGTCTGTACTGGACCTTATCCAGCCTGTGCTCCAACCTGCTAGTGCCTCCCTGTCGGCACTCCAGCCGTGCTTGCCAGTACTCCCTGCCCGCATACCAGTCGTGGTTACCAGTGCCCGCCTGTCTGCATACCTGCCGTGCCTGCCTATACCCACCAGTCAGTGTGCCAGCCTAACCTGCCTGCTCCTGTATTCTCCGGTGTGGGTCAACAGCCGTGTCCGGGGTCTGACCTGGAGTAGCACCTGGTCCCTCTGCTCGGTTTCTCCCTGGTGCACTGGCGTCGTTAGCCATCGTGCGACCTTGGTCGGATCGGGTAGATACTTAGTTACGCCCCTCCAGGCACTCTCCGGTTCATGGCACAGTGGAATCACTAAATCACGCACTCGCCAGTCAGCCCGGGCGTGTGCATAACACCTGCCACTCACTGTAGCCATGTTGGTTGTGGCATTACAGTGATTGGCTGGCCGCACAGTGTCATCAGGTTTATATCAGACCTGGTGCCGCCATGCTCGTCACAGTCACTCCGGAATCAGACAGTGTATGGAGAGGTGCTGCTGAGCTAGGGAGAGATTTGCTTGTTTCTAGTTAGTGTAGGTGTACCAAACTATATTAGAGACACATATCCATTTCAACAAACAGTCCTTCTGAGGACTAAGCCATCTGCAGAGATATCAGTCAGCCAGTGCATATAGGCAGGCAGGGTATATAGCAGACTGCAGTGCACATAGCACAAGAGGCTCCATTCCAGTTTTGTCTGCTGCTGCTGTTAGATATTTCTATAAATAGGCCCAGGTCTCAGGGGCCAGGAATAATTTTTTTTTGGATCTTAATCCTCATTATTTGCTTAAAAAGCAATCCAGAGAACAAAGTTTTTCTGCGCCATTTGCTTGTTGGCACAGCAGAATACAACCAGGTCCTTTCCATATTACAGGGCTAAAAATCCAGCTATTTAAAACAGTGGTTTGTCCATCACACGGATCACATATAATTTCGCTGAAAATACTGCAATTTCTGGCCTCCATTACAATTTTTTTCAGTCTGTGAGTGAAGCAATTGATACCAGATTGCTGTTCAAAATAGTTACCTACAGGCCAGGTATGTAAAACTGTGTTTTCTTCGCCACACGGATCACATAAGCGTTTTCAGAAAATACTACCATTTCTGACCTCCATTAAATTTTTTTTCAGTGTGTCAGTACAGTTTTTGACACCGGTTTACTGTTCAAAATAGTTACCTACAGGCCAGGTATTTAAAACTGTGGTTTGTCCGTCACACAGATGACATATAAGTTTGCTCCAAATTCAGTCATTTGTTGTGAGCGTGGAAGATATTGTCCTCCATTTAAAATGGGCAAGGCATGTGGCAAGGGACGGGAAACTGGACGTGATGGTGATGACGGTGCATGCAAAGGCCGAAGCCATGGGCAAGCTGAAATTGTGCCACAACAAACAACCACATCTTCTCGCTCGACCTTCCTGTCCCAATTAATAGGGGGCCGCAGAACACCACTATTGAACACAGAGCAGTGTGAAAAGGTTATTGGTTGGATAGCAGATAATGCTTCTAGTCACTTAGCCACCGCCACCACCACCTTGTCTTCCACACGGTCAAGTCTCAGTTGCTGTGCTTCTCGACAGCATATTCCTCACCCTGAACCTCCTTCCTCCCACCATGCCGAGTGCCCAGAGACAACTGATCCCACACTTGGACACTCCGAAGAGCTGTTCACTTTTCCATTTATAGATTCAAGCCTCTCGCCCGGTCCAGCTGAAGCGGGGCAAGAGGAGATCGAATATAGCAATGCCCAAATAATTGAGTAGCCACGCTTACACGAAGGCGATGGTGGGAAAATGTCACAAGAGGTGGACGATGATGAGACACAATTGCCAGAAAGTCAGGAGGAGGACCAGAGTGCGGAAGTGGAAGACGAGGTGGTGGATGATATAGTAACTGATCCAACCTAGCAGGAGGACATGCAGAGCGAGGAGAGCAGCACACAGGGGGAGGGAGGCAGAGAGCCCCAACAGGCAGGAAGAAGCAGTGTGGTGGCCGCAAAAAGAAGGCAGGCAACCGTTCCCCGTAACACCAAGACAAAGGAAGTTGCTAGTACAACTGTTAGGTCTTCCCGAGTCTAGTTGTTTTTAAAGACTCTGCTGATAAACCCAAAAAAGCCATTTGCGCCACCTGCCAGGCCAGCATCAGCAGGGGTGGCAAAACGACCAGCATGACCACCACCAGCATGATCAGGCACATGGCAGCAAAGCACCCGACTTTGTGGGCCGAACCCCAGGGTCCAGGAACAGTGTCTGCGGGTGGCACCGTTGCTTCTTCCGCTGTTGTGCATGCAAGCCAATCCCCTGTCCATGGTGCATGCGAAGATGCCTCCTGCCCTGCACCTGTCGTTGCACATTCTCAAGTAGCAGCATCAGGAAGCACATCCACATCCTTGTCCCAGCGCAGCGTTCAGTTGTCCATACCCCAGTCCTTGGAATGCAAGCGCAAATACGCAGCCAATGTCCCACAGGCCACAGTACTAAATTCCCACATTTCACGACTGTTGCGCTCGAAATGTTGCCTTTCAGGCTCGTGGAGATGGAAGCATTCCACAACCTGATGGCGGCGGCTGTCCCTCGGTACTCGGTCCCCACCCGCCACTATTTCTCCTGGTGTGCCATCCCCGCATTACACAAGCACGTGTCGCAAAACATTAGCTGTGCCCTCAACAACGTAGTTAACGGGAAAGTCCACCTAACCACGGACATGTGGACAAGTGATTGTGGGCAGGGACGGTACATCTCACTGACGGCACACTGGGTTAACATAGTTGAAGCCGGGACCCATTCAGACCTTGGGACGGAGCCGGTCCTCTCGAGGCCAAGGATTGCAGGCCCTAGGTCAATCGAGGTTGCCCCCACAGTCTACAGCTCCTGCACCTCATCCTCCTCAGCCTACTCCTCCTCTTTAGCCTCCATCTCCGAAATGACCACATCAGTCACAAGCTGGAAGCACTACAGCACTGCCTTGGTCAAGCAGCAACAATGCTGAAGAGTTGTGGACAGCTTTGAAAGAGCAGGCAGATCTGTGGCTCACACCACTGAACCTACAGCGAGGCATGGTCGCGTGCGACAATGGCCTGAACCTGGTGGCGGCTGTGAGGCGAGGCAAGCTCACACACTTACCATGCGTGGCCCATGTGCTTAACCTCGTGGTTCAGGGGCTTCTCAAATCCCACCCGGAGCTGCCGGATCTGCTTGTTAAACTACGCCGCCTGTGTGCCCATTTTAGAAAGTCACCTACAGCTTCCGCTGCCCTTGCCGTGTTTCAACAGCGTTTGCAGCTTCCGGCTCACAGATTGGTATGTGATGTCGCCACGCGTTGGAACTCTACACTGCAGATGTTGGGAAGGATTTGTGAGCAGAATAGGGCAGTTGTTGAGTACCAGTATCAACAAGGCCGTCGGTATTCAGTTCAGGCTCCATACATAAGACCTCAGGAGTGGACATGGAAGTCAGACATATGTATCATCCTCCAAAACTTTGAGGACTCCACCAAGATGGTGAGCGGCGATGACGCCATAAATAGTGTCACTATCCCGCTTCTCTGTCTTCTGAAATGCTCTCTGTTCACAATCAAAGAGGATGCATTGCAGGCAGAGCACGATGAGATGGAGCAAGGAACCATACAGGGTGATTACACACAGCCCAGCCTCATCTCATCCCACCATGGATTGGGTGACAATGAGGAAGAGGAGGAGGAAGAGGAGGAGGAGGAGGAAGAACAGGAGCTAGTTTCATGCGCTATAGACTGTACTACCTGCACAACTGTCATACCGTCTGTTTAGTGTGGATGGCCAGAAGACAGAGAGGAGGAGGAGGAGAGCGTGGTCAGTCATCCTCTTGGTAACAACACGGAAGTCTTGCCTGTTAGCAGTCTGGCACGCATGGCTGAGTTTATGTTACGCTGACTTTCCCATGACCCTTGCGTTCTCAAAATTTTGGGTGACAGTCATTACTGGTTTGTGACACTTCTAGACCCACGCTACAAGGATAACTTTATATCTCTTATTCCTGAGGCGGACAGGTCTAAAAAATGGTGCTGTACCAGAGGCCCTTGTTGTGGAACTATTAAAAAAATTCCCATCTGACAACGCTGGCGGCAGAGATCACAGTTCATTGGACAACCAAGGAGTACAGGCGAGAGAGGCACAAATGCAATCCAGCAAAGGCAGGGGAACACTGTCAATGTTCTGGGAGTTTTCTCAGACCCTCCCATCGCACAGGCCCTGAGGTGCAGGGTACTCTCACAAGGAGTGCAAAGTTTGGGAAGATGCTGAGAGAGTACCTTGCCGACAGTACCAACGTACTCCGTGTCTTTTAATTATTGGGTATCCAAGCTGGATACGTGGAATGAACTGGCTCTCTATGCCTTGGAGGTCCTTGGCTGCCCTGCTGCTAGCGTTTTGTCAGAGCGGGATTTTAGTGTCACTTGTGGAATTATAACTGATAAGCGCAACCGCCTGTCAACTGAAAATGCTGAGGCACACTCTTATGAAAATGAACAAGGGCTGGATTGGGCCAGACTTCTCAACACCACCGAATGATAGCAGCGTAACATAAACTCAAATCCAGTATCTTTTTTTGGGAGCTGTATTCCCATGCACCTTTTCACACACACACTTGGGTATACTTTTACCTGATTTTGGCTATTTGCTCTTGTCCTCCTCCTTCTCCTCATCCTCATCCTCCACCATATCACCAGGGTGACTGTGGTTCGTGATGCAACAGTCACATCATTTTTTTAAAGGGTGTTTATGATGCCCGTAAAAAAAAAAATTATACAGTATGTTCATGTATACCTCCCAGGGGTAAATGTTTGTCAGCCCATACACTTAGTGCATGGGCATTACAAGTATAGGAGACCCGCTCCTTTCTAATGGGAACATTTTTTTATGAGGCCCTCTAAGTCTCTTCCAAGGCGCATTGGAGTTCCTCCCAATTTTTGGCAGCCCTTGCATTCACTGCATTGGCCAACACTATGGGAGACTCTCTCCTTTCTAATGGGAATTTGTGGTTACTGTGGCCCTGCTGTATGTATACCCTATAACTGTGTAGACGACCCTCTCCTTTCTAATGGGAACATGTCATACTTGTTACTGTGGCCGTGCTCTATGTGTCTTTAAATTCTTTGTGGGGTTTTCCTAAAATTGGTCAGCCATTGGACCCACTGCATGCCCTATAACTGTATAGCAGACCCTCTCCCTTCCAATGGAAACATGTCGTACTTGCTACTGTGGCCCTGCCCTATGTGTCTTTAAATTATTAGTGGGGTTTTTCCTAAATTAGGTCAGCCGTTGGACTCACTGCATACCCTATAACTGTATAGATGACCCTCTCCTTTCTAATGGGAACATGTCGTACTTGTTACTGTGGCCGTGCTCTATGTGTCTTTAAATTCTTAGTGGGGTTTTTCCTAAAATTCTAAAGCCGTTGGACCCACTGCATGCCCTATAACTGTATAGCAGACCCTCTCCTTGCTAATGGAATAGCAAGGGCTGCCAAAAATTCGGATGCAACCCAATACACCTTTGAAAAGACATAGAGGAGGGTCTCAGTAAAAAAATGTTCCCATTATTAAGGAGCGGGTCTCCTATAGTGGCAATGCCCATTCTGTGACTGCAAGGGCTGCCAAAATTTGGGAAAAACCCCACTAACAATTTAAAGACACATAGAGCAGGGCCTCAGTAATGACAAATTCCCATTAGAAATGAGAGAATCTGCTATACAGTTACAGGGTATGCAGTGAGTCCAACGGCTGACCAAATTTAGGAAAAACCCCATTAACAAATTAAAGACACATAGAGCAGGGCCACAGTAAGAAGTAAGACATGTTCCATTAGCAAGGAGAGGGTCTGCTATACAGTTATACGGTATGCAGTGAGTCCAACGGCTGACCAATTTTAGGAAAAACCCCACTAAGAATTTAAAAACACATAGAGCAGGGCCACAGTAACGACAAATTCCCATTAGAAAGGAGAGGGTCTGCTATACAGTTATAGGGTATGCAACGGCTGAATATATGCAGCTGGATTATTCCTCATAAGGACTGTTAGTTCAGATGGATATATAGATATGTTGTGGAATACCTACACTAACTAATAAACAAGCAAATCTCTCCCTCATACAGCTGTAGCTCTTCCTACTCTGCCTGTTTCCGGGTAAGACTAATGTAACGGGGCTCAAGGTGGTAGTCATGGGCGAGTGTCAAGTTGTTTTCTTCATCACCCCGGCCCGCAACTGAAATATGGGGATGTGCTTGTGTGGCACCCCAGGGGTCCGGTTGCCACAGTGGCATTGCCTCCCTCACAAGGGGTGATGCCATGCCTGAAAGCAAGGAAGGGTCCCCTAATCAGCTATACCAGCACACAACACATTCCTGGCTCCAGACCAGAAAGGGGAGCTCCTCCCATTAGCAACTGGAATCTGGAGGCAGGGTTAGTAAGAGTGAGTTGAGAGGAGTTGAAGACGGGACAGTGACGAGGAAGGACCTGGGGAGTGGAGCTGTAAGCCAGCTCACCCCAGAGGAGAGAAGCGCAGAAGAACCGGACACCGGAGTCCGAGGTTGTGGGGCACTGAAGGCCCAGCAGCAGAAACTGGAGGGCAGAAGACTGCAGGTCTCCTGGCCCCATCAGACGCCCGGCGACACAGCTGCACCATAGGGCCCAGCATTGCCACGTGGGAGCGACACTCCAGGAAGTCCCGAGCTGCCTGCCTTACGGGTGAGGAACAGACGTTTTACTCAGGGACGAGGGCCACAACATAGCTACAAGCAACAGGGCCAAAAGAGATTAGCGCAGAGGGAAGGCCTACAACGTCACCTGACAAGGTGGATCCCCAACTTGCTCCCAGGCCGCCCGTAGCACTACTACCAGCTAGTACCCATGCCCCGGTCTGCTTAACAACCACAAGTAAAGATGAGAGGAAACCGACATTAAGTTGTGGACTGGTCATTATCTGCCCCATCACCTGCACTACACCGCACCAACAACATCTACCCTATAGTATCACTAGATCCTGCCCTGGAGCTAAGCTCTGCCTGTGGAGAGCTGAACCAACTCTGCTGCGTCACCATCAGCTCCAGGCGGCCCCATATAGCCGCATACCACAGGTGGCATCACAAACATTACCTATGCAACTTTATTCCTCTTCTACCTTTCCCTTTAATTGACCACCCTGGGTCACGGACCGGGTCACTGCTACCGTGACACCCCCAGCATCGACCGGCCCGGCTACCGAGTACCCCACTTGTCCCTGGATGTGTGTGGTAAGCTGTACTTTTCGGCTGTTTGCTGTGGGAGTCTTTACTCACTTTCATCCTCGGTTCAGACAGGTGCAGATCTTCTGTGCTTTAAATGAAAGATAAAAAAAAAAGGTGGGGGGACGTTGAAGCTGGTAGTAGGAAGTGCTAGAATGTCAAAATGAGGGGCAAACAGTCCATGAGCTACAATTAAAAAGTAAGCCAAAGCAGCTCACCAGTAACCCCAAAAGGGGTGAAATGTGGAAAATGCAACAGGTAAAAGCTGGTGATAGAAAGCGCTAAGTCATATAAAATTCAGCAATTGCTACCTTTATTGAAGTCCTTGTAAAAACACGACGGCATGCAAGAATATTTCATTCTTTTGAATGAAAGATGACACAGTTCTTTAAAAACACAACAGTCCAGTTTACTTGTTCAGCACGGCCTTAGAAACGGGATTACAGGTACAACACTTGTTGCAAAACACGGCATTCACAGATGGTAAAACACAGTCTTAATCCCCATACGGTTTTAATCACAGTGTGACTCGGATCAAGGGGAAACTGCCTCTAGACTTTCTCATGGGGAAGCTCTTGCTTCCACCCAGGGCTCCCAATACCTGACTCTAGCAGGGACTACCTGGCTTCTGAGGCTCCCTAGTCCAGGCACGTCCAGTACTGCCTATCGGCTGGAAGAGGCCAGGATCCACAAATTGACCTTTAGAGCAGGGTTCCCCAACTCCAGTCCTCAAGGCCCACCAACAGGTCATGTTTTCAGGATTTCCTTAGTATTGCACAGGTGATGTAACTATTGCCTGTGCTGATGATGGAATTATCACCTGTGCAATACTAAGGAAATCCTGAAAACATGACCTGTTGGTGGGCCTTGAGGACTGGAGTTGGGGAACCCTGCTTTAGAGTATAGATTATAATTGTAGCGTCGGCGTCCCTGCCCTCTGCTAGGCAGGGACGCTGTTCCCCTCACCTCTCTGCTCCGAGCCCGGCGTCCTCCTCCCGCTCTGCTGGCAGCGCGCGCTCCTTCCCGGCCACTGTGCTTAGGGCGCGCGCGCTCCCTCCCTCTTAAAGGGGCCGCGCGCGCCGTCCTAAGGAGTCCCCGGCCAATGGCCGGAGGACTTCACCATATATAAGGCACCTCCTGCAAAATGGAGGTGCCCGAGCAATGTTGTTGCACTGTTCACTACTCTGCTTCAGCCCTCAGGTCCCGTTGCCAGTTACCTGCCAGATACCTGCCAGATTCCTGCCAGCCTGCTGTCTTATTCCTGCCTGATATTCTGCTACCTGCCTGCTAGCCTGAGGTCCGACGGTCTGCCTTACTACTCCTGTCAGTCTGTCTAAGGGCCAGCTTGCCCGCTCACCTGGGAGCGCACATCAACTACCTGCCTGATTGCCTGAGGTCCGACGGTCTGCCTTCCAACTCTTGTCAGTCTGTCTATGGACCAGCTTGCCCGCTCACCTGGGAGCGCACATCTGCTACCTGCCTGCTAGCCTACCTGGAGGCTCTGCCGTCACGTGCTGTGACCACCTGCCTGTCCAGTGACTCCTGCCCGCTCACCTGGGAGCGCTCATCTGCTGCCTGTCTGCTAGCCTACCTGGAGGCTCTGCCGTCACGTGCTGTGACCACCCGCCTGTCCAGAGACTTCTGCCCGCTCACCTGGGAGCGCTCATCTGCCGCCTGTCTGTTGGTCTTCCTGGAGGCTCCGCCGTCACATGCTGTGACCACCCGTTTATCCAGAGACTCTCGCCTGCTCACCTGGGAGCTCACGTCTACCATCAGCCGCCAAAGGTCGTACCAACCCTTTACCCAGAGACTGCCCCGGTCACTTGCCGTGACCATCTGCCTGTTCACCCAGAGACTGCCCCGGTCACTTGCCGTGACCATCTGCCCGTTCACCCAGAGACTGCCCCGGTCACTTGCCGTGACCATCTGCCCGTTCACCCAGAGACTGCCCCGGTCACTTGCCGTGACCATCTGCCCGTTCACCCAGAGACTGCCCCGGTCACTTGCCGTGACCATCTGCCCGTTCATCCAGAGACTGCCCCGGTCACTTGCCGTGACCTCCTACCCGTTCTTCTAGAGACTGCCCCGGTCACCTGCTGTGACTGCCTGCCTGGTCGCCACCTGCTCCCTTACAAGGACCGCCCCCTTGTATAGTAGCCCAGAGGTTCCGCCTCCCAGACCCGTTACAGTTTGTTCGGGCCATGGAACCCGGTGGCACCCAAGCTCCCTCGCTCTCGGACCTCTGTCATGAACTGTCCCGTCAGAGGTCCCAACAGGAGTCCATCCTGGGTCACCTGCGGAATGTCAATTCTCGTCTGGACACTCTGACTACTCCACCAGCAACCACCGCCAGTGCCATGACTCGCAACCCGGCAGCTCCGCTGCCCACCAATACCATGGTATCCTACCCCGGACCCCGGCTTTCTGCACCTCCTCGCTTCGGAGGCGACTCCGCCCAGGCTCGGGGCTTCATAAATCAGTGCACCCTGCACTTTGAACTCCTGTCCCACCAGTTAAACTCCGACCGGGCCAAAATTGCCTTCATCATGTCCCATCTCACCGGGGAGGCCCTGGCCTGGCTAAATCCTCTATGGGAGAGAGGAGACCCCCTGGTGTCCGACTTGCCTGCCTTTCTCATGGCTTTCCGGAAAGTCTTCGACGAACCCGGACGGAAGACCTCATCCGCATCATCTCTGCTACGCCTCCGTCAGGGAAGTCTCACCGTGGGCCAATATGCCATACGGTTCCGTACCCTTGCCTCGGAGCTGGCCTGAGATAACGACGCTCTGGTATCCGTCTTCTGGGAGGGTCTGTCCGGCCGTATTAAAGATGAACTTGCCGGTCGGGACATTCCTACCACTCTCGATGACCTAATAACTCTTGCCACCCGGATTGACCTACGTTTCCAGGAGCGTGCCAAAGAGGTCACCCGTGAGAGGAGGTTTCCACGTCTAGCTCCTACTTTTCAGAAATCCGTCTCTCCCCAGGTACACTCTCCTGAGCCTATGCAGGTCGACCAGACCAAGATGGTCAAAACCCGTCAGGACTTACGCCGTGCCGAAGGGAGCTGCTTCTACTGTGGCAGTAAGGAGCACCGGATCCGTACCTGCCCGGAGAGGTCGGGAAACGCCTGTGTCTAGGTTCGCTCAGAGAGGTCAACCTAGACAAGAATAAATCCTCTCCATCTCTGCTACTGTCAGTCTCTATTATCTGCGGGGAGAATCGTTATTTCGAACTAGCCCAACTTGACTCTGGGGCGGCCGGGAATCTTATCTCACAGTCCCTGGTAGAAAAATACCGCATTCCTACCAAACCTCTGGCTGCACCAATATCTGTCGCTGCTGTGGATGGGGGCCTCTTACCACGTCCCATCCAACTCATCACCGAATCCGTAACTCTGCAGGTGGGAATGCTGCATTCTGAGAGCATCTCTTTTCATGTTCTGCCTGGACTCTCTCACGCCCTCTTACTAGGTCTACCTTGGCTCCAGAGACATGCACCCGTGCTTGACTGGCAGACCGGAGAAGTCCTTCGCTGGGGACAGGACTGTCATAAGACTTGTTTGGTTCCTGTTCATCCCGTCCGTCCTTCTCCTACCCCAACTAATCTACCTGGACTTCCGATTCCCTATTGGTCATTTGCTGATGTCTTTAATAAAAAGGAGGCAGAGACATTACCCCCTCATAGACCATACGACTGTCCTATCGACCTGTTACCCGGTACTACTCCTCCCCGTGGGCGTATTTACCCATTGTCCGCTGCTGAGACCCGGTCGATGTCCGAATATATTGAGGAGAATTTGGCCAGGGGATTCATCCGGAAATCTACCTCCCCGGCGGGAGCAGGCTTCTTCTTCGTAAAAAAGAAGGACGGCTCTCTCCGTCCCTGTATAGACTATAGAGGCCTTAACCAGATCACGGTGAAGAATAAGTACCCCCTTCCGCTCATTCCAGAATTATTTGATCGCCTGAGGGGGGCTAGAGTCTTCACTAAACTGGACCTCCGTGGGGCGTACAACCTGGTCCGTATCCGTCAAGGGGATGAATGGAAGACTGCATTCAACACCCGGGACGGCCACTATGAATATCTGGTAATGCCCTTTGGTCTCTGTAACGCTCCTGCCGTCTTTCAAGAGTTGGTCAATGACATCTTCCGGGACCTTCTCTACTCCTGCGTTGTGGTGTACCTGGACGACATCTTGGTCTTCTCTCCGGATCTCCAGACTTCTCTCCGGATCATCCGGAGGGACATTCGTCAGGTCCTGCTCAGGCTCAGGCAGAACCACCTCTTCGCTAAATATGAGAAGTGCCTCTTTGAGCAGACCTCGCTTCCGTTTTTGGGCTACATTATTTCTCAGACCGGCCTACGAATGGATCCAGAGAAACTGTCTGCCATCGAGAAATGGCCCCGACCGGAGGGGTTGAAGGCCATTCAGCGGTTCCTGGGCTTCGCCAACTACTACCGCCTCTTCATACCGCACTTCTCTTCCCGGACTGCTCCAATTTCCGCGCTCACCCGTAAGGGTACTAATCCCAAAGAGTGGCCGCCTGAAGCAGAGGAGGCCTTTCTTTCCTTAAAACAGGCCTTCTCTTCCGCCCCGGTGCTGCATCGTCCGGACTGCAACAAGCAGTTCTTTCTGGAGGTTGACGCCTCCTCCTCTGGAGCCGGAGCTGTACTTACGCAAAAATCTTCTTCCGGGAGGATGGTAACTTGCGGCTTCTTCTCTAAACTCTTCTCCTCCTCAGAGCGCAATTATTCCATAGGAGACCGAGAGTTATTGGCCATCAAGCTGGCATTGGAGGAGTGGCGTTACCTACTCGAGGGGGCTCTTCATCCGGTAATAATTTACACTGACCACAAGAACTTGGCTTATCTCCAGCATGCCCAGAGACTTAATCCACGCCAAGCCCGGTGGTCCTTGTTTTTTGCTCGCTTTGATTTTGTTCTACATTTTCGCCCGGCTGACAAGAACATTAAAGCAGACGCCTTGTCCCGATCCTTTCTGGTATCTGATCTCGAGGAAGAACCTAAACATATCATCGATCCCGCCAGAGTAATGCAGGTGGCTCCCGTGAGTCTAAATCGTCTCCCTCCCGGTAAGACGTTCGTATCGGTACCTGATCGGGAGAAGATCCTACACTGGGGTCATTCGTCTAAACTAGCTGGCCAAGCCGGTCAGAAAAAGACCCTCCAGCTTATTTCCCGGCACTACTGGTGGCCTAACCTGCGCAAGGATGTAATAGACTTTGTTTCTGCCTGTGTGTCCTGTGCCCGCAACAAAGTTCCGAGACACCTGCCAGCCGGTCGCCTTCTTCCTCTGCCAGTACCTGCTGCCCCCTGGCAGCATATAGCGATGGACTTCATAACTGATCTTCCCGTCTCTGCCGGTTGTACGGTCATTTGGGTGGTCGCTGACCGCTTTTCCAAGATGGCTCACTTCATTCCCCTGCCAGGCCTCCCGTCTGCACCCGAGCTGGCTAAAGACTTTATCCGCCACATCTTCCGTCTTCATGGCCTGCCCCGTCACATCGTGTCGGATCGTGGGGTACAGTTCACTTCTCGTTTCTGGAGAGCCACTTGTAAATTGCTAGAAGTCACCCTGGACTTCTTCTCCGCTTACCACCCACAGTCTAATGGTCAAGTGGAGCGGATCAATCAGATCCTGACCAGTTACCTCCGGCACTTCGTTAATGCCCACCATTCTGACTGGGTGGATCTCCTGCCATGGGCCGAATTCTCGTACAACAATCACGAGAGCGAATCTTCCTCCAAATCCCCGTTTTTTGTTGTCTTCGGTCAGCATCCTCGGATCCCGTTTCCCGTCTCCACCTCGGTGGACAACCCGGCTGCGGAATCTCTTGTTAACAAATTTTCTTCCACATGGGAGAGTACCCGGTCCGCACTTCCTCTGTCATCCGAGCGTATGAAAAGACATGCTGACAAAAAACGTCTGGATCCTCCTCAATTCCGTCCAGGGGATAAGGTCTGGCTCTCGTCCAAGTATGTCCGGCTCAAGATTCCTTCCTATAAGTTAGGGCCTCGGTTCATCGGTCCTCTGGAGGTCATCAGTCAGATCAACCCGGTGGCCTATAAATTGAAACTCCCGGCCAACTTGCGGATCCCTAACTCCTTCCATGTATCTCTCCTCAAACCTGTGGTACTTAACTCTTTTTCCAAGTCTACAGGCACGCCTCCTGCTCCGGTTTCCGCTGAAAACGAATTTGAGGTAGAGAACATTCTGGCCACCAAAAGGGTAAGAGGGAAGACCTTTTTTCTAGTAGATTGGAAGGGGTTTGGTCCTGAAGAGAGAACGTGGGAGCCCCGGGAGAACATCCATGCCCCTCTCATCCTTGCTAAATTTCTGTCTGGCCTAAAAAAGGGGGGGCCTAAAGGGGGGGGTACTGTAGCGTCGGCGTCCCTGCCCTCTGCTAGGCAGGGACGCTGTTCCCCTCACCTCTCTGCTCCGAGCCCGGCGTCCTCCTCCCGCTCTGCTGGCAGCGCGCGCTCTTTCCCGGCCACTGTGCTTAGGGCGCGCGCGCGCGCTCCCTCCCTCTTAAAGGGGCCGCGCGCGCCGTCCTAAGGAGTCCCCGGCCAATGGCCGGAGGACTTCACCATATATAAGGCACCTCCTCCAAAATGAAGGTGCCCGAGCAATGTTGTTGCACTGTTCACTACTCTGCTTCAGCCCTCAGGTCCCGTTGCCAGTTACCTGCCAGATACCTGCCAGATTCCTGCCAGCCTGCTGTCTTATTCCTGCCTGATATTCTGCTACCTGCCTGCTAGCCTGAGGTCCGACGGTCTGCCTTACTACTCCTGTCAGTCTGTCTAAGGACCAGCTTGCCCGCTCACCTGGGAGCGCACATCAACTACCTGCCTGATTGCCTGAGGTCCGACGGTCTGCCTTCCAACTCTTGTCAGTCTGTCTATGGACCAGCTTGCCCGCTCACCTGGGAGCGCACATCTGCTACCTGCCTGCTAGCCTACCTGGAGGCTCTGCCGTCACGTGCTGTGACCACCTGCCTGTCCAGTGACTCCTGCCCGCTCACCTGGGAGCGCTCATCTGCTGCCTGTCTGCTAGCCTACCTGGAGGCTCTGCCGTCACGTGCTGTGACCACCCGCCTGTCCAGAGACTTCTGCGCGCTCACCTGGGAGCGCTCATCTGCCGCCTGTCTGTTGTTCTTCCTGGAGGCTCCGCCGTCACATGCTGTGACCACCCGTTTATCCAGAGACTCTCGCCTGCTCACCTGGGAGCTCACGTCTACCATCAGCCACCACAGGTCGTACCAACCCTTTACCCAGAGACTGCCCCGGTCACTTGCCGTGACCATCTGCCCGTTCACCCAGAGACTGCCCCGGTCACTTGCCGTGACCATCTGCCCGTTCACCCAGAGACTGCCCCGGTCACTTGCCGTGACCATCTGCCCGTTCACCCAGAGACTGCCCCGGTCACTTGCCGTGACCATCTGCCCGTTCACCCAGAGACTGCCCCGGTCACTTGCCGTGACCATCTGCCCGTTCATCCAGAGACTGCCCCGGTCACTTGCCGTGACCTCCTACCCGTTCTTCTAGAGACTGCCCCGGTCACCTGCTGTGACTGCCTGCCTGGTCGCCACCCGCTCCCTTACAAGGACCGCCCCCTTGTATAGTAGCCCAGAGGTTCCGCCTCCCAGACCCGTTACAATAATGTGATGTGCCCGTTCCTGTTAATCCTCCTGGTTTCTTCCATACACACCCGTCTCTCTTCTTCTCTGTCCTTCCTCACTCACTGCTACTTCTTAACTCACTAAGATGGCCGAATCTAATCTCCCAGAGATCGCTCAGGTCCTAGCAGGTCACTGAGGGCGGCCCCCAAACTGGTTAACCCTGTGTCCTCCTGACATAAGGGTAATGTAATATCAAACAGCACCTCTGCTGCCTTCTAATGGCCGTACCTGAAAACAACAGTTTTTCTGGTGACTAAAACATTCAGAGTTATTAAAACAGTACAGTTCTATAGGGGAGTGGAGTGGACATTATCCACACACCCCTCACACTGTGACGAGCATAGGGGCACCAGGTCTTATATAAACCTGATGATGCTATGCGGCCAGCCAATCACTGTAATGCCACAACCAACATAGCTATGGCATAGCATTGCATGGCAAGCAATCCCTGCATGTTCATTGGCTCTCTAAGGAGCACCAAACATGCAATACGGGGACCAGAGCTCCCGCCGAGCTACTCCGGCAATACTCGCCGAGTGCCGAGCATGTCGAGTACAGTGATGCTTGGGCGAGTTCCGAGTAGTGGCGAGCACGTTCGTTCTACACTAATCACTAGCTGGCAATCCAAAATTACTCTACGAAACTTTCCACTCCCTCCTGAGCCCCAAAGTACAGGCCCTATCACTAACCTCAGCTCTTAAGATTTGGCCATTTATTTCCTAGAAAAAATCAACCATATCCTCCATGACATATTTGCACAATTCCCTCAGAGCCTGGATCCCCTTCCTTTCCGAACCTCAAGCTCACTTTTCACCTTTGAAACTGTCACAGAAGAAGTTACCAGGCTACTTGCTTCTTCTCCCCCTACAACCTGCACCAGTGACCCTATTTCATCACCTCCAGTCTCTCCCTCCAGTTGTCACTACCTACTTTTACTAAAATATTTAACCTCTCTCTTTCTTCCGCTATCTTTTCCTCATCATTCAAACATGCCGTCATAGCCCTTTACTTAAAAAGATATCCCTCCACCAGAACTGCTCTGCTAACTATAGACCTGTCTCTAATCTTCCCTTCATTTTTAAACTCCTGGAACTCTTGGTCCACTGTCTTCTCTGATCACTCTCTTCTTGACCCTTTACAGTCTGGTCTCCACTCTTTACACTCTACTGAAACTGTCCTCACTAAAGTCTCTAATGATCTACTAACAGCTAAATTTAATGGCCACTACTCCCTACTGATTCTCCTGGATCTCTCTGTTGCATTTGACACTGTGAATCACAGCTCTTCCTCACTATGCTCCACTCTGAGCCATTCTCTTTCTCACCATTCTCTCTTTGTTCTCCTCCTACCTATCTGACAGCTCCTTCACTGTATCTTTTGCTGGCTCCTTTCCCCTCTCTTCCCCTCACTATCGGGGTTCCTTAGGGCTCCTCTTCTCTCTATACACTGCTCCTTGTAAGATTGTCGTCGGCCAGGTCCTCAAGGGGAGATATGAATCATTGAGTTTGGTAGACTCGGTGAGAGATGGGTGGGACTGGCTGCTCAAATATTTCCACCCCAGGGCATGGTACAGCAGATAAAAAGGTGACTAGTGATGGGCGAACCCGTGACTGTTTGGGTTTGGCTAACTGAGCCGAACAGTTTATTAAAAGTTCGGGTTCAGGTACCAGGACAGTACCCGAACATGAACACAATTTGTCAGGGTGTATTAGAGGTGACAGACAGTCGCCCTGCAGTTGGTTGCAGGAGATCTCTATGATTGGCATTACAGACATCTTCTTAGATGAGAGGCTGTCTCTATGACCTAGCGGCTACCTCCCTCTGGTAATTAGCTCTCTGGCCTGGGTGTATTTATCCCTGTTGTGTCTGAGAGGGAGGTGCCGGCTATATTAATTTCTACTTGTGAAGGCTTACCAAGATCAGTACTTTGTCCTCTCTGAAGCTTGAGGCCGAGTTCGCATTTGGCTGGAGTAATCTAAAACTAAGCATTCTCCCCCTGTTTGTCTAACCTTGTTGTTTAGTGGAGATCGACTAGTGCTCATCTCTAGTGTTGAGCCACCCCCGTAGTGTTCGAGTTCGGTTCGGTTCGTCGAACACCCGTGTGTTCGCCGAACTGTTCGTCGAACTGTTCGTCGAACACCTTCGAACACCGTTAAAACCAATGGCAGGCAAACAAAAACACATAGAAACACATAGAAAACACCTTCAAAGGTGTCCAAAAGCTGACAAACTGCTCAGAAGACACAACTAACACATGGAAAAGTGACAAGTACATATAGTCATGAGAAAAGAAAAGAGGTGGAGGAGTAAAAGGAGGGGGAAACACAGATAAAGGCATGTCATGCCCTTCTAAAATCCAAAAAGTGAGAAGCCAACACGTTCAGTCCGCTCCTGCCCGTGCCACCTCCTTGTCGCCGGGTTTGTGCCAGAGCCGCGGTGAACCCTGACGGCCAGCCCCCCTCTCCCAATACTGGTGCCTGTCCGCTGGTGGGTCGAGCGAGCCCCCCTGTGGTGGAGGCAGCTCTAAGCTTTTTAATTTAAATTGTCTCTCTAATTTGAATGAATACACTTTAAATCCATTTACAAGGATCTATTGGAGGGCAAGTCTCATGCCAGCAGCCGCGTAATTCCAGCTCCAGTAGCGTCCACTAAAGCTGCTGCAGTTAAAAAGCTTTTATAAGGATCGAGCTCGGCTGTCCACCGCAAGGCATCCTACTGCCAGTCCCAGCCCCTATGCCTTGGGGTGCCTCCTGATGCTCTTCACTGAGTATCCCGTGGTCCCGAAGCATTTCCTTTGAAAAAATTAAGTGTCCAAACTACAGGTGGTGTAGCTTGCTTAACAGCCGGGATAATCCGCTGACTAGCAGACACTGCTACTAGGCACAAAGTATTTCCTGGGCTAGATGCAGTTAAAAATTTGTAATTAGATACTCTCGTTGGATGCTGAGAAAGCATTCCATAGAGTCTCCTGGCACGCCATATATGATTCTCTTAAAAAGCTTGGGGTAGGGGTCTAGGGGACCCTTTTATAGCCAAAATCACGGCCCTGTATCGCAATACGTCACCTAGGCTGAAGATAAATGGAACTGTAGCACCCTGAGGGCTCCGTTGCTAAAGAGGTATTGCACCTCACCCAGAGGTGTGATATCTCACTCTCAGGTAAGGATGGAGTGTGGATCAGGACCCGACACCTGCATGCATTACACCACATTGCCGTGGGGCAGGGCGACCAATATGCCCCTGAGATGGGCACGACAGTCCCTGTCCCTGGCTGGAGTGGGGGGAGGGAACACTGAGGAAGGGGAACCCTGTAGTGCAGGAGCAGGGAGGAAGCAGTTCCTGGGTGCATTGAGAAGGGAGTATAAAAGGTGGGCACCATCTTAGTTCAGTGCAGAGAAGTCTGAGCAGAAGTGGCAGGGAGCAGGGGCTCTGCATGAGCTCTGCTCCGGAGGCGGGCCTAGAAACAGAGGCCCAGGCCTGGAAGAGGGAGAAGGAAGGAAGAGGAGCGGAGAAGGCTCCAGGAACGAGGAACGAAGGGATCCCAGGGGTGCGGACGGGCGAGTCGCCACCGCACGCCCGAATCCACCTGCATGGAGGGGTCAGGCCAAAGGGGGAGACCGGTCCCCGAAACTAGTGGAGGCAGGAAACGACCCTCAGCTAGAAACCGGAGGCTGTGACATTTTATGTGGCGCAGCCCTTCGCTACACCCGCTAGGAGGGCAGCACATAGGGTCAGGGAAACTGGCGCCAAGTTTACCAAGAGGAGGCCCGAGGCAGCCGGACAGAAGGTTGGTAAGAAAGGCCAGACAAAGGACACACAAAGGGGGTCCTGTGAAGCGCTCCAAAGTTATCTGGGAGTTGTCTGAGCCCCTCACCTGGTGAGCACAGTACGACGTGGGCAGCCGTTACCTGCAGACGTGGTCTGGATAATAAGAACTGTGAGTAAAGGCCCTGGACTGCATCACTGACTCCGTGTCGTTACTGCTGCTGCCCTGCACCATCACCCCCATCCTCCGCATACACTGCCCTGAGGCTATACTCCTCCCGTGGGGAGTTATGCTACTCTCTGCTGCACCCACAACACCAGCCTCAGCGGTCTGCCCTGCAGCGGCGGTTCACTCTGACCGCAATCCACGGGTGGCGTAGTCGGACATTTAAACATCAAAACCACATAAATAGTTCCGCCACTGGTTTGACCACCCTGAGCCACGGATCCGGGTCACCGCCACGAAGACTACAACCACCAGCACCCACCAAAAAGGGTCCGGCTCCGAGTGTCCCAAGGCCCAGGGGGTGCATCAGAACATTTTCATCACCTTTCACAATCACCAATGGGACAAGGCAGGGATGTCCTCTGTCCCCTCTCTTATACATCCTAGTGACGGAGCACCTGCTCTCATCAATTCGCCATAACCCCAATATTAGGTGGATTGAGGTGGGAGGCACCGAGTACAAGTGCTCTCTATTTGCTGATGATGTACTAGTATATATCACTCAATCACATATATCCATCCATGCTGTTATGGCTGAAATAGATCACTTTGTTACATGGTCAAATATTAAAATCAATGCAGCGAAGTCTGAGGCCCTCGATGTCTCCCTCCCCAAATCCATATAGGATTCCATCCAGTCCAACTTTCCCTTTGCCTGGCCCTCACAGGGTATCAAATACTTAGGAATTCCTATTCATAGAGACCTCTCCCATCTATGTTATCTTAATTTTGGGCCCTTTATTGAACAACTCCATACAGACCACGGTTGGCAAGTTAGAACTGTAAGATTCACTACGTGAACCACTGGTGTTTTGTGGAAAAGCACATGTACACTGTGTTCCAAATTATTATGCAAAAAGTGTTTAGGAGTGATAAGGGAAGAATTTGTTTGTTTGTCAGTTAAACTCATTGATGGTGATGTGTGTCAGGGCTTTTTATATCACTGTAAGCAATTGCAGACACCTGTGCTAATTAGTTTGGCAGGTGTGTCCAATGAAAGGCAAGACTACTTAAGAAGGCTGTCTCACATTATTAAGCAGCCTACATTTTCTGCCAAAATGGGAAAGAAAAAGGATGTGTCGGCTGCTGAGAAGCAACAAATTGTGGAGTGTTTAGGTCTGTAACGGGTCTGGGAGGCGGAACCTCTGAGCTACTATACAAGGGGGTGGTCCTTGTAAGGGAGCGGGTGGCGACCAGGGAAGACGGGCAGGCAGTCACAGCAGGTGACCGGGACAGTCTCTGGGTGAACGGGCTGGAGGTCACGGCAAGTGACCGGGGCAGTCTCTGGAAGAACGGGCAGGAGGTCACGGCAAGTGACCGGGGCAGTCTCTGGATGAACGGGTAGGAGGTCACGGCAAGTGACCGGGGCAGTCTCTGGATGAACGGGCAGGAGGTCACGGCAAGTGACCGGGGCAGTCTCTGGGTAAAGGGTAGGTACGACCTGTGATGGCTGAGCCTCCAGGTAGGCTAGCAGGCAGATGGTAGATGTGTGCTCCCAGGTGAGCAAGCGAGAGTTTCTGGATAAACGGGTGGTCACAGCATGTGACGGCGGAGCCTCCAGGTAGGCCAACAGACAGGCAGCAGATGAGCGCTCCCAGGTGAGCGGGCAGGAGTCTCTGGAATAGCAGGTGGTCACAGCACGTGACGGTGGAGCCTCCAGGTAGGCCAACAGACAGGCAGCAGATGAGCGCTCCCAGGTGAGCGGGCAGGAGTCTCTGGAATGGCAGGTGGTCACAGCACGTGACGGCGGAGCCTCCAGGTAGGCCAACAGACAGGCAGCAGATGAGCGCTCCCAGGTGAGCGGGCAGGAGTCTCTGGAGAGGCAGGTGGTCACAGCACGTGACGGCGGAGCCTCCAGGTAGGCTAGCAGGCAGGTAGCAGATGTGCGCTCCCAGGTGAGCGGGCAGGAGTCTCTGGAATGGCAGGTGGTCACAGCACGTGACGGCGGAGCCTCCAGGTAGGCTAGCAGGCAGGTAGCAGATGTGCGCTCCCAGGTGAGCGGGCAAGCTGGTCCATAGACAGACTGACAGGGGTAGGAAGGCAGACCGTCGGACCTCAGGCTAGCAAGCAGGTAGGAGGAATGTCAGGCAGGAAACAGACAGCAAACTGGCAGGTAACTGGCAGTTAACTGGCAACGGGACCTGAGGGCTGAAGCAGAGTAGTGAACAGTGCAACAACATTGCTCGGGCACCTCCATTTTGGAGGAGGTGCCTTATATATGGTGAAGTCCTCCGGCCATTGGCCGGGGACTCCTTAGGACGGCGCGCGCGGCCCCTTTAAGAGGGAGGGAGCGCGCGCGCCCTAAGCACAGTGGCCGGGAAGGAGCGCGCGCTGCCAGCAGAGCGGGAGGAGGACGCCGGGCTCGGAGCAGAGGGGTGAGGGGAACAGCGTCCCTGCCTAGCAGAGGGCAGGGACGCCGGCGCTACAGTACCCCCCCCTTTAGGCCCCCCCTTTTTTAGGCCAGAGAGAAATTTAGCTAGGATGAGAGGGGCATGGATGTTCTCCCGGGTCTCCCACGTTCTCTCTTCAGGACCAAACCCCTTCCAATCTACTAGAAAAAAGATCTTCCCTCTTACCCTTTTGGTGGCCAGAATGTTCTCTACCTCAAATTCGTTTTCAGCGGAAACCGGAGCAGGAGGCGTACCTGTAGACTTGGAAAAAGAGTTAATTACCACAGGTTTGAGGAGAGATACATGGAAGGAGTTAGGGATCCGCAAGTTGGCCGGGAGTTTCAATTTATAGGCCACCGGGTTGATCTGACTGATGACCTCCAGAGGACCGATGAACCGAGGCCCTAACTTATAGGAAGGAATCTTGAGCCGGACATACTTGGACGAGAGCCAGACCTTATCCCCTGGACGGAATTGAGGAGGATCCAGACGTTTTTTGTCAGCATGTCTTTTCATACGCTCGGATGACAGAAGGAGTGCGGACCGGGTACTCTCCCATATGGAGGAAAATTTGTTAACAAGAGATTCCGCAGCCGGATTGTCCACCGAGGTGGAGACGGGAAATGGGATCCGAGGATGCTGACCGAAGACAACAAAAAACGGGGATTTGGAGGAAGATTCGCTCTCGTGATTGTTGTAAGAAAATTCGGCCCATGGCAGGAGATCCACCCAGTCTGAATGGTGGACATTAACGAAGTGCCGGAGGTAACTGGTCAGGTTCTGATTGATCCGCTCCACTTGACCATTAGACTGTGGGTGGTAAGCGGAGGAGAAGTCCAGGGTGACGTCTAGCAGTTTACAAGTGGCTCTCCAGAAGCGTGAGGTGAACTGTACCCCACGATCCGACACTATGTGGAGGGGCAGTCCATGAAGATGGAAGATGTGGCGGATAAAGTCTTTAGCCAGCTCGGGTGCAGACGGGAGGCCTGGCAGGGGAACGAAATGAGCCATCTTGGAAAAGCGGTCAGCGACCACCCAAATGACCGTACAACCTGCAGAGACGGGGAGATCAGTTATAAAGTCCATTGCTATATGCTGCCAGGGGGCAGCAGGTACTGGGAGCGGAAGGAGGCGACCGGCTGGCAGATGTCTCGGAACCTTGTTGCGGGCGCAGGACACACAGGCAGAAACAAAGTCTATTACGTCCTTGTGCAGGGTAGGCCACCAGTAGTGCCGGGTAATAAGCTGGAGGGTCTTTTTCTGACTGGCGTGGCCAGCTAGTTTAGATGAGTGACCCTAGTGTAGGATCTTCTCCCGATCAGGTACTGATACGAACGTCTTACCGGGAGGGAGACGATTTAGACTCACGGGAGCCACCTGCATTACTCTGGCGGGATCGATGATGTGTTTCGGTTCGTCCTCGAGATCAGACACCAGAAAGGATCGGGACAAGGCGTCCGCCTTGATGTCTTTGTCAGCCGGGCGAAAATTAAGAATAAAATCAAAGCGAGCAAAAAACAAGGAGCACCGAGCTTGGCGCGGGTTAAGTCTCTGGGCATGCTGGAGGTAAGCCAAGTTCTTGTGGTCAGTGTAAATTATTACCGGGTGAAGAGCCCCTTCGAGCAGGTAACGCCACTCCTCCAATGCCAGCTTGATGGCCAATAAAGGGAATGGAGGGCCTAGAATACCCAGAGAGGTTGTTAAAATTAGGCCTATTTACGTTGGAAAAGAGAAGGCTTAGGGGAGACCTCATAAACATGTATAAATACATCAGGGGGCAGTACAGAGATCTCTCCCATGACCTGTTTATACCAAGGATAGTGACAAAGACGAGGGGGCACACTATGCGTCTGGAGGAAAGGAGGTTCCTGCACCAGCATAGAAGGGGATTTTTTACGGTCAGAGCCGTGAGACTCTGGAACTCTCTGGGAGAGGAAGTGGTGATGTCCAACTCACTTAATGAGTTCAAGAGAGGCCTGGACGCCTTTCTTGAGAACAATAAAATTACATCTTATGCTTAGTTAATTAATCCAGGGATTTAATCTGACTGCCAGATTGGTGTCGGGAAGTGAATTTTTCCTCAATGATGTAAATTGGCCTATACCGCATGGTTTTTTGTTGCCTTCCCCTGCATCAACGCTGCGGAATAGCTGCAGTGCACAAGAAATAGGCTGAACTGGATGGACGCTTGTCTTTTTTCGGCCTTATAAACTATGTAAAAAAACTCTCGATCTCCTATGGAATAGTTGCGCTCAGAAGAGGAGAAGAGTTTGGAGAAGAAGCCACAAGTTACCATTATCCCGGAAGATGATTTTTGGGTAAGTACCGCTCCGGCTCCAGAGGAGGAGGCGTCAACCTCCAGGAAGAACTGCTTGTTGCCATCTGGGCGATGCAGCACCGGGGCGGAAGAGAAGGCCTGTTTTAAGGAAAGAAAGGCCTCCTCTGCTTCGGGCGGCCACTCTCTGGGATTAGTGCCCTTACGGGTGAGCGCGGAAATTGGGGCAGTCCGGGAAGAGAAGTGCGGTATGAAGAGGCGGTAGTAGTTGGCGAAGCCCAGGAACCGCTGAATGGCCTTCAACCCCTCCGGTCGGGGCCATTTCTCGATGGCAGACAGTTTCTCTGGATCCATTCGTAGGCCGGTCTGAGAAATAATGTAGCCCAAAAACGGAAGCGAGGTCTGCTCAAAGAGGCACTTCTCATATTTAGCGAAGAGGTGATTCTGCCTGAGCCTGAGCAGGACCTGACGAACATCCCTCCGGTGAGTCTGGAGATCCGGAGAGAAGACCAAGATGTCGTCCAGGTACACCACTACGCAGGAGTAGAGAAGGTCCCGGAAGATGTCATTGACCAACTCATGAAAGACGGCAGGAGCGTTACAGAGACCAAAGGGCATTACCAGATATTCATAGTGGCCGTCCCGGGTGTTGAATGCAGTCTTCCATTCATCCCCTTGACGGATACGGACCAGGTTGTACGCCCCACGGAGGTCCAGTTTGGTGAAGATTCTAGCCCCCCTCAGACGATCAAATAATTCTGGAATGAGCGGAAGGGGGTACTTATTCTTCACCATGATCTGGTTAAGGCCTCTATAGTCTATACAGGGACGGAGAGAGCCGTCCTTCTTTTTTACGAAAAAGAAGCCTGCTCCCGCCGGGGAGGTAGATTTCCGGATGAATCCCCTGGCCAAATTCTCCTCAATATATTCGGACATCGACCGGGTCTCAGCAGCGGACAATGGGTAAATACGCCCACGGGGAGGCGTAGTACCGGGTAACAGGTCGATAGGACAGTCGTATGGTCTATGAGGGGGTAATGTCTCTGCCTCCTTTTTATTAAAGACATCAGCAAATGACCAATAGGGAATCGGAAGTCCAGGTAGATTAGTTGGGGTAGGAGAAGGACGGGCGGGATGAACAGGAACCAAACAAGTCTTATGACAGTCCTGTCCCCAGCGAAGGACTTCTCCGGTCTGCCAGTCAAGCACGGGTGCATGTCTCTGGAGCCAAGGTAGACCTAGTAAGAGGGCGTGAGAGAGTCCAGGCAGAACATGAAAAGAGATGCTCTCAGAATGCAGCATTCCCATCTGCAGAGTTATGGATTCGGTGATGAGTTGGATGGGACGTGGTAAGAGGCCCCCATCCACAGCAGCGACAGATAATGGTATAGCCAGAGGTTTGGTGGGAATGCGGTATTTTTCTACCAGGGCCTGTGAAATAAGATTCCCGGCCGCTCCAGAGTCAAGTTGGGCTAGTTCGAAATAACGATTCTCCCCGCAGATAATTGAGACTGACAGTAGCAGAGATGGAGAGGATTTATTCTTGTCTAGGTCGACCTCTCTGAGCGAACCTAGACACAGGCGTTTCCCGACCTCTCCGGGCAGGTACGGATCCAGTGCTCCTTACTGCCACAGTAGAAGCAGCTCCCCTCGGCACAGCGTAAGTCCTGACGGGTTTTGACCATCTTGGTCTGATCGACCTGCATAGGCTCAGGAGAGTGTACCTGGGGAGAAACGGAGGGAGTGACGGGTTTCTGAAAAGTAGGAGCTAGACGTAGAAACCTCCTCTCACGGGTGACTTCTTTGGCACGCTCCTGGAACCGTAGGTCAATCCGGGTGGCAAGAGTTATTAGGTCATCGAGAGTGGTAGGAATGTCTCGACCGGCGAGTTCATCTTTAATACGGCCGGACAGACCCTCCCAGAAGACAGATACCAGAGCGTCGTTATCCCAGGCCAGCTCCAAGGCAAGGGTACGGAACCGTATGGCATATTGGCCCACGGTGAGACTTCCCTGACGGAGGCGTAGCAGAGATGATGCGGATGAGGTCTTCCGTCCGGGTTCGTCGAAGACTTTCCGGAAAGCCGTGAGAAAGGCAGGCAAGTCGGACACCAGGGGGTCTCCTCTCTCCCATAGAGGATTTAGCCAGGCCAGGGCCTCCCCGGTGAGATGGGACATGATGAAGGCAATTTTGGCCCGGTCGGAGTTAAACTGGTGGGACAGGAGTTCAAAGTGCAGGGTGCACTGATTTATAAAGCCCCGAGCCTGAGCGGAGTCGCCTCCGAAGCGAGGAGGTGCAGAAAGCCGGGGTCCGGGGTAGGATACCATAGTATTGGTGGGCAGCGGAGCTGCCGGATTGCGAGTCATGGCACTGGCGGTGGTTGCTGGTGGAGCAGAGTGTCCAGGCGAGAATTGACATTCCGCAGGTGACCCAGGATGGACTCCTGTTGGGACCTCTGACGGGACAGTTCATGACACAGGTCCGAGAGTGAGGGAGCTTGGGTGCCACCGGGTTCCATGGCCCGAGCAAACTGTAACGGGTCTGGGAGGCGGAACCTCTGAGCTACTATACAAGGGAGTGGTCCTTGTAAGGGAGCGGGTGGCGACCAGGGAAGACGGGCAGGCAGTCACAGCAGGTGACCGAGACAGTCTCTGGGTGAACGGGCTGGAGGTCACGGCAAGTGACCGGGGCAGTCTCTGGAAGAACGGGCAGGAGGTCACGGCAAGTGACCGGGGCAGTCTCTGGATGAACGGGCAGGAGGTCACGGAAAGTGACCGGGGCAGTCTCTGGATGAACGGGCAGGAGGTCACGGCAAGTGACCGGGGCAGTCTCTGGGTAAAGGGTAGGTACGACCTGTGATGGCTGAGCCTCCAGGTAGGCTAGCAGGCAGATGGTAGATGTGTGCTCCCAGGTGAGCAAGCGAGAGTCTCTGGATAAACGGGTGGTCACAGCATGTGACGGCGGAGCCTCCAGGTAGGCCAACAGACAGGCAGCAGATGAGCGCTCCCAGGTGAGCGGGCAGGAGTCTCTGGAATGGCAGGTGGTCACAGCACGTGACGGCGGAGCCTCCAGGTAGGCCAACAGACAGGCAGCAGATGAGCGCTCCCAGGTGAGCGGGCAGGAGTCTCTGGAGAGGCAGGAGGTCACAGCACGTGACGGCGGAGCCTGCAGGTATGCTAGCAGGCAGGTAGCAGATGTGCGCTCCCAGGTGAGCGGGCAGGAGTCTCTGGAATGGCAGGTGGTCACAGCACGTGACGGCGGAGCCTCCAGGTAGGCTAGCAGGCAGGTAGCAGATGTGCGCTCCCAGGTGAGCGGGCAAGCTGGTCCATAGACAGACTGACAGGGGTAGGAAGGCAGACCGTCGGACCTCAGGCTAGCAAGCAGGTAGGAGGAATGTCAGGCAGGAAACAGACAGCAAACTGGCAGGTTTCTGGCAGGTAACTGGCAGGTAACTGGCAACGGGACCTGAGGTCTGAAGCAGAGTAGTGAACAGTGCAACAACATTGCTCGGGCACCTCCATTTTGGAGGAGGTGCCTTATATATGGTGAAGTCCTCCGGCCATTGGCCGGGTACTCCTTAGGACGGCGCGCGCGGCCCCTTTAAGAGGGAGGGAGCGCACGCGCGCGCCCTAAGCACAGTGGCCGGGAAGGAGCGCACGCTGCCAACAGAGCGGGAGGAGGATGCCGGGCTCGGAGCAGAGGGGTGAGGGGAACAGCGTCCCTGCCTAGCAGAGGGCAGGGACGCCGGCGCTACAAGGTCAAGGCATGACTACAATCAACATTGTGCGATGATCAGGATGAAGTGTCTTGGCAATCAAGAAGTATGTAGCTGATTCACAGTACACACGTGTGCGTGCTGATAAGGGCAAATTGAGGACTCTTTCCTACAGGCAATTACGTCAGGTTAAAAGATCAGCGGCAAAAAAGCCTTGTCATAGCAGCAGACAAGTTTTTGAAGCTGCTGGTGCCTCCAACGTCCCCCGAACAACAAGATGCAGGGTCCTTCAGAGGTTTGCAGCTGTGCATATGCCATCCTGTCGACCTCCTCTATCCACTTCACACAAGCAGAAACGGCTCCAGTGGGCCAAACATTACATGAAGACTGATTTCAAAACTGTTTTGTTCACGGATGAGTGCCGTGCAGCGCTCGATGGTCCAGATGGATGGAGTGGAGGATGGCTGGTTGATGGACACCCCACGCAAACACGGCTACAGCGCCAACAAGGAGGAGGTGGAGTAATGTTTTGGGCTGAAATCATGGGGAGAGAGATTGTCGGCCCCTTTAGGATCCCTGAAGGTGCTAAAGATGAACTCCATAATGTATGTGGATTTTCTCAAACAGCACTTCCTGCCATGGTTCAAGAAGAAGAACCATGTATTTCACAGCAAGATCATTTTTTTGCATGATAATGCACCATCTCATGCTGCACATAAAACATCTGCATCTCTGGCTGATATGGGCATAAAAGGGGACAAACTTATGGTGTGACCCCCATGCTCCCCTGACCTCTACCCCATTCAGAATCTCTGGAGCATCATCAAAAGGAGTGTCTATGATGGCGGGAGGCAGTTCACATCTAAGCAACAGCTCTGGGAGGGTATTCTGTCCTCATGCAAAACAATTGAAGCAGAAACCATCCAAAACCTGACAAATTCAATGGACGAGAGAGTTCAGAAGCTCCTTTCGAACAAGGGGTCCTATGTGAAAATGTAACATCACCTAGAATAAAGTTTTGAGTTGAAAACTGTTTGATTTCAGTTTCTAATAACCTGCTAATGCTTATAATTTCAAAAATGACCATTTTTTTGGTCTTTATTAAAATGAAAAGGTTGATCGAAAAGTTTGGGGGATCTAAGAGTGTGGCAACCCAGTAGTCATGATTACTTCGAATTCTGACAATATGAGGGTCATGTTGCAGGTAGTGCAGCAAGAAGGCACTTATGTGTCTTGCGCATCTCGGAGCCCCAAAATTATTTTCCGGGCTAGATGCAGCTAAAAATTATTATTAATTTTAAATCTGGTGGAGCTTAGTATAGATGGGCTAATAGGATCAGTGCTGCACACTGCTACAAAGCCCAAATTATTTTCCAGTCAAGATACAGATAAACATGATTAGTAATTTGAAAGCTTAAAACGGTTGGTAGGGTGATTTTAACCAATCATCAAGCTTTTACTCTCCCCAGGATGACACAGGGGTAGAAAAGTCGTTTCGGATCCATGATTTGTTCATCTTTATGAACGTGAGTCTGTCTACATTATCAGTGGAGAACGCTGGCTGCGGGGCATGACAAGATCTCCAAGGCGTAAGTGGCTAGCTCCGGCCATTTATCCAGATTGGAAGCCCAAAAAGAGCAAGGGTCCAGTGACACAGTCATGGCTTCAATGTTTACTTGGAGATACTCCTGTACCATCGTCTCTAGGCGTTGACTATGTGTCAGACTTCTTGTCTCCTGTGGCCTTGCAAAGGATGGGCTAAAAAAGTGGTGAAATGATTCCGCAAAATTGATGTTACCAGCAGATACTGTGGTTCTGTTACGGTTTGAGTGCTGAACACTTGACGGTCCCACGGTTGGCAAGTTGGAACTGTGAGATTCACTACGTGCACCACTGGTGTTTTGTGGAAAAGCACATGTAAGATTCTGCAACAGTCTCTGCTGATACTCCTGCATGCGTGCATCCCTTTGAATGGCAGGAATAATTTCTGCAAATTTACTTTTGTACCGGGGATCTAACAGTGTGGCAACCCAGTAGTCAGGATTATTTCTAATTCTCACAATTCGAGGGTCATGATGCAGGTACTGCAGCAAGAAGGCACTCATGTGTGTTGCGCATCCAGGAGCACCAAGTCCCTGTTGTGTTGGTGGCGAGGTAACAATCATGCTTCCTTCCTCTGTCCTCTCCCCCCAACCTCGCACAACAGAAATGTGATCAAGGTCTCCCTCATCTGATGAGTCTTCCATCAGTTCGTCCTCCACTTCTTCCTGGGCTCCTGCACCTTCCTCACTAGTTTGGCTGCTACCATGCGCCCTGGTAAAACCATCTCCCCCACCCTCACATGCCTGCCGCCTTGGTGCTGCCAACTGTCTGGACCTTGCAGATGTTAGCCCTTCCGCATACAACTCCTCCTCCTCTACTTCCTCCACCTCCTCTTGTGCCACCACCTGACTCCGAATTCTGTTTAACATGTGCTCCAGCATGTAAATCACCGGAATAGTCATGCTGATAATGGCATCGTCAGCACTAAACATCTTCGTCGCCATTTCAAAACTGTGCATAGGTCCCTGATCTGAGACCACTCCTCCAGCGTGATTTGCCCCACCTCCGGATCTTGTTGGCCCAGGCTATACGTCAGAACGTATTGCACCAGGGCTTGTCGGTGCTGCCACAGTCGCTGCAACATGTGCAGAGTTGAATTCCACCGGGTAGGCACATCGCATTTTTGCCGGTGAAGTCGCAGGCCCAACGACTTCTGTAGAGATGTAAGTCACTGAGCTGCGGGATGCGAACGGCGGAAGTGAGCACACAGCGACCGTGCCCTCTGCAGAAGGCCATCTAGTCTGGGATAGTGGGCTAAAAATTGCTGGACAACCAGGTTCAACACGTGAGCCATACAAGGCACGTGTGTGACATTGCCCCGGCGAAGGGCCGCACCCAGGTTTGCAGCATTGTCGCACACGGCCTTCCCTGGTTTCAGGTCCAGTGGAGACAACCATTCATGAAATTGGTTCTCCAGAGCTGACCACAACTCCTCAGCTGTGTGACTCACATTTCCCAGACATTTCAAAGTAAAAACCGCCTGATGACGTTGAGCCCTACTGCCAGCATAGTAAGGAGGTGTGCAGGATCCCTTCTGCGCAGTTAGAAAGCTTGTGGCATGACCAGACAGGCTTTGGGTGCAGGTGGAAGACCGAGAGGAGGTTGAGGAGGCAGAAGCAGTGGAGGAACTTTGACATAAAGAGGATTGACGCACAACTCGTGGGGACGGCAAGACTTGGACAGCAGCCCGTTGTCCTGCTGTCACCATAGTTACCCAGTGCCCAGTCAGCGACATGTAACGCCCCTGTCCATGCCTACTCGTCCAAGTGTCTGTGGTGAAATGCACCCTGTCACACACAGAGTTTCTCAAAGAAGCGGTGATGTTGTGTGCGACATGCTGGTGGAGCGCAGGCACACCTTTCTTTGAGAAGTAGTGCCGACTGGGCATCTGGTACTGGGGCACTGCGACGGACATAAGGTCTCGAAAATCCTCTGTGTCCACCAGGCGGAAAGGCAGCATTTCTGTAGCCAAGAGCTTGCAGATGGTGAAATTCAACCTCTTAGCTTTCTCATGGCTAGGAGGAAATGGTCTTTTACTTGTCCACATCTGAGGGACCGAGGGCTGGCTATTGTGCTTAGACGGGGTTGATAAGGGTGTCCCCGGCAAACTGCCGGTCTGTGAGGAAGATGCAGGCGGACATGTTAGGTTGCCTTGATCCAAAGGTGGTGCTATCGATGTCGGACAGCGCTCAACACCAGCTGGTGTTACCACCTCCAAAGAAAATGATGACCTGCCAATCACGCTGGCTGTTGCGGGTAAAGAGGTGGCAGGTCTGCGCCCCAAAACAGGTGTGACTGCTGTCCCCCCAGTCACAGAGGATGAAGAGGCCGCGGATGCACAAGATATGGCAGACGGTGGTTGGCCCGGCCGGCTAGGCCGCATTGTAGCACACTGAGCTTCCCACTGCAACTTATGCTTCATGTCCATGTGCCGGTTCATGCATGAAGTACTCAAACTATGTATTTTTTGGCCTCTACTTAGCTTTTGCTGACAAATGTTACAGATAACACGAGTTGGGTCATCTTTATCGATCAGAAAAAATGCCCAGGCTATGCAAGGCTTAGCACCCATGCGACCTGAAGAGCCACCACGACTTGTGGTGAGAGGCAGAGTTGTGTTTGAGGATGCAGTTGTTGACGTGCTTCCAGTACTACGTCTCTGTCCAGGAAGGCGCAACCTGACCTCGTCATCACTAGCATCTTCCTCCACCTCCTCTGCTGACCTCATCTCTTCGCTGACTGTGGGTTGACAGTAAGTGGGATCTCCAACCTCATCATCATCACCCTGTGCGTTATCACACCCGTCGTCCTCAGAGCCAACCTGTTCCTGCCCTGACAAAAAACTAAAGTTGTCGCTCCAATCAGGTATTTGAGTCTCATCATCGTCTTCCTCATTGTCTCCACCAACAGGAGTTACAGTTTGGGAATGAGGGTCTACATTATGGTCAGAACCTTCTGCGTCTGGTCCTGGATCCGATTCATAAAGATTCTGGGCATCAGTGCAGATCATTTCCTTGTCTGGATTCACAGAAGCGCTGGAGTCGACCTCTGATTCCCAGGCTATAGTATGAGTAAACAGCTCTGCAGACTCAACCATCTGTTCTACCTCATACTCAGACGGGCAGCTGGAGATTTGGGAGCTGTGAGGAAGCAAGTGCGATTGGGGTGACACCTTTGAGGACTGGAGTATTTGTGATGTTGAAGTTGATGTGGAGGAGAGCCCACTTAAAGGAGCACTTGATATCCGTTGAAGTACCTGCTGTTTTTGTGCCTCATCTGGAATTTGTAGCGATTGGCGTGGCCGTAAGAAAGGGATCTTATCACATTGTCCGCTAAAAGAAGTAGACATTTTAGTTTGGCTGGAAGATGGTCTTTCTTCTGCAGATGTTACTGTTGCTTTAACACCTACCCCACGGACACAACCTTTTTTCACCTTCCCAACACGCCTATTCCCCTTTCCACCAGCAGCAGGCCTTTTTCCACTCATTTTGGTGGTTAACTAATTCACAACTCTGGAGTTGTTTGCACAAAAAACAATGAATGGGAACCGAGCAGAGCTGAGTGGCCAAACTGTGGTATTAGGCCAAAACTATTTGCTGGGTTAGATGCAGAAAAAAATTATATTCAATTTGCAACCTGATGGAAGTCAGTATAGATGGACTAATAGAGAAATTCCCACACACAGCTAGAAGCCCAAATATTTTTTCAGAGGTAGATGCAGAAAAAAAATATATTCAGTTTGCAACCTGATGGAGGTCAGTATAGATGGACTAATAGAGAAAGTCCCACACACTGCTAGAAGGCCAAATATTTTTTCAGAGCTAGATGCAGACAAAAAATTATTTTTAATTTGCAACCTGATGGAGGTCAGTATAGATGGACTAATAGAGAAAGTCCCACACACTGCTAGAAGGCCAAATATTTTTTCAGAGCTAGATGCAGACAAAAAATTATTTTTAATTTGCAACCTGATGGAGGTCAGTATAGATGGACTAATAGAGAAAGTCCCACACACTGCTAGAAGGCCAAATATTTTTTCAGAGGTAGATGCAGAAAAAAAATATATTCAGTTTGCAACCTGATGGAGGTCAGTATAGATGGACTAATAGAGAAAGTCCCACACACTGCTAGAAGGCCAAATATTTTTTCAGAGCTAGATGCAGACAAAAAATTATTTTTAATTTGCAACCTGATGGAGGTCAGTATAGATGGACTAATAGAGAAAGTCCCACACACTGCTAGAAGGCCAAATATTTTTTCAGAGCTAGATGCAGACAAAAAATTATTTTTCATTTGCAACCTGATGGAGGTCAGTATAGATGGACTAATAGAGAAAGTCCCACACACTGCTAGAAGGCCAAATATTTTTTCAGAGCTGGATGCAGATAAAAATTATTTTTAATTTGCAACCTGATGGAGGTCAGTATAGATGGACTAATAGAGAAAGTCCCACACACTGCTAGAAGGCCAAATATTTTTTCAGAACTGGATGCAGATAAAAATTATTTTTAATTTGCAACCTGATGGAGGTCAGTATAGATGGACTAATAGAGAAAGTCCCACACACTGCTAGAAGGCCAAATATTTTTTCAGAGGTAGATGCAGAGAAAAATTATATTCAGTTTGCAACCTGATGGAGGTCTGTATAGATGGATTAATAGAACAAGTCCCACACACAGCTAGAAGCCCAATATTTTTTCAGAGGTAGATGCAGAAAAAAAATATATTCAGTTTGCAACCTGATGGAGGTCAGTATAGATGGACTAATAGAGAAAGTCCCACACACTGCTAGAAGGCCTAATATTTTTTCAGAGCTAGATGCAGAAAAAAATTATATTCAGTTTGCAACCTGATGGAGGTCAGTATAGATGGACTAATAGAACAAGTCCCACACACTGCTAGAAGCCCAAATATTTTTTCAGAGCTAGATGCAGAAAAAAATTATATTCAATTTGCAACCTGATGGAGGTCAGTATAGATGGACTAATAGAATGATGCTATGCCCAAAAGATTTTACTTCACTAGGTGCAGTAAAAAAATTGGTATTCTATACACAGGTGGTATATCTTGCAACACAGATAGGCTACTCCACTGACTAACACACTCTGCAATAGGCCAAAAAGGATTAGCTTTGCTAGATTCAGCCAAATGCTGTGAAAAAAACTTGCACAGCACTGGCACAGACCTGCCTGGCAAAAACTGATAGGAACTGATGTAACCTAGTCCTGAAAAGGACTGCAATTACAATTAATCTTTACTCCCACAATCTATCTATTTAAGAGCACAGACCTGCCTGATAAAAGTCGTAGGAAATGCTGTAACCTAGTCCTTAAAAGGACTGCAATCACAACTATTCCCTACTCCCAAGCTATCTGTAGATTTGTGCGAAAATTGGCTTGAAATTAACAAGGTATAGCACACACAGCAACAGCGGTGCCGTCTAACACGCAGCTGCAGCAGTGAGAAAATGGTGGCGACGGGGAAAATGGCTTGGTCTTATAGGGCAAGGACATGTGACATACACTGCCAATGACACATGCCCTTGCTTGTGTGAAAAAAGCACTTCGCTCCGTGTGTGCGCTGCTGATAGGCTGACAGATTGCACCTCCCCACTGTAAATGCGGGAAAGAGAAAAAAAAATGGAGATCTTCATTATTCCTGCAGAGATCCATCCCCTACCCCTCCCCCCACCCCGCTGTACACTCAAACTGCGTATTAACATTAATTTTTATCATTACTGAGAAAAAATCCAGTTATGATTTTGGTGCACGAACAGTTATCGAACATAACCTCGAACAGCCGAATTTTTCTCAAATCGTTCGTGTTCGCCAAACGGCTCGAACACCGCCCAAAACAGCTCGAATTTGAGATTGGCGAACAGTTCGAGTAGAACAACGCTCATCTCTACTCATCTCCTCTCATCCATAGCCTTAGCCATACGCCAGGGAAAGACAGGGCAAGGTATGCAGGTGGCTATTGCTGAAGAGGCAATATAGGGACGGTAGTTGAGACAGGGTGACACTAGACCAGACTAGGAGGTCTCCACTAGAGATGAACGGTGTTCGACTTGAACTGTTTGCCAATCTCAAATTCGAGCTGTTTTGGGCGGTGTTCGAGCCGTTCGGCGAACACGAACAATTTGAAAAAAATTTGGCTGTTCGAGGTTATGTTCGATAACTGTTCGTGCACCAAAATCATAACTGGATTTTTTCTCAGTAATGCTGAAAATTAATCTTAATACGCAGTTTGAGTGTACAGCAGGGCGGGGGGAGGGGCAGGGGATGGATCTCTGCAGAAATAATGAAGATCTCCATTTTTTTTTCTCTTTCCCGCATTTACAGTGGGGAGGTGCAATCTGTCAGCCTATCAGCAGCGCACACACGGAGCGAAGTGCTTTTTTTCACACAAGCAAGGGCATGTGTCATTGGCAGTGTATGTCACATGTCCTTGCCCTATAAGACCCAGCCATTTTCCCCGTCGCCACCATTTTCTCACTGCTGCAGCTGCGTGTTAGACGGCACCGCTGTTGCTGTGTGCGCTATACTTTGTTAATTTCAAGCGAATTTTCGCACAAATCTACAGATAGCTTGGGAATAGGGAATAGTTGTGATTGCAGTCCTTTTAAGGACTAGGTTACATCATTTCCTACGACTTTTATCAGGCAGGTCTGTGCTCTTAAATAGATAGGTTGGGAGTAAAGACTAATTGTAATTGCAGTCCTTTTGAGGGCTAGGTTACATCAGTTGCTATCACTTTTTGCCAGGCAGGTCTGTTTTAGTGCTGTGCAAGTTTTTTTCACAGCATTTTGCTAAATCTAGCAAAGCAAATCCTTTTTGGCCTCTTGCAGTGTGTGTAAGTCAGTGGAGTAGCCTATCTGTGTTGCAAGCTACACCACCTGTGTATAGAATACAATTTTTTTTACTGCACCTAGTGAAGTAAAACCTTTTGGGCATAGCATCATTCTATTAGTCCATCTATACTAACCTCCACCAGGTTGCAAATTCAAAATAATTTTTATCTGCATCTAGCTCTGAAAAAATATTTCGGCTTGTAGCAGTGTGTGGGACTTGTTCTATTAGTCCATCTATACTAACCTCCACCAGGTTGCAAATTCAATATATTTTTTTTCTGCATCTAGCTCTGAAAAAATATTTTGGCTTGTAGCAGTGTGTGGGACTTGTTCTATTAGTCCATCTATACTGACCTCCACCAGGTTGCAAATTCAAAATAATTTTTATCTGCATCTAGCTCTGGAAAAATATTTCGGCTTGTAGCAGTGTGTGGGACATGTTCTATTAGTCCATCTATACTAACCTCCACCAGGTTGCAAATTCAAAATAATTTTTATCTGCATCTAGCTCTGAAAAAATATTTTGGCTTGTAGCAGTATGTGGGACTTGTTGTATTAGTCCATCTATACTAACCTTCACCAGGTTGCAAATTCAATATAATTTTTTTCTGCATCAAACTCTGAAAAAATATTTCAGCTTATAGCAGTGTGTGGGACTTGTTCTATTAGTCCATCTATACTAACCTCCAGCAGGTTGCAAATTCAAAATAATTTTTATCTGCATCTAACTCAGCCAATACTTTTGGGCTAATACCAGTTTGGCCACTCAGCTCTGCTCGGTTCCCATCCATTGTTTTTTGTGCAAACAACTCCAGAGTTGTCAATTAGTTAACCACCAAAATGAGTGGAAAAAGGCCTACTGCTGGTGGAAAGGGGAATAGGCGTGTTGGGAAGGGAAAAAAAGGTTGTGTCCGTGGGGTAGGTGTTAAAGCAACAGTAACATCTGCAGAAGAAAGACCATCTTCCAGTCAAACTAAGATGTCTACTTCTTTTAGCGGACAATGTGATACGATCCCTTTCTTATGGCCATGCCAATCGCTACAAATTCCAGATGAGGCACAAAAACAGCAGGTGCTTCAACGGATATCAAGTGCTCCTTTAAGTGGGCTCTCCTCCACCTCAACTTCAACATCACAAATACTCCAGTCCTCAGAGGTGTCACGCCAATCGCACTTGCTTCCTCACAGCTCCCAAGTCTCCAGCTGCCCGTCTGAGTATGGGGTAGAACAGATAGTTGAGTCTGCAGAGCTGTTTACTCATACTATAGCCTGGGAAACAGAGGTCAGCTCCAGAGCTTCTATGAATCCAGACGAGGAAATGATCTGCACTGATGCCCAGAATCTTTAGGAGTCGGATCCAGGACCAGACACAGAAGGTTCTGACCATAATGTAGACCCTCTTTCCCAAACTGTAACTCCTGTTGGTGGAGACAATGAGGAAGACGATGATGAGACTCAAATACCTGATTGGAGCGACAACTTGTGTTTTTTGTCAGGGCAGGAAGAGGTTGGCTCTGAGGACGACGGGTGTGATAACAACAGGGTGATGATGATGAGGTTGAAGATCCCACTTACTGTCAACCCACAGTCAGCCAGTCGATGAGGTCAGCAGAGGAGGTGGAGGAGGATGCTAGTGATGACTAGGTCAGGTTGCGCCTTCCTGGACAGAGATGTAGTACTGGAAGCACGTCAACAACTGCATCCTCAAACACAACTCTGCCTCTGACCACAAGTCGTGGTGGCTCTTCAGGTCGCATGGGTGCTAAGCCTTGCATAGCCTGGGCATATTTTCAGATCGATAAAGATGACCCAACTCGTGTTATCTGTAACATTTGTCAGCAAAAGCTAAGTAGAGGCCAAAAAATACATAGTTTGAGTACTTCATACATGAACCAACACATGGATATGAAGTATAAGTTGCAGTGGGAAGCTCACTGTGCTACAATGCAGCCTAGCCGGCTGGGCCAACCACCGTCTGCCACATCTTGTGCATCCGTGGCCTCGTCATCCTCTCTGACTGGGGGGGACAGCAGTCACACCTGTTTTGGGACGCAGACCTGCCACCTCTTTACCCGCAACAGCCAGCGTGATTGGCAGGTCATCATTTTCTTTGGAGGTGGAAACACCAGCTGGTGTTGAGCGCTCTCCAACATCGAGAGCACCACCTTTGGATCAAGGCAACCTAAAATGTCCGCCTGCATCTTCCTCACAGACCGGCAGTTTGCCGGGGACACCCTTCTCAACCCCGTCTAAGCACAACAGCCAGCCCTCGGTCCCTCAGATGTGGACAAGTAAAAGACCATTTCCTCCTAGCCATGAGAAAGCTAAGAGGTTGAATTTCACCATCTGCAAGCTCTTGGCTACAGAAATGCTGCCTTTCCGCCTGGTGGACATAGAGGATTTTCGAGACCTTATGTCCGTCGCAGTGCCCCAGTACCAGATGCCCAGTCGGCACTACTTCTCAAAGAAAGGTGTGCCTGCGCTCCACCAGCATGTCGCACACAACATCACCGCTTCTTTGAGAAACTCTGTGTGTGACAGGGTGCATTGGAGGAGTAGGCATGGACAGGGACGTTACATGTCGCTGACTGGGCACTGGGTAACTATGGTGACAGCAGGACAAGGGGCTGCTGTCCAAGTCTTGCCGTCCCCACGAGTTGTGCGTCAATCCTCTTTTTCTCGAAGTTCCTCCACTGCTTCTGCCTCCTCAACATCCTCTCAGTCCTCCACCTGCACCCAAAGCATGTCTGGTCATGCCACAAGCTTTCTAACTGCGCAGAAGGGATCCTGCACACCTCCTTACTATGCTGGCAGCAGGGTTCAACGTCATCAGGCAGTTTTTACTTTGAAATGTCTGTGAAATGTGAATCACACAGCTGAGGAGTTGTGGTCAGCTCTGGAGAACCAGTTTCATGAATGGTTGTCTCCACTGGACCTGAAACCAGGGAAGGCCGTGTGCGACAATGCTGCAAACCTGGGTGCGGCCCTTCGACCGGGGCAATGTCACACATGCCTTGTATGGCTCACGTGTTGAACCTGGTTGTCCAGCAATTTTTAGCCCACTATCCCGGACTAGATGGCCTTCTGCAGAGGGCACGGTCGCTGTGTGTTCAATTCCGCCGTTCGCATCCCGCAGCTCAGCGACTTGCATCTCTACAGAAGTCGTTGGGCCTGCCACTTCACCGGCTAAAATGAGATGTAGCTACCCGGTGGAATTCAACTCTGCACATATTGCAGCGACTGTGGCAGCACCGACAAGCCCTGGTGCAATACGTTCTGACGTATAGCCTGGGCCAACGAGATCCAGAGGTGGGGCAAATCATGCTGGAGGAGTGGTCTCAGATCAGGGACCTATGCACCCTTCTGCACAGTTTTGAAATGGTGACGAAGATGTTTAGTGCTGACGATGCCATTATCAGCATGACTATTCTGGTGATTTACATGCTGGAGCACATGTTAAACAGAATTCGGAGTCAGGTGGTGGCACAAGAGGAGGTGGAGGAAATAGAGGAGGAGGAGTTGTATGCAGAAGGGCTAACATCTGCAAGGTCCAGACGGTTGGCAGCACCAAGCCGGCAGGCATGTGCGGGTGGGGGAGATGGTTTTACCAGGGTGCATGATAGCAGCCAAACTAGTGAGGAAGGTGCTGGAGCCCAGGAAGAAGTGGAGGGTGAACTGATGGAAGACTCATCAGATGAGGGAGACCCTGATCACATTTCTGTTGTGCGAGGTTGGGGGGAGAGGGCAGAGGAAGGAAGCATGATTGTTACCTCGCCACCAACACAACAGGGACTTGGTGCTCCTGGATGCGCAAGACACATGAGTGCCTTCTTGCTGCACTACCTGCAACATGAACCTTGAATTGTGAGAATTAGAAATAATCCTGACTACTGGGTTGCCACACTGTTAGATCCCCGGTGCAAAAGTAAATTTGCAGAAATTATTCCTGCCATAGAAAGAGATGCACGCATGCAGGAGTATCAGCAGAGACTGTTGCAGAATCTTACATGTGCTTTTCCCCAAAACACTAGTGGTGCACGTAGTGAATCTCACAGTTCCAACTTGCCAACTGTGGGACCGTCGAGTGTTCAGCTCTCAAAACGTAACAGAAACACAGTATCTGCTGGTAACATCAATTTTGCATCATTTCACCACTTTTTTAGCCCATCCTTTGCAAGGCCACAGGAGACAAGAAGTCTGACACATAGTCAACGCCTAGAGACGATGGTACAGGAGTATCTCCAAGTAAACATTGAAGCCATGACTGTGTCACTGGACCCTTGCTCTTTTTGAGCTTCCAATCTGGATAAATGGCCGGAGCTCGCCACTTACGCCTTGGAGATCTTGTCATGCCCCACAGCCAGCGTTCTGTCTGAATGTGTGTTCAATGCTGCTGGTGGTATGCTGATTGATAAGCGCACGCGTCTCTCCACTGATAATGTAGACAGACTCACGTTCATAAAGATGAACAAATCATGGATCCGAAACGACTTTGCTACCCCTGTGTCATCCTGGGGAGAGTAAAAGCTTGATGATTTGTTAAAATCACCTCAGCAACCGTTTTAAGCTTTCAAATTACTAATCATGTTTATCTGTATCTTGGCTGGAAAATAATTTGGGCCTTGTAGCAGTGTGCAGTACTGATTCTATTAGGCCATCTATACTAAACTCCACCAGATTTAAAATTACTAATCATGTTTATCTGTATCTTGGCTGGAAAATAATTTGGGCCTTGTAGCAGTGTGCAGTACTGATTCTCTTAGGCCATCTATACTAAACTCCACCAGATTTAAAATTACTAATCATGTTTATCTGTATCTTGGCTGGAAAATAATTTGGGCCTTGTAGCCGTGTGCAGTACTGATTCTATTAGGCCATCTATACGAAACTCCACCAGATTTAAAATTACTAATCATGTTTATCTGTATCTTGGCTGGAAAATAATTTGGGCCTTGTAGCAGTGTGCAGTACTTGTTCTATTAGGCCATCTATACTAAACTCCAACAGATTTAAAATTACTAATCATGTTTATCTGTATCTTGGCTGGAAAATAATTTGGGCCTTGTAGCAGTTTGCAGTACTGATTCTATTAGGCCATCTATACTAAGCTCCCCCAGCTTTCAAATTAATAATAATTTTTAGCTCCATCTAGCCCGGAAAATAATTTTGGGGCTCCTAGATGCGCAAGACACATGAGTGCCTTCTTGCTGCACTACCTGCAACATGACCCTCAGATTGTCAGAATTCGAAATAATCCTGACTACTGGGTTGCCACACTCTTAGATCCCCCACACTCTTCGATCAACCTTTTCATTTTAATAAAGAACAAAAAAATGGTCATTTTCGAAATTATAAGTAGTGTTGAGCGATACCTTCCGATATCAGGAAATATCGTATCGGATTGGATCGGACCGATACCCAAAAAGTATCGGATATCGCCGATTCCGATACCGGAAACCAATGCAAGTCAATGGGACACAAATATCGGAATGAAATTAAACCCTTTCTTTCCTTGTAGGTTAATTCTACATGAAGTAAAACAACTAAGAATAATGTAGAATGTATTACGCGAAAAGCCGGCAATTCATCAGCGGCATACACCGGTACCCGACAATTTACAACAGAAAGAATAGAGCTTCACACATAGATTAGATAGATAGAAACATAACAGTCACATATATATGAAGTACAGTGACAGTGTTGCTTACTGTACTTGTCATTTAGTGTAAAGGATTTATTTAAAAAAATAATAGTGTTTTCATGCACCGTCTCTTTAAAAAAGCCGGCCGGCAATTCAGCAGCGGTACCCGACAATTTATAACAGACAGAATAGAGCTTCACACATAGATTAGATAGATAGAAACATGTCAGTCACATATATATGAAGTACAGTGACAGTGTTGGTTACTGTACTTGTCATTTAGTATAAAGGATTTATTAAAAAAATAATAGTGTTTTCATGCACCGTCTCTTTAAAAAAGCCGGCCGGCAATTCAGCATCTGTACCCGACAATTTAGAATAGAAGGAATAGAGAATCACACATAGATTAGATAGATAGAAACATGTCAGTCACATATATATGAAGTACAGTGACAGTGTTGATTACTCTACATGTCATTTAGTGTTAAAATAAAGGATTTATTTTTAAAAAAATTGGCGTGGGGTTCCCCTTAATTTTAGGCTCTAGCGAAGGTTAAGCAGACAGCTGGGGCAGATGTTTGAAGCCTGGGAAGGGGCTAATACCCACGGAGCTTCCCAGGCTACTAATATCAGCCCCCAGCTGAATACCTAGCCTTTACTAGCTATTAAAATGGGGGACCCCCCAAAAAAATGACGTGGGGTCCCCCCTAATTTAATAGCTAGCAAAGGCTAGGCAGACAGCTGGGGGCTGATATTAATAGCCCAGAAAGGGTGCCATGAATATTGGCCCCCTCCCAGGCTAGAAACACCAGCCGTCAGCCGCCCCAGAAATGGCGCATCCATAGGATGCGCCAATTCTGGCACTTAGCCTCGCTCTTCCCACTGCCCTGTAGCGGTGGCAGTGGGGTAATAGGGTTGGGGTTGATGTCAGCTTATAACGCCTGCTGACATCAAGCCCAGGTTAGTAATGGAGAGGCGTCTATAAGACACCCCCATTACTAACCCCATAGTCAAAGTTAAAAAAAACACAAACACCCAGAATAAAGTCCTTTAATTGAAATAAACACACAATTCTTTATTGTTCTAAATTAAACCATACTTACCGTCACGCCCATTCTAGCTGGAGCCAACGATCTCCTGTAATAAAAATAAAATAATAAACCAACATCATCCTTACCTTTCGATGGTTCCCAGGACAGCTCCAGCTCTGCTACATCGAGATGACAGGCTGGACCGCAGGAGAAAGCTGCCATCCAGCCTGTCATCCCGCGGACACTGAGAAGCGCAGGCATGCTTGCGCTCCTCAGTGTCTCGCTGTGACGGCATCCAGATGAGCCGAGGTCATGTCCAATGAACTCGGCGCACCTCATGCACGTCACTGACAGCGTGGGAAAATTCTCCTGTACTCAGCGCTTCAGCGTGGGAGAATTCTCACGCTGAAGCGCTGAGTGCAGGAGAATTCTCCCACGCTGTCAGTGACGTGCATGAGATGAGCAGAGATCATTGGACATGAACTCACCTCATGCACGTCACTGACAGCGTGGGAAAATTCTCACGCTGAAGCGCTGTCAGTGACGTGCATGAGGTGAGTTCATGTCCAATGATCTCTGCTCACCTCATGCACGTCACTTACAGCGTGGGAGAATTCTCCTGCACTCAGCATTTCAGCGTGAGAATTTTCCCACGCTGTCAGTGACGTGCATGAGGTGAGCTGAGTTCATTGGACATGACCTCGGCTCATCTTTATGCCGTCACAGCGAGACACTGAGGAGCGCAAGCATGCCTGCGCTTCTCAGTGTCTGCGGGATGACAGGCTGGATGGCAGCGTTCTGCTGCGGTCCAGCCTGTCATCTCGATGTAGCAGAGCTGGAGCCGTCCTGGGAACCATGGAAAGGTAAGGATGATGTTGGTTTATTATTTTTCTTTTATTGCAGGAGATCGTTGGCTTCAGCTGGAATGGGTGTGATGATAAGTATGGTTTAATTTAGAACAATAAAGAATTGTGTGTTTATTTCAATTAAAGGACTTTATTCTGGGTGTTGTGTTTTTTTTAAATACTTTACTAGAAATTCATGGCGGTCATGTCTAATACTGGCGTGACCCCATGAATTTTGGGCTTAGGGCCAGCTGATAATACCAAGCTATCCCTAACCCCTTTATTACCCAGTGAGCCACCGCACCAGGGCCCTGGATGAGTTGGGTACAGCGCCAGAAGATGGCGCTTCTATGAACGCGCCATTTTCCGGGGTGGCTGCGGACTGCAATTTGCAGCGGGGGGGGGGCCAGAAAGCTTGGGCCTTCCTGCGCTGCAGATTCCAGCCCCCAGCTGCCTAGTTGTACCTGGCTGGACACAAAAATAGGGCGAAGCCCCACGTATTTTTTTTTTAATTATTTCATGAAATTCATGAAATAATTAAGAAAAAAAGGCCTTCCCTATATTGTTGTGTCCGGCCAGGTACAAATAGGCAGCTGGTGGTTGGGGGCAGCCCGTTCCTGCCTGCTGTACCTGGCTGGACACAAATATAGTGCGAAGCCCCACTTCAATTTTTTTTTATTATTTCATGAATTTCATGAAATATTTAAGAAAAAAAGGCCTTCCCTATATTGTTGTGTCCGGCCAGGTACAAATAGGCAGCTGGTGGTTGGGGGCAGCCCGTTCCTGCCTGCTGTACCTGGCTGGACACAAATATAGTGCGAAGCCCCACTTCAATTTTTTTAAATTATTTCAGGAAATTCATGAAATAATTAAAAAAAAATTGACGTGGGGCTTCGCACTATATTTGTGTCCAGTCAGGTGCAGCAGGCAGGAACGGGCTGCCCCCAACCACCAGCTGCCTATTTGTACCTGGCCGGACACAACAATATAGGGAAGGCCTTTTTTTCTTAATTATTTCATGAAATAATTTAAAGAAAATTGACGTGGGGCTTCGCCCTGTTTTTGAGTCCAGCCAGGTACAACTAGGCAGCTGGGGGCTGGAATCCGCAGCGCAGGGAGGCCCAAGCTTTCTGGGCCACCCCCACTGCAAATTGCAGTCCGCAGCCACCCCGGAAAATGGCGCGTTCATAGAAGCGCCATCTTCTGGCGCTGTACCCAACTCATCCAGGGCCCTGATGCGTTGGCTCATTGGGTAATAAAGGGGTTAGGGCCAGCTTGGCATTATCAGCTGGCCCTAAGCCCGAAATTCATGGGGTCACGCCAATATTAGACATGACCACCATTAATTTCTAGTAAAGTATTTTAAAAAAACACAACACCCAGAAAAAAGTCCTTTAATTGAAATAAACACACAATTCTTTATTGTTCTAAATTAAACCATACTTACCGTCACGCCCATTCCAGCTGAAGCCAACGATCTCCTGAAATAAAAGAAAAATAATAAAGCAACATCATCCTTACCTTTCCATGGTTCCCAGGACGGCTTCAGCTCTGCTACATCGAGATGACAGGCTGGACCTGCAGAATGCTGCCATCCAGCCTGTCATCCCGCAGACACTGAGAAGCGCAGGCATGCTTGCGCTCCACAGTGTCTCTCTGTGAGGGCATCCAGATGAGCCGAGTTAATGTCCAATGAACTCGGCTCACCTCATGCACGTCACTGACAGCGTGGGAAAATTCTCCTGCACTCAGCGCTTCAGCGTGGGAGAATTCTCACGCTGAAGCGCTGAGTGCAGGAGAATTTTCCTACGCTGTCAGTGACGTGCATGAGGTGAGCTGAGTTCATTGGACATGAGCTCACCTTATGCACGTCACTGACAGCGTGGGAGAATTCTCCTGCACTCAGCGCTTCAGCGTGAGAATTTTCCCACGCTGTCAGTGACGTGCATGAGGTGAGCCGAGTTCATTGGACATGACCTCGGCTCATCTGGATGCCGTCACAGAGAGACGCTGAGGAGCGCAAGCATGCCTGCGCTTCTCAGTGTCCACGGGGTGACAGGCTGGATGGCAGCGTTCTGCTGCGGTCCAGCCTGTCATCTCGATGTAGCAGAGCTGAAGCTGTCGTGGGAACCATGGAAAGGTAAGGATGATGTTGCTTTATTATTTTTCTTTTATTGCAGGGGATCGTTGGCTTCAGCTGGAATGGGCGTGACGGTAAGTATGGTTTAATTTAGAACAATAAAGAATTGTGTCTTTATTTCAATTAAAGGACTTTATTCTGCGTGTTTGTGTTTTTTTTTTACTTTGACTATGGGGTTAGTAATGGGGGTGTCTTATAGACGCCTCTCCATTACTAACCTGGGCTTGATGTCAGCTGGCATTATAAGCTGACATCAACCCAAGCCCTATTACCCTACTTCCACCGCTACAGGGCAGTGGGAAGAGCGAGGCTAAGTGCCAGAATTGGCGCATCCTATGGATGTGCCATTTCTGGGGCGGCTGACGGCTGGTGTTTCTAGCCTGGGAGGGGGCCAATATTCATGGCACCCTTCCTGGGCTATTAATATCAGCCCCCAGCTGTCTGCCTAGCCTTTGCTAGCTATTAAAATAGGGGGGACCCCACGTCAATTTTTTGGGGGGTCCCCCATTTTAATAGCTAGTAAAGGCTAGGCATTCAGCTGGGGGCTGATATTAGTAGCCTGGGAAGCTCCATGGGTATTACCCCCTTCCCAGGCTTCAAACATCTGCCCCAGCCGTCTGCTTAACCTCCGCTAGAGCCTAAAATTAAGGGGAACCCCACGCTAATTTTTTTTTAAATAAATCCTTTATTTTAACACTAAATGACAAGTACAGTAATCAACACTGTCACTGTACTTCATATATATGTGACTGACATGTTTCTATCTATCTAATCTATGTGTGATGCTCTATTCCTTCCATTCTAAATTGTCGGGAACCGCTGCTGAATTGCCGGCCGGCTTTTTTAAAGAGACGGTGCATGAAAACACTAATATTTTTTTTAATAAATCCTTTACACTAAATGGCAAGTACAGTAATCAACATTGTCACTGTACTTCTTATATATGTGACTGACATGTTTCTATCTATCTAATTTATGTGTGATTCTCTATTCCTTCTATTCTAAATTGTCGGGTACCGCTGCTGAATTGCCGGCCGGCTTTTTTAAAGAGACGGTGCATGAAAACACTAATATTTTTTTTTATAAATCCTTTACACTAAATGACAAGTACAGTAATCAACACTGTCACTGTACTTCTTATATATGTGACTGACATGTTTCTATCTATCTAATCTATGTGTGAAGCTCTATTCTTTCGGTTCTAAATTGTCGGGTACCGGTGTATGCCGCTGCTGAATTGCCGGCTTTTCATGTTTCACTGTGAGCACAGTTCCCATCGATTTGGGCAATCACTCTAATGCCACAACCACCATGGCTGTGGCATTACAGTGAGTGGCAGACAATCCCTGCATGATTGGTGCTCTAAATAGCGCCAGACATGCAGGACACGCTTTTGGTGCACGAACAGTTATCGAACATAACCTCGAACAGCCGAATTTTTTGCAAATCGTTCGGGTTCGTCGAACAACTCGAACACCGCCCAAAACAGCTCGAATTTGAGATTGGCGAACAGTTCTAGTCGAACACCGCTCATCTCTACTGCTGACCTCATCGACTGGCTGACTGTGGGTTGACAGTAAGTGGGATCTGCAACCTCGTCATCATCACCCTGTGTGTTCTCACACCCGTCGTCCTCAGAGCCAACCTCTTCCTGCCCTGACAAAAAACACAAGTTGTCGCTCCGATCAGGTGTTTGAGTCTCATCATCGTCTTCCTCATTGTCTCCACCAACAGGAGTTACAGTTTGGGAACGAGGGTCTACATTATGCTCAGAAGCTTCTTCATCTGGTCCTGGATCCGACTCTTAAAGATTCTGGGCATCAGTGCAGATCATTTCCTCATCTGGATTCACAGAAGCTCTGGAGCCAACCTCTGATTCCCAGGCTATAGTATGAGTAAACAGCTCTTCAGACTTAACCATCTGTTCTACCCCATACTCAGACGGGCAGCTGGAGACTTGGGAGCTGTGAGGAAGCAAGTACGATTGGGGTGACACCTCTGAGCACTGGAGTATTTGTGATGTTGAAGTTGAGGTGGAGGAGAGCCCACTTAAAGGAGCACTTGATATTCATTGAAGCACTTGCTGTTTTTGTGCCTCATCTGGAATTTGTAGCGATGGGCATGGCCGTAAGAAAGTGATCATATCACATTGTCCACTAAAAGAAGTAGACATCTTAGTTTGGCTGGAAGATGGTCTTTCTTCTGCAGATGTTACTGTTGCTTTAACACCTACCCCACGGACACAACCTTTTTTTCCTTTCCCAACATGCCTATTCCCCTTTCCACCAGCAGCAGGCCTTTTGTCACTCATTTTGGTGGTTAACTAATTGACAACTCTAGAGTTGTTTGCACAAAAAACGATGGATGGAAACCGAACAGAGCTGAGTGGCCAAATTGTGGTACTAGCCCAAAAGGATTGGCTGGGTTAGAAGCAGTAAAACAATTTTATTAGATACACAGGTGGTGGAGCTTGGTATAGATGGCCTAATAGAATGAGTACCAAACACTGCTACAGGCCCAAAAATATTTTCCATGCAAGATGCAGCTAAAGATTATTAGTAATTTAAAAGCTGGTGGAGCTTAGTATAGATGGCCTAATAGAATCCGTACCACACACTGCTAATATGCCCAAAATTATTTTACAGGCAAGATGCAGCTAAAAATTATTAGTAATTTGAAAGCTGGTGGAGCTTAGTATAGATGGCCTAATAGAATGAGTACCACACACTGCTAATATGCCCAAAATTATTTTACAGGCAAGATGCAACTAAAAATGATTAGTAATTTGAAAGCTGGTGGAGCTTAGTATAGATGGCCTAATAGAATGAGTACCACACACTGCTAATATGCCCAAAATTATTTTACAGGCAAGATGCAGCTAAAAATTATTATTAATTTCAAAGCTGGTGGAGCTTGGTATAGATGGCCTAATAGAATGAGTACCACATACTGCTACAGGCCCAAAATTATTTTCCAGGCAAGATGCAGCTAAAAATTATTAGGAATTTCAAAGCTGGTGGAGCTTAGTATAGATGGCCTAATAGAATGAGTACCACACACTGCTAATATGCCCACAATTATTTTCCAGGCAAGATGCAGCTAAAAATTATTAGGAATTTGAAAGCAGGTGGAGCTTAGTATAGATGGCCTAATAGAATGAGTACCACACACTGCTAATATGCCCAAAATTATTTTACAGGTAAGATGCAGCTAAAAATTATTAGTAATTTGAAAGCTGGTGGAGCTAAGTATAGATGGCCTAATACAATGAGTACCACACACTGCTACTAAGCCCAAAATTATTTTCTGGGCTAGATGCAGCTAAAAATTATTATTAATTTCAAAGCTGGTGGAGCTTGGTATAGATGGCCTAATACAATGAGTACCAGACACTGCTACTAAGACCAAAATTATTTTCCGGGCTAGATGCAGCTAAAAATTATTATTAATTTCAAAGCTGGTGGAGCTTGGTATAGATGGCCTAATACAATGAGTACCACACACTGCTACTATGTCCAAAATTATTTTCCGGGCTAGATGCAGCTAAAAATTATTATTAATTTCAAAGCTGGTGGAGCTTGGTATAGATGGCCTAATACAATGAGTACCACACACTGCTACTATGCCCAAAAGGTTTTACTTGGCTAGGTGCAGTAAAAAATTTGTATTACATACACAGGTGGTGTAGCTTGTAACACAGATACGCTACTCCACTGGCTAACACACACTGCAAGAGGCCCAAAAGGATTTGCTTAGCTAGATTTAGCCAAATGCTGTGAAAAACACTTGCACAGCACTAAAACAGACCTGCCTGGCAAAAAGTGATAGGAACTGATGTAACCTAGCCCTCAAAAGGGCTGGAATTACAACTAGTCACTACTCCCAACCTATCTGTCTATTTAAGATCACAAACCTGCCTGCTAAAAGTGCTAGGAACTGCTGTAACCTAGCCCTCAAAAGGGCTGCAATTACAAACTAGTCCCTAAACCTTTCTGTCTATTTAAGAGAAAATTCGCTTGCAATTCAGTTACACAATATAGCGCTAACAGCAGCAGCAGTGCCGTCTAACACTCAGCTGCAGCAGTGAGAAAATGGTGGCAATGGGGAAAATGGCTAGGTCTTATAGGGCAAGGACATGTGACATACACAGCCAATGACACATGCCCTTGCTTGTGTGAAAAAAAGCACTTCGCTCCGTGTGTGCGCTGCTGATAGGCTGACAGATTGCACCTCCCCACTGTAAATGCGGGAAAGAGAAAAAAAATGGAGATCTTCATTATTTCTGCAGAGATCCATCCCATGTCCCTCCCCTCGCCCCGCTGTACACTCAAACTGTGTATTAACATTGATTATCAGCATTACTGTGAAAAAATCCAGTTACGATTTTGGTGCACGAACAGTTATCGAACATAACCTCGAACAGCCGGATTTTTTTCAAATCGTTCAGGTTCGTCGAACGGCTCGAACACCTCCCAAAACAGCTTGAATTTGAAATTGGCGAACAGTTCGATTCCAACATCGCTCATCTCTACGCCAGGGACTCAAATCCTGCAGTGCCAGGCATGTCCCCCTGCTTAAGCCATTGCATGTCCGGGCCCATTTGAAGTTTGCTAGAGATCATTTGGATGATCCAGAAGAGTTTTGGGAGAATGTCATATGGTCAGATGAAACCAAAGTAGAACTGTTTGGTAGAAACACAACTCGTCGTGTTTGGAGGAGAAAGAATGTTGAGTTGCATCCAAAGAACACCATACCTACTGTGAAGCATGGGGGTGGCAACATCATGCTTTGGGGCTGTTTCTCATCCAAGGGACCAGCACGACTGATCCGTGTACATGAAAGAATGAATGGGGCCATGCATCGTGAGATTTTGAGAGCAAACCTCCTTCCATCAGCAAGGGTATTGAAATGAAATGTGGCTGGGTCTTTCAGTATGACAATGATACCAAGCACACCGCCAGGGCAACGAAGGAGTGGCTTCGTAAGAAGCATTTCAAGGACCTGGAGTGGCCTAGCCAGTCTCCAGATCTAAACCCTATAGAAAACCTTTGGAGGGAGTCCGTGTTGCCCAGCGACAGCCCCAAAACATCACTGCTCTAGAGGAGATCTGCATGGAGGAATGGGCCAACATACCAGCAACAGTGTGTGCCAACCTTGTGAAGACTTACAGAAAATGTTTGACCTCTGTCATTACCAACAAAGGATATATAGCAAAGTATTGAGATGAACTTTTGTAATTGACCAAATACTTATTTTCCACCAAAATTTGAAAAATATTTCTTTCCAAAACAGACAATGTGATTTTCAGGATTTGTTTTCTCATTTTGTCTCTCATAGATGAGATCTACCAATGATGTCAATTACAGGCTTCTCTCATCTTTTTAAGTGGGAGAACTTGCACAATTGGTGGCTGACTAAATTCTTTTTTTCCCCACTGTATGGCATCGCACCTCCGGATTCCAATGCATGGAAAATGTGTATACGCCTCAGTACGGGTAATGCCAGCTTCACGATAGCCCAATCATTATTATTTGCTGCCACCACCGACTGAGTTTGAAATATAATACAGACCTGGTCGGACGCCTGCGTTCTGGTAGCATATATGGCTTCGGTGGAGGGAACGATTACAGAGCAAAAGAAACAGGACTATTAAATCTTATATTTAATCCAAAAGGGAGGCAGTGTTTAGGAAAAATATACAAGATTTTACAATTGGAGACAATACAATACATATGCAGTTATACAAAATAATAAGGATTAAAGAAGAAACTTACTATACGATCGCAGAGACGATTCAATATAGGTTTAGGGCAGATTTGACCATTACCGAACGGGATCCTTTGTTATAATAAATATATACTCCCGGCAATGAATACTATTCTACCTTCAGCTGCGTCCTTTATGCCAAAGGGGAGACCTGCCCACACACCCCCTGGGATGACATCATGTGGTTGGGCTCTAGCCTTCAGATTTTTATTAGAATATCTGGCTTTTGCGATAACTTATTGCCGGTTGGTCGCAGAAGCCCGAAAGTGATATCATATTTTCTATTATGATTTTACCTTTCTTTAGAGACTGTTAGAACCCTCCTGTTAGTTTTTTCTATCTTGTGTTTTGCGATCACGTGATCATCTGTCTATATATTCCAGCTCTGCCCTTCTGGCCTTGCTGGACTTCAGTGTTGTTTGACTGTCTCTCTAGCCAGGTGCTTCGGTGCCTATCTCTGTCTAGTTCGCTTGGTCCTCTGGGATCTCTAGTACTTTTTGTCAGTTTGTCTTTTGTGCTCTGCAACAACTTCTGTTTAGGAAGTGTCCCATTTTTGTCCCAGTCCTTAGTTCATTTAGGGACCCCTCCCTTAATTCTATAGGTCTTCGTTCAGACTAGCGGAGGACTAAGGCGGGTCTGTTCACAAGGAACAGGCAGCCCGCTACATCATAGGGATTCAGCTTAGTCTTACTGCAGGGACAGCTTTCCCCTATCTTTCCTTAGTTTATGTTGCAGATCATAACAGTAAGTCCAATCCCAAAAAAAACCTAAAAGGAAAGAAATTCGGGGATCAGTATGGTTTCCGTCCAGGAGTTGGCTCAACGCCTGCAGGGATTGTCTCTGGAGGCGGCCGAGCTTCAGCAACACGTGAGTAGCTGTCCTGGAGCGCATTTTGTCGAACCCAAGGTAGGACTGCCTGATGTTTTTTATGGTAAACAGCAAGATTTTTTTTCCTTTAAAAATGCTTGTTTGTTATATTTTCGTTTGAGACCAAGATCCTCTGGGAATGAATCACAGCATTGGTTTTATTATGTCACTTTTGCACAAAGAACCACAGGGTTGGGCCTTTTCTCTCCAGCCTAATGATCCGTGTTTAAGTTCTGTTGAAGAATTTTTTTCTGCTATGGGGCTATTATATGACTATCCTGATCGAATCTCATCTGCAGAATCAGAACTTAGACGATTGAATCAGGGTTCTGATGTTGAAAATTATTGCACACACTTCAGGAGATGGGCCTCAGAAGTTAAATGGAATGATTCTGCGCTGAGATGTTTATTTCTTGCTAGTCTGAGTGAAAGGGTTAAGGATTTGCTAATTGCATTCCCTGCACCTGAGACTCTGCAGGAAGCTATGCAGTTAGCTGTTCGTGTGGACAGGAGACTGAGGTCCAGGGTGAATGATGTAAAAACTCCTGTAACGTCAGGTCCTAGCTCCCAGAAAATCTGCTCTGACAGCGGAGAACCAATGTAGGTGGGGGCAATGTCACTCCGCTCTCAGGAAAGAGACCGAAGATTCGCCGAGGGATTGTGTCTTTATTGTGGTAAGGCTAATCATTTGATTAAGTATTGTGAGCGTCGTTTAAGTAAAGAAAAAAAAAGGTCATCTACGTCCATATAGCTTGTTTACGCTCTGCAGGAGTATTTCTGTCTGGGAGTACTACTCTGCAGGGAGATTTGATTGAATTTCAGGCATTTGTGGATTGTGGTTCAACACTTAATGTGATTGATAAAGGGTTTTTGGAAAACCTTAAATTGAAATCCAAACCTTTGTCAATACCTATTTCTGTGGTTGTAATTGATAACACTCCTTTGAAATGTATTACTCACAAGTCTGCTGCATTTCCTCTCACTATCAATGGAGTTCACCAAGAAATTTTAGACTTGGTTGTTTTGGATAATTTGCTCTCTCCAGTTGTTCTAGGATTGCCTTGGTTAAAACTGAACAATCCTTTATTGGACTGGTCTACTAATGTGATTAAGTCTTGGAGTCCCAAGTGCTATGATAAATGTTGTAATGGTCGCATTGTGGCTGTGAAAAAAGGGGAATTACCTGTACCTATTCAAGATTTTTGAAGGGTTTTTTCAGAGGAGGAGTCGCAAGTTTTACCTCCTCATAGGAATTATGATTGCGCCATTGAGTTTGTTCCTGGAGCTACTCTTCCCAAAAGTCGCTTGTTTAATCTGACTATCCCTGAAAGAAAGGCTTTGGAGGAGTACATACAGACTAGCCTGGCTGCTGGTCACATTAGACCTTCTAAGTCGCCTGTGGCAGTTGGATTCTTCTTTGTTAAAAAAAAGGACGGCGGTTTACGTCCATGTCTGGATTTTCATGAAATTAATAAGATTACCGTACGCAATTCCTACCCATTACTGTTAATTCCTGACTTGTTTAACCAGTTAGTTGGAGCCAAGTGGTTCTCCAAAATTGATCTCCGGGGGGCATACAATTTGTTACGTGTGAAAGAGGGTGATGAATGGAAAACTGCTTTTAACACTCCGGTAGGTCATTTTGAGAATCTGGTGATGCCTTTTGGTCTTACCAATGCACCTGCATTTTTTCAGAACCTTATTAATGACATCCTGAGACCTCTGATTGGTAAGAATGTGGTTGTGTATTTGGATGACATTTTGATTTATTCACCAGATCTGGAGTCCCATTGGCAGAGTGTACGTGAAGTTTTGCAGTTATTGGGTGATAATTCATTCTTTGCTAAACTGGAGAAATGTGAGTTCTCTGTGCAGAAAATTTGTTTTTTGGGCTACATTGTCTCCAGCGAGGGCTTTGAGATGGATCCTGTGAAGGTTCAGGCTGTGCAGGAATGGCCTAGGCTTATTGGTTTGAAATCTATACAGAGATTTTTGGGTTTTGCCAATTATTACAGGAAATTCATTAATAATTTTTCTGTAATTGTTAAACCTCTAACCGATCTCCCCAGGAAAGGTGCGAATACGGCCCAGTGGACTACTGAGGCCATTGAAGCATTTGAGTATCTCAAAGAGAGGTTCAGTTCTGCCCCTATCCTTATGCAGCCTGATGAGACAAAGCCTTTTTTGGTCGAGGTCGATGCTTCACCAGTGGGGGTCGGAGCAGTTTTGTCTCAGGAGAACAAGGGTGGAGTACATCCTTGTGCCTTCTTTTCGAAAAAAAATTCGGAAACCGAACTGAATTATGATGTTGGAAATCGGGAGTTGCTGGCTATTAAACTGGCGTTTGAACATTGGAGTAATTTTTTGGATGGCGCTAGATTTCCTATTCAGGTTTTCACAGATCATAAGAATTTGATCTATCTGGATGCTGCCAAGCGCCTGTATGCCCGTCAAGCTAGGTGGGCACTTTTTTTTTCTCGGTTTCATTTTTCTGTTACCTATATCCCTGGTACTAAGAATGTTAAAGCCGATGCTTTATCTCGCAGCTTCTCTCCTACGGTCAGTGCAGAGGAGGAGGAGAGCATTTTACAGAAAGGAGTTGTGGTGGCAGCTTTGGACTCCATTTTGGAGAATGGGATTCTGAAAGCTCAAGATGATGCTCCATCTAACACTCCCCATGGGAGGTTGTTCGTGCCTAGAGCCTTTAGGAGAGATTTGTTTGTGGAGTGTCATGAGTCTCTGATGGCAGGTCATCCAGGAATTTCGGAGACTAAGAGACTGATTTTTGGTGGCCTGGATGGCAGAAGGAAGTCATCAAGTGGGTGCGTCAGTGTACTGTGTGCGCTAGGTCAAAGGCTTCACATACTCCTGCTGCGGGGTTGCTTTGCCCTCTGGAGGTTCCTAGTGCACCTTGGACGCATCTCACTATGGATTTTATTACTGATCTTCCTGTGTCCGAGGGTTTTACTGTCATCTGGGTGGTCGTGGACCGTTTTAGTAAGATGTGTCATTTGGTTCCATTCATTAAGTTGCCCTGCGCCAATACACTCGCTAAGGCGTTTGTTAAGGAGATTGTCAAGCTCCATGGCGTTCCCACGGATATTGTTTCTGATATAGGACCTCAGTTTGTGACTCGCTTTTTGTGACAGGTTGGGAGTCCATTTGTCAGTTTCTAGAACCACAAGTCTCAGAAACATATTCAGTGGACAGACCTCTACAAAAAATTGCAGATGGGTTTCACTGAAACAACCACTTCAAACGCATAGAATAGAAAAAAGGGAAATGAAGTCTTAACGGTTGGTACAAAAATATAACAACTTTATTGATACAAAAAATACACATTTAAAAGTCTGCAAGTGCAAGGGATGTGTGTACAAAAGAATGGCAATACCGAAAACCAGCAGGGACACATAGAGGTAGAGAATCGATCAATCAATCCTGCGTTTATCAGAATGCATGGGACTTGATAGGGATAAATGGAGAGGAACAGTAGTATATCACAAGAGATGAATATATAAACAATATTGTAAAGCTTAGTGCTCTATCTCCTGCATGATATAGTGCAATCATATAGGCAGTAATACTCGTCTCCGAGAGCCCACAGCTCAATGATATAGCTGTGCCTTATCATAATTGATCCCCCTAAGTACCCCATGAACATCCATGTATATCTACAAAATCATTACCTCAAAGTATAAAAATGTGCCCCACCAGGTGGTAGGAAGGACTAGTGCCTCTCCCTCCCGACGCACGTTTCGCAGGGAACACGTCCAGCTTTCTTCCCTTGAGAAACTACCTACTGAGATATTTATCCTAATCACATGCAAATTGGTTTTAGTTGGAACGCCCAAATCCCATTCTATAGAGACTCAGCTTTCTCAGAGTTAGGATTTTCCAACATTTCCCTCTGATTATAAAATAAACACATTGTGTAAAATATATTGATTGTAAAAAGACTAAACTTGTTATAATAGAATTTCAGTAGAGAAGGTATTCTATTTACTCCTTCCCTTTCCTTTCCCTTTCTTACCCTTTAAAAGGAGATAATGAATGCATTGGTAGAAAAATCTATTCATAAACCCAAATCTAAGAAGAGTTTCATACAATGGGTATATTAATAAAAGGATCCATACATAAATCCAGTTGTAAGGGGAGTTTCATTCGCATTAATAGGTATGCTAGAGATAGTAGAATGGAAAAAAAAAAGAAAAAAAACGCATCAAAAAACGCATCCAAAAAAAAAAATAATGAAAAAAATTAAAAAGAAAAAAAAAAAAAGGGCCGATAGGAGTGGTTATTATTCATGAGTGATACATTAATTATGGAGGTGTCTCCATGAGCTCTATACATTCTCCAATTTATCATTGAGGCCATCAGGATACAAACAACGTAGTCTATATATCCAGAAGGCCTCCTTCTTGTTAAGTTGTTGGATCCTGCCAGGAATATCAACCGGGATCTGCTCCACCGGTGTCAGTCTCACTTTCATTTTTTTATTATGGGTAGTAAGAAGGTGTCTGGGGAGGCTGTGTGTTAATAAGCCATTTTTGGCGTTATATCTGTGGGCATTGAGTCGGGATCTCACCATTTGTGTGGTCCTACCTACGTACTGGAGACCGCAATCACATGTAATAACATAGATTACATAGTCACTAGTACAGGTCAGATGATCCTTGATATTAAAAGTCTCTCCTGTGCTATTCGATGTAATGGAATGGGACCCATAAGTTATTATATGACAGCACTGACATTTTTTCTGAAAGCACCTATAGGTGCCATTCTGTGTGAATCTATTTGTACTAAGGGGCAGATGTTTTTAGATAGAGAAAACACTGGTTGGCCTCCTTGTTTAAGGGTTAGTTTTTTTAGGCGACTGGGTGCAAGGAGGTTTTTTAAAGTTTTTCCTCTCCTAAATGTAATGCCTGTTTTTTTCGACAGTATATCTCGTAGGAGAGGATCTTGTTTCAAGATATGCCAATGCTTTTGCAGAATGTTCCTAATCAATTGGTCCCCTTATTATAAGAGGTAATAAAATTATGGTTCCATTTATTCATATTCTTAGTGTCATTATCCCTGGATTCCTTATGGGGCAGTTGATCCTTATTTCCCAAACAGTCAGTTTGGGTTTTGATCAGATTAATACGATATGCCTCATCAATAATTTGCTTGGGGTACTTTTTCTCTTTAAATCTCTTTTTGAGTATATCTGATTGTCGGATGTAATCCGAATCCTTAGTATTATTTTTTCTGATTCGATGGAATTGACTAAAAGGAATGTTGTTTTTCCATTTGCTGTAATGGGCACTTTGATAATCCAAGTAGCCATTCACATCAACAGATTTAAAATGAGTTTTCGTTATTATTTTCTTTTCTTCATGTGTGATTTCTAAATCGAGAAAAACTGCTTGTTTTGATTCAATACTAGAAGAAAAAGTAATACCCCAGGTGTTCTTATTCAATTCATTGACTAGAGATTGAGCATCCTCTTTACTGTCCCTCCACACAATGAATAGGTCATCTATACAGCGCTTGTACAGTACTATATTGTTGCTATATTTAGGGGAACATAGGGGTGATTGGGACTCGAATAACCCCATGAATAGATTAGCAAAACTTGGGGCTACCCGAGTCCCCATCGCTGTACCAAGCCTCTGTAAATAGAGGTGTCCCTCAAATTCAAAAAGATTATGTTTGAGGATAAAATTTAAACCTCTCAAAAGGAAATCTACCTGACCTTGTGGCATATCCTTATCCTGCTGTAAAAAGAATTTCACTGCATTTATACCTAAATCATGACCGATATTTGAATAAAGTGCATTAACATCCATTGTAATCATGAGATAATTATCTTCCCATTGTAGTGTGTTCAATTCAAAAATAAGTTGAGTAGAATCTTTTAGATAGGAGGCGAGAGATTTTACATATTGCTGTAGGTACAGATCTATAAAATGGGAGAGTGGACTGGTGAGGGAATTAATTCCTGAAATGATAGGTCGTCCAGGAGGATTATTGCAATCCTTGTGGATTTTCGGCAAGTGATAAAAGAATGCCATTGATGGTTCTTTATTGCTTAAAAAGGTTTTTTCTTTTTTGGTAAGAATACCTGCTGTGTAGGCATAACTGATCAGGCTGTGGTATTCCCTTGTGAAATCTTTGGAGGGGTCCACCTCTAGCTTTTCATAATATTTAGCTTCCGATAAAATATTATATGCTTCCTTGATATAGGTCTACCTATCTTGGACTACCACACCCCCTCCTTTATCTGCTTCCCTGATAATAATATCCCCATTGTTTTTTAACCCCTTCGCAACCTTGGGTTTTGTCGTTTTTGCTTTTTCGCTTCTTGCTCCCCTTGTTCCCAGAGCCATAGCGTCTTTATTTTTTGGACAATATGGCCGTGTGAGGGCTTATTTTTTGCGGGACAAGTTGTACTTTTCAACACCATTACTAGTTTTACCATATCGTGTACGGGAAAACGGGAAAAAAATTCCAAGTGCGGTAAAATTGCAAAAAAAGTGCAATACCACAGTTGTTTTTTATTTATTTTTTTTACCACGTTCACTGAATGCTAAAACTGACCTACCATTCTTATTCTCCAGGTCATTATGAGTTCGTAGACACCAAACATGTATAGGTTATTTTATATTTAAGTGGTGAAAAAAATTCCAAAATTTGGTAAAAAAAAAAAAAAAAAATAGCGCCATTTTCCGAAACCTGTAGCGTCTCCATTTTTCGTGATCTGGGGCTGGATGAGGGCTTATTTTTTGCGCGCCGGGCTAACGTTTTTATTGATAACATTTTGGGGTAGATCCGATGTTTTGATCGCCCGTTATTGCATTTTATTGCAATTTTGCGGCGACCAAAAAACGTAGTTCTGGCGTTTAGAATTTTTTTCTCGTTACACCGTTTGCCGATCGGATTAATTCTTTTTTTATATTGATAGATGGGGCGATTCTGAACGCAGCGATACCAAATATGTGTATGTGGGTTTTTTTTTTTATATTTTATTTTGAATGGGGCGAAAGGGGGGTGATTTAAACTTTTATATTTTTTTTATTTTTTTTATATTTTTAAAAACATTTTTTTTTCACTTACTGCATGCTTCAATAGTCTACATAGGAGACTAGAAGCAGCAGTTGTCTGATCGTCTCTGCTACATACAGGGGACCAGCAGATCCCCTGCATGCAGCAGAAATGGTCCTGTGCTATGAGCGCCGACCACTAGGTGGCGCTCATAGCGACGAGATCATGACAACCACAGGCGTCTGCTGCAGACCCTGGGTTGTCATGCACGCCCATCGGTGACCCGCGATCACGTGACGGGGTCGCCGGTGGGCGGGGCTTATGACGCGCAACCCGGAAGCGCGCGTTAAATGCCGCTGTCGGAGATTGACAGCCGCATTTAACATGTTAACAGCCGCGGGTGGATCGCGATTCCACCCGCGGCTGTTGCGGGCACATGTCAGCTGTAAGAATCAGCTGACATGTGCTCCGTTCAGTGAGGGCTCAGCGCAGCAGCCCTCACTGAACCGGGGGTACGCAAATGTGCGTACTAATACGGCAAGGGTTGGAAAGGGGTTAATTTAGTAATTGCTATTCTCTCACTTTTAGTAATATTTGGTCTCTGCATTTGGGATGCACCTTTCTTATTTATATTGTCCCTATTTCTTAATAGTCAACAAGTAGGCTAATCACAATGTCTATCAGTTCTGGCGCAACAAACACGGCTGTGGAGGTGGCTCTTACGCTTCATAATAGTGAGATCACAGACATACATGTAAGCACTGTAGAATGCACGGTACACAATTCTGGAATGGTGGCCAGAAAAAAGGTGAAGACACCTCGACTTCAAAATCCTCATAATAAGCGTCGGCTCGAGTTTGCAAAAAAGTACAAAAAGTGGACATTAGAAGATTGGAAATGGGTGATTTGGAGCAATAAGACAAAAGTCAATAAACTAGTCTATGATGGGTACAAATGGGTCTGGAAGAAATAATGGGAAAAGGGGCTAATGGATTGAGAAATTGAAGGAACTGTCATGTTCTGTGGAGGAAGTCTGATGATATGGGGTTACTTCACAGCCAAAGGTGTTGAATAGTTGACCAGGATCGATGGTGGTCTCAATGCTGAGCTATATGTGAGTGTCCTACAAGATGAGTTACTTCATACACTCAAGTACTATGGGTAAGAAAAGGACGTCATAGTGTTCCAGCAGGACGATGAGCCGAAGCATACATCAAGATTGATGAAGAAATGGTCCAATGACAATGAATTAGAGGTGCTGGATTGGTACCCACAGTCCCACAATTGAGCACTTGTGGGTAGAGTTGAAGAAAAAGCTGAACCCAAGTGAGTCGATCATTATACGCCAACTTTGGGAACGTGTAGAAGAAACCTGGGATCATATTTCTGTTGAGACATGCTTGAATATGAGACATGCTTGAATATGATCGAGAGCATTTCCAGAAGGATTCAGGCAGTGTCGAAAGCCAAAAGTGTATTTAAAAAATACTAACAAGATAATAAAAATGAAAATTTAGATTTTTAGGAGCAAAACATTAACAATGCAGTGACATGACAAGAATCTGTATAACTAATCAAATGCTAAATAGTTGCAAGTCAAATTTATGTATGATGTAGTCAAGATGATTGTCTATAAAATGATGGTAGTCTCATATTCGAAGCAGTAGTGGATGGTGAGATGTGGAGCCTGAAAGTCAAAAATTCAAAACATTGTTACCCTTTTGTTCATCACTGTATTTGCTTCAATTCTTATAAAAGCTGTGCCAGTGATGTTTGATCACCATTCCAAATAAAAATCACATCAATAAAATGATGCCATAGAACCAGGTTTGCAAACAATTTACCCTGTGGGAAAATAATTGACTTCTCCCATTTACCAATACATAAATTTGCATAACTGGGGGTTAGCACTCTCCCAATGATGATTACAAAATTCAGCCTGATATTTAAAATTATTATGACTTTAACATAAACATTATTCACTCCATGATATGTCCCCGCATGTGCATGATTAATGACTGTTGGTTAGCCTCAGCACATGCAGAGATTGCCTGTTTGTTAGGGAATCCTCACATGCTCATCACTATCCTGCACTGATTAGAAGCACTTCACCATCACATTAAATGGTGCAGATTTCTGCTAACAGTGTAGTGGTTAAATCTATTCAGTTGAGTCTTTCCTGCTTTGATGATCTCAGCTGTTCAATGTTGGCCACTTCTCTCTGCTATTTATACTCGCCTCTGGCAATCAGGATTGCCAGTGTTAGTTTATATTTCCTGGTATGTAGTTGTAGGTGTTTGTTAAAGGGGCGTTTGGAGTGTTAATCTAAAGACTGTTGCCTGCTGATTTGTCTTTGTGCATATCCTCATCCTATCCTATTTTTTTGTTCCTTTCTTTTACTTCCTGGTGTTCCACTCTGTTGTTTGTGAGCACATATTTAAATGATTGGTATTTTCATTTATTCCTGTACTTCTACACTTGTTAGCCTGGTTGGTGTATTCTTATATACAACTACTCCCCATTTCCCTGGGTGGTGAAGGGGACAGATAAGGGCTGATTCAGGAGCTCAGCAAGGTACGTGGCCAGGCATCTTCACCATTAGAAATAATCCCGGGAGCAGGGATAGCTAGGGCGCCCCTAGCTTTAGGGATAGTGAAGGAGCCTCTAGCCCCGGGATATCAAACTACAGTCACGCGAAAGTTATGCTTAGTATTAGATTTGCTGATGACAGTGGATGTTGTGTATATGGACTTTTCAAAAGCTTTTCATACGGTTCCACACAAAAGGTTGATGCATAAAATGAGAACAATGGGGATAGGAGAAAATATATGTATGTGGGTTAAGAACTGGCTCAATGATAGGAAACAAAGGGTAGTTATTAATGGAACGCACTCAGACTGGGTCACAGTTAACAGTGGGGTACCACAGGGGTCAGTATTGAGCCCGCTTCTTTTTAACATATTTATTAATGACCTTTTAGGGGGCATACAGAGTAGTATTTACATATTTGCAGATGACACTAAACTCTGCAGGGCAATCAATACAGAGGAGGACAATTTTATATTACAGGAGGATCTGTGTAAACTAGAAGCTTGGTGTTAAGGGGAGCGGTTGCAGACAACTTTATTTAATGGAACGCAACCGACCCCGGGGTCCGTGATGCAGCCTAGAGGACTGCTGCCGAACACTTCCCAGGTGGAAAGGCAAACGACAACTAAAAGATAAACCCTTCCGTGTTAACTACACACTGGACAGGGTATAGCGGTACGCTCTATCTCCGTTTACTGCACGGAGGAGAGAGCGACCGGCGACGCACCTAACAAATATCTTAGCCCTTCGTGTTAACGCACACGGAAGGGTAAGACGGTACGCACAATCTCCAAGAACCGCAGGGAGACGTGCGCCCGTGGGAACAGCAGTAGCCCTGTCTTTGATACAGGCACTACGCTATGGGGATTGGCGCTAAAGCGGTTCACACAATCTCCAAGAACCGCAGGGAGACTGTTTTCGGTACAGGCGCTACGCTATAGGAGACGGCACTAGCGTGCGGGTGATTCCCGCCGGGTATTCGAGCACTCAGCCGGCGTGCTACCGGACTGAGCAAACCCGCTCTATTTAGCTTACAGGCGGCTCGGAGTGTAAGGCGAACCCCCAGGTTAGAGCCAGTCAGCGAGGCGAAGCTACCTGCCTACTTAAAGCTATGGCTCTTTGAGCCCGGCCTGCCTAGCTAAAGCTATGGCTCTTTGAGCCCGGCCTGCCTAGCTAAAGCTATGGCTCTTTGAGCCCGGAGTAAGCGTGCACACCACAAACAGCTAGCTCAAATGATCTGAGCGCGCCGCCATGTTTGTGGGCGGGCCTTTTAAAGATTAAGCCCTGCCTCACTGTCGCACCATTGGTGACGACACCCGTGACCAATCAGGCGGTACCAGGTCACCGGGTCAGGTGGGTGCCAACCCACCAATCATGATCCGCCAGGTCACGGACATGCTCAGTGCGGCAAATCCTGGACTTAGATTCCGCAAGCCCTGTCTCCCTCTGTAACCCAGGCTTAACTTTGCTAGGCACAACTATCTGGTAGACAGTGCTTGCGGACCAGCTAGGCGTTGGGGCTGACGGCGATGCTGAGCAGCATCAGCCCTGGCTGGACTGAAATAGGAGACCACAGAAGGTCCTGGACCCATTTCAAATTCAGCACCAGACCGACGCCTAACATTTGGGCTGATAAATGGCAAATGAGCTTTAATGGGGATAAATGTAAGGTAATGCACTTGGGCAGAGGAAATAAAATGTATATGTGGCACCCCAGGGGTCTGGTTTCCACAGTAATAGCAATATTACGTCTGAGAGCAGGTGGGAGGTCTCCTGGTCAGGAATCCTATGCATGCCACACCTCCTGCCCAGTCCTGGGAGGGGAAGAACTTCCCCTATATAAGACTGGGGCTGAGGCAGGGTTAGGGAGAAAGAGAAGAAGAGGAGTCCCAGACAGAGACACAGTCTGGTCTGGAGTGTAGCAAAAGCAAGGAAAGAAAGATCAGGAGCTCAGTGGGAGCAGTGCTAAAAGGAGTCAGGGGCTGGAAGCTGTAGAGCTCGCCCTGATTGAAGAGTTCTCACCGGACCCGGAGTCCGAGGCTGTGGGGACTAATCCTTACCCAGCAGCAGAAACCGACCGGCAGGGGATTTCAGGTCCTCTGGCCCAGAAACCCGAAGGCACGGTCACACGCAAGGGACCAGCACCGCCATCGTGGAGCGGAAGCTACCAGAAGGCCCCGAGTCACCGGCCATACGGGTGAGCACCACACGGTACACTCAGGGACGTGGGCTACTTTTACCCGCCTCTAGCAAGGTAGCCAGAAGAGTACAATTAGTTGGGGAGGCCTACAACTCCGCCTGGCCAGGGGAGATCCTATCTGCTCACAGACTGACCAGGCCCCGATCGCTAGCCAGTACTCCGGGAGGGTCTACCTTTGCCACCAGTAAAGACCCTGAACTACACCGCACCGTCTCTGAGTGGTTCCTGGTGCCTGCGTGCAACTCTGCTAACCCCATCATTCACGTCGGCTGCCCTGAGGCCATACCCCTCCCGTTGGGGGTTATACCATCCACGCTGTACATCCGTACCACCGGCCTCAGCGGTCTGCCCTGCAGCGGCGGCTTCATAGCCGCATTCAACGGGTGGCGTAGTCGAACACTCTAACATCTACTGCTAAAGACTGCCATTTAGTTTGACACCCTGGGCACGGACCGGGTCACCGCCACGAGGACCACTACCCCCAACAGATCCGGCTCCGGGTATTCCCCGCGTGCGCAACGCTGCACCACAGCGCAGGCCCAGGGGGCGCGTCAACTTTTGGCGTAGTCGGCAGGATTCCGTGCCCGCAACCATCGGGTACTGCGTGCCTGAAAAAGACTTTTGAACTTACCTGTGGTGAAGTTTCCCGCCGTCCGGAGCCGATTCCCGCCATCCGACGCCATCTTCTGCCTTCTTCCCGCCATCCGTGGAGTTTTCCCGCCATCCGACGCCATCTTCTGCCTTCTTCCCGCCATCCGTGGAGTTTTCCCGCCATTGGACGCCATCTTGAGGACGCCGCGCGGGAAGAAGAGGGGCGTGGACTCCGAAAGCGCGCGAGAACTGAAGCCCCGCCTCACGTCCGGACGTTGCGTAAGGTCCTGGAAGGAGCCGAGCAGACGCCGACGTCACAGGAGCGCGACGGAAGGTCCTCAACCCTGACGATCCACTGCAGAGCCGCGGCCTACGGAAGAGGATCATCGCAAGGTAGGCCACGGTCCACTAGGGGGGAGGAGGATGTCGGATACGGAGGAGAGCTTCACTGCCACAGCCACCGCCAGCGCCACCGCTGCGGCGGTCATGCCTTTCACCATGCCCTATATCCCGGGGGCAGCCTGGCTACCCCAGTACTCAGGGGAGTCACATACCCTAACTGACTTCAGAGAAAAGCTGGATAGCCTCTTCCAGGTGTACCCCCTCACAGAGGAGCAAAAAGTGAGCATCCTGGTGGCTCAATTAACAGGGGCAGCCCAAAGGGAGGTAAAGTCCTGGCCACTCGGGAGGAGGAGGACTGTCGCAGAGATACTAGCCCGGCTGAAGGACACCTTTGATACCCGTACCTCAGCCGAGATCAAGCTTAGATTCTACGGGTGCAAGCAGCGAGCACATGAAAGTATAAGAGACTATGCGCTAAACCTACAAGAGGCCCTGAGAGCCATTAAGCAGGCAGACCCGGACAGCGTGGGAAATGAAGATAAGCTGTTGACTGAACAATTTATTGAGGGTCTACTGTGCAATGCCCACCGAACCCAGTTGCGGGCAATGGCCTTACAGGACCCTGACCTGGACTTTGCACAGTTCAAGGACAGAGCCATCCGGGTGCTCCGAGAACCGGCACCAGGTGGCGCTGTGACCCACAGGCGCCCTGCTATCACTTACCACCAGGAGACGGCGCCCTTGTCTGCAGGGCCTGTGGGAGCTGATGCGCAGGCTTTAAACAGTGACCCGGCTACAGACCTGCACCATCAGGTCCAAGAGCTAACTAAAAGCGTTGCTGCGCTAACCCGAACTGTGCAGTCTTTACAGGTTTCTGCTCCAGGGAAGATCCAGCTGGCATCCGGACCGGAGGACATCCAGTGGCGTCGACCAAGGAGGACCCCACCGGCCAGAGGAAGACCCAGCGACCGATACAACGAGGACGGACAACCCATCTGCCGCCGCTGCAATCAACCCGGACATATGGCAAGGTACTGTCCTTTAAACTGGCACAACCTGGGGTAGAGGGCCAACCCCTAGGAATAAGATCACCAGGCCCATCGAACTGGCGTGACAAATACGTGGGAGGACGTCCAGTCTTGCCTGTGGTACTGGATGGCATTCCTATGAGTGCCCTACTTGACACCGGGTCACAGGTCACCACCATCCCGTACGTGCTCTTCAAGCAGTACTGGAATGACTCGGATATAACCCGCTACCCTGACGACGACTTGAGTATCATTGCCAGCAATGGTCAGCCCGTGCCACAGATCGGATTTAAAGAGGTGACCATTAAAATCGGTAGAGTCGAACTGGCAGCACAGGGACTGATCATTGTAGACATTGATAAGCGCGAGAGTCACCCAAAGATAACTCTAGGAACTAATGTGATTGAAAATTGTCTTGCAGAGGTGATTATCATTTTACAGCAGGTTGCCAAGAACGCCAGCTCCGGCCAGCAGCGAGTGCTCCAAAAAGAGATCCGGGCACTGATGCGGCGGCAACAGGTGGAACTCTCCGGTGGTGAGATAGGAAGCGTGAGAATGTGTGACCCTTTCCCTATTGCCATGCCCCCGAAAAGTGAAATGATGATTTGGTGCCGGGCAGCTATTGGTCTGAGAGGTAGAGATTACCAGGCAATGGTAGAACCAGTCTACTCAGACAGTAGGCCCACCATTTTGACGGCACGGGGGGTGGTTGATGTACGCCATGGGAGGGTGCCCGTTCGTATAATAAATATCGGGAAGAGGGAAGTATACCTGCCCCGGTATGCCACGCTAGCCAAATTGTATACCATCGACCAAAATTCTGTACAGTCAGTGGAACCCTTGCCTCCATCTCACCTAGAGGAAGGTAACGGCTCTAAGAAACCAATGGAGGACTGGTGTCAGCAACTACATTTGGGAACTGACTCCACTCCCTCACACCAGAAACAGGGAGTCTATCGGGTGGTTCAAGAGTACGAGAGAGTGTTTAGTAAACACCCGTTAGACTTCGGGCGAGTAAAGGGGGTAGAACACCACATCCCCACGGGAGACCATCCTCCCATAAAGGAGAGATACCGACCCGTACCCCCTGCACACTACCAACACGCCAAGGGGATGCTTAGAGACATGAAGGAGGCTGGAGTAATCAGGGATAGCTGTAGCCCCTGGGCAGCTCCACTAGTCTTGGTTAAAAAGAAGGACAACACCATGAGAATGTGTGTAGATTACCGGAAAATCAACCGTATCACACACAAAGATGCGTACCCCTTACCAAGGATAGAGGAGTCTTTGGCTGCTTTAAAATCTGCTAACTTCTTCTCTACTTTGGATCTCACTAGCGGGTACTGGCAGGTTCCTGTAGCAGAGGCGGACCGGGAGAAGACCGCATTCACCACCCCGATGGGACTTAGCGAGTTTACCTGCATGCCGTTCGGACTCTGCAACGCACCAGGAACCTTCCAACGGTTGATGGAATGCTGTCTGGGACACCGAAACTTCGAGACGGTCCTGTTATACCTGGACGATGTCATCGTCTACTCCAAGACCTACGAGGACCACCTGAAACACCTGGCAGAAGTGTTCGAAGCCCTGGCAAACTACGGCCTAAAGGTGAAACCCTCCAAGTGTCACCTCCTGAAACCAAAGGTGCAGTACCTGGGACACGTGGTGAGTGCTGACGGAGTGGCTCCCGACCCTGATAAGATCACCGCAATTAAGGAATGGCCAAACCCCTCCAGCGTAAAGGAAGTGCGGCAGTTCCTCGGGTTGGTAGGCTACTACCGAAGATTCATTCCCGGTTTCACCAAAAAGGCAGCTCCTATGCAGGACCTCCTGATAGGCCAGTCCAGGAAGGCCAAGAACCAGAAGCCACCCTTCAGATGGGAGAAGCTGGAAGAAGAGTCCTTCCGCCAGCTGAAGATGGCCCTCACGGGGGATGAAATCCTGGTGTACCCTGATTACAGCCAGCCCTTTATCCTCTACACCGACGCAAGTAACGTCGGGCTAGGAGCCGTACTGTCCCAGATCCAGCAGGGGAAAGAACGGGTAATTGCTTACGCCAGCCGAAAACTACGACCCACCGAAAGAAACCCTGAGAATTACAGCTCATTCAAGCTAGAGTTCCTGGCAGTGGTGTGGGCAGTCACCGAACGCTTTAGGCACTACCTCGCCTCTTCCCGGTTCACCGTGTACACGGATAACAACCCGTTGACACATCTGGACACTGCAAGACTAGGTGCCCTGGAGCAGAGATGGATGGCCCGTCTGTCCAACTATGAATTTACGATCAAATACCGGCAGGACGCTCCAATACCAACGCGGATGCCTTGTCCAGAATGCCAAACCTACCGGACGTAGGGGAAGATCCAGAGGAACTGGAAGAAGTTGAACTCCCCGCGTTCCACCGTCATGGGACTATCCAGTATTCCCACCGTGTGAGGGGTAAGCAATCTGCTACATTCAACCCCTTACCTCATTACAACTGGGCGGAAACGCAAGACAGTGACCCCGCCGTCCGATTGGTGAAGGAGATGCTGACTCAGCCAGATGCCCGCCTTGACCCAGACGCTCCGGAGGAGGCCAAGCAACTGTGGGTTGAGAAGAGTCGATTGTTCCTTTACAAGGGGAAGTTGTGCCGCAGAATGGTTAACTCCCGGACGCATGAACTGATCTGGCAAGTAGTGGTGCCAAGAAGAGACGCGGCTATGGTACTGGAGGCATACCACGATGGAGCTGGGCACTTCGGATGGAAGAAGCTGGAGTTCCTGCTGCGCGGGCGGTTCCACTGGGTAGGCATGAGAGGAACCATCGAGAGTTGGTGCAGAGACTGTGGCCCATGCAACCTAAGAAGGAAGGACCATGCTAGCCAGAAGACTCCCCTGCAGTCCATCGTCACCAAGCAGCCGTTGGAACTGGTAGCCTTGGATCATGTAAAACTGACCCCCAGCAGAAGTGGCTACGTCTATGCGTTAACCATCGTGGATCACTACTCCCGGTTCTTGGTTGTCGTCCCCGTCAAGGACTTAACGGCTCAAACAGCAGCTAGAGCCTTCCAGCAGCACTTCTGCCGTCCACACGGATACCCAGAGCAGGTGCTGACGGACCAGGGACCTGCCTTTGAAGCGGAAGTCTTCCAGGAGTTCTACACTCTGTATGGCTGCCGGAAGATAAGAACAACACCCTATCATCCGCAAACCAATGGACTCTGTGAGAAAATGAACCAGGTGGTGATAGACCTTCTGAAAACATTGCCCCTGGAAGAACGCAATCTGTGGCCTGAGAAACTGCCTGATCTGGTGGACCTATACAACCACATCCCGGTAGGTTCTACCAACTGTACCCCGGCTTACCTAATGAGAGCAAAACCTGGTAAGCTCCCTGTTGATCTGGAGATGGGAGTCCTGACACCCGAGGACACTTCACCAGAAGCAGACTGGGACACAGAGAGGCAGCAGCAGTACCGGAAAGTACAGGAGAGCGTTGAGCGAAGTCTCTGTCAAGCTAGAGAAAGACAGGAGAAGACTTACAACCAGTATGCTCCCGCTGTTCCCCTGGTACCTGGAGAGCAGGTCTTGAAGAGGAAGAGACGGCTCCACAAGTTGGACGACCAGTGGGAGAAGGACCCGTACACCGTACTGCCCTCAAGCCATGAGAACCCGAAAGTCTGCACAATCAGTAAGGATGGAGGAGAAACCACAGCCATTGTATCCCGAGATCACCTGAAGAAGTGTCCCGAACAGCTACGGAACCCTGAAGAAGAACAGGAAGACCCTCGACCCGCAGAGGAAAGGGAAGATATGGTCAGTACTGTGCTCGGAGACTTCCCTCGGTCTTGGACTCAAGTCAATGGCGCTGTTGTGGTACCCGTCCTCACCTTCCTCCAACCAGCATCCCAAGTGCCTACGGAGAAACAGGTAGAGCTGGAAGAGCAGCCGGTCCAGGAGGCAGAAGACCCCACACAAGCAGACCAGGAGGATCAACCCTCTGCTTATAGTGAGCCTGCCGTACCCCTAGTGAGCCAAAGAGCCCGTAGACAGCTGCCCAGTTTACCTTTGACAGCCCCTACACCCTGTAGCTCAGGACCAGTCAGTCAGCTCCGTAGGTCCACTAGAGCCACTAGAGGCCAGTTGCCCGTACGTTGGAGGATCTAAGTGTTTAGGCTGCTTTATTTGTATTTACCTGTTTATTGTTGCCTGTAAATAATTGTGTATTTTTAGTTATTTTATAGGTGTCGTTTAGGGATTATCCGGAATCCTTTGTACATATGTTTGGAGCGTAACCCAGGAATGGACTAAAGATTGTTAAGGACTTGGGGCAGGACAGACCCCTACCTGGTTACGGCTCCCTGTTCCTTGGTGAAATGGACACCCTTGTTTCCTTCAAAAACTGCACCCGGTTGCGGACACCCCGTGACCATCCTAATGTGTTTTTCTTTATTATGCTGTTTCTGTTTATACTTGTTATGTTTACAAAAATATGTTTAGTCCCAGAGTACTAAATTTTACTAGGGGGGAATGTGGCACCCCAGGGGTCTGGTTTCCACAGTAATAGCAATATTACGTCTGAGAGCAGGTGGGAGGTCTCCTGGTCAGGAATCCTATGCATGCCACACCTCCTGCCCAGTCCTGGGAGGGGAAGAACTTCCCCTATATAAGACTGGGGCTGAGGCAGGGTTAGGGAGAAAGAGAAGAAGAGGAGTCCCAGACAGAGACACAGTCTGGTCTGGAGTGTAGCAAAAGCAAGGAAAGAAAGATCAGGAGCTCAGTGGGAGCAGTGCTAAAAGGAGTCAGGGGCTGGAAGCTGTAGAGCTCGCCCTGATTGAAGAGTTCTCACCGGACCCGGAGTCCGAGGCTGTGGGGACTAATCCTTACCCAGCAGCAGAAACCGACCGGCAGGGGATTTCAGGTCCTCTGGCCCAGAAACCCGAAGGCACGGTCACACGCAAGGGACCAGCACCGCCGTCGTGGAGCGGAAGCTACCAGAAGGCCCCGAGTCACCGGCCATACGGGTGAGCACCACACGGTACACTCAGGGACGTGGGCTACTTTTACCCGCCTCTAGCAAGGTAGCCAGAAGAGTACAATTAGTTGGGGAGGCCTACAACTCCGCCTGGCCAGGGGAGATCCTATCTGCTCACAGACTGACCAGGCCCCGATCGCTAGCCAGTACTCCGGGAGGGGCTACCTTTGCCACCAGTAAAGACCCTGAACTACACCGCACCGTCTCTGAGTGGTTCCTAGTGCCTGCGTGCAACTCTGCTAACCCCATCATTCACGTCGGCTGCCCTGAGGCCATACCCCTCCCGTTGGGGGTTATACCATCCACGCTGCACATCCGTACCACCGGCCTCAGCGGTCTGCCCTGCAGCGGCGGCTTCATAGCCGCATTCAACGGGTGGCGTAGTCGAACACTCTAACATCTACTGCTAAAGACTGACATTTAGTTTGACACCCTGGGCACGGACCGGGTCACCGCCACGAGGACCACTACCCCCAACAGATCCGGCTCCGGGTATTCCCCGCGTGCGCAACGCTTTACCACAGCGCAGGCCCAGGGGGCGCATCATATACTTATATGCTTAATTGTAAAACACTGGGCAAAACTGTCACTGAAAAAGACATGGGTGTATTGGTGGATGACAAGCTTACGTTTGGTGGCCAGTGTCAGGCAGCAGCTGCAAAGGCAAATAAAATAATGAGATGCATTAAAAGAGGCATAGATGCTCATGAGGAGAACATAATTTTACCTCTATACAAGTCACTAGTGCGACCACACTTAGAATACTGTGTACAGTTCCGGTCTCCGGTGTATAAGAAAGACATAGCTGACCTAGAGCGGGTGCAGATCAAGGTTATTAGAGGACTGGGTGGTCTGCAATACCAAGACAGGTTATTACACTTGGGGTTATTTCATTTGGAAAAACGAAGGCTTAGGGGTGATCTTATTACTATGTACAAGTATATGAGGGGCAGTACAAAGACCTTTCTACTGATCTTTTTACTCTGAGGCCTGAGACGGGGACAAGGGGGCATCTTCTACGTCTGGAGGAAAGAAGGTTTAATCATAATCACAGACTTGGATTCTTTATTGTAAGAGCGTGAGACAATGTAACTCTCTGCCACATGATGTTGTAATGAGTGATTTATTACTAAAATTTACGAAGGGCATGGATGTTACAGGTTATATATACTAGATTCTTTGATAGGGCGTTGATCCAGGGAGCTTGTCTGATTGCCGTATGGAGTCAGGAAGGAATTTTTCCCCCAATGTGGAGCTTAGTGTTTGCCACATGGTTTTTTTTTTTGCCTTCCTCTGGATCAAGATGTTAGGCTATGGGTTGAACTAGATGGACTTAGTCTTCCTTCAACCTTAAAAGCTATGTTACTATGTTATCAAGCTAGGAGGGATGGCTAACATTAGAGAAGAGAAAGAGGATTCAAATAGATCTAAACAAACTGGAACTGTGGGCAGCAACTAACAGAATGTTTTTAACAGGGAGAAATGCAAAGTCCTACATCTGGGCAAGAAAAATGAAAAAAGCATATACAAAATGGGAGGGATAGGTCTAAGCAACAGCACAAGTGAAAAAGACTTGGTTATTCCAATAGATCACAGACTGAACATGCATCAACAGTGTGATGCAGCAACAAAAAAGGCAAACATAATTCTGGGTTGCATTAACAGAGGCATAGAGTCTAGATCACGTGAAGCACCGTATTTTTCGGGCTATAAGGCTGCGTGCCCACTATGCATTTTTAAAGCGCTTCCGCAGCGGCAATTCCGCCGCAAAATCGCTTAAAAAACGCTTGGTAGAAGGTCGGCAATGTTCACCAATGATAATCTGCATGTGCTGTGCACGTGCTGCGGAAATTTCCACTGAGGATTATCATTGCGGAAAAATCCGCAGCCTGTCCATTAATTTTGCGGACAAGCAGCGTAATTGCCGCCATTGAATCGCTTAATATCCGCATGACTACATGTGCACATGCAGATATTAAGCGATTCACTGTGCGGATGGTACCCGGGTCTGGAGAAAAGGAGACTCTCCTCCAGACCCGGGTACAATAGTACTTGTAAAAAAAAAAAATTTGAAATAAAAAAAAAACATTATACTCACCTTCTGATGGCCCCCGGTCTCCTGTACAGTGCGTCCAGGCTTCCCAGTGGCTCGTGATGGTGTAAAAGGACCTTCCATTACGTCATTTCGTCATGTGACGGGTCACGCGACCGCTGACGTCGGCGGTTGTGTGACCTGTCACATGACTAAATGACGTCATGGAAGGTCTTTTTACACCACCACGTGCCACCGGGGAGACCAGAGAAGGAGACCGGGGGCCATCGGAAGGTGAGTATAATGTTTTTTTTTATTTTTTACCATTTTATTCTTTTTTTCAACTATTAACTTGGTCACACTATATAAATTCATGCTGGTTGCATGGATTTATATAGTGTGACCAAGTTGTCAAGCCCTTTTCCAAGTGATGCTAAAATCACTTGGAAAAGCACTTGACAACACACATGAGAAATCGCATGTGCAAAACGCGTGACAAACGATTGTCCCTGGCTGAAAAACCACATGTAAAATCCACATGCATTTTTTCTGCCAGAGAGATGCAGAAACGCTCAGGAAAAATCCGGAGCACTTCTGCATCATGGGCACTTAGCCTAAGACGTACTTTTTCCTCCAAAATTTTGGAGGAAACGGGGGGTGAGTCTTATAGTCCGATTGTTGGGGGGGAGGGATATATATATATATACGGTGTGGGGGGAGCGGTAGCGGCGAAGGAGCGGGGCAAAGGAGGCAGCAGCCGCCTGCTGCAGCCTACACTGTCCCCACTGCTAAAGAAAATGGTCGCTGAATATTCATGCTCCTTAATATCGGCACACAGTGTATCCGCAGCGTGGCACCTGCTGCTGCCGGGCAATCGCATGTGCCTGCTGTTAAAGAGCATGAATATTCACCCCCTCTCCACGCCCATTTTTATGTGCAGCGTGATGGGGATTAGGGGGACCATGCATACCAGGATAAGGATGAGGGGGCCATAAATACCAGTATACGGATGAGGGGGATCATACATACCAGTATACGGATGAGGGGGCCATGCACACCAGGATAAGGATGAGGGGCCATACATGCCAGGAAAAGGATGAGGGGGATCAAACTTACCAGTATATGGATGAGGGGGCCATACATACTAGGATAAGGATGAGGGGGCCATGCATACCAGAATAAGGATGAGGGTGCCATGCATACCAGGATAAGAATGAGGGGGCCATGTATACCAGGATAAGGATGAGGGATGTCATGCATACCAGGATAGGGATTAGGGGTGCTATGCATACCAGGAAAGGGATTAGCGGTGCCATACATACCAGGATAGGGATTAGGGGTGCCATACATACCAGGATAGGGTTGAGGGGTGCCTTGCATATCAGGAAAGGGATTAGGGGTGCCATGTATACCAGGATCGGGATTAGGGGTGCCATGCATACCAGGACAGGGATGAGGGGTGCCATGCATACCAGGATAGGGATGAGGGGTGCCATGCACATCAGGATGGGGATTACTTTGCCATGCATACCAGGAAAGGGATGAGGGGTGCCATGTATACCAGGATAAGGATGAGGGGTGCCATACACACCAGGATGGAGGGGTGCCATGCATATCAGGATGGAGGGGTGCCATGCATACCAGGATGGGGATGGGGGGCCATGTATAATAGGAAGGGGGGCATATATACCAGGATGGGGGATATTATCAGTATTGGGGGACATTACCCCTATACTAGTGTCAGCAGCAGACCCCCTCCCCCTTAATAGTGCATTGTGACCACATTTTTTGCTTAAATTTTCTTTTTCTATTTTGCTCCTCTAAAACCTAGGTGCGTCTTATGGTCTTATAGTCCGAAAAGTACGGTTATTATCCCCCTCTACTCCTCTTTGGTCAGACCTCATCTGGAATACTGTGTCTAGTTTTGGGCACCACATTTTAAAAAAATAAATAAAAAACTGAAGCAAGATCAGAGAAGAGCTACCAGGATGGTGACCGGTCTACAAACAATGTCCTATGAGGAACGGTTAGAGGATTTGGGAATGTTTAGCTTGCAAAAGAGAAGACTGAGAGGAGACTTAATAGCTGTCTACAAATGTATGAAGAGATATCACACTGTGGATTCAGTCTCATCATTGCTTCTAGTAAGAACGACTAGAAACAATGGGATAGAAGCAATGGGATGAGACTGAATAGGAGAAGATACAGATTAGATATTAGAAAAAACTTTTTGACAATGAGTGGAACAGGCTGCCACTCTGTAACATACCTGGCGGCGTTCTTGCATAGGGCACCATCTCCCCACTATGCAAGATCGCAAACTTGATCATCAGTCCAGTCTGCTAGCCTGGCTTCTTTCCATGCTGTCTGTTTGTCTCTGTTCTGACTGCTTAGGGCGGCGGCCCGGTCACTTCCTGTTTCTTGTAGCTGCTGTGGGCACACCCCTAATGCGTCCTCAGCCTATTGCTGTCAGTCACTGGATATTTAAACCAGCTTCACCTGGAAGCTGATGCCTGAGCAACGCTATCATTCAGTGTGCTTCTTGACTCTGAATGTGCCAGGTCCTGTTCTGTTCTTGTCTATTTCCACCACTCTGGGGACTGTATTCCCAGACTGGCTCCTGTATCTCTTTCAGTAGCAGTTCCTGTCTGAACTGTACCCTAGCCTGTTCGTCCCGCCTTCTAGGGGCCGCATACCTAGATCTGTTATCTGTGTTTTCTTGCCTGTCTGTCCGCCTTCCTGGAGGCTGTATTTCCAGGCCAGTCTGAACACGCTCCTAGCCTGTTCGTTCCGCCTTTTCTGGGGGCCGCATACCCAGACTCACTCCTGTATCTCGCTGCAGTGTCAGTTCCTCTCTGAACACTCAGTTCCTGTCTGTACACTCTCCTAGCCTGTTACCTGTCTTTCTCTATGTCCGTACCTTCCCTTTTTCTGCAGAGTCTGAACCTGCACCTAACTCCTACTCGTTGTCGCTGTACTTCCATTTGTGAGTTTAGAGTCCACTCGCTACTTCATTGCAAGTATCTTGTGTGTATCTGGTTCTGCCTTTCCCTTCCAGTCTGTTCCGTGTGAACAGAGCCCTGTCCCCTCTGCTCTGCCTTTGCTCACTGCTCCGGCGGTTCTTGCCTGCTCTGCCTTGCTCACCGCTCCGGCGGTTCTTACCTGCTCTGCCTTGCTCACTGCTCTGGCGGTTCTTGCCTGCTCTGCCTTGCTCACCGCTCCGGCGGTTCTTGCCCGCTCTACCTTGCTCACCGCTCCGGCGGTTCTTGCCTGCTCTGCCTTGCTCACCGCTCCGGCGGTTCTTGCCTGCTCTGCCTTGCTCACCGCTCCGGTGGTTCTTGACTGCTCTGCCTTGCTCACCGCTCCGGCGGTTTCTGCCCGCTCTACCTTGCTCACCGCTCCGGCGGTTCCTGCCTGCTCTGCCTTGCTCACCGCTCCAGCGGTTCCTGCCTGCTCTGCCTTGCTCACCGCTCCGGCGGTTCTTGCCTGCTCTGCCATGCTCACCGCTCCGGCGGTTCTTGCCTGCTCTGCCTTGCTCACCGCTCTGGCGTTTCTTGCCTGCTCTGCCTTGCTCACCGCTCCGGCGGTTCTTGCCTGCTCTGCCTTGCTCACCGCTCCGGCGGTTCTTGCTTGCTCTGCCTTGCTCACCACTCCGGCGGTTCTGGCCTGCTCTGCCTTGCTCACCGCTCCGGCGGTTCTAGCCTGCTCTGCCTTGCTCACCGCTCCGGCGGTTCTGGCCTGCTCTGCCTTGCTCACCGCTCCGGCGGTTCTAGCCTGCTCTGCCTTGCTCACCGCTCCGGCGGTTCTTACCTGCTCTGCCTTGCTCACCACTCCGGCGGTTCTTGCCTGCTCTGCCTTGCTCACCGCTCCGGCGGTTCTTGCCTGCTCTGCCTTGCTCACTGCTCTGGCGGTTCTTGCCTGCTCTGCCTTGCTCACCGCTCCGGCGGTTCTAGCCTGCTCTGCCTTGCTCACCGCTCCGGCGGTTCTTACCTGCTCTGCCTTGCTCACCACTCCGGCGGTTCTTGCCTGCTCTGCCTTGCTCACCGCTCCGGCGGTTCTTACCTGCTCTGCCTTGCTCACTGCTCTGGCGGTTCTTGCCTGCTCTGCCTTGCTCACCGCTCCGGCGGTCCTTGCCCGCTCTACCTTGCTCACCGCTCCGGCGGTTCTTGCCTGCTCTGCATTGCTCACCGCTCCGGCGGTTCTTGCCTGCTCTGCCTTGCTCACCGCTCCGGTGGTTCTTGCCTGCCCTGCCTTGCTCACCGCTCCGGCGGTTTCTGCCCGCTCTACCTTGCTCACCGCTCCGGCGGTTCCTGCCTGCTCTGCCTTGCTCACCGCTCCAGCGGTTCCTGCCTGCTCTGCCTTGCTCACCGCTCCGGCGGTTCTTGCCTGCTCTGCCTTGCTCACCACTCCGGCGGTACTTGCCTGCTCTGCCTTGCTCACCTCTCCGGCGGTTCTTGCCTGCTCTGCCTTGCTCACCGCTCCGGCGGTTCTTGCCTGCTCTGCCTTGCTCACCGCTCCGGCGGTTCTTGCCTGCTCTGCCTTGCTCACCACTCCGGCGGTTCTTGCGTGCTCTGCCTTGCTCACCACTCCGGCGGTTCTAGCCTGCTCTGCCTTGCTCACCGCTCTGGCGGTTCTTGCCTGCTCTGCCTTGCTCACCGCTCCGGCGGTTTCTGCCTGCTCTGCCTTGCTCACCGCTCCGGCGGTTTTTCTCTGCTCTGCCTTGCTCACCGCTCCGGAGGTTCCTGCCTGCTCTGTCTTGCTCACCGCTCCGGCGGTTCTCGTTCTGCCCTGCCTTTGCTCACCGCTCCAGGCGGTCTCGCTCTGCTCTGCCTTTGCTCACGGCTCCTAGCGGTCTCGCTCTGTCCTGCCTTTGCTCACCACTCCAGGCGATCTCGCCCTGCTCTGCTCTTGCTCACCGCTCCGGCGGCCTTGCCCTACTCTGCTCTTGTTCACCGCTCCGGCGGTCTTGCTCTGCTCTGCTTGTCTACTGCATCTGCGGTTCTGTTCCTGAGTCCCAGTCTGTACTGGACCTTATCCAGCCTGTGCTCCAACCTGCTTATGCCTCCCTGTCGGCACCCCAGCCGTCCTTGCCAGTACTCCCTGCCTGCATACCAGTCATGGTTACCAGTGCTCGCCTGTCTGCATACCTGCCGTGCCTGCCTATGCCCACCAGTCAGTGTGCCAGCCTAACCTGCCTGTTCCTGTATTCTCCGGTGTGGGTCAACAGCCGTGTCCGGGGTCTGACCTGGAGTAGCACCTGGTCCCTCTGCTCGGTTCCTCCCTGGTGCACTGGCGTCGTTAGCCGTCGTGCGACCTTGGTCGGATTGGGTAGATACTTATTTAAGCCCCTCCAGGCACTCTCCGGTTCATGGTCCAGTGGGATCACTAAACACGCACACACCAGTCAGCCCGGGCGTGTGCATAACACACTGGAGGTGGTGAGTTTTCCTTCAATGGAAGTCTTCAAACAGAGGCTGGACAGACATCTGTCTGAGATGGTTTAGAGAATCCTGCATTGATCAGGGGGTTGGACATGATGACCCTGGAGGCCCCTTCCAACTCTAACATTCTATGATTCTATTATAGATATAAGCCGGAATTTATTTCACACAACTTTGCAATTGTGTATCTACATATCTAGAAATATTACTGTAGATGTAAAACAATCAATGGCCAATATAATTGGCATTCCTGGAGGATCCTCACTGCATTTATTCACTTTTGGTAAGTGGTAAAATATTGCAATTTAGGAGCTAAGGCATTAATAAACTTTGCTTCCTGATTAGTTAACAACCCCATATTAACACCATTTTAAGTCATATTCAGAAACTCCCATATTCTACCGTAGGGTCCTTTCTCAATTTAATATAAGTTTTTGTATAACTCAAGGGATGCAGTAACTCTATAGGACTCTATATGGACTTCTATAGTTTATAATTATAACCAGTCAATTGACATCAATAAACCTTATCCAGGTCGGAGGACTACTTAGAATATTAGTTGCACAGATGTATCTAGGTAGTATTGGTACAATTATATTTTTTACCTAAAATGTAATGCCGCAATCTACTTGGTCACTATGCGCAAACAGAGTTTATGTATATTGTCTATTACAGTACTAAAAGTCCTAGTTGATAGGCAACGGCATCCTATCAAATTTCAAAGGTGTTGTCTGGTTTAGTAACTCAATTTTCTGATATTCAATAATGCATTAGAAAATAATACAAAGTTGTCCCTTATGCGGGACCTCCATCTATTAGTCTGATAGGAAAGTAGCTCCTCTGGAAGACCCAGGATATCCATGAATTATTTGGGCAGTTTTAAACAATTTCCATTGAAATCAATATTCTTCATTTCACCTGTGGTGGTGCTGCAGCCAAATCAAACACTTTAACTCTGGTTTTTTTATACTGTAGATTATATAGATTACCAACATTCTACATGTTACCTACAATGTAACGTAATCTATTGTTCTGTGTTAAAATATTTTAGTGTTTTTCAAATGTATTATCATATGAAAGTGCTGAAAAATATTTGCCTTCAATCACTGCTTTTAAACACATTGCATATATGTGTGTGTCACTCAACTTCGCAACTCTGTTTAGAAGCATTACTTTGGCAAACCTTGATGACATATTTTTTTCACATTTAATGAAAGGTCCAATAATGGCATTGAAATTCCAAAGGTCATTGACAGTGTTGAAGTTTTGACATGCAATTGTGAGTATGAGCAAACTTATTTTTAACAATTTTACTTGTTGCTTTCTGGACTCTATAGATTAGTACAATCTGAAGAATTTTGGAAGGAGAGGAGAGTACCTGAGGTAGGAAAAAATATTTTATATATATTTTATGCCTTTGTCAGTCCACATTTTTGTACATCAAGCAAATTATTGGCTAAGAATCATTTTAAATAGATTCAGAAGGAAGGGATGAAAAATAGCGTAAAAAAAATGTAATCACTAGTGATGAGCGAGCACTAAAATGCTTGGGTGCTTGTTGCTCGGGTCAAGCACATTGGAATACTCGGGTGCTCGACCCGAGCAACGAGCCCATTGTAAGTCTATGGGAAACACAAGCATTTTTCAGGCGGCTCCCCCGGCGGTCTGCACAGGGCCTAAAAATTGCCCAAATCGATGGGAACAGTGCTCAAATGGCATGGAAACAGCATGGGGAAGACCATGGAAGCATTTCTGACTCCCAGGTCACTGCTGTCAACAATGTTGTCAGAAGTATTACGCCACTTTTACGGACTCACAATAAAACATACAAAAACGAAACCAAAATGGATTTTCCTGGGAAATATGTTAAGGAACATCCTTTCCAGGGTAATGACTTGTATATAAGGCAAAATAAATAACCAAAAACAAAAATACTCCTCCACACCTTGGGCTATGTTCACACGTAGCGTTTTTGCACTTTTGCATTGCTTTCAACCGTGACAAATGCATTCACCGGGAAATGTCATTTTAACATTTTACAACTTTATTTGGCCATGTGGTGTGTGGGACATGATCAGACACATCGTGTTTCATTTATGAAGGAGGGACTCTGAAAATCACAAAGCCTATTTTTATAGGGTCATCAGGCGGCCTTTACTATTCTTAAAGGGCCAGCAGTCGGCCCTCACTATTCTTAGAGAGCCATCAGCCGGCTAGGTTGTGTTGTTCCCATTACTAAAGAGTGGGTTTCCTATACTGTTATTGCGTATGCAGTGAGTGGCAGGACTGCCCAAAATTTGAATGCATCCCATTATTAGGAAGTGGACCTCCCATTGTGTTTGCTTATGCAGTGAATGCAAGGGTTGCCAAAAATTTGGACGCACTCCAATGCCCCTTGGAAGAGACGTGGAGGTCAGAGGACCTCCTGAAAACAATATTCCCATTATTAGGAAGTGGGTTTCCCATTGTGTTTGCCTATGCAGTGTATGCAAGGGTTGCCAAAAATTTGGAGGCACCCCAATGCCCCTTGGAAGAGACGTGGAGGTCAGAGGGCCTCATAAAAAATGTTCCCATTATAAAGGAGCAGATCTCCTATACTTGTAATGCCCATGCACTAAGTGTATGGGCTGACAAACATTTACCCCTGGGGAGTATACATGAACATACTGTACAAAAAAAAAAATTTACGGACATCATAAACACCCTTTAAAAAAATTATGTGGGTGTTGCATCACAGACCACGGTCACCCGGGTGATATGGTGGTGGAGGATGAGGATGAGGAGAAGGAGGAGGACAAGAGCAAATAGCCAAAGTCAGGAAGCATATACCCATGTGTGGGTGCGAAAAGGTGCATGGGATTACACCTCCCAAAAAAAGACACTGGATTTGAGTTTATGTTACGTTGCTATCATTCAGTAGTGTTGAGAAGTCTGGCCCAATCCAGCCCTTGTTCATTTTTATAAGGGTAAGCCTGTCAGCATTTTCAGTTGACAGGCGGATGCGCTTATCAGTTATAATTCCACCAGCGGCACTAAAAACTTGTTCAAATAAAATGCTAGCGGCAGGGCAGCCCAGGACCTCCAAGGCGTCGAGAGCCAGTTCATGCCACGTATCCAGCTTCAATACCCAACAATTATAAGGCACAGAGGAATCACGGAGGACGTTGGTACGGTCGGCAAGGTACTGCCTCAGCATCTTCCCAAACTTTGCACTCCTTGTGATAGTACCCCGCGTCTCAGGGTCTGTGTGATGGGAGGGGCTAAGAAAATTCTCCCAGAACTTTGACAGTGTTCCCCTGCCTTTGTTGGATTGGAGTTGTGTCTCTCTCACCTGTAGTCCTTGGTTGTCCAAAGAACTGTGACCTCTGCCGCCAGCGTTTTCAGATGGGAATTTTTTTAATAGTTCCGCAACAAGGGCCTTCTGGTACTGCCCCATTTTTGTAGACCTGTCCAACTCAGGAATAAGAGATATAAAGTTCTCCTTGTAGTGTGGGTCTAGAAGTGTCACCAACCAGTAATGACTGTCACCCAAAATTTTGAGAATGCGAGGGTCACAGGAAAGGCAGTGTAACAAACTCAGCCATGCGTGCCAGACTGCTAACAGGCAAGACTTCCGTGTCCTCAGCAAGAGGACGACTGACCATGCACTCGTCTTCCTCTCTGTCCTCAGGCCATCCACGCTGAGCAGGCGGTATGACAGTTGTGCAGGTAGTACCGTCTATAGCGCATGAAACTAGCTCCTGTTCTTCCTCCTCTTCCTCATTGTCACCCAATAAATGTTGGGATTAGATGAGGCTGGGCTGTGTGTAATCACTCTGTATGGTTCCTTTCTCCATCTCATCGTGCTACGCCTGCAACGCATCCTCTTTGATTGTGAGCAGAGAGCGTTTCAGAAGACAGAGAAGCGGGATGGTGACGCTAATTATGGCACTCACCATCTTGGTGGAGTCCTCAAAGTTTTGGAGGATGATACATATGTCTGACATCCATGTATACTCCTGAGGTCTTATGTGTGGAGTCTGAACTGAATACCGACGGCCTTGTTGATGCTGGTACTCAACAACTGCCCTCATCTGCTCACAAATCCTTCCCAACATCTGCAGTGTACAGCTCCAACGCGTGGGGACATCACACACCAGTCTGTGAACCGGAAGCTGCAAATCCTGCTGAAACACGGCAAGGGCGGCGGAAGCTGTAGTTGACTTTCTAAAATGTGCACACAGACGGTGTACTTTAACAACCAGATCCGGCAGCTCTGGGTAGGCATGGTACGTGTGTGAGCTTGCCTCGCCTCAGAGCCACCACCTGGTTCCGGCCATTGTCACACACGACCATGCCTGACTGTAGGTTCAGCGATGTAAGCCACAGATCGGCCTGCTCTTTCAGAGCTGTCCACAACTCTTCAGCTTTGTGCGGTTTGTTACCTAAGCATATTAGCTCCAGCACAGCCGGTTGCCACTTGGCCGAGGCAGTGCTGCAGTTCTTCCAGCTTGTGACTGATGTGGTCATTTTGGAGATGGAGACTGAAGAGGAGGCTGAGGAGGATGAGGTGCAGTAGCTGTAGACTGTGGGGGCAACCCTGATTGACCTAGGCTCCGCAATCATTGGCGTCTGGAGGAAGTGTTCCGTCCCAAGGTCCGACTTGGTTCCGGTTTCCACTATGTTAACCTAGTATGCTGTCAGCGAGATGCTCCGTCCCTGCCCACAAGCACTGGTGCACGTGTGCATGGTTAAGTGGACTTTCCCTGTAACTGCATTGTTGAGGGCATGACTAATGTTTTGGGACACGTGCTTGTGTAATGTGGGGACGGCACAGTGGGAGAAATAGTGGAAGCTGGGGACCCTAGTACCGAGGGACATCAGGTTGCGGAATGCTTCCGTCTCCACGAGCCTAAAAGGCAACATTTCAAGTGCAAGCAGTAGCTAAATCTGGCAATTTAGCAGTGTGGCCTGTGGGTCATTGGCTGCGTATTTGCGCTTGCGTTCCAAGGACTGGGGTATGGACAACTGAACGCTGTGCTGGGACAAGGACATGGACGTGCTTCCTGATGCTGCTACTTGAGAGTGTGCAACGACAGGTGCAGGGCAGGAGGCATCTTCGCATGCACCATGGACAGGGGATTGGCTTGCATACACAACAGCAGAAGAAGCAGTGGTGCCACCCGCAGACACTGTTCCTGGACCCTGGGGTTCGACCCACAAAGTTGGGTGCTTTGCTGCCATGTGCTTGATCATGCTGGTGGTGGTCAGACTCGTAGTTTTGCTACCCCTGCTGATGCTGGTGACTTGCCCCCTGGGCCGTGGGGCACCCGGAATTGGGCTTTAGTGCGATGATGGGTGTAGTAGTGGCAACCCGATCCCGTGGCTCAGGGTGGTCAGACCAAATGCTGTGGCAGTCTATTTGTAGGGTTTTTGAATGTCCGACTACGCCACCTGTGGATTGCGGTCAGGGATGACCGGCGCTGCAAGGCAGACCACTGAGGCTGATGTTGGTGTGCAGCACAGGGATAGGATAACTCCCCACGAGAAGAGTGTAGCCCCAGGGCAGTGTAATAGGATGCTGGGGGTGATGGTGCAGGTCGCTATAATAAGGGTTCAGAGTCTGCTTCAAACAGTCCAGGGTCTTTATTGTAGTTAGTACTAATGACCCAACAGGAGTACAAGGTAGGAATGGGCCTGGGTGTCTGAGATCATTCGGGCAAGCCCCACTGGTCAGGGTGAGTGTGAAGGCCTACCGTTCTCTCTCTGCCCTTGCTGACTATCCCCCTTTTCGTGGTGTGATAGCCCACGTCCCTGAGCTGGCCGTGTACTTCGCCTGTATGGCTTGCGACTCGGGCCTTAGGTACCTTTTGCCTCTCCGTACTGTACAGGTCCCTCTGTGTGGCGGAGCCTCCAGGCTTCCTAGGCCAAGGAACCTGAAATCCCTTGCGGGTTGGTTATCTGCTACAGGGCTTGCAACCCTGACAGACTCGGACTCCAATGTCCGGTAGTGATTCTCTCAGCCAGGACCGGCTCTCGTCGCCTCTGTCCCTAGCTTGCAGCTTCTCCTCTGCCTCACAGACTCCTTGGCTACAGCTGAACTGTCCCTCTTCCTCTGGGACTAGTCTCTGTCCTGAGCTAGGTCGTCCAGTTCTCTCTAACCCTGCCCTCAGTTCCAGCTTTTATAGGGGCAGCCAGCTTCCCCTACTGGCCTGGGACAGGAGGTGCTGTATTCTAATTGTCCCTGGCCAGGGCACCTCCCTCCTGCTCTCAGACACAGCCTTTAATATTTGTGGCACCCAGGTCTGGGGTGACACATTCCCCCCTAGTAAAATTTAGTACTCCGGGACTAAGCCTTTTTGGCCAAAAACAAACAGGGTATAAATACATGACCATAAACACTACAGGGAAAGAAATAACAAACAACACCACATATTGAGTTCTTTAGGTCACAGTGTGGTCTGTGACCGGGTGTCCATTTCACCCACACAACGGGAGCCTTAACCAGGTGGGGTCTGGCCTTGCCCCGAGTCCTTGACAGTCTTTATTCTTTCCTTTGGTTAGGCTCCGAACATATTTACAAGGAAGTCCCGGTTACTCAAAGTTCATAACCTTTTAGTCCATTTGTCACTATGAAAATCTGGAAAACAGTATTAATAACCAGGGTACAAACATAAAACATTAAATATATACACTGTGCATTTAGATCTTCCAGCGAGCTGGTATTTGACCCCTAGTGCTCCGGGTTGACCTACGTAACCCACTGTCTGGTGGTGGTCTAACCTGGTTTTCCACACTAGCATTTAGGGTACAGCTACTAGCTGGGTTTACAGGCAGGGCAGGCAACTGTCTGCGGATCCTTTGGCTTACTGCAGGCATGGCAGGCTCACTGTCAGCAGAGGGTTGACACTCCTTGGCTGCTGGCAAGGGTTCTTCTGCTTCTGGGTCTGCTTGTTCTTCTTGTTCTTCTGTAGGCTCCTGCTGGGTAGGCTGAAGGAAGTGTAGGACGGGTACCACTATCGCGTCATTCATCCGAGTCCAGGTCTGGGGGAACTCTCCGAGAACTGTGCTGATCATTTCTTCCTTGTCCTCTGCGGGTTCAAGGTCATCTTGATCTTCACTTGGACTCTGCTCACCAGGTTCCAGGGGACCAGCAGGGGCGTGTTGGTTGAAGAGCCTCTCTTGCTTTTCTCTCGCTTGAGCCAGACTCCTCTCCACACTCTCCTGTACCTTCTTGTACTGTAGCCGCCGTTCCGTATCCCAGTCCGCGTCTGGGGAGGTGTCCTCGGGTGTCAGGACTCCCATCTCCAGGTCTATCAGCAGCTTACCTGGTCTCGCTCGCATCAGGTAAGCCGGGGTGCAATTTGTAGCATTCACCGGGATATGGTTGTACAAGTCAATCAGGTCTGGCAGCTTCTCCGGCCACAGGCTGCGTTCTTCCAGGGGCAACGTCTTGAGGATATCAATGATGATATTGTTCATTTTCTCACACAGCCCGTTGGTTTGCGGGTGGTAAGGCATTGTCCGAATCTTCCTACAGCCGTAGAGGTTGCAGAACTCCTGGAAGACTTCCACCTCAAACGCTGGACCTTGATCTGTCAAGACCTGTTCCGGATACCCGTGTGGATGGCAGAAGTGTTGTTGGAAGGCTCTGGCCGCTGTTTGGGCTGTCAAGTCTTTAACAGGAACCACCACCAGGAACCGGGAATAGTGGTCTACTATTGTCAGGGTATAGACGTAGCCCGACCGGCTTAGAGCCAGTTTCACGTGGTCCAGAGCTACCAGCTCAAGCGGCTGCCTGGTGACGATGGGCCTCAAGGGTGTCTTCTGGCTGATATGGTCCTTCCTTCTGAGGTGGCATGGGCCGCAGTCCCTGCTCCACTTCTCTATGGCCCCTCTCATACCGATTCAGTAGAACCGCTCTCTCAGCAGGAACTCCAGTTTCTTCCACCCGAAGAGTCCCGCTCTGTCATAGTAGGCCTCCAGGACCATTGCTGCATCCCGTCTCGGGACCACTACTTGCCAGGTCAGCTCGTGCGCCCTGTGGTTGACAAGCCTTCTGCACAGCTTACCTTCGTAGAGGAATAGCCTGCTTTTCTCCTTCCATAACTGCTTGGCTTCCTCTGGAGAGTCCGGACCAGGGCTAGCATCTGCCTGGGTTAACAGGTCTTTCACCAGGCGAACTGCAGGGTCACTATCTTGCGTTTCAGCCCAGCCATGGTGGGGTAAGGGGTTGAACATGACGGTGGTTAGGTCTTTATCTCTTACCCGGTGAGAATACTGATTGGCCCCATACCGGTGGAACGCAGGGAGCTCTACTTCCTCCAGCTCTTCTGAGTCTTCTTCTCCTTCAGGTAGGTGGGGCATTCTTGATAGGGCATCTGCGTTGGCGTTGGTTCTGCCTGCCCGGTATTTGATGGTGAAATCATAATTGGAAAGCCGGGACATCCACCGCTGTTCTAGGGCACCTAGTCTTGCATTGTCCAGGTGTGTCAACGGGTTGTTTCCGTGTACACGGTGAACTTGGCGGAGGCCAGGTAATGCTTAAACCGTTCTGTGACGGCCCACACCACTGCCAAGAATTCTAGCTTGAAGGAGCTGTAATTCTCCGGGTTTCTTTCAGTGGGCCTCAGCTTCCGGCTACCATACGCGATCACCCTTTCTCTGCCCTGTTGGTTTTGGGACAGTACGGCTCCTAGCCCCACATTACTGGCGTCTGTGTGGAGGATAAAAGGCTGGCCATAATCGGGGTAGGCCAGGATCTCATCCCCCGTGAGGGCCATCTTCAACTGGCGGAAGGACTCCTCTTCCGGCTTGTCCCACTTGAAGGGTGGCTTTTGACTTCTGGATTTGGATTGACCTATCAGGAGGTCCTGCATTGGAGCTGCCATCTTAGTGAACCCGGGGATGAACCTTCGGTAGTAGCCTACCAACCCGAGGAACTGCCTCACTTCTTTGATGTTTGAGGGGCTTGGCCAACTCTTGATTACTGTGACCTTGCCGGGGTCAGGGGCTACTCCTTCTGCACTCACCACGTGCCCTAGGTACTGGACCTTCGGTTTCAACAGGTGACACTTTGATGGTTTCACCTTCAGGCCATAGCCTGCCAGGGCTTCGAACACCTCTGCCAGGTGTTTTAGATGGTCCTCGTAGGTCTTCGAATAGACGATCACGTCGTCCAGGTAAAGTAGGACCGTCTCGAAGTTTCGGTGCCCTAGACAGCATTCCATCAGCCTCTGGAAGGTCCCTGGTGCGTTGCAGAGCCCGAAGGGCATACAGTTGAATTCGCTCAATCTCATCGGGGTGGTGAAGGCGGTCTTCTCCTTGTCAGCCTCTGCCACAGGAACCTGCCAGTACCCGCTAGTAAGGTCCAAAGTAGAGAAGAAATTAGCTGATTTTAGAGCTGCTAAAGACTCCTCTATCCTAGGTAACGGGTACACGTCTTTATGGGTGATACGATTGATTTGTCTATAGTCCACGCACATTCACATTTTTACCAGAACCAAGGGGGATGCCCAGGGTCTACAGCTATCTCTAATGACCGCCGCTTCTTTCATTTCTCTCAGCATGCCCTTTGCGTTCTGATAATGTGCAGGGGGTACAGGTCTGTGTCTCTCTTTTATTGGTGGGTGGCTCCCCGTGGGGATGTGGTGTTCTACCCCTTTCACCCTGCCGATGTCTAGCGGGTGCTTACTAAAGATTCTCTCGTACTCCTGAACCACCCGGTAGACTCCTTGTTTTTGGTGCGAGGAAGTCAGCACCCACGTGGAGTTTCTGGCACCAGTCCTCCTTGTGTTTCTTGGAGCCATTATCCTCCACTGGTGGAGATGGAGGCAAGGGTTCCACGACCCTGATAGCATTGTGCTCGACGGCAAACAATTTGGCTAGTGTAGCGTACCGGGGCAAGTGTACTTCCCTTTCCCCGATGTTTAAGATCCGGACGGGCATCATTCCATGGCGGACATCAACCACCCCCCGGGCTGTCAAAATGGTGGGCCTGCTGTCTGAGTACACGGGTTCTACCATGGCTTGGTAGTCTCTCCCTCTTAACCCGATTGCAGTCCGACACCAGATCATCATTTCGCTTTTGGGAGGCATGGCAATGGGGAACGGGTCGCTCATCCTCACGCTACCGATTTCACCACCAGACAGTTCTACCTGTTGCCGTCTCATCAGGGCTCTTATCTCTTTCTGGAGGACCCTCTGTTGGCTGGAGCTCGCATTCATCGCCACCTGCTGCATAATCACAATTACTTCTGAAAGACAGTTTTCAATCACATTAGTACCCAAGGTTATTTTAGGGTGACTTTCACGACGGTCAATGTCCACAATGATCACTCCCAGGCGATGATACTTAAGTCATCGTCTGGATAATGGGTTATATCCGTGTCACTCCAGTAGCGCTCGAAAAGTACGTAGGGGATGGTAGTCACTTGGGACCCGGTGTCCAGCAGTGCACTCATGGGGATACCGTCCAGCACTACAGGTAAGACCGGGCGTCCCCCCACGTACTTATCACGCCAATTAGACGGGCCTGATGACCTTACGCCTGCGGGTTGGCCCTCTGCCTCAGGTCAGACCCATTTAAAGTACAGTACCTTGCTATGTGTCCTAGCTGACTGCAATGGCGGCAAATCGGCTGTCCATCCTCAGTGTAACGATCGGCGGGCCTTCCTCGGAACGACGGGATCCTCCTCTGTCGACGCCACGGGACATCCTCCGGACTGGAAGCCAGCTTGATTGGTCTTGACGGTTCCACCTGCAACGACTGTACGGTCCTGGTCAGTGCAGCCACACTCTTTGTTAGCTCCTGGACTTGATGGTGCAGGTTCGCAGGCTGGGATGGATTTAGGGCCTGTGCATCAGCCCCCACAAGGTCTGTGGGGTAGGACGCCGCCCCCTGGTGGTAAGTGATGGCAGGGCACCGGGAAGCTACAGCGCCACCTGGTGCGGGTTCTCGAAGCACCCGAATGGCCCTATCCTTGAACTGCGCAAAAGTCAGATCGGGGTTCTGTAGGGCCATAAGGCGCAGCTGGGTTCTATGGGCGCTGGTCAGCAGACCTTCTATGAACTGATCAGTCAACCGTTTATCTGGATCCTGCATGCTGCCAGGGTCAGCTTGCTTAATTGCTCCCAGAGCTTCTTGCAGGTTCAAGGCATAGTCTCTGATGCTATCTTGGGCCCGCTGCTTACAGCCATAGAACCGCATTTTGATTTCTGCTGAGGTACGGGTGTCAAAGGTACCCCGCAGCCGGGTCAGAATGTCCTTTACAGTCCTTTTCTCCTCATCTGACCATGATTTCACTTCCCGCTGGGCTGCACCGGTTAGCTGCCCCATCAGAATGCTCACTTTCTGTTCTTCTGTCAGGGGATAAACTTTAAATAAACTGTGCAGTCTTTCCTTAAAGTCAGTTAATGTATGGGATTCCCCTGAGTATTGGGGCAGCCAGGCCACTCCGGGGATGTAGGGCATGGAGAACGGCATCACCGCTGCTGCAGCCACGCTGGTGTTAGAAGGTCCCTCCGTGTCCGTCATCTTCCTCCCCCCTAGTTAACCATGGCCTACCTTCCGGCGATCCTCTTCTGTAGGCCGCGGCTCCGCTGGTGCTGCTCCGGGCGAGGACCTTGCGTCGCGTCCTGGTGACGTCAGCGTCGCTCTCTCTCCTTCCAGGACCTTGCGCAGCGTCGGTGCACAGGGCTGGGCTTCAGGTCTCGCGCAGTTTGGACGTCCATGCCCCTCTTCTTCCCGCGCGGCGTCCCGAAGATGGCGCCCGATGGCGGGAAAACGGCTGAGGATGGCGGGAAACGGCTGAAGATGGCGGGAAATGGCTCCGGATGGCGGGAAACCTCTTTTTAAGGTACGTACAAAGTCTTTTTCAGTCACGCAATACCCGTTTGTGGTGGGTTGTTCACAATCCTGCCGACTACGCCAAAGCTGACTCGCCCCCTGGGCCGTGGGGCACCCGGAACTGGGCTTTAGTGCGATGATGGGGGTAGCAGTGGCAACCCGATCCCGTGGCTCAGGGTGGTCAGACCAAATGCTGTGGCAGTCTATTTGTAGGGTTTTTGAATGTCCGACTACGCCACCCGTGGATTGCGGTCAGGGATGACCGCCGCTGCAAGGCAGACCGCTGAGGCTGATGTTGGTGTGCAGCACAGGGATAGGATAACTCCCCATGGAAAGAGTGTAGCCTCAGGGCAGTGTAATAGGATGCTGGTGGTGATGGTGCAGGTCACTATAATAAGGGTTCAGAGTCTGCTTCAAACAGTCCAGGGTCTTTATTGTAGTTAGTACTAATGACCCAACAGGAGTACAAGGTAGGAAAGGGCCTGGGTGTCTGAGAGCATTCGGGCAAGCCCCACTGGTCAGGGTGAGTGTGAAGGCCTACCGTTCTCTCTCTGCCCTTGCTGACTATCCCCCTTTTCGTGGTGTGATAGCCCACATCCCTGAGCTGGCCGTGTACTTCGCCTGTATGGCTTGCGACTCGGGCCTTAGGTACCTTTTGCCTCTCCGTGCTGTACTGGTCCCTCTGTGTGGCGGAGCCTCCAGGCTTCCTAGGCCAAGGAACGTGAAATCCCTTGCGGGTTGGTTATCTGCTGCAGGGCTTGCAACCCTGACTGCCTCGGACTCCAATGTCCGGTAGTGATTCTCTCAGCCAGGACCGGCTCTCGTCGCCTCTGTCCCTGGCTCGCAGCTTCTCCTCTGCCTCACAGACTCCTTGGCTACAGCTGAACTGTCCCTCTTCCTCTGGGACTAGTCTCTGTCCTGAGCTAGGTCGTCCAGTTCTCTCTAACCCTGCCCTCAGTTCCAGCTTTTATAGGGGCAGCCAGCTCCCCCTACTGGCCTGGGACTGGAGGTGCTGTATGCTAATTGTCCCTGGCCAGGGAACCTCCCTCCTGCTCTCAGACACAGCCTTTAAGATTTGTGGCACCCAGGCCTGGGGTGACACACTGGCCCGGCAGGTGGTGCAAATGGGCTTTTAGGGGTTATCCGCAGAGTCTTTAAAAAGCAACCAGACTCGGGAAGACCTTACAGTTGTACTGGCAACTTCCTTCATGTTGGTGTTATGGGGAACGGATGCCCGCCTTCTGTCTGCGGCCACCACATTGCTTCTTCATGCCTCTAGGGGTGCTCTGCCACCCCCCCCCCCCCGTGTGCTGCTGTCCTCGCTCTGCATGTCCTCCTGCCAGGTTGGGTCAGTTACTTTATCATCCCCCACCTCGTCTTCCACTTCCGCACTCTGGTCCTCCTCCTGACTTTCTGGCAATTGTGTCTCATCATCGTCCACCTCTTGTGACACTTTCCCACCGTCGCCTTCATATGACCGTGGCTGCTCAAATATTTGGGCATCGCTACATGTGATCTCCTCTTGCCCCGCTTCAAGTGGACCGGCCTAGAGGCCCGAATCTATAAATGAAAAAGTGAACAGCTCAGTGTGAGATCAGTTGTCTCTGGGCACTCGGCATGGTGGGAGAAAGGAGGTTCAGGGTGAGGAATATGCCGTCCAGACTCATGGCTACCGATACTTGACCGTGTGGAAGTGGTGGTGGCTAAGTGACTGGAAGCATTATCTGCTGTCCAACCAATAACCTTTTAACACTGCTTTGTGTTCAATAGTGGTGTTCTGCGGTCCCCTAATAATTGCGACAGGAAGGTCGAGCGAGAAGATGTGGGTGTTTGTTGTGGCTCAATTTCAGCTTGCCCACTGCCTTGGCCTCTGCATGCACCATCACCATCACGTCCAGTTCCCCGTCCCTTGCCACGTGCCTTGCCCATTTTAAATGGAGGACAATATTTTCCACGCTCACTACAAATGGCTGAATTTGGAGCAAAGTTATACGTGATGACGGACAAACCACAGTTTTAAATAGCTGGCCTGTAGGTATCTGTTTTGAACAGCAAATTAGTGTCAATAGCTTCACTGACACACTGAAGCAAATTTTTAATGGAGGCCAGAAATGGCAGTATTTTCTGAAAACGTATATGTGATCCATGTGACGGAGAAAACACAGTTTTAAATAGCTGGCTTGTAGATAACTATTTTGAACAGCAAACCGGTGTGAAGAACTTTGTTGACACACTGAAACAAATCTTTAATGGGGGCCAGAAATGGCAATATTTTCTGTGCAATTATATGTGATCCGTGTGACGGACAAACCACAGTTTTAAATAACTGGATTTTTAGCTCTGTAATATGGAAAGGACCTGGCTGTATTCTACAGTGTCAACAAGCAAATGGCGCAGAAAAGTGGTGTTCTCTGGATTGATTTTTTAACAAATAATGAGGATTAAGTTCCAAAAAAAACATTATTCCTGGCCCCTGAGACCTGGGCCTATGTCTAGAAATGTCTAACAGCAGCAGCAGACAGAACTGGAACGGAGCCTCTTGAGCTTTATGCACTGCAGTCTGCTATATACACAGCCTGCCTGCCTATATACACTGCCTGCCTGATAGCTCTGCAGATGGATTAGTCCTCAGAAGGACTGTTTGTTGAGATGGATATGTGTAATATACTTCTGTTCTACCTCCACTACCTAATAAACAAGCAGATCTCTCCCTAGCTCAGCAGCACCTCTCCCTACACTGTCTGATTGCGGAGTAGACTGTGACGAGCATGGCGGCGCCAGGTCTGATATAGACCTGATGACCCTGTGTGGCCAGCCAGCGCTGTAATGCCACAACCAACAAGGCTGTGGCATTACAGTGAGTGTCAGGCCATCCCTGCATGTTCATTGGCTCTGTAAAGAGCGCCAAACCTGCAGGGAGGGGACCCGAGCTCCAGCCGAGCAACCCCGGAAATAATCGGCGAGCGCCGAGCATCTCGAGCAGTGAGATGCTCGGGTGAGCACCGAGCAGTAGCAAGCATGCTCGCTCATCACTACTTGAAAGCTGTAACAGACCAGGCAGATCTGTGGCTGTCACTGTTAGTGTAGGTATTCTACAAGATTCTCTACATATCCATCTCAACTAACAGTCCTGTGTAGCGTTGAGCGAATTTGTTCGGCGAATGTTCAAAAGTTTCCAATTTGGCACAAATATGGCACATTTGGATTTCAAAGGCAAGCAAATTTTCTTAAAATTGGAAAAGTTCGACGATTTTGCGTGGGACCGCGAATACAGGGCAGCCACGGCGTTTTGAACAGTTTTGTTATCATAGTGCAAGTGTATGATGAGCGGTGACATGTGCCAGGTGAGTGTGGGGGCTGTGGAGAGCTTAGAACAGGTCAGATCAGCGGCGCACTGTTTTTTTTTTTCCTGTGGGCGGTATCTTTAACTGAGGAATGCGCGGCCAGCCAATCTTGGCGCAGGAAGCATCTACACTGTCCAGACATAAGGGCTTCTGCAATTGGCTGCAGAAATCACATGTCCTCTCAATATAAAAAGTGGCCATGTTCCCTCAGCGCCATTATATCCATGTCACTGCTGGAGACAGAGGCTGCTCAGTGTTCTCCTGTGTAATGAGAGATTTTAGCTAGATAGATGGGCGCTTGTGTGGTAGTCAGACCGTGTAGATAATTCCTGGCCTGTGTACCTCTGCAACCGCTGGTGCAGCACATTTTTGGTGTTCTTGTGCAAGTGCTGAGATTCTGACAGAAGCAGAGGGCCCATGCCATACAATAGTGCTGTGTACCGCTGGTATAGAGCTCAGTATACCTTGAATTTTCTTTTGCACTTGCTAATGTGATCAAGCAAGCGTAGTGCAACTTTTCATTTAGTGGAGTTGAAATTTTGCTCTGCACAGTCTGCAGAGCTTCTTATTGCAGAGAACTAAATCTGTTGTTTTTTCTGTTGCTATTGTGATATTGAAAGCTGTGTGCACTAAAGTTTTTTTAGTGTCAGATACTATTTTAGTGGAGTGGAACTTCAGGTGGTTTCAGAGTAAAAAATAAATTTTTTCTCTTGCTACGTCCAGTTCAAAAAATATTTTTTCCTGTGCCAAAACTCATACAGTTCTATAAGTCAGCTACTACGTCAGTGGCGGTCAAATTCAGCTTGTACGCACAGTCAAACCTATATATATTTTTGTTGACAGGCAGAGTCCACCAAAGGTTTTTTACTGTGGCAAAGTTGATCCAGTCTGCTAAAAAGCAGATCCTATTTTAGTGGCGATGAACTTGTCCTGGTTTCACAGTAAAAAAAAAAAAAACTTCTCTTACTAGGCCAAGTTTAAAAAATATTTTTTCCTGTGCCAAAAGTCATGTAGTGCTATGTCAGTGGCGGTCAAAGTCAGCTGGACACAGAGCTTATGCAGAGTAACCCAAAAATATTTTTTGCTCTGAGTAAAGTGATACAGCTGGCTAGATCGGAGTTTGAACTATTTTGGAGCATATATTCTATGTCATACTGGCCTCATCCACATTCAAAAAAAAAATTTCTTTTGTTCCTAAAGTAATACAGCATGGGACATCTCAGTTTGAAATTGTTTGGAGAATATCTTGTAGGTTTTATCGGCTTCATGCACACTAACAAATTTCTTTTGTCTGTTAGTAACGTTATACGGCAGGCCATATCTTACTTTGTCATTTAGTGTCACTGATATTCAGGTGTGTGCTGTGCTATTGCACAGGAAAAAAACATATTTTCTTTAGTTAATTGAGTGCTCCTACCACTGTATCTGACCAACATGAGTGGGAAAAAGAGAGGGCTTGATGATCAAGGGGTACGTGGTAATGTTAGTGAAAGCACTAGTGAACCAACACAAACAGGTCCTATCTAAAGACAACAGACAACTTATGTTAGTGGACGGCCTACTGCACTTCTTTCCTTTGGCAGTCACACAGCGATATGCCTTGTTGATAAGGCCCAGATAGAGCACGTGCTCCAGTGGATGGCAAGCTGTGCTTCCAGTGCCCTTTCCTCTTCTTCCTCCACCTCAAGATCACACGCAGTACAGTCCACAGAGGTGGCTCCCCAATTACCCATGCTTCCCGCCGCGTCACAACTGGCCAACTGCCCAACTGACTGTAGCGAACCACAGATGGCCGAGTCTGTAGAACTCTTCACCCATTTTACACTATGGGCATCAGAAGTGTACTCCAAACAGTCACAGAGTCAACGAGAGGAAAGCATCTGCATCAAAGGCCAAAATTTTTTTAGCTTGGATTCGGGGCAGGACGAAGTAGGGTCCGGGCAGGTTCCTGACCCTCATCACCAGACGTTAACCGCAGGGGAGGGAGGTGATCCCAATGAGACTCAGATACCTGAGGTTCATGCTGACTGTACTGTTCTGTCAGAGCAACAACAGGAGAGGGGCCACTCTGAGGGCGAGTAATGGGATAGCACATTGGATGATGACGAGGTTGAGGATCCTACTTGGTGTGAGCCCAGAGTCACACAGCCGAGTAGCTCATCTGAGGAGTTGGAGGAGGAAGACGAGGTGGTTACATTTGCACGAGGAGCACTGCATCCTTAGCCACAACCCTGGCTTTGGCCAGCAGCGGTTACTGGTCTGCAGCTCGCAGGGGCAGCAAGGGTTGCCTAGCATGGGCCTTTTTTGTCACTGCGAAGGATGAGCCAACTCACGTGATCTGCAAACTTTGCGATAAAAAACTCAATAGAGGGAAAAACTGCAATAATTTGACTACTGCATGCATGAACGTTCACATGCTCAAACAACATTCTTTACGCTGGGAATCTTACCGCACTGAAATGCGGACCAGTGCACCTCAACAACCATCAGCTGCCCCATCAAATGCATCCACTGCTTCTTCCTCCTCCTTTATTGCCATGCCAAGTATTGTCACGCAGATCTCCCATCGCAGAAATTCTGGTTCTTTACCCGCTCCAGTCAGGCTGAGTGACAGCCGTTCAGCTGTAACGGAAGCAAACACACCTGCTGTGTTTGTTTCACCAAGCACCCCGCATGTTTCTCAATCCACCGTAGCATCTGCATCTCACTCACTCTCCACCAGATTTTCCAGTTCACCATACTCCGCCCTCTCTCAGCACCTTAGCCAACCCTTGGTCCCACAGTTGTGATCACATAAAAGATTGTTTCATTCTACACATGACAAAGCTAAGAGATTGAACTCCACCATCTCCAAACTGTTGGCCACGGAAAAGCTGCCTTTCCGCCTTGTAGATACAGACGGTTTCCAAAAATTGATGGCGGTCGCAGTCCCCCAGCACCAGTTTCCCAGTCGCCATTACTTCTCTAAGAAAGCTGTGCCTGCGTTACACCAGTATGTCACAGACAACATCACCCGTTACTTGTCTAAATCTACGTGTGCCATGGTGCATTTCACCACAGACACCTGGACGAGTAAGCATAGCCAAGGGTGTTACATCTCGTTGACTGGGCACTGGGTGACTCTGGTGGCTGTGGGGGCAGGCGGGGAAGGGGCTGCTCCACAAATCTTGGAATCCCCAAGGCTTGCAGAACATACCTCTGTATTTCACACTTCCTCCGCTGCTTCTGCGTCCTCCACCTCCTCTAGGGCCTTCACCTGCGCACTCAACCTCTGCCTTAACGAGACACGCGTTCCAAGGGTGCAGAGCAAATACACACCACCTCCGTACTACACAGTCAGGGCTCACCATAATCAGGCAGTCTTCAAATTAATATGCCTTGGAGATCACAGTCATACAGGTGAAGAGTTGTGGGCAGCTCTCCAGGCTGAGTTTGAGCAATGGCTGTCTCCGCTGAACCTAGAGCCAGGGAAGGCCTAGTGCGATAATGGTGCGAACCTACTCTACCACTCTGTACATGTTGCAGCGACTGTGCCAACAGCAATGAGCTCTGACGCAGTATGTCATGATGTATAGCTTGGTGCAACGCAGTACAGACTTGGGGCATATCATGTTTGCGAAGTGGGAACAGATTAAGGACCTCTGCACCCTTCTGCACGGTTTTGAGTTGGCTACTAAACTGGTTATTGATGACGATGCCATCATCAGCATCACTTTTCCGATCATATACATGCTGGAGCAAACTTTGAATAACTTGCGGCAGGAGGTGGTGGCCCCAGAAGAAGAGGAGGATGCAGAAGGGATACCAATGTCTCAAATTTCCAGACTGTCGTCACACAGCAATCGAGGGGGTTTGGTGATACCAAGCAAACTGTTAGTGAAGGTGCAAGAGCCGAGGAACTAATGGAGGAGGAAGAGGTGATGGGTGAGCAGCTGTCAGAGGATGAAGAGAATAATCATCCCCTCTCGTTTGAACGTGGTTGGCAGGAGGGGACAGAGGAAACAAGCATCAGTGTTACGCAGCCCACAATACAGCCTGGCTTTGGACCTCCTGGAAGAGCCCGACATATGAGTGCCTTCTTGATGCACTATCTGCAACATGATCCCCGTATAGTTAGGATTTGAAATAATGCTTACTACTGGGTTGCCACTCTGTTAGATCCACGTTATAAGAGTCAATTTTGCCAGAAGCTTCCCGCCCTGGAAAGGGACACGCTTATGTTGGAGTATCGAAACAAGCTTTTAAGCAACCTTAATAGACGTTTTCCACAAGATAACAGTGAGGCATACAGTGTACATCGCAGCTGTAGTCTTTCAACCTCCGCCACGTCAGTTCGTCAACGCCAAAACATTAGCAGCAGCAGAGTAAGTGGCAGAAGCTATTTCTGGGAGGCACCAGAACAACAGAGTACAAGTCTGACACGTGGAGAACGACTGGAGAGGATGGTGCAGGAGTATCTAGAGTTCACTATCAATACAATCAGCGAGGGTTTGGACCCTTTTACAGTTTGATCTTCAAAAATGGATGAATGGCCTGAGCTCGCTTCTCATTTCTTGGAGGTTTTATCATGCCCGGCAGCCAGCGTTCTCTCTGAACGTGTTTTCAGCGCTGTTGGTAGTGTCTTGATGGATAAGCGCACCCGGCTGTCCCCTGAAAGTGTAGACCACCTAACTTTCATCAAGATGAACAAGTTATGGATCTCCAAGGACTTTTGTACCCCAATTGCAACCTGTACAGAGTAGGCGATGTTGTCATTTTGAGTGTGCTGCATTGATCTCTTGAAATTGCAGTCTGTGATATGGCTTCTGTGCCTGCTCTTTCTTCTGCTGCTGCAGGTTTTAGGCCCTAATTTTGGGAAAAGTGGAGAATTCTGATTGTGTCTCCATCCATTGGGTTCGCTGTAGTGGGACAGGTTTACATCTGTGTTAAACTACTTGTAGGCTGATGACATTGATGCCACTTCGGTGTTGTTAGGCCCTCATTTAGGGCAATGTGAACACTCCTGGTTAGGTCTCCATCTCCTGGGTTGGCTGTACTGGAAGAGGTGTGGGTCTTATTTACACTATTTGTACAATAGTGAAATTGATGCCACTTTGCTGACGTCATTTTTTTAAATGTGGGGAATCCTGATTGGGTCTCCATCTATTGGGTTGGCTGTAGTGGAACTGGTTTAGGCCTCCTTTGCAGATATTATTCTCCCCAAACGGGTAAACAAATATGATAAACTCTAAATTGATTTTCAATAAACAACCATCAGCCGCCCCATCAAATACCTCTGCTGCTTTTGCCTCCTCCTCTGCTACCGTGCCAAGTTGTGTCACACAGGTGTCCGACAGAACCAGCTGTATACCCGCTGCAGTTAGGCTGAGTGACAGCCCATCAGCTGTAAGTGAAGCGGACATGCCTGCTGTGTTTGTTTCTCTGAGCACACTACACCTTTCTCAATCCACCGTAACATCTCTGCCTGCACCTCACTCACGGTCTATCGGTTTGTCCGTTTCACCGTACTCTGCCCTCTCTCAGCACTGCAGCCAGCCCTCAATCCCGCTGTTGTGGTCAAGTAAAAGATTGTTTCATTCTACACATGACAAAGCTAAGAGGTTGAACTCCACCATCTCCAATCTGTTGGCCATGGAAATGGAGGTCTTAGGCCCTATTTTTTTAAATGTAAACACTTCCGATTGAGTCTGCATCTCCTCGGTTGGCTGTAGTGGAACAGGTATGGGTCTGCGTTAAACTACTTGCAGTCTGATGACATTGATACCACTTCGTGAAGAGTCCGGTGCTCGCTTAGTCACGCCCCTCCAGGCTCTCCGGGGTCCATGGCACAGTGGTTCCACAAATCACGTCCGTGAAAGTGCGCCCTCGCAGGCAGGGTTCTCTCTCCTGTTGTACCAGTCGGTGACCCCTATTGACATGTAAAGCGCAACTGAATAAATGTCACTGTCACAGTGATAATAATTATAGTACTTGTGCTCTGGGTCAATTGATTACACTTCCCTGGTGTCTAGACCTAATTTGATATGTTTTGGCAGCTTTTGGTCCCTTTTCTAGGTGTTGTAAATTCATTTTTTTGGTCCCCTTATTGACTCCTATGAGATTCGGAAATGTTCGACGAACATTTGGTGAAAAAATTCGGCGAATATCAATTTGTTCGGCGAACTTTTCCGAGCCGAACATTGAAATGTTCGCTCATACCTACTTCTGAGGACTAATCCAGCTGCAGAGATATCAGTGCTAGGCAGGCAGGCAGGGTATATAGTAATGTAGAAAAAATATTTCAGCTCACCTGGTTCAGCCTGCTCGATCCACTTTGTCATGAGGCACGGTGCTCGGATTGTAAAGATTCCCATCTAGGAGACATTAGGCAGTGATGAAAGGGTAGTTACCCACCAACTCGTGAAATTGACTTAAAAAATAGCCTTTTTTTTTAAAAAATTAAAAACATGAGACCATAGTGCAATAAAAGCGTACAGAGGCTTACGCGTTTCGGATACGTATATCCTTACTCATAGCATAATACAATGTTGAAATGGAAAAACTTTTAAGGCATAAGGAGAAAGTAGCCACCCACCGACATCACCTGTTCAGAAGCTCAATTTCAGGCAGGGTATATAGCAGACTGCAGTGCACATAGCAAGAGGGTCCATTCCAGTTCTGTCTGCTGGTGCTTTTACAGATATTTGTAGAAATATGCCCAGGTATCAGGGGCCATGAATAATTTTTTTATTATCTTAATCCTGATTATTTGCTTAAAAAGCAATCTAGAGAACACCTTTTTTCTGCGCCATTTGCTTGTTGGCACTGCAGAATACAGCCAGGTCCTTTCCATATTACAGAGCTAAAAATCCAGCTATTAAAGACTGGTTTGTCCGTCACACGGATCACATATAATTGCGCTGAAAATATTGCCATTTCTTGCCTCCATTGAAATTTTTTTGCAGTGTGTCAGCAAACTTATTGACACGAGGTCGGCGCTGTTAAAAATAGTTACCTACAGACCAGCTATTTAAAACTGTGGTTTGTCCGTCACACGGATCACATATAATTGCGCTGAAAATATTGCCATTTTTGGCCTCCATTGAAATTTTGTTGCAGTGTATCAGTGAAATTATTGACACGAGGTCGTCGCTGTTACAAATAGTTATCTACAGGCCAGATATTTAAAACTGTGGTTTGTCCGTCACATGGATCACATATAATTGCGCTGAAAATTCTGCCATTTCTGGCCTCCATTGAAATTTTGTTTCAGTATGTCAGTGAAGTTATTGACACGAGGTCACTGTTAAAAATAGTTACCTACAGGCCAGCTATTTAAAACTTTAGTTTGTCGGTCACACAAATCACATATAAGTTCGCTCCAAATTCAGCCATTTGTAGTGAGTGTGGAAGATATTGTCCTCCATTTAAAATGGGCAAGGCACGTGGCAAGGGACAGGGAACTGAACGTGATGGTGTTGGTGCATGCAGAGGTCGAGGCCGTGGGCAAGCTGAAATTGTGCCACAACAAACACCCACATCTTCTCGCTCGACCTTCCTGTCCCAGTTATTAGGGGACTGCAGTACACTACTATTGAACACAGAGCAGTGTGAAAAGGGTATTGGTTGGATAGCAGATATTGCTTCCAGTCACTTAGCCACCACCACCACCACATTGTCTTCCAAACGGTCAAGTCTCAGTATCTGTGAGTCTGGACTGCATATTCCTCACCCTGATCCTCCTTCCTCCCACCATGCTGAGTTCCCAGAGACAACTGATCCCACACTTGGACACTCCGAAGAGCTGTTCACTTTTCCATTTATAGATTGAGGCCTCTGGCCTGGTCCACTTGAAGCGGGGCAAGAGGAGATCGCATGTAGCAATGCTCAAATATTTGAGCAGGCACAGTCATACGAAGGCAACAGTGGGAAAGTGTCACAAGAGGTGGACGATGATGAGACGCAATTGCCAAAAAGTCAGGAGGAGGACCAGGGTGCGGAAGTGGAAGACGAGGTGGATGATATAATAACTGACCCAACCTTGGAGGAGGACATGCAGAGCAAGGACAGCAGCACACAGGGGGAGAGAGGCAGAGCATCCCAACAAGAAGTAAGAAGCAGTGCGGTGGCCGCAGACAGAAGGCGGGCAACCGTTCTCCGTTACACCAACACGACGGAAGTTGCCAGTACAACTGTTAGGTCTTCCCGAGTCTGATTGTTTTTTATAGACTCTGCCGTTAACCCCAAAAAGGCCATTTGCACCACCTGCCAGGCGAGCATCAGCCAATCCCGTTCATAGTGCATTCGAAGATGCCTCCTGCTCTGCACCTGTCGTTGCACACTCTCAACTAGCAGCATCAGCAAGCACGTCCTTGTCCCAGCGCAGCGTTCAGTTGTCCATACCCCAGTCATTGGAACGCAAGCACAAATAAGCAGCCAACGCTCCACAGGCCACACTACTAAATTCCTCCATTTTTCGACTGCATGCGCTCAAAATTTTGCCTTTTAGGCTCGTGGAGACGGAAGTCTTCCACAAAATGATGGCGGTGGCCATCCCTCGGTACTCGGTCCCCAGCCGCTACTATTTCTCGTGGTGTGCCATCCCCGCATTACACAAGCACGTGTCCCACAACATTAGCCGTGCCCTCAACATGGACAAGTGCTTCTGGGCTGGGATGGTACATCTTGCTGACGGCACCCTGGTTAACATTGTGGCAGCCGGGACCCAGTCGGACCTTGGAATGGAACACATCCTCCCAATGCTAAGGATTTAGGGCCCTAGGTCAATCAGGGTTGCCCCCACAGTCTACAGCTTCTGCTCCTCATCCTCCTCAGCCTCCTCCTCCTTCTCAGCCTCCATCTCACACATGGACCATAAACCCAAGAGCAAAGAATTCCCAAATCTATATAACTCAATAGATAATAATAGATCTTCATTATTGAGAGCAAGCAGGAATTCGGAAAAACTGTGGGGTCAGTTTTATAAAAAAGTATTAAATTTTATTTAATATAATATAAATATACAGCACAAAAGATAATGTAAAAAGGTTTGAAATGAGAAGATACTGCGACAACACTATGGAGAGGATGATGGAATATCTACCATAGTGAAAGAAATAGAGAGACACACTGGGTCCCCAATCATATAAGCAAGGTATCCTAGTAGTTATATTGGACCAAGGAGTACACTGGAATATTATTATTAGTTGGCTATGTCCCCAATCTGTCAGAAAATAAGCGCAGCCCGATCCTGTCCTGTCCTATCTCTAATATGTCCCAATTAATGACTAAGAGAATTTAAAAGGAAAAGGAATTACCTTGTTTCATTATAATAGATGGAGCAGAGTGAGCTTGGGACCCATGCAATAGCCTCGATGCGCATTTCACCTTCCTGCTTCGTCAGGAGGCGTGGTCACACACATATCATGCCTGGCCCATGTGCTTAACCTCGTGGTTCAGCGGTTTCTCAAAACCTACCCAGAGCAGCCCGATCTGCTTGTGAAAGTACACCGCCTGTGTTCCCATTTTAGAAAGTCAGCTACAGCTTTCGCTACTCTTGCCGTGCTTCAGCAGCGTTTGCAGCTTCCAGCTGGTGTATGTTATCCCCACGCTTTGGAACTCTACACTGCAGATGTTGGGAAGGATTTGTGAGCAGAAGAGGGCAGTTGTTGAGTACCAGCATCAACAAGGCCGTCGGTATTCAGTTCAGACTCCACACATAAGACCTCTGGAGTGGACATGGATGTCAGACATATGTTCCATCCTCCAAAACTTTGAGGACTCCATCAAGATGGTGAGCGGCGATGACACCATAATTAGCATCACCATCCCGCTTCTTTGTCTTCTGAAACGCTCTCTGCTCACAATCAAAGAGGATGCATTGCAGACGGAGCACGATGAGATGGAGCAAGGAACCATACAGGGGGATTACCTACAGCCCAGCCTCATCTCATCCCAACGTGGATTGGGTGACAATGAGGAAGAGGAGGAGGAGGAGGAAGAACAGGAGCTAGTTTCATGCGCTAATGACTGTACTACCTGCGCAACTGTCATACCGTCTGTTCAGCGTGGATGGCCTGAGGACAGGGAGGGGGAGGAGGAGGAGAACATGGTCAGTCATCCTCTTGGTGAGGACACGGAAGTCTTGCCTGTCAGCAGTCTGGCACGCATGGCTGAGTTAATGTTGCGCTGCCTTTCCCGTGACCCTCGCGTTCTCAAAATTTTGGGTGACAGTCATTACTGGTCGGTGACACTTCTAGATCCATGCTACAAGAAGAACTTTATATCTTATACTTGAGGCGGACAGGTCTACAAAAATGGGGCAGTACCAGAAGGCCCTTGCTGCGGAACTATTAAAAAAATTAGCATCTGAAAACACTGGCGGCAGAGGTCACAGTTTGTTGGACAACCAAGGAATACAGACGAGAGACATAACTCCTATCCAACAGAGGCACGGGAACACTGTCAAAGTTCTGGGAGTGTTTTCTCAGCCTCTCCAATGGCACAGGCCCTGAGGCGCGGGGTACTCTCACAAGGAGTGCAAAGTTTGGGAAGATGCTGAGGGAGTACCTTGCCGACCGTACCAACATCTCCCGTGATTCCTCTGTGCCTTTTAATTATTGCGTATCCAAGCTGGACACGTGGAATGAACTGGCTCTCTACCCCTTGTAGGTCATGGCCTGCCCTTCCGCTAGCGTTTTATCCGAGTGGGTTTTTAGTGCCGCTGGTGGAATTATAACTGATAAGCGCATCCGCCTGTCAACTGAACATGCTGACAGGAGGCTGACTCTTATAAAAATGAACAAGGGCTGGATTGGGCCAGACTTGTAAACACCACCGAATGATAGCAGCGTAACATAAACTCAAATCCAGTGTCTTTTTTTGGGAGGTGTATTCCCATGTACCTTTTCACACCCACATATGGGTATACCTTTCCTGATTTTGGCTATTTGCACTTGTCCTCCTCCTTCTCCTTCTCAACCTCCACCACCATATCACCCAGGTGACCATGATCCGTGATGCAATGCCCACATAATTTTTTAAAGGGTGCTGTTTATGATGCCCGTAAAAAAAATTTTTATACAGTATGTTCATGTATACCCCCCAGGGGTAAATGTTTGTCCGTCCAAACACTTAGTGCATGGGCATTACAAGTATAGGAGACCTGCTCCTTTCTAATGGTAACATTTTTTCATGAGGCCCTCTACCAAAGGGCATTGGAGTGACTCCCAATGTTTGACAGCCCTTGCATTCACTGCATAGGCCAACACTATGGGAGACCCACTTCCTAATAATGGGAACATTTTTTCATGAGGCCCTCTACCTATCTTCCAAGGGGAACTGGAGTGCCTCTAAATTTTTGGCAACCCGTGCATTCACTACATAGGCAAACACAATGGGAGACCCACTTCTTAATAATGGGAACATTGTTTTCAGGAGGCCCTCTGACCTCCACGTCTCTTCGAAGGGGCATTGGAGTGCCTCCAAATTTTTGGCAACCCTTGCATTTACTGCATAGCAAACACAATGGGATACCCACTTCCTAATAATGGGAACATTTCAGGAGGCCTTCCTCTACGTCTCTTCCAGGGGTCATTGGAGTAGGTCCAAATTTTTGACAGCCCTTCATTCACTGCATAAGCAAACAGTATGGGAGACCCACTTCCTAATAATGGGAACATTGTTTTCAGGAGGCACTCCTCTAAGTCTCTTCAAAGGGGTATTGGGGTGCATCCAAATTTTCAAAGGGGTATTGGGGTGCGTCCAAATTTTGGGCAGACCTGCCACTCAGTGCATACGCAATAACAGTATAGGAGACCCACTGTTTAGTAATGGGAACAACAAAGCGTAGCCGGATGATGGCACAATTAGAGACATATTGTGCGCCTTTGTAGCCCCTTTTTTGAGCTTCATGTATATAGCTCTGGTGTCCTCCTAACAAGCAGGACCCAGCTGTATGCTTGAATATACACTCGGGTATATAGAGTGTGGATCATTCTGCAGCTGGTGAAATGGTCTCTTTCTTCTTTGGGTAAGTCCATCTTATCCTCAATTTGGCCCCTCATCTCAGTCACCCACAATATGTCTCTAATTGTAGTTCATTATATGGAATATTTTGTATAATAAAATTTACTGATTTGTTGCACTAATAGCTATATCTTTGGCTGTTTTTGTTAGAGAATGGTGTTCTCCACATGTATTCTAGTGGATCTTGGCTACATCTTTCTATCCCCTTTTTGGTGTTAGATTATGATATGGAGCTATCCTTATAGGTTTTAATTGGGAAGACCTAACAGGTAGACTGGCAACTTCCCTTGCATTGGTATTTTGGGGAACAGTTGCCCGCCTTGTGTCTGTGGCCAACCCACTGCTTCTTCTTGCCTGTTATGGTGCTATGCCTTCCCCCTCTGTGATACTGTCCTTGTGAGGTTGGGTCAGTGACTTCATCGTCCATCACCTCATCTTCCATGTATGCACACTGGGCTTCCTCCTCACTTGCTGGCAATTGCATCTCATCATCATCATCATCCACCTCTTGTGACAGTAATTGCACTTTATCACCGTTGCCTTCATGTGACCGTGGCTGCTCAAATATTTGGCATTGATACATGCAATCTCCTCTTGCCCCACTTAAAGTGGAGTGAGGAAGAGGCCAGAATCTATAAATGGAAATGTGAACAGCTCTTTGGAGTGTCCAAGTGTGAGATCACTTTTCACCGGGCACTTGGCATGGTGGAAGGAAGGAGGATCAGGGTGAGGAATATGTGGTACAGACTCACGGATTCTGAGACTGGACAGTGTGGAAGACAGGATGGTGGTGGTTGCACACTGACTAGAAGCATTATCTTCTATCCAACCAACAATCTTTTCACACTGGTCTGGCTTCAAGAGTTGTGTTCCGCAGCCCCCTAGAAAGTGGGACAGGAAGGTAGGTTGACATGATGTGGGTGCTTGTGCTCCTTCAGCAGGCACAGTATAATATTTTGCAGCTTGCAAAAAATGTTACGGTTATTACCACAGTAATATTTGATAACATCTGATGAAATTTTTGTTTTAGGAAGTGCCGGTATAGCGATGCTATTGGTCAGAATGAGCCTTTACAAGGATTGTTAGTGTAGATTAATAATAGTGGTGTGCAATCCTTGTTTAAAATAAGCACCAATTCTCTCCCTCACTCAGCTGCAGCTCTTCCTATTCGGCGTGCTTGACTGGTTGATTGTGATGAGCATAGGGTCCCGGGTCTTATACCGACCCGATGACGCTATGCGGCCAGCCAATCACAGTAATGCCACAACCACCATGGCTATGTCATTACAGTGACTGTCAGGCAATCCCTGCATGGTAATTAAATGCCTAAAATGAGCCAAAGACGGAGACTCGAGCACCCTCCTGAACATTCAAAAAGTACTCATAAGGAGCATTTCAAGCACTGTGATGCTTACTCATCACTACTGGCCACTCTTCCCTTTTTAAAGACCAAAATGTAAAATGGTCCAAACCCTTCCTGATGGTATTAATATTGATCCCGAGATACTCCTGCACCATCCTCTCCAGCTGTTCACTTTGTGTCAGACTTGTACTCTCTTGTACTGGTGCACAAGCTGGTCTAAAAAATGTGTGCAATGACTCACAGAAATTGCTACTTCTGCTGCTAATGTTTTTGCACTGATGAATTGACGTTCCTGGGTTTGGAAGTCAAGAACTGCGATGCACACTGTGTGCCTCACTACTGTCTTGGGGAAAACCATTCTTAAGTTGTCTAAAATCGTGTTTCGACAATCCAGCATGCGTGAGTCCCTTTCCAGGTTGGGAAGCACCCGGCAAAATTTATTCTTATACTGTGGATCTAACAGAGTGGAAACCCAGTAGTCAGCACTATTCCGAATCCTAACAATATGGGGATCATGTTGCAGATACTGCAGCAAGAAGGCACTCATGTGTCAGGTTCTTCCATGAGGTCCAAGCCCATGGTTTGTTGGCGGCTGGGTAACACTGATGTTTGCTTCCTCCATTCCCTCCTGCCAACCACAGACAACAGAGAGGGGATAATTATCCTATTCATCCGACTGTTGCTCGCCCATCACCTCTTCCTCCTTGTCCTCCTCCATTTGTTCCTTGGCTCCTGCACCTTCACTAACAGTTTGTCTGGTACCACAAGCCCCCTCAATCCATTTAAACCACCATCCCTTGGCACCCAGCTGTGTGACAATAGTCTGGAACTTAGAGACATTGTTATCCCTTCCACATCCTCGTCTTCCTCTGGGACCACCACATCCTCCCGCAGACTATTCAAAGTGTGCTCCAGCATGTAGATGAGCGGAATAGTGATGCAGATGATGGCATCGTTGGCACTAACCATCTTAGTAGCCATTTTGAAACTATGCAGAAAGGTGCAGAGGTCCTTAATCTGTGCCCACTCCTCAAACGTGATTTGCACCACGTCCAAACTGCACTGGCCCAGGCTATACAACATGATATACCGCATCAGGGCTCATCACTGCTGCCACAGTCGCTGCAACATGTGCTGAATGGAATTCCACCTTGTCTGCACATCGCATATCAACCGGTTAACCGTTGTGACCAAAGACCTCTGTATTGATGCAAGTTGATGAATTGCGGGGTGCGAATGGCGAAGGTGAGCACATTGCGACTGTACCTTCTGCAGCAGTGCATCCAGGCCGGGATAGTCGTGGACAAATTGCTGTTCCACCATGTTGAGGATGTGAGCCATGTAAGGCACCTGTGTGAGTTTGCTTCGGCTTAGGGCCGCCACCAGGTTCGCAATGTTATCACACACAGCCTTGCCTGGCTCCAGGCTCATTGAAGACAGCCATTGCTCAAACTCAGCCTGGATAGCTGTCCATAACTCTTGAGCTGTGTGGCTGTGATCTCCAAGGCATATTAACTTTAAGACTGCCTGATTGTGGTGAGCCCTTTCTGCGCAGTACGGAGGTGGGGGGGATTCCTTCTGCACTGTTTGAACACGAGTCTCATTAAGGCAGAGGTTGGGGGTGCAGGGGTGGCCTTAGAGGTGGTAAAGGAGGCAGAAGCAGTGGAGTAAGTGTTAGATACAAAAGTTTGTAGCGCAAGCATTGGTGATTCCAAGACTTGTAGAGCAGTCCCTTCCCTGCCTGCTCCCACAGCCACCAGAGTCACCCAGTGCCCAGCCAAAGAGATGTAACGCCTGGCCATGCTTACTTGTCCAGGTATCTGTGGTGAAATGCACCCTGGCATACATAGATTTAGGCAAGGAACGGGCGATGTTGTCAGTGACATGCTTGTGTAACGAAGGCACAGCTTTCTTAGAGAAGTAATGGTGACTCGCCCAGGGGGATATGGGGGACTCAGTACCCGGGCCTTTACCTTCTTGGGATGTCACGGCGATCAGCTCCCGGGCCCGTTCCCTGGGGTCACTCTTAAAAAGGGTTGTTGCTTGAAGGGATGATAAACTGTTTTGTCTCGTGACCCCACCTGTGGTTTCCGGTAATGGGTACTGGCGCTGCTGCAGACCTCTGGAGTTGATGTTAGGGCAGCTGGGTTGGTGCGGCTCTCCACAGGCAGAGCACAGCTCCAGGGCAGTGTAGGTGTGGATGATGATGCTGGGCGTTGTAGTGCAGGAGCGATAGCGTGGTAGAAATAACTGACAGAAACCGTGGGGTGCAGTCATCCGAGTTTACTCACAGTTATTTAGGTTCCTCAGGTAGCACTATACAGGTGACCGTCTCCCACATTGCGCTGCGTTTACCAGGCAGGGGTTCAGCACTCCCTCAAGTATCTCAAGAGCACTTAACGGGACCCGTCTCTGTATGTTCCTTTCTTAGCCGACTTCCCGAGCTGGGTCTCTCCCTCCTGCCCTGCGCCCCGCCACACAAAGTCCCGATCAGGTACCTTGAGATCCCTCTGGGCAACTTGGAGTTCCCGGACCTTGCTTGGTGCCCTTTTCGGCGGCTTAGGTGAGGATGTGGCAACGGCACTTTGAAAGTGCAGAAGCCTCCAGTTTTCTAGCTGAGACCTAAAGTAACTCGGCTAGTCCAGGGACCGGTTCCCTTCTTGCAGCATGATCCCTCTGACGCCTGGCAGATTCGGGTGTACGAGTGCTGTCCTGCACTCACCGTACCCCTGGGATCCCTTCTGTTACTGGAGCCTTCCTCCCTTGCTCCCACTCCTCTCTCAGTCTTGGGCATGACAGGCCGAGCCAGCCTCCGAGCCAGCCTCTCGAGCAGAGCTCCTGCAGAGCCCCTGCTCCTTTCACTTCTCCTCCTCTGACTCTCTTGTCTTTCTAAGATGGCTTCCCTATATATATATATGTATTTTCTTTAAGTGCTCCCCTGGTCTTCATTCTCCACCCACACCCACTACATGGTTCCCCCTCACTTTGGTTCCCCCCACTCCAGCCAGGGACGGGGCAGCAGAAAACCGTGCATATTGCCCTTCCAGCCTGCCTGGAGTAGTGTAGTGTTGAGTGCAGGTGTTAGGGCCCCGGGCAGTACTCCATCCTTACCTGAGAGAAGGAGATGCCACACCTCTGGGTGAGGTGCAGTACCTCTGTGGCGACTGAACCCTCAGGGGCGCCACAATGGCGACTAGGCAACTGGTAGTGAGGGACTGCAACATCAATCAGCTTTCGGATACCGTCTGTATCCACCAGGCGGAAAGGCCGCATTTCCTTTGCCAACAGATTGGAGATGGGGAAGTTCAACCTCTTAGCTTTGTCATGTGTAGGATGAAACAATCTTTACATGACCACAACTTTGGGACTGAGGGCTGGCTGCTGTGCTGAGAGAGGGTGGAGTAGGGTGAACATGACTAGTGTTGAGCCACCCCCGTAGTGTTCGAGTTCGGTTCGGTTCGTCGAACACCCGTGTGTTCGCCGAACTGTTCGTCGAACTGTTCGTCGAACACCTTCGAACACCGTTAAAACCAATGGCAGGCAAACAAAAACACATAGAAACACATAGAAAACACCTTCAAAGGTGTCCAAAAGCTGACAAACTGCTCAGAAGACATAACTAACACATGGAAAAGTGACAAGTACATATAGTCATGCAAAAATAAAAGAGGTGGAGGAGTAAAAGGAGGGGGAGACACAGATATAGGCATGTCATGCCCTTCTAAAATCCAAAAAGTGAGAAGCCGACACGGCCAGTCCGCTCCTGCCCGTGCCACCTCCGTGTCGCCGGGTTTGTGCCAGAGCCGCGGTGAACCCTGACGGCCAGCCCCCCTCTCCCAATACTGGTGCCTGTCCGCTGGTGGGTCGAGCGAGCCCCCCTGTGGTGGAGGCAGCTCTAAGCTTTTTAATTTTAATTGTCTCTCTAATTTGAATGAATACACTTTAAATCCATTTACAAGGATCTATTGGAGGGCAAGTCTCATGCCAGCAGCCGCGGTAATTCCAGCTCCAGTAGCGTCCACTAAAGCTGCTGCAGTTAAAAAGCTTTTATAAGGATCGAGCTCGGCTGTCCACCGCAAGGCATCCTACTGCCAGTCCCAGCCCCTATGCCTTGGGGTGCCTCCTGATGCTCTTCACTAAGTATCCCATGGTCCCGAAGCATTTCCTTTGAAAAAATTAAGTGTCTAAACTACAGGTGGTGCAGCTTGCTTAACAGCCGGGATAATCCGCTTACTAGCAGACACTGCTACTAGGCACAAAGTATTTCCTGGGCTAGATGCAGTTAAAAATTTGTAATTAGATACTCTCGTTGGATGCTGAGAAAGCATTCCATAGAGTCTCCTGGCACGCCATATATGATTCTCTTAAAAAGCTTGGGGTAAGGGTCTAGGGGACCCTTTTATAGCCAAAATCACGGCCCTGTATCGCAATACGTCACCTAGGCTGAAGATAAATGGAACTGTAGCACCCTGAGGGCTCGGTTGCTAAAGACGTATTGCACCTCACCCAGAGGTGTGATATCTCACTCTCAGGTAAGGATGGAGTGTGGATCAGGACCCGACACCTGCATGCATTACACCACATTGCCGTGGGGCAGGGCGACCAATATGCCCCTGAGATGGGCACGACAGTCCCTGTCCCTGGCTGGAGTGGGGGGAGGGAACACTGAGGAAGGGGAACCCTGTAGTGCAGGAGCAGGGAGGAAGCAGTTCCTGGGTGCATTGAGAAGGGAGTATAAAAGGTGGGCACCATCTTAGTTCAGTGCAGAGAAGTCTGAGCAGAAGTGGCAGGGAGCAGGGGCTCTGCATGAGCTCTGCTCCGGAGGCGGGCCTAGTAACAGAGGCCCAGGCCTGGAAGAGGGAGAAGGAAGGAAGAGGAGCGGAGAAGGCTCCAGGAACGAGGAATGAAGGGATCCCAGGGGTGCGGACGGGCGAGTCGCCACCGCACGCCCGAATCCACCTGCGTGGAGGGGTCAGGCCAAAGGGGGAGACCGGTCCCCGAACTAGTGGAGGCAGGAAACGACCCTCAGCTAGAAACCGGAGGCTCTGACATTTTATGTGGCGCAGCCCCTCGCTACACCCGCTAGGAAGGCACCACATAGGGTCAGGGAAACTGGCGCCAAGTTTACCAAGAGGAGGCCCGAGGCAGCCGGACAGAAGTGTTGGTAAGAAAGGCCAGAAAAAGGACACACAAAGGGGGTCCTGTGAAGTGCTCCAAAGTTATCTGGGAGTTGTCTGAGCCCCTCACCTGGTGAGCACAGTACGACGTGGGCAGCCGTTACCTGCAGACGTGGTCTGGATAATAAGAACTGTGAGTAAAGGCCCTGAACTGCATCACTGACTCCGTGTCGTTACTGCTGCTGCCCTGCACCATCACCCCCATCCTCCGCATACACTGCCCTGAGGCTATACTCCTCCCGTGGGGAGTTATGCTACGCTCTGCTGCACCCACAACACCAGCCTCAGTGGTCTGCCCTGTAGCGGCGGTTCACTCTGACCGCAATCCACGGGTGGCGTAGTCGGACATTTAAACATGAAAACCACATAAATAGTTCCGCCACTGGTTTGACCGCCCTGAGCCACGGAACTGGGTCGCCGCCACGAAGACTACAACCACCAGCATCCACCAAAAAGGGTCCGTCTCCGGGTGTCCCAAGGCCCAGGGGGTGCGTCAGAACATTTTCATCACCTTTCACAATCACCAATGGGACAAGGCAGTGATGTCCTCTGTCCCCTCTCTTATACATCCTAGTGACGGAGCACCTGCTCTCATCAATTCGCCATAACCCCAATATTAGGTGGATTGAGGTGGGAGGCACCGAGTACAAGTGCTCTCTATTTGCTGATGATGTCCTAGTATATATCACTCAATCACATATATCCATCCATGCTGTTATGGCTGAAATAGATCACTTTGTTACATGGTAAAATTTTAAAATCAATGCAGCGAAGTCTGAGGCCCTCGATGTCTCCCTCCCCAAATCCATATAGGATTCCATCCAGTCCAACTTTCCCTTTGCCTGGCCCTCACAGGGTATCAAATACTTAGGAATTCCTATTCATAGAGACCTCTCCCATCTATGTTATCTTAATTTTGGGCCCTTTATTGAACAACTCCATACAGACCACGGTTGGCAAGTTAGAACTGTAAGATTCACTACGTGAACCGCTGGTGTTTTGTGGAAAAGCACATGTACACTGCGTTCCAAATTATTATACAAAAAGTGTTTAGGAGTGATAAGGGAAGAATTTGTTTGTTTGTCAGTTAAACTCATTGATGGTGATGTGTGTCAGGGCTCTTTATATCACTGTAAGCAATTGCAGACACCTGTGCTAATTAGTTTGGCAGGTGTGTCCAATGAAAGGCAAGACTACTTAAGAAGGCTCTCTCACATTATTAAGCAGCCTACATTTTCTGCCAAAATGGGAAAGAAAAAGGATGTGTCGGCTGCTGAGAAGCAACAAATTGTGGAGTGTTTAGGTCAAGGCATGACTACAATCAACATTGTGCGATGATCAGGATGAAGTGTCCTGGCAATCAAGAAGTATGTAGCTGATTCACAGTACACACGTGTGCGTGCTGATAAGGGCAAATTGAGGACTCTTTCCTACAGGCAATTACGTCAGGTTGAAAGAGCAGCGGCAAAAAAGCCTTGTCATAGCAGCAGACAAGTTTTTGAAGCTGCTTGTGCCTCCAACGTCCCCCGAACAACAAGATGCAGGGTCCTTCAGAGGTTTGCAGCTGTGCATGCGCCATCCTGTCGACCTCCTCTATCCACTTCACACAAGCAGAAACGGCTCCAGTGGGCCAAACATTACATGAAGACTGATTTCAAAACTGTTTTGTTCACGGATGAGTGCCGTGCAGCGCTCGATGGTCCAGATGGATGGAGTGGAGGATGGCTGGTTGATGGACACCCCACGCAAACACGGCTACAGCGCCAACAAGGAGGAGGTGGAGTAATGTTTTGGGCTGGAATCATGGGGAGAGAGATTGTCGGCCCCTTTAGGATCCCTGAAGGCGCTAAAGATGAACTCCATAATGTATGTGGATTTTCTCAAACAGCACTTCCTGCCATGGTTCAAGAAGAAGAACCGTGTATTTCACAGCAAGATCATTTTTCTGCATGATAATGCACCATCTCATGCTGCACATAAAACATCTGCATCTCTGGCTGATATGGGCATAAAAGGGGACAAACTTATGGTGTGACCCCCATGCTCCCCTGACCTCTACCCCATTCAGAACCTTTGGAGCATCATTAAAAGGAGTGTCTATGATGGCGGGAGGCAGTTCACATCTAAGCAACAGCTCTGGGAGGGTATTCTGTCCTCATGCAAAACAATTGAAGCAGAAACCATCCAAAACCTGACAAATTCAATGGACGAGAGAGTTCAGAAGCTCCTTTCGAACAAGGGGTCCTATGTGAAAATGTAACATCACCTAGAATAAAGTTTTGAGTTGAAAACTGTTTGATTTCAGTTTCTAACAACCTGCTAATGCTTATAATTTCAAAAATGACCATTTTTTTGGTCTTTATTAAAATGAAAAGGTTGATCGAAAAGTTTGGGGGATCTAAGAGTGTGGCAACCCAGTAGTCATGATTACTTCGAATTCTGACAATATGAGGGTCATGCTGCAGGTAGTGCAGCAAGAAGGCACTTATGTGCCTTGCGCATCTCGGAGCCCCAAAATTATTTTCCGGGCTAGATGCAGCTAAAAATTATTTTTAATTTTAAATCTGGTGAAGCTTTAGTATAGATGGCCTAATAGGATCAGTGCTGCACACTGCTACAAAGCCCAAATTATTTTCCAGTCAAGATACAGATAAACATGATTAGTAATTTGAAAGCTTAAAACGGTTGGTAGGGTGATTTTAACCAATCATCAAGCTTTTACTCTCCCCAGGATGACACAGGGGTAGAAAAGTCGTTTCGGATCCATGATTTGTTCATCTTTATGAACGTGAGTCTGTCTACATTATCAGTGGAGAGCCGCGTGCGCTTATCTGTCAGCACACCACCAGCAGCGCTGAACACACGTTCAGACAGAACGCTGGCTGCGGGGCATGACAAGATCTCCAAGGCGTAAGTGGCTAGCTCCGGCCATTTATCCAGATTGGAAGCCCAAAAAGAGCAAGGGTCCAGTGACACAGTCGTGGCTTCAATGTTTACTTGGAGATACTCCTGTACCATCGTCTCTAGGCGTTGACTATGTGTCAGACTTCTTGTCTCCTGTGGCCTTGCAAAGGATGGGCTAAAAAAGTGGTGAAATGATTCCGCAAAATTGATGTTACCAGCAGATACTGTGGTTCTGTTACGGTTTGAGTGCTGAACACTTGACGGTCCCACGGTTGGCAAGTTGGAACTGTGAGATTCACTACGTGCACCACTGGTATTTTGTGGAAAAGCACATGTAAGATTCTGCAACAGTCTCTGCTGATGCTCCTGCATGCGTGCATCCCTTTCTATGGCAGGAATAATTTCTGCAAATTTACTTTTGTACCGGGGATCTAACAGTGTGGCAACCCAGTAGTCAGGATTATTTCTAATTCTCACAATTCGAGGGTCATGTTGCAGGTAGTGCAGCAAGAAGGCACTCATGTGTGTTGCGCATCCAGGAGCACCAAGTCCCTGTTGTGTTGGTGGCGAGGTAACAATCATGCTTCCTTCCTCTGTCCTCTCCCCCCAACCTCGCACAACAGAAATGTGATCAAGGTCTCCCTCATCTGATGAGTCTTCCATCAGTTCGTCCTCCACTTCTTCCTGGGCTCCTGCACCTTCCTCACTAGTTTGGCTGCTACCATGCGCCCTGGTAAAACCACCTCCCCCACCCTCACATGCCTGCCGCCTTGGTGCTGCCGACCGTCTGGACCTTGCAGATGTTAGCCCTTCCGCATACAACTCCTCCTCCTCTACTTCCTCCACCTCCTCTTGTGCCACCACCTGACTCCGAATTCTGTTTAACATGTGCTCCAGCATGTAAATCACCGGAATAGTCATGCTGATAATGGCATCGTCAGCACTAAACATCTTCGTCGCCATTTCAAAACTGTGCAGAAGGGTGCATAGGTCCCTGATCTGAGACCACTCCTCCAGCGTGATTTGCCCCACCTCTGAATCTCGTTGGCCCAGGCTATACGTCAGAACGTATTGCACCAGGGCTTGTCGGTGCTGCCACAGTCGCTGCAACATGTGCAGAGTTGAATTCCACCGGGTAGGCACATCGCATTTTAGCCGGTGAAGTGGCAGGCCCAACGACTTCTGTAGAGATGTAAGTCGCTGAGCTGCGGGATGCGAACGGCGGAAGTGAGCACACAGCGACCGTGCCCTCTGCAGAAGGCCATCTAGTCTGGGATAGTGGGCTAAAAATTGCTGGACAACCAGGTTCAACACGTGAGCCATACAAGGCACGTGTGTGACATTGCCCCGGCGAAGGGCCGCACCCAGGTTTGCAGCATTGTCGCACACGGCCTTCCCTGGTTTCAGGTCCAGTGGAGACAACCATTCATGAAATTGGTTCTCCAGAGCTGACCACAACTCCTCAGCTGTGTGACTCACATTTCCCAGACATTTCAATGTAAAAACCGCCTGATGACGTTGAGCCCTACTGCCAGCATAGTAAGGAGGTGTGCAGGATCCCTTCTGCGCAGTTAGAAAGCTTGTGGCATGACCAGACAGGCTTTGGGTGCAGGTGGAAGACGGAGAGGAGGTTGAGGAGGCAAAAGCAGTGGAGGAACTTTGACATAAAGAGGATTGACGCACAACTCGTGGGGACGGCAAGACTTGGACAGCAGCCCCTTGTCCTGCTATCACCATAGTTACCCAGTGCCCAGTCAGCGACATGTAACGCCCCTGTCCATGCCTACTCGTCCAAGTGTCTGTGGTGAAATGCACCCTGTCACACACAGAGTTTCTCAAAGAAGCGGTGATGTTGTGTGCGACATGCTGGTGGAGCACAGGCACACCTTTCTTTGAGAAGTAGTGCCGACTGGGCATCTGGTACTGGGGCACTGCGACGGACATAAGGTCTCGAAAATCCTCTGTGTCCACCAGGCGGAAAGGCAGCATTTCTGTAGCCAAGAGCTTGCAGATGGTGAAATTCAACCTCTTAGCTTTCTCATGGCTAGGAGGAAATGGTCTTTTACTTGTCCACATCTGAGGGACCGAGGGCTGGCTATTGTGCTTAGACGGGGTTGATAAGGGTGTCCCCGGCAAACTGCCGGTCTGTGAGGAAGATGCAGGCGGACATGTTAGGTTGCCTTGATCCAAAGGTGGTGCTATCAATGTCGGACAGCGCTCAACACCAGCTGGTGTTACCACCTCCAAAGAAAATGATGACCTGCCAATCACGCTGGCTGTTGCGGGTAAAGAGGTGGCAGGTCTGCGCCCCAAAACAGGTGTGACTGCTGTCCCCCCAGTCACAGAGGATGAAGAGGCCGCGGATGCACAAGATATGGCAGACGGTGATTGGCCCGGCCGGCTAGGCCGCATTGTAGCACACTGAGCTTCCCACTGCAACTTATGCTTCATGTCCATGTGCCGGTTCATGCATGAAGTACTCAAACTATGTATTTTTTGGCCTCTACTTAGCTTTTGCTGACAAATGTTACAGATAACACGAGTTGGGTCATCTTTATCGATCTGAAAAAATGCCCAGGCTATGCAAGGCTTAGCACCCATGCGACCTGAAGAGCCACCACGACTTGTGGTGAGAGGCAGAGTTGTGTTTGAGGATGCAGTTGTTGACGTGCTTCCAGTACTACGTCTCTGTCCAGGAAGGCGCAACCTGACCTCGTCGTCACTAGCATCTTCCTCCACCTCCTCTGCTGACCTCATCTCTTGGCTGACTGTGGGTTGACAGTAAGTGGGATCTCCGACCTCATCATCATCACCCTGTGCGTTATCACACCCGTCGTCCTCAGAGCCAACCTGTTCCTGCCCTGACAAAAAACTAAAGTTGTCGCTCCAATCAGGTATTTGAGTCTTATCATCGTCTTCCTCATTGTCTCCACCAACAGGAGTTACAGTTTGGGAATGAGGGTCTACATTATGGTCAGAACCTTCTGCGTCTGGTCCTGGATCCGACTCATAAAGATTCTGGGCATCAGTGCAGATCATTTCCTCGTCTGGATTCACAGAAGCGCTGGAGTCGACCTCTGATTCCCAGGCTATAGTATGAGTAAACAGCTCTGCAGACTCAACCATCTGTTCTACCTCACACTCAGACGGGCAGCTGGAGATTTGGGAGCTGTGAGGAAGCAAGTGCGATTTGGGTGACACCTTTGAGGACTGGAGTATTTGTGATGTTGAAGTTGATGTGGAGGAGAGCCCACTTAAAGGAGCACTTGATATCCGTTGAAGCACCTGCTGTTTTTGTGCCTCATCTGGAATTTGTAGCGATTGGCGTGGCCGTAAGAAAGGGATCTTATCACATTGTCCGCTAAAAGAAGTAGACATTTTAGTTTGGCTGGAAGATGGTCTTTCTTCTGCACCTACCCCACGGACACAACCTTTTTTCCCCTTCCCAACACGCCTATTCCCCTTTCCACCAGCAGCAGGCCTTTTTCCACTCATTTTGGTGGTTAACTAATTCACAACTCTGGAGTTGTTTGCACAAAAAAACAATGGATGGTAACCGAGCAGAGCTGAGTGGCCAAACTGTGGTATTAGGCCAAAACTATTGGCTGGGTTAGATGCAGAAAAAAATTATTTTTAATTTGCAACCTGATGGAGGTCAGTATAGATGGACTAATAGACCAAGTCCCACACACCGCTAGAAGCCCAAATATTTTTTCAGAGCTAGATGCAGAAAATTTTTTTATTCAATTTGCAACCTGATGGAGGTCAGTATAGATGGACTAATAGACCAAGTCCCACACACTGCTAGAAGCCCAAATATTTTTTCAGAGCTAGATGCAGAAAAAAATTATTTTTAATTTGCAACCTGATGGAGGTCAGTATAGATGGACTAATAGACCAAGTCCCACACACTGCTAGAAGCCCAAATATTTTTTCAGAGCTAGATGCAGAAAAAAATTATTTTTAATTTGCAACCTGATGGAGGTCAGTATAGATGGACTAATAGACCAAGTCCCACACACCGCTAGAAGCCCAAATATTTTTTCAGAGCTAGATGCAGAAAAAAATTATTTTTAATTTGCAACCTGATGTAGGTCAGTATAGATGGACTAATAGACCAAGTCCCACACACTGCTAGAAGCCCAAATATTTTTTCAGAGCTAGATGCAGAAAAAAATTATTTTTAATTTGCAACCTGATGGAGGTCAGTATAGATGGACTAATAGACCAAGTCCCACACACCGCTAGAAGCCCAAATATTTTTTCAGAGCTAGATGCAGAAAAAAATTATTTTTAATTTGCAACCTGATGTAGGTCAGTATAGATGGACTAATAGACCAAGTCCCACACACTGCTAGAAGCCCAAATATTTTTTCAGAGCTAGATGCAGAAAAAAATTATTTTTAATTTGCAACCTGATGGAGGTCAGTATAGATGGACTAATAGACCAAGTCCCACACACCGCTAGAAGCCCAAATATTTTTTCAGAGCTAGATGCAGAAAAAAATTATTTTTAATTTGCAACCTGATGGAGGTCAGTATAGATGGACTAATAGACCAAGTCCCACACACTGCTAGAAGCCCAAATATTTTTTCAGAGCTAGATGCAGAAAAAAATTATTTTTAATTTGCAACCTGATGGAGGTCAGTATAGATGGACTAATAGACCAAGTCCCACACACTGCTAGAAGCCCAAATATTTTTTCAGAGCTAGATGCAGAAAAAAATTATTTTTAATTTGCAACCTGATGGAGGTCAGTATAGATGGACTAATAGACCAAGTCCCACACACCGCTAGAAGCCCAAATATTTTTTCAGAGCTAGATGCAGAAAAAAATTATTTTTAATTTGCAACCTGATGGAGGTCAGTATAGATGGACTAATAGACCAAGTCCCACACACCGCTAGAAGCCCAAATATTTTTTCAGAGCTAGATGCAGAAAAAAATTATTTTTAATTTGCAACCTGATGTAGGTCAGTATAGATGGACTAATAGACCAAGTCCCACACACTGCTAGAAGCCCAAATATTTTTTCAGAGGTAGATGCAGAAAAAAAATATTTTTAATTTGCAACCTGATGGAGGTCAGTATAGATGGACTAATAGACCAAGTCCCACACAGCGCTAGAAGCCCAAATATTTTTTCAGAGCTAGATGCAGAAAAAAATTATATTCAGTTTGCAACCTGATGGAGGTCAGTATAGATGGACTAATAGAATGATGCTATGCCCAAAAGATTTTACTTCACTAGGTGCAGTAAAAAAATTGGTATTCTATACACAGGTGTTATATCTTGCAACACAGATAGGCTACTCCACTGACTAACACACTCTGCAATAGGCCAAAAAGGATTAGCTTTGCTAGATTCAGCCAAATGCTGTGAAAAAAACTTGCACAGCACTGGCACAGACCTGCCTGGCAAAAACTGATAGGAACTCATGTAACCTAGTCCTGAAAAGGACTCCAATTACAATTAGTCTTTACTCCCACAACCTATCTATTTAAGAGCACAGACCTCCCTGATAAAAGTCGTAGGAAATGCTGTAACCTAGTCCTTAAAAGGACTGCAATCACAACTATTCCCTACTCCCAAGCTATCTGTATATTTGTGCGAAAATTGGCTTGAAATTAACAAGGTATAGCACACACAGCAACAGCGGTGCCGTCTAACACGCAGCTGCAGCAGTGAGAAAATGGTGGCGACGGGGAAAATGGCTTGGTCTTATAGGGCAAGGACATGTGACATACACTGCCAATCACACATGCCCTTGCTTGTGTGAAAAAAAGCACTTCGCTCCGTGTGTGCGCTGCTGATAGGCTGACAGATTGCACCTCCCCACTGCAAATGCGGGAAAGAGAAAAAAAAATGGAGATCTTCATTGTTCCTGCAGAGATCCATCCCCTGCCCCTCCCCCCGCCCCGCTGTACACTCAAACTGCGTATTAACATTAATTTTCATCATTACTGAGAAAAAATCCAGTTATGATTTTGGTGCACGAACAGTTATCGAACATAACCTCGAACAGCCGAATTTTTCTCAAATTGTTCGTGTTCGCCGACCGGCTCGAACACCGCCCAAAACAGCTCGAATTTGAGATTGGCGAACAGTTCGAGTAGAACAACGCTCATCTCTAAACATGACCAACTGCTGGACCGTGAGTGAGGTGCAGGCAGAGATGTTAGAGTGGATTGAGAAAGATGTGGTGTTCTCAGTGAAACAAAAACAGCAGGCATGTCCATTTCTGTTACAGCTGAGGGGCTTTCACTCACCCTGACTGGAGTGGGTAAATAGGTTCTGTGGCCGGAGACCTGTGTGGGAACACTTGGCACAGTGAGGGAGGAGGAATAAGCAGGAGATGCGGTTGATGGGGCAGTTGATGGCTGGTGAGGCCCGCAGGTCCGCATTTTATCGCAGTGAGATTCTCAGACTAACGCATGTTGATCGCACATTTGAAGGTCCATGCATGTGGTAGTCAAATGATTGCAATTTTTGCCTCTACTGAGTCGTTTTCTGCAAATTTGGGAGATAATGTAAGTTGGGTCATACTTTGCAGTCTCAAAAAAGGCCCAGAGTAGGCATCCCTTGCTGCCCCTGCGAGCTGCAGACCCGTGACCGCTGCTGGCCTCAGCCACAGTTATAGCTGAGGATACAGTTCTCGTCGTGGTTGCATCGCTCTATGTCTGTGCAGAAGGCTGTAACGTAACCTCCTTTTCTTTCTCCTCCTTCCTTGCTGAGCTATCCAGTTGCATGCCTCTGGGTTCACACCAAGTGGGATGTACAACCTCATCATCATTCTCTCTGTTCTTCCACTCCTCACCCTGAGAGTCACCCTCCTCTTCCTGCGCTGACAGCACTGTTCAGTCTGCATGCGCCTTAGAATCTGAGTCTCATCAGGATCACCTATACCCCTGGAGGTTAATGTCTGGTGACAAGGGTCAGGATTCTGCTTGGACCCTAATTCTTCCTGCCCCGGATCCAACAGAGAAGAATGTTTGGCTTTGGTGCAGATGCTTTCCTCCTCTTGAGTCTGTGAATCTTTGGAGCAGACTTCTGATGAACAGCTCTGCAGACTCATTCATCTGTAGTTCTCTACAGTCAGTTGGGCGATTGGACAATTGTGACTTGGGGGGAAACAAAGGGTATTTGAGGTGCCATCTCTGAAGACTGTACTGTGTGTGATGTTGAGGTGGAGGAAGAGGAGGAGAGGCCACTTGATGCAGCGCTTGCCATCCAATGAAGAACATGCTCTTTCTGGCCCTCATCTACAAGACATACCGCTGTGTGGCTGCCAAAGAAAAGGAGTGGAGTAGCCCATCCAGTAACAGAAGTTGTCAGCTGACTTTGGATAGGATGTGACTGTGTTGATTCAGTAGAGCTTTCACTAACATTACCACCTACATTGCGTTCTCCTTGAACACCATGCGTATTCTCCTCTTCCACCGTGACCTCACATTTTCCCACTCATGTTATATTTACCCTTCTCCTCTTTTAACCTGTCACTAAATTACCAATCAGTATTTATTTGCTCAGATAGTGTGGATGGAGCACACTATTAGCAAGAAAAAAATAGATTTTTTACTGTGGAGCACTGGATACATCAGAATCTCAGCACAAAACAATTACTAGCTGAGATGTGGCCTGCTGTATTTAGCACGGTAGTAACAAAAAAAATTTGAGTTTCAAAATTGTACTCCTGCATGCAGCACAATATCAGTACAACAGAGTTTTATGCTGAAATGTGGCCTGGTGTCTGTGTCTGGACAACACTAATTGCAAAATCAATTGATCTGCTGGAAGATCAATTTCCCAGCCATGCAGGATCTGTTCTAAACTATCTGACTTAGAAGCAACTGCCTAGCTAACTATCTCACTATCCAGTATCAGCAGCAGGAGCAGCCTCTCTGTGCTGTTACACTGACAAAATGGTGCTAAAACAACTTGTACACTCTTTATATGGAGAGGAACATGTGACTTCAGCAGCTAATGACACAAGCCCTTGTGTCTGGACTTTGTCGATGGTTCCTCGCCCTGATTGACTTGCCGGAATCTCTACACATTAATTAAGAAAAAAAAAGAAATTAAGATTAACAGTCCGCCGCTCCTCTGACCTCTCCCCACCACCTCCCCTCATCAAACACATCTCCCCACCTCCCCTCCCTTTCCCCACTCATCATACAGCACCACTATCCTAGCCAAAGTCCTAAAAAATACACTAGTGGAAACGTGATCATTTACCACACTTTGGCCGAATTTTTCTGATTTTGAGTAAAATCTCTCGGGGGTCCGATCACGAATCTGAATGTGCAATGTTCTTCCGAATTTGAAAAAACGAACATTTTCTGAATATATTCGTTCATCTCTACTCATGAGGACTGATAATTTGTGCATTACTAAGAAATCCTGAGACATTGATATGATGGTGGGCATTAAGGACTAGATTTGGAGAACACTGTAATCAGACCAGAACCAGCATTTGCATCAAGCAAACCAGGTAAATGCCAGAGAGGGACCAAAATGATCTAAGTGTCCTATATTTGGTAGTAATTATGATAACACTGGCTCCGTCAGTAATCATTAGAAATCATATTCTGTTCTTTTAGTAAATTCTGTATGTGTTCATCTAAAGCGAACTCAGCTCTCCTGACACATATGTATAATGATTACATTAAGCATTAAATACCAATTTTAAAGCATTTTGTCTTAAAACTTCATTACATCTTTCCTCTATTAGTCTTTCTGGAAATGGATAAATAAATTGACAACGACTCGTTAAAAAAAGGTCTGTCTCTATGCAATCTTACAATCTCAGCACTGGAAAGAATGATAAGAAGAACAATTACACCCAGTTGCCAATGTACTGATTAGTGATGAATGAACACTAAACTACTTGAGTGTGACGCGCCCCCTGGGCCAGTGTTGTTGGGGATACCCGGAGCCGGATCAGATGGGGGTTGTAGTCTCCGAGTGGCTGTGACCCGGTCCGTGCCCAGGGTGTCAAACTCAGTGTGTGGCAGTCCTTACTGATGTTACTAAAGTTCTTTATGTCGACTACGCCACCCGTTGAATTGCGGTCACTACGGCCGCCGCTGCAGCAGGGTCCGCTGAGGCTGATGGTGTTTGTGCAGCCCAGGTAGTATAACCCCCAATGGGAGGGGTATAGCCTCAGGGGGTCAGGTGCAGAGGATGGTGGTTGTGGAGGTGCAGTGAGGATGGTAATGAGAGTCAGAGTCGGGCTGTGCAGTTCAGGGTTTGTTTACTTACTGCTGTTCTTGTACCGGTCACTCCGGCCTTGAGTGACCACCCGAGCCGTGCTGCGTCCACCAGGTCCTGGACTCGGCCAACCCCCAAGTAGTTCTGGAGCGTGGTTCTGAGCTCCCTTTCTGTCCTGTCCTCTTCTCTGGCCTTCCCCACCAGGGATCCACCTATGTCCGGCTCCCTCGGGCCTCTTGGTGGTAAACCCTTATCTTTGGGTTCCCTGACCCTATTCGTGGTCTGCCTTCCGGGTGGATTTAGTGGGTGATCGTGGCAGATCAATCCTGCCCACGACCTCCGGTTCCTGGCTAAGGTGTGCTGTAGCCTCTGCCAGCTTGGGATCCGGTACCCTGTTGCCAACTCTTCACCCTCTGGTCTAATTTGGGCTCTTGGAGTTCCTTCTTTCTCCCCCTCTGGATCTTTCAAACTCCTCTCTCACTCTTGGCCTTGGGGCTGCTCTGCTCCTCTGCTTTCCTCCACTGCTCTGCAAAAGACTGACAGACTGACCAGCCTTCTACAAAAGACTCCTCTGCAAAGACTGACCCTGATCTAAGATGGTGCCCACCTTATATACTCCCTCTATGTGTGAGCTCAGGTGACCAGCACCCAATGAGCTCCTAGCTTTACCCAGACTGCTCCCCCTATCTGCCCCTACACTACTGGGATGTTCCACCCCCCTCCCACTCCAGCCAGGAACAGACTCTGTTGTACCTGCACATTTCTCTAGTGGGAGTACCATCGGTCTGTTCCTCGGAAATGGGATGTGTGTAGTGCATGCAGCTAACTGAGCTCAGTTCCACACTCCATCCTTACCCGGGAGTGGAATATCACACCTTTGGCTTGAGGTGCAATACCCCTGTAGCAGCCGAATCCTCAGGGTGCTACATTCCCCCCTGGTAAATCACAGCACGTCCTCGGGCTGTAAGATATAAACATCCAAAAACATACATTTTTTTTTTCATAAAACATAAACATATAAAACATATAAAACATCATATATATATATCAGCAATAAACTTTTCATATAAATAACATTCTCGTAGACTTTTCTTGCTTCTGGCTCCTCCGGTCACGGTGCAACTTGTGACCGGGTAAAGTGCGACAGTCTCTTTTGGAATAAAACAGTTTCCTATAAAACCGGTAGGGGGCGCTTTAGGAAGCGCAACTATATACAAGGGGATATGGCCGCTCTCAGTCCTCGGCCAGGTATTAGGGAGGATTGACCGCTCTCAGTCCTCGGTCAGTGGGAATAGGGACACACGGGATTCAGTTCACTCTTGGCTGGTCCCAACGGGGACTATATTTTAACTAGAACAGTTCTTATACCCTGACGGGTAACTTTATACAGTCTCTTCTCTACCGTACTCAACGACGGCGTCCTCCTGCTCCTTCTTTGTGGACAGTTTCAGTTTCAGACCCGTCCGGGTCCTCTTGCTCCTCCTCACACCGCAGCTCCTCCTCCGTCAGGCGATGCACATGGAGGGCGTAGGGTCCTTTGGCACACTTGTGCCGGGTGAAGGTGACCTCGTCCCCTAAATACAGGTCACGACCTCTGTGTCCCTCCGGTAGGTGGGACTCAACGTCTCTCCTGGTCACGAAGACGTCGCCTGGGGTGCGGTGATCCCTGATGAAACCCCACCCATGCTGCAGATTGAACTTTATCACAGTCCCGATGGTACGGGGACCATGCGCTGCACGGGGGTTTCTCCTGGTCCGGCTCTTCTGCTCCGCGCTCCTTATTTGGGCTTGTTGTTCCCGGACCCGCCTCTCTCTCCGCTCCCTCTCAAAGACCTCGAGCTGCTGGTGGCAGCACTCTGCACGCTCCGCTGCGGCTGCCCGAGTCTCCTGAGTGAACCCCATGAGGTCTTCTCCGGTGGGATCCCACTCAAACTGGGTCTCTTCTAGCGGGGGCGAGATCCTCTTTATGGGCTTTGGAGCCGGGATCAGGGGTTCGCACATGGCCCTTGCTTTTTGCAGCTCCAGCTGGATGTATTCCTGGGGCCATACGAAGGGCTGCCCATCCGGGCACGTATGCTGGGCGAACAGGTCCTCACCCAGGTGCGGTACTTTAGGTGTTATGGGCGCCGTGGTGGTAGCGGCGCCCGGGTTAACCAGGCCTTGCGACCAGGCTTGGGGCACGCTAAAGGAAAAGGGCACCGTAAGAACGGCGGCGCCCTGTGTCACTTGGCCCTGCGACCAGGCCGGGGGCTCCGCGGAGGTAGGGGGCGCTGTTGGGATTGCGGCGCCCGGGGGTACTAGGCCTTGCGACCAGGCCGATGGTACTTCCTGCTTGGCCACGCTCGGGGTCGAGGCGTGTGACGTCACAGGGGTCGCGGCCGCGGTTTCCGGTTGAGGCCTAGTCGGCGGCGGTGACGATGCAGCGACGGGCACGGCAGGGGGTACTTCGGGCTCTGCGACGGGGAGCTGGGGCAGGCACGCGGTTTCCCGGCTAGGGGTAGTGACGTCCCCTTTACCTGCCTCCATTCGTTCGGCTCCCTTCTCGGCGCCGTCTCCGGCCTTCAGTCCTCCTGCGCCATCCTCAGAGGCGGTCTGTCTCCTCGTCTCGGGTGGCGTGCTCCGCTGACGAGTCTCGGTCTGCTGGGCCATCTCTCGGCTCCACGCCGCCAACGTCTCTCGCTGTACCCGGGCCATCCTCCGTGCGAGGCCCTCCAGCGCGGTCTGTGCACACTCCCGGTCTCGGGGGAGCTGTGCTAGGATCTCCAGCAGGCCTTCTGGAGTGGCGACTTGCAACAGGCTCCTGACCACTGGGTCGGTGCTGCCTGGGGTGGCGGCCCGCATCAGGCTCCTGACCGCTGGGTCGGTGCTGCCTGGCTCTCCCTCCAGACGTCTTGTCTCCGGGTGCGCTCTCTCCAGACTGCTCCAGGCGACACCCATCTTTGTTCTCTTCTTCTGTCTCCGCCCACATCGAGGGTGGTCCCGGGGCAACTTCAGTTCCAGGGGCAGTTCTCTTACGCTGATGGACACTTCCAGCATCACAGTCTCTGTTGGTGGGGGCGGTTTCCGCTTTTGGCGTCATTCTTCGACCTGGCCCACGATGGGAGGTGGCCTCTTGCCACCCTCTGGCACGCCCATAATGGCGTCCGCTCCCCCAAGGCGGGAAATCTTTGGAAATGGAGGGAATCGTCTCTCAGTGGCGGGAAACTCCATGGATGGCGGAAAAAAGCTGCAAATGGCGGACAACCGGCGGGAAACGACCTGTGATGGGGCCCGTTGGCGGGGACCCTCCGGAACCGGCAGGAGACTTCTTTTTGAGGTAACGGTGTACTTTTCTTCAGGCACGCAGTACCCGGTTGTTGCGGGCACGTAATCCTGCCGACTACGCCAAAGTTGACGCGCCCCCTGGGCCAGTGTTGTTGGGGATACCCGGAGCCGGATCAGATGGGGGTTGTAGTCTCCGAGTGGCTGTGACCCGGTCCGTGCCCAGGGTGTCAAACTCAGTGTGTGGCAGTCCTTACTGATGTTACTAAAGTTCTTTATGTCGACTACGCCACCCGTTGAATTGCGGTCACTACGGCCGCCGCTGCAGCAGGGTCCGCTGAGGCTGATGGTGTTTGTGCAGCCCAGGTAGTATAACCCCCAACGGGAGGGGTATAGCCTCAGGGGGTCAGGTGCAGAGGATGGTGGTTGTGGAGGTGCAGTGAGGATGGTAATGAGAGTCAGAGTCGGGCTGTGCAGTTCAGGGTTTGTTTACTTACTACTGTTCTTGTACCGGTCACTCCGGCCTTGAGTGACCACCCGAGCCGTGCTGCGTCCACCAGGTCCTGGACTCGGCCAACCCCCAAGTAGTTCTGGAGCGTGATTCTGAGCTCCCTTTCTGTCCTGTCCTCTTCTCTGGCCTTCCCCACCAGGGATCCACCTATGTCCGGCTCCCTCGGGCCTCTTGGTGGTAAACCCTTATCTTTGGGTTCCCTGACCCTATTCGTGGTCTGCCTTCCGGGTGGATTTAGTGGGTGATCGTGGCAGATCAATCCTGCCCACGACCTCCGGTTCCTGGCTAAGGTGTGCTGTAGCCTCTGCCAGCTTGGGATCCGGTACCCTGTTGCCAACTCTTCACCCTCTGGTCTAATTTGGGCTCTTGGAGTTCCTTCTTTCTCCCCCTCTGGATCTTTCAAACTCCTCTCTCACTCTTGGCCTTGGGGCTGCTCTGCTCCTCTGCTTTCCTCCACTGCTCTGCAAAAGACTGACAGACTGACCAGCCTTCTACAAAAGACTCCTCTGCAAAGACTGATCTAAGATGGTGCCCACCTTATATACTCCCTCTATGTGTGAGCTCAGGTGACCAGCACCCAATGAGCTCCTAGCTTTACCCAGACTGCTCCCCCTATCTGCCCCTACACTACTGGGATGTTCCACCCCCCTCCCACTCCAGCCAGGAACAGACTCTGTTGTACCTGCACATTTCTCTAGTGGGAGTACCATCGATCTGTTCCTCGGAAATGGGATGTGTGTAGTGCATGCAGCTAACTGAGCTCAGTTCCACACTCCATCCTTACCCGGGAGTGGAATATCACACCTCTGGCTTGAGGTGCAATACCCCTGTAGCAGCCGAATCCTCAGGGTGCTACAAGTGCTTGGTACTAAAATCGAGCAGGACGGGCTAGACTTGGGTACAATGGCAGTCAACGGGAAACTCAGGCATTTATCCTGAAGATCCGAACAGGAGGGCTGAGGGGGCAGGAAAATCGCTGAAATGGATGGAAACAGCGCTCAAATGAAATTGGAACAGCATGGGGAAGATGCCTAGACGCATCGCTGACTTCCAGGTCACTGATGGGAACAATGTTGTCAGAGTATTACTCCACTTTTACGGACTGACAATAAAACATACAAAATCAGAGATAAAATGGATTTTACAGGAAAAAATGTTAGAAAACATTCTTTCTTGTATAAGGACTTGTATATAAGGCAAAATTAAAAAGAGAAAATAAAAGCCTCCTCCACTCCTCAATAGCTGGGCCATCTCTCACCAAATTTCTCCGTCGCCTATGACTACAGTAAATGACATAGTAGAGAAGAAAATAAAACTACACCCACCAGTAGTCACTGGTAAATATAATTTTAACATTTTACTACCTTATCTGGGCATGTGGTGTGTGTGACATGGTGTTATGGGGACGGTTGCAAACAACTTTATTAATAATGGAAAGCAACCGAACCCGGGGTCCGCGATGCAGCCTAGAAGACTGCGGCCGAACACCTTCCGGGTAAGAAGGTAAAACAACCAACTAATATATAAATCCCTCCAGTGTTACTGCACACTGAGACGGGAAAAGGGGTTCGCACTATCTCCGTTAACTGCACGAGAGATGTGCGACAAATAATGTAGCCGTAGCCCTGTTAACTGAACAGAGGCTACGCAGCAGACGCTAAGAAGTGTGTGTGACTCCGATACACCTTGCATTAGACATAAAGGAGGCACTCATACGCATTCTGTTAAAATTGTTGGTAGTGGGACTCCTAGATTGGCAAAGCCTATGCATTAAGTGCAAGAACTGCTAAAAATTAGAAGGAGGGACTGCAATACACCCTGTAAGATGTAGAAGAGGGACTCATTAAACATTTTTCCTATTTTTAAGGAATAAGACTCCTAGACAGAAAGGAACATTTGAATTGGCGTTATATTCCGCTGCTGTCATCCAGTGGGGCTGAGAAGTCTGGGCCAAACCAGGCCTTTTTCATTTTGATAAGAATCAGCCTGTCAGCATTTTCAGCTGCTAAGCACTAAAAATCCGCTCTGACAATACACTAGCGGCAGGGCAGGCCAGCACCTCCAAGGCATAGAGGGACAGTTCATGCCATGTATCCAGCTGGGAAACCCAACACCTGCAGGGTACAGAGGAATCACAAAGGACGCTGGTACAGTCGGCTAGGTACTCCTTCACCATCTTTCAAAATGTTTCCTTCCTTGTCAGACTACCCCATGCATCAGGGCCTGGGTGCTGGGAGTGTCAATTTAAACTGTCCCAGCACTTTTTAAACCTTGGTTGCCCAAGAATCTATGACCTTTGATGCCAGCTTTGTCAGATGGGAATTTTTGTACTAATTGTTCAACTAGTGCCTTCTGGTATTGCACTATTTTACTAGCCCTCTCCGCTGCCGGAAGGGGAGATGGAAAGTTCTCCTTGTAGCGAGGGTCGACAAGGGTGAACAACCAGTTATTATTGTTCTCCAAAATGCAAATAAAGCGAGAGTCACGGGAAAGGTAGCGGAACATAAAGTCAGTCATGTGTGCCAGACTCCCAACAGGCAAGACTTCCATGTCACCATCAGGAGAATGACTCTCCATCTCCTCCTCCTCTTCAGCCCACCCATGCTGAACAGATGGGATGAAGCTGGTGTGGGTAGTAGCTTGTTCACCGCAAGCAATAATCTCCTGTTTCTACTCAGCCTCCTCCTCCTTCTCATTATCACCCAATCCGCTCTGAGAAGATGAGATGAGGCTGGGCTGGATAGTGTCAGCCTGGTTACTTTCTTCCTCCATCACAACCTGGTCTACATGCAAATCTTCATCTTTAATTGTGAGCAGCAAGCGTTTGAGTAGACACAGAAGCTGGATGGTTACGCTGATTATGACATCATCGTTGCTCACAATCTTGGTTGATTTTCAAAGTTTTGTAGAACCGCATAGATGTCAGATATCCATGCCTACTTGTCGGTTGTTTTGTGCAGGACTGACCAGAATACCGTCAGTCTGCTGTTCACCCAGCTTTGTAACATGTGCATTGTGGAGTGCCAGTGCAGGGTCACGTCACACACCAGTCAGTGAGCTGGCTCTTGTAAGCGCTGTTGCAGCACTGCCAGACTGGCGCAGCTGTAGCTAACTTGCGGAAGTGGGTGCACATCTGGTGTACCTTCACAAGTAGCTAAAGCAAATCTCAGAAAGTTTTCAGAAACTGCTGAACCACTAAGTTGTGCACAAGGGCCAGGCATGGTATGTGTGCGAGCTTGCCAAGCTTTAGAGCCGCCAGAAGGTTCCGGCCATTATCACACACCAACAATGCCTGGTTGTAGGATCAGTGGTGAGAGCCCCAGATCTGTCTTGTCTGTTATACTTTTCTGCAACTCTGCAGTGGTGTACTGTTTGTCATCTAAACTATTTATTTTCAGCAGAACCTGTTGCCGTTTCACCATGTCAGTGCTGCAGTGTTTCCAGCTTTCTACTAATATTGACAATGTGCTCTGAGATGACAATTCTGAGATGGAGGATGAGGATGAGGAGGTGGTGGAGGAACTGGTACAGGAGGTGTAGAAACCCCTGATGGAACTAGGGCCCGCAGTCATCGCCGTCAGTAGCATGTGTGCCATCCCAGGGTCAAACTCGGTCCCAGCCCACAGCAGGTTCACCCAATGTGTCGTTAGGGAAATGTCCTTGGCCACAAGCACTTGTCAACGTGTCGGTCGTTAAGTGGACCTTCCCAGTAACTGCATTGGTCAGGGCAAGTGTGTTGTTATGGAACAAGTACCCTGGTGTAAGGCGGGGACAGCCAACCAGTAAATTTAGCGGCGGCTGGAGACCGAGCACCGAGGCACAGCTGCCACCATGAGGTTGCGGAAAGCCTCCGAGTCCACAAGCCTAAACTGCAAAATTTCAAGGGCAAGCAGTCAGGAAATGTGTCCATTTAGTATTTGGGCCTGTGGATTGGAGGCTGGGTATTTTCTTTTGTGTTCCAAGGCCTGGGGGAGGGACAGCTGAATGCTGAGGAAGGAAGTGGACATGGTTGCTGCTGGTGCTTCGAAAGTCCAATGACAGGTGCAGGGCGGGATGCATTGGCGCCTGCATCCTGGACAGGGGATTGACAAGCACGTAGCACAGGAGAAGAGGCAGTGGTGTCACCCGCAGACACTGATTGTGGACCCAGACATTTAGCCCACCTAGTATTGGATGACATGTGCCTGGGAATGCTGGTGGTGGTCAGGCTGGTAGTGGTCAGGAGCCTGCTGATCCTGGTATAGCACAGGTTTGAAATTTCCATTTTCTTGTCTTCCGCACTTTCAATAAAATAAAGCACCAGACTGGGGGACGCCTAACCCTTGACCTGGGATCTTGCTGCTAGTAGGTTGCCTGGGGAACAGTTGCCCGCCTTCTCCCTCTGGCCACCCCACTGCCTTTTTTTTCTTGTTGCAGCGATGAAGATTCCTCACCCTCTGTGATGCTGTGCTTGCTCTGCATGGCACCTTCCCAGGTTGGGTCAGTGACTTAATCGTTCACCACCTCATCTTCCACTTCCACTCTCTGGTCCTCCTGACTTGTTGACTTAACAACTAGTGTTGAGCCACCCCCGTAGTGTTCGAGTTCGGTTCGGTTCGTCGAACACCCGTGTGTTCGCCGAACTGTTCGTCGAACTGTTCGTCGAACACCTTCGAACACCGTTAAAACCAATGGCAGGCAAACAAAAACACATAGAAACACATAGAAAACACCTTCAAAGGTGTCCAAAAGCTGACAAGCTGCTCAGAAGACACAACTAACACATGGAAAAGTGACAAGTACATATAGTCATGCGAAAAGAAAAGAGGTGGAGGAGTAAAAGGAGGGGGAGACACAGATATAGGCATGTCATGCCCTTCTAAAATCCAAAAAGTGAGAAGCCGAGACGGCCAGTCCGCTCCTGCCCGTGCCACCTCCGTGTCGCCGGGTTTGTGCCAGAGCCGCGGTGAACCCTGACGGCCAGCCCCCCTCTCCCAATACTGGTGCCTGTCCGCTGGTGGGTCGAGAGAGCCCCCCTGTGGTGGAGGCAGCTCTAAGCTTTTTAATTTAAATTGTCCCTCTAATTTGAATGAATACACTTTAAATCCATTTACAAGGATCTATTGGAGGGCAAGTCTCATGCCAGCAGCCGCGTAATTCCAGCTCCAGTAGCGTCCACTAAAGCTGCTGCAGTTAAAAAGCTTTTATAAGGATCGAGCTCGGCTGTCCACCGCAAGGCATCCTAGTGCCAGTCCCAGCCCCTATGCCTTGGGGTGCCTCCTGATGCTCTTCACTGAGTATCCCGTGGTCCCGAAGCATTTCCTTTGAAAAAATTAAGTGTCTAAACTACAGGTGGTGTAGCTTGCTTAACAGCCGGGATAATCCGCTGACTAGCAGACACTGCTACTAGGCACAAAGTATTTCCTGGGCTAGATGCAGTTAAAAATTTGTAAGTAGATACTCTCGTTGGATGCTGAGAAAGCATTCCATAGAGTCTCCTGGCACGCCATATATGATTCTCTTAAAAAGCTTGGGGTAGGGGTCTAGGGGACCCTTTTATAGCCAAAATCACGGCCCTGTATCACAATACGTCACCTAGGCTGAAGATAAATGGAACTGTAGCACCGAGGGCTCGGTTGCTACAGACGTATTGCACCTCACCCAGAGGTGTGATATCTCACTCTCAGATAAGGATGGAGTGTGGATCAGGACCCGACACCTGCATGCATTACACCACATTGCCGTGGGGCAGGGCGACCAATATGCCCCTGAGATGGGCACGACAGTCCCTGTCCCTGGCTGGAGTGGGGGGAGGGAACACTGAGGAAGGGGAACCCTGCAGTGCAGGAGCAGGGAGGAAGCAGTTCCTGGGTGCATTGAGAAGGGAGTATAAAAGGTGGGCACCATCTTAGTTCAGTGCAGAGAAGTCTGAGCAGAAGTGGCAGGGAGCAGGGGCTCTGCATGAGCTCTGCTCCGGAGGCGGGCCTAGTAACAGAGGCCCAGGCCTGCAAGAGGGAGAAGGAAGGAAGAGGAGCGGAGAAGGCTCCAGGAACGAGGAATGAAGGGATCCCAGGGGTGCGGACGGGCGAGTCGCCACCGCACGCCCGAATCCACCTGCGTGGAGGGGTCAGGCCAAAGGGGGAGACCGGTCCCCGAACTAGTGGAGGCAGGAAACGACCCTCAGCTAGAAACCGGAGGCTCTGACATTTTATGTGGCGCAGCCCCTTGCTCCACCCGCTAGGAAGGCACCACATAGGGTCAGGGAAACTGGCGCCAAGTTTACCAAGAGGAGGCCCGAGGCAGCCGGACAGAAGTGTTGGTAAGAAAGGCCAGACAAAGGACACACAAAGGGGGTCCTGTGAAGCGCTCCAAAGTTATCTGGGAGTTGTCTGAGCCCCTCACCTGGTGAGCACAGTACGACGTGGGCAGCCGTTACCTGCAGACGTGGTCTGGATAATAAGAACTGTGAGTAAAGGCCCTGAACTGCATCACTGACTCCGTGTCGTTACTGCTGCTGCCCTGCACCATCACCCCCATCCTCCGCATACACTGCCCTGAGGCTATACTCCTCCCGTGGGGAGTTATGCTACGCTCTGCTGCACCCACAACACCAGCCTTAGCGGTCTGCCCTGTAGCGGCGGTTCACTCTGACCGCAATCCACGGGTGGCGTAGTCGGACATTTAAACATCAAAACCACATAAATAGTTCCGCCACTAGTTTGACCGCCCTGAGCCACGGAACCGGATCGCCGCCACGAAGACTACAACCACCAGCATCCACCAAAAAGGGTCCGGCTCCGGGTGTCCCAAGGCCCAGGGGGTGCGTCAGAACATTTTCATCACCTTTCACAATCACCAATGGGACAAGGCAGGGATGTCCTCTGTCCCCTCTCTTATACATCCTAGTGACGGAGCACCTGCTCTCATCAATTCGCCATAACCCCAATATTAGGTGGATTGAGGTGGGAGGCACCGAGTACAAGTGCTCTCTATTTGCTGATGATGTCCTAGTATATATCACTCAATCACATATATCCATCCCTGCTGTTATGGCTGAAATAGATCACTTTGTTACATGGTAAAATTTTAAAATCAATGCAGCGAAGTCTGAGGCCCTCGATGTCTCCCTCCCTAAATCCATATAGGATTCCATCCAGTCCAACTTTCCCTTTGCCTGGCCCTCACAGGGTATCAAATACTTAGGAATTCCTATTCATAGAGACCTCTCCCATCTATGTTATCTTAATTTTGTACCCTTTATTGAACAATTCCATACAGACCACGGTTGGCAAGTTAGAACTGTAAGATTCACTACGTGAACCACTGGTGTTTTGTGGAAAAGCACATGTACACCGCGTTCCAAATTATTATGCAAAAAGTGTTTAGGAGTGATAAGGGAAGAATTTGTTTGTTTGTCAGTTAAACTCATTGATGGTGATGTGTGTCAGGGCTCTTTATATCACTGTAAGCAATTGCAGACACCTGTGCTAATTAGTTTGGCAGGTGTGTCCAATGAAAGGCAAGACTACTTAAGAAGGCTCTCTCACATTATTAAGCAGCCTACATTTTCTGCCAAAATGGGAAAGAAAAAGGATGTGTCGGCTGCTGAGAAGCAACAAATTGTGGAGTGTTTAGGTCAAGGCATGACTACAATCAACATTGTGCGATGATCAGGATGAAGTGTCTTGGCAATCAAGAAGTATGTAGCTGATTCACAGTACACACGTGTGCGTGCTAAGGGCAAATTGAGGACTCTTTCCTACAGGCAATTACGTCAGGTTGAAAGAGCAGCGGCAAAAAAGCCTTGTCATAGCAGCAGACAAGTTTTTGAAGCTGCTTGTGCCTCCAACGTCCCCCGAACAACAAGATGCAGGGTCCTTCAGAGGTTTGCAGCTGTGCATATGCCATCCTGTCGACCTCCTCTATCCACTTCACACAAGCAGAAACGGCTCCAGTGGGCCAAACATTACATGAAGACTGATTTCAAAACTGTTTTGTTCACGGATGAGTGCCGTGCAGCGCTCGATGGTCCAGATGAATGGAGTGGAGGATGGCTGGTTGATGGACACCCCACGCAAACACGGCTACAGCGCCAACAAGGAGGAGGTGGAGTAATGTTTTGGGCTGGAATCATGGGAAGAGAGATTGTCGGCCCCTTTAGGATCCCTGAAGGCGCTAAAGATGAACTCCATAATGTATGTGGATTTTCTCAAACAGCACTTCCTGCCATGGTTTAAGAAGAAGAACCGTGTATTTCACAGCAAGATCATTTTTCTGCATGATAATGCACCATCTCATGCTGCACATAAAACATCTGCATCTCTGGCTGATATGGGCATAAAAGGGGACAAACTTATGGTGTGACCCCCATGCTCCCCTGACCTCTACCCCATTCAGAACCTTTGGAGCATCATTAAAAGGAGTGTCTATGATGGCGGGAGGCAGTTCACATCTAAGCAACAGCTCTGGGAGGGTATTCTGTCCTCATGCAAAACAATTGAAGCAGAAACCATCCAAAACCTGACAAATTCAATGGACGAGAGAGTTCAGAAGCTCCTTTCGAACAAGGGGTCCTATGTGAAAATGTAACATCACCTAGAATAAAGTTTTGAGTTGAAAACTGTTTGATTTCAGTTTCTAACAACCTGCTAATGCTTATAATTTCAAAAATGACCATTTTTTTGGTCTTTATTAAAATGAAAAGGTTGATCGAAAAGTTTGGGGGATCTAAGAGTGTGGCAACCCAGTAGTCATGATTACTTCGAATTCTGACAATATGAGGGTCATGCTGCAGGTAGTGCAGCAAGAAGGCACTTATGTGTCTTGCGCATCTCGGAGCCCCAAAATTATTTTCCGGGCTAGATGCAGCTAAAAATTATTTTTAATTTTAAATCTGGTGAAGCTTATTATAGATGGCCTAATAGGATCAGTGCTGCACACTGCTACAAAGCCCAAATTATTTTCCAGTCAAGATACAGATAAACATGATTAGTAATTTGAAAGCTTAAAACGGTTGGTAGGGTGATTTTAACCAATCATCAAGCTTTTACTCTCCCCAGGATGACACAGGGGTAGAAAAGTCGTTTCGGATCCATGATTTGTTCATCTTTATGAACGTGAGTCTGTCTACATTATCAGTGGAGAGCCGCGTGCGCTTATCTGTCAGCACACCACCAGCAGCGCTGAACACACGTTCAGACAGAACGCTGGCTGCGGGGCATGACAAGATCTCCAAGGCGTAAGTGGCTAGCTCCGGCCATTTATCCAGATTGGAAGCCCAAAAAGAGCAAGGGTCCAGTGACACAGTCGTGGCTTCAATGTTTACTTGGAGATACTCCTGTACCATCGTCTCTAGGCGTTGACTATGTGTCAGACTTCTTGTCTCCTGTGGCCTTGCAAAGGATGGGCTAAAAAAGTGGTGAAATGATTCCGCAAAATTGATGTTACCAGCAGATACTGTGGTTCTGTTACGGTTTGAGTGCTGAACACTTGACGGTCCCACGGTTGGCAAGTTGGAACTGTGAGATTCACTACGTGCACCACTGGTATTTTGTGGAAAAGCACATGTAAGATTCTGCAACAGTCTCTGCTGATACTCCTGCATGCGTGCATCCCTTTCTATGGCAGGAATAATTTCTGCAAATTTACTTTTGTACCGGGGATCTAACAGTGTGGCAACCCAGTAGTCAGGATTATTTCTAATTCTCACAATTCGAGGGTCATGTTGCAGGTAGTGCAGCAAGAAGGCACTCATGTGTGTTGCGCATCCAGGAGCACCAAGTCCCTGTTGTGTTGGTGGCGAGGTAACAATCATGCTTCCTTCCTCTGTCCTCTCCCCCCAACCTCGCACAACAGAAATGTGATCAAGGTCTCCCTCATCTGATGAGTCTTCCATCAGTTCGTCCTCCACTTCTTCCTGGGCTCCTGCACCTTCCTCACTAGTTTGGCTGCTACCATGCGCCCTGGTAAAATCATCTCCCCCACTCTCACATGCCTGCCGCCTTGGTGCTGCCGACCGTCTGGACCTTGCAGATGTTAGCCCTTCCGCATACAACTCCTCCTCCTCTACTTCCTCCACCTCCTCTTGTGCCACCACCTGACTCCGAATTCTGTTTAACATGTGCTCCAGCATGTAAATCACCGGAATAGTCATGCTGATAATGGCATCGTCAGCACTAAACATCTTCGTCGCCATTTCAAAACTGTGCAGAAGGGTGCATAGGTCCCTGATCTGAGACCACTCCTCCAGCGTGATTTGCCCCACCTCTGAATCTCGTTGGCCCAGGCTATACGTCAGAACGTATTGCACCAGGGCTTGTCGGTGCTGCCACAGTCGCTGCAACATGTGCAGAGTTGAATTCCACCGGGTAGGCACATCGCATTTTAGCCGGTGAAGTGGCAGGCCCAACGACTTCTGTAGAGATGTAAGTCGCTGAGCTGCGGGATGCGAACGGCGGAAGTGAGCACACAGTGACCGTGCCCTCTGCAGAAGGCCATCTAGTCTGGGATAGTGGGCTAAAAATTGCTGGACAACCAGGTTCAACACGTGAGCCATACAAGGCACGTGTGTGACATTGCCCCGGCGAAGGGCCGCACCCAGGTTTGCAGCATTGTCGCACACGGCCTTCCCTGGTTTCAGGTCCAGTGGAGACAACCATTCATGAAATTGGTTCTCCAGAGCTGACCACAACTCCTCAGCTGTGTGACTCACATTTCCCAGACATTTCAATGTAAAAACCGCCTGATGACGTTGAGCCCTACTGCCAGCATAGTAAGGAGGTGTGCAGGATCCCTTCTGCGCAGTTAGAAAGCTTGTGGCATGACCAGACAGGCTTTGGGTGCAGGTGGAAGACCGAGAGGAGGTTGAGGAGGCAGAAGCAGTGGAGGAACTTTGACATAAAGAGGATTGACGCACAACTCGTGGGGACGGCAAGACTTGGACAGCAGCCCCTTGTCCTGCTGTCACCATAGTTACCCAGTGCCCAGTCAGCGACATGTAACGCCCCTGTCCATGCCTACTCGTCCAAGTGTCTGTGGTGAAATGCACGCTGTCACACACAGAGTTTCTCAAAGAAGCGGTGATGTTGTGTGCGACATGCTGGTGGAGCGCAGGCACACCTTTCTTTGAGAAGTAGTGCCGACTGGGCATCTGGTACTGGGGCACTGCGACGGACATAAGGTCTCGAAAATCCTCTGTGTCCACCAGGCGGAAAGGCAGCATTTCTGTAGCCAAGAGCTTGCAGATGGTGAAATTCAACCTCTTAGCTTTCTCATGGCTAGGAGGAAATGGTCTTTTACTTGTCCACATCTGAGGGACCGAGGGCTGGCTATTGTGCTTAGACGGGGTTGATAAGGGTGTCCCCGGCAAACTGCCGGTCTGTGAGGAAGATGCAGGCGGACATGTTAGGTTGCCTTGATCCAAAGGTGGTGCTATCGATGTCGGACAGCGCTCAAGACCAGCTGGTGTTACCACCTCCAAAGAAAATGATGACCTGCCAATCACGCTGGCTGTTGCGGGTAAAGAGGTGGCAGGTCTGCGCCCCAAAACAGGTGTGACTGCTGTCCCCCCAGTCACAGAGGATGAAGAGGCCGCGGATGCACAAGATATCGCAGATGGTGGTTGGCCCGGCCGGCTAGGCCGCATTGTAGCACACTGAGCTTCCCACTGCAACTTATGCTTCATGTCCATGTGCCGGTTCATGCATGAAGTACTCAAACTATGTATTTTTTGGCCTCTACTTAGCTTTTGCTGACAAATGTTACAGATAACACGAGTTGGGTCATCTTTATCGATCTGAAAAAATGCCCAGGCTATGCAAGGCTTAGCACCCATGCGACCTGAAGAGCCACCACGACTTGTGGTGAGAGGCAGAGTTGTGTTTGAGGATGCAGTTGTTGACGTGCTTCCAGTACTACGTCTCTGTCCAGGAAGGCGCAACCTGACCTCGTCGTCACTAGCATCTTCCTCCACCTCCTCTGCTGACCTCATCTCTTGGCTGACTGTGGGTTGACAGTAAGTGGGATCTCCGACCTCATCATCATCACCCTGTGCGTTATCACACCCGTCGTCCTCAGAGCCAACCTGTTCCTGCCCTGACAAAAAACTAAAGTTGTCGCTCCAATCAGGTATTTGAGTCTTATCATCGTCTTCCTCATTGTCTCCACCAACAGGAGTTACAGTTTGGGAATGAGGGTCTACATTATGGTCAGAACCTTCTGCGTCTGGTCCTGGATCCGACTCATAAAGATTCTGGGCATCAGTGCAGATCATTCCCTCGTCTGGATTCACAGAAGCGCTGGAGTCGACCTCTGATTCCCAGGCTATAGTATGAGTAAACAGCTCTGCAGACTCAACCATCTGTTCTACCTCATACTCAGACGGGCAGCTGGAGATTTGGGAGCTGTGAGGAAGCAAGTGCGATTTGGGTGACACCTTTGAGGACTGGAGTATTTGTGATGTTGAAGTTGATGTGGAGGAGAGCCCACTTAAAGGAGCACTTGATATCCGTTGAAGCACCTGCTGTTTTTGTGCCTCATCTGGAATTTGTAGCAATTGGCGTGGCCGTAAGAAAGGGATCTTATCACATTGTCCGCTAAAAGAAGTAGACATTTTAGTTTGGCTGGAAGATGGTCTTTCTTCTGCACCTACCCCACGGACACAACCTTTTTTCCCCTTCCCAACACGCCTATTCCCCTTTCCACCAGCAGCAGGCCTTTTTCCACTCATTTTGGTGGTTAACTAATTCACAACTCTGGAGTTGTTTGCACAAAAAAACAATGGATGGTAACCGAGCAGAGCTGAGTGGCCAAACTGTGGTATTAGGCCAAAACTATTGGCTGGGTTAGATGCAGAAAAAAATTATTTTTAATTTGCAACCTGATGGAGGTCAGTATAGATGGACTAATAGACCAAGTCCCACACACCGCTAGAAGCCCAAATATTTTTTCAGAGCTAGATGCAGAAAATTTTTTTATTCAATTTGCAACCTGATGGAGGTCAGTATAGATGGACTAATAGACCAAGTCCCACACACTGCTAGAAGCCCAAATATTTTTTCAGAGCTAGATGCAGAAAAAAATTATTTTTAATTTGCAACCTGATGGAGGTCAGTATAGATGGACTAATAGAACAAGTCCCACACGCTGCTAGAAGCCCAAATATTTTTTCAGAGATAAATGAAGAAAAAAATTATTTTTAATTTGCAACCTGATGGAGGTCAGTATAGATGGACTAATAGACCAAGTCCCACACACTGCTAGAAGCCCAAATATTTTTTCAGAGCTAGATGCAGAAAAAAATTATTTTTAATTTGCAACCTGATGGAGGTCAGTATAGATGGACTAATAGAATGATGCTATGCCCAAAAGATTTTACTTCACTAGGTGCAGTAAAAAAATTGGTATTCTATACACAGGTGGTATATCTTGCAACACAGATAGGCTACTCCACTGACTAACACACTCTGCAATAGGCCAAAAAGGATTAGCTTTGCTAGATTCAGCCAAATGCTGTGAAAAAAACTTGCACAGCACTGGCACAGACCTGCCTGGCAAAAACTGATAGGAACTGATGTAACCTAGTCCTGAAAAGGACTCCAATTACAATTAGTCTTTACTCCCACAATCTATCTATTTAAGAGCACAGACCTGCTTGATAAAAGTCGTAGGAAATGCTGTAACCTAGTCCTTAAAAGGACTGCAATCACAACTATTCCCTACTCCCAAGCTATCTGTATATTTGTGCGAAAATTGGCTTGAAATTAACAAGGTATAGCGCACACAGCAACAGCGGTGCCGTCTAACACGCAGCTGCAGCAGTGAGAAAATGGTGGCGACGGGGAAAATGGCTTGGTCTTATAGGGCAAGGACATGTGACATACACTGCCAATCACACATGCCCTTGCTTGTGTGAAAAAAAGCACTTCGCTCCGTGTGTGCGCTGCTGATAGGCTGACAGATTGCACCTCCCCACTGCAAATGCGGGAAAGAGAAAAAAAAATGGAGATCTTCATTGTTCCTGCAGAGATCCATCCCCTGCCCCTCCCCCCGCCCCGCTGTACACTCAAACTGCGTATTAACATTAATTTTCATCATTACTGAGAAAAAATCCAGTTATGATTTTGGTGCACGAACAGTTATCGAACATAACCTCGAACAGCCGAATTTTTCTCAAATTGTTCGTGTTCGCCGACCGGCTCGAACACCGCCCAAAACAGCTCGAATTTGAGATTGGCGAACAGTTCGAGTAGAACAACGCTCATCTCTATTAACAACATCAATTGTTGGCAACTGTGTCTCATCATCATCTACCACCTGAGACATTAATTGCCGTTCCCCACCGTCATCTTCTTCTGACCATGGCTGCTCAAATATTTGAGCATCACTACACACAATCTCCTCATGTCCCTCTTGAGATGTGCAGGGAGAGAGGCCAGAATCAATTAATGGAAATGTAAAAAGTTCATCAGAGTGTCCAAGTATGGAACCACTTGTGTCCTGGGACTCACCATGGTGGGAAAAAGGCAGAAGAAAATAAATACTTTGTTTGGTTCCTAACGTTATACAGCAGGGACATCTCAGTTTGAAATGTTTTGGAGAATATCTCCTATGTTATATAGGTGTCATCCATAGTAAAAAAAATACTTTGTTTGGTTAGTAACATTATACAGAAAGCCATATCTTACCTTGTCATTTAGTGCCTCTGAAATTCAGGTGTGTGCAGAGCTGTTGCAGAGGAAAAAATCTATTTTTGTTTTGCTAATATCGTGCTCCTACTACAATATCTGAGCAAAATGAGTGGGAAAAAGAGAGGTCATGGTGGAAGGGGGGAATAGGCTTGGTTTTCAAGGTATATGTGGGATAGGTGATAATGTCAGTGAAAGCACTAGTGAACCAACACCGTCATGTCCTATCGAAAGACAACTGACAACTTCTGTTACTGGACGGGCTACTTCACTCCCTTTCTTTGGCAGCTGCACAGCAGCTCCACTTCAACATCACACACAGTACAGTCCACAAAGGTGGCACCCCAATTACCCTTGCTTCCCCCCGTGTCACAACTGTCCAAGTGCTCAACTGAACCACAGATGGGTGAGTCTGTAGAACTGTTCACCCATTCTATACCATGGGCATCAGAAGTGTACTCCAAACATTCACAGAGTCAAGAAGAGGAGGTAAGCATCTGCACCAATGCCCAACATTTTTTTATGTTGGATTCGGGGCAGAACGGAGTAGCATCCGAGCAGGTTCCTGACCCTCATCATCAGACATTAACCACTGGGGAGGGAGGTGATCCTGATGAGACTCAGATACCTGAGGCTCATGCGGACTGTACTGTGCTGTCAGGACAGCATGAGTAGAAGGGTCACTCTGAGGCTGAGGAATGGGATAACATATTGGATGATGATGAGGTTGGAGATCCTACTTGGTGTGAACCCAGAGTCACACAGCTGAGTAGGTCATCTGAGGAGGTGGAGGAGAAAGACAAGGAGGTTACCTACCACCATACGGTGCAGACACAGAGTGATGCAAGCACTAGGAGCACTGTATCCTTAGCCACAACTGTGGCTGTGTCCATCAGCGGTTGCAGGTCTGCAGCTCGCAGGGGTGGCAAGAGTTGCCTAGCCTGGGCCTTTTTGGAGACTGCAAAGGATGAGCCAACTTATGTTATCTGCACACTTTGCAAGAAAAAACTCAGTAGAAGGGAAAAGTGCAATAACTTGACTACTACATGCATGAACCTTCACATGCGCACACAACATGTGTTACGCTGGGAATCTCACTGCACTAAAATGCAGACCAGCGGACCTCAACAAACATCAGATGCCCCATCAACCGCATCAGCTGTTTCATCCTCCTCTTCTGTTACTGTGCCAAGTATTGGGATGCAGGTCTCCCACCACAAAACCTCTGGTTCTCCACCCGCTCCAATCAGGCTGAGTGGGAGTTTGTCAGCTGTAATGGAAGCAGACATGCCTGCTGTGTTTGTTTCACTGAGCACACCATACGTTTCTCAATCCACCTTAATATCTGCGCCTGCACCTCACTCACAGTTCAGCAGTTTGTCCGTTTCACCGTACTCCGCCCTCTCTCAGCACCACAGCGAGCCCTTGGTCCCGAAGTAGTGGTCATGTAAAAGATTGTTTCATCCTACACATGACAAAGCTAAGAGGTTGAACTCCACCATCTCAAATCTATTGGCCACGGAAATGCTGCCTTTCCGCCTGGTAGATACAGACGGTTTCCGAAAGCTGATGGCCATCGCAGTCCCCCAGTACCAATTGCCCTGATGCCATTACTTCTCTAAGAAACCTGTGCCTGCGCTACACCAGCATGTCTCAGACAACATCACCCGTTCCTGGACTAAATCTATAGCTGCCAGGATGCATTTCACCACTGACACCTGTATGAGTAAGCATGGCCAAGGGCGTTACATCTCGCTGACTGGGCACTGGGTGACTCTGGTGGCTGTGGGGACAGGTGGGCAAGGGGCTGCTCCATAAATCTTGGAATACCCAAGGCTTGCCGAACATACCCAAGGCTTGCAGAACATACCTCTGTATTTCACACTTCCTCCACTGCTTCTGCGTCCCCCACCTTCTCTAGGGCCTCCACTTGTGCAATCAACCTCTGCCTTAACGAGACATGCGTTTCAACAGTGCAGAGCGAATCCACACCACCTCCGTACTGCGCAGCCAGGGCTCACTGCAATCAGACAGTATTAAAATTAATATGCCTTGGAGATCGCAGTCATACAGCTGAATAGTTGTGGACCGTTCTCCAGGCTCAATTTCAGCGATGGCTGTCTCCACTGAACCTGGAGCCAGGGAAGGCCATGTGCGATAACTGTGCGAACCAGTTGGCGCCCTACACCGAGGCCAACTCACACACGTGCCTTGCAAGGCTCACATCCTCAACCTGGTGGTACAGTGATTTCTCCGCCACTATCCTGGCCTGGATGAGCTGCTTCAGAAAGTACAGAAGCTGTGTGCTCACTTCTGCCGTTCGCATCCCTCATGTCATCGACTTGCATCGATACAGAGGTCTTTCTCCATGCCAGTTAACAGATTGATATGCAATGTGCCGACGCGGTGGAATTCCACTCTGCACATGTTGCAGCGAATGTGGCAGCAGCGAGCTCTGACCAGTATGTCATGTCGTATAGCCTGGGCCAAAGCAGTACAGACGTGGAGCATATCACGTTTACGGAGTGGGAACAGATTAAGGACCTCAAAGTTCCAGACTATCGTCACACAGGCGGATGCCAAGTGACGGTGGCTTCCTGCGATCGAGGGGGTTTGGTGATACCAGACATACTATTAGTGAAGGTGCAAGAGCCGACTAACAAATGGAGGAGGAAGAGGTGATGGGTAGCAATAGTCAGAAGATGAAGAAGATAATCATCCCCTCTCTGTTGAACGTGGTTGGCAGGAGGGGACGGAGGAAACATGCATCAGTGTTACGCAGTCAACATTAGACTCTGGCTTTGGACCACGTGGAAGAGCCCGACATATGAGTGCCATTCTTTGCGGACACCCAAATACCTGGATGAAATGTCGACACACGGCTTCAGCCGCCGACTCCGCCGTCTGATCTCTTGTCGGCACTGCTACAGCATACTTGGTGAAGTGGTCTGTCATTACCAAGCAATAGGAATACCCAGACGTTGAGTATCCTATCAAGACATAGTCAAGCATGAGCAGCTCTAAAGGAGCGGAAGTCTTAATAGATTGCGTGGGCGCCCGCTGCTCAGGGCTCTTACTGAGCCCACAGACCCGACACTGCCGACATGCCTCTGTCACCATCTCCCCCAATTTAGGACAAAAGAGGACTCGCTGTAGCCACTGGAGTGTCTTTTCACTCCCAAAGTGGGCCCCCTTCTCATGCGCCTCGCGAGCGACCACCGGACCCATCCCCATAGGGATTTATAGCTGGTACCGGTGCTGCAGCTCAGATGGCAGGTACACCTTACGGTACAAGAGGCCCTGTTCCACACACAACTTATCCCACTGTCGCAGTAGTTTCATTCCTTCCACGGACAGCTGGGCCTTTTCCCCTGCACGCGGCCAGACCCCTTTTTGTACCCAATTGCGCACTAGTGCAATGTCAGGGCAATCGATCTGGTTCTTCGCCCAATCCGAGGGTGTTTTTCCCAGAACACACGGCATCCCTTACTCCACCCCACTTGAATGTACCACACTTCGGAAGATAGGTACCTGCCCCAAGTAAGGGGTTTCAGTGTCCTCAAGCTGGTCATCAACATTTTCCCCTGAGGACCCAAGTGGCACCCTTGAGAGTGCATCCGCATTTCCGTTTTCCCGCCCAGAGCGAAACTTAATTCGATAGTTAAACTTAGCAAGGTGAGCGACCCACCGCAGCTCCAATGCTCCCAGCTTTGCGTTTTCTAGGTGAGCCAGAGGGTTATTATCAGTCATGACTAGTACCTCAGCTCCTGTTAAATACTCGACAATGCGTTCTGTCATCGCCCACACCAGGGCCAGTAGCTCTAGGCGAAACGAGCTGTAGTTAGCTGGGTTGCATTCAGTGTCTCTTAAAGACCTGCTGCCATAGGCGATTACTCGCTCCTGACCATCCTGCACTTGTGCTAGTACCGCCCCCAGCCCATGCAGACTGCCATCGGTGTATAACAGGATAGAGGAATCAAATCGGGCATACGCTAACAACGGAGCACACGTTAGGGCGGTCTTCACCTCCTCAAATGCCTTTTGCTGCTGGGGTCCCCAAGGGATGGGTCGATTTTGGGGGCCTTGTGCCGTCCCTCTTAAGAGCTCATTCAGGGGACTCACTACTTGTAAAAACTTAGGTACAAATCGCCGATAGTACCCCACTAAACCTAAGAAGGCCCGAACCTCTCGCAGGGTACGGGGGGTGGCCACTCCTGCACAACCATGACCTTACTGGTCGCGGGCAGAACCCCGTCCGGAGTCACCACGTGACCTAAATACTCAATCTGACTCTGTAACAATTGGCACTTCTTTGGTTTTATTTTTAGGCCATAACAACTGAGCCGCCAGAGAACTTGCCATAACTTCTCAAGATAGTCTTCAAATGAGGTCCCGAACACCACAATGTCATCTAGGTATATCAGGACTGATTCAAAATTCTGATCGCCTAAGCAATGTTCCATCAGGCGTTGAAAAGTTCCCGGGGCGTTAGTGAGCCCGAAAGGCATCCGGTTGAATTCATAGAGCCCCATTGGTAGGACAAACACCGTCTTGGCTTGATCTTTTTTGGCCATTGGTATCTGCCAATAGCCACTTGCTAAATCCAACATCGAGAAATATTTGGCCCGACCCAATGCCGACAGAGACTCTTCTATGCGAGGTAATGGATATGCGTCCCATCCTTCTTCTGCACCAAGACCACAGGGACCGCCCAGGGGCTCTGGCTCTCTCGGATCACTTGGTTTTCAAGCATACTGGCCACCATGTGCTTCACCTCTTGATAGAGCGTTGGGGGAATTTGACGATAACGTTCCCTAATAGGAGGAGTATCCCCCGTGGGAATCTCATGCTCAATAGTCCGGGAACAGCTGAAATCCTCCGCATGTCGCGAAAAAGGTCTCTTGATGTTCCCACAAGACCTTCTCCAGCTGCTCCAATTGCATGGGGGTAAGTTCCTCCCAATCCAATCCCATCTGGTCCATGATCACAGACCATTCCATTCTTCGGTAGGAGGTTCGGTCCGGCCTACTTCGACTGCGAATGTCCATGAAGACTGTTCATCTGGGCGAAGTTTGAACACTGTCTTGTCAGGCACCTTCCCTGCTGGCACGAACAGTTCAACCAGAATGGTCCCAGCAGGAATTGTAACAGCCTCATCTAAAGCATTCATACATCTGACTGGCACCCGTCCATTCTTCACAATCGCCAGAGACCGGGCCACATGCGCCTTGGCGAACGAGGACTTCTCTGGGGCTGGCTCGATGAGTACTTCAAGCCCATTTAGTCTCTGCGCAGCCCCCACCGGCAGCATTAAGAGTTCTTCATGCCGGGGCGATAGCGAGATCGTGGTCTGCGATGGCACTCGGACCAGGCCCACACGACCCCCAGGGACCGCACTCTTCAGGAGATCGCAACTCAGCACTAGACGGTGTAACATTCTCTGGGTGGGTCGATGGTGGGTAGCACGCGCCCAGTATCGGGGTCCCTCACTGACATACATCTGATGATTTAAATCTCGCAGAACGTTCATTCTGAGTGTCACCTCCATCCCTCTTCTAGGAGGGTGGTCCACCAGCACTATCCCTTTCTGACCCAGCTCTTGACCAAACATTTTCAGTTGCATCCACACGATCCCCTTCACCGTCAGTTGGCCATTGTGAGCGGCTGTAAGCCTTATCACTTGGCCGTCCTCGGGAACCACGAGTTGACTGAAGTGCCTCTCGTACACCTCTAAGGGCATTATGGTACATTCGGATCCTGTGTCAACCAAGCATCTCATCTTCCGCCCTTCAAACTCTACTTCCAGCACTGGACTGCATGCGAACAAATCTTGTTCTTCCCATCGAGGGCTTTGTGGGGGGTGGGCCGCTGCTGCTCGCCCTCTCATGGCATCAGCTGGGAGTTTAACGCCGGCGAAGGCGACTCCGGGGCTGCAGACATCTGGCAGTACCGGGAGATGTGTCCCCGACGCCCACACCTCCAGCAAGTGACTGCTCCTCGTGGACGAGAACTTGGATCATTCGAGGAGGGCGACCTGGCAGACTGTGGAACCACCATTCCAGAGGACGGGGCGGGTGGCCCTTCCGTAGGAGTAGGGACCGGCCCAGCTCTGAGTTTAGACACCTCCAGCTTTAGCTCCTTCAATTCGGCACGCAGAGCTTGTACAACGTTTACCAGTCCTCCCCCTCCTGAAACTGGTGCCGGAACTCCCTCCAGCTATGCACTGTCAACTGCCCCCTCGGCCACCAGAGTAGACTCCTCCTCCCTTTCCACCGCGGCCCGATAAATCAGCCAGAAGGATAATTCCGGGGTAGCTCGGGACATCTCCATCAGTTTGTCTCGAAGGAGTCTATTGGCTAACCCCGTTATGAATTGATCCCGGAGCAAGCGGTCTACCTCTCGGAATGCCCCCATGGCCCCTGGGTCTAGTCGCTGCGCCTCATTCAACCTTTCCTGTAAAGTGTTCGAGTACTGCATCAAAGTCTCACATTCCCTTTGGGGCCGATTGAAAAACAAGGAACGAAGCTGGGCCACCAGCCTCCTGAACTCCCTTCTAACAGCTCCAAGATTTTCTCTAACGTGCTCCTCTCTGACTCTGGACGTACCATCACCATCCGCCTAGCGTCACCCTCTAGTGCATTTAATGCCAACTCTGCTCGTAATGCGAGGGCCAGATTACACATCCGCAGAACACTCTGGACCCTCTCAGCCCAATCCTGCAATGGCATGTTATGCCTGTCGTATTTCGGCATGTGCTGGAGTAAAGCTCCTACCGGCACATATCCTCCCACAGTCGTCGCGGCTGCCAGGGGTTCCTCTACCAGCGGGGGGGCTGCTGGTGCAGCAGAGTCATTTCTTCCCTCGCCTCCATCCATGACAAGCACTGGATCCTGCCGACTACGCCAAAAATGTAATGACTGGAGGTCCGAGAGAGATCCAGTGAGGCTGGGTGCCCACGTAGCGTTTTTCAAGCGTTTATGCTGCGGAATTTCCGCAGCGTAAATGCTTGTTAAACGCTAGGTAATCCGCACCCCATGGTCCCCAATGGGATTCCGCATGTTCTATGCACATGCTGTGGATTTTTCCGCAGCGTTTATGCTGCGTACAAAAATTCGCAGCATGTCATTTAATTTTGCGGAAGCGCAGCGGAACTCCCGCCATTGACTTGCATTGAAACGCATAGAAACCGCGACTGTACATTTGTACAAGCGGCTTCTATGCGTCTCTATGTGTGGATGGTACCCAGTTCTGGAGGAGAGGAGACTCTCATCCGGACCTGGGTACCATTGTACCTGTAAAAAAAGAATAAAATAACAAATAAAGTTATATTCACCTGTCCGGCGGCTTCTCTCTGAATGCCGGCATCGCTTGAGGACCTGCGGTGACGTCACAGTCATGTGACCGCAGGCCCTTCACCGCTCTGTCTCGCGATATGCCGGCAGCCGAGAACCAGACAGGAACGAGCGCTGCAGCCACGCCGGGCTGAGTATAGCTTTATTTATTTTAATTTTTACGGTCACACTGTATAAATCCATGCCGTTTGCATGGATTTATATAGTGTGACCTAGTTATCAAGCACTTTCCAAGTGATGCTATCGCCTGGAAAGCGCTTGTCAATCTGCATGCGGAAACGCATGTGAATCCGCATGTGGATCTGCATGTATTCTGCAGGAAAAACGCATGCACAATCTGCATGCGTTTTTTCTGCCAGGGAGATGCAGAAATGCTGCAGAAATTTTCTGCTTCATTTCTGCATCGTGGGCACATAGCCTGAGTCACGAACTGAGACAGAGACAGAAATAAACAACACTTTCTTTACTAAAACAGGGATAGGACTAAAATTCAGTATTGCATGAATCAGCCTCAGGTTCTACCTGGGACACTGTCCCTACTAAATACACACAATCAGCAAAAGCTGAAATCAATGTGCCAATCTCAAGGTTTCCTGCTTATGTGAATTATTCTAGGGATTTGGAACAATTTTACCTAAACACAGTGTCAGTCTAGTGAGGGCGGTCTATGGGGACCCCCTGAGATGGCACACTGAGTACAATCCTATCAATATTAACAATAACAACGCATGAAACTATACCAATTGCTCTTATACCCCTATTACAAGCTAGTATTGCAGCTAGTCCCGGAAAACTTTGGCGCCAAAACAAAAGCAACGTTCACAAAAACAGCAAAGGTTCCTTGTCTTGTCGGCCGATGCCGAGCCCACACGCCGGGGACCTTAGTCCTGTAGCCTCAGGTTAAGGTCTGGGAAGGGGAGGGGAGGGGAGGAGTCCTGAGGAGATAATTTGCATATTCCCACTGCATTTTGGGGTAAGTGAAGAGTCTCCGCGAGCTCAAAGAACACTGGATTTTGGCTGTTGGAGCTGAAAAGAGGACATCGGTAAACCAGGGGAGGAGTCCTGAGGAGATAATTTGCATATTCCCACTGCATTTTGGGGTAAGTGAAGAGTCTCCGCGAGCTCAAAGAACACTGGATTTTGGCTGTTGGAGCTGAAAAGAGGACATCGGTAAACCGCGCGCCTACTGGCGCACGCATTTTGAAGCTTTTTTTTTAGGCTTTTTTCACTGTTTTCAGAACATTAACAATAAGAACATGGGAGAGTCCAGGAGCCATTTGGTGAGCTGCATATCCTGCTACATGTTCACAGACTTGCCAGTGGAAAAGCCAAACTTCACATGCCAGAAATGCAAGCTTGTGTCCCTATTGGAGGAAAAGTTGCGAAATCTAGAAGAGAGGTTAACTACCTTGAAAATCATTAAGGAAGGTGAAGAGTTCTTAGACAGAGCAGAATTATCTCTTCATGATTCAGAAAGGGAAGAAATTCGAACTGCACCTGACGAAACAGAGGAATGGAAGCATGTGACCCACAGAAGCCGGAGGATTGAGAGGCAGTCAGCACCCATACTGCTCAGGAACCAGTACCAGGCTCTCACGCAGGAGAACCATGAAGAAATACAGCAAAATAAGACTTTGCCAGCAATGAATAACCTTGTAAGCCCTCAGAATCCTCCTGGATGGAGAAAGAAGAATGTTGTGAAGAAAAAACGGAGAGTGGTGGTCATGGGGGATTCCCTGTTAAGAGGAACAGAGGCAGCTATCTGCAGACCAGACATAACCTCAAGAGAAATGTGCTGTCTTCCAGGAGCAAAAATTAAAGATGTGTCTGACAGGATATCAAGACTCTTCAGACCTACAGATCACTACCCATTCCTGCTAATACATGTGGGGACAAATGACACCGCAAGAAAGGACCTGGAAACCATCTGCAGTGACTTTGAAGACTTAGGCAAGAAAGTGAAAGAATTGGGAGCGCAGGTGGTCTTCTCATCCATCCTCCCAGTGGATGGCCATGGAACAATGAGGTGGAATAAGATTCTACAGGTGAACAACTGGAAACGTCAATGGTCCGGTCAACAAGAATTTGGATTTCTGGATCACGGAATGAATTACCTATACGATGGACTACTTGCTAGAGATGGGGTGCACCTTACTAAGACTGGAAAACATGTATTTGGAAGTCGCCTTGCTACACTCATCAGAAGAGCTTTAAACTAGAACAATGTGGGAAGGGAAGCAAAAGGCCAGAAAAAGCCATACAGCTGACAAATACTATTGAGATCTCTGCTACTGGAAGTGGAAAGGAAGAACAAAGACAAAACAATTTAAATAATAAAAATATGGGAGGAAGAGAAACCAATCACAAACTAAAATGTTTTTATACAAATGCACAAAGCATGGGCAACAAACAAGGAGAATTGTAACTACTAATGCAGGAAAAGGAATATGATGTCATTGGAATCACTGAAACTTGGTGGGACGATACACATGATTGGAATAAAAGGCTAAAAGGATACAACTTATTTGCAAGAAACAGACTTGATAAACGAGGAGGAGGTGTTGCATTGTATGTTAGAAAAGCGTATATCTGCACAGAGATTGAAGCTTCAGAGACTGGGAGTTCTGTGGAAACTGTTTGGGTAAGAATACAAGGAGAGAACAACGGAAAGGACACCATTGTAGGCATTTACTACAGGCCACCTGGGCAAGCTGAAGATATGGATGAACTCTTTATGTATCAAATGACCAAGTTCTCCAAAAAATATGACGTAGTGGTCATGGGAGATTTCAACTATCCAGACATTTGTTGGGAATCTCTCTCAAGTAAAACTAACAGGTCAAGCAAATTCTTATCCTCTCTTGCTGACAACTTTATCTTCCAAAAGGTAGGGGAGAAAACAAGGGGATCTGCTACTTTGGATCTAATCCTTATAAACAGGGAGGAAATGGTTGAGGAGGTAAAGGTGGCTGGGACCCTAGGAGGCAGCGATCATGCTATTATAGAATTTTGGATAACTAGAGGAGGAAGACATGTGAAGACTCAGACTTCAAGGTTAGATTTTAGAAAGGCAGATTTTAAGAGACTCAGAAAGAGAATAGGAGGGATCCAATGGCTGGATGTCCTTAAGGACAAAAATGTCCAGGAAGGATGGGAAATTTTTAAAAATGAGATTCTCAAAGCACAATCGTTAACAATCCCGAAAAGTAGGAAGAATGGGAAGCATTTAAGGAAACCAGGATGGATGAACACAGAACTTAAACACATGCTAAAAAGAAAGAAAGAAATGTTTATTAAATGGAAAGAGGGAGGCATATCTAAAGAAGATTATAATGCAGTCTGCAGATCCTGTAGGGCACGTATCAGGTTAGCTAAAGCTGACAATGAATTAAGGCTTGCAAGAGATGTCAAAAGCAATAAAAAAGGATTTTGGGGGTATGTCAAAAGTAAAAGAAAAGTCAAAGATGCTATAGGATTTTTACAGGATGAAAATGGAGAAATGGTAAGAGAGGATGTTGAGAAGGCCGAACTTTTTAATTCCTATTTTGCATCTGTTTTCTCTCAGAAAGAAAATGTAACATCAACTGATCTTCACTGTCCTTTTAAAGGAATAGAGGAATCCAAGTTATCTGTAAACAGAAAGATTGTGAGGGAATATTTAGCTAACATAAATGAGTTCAAGTCTCCAGGTCCAGATGAATTACACCCCAGAGTACTGAAGGAGATCGTAGAAGAAATTTTAGAACCACTCTCCATAATCTTTGAAAATTCTTGGAGAACAGGAGAAGTCCCAGAAGACTGGAGAAGAGCAAATGTTGTTCCTATCTTCAAAAAGGGGAAGAAGGTGGACCCAGGGAACTATAGGCCGGTGAGTCTGACTTCTATACCAGGAAAGATCTTTGAACAAATTATTAAACAACATGTATGTAAGTACATGGATAAGAATGAAGTGATTAACCAGAGTCAGCATGGGTTTGTAACTAACAAGTCATGTCAGACTAACTTAATTTCCTTCTATGACAGAATCACTGACTGGGTGGATCAGGGAAATGCTGTAGATATAGTATATCTTGACTTCAGCAAAGCATTTGACAAAGTATCTCACACCATCCTTATTGAAAAAATGACCAAGTATGCAATGGACCAGGCAACTGTTAGGTGGATTCATAACTGGCTTAGTGATCGGACTCAAAGGGTGGTTGTAAATGGCTTCACATCCAGCTGGATGAATGTCTCAAGTGGGGTACCACAGGGCTCCGTCCTGGGACCTGTATTGTTCAACATCTTTATCAATGATTTAGATGAAGGAATTGAGGGTAAACTGATTAAATTTGCTGATGACACAAAGCTAGGAGGGATAGCTAATACTAGAGAAGAGAGAGAGAGGATTCAAAAAGACCTAAATAAACTGGAGCAGTGGGCAGCAACCAACAGAATGGTTTTTAACAGGGAAAAATGCAAAGTACTACATCTGGGCAATAAAAATGAAAAAAGCATATACAGAATGGGAGGAATAGAGCTAAGCAACAGTACATGTGAAAAAGACTTAGGTATACTAATAGATCATAGACTGAACATGAGTCAACAGTGTGATGCAGCAGCAAAAAAGGCAAATACAATTCTGGGATGTATTAACAGAAGCATACAGTCTAGATCACGTGAAGTCATTATCGGTCTTTACTCCTCTTTGGTCAGACCTCATCTGGAATACTGTGTACAGTTTTGGGCACCACATTTTAAAAAAGACATAGACAAACTGGAGCAAGTTCAGAGAAGAGCGACCAGAATGGTGACTGGTCTGCAAACCATGTCCTATGAGGAACGGTTGCAGGATTTGGGAATGTTTAGCTTGCAAAAAAGAAGACTGAGAGGAGACTTAATAGCTGTCTACAAATATGTCAAGGGCTGTCACATTGTAGAAGGATCATCTTTATTCTCATTTGCACAAGGAAAGACTAGAAGCAATGGGATGAAATTAAATGGGAGGAGATACAGATTAGATATTAGAAAAAACTTTTTGACAGTTAGGGTGATTAATGAGTGGAACAGGCTGCCACGAGAGGTGGTGAGTTCCCCTTCAATGGACGTCTTCAAACAGAGGCTGGACAGACATCTGTCTGAGATGATCTAGTGAATCCTGCTTTGAGCAGGGGGTTGGACCAGATGACCCAGGAGGTCCCTTCCAACTCTACCATTCTATGATTCTATGATTCTAAGATCTCTTCACAAGACTTTTCAGTATCCTCTCAATGTGGATGGCACCGGACCCCTTCTCTCCTCTCGCAGTTACTCACTCTTTTCCAGACCACCGACCATGTGCTCCGTCACAAAGATGGATTCCTAAGTCTATTTCCCTCTCACACGACACTTGGCTCCTTCAGCACAAAGTCTCTAGTCCACTCAGCATGGACTTCCACAAAACTCCACAGAGCCACACAGCTTTCCCCAGCTCAGCACTTGTTCTTAAGCAGGGACAGGGGTTCACAAACTCCACAGGGAAGCGTGTAGAGACAGCGTCTTGTTGCAGCTCAGTTCTCACAGACTTGCTGTCTCGCCTCTCACACAGCAGACACTCTCAGAACGCACAGGGTCTCCAGCTCTGCCCCTACTCTGAGCTCAGCCTGGCAAAAGTCACAGGGTCCTAATGCTCTCCTGCTGCTATCACAGTTCACACTCTCACATCCTGACAGATAGGTGCACCCGGCTGTCCCATGAAAGTGTTGACCGCCTAACTTTCATGAAGATGAACAAGTCATGGATCTGAGAGGACTTTTGCACCCAAATTGCAGACTGTACAGAGTAGGTGATGTTGTCGTTTTTATTGTGCTACATTGATCTTGCAGAACTGCAGTCTGTGATATGGCTTTTGTGCCTCCTCTTGCTGCCTCCTCTTGTTGCGGCTGCAGGTTTTAGGCCCTAATTTTTGGAAATGTGGGGATCCCTGATTGGGTCTCCATCTATTGGGTTGGCTGTAGTGGAAGATGTGTCGATCTCCATTATACTACTTATACTCTAGTGATATTGATGCCATTTTGGTGGTTTTAGGCCCAATTGTTTTCAAATGGCATCAGTCATGATTGCTTCTCCATCTACTGGGTTGGCTGTAGGGAAAGAGGTGTCGTTCCTAATTGTACAATTTCTACTGTACTGAAATTGATGCCACTTTGTTGGTGTCTGCCAGTAATTTTTGGAAATGTGGGTAATCCTGATAGGGTATCCATCTACTGGGTTGGCTGTAGGGGAAGAAGTGTTGGTCCTAATTATACTATTTCTACTGTACTGAAATTGATGATGAGGTTGCACATCCAACTTGGTGTGAACCCATAGGCATGCAGATGAGTAGCTCATCTGAGGAGGTGGAGGAGGAAGACGAGGAGGTTACCTTCCGCCCTACAGCGCAGACACAGAGTGATGCAAGCACAAGGAGCACTGCATCATTAACCACAACCATGGCAGTGACCAGCAACAGTCGCGTGTCTGCAGCTCGCAGGGGCAGTAAGGGTTGCCTAACGAATGTTCAGAACAAACATCCCAAAGCACGTTTCACCGAAAAATCCGACTTCTTCCCACTGGACAAGCAGCCTGTTTATTGTTGGAGATTTGATTGACAGTAAAAGCAGCCAATTAATTTAATTGCACGTCTTGTTTGAGACATATACTGCATATTTTAAGCAAAGGAAAATCAAAAATTATTGAACCAAAAATTATAGGGTAAATCAATTATAAAATGTTATAAGTTACAACATTGATTAATTATAAAACCCTACAAAGCACCATTTTGAGTCATACAGGACCAGAGAATAACTCATAACAAAAAGATAAAGTCAGCATTTTATTAAATAACACACTTACAGTACATAAATAGACAAACATTTTAAAAATTCACCATGCTTATTAGCATTAGTGTATAAGGAAAATTCCTTTTTGTATACATAGAGGTATCAGCAAAAGTTCACGACAAGAACAAGAGGACATAAAACGAGAAGCAAAAAACGCCTGAAAATTATTTCAGAGACTCTAATCTGGTGCAACTTATCATACAGAGTAACTATCAAAGTTCCACATGCAGTCACTATATCTATTGTCATAGATCAAAGGATCTCAATAATTGGGGCTAATAGTCTCCTATATGTGACTAAAATTGATTGTAATATAATATAAAAGGTGATCATCATCAGCCCATTGTTATGGCCACATTTGATACTATGACACATACTGGTGAAAGCATCACAAAGTGTATCAAGGTTCCATATGAGATCCCTGTATCCAATGTAATTTAGTTAATTGATCAATGTATATCAAAGTAGTACTTTCCCTTGAAAAAGGTGCAGGAGGCACCGAAACGTGCGTAGGGGCACTGAATTGGACAGGGAAGCACGCTAAGGTAACAATCACAGTGATAGTGACACATAGTATGCTTAAAAAGTAATTAGCAGTTGCACCACATCACTGTGATTGTTACCTTATCAGCGTAACTAATGGTCTTTTGACCAGTTGATCATTGGACAGTTTTCATGTTATGCCCCATGTATCCTTATCTCCTCACAGGAAAGTACTACTTTGATATACATTGATCAATTAACTAAATTACATTGGATGCAGGGATCTCATATGGAACCTTGATGATACACTTTGTGATGCATTCACCAGTATGTGTCATAGTATCAAATGTGGCCATAACAATGGGCTGATAGATCACCTTTTATATTATATTACAATCAATTTTAGTCACATATAGGAGACTATTAGCCCCAATTATTGAGATCATTTAATCTATGACAATAGATATAGTGACTGCATGTGGAACTTTGATAGATACTCTGTATGATAAGTTGCACCAGATTAGAGTCTCTGAAATAATTTTCAGGCGTTTTTTGCTTCCCGTTTTATGTCCTCTTGTTCTTGTCGTGAACTTTTGCTGATACCTCTATGTATACAAAAAGGAATTTTCCTTATATGCTAATGCTAATAAGCATGGTGAATTTTTAAAATGTTTGTCTATTTATGTAAGTGTGTTATTTAATAAAATGATGACTTTATCTTATTGTTATGAGTAGTGTTGAGCATTCCAATACTGAAATATCGGGTATCGACCGATATTCGCGGTATCGGAATTCCGATACTGAGTTCCGATACTTTTAGAATATCGAATACCGGAATCGGAAGTTCCCATAATGCAATGAGCCAGTTTCATTTTATACAGCCAATGAGGATCATAAGAAGTGTGGGCACATCCTGTTAGGCATATTAGGCATGTTAACTAATGGCTGTGACTGGCTGCTGAAATGATGTCATGATGCACTATAAAAGCCGCCACCGCCATTTTGGGTTCACTCTGCTGTGAATTAAGTTAGGGACAGGACGCTGCTGTTCTGAGGGACAGTTTTAGCTACCTATTTGCTTTATTGTGCTTTACCCAGGCTACTTTATAAAGCTTTCTTTTCCCTTGCAGCGCTAGTGCACAGTTCTCTGCACTGTTCACGGCTGTCTGTGAGGTCTCTGTGTGTGAGTGCAGCTCACGCTGTAGTGTGTTCTGCAGCCACGTCCAGTTGTAGTCCGCTCAGCGTGCGTCACTGCCTCATACATTGTGCTTTTTTGCATTAGTGCTGCTCATTTTTCCTGATTTCTCCTATTAGTGTGGTTCCATCCATAACCAGCTAGATTGCTTCCAAACACACTATATAGGAGTAGATAGAGGAGCTTTCTTTGGCCTTGCAGCGCTAGTGCACAGTTCTCTGCACTGTTCATGGCTGTCTGCGAGGTCTCTGTGTGTGAGTGCAGCTCACGCTGTAGTGTGTTCTGCAGCCACGTCCAGTTGTAGTCCGCTCAGCCTGCGTCACTGCCTCATACATTGTGCTTTTTTGCATTAGTGCTGCTCATTTTTCCTGATTTCTCCTATTAGTGTGGTTCCATCCGTAACCAGCTAGATTGCTTCCAAACACACTATATAGGAGTAGATAGAGGAGCCTTTCTGCAGCCTTGTGCCCTGCAGCCCCAGCCAGATTAGTATTAGCCTATTTTTTGTAGCCTCATCTATTGCATTGTAGGTTACCTTCCTGCATAGTAATAGCTACAAAAAGTTTGTGATACTATCGGTTTTACATCTTTGGGCACATCCAGTGTCTTTTTGTGAAAAAAAAAACGTAAATAAAGTTCACCAAACACTCCACTTTACAGTTGCGTAAGCCACATTAGCTCATATTAAAGTCTAGTCCACACTTTATAAAATTAGTGTTTCTTATACCTGTTAGCAGCTGTTCAGGAATAAGCACACTAAGCCCTTAGTACTTTTCTGCCTATCTTTATCAGTCTACCAAGATGAAGAAGGCAGGGAGTAAGGCATGTGGTCGTGGTCGTGGGCATGGGCGTGGAGTTTCTGCAGGGAGAGGACGTGGGGATTCTGTGCCTACAGGGAAAGGACGTGGGGATTCTGTGCCTGCTGCGGGCACCAGTGACTCAGCATCCCCCAGTTTTACCAGGGAACAGTCCTTTATGCGCAGCTTTGTAGGAGCTCGCCATACCCCACTGTTGCGGGAGGACCAAATTGAAGCCGTTGTCGGATGGATGGCAGCAACGCATCGACTTCAATTAGTTCCAGATCCTCTCAGGTCCTGAGCACTGAAGAGCACCCATCTGTCTCTTCACCACCTGCCAAATTGGCCAGGCAGTCAGAGAGCCCTGGACAGGAGTCATCTCTACTTCTGTTCTCTGAATCTCTTGGCTTGGAAAGAGGGGGCCAGCCAAGCAGAATTCTAGAATTTGAAGAAGAGGTAGTATGCAGTGATGCACAACCGCTTTGTCTCTCTGAATCTGAAGAGGCGGGTGGGCCAGTGCCTATGGTCAGCACACCTCAGTACGCATCTGATGATGAGACTCAGGTGCCACTTTCTGGTGCGTACTGTGCTCTCGAGACTACCCAGGAGAAGCAGTTGTTTGAAGAGGGTAGTGTAGATGATGAGGTCCTCGACCCATCATGGCGTGAGGTACAGGAAGGTGGTGGGAGCAGTTCTGAGGAAGAGATTTCCCGAACGGCCTAAAAAGGAGGGAGAGGGAGGGGGCAGACTAGGTTGCCTGTAGCCTCCACTTTGGCACCCATTAGGAGCATGCCTCTTCCAAAACCCAAAACGGGCGCTCCCAAGACTTGCAGTGCCTGGTCCTTTTTTGACACATTTGCAGATGACATTTGCTTTGTCAAATGCAAGCTGTGTAATCAGAAAGTGAAAAGAGGGAAAAGTGTCAGCAACCTCAATACCACAAATATGTGGAAACATGTGCGGACCAAGCACGTGGTGGAGTTACAAAGACACACTGAAGACCTAGGCCAACCTACAGCGCCACCTACCACCTCTTCAGCTCGTGTTGTAGCCTCTTCCTCCAGCTCACACACAGCTGGTTCGGCTTCCTCACAGGATCGCCATGGAAGAACCACTGGCACTGTTGTACAGAGACACAGTGTCATTCCACCCACAGCACCACGTTCCCTGTCATCCTCACACTCCCAGGCCAGTCTACAGCCATCGTTAGCACAGGCATGGGAGAAAAGGCGCCCATACTCGGCAAACCACCCCCGAGCACAGGCTCTGAATGCTAGCATTGCAAAACTACTGGCCCTTGAAATGCTATCATTCAGGCTGGTGGAGACTGACACCTTCCGTAACTTGATGGCATTGGCAGTCCCACAATACAACGTGCCCAGCCGCTTTTATTTCATCAGGCAAGCCGTCCCTGCCCTGCAACAGCATGTGGAGGGAAAAATTAAACATGCGCTACAAAACGCCGTCAGTAGCAAGGACCTCCTGACCACTGATGTGTGGACCAGTAAGCATGGACAGGGACGATACCTTTCCCTCACTGCCCATTGGGTAAATGTTGTGGAGCCGGGTACAGATCTTGAGAGTGGCGCTGTACATGTTCTTCAAACTCCGAGGATTGCAGGAATCCAGTCTGTACACATTGATTCCTCTTCTTACTCCAGTACCTCTGAATCAGCACTGCAGGAGCCATCATGGTCTTCCTCCACATCGACCCATGAACGGTTACCTGTTACGACCGATATGAGCACAGCCGTGGCCAAACGTCAACAGGCCGTATTGAAATTAATTTATTTGGGGAATCGAAGCCACACAGCGCAGGAGCTCTGGAATGCCATCAAGCAGCAGAGCGACGTGTGGTTTGTGCCAGCGAATCTCCAGCTAGGCATGGCAGTGTGTGACAATGGCCAAAATCTGGTGGCAGCTCTGGGCCTAGGCAACCTCACTCACATCCCGTGTCTGGCACATGTGCTCAACTTGGTCGTGCAGAGTTTTTTGAGGGACTATCCGGATCTTGATGCACTGCTGCACAAGGTCCACATAGAGTGCGCTCACTTGCGGCGTTCCAGCATCGCAAGATCGCGCATTGCAGCTCTGCAGCGCTGATTACGCCTTCCGGAACATCGCATCATATGTGACCTACCCACCAGGTGGAATTCAACGTTACATATGTTGGAGAGGTTGTGTGAGCAGCAGGCAGCAGTAATGGAGTACCAGCTGCAGCAGGCGCAAACATGTCGCACTGCGCGCCGTTCACACTTCACCACCACTGAGTGGGCCTCTATGAAGGACATCTGCCACGTTTTGCGTGCCTTCGATTATTCGACGCAGATGGCGAGTGCAGATGATGCACTAGTCAGCATGACTATCCCCCTTATCTGCTTGCTTGAAAAAACACTGCAAGCACTAAGGGAAGAGGTTTTGGAAGAGGTGGAGGATGAGGAGTCACAAATGCCATCTGCTTCTGTACAGTCTGCGCAACGTGGTTCCTCACAAAGGCCTAGGCAGGGGACACTTTGTGAGGAGGATGAGGAGGAGTCAATGGAGGAGGAAGACATCTGTCCAGAGGAGGGAGGTAGACAATGCTCTAGTGGTCAATATCTAGAGCGAGGGTGGGGTGATGCAGAGCAGGCAGAGATCACGCCTCAAGCAGGGGACAGCATTTCTTGGCCAGTTGGCAGTCTGCAGCACATGGTTGATTTCATGCTGCAGTGCCTGAGAAACGACCGCCGCATCGCCCACATTCTCAACACGGCTGATTATTGGGTGTCCACCCTCCTAGATCCTCGTTACCGGGAGAACTTACAAAGCCTCATAACACTGTTGAACCGGGAGCATAAAATGCGGGAGTACCAAGATACACTGGTGCATTCCATCATGTTCTCCATTCCACCCGAGAGCAGTGCTGCTAGTGCTTTACCAAGCAGTTCAGTGCGTCGAGGCAGCTCTGCACAAAGAGGGAGCAGAAGCAGCGCCTCAGCACAAGGCAAGACCAGTATGGCCCAAATGTGGCAAAGTTTTGTGTCCCCGCCACAAATGTCTACACCATCACAGACGGCTCCAGTCAGCAGGAGGCAACGTTTCCGTCAGATGGTGACAGACTACATGTCTTGCCCTGTCAGTGTACTCCCAGACGGCTCTTCCCCCTTCAAGTTTTGGGTCTCTAAGCTGGATACATGGCCAGAGCTTAGCCAGTATGCATTGGAGGTGCTGGCTTGCCCTGCTGATAGTGTATTATCGGAAGGCGTCTTTAGTGCCGCAGGTGGTGTACTAACAGACCGTCGCATCCGACTATCCTCCGATAACGTTGACCGGCTTACTTTTCTGAAAATGAACAAGGTCTGGATCTCGCATGAATTTGCAAGTCCTCTTCCAGATTAAATTATTGGTTGGCAACAGTATCCAGGTCTCCTGTTGTGTTCATGTTTCTACCACCTGAACTGTAATCCCTGGGCTCCAACACCGCCAGTTGCTGCTCAGAAGTGCCGTCTGCACAGTCAACACTTGCTCCAGTGTTATTGGGGTTCAGTAACGTCAGCTGTTCCCCTGCTGTGTGTCTGGCAATTTCTCCTGCTCTATCCACATTCACACTACTACTGATTTTAAACTTGCTCCAATTAGGCCTCTGTCTGGCTCCTCTCTGTTTTCAGTATTTACCCTGGGCTCCAACACCGCCAGTTGCTGCTCAGAAGTGCCGTCTGCACAGTCAACACTTGCTCCAGTGTTATTGGGGTTCAGTAACGTCAGCTGTTCCCCTGCTGTGTGTCCGGCAAATTCTCCTGCTCTGTCCACATTCACACTACTACTGATTTTAAACTTGCTCCAATTAGGCCTCTATCTGGCTCCTCTCTGTTTTCAGTATTTACCCTGGGCTCCAACACCGCCAGTTGCTGCTCAAAAGTGCCGTCTGCACAGTCAACACTTGCTCCAGTGTTATTGGGGTTCAGTAACGTCAGCTGTTCCCCTGCTGTGTGTCCGGCAATTTCTCCTGCTCTATCCACATTCACACTACTACTGATTTTAAACTTGCTCCAATTAGGCCTCTGTCTGGCTCCTCTCTGTTTTCAGTATTTACCCTGGGCTCCAACACCGGCAGTTGCTGCTCAGAAGTGCCGTCTGCACAGTCAACACTTGCTCCAGTGTTATTGGGGTTCAGTAACGTCAGCTGTTCCCCTGCTGTGTGTCCGGCAATTTCTCTTGCTCTGTCCACATTCACACTACTACTGATTTTAAACTTGCTCCAATTAGGCCTCTGGCTTCACTCTGTTTTTAGTATGTACCCTGGGATCCAGCACCGCCAGCTGTTTCCCAGCAGTGTCTTTGGCAGGCACGGGTACTCCCTCCTGCCCAGTCTGGTTCCAGCACGCCAGCTGTTTCCTGGAAGTGTCACCGTCAATTTGCCTCCAATATGTTGTCCTGTCGTGTTGCGGTCGGGTTGGCCGACTCTATGGTGCCTGCAGTTTAGGTGACTCCTATGTGGGCTGCGGGATCTGGCAATGAAGGCTGGTTCCATAGTGCCAATAGGACAAGCACCCCCTGTAGGACTGTGGGTTTCAGTAACTCCTGCCGGCTCGCAGCCTTGCAACTTTTTTGTTCATGTGTACCTTCTGCTACCCATCCAGGTTCCTGTACCGTCAGCTGGTTCTCGGCAGTGCCTTTGGCTTAGGTGCCTCCTTCTCGGTATCCGAATTCCACCAACGTCTGCTGGTCCTTGGTAGTGCTTTCTGGCACAGGTACCTATACCGACTCTATGGTGCCTGCAGTTTAGGTGACTCCTATGTGGGCTGCGGGATCTGGCAATGAAGGCTGGTTCCATAGTGCCAATAGGACAAGCACCTGACTAGCCCAGGGGATGGGGATGACTCGGGTTGGGTACCCGGGCCTTTAGCCTGGCCTTGGGGATGTCGCGGTGGTCGGCTCCCGGGCCCGTACCCTGGGGTCACTCTTTAAAAGCGTTGATAGTTGTTAATTTTATAAAAGTTCATGATGCCACCTGTGGCTTCTGGTGAGAATTACTAGCGCTGCGCAGTCCACTGAGGCCGATGATAAGGCAGCTCGATGGTATAGCTCCCCACAGGTGGAGCTAGGCCTCAGGGCAGCGTACAGAAAGGGGAATGCAGGACAGGCGAGACCCAGCCGGGTCAGAGCAAGAACAGGGACAGACACGATAGTCACTTCAGTACCTTTTACTGATGGAAATTCAGGCACGTCCCGGAGCACTGTAGGGTGAAGGGTGCATGTCAGGATCCTCCCCAATGAGCGGGTGTAGGGCCTCCTGTTACTTGCCTCTGCGTCGTAAGTTTCTGACCTGCCTGGAGCTAGGCCTAACTTTGTCTCTGTCCTGCGCTGGCTGACTTTGTGGTAGGGCCTTTTCTTGGAGTACACGCTCCTCAGCTTGCGGGGCCTATGTGTCTCCCGGCTCTGTTACGTATCAGCACTTTAGCAATCCTGGGACTTGTAGTTCTCCAGGGATTCCGGTTATGCCTTACTGGGTCATAGAGATCCCAGTAAGCTTCGGACCCGGTATCCGGTAAATGATTCGGGGTGAGCTGGGTAAGCTCCTCTGCCCCCTATGTACTAACTCTCCACTCGCCTTCGGCCTACTCGGGCCCTCACTAGGCTATACACACTAATGGCAGCTTGCTGCGCTTCACCGATCTTATGGCGCCGGCTGTAGCGTCGGCGTCCCTGCCCTCTGCTAGGCAGGGACGCTGTTCCCCTCACCTCTCTGCTCCGAGCCCGGCGTCCTCCTCCCGCTCTGCTGGCAGCGCGCGCGCGCCCTAAGCACAGTGGCCGGGAAGGAGCGCGCTCCCTCCCTCTTAAAGGGGCCGCGCGCGCCGTCCTAAGGAGTCCCCGGCCAATGGCCGGAGATCTTCACCATATATAAGGCACCTCCTCCAAAATGGAGGTGCCCGAGCAATGTTGTTGCACTGTTCACTACTCTGCTTCAGCCCTCAGGTCCCTTTGCCAGTTACCTGCCTGATTCCTGCCAGTGTCCTGCCAGTTTGCTGTCTGTTTCCTGCCTGATATTCCTGCTACCTGCCTGCTAGCCTGAGGTCCGACGGTCTGCCTTACTACTCCTGTCAGTCTGTCTAAGGACCAGCTTGCCCGCTCACCTGGGAGCGCACATCAACTACCTGCCTGCTTGCCTGAGGTCCGACGGTCTGCCTTCCAACTCTTGTCAGTCTGTCTATGGACCAGCTTGCCCGCTCACCTGGGAGCGCACATCTGCTACCTGCCTGCTAGCCTACCTGGAGGCTCTGCCGTCACGTGCTGTGACCACCTGCCTGTCCAGTGACTCCTGCCCGCTCACCTGGGAGCGCTCATCTGCTGCCTGTCTGCTAGCCTACCTGGAGGCTCTGCCGTCACGTGCTGTGACCACCTGCCTGTCCAGAGACTTCTGCCCGCTCACCTGGGAGCGCTCATCTGCCGCCTGTCTGTTGGTCTTCCTGGAGGCTCCGCCGTCACATGCTGTGACCACCCGTTTATCCAGAGACTCTCGCCTGCTCACCTGGGAGCCCACGTCTACCATCAGCCGCCACAGGTCGTACCAACCCTTTACCCAGAGACTGCCCCGGTCACTTGCCGTGACCTCCTGCCCGCTCATCCAGAGACTGCCCCGGTCACTTGCCGTGACCTCCTGCCCGTTCATCCAGAGACTGCCCCGGTCATTTGCCGTGACCTCCTGCCCGTTCATCCAGAGACTGCCCCGGTCACTTGCCGTGACCTCCTGCCCGTTCATCCAGAGACTGCCCCGGTCACTTGCCGTAACCTCCTGCCCGTTCATCCAGAGACTGCCCCGGTCACTTGCCGTGACCTCCTGCCCGTTCATCCAGAGACTGCCCCGGTCACTTGCCGTGACCTCCTGTCCGTTCATTCAGAGACTGTCCCAGTCACCTGCTGTGACTGCCTGCCCGTCTACCCTGGTCGCCACCCGCTCCCTTACAAGGACCGCCCCCTTATATAGTTGCTCAGAGGTTCCGCCTCCCAGACCCGTTACAGTTTGCTCGGGCCATGGAACCCGGTGGCACCCAAGCTCCCTCGCTCTCGGACCTCTGTCATGAACTGTCCCGTCAGAGGTCCCAACAGGAGTCCATCCTGGGTCACCTGCGGAATGTCAATTCTCGCCTGGACACTCTGACTGCTTCACCAGCAACCACCGCCAGTGCCATGACTCGCAACCCGGCAGCCCCGCTGCCCACCAATACCATGGTATCCTACCCCGGACCCCGGCTTTCTGCACCTCCTCGCTTCGGAGGCAACTCCGCCCAGGCTCGGGGCTTCATAAATCAGTGCACCCTGCACTTTGAACTCCTGTCCCACCAGTTTAACTCCGACCGGGCCAAAATTGCCTTCATCATGTCCCATCTCACCGGGGAGGCCCTGGCCTGGCTAAATCCTGTATGGGAGAGAGGAGACCCCCTGGTGTCCGACTTGCCTGCCTTTCTCATGGCTTTCCGGAAAGTCTTCGACGAACCCGGACGGAAGACCTCATCCGCATCATCTCTGCTACGCCTCCGTCAGGGAAATCTCACCGTGGGCCAATATGCCATACGGTTCCGTACCCTTGCCTCGGAGCTGGCCTGGGATAATGACGCTCTGGTATCCGTCTTCTGGGAGGGTCTGTCCGGCCGCATTAAAGATGAACTTGCCGGTCGGGACATTCCTACCACTCTCGATGACCTAATAACTCTTGCCACCCGGATTGACCTACGGTTCCAGGAGCGTGCCAAAGAGGTCACCCGTGAGAGGAGGTTTCCACGTCTAGCTCCTACTTTTCAGAAATCCGTCTCTCCCCAGGTACACTCTCCTGAGCCTATGCAGGTCGACCAGACCAAGATGGTCAAAACCCGTCAGGACTTACGCCGTGCCGAAGGGAGCTGCTTCTACTGTGGCAGTAAGGAGCACCGGATCCGTACCTGCCCGAAGAGGTCGGGAAACGCCTGTGTCTAGGTTCGCTCAGAGAGGTCAACCTAGACAAGAATAAATCCTCTCCATCTCTGCTACTGTCAGTCTCTATTATCTGCGGGGAGAATCGTTATTTCGAACTAGCCCAACTTGACTCTGGAGCGGCCGGGAATCTTATCTCACAGTCCCTGGTAGAAAAATACCGCATTCCCACCAAACCTCTGGCTGTGCCATTATCTGTCGCTGCTGTGGATGGAGGCCTCTTACCACGTCCCATCCAACTCATCACCGAATCCATAACTCTGCAGGTGGGAATGCTGCATTCTGAGAGCATCTCTTTTCATGTTCTGCCTGGACTCTCTCACGCCCTCTTACTAGGTCTACCTTGGCTCCAGAGACATGCACCCGTGCTTGACTGGCAGACCAGAGAAGTCCTTCGCTGGGGACAGGACTGTCATAAGACTTGTTTGGTTCCTGTTCATCCCGTCCGTCCTTCTCCTACCCCAACTAATCTACCTGGACTTCCGATTCCCTATTGGTCATTTGCTGATGTCTTTAATAAAAAGGAGGCAGAGACATTACCCCCTCATAGACCATACGACTGTCCTATCGACCTGTTACCCGGTACTACTCCTCCCCGTGGGCGTATTTACCCATTGTCCGCTGCTGAGACCCGGTCGATGTCCGAATATATTGAGGAGAATTTGGCCAGGGGATTCATCCGGAAATCTACCTCCCCGGCGGGAGCAGTCTTCTTCTTCGTAAAAAAGAAGGACGGCTCTCTCCGTCCCTGTATAGACTATAGAGGCCTTAACCAGATCACGGTGAAGAATAAGTACCCCCTTCCGCTCATTCCAGAATTATTTGATCGCCTGAGGGGGGCTAGAGTCTTCACCAAACTGGACCTCCGTGGGGCGTACAACCTGGTCCGTATCCGTCAAGGGGATGAATGGAAGACTGCATTCAACACCCGGGACGGCCACTATGAATATCTGGTAATGCCCTTTGGTCTCTGTAACGCTCCTGCCGTCTTTCAAGAGTTGGTCAATGACATCTTCCGGGACCTTCTCTACTCCTGCGTTGTGGTGTACCTGGATGACATCTTGGTCTTCTCTCCGGATCTCCAGACTCACCGGAGGGACGTTCGTCAGGTCCTGCTCAGGCTCAGGCAGAACCACCTCTTCGCTAAATATGAGAAGTGCCTCTTTGAGCAGACCTCGCTTCCGTTTTTAGGCTACATTATTTCTCAGACCGGCCTACGAATGGATCCAGAGAAACTGTCTGCCATCGAGAAATGGCCCCGACCGGAGGGGTTGAAGGCCATTCAGCGGTTCCTGGGCTTCGCCAACTACTACCGCCTCTTCATACCGCACTTCTCTTCCCGGACTGCCCCAATTTCCGCGCTCACCCGTAAGGGTACTAATCCCAAAGAGTGGCCGCCCGAAGCAGAGGAGGCCTTTCTTTCCTTAAAACAGGCCTTCTCTTCCGCCCCGGTGCTGCATCGTCCGGACGGCAACAAGCAGTTCTTTCTGGAGGTTGACGCCTCCTCCTCTGGAGCCGGAGCTGTACTTACTCAAAAATCTTCTTCCGGGAGGATGGTAACTTGCGGCTTCTTCTCTAAACTCTTCTCCTCTTCTGAGCGCAATTATTCCATAGGAGACCGAGAGTTATTGGCCATCAAGCTGGCATTGGAGGAATGGCGTTACCTACTCGAGGGGGCTCTTCATCCGGTAATAATTTACACTGACCACAAGAACTTGGCTTATCTCCAGCATGCCCAGAGACTTAATCCGCGCCAAGCCCGGTGGTCCTTGTTTTTTGCTCGCTTTGATTTTGTTCTACATTTTCGCCCGGCTGACAAAAACATCAAAGCAGACGCCTTGTCCCGATCTTTTCTGGTATCTGATCTCGAGGAAGAACCTAAACATATCATCGATCCCGCCAGAGTAATGCAGGTGGCTCCCGTGAGTCTAAATCGTCTCCCTCCCGGTAAGACGTTCGTATCGGTACCTGATCGGGAGAAGATCCTACACTGGGGTCATTCGTCTAAACTAGCTGGCCACGCCGGTCAGAAGAAGACCCTCCAGCTTATTTCCCGGCACTACTGGTGGCCTAACCTGCGCAAGGATGTAATAGACTTTGTTTCTGCCTGTGTGTCCTGTGCCCGCAACAAAGTTCCGAGACACCTGCCAGCCGGTCGCCTTCTTCCTCTGCCAGTACCTGCTGCCCCCTGGCAGCATATAGCGATGGACTTCATAACTGATCTTCCCGTCTCTGCCGGTTGTACGGTCATTTGGGTGGTCGCTGACCGCTTTTCCAAGATGGCTCACTTCATTCCCCTGCCAGGCCTCCCGTCTGCACCCGAGCTGGCTAAAGACTTTATCCGCCACATCTTCCGTCTTCATGGCCTGCCCCATCACATCGTGTCGGATCGTGGGGTACAGTTCACTTCTCGTTTCTGGAGAGCCACTTGTAAATTGCTAGACGTCACCCTGGACTTCTCCTCCGCTTACCACCCACAGTCTAATGGTCAAGTGGAGCGGATCAATCAGATCCTGACCAGTTACCTCCGGCACTTCGTTAATGCCCACCATTCTGACTGGGTGGATCTTCTGCCATGGGCCGAATTCTCGTACAACAATCACGAGAGCGAATCTTCCTCCAAATCCCCGTTTTTTTGTAGTCTTCGGTCAGCATCCTCGGATCCCGTTTCCCGTCTCCACCTCGGTGGACAATCCGGCTGCGGAATCTCTTGTTAACAAATTTTCCTCCACATGGGAGAGTACCCGGTCCGCACTCCTTCTGTCATCCGAGCGTATGAAAAGACATGCTGACAAAAAACGTCTGGATCCTCCTCAATTCCGTCCAGGGGATAAGGTCTGGCTCTCGTCCAAGTATGTCCGGCTCAAGATTCCTTCCTATAAGTTAGGGCCTCGGTTCATCGGTCCTCTGGAAGTCATCAGTCAGATCAACCCGGTGGCCTATAAATTGAAACTCCCGGCCAACTTGCGGATCCCTAACTCCTTCCATGTATCTCTCCTCAAACCTGTGGTACTTAACTCTTTTTCCAAGTCTACAGGTACGCCTCCTGCTCCGGTTTCCGCTGAAAACGAATTTGAGGTAGAGAACATTCTGGCCACCAAAAGGGTAAGAGGGAAGACCTTTTTTCTAGTAGATTGGAAGGGGTTTGGTCCTGAAGAGAGAACGTGGGAGCCCCGGGAGAACATCCATGCCCCTCTCATCCTTGCTAAATTTCTGTCTGGCCTAAAAAAGGGGGGGCCTAAAGGGGGGGTACTGTAGCGTCGGCGTCCCTGCCCTCTGCTAGGCAGGGACGCTGTTCCCCTCACCTCTCTGCTCCGAGCCCGGCGTCCTCCTCCCGCTCTGCTGGCAGCGCGCGCTCCTTCCCGGCCACTGTGCTTAGGGCGCGCGCGCGCGCTCCCTCCCTCTTAAAGGGGCCGCGCGCGCCGTCCTAAGGAGTCCCCGGCCAATGGCCGGAGGACTTCACCATATATAAGGCACCTCCTCCAAAATGGAGGTGCCCGAGCAATGTTGTTGCACTGTTCACTACTCTGCTTCAGCCCTCAGGTCCCGTTGCCAGTTACCTGCCTGATTCCTGCCAGTGTCCTGCCAGTTTGCTGTCTGTTTCCTGCCTGATATTCCTGCTACCTGCCTGCTAGCCTGAGGTCCGACGGTCTGCCTTACTACTCCTGTCAGTCTGTCTAAGGACCAGCTTGCCCGCTCACCTGGGAGCGCACATCAACTACCTGCCTGCTTGCCTGAGGTCCGACGGTCTGCCTTCCAACTCTTGTCAGTCTGTCTATGGACCAGCTTGCCCGCTCAACTGGGAGCGCACATCTGCTACCTGCCTGCTAGCCTACCTGGAGGCTCTGCCGTCACGTGCTGTGACCACCTGCCTGTCCAGTGACTCCTGCCCGCTCACCTGGGAGCGCTCATCTGCTGCCTGTCTGCTAGCCTACCTGGAGGCTCTGCCGTCACGTGCTGTGACCACCCGCCTGTCCAGAGACTTCTGCCCGCTCACCTGGGAGCGCTCATCTGCCGCCTGTCTGTTGGTCTTCCTGGAGGCTCCGCCGTCACATGCTGTGACCACCCGTTTATCCAGAGACTCTCGCCTGCTCACCTGGGAGCCCACGTCTACCATCAGCCGCCACAGGTCGTACCAACCCTTTACCCAGAGACTGCCCCGGTCACTTGCCGTGACCTCCTGCCCGCTCATCCAGAGACTGCCCCGGTCACTTGCCGTGACCTCCTGCCCGTTCATCCAGAGACTGCCCCGGTCACTTGCCGTGACCTCCTGCCCGTTCATCCAGAGACTGCCCCGGTCACTTGCCGTGACCTCCTGCCCGTTCATCCAGAGACTGCCCCGGTCACTTGCCGTGACCTCCTGCCCGTTCATCCAGAGACTGCCCCGGTCACTTGCCGTGACCTCCTGTCCGTTCATTCAGAGACTGTCCCAGTCACCTGCTGTGACTGCCTGCCCGTCTACCCTGGTCGCCACCCGCTCCCTTACAAGGACCGCCCCCTTATATAGTTGCTCAGAGGTTCCGCCTCCCAGACCCGTTACACCGGCACACCTAAAGCTCACTACTCTGAGCTACGACTCAACTGAGCTCAACTCTGTATTCAGATGTATACTCACTGAACTCTCCAGAGGAACTGCTGAATCACTGAGCTCCACTGCAGACTGACCTGTTTCTGTGTCTTACTCTGCAGGAACTGACTGCCTGGCTCCACCTTCCCTTCTTATATCCCTAACGGGCTCCCTCTGCTGGTCTGAGTTGGAATGTGGAGATGTGTGAATGGTTATGTGGGCCTCTTGTGGAGGAATCCATCAATGCACTCTTCTAGGATCTGTGATACCAAGCGCAGCTGGGCGTCACATTCCCCCTAGCAAAACTCAGCACTCCCGGGCTGAAGTACATTTTAGAAACAACAATGAAAAACATGAACAATACAATAACAATCTTCCCTTTATGGGAGGCATCAAGCTTAAACGTTGCATAACAATATAAACGAATACATAGTGTCCTCAGAATTCAAGTCTCTTGTGGTGAGGTTCCCAGACAGGATGTCCATCTCACAGGGTAGAGTACTTGGTGGTTTTGAGGAACCTGTCCCAAACCCTGAACGTAGGCCCTGGGGTGGCTGCAGGGCATGAAGATCTAGAGTTGGACCTCCAATAGAGCCACTCCAGACAGGTTTTCCTTTTGAGGTCACCTAAAGGGGGCACTCCAGGGAGCGCAATTATATACAAAAGCAGTTTTTGGGCTGCACACAGTCCTCAGCCACGAAGTTCTTTATGCAAATAATAAAGGAATTGATAAGGTAAAGCGTCCTTGTCACTTGAATTGTCCATTTGCAAGGCTAAGCACAAATTAATATACATATGCATGAAAATACACAATTAATACTGTACATTACAATTTTAATACCCCAGGGGTAACTATCTACATTTCAGAATTTTGACTATTTACTGAGTGTACCTAACAGGGGGTTTACCTCTCGTGCTACGTGTTGATCTGCGTAGTGCGGTGGTCTGTGGGGTATCAGAGTCTGTATTTTCAGCTACCCTACCAGTTCTACGTGTGACCAAGTTATAAAACTGCCTTAACCTCTCTCTTGGACTGGCAAGTTCACCATTGGCTGGGCCCTCTTGCTCTGCTCCTACCGGGGATCCTTCGTCCGGGGATGCTTCTTGAGCTAGCTCTTCTGCAGCACTTACAGGATCAACTTGCTGTGGAGGGTTTTCTGGCTGTTCGTAGAATTGGAGTACTGGGATGATTATTGCTCCTCCTATTTGAGGCCAATCTGCCGGGAAATCTCCTAGGTCAGTGTGTATCACTGCTTCTTCAGGTTCTTCCGGGATTGTGAGAGTCACTTCATCTTGGGGTTTCAGTAAGTCTGGACACAACTTTAGGTGGTCCCTGGACACTGTTGCAGTCGTCCTTCCTCCATCTCGACTGATTATGCTGGTCTTCATGTTATCAAATCTTGACGGTAACACAGTGTAGGGTTCTTTTTCCCGCGGGTCATCAAGTTTGTGGTTTCGTCTTTTCCTTTTCAATACTGTTTCACCAGGTGTGAAGGGTTCTGCGGGAGCGTTTTTGTTGTAGTGAGCCTCCTGCTTTTCTCTCACCCGAGTGAGACTGTCCTTGACACAGGCTTGTACTCTTCTGTATTGCTCTTGTCTAGTCGTGTCCCAGTCCTCAGTGGTCATATCAGCTTCAGGCTCAACAACACCAAGCTCCAGATCCATGGGCAGCTTTCCTGGCCTTGCCCGCATGAGGTATGCTGGAGTACAATTGGGGGAACTTACTGGTATATGATTGTACAGATCCACTAGGTCAGGTAGTAGGTCTGGCCACTGATTTCTCTCCTCAAGTGGTATGGTCTTTAGCAGGTCGATGATGATGTTATTCATCTTTTCACAGAGACCGTTGGTTTGTGGGTGGTACGGTGTAGTTCTTATCTTCTTACACCCGTAGAAATGGCAGAACTCCTTAAACAACTCAGCCTCAAAGGCCGGGCCTTGGTCCGTCAGCACCTGCTCAGGATAACCATGGGGTCTACAGAAATACGCTTGGAACGTCTTTGCTGCTGTCTCTGCCGTCAGGTCTTTGACAGGGGCGACCACCAGGAAACGAGAGTAGTGATCCACCATGGTCAGAGCATAAGAGTACCCTAACCTGCTGGGGGACAGCTTGACATAGTCCAGGGCCACGATCTCCAGAGGTCGAGTCGTCTTGATGGGTTGCAGGGGTGCCTTCTGGCTGCTGTAGACTTTTCTTCTAAGGCCACAGGGTCCACAGTCTCGGCACCACCTCTCAATGGAGCTGCGCATTCCTACCCAGTAGAATCGACACTTCAGCAGGATCTCTAGCTTTTTCCAGCCAAAGTGCCCCGCCTGATCGTGGTAAGCTTCTAATACCATTTGGATGTCTGTCTTCGGGACCACTATCTGCCATTCCATCTCATGGGTTTTTGGATTGATGTACCTCCGGCACAGCTCCTCACGGTAGATAAACAGCCAGCTTCTCTCGTTCCACAGCTGCTTTGCTTGCAGAGACGCTTCCTTCTCCAGGGAGGCACCCTCTTGGGTTATCAGCTCCTTGATGCGGCTGACAACCGGGTCACTGTCCTGGGTCTCTTTCCAGCTGTGGTGAGGCAGGGGGTTTAACGTCTTTTCACGCTGCCTCCTGGAGGCTCGTTGCTCGTGGATCATCCCATTCCGGTAAAAGGTAGGTAGCTCTATCTCTTCCAGGTCATCCACTTCTTTTTCGGTGTCTGACTGGTGAGGCATCCCGGACTGGGCATCGGCATTGGCGTTCTTGCGGCCCGCCCGGTATTTAATTGTAAATTGGTAATTTGACAGCCGAGCCATCCATCGTTGTTCTAGTGCCCCGAGCTTAGCTGTTTCAAGGTGAGTCAAGGGGTTGTTATCAGTGAACGCAGTGAACTTGCTGGAGGCCAGGTAGTGCTTAAACTTTTCAGTGATGGCCCAGACCAAGGCCAGGAACTCCAACTTAAAGCTGCTATAGTTCTCCGGGTTCCTCTCGGTCGGGCGGAGCTTCCTGCTTGCGTATGCGATCACTTTCTCTTGCCCATTCTGCTTCTGACTTAAGACAGAGCCCAGACCTTCGTTGCTGGCATCTGTATACAGCAGGAACGGTTGGCTGTAGTCAGGGTAGGCTAGGATCTCATCGCCTTTCAGGATCTCCTTCATCTCCTGAAATGACTCTGCTTGCTCCTTACCCTAGTGGAATGGGGGATTTCTGCCTTTGGGGGACTGCCCTACCAGGAGGTCTTGCAGAGGAGCTGCTTTCTTGGTGTAGTCTTTTACAAACCTCCGGTAGTATCCTGCTAGTCCCAAGAACTGACGCACCTCCTTGAGGTTCTTAGGCTCCGGCCACTTCTGGATGGCTGTGACCTACTCCGGGTCTGGTGCTACCCCTTCCGGACTAACAATGTGCCCCAGGTACTGTACCTTTTTCTTGAGCAGGTGGCACTTTGAGGGCTTTAACTTTATCCCGTACCGGGACAGTGACTCAAATACCTCTGCCACGTGTTTCAAGTGGTCCTCGTACGTTCTGGAGTACACTATTACATCATCCAGGTAAAGTAACACAGTCTCGAAGTTGCGGTGTCCCAGGCAGCACTCCATCAACCTCTGGAACGTTCCGGGGGCATTGCAGAGTCCAAACGGCATACTGTTGAACTCGCAGAGTCCCATTGGGGTGGTGAAGGCCGTTTTCTCCCGATCCTCCTCAGCCACAGCTACTTGCCAGTACCCACTAGTGAGGTCAAGGGTGGAAAAGTAATTTGCAGACTTTAAGGCAGCTAGGGACTCCTCTATGCGTGGTATAGGGTATGCATCCTTATGTGTAATGCGATTTACTTGACGGTAATCTACACACATTCTCATGCTCCCGTCCTTTTTCCTAACTAGCACTAGGGGAGCTGCCCAGGGACTACAACTACAACTATCCCTTACTACCCCCGCCTTCCTCATGTCTTGCAACATTTCCTTTGCCTTCTGGTAGTGAGCTGGTGGTATAGGCCTGTAACGTTCTTTGATTGGGGGATGGTCACCTGTGGGGATATGATGTTGAACCCCCTTAATCCTCCCGAAGTCAAGTGGATGTTTACTGAACACCTGCAAGTATTCTTGAACCACCCGGTGTACACCCTGTTTTTGATGGGCAGGAGTGGTGTCTGTCCCAACATGGAGCTGTTGACACCAATCCTCCACCTGGGTTGCAGGGTCATCATCCTCCACTTCGTCTGGTGAGGTTAATGACTCCGCCTTGTGAATGCAGTTGTTATTTACAGCATGTAATTTGGCAACAGTGGCATAACGTGGCAATCTGACCTCATCTTCCCCACAGTTGAGAAGACGGACGGGCACCCTCCCATTGCGTACATCTACCACTCCTCTGGCGATTAAGAGCGCGGGTCTGTGCTCGGAGCAAAGGGGTTCTACTACCACCTGGTAGCTCTGTCCTCTAAGACCTATGGCGGCTCTACACCAGATAAGCATTTCACTCATTGGGGGATCACAATGGGTATTGGGTCCGTCACCCGCACATTACCGATTTCACCGTCTGTTAACCTTACTTGCTGTTGATACATCAGGACTCAGATCTCCTTCTGCAGTGCCCTCCTCTGTCTTGGTCTGGCAGTGTCGGCTATCTGTTGGAGCAAGAACACAACTTCTCCCAAACAGTTACCAACAATGTTAGTGCCTAGTACCATATACGGATTGGTGTCATCAGGATTAGTCTTTACTACAATTAGCCCCTGGTCCTTCAGCTCCACTCTCCCCACCTTTACAGTCACATTCTTAACCCCGATTAGGTTAAGGGGGAGTCCGTTTGAGGCGTAAACAGAAAGATTTGGAGCTGGCGAACGTAGGTCGTCCATGGACCAGAACCTCTTGTAGAGGACGTCAGGCATGATGGTTACCTGAGATCCTGTGTCCAGCAAAGCGTGCGTCAGGATCCCGTCCAGTACAATGGACAGGAAAGGTCTTCCTCCGACAAACCTGTTGTACCAGTCTGATGGGCCTGGGGAATTTACTCCTGGGTGTCGGCCCTCGGCCCCAGGGTTTTCTCGTTTAAAGGACAATTCTGGGCCGTGCGTCTGGTCTTGCGGCAGCGGTAGCAGGTAGGGTCCTTCGGCGGACGGCGCTGGTCACTGGTCCTCGTAGAGGGTGGTGTTGGCCTCCTCCTCCTTCGCATCCAGGGGACATCCTCAGGGCTATCGGCTAACTGGATTTTCCCTCCTTCCTCGGGCTCCGTCCGCAGCTGCAGAGCACTCAGCACAGTGGTCAGGGTTTTGCTCAACTTATGCACTTCAGAGCGCAGACTGTCCAGTTCTCTAGGGGACGTTGCTGGAACCTTGGCTTCAGCAGCTACTGGGGAAAAGGTGGGTGTAGCAGGTACTGGAGTAGTCCCACCCTGGTAACATTGGATGGCATTTGTTTCCAGGGGCCGCAGTCCTTTTATAGCCATGTCCTTAAGATTATCAAAAGTGGCATCTGGATGATCCAGGGACCACAAACGCACAGTCCTGCTCTCCTCTGGAGATCTCAGTCCCCGGACAAACTGGTCCTTCAGCATTTTATTCTCATTTTCTATGCTGGTTGGACTAACCTGTTTCAGAGCCCGCAGGGCCCCCTGTAGACGCCAGGCGTTGTCCCGAACATTGTCCTCCGGTTGTTGGGAACAGTTGTAGAACCTCATCCGGAGGTCCGCCTCAGTAAGATCCTCAAAGACAGTCTGTAGCTTTTGAAATATTGCGGACACTGACTCCTGGTCTGCGGCCGACCATGTTTCCATTTCCTGTTCCGCAGCACCAGTCAGTTGTCCCAATACAACAGCAGTTCTTTGCTTGCCTGTCATAGAGTACATGTCTAAGATACCGCATATCTTCCACTTGAATCCAGACAGGGTATCTGGTTTGCCGTTGTACTGGGGTAGCCACTTTGCTCCAGGAATGTACGGTAAAGTTATAGGAATGACAGGGGTTACAGGCGCTGCTTGTGGAGCGGCTGCCTCGGCCTGCCAGGCGTCGGGCGCGGGTTGAACATCAGGGACGTTGGCCGGTATCCCGGAGTTGTGCTGTTCTTCGGACATTCTGGCGCCCCCCCCTAGCTAACCGTGGCCTACCTTCTAGTTTTTCTTCTGGTAGGCCGCAGATCCGCAGGTGCCGGTCGTCTTCAGGACCTTGCGTCGCTTGCATCCTATGTCAGAGCGTTCAGCGACGCTCCTTACAGGACCTGGCGCTTCCTGGTTTGGCGTCGAGGCATGGGGTGTGTCCAGGGCTTCGCGCTCTTTTGCGGGTACGCTACTCAGTTTCCCGCGGTTACGCCCTTCTTCTCGCTCGGCGGCCCAACAATGGCAGCAATCTTCACCACAGTTTAACGTACACAGTTTACTTCAATAAAGGCGCACAGTACCCGGTGGCAACGGGCATAACACTCCGTCGTTGCAGCGGGCACGCGATCCTGTTCGTGACGCCAGGAAAGATGACTAGCCCAGCGGATGGGGATGACTTGGGTACCCGGGCCTTTGGCCTGGCCTTGGGGATGTCGCGGTGGTCGGCTCCCGGGCCCGTATCCTGGAGTCACTCTTTAAAAGCGTTGATAGTTGTTAATTTTATAAAAGTTCGTGACGCCACCTGTGGCTTCTGGTGAGAATTACCAGCGCTGCGCAGTCCACTGAGGCCGATGATAAGGCAGCTCGATGGTATAGCTCCCCACAGGTGGAGCTAGGCCTCAGGGCAGCGTACGGAAAGGGGAATGCAGGACAGGCGAGACCCAGCCAGGTCAGAGCAAGAACAGGGACAGACACGATAGTCACTTCAGTACCTTTTACTGATGGAAATTCAGGCACGTCCCGGAGCACTGTAGGGTGAAGTGTGCATGTCAGGATCCTCCCCAATGAGCCGGTGTAGGGCCTCCTGTTACTTGCCTCTGCGTAGTAAGTTTCTGACCTGCCTGGAGCTAGGCCTAACTTTGTCTCTGTCCTGCGCTGGCTGACTTTGTGGTAGGGCCTTTTCTTGGAGTACACGCTCCTCAGCTTGCGGGGCCTATGTGTCTCCCGGCTCTGTTACGTATCAGCACTTTAGCGATCCTGGGACTTGTAGTTCTCCAGGGATTCCGGTTATGCCTTACTGGGTCATAGAGATCCCGGTAAACTTCGGACCCGGTGTCCGGTAAATTATTCGGGGTGAGCTGGGTAAGCTCCTCTGCCCCCTATGTACTAACTCTCCACTCGCCTTCGGCCTACTTGGGCCCTCACTAGGCTATACACACTAACGGCAGCTTGCCACGCTTCACCGATTTTATGGCGCTGACACACCTAAAGCTCACTACTCTGAGCTATGACTCAACTGAGCTCAACTCTGTATTCAGATGTATACTCACTGAACTCTCCAGAGGAACTGCTGAATCATTGAGCTCCACTGCAGACTGACCTGTTTCTGTGTCTCACTCTGCAGGAACTGACTGCCTGGCTCCACCTTCCCTTCTTATATCCCTAACGGGCTCCCTATGCTGGTCTGAGTTGGAAGGTGGAGATGTGTGAATGGTTATGGGTGCCTCTTGTGGAGGAATCCATCAATGCACTCTTCTAGGATCTGTGATGCCAACCGCAGCTGGGCGTCACACACCCCCTGTAGGACTGTGGGTTTCAGTAACTCCGGCCGGCTTGCGGCCTTGCAACTTTTTTTTCATGTGTAACTTCTGCTACCCATCCGGGTTCCAGTACCGTCAGCTGGTTCTCGGCAGTGCCTTTGGCTTAGGTGCCTCCTTCTTGGTATCCGAGTTCCACTAACGTCTGCTGGTCCTTGGTAGTGCTTTCTGGCACAGGTACCTCCTGATTAGTAACCGTGTTCCAGTACCATCAGCCGGTCCTCGGTAGTTCCATTGGCTCTTGTACCTTCTGCTACCCATCCGGGTTCCAGTACCGTCAGCTGGTGCTCAGCAGTGCCTTTGGCTTTGGTGCCTCCTTCTCGGTATCCGAGTTCCACCAATGTCTGCTGGTCCTTGGTAGTGCTTTCTGGCACAGGTACCTCCTGTTTAGTAACCGGGTTCCAGTACCATCAGCTGGTCCGTGGTAGTTCCATTGGATCTTGTAACTTCTGCTACCCATCCAGGTTCCAGTACCGTCAGCTGGTTCTCGGCAGTGTCTTTGGCATGGGCACTCCCTCCTGCCCAGCCTGGTTCCAGCACGCCAGCTGTTTCCGGGTAGTGTCAACGTCACTTTGCTTCCAGTACGTTGTCCTGTCGTGTTGCGGTCGGGTTAGCCGACTCTATGGTGCCTGCAGTTTAGGTGACTCCTATGTGGGCTGCGCGATCTGGCAATGAAGGCTGGTTCCATAGTGCCAATAGGACAAGCACCCCCTGTAGGACTGTGGGTTTCAGTAACTCTGGCCGGCTCGCCACCTTGCACCTTTTTTTTTCATGTGTACCTTCTGCTACCCGTCCGGTTTCCAGTACCGTCAGCTGGTTCTCGGCAGTGCCTTTGGCTTAGGTGCCTCCTTCTCGGCATCCGAGTTCCACCAACGTCTGCTGGTCCTTGGTAGTGCTTTCTGGCACAGGTACCTCCTGCTTAGTAACCGGGTTCCAGTACCATCAGCTGGTCCTTGGTAGTTCCATTGGCTCTTGTACCTTCTGCTACCCATCCGGGTTCCAGTACCGTCAGCTGGTTCTCGGCAGTGCCTTTGGCTTAGGTGCCTCCTTCTCGGTATCCGAGCTCCACCAATGTCTGCTGGTCCTTGGTAGTGCTTTCTGGCACAGGTACCTCCTGTTTAGTAACCGGGTTCCAGTACCATCAGCTGGTCCTCGGTAGTTCCATTGGCTCTTGTACCTTCTGCTACCCATCCGGGTTCCAGTACCGTCAGCTGGTTCTTGGCAGTGCCTTTGGCTTAGGTGCCTCCTTCTCGGTATCCGAGTTCCACCAACGTCTGCTGGTCCTTGGTAGTGCTTTCTGGCACAGGTACCTCCTGCTTAGTAACCGGGTTCCAGTACCATCAGCTGGTCCTCGGTAGTTCCATTGGCTCTTGTACCTTCTGCTACCCATCCGGGTTCCAGTACCATCAGCTGGTTCTCGGCAGTTCCTCAGCCTTCTTGTACCTTCTGCTACATTTCCAAGTTCAAGCTTTTTGAAATGGTTTTTGGTAATAACTCTGGATCTCCCTGACGATGACCCTGAAGACGACGACCCTGAAGACCACCCCGAAGAAGACGAGGACCCCGAAGACGACGACCCTGAAGGCAACGACCCTGAAGACCACCCCAAAGAATACGAGGACCCCGAAGACGACGACCCTGAAGACCACCCCGATGAAGACGAGGACCCCGAAGACGACGACCCTGAAGACCACCCCGAAGAAGACTAGGACCCCGAGGACGACGACCCTGAAGACGACGACCCTGAAGATCACCCCGAAGAAGACGAGGACCCCAAAGACGACGACCCTAAAGACGACCCTGAAGACCACCCCAAAGAAGACCAAGAAGATGATCCTGAAGAAGATGACCAAGAGGACAAAGAACAAGAAGACAACCACCAAGATACAGAAGAACAAGAGACAGAAGACCAAGAAGCAGAAGAACAAGAAGCTGCAGAACAAAATGCAGAAGAGCATTAAGCATAAGGCTAAAAATCAAACCAAAAGATATTATCTAAATTATAAGCAGAAGAAGACTAAGCAGTGTATGGGGGTGAGTCCGTTCCTCCTCGTGGTGGACCTGGAAAAAACCTGCTGCTGCAGGCCAAACTGAACCGGACAAATCGTGTTGTAAATCTTTTGTGACAGGCAGAACGGAAGGTGTAATCTTCAAACTTTTATAGATAACAACTAGTGTTGAGCCACCCCCGTAGTGTTCGAGTTCGGTTCGGTTCGTCGAACACCCGTGTGTTCGCCGAACTGTTCGTCGAACTGTTCGTCGAACACCTTCGAACACCGTTAAAACCAATGGCAGGCAAACAAAAACACATAGAAACACATAGAAAACACCTTCAAAGGTGTCCAAAAGCTGACAAACTGCTCAGAAGACACAAATAACACATGGAAAAGTGACAAGTACATATAGTCATGCGAAAAGAAAAGAGGTGGAGGAGTAAAAGGAGGGGGAGACACAGATATAGGCATGTCATGCCCTTCTAAAATCCAAAAAGTGAGAAGCCGAGACGGCCAGTCCGCTCCTGCCCGTGCCACCTCCGTGTCGCCGGGTTTGTGCCAGAGCCGCGGTGAACCCTGACGGCCAGCCCCCCTCTCCCAATACTGGTGCCTGTCCGCTGGTGGGTCGAGAGAGCCCCCCTGTGGTGGAGGCAGCTCTAAGCTTTTTAATTTAAATTGTCCCTCTAATTTGAATGAATACACTTTAAATCCATTTACAAGGATCTATTGGAGGGCAAGTCTCATGCCAGCAGCCGCGTAATTCCAGCTCCAGTAGCGTCCACTAAAGCTGCTGCAGTTAAAAAGCTTTTATAAGGATCGAGCTCGGCTGTCCACCGCAAGGCATCCTAGTGCCAGTCCCAGCCCCTATGCCTTGGGGTGCCTCCTGATGCTCTTCACTAAGTATCCCGTGGTCCCGAAGCATTTCCTTTGAAAAAATTAAGTGTCCAAACTACAGGTGGTGTAGCTTGCTTAACAGCCGGGATAATCCGCTGACTAGCAGACACTGCTACTAGGCACAAAGTATTTCCTGGGCTAGATGCAGTTAAAAATTTGTAAGTAGATACTCTCGTTGGATGCTGAGAAAGCATTCCATAGAGTCTCCTGGCACGCCATATATGATTCTCTTAAAAAGCTTGGGGTAGGGGTCTAGGGGACCCTTTCATAGCCAAAATCACGGCCCTGTATCACAATACGTCACCTAGGCTGAAGATAAATGGAACTGTAGCACCGAGGGCTCGGTTGCTACAGACGTATTGCACCTCACCCAGAGGTGTGATATCTCACTCTCAGATAAGGATGGAGTGTGGATCAGGACCCGACACCTGCATGCATTACACCACATTGCCGTGGGGCAGGGCGACCAATATGCCCCTGAGATGGGCACGACAGTCCCTGTCCCTGGCTGGAGTGGGGGGAGGGAACACTGAGGAAGGGGAACCCTGTAGTGCAGGAGCAGGGAGGAAGCAGTTCCTGGGTGCATTGAGAAGGGAGTATAAAAGGTGGGCACCATCTTAGTTCAGTGCAGAGAAGTCTGAGCAGAAGTGGCAGGGAGCAGGGGCTCTGCATGAGCTCTGCTCCGGAGGCGGGCCTAGTAACAGAGGCCCAGGCCTGCAAGAGGGAGAAGGAAGGAAGAGGAGCGGAGAAGGCTCCAGGGACGAGGAATGAAGGGATCCCAGGGGTGCGGACGGGCGAGTCGCCACCGCACGCCCGAATCCACCTGCGTGGAGGGGTCAGGCCAAAGGGGGAGACCGGTCCCCGAACTAGTGGAGGCAGGAAACGACCCTCAGCTAGAAACCGGAGGCTCTGACATTTTATGTGGCGCAGCCCCTTGCTCCACCCGCTAGGAAGGCACCACATAGGGTCAGGGAAACTGGCGCCAAGTTTACCAAGAGGAGGCCCGAGGCAGCCGGACAGAAGTGTTGGTAAGAAAGGCCAGACAAAGGACACACAAAGGGGGTCCTGTGAAGCGCTCCAAAGTTATCTGGGAGTTGTCTGAGCCCCTCACCTGGTGAGCACAGTACGACGTGGGCAGCCGTTACCTGCAGACGTGGTCTGGATAATAAGAACTGTGAGTAAAGGCCCTGAACTGCATCACTGACTCCGTGTCGTTACTGCTGCTGCCCTGCACCATCACCCCCATCCTCCGCATACACTGCCCTGAGGCTATACTCCTCCCGTGGGGAGTTATGCTACGCTCTGCTGCACCCACAACACCAGCCTTAGCGGTCTGCCCTGTAGCGGCGGTTCACTCTGACCGCAATCCACGGGTGGCGTAGTCGGACATTTAAACATCAAAACCACATAAATAGTTCCGCCACTGGTTTGACCGCCCTGAGCCACGGAACCGGATCGCCGCCACGAAGACTACAACCACCAGCATCCACCAAAAAGGGTCAGGCTCCGGGTGTCCCAAGGCCCAGGGGGTGCGTCAGAACATTTTCATCACCTTTCACAATCACCAATGGGACAAGGCAGGGATGTCCTCTGTCCCCTCTCTTATACATCCTAGTGATGGAGCACCTGCTCTCATCAATTCGCCATAACCCCAATATTAGGTGGATTGAGGTGGGAGGCACCGAGTACAAGTGCTCTCTATTTGCTGATGATGTCCTAGTATATATCACTCAATCACATATATCCATCCCTGCTGTTATGGCTGAAATAGATCACTTTGTTACATGGTAAAATTTTAAAATCAATGCAGCGAAGTCTGAGGCCCTCGATGTCTCCCTCCCTAAATCCATATAGGATTCCATCCAGTCCAACTTTCCCTTTGCCTGGCCCTCACAGGGTATCAAATACTTAGGAATTCCTATTCATAGAGACCTCTCCCATCTATGTTATCTTAATTTTGGGCCCTTTATTGAACAATTCCATACAGACCACGGTTGGCAAGTTGGAACTGTGAGATTCACTACGTGCACCACTGGTATTTTGTGGAAAAGCACATGTAAGATTCTGCAACAGTCTCTGCTGATACTCCTGCATGCGTGCATCCCTTTCTATGGCAGGAATAATTTCTGCAAATTTACTTTTGTACCGGGGATCTAACAGTGTGGCAACCCAGTAGTCAGGATTATTTCTAATTCTCACAATTCGAGGGTCATGTTGCAGGTAGTGCAGCAAGAAGGCACTCATGTGTGTTGCGCATCCAGGAGCACCAAGTCCCTGTTGTGTTGGTGGCGAGGTAACAATCATGCTTCCTTCCTCTGTCCTCTCCCCCCAACCTCGCACAACAGAAATGTGATCAAGGTCTCCCTCATCTGATGAGTCTTCCATCAGTTCGTCCTCCACTTCTTCCTGGGCTCCTGCACCTTCCTCACTAGTTTGGCTGCTACCATGCGCCCTGGTAAAATCATCTCCCCCACCCTCACATGCCTGCCGCCCTGGTGCTGCCGACCGTCTGGACCTTGCAGATGTTAGCCCTTCCGCATACAACTCCTCCTCCTCTACTTCCTCCACCTCCTCTTGTGCCACCACCTGACTCCGAATTCTGTTTAACATGTGCTCCAGCATGTAAATCACCGGAATAGTCATGCTGATAATGGCATCGTCAGCACTAAACATCTTCGTCGCCATTTCAAAACTGTGCAGAAGGGTGCATAGGTCCCTGATCTGAGACCACTCCTCCAGCGTGATTTGCCCCACCTCTGAATCTCGTTGGCCCAGGCTATACGTCAGAACGTATTGCACCAGGGCTTGTCGGTGCTGCCACAGTCGCTGCAACATGTGCAGAGTTGAATTCCACCGGGTAGGCACATCGCATTTTAGCCGGTGAAGTGGCAGGCCCAACGACTTCTGTAGAGATGTAAGTCGCTGAGCTGAGGGATGCGAACGGCGGAAGTGAGCACACAGCGACCGTGCCCTCTGCAGAAGGCCATCTAGTCTGGGATAGTGGGCTAAAAATTGCTGGACAACCAGGTTCAACACGTGAGATATACAAGGCACGTGTGTGACATTGCCCCGGCGAAGGGCCGCACCCAGGTTTGCAGCATTGTCGCACACGGCCTTCCCTGGTTTCAGGTCCAGTGGAGACAACCATTCATGAAATTGGTTCTCCAGAGCTGACCACAACTCCTCAGCTGTGTGACTCACATTTCCCAGACATTTCAATGTAAAAACCGCCTGATGACGTTGAGCCCTACTGCCAGCATAGTAAGGAGGTGTGCAGGATCCCTTCTGCGCAGTTAGAAAGCTTGTGGCATGACCAGACAGGCTTTGGGTGCAGGTGGAAGACCGAGAGGAGGTTGAGGAGGCAGAAGCAGTGGAGGAAAAATGACATAAAGAGGATTGACGCACAACTCGTGGGGACGGCAAGACTTGGACAGCAGCCCCTTGTCCTGCTGTCACCATAGTTACCCAGTGCCCAGTCAGCGACATGTAACGCCCCTGTCCATGCCTACTCGTCCAAGTGTCTGTGGTGAAATGCACCCTGTCACACACAGAGTTTCTCAAAGAAGCGGTGATGTTGTGTGCGACATGCTGGTGGAGCGCAGGCACACCTTTCTTTGAGAAGTAGTGCCGACTGGGCATCTGGTACTGGGGCACTGCGACGGACATAAGGTCTCGAAAATCCTCTGTGTCCACCAGGCGGAAAGGCAGCATTTCTGTAGCCAAGAGCTTGCAGATGGTGAAATTCAACCTCGTAGCTTTCTCATGGCTAGGAGGAAATGGTCTTTTACTTGTCCACATCTGAGGGACCGAGGGCTGGCTATTGTGCTTAGACGGGGTTGATAAGGGAGTCCCCGGCAAACTGCCGGTCTGTGAGGAAGATGCAGGCGGACATGTTAGGTTGCCTTGATCCAAAGGTGGTGCTATCGATGTCGGACAGCGCTCAAGACCAGCTGGTGTTACCACCTCCAAAGAAAATGATGACCTGCCAATCACGCTGGCTGTTGCGGGTAAATAGGTGGCAGGTCTGCGCCCCAAAACAGGTGTGACTGCTGTCCCCCCAGTCACAGAGGATGAAGAGGCCGCAGATGCACAAGATATGGCAGACGGTGGTTGGCCCGGCCGGCTAGACCGCATTGTAGCACACTGAGCTTCCCACTGCAACTTATGCTTCATGTCCATGTGCCGGTTCATGCATGAAGTACTCAAACTATGTATTTTTTGGCCTCTACTTAGCTTTTGCTGACAAATGTTACAGATAACACGAGTTGGGTCATCTTTATCGATCTGAAAAAATGCCCAGGCTATGCAAGGCTTAGCACCCATGCGACCTGAAGAGCCACCACGACTTGTGGTGAGAGGCAGAGTTGTGTTTGAGGATGCAGTTGTTGACGTGCTTCCAGTACTACGTCTCTGTCCAGGAAGGCGCAACCTGACCTCGTCGTCACTAGCATCTTCCTCCACCTCCTCTGCTGACCTCATCTCTTGGCTGACTGTGGGTTGACAGTAAGTGGGATCTCCGACCTCATCATCATCACCCTGTGCGTTATCACACCCGTCGTCCTCAGAGCCAACCTGTTCCTGCCCTGACAAAAAACTAAAGTTGTCGCTCCAATCAGGTATTTGAGTCTTATCATCATCTTCCTCATTGTCTCCACCAACAGGAGTTACAGTTTGGGAATGAGGGTCTACATTATGGTCAGAACCTTCTGCGTCTGGTCCTGGATCCGACTCATAAAGATTCTGGGCATCAGTGCAGATCATTTCCTCGTCTGGATTCACAGAAGCGCTGGAGTCGACCTCTGATTCCCAGGCTATAGTATGAGTAAACAGCTCTGCAGACTCAACCATCTGTTCTACCTCATACTCAGACGGGCAGCTGGAGATTTGGGAGCTGTGAGGAAGCAAGTGCGATTTGGGTGACACCTTTGAGGACTGGAGTATTTGTGATGTTGAAGTTGATGTGGAGGAGAGCCCACTTAAAGGAGCACTTGATATCCGTTGAAGCACCTGCTGTTTTTGTGCCTCATCTGGAATTTGTAGCGATTGGCGTGGCCGTAAGAAAGGGATCTTATCACATTGTCCGCTAAAAGAAGTAGACATTTTAGTTTGGATGGAAGATGGTCTTTCTTCTGCACCTACCCCACGGACACAACCTTTTTTCCCCTTCCCAACACGCCTATTCCCCTTTCCACCAGCAGCAGGCCTTTTTCCACTCATTTTGGTGGTTAACTAATTCACAACTCTGGAGTTGTTTGCACAAAAAAACAATGGATGGTAACCGAGCAGAGCTGAGTGGCCAAACTGTGGTATTAGGCCAAAACTATTGGCTGGGTTTGATGCAGAAAAAAATTATTTTTAATTTGCAACCTGATGGAGGTCAGTATAGATGGACTAATAGACCAAGTCCCACACACCGCTAGAAGCCCAAATATTTTTTCAGAGCTAGATGCAGAAAATTTTTTTATTCAATTTGCAACCTGATGGAGGTCAGTATAGATGGACTAATAGACCAAGTCCCACACACTGCTAGAAGCCCAAATATTTTTTCAGAGCTAGATGCAGAAAAAAATTATTTTTAATTTGCAACCTGATGGAGGTCAGTATAGATGGACTAATAGACCAAGTCCCACACACTGCTAGAAGCCCAAATATTTTTTCAGAGCTAGATGCAGAAAAAAATTATTTTTAATTTGCAACCTGATGGAGGTCAGTATAGATGGACTAATAGAACAAGTCCCACACGCTGCTAGAAGCCCAAATATTTTTTCAGAGATAAATGAAGAAAAAAATTATTTTTAATTTGCAACCTGATGGAGGTCAGTATAGATGGACTAATAGACCAAGTCCCACACACTGCTAGAAGCCCAAATATTTTTTCAGAGCTAGATGCAGAAAAAAATTATTTTTAATTTGCAACCTGATGGAGGTCAGTATAGATGGACTAATAGACCAAGTCCCACACACCGCTAGAAGCCCAAATATTTTTTCAGAGCTAGATGCAGAAAAAAATTATATTCAATTTGCAACCTGCTGGAGGTCAGTATAGAAGGACTAATAGAACAAGTCCCACACACTGCTAGAAGCCCAAATATTTTTTCAGAGCTAAATGAAGAAAAAAATTATTTTTAATTTGCAACCTGATGGAGGTCAGTATAGATGGACTAATAGACCAAGTCCCACACACTGCTAGAAGCCCAAATATTTTTTCAGAGCTAGATGCAGAAAAAAATTATATTCAGTTTGCAACCTGATGGAGGTCAGTATAGATGGACTAATAGAATGATGCTATGCCCAAAAGATTTTACTTCACTAGGTGCAGTAAAAAAATTGGTATTCTATACACAGGTGGTATATCTTGCAACACAGATAGGCTACTCCACTGACTAACACACTCTGCAATAGGCCAAAAAGGATTAGCTTTGCTAGATTCAGCCAAATGCTGTGAAAAAAACTTGCACAGCACTGGCACAGACCTGCCTGGCAAAAACTGATAGGAACTGATGTAACCTAGTCCTGAAAAGGACTCCAATTACAATTAGTCTTTACTCCCACAATCTATCTATTTAAGAGCACAGACCTGCCTGATAAAAGTCGTAGGAAATGCTGTAACCTAGTCCTTAAAAGGACTGCAATCACAACTATTCCCTACTCCCAAGCTATCTGTATATTTGTGCGAAAATTGGCTTGAAATTAACAAGGTATAGCGCACACAGCAACAGCGGTGCCGTCTAACACGCAGCTGCAGCAGTGAGAAAATGGTGGCGACGGGGAAAATGGCTTGGTCTTATAGGGCAAGGACATGTGACATACACTGCCAATCACACATGCCCTTGCTTGTGTGAAAAAAAGCACTTCGCTCCGTGTGTGCGCTGCTGATAGGCTGACAGATTGCACCTCCCCACTGCAAATGCGGGAAAGAGAAAAAAAAATGGAGATCTTCATTGTTCCTGCAGAGATCCATCCCCTGCCCCTCCCCCCGCCCCGCTGTACACTCAAACTGCGTATTAACATTAATTTTCATCATTACTGAGAAAAAATCCAGTTATGATTTTGGTGCACGAACAGTTATCGAACATAACCTCGAACAGCCGAATTTTTCTCAAATTGTTCGTGTTCGCCGACCGGCTCGAACACCGCCCAAAACAGCTCGAATTTGAGATTGGCGAACAGTTCGAGTAGAACAACGCTCATCTCTAATAACAACTACAGGAATGTCTGTCACAAATAAGAATATGATGAAGAAGAAGAATATGAAGAAGATGAAGAAGTAGAATATGAAGAAGAATAATAGTTGAATAAGAAGAATATGAAGAATGTAAAAAAAAAGAATAATAGGAAGAAGGTGAAGAAGAAGAAGATGAATAAGGTGAAGAAGAAGTTGATGAAAAAGATGCTGCTGCTGAGGATGATGAAGGAGAAAGTGTGGGAGAAGTAAAAAAGAAGGTGAAGAGCATGGAAGTAGTGAAACATAAATATCTGACCAAATATAAAAAAGCTTAACATAGTCAATATCTTTGTAACTCCAAACGTCTTAAAAAAAAAAATTAATTCCTGCTATTCCATTTGATTGGGCTAAACCTCTATGCCTTTAATGTCTCCTCCACCTCCCCCAATACATTCTACATTATTCTTAGTTGTTTTCCTTCATGTAGAATTAACCTACAAGGAAAGAAAGGGTTTATTTTCATTACGATATTTATGTCCCTTTGACTAGCATTGGTTTCCGGTATCGGAGTCGGCGATATCCGATATTTTTTGGGTATCGGTCCGATCCAATCCGATCCGATATTTCCCGATATCGGAAGGTATCGTTCAACACTAGTTATGAGTTATTCTCTGGTCCTGTAAGACTCAAAATGGTGCTTTGTAGGGTTTAATAATTGTGAGTCCTTGTGGCCAATAATGATGTGGCTTGTTCGGGATTTTTTTGCCTTCTATTGATTAATTATATCAGTGGATCTAATTGAGGTGATTTAGAAAATCAAAGTTCTACAATTTAATATTATAATCTGTTAGTTTTCGGATAAATGTTATATGTCTTCAATATAATTCTACCAAAATACACAACAAATTATTCTACCAACATAAAGGTAGTGTTAACCTCTTACTGACCAAACCAATTTTAACCTTAATGGCCAGGCCAAATTTTTAAAATCTGACCAGTATCACTTTATGTGGTAATAACGCTGGAACGCTTCAACGTACCCAAGTGAGTCTGAGAAAGTTTTTTCGCGACATATTGTACTTCATGTTAGTGGTAAATTTAGGTCAATATATTTTGCGTTTATTTGTAAAAATATTGGAATTTTGCAGAAAATTTACAAAAATTCGCAATTTTCAAACTTTTAAATTTTACATCCTTAAGCCAGTTAGCTATGCTGTAGAAAAGAATTAATAAATAACATTTCCCATATGTCTACTTTACATCTGCATTAGTGATGAGCGAGCACTAAAATGCTTGGGTACCCATTGCCCGAGTCAAGCAAATTGGAATGCTCGAGTGCTCGACCCGAGCAATGAGCCCAATGTAACTCTGGCGTAAACTCAAGCATTTTTCCAGCGGCCCCCCCTCCCCGGCAGTCTGCAGAGGGCCTAAAAGTTGCCCAAATTGATGGGAACAGTGCTCAAATGACATGGGAACAGAATGGGGAAGACCCCTGGAAGCATCTCTGACTCCCAGGTCACTGCTGTCAACAATGTGGTCAGAGTATTACGCCACTTTTATGGACTCACAATTAAACATACAAAAAGGAAACAAAAATAGATTTTTCTGGGAAAAATATTAAGGAACATCCTTTCCAGGGTAATGACTTGTATATAAGGTTAAATAAATAACCAAAAACAAAAATGCTCCTTCACACCTTGGGCTATGTTCACATGTAGCATTTTTTATGCATTTTTGCACTTTTGCATTGCTTTCAACGGTGAAAAATACATTCACTGGTAATTGTAGTTTTAACATTTTACAACCTTATCTGGCCATGTGGTGTGTGAGACATGATCAGACACATCCTGTTTAATTTATGAAGGAGGGACTCTGAAAGTCACAAAGCCTATTTTTGTAGGGCCATCAGGCGGCCCTTACTATTCTTAGAGGGCCAGCAATCGGCCCTCACTATTGTTAGAGAGCCATCAGCCAGCTATGCTTTGTTGTTCCCTTTAATAACGAGTGGGTCTCCTATACCGTTATTGCATATGCAGTGACTGCAAGGGCTGCCAAAATTTGGGAAAAACCCCAATACCAATTTAAAGACACATAGAGGTGGGCCTCAGTAATGACATGTTCCCATTAGAAAGGAGCGGTTCTGCTATACAGTTATAGGGTATGCAGTGAGTACAACGGCTGACAAAATTTAGAAAAAAAAACAATACCAATTTAAAGACACATAGAGGTGGGCCTCCTGAAAAAAATGTTCACATTATTAGGAAGTGGGTCTCCCATACTGTTTGCCTATGCAGTGAATGCAATGGTTGCCAAAAATTTGGAGGCACTCCAATGCCCCTTGCAAGAGACCTAGAGGAGAGCCTCCTGAAAAATATTTTTCCATTATTAGGAAGTGGATCTCCCATACTGTTTGACTGTGCAGTGAATGCAACAGCTGTCAAACATTTGGAGGCACTCCAATGCCCCTTGCAAGAGACATAAATATGGTGATATAGTAGATATGGTGGTGATATGGTGGTGGAGGATGAGGATATGGAGGAGGACAAGAGCAAATAAACAAAATCAGGAAGCGTATACCCATGTTTGGGTGTGAAGACAGAGGTGCATGAGAATAGAGTTAGACCTCCCAAAACAAAGACGCTGTATTTGAGTTTATGTTACTCTGCTATCATTTGGTGGTGTTGAGAAGTCTGGCCCAATCCCGCCCTTGTTCATTTTTATAAGAGTCAGCCAGTCAGCATTTTCAGTTGACAGGCGAATGTTATAATTCAGTTATAATTCCACCAGCGGCACTAAAAACCCACTCTGACAAAACCCTAGAGGTAGGGCAGGTCAGGAGCTCCAAGGCATAGAGAGCCAGTTCATGCCACGTGTCCAGTTTGGATACCCAATAATAATAAGGCATAGCGGAATCATGGAGGACGTTGGTACTGTCAACAAGGTACTAAGCATCTTCCCAAACTTTTCTGTCCTTGTGAGAGGACCTCATCAGGGCCTGTGCGATGGGAGGGGCTGAGAAAACTGTCCCAGAACTTTGACAGTGTCCCCCTGCCTCTGCTAGATTGGATTTGTGTCTCTCTCATCTGTACTCCTCGGTTGTCCAACGAACTGTGACCTCTGCCGCCAGCGTTTGCAGATGGGAATTTTTTTAATAATTCCACAACAAGGGTTCTCTGGTACTGCCCCATTTTATTAGGTCTGTCTGCCGCAGGAATAAGAGATAGAAAGTTCTCCTTTTAGCGTGGGTCTAGAAGTGTCACCAACGAGTAATGACTGTCACCCAAAATTTGGACAATGCGAGGGTCACGGGAAAGGCATAACACTAAGGTTATGTTAAGGCAGCTTAACATAAACTCAGCCATGTGTGCTAGACTGCTAACAGGCAAGACTTCTGTGTCCTCACCAAGAGGACAACTGACCATGCTCTCCTCCTCATCCTCCTTCTCCCTGTCCTCACTCCATGCACGCTGAACAGACGGTATGACAGTTGTGCAGGTAGTACCATCTATAGCGCAGGAAACTAGCTCCTGTTCTTCTTCCTCCTCTTCCTCATTGTCACTCAATCCACATTGGGATGAGATGAGGCTGGGCTGTGTGGAATCACCCTGTATTGTTCCTTGCTCCATCTCATCGTGCTCCGCCTGCAATGCATCCTCTCTGATTGTGAGCAGAGAGCATTTCAGAAGACAGTGAAGCGGGATGGAGGCGCTAATTATGGCGTCATCGCCGCTCACCATCTTGGTGGAGTCCTCAAAGTTTTGGAGGACGGTAGATATATCTGACATCTATGTCCACTCCTGAGGTCTTATGCGTGGAGTCTGAACTGAATACAAACGGCCTTGTTGATGCTGGTACTCAACAACTGCCCTCTTCTGCTCACAAATCCTTCCCAACATCTGCAGTGTAGAGTTCCAATGCATGGGGGCATCACACACCAGTTGGTGAGCTGGAAGCTGCAAACGTTGCTGAAGCACGGCAAGGGCGGCGGAAGCTGTAGCTAACTTTCTAAAATGGGCACACAGGTGGCGTACTTTGACTAACAGATCCGGCAGCTTCGGGTAGGTTTTGAGAAACCGCTGAACCATGAGGTTAAGCACATGAGCCAGGCATGGTACATGTGTGAGCTTGCCTCGCCTCAGAGCCGCCACCTTGTTCCGGTCATTGTCCCACACGACCATGCCTGGCTGTAGGTTCAGCTGTGTCAGCCACAGATCTGCCTGCTCTTTCAGAGCTGTCCACAACTCTTCAGCATTGTACAGTTTGTCACCAAAGCATATTAGCTTTAGCACAGCCTGTTGCTGCTTGGCTGAGGCAGTGCTGCAGTGCTGCAGTGCTTCCAGATTGTAACTGATGTGGTAATTTCACAGATGGAGGATGAGGTGCAGGAGCTGTAGACTGTGGGGGCAACCCTGATTGACCTAGTGCCCGCAATCATTGGCGTCGGGAGGACGTGTTCCGTAAAAAGGTCCGAATGGGTCCTGTCTTCCACTATATTAACCCAGTGTGCTATCAGTGAGATGTACCATCCCTGCTCACAAGCACTTGTCCACGTGTCCGTGGTTAGGTGGACTTTCCCAATAGCTGCATTGTTGAGGGCACGGCTAATGTTGTCGGACACGTGCATGTGTAATTCAGGGATGGCACACCACGAAAAATAATGGCGGCTGGGGACCAAGTACCGAGGGACAGTCGCCGCCATCAGGTTGCGAAAACCTTCCATCTCCATGAGCCTAAAAGCAAGCAGTCACGAAATGTGGGAATTTAGTAGTGTGGCCTGTGGGGAGTTGGCTGCATATTTGCGCTTGCGTTCCAAGCACAGGGGTATGGACAACTGAATGCTGCACTGGAACAAGGACGTGCTTGCTGATGGTGCTAGTTGAGAGTGTGCAATGACAGGTGCAGGACAGGAGGCATCTTCGCATGCACTATGGACAGTGGATTGGCTTGCATGCACAACAGCGGAAGAAGCAGTAATGTCACCCGCAGACACTGTTCCTGGACCCTGGGGTTCGGCCCACAAAGTCAGGTGCTTTGCTGCAATGTGCCTGATCATGCTGTTGGTGGTCAGACTGGTACTTTTGCTACCCCTGCTGATGCTGGCCTGGCAGGTGGTGCAAATGGCCTTTTTGGGGTTATTGGCAGAGTCTTCAAAAAACAACCAGACTCGGTAAGACCTAACAGTTGTACTGGCGACTTCCGACGTGTTGGTGTTATGGGGAATGGTTGCCCGCCTTCTGTCTGTGGCCACCACACTGCTTCTTCCTGCCTGTTGGGGTGCTCTACCTCCCTCCCCCTGTGTGCTGTTTTCCTCGCTCTGCATGTCCTCCTCCAAGGTTGGGTCAGTTACTATATCATCCACCACCTCATCTTCCACCTCCACACCCTGGTCCTCCTCCTGACTTTCTGGCAATTGTGTCTCATCATCGTCCACCTCTTGTGAGACTTTTCCACCGTCGCCTTTATATGACTGTGGCTGCTCAAATATTTGGGCATCATTACATGCGATCTCCTCTTGCCCCGCTTCAAGTGGACTGGGCGAGAGGCCCAAATCTATAAATTGAAAAGTGAACAGCTCTTTGGAGTGTCCAAGTGTGGGATCAGTTGTCTCTGGGCACTCAGCATGATGGGAGGAAGGAGGATCAGGGTGAGGAATATGCGGTCCAGACTCACGGCTACTGCGACTTGACCGTGTGGAAGACAGGATGGTGGTGGTGGCTAAGTGACTGAAATCATTATCTGCTATCCAACCAATAACCTTTTCACACTGCTCTGTGTTCAATAGTGGTGTACTGTGGTCCCCTATTAATTGGGACAGAAAGGTTAAGCAAGAAGACGTGGGTGTTTGTGGTGGCACAATTTCAGCTTTCCCACGATCTCGGCCTCTGCATGCACCATCACGTCCAGTTGCCCGTCCCTTGCCACATGCCTTGTCCATTTTAAATGGAGGACAATATCTTCCACGCTCACTACAAATGGCTGAATTTGGAGCGAACTTATATGTGATCCGTGTGGCGGGCAAACCACTGTTTTAAATAGCTGGCCTGTAAGTAACTATTTTTAACAGCCAACAGGTGTCAATAACTTTGCTGACACACTGAAACTAAATTTTAATGGAGGCCAGAAAGGGAAGAATTTTCAGCGCAATTATATGTGATCCGTGTGACGGACAAACCACAGTTTTAAATGGCTGGCCTGTAGGCAACTATTTTTAACAGTGCCGACCTCGTGTCAATAATTTCACTGACACACTGCAACAAAATTTCAATGGACGCCAGAAATGGAAATATTTTCAGGGCAATTATATGTGATCCGTGTCACGGACAAACCACAGTTTTAAATAGCTGGCATGTAGGTAATTATTTTTAACAGCAAACTGGTGTCAATAACTTCGCTGACACACTGAAACAATATTTTAATGGAGGCCAGAAATGGAAGAATTTTTGAGCAAACTTATGTGATCCGTGTGAAGGACAAACCACAGTTTTAAATAGCTGGCCTGTAAGTAACTATTTTTAACAGCGACCTTGTGTCAATATCTTCTCTGACACACTGAAACAAAATTTTAATGGAGGCCAGAAATGGCAGAATTTTCAGCGCAATTATATATGATCTGTTTGACGGACAAACCACAGTTTTAAATGGCTGGCCTGTAGGCACTGATTTTTAACAGCCCGACCTCGTGTCAATAAGTTCACTGACACACTGCAACAAAATTTCAATGGAGGCCAGAAATGGCAATATTTTCAGCGCAATTATATGTGATCCGTGTGACGAACAAACCACAGTTTTAAATAGCTGGCCTGTAGATAACTATTTTTAACAGCAAATTGGTGCCAATAACTTCGCTAACACACTGCAACAAAATTTTAATGGTGGCCAGAAATGGCAGAATATTCAGCGCAATTATATGTGATCCGTGTCACGAACAAACTACAATTTTAAATAGCTGGCCTGTAGGTAACTATTTTTAACAGAGCTGACCTTGTGTCAATAAGTTCACTGACACACTGCCACAAAATTTCAATGGAGGCCAGAAATGGTAAAATTTTCAGCGCAATTACATGTGATCCGCGTGACAGACAAACCACAGTTTTAAACAGCTGGAATGTAGGTAACTAATTTTAATAGCGCCGACCTCGTGTCAATAAGTTCAATGACACACTGCAACAAAATTTCAGTGGAGGCCAGAAATGGCAATATTTTCAGCGTAATTATATGTGATCCGTGTGACGGACAAACTATAATTTTAAATAGCTGGATTTTTAGCGCTGTAATATGGAAAGGACCTGGCTGTATTCTGCAGTGCCAACAAGCAAATGGCGCAGAAAAACAGTGTTCTCTGGATTGCTTTTTAAGCAAATAATGAGGATTAAGTTCGAAAAAAAAATTATTCCTGTCCCCTGATACCTTAGAATATTTCCACAAATATCTGTAAAAGCACCAGCAGACAGAACTGGAATGAATCCTCTTGCTATGTGCACTGCAGTCTGCCTGCCTAGCACTGATATCTCCGCAGCTGAATTACTCCTCAGAAGGACTGTTAGTTGAGATACATATGTAGAGAATCTTGTAGAATACCTACACTAACTAATAAACAACGGAATCTCTCCCTAGCTCAGCTGCACCTCTCCCTACACTGTCTGATTGCGGAGTAGACTGTGATGAGCATGGCAGCGCTAGGTCTGATATAGACCTGATGACTCTGTGCGGCCAGCCAATCACTGTAATGGCACAACCAACATGGCTGCGGCATTACAGAGTGTGGCAGACAATCCCTGCATGTTGATTGGCACTCTAAAGGGCACCAAACATGCAAGGAGGGCACTGGAGCTCCCGCCGAGAAACCCCGGAAATACTCGGCGAGTGCCGACTATCTCGAGCAGTGAGATGCGCGGTAGTGATGAGGGAGCACTAAAATGCTTGTATGCTCGATGTTCAGGTCAAGCATAATTGGAATGCTTGGGTGCTTGACCCGAGCATTGAGCCCAATGTAAGTCTATGGGAAACTCGATCATTTTTCAGGTGGCTCCCCCCGGCGGTCTGCAGAGGGCCTAAAAATTGCCCAAATCGATGGGAACAGTACTCAAATGACATGGCAACAGCATGGGGAAGTCTCCTGGAAGCATTTCTGACTCCCAGGTCACTGCTGTCAACAACGTTGTCAGAGGTATTATGCCACTTTTACGGACTCACAATAAAACATACAAAAACAAATCCAAAATGGATTTTCCTGGGAAATATGTTAAGAATCATCCTTTCCAGGGTAATGACTTGTATATAAGGCAAAATAAATAACCAAAATTAAAAACTCTCCTCCACACCTTGGGCTATGTTCACACGTAGCGTTTTTGATGCTTTTTTGTACTAATGCATTGCTTTCAACCAAGACAAATGCATTCTCTGGGAAATGTCATTTTAACATTTTACAACCTTATCTGGCCATGTGGTGTGTGACTCATCATCAGACACACACATACAGTGCTGAAAAGACATGGGAACAGCATGGGGAAGACCACTGGAAGCATCTCTGACTCCCAGGTCACTGCCTAAAAGTGTGCCCATCATAAGTGATCCATGGCGCATGCGAAGATACCTCCAGCCATGCACCTGTCGTTGCAGACAGACCCTCCATGTGCTTGTCCCAGTGCAAAGTTCAGTTGTCCCTACTCCATTCCTTGAAATGCAAGCGCAAGTATGCAGCCAGCCACCCACCAACCCACAGGCTGCTTTATTTGTTGAGAATTGTATTTCACCTCAGCCATATTGTTTAGCTTGGTGAAAGGACTTGGGAAACCATATCTGCTCCAGCTGTCATTTCTCAAAGGAAGTCCTCTAAAGCTGCTTTCACTTGAAATGTGGCTTTTTAGGCTTGTGGAGGCAGAAGCTTTTCACAATCTCATGCCGGTGGCGGCCTGGTGTCCATACTCGGTCTCCAGCCACCACTATTTCTCCCGGTAACGTCTCCGCCTTCCACAAGCATGGGAAGGACCGCCTAACCACAAACACGTGGACAGGTGAATGTGGCCAGGGATGGTACGGAGCCAGTCCACATTAAAAATGCAGCCATAGAATGTCTGGGAACCTTTCCACACACTTTTCTTAGCCAGGGCAGCTTCTCAGCAGGGTTGGACGGGCCCACAGAGACTCCTCCGATGGGCCCTGGCCTCTCCTTCAGTAGAGTTCATAGTGCCGAGGTGAGGCCATGTTGATGATAGAGGCCACCATCTGCTTAGTTTTCTGTTACTTGGAATGCAAGCGCAAGTATGCCGCAATACTAAACTGTCTGATTTCTGGGCAGCTGCTTAAACTTGAAATGTGGAATTTTAGGCTCATGGAGGGGGAAGCTTTTCACAACCTCATGCCGGCGGCGGCCAGGTGTCCATACTCTGTCCCCAGCCGCCACTATTTCTCTCGGTATTGTCTCCGCCTTCTACAAGCGCAAGTCCCTGAACATTGTTGCTGGTACTTTTCTGTGGGAATCTGCTTGCCTCCTACCAGCCTGGAATATTTCCAGTAAACTATGGTACGACGCCATGGTATTAGCACTGCCCTCAGTACCAGTAGCGAAGCCATCCCCAATTTCCTTCTCAGGAATTTTATTTGGTAGACTGAGTGGCTGTCCAAATACATTAGTTTCTCACAAATGAGCTGAAGATAGAGTGGCAGTAGGTGCAAGCAAGTTTCTCCAGCCTGTTAGATATCAGAGGGCGAACGGCAGCACATTGGTGCAGTGGTTAGCACTGAAGCCTTGCAGTGCTGAGATCCTGGGTTCAAATCTCAGCAAGGACAACATCTGCAAGGATTTTGTATGTTCTCCCCGTGTTTGCATGGGTTTCCACCTCAGTAAAAAAGCAGCCATAGAGTGTCCGGGAACCTTCCCACACACTTTTCTTAGCCAGGACTGCTTCTCAGCAGGGTTGGACGGCTTCTACATCAGGAGAGTTCATGATAGCGCTAACTTTGCAGCTGCTATGGGGCTCTTGAGCGGGGGAGAAAGGTGAGCCCTCAGAATCAAATCCTCTTTTGGGCCCAATGTTTTTCAATCTGAAACAGCTTCTCAGTGGGAGTTGTATTTCACCACAGCCATATTCTTTAACTCGGTGAAAGGACTGGCATAGAGGGAAACCGTATCTACTCTGGCTGTCACACATGACCATGCCTGGCTTCAAGTTTAGCAGTGAGAGCCACAGATCAGGCTGCTGTGTTACAGCTTTCAACAACTCTGCAGCGCTGGGCGGTTTGTCACCTAAGCATTAAGCATGTTATCTTCAGCACAGCCTGTTGCCGCTTGGCCGCTTGGCCAAGGCAGTGCTGCAGTGCTTTCAGCTTGTGACTGATGTGGTCATTTCGGAGATGGAGGAGGAGGTGCAGGAGCAGAACAATGTGATTACATTGAGATTACATTGGCGACTCTGTTTTTTATACTAAAGAAAGATCCTACTTGGTTTTTTTTACGTTACTTTTTAAGACAAATGCATTCATCAGGAAATGTAATTTTAACATTTTACAACCTTATCTAGCCATATGGTCTGTGACACATCATCAGACACATCCTGATTCATTAATGATGGAGGGACTTTGAAAGTCACAAAGCCTATTTTTATAGGGCCATCAAGTGGCCCTTACTATTCTTAAAAGGCCAGCAGTCGGCACTTGCTATTGTTAGAGAGCCATCAGCCGGCTATGCTTTGTTGTTCCCATTATTAACGAGTGGGTCTCCTATACTGTTATTGCGTATGTAGTGACTACAAGGGTTGCCAAAAAATCGGACGCAACCCAATACCCTTTTGAAGAGACATAGAGGAGGGTCTCAGTAAAAAAATGTTCACATTATAAAGGAGCGGGTCTCCTATAGTAGTAATGCCCATGCTGTGCCTGCAAGGGCTGCCAAAATTTAGGAAAAACCCCAGAAACAAATTAAGGACACATAGAGCAGGGCCACAGCAACGAGTATGACATGTTTCCATTAGAAGGGAGAGGGTCTGATATACAGTTATAGGGTATGCAGTGAGTTCAACGGCTGATAAAATTTAGTAAAAACTCCACTAACAATTTAAAGACACATAGAGCAGGGCCACAGTAATGACATGTTTCCATTACAAAGGAGCTGGCATGCTATACAGTTATAGGGTATGCAGTGAGTCCAATGGCTGACAAAATTTAGGAAAATCCCCACAAACAATTTAAAGACACATAGAGAAGGGGCACAGTAACGAGTACGACATGATCCCATTAGAAAGGAGAGGGACTGCTATACAGCTTTAGGGTATGCAGTGAGTCCAACGGCTGATAAAATTTAGGAAAAACCCCGCTAACAATTTAAAGACACATGGAGCAGGGCCACAGTAACAAGTAAGACATGTTCCCATTAGAAAGGAGAGGGTCTGCTATACAGTTATAGGGTATGCAGTGAGTCCAATGGCTGTTAAAATTTAGGAAAAACCCCACTGACAATTTAAAGACACATAGAGCAGGGCCACAGTAATGACATGTTTTCATTGCAAAGGAGCTGGTGTGCTATACAGTTATAGGCTATGCAGTGAGTCCAACAGCTGACAAAATTTAGGAAAACCCCACTAACAATTTAAAGACACATAGAGCAGGGCCACAGTAACGAGTACGACATGTTCCCATTAGAAAGGAGAGTGTCTGCTATACAGTTATAGGGTATGCAGTGACTCCAACGGCTGACAAAATTTAAGAAAAACCCCACTAACAATTTAAAGACACATAGAGCAGGGCCACAGTAATGACATGTTTCCATTACAAAGGAGCGGGTGTGCTATGAAGTTATAGGGTATGCAGTGAGTCCAACAGCTGACAAAATTTAGGAAAATCCCCACTAACAATGTAAAGACACATAGAGCAGGGCCACAGTAATGAGTACGACATGATCCCATTAGAAAGGAGAGGGTCTGCTATACAGCTTTAGGGTATGCAGTGAGTCCATCGGCTGATAAAATTTAGGAAAAACCCCACTAACAATTTAAGGACACATAGAGCAGGGCCACAGTAACAAGTAAGACATGTTCCCATTAGAAAGGAGAGGGTCTGCTATACAGTTATAGGGTATGCAGTGAGTCCAACGGCAGATAAAATTTAGGAAAAACCCCACTGACAATTTAAAGACACATAGAGCAGGGCCACAGTAATGACATGTTTTCATTGCAAAGGAGCTGGTGTGCTATACAGGTATAGGGTATGCAGTGAGTCCAACGGCTGACAAAATTTAGGAAAAACCCCACTAACAATTTAAAGACACATAGAGAAGGGCCACAGTAACTAGTATGACATATTCCCATTAGAAAGGAGAGGGTCTGCTATACAGTTATAGGCTATGCAGTGAGTCCAACGGCTGACAAAATTTAGGAAAACCCCACTAACAATTTAAAGACACATAGAGCAGGGCCACAGTAACGAGTACGACATGTTCCCATTCGAAAGGAGAGTTTCTGCTATACAGTTATAGGGTATGCAGTGACCCCAACGGCTGACAAAATTTAGGAAAAACCCCACTAACAATTTAAAGACACATAGAGCAGGGCCACAGTAATGACATGTTTCCATTACAAAGGAGCGGGTGTGCTATGAAGTTATAGGGTATGCAGTGAGTCCAAAAGCTGACAATATTTAGGAAAAACCCCACTAACAATTTAAAGACACATAGAGCAGGGCCACAGTAACGAGTACGACATGTTCCCATTAGAAAGGAGAGGGTCTGCGATACAGTTATAGGGTATGCAGTGAGTGACAAAATTTAGGAAAAACCCCACTAACAATTTAAAGACACATAGAGAAGGGCCACTGTAACGAGTACGACATGTTCCCATTAGAAAGGAGAGGGTCTGCTATACAGTTATAAGGTATGCAGTGAGTCTAACGGGTAACAAAAATTAGGAAAAACCCCACTAAAAATTTTAAGACACATAGAGCAGGGCCACAATAACGAGTACGACATGTTCCCAATAGAAAGGAGAGGGTCTTCTATACAGTTATAGGTTATAGAGTGAGTCCAACAGCTGACAAAATTTAGGAAAAACCCCACTAACAATTTAAAGACACATAGAGCAAGGCCACAGTAATGACATGTTTTGATTACAAAGGAGCGGGTGTGCTATACAGTTATAGGGTATGCAGTGAGTCCAACGACTGACAAAATTTAGGAAAAACCCCACTGACAATTTAAAGACACATAGAGCAAGGCCACAGCAATGACATGTTTCCATTACATAGGAGAGGGTCTCCCATACTGTTTGTTTATGCAGTGAAGCAACGGCTGCCAAAAATTTGGAGGAACTTCAATGCCCCTTGGAAGAGACGTAGAGGGCCTCATGAAAAAATGTTCCCATTATTAGGATGTGGGTCTCCCATAGTGTTGGCCTTTGCAGTGAAAGCAAGGGCTGAAAAAAAATTGTGAGGCACTCCAATGCCCCTTGGAAGAGACGTGGAGGGCCTCATAAAAAAATGTTCCCATTAGAAAGGAGTGGGTCTCCAATACTTGTAATGCCCATGCACTAAGTGTATGGGCTGACAAACATTTGCCCCTGGAGGGTATACATGAACATACTGTATAAAAAATTTTTTTTACAGGCATCATAAACACTCTTTAAAAAAATTATGTGGGTGTTGCATCACAGACCATGGTCACCCTGGTGATATGGTGGTGGAGGATGAGGATGAGGAGAAGGAGGAGGACAAGAGCAAATAGCCAAAATCAAGAAGCGTATACCCATGTGTTGGTGTGAAAAGGTGCATGGGAATACACCTCCAAAAAAAAGACACTGGATTTCAGTTTATGTTACTCTGCTATCATTCATTGGGGTTGAGAAGTCTGGCCCAATCCAGCCCTTGTTCATTTTTATAAGAGTCAGCCTGTCAGCATTTTCAATTGACAGGCGGATGCGCTTATCAGTTATAATTCCACCAGCGGCACTAAAAACCCGCTCTGATAAAACGCTAGCGGCAGGGCAGGCCAGGACCTCCAAGGCGTCGAGAGCCAGTTCATTCCAATAATTATAAGGCACAGAGGAATCACGGAGGATGTTGGTACGGTCGGCAAGGTACTCCCTCAGCATCTTCCCAAACTTTGCACTCCTTGTCAGAGTACCCCGTGCCTCAGGGCCTGTGCGATGGGAGGGGCTGAAAACATTCTCCCAGAACTTTGACAGTGTTCCCCTGCCTCTGCTGGATTGCATTTGTGTCTATCTTGCCTATAGTCCTTGGTTGCCCAACGAACTGTGACTTCTGCCGCCAGCATTTTCAGATGGGAATTTTTTAATAGTTCCGCAACAAGGGCCTTCTAGTACTGCCCCATTTTTGTAGACCTGTCCGCTTCAGGAATATGAGATATAAACTTGTCCTTGTAGCGTGGGGCTAGAAGTGTCACCAACCAGTAATGACTGTCACCCAAAATTTTGAGAATGCGAGGGTCACGGGAAAGGCTGCGTAACATAAACTCAGCCATGCGTGCTAGACTGCTAACAGGCAAGATTTCCATGTCCTCAACAAGAGGAGGAGTGACCAAGCTCTCCTCCTCCTCTCTGTCTTCAGGCCATCCACGCTGAACAGATGGTATGACAGTTGTGCAGGTAGTACCGTCTATAGCGCATGAAAATAGCTCCTGTTCTTCCTCCTCCTCTTCCTCATTGTTACCCAATCCACTTTGGGATGAGATAAGGCTGGGCTGTGTGTAATCACCCTGTATGGTTCCTTGCTCCACTTCATCCTGCTCCGCCTACAATGCATCCTCTTTGATTGTGAGCAGAGAACGTTTCAGAAGACAGAGAATTGGGATGGTGACGCTTATTATGGCATCATCGCTGCTCACCATCTTGGTGGAGTCCTCAAAGTTTTAGAGGATGGTACATATGTCTGACATCCATGTCCACTCCTGTGGTCTTATTTGTGGCGTCTGAACTGAATACCGACGGCCTTGTTGATGCTGGTACTCAACAACTGCCCTCTTCTGCTCACAAAACCTTCCCAACATCTGCAAAGTAGAGTTGCAATGCGTGGGGACATCACACACCAGTCTGTGAGCCAGAAGCTGCAAAAACTGCTGAAACACGGCAAGGGCTGTGGAAGCTGTAGGTGACTTTCTAAAATGGGCACACAGGCGGCATACTTTAACAAACAGATCCAGCAGCTCTGGGTAGTATTTGAGAAATCACTGAACCACGAGGTTAAGCTCATGGGCCAGGCATGGTATGTGTGTGAGCTCGCCTCACCTCAGAGCCGCCACCAGGTTCCGGCCATTGTCACACACACCATGCCTGGCTGTAGGTTCAGCGGTGTGAGCTACAGATCTGCCTGCTCTTTCAGAGCTGTCCACAACTCTTCAGCATTGTGCTGTTTGTCACCTAAGCATATTAGCTCCAACACAGCCTGTTGCCGCTTGGCCGAGGCAGTGCTGCAGTGCTTCCAGCTTGTGAGTGATGTGGTCATTTCAAAAATGGAGGCTGAAGAGGAGGAGGAGACTGAGGAGAATGAGATGCATAAGCTGTAGACTGTGGGACAACCCTGATTGACCTAGGGCCTGCGATCTTTGGTTTCAGGAGGACGTGTTCCGTCCCAGCACTTGTCCACATGTCCGTGGTTAGGTGGACTTTCCCGGTAACTGTGTTGATGAGGTCACGGCTAATGTTTTGGGACACGTGCTTGTGTAATGTGGGGACGGAACATCGGGAGAAATAGTTGTGGATGGGAATCGAGTACCAAGGAATGGCCGCCGCCATCAAGTTGCAGAATGCTTCCGTCTCCACAAGCCTAAAAGGCAAAATTTCGAGCGCAAGCCGTCGCGAAATGTGGGAATTTAGTAGTGTGGCCTGTGGGGCATTGGCTGTGTATTTGCACTTGCGTTCAAGGACTGGGGTATGGACAACTGAACGCTGCTCTGGGACAAGGACGTGGACGTGTTTCCTGATGCTGTTACTTGAGAGTGTGCAATGACAGGTGCAGGGCAGGAGGCATCTTCGCATGCACTATGGACAGGGGATTGGCTTGCATGCACAGCAGCAGAACAAGCAGTGGTGCCACCCGCAGACACTGCTCCTGGACCCTGGGGTTCGGCCCACAAAGTTGACTGCTTTGCTGCTATGTGCCTGATCATGCTGGTGGCTTGTTGTCTTGCCACCGCTGCTCATGCTGGCCTGGCAGGTGGTGCAAATGGCCTTTTTGGGGTTAGCGGCAGAGTCTTTAAAAAACAACCAGACTCGGGAAGACCTAACAGTTGTACTGGCAACTTCCTTCATGTTGGTGTTGCTGCCAGAAATGACAGTATTTTCTGAAAATGTATATGTGATCCATGTGACGGAGAAAACACAGTTTTAAATACTTGGCCTGTAGGTAACTATTTTGAACTGCAAACTGGTGTCAGTAGCTTCACTGACACTGAAACAAATTTTAAATGGAGGTCAGAAATGGCAGTATTTTCTGAAAACGTATATGTGATCCTTGTGACAGACAAACCACAGTGTTAAATAGCTGGCCTGTAGGTAACTATTTTGAAAAGTAAACTGGTGTCAATAGTTTCACCGACACACTGAAACAAATTTTTAATGGAGGCCAGAAATGGCAGTATTTTCTGAAAACATATATGTGATCCGTGTGACGGACAAACCACAGTTTTAAATACCTGGCCTGTAGGTAACTATTTTGAACAGCAACAGGTGTCAATAGCTTCACTGACACATTGAAACAAATTTTTAATGGAAGCCAGATAGTTGCAAGTCTGCATCTTCTGATGCGGCAAGGATCACTTCTGATGGACACACTTTTAGGCAGTGACCTGGGTGTCAGAGATGCTTCCAGGGGTCTTCCCTATGCTGTTCCCATGTCTTTTAAGCATTGTATGCATGTGTCACACAGCACATGGCCAGATAAGGTTGTAAAATGTTAAAATGACATTTCCCGGTGAATGCATTTGTCACAGTTGAAAGCAATACAAAAGTGCAAAAACACATAAAAAATGCTACTTGTGAACATAGCCCAAGGTGTGGAGGAGTAATTTTGTTTTTGGTTATTTATTTTACCATATACACAAGTCTTTACCCTGGAAAGGATGTTCCTTAACATATTTCACAGGAAAACAGTTTCAGTTTCGTTTTTGAATGTTTTATTGTGAGCCCGTAAAAGTGGCTTAATACCTCTGACCACGTTGTTGACAGCAGTGACCTGGGGGTCAGAAATGCTTCCTGGGGCGATCCCCATGCTGTCCCCATGTCATTTGAGCACTGTCACTATCGTTTTGGGCACTTTTTAGGCTTTCTACAAACTGCCGGGGGTACCGCCGCAAAAATGCTCGGGTCTCCCATATACTAACATTGGGCTCGTTGCTCGTGTCGAGCACCCGAGTATCACGGTGAGCTCGTCCCGAGCTTCGAGTACCCGAGCATTTTAGTGCTCGCTCAACACTAGTGCCTGATCATGCTGGTGGTGGTCAGGCTGGTAGTTTTGTCACCCCTGCTGATGCTGGCCTGGCAGGTGGTACAAATGGCCTTTTTGGGGTTATCAGCAGAGTCTTTAAAAAAATTCCAGACTCTGGAAGACCTACCGGTTGTACTGGCAACATCCCTCGTGTTGGTGTTACGGGGAATGGTTGCTCGCCTTCTGTGTGCGGCCACCACACTGCTTCTTCCTGCCTGTTGGGGTACTCTGCCTCCCTCCCCCTGTGTGCTGCTGGCCTCGCTCTGCATGTCCTCCTGCCACGTTGGGTCAGTTACTAGATCATCCACCACCTCCTCCTCTTCCACTTCCGTACCACAGTCCTCCTCCTCACTTCGTGGCAATTGTGTCTCGTCATCGTCCACCTCTTGTGACAAATTGCCAGTGTTGCCTTCCTGTGGCCGTGGCTGCTCAAATATTTGGCCATCGCTACATGGGATCTCCTCTTCCACCACTTCAAGCGGAGCAGGCGAGGGGCTCAAATATGGAAATGGACCAGTGAACAGCTCTTCAGAGTGTCCAACTGTGGGATCAGTTGCTGTCTGACGACACTCGGCATGGTGGGAGGAAGGAGCATCAGGGTGAGGAGGAGTATGCGGTCGAGACTCATGGCTACTAAGACTTGACCATGTGGAAGACAGACCGGAGGTGGTGGTGCCCAGGTGACTGGAAGTATTATCTTCTATCCAATTAATAACCTGTTCACACTGATCAGTTCGCATTAGTGGTGTTGTTGTGTGCTTCTCTAGTAATTCGGTCAAGAACTGGAAGCGAGAAGATGTGGCTGTTGGTTGTGGCACATTTTCACCTTGGCCACGGCCCCGTCCTCTGCACGCACCATCACCAGAAAGTCCAGTTCTACGTCCCTTGCCACGCGCCTTGCCCATTGTAAATGAAGTAAAATAACTTACACTCGCACTATCAATGGCAAAAGAGTAATAAAAAGGAGATTAGAACCATGGAAGAGGAAAACCACAGTTCTATTTCTCTGGCCTACACCAGAATCTTTTAAACAGATATATTTGTGTTTGAACAGTCAGCGAGACACTCAAACTGTTTTTTTTATGTAAAAAAGGCAAAAAGGTGGATTACAACCAGATTTGAACCATGGAAGAGGAAAACCACAGTTTTAGTTCTCTGGCCTACCCCAGAATCTTTTAAACAGATATATTTGTGTCTGAACAGTCAGCGAGACACTCAAACTATTTTTTTTTTATGGAAAAAAGGCAAAAAGGTGGATAACTCCCAGATTTGAACTGTGGAAGAGGAAAACCACAGTTCTAATTTCCTGGCGTATACCAGACTTTTTTAAATAGATATATTTGTGTCTGAACAGTCAGCGAGACACTCAAACTGTTTTTTTTTATGGAAAAAGGCAAAAAAGTGGATAACACAGAGATTTGAACCGTGGAACTGCAAAACCACAGTTCTAGTTATCTGGCCGAAACCAGACTCTTTTAAACAGATATATTTGTGTCTGAACACTCACAGACACATTCAATTTTTTTTTTTTTGGGGGGGGGGAATACCAAAAGGTTAATAAGATGGGTATTTGTACAGTCTGACTGAGGAAAAAAAAAAAAAGAGGATTTAGATGAAAAAAAAAAGGATTTTTCCTGGCCCCTGAGACCTGGAGCTAAGTCTAGCAATTTGAGCAGCAGCAGCACACAGGACTGTAATGCTGTGTCTCCTATACAGCCTGCCTGCCTGCCTACCTGATATCTGGGATGGATATTAGTCCTCAGAAGGACTGTTTGTTTGATTTTGCAAGCTTTAGAGACCCTACACTACCTATTTCACAGTATAAATCTCTCCCTAGCTCAGCAGCACTCTCCCTACACTGGCTAATCCCGGGCGACTGTGTCCAAGATGGCGGCCCCCGGTTTTAAATACTCAAGGTGACGCTGTGCGGCCAGCCAATCACTGTAATGCCCACAACCAACATGGCTGCGGCATTACAGTGACTGGCTGGCAATCCCTGCATGTTCATTGGCTCTGTAAAGAGCGCCAAACATGCAGGGCGGAGACCCGAGCTCCCGCCCGAGTAACTCGAAAACGCTCGATGCTCGCCGAGCATCCCGAGTAGTGAGATGCTCGGGCGAGTACCGAGCAGTGTCGAGCATGCTCGCTCAACACTAGTTATATGTTGACGGTTATCAGAGACATGCTTACAGCCTGCCCTAAATTTTGCTACTTCAATATAACAATTATAATTAACAATACATGACAGCCGATTTAATTTTTGGCCTCATTCTGTTTTTGGCAAACAGTAGAATGATATGTTTTTCCAAAAAAAGCTCTATCTTGATCTCCTCTGTCCACAAGACTTTTATGTCACTGTGTCAGAAGTGGAGTCCTCCTGTGTCTCCTGCCATAGCATTTAATTTCATTCAAATGTTGACAGATAGTTTGTACTGACACTGATGCACCCTGATCTTGCAGGACAGCTTGAATTTCTTTGGAATTTTATTGGGGCTGCTTATCCACCATCTGGACTATTCTGCATTGCTATCTTTCATTAACTACTACAGTGCCATGGGTTGTAAACTTCTTGGTTATGTTGCGCACCATGAACAAAGGAACATAAAGATCTCTGTAGATGTACTTGTAACCTTTAGATTGTTGATATTTTCCAAAATTTTGGTTCTCAAGTCCTCAGACAGTTCTCTTCTCCTATTTCTGTTCTCCATACTTAGTGTTGTAGACACACAATGCAAAGATTGTAATTGCAGTAGTTTTCTTTGAGATATACTTCATTTTCTGAAACAATTTCAAGGGTGCCAACACTTTTGGCCATGAGTGGAGGACTTCAAATAGTTTATATGATCCTATTTCTGAACACAACCCCATCCCCATTTAAAAAAGGGTGTTAACACTTATGCAACCACATTCTTTTAGTTTTGGTATTTTTATTTCCCCACTCAAAATGATTTTCGTTTGTTTCTCAATGGATTTGTACAGATTATAGGAATCAGAAAAAGGTGGAAGTTTGTAAAAGATTCTTCTTGGTATAATCTTTTTATATGACCAAACCTGTCAATTTAACAGGGGTGTATCTACTTTTTTATATCCACTGTAGACATGAAAGAAGTTTTAATAGATCATTTAAGGGGTTGTCCATGACGTTAACACTGATGACTAGTGATGAGCGAGCCTGCTCGCCACTACTCGGTACTCGCCCGAGCATCACTGTGCTCGGCACACGGCGAGTATTTCCAGGTTGCTCAGGCGGGAGCTCGGGTCCCCGCCCTGCATCTTTAGCACTCTTTAAAGAGCCAATGAACATGCAGGGATTGTCTACCACACACTATAATGCCGTAGCCATGTTGGTTGTGGCATTACAGTGATTGGCTGGCCGCATAGCATCATCGGATCTATATAAGACCTCGTGCCCCTATGCTCATCACAGTCTAACATGGAAACAGGCAGAGTAGGGAAAGCTGCTGCTGAGTGAGGGAGAGATTTGTTTGTTTATTAGTTAGCATAGGTATTCCACAACATATCTATCCATCTGAACTAACAGTCCTTCTAAGGACTAATCCAGCTGCATATGCAGTGAAGGAAATAATTATTTGATCCCTTGCTGTTATTGTAAGTTTGCCCACTGACAAAGACATCAACAGTCATTAACTGTAGGTTAATTTTAACATTGAATGACAGAATATCCAAATAAAAATCAAGAAAGTCACATGGTATAAATTAGATACATTTATTTGCATTTTGCAGTGAGAAATAAGTATTTGATCCCATACAAACCATTATGAGTTCTGGCTCCCACAGACCAGTTAACTAGATAAACGCTCCTAATCAACTCATTACCTGAATTAAAGACAGCTGGCTTACATAGTCACCTATATAAAAGACTCCTGTCCACAGACTCAATTAATCAGTCAGACTTTAACCTCTACAACATGGGCAAGACCAAAGAGCTTTCAAAGGATGTCAGGGACAAGATCATAGATCTGCACAAAGCTGGAATGGGCTACAAAACCATAAGTAAGACGCTGGAAGAGAAGGGGACAACTGTTGGTGCAATAGTAAGAAAATGGAAGAAATACCAAATGACTGTCAAACGACATCGATCTGGGGCACCATGCAAAATCTCACCTTGTGGGGTATCCTTGATCATTAGGAAGGTGAGAGATCAGCCTAAAACTACACAGGGGGAACTTGTTAAAGAAATCGTACGGTACTTAATATTACCTCCCCAATGTATCCCCCCGGGGCCCCTAAGACTTTTTGTAATTACCTTACGTTGCTGATAATGCCTGTGAGTGGCGCTATCTGTGGCCACTCACAGGCAACACGTGACCCCGTGCTGACGTCACGACAAGTGAGGCGCTGAGGTCCCCACGGTGGCTGCTGGGTTGTGGGCGGGGTTAGGCATAGCGCGCAGTGGGTGTGATTTGGGAAGTAACCCCGCCCACATTCTGGAATCCACCTGGAACGCGGAAGACAAAGACGCCCGGCTGTTGCCAGCACTTGTCATGACATCAGCGGATGTCAGAGCCAGCTGCAGCCGGGGGGTCACATGATGCCTGTGAGCGGCCAGTGATAGTGCCGCTCAAAGGCATTTTGAGCACCGTAAGGTAATTACAAAAAGTCTTAGGGACTAGAGATGAGCGGTGTTCGACTCGAACTGTTCGCCAATCTCAAATTCGAGCTGTTTTGGGCGGTGTTCGAGCAGTTCGGCGAACACGAACGATTTGAAAAAAATTCGGCTGTTCGAGGTTATGTTCGATAACTGTTCGTGTACCAAAATCATAACTGGATTTTTTCTCAGTAATGCTGAAAATTAATGTTAATATGCAGTTTGAGTGTACAGCGGGGCGGGGGGAGAGGCAGGGGATGGATCTCTGCAGAAATAATGAAGAGCTCCATTTTTTTTTCGCTTTCCCACATTTACAGTGGGGAGGTGCAATCTGTCAGCCTATCAGCAGCGCACACACGGAGCGAACTGCTTTTTTTCACACAAGCAAGGGCATGTGTCATTGGCAGTGTATGTCACATGTATTTGCCCTATAAGACCCAGCCAGTTTCCCCGTTGCCACCATTTTCTCACTGCTGCAGCTGCGTGTTAGACGGCACCGCTGTTGCTGTGTGCTCTATACTTTGTTAATTTCAAGCCAATTTTCGCACAAATCTACAGATAGCTTGGGAGTAGGGAAGAGTTGTGATTGCAGTCCTTTTAAGGACTAGGTTACATCATTTCATACGACTTTTATCAGGCAGGTCTGTGCTCTTAAATAGATAGGTTGGGAGTAAAGACTAATTGTAATTGCAGTCCTTTTCAGGGCTAGGTTACATCAGTTCCTATCACTTTTTGCCAGGCAGGTCAGTGCCAGTGCTGTGCAAGTTTTTTTCACAGCATTTGGCTAAATCTAGCAAAGCAAATCCTTTTTGGCCTATTGCAGAGTGTGTTAGTCAGTGGAGTAGCCTATCTGTGTTGCAAGCTACACCACCTGTGTATAGAACACAATTCTTTTTTAACTGCACCTAGTGAAGTAAAACCTTTTGGGCATAGCATCATTCTATTAGTCCATCTATACTAACCTCCACCAGGTTGCAAATTCATTATAATTTTTTTCTGCATCTAGCTCTGAAAAAATATTTAGGCTACTAGCAGTGTGTGGGACTTGGTCTATTAGTCCATCTATACTAACCTCCATCAGGTTGCAAATTCAATATAATTTTTTTCTGCATCTAGCTCTGAAAAAATATTTAGGCTTCTGGAAGTGTGTGGGACTTGGTCTATTAGTCCATCTATACTGACCTCCATCAGGTTGCAAATTCAATATAATTTTTTTCTGCATCTAGCTCTGAAAAAATATTTCAGCTTCTAGCAGTGTGTGGGACTTGTTCTATTAGTCCATCTATACTGATCTCCATCAGGTTGCAAATTCAATATAATTTTTTTTCTGCATCTAGCTCTGAAAAAATATTTCAGCTTCTAGCAGTGTGTGGGACTTGGTCTATTAGTCCATCTATACTAACCTCCATCAGGTTGCAAATTCAATATAATTTTTTTCTACATCTAGCTCTGAAAAAATATTTAGGCTTCTAGCAGTGTGTGGGACTTGGTCTATTAGTCCATCTATACTAACCTCCACCAGGTTGCAAATTAAAAAGAATTTTTATCTGCATCTAGCTCTGAAAAAATATTTAGGCATCTAGCAGTGTGTGGGACTTGTTCTATTAGTCCATCTATACTGACCTCCATCAGGTTGCAAATTCAGTATAATTTTTTTCTGCATCTAGCTCTGAAAAAATATTTCAGCTTCTAGCAGTGTGTGGGACTTGTTCTATTAGTCCATCTATACTGACCTCCATTAGGTTGCAAATTCAATATAATTTTTTTCTGCATCTAGCTCTGAAAAAATATTTAGGCTTCTAGCAGTGTGTGGGACTTGGTCTATTAGTTCATCTATACTAACCTCCATCAGGTTGCAAATTCAATATAATTTTTTTCTGCATCTAGCTCTGAAAAAATATTTAGGCTTCTAGCAGTGTGTGGGACTTGGTCTATTAGTCCATCTATACTAACCTCCACCCGGTTGCAAATTAAAAATAATTTTTATCTGCATCTAGCTCTGAAAAAATATTTAGGCTTCTAGCAGTGTGTGGGACTTGTTCTATTAGTCCATCTATACCGACCTCCATCAGGTTGCAAATTCAATATAATTTTTTTCTTCATCTAGCTCTGAAAAAATATTTCAGCTTCTAGCAGTGTGTGGGACTTGTTCTATTAGTCCATCTATACTGATCTCCATCAGGTTGCAAATTCAATATAATTTTTTTTCTGCATCTAGCTCTGAAAAAATATTTCAGCTTCTAGCAGTGTGTGGGACTTGGTCTATTAGTCCATCTATACTAACCTCCATCAGGTTGCAAATTCAATATAATTTTTTTCTACATCTAGCTCTGAAAAAATATTTAGGCTTCTAGCAGTGTGTGGGACTTGGTCTATTAGTCCATCTATACTAACCTCCACCAGGTTGCAAATTAAAAAGAATTTTTATCTGCATCTAGCTCTGAAAAAATATTTAGGCATCTAGCAGTGTGTGGGACTTGTTCTATTAGTCCATCTATACTGACCTCCATCAGGTTGCAAATTCAGTATAATTTTTTTCTGCATCTAGCTCTGAAAAAATATTTCAGCTTCTAGCAGTGTGTGGGACTTGTTCTATTAGTCCATCTATACTGACCTCCATCAGGTTGCAAATTCAATATAATTTTTTTCTGCATCTAGCTCTGAAAAAATATTTAGGCTTCTAGCAGTGTGTGGGACTTGGTCTATTAGTTCATCTATACTAACCTCCATCAGGTTGCAAATTCAATATAATTTTTTTCTGCATCTAGCTCTGAAAAAATATTTAGGCTTCTAGCAGTGTGTGGGACTTGGTCTATTAGTCCATCTATACTAACCTCCACCCGGTTGCAAATTAAAAATAATTTTTATCTGCATCTAGCTCTGAAAAAATATTTAGGCTTCTAGCAGTGTGTGGGACTTGTTCTATTAGTCCATCTATACCGACCTCCATCAGGTTGCAAATTCAATATAATTTTTTTCTGCATCTAGCTCTGAAAAAATATTTCAGCTTCTAGCAGTGTGTGGGACTTGTTCTATTAGTCCATCTACACTGACCTCCATCAGGTTGCAAATTCAATATAATATTTTTCTGCATCTAGCTCTGAAAAAATATTTCAGCTTGTAGCAGTGTGTGGGACTTGTTCTATTAGTCCATCTATACTGACCTCCATCAGGTTGCAAATTCAATATAATATTTTCTGCATCTAGCTCTGAAAAAATATTTCAGCTTGTAGCAGTGTGTGGGACTTGTTCTATTAGTCCATCTATACTGACCTCCATCAGGTTGAAAATTCAATATAATTTTTTTCTACATCTAGCTCTGAAAAAATATTTAGGCTTCTAGCAGTGTGTGGGACTTGGTCTATTAGTCCATCTATACTAACCTCCACCAGGTTGCAAATTAAAAAGAATTTTTATCTGCATCTAGCTCTGAAAAAATATTTAGGCATCTAGCAGTGTGTGGGACTTGTTCTATTAGTCCATCTATACTGACCTCCATCAGGTTGCAAATTCAGTATAATTTTTTTCTGCATCTAGCTCTGAAAAAATATTTCAGCTTCTAGCAGTGTGTGGGACTTGTTCTATTAGTCCATCTATACTGACCTCCATCAGGTTGCAAATTCAATATAATTTTTTTCTGCATCTAGCTCTGAAAAAATATTTAGGCTTCTAGCAGTGTGTGGGACTTGGTCTATTAGTTCATCTATACTAACCTCCATCAGGTTGCAAATTCAATATAATTTTTTTCTGCATCTAGCTCTGAAAAAATATTTAGGCTTCTAGCAGTGTGTGGGACTTGGTCTATTAGTCCATCTATACTAACCTCCACCCGGTTGCAAATTAAAAATAATTTTTATCTGCATCTAGCTCTGAAAAAATATTTAGGCTTCTAGCAGTGTGGGGGACTTGTTCTATTAGTCCATCTATACCGACCTCCATCAGGTTGCAAATTCAATATAATTTTTTTCTTCATCTAGCTCTGAAAAAATATTTCAGCTTCTAGCAGTGTGTGGGACTTGTTCTATTAGTCCATCTATACTGACCTCCATCAGGTTGCAAATTCAATATAATATTTTTCTGCATCTAGCTCTGAAAAAATATTTCAGCTTGTAGCAGTGTGTGGGACTTGTTCTATTAGTCCATCTATACTGACCTCCATCAGGTTGCAAATTCAATATAATATTTTCTGCATCTAGCTCTGAAAAAATATTTCAGCTTGTAGCAGTGTGTGGGACTTGTTCTATTAGTCCATCTATACTGACCTCCATCAGGTTGAAAATTCAATATAATATTTTTCTGCATCTAGCTCTGAAAAAATATTTAGGCTTCTAGCAGTGTGTGGGACTTGGTCTATTAGTCCATCTATACTGACCTCCATCAGGTTGCAAATTCATTATAATTTTTATCTGCATCTAACCCAGCCAATACTTTTGGGTAATACCACAGCTCTGCCACTCAGCTCTGCTCGGTTCCCATCCATTGTTTTTTTGTGCAAACAACTCCAGAGTTGTGAATTAGTTAACCACCAAAATGAGTGGAAAAAGGCCTACTGCTGGTGGAAAAAAGATTGGGAAGGGGAAAAAAGATTGTGTCCGTGGGGTAGGTGTTAAAGCAACAGTAACATCTGCAGAAGAAAGACCATCTTCCAGCCAAACTAAAATGTCTACTTCTTTTAGCGGACAATGTGATAAGATCCCTTTCTTACGGCCACGCCAATTGCTACAAATTCCAGATGAGGCACAAAAACAGCAGGTGCTTCAACGGATATCAAGTGCGCCTTTAAGTGGGCTCTCCTCCACCTCAACTTCAACATCACAAATACTCCAGTCCTCAGAGGTGTCACCCCAATCGCACTTGCTTCCTCACAGCTCCCAAGTCTCCAGCTGCCCGTCTGAGTATGGGGTAGTCAGATGGTTGAGTCTGCAGAGCTGTTTACTCATACTATAGCCTGGGAATCAAAGGTCGGCTCCAGAGCTTCTGTGAATCCAGACGAGGAAATGATCTGCACTGATGCCCAGAATCTTTATGAGTCGGATCCAGGACCAGACGCAGAAGGTTCTGACCATAATGTAGACCCTCGTTCCCAAACTGTAACTCCTGTTGGTGGAGACAATGAGGAAGATGATGATGAGACTCAAATACCTGATTGGAGCGACAACTTTAGTTTTTTGTCAGGGCAGGAACAGGTTGGCTCTGAGGACGACGGGTGTGATAACACACAGGGTGATGATGATGAGGTTGGAGATCCCACTTACTGTCAACCCACAGTCAGCCAAGAGGTGAGGTCAGCAGAGGAGGTGGAAGAGGATGCTAGTAACGACGAGGTCAGGTTGCGCCTTCCTGGACAGAGACATAGTACTGGAAGCACGCCAACAACTGCATCCTCAAACACAACTCTGCCTCTCACCACAAGTCGTGGTGGCTCTTCAGGTCGCATGGGTGCTAAGCCTTGCATAGCCTGTGCATTTTATCAGATCGATAAAGATGACCCAACTCGTGTTATCTGTAACATTTGTCAGCAAAAGCTAAGTAGAGGCCAAAAAATACATAGTTTGAGTACTTCATGCATGAACCGGCACATGGACATGAAGCATAAGTTGCAGTGGGAAGCTCACTGCGCTACAATGCGGCCTAGCCGGCCGGGCCAACCACCGTCTGCCACATCTTGTGCATCCGCGGCCTCTTCATCCTCTGTGACTGGGGTGACAGCAGTCACACCTGTTTTGGGAAGCAGACCTGCCACTTCTTTACCCGCAACAGCGAGCGTGATTGGCAGGTCATCATTTTCTTTAGAGGTGGTAACACCAGCTGGTGTTGAGCGCTGTCCGACATCGATAGCACCTCCTTTGGATCAAGGCAACCTATCATGTCCGCCTGTATCTTCCTCACAGACCGGCAGTTTGCCGGGGACTCCCTTCTCAACCCCGTCTAAGCACAACAGCCAGCCCTCGGTCCCTCAGATGTGGACAAGTAAAAGACCATTTCCTCCTAGCCATGAGAAAGCTAAGAGGTTGAATTTCACCATCTGCAAGCTCTTGGCTACAGAAATGCTTCCTTTCCGCCTGGTGGACACAGAGGATTTTCGAGACCTTATGTCCGTCGCAGTGCCCCAGTACCAGATGCTCAGTCGGCACTACTTCTCAAAGAAAGGTGTGCCTGCGCTCCACCAGCATGTCGCACACAACATCACCGCTTCTTTGAGAAACTCTGTGTGTGACAGGGTGCATTTCACCACAGACACTTGGAAGAGTAGGCATGGACAGGGGCGTTACATGTCGCTGACTGGGCACTGGGTAACTATGGTGACAGCAGGACAAGGGGCTGCTGTCCAAGTCTTGCCGTCCCCACGAGTTGTGCGTCAATCCTCTTTATCTCAAAGTTCCTCCACTGCTTCTGCCTCCTCAACCTCCTGTCGGTCCTCCACCTGCACCCAAAGCCTGTCTGGTCATGCCACAAGCTTTCTAACTGCGCAGAAGGGATCCTGCACACCTCCTTACTATGCTGGCAGCAGGGCTCAACATTATCAGGCAGTTTTTACTTTGAAATGTCTGGGAAATGTGAGTCACACAGCTGAGGAGTTGTGGTCAGAACACAATGCTGCAAACCTGGGTGTGGCCCTTCGCCGGGGCAATGTCACACACGTGCCTTGTATGGCTCACGTGTTGAACCTGGTTGTCCAGCAATTTTTAGCCCACTATCCCGGACTAGATGGCCTTCTGCAGAGGGCACGGTCGCTGTGTGCTCACTCCCGCAGTTCGCATCCCGCAGCTCAGCGACTTACATCTCTACAGAAATCGTTGGGCCTGCCACTTCACCGGCTAAAATGCGATGTGCCTACCCGGTGGAATTCAACTCTGCACATGTTGCAGCGACTGTGGCAGCACCGACAAGCCCTGGTGCAATACGTTCTGACGTATAGCCTGGGCCAACGAGATCCAGAGGTGGGGCAAATCACGCTGGAGGAGTGGTCTCAGATCAGGGACCTATGCACCCTTCTGCACAGTTTTGAAATGGGGACGAAGATGTTTAGTGCTGACGATGCCATTATCAGCATGACTATTCCGGTGATTTACATGCTGGAGCACATGTTAAACAGAATTCGGAGTCAGGTGGTGGCAAAAGAGGAGGTGGAGGAAGTAGAGGAGGAGGAGTTGTATGCGGAAGGGCTAACATCTGCAAGGTCCAGATGTTCGGCAGCACCAAGGCGGCAGGCATGTGAGGGTGGGGGAGATGGTTTTACCAGAGCGCATGGTAGCAGCCAAACTAGTGAGGAAGGTGCAGGAGCCCAGGAAGAAGTGGAGGACGAACTGATGGAAGACTCATCAGATGAGGGAGACCTTGATCACATTTCTGTTGTGCGAGGTTGGGGGGAGAGGGCAGAGGAAGGAAGCATGATTGTTACCTCGCCACCAACACAACAGGGACTTGGTGCTCCTGGATACGCAAGACACATGAGTGCCTTCTTGCTGCACTACCTGCAACATGACCCTTGAATTGTGAGAATTAGAAATAATCCTGACTACTGGGTTGCCACAATGTTAGATCCCCGGTACAAAAGTAAATGTGCAGAAATTATTCCTGCCATAGAAAGGGATGCACTCATGCAGGAGTATCAGCAGAGACTGTTGCAGAATCTTACATGTGCTTTTCCACAAAACACCAGTGGTGCACGTAGTGAATCTCACAGTTCCAACTTGCCAACCGTGGGACCGTCGAGTGTTCAGCACTCAAACCGTAACAGAAACACAGTATCTGCTGGTAACATCAATCTTGCGGAATCATTTCACCACTTTTTTAGCCCATCGTTTGCAAGGCCACCAGAGACAAGAAGTCTGACACATAGTCAACGCCTAGAGACGATGGTACAGGAGTATCTCCAAGTAAACATTGAAGCCATGACTGTGTCACTAGACCCTTGCTCTTTTTGGGCTTCCAATCTGGATAAATGGCCGGAGCTCGACACTTACGCCTTGGAGATCTTGTCATGCCCTGCAGCCAGCGTTCTGTCTGAACGTGTGTTCAGCGCTGCTGGTGGTGTGCTGACAGATAAGCGCACGCGGCTCTCCACTGATAATGTAGACAGACTCACGTTCATAAAGATGAACAAATCATGGATCCGAAATGACTTTTCTACCCCTGTGTCATCCTGGGGAGAGTAAAAGCTTGATGATTTGTTAAAATCACCTCACCAACCGTTTTAAGCTTTAAAATTACTAATCATGTTTATCTGTATCTTGGCTGGAAAATAATTTGGGCTTTGTAACAGTGTGCAGTACTGATTCTATTAGGCCATCTATACTAAGCTCCACCAGATTTAAAATTACTAATCATGTTTATCTGTATCTTGGCTGGAAAATAATTTGGGCTTTGTAGCAGTGTGCAGTACTGATTTTATTAGGCCATCTATACTAAGCTCCACCAGATTTAAAATTACTAATCATGTTTATCTGTATCTTGGCTGCAAAATAATTTGAGCTTTGTAGCAGTGTGCAGTACTGATTCTATTAGGCCATCTATACTAAGCTCCACCAGCTTTCAAATTAATAATAATTTTTAGCTGCATGTAGCCCGGAAAATAATTTTGGGTCTCCTAGACCATCGAGCGTTGCACGGCACTCATCGGTGAACAAAACAGTTTTGAAGTCAGTCTTCATGTATTGTTTGGCCCACTGGAGCCATTTCTGCTTGTGTGCAGTGAATAGAGGAGGTCGACAGGATGGCTTACGCACAGCTGCAAACCTCTGAAGGACTCTGCATCTTGTTGTTCGGGGGACGTTGGAGGCACCAGCAGCTTCAAAAACTTGTCTGCTGCTATGACATGGAATTTTTGCCTCTGCTCTTTTAACCTGACGTAATTGCCTGTAGGAAAAAGTCCTCAATTTTACCTTATCAGCACGCACACGTGTGTACTGTGAATCAGCTACATACTTCTTGATTGTGCGATGATCAGGATGAAGTGTCTTGGCAATGTTGATTGTAGTCATGCCTTGACCTAAACACTCCACAATTTGTTGCTTCTCAGCAGCCGACAAATCCTTTTTCTTTCCCATTTTGGCAGAAAATGTAGGCTGCTTAATAATGTGGGACAGCCTTAAGTAGTCTTGCCTTTCATTGGACACACCTGCCAAACTAATTAACACAGGTGTCTGCAATTGCTTACAGTGATATAAAGAGCCCTGACACACATCACCATCAATGAGTTTAACTGACAAACAATCAAATTCTTCCCTTATCACTCCTAAACACTTGTTGCATAATAATTTGGAACACAGTGCACATGTGCTTTTCCACAAAACACCAGTGGTTCACATAGTGAATCTTACAGTTCTAACTTGCCAACCGTGGTCTGTATGGAGTTGTTCAATAAAGGGCCCAAAATTAAGATAACATAGACGGGAGAGGTCTATGAATAGGAATTCCTAAGTATTTGATACCCTGTGAGAGCCAGGCAAAGGGAAAGTTGGACTGGATGGAATCCTGTATGGATTTGGGGAGGGAGACATCGAGGGCCTCAGACTTCGCTGCATTGATTTTAAAATTTGACCATGTAACAAAGTGATCTATTTCAGCCATAACAGCAGGGATGGATATATGTGATTGAGTGATATATACTAGGACATCATCAGCAAATGCAGAGCACTTGTACTCGGTGCCTCCCACCTCAATCCACCTAATATTTGGGTTATGGCGAATTGATGAGAGCAGGTGCTCCGTCACTAGGATGTATAAGAGAGGGGTCAGAGGACATCACTGCCTTGTCCCATTGGTGATTATGAAAGGTGATGAAAATGTTCTGACGCGCCCCCTGGACCTTGGGACACCTGGAGCCGGACCCTTTTTGGTGGATGCTGGTGGTTGTAGTCTCCGTGGCAGCGACCCGGTTCCGTGGCTCAGGGAGGTCAAACCAGTGGCGGAACTATTTATGTGGTTTTGATGTTTAAATGTCCGACTACGCCACCCGTGGATTGCGGTCAGAGTGAACCGCCGCTGCAGGGCAGACCGCTGAGGCTGGTGTTGTGGGTGCAGCAGAGCGTAGTATAACTCCCCATGGGAGGAGTATAGCCTCAGGGCAGTGTATGCGGAGGATGGGGGTGATGGTGCAGGGCAGCAGCAGTAACGACACGGAGTCAGTGATGCAGTCCAGGGCCTTTACTCACAGTTCTTATTATCCAGACCACTTCTGCAGGTAACGCCTGCCCACGTCGTACTTTGCTCACCAGCTGAGGGGCTCAGACAACTCCCAGATGACTTTGGAGCGCTTCACAGGACCCCCTTTGTGTGTCCTTTGTCTGGCCTTTCTTACCAACGCTTCTGTCCGGCTGCCTCGGGCCTCATTTTGGTAAACTTGGCGCCAGTTTCCCTGACCCTATGTGGTGCCTTCCTAGCGGGTGTAGCGAGGGGCTGCGCCACATAAAAAGTCACAGCCTCTGGTTTCTAGCTGAGGGTTGTTTCCCGCCACCACTAGTTTCGGGGACCGGTCTCCCCCTTTGGCCTGACCCCTCCACGCAGGTGGATTCGGGTGTGCGGTGGCGACTCGCCCGTCCACACCCCTGGGATCCCTTTGTTCCTCGTTCCTGGAGCCTTCTCCGCTCCTCTTCCTTCCTTCCCCCGCTTCCAGGCCTGGGCCTCTGTTACTAGGCCCGCCTCCGGAGCAGAGCTCATGCAGAGCCCCTGCTCCCTGTCACTTTTGCTCAGACTTCTCTGCACTGAACTAAGATGGTGCCCACCTTTTATACTCCCTTCTCAATGCACCCAGGAACTGCTTCCTCCCTGCTCCTGCACTACAGGGTTCCCCTTCTTCGGTGTTCCCTCCCCCCACTCCAGCCAGAGACAGGGACTGTCGTGCCCATCTCAGGGGCATATTGGTCGCCCTGCCCCACAGCAATGTGGTGTAATGCATGCAGGTGTCGGGGTCCTGATCCACACTCCATCCTTACCTGAGAGTGAGATATCACACCTGTGGGTGAGGTGCAATACCTCTGTAGCAACCGAGCCCTCTGGGTGCTACAGTTCCATTTATCTTCAGCCTAGGTGACGTATTGCGATACAGGGCCGTGATTTTGGCTATAAAAGGGTCCCCTAGACCCCTACACCAAGCTTTTTAAGAGAATAATATATGCCAGGAGACTCTATGGAATGCTTTCTCAGCATCCAACGAGAGTATCTAATTACAAATTTTTAACTGCATCTAGCCCAGGAAATACTTTGTGCCAAGTAGCAGTGTCTGCTAGTCAGCGGATTATCCCAGCTGTTAAGCAAGCTACACCACCTGTAGTTAGGACACTTCATTTTTTCAAAGGAAATGGTTCGGGACCCCGGGATACTCAGTGAAGAGCATCAGGAGGCACCCCAAGGCATAGGGGCTGGGACTGGCGGTAGGACACCTTGCGGTGGACTGCCAAGCTCAATCCTTATAAAAGCTTTTTAACTGCAGCAGCTTTAGTGGACGCTACTGGAGCTGGAAATACACGGCTGCTGGCATGAGACTTGCCCTCCAATAGATCCTTGTAAAAGGATTTAAAGTGTATTCATTCAAATTAGAGAGACAATTTAAATTAAAAAGCTTAGACCTGCCTCCACCACAGGGGGGCTCGCTCGACCCACCAGCGGACAGGCACCAGTATTGGGAGAAGGGGGCTGGCCATCAGGATCCACAACAGCTCTGGCACAAACCCGGCGACACGGAGGTCGCACGGGCAGGAACGGACTGGCCGTGTCGGCTTCGCACTTTTTCGGTTTTAGAAGGGCATGACATGCCTATATCTGTGTCTCCCCCTCCTTTTACTCCTCCACCTCTTTTCTTTTCGCATGACTATACGTACTTGGCACTTTTCCATGTGTTAGTTGTGTCTTCTGAGCAGTTTGTCAGCTTTTGGACACCTTTGAAGGTGTTTTCTATGTCTTTTCTATGTGTTTTTGTTTGCCTGCCATTGGTTTTAACGGTGTTCGAAGGTGTTTGACGAACAGTTCGAGGAACAGTTCGGCGAACATACGGGTGTTCGACGAACCGAACCGAACTCGAACACTACAGGGGTGGCTCAACACTATTAGGGACTAGTGTTGAGCGTCCACTAAAATGCTCGGGTGCTCGAAGCTCGGGCCGAGCTCACCGTGATACTCGGGTGCTCGACCCCAGCAACGAGCCCAATGTTAGTATATGGGAGACCCGAGCATTTTTGCGGCGGCACCCCCGGCAGTCTGTAGAAAGCCTAAAAAGTGCCCAAAACGATAGTGACAGTGCTCAAAAGACATGGGGGCAGCATGGGCAGCACCCCAGGAAGCATTTCTGACCCCCAGGTCACTGCTGTCAACAACGTGGTCAGAGGTATTAAGCCACTTTTACTGGCTCACAATAAAACATTCAAAAACGAAACTGAAATGGTTTTCCTGTGAAATATGTTAAGGAACTTCCTTTCCAGGGTAAAGACTTGTGTATAAGGTAAAATAAATAACCAAAAATAAAAATACTCCTCCACAGCTTGGGCTATGTTCACAAGTAGCATTTTTTATGCGTTTTTGCACTTTTGTATTGCTTTCAACCGTGACAAATGCATTCACCGGGAAATGTCATTTTAACATTTTACAACCTTATCTGGCCATGTGCTGTGTGACACATGCATACAGTGCTGAAAAGACATGGGAACAGCATGGGGAAGACCCCTGGAAGCATCTCTGACACCCAGTCACTGCCTAAAAGTGTGTCCATCAGAAGTGATCCTTGCCGCATCAGAAGATGCAGACTTGCAACTATCCCCGTGCAAGTCCTTGTCCCAGGGCAGTGTTCAATTGTACCTCCCCCATTCCTTGCAATGCAAGCGTAAGTGTGCAACCTGCCACCCACCCACCCTCAGGCTGCAATGCCATACTGCTAGATTGCTTGCACTTGAAATTGGGCCTTTTAGGCATGTGGAGGCAGACGCCGGCCACCATGTCATGGCTGCATCGGCGGCCTGGTATCCATACTCAGTCCCCAGCCGCCTGGCGGCCGGGTGTCCACACACTGTTCCCAGCTGCATGAGGGCGGCCGGGTGTCCATAAACGGTCCCTAGCCACCCCTATTTCTCCTGGGAACTTCCCCCACACTTTTCTTAGCCTGGCCTGCTTTAGGGCAGCATTGGACGAGCCCACCAGAGAACCAGATTCCTCCGGTGGGCCCTGGCTTCTCCATCAGGGGAGTTGAGAGTGCAAAGGTGAGGAGCATGATGATGATGATAGAAGTTAGCATCTGCTTTGTTTTCTTGGAATGCAAGCGCATGTATGTAGTAGCGGCTAGGCCTGAGGTGGTCAGCATTTTGGCGCATATTCTACCTCCTCCGAGGATTGCTGGATGTTTTTCTGCTACTATCCCAGTTCTATGACTCCCGTTAAAACAAAGCTTCAGGTGATGAATGATGGATGAGGTGGTGGCAAAGGAGAAAGAGCAGGAGGAACAGGGACCATTCACATCAATATCAGGCCAGTCAACCACACATGTCTTGTAGGATATGTTTCTGTACCAAAAGGAGCGGTTCGGCTACACAGTTATAGGGCATGCAGTGAGTGCAATGCCTATCAAAAATTTTGAGCCACTCCAATGCACCTTGGAAGTGACAAGTAGGTCAGAGGGCCTTAACTAAACCGTTTTTTCCATTTATAGCAACTGCGTCTCCTGTGCACTGTTGGCCTAAGCAGTGAATGGAAGGCTTTCCAAAAATTATGAGGAACTGCAATGCCCCTTGAAACAGACGTGGATAACAGCATACTAAAAACCTTCTACCCATTATTGGGGAGTGGGTCTCCCTTAGTGTTTGCCTATGCGTTGAAAAACAAAAGCTGACTAAAATTAGGAAGAAATGCAATGCCCGTTGGAAGAATGGTGGAGGTCACAGTGGAATAAAAAGACAATACCAATGCCCCTTGGAAAAGTGGTGGAGGTCGCAGTAGCTTAACAAGACAGTTTTAATGCCCCTTGGAAGAGACGTGGAGGTCGCAGTAGCTTAACAAGACTGTTTTAATGCCCCTTGGAAAAGTGGTGGAGGTCGCAGTAGCTTAACAAGACGGTTTTAATGCCCCTTGGAAGAATAGTGGAGGTCGAAGTGGAATAAAAAGACAATATCAATGCCCCTTAGAAAAGTGGTGGAGGTCACAGTAGCTTAACCAGACGGTTTTAATGCTCCTTGGAAGAGACGTGGAGGTCACAGTAGCTTAACAAGACAATTTTAATGCCCCTTGGAAGAGACGTGGAGGTCGCAGTAGCTTAACAAGACGGTTTTAATGCCCCTTGGAAGAATGGTGGCAGTCGCAGTGGAATAAAAAGACAAAAACAATGCCCCTTGGAAAAGTGGTGGAGGTCGCAGTAGCTTAACAAGACGGTTTTAATGCCCCTTGGAAGCGACGTGGAGGTCGCAGTAGCTTAACAAGACGGTTGTAATGCCCCTTGGAAGCGACGTGGAGGTCGCAGTGGAATAAAAAGACAATATCAATGCCCCTTGGAAAAGTGGTGGAGGTCGCAGTAGCTTAACAAGACGGTTTTAATGCTCCTTGGAAGAAACGTGGAGGTCACAGAAGCTTAACAAGACGGTTTTAATGCCCCTTGGAAGAGACGTGGAGGTCGCAGTAGCTTAACAAGACGGTTTTAATGCCCTTGGAAGAATGGTGGAGGTCGCAGTGGAATAAAAAGACAATATCAATGCCCCTTAGAAAAGTGGTGGAGGTCGCAGTAGCTTAACAAGGCGGTTTTAATGCCCTTTGGAAGAGACGTGGAGGTCGCAGAAGCTTAACAAGATGGCTGCCAAAAATTAGAAAGGAGGAACTTGCAATGCTGGCATACAAGAGCCATGCAGTACAGCATATTAAAAACATTATTCCCAGTATTGGGGAGTGGGTCTCCCATAGTCTTTGCCTATGCCTTCCAAGCAAAAGCTGCCAAAAATTAGGAAGGAGGAACTTGCAGTGCTGACAACACGGACCATGGTCACCCTGGTGTTATAGTGGTGGTGGAGGCTGAGGATAAGGAGAAGAGCAAAATACAGCCAAAATGAGGAAGGGTATACCCATGTGTGGGTGTGAAGAGGTGCATGGGAATACACCTCCCGAAATAACACAGTGGATTTGACTTTATGTTTCTCTGCTGTCATTTGGTGGTGATGAGAAGTCTGGCCCAATCCAGCCCTTGTTCATTTTGATAAGGGTCAGCATGTCAGCATTGTCAGTTGACAGGCGAGTGTGCTTATCAGTTATAATTCCCCCAGCGGCACTAAAAACACGCTCCGATAACACGGTAGTGGCAGGGCAGGCCAGGACCTCCAAGGCATACAGAACGAGTTCATTCCAAGTGTCCAGCTTGGATACCCAATAATTAAAAGGCACAGATGAATCACGGAGGACGCTGGTACGGTAGGCAAGGTACTCCCTCACCATCTTTTGAAACTTTCCACTCCTTGTGAGAGTACCCCACGCCTCAGGGCCTATAAGCTGGGCGGGTCTCAGAAAACTGTCCCAGAATGTTGACAGTGTTCGCCTGTACGCCTTGGTTGGTCAACGAATTGTGACCTCAGCCGCTAGCGTGTTCAGATGTGAATTTTTTTAACAGTTCTGCAGCAAGGGCCTCCTGGTACTTCCACATTTTTGTAGACCTCTCCACCTCAGGAATAAGAGAGTGAAAGTTCTCCTTGTAGCAGGGGTCTAAAAGTGTCACCAACCAGTAATGACTGTCACCCAACATTTTGACAATGCGAGGGTCACGGTTAAGGCAGCATAACATAAAGTCAGACATGCATGCCAGACTGGTAACGGGCAAGACTTCCATGTCATCACCAAGATGACGACTGACCATGCTCTCCTCCTCCTCCTCCTCCCCTCTGTCCTCAGGCCACCCACGCTGAACCGACTGTATGACAGTTGTACAGGTACTACCGTCTACAGCGCATGATACTGTAGCACCCTGAGGATTCGGCTGCTACAGGGGTATTGCACCTCAAGCCAGAGGTGTGATATTCCACTCCCGGGTAAGGATGGAGTGTGGAACTGAGCTCGGTAGGCTGCATGCACTACACACATCCCATTTCCGAGGAGCAGACCGACGGTACTCCCACTTAGAAATGTGCAGGTACGACCGAGTCTGTTCCTGGCTGGAGTGGGAGGGGGGTGGTACATCCCAAGTAGTGTAGGGGCAGATAGGGGGAGCAGCCTGGGTAAAGTTAGGAGCTCATTGGGTGCTGGTCACCTGAGCTCACACATAGAGGGTGTATATAAGGTGGGCACCAACTAAGATCAGGGTCAGATGCAGAGGATCAGATGCAGAGAGTCAGTCAGCTGCAGAGAACAAGTCAGGAGCAGAGGAGAGAAGAAAGACAAAGACCCAGAGAGAGAGAGGAGAAAAGAGAGAGACCCAGAGCACAGAAGAGAAGGACTCTGAGATCCCAACTAAAAGCACCGGGTGAAGAGTCGGCATCAGGGTACCGGAACCCAAGCTGGTGGGGGTAAAAACATTCCCCAGCCAGAGACCGGAGACCGTGGGCAGCGTCTGCCACGGTCACCCATCACATCCACCCCGAAGGCACACCACATGAAGGGTCAGGGAACCCAGGGCCAAGGGTGTCCCAACAGAAGGCCCGAGGGAGCTGGACCTAGGTGGATTACTGGTGGGGACGGCCAGAGAACGGGACAGAAAGAGAGCTCAGGGCCACGCTCCGGACTTGTTTGGGGGTTGGCTGGATCCAGGACCTGGTGGACGCAGCACGGCTCGGGTGGTCACTAGCAGCTGGAGTGACCAGTACAACATCTGCAGTAAGTAAACACCCTTAAACTGCACAACCCGACTCTGTCTTCACTGCCGTCTGCACTACACCACCACAACCCCCATCCTCTGCGCCTGTCCCCTCTGAGGCTATACCCCTCCCGTTGGGGGTTATCCCACCAAGCTGCGCACCCACCATCAGCCTCAGCGGACCCTGCTGCAGCGGCGGCCACAGTGACCGCATCACAACGGGTGGCGTAGTCGACACAAAAGAACTCTTAATAACATCTGTAGGACTGCCACATAACACTGAGCTTGACGCCCTGGGCACGGGGCCGGGTCACAGCCGCTCGGAGACTACAACCCCCCATCTGATCTGGTGCCGGGTATTCCCCTCAAAAAGGAATATGTCCCAGGGGGCGCGTCAACTTTGGCGTAGTCGGCAGGATTACGTGCCCGCAACACCCGGGTACTGCGTGCCTGAAGAAAGGTGCAAGTTTACCTCAGAAAGAAGTCTCCTGCCGGTTCCGGAGGGTCCCCGCCATCGGACTCCATCACAGGTCGTTTCCCGCCGATTGTCCGCCATTTCCAGCTTGTTCCCGCCATCTACAGAGTTTCCCGCCACTGGGCGACGCTTCCCGCCAAATCCGAAGATTTCCCGCCTTGGAAGAGCAGCGGACGCCATTATGGGCGTGCCAAAGGAGGGCAGGAGGCCGCCTCCCATCGTGGGCCAGGACAGAAAATGGCGCCAAAAGTGGAAACCACCCCCACCAACAGAGACTGTGATGCTGGAGGTGTCTGTCAGCGTGAAAGAACTACCCCTGGAGCTGACAGTCACCGAGTTGCCCCGGGACCGCCCTCGAAGTGGGAGGAGACGAAAGAAAAGAACAAAGATGGGTGCCGCCTGGAGCAGTCTGGAGCGAGCGCACCCGGAGACAAGAAGTCTGGAGAGGAGTAGCAGAGAAGCTCACCCGGAGATGTCCAGAGAGCAGAGCAGCACCGGCCCGCTGGCCAGGAGCCTGCTGGAAGAAGAGCAGAGCAGCACCGACCCGTTGGTCAGGAGCCTGCTGGACACCACGACCCCACTAGGCCTAGTGGAGGTCCTTGCACAGCTCCCCCGAGACCGGGAGTGTGCGCAGACTGCCCTGGAGGGCCTCGCACGGAGGATGGCCCGGGTACAGCGCGAGACATTGGCGGAGTGGAGCCGTGAGATGGCCCAGCAAACCAAGACCCGGAGCACGCCAGCCGAGATGAGGAAGGAGACCGCCTCTGAGGATGGCGCGGGAGGACCCAAGGCCGGAGACGGCGCCGAGGAGGGAGCCGAACGCATGGAGGCAGGTAAAGGGGACGCCTATACCCCAAGCCGTGACACCGCTTACCTGCCCCAGCTCCCCGTCGCAGAGCCCGAAAGTCCCCCTGCTGTGCCCGAAAACGCCATGTCACCGACGCAGACTAGGCCCCAACCGGAAGCCGCCGCCGCGACCCCTGTGACGTCACATGCCTCGACCCCGAGCGTGACCAAGCAGGAAGTACCACCAGCCTGGTCGCAGGGCCTAGAATTCCCGGGCGCCGCATCACCAACAGCGCCCCCTACCTCCGCGGAGCCTCCGGCCTGGCCGCAAGGCCAGGTAGCCCAGGGCGCCGCCGTCCTAACGGTGCCCTTCACCTTCCAGGTGCCCCAGGCCTGGCCGCAAGGCCTGGGCAATCCGGGCGCCACCACCACCGCGCCCGCACCCGTAAAATCAAGGGTGCCGCGTCTGGGAGAGGACTTGTTTGCCCAGCACACGTGGCCGGACGGGCAGCCTTTCATCTGGCCCCAGAAGTATTACGAACTGGAGCACCAGAGGAGGGTTGGGGCCATGTGTGCACCCCTGATTCCGGCTCCGAAGCCCGTAATAAGGATCTCGCCCCCGCTAGCGGAAGCACAGTTTGAGTGGGACCCCACCGGAGAAGATCTAATGGGGTTCACTCAGGAAACTAGGGCAGCTGCAGCAGAGCGTGCGGAGTGCTGCCGCCAACAGCTCGAGGAGTTTGCGAGGGAGCGGAGAGAGAGGCGGGTCCGGGAACAACAGGCCCAAATAAGGAGCGCCGAGCAAAAGAGCCGGACCAGGAGGGACCCCCGTGCAGCGCACAGTCCCCGTACCACCGGGACTGTAATAAAGTTTAACCTGCAGCATGGGTGGGGCTTTATCAGAGACAACAACACCCCCGGCGACGTCTTTGTCACGCGCAGAGACGTGGAGTCCCATCTGCCGGAGGGGCACAGAGGTCGTGACCTCTACATCGGAGACGAGGTCACCTTCACCCGGCACAAGTGTGCCAAAGGACCTTACGCCCTCCACGTACACCGCCTGACGGAGGAGGAGTTGCGGTGCGAGGAGGAGGAGCAAGAGGACCCGGACGGGTCTGAAGTAACAACCAGCTGTAAGCAAAGAGCAGGAGGAAGACGCCGTTGAGTGCGGCAGAGAAGTGATGTAAATAGTTACCCGACCGGGTACCAAAGAAACTGTTGATACTTATATATAGTCCCCGTTGGGACCAGCTGAGTGAACTGTTTACCCGTTAACCCCTTAATCCCACAGGCTGAGGACTGTGAGCAGCCATTCCCTTCCCTTTACCTGGCCGAGGATTGAGAGCGGCCAACTTCCCCTGTATATAGTTGCGCGTCCTAAAGCGCCCCCTACCGGTTTTATAGGAAAACCAGTTTTTCTAAGAGACTGTCGCACTTTTCCCGGACACACGTTGCACAGTGTCCGGAGGAGGAACCTGAAACAAGAGACGACGAGAATGTTTATATGAAAAGTTTTATATATATAATGTTTTATATGTTTTATTATGTTTATATGAAAAAAAAAAAAAAATTTGTATGTTTTGGTGATGTTTTATGTCTTACAGCCCGAGGACGTGCTGTGATTTACCAGGGGGGAATGTAGCACCCTGAGGATTCGGCTGCTACAGGGGTATTGCACCTCAAGCCAGAGGTGTGATATTCCACTCCCGGGTAAGGATGGAGTGTGGAACTGAGCTCGGTAGGCTGCATGCACTACACACATCCCATTTCCGAGGAGCAGACCGACGGTACTCCCACTTAGAAATGTGCAGGTACGACCGAGTCTGTTCCTGGCTGGAGTGGGAGGGGGGTGGTACATCCCAAGTAGTGTAGGGGCAGATAGGGGGAGCAGCCTGGGTAAAGTTAGGAGCTCATTGGGTGCTGGTCACCTGAGCTCACACATAGAGGGTGTATATAAGGTGGGCACCAACTAAGATCAGGGTCAGATGCAGAGGATCAGATGCAGAGAGTCAGTCAGCTGCAGAGAACAAGTCAGGAGCAGAGGAGAGAAGAAAGACAAAGACCCAGAGAGAGAGAGGAGAAAAGAGAGAGACCCAGAGCACAGAAGAGAAGGACTCTGAGATCCCAACTAAAAGCACCGGGTGAAGAGTCGGCATCAGGGTACCGGAACCCAAGCTGGTGGGGGTAAAAACATTCCCCAGCCAGAGACCGGAGACCGTGGGCAGCGTCTGCCACGGTCACCCATCACATCCACCCCGAAGGCACACCACATGAAGGGTCAGGGAACCCAGGGCCAAGGGTGTCCCAACAGAAGGCCCGAGGGAGCTGGACCTAGGTGGATTACTGGTGGGGACGGCCAGAGAACGGGACAGAAAGAGAGCTCAGGGCCACGCTCCGGACTTGTTTGGGGGTTGGCTGGATCCAGGACCTGGTGGACGCAGCACGGCTCGGGTGGTCACTAGCAGCTGGAGTGACCAGTACAACATCTGCAGTAAGTAAACACCCTTAAACTGCACAACCCGACTCTGTCTTCACTGCCGTCTGCACTACACCACCACAACCCCCATCCTCTGCGCCTGTCCCCTCTGAGGCTATACCCCTCCCGTTGGGGGTTATCCCACCAAGCTGCGCACCCACCATCAGCCTCAGCGGACCCTGCTGCAGCGGCGGCCACAGTGACCGCATCACAACGGGTGGCGTAGTCGACACAAAAGAACTCTTAATAACATCTGTAGGACTGCCACATAACACTGAGCTTGACGCCCTGGGCACGGGGCCGGGTCACAGCCGCTCGGAGACTACAACCCCCCATCTGATCTGGTGCCGGGTATTCCCCTCAAAAAGGAATATGTCCCAGGGGGCGCGTCAATACCAGCTCCTGTTCTTCCTCCTCCTCCTCCTCCTCCTCTCCCTCTTTGTCCCCCAATGCACATTGGGATGAGATGATGCTGGGTTGTGTGTAATCGACCATTACGGCTTCTTGATCCATCTCATCATACTCTGGCTGCAATGCCTCCTCTTTAATTCTCTGCAGAGAGCATTGCAAAAGACAGACAAGTGGGATGCTGATGCTAATGATGGCATCATCGTCACTCACCATCTTGGTGGACTCCTCAAAGTTTGTCAGGATGGTACATATGTCAGACATCCAGGTCCACTCCTGAGGTCTTATGTGTGGAGTCTGACCTGAATATCGATGGCCTTGTTGCAGCTGGTACTCCACAACTGCTCTCTTCTGCTCACAAATCCTTTGCAACATGTGGAGGGTAGAGTTCCAGTGTGTGGGGACATCACACACCAGTTGGTGTGACAGAAGCTGCAAACGCTGCTGCAACACATCAAGGGCGGCGGAAGCTGTAGCCGACTTGCGAAAATGAGCTGACAGGCGGCGTACTTTGACCAGCAGATCTGGCAACTCGGGGTACGATTTAAGAAACCGCTGAACCACGAGGTTAAGCACATGAGCCAGGCATGGTACGTGTGTGATCTCGCCTCGCCTCAGAGCCACCACCAGGTTTTTACGGCCATTGTCACACACGACAATGCCTGGATGTAGGTTCAGTGGTCTCAGCCAAAGATATGCCTGCTCTTTCACAGCTGTCCACAACTCACAAGCAGTGTGAGGTTTATCACCTAAGCTTATGAGTTTCAGCACAGCCTGTTGTCGCTCGGCTGAGGCAGTACTGCAGTGCTTCCAGCTTGTAACTGCTGTGGTGATATCTGAGATGGAGGCTGAACATGAGGAGGACGATGATGCGCAGGAGCTGTACACTGTGGGGGCAACTCTGACTGACATAGGGTCCGCAATCCTCAGTGTGGGGAGGATGTGTTCCGTAGTGTTGAGCCACCCCTGTAGTGTTCAAGTTCGTTTCGGTTCGTCGAACATCTTCGAACACCGTTAAAACCAATGGCAGGCAAACAAAAACACATAGAAAAGACATAGAAAACACTTCAAAGGTGTCCAAAAGCTGACAAACTGCTCAGAAGACACAACTAACACATGGAAAAGTGACAAGTACATATAGTCATGCGAAAAGAAAAGAGGTGGAGGAGTAAAAGGAGGGGGAGACACAGATATAGGCATGTCATGCCCTTCTAAAATCAGGAAAGGTTGGAGTAAAAATCTAAAATCAGCCTACCAACACCCAGACGTCGTGACAAGAAAATTAAAAAAAGAAATATCTTTAGGTAGAATGGCGGTTCCATTCAGAACACTTTCCTTACAAGACGTAGTGGTATCCCCGATGTGAGTTGTGCCAAAAATGGAACCCATACATTCGGACTAATGCACATTTGTCATATCTAAGGGGCAGGTCAGTAAACGACAACATCGACACGGAACCAAGTACAGTAGTATATACTGTACATCCTTTGACAAGGCAATCAGGTGGATCAAGAAGTTGGGAAGGGTCACCCTAATGGCCAAAACAGACATTGATGCGGCTTTCCGGTAACTTACTACCTGTGCCTCCGAATAGTGTCCACCTATTGGGCTACTTCTGGGAAGGAGCATACTATATAGATCGCTGTTTGCCCATGGTGTGCTCCAGATCCTGCTCACTATTTGAGGTGTTTAGTTGCTTCCTCGAATGGGTTGTAATCGACTTTTCTAAGGGGGCACATATTATCCATTACCTCGACAACTTCTTATGCCTGGGCCCAAAAGATTCGCCACAGTGTGAATACACGCGGTAGTCCACCTGTGAGAAGGAGAGAGCTGAAGGGAGAGTGGACACCACAGAGCCGAGAGGTTATATGGAGAACGGAAGAAGGAAAGAGGGCGAGGGAGGTAAGGGAGTACAGTGGAAGGCCGCCCTGAGCTCCCCTACGTTCCTGCTGGGCGGGGAACAGTCGTGGGAAGAAAAGCCGCTTGGGCATCCCTTTGAGGTTACGGGCGCAAGCGGGCAGAGGGACTACGCTGGAGTGAGAAGCCGACACGGCCAGTCCGTTTCTGCCCGTGCGACCTCCGTGTCGCCGGGTTTGTGCCAGAGCCGCGGTGGACCCTGACGGCCTGCCCCCCTCTCCCAATACTGGTGCCTGTCCGCTGGTGGGTCGAGCCCCCCCGCGGTGGGGGGGGAGTAATATCTGCAGAAGAAAGACCATCTTCCAACCAAACTAAGATGTCTACTTCTTTTCGTGGACAATGTGATACGATCCCTTTCTTACAGACACGCCCATCGCTACAAATTCCAGATGAGGCACAAAAACAGGAGGTGCTTCAACGGATATCAAGTGCTCCTTCAAGTGGGCTCTCCTCCACCTCAACTTCAACATCACAAATACTCCAGTCCTCAGAGGTGTCACCCCAATCGCACTTGCTTCCTCACAGCTCCCAAGTCTCCAGCTGCCCGTCTGAGTATGGGGTAACACAGATGGTAGAGTCTGCACAGCTGTTTACTCATACTATAGCCTGGGAAACGGAGGTCTGCTCCAGAGCTTCTGTTAATCCAGACGAGGAAATGATCTGCACTGATGCCCAGAATCTTTATGAGTCGGATCCAGAACCAGATGAAGAAGGTTCTGAGCATAATGTAGACCCTCATTCCCAAACTGTAACTCCTGTTGGTGGAGACAATGACGAAGACGATGATGAGACTCAAATACCTGATTGGAGCGACAACTTGACTTTTCGGTCAGGGCAGGAAGAGGTTGGCTCTGAGGACGACGGGTGTGAGAACACACAGGGTGATTATGACGTGGTTGGAGATCCCACTTACTGTCAACCCACAGTCAGCCAGTCGATGAGGTCAGCAGAGGAGGTGGAGGAGGATGTGACTAGCCCAGGGGATGGGGATGACTCGGTACCCGGGCCTTTGCCTGGCCTTTGGGATGTCGCGGTGGTCGGCTCCCGAGCCCGTACCCTGGGGTCACTCTTTAAAAGGGTGGTTAATTGTTAATTTTATAAGAGTTCGTGACGCCACCTGTGGTATCTGGTGAGAAGCACCAGCGCTGCAGCAGTCCACTGAGGCCGGTGATAAGGCAGCTCGATGGTATAGCTCCCCACAGGTGGAGCTAGGCCTCAGAAAAGCATATGCAGGGGGAATGCAGGACAGGCGAGACCCAGCTGGGTCAGAGCAAGAACGGGAACGGACACGGTAGTCACTTCTGTACCTTTTACTGGTGAAAATTCAGGCACATCCCGGAGCACTGTAGGGTGAAGGGTTCATATCAGGATCCTCCCCAATGAGCGGGTGTAGGGCCTCCTGTTTCTTGCCTCTGCGTAGTAAGTTTCTGACCTGCCTGGAGCTAGGCCTAACTTTGTCTCTGTCCTTCACTGGCTGACCTTGTGGTAGGGCCTTGTCTTGGAGTTCACGCTCCCAGTATGCGGGGCCTAAGCGTCTCCTGGCTCTGTCACGTATCAGCACCTTAGCGATCCTGGGACTTGTAGTTCTCCAGGGATTCCAGTTATGCCTTACTGGGTCATAGAGATCCCGGTAAGCTCGGATCCGGTGTCCGGTAAATGCTTCGGGGTGAGCTGGTTAAGCTCCTCTGCCCCCTATGTACTAACTCTCCACTTGCCTTCGGCCTGCTCGGGCCCTCACTAGCTATAAACACTAACGGCAGCTTGCCGTGCTTCACCGATCTTATGGCGTCGGCACACCTTAAGCTCTAAATGGGCTCCCTGAATCTAGCTAGCAGGAGCCTCGTGCTCCACTGCTGAACTATTAACTGAGTTCTCTAGACTAGACTGAGCTCCACTGCAGACTGACCTCTCTTAGGCTTCTCTACTGCAGGAACTCTTCAGAGGAACTGAACTGCCTAGCTCCACCTTCCCTATTTATATCCCTAACGGGCTCCCTCTGCTGGTCTGAGGTGGAAGGTGGAGATGTGTGAATGTTTATGGGGGCCTCTTGTGGAGGATTCCACCAATGCACTCTTCTAGGATCTGTGATACCAAGCGCAGCTGGGCGTCACAGATGCTATTGACGACGAGGTTAGGTTGCGCCTTCCTGGACAGAGACGGAGTACTGGAAGCACGTCAACAACTGCATCCTCAACCACAACTCTGCCTCTGACAACAAGTCGTGGTTGCTCTTCAGGTCGCATGGGCTCTAAGCCTTGCATAGCCTGTGCATTTTTTCAGATCGATAAGGATGACCCAACTCGTGTTATCTGTAATATTTGTCACCAAAAGCTAAGTAGAGGCCAAAAAATCCATAGTTTGAGTACTTCATGCATGAACCGTCACATGGATATGAAGCATAAGTTGCAGTGGGAAGCTCACTGTGCTACAATGCGGCCTAGCCAGCCGGGCCAACCGCCGTCTTCCCCATCTTGTGCATCCGCGGCCTCTTCATCCTCTGTGACTGGGGGGACAGCAGTCACACATGTTTTTGGACGCAGACCTGCCACCTCTTTACCCGCAACAGCCAGTGTGATTGGTAGGTCATCATTTCATTTGGAAGTGGAAACACCAGCTGGTGTTCAGCGCTCTCCGACATCGAGAGCACCACCTTTGAATCAAGGCAACCTAACTTTTCCGCCTGCATCTTCCTCACAGACCGGCAGTTTGCCGGGGACACCCTACTCAACCCCGTCTAAGCACAACAGCCAGCCCTCGATCCCTCAGATGTGGACAAGTAAAAGACCATTTCCTCCTAGCCATGACAAAGCTAAGAGGTTGAATTTCACCATCTGCAAGCTGTTGGCTACAGAAATGCTGCCTTTCCGCCTGGTGGACACAGAGGATTTTCGAGACCTTATGTCCATCGCAGTGCCCCAGTACCAGATGCCCAGTCGGCACTACTTCTCAAAGAAAGGTGTGCCTGCGCTCCACCAGCATGTCGCACACAACATCACCGCTTCTTTGAGAAACTCTGTGTGTGACAGGGTGCATTTCACCACAGACACTTGGACGAGTAGGCATGGACAGGGGCGTTACATGTCGCTGACTGGGCACTGGGTAACTATGGTGACAGCAGGACAAGGGGCTGCTGTGCAAGTCTTGCCGTCCCCACGAGTTGTGCGTCAATCCTCTTTATCTACAAGTTCCTCCACTGCTTCTGCCTCCTCAACCTCCTCTCGGTCCTCCACCTGCACCCAAAGCCTGTCTGGTAATGCCACCCGCTTTCTAACTGCGCAGAAGGAATCCTGCACACCTCCTTACTATGCTGGCAGCAGGGCTCAACGGCATCAGGCGGTGTTTACTTTGAAATGTCTGGGAAATGTGAGTCACACAGCTGAGGAGTTGTGGTCAGCTCTGGAGACCCAGTTTCATGAATGGTTGTCTCCACTGGACCTGCAACCAGGGAAGGCCGTGTGCGACAATGCTGCAAACCTGGGTGCGGCTCTTCGCCGGGGCAATGTCACACATGTGCCTTGTATGGCTCACGTGTTGAACCTGGTTGTCCAGCAATTTTTAGCCCACTATCCCGGACTAGATGGCCTTCTGCAGAGGGCACGGTCGCTGTGTGCTCACTTCCGCCGTTCGCATCCTGCAGCTCAACGACTTACATCTCTACAGAAGTCGTTGGGCTTGCCAGTTCACCGGCTGAAATGCGATGTGCCGACACGGTGGAATTCAACTCTGTACATGTTGCAGCGACTGTGGCAGCACCGACAAGCCCTGGTGCAATACGTTCTGACGTATAGCCTGGGCCAACGAGATCCAGAGGTGGGGCAAATCACGCTGCAGGAGTGGTCTCAGATCAGGGACCTATGAAGTTGACGCGCCCCCTGGGCCGTGGGGTACCCGGAGCCGGGCCGGTAGACGCTGGGGGTTGTAGTCACTGTGGCGGTGACCCGGTCCGTGACCCAGGGCGGTCAATCCAAGGGTAATTTGTATATATGGGTTTTATAATGTCCGACTACGCCACCTGTGGAGTACAGCCAAAGGGGCCGCCGCTGCGGAACAGTCCTCTGAAGCTGGTGGTTTTGCAGCAATGGTATTATTACTCCCCACAGGAAGAGTGTAGCTTCAGGGCAGTGTGGGTGGATGATGGTGGTTGTAGTGCAGGGAGTCAGTAATGAACACAGAGTCCGTGTGACGCAGTCCCAAGATCTTTACTCACAGCTGTTGCAGTCCAGATTACAGGTACCAGAGCAATCTCCCCCGTCGTGCTGTGCGTACTCAGTGAGGGGCTCAGTCCACCCCCAGATAGCTCCGGAGTACTTAGCAGGACCCCCTTCTGTGTGTCCTTTCTCTGGCCTTCTCCCTGCACCTCACACCCAGTGACACTTCTATCCGGTATCCTCGGGACTTGGCGGGTGACGTGTGTTCCGTCCCCTGGGTCCTATGTGGCTACCTTCTTAGTGAGACTGGTGTGGACTTTGGCCTGCAGTACATGAAATGCTGCAGCCTCCAGTTTCTAGTTGAGCCTTGCTGTTTCTCCGCTAGTTGAGGGACCGGTTCCCCTTATCTGGCCTGACCCCTCTACCTCCTGGTAGCAGCAGGCGTACGGGTGGCCTTCTGCATGGCCCGTACCCCTAGGGTCCCTTCGGTTCCTGGAGCCTTCCTGCTCCCACTCCTCTCTTCTCTCCTTCAGTCCTGGGCCTCCCAGGCTAGGCCCGCCTCCGGAGCAGAGCTCATGCAGAGCCTCTGCTCCTGTCACTTCTCCACCTCTGACTGGCTTGCTCTTTCTAAGATGGCTTCCTATTTATACTCTCCCTGTCATGTGCTCCCCTAAGCTGCTTTCTCCACCCACACCCACTACATAGGACCCTCCCGCCAGCTAGGGACCTGGGACTGTGCTCTCCCTTAGGAGCAATCTCGCCCTACCCCCACTGGGGGTATGTGTTGGATGCAGGGGTTAGGGTCCCAAGCCATACTCCTTCCTTACCTGAGGGTGAGATACCACACCTCTGGGTGAGATTCAGTACCTCTGTGGCGACTGAACCCTCAGGGGCGCCACACACCCTTCTGCACAGTTTTGAAATGGCGACGAAGATGTTTAGTGCTGACGACGATGCCATTATCAGCATGAATATTCCAGTGATTTACATGCTAGAGCACACGATAAACAGAATTCAGAGTCAGGTGGTGGGACAAGAGGAGGTGGAGGAAGTAGAGGAGGAGTCGTATGCGGAAGGGATAACATCTCCAAGGTCCAGACGGTCGGCAGCCCCAAGGTGGCAGGCATGGGAGAGTGGGGGAGAGGGATTAACCAGGGCGCATGGTAGCAGCCAAACTGTTAAGGAAGGTGCAGGAGCCGAGGAAGAAGTGGAGGACCAACTGGCGATGGGCATGTAAGACTCATCAGATGATGGAGACCTTGATCACATTTCTGTTGTGCGAGGTTGGGGGGAGAGGGCAGACGAAGGAAGCATGATTCTTACCTTGCTATCAACACAACAAGGACTTGGTCCTCCTGGATGCGCAAGACACATGAGTGCCTTCTTGCTGCACTACCTGCAACATGACCTTCGGATTGTCAGAATTCAAAGTAATCCCGACTACTAGGTTGCCACACTCTTACATCCCCGGTACAAAAGTAAATTTGCCGAAATAATTCTTGCCATAGAAAGGGATTCACGCATGCAGGAGTATCAGCAGAGGCTGTTGCAGAATCTTACATGTGCTTTTCCACAAAACACCAGTGGTGCACGTAGCGAATCTCACAGTTCTAACTTGCCAACCGTGGGACTGTCGAGTCTTCATCACTCAAACCGTAACAGTAACACAGTATTTGCTGGTAACAGCAATTTTGCGGAATCGTTTCACCACTTTTTTAGACCATCCTTTGCAAGGCCACAGGAGACAAGAAGTCTGACACATAGTCAACGCCTAGAGAGGATGGTACAGGAGTATCTCCAAGTGAACATCGAAGCCATGACTGTGTCACTGGACCCTTGCTCATTTTGGGATTCCAATCTGGAAAAATGTCCGGAGGTCGCCGCCCACGCCTTGGAGATCTTGTCATGCCCTGCAGCCAGCGTTCTGTCTGAACGTGTGTTCAGCGCTGCTGGTGGTGTGCTGACAGATAAGCGCACGCGGCTGTCCACTGAGAATGTAGACTGACTCACGTTCATAAAGATGAACAAATCATGGATCCTCAAGGACTTTTCTACCCCTGTGTCATCCTGGGAAGACTAAAAGCTTGAGGATTTGGTAAAATCACCTCACCAACCGTTTTAAGCAACTCTGGGGCAATTGATGCCACTTAAGTGGTGTCTGTGCCACAATTTTTGGAAAAAATGGAGACTCTTTTTGGAGTCCCCTTGCTGTGTTTTACGTGACGTTGGCATCGTCAATTCCAGGTTGGGTCGCTCCCCCCCCTTTTAATTGTAAGAAACTACATACACTATGGCTTGGGGTAACACAGATGGTTGAGTCTGAAGACCTGTTTACTCTAGGTCTGCTCCAAAGCTTCAGTGTCTGCTAGTCAGCGTAGAATTTTTAACTGCATCTAGCCTAGGCAATACTTTGGGCGTAGTAGCCCAGCTGCGAAGCAAGCTGCACCGCCTTTGAATCTAATAAGAATTTTTAAATGCATCTAGCCTAGGCAGACTGTGGGGACCCCCAACCAAACCCAGACGCTCAGCCCCCCTACCGCCCCCCTTTCCTTGACAATACAATAATGTAACTCTTACAACTGGATCGGTGAGGATTGGGCACAGCTTTATTAACTCTTTATACTCATTCCATTAGAAAGGCATTTTATTTCTAAAATAATTCAGCTTGTTGCAGCATGCCCTGGGTCTCCACACCGGCAAGTTGGCCAACAAGTGTAACTCTCCAACATGTCCTTTCTATTTCCAGGCCACGGAGGATCCTGCGTACTCGTATGCAGGACTCTGACCCCCATCCATCACTCTTAACGCTTGTTTCACTCCGTCCTGGAGTCCTGACAGGAATATGTCCAGTCCAATATCCATTAAGTGAACACAGTCGGGCCGTATGAGGCCTGCTTCATCTCCTTCCAGTTTTCGGTGTTGTATCACTACACGGCCTCTGTCTCTTCTAAATTTTGCCATCCGAATATTTATTACCTGCCTTGCCCGTTCGATGGCCGTGATGTCTCGCGCACCTTGCCAGACTGCTATCGGCATCTCTGACCATACTATAGTTTTGTGAAAAATTCTCTGAAGCGCTGAGTGTCTAGTTTCATTATTGCCATTAGTTATGCGCTCTTGTGATGACCTAGGTCGTTTCCCCCGGCCTGTATAACTAAGATGACTGGACCTCTTGCCTCTCTCCCTACCTTGATTACCTCCATTAGTACCTGTGGCCATAGCAGCCCTCTAATACCTCTCCAGTTGAAATATGTGTTATGAAACTCTAATTTCCTCCTGCCTCGGCGTACTTTCGCCCTTTTTTCTGCCCAATATGTATACAAGTGGCCTATCACCCACACTGTTGGCTTGGCGTCACCTGTAAAAGAAACAAACCACGTTAGGATAACAAGTCCGGTCTTATGTATCTCGCCAAACACGTGGATCGGCATCTCCCTATCCTCTGAACTTCCGTTTCTGACAGTCCTGCTCTTGCTGCTTCCGTGGCTGCGCCTATGTGGAATGAGTGTGTCCCGTAATCTTTGGGGTGGTTCCCTGCCGATGTTATGCATTTATTAAATATAGCTTAGAACTGGTATCTTGATAATGGCATTCCATCAATGTGTGATAGGAAGAAATTACTTTGTGTTCTGATGGTTATATATGTTTTTACTATTGTTACCCGACTCAGTGTACCGTTTGTGGGTTGTAGAAGTACCCAAGTGCCCCTGCCCGCTGGAACCGTTTTCGATTGGCGTATGCGTAGACGTATTGCATTATTGGCTATGACTACGTCCTGGTGTAATAAGCCTCCACTGGTGGTAATTTTGGATTGAGGGACTAATTCGCTTATGCATAGCGCCCCGAAGAAGGCGATCGCAAATGCAGTATAGAGTAGTGTTGCTTCAAATTGTGAGTGTCATGTTAATGGTGTTAGGGATATGATGTGAGAAATCAGTTTTGGTGACGCGGGACGGGACGTCTACACTCTTGACTTGGCTGACCCCTTTTCCACCCTTTTATGGATTGTCTGATGATGAATCTCTTTGTCACATCTCCCCAATTCAGTAGTTGGAAGTGAAATGCTACGCCGGTCAGCCACCGCTGCGCTGACGCCCCTGATATGCCCCTCAACATTAGCTGGTGGAGAAATTCTATGGTGACTTGTAATCTGGCTTGTTCACATTGGTCAACCCGTCTGCCTGCTACTAGTCATGTCCACTCTTCCCATGCCTTACCGTATGCTTGCCACGTCGACGAGGCAACTGACGCTCTGATTAATGGCATCAACTATTCGCCACTAGATCCCATAGGGAGGGTGGGCAACTGTTGCCCGATGGGTGGGCGTTGGGGAGGAGCTCTGTGAAAATCTGCCAATTGAATTGTGATAAAGCGTTAGCAGCAGCTTTAGACCCCTCAGCATCGTGGCTAGCGCGGACCCATACATTGTGTTTTAGGTACAGGAATGCTAGCCGGCGTAGTAGGCCTAGCACTGGGAGAGACGATGATGCCATCTTATTAATACAGTGCGCTAGGCTGGTGTTTTTTGTTATGAAGCGTTTATTTTTGTTAGCCAGGCGCGCGCCCCATATTTCTATTGCTTCCACTATTGGGAAGAAAAATTATTTTCCGCGGTAGATGCAGCTAAAAATTATTATTAATTTCAAAGCTGGTGGAGCTTGGTATAGATGGCCTAATACAATGAGTACCACACACTGCTACTATGCCCAAAATTATTTTCCAGGCAAGATGCAGCTAAAAATTATTATTAATTTCAAAGCTGGTGGAGCTTTGTATAGATGGCCTAATAGAATGAGTACCACACACTGCTAATATGCCCAAAATTATTTTACAGGCAAGATGCAGCTAAAAATTATTATTAATTTCAAAGCTGGTGGAGCTTGGTATAGATGGCCTAATACAATGAGTACCACACACTGCTAATATGCCCAAAATTATTTTACAGGCAAGATGCAGCTAAAAATTATTATTAATTTCAAAGCTGGTGGAGCTTGGTATAGATGGCATAATACAATGAGTACCACACACTGCTACTAAGCCCAAAATTATTTTCCGGGATAGATGCAGCTAACAATTATTATTAATTTCAAAGCTGGTGGAGCTTGGTATAGATGGCCTAATACAATGAGTACCACACACTGCTACAGGCCCAAAAGGTTTTACTTGGCTAGGTGCAGTAAAAAAATTGTAGCTTGCAACACAGATAGTCTACTCCACTGACTAACACATACTGCAAGAGGCCCAAAAGGATTTGCTTAGCTAGATTTAGCCAAATGCTGTGAAAAACACTTGCACAGCACTAAAACAGACCTGCCTGGCAAAAAGTGATAGGAACTGATGTAACCTAGCCCTCAAAAGGGCTGGAATTACAACTAGTCACTACTCCCAACCTATCTGTCGATTTAAGAGCAGAGACCTGCCTGCTAAAAGTGCTAGGAACTGCTGCAACCTCGCCCTCAAAAGGGCTGCAATTACAAACTAGTCCCTACTCCCTAAACCTTTCTGTCTATTTAAGAGAAAATTCGCTTGCAATTCAGCTACACAATATAGCGCTAACAGCAGCAGCAGTGCCGTCTAACACTCAGCTGCAGCAGTGAGAAAATGGTGGTGACGGGGAAAATGGCTGGGGTTTTTAGGGCAAGGACATGTGACATACACAGCCAATGACGCATGCCCTTGCTTGTGTGAAAAAAAGCACTTCGCTCCATGTGTGCGCTGCTGATAGGCTGACAGACTGCACCTCCCCACTGTAAATGCGGGAAAGAGAAAAAAAAATGGAGATCTTCATTATTTCTGCAGAGATCCATCCCATGCCCCTCCCAACTGTACACTCAAACTGTGTATTAACATTGATTATCAGCATTACTGTGAAAAATTCCAGTTACGATTTGGGTGCACGAACAGTTATCGAACATAAAATCAAACAGCCGAATTTTTTTCAAATCGTTCGGGTTCGTTAAACGGCTCGAACACCGCCCAAAACAGCTCGAATTTGAGATTGGCGAACAGTTTGATTCGAACACCGCTCATCTCTAGTGCTCCTTCCCAAGGTCCGACTGGGTCCCGGCTTCCACTATGTTTACCCAGTGTGCCGTCAGGGAGATGTACCGTCCCTGGCCACAAGCACTTGTCCACGTGTCCGTAGTCAGGTGGACTCTCCCAGTAACTGCGTTGTTGAGGGAACGGCAGATGTTTTGGGACACGTGCTCGTGTAGTGCGGGGATGGCACACCGGGCAAAATAGTGTCGGCTGGGGACCAAGTACCGAGGGACGGCCACTGCCATAAGGTTGCGGAAGGATTCCGTCTCCACCAGCCTAAAAGGCAGCATTTCCAACGCAAGCAGTCGTGAAATGTGCGAATTTAGGACTGTGGCATGTGGGGTGTTGGCTGCGAATTTGCGCTTTCATTCAAAGCTCTGGGATATGGACAATTGAACGCTGCGGTGGGACATGATCGTTGATACTGTTTCTTGAGAAACTGCCATAACAAGTGAAGACTTAGAGGAGGGGGCATCTTTGCATGCAGCATGGACAGGGGATTGCCTTGCACGCACAACAGGGGGTTCTATTACACGCACAACAGCGGAAGAAACAGTGGTGACACCCGCTGACACTGGTCGTGGACCCTGGGGTTCGCCCCACAAAGTTGGGTGCTTTGCTGACACGTGCCTGATCATGCTGGTGGTGGTCAGGCTGGTAGTTTTGTCACCCCTGCTGATACTGGCATGGCAGATGGTACAAATGGCCTTTTTGGGGTTATCAGCAGAGTCTTTAAAAAAATTCCAGACTCTGGAAGACCTACCGGTTGTACTGGAAACGTCCCTCGTGTTGGTGTTACGGGGAACGGTTGCCCGACTTCTGTGTGCGGCCACCACACTGCTTCTTCCTGCCTGTTGGGGTACTCTGCCTCCCTCCCCCTGTGTGCTGCTGGCCTTGCTCTTCGTGTCCTCCTGCCACGTTGGATCAGTTACTAGATCATCCACCACCTCCTCCTCTTCCACTTGCGCACCACGATCCTCCTCCTCACTTCGTAGTAATTGTGTCGCATCATCGTCCACCTCTTGTGACAAATTGCCAGCGTCGACTTCCTGTGGCCGTGGCTGTTCAAATATTTGGGCATCGCTACATGGTATCTCCTCTTCCACCACTTCAAGCGGAGCAGGCGAGGGGCACAAATATGGAAATGGACCAGTGAACAGCTCTTCAGAGTGTCCAACTGTGGGATCAGTTGCTGTCTGACGACACTCGGCATGGTGGGAGGAAGGAGCATCAGGGTGAGGAGGAGTATGCGATCGAGACTCACGGCTACTAAAACTTGACCGTGTGGAAGACAGACCAGAGGTGGTGGTGCCCAGGTAACTGGAAGTATTATCTGCTATCCAATTAATAACCTGTTCACACTGATCAGTTCGCAATACTGGTGTTGTAGTGTGCTTCCCTAGTAATTCGGTCAAGAAGTGGGAGCGAGAAGATGTGGCTGCTGGTTGTGGCACATTTTCACCTTTGCCACGGCCCCGTCTTCTACACGCACCATCACCAGTACGTCCAGTTCCACGTCCCTTGCCACGCACCTTGCCCATTGTAAATGAAGTAAAATAGCTTACACTCGCACTATCAATGGAAAAAGGGTAACAAAAAGGGGATTAGAACCGTGGAAGAGGAAAACCACAGTTCTATTTCTCTGGCCTACACCAGACTCTATTAAACAGATATATTTGTGTCTGAACAGTCAGGGAGACACTATTACAGTTTTTTTTTACGGCAAAAAATGCCAAAAGCAGGATAATACAGAGATTTGACCCATGGAACTGCAAAAACACAGTTCTATTTCTCTGGCCTACACCAGACTCTTTTAAACTGATATATTGGTGTCTGATCAGTCAGGGAGACACTATTACAGTTTTTTTTTATGGCAAAAATTGCCAAAAGCAGGATAATACAGAGATTGGACCCGTGGAACTGCAAAACCACAGTTCTATTTCTCTGGCCTACACCAGACTCTTTTAAACAGATATATTGGTGTCTGAACAGTCACAGACACACTCAATTTTTTTTTGGGGGGGGTGAAAAAAATACCAAAAGGTTAATAAGACGCGTATTTCTGCAGTCTGACTGAGGAAAAAAAAAATACAGGATTTAGATGAAAAAAAAGAATTTTTCCTGACCCCTGAGACCGGGGAATAAGTCTAGCAATTTGACCAACAGGAGCACACAGGACTGTAATGCAGCGTTTGCTGGTATAACCACTGCGTCTCCTATACAGCCTATCTGGGATGGATATTAGTCCTGAGAAGGACTGTTTGCTTGATTTGGCAGGCTTTAGAGACCCTACACTACTTATTTCGCACTATATATCTCTCCCTAACTCAGCAGCACTCTCCCTACACTGTCTGATCCCGGGGACTGTGTCCAAGATGGCGGCGCCCAGTTTTAAATACTCGAGGTGATGCTGTGCGGCCAGCCAATCACTGTAATGCCCACAAACAACATGGCTGCGGCATTACAGTGACTGGCTGGCAATCCCTGCAAGTTCATTGGCTCTGTAAAGAGCGACACACCTGCTCGGCGGAGACCCGAGCTCCTGCCCGAGTAACCCGGAAATGCTTGGTGCTCGCCGAACATCCCGAGTAGCGAGATGCTCGGGCGAGTACCGAGCAGTGTCGAGCATACTCGCTCAACACTATTAGGGACCCTAGGGGGATACATTGGGGGGTAATATAAAGTACTGGACAACCCCTTTAATGATCTCAAGGCAGCTAGGACCACAGTGACCAAGAAAACCATTGGTAACACATTACGCCTTGAAGGTTTAAAATCCTGCAGTGCCCGTAAGGTCCGTCTGCTCAAGAAGGCACATGTGCAGGCCCATCTGAAGTTTGCCAATGAACACCTGGATGATTCTGTGAGTTATTGGGAGAAGGTGCTGTGGTCAGATGAGACAAAAATTGAGCTCTTTGGCATTAACTCAACTCGCCATGTTTGGAGCAAGAGAAATGCTGCCTATGACCCAAAGAACACTGTCCCCACTGTCAAACATGGAGGTGGAAACATTATTTTTTGGGGGCGTTTCTCTGCTAAGAGCACAGGACTACTTCACCGCATCAATGGGAAAATGGATGGAGCCATGTACTGTAAAATCCTGAGTGACAACCTCCTTCCCTCCGCCAGGTCATTAAAAATGCTGGGTCTTCCAGCAACACAATGACCCAAAACATACAGGCAAGGCAACAACAGAGTGGCTCAAAGAGAAGCACATTAAGGTCATGGAGTGACCTAGCCAGTCTCCAGACCTTAATCCCATAGAAAACTTATGGAGGGAGTTGAAGCTCTGAGTTGCCAAGTGACAGTCTCAAAATCTGAATGATTTAGAGATGATATGCAAATAGGAGTGGACCAAAATTCCTCCTGACATGTGCTCAACCCTCATCATCAACTACAAAAAACGTCTGATTGCTGTGCTTGCCAACAAGGGTTTTGCCACCAAGCATTAAGTGTTGTTTGCCAGAGGAATCAAATACTTATTTCTCACTGCAAAATGCAAATAAATTTATCTAATTTATACAATGTGATTTTCTTGTTGTTTTTTTGGGGGGATATTCTATCTCTCAATGTTAAAATTGACATACCCTTAAAATTATAGACTGTTCATGTCTTTGTCAGTGAGCAAACTTTCAAAAACAGCAAGGGATCAAATAATTATTTCCTTCAATGTATTCAGTGGTGATAGCACGAGTTAGGCAGGCAGGTAGGGTTTGTGGCAGTGTATACAACACATGAGGGTCCATTGCACGTTCTGTCTGCAGCTGCTGTTATAGATATCCATAGACATAGCCCCAGATATCAGGGGCCGAGGTTAATTTTTTTTTATCGTAATCCTGATTATTTGCTTAAAAAGCAATCCAGAGTACACCATTTTAGTGCTCCATTTGCCTGTTTGCACTGCAGAATACAGCCAGATCTTTTCCATCATCAGACGTGATCCCATATTACAGCAGAAAAAATCCACAAACTTGTAGTGAATGTGGAAAATATTGTCCTCCATTTAGAGTTTTGCATCAGTGTGTTAGTGGAACTATTCACACATGATTGCTGTGAAGAATAGTAAACTACAGGGCCGCTTTATAAAACTGTGGGTATCCATCAGATGTATCACATATAACAGCGGTTCATATCCAGCCATTTGTAGTGAGCATGGAAAATATTGTCCTCCATTTAGAGTTTTTCATCAGTGTGTCAGTGAAGCCATTCACACGTGGTCGCTGTGAAGAATAGTAAACTGCAGGGCCGCAATTTAAAACCGTGGGTGTCTGTCAGATACTGTATATCACATATAACTACGGTTCAAATCCAGGCGTTTGTAGTGAACGTGGAAAATATTGTCCTCCATTTAAAATGAGAAAAGCGCGTGGCAAGGGACGGGGAAGTGGATGTGATGGTGATGGTGCATGCAGAGGCCGAGGCTGTGGGCAAGCAGAAATTGTGCCACAACAAACACCCACATCTTGTCGCTCGACCTTCCTGTCCCAACTGCTAGGGGACCGCATCACACCACTATTGAACTCAGAGGAATGTCAAAAGGCTGTTGGTTGGATAGTAGATAATGCTTCCAGTCACTTTGCCACCACCACCAAAACCACCACCCTGTCTTCCACACGGTCAAGTCTCAGTAGCTGTGAGTCTGGATCGCATATTCCTCACCCTAATCCTCTTTCCTCCCAACTTATTCCACACTTGGACACTCAGAAGAGCTGTTCACTTTTTCATTCATAGATAGCACCACAACAGGCAGGAAGAAGCAGTGTGGTGGCCTCAGACACAAAGCGGGCAACCATTTACCGGAACACCAACATGATGGAAGTTGCCAGTACAACTGTTGGTCTTCCTGAGTCTGGGTGTTTTATGAAGACTCCGTAGATAACCCAAAAAAGGCCATTTGCACCATCTGCCAGGCCAGCATCAGCAGAGGTAGCAAAACTACCAGCCTAACCACCAGCAGCATGCTCAAGCACATGCTGGTGGTGGTTAGGCTCCTGACTAGGTGGGCCGAATGCCAGGGTCCAGAAACAGTGTCTGCAGGTGACATCACTGCTTCTTCCGCTGCTCTGCATGCACGCCATTCCACTGTCCATGGCGCATGTGAAGATGCCTCCCACCCTGCACGTGTTGTTGCACACTCTCAACTAGCACCATCAGCAACCACGTCCACGTACTTGTCCCAGCGCAGCGTCCAGTCGTCCCTACCCCAGTCCTTGGAATGCAAGCACAAATACGCAGCCAGTGCCCCACTGGCCACACTACTAAATTCACACATTTTGCGAATGCTTGTGCTCGAAATGTTACCTTTTAGGCTCATGGAGACAGAAGCTTTCCGCAACCAATTATAAAAAAAGTCCCCATTTCAAAATGCTGGTGGCAGAGGTCACAGTTCGTTAGACAACCAAGGAGTACAGGCAAGAGAGACACAAATCCAATCCAGTAGAGGCTGGGAAACACTGTCAAAGTTCTGGGACAGTTTTTTCAGACCCTCCCATCACACAAGCCCTGATGCGCGGGGTAGTCTCACAAGGAGGGAAAAGTTTGGGAAGATGCTGAAGGAATACCTTGCCGACCGTACCAACATCCTCCATGATTCCTCTGTGCCTTATAATTATTGGGTATCCAAGCTGGACACATGGCATGAACTAGCTCTCTACACCTTGGAGGTCCTGGCCTGCCCTGCCGCTAGCGTTTTGTCAGAGCGGGTTTTTAGTGCCACAGGGGGAATTATAACTGATAGGCGCATCCGCCTGTCAACTGAAAATACTGACAGGCTGACTCTTATAAAAATGAACAAGGGCTGGATTGGGCCAGACTTCTCAACACCACCAAATTATAACAGCGTAACATAAACTCAAATCCAGTGTCTTTTTTATAAGAGGTCTATTCCCATGCACCTGTTCACAATCAGACACGAGGCTCTCCTTTACATCTCTTCCAAAGGGCATTGGAGTGCCTCCAAATTTTTGGCAGCCCTTGCATTCACTGGATAGGCAATAACAGTATGGGAGACCCACTTCCTAATAATGGGAACAATTTTTTCATAAAACCAGCCTCTACATCTCTGCTAAGGGGCATTGTAGTGCCTCCAAATTTTTTGGCAGCCGTTGCCGTTACTGCATACGCAAGAACAGTATGGGAGATGCACTCCTTTCTAATGGGAACATGTCATTACTCAGAGCCTCCTCTATGTATCTTTAAATTGGTATTGGTTTTTTTTCCCACATTCAGGCAGCCTTTGTACTCACTGCATACCCTATAACTGTATAGCAGAACCGCTTCTTTATAATGGGAGCATTTTGTTAGTGAGGACCTCCTCTATGTGTCTTTAAATTGGTATGGTTTTTCTTAAATTTAGGCCGCCGTTGTACTCACTGCATACCCTATAACTGTATAGCATGTTGTTACTGAGGCCCACCTCTATGTGTCTTTAAATTATTATTGGGGTATTTCCCAAATTTAGGCGGCCCTTGCAGTCACTGCATGGACTACCACTATACAGTAGAAGACCCACTCCTTTATAATGGGAACATTTTTTTTTTACAGAGGCCCTACTCTATGCGTCCAAATTTTTGACAGCCCTTGCAGTCACTGCATACGCAATAACAGTATAGGAGACCCACTCGATAATAATGGGAACAACAAAGCATAGCCAGCTGATGACTCCCATGTCATTTGAGCACTGTTCCCATCGATTTCGGCAATTTTTAGGCCCTCTGCAGACCTCCGGAGGGAGGGAAGAAGGGGGAGCTGCCAGAAAAATGCTCGAGTTTCACTTAGACTTACAATGGGCTCATTGCTCGAATTGAGCACTCAAGCATTCCAATTTGCTCGACTCGAACAATGAGTACCCGAGCATTTTAGTGCTCGCTTATCACTACTGATGATGATCTATTCTTAAGACAGGTCATCAGTGTCTGACCGGTGGGGGTACGACACCAGGCACCCCTACCGGTCAGCTATTCACAGAGTCAGTGGCAGCTGGAACTATTCAGTTGCACAGCACAGCTCCATCAACTGAATATTTTCCTGGTACTGTACATCCACCCCCTGCAGTAGCCACTGTTTTATTAGACTTATATTTCCTGTTCTTTCAAGAAGAGTTATTAGAGAGGCTTCATGTTGTCAGAGGCAGGTCACATCAGTATATACAGCTGATTATACAGGATTCACCAATCAAAATACATTATTTAACATCTGACCTTGTGCCCCCTCCCTTCACATTGACCTTTCCACAAGCACATACAAAAGATATTGTGGGGAGAAGACCATTGTGACTAGGTACAAGTGTTATTTCCTGAAACAATACAATTTTAAAGTCTATAAAAGCCCCAGTGGACAGTGTGAAAATTGCAAGATTTTATTTTTAATACGGATTGTTGCATGTAACAAAAACTTACCAAAATGAAAAAAATATATACATTTAACACAAAAACCTGACTTTAACAATTATCTTTCTGATGACACATTTTCTTTAAGTAACAATAAATATTGACAAGATAGCCATATTCCTTTAATGGCATTGTGCTTGGAAAGTTGAGTCAGATTTCAAGTAAGAGAAATCTATGAACAATGTCAAAAGCACAGTGTAGCTGTACAAGGTGTAGAGAGAGAACAATTCACTCAAGATCTAGTACTAAAGACCCTTCTCCTGTATAAGACGACATTAGTAATAAAAGTGGCACATGGTAGGTGGAGTGTACTTTACATCTGAGCAAAAGTGTTTACATGCAAGGCAGTCATTATGGTTCAATGTTATTATTTTCACATGTACCTTTGACACATCAGACAATATTTTTGGGGGATTTTTCTTCTAAATTACTGGCAGTGTTGATGGTTCATGTAATTGATCAATTCAAGGCCTCCTGACCACACACTGTCCCTGCCCTATTCATTCTTCTTGGGCATAAGCTGCACATCCCAAAGTGAATATCGGAAAAATGTCTTGACTTGGTTCAGCTAATTTCCCTAATTTAGTAGATATGATTAGTGATGTTGTACTATTGTAACATTTGGTGCATCTTGCATAAGGTTTAAACTTCCTCTTGCTTGCCATTATTTTTGCATCATAATACTGGAGAATACCAATAATAAATCTGGTTCATTTTTAGACTTTCTAGAATAATTTCCTCTTTTTCAAATACTTTGGAAAAGTAACTAGTGAGGCACACAGAACTGCTCTTTTTAGGGGCAAATCAGTGATAAATTGAATTGGGTCAAAATGTGAGGTTTCAGCCAGATTTCTGGACAAATCATTTGAGTTGAGGAATTGGAGTTGTAGTGGACTGTAGCGACAAGGTATTCAAATGCCCAGTGATGAGAGCCATAGTGTCAATGCCTATATTATTTATATGGAAAGAGCATTTGCAAAGTGTAGGCGGGCAAAGCATTGAGGTAAATGTAGTCTTGTGTAAAACAGTATGTAAAGTACAATCGTTGATGGAAGCATCAAGGACCTACACAATGAAAACTTACTGTAACATTGAATTTTACACAATGATAATATACTGTAACATTGAATTCCTTACTAATCTTTGACGCAATCATTTTACAGAAAATTTTACAACTAAATCCAAATGTGAAACTGGAGTGTCTTCTCCATTTCCTAGTGGCTATTTTTACAGAAACCAATGGTATACCGCAAATTGCACTCTGCGTACATTACCATCCATCAACAAATGCACAGCTGGTAAAATGATTTACTTAATGGGAGATTCAACATTACGTCAGTGGATAAAGTATTTCCCGCAGCTCTTGACAAGTGAGTAAGACTAGCATTTCTCTATGAAGGGGATCTCCTATACATGGGAATAGACTCAGTACTGGACCACACTTAATGATGTCCCCAGGCAAAACATTTGTGCAGGCTGATCCTCAGAAACATGTGGCATTACTTGTAAAGTTGTCCAATACACATTAAACAATTGTTAGTATACCCCCTTAAAGGGATATTCCCATCTCAAAGATCCTATCCCAATATGTAGTAGGTGTAATAATAATAATATTAGCAAATACCTCCAATTAGAAATGTAGTATAGTGTTTCTGATTCACTAGGTCTCTTTCCTCATGTGCAGGCATTGCAGGACCTTAGGTATCCATGGTTATGACCACTGATATAGTGACAGCTAGTTGCTAATGGTCGCAACAATTGATACCTAAGGTCCTGCAATGCCTGCACATGAGGAAAAAGACCTAGTGAATCAGAAACGCTATACTACATTTCTAATTGGAGGTATTTGCTAATATTATTATTATTACACATTGGGATAGGATTTTTGAGATGGGAATACACCTTTAATGTAGAGCCACTAACAGTCTACTGTGTAAAGTGATAGCTCAACTGTCCTCCATTGTCTGCTTTAAGTGAAAACAAGGATTAGTATTTTGCATCTGCAAGGGGCAGTGACAATTGTTTTCACATGGTTGTCCATGTAAGACATTAGAAACTCAAGTCCACCACAGTGGAAGCCACTCTTGGGTCATAGAGAGACCCAAGTAGGAGATGCGTCTTTTTGACATAATTTGCCCAAAAATAGAATATCTACAGAGGTTGTCTCATTAAGATACCCCTCGCTTGTTACCCCTATTCCCTTTGTTAAAACAAAAAACATTAAAAGGAATGCCAACCTTCAATATATTAATAAAAGCTTCACAACCACTTATCTCTCATATTATAACATTATTATTATGGGAAGCCTTAATGTTTTAAACGTCCTGCTCCTAGGAAGCTCTAGAGAAAATAGAAAGTGAAGACAGCAAACCTGTCATAAACGTGTTGCTGTTTTCAATTTGCATATCGCATATTATTCTCTTTGAATCCCACCAAATAGTTCCTATCCCCTCATAATCCTCAACATTCAAAGATGTATGAACCATTGAAGCCAAACGCCTGGCTAATCTTGGGATCTTCAGGAGAGATGGCTCAATCCTAGTTGATCATATCACCTTTCCCAATTGGTGTTGAGAACATGGTCAAAACTTCCCATGGACAAAACTTCTAGAGGAACTACATTGATACCAAACAAGAGCAAGAAAATTGTCCCAAAAGTCGTGAAAATGGCCTACTAAGAGAAAACAAACACTTGCCTTATTGTGGGTGGCAAAATCTTGCACCATACTGTTATGAAACCAATATAAAAAATAGAGCCCAGTCAAGATTCACATACTGTATCTTACCATTTGTCTTAATCTTTTATCAGCTCTGAAATGTTTTGATCTCCATGGAAGCGGTATTCACAGGACGCAATTGGCATTAGATTTGAAAAATAACCTATATATCCAATGGAAGAAGCATGGACACCCATTTGTTACTCACCGTTTCTACACTCAACGAGATAATACCTATATCTTCAATGAAATTGACCAACATTCCGGCGGCCATGACACTGTTGTTGTTATTACTAGTGTTGAGCCACCCCCGTAGTGTTCGAGTTCGGTTCGGTTCGTCGAACACCCGTGTGTTCGCCGAACTGTTCGTCGAACTGTTCGTCGAACACCTTCGGACACCGTTAAAACCAATGGCAGGCAAACAAAAACACATAGAAACACATAGAAAACACCTTCAAAGGTGTCCAAAAGCTGACAAACTGCTCAGAAGACACAACTAACACATGGAAAAGTGACAAGTACATATAGTCATGCGAAAAGAAAAGAGGTGGAGGAGTAAAAGGAGGGGGAGACACAGATATAGGCATGTCATGCCCTTCTAAAATCCAAAAAGTGAGAAGTCGAGACGGCCAGTCCGCTCCTGCCCGTGCCACCTCCGTGTCGCCGGGTTTGTGCCAGAGCCGCGGTGAACCCTGACGGCCAGCCCCCCTCTCCCAATACTGGTGCCTGTCCGCTGGTGGGTCGAGAGAGCCCCCCTGTGGTGGAGGCAGCTCTAAGCTTTTTAATTTAAATTGTCCCTCTAATTTGAATGAATACACTTTAAATCCATTTACAAGGATCTATTGGAGGGCAAGTCTCATGCCAGCAGCCGCGTAATTCCAGCTCCAGTAGCGTCCACTAAAGCTGCTGCAGTTAAAAAGCTTTTATAAGGATCGAGCTCGGCTGTCCACCGCAAGGCATCCTACTGCCAGTCCCAGCCCCTATGCCTTGGGGTGCCTCCTGATGCTCTTCACTAAGTATCCCGTGGTCCCGAAGCATTTCCTTTGAAAAAATTAAGTGTCCAAACTACAGGTGGTGTAGCTTGCTTAACAGCCGGGATAATCCGCTGACTAGCAGACACTGCTACTAGGCACAAAGTATTTCCTGGGCTAGATGCAGTTAAAAATTTGTAAGTAGATACTCTCGTTGGATGCTGAGAAAGCATTCCATAGAGTCTCCTGGCACGCCATATATGATTCTCTTAAAAAGCTTGGGGTAGGGGTCTAGGGGACCCTTTTATAGCCAAAATCACGGCCCTGTATCACAATACGTCACCTAGGCTGAAGATAAATGGAACTGTAGCACCGAGGGCTCGGTTGCTACAGACGTATTGCACCTCACCCAGAGGTGTGATATCTCACTCTCAGATAAGGATGGAGTGTGGATCAGGACCCGACACCTGCATGCATTACACCACATTGCCGTGGGGCAGGGCGACCAATATGCCCCTGAGATGGGCACGACAGTCCCTGTCCCTGGCTGGAGTGGGGGGAGGGAACACTGAGGAAGGGGAACCCTGCAGTGCAGGAGCAGGGAGGAAGCAGTTCCTGGGTGCATTGAGAAGGGAGTATAAAAGGTGGGCACCATCTTAGTTCAGTGCAGAGAAGTCTGAGCAGAAGTGGCAGGGAGCAGGGGCTCTGCATGAGCTCTGCTCCGGAGGCGGGCCTAGTAACAGAGGCCCAGGCCTGCAAGAGGGAGAAGGAAGGAAGAGGAGCGGAGAAGGCTCCAGGAACGAGGAATGAAGGGATCCCAGGGGTGCGGACGGGCGAGTCGCCACCGCACGCCCGAATCCACCTGCGTGGAGGGGTCAGGCCAAAGGGGGAGACCGGTCCCCGAACTAGTGGAGGCAGGAAACGACCCTCAGCTAGAAACCGGAGGCTCTGACATTTTATGTGGCGCAGCCCCTTGCTCCACCCGCTAGGAAGGCACCACATAGGGTCAGGGAAACTGGCGCCAAGTTTACCAAGAGGAGGCCCGAGGCAGCCGGACAGAAGTGTTGGTAAGAAAGGCCAGACAAAGGACACACAAAGGGGGTCCTGTGAAGCGCTCCAAAGTTATCTGGGAGTTGTCTGAGCCCCTCACCTGGTGAGCACAGTACGACGTGGGCAGCCGTTACCTGCAGACGTGGTCTGGATAATAAGAACTGTGAGTAAAGGCCCTGAACTGCATCACTGACTCCGTGTCGTTACTGCTGCTGCCCTGCACCATCACCCCCATCCTCCGCATACACTGCCCTGAGGCTATACTCCTCCCGTGGGGAGTTATGCTACGCTCTGCTGCACCCACAACACCAGCCTTAGCGGTCTGCCCTGTAGCGGCGGTTCACTCTGACCGCAATCCACGGGTGGCGTAGTCGGACATTTAAACATCAAAACCACATAAATAGTTCCGCCACTGGTTTGACCGCCCTGAGCCACGGAACCGGGTCGCCGCCACGAAGACTACAACCACCAGCATCCACCAAAAAGGGTCCGGCTCCGGGTGTCCCAAGGCCCAGGGGGTGCGTCAGAACATTTTCATCACCTTTCACAATCACCAATGGGACAAGGCAGGGATGTCCTCTGTCCCCTCTCTTATACATCCTAGTGACGGAGCACCTGCTCTCATCAATTCGCCATAACCCCAATATTAGGTGGATTGAGGTGGGAGGCACCGAGTACAAGTGCCCTGCTGTTATGGCTGAAATAGATCACTTTGTTACATGGTAAAATTTTAAAATCAATGCAGCGAAGTCTGAGGCCCTCGATGTCTCCCTCCCTAAATCCATATAGGATTCCATCCAGTCCAACTTTCCCTTTGCCTGGCCCTCACAGGGTATCAAATACTTAGGAATTCCTATTCATAGAGACCGCTCCCATCTATGTTATCTTAATTTTGGGCCCTTTATTGAACAATTCCATACAGACCACGGTTGGCAAGTTGGAACTGTGAGATTCACTACGTGCACCACTGGTATTTTGTGGAAAAGCACATGTAAGATTCTGCAACAGTCTCTGCTGATACTCCTGCATGCGTGCATCCCTTTCTATGGCAGGAATAATTTCTGCAAATTTACTTTTGTACCGGGGATCTAACAGTGTGGCAACCCAGTAGTCAGGATTATTTCTAATTCTCACAATTCGAGGGTCATGTTGCAGGTAGTGCAGCAAGAAGGCACTCATGTGTGTTGCGCATCCAGGAGCACCAAGTCCCTGTTGTGTTGGTGGCAAGGTAACAATCATGCTTCCTTCCTCTGTCCTCTCCCCCCAACCTCGCACAACAGAAATGTGATCAAGGTCTCCCTCATCTGATGAGTCTTCCATCAGTTCGTCCTCCACGTCTTCCTGGGCTCCTGCACCTTCCTCACTAGTTTGGCTGCTACCATGCGCCCTGGTAAAATCATCTCCCCCACCCTCACATGCCTGCCGCCCTGGTGCTGCCGACCGTCTGGACCTTGCAGATGTTAGCCCTTCCGCATACAACTCCTCCTCCTCTACTTCCTCCACCTCCTCTTGTGCCACCACCTGACTCCGAATTCTGTTTAACATGTGCTCCAGCATGTAAATCACCGGAATAGTCATGCTGATAATGGCATCGTCAGCACTAAACATCTTCGTCGCCATTTCAAAACTGTGCAGAAGGGTGCATAGGTCCCTGATCTGAGACCACTCCTCCAGCGTGATTTGCCCCACCTCTGAATCTCGTTGGCCCAGGCTATACGTCAGAACGTATTGCACCAGGGCTTGTCGGTGCTGCCACAGTCGCTGCAACATGTGCAGAGTTGAATTCCACCGGGTAGGCACATCGCATTTTAGCCGGTGAAGTGGCAGGCCCAACGACTTCTGTAGAGATGTAAGTCGCTGAGCTGCGGGATGCGAACGGCGGAAGTGAGCACACAGCGACCGTGCCCTCTGCAGAAGGCCATCTAGTCTGGGATAGTGGGCTAAAAATTGCTGGACAACCAGGTTCAACACGTGAGCCATACAAGGCACGTGTGTGACATTGCCCCGGCGAATGGCCGCACCCAGGTTTGCAGCATTGTCGCACACGGCCTTCCCTGGTTTCAGGTCCAGTGGAGACAACCATTCATGAAATTGGTTCTCCAGAGCTGACCACAACTCCTCAGCTGTGTGACTCACATTTCCCAGACATTTCAATGTAAAAACCGCCTGATGACGTTGAGCCCTACTGCCAGCATAGTAAGGAGGTGTGCAGGATCCCTTCTGCGCAGTTAGAAAGCTTGTGGCATGACCAGACAGGCTTTGGGTGCAGGTGGAAGACCGAGAGGAGGTTGAGGAGGCAGAAGCAGTGGAGGAAAAATGACATAAAGAGGATTGACGCACAACTCGTGGGGACGGCAAGACTTGGACAGCAGCCCCTTGTCCTGCTGTCACCATAGTTACCCAGTGCCCAGTCAGCGACATGTAACGCCCCTGTCCATGCCTACTCGTCCAAGTGTCTGTGGTGAAATGCACCCTGTCACACACAGAGTTTCTCAAAGAAGCGGTGATGTTGTGTGCGACATGCTGGTGGAGCGCAGGCACACCTTTCTTTGAGAAGTAGTGCCGACTGGGCATCTGGTACTGGGGCACTGCGACGGACATAAGGTCTCGAAAATCCTCTGTGTCCACCAGGCAGAAAGGCAGCATTTCTGTAGCCAAGAGCTTGCAGATGGTGAAATTCAACCTCTTAGCTTTCTCATGGCTAGGAGGAAATGGTCTTTTACTTGTCCACATCTGAGGGACCGAGGGCTGGCTATTGTGCTTAGACGGGGTTGATAAGGGTGTCCCCGGCAAACTGCCGGTCTGTGAGGAAGATGCAGGCGGACATGTTAGGTTGCCTTGATCCAAAGGTGGTGCTATCGATGTCGGACAGCGCTCAAGACCAGCTGGTGTTACCACCTCCAAAGAAAATGATGACCTGCCAATCACGCTGGCTGTTGCGGGTAAAGAGGTGGCAGGTCTGCGCCCCAAAACAGGTGTGACTGCTGTCCCCCCAGTCACAGAGGATGAAGAGGCCGCGGATGCACAAGATATGGCAGACGGTGGTTGGCCCGGCCGGCTAGACCGCATTGTAGCACACTGAGCTTCCCACTGCAACTTATGCTTCATGTCCATGTGCCGGTTCATGCATGAAGTACTCAAACTATGTATTTTTTGGCCTCTACTTAGCTTTTGCTGACAAATGTTACAGATAACACGAGTTGGGTCATCTTTATCGATCTGAAAAAATGCCCAGGCTATGCAAGGCTTAGCACCCATGCGACCTGAAGAGCCACCACGACTTGTGGTGAGAGGCAGAGTTGTGTTTGAGGATGCAGTTGTTGACGTGCTTCCAGTACTACGTTTCTGTCCAGGAAGGCGCAACCTGACCTCGTCGTCACTAGCATCTTCCTCCACCTCCTCTGCTCACCTCACCTCTTGGCTGACTGTGGGTTGACAGTAAGTGGGATCTCCGACCTCATCATCATCACCCTGTGCGTTATCACACCCGTCGTCCTCAGAGCCAACCTGTTCCTGCCCTGACAAAAAACTAAAGTTGTCGCTCCAATCAGGTATTTGAGTCTTATCATCGTCTTCCTCATTGTCTCCACCAACAGGAGTTACAGTTTGGGAATGAGGGTCTACATTATGGTCAGAACCTTCTGCGTCTGGTCCTGGATCCGACTCATAAAGATTCTGGGCATCAGTGCAGATCATTTCCTCGTCTGGATTCACAGAAGCGCTGGAGTCGACCTCTGATTCCCAGGCTATAGTATGAGTAAACAGCTCTGCAGACTCAACCATCTGTTCTACCTCATACTCAGACGGGCAGCTGGAGATTTGGGAGCTGTGAGGAAGCAAGTGCGATTTGGGTGACACCTTTGAGGACTGGAGTATTTGTGATGTTGAAGTTGATGTGGAGGAGAGCCCACTTAAAGGAGCACTTGATATCCGTTGAAGCACCTGCTGTTTTTGTGCCTCATCTGGAATTTGTAGCGATTGGCGTGGCCGTAAGAAAGGGATCTTATCACATTGTCCGCTAAAAGAAGTAGACATTTTAGTTTGGCTGGAAGATGGTCTTTCTTCTGCACCTACCCCACGGACACAACCTTTTTTCCCCTTCCCAACACGCCTATTCCCCTTTCCACCAGCAGCAGGCCTTTTTCCACTCATTTTGGTGGTTAACTAATTCACAACTCTGGAGTTGTTTGCACAAAAAAACAATGGATGGTAACCGAGCAGAGCTGAGTGGCCAAACTGTGGTATTAGGCCAAAACTATTGGCTGGGTTAGATGCAGAAAAAAAATATTTTTAATTTGCAACCTGATGGAGGTCAGTATAGATGGACTAATAGAACAAGTCCCACACGCTGCTAGAAGCCCAAATATTTTTTCAGAGATAAATGAAGAAAAAAATTATTTTTAATTTGCAACCTGATGGAGGTCAGTATAGATGGACTAATAGACCAAGTCCCACACACTGCTAGAAGCCCAAATATTTTTTCAGAGCTAGATGCAGAAAAAAATTATTTTTAATTTGCAACCTGATGGAGGTCAGTATAGATGGACTAATAGAACAAGTCCCACACGCTGCTAGAAGCCCAAATATTTTTTCAGAGATAAATGAAGAAAAAAATTATTTTTAATTTGCAACCTGATGGAGGTCAGTATAGATGGACTAATAGAACAAGTCCCACATGCTGCTAGAAGCCCAAATATTTTTTCAGAGATAAATGAAGAAAAAAATTATTTTTAATTTGCAACCTGATGGAGGTCAGTATAGATGGACTAATAGACCAAGTCCCACACACTGCTAGAAGCCCAAATATTTTTTCAGAACTAGATGCAGAAAAAAATTATTTTTGATTTGCAACCTGATGGAGGTCAGTATAGATGGACTAATAGAACAAGTCCCACACGCTGCTAGAAGCCCAAATATTTTTTCAGAGATAAATGAAGAAAAAAATTATTTTTAATTTGCAACCTGATGGAGGTCAGTATAGATGGACTAATAGAACAAGTCCCACACGCTGCTAGAAGCCCAAATATTTTTTCAGAGATAAATGAAGAAAAAAATTATTTTTAATTTGCAACCTGATGGAGGTCAGTATAGATGGACTAATAGACCAAGTCCCACACACTGCTAGAAGCCCAAATATTTTTTCAGAGCTAGATGCAGAAAAAAATTATTTTTAATTTGCAACCTGATGGAGGTCAGTATAGATGGACTAATAGACCAAGTCCCACACACCGCTAGAAGCCCAAATATTTTTTCAGAGCTAGATGCAGAAAAAAATTATATTCAATTTGCAACCTGCTGGAGGTCAGTATAGAAGGACTAATAGAACAAGTCCCACACACTGCTAGAAGCCCAAATATTTTTTCAGAGCTAAATGAAGAAAAAAATTATTTTTAATTTGCAACCTGATGGAGGTCAGTATAGATGGACTAATAGACCAAGTCCCACACACTGCTAGAAGCCCAAATATTTTTTCAGAGCTAGATGCAGAAAAAAATTATATTCAGTTTGCAACCTGATGGAGGTCAGTATAGATGGACTAATAGAATGATGCTATGCCCAAAAGATTTTACTTCACTAGGTGCAGTAAAAAAATTGGTATTCTATACACAGGTGGTATATCTTGCAACACAGATAGGCTACTCCACTGACTAACACACTCTGCAATAGGCCAAAAAGGATTAGCTTTGCTAGATTCAGCCAAATGCTGTGAAAAAAACTTGCACAGCACTGGCACAGACCTGCCTGGCAAAAACTGATAGGAACTGATGTAACCTAGTCCTGAAAAGGACTCCAATTACAATTAGTCTTTACTCCCACAATCTATCTATTTAAGCGCACAGACCTGCCTGATAAAAGTCGTAGGAAATGCTGCAATCACAACTATTCCCTACTCCCAAGCTATCTGTATATTTGTGCGAAAATTGGCTTGAAATTAACAAGGTATAGCGCACACAGCAACAGCGGTGCCGTCTAACATGCAGCTGCAGCAGTGAGAAAATGGTGGCGACGGGGAAAATGGCTTGGTCTTATAGGGCAAGGACATGTGACATACACTGCCAATGACACATGCCCTTGCTTGTGTGAAAAAAAGCACTTCGCTCCGTGTGTGCGCTGCTGATAGGCTGACAGATTGCACCTCCCCACTGCAAATGCGGGAAAGAGAAAAAAAAATGGAGATCTTCATTGTTCCTGCACAGATCCATCCCCTGCCCCTCCCCCCGCCCCGCTGTACACTCAAACTGCGTATTAACATTAATTTTCATCATTACTGAGAAAAAATCCAGTTATGATTTTGGTGCACGAACAGTTATCGAACATAACCTCGAACAGCCGAATTTTTCTCAAATTGTTCGTGTTCGCCGAACGGCTCGAACACCGCCCAAAACAGCTCGAATTTGAGATTGGCGAACAGTTCGAGTAGAACAACGCTCATCTCTAGTTATTACCATAGGACTACATTTCTGGGCTTTTCCTATTCATTTGTACATCAGACGACTCCTCAATATTCGTACTGCAATAGAAAGAATCTGTTTGTTCGAAGCCCAGATACAAAAATCATCATAAAATCAGAAAACACCAGAGAAAAAAATCTTGATGCAGAAAGGTTCAGTGACTTTCATGGATATGTCCAATATATCTTGATGAAAAATATTTTTACAGGACTCAATGTTCAGTTTATTGATGCTTGGGATATGGCCATTGCTTTTGGATCTTATATTCCTCATCCAACTAAGGTTATTATTAGAAACCAAATTAATCTGTTCTTGACCTTCATCTGTTAGATAAGGCATTGTTTTATTGTGTGCATTCTATTTTAAAGTAGTCTTTAAAAGGATCGATAACATACATCATGACTTGATCAATGATCATTATTGACTGACAAATTGCTGAAAGAATAATTATTAACACATGCATTAATGTTTAGATTACCATAGTTAATGATGAGAATAAGTTGTCTGTGTAATGCAGGAACCTGCTCTCTACAGCCAACATCACTAATAAACATACCTGTCAATTTTCCCAGAACATCAAAGGGCTTTTAGAAAAAAGACAACTTAATTAATTTCCTCTAAAGATGGCAAGTCTCAAGGGCACTGCACAATACTCCCTCAAGATATTGCTTCCCTATTTCTTTTGCCATGATGACAAGCCCATGGTTCCAGTCGCACTTTTAGACAATGTAAAATTGCAATGAAAGCAGAGGAGCGCCAGTCAACCAAAGAAGGCATCACTTCACAAAATGTTAGGCACTTACTTTAGAGGGTGAAACCGAACATCTATACTCACTAAATCCAGTATCTGTTTTCACCAGCCTCTCAAGCTGCAAAAGTAATTACAGGTGACAGCTCATAGTAAAGTTTACCTTCTATATTATAATAAAAATCCTGTTAAAGAAACATACATAAATACAAAGGAGAGCACATCTATTCATGTCTGGTTTCCTCTTCCTCAAGTCAGAACTTTGCTACCCACTATAAGCATTTTCCTACAGATCACTCATCCACCAACTCACCACGGCTCAAGATCGAGCCGTAGGCCATTAAAAAAGAGGAAGCATGTATAGCTTCACTCTGTCCGGTCAGCGGGAACAATACTGACAGGGCATGCCTTCTATACATCAATTCGTCAAAATGGGGGATTTTGAAAATGACAAATCACTACATGCGTTTAACCCCTTCATTTGCAAGTAATCCACATAGGAAATCCAATACATTTCTGTCCTGCATAACTCCCCAACCCAAACCTAAAGAGCGATTGTCCAATCTGTTGTATGGGGGTTGCTCTCATCTGACAAGGGTTATTTTGATGTTCAGTAATAAAGTGGTAGGAAACACCATGGTTTTTAATCTCATGTTTGATGTGAAATCTAACTTTCTTCAGACGTTCTTTAAAATTGTTAATGCTGTCCTCCCCCCATAGAGAAATTCCAGCATATACAGTAAATAACATAATCACTGCCACAGTTAAAAAATTGTTGAATATTAAATGTTTTCCCCCAAAGTATTACTCTTAAATTATTTTGCCTATAGGTGATAATATTGCATATTTCACATTGGGTATGACCACATTTATATACCTATTTTTAAATTCGGCCAATTCCCAGGTGGTCTATTTTCATCTATCCCTTTCAACTTAGAGTACAAAGGTGCTATAATCTCTTTCATGGTCCTATCGCTACGATAAACCAAAACTGCATTATTATTTAACAGTAGGTCAGTGGTTAGCACTGCAGCCTTGCAGCACTGGGGTCCTGGGTTCAAATCCCACCAAGCACAACATCAGTGAGGAGCTTGTATGTTCTCCCTGTGTTTGCATGGGTTTCCTCCTGGTTCTCTGGTTTCCTCTCATAATGATGGGGCTCACAATCTAAATTCCCTAATAGGGGCAGTAATGATAATGTCTGTAAAGCGCTGTTGAATTAATGATGCTAAAGAAGTGATTAAAATAAAAAATATAAATATTCTCAAGATAAATCATTACTAGTGATGAGCGAGCGTGCTAGCCACTGCTTTGTACTCGCCCGAGCATCACACATCTTGACATGCACGGTGAGTATTTCTGGGTTGCTCGAGCGGGAGCTCGAGTCCCCACCCTGCATGTGATGCTAGGCTCGCCACAGTCTTTCCCGGAAACAGGCAGAGAAGGGAGAGGTGCTGCTGTGTGAGGGACAGAATTGGCGGTGTAATAGTTATATATACTCCTGGAGTACCACTATCCATATCTATCATCTGAACTAACAGTCCTGAGGACTAATCCAGCTGCATATATTCAGTGGTGATAGCAGGAGTTAGGCAGGCAGTGTTTGTGGCAGTGTATACAGCACAAGAAGGTCCATTGCACGTTCTGTCTGCTCCTGCTGTTACAGATATCCATAGACAAAGCCCCAGATATCAGGGGCCAGGGTTAATTTTTTTTTATCTTAATCCTGATTATTTGCTTAAAAAGCAATCCAGAGCACACCATTTTTCTGCTCCATTTGCTTGTTAGCACTGCAGAATACAGTCAGATCTTTTCCATCGTCAGACGTGATCCCATATTAGAGCGATAAAAATCCAGAAATTTGTAGTGAACGTGGAAAATATTATCCTTCATTTACAGTTTGTAGCAGTGTGCCAGTGAAGCTATTCACACATGGTCATTGCAAATAATAGGAAACTACATGCCAGTTATTTAAAATCATGGGTGTCCGTCAGATGTATCACATATAACTGCGGTACAAATCCAGCCATTTGTAGCGACCGTGGAAAACATTTTCTTCCATTTACAGTTTGTAGCAGCGTGTCAGTGAAGCTAGTCACATGTGGTCATTGTGAATAATAGGAAACTACAAGCCTGCTATTTAATACCGTGGGCGTCCATCAGACATATCACATATAAATGCAGTACAAATCCAGCCATTTGTAGCGACAATGGAAAGTACTGTCTTCCATTTACAGTTTGTAGCAGCGTGTCAGTGAAGCTATTCACACATTTTCGCTGTGAATAATAGGAAGCTACAATCCTGCTATTTAATACCGTGGGCATCCGTCAGACGTATCACATATAACAGCCATTTGTAGCAACTGTGGAAAATATTGTCCTCCATTTAAAATATGCAAGGAGCGTGGCAAAGGATGGGGAAGTGGACGTGATGCTGATGGTGCATACAGAGGTCGAGGCCGTGGGCAAGCTGAAATTGTGCCACAACAAACACCCACATCTTGTCGCCCGACCTTCCTGTCAAAATTTCTATGGGACCGCAGTACACTACTATTGAACCCAGAGCAGTGTCAAAAGGTTGTTGGTTGGATAGCTTCCAGTCACTTTGCCACCACCACCACCCTGTCTTCCACATGGTCAAGTCTCAGTAGCCGTGAGTCTGGACCGCATATTCCTCACCCTGATCCTCCTTCCCCCCACCATGCCAAGTGCCTGGAGACAGCTGATCTCACACTTGGACACTCTGAAGAGCTGTTTGCTTTTCCATTTATAGATTCGGGCCTCTCGCCAGGCCAGCTTCAAGCGGAGCAAGAGGAGGACGCGTGTAGCGATGCCCAAATATTTGAGCAGACACGGTCACACAAAGGCGACGGTAGGAAAGTGCAATTACTGTCGCAAGATGTGGATGATGCTGATGAGACAAAATTGCCGGAAAGTCAGGAAGAGGACCAGGGTGCAGAAGTGGAAGACGAGTTGGTGGATGATTAAGTCACTGACCCAGCCTGGCGAGGTTACATAGACATGCCGAGCGAGGACAGCAGCACACAGGGGGAGGGAGGCGTAGCACCACAAAAGGCAGGAGCAAGCAGTGTGGTGGCCCACACATAAGGCTGGCAACTGTTCCCCGGAACAACAACACGACGGAAGTTGCCACTACAACTGTAAGGTCTTCCCGAGTCTAGTTCTTAACCCCAAAAAGGCCATTCACACCATCTGCCAGGCCAGCATCAGTAGGGGTAGCAAAACTAGCAGTCTGACCACCACCAGCATGATCAGGCACATGACAGCAAAGCACCTGACTAAGTGGGCCGAATGCCAGGGTCCAGAAACAGTGTCTGAAGGTGACACCACTATTTGTTCCACTGTTGCGCGTGCACTCCAATCCCCTGTCCATGGCGCATGCAAAGATGACTCCTGCCCGGCACCTGTCGTTGCACACTCTCAACTAGCACCATCAGCAACCACGTCCATGTCCTTGTTCCAATACAGCGTTCAGTTGTCCCTTCCCCAGTCCTTGGAGCACAAGGGCAAATACACAGCCAACGCCCCTCATGCCACAGTACTAAATTCAGTTCAAAGAACCTCGGCACTCAATCGTCCTTTTGCAAGAGAAAATTTATTGACTTTGTGAAATAAATCTGCACACAGAAATAACACCAAAACGTTTCGGTCTTAGCGACCTTCTTCAGTTGACTGTAGAAAATAGGACAATGTCATAGACAATTAGATACAAAAAGATCAGAGTATCATTTCTAGATAACATAGTGAAAAGAACAGCATATTCAAAATAGTGAAAAATAAATTTTTCCTATTTCATTATACAAGTGTGCACATTAATGCATAAGTGAAATATATAGTATATACATACATAGTATATACTTTAGTAATATGCAGAGAGATAACAAAGGAGGGGGGGGGAGAAGGACTGGGAGAAGGGGACAAAGGGATGGAACAAATAGGTGAGAGGGGAAGGGGAAGAAAAAACAAAATCGCTGGCAGTAGTGGGCACATACCAGGTAATCTGCGGGAGATAAGAGCAACAAATGGGTCCCAATGGGGCTGCCTAAAGGTGAGAGGGTAAAAGGAATCAGAGGCAAAGACCTCACAGAGAGCTCCAGAGAGGCGTGCTGTGCCAAAGGTTACCTGCTGAGAAGCGCATGGGGGCATGGACATCACAACGCGGTCTCCACCGCTAGTTGGAGTAGCCACAAGTGCAGAGAGGGAGGTTAATAAAGGGCCTAAATGGGCAAAACGAAAAAAAACGCGCGAATCCGTGGCGCCGGACCGCGCATGCCCGGAAGTGCCATTCGACGCGACCGGAAATGATGCTAGCGGGTCACCGTCTGAGTTCCACTAGGGGGAGAACGCATACCGGAAGTTCCGGTGTGGTACGAACAGGAAGTGACGAAAGCCGGTGCGTTCCATGGAGGGATCTCTTGCGTTCCAGGATGATGCACGTAGCCAGGGGAGGGGAACAACGAGAGGTATAGATGGAAAACGAAGGGGAGGTGGGAGAGGACCACAGTACAAGGTGAATCTGCAACAAAAGAGACAAAAGTTAAAGCGCACATACGATCTTACATAACCACAACAGTCAGAATCGCAATGGCAAATTGGTTATAGGGTAACACTGCGTCAAAACAGTAATAAATAATAGACAGAATATTTGATAATGTAAAACAGTGAACCGGATGGACAAAAGTATCTTGGGCCCACATGTATGGGATGATCCACCCAGATTGAGAACCCAGGTGATAATATATCAAGAGGTGTAACACAGCAACTGTATATAAACAGATGGAGGAGCAAGGGAGACTTTAGTTAAAGGAGAGGAGATCGTATTCCCTATTTAGTCCCCTGGGGGAAAGGGTGTCCAACGTGTGGATCCAGAAGGCTTCCCTCTGTTTAAGGAGCAGGGTCCTGTCTCCACCGCGGCGCGGCGGTACCACTTGTTCCAGAACCTGGAACCTAAGTTGGGAGATGTTGTGACCTGAAGTAATGAAATGATGGGGGATTGGTAAGAGTCAAAGATGACTCCTGCCCGGCACCTGTCGTTGCACACTCTCAACTAGCACCATCAGCAACCACGTCCATGTCCTTGTAACAATACAGCGTTCAATCGTCCCTTCCCCAGTCCTTGGAGCACAAGGGCAAATAGACAGCCAACGCCCCTCATGCCACAGTACTAAATTCACACATTTCACGACTGCCTGCGCTCGAAATGTTGCCTTTTAGGCTCGTGGAGACAGAAACATTTCGCAACCTGATGGTGGCAGCCGTCCCTCGGTACTCGGTCCCCAGCCGCCACTATTTCTCTCGGTGTGCCATCTCCGCATTACACAAGCACGTGTCCCAAAACATTAGCCGTGCCCTCAACAACGCGGTTACTGGGATGGTCCACCTAACCACGGACACACGGACAAGTGCTTGTGGGCAGGGACAGTACATCTTGTTGATGGCACACTGGGCTAATATAGTGGAAACCGGGACCCAGTCGGACCTTGGGATGGAACACGTTCTCCCGACGCCGAGGATTGCGGCCGGCCCTGGGTCAATCAGGGTTGCCCCACATTGTACAGCTCCTGCACCTCCTCCCCCTTCTCTTCAGCCTCCATCTCCGAAATGACCACATCAGTCAGAAGGTAGAAGCACTGCAGCACTGCCTCGGCTAAGCGGCAACAGGCTGTGCTGAAGCTAATATGCTTAGGTGACAAACTGCACACCGCTGAAGAGTTGTGGACAGCTCTGAAAGAACAGAAAAAACTGACCACCACTTTCAAAAGAAGAAATAAGTGTGTTTACAGCTTACTAGGAGCAGCTACCTCCATATATAACTAAGAAACAAGGTAGCACACTTCAATGCTAGGTATGTGAACATGAAATATAAGAAACTTGAATAGCATTACTGCTCTAGAAAATAGAAATAAATGAGAAATCTTAGTGCATAAATTGGCCAATTCATATGTACCTGGTAGCCACGTTAAGGCATTTCTCATCATACAAGGAACCTGCCTGTGTGAACTCCTCTCTAAGAGACAAAAGTCCGCTTATATGTGGGAATACAAGATCCTGCTGCAATTAAAACCACCTGTGGCCTAGGCGGAGTGTTCAGCCAAAGCTTATACATAGAAACATAAAAAACCTTTCTGTTTCTATGTATAAGCTTCAACTGAGCACTCCATCTCTAGGCCACAGACGGGAACCATACAGGGTGATTCCACAAAGCCCAGCCTCATCTCATCCCAACATGGATTGGGTGACAATGAGGAGGAGGAGAGAGAACAGGAGCTAGTTTCCTGTGCTATAAATAGTACTACCCGCACAACTGTCATACCGTCTGTGCAGCATGGATGGCCTGAGGAGAGGGAGGAGGAGGAGGATGAGGAGGAGAGCATGGTCAGTTGTCCTCTTGGTGAGGACACGGAACTCTTGCCTGTTAGCAGTCTGGCACACATGGCTGACTTTATGATACGCTGCCTTTCCCGTGACCGTCGCGTTCTCCAAATTTTGGGTGACAATCATTACTGGTTGGTGACATTTCTAGACCCACTCTAAAAGGAGAACTTGCTATCTCTTATTCCCACTGTGGACAGGTCTACTAAAATGTGGCAGTACCAGAAGGCCCTTGTTGTGGAATTATTAAAAAAATTTCCATCTGAAAAAGCTGGCAGCAGAGGTCACAGTTCGTTGGACAACAAGGAGTACAAGCAAGAGAGACACAAATACGATCCAGCTGAGGCAGGGGAACACTGTCAAAGTTCTGGGAGAGTTTTCTCACAACCTCCCATCGCACAGACCCTGATGGGCGTAGTGCTCTCACAAGGAGGGATAATTTTACGAAGATGCTGAAGTAGTACCTTGCCAATGCCAACCATACCAATGTCCTCCATGATTCCTCAGTGCCTTATAATTATTGGGTATCCAAGCTGGACACGTGACATGAACTGGCTCTCTATGCCTTGGATGTTCTGGCCAGCCATGCCGCTAGCGTTTTGTCAGAGTGAGTTTTTAGTGCCACTGAGGGAATTATAACTGATAGGCAGATGCCTATCAACTGATAATGCTGACAGGCTGACTTTTATAAAAATGAACAAGGGCTGGATTGGGCCAGACTTCTTAACACCACTGAATGATAGCTGCGTAACATAAACTCAAATCCAGTGCCTCTTTTTTGGGAGGTCTATTCCCATGCACCTCTTCACACCCAGACATGGGTATACACTTCCTGATTTTGTCTATTTGCTCTTGTCCTCCTCCTTCTCCTCATCCTCATCCTCCACCACCATATCACTACCATATCTACTATATCACCATTTCTGCGTCTCTTCCAAGGGGCACTGGAATGCCTCCAAATTGTTGGCAGCCCTTGCATTCACTGCATAGGCAATAACAGTATGGGAGAACCACTTCCTACCAATGGGAACATTTTTTTCATGAGGCCCTCCTCTACGTCTCTTCCAACGGGCTTTGGAGTGCCTCCAAATTTTTGGCAGCTGTTGCATTCACTGCATACGCAAGAACAGTATAGTAGACCCGCCTCTTTATAATGAGAACATTTTGTTACTGAGGCCCACCTCTATGTGTCTATAAATTGGTATTGGGTTTTTTCCAATTGCATATGCAATAACTGTATATGTAAAAATAAATTTTTTGCTCAGTCTCTCTTGCAAAATTCTGTAACCTTGAGTGCAGACTCATAAACAGATCTATAATATAGTGCCAGATGCATCCCTTTGTCCGAAGCCTCTATGGACAGCGCAAGCGCAATGCGCCTGCACAGTCTGGATACAGACAGAAGACCGCATCCAGCTGTTACAGGTAAGAAGAGTGTATGGCGCCGGAGATCGCGGTATACATAGACATTGAACACATACGGCGATCTCCGGCGCCATAAGGACATACTTACCTTACCGAGAGGAGCGTTGCCGCGGCACCTCTGTTCTGGCCAGAGGCCGGGGCAAGAGTGAGGCGTCGGAATCGGCGCATGCGCATAGAGCGCTGTCCGACGCCATTTTACTGAAGACACTTTTGCAGTGTGTCTTCAACAAAATGGCGCGGAACAGTGCGGTATGGGCACGGGCGTACTTTGCCTCCTCCCCTGGGCCTCCGGCAGAACAAGACGCAGCACTGGAGCACAGTAAAGAAAGGTGAGTATAAGTGTTTATTTTTTTGTGTGTGTGCGCAGCGTGATAGTGATGAGGGGTACCATACATTCCAGGATAGGGATGAGGGGGTACCATGCACACCAGGGGTGAGGGATGGGGTGCCATGCATACCAGGATAGGGATGAGGGGTACCATGCATACCTGGATAAGGATGATGGGGTACCATGCATACCAGGAAAGTGATGAGGGGTACCATGCATACCAGGGTAGGGATGAGGGGGTACCATGCATACCGGGATAGGGATGAGAGGGGTACCATACATTCCAGGATAGGGATGAGGGGGTACCATGCACACCAGGGATGAGGGATGGGGTGCCATGCATACCAGGATAGGGATGAGGGGTACCATGCATACCTGGATAAGGATGATGGGGTACCATGCATACCAGGAAAGTGATGAGGGGTACCATGCATACCAGGGTAGGGATGAGGGGGTACCATGCATACCGGGATAGGGATGAGAGGGGTACCATGCATACCAGGATAGGGATGAGGGGGGTACCATGCATACCAGGATAGGGATGAGGGGGTAACATGCATACCAGGATAGGGATGATGGATACCATGCATACCAGGATACGGTTGAGGGGGGTACTATGCATACCAGGATAGAGATCAGGGGTACAATGCATTCCAGGATAGGGATGAGGGGTACCATGCATACCAGGATAGGGATGAGGGGTTCCATGCATACCAGGATAGGGATGAGGGGTACCATGCATACCAGGATAGGGATAAGGGGTACCATGCATACCAGGATACGGATGATGGTACCATGCATACCAGGATACGGATGAGGGGGGGGTACCATGCATACTAGGATAGGGATGAGGGGGTAACATGCATACCAGGATAGGGATGATGGATGCCATGCATACCAGGATACGGTTGAGGGGGGTACAATGCATACCAGGATGGAGATCAGGGGTACAATGCATTCCAGGATAGGGATGAGGGGTACCATGCATACCAGGATAGGGATGAGGGGTACCATGCATACCAGGATAGGGATGAGGGGTACCATGCATACCAGGATAGGGATAAGGGGTACCATGCATACCAGAATAGGGATGATGGTACCATGCATACCAGGATACGGATGGGGGGGTACCATGCATACTAGGATAGGGATGAGGGGTACCATGCATACCAAGATAGGGATGAGGAGTACAATGCATTCCAGGATAGGCATGAGGGGTACCATGCATACCATGATAGGGATGAGGGGGTACCATGCATACCAGGATAGGGATGAGGGGTACCATGCATACCAGGATAGGGATGAGGGGTACCATGCATACCAGGATAGGGATGAGGGGTACCATGCATACCAGGATAGGGATGAGGGGTACCATGCATACCAGGATAGGGATGAGGGGTACCATGCATACCAGGATAGGGATGAGGGGGTACCATGCAAACCAGAATAGGGATGAGGGGTGGTAGGCATATGAAGGATGGGGTACCATGCATACCAGGAAAAGGATGAGGGGTGCTATGCATACCAGGATAGGGATGAGGAGTACCAAGCATACCAGGATAGGGATGAGGGGTGCCATACATACCAGGATGAGGGATGGGGTGCCATGCATACCAGGATTGGGGATGAGGGGGGCATGCATACCAGAATTGGAGATGAGGGGGCCATGCATACCAGAATTGGGGACGAGGGGCCATGCATATCAGGATGGAGGGATGGCATGCATACCGGGATGGGGATCAGGGGTGCCATGCATACCAGCATGGGATTGCGACCGCATATAATAAGAAGGGGGGGGCATATATTCCAGTATGGGGAATATTAACAGAATTGTGGGATATCTATAATATAACCAGGGATGTGTCCTTCTGTCCGAAGCATCTATAGACTGAGCATGCGTGATGCTCCTGCGCAGTCTTGCTCCAGACAGAAGAACACATCCAGCCGTTACATGTAAGAGGAGTATATAGCACCGCCTCTGTTCGGGACATAGACCGTGGGAGGAGTGCGGTGCTGGAACCGAGGCATGAGCATAGCACGCTGTCCGGTGTCATTTTAGTGAAGACACATTTGCAGTGTGTCTTCATCAAAATGGCGCCGGACAGCGTGTTATGGGCACGCGGGTATTCCGGCATCAAACTCCTCCCCCGGCCTTTGGATGGGGGAGCAGGATGGGGGCAGCACAAAAGAGAATGAGGTGCAGCAAAAAAGAGGATGGGGGCAGCATCTGTAACACAGGTACTTTAGATGCAGTGACACAGAAGCACAGAGCAGCCAATACAGGGTTAATAAACAGGGAAAGTTTATGATAACAAGGTGAATCTCCACACAGGGAGTAACGGGAAAATATGGGGAAATAGCAGGTATTAATCTGTAACTGACAGTTTTCAGTTTAACTATATGTAGCAGATTCAAACCGGTAACAAACGACGTTTTTTTCACTTAGCTGACTTGTGTCCTCTACAAGGCAGTTGCCAGCTGGAGCTGGTGGCGCTGTCTTCAGGCTTCCCCGCCCAAACAATGCTCCGTCTTCTGGCGGCAGCGGGCGGTCTCCGCTTTTACCCGCTGAGCCCCTAGTCCATAACAGTGCACCTCACGTGCTCAGCTCCACGGACCCTACATCTCTTCTCCCTACAGTCAGCTTGACGACTCCAGTCCACTGCACTCGGATCCCTTGCTCCAAGTCCTGTAGCCAGGAGCCTGGACCCTCTCACACTGCTCTCCTCCGCAGGACCCAGCTCCGCTTTCCCACGCAAACGTCCTCTTCTCTCCCTCTCTCTCCTCACACCAGGAGTCCCTCTCTCACCTGACCTCCCAGCTCTCTCTCTCGACACACCCCCTGCTTCACTGTCACATGACTCCTCTGCTTGTAGTCTGTCTTCCCCCTGCAACAAGAGGTACCGCCCTGGCAGTTCTGGATCCCTCTAAAAGCACTCACACCCCGGTCTTCCCCCTTACACATCTACCAATAAAAATGCTCGCCACTCGGGCATAGAACGGGTTCAATAGCTAGTCTGATATAGTGTTCTTAAAAAATTGGGACTTGGAGGAAACTGGTACAGATGTTCTTGCCTGCTGGCCACCCTCCTCTGCTTGCTGACTGGCTGGAGTTCTATCTACTGCAGCGTTACCCAAGCCAACACTACTCAACTTTAAGTGATTGGATTGTACACACTCATTAAGGATGACAGAAATGTCAGAATTTGATTTGTCCGATGGTGTTTCATACCTTAATTGACTGAAGTGAAAGGGAGAATATCTTCAAGTTCTAACTTCTCTTATAGTCCTTGAATAGGTAACCGGTTCATTCCATAATTCATCCTCATAGTAGGGTGAAATATTGTATATGCTTAAGTGTCTGCTGTCAGGTCTCCAAAAGTCTATCCTGCGGTATGGGCAATGCACAATGATAAGCAGAGGATTTCTACACTTCACTGTAGAATGTGAACAGCTAGGAATCATCCTGGAGTCAAACATAGTCTGACAACGAGGTGCATATATGTACTTTTCTTTCAACGACTTTCGTAAAATCTCCTTTAAATTACAAGTAAACCTTACATTTTAAATGTCAAGAGTGTTCTGAGTAAGATCATCTGACACTGTTCTGTTACCAGAGAACACTTGGTCCAAGTCAGACCTAGAAATCTCTTTGCGGACTGTTTTTGTAGCACATTCAGGGTCTTTAACATTTCTAGTTACAGTAAAATTACCATGATTTGTCTTGCTGTTGTGTAACACAGGTGCCGGAATGCAACGCACAGAGACACAAGGCGGGAACAGTCAGGAACTGATAAAACCACTTTGTCTGTCTAACAACTATTATGCAAGGGGGTTAGCAAAAATGGATAATAAAAAGGAACAGTTTCAGTGAATAACAGTAAAGTTCTTTGCAAAAGTGTGATGCACCCAGTCGTGGGAGTCACCACTAGTGATGGGCGAGCATTAAAATGCTCAGGTGCTCGATGCTCGGGTCAAGTGTGGCGCCCCTGACGGTTCGGTCGCCACAGAGGTATTGCATCTCATCCAGAGGTGTGGTACCTCACTCTCAGGTAAGGAAGGAGTATGGCTCAGGATCCTAACACCAGCATTCACTACGCCACATTTCCGGGGGACAGGGCGAGATTGCTCCTACGGGAGAGCACAGTCCCTGATCCCTGGCTGGAGTGGGGGGAACCACCTAGAGAGGGGGAACCATGTAGTGGATGGGGTGGAGGAAGTAGATGCTGGGAGCACTTGAGTAGGAGCAGTATAAAATAGAGACACCATCTTAGATCAGTGAAGTGGAGTCAGTTCAGTCAGAGGAGGAGAAGTGAAAGGAGCAGAGGCTCTGTATGAGCTCTGCTCCAGAGGCGGGCCTAGCCCTTGAGGCCCAGGACTGAAAGAGAGGGAGCAGGAAGGCTCCAGGAACCGAAGGGACACTAGGGGTACGGGCCGTGCAGAAGGCCACCCGTACGCCCGCTGCTACCAGGAGGTAGAGGGGTCAGGCCAGATAAGGGGAACCGGTCCCTCAACTAGCGGAGAAACAGCAAGGCTCAACTAGAAACCGGAGGCTGCAGAACTTTATGTCCTGTAGCCACAAGTCCACACCAGTCTCACTAAGAAGGTAGCCATATAGGACCCAGGGGACGGAACACACGTCGCCCGCCAAGGCCCGAGGGTACCGGATAGAAGTGTCACTGGGTGTGAGGTGCAGGGAGAAGGCCAGAGAAAGGACACACAGAAGGGGGTCCTGCTATATACTCCGGAGTTACCTGGGGGTCGGCTGAACTGCTCACTGAGTGAGCACAGAACGACGAGGGCCATTACATGGGTCCCTGTAACCAGAACAGCAACAACTGTGAGTAAAGATCTTGGGACTGCATCACACGGACTCTCTCTGTGTTCATTACTGACTCCCTGCACTACAACCACCATCATCCACCCACACTGCCCTGAAGCTACACTCCTCCTGTGGGGAGTAATAATACCCTTGCTGCCATACCACCAGCTTCAGAGGACTGTTCCCCCTTTAGCCGCACTCCACAGGTGGCGTAGTCGGACATTATAAAAACCCATATATACAAATAACCCCTTGGATTGACCGCCCTGGGTCACGGACCGGGTCACCGCCACTGGGCCTACAACCCCCAGCATCTACCGGCCCAGCTCCGTGTAACCCACGGCCAAGGGGGTGCGTCAACTTTGGCGTAGTCGGCAGGATATGAGCCCACCCGTTATCACCGGGTATCGCGCGCCTAAAGACTGTGTTTTCTACTAAATGTGGCGCCTGCCCCAGAAGAACGGGCGTCATTATGTGCGTGCTAAAAGACGACAAGAAACCACCTCCCATCGTGGGCCAGGTCCCAGAATGGCGCCAGAAGCGGAGCCCGCCCCAAACAGCAGTGGTCATGTATGGAAGTGTGTCCATCAAGGTGGGGGGGGCTGACCCTGAATGTGACCGACAGCAGATTGCCATGGGACCGCAACAAATTGCCCTGGGACCGCCCGCAAAGGGGAGAGGAGAGAAGAAAACTGGGAGACAGGGCGTGGTCTGGATCAGTCTAGACAGACCGCACCCGGTAGGGAAGATGGAGGACGGCAGCACCAGAGCCCCCATCAGCGGCCTGCTGCAGACCGGAGCACCCTACACCGTGGGGGAGCTAGTGGCTATGCTACCCCAGGAGGACTCGGAGTTCCTCCGCTCTGGGATGGAAGACCTGGGCCGAAGGATGGAGAGGGCCCAGCGAGACGCCATCATCGGGTGGAGACGGGAGATGGAACAGCGGATGGCGAACCGGCAGCCGACGACGCTACCAAGCACCGGCGGTGCCCCAGCCTTGGCGGATCCCGACCAGCGCCAGGAGGTGACACGTGACGCAGGAGCGGCCGCGGGAGCAGGTAGGAGGAGTTTCCCTGTCCCGGGCGCTGCCAGCGTCGACCTGCTCCTGGACCCCCTGGTGGAGCCGCTGACCCCGGGCGCTACCAACACCAGCCCGCTCCTGACCCCGCAGCAAGGCCCACAGCCAAGCCCTCCAGCCCCGGGCGCCACCAGCCGTGGCCCGCTACTAGGCCCACAGCCAAGCCCTCCGACCCCGGGAGCCACCAGCGGCGGCCTGCTCCTGCCCCTGCCGCAAGGCCCACAAGTCCCGGGAGCGCCTGCCCTGCATGCCCCGCAGGCCCAGACACCGCTACCTCTGGGCACCGGCACAGCCAGCCAGCTTCTGGGTCCCCTGCAGGAACCAACTCCCCCGCCAGTCAAGTGGGTGTACAGACGTCGCCGGTGGGGCTGGTCCGCAGAGGTGGAGTACCAGCGGCCCTCGCTCCTACCCGCTCCACTGCCCGCCACCGTCTCCCAGTTGCCAGAAGACGAGGCCCAGTGTGAGTGGGATCACTCTGGGGAGCCGCAGCCCACCGCAAAGAGTTCTGCCACCAACAGCTGGTCCAGGTCGCAAAGGAGCGCAGCTTACGGCGCGTGAGCTGGGAGAAATTAGAGGCCCAGAACTTGGAGGAAAAGACTCGGGCCCGCCAGGCCAACAAAGCCACCCACTGTCCCAGGGAAGAAGGGACCGTAGTAAAATTAAATTTAGAGGCCGGATGGGGGTTCATTCGGGACCCGCATACAGACATTGACTTGTTTGTTAACAGGAGGGACGTGGAGTCTCACCTAAAAGCGGGTCACCCTGATCGGGACCTCTACCCCGGAGACACAGTGACTTTACACCCGTCACCCAGAATAAGGGGCTGGTATGCCCTCAATGTCCACAAGGTGGAGGAAGAGAGCGACTTCTACCTCTGCGAAGCTGAATACCCAGCTGGGTCAGCTTATTGTGAACAAGAGCCTCCCCAGAGGGAGCACTCCTATTAAAGACTACAAGTAGTCGCCTGTACCTGTGCAGAATGGACACTGCAAGTTAAAGTTTGTGTAAACATTTAACCCATCTACTTAGTTACCCGGAACGGGTCCAAAGACTGACCGGCTGAGGACTGGGAGCAATCACTTTCTGTAAATAGTTGCACCTCTAATGTTTTGGGACATGTGCGTGTGTATCGCGGGGACGGCACACCGGGAGAAATATTGGTGGCTGGGGACCGAGTACCGAGGGATGGCCGACGCCATCAGGTTGCTTCCATCTCCACGAGCCTAAAAGGCAACATTTCGAGCGCAAGCAGTAGTGAAATGTGGGAATTTAGTATTGTGGCCTGTGGGGCGTTGGCTGTGTATTTGCGCTTGCGTTCCAAGAACTGGGGTATGGACAACTGAACGCAGCGCTGGGACAAGGACGTGGACGTGCTTCTTGATGCTGCTACTTGAGAGTGTGTAACGACAGGTGCAGGGCAGGAGGCATCTTCGCAAGAACCATGGACAGGGGATTGGCTTGCATACACAACAGCGGATGAAGAGGGTGCCACCTGCAGACACTGTTCCTGGACCCTGGGGTTTGGCCCACAAAGTCGGGTGCTTTGCTGCCATGTGCCTGATCATGCTGGTCGTTGTCAGGCTGGTCGTTTTGCCACCCCTGCTGATGCTGGCATGGAAGGTGGTGCAAATGGCCTTTTTGGGGTTATCGGCAGAGTCTTTAAAAAACAACCAGACTCGGGAATACCTAACAGGTGTACTGGCAACTTCCGTCGTGTTGGCGTTATGGGAAACGCTTTCCTGCCTTGTGACTGTGGCTACTACACTGCTTCTTCCTGCTTGTTGTGGTGCTACGCCTCCCTCCCCCTGTGTGCTGCTGTCCTCGCTCTGCATGTCCCCCTGCCAGGTTGGGTCAGTTACTATATCATCCACCACCTCGTCTTCCACTTCCTCACCCTGGTCCTCCTCCTGACTTTCTGGAAATTGTGTCTCATTATCATCCACCTCTTGTGACAGTAATTGCACTTTCCCACCATTGCCTTTGTGTGACCATGGCTGCTCAAATATTTGGGCATCGCTACACACATTCTCCTCTTGACTTGCTTGAAGCTGGCCGGGCGAGAGGCCCGAATCTACAAATGGAAAAGTGAACAGCTCTTCTGGGTGTCCAAGTGTGGGATCAGTTGTCTCTGGGCATGATGGGAGGAAGGAGGATCAGCGTGAGGAATTTGCGGTCTAGACTCACGGCTACTGAGACTTGACCGTGTGGAAGACTGGGTGGTGGTGGTGGCAAAGTGACAAATCATCATCTGCTATCCAACCAACAACCTTTTGACACTGCTCTGTGTTCAATAGTGGTGTTATGCGGTCCCCTAGTAGTTGGGACAAGAAGGTCGAGCGACAAGATGTGCGTGTTTGTTGTGACACAATTTCAGCTTGCCCACGGCCTTGGCCTCGGCCTCTGCATGCACCATCACATCCACTTTCCCATTCGCTGCCACGCACCTTGCCCATTTTAAATGGAGGACTATATTTTCCACATTCAGTACAAATGGCTGGATTTGAAACTCAGTTATATGTGATGCGTCTGACGGAGAACATCGGTTTTAAATAGCGGGCCAGTAGGTTACTATTCTTCACAGCGACCTCATGTGAATCGCTGACACACTGCAACAAAATGGAAATGGAAGCCAGAAATGGCTAATTTTGGAACTGTGAGGCAGTGAGACGGATCATATGCGAGAGATGATATGTGTATCCTAGGATGTGCATAGAGGCATATTGAACCCGCTGGAGTGCATTGCAATCACAGACACAGCTGTGACTGCAGTGCAGATTAAAAGTAAAGTTTAAACTTAGTCAAGCTATTTGGCTAAGTTGGATATAAGAAAACCCGGCATGGGCTTTTATTCTTGGAGTGGACTACAGGTGGCAGTGGGCAGTCCACACCCTCCAGCCCGGGTCTTGCATGTGGCTCATGTCCACGGTTCTCATTTAATACCTGCAGCCAAGGTCTTGGGAGAGTCAGTGTTTTGTCTACAATCTGCAGAGCAGGTGGCTCTGCAGCACAGGTCTGTGTGAAGCAGAACACAGAGCCAAGGGAAAAGCAAAACCCCTGGCTCACTCCGGGGCGACACGGCAGTGCAGTCGCCCTCGGTAACGGGTTGGAGAAGGACTGTGTTATGAACTGTGTGGATCTCGGCTTTGATCCAAAGGAAACCATTTACCTTTGTTTTGTGACTTTTTGCTAAATAAAGCCATTTAAGTTGGACTTCCCTTGGGTCACTGTCTCATCACTGCACAGTGTGAATGCAGCCGCACTACAGTATGGTGTGAACTGAGGCATACCCCAAAAGCTGCATGTCTGTGATCAAGCCAGCAAAGCTACAGCTCAGGCCAGCCGACAACATGGAGGAGCTACTGAAGCAGTTAGTACTCACTCAGCAGCAGCAGCTGAAGTTACAGCAGCAACAGCAAGAGCAGCAAGAACAGCAGCTCCTGTACCAGCAGCAGCAGAAAACTAATGAACTAATTCTGAAGCAATTTGTGGCTCTGCGAGAGATGCCACCGCCACCGACCCCGGAACGTCATGAGGCCTGGGATAAGGTCCGTTCCGCATTGAGGAAGCTGAGTCCAGAGGACGATGTGGAAGCCTTCCTCACTGTCTGAGAGTGCACCGCGGAGTGGGAAAACCTGCCAGCCGACCAGTGGGCTGAAGTGGTGGCGATGGGCGACGCACAGAAAGCCTACTTTGACCTCAGTTGGGAGGACGCCCAGGACTATGGGAAGCTAAAAGGTGAGATTCTTGCCCGACTGGGGGTTAATACATATGTGCATGCCCAACGGGTGTTTTCATGGACCTTTATAGAGGCCCAACCCGCCAGGTCTCAGGCATATGACTTGCTGCAGCTAGTTAAAAGATGCCTCCAGCCTGAGACCTTGAGCCCAGCCCAAATGGAAGAGAGGGTGGTGGTGGACCGGCTGGTGCAGACTCGGGTGGGACCCGGGGGGCCCGGGTAACCTGGACCAAGTTGTTAGCCTGATTGAGCTTTATACAGCCACTCAGGACTTTGTACGGGACTCTGACCCACTGCGAGTGGCACGCCGACCCCTGAAAACCCAGGAGTCTGAGAAAGGACCACATCCCTCTGCTTGTGACAGTCAGTACCAAGCCTCTACTGAGGGGGTACCCCGGAGTGAGGGTGGCAGGAGACCAATTTCCCCTAAATCGGTCTCGACGTCTGGCACTGCCACCGCTATTAGGTGCTGGCGATGCCAAGGGCCAGGACATATGGCTGCCAGCTGCCCGCTGACTGTTGAACCCACGGACTGCGGGTACAGCTGCAGGTCATCTATGTATGCTCGGACCGTCTACACCGCGGACCCCAGAGGTCCAATAGGCGAACCCCATCTGTGCCAGAAGGACATCGAGCGCAGGCTCTCTTGGACTCAGGGAGCCTAGTGACCCTCGTCCATGGGTCATTGATTTCTGGATTGGAACCCACTGACGATAAGGTTGGGGTTATGTGCATATATGGTGAACTCCGCGAGTATCCGACGGCGGAGGTTACCTTTTCCACTCCGTGTGGAGAGGTAAAACATGTGGTGGGAGTGGTAAAGTCTCTTCCTTATGAGACTGTGCTGGAAAGAGATTTGCCACTGTTTTGGTCCTTGTGGGAGAGTAAAATTAACCCTCTCAGAATAAAGATGTGTCAGGGTGCAGAACCCGAAGATCCCGAGTCATTGATACATGCCATAGGGATCGCCAAGCTACGGACAGAGTGTAACCCCAACAGATTCCCCCTAGATGTATTGGCAGGAGAGGTCGACGAGACCCCATCGATCTCAGATCTGGAAGTGTCCCAGGGAGCGTTTGGGACAGCTCAGCTACAGGATCCTACCCTGACCCAAGCCGAGGAAAGGGTAATAGAGATAAATGGGGTGGCTCAGAAATCAGGTGCAGAAACAGTTTTTCCGCGCATGGCGGTCAACCAAGATTTACTATATAAGGTTGACTAAATCCGGGACGAGGTCATGGAACAACTAGTAGTGCCTCAGTCATACCGTTAGGCGGTACTCGAGAAGGCCCACACACACCTGCTGGAGGGGCATCTAGGGGTTAAAAAGACTCAAGAGCACATCTTGCAGCGGTTCTTTTGGCCTGGGATTTACACTGACGTACAGAGGTATTGTGAATCAGCTGACCACACCCACCGCAAGCTTCCGTAGCCCATTGGTGCCTCGGCCAGTTATAGAGGTTCCTTTTGAACGGATTGCGATGGATTTGGTGAGGCCCATTGTAAAATCCGCTCGATGCCACCAACACATACTTGTGGTCGTCGATTATGCCACCCGTTACCCAGAGGCTATTCTCCTTTGCCACACTTCGGCTAAACTTATTGCCCGGGAGCTGTGTGCCATGGACTGCCTAAGGAGATCCTTACAGATCAGGGGACTCCTTTTATGTCCAAAGTGACGAAGGAACTGTGTAAGCTGCTGAAAATAAATCAGTTGCGCATGTCGGTGTACCATCCACAGACCGACGGACTAGTCGAGCGATTTAATAAAACCCTCAAGTCCATGCTAAAATAAAGTAGTTTCCAAGGATGGGAGGATTGGGACATGTTACTGCCCTATTAAATGTTTGCCATCCGTGACGTACCACAAACATCCACGGGGTTCTCACCCTTTGAGCTACTGTACGGCAGGCATCCTAGGGGGTTGCTGGACATAGCCAAGGTGACATGGGAACAGGAGCCAACTCCGCATAAGAGTGTAATTGAGCACGTGGCAAATATGCAGGATCGGATCTCGGTGGTCATGCCTATAGTAAAAAAGCATCTAATGGAGGCCCAGGCAGCGCAGAGTCGCACGTATAATAAAATGGCCACAGTCAGGTCCTTTAAAGAGGGGGGTGGGGTACTGGTATTGGTTCCCACTGCAGAGAGTAAGCTCTTGGCCAAATGGCAAGAGCCTTATGAAGTCCGGGAAAAGGTGGGGGAGGTAAATTATAGAGTATACCAGCCCTGGAAGAGGAAACCTGAACAGTTATACCACGTCAATTTACTTAAAGCCTGGAAAGACCGGGAATCTATGATTATGGAGACTACTCCGGTTGTATCATCTGTGGACCCTCCAACACCGGCTCGGGAGGAAGCCGGAGGAGAGGTAAAAATAAATGACGCTCTCACTAAACATCAGCAACCTGAGGCTCGGAAATTAGTGCAGCAGAACGGGGATGCATTCTCCGAACTACCAGGCCGTACTTCTGTCATCCAACATGACATTGTCACAGAACCTCGGGTGAGGGTACGAATGAAACAGTATCATGAACCCAAACCCAGAGGCAAGCCATCTCGGCTGAGTTAAAACAAATGCTCAAACTAGGAGTCATCCAGGAATCTCGGAGTGAGTGGGCTAGCCCCATCGTGCTGATTCCGAAGCCGGACGGATCGTTATGATTTTGTAACGACTTGCAAAAATTGAATGAGGTGTCACAGTTTGACCTTTATCCAATGCCCCAGGTGGACGAGCTGATTGAGAGACTGGGGCAGGCGCAGTGCTTCACCAAGCTCGATCTCACCAAGGGTTACTGGCAGGTGCATCTGACAGAATCGGCGAAGGAAAAGACCGCCTTTATAACACCAGAGGGCCTCTATCACTATGTCGTCTTGCCTTTTGGGTTACATGGGGCCCCGGCCACCTGTCAGAGGCTGATGGACATAGTGTTGGAGCCCCATCAGAAGTACTTGTCCACATATTTGGACGATATTATCATCTTTAGCACTGAGTGGCAGACCCACTTGTCCCAGGTACAAGCAGTAGTGAATTCACTCAGAGAAGCAGGCCTGACAGCGAACCAAAAAAAATGTGTGATAAGTCTCGAGGAAGCCCGGTACTTGGGGTACGTGATTGGCCGAGGGGTTATCAAACCTCAAATAAACAAGATTGATGCCATTCAAAACTGACCTAAGCCGGTGACGACTAAACAAGTGTGAGCGTTCCTCGGCATTGTCAGGTACTACCGATGATTTATACCTAACTTTGCTGGGAAAACGGCGCCCCTGACCGAACTGTTAAAGGGTAAAAAGTCAGTTATAGTACGGTGGAACCCTCAGGCGGAGGAAGCGTTCCAGTCCATGAAATCGGCGCTGTGTGGACAGCCGGTCCTCATCAGCCCCAACTTCAAGAAAAACTTTATTGTACAAACGGATGCCTCTGAGGTAGGCTAAGGAGCGGTACTGTCACAAGAGGTGAACGGAGAAGAACATCCGATCACGTACTTGAGTAGGAAACTTACCCCGGCAGAGAGAAATTATAGCATAGTGGAGAAGGAGTGCTTGGCAATTAAGTGGGCCTTGGAGTCCCTACGCTATTATTTGCTCAGGCGACAGTTTTGCTTAGTTACCGACCATTCACCCCTCGTATGGATGAGAAAGGCAAAGGAGAGGAATGCTCGGGTTACCAGATGGTTCCTGTGTCTACAGAATTTTAGTTTCTGGGTGGAACATCGGGCTGGGAAGCAGGGGCGTACATAGGATTTATGGGGCCCCATAGCAGAAGTTCAAATTGGGCCCCCCCCCAAAAAAAAAATGTAAATAATTGTCAGGGTCACAGAAGAGCAGATCACACAATCTTCCAGCCTTTACATAGTAATTTTACTCCTGCTGACGTCCTAGGCCCCTCTTTCATTGTCCCATAAAGTGTGATACCAACAAAAGTGTCCCCCAAACACAGTATGATACCCCCATGGTGAATTCCTCCACATGCGCAGTATAATGACCCTACTGTACCTCACCTCAACTCCCTGGTCAAAGTTTGCTGACCCCAGCACAGTATGATCCCCCAATTGTGTGGATCTGCGATCCGGAGGATACCATTTACCTTTACTTTCTGAATTTTTGCTAATTAAAGCAGTTTAAGTTGGACTCCCCTTGGGTCACTGCCTCATCACTGCACAGTGTGAACAACGCCGCACTACAGAACGCAGTTATATTCGATACGTCTGACGGAGAACCGCGGCTTTAAATTGCAGGCCTGTAGTTTACTAATACTGTTCTTCCCATCGACCTCGTGTGAATAGCTTTGCTGACACACTGCAACAAAATGGGAATGAGAGCCAGAAATGACTGATTTTGGAACGTAGTTATATGTGATACGTCTGACAAAGAACCACGGTTTTAAATTGCTGGCCTGTAGTTCAGTAATATTATTCTTTACAGCGACATCGTGTGAATAGCTTTGCCGACACACTGCAACAAAATGGAAATAGAGGCCAATATTTTCCACGTTCATTACAAATTTATGGATTTTTATCGCTGTAATATGGAAAAGATCTGGCTGTATTCTGCAGTGCTAACAAGCAAATGGAGCAGAAAAATTGTGTACTTTGGATTGCTTTATGGGCAAATAATCAGGATTAAGATAAAAAAAAATTATCCCTGGCCCCTGATACCTGGGGCTATGTCTACAAATATCTGTAATAGCAAGATCAGTCAGAACATGTTATGAACCCTCTTGCACTATATGCCCTGCAGTCTGCCACATACATTGCCTGCCTGCTTAACTCCTGCTATCACTACTGAATATATGCAGCTGTATTAGTCCTCAGAAGGACTGTTAGTTCAGAAGGATATATATATATAAATGTTGTGGAATACCTATGCAAACTATAAACAAGAAAATCTCTCCCTGACTCAGCAGCATCTCTCCATACTTTGCCTGTTTCCGGGGTAGACTGTGACGAGCATAGCGCCACCAGGTCTTATATAACCTGATGATACTCATTTCGAGCGAATTGGAAAGATCGAGTGCTCAGTCCGCGTAACGTGCCCAATGTAAGTCTATGGGAAACTCGAGCATTTTTCCTATGGCTCCCCCCGGCGGTCTGCAGAGGGCCTAAAAATTGCCCAAATCAATGGGAACACTGCTCAAATGACATGGGAACAGCATGGGGAAGACCTCTGGAAGCATTTCTGACTCGTAGGTCACTGCTGTCAACAATGTTGTCAGAGGTATTACGCCACTTTTCCGGACTTACAAAAACTAAACCGAAATGGATTTTCCTGGGAAATATGTTCAGGAACATCCTTTCCAGGGTAATGACTTGTATATAAGGCAAAATAAATAACCAAAAACAAAACTGCTCCTTCACACCTTGGGCTATGTTCACATGTAGTGTTTTTGATGTGTTTTTGCACTTTTGCATTGCTTTCAACCGAGACAAATGCATTCACCAGGAAATGTAATTTTAACATTTTACAACCTTATCTGGCCATGTGGTGTGTGAAACATCATCAGACACATCCTGTTTCATTTATGATGGAGGGATTGTGAAAGTCACAAACACAATTTTTACAGCCTTACTATTTTTAAAGGGCCAGCAGTCAGCTATGCTTTGTTGTTTCCCATTATTAAAGAGTGGGTCTCCTATACTGTTATTGTGTATGCAATGACTGCAAAGGCTGCCAAAAATTTGGACGAACCCCAATACCCCTTTGAAGAGACATACAGGATAGTCTCAGTAAAAAAATGTTCCCATTATAAAGGAGTGGGTCTCCTATAGTGGTAATGCCCATGTAGAGACTGCAAGGGCTGCCAAAATTTGGGAAAAACCCCAATAACAATTTAAAGACACATAGAGGTGGGCCTCAGAAACTACATGTTACCATTAGAAAGGAGCGGGTCTTCTATCCAGTTATAGGGTATGCAGTGAGTCCAACAGCTGCCAACATTTAGGAAAAACCCCACTAACAATTTAAACATACATAGATCTGGGCCACAGTAACGAAATGTTCCCATCAGAAAGGAAACGGTCTGCTATACAGTTGTAGGGTATGCAGTGAGTCCAACGGCTGCCAAAATTTAGGAAAAATCCCACTAACAATTTAAAGACACATAGAGCTGGGCCACAGTAATGACATGTTCCCATTAGAAAGGAGAGGGTCTGCTATCCAGTTATAGGGTATGCAGTGAATCTAATGGCTGCCAAAATTTAGGAAAAACCCTACTAACAATTTAACCCCTTCGCAACCCTGGGATTTTCCGTTTTTGTATTTTCGTTTTTTGCTCCCCTCGTTCCCAGAGCCATAACGTTTTTACTTTTTGGTCAATATGGCCGTGTGAGGGCTTATTTTTTGCGTGACATTACTGGTTTTACCATATCGTGTACGGGAAAAGGGGAAAAAAATTCCAAGTGCGGTGAAATTGCAAAAAAAGTGCAATACCAAGGATGTTTTTTTTTGTTTTTTTTACCACACTCACTGAATGCTAAAACTGACCTGCCATTATTATTCTCCAGGTCATTACGAGTTCGTAGACACCAAACATGTATAGGTTCTTTTTTATTTAAGTGGTGAAAAAAAATTCCAAAGTTTGCTTAAAAAAAAAAAAACCTGTAGCGTCTCCATTTTTCGTGATCTGGGGACGGGTGAGAGCTTATTTTTTGCAAGCCGAGCTGACGTTTTTATTGATACCATTTTGGGGTAGATCTGATGTTTTGATCGCCCGTTATTGCATTTTATTGCAATGTCGCGGCGACTAAAAAATGTAATTTTTTTCTCGTTACGCCATTTAACGATCGGATTAATTCTTTTTTTATATTCATAGATCGGGCGATTCTGAACATGGCGATACCAAATATGTGTATGTGGTCTTTTTTTTATTATTTTATTTTGAATGGGGCGAAAGGGGGGTGATTTTAAACTTTTAGATTTTTTTATTTTTTTTAATATTTTTAAAAACATTTTTTTTTCACTTTTTGCATGCTTCTATAGTCTCCATAGGAGACTAGAAGCAGCAACTGTCCGATCGCCTCTGCTACATAGAGGTGATGAGCAGATCACCTCTATGAAGCTGAAATGCTCCTATGCTATGAGCGCTGACCATTAAGTGGCGCTCATAGCGATCAGCACATGACAAACACTGGGGTCTGCTGCAGACCCAGGGTTGTCATGCCCACGCATCGGTGACCCGCGATCACGTGACGGGGTCACCGATGGGCGGGGTAAGTGACGCTCTTCCGGCGCGGTGATGTTAAATGCCGCTGTCAGAGCTTGACAGCAACATTTAACATGTTAACAGCCGCGGGTGGATTGCGATTCCACCTGCAGCTGTTGCGGGCACATGTCAGCTGTAATAATCAGCTGACATGTGCCCGGTTCAGTGAGGGCTCAACGCCGGAGCCTGCGCTGAACAGGGGGTGACAGCCTGGTGCTTACTAATACGCCACAGGCTGTAAAGTGGTAGCTGGGCTACAGTAACAAGTACGACATGTTCCTATTAAAAAGGAGTGGGTCTCCCATACTGTTTGCCTATGCAGTGAATGCAACGGATACCAAAAATTTGGAGGAACTCTAATGCCCCTTGCAAGAGACGTAGAGGTCGGAGGGTCTCCTGAAAACAATTTTCCCATTATTAGGAAGTGGGTCTCCTATACTGTTTGCCTAAGCAGTGAATGCAACGGATGCCAAAAATTTGGAGGAACTCCAATGTCCCTTGCAAGAGACGTAGATATGGTGATATGGTGGTGATATAGAGGAGGATGAGGAGAGGGAGGAGGACAAGAGCAAATAGACAAAATCAGGAAACGTATACCCATGTCTGGGTGTGAAGACAGAGGTGCATGGGAATAGAGTTAGACCTCCCAAAAAAAACACTGTATTTGAGTTTGTTACGCTGCTATCATTCAGTGGTGCTGAGAAGTCTGGCCCAATCCAGCCCTCATTTATTTTTATAAGAGTCAGCCTGTCAGCATTTTCAGTTGACAGTCAGATGCGCCTATCGGTTATAATTCCACCGGTGGCACTAAAAACCCGCTCTGACAAAATGCTAGTGGCAGGGCAGGCCAGGACCTCCAAGGCATAGAAAGCCAGTTAATGCCACGTGTCCAGCTTGGATACCCAATAATTATAAGGCACAGAGGAATCAAGAAGGACGTTGGTACAGTCAGCAAGGTACTCCCTCACCATCTTCCGAAACTTTTCCCTCTTTGCGAGAGTACCCCACGTCTCAGGGCCTGTGCGATGGAAGGGTCTGAGATAACTGTCCCAGAACTTTGACAGTGTTCCCCTGCCTCTGCTGGATTGCATTTGTGTCTCTCTCACCTGTACTCCTTGGTTCTCCAACGAACTGTGACCTCTGCGGCCAGCGTTTTCAGATGGGAATTTTTTCTCGTACTGCCCATTTTATTAGGCCTGTCCTGCATGGGAATAAGAGACAGAAAGTTCTCCTTGTAGCGTGGGTCTAGAAGTGTCACCAACGAGTAATGACTGTCACCCAAAACTTGGACAATGCGAGGGTCACGGGAAAGGCAGCGTAACATAAACTCAGCCATGTGTGCCAGACTGCCAAGAGACAAGACTTCTGTGTCCTCACCAAGAGGACGACTGACCATGCTCTCCTCCTCATCCTCCTCCTCTTCCTCCTCCTCACTGTTCTCAGGCCATTAGCGCTGAACAGACAGTATGACAGTTGTGCAGGTAGTACCATCTATAGTGCAGGAAACTAGCTCCTGTTCTTCCTCCTCCTCCTCATTGTCATCCAATCCACATTGAGGGTGAGCTGTGTGGTTCCTTGCTTCATCTCATCGTGCTCCGCCTGCAATGCATCCTCTTTAATTGTGAGCAAAGAGCATTTCAGAAGACAGAGAAGCGGGATGGTGACGCTAATTATGGCATCATCGCCGCTCACCATCTTGGTGGAGTCCTCAAAGTTTTTGAGGATGGTACAGATGTCTGACATCCATGTCCACTCCTGAGGTCTTATGTGTAGAGTCTGAACTGAATACCAATGGCCTTGTTGAAGCTGGTAGTCAACAACTACCCTCTTCTGCTCACAAATCCTTTCCAACTTCTGCAATGTGGAGTTCCAATGCATGGGGACATCACAGATCAGTCAGTGAGCAGGAAGCTGCAAAAGCTGAAGCACGGCAGGGGTGGCGGAAGCTGTAGCTGAATTTCTAAAATGGGCACACAGGCGGCGTACTTTGACAAGGTGATCCGGGTAGGTTTTGAGAAACCGCTGAACCATGAGGTTAAGCACATGGGCCAGGCATGGTGCATGTGTGAGCTCGCCTCGCCTCAGAGCCACCTTGGTGTCGGAGGGACGTATTCCGTCCCAAGGTCTGACTGGGTCCCGGCTTCCACTATGTTAACCCAGTGTGCCATCAGCGAGATGTACCGTCCCTGTCCACAAGCACTTGTCCACATGTCCGTGGTTAGGTGGCCTTTCCCGGTAACTGCATTGTTGAGGGCATGGCTAATGTTTTGGGACACTTGCTTGTGAAATGCGAGGACGGCACACCGGGAGAAATAGTGGTGGCTGGGGACCGAGTACCAAGGAATGGCCGCCGCCATCAGGCTGCGGAATGCTTCCATCTCCACGAGCATAAAAGGCAACATTTCTAGCGCAAGCAGTCACGAAATGTGGGAATTTAGTAGCGTGGCCTGTGGGGCGTTGACTGCGTATTTGCGCTTGCGTTCTTAGGACTGGGGTATTGACAACTGAACGCTGCGCTGGGACAAGGACGTGCTTCCTGATGCTGCTACTTGAGAATGTGCAATGACAGGTGCAAGGCAGGAGGCATCTTCGCATGCACCATGGACAGGGGATTGGTTTGCATGCACAACAGTGGAAGAAGCAGTGGTGCCTCCCGCAGACTCTGTTCCTGGACCCTGGGGTTCGGCCCACAAAGTCGGGTGCTTTGCTGCCATATGCCTGATCATGCTGGTGGTGGTCAGGCTGGTTGTTTTGCCACCCCTGCTGATACTGGCCTGGCAGGTGGTGCAAATGGCTTTTTGAGGGTTATTGGCAGAGTCCTTAAAAAGCAACCAGACTCCGGAAGCCCTAACAGTTGTACTGCCAACTTCCGTCATGTTGGCGTTAAAGAAGATGCTTTCCTGCCTTGTGTCTGCAGACACCACACTGCTTCTTCCTGTCTGTTGGGGTGCTCTGCCTCCCTCCCCCTGTGTGCTGCTGTCCTCGCTCTGCATGTCCTCCTGCCAGGTTGGGTCAGTTACTATATCATCCACCATCTCGTCTTCCACTTCCGCACTCTGGTCCTCCTCCTGGCTTTCTGGCAATTGTGTCTCATCATCGTCCGCCTCTTGTGACGCTTTCCCACCGTCGCCTTCTTGTGACCGTGGCTGCTCAAATATTTGGGCATCGCTACATGCGATCTCCTCTTGCCCCGCTTCAAGTGGACCAGGCTAGAGGCCCGAATCTATAAATGGAAAAGTGAACAGCTCTTCGGAGTGTCCAAGTGTGGGATCAGTTGTCTCGCGGCATGATGGGAGGAAGGAGGTTCAGGGTGAGGAATATGCGGTACAGACTCACAGCTACTGAGACTTGACCGTGGTGGTGGTGGTGGCTAAGTGACTGGAAGCATTATCTGCTATCCAACCAATAACCTTTTCACACTGCTCTGTGTTCAGTAGTGGTGTTCTGCGGTCCCCTATTAATTGGGACAGGAAGGTCAAGCGAGAAGATGTGGGTGTTTGTTGTGGCACAATTTCAGCTTGACCACGGCCTCGGCCTCTGCATGCACCATCACCATCACGTCCAGTTTCCCGTCCCTTGCCACGTTCCTTGCCCATTTTAAATGGAGGACAATATCTTCCACGCTCACTACAAATAGCTAAATTTGGAGTCAACTTATATGTGATCCATGGGATGGACAAACCACAGTTTTAAATAGCTGGCCTGTAAGTAATTATTTTTAACAGCGCCGACCTCATGTCAATAAGTTCGCTGACACACTGCAACAAAATTTCAATGGACGCCAGAAATGGCAATATTTTCAATGCAATGATATGTGATCCGTGTGACGGGCAAACCACAGTTTTAAATAGATGGCCTGTAAGTAACTATTTTCAACAGCGCCGACCTTGTGCCAATCAGTTCACTGACACACTGCAACAAAATTTCAATGGGGGCCAGAAATGGCAATATTTTCAGCGCAATTATATGTGATTTGTGTGGCGGACAAACCACAGTTTTAAACAGCTGGATTTTTAGCGCTGTAATATGGAAAGGACCTGACTGTATTCTGCAGTGCCAACAAGCAAATGGCGCAGAAAAATGGTGTGCTCTGGATTGCTTTTTAAGCAAATAATCAGGATTAAGATAAAAAAAAATTATTCCTGGCCCCTGATACCTGGGGCTATTTCTACAAATATCTGTAAAAGCACCAGCAGACAGAACTGGAATGGACCCTCTTGCTATGTGCACTGCAGTCTGCTATATACCCTGCCTACCTGCCTAGCACTGATATCTCTGCAGCTAGATTAGTCCTCAGAAGGACTGTTAGTTGAGATAGATATGTCTCTAATATAGTCTGGTATACATACACCAACTATAAACAAGCCAATCTCTCCCTAGCTCAGCAGCAGCTCTCCCTATACTGTCTGATTCCAGAGTGACTGTGACAAGCATGGCGGCGCCAAGTCTGATATAGACCTGATGACGCCCCCTGGTCCTTAGTATGGTCTTTGGAAGGAATAAGTCAGGTGCTAGTCCTTTTTACTGACCACACATATATATTTATACATGTAAATGAGATCCTCTCGGAGGCGTCGTTTTTCTAAGCTAAACAAGCCCAACTTTTTCAACCTCTCATCATATGAGAGGCCTTCCATCCCTTGTAATAATCTAGTTGCCCATCTATGAACGGACTCGAATATCCTTTTTAAAATGTGGAGCCCCAAACTGGATCCCATATTTAAGATGTGGCCTTACCAGTGATTTATAAAGGGGCAATGTGGCGCCCCTGCGGGTTCATTCATCACAGAGGTACTGCATCTCACCCAGAGGTGTGGTATCTCACTCTCAGGTAAGGATAGAGTGCTGCCCGGGACCCTAACACCTGCAACCAACACTACACTACTCCAGACCAGCTGGAGGGGCAAGATGAGTCGCGCTTCCTGCTGAGCCCTGACTGTTAGAACCTTGCTCTTAGGTTTTTTCCTTTGCTGGTCACATGACCTTGTTGGCCTATTTAATCCTGCTCCGCCCTTCTGGCTTTGCTGGACTTCATTGTATAACTACTTTCTAGCTAGCCTGTGCTCTGTATCTAACTCTGTTAGTTTGCTTGGTCTACGGACCTCTATGTTCTATATATTTTGTTTGTTCGTCTGTCTGCTACTATTTCTGTTAGGAGGTGTCCCATTTTCCTCCCAGTCCTTAGTACTTGTAGGGATTCCTTCCCCACATCTATAGGTCTCCGTACAGACTAGCTTAGGACTTTAGCAGGTCTGATCGCAGGATCAGGTTCCCTGTTACATCGTAGGGATTCAGCTGAGTTCTATCGTAGGGACAGATCTCCTCTCTTTCCTTAGCTCTGGTAGCAGAACATAACAGTAAGTCCAGCCTGCAAATTCTCTAAGGAAAGATTTTTCTGTTCCACCATGGTGTCAGTTCAGGATTTGGCTCATCGCCTGCAGGGACTCTCTCTGGAGGTGGCCGAGCTCCGTCAGCACGTGAGTAACTGTCCTGGAGCACATTTCTTGGAGCCTAAGGTATGTTTGCCGGATTTATTTTTGGTGAACACCGAGAATTTTTTTCATTTAAAAATGCTTGCTTATTGTATTTTCGTTTGAGACCCAAGTCCTCTGGGGATGAATCCCAGCGCATAGGGTTCATTATGTCACTTTTGCGCAAAGAGCCTCAGGAGTGGGCCTTTTCTTTGCAACCTAGTGATACATGCTTCAGATCAGTGGATAGTTTTTTTTCTGCTTTGGGACTATTATATGATGATCCTGACCGTGTCGCATCAGCTGAGACTGAGTTGAGACGTTTGAAACAGGGATCAGGTAATGTGGAAAAATATTGTACTCATTTCCGTCGTTGGTCTACTCAAACAGGGTGGAACGATTCTGCTCTGAAAAGTCTATTTCTTGCTGGGCTCAATGAAAGGGTTAAAGACCTGCTAATTGCTTATCCTACACCTGAAGATTTGCAACAGGCTATGCAATTAGCTATACGGGTGGATAGGAGACTGCGTGCAAGGGTTAATGAGAGCAAATCCTCTGCTATGTCAGTTTCTGGTTATGAGAATGTGTGTACTAACAGTGGTGAACCGATGGAGATTGGATCGGTGGCACCTCGCTCTCAAGAAAAAGACCGTCGATTTTCTGAAGGCTTGTGTTTCTATTGCGGAAAATCTGGTCATTTGATTAAAGGCTGTGAGCTTCGTATGAAGAAAGAAAAAAAAATGGTCAGTCATGCCCGTATTGCCTGTTTAAATTCCAAGGGTGTATTTTTAGCTGCTTCCACGATTGCTCAGGAAAAATTAATGGAATTTCGGGTGTTTGTTGATTGTGGGTCTACTCTGAATGTAATTGATGGGGGATTCTTGGAAAGACTCAATTTAAAACCCGAACCTTTATCATCCCCCATTGCTGTGGTTTCTGTGGATGGTTCCCCTTTGAAGAATATTACTCTCAAGGTCTGTGAATTTCCTCTCACTATTAATGGTGTTCACCATGAGAAATTGGATTTGGTAGTTTTGAATAACTTGCCTTCTTCAGTAATATTGGGATTGCCCTGGTTAAAATTTCACAATCCTGTACTGGATTGGTCTACCAGTGAAATTAAATCCTGGAGCCATAAATGTTATGACAAGTGTTGTAACGGGCGTATTGCAGCTTTGGATAGGGGAGAATTGCCTGTTCCTATTCAGGATTTTTGGAGAGTTTTTTCTGAGAAGGAATCGCAGGTTTTGCCTCCCCATAGAGACTATGATTGTTCTATTGAATTTGTCCCTGGAGCGACTCTTCCTAAAAGTCGTTTATTTAACCTTACTATTCCTGAGAGGAAAGCTTTGGAGGAATACATACAGACAAGTTTGGCCGCCGGTCACATTAGGCCCTCTAAGTCTCCTGTGGCGGTTGGATTTTTTTTTGTAAAAAAAAAGGACGGCGGTTTACGTCCTTGTCTGGATTTTCGTGAGATTAACAAAATTACTGTACGCAATCCTTACCCACTGCCATTGATTCCTGATCTGTTTAACCAGTTAATGGGGGCCAAGTGGTTCTCTAAAATTGACCTTAAGGGGGCATACAATCTGTTGCGCATGAAGGAGGGTGACGAATGGAAGACTGCTTTTAACACTCCTGTGGGTCATTTTGAGAATCTGGTTATGCCTTTTGGTCTTACTAATGCTCCTGCATTTTTCCAGAATTTTATTAATGACATCCTTAGACCTTTGATCGGCAAAAATGTGGTTGTGTATTTGGATGACATTTTGATTTATTCGCCGGATCTGGAGTCTCATTGGCGGAGCGTACGTGAGGTATTACAGTTGTTAATGGACAATTCGCTTTTTGCTAAGATGGAGAAATGTGAGTTCGCTGTACAGAGAATTAGTTTTTTGGGTTACATTATCTCCAGTGAAGGTTTTGAGATGGACCCGGTTAAAGTTCAAGCTGTACAGGAATGGCCTAGGCCTATTGGTTTGAAATCGATACAGAGGTTTTTAGGTTTCGCCAATTATTACAGAAAATTCATAAAAAAATTTTCTAGTATTGTCAAACCTCTGACCGATCTCACCAGGAAAGGTGCTGATGCGGTTCAGTGGTCTTCTGAGGCCATTGAAGCTTTTGTGTATCTCAAGGAGAGGTTCACCTCTGCTCCCATCCTTATGCAGCCTGATGTGACTAAGCCGTTTTTGGTTGAGGTTGATGCTTCCTCTGTGGGGGTTGGCGCAGTATTGTCTCAGGATAACGGGGATGGATTACATCCCTGTGCCTTTTTTTCAAAAAATTTTCGGAGACTGAACTGAATTACGATATTGGTAATCGGGAATTATTGGCTATTAAACTCGCATTTGAACACTGGCGCCACTTCTTGGAAGGTGCGGAATTTCCCGTTCAGGTTCTTACGGATCATAAAAATCTGATTTATCTTGATGCTGCCAAGCGCCTGAATGCCCGTCAGGCTAGGTGGGCACTGTTTTTCTCGCGGTTTAATTTCTCCATTACTTACATCCCTGGTACTAAGAATATTAAGGCGGATGCCTTGTCTCGCAGTTTTTCTCCCATAGTCGGTGCTGAGAAAGAGGAGAACATTTTACAAGAAGGTGTTGTGATAGCTGCTTTGGACTCCGTTTTGGAAGATGAGATTCTTAAAGCACAGGAGAATGCCCCATCTAACACTCCTCATGGGAGGTTGTTTGTGCCTGGGACCTTTAGGAGAGATTTGTTTGTTGAGTGTCACGAATCTCGGTTGGCAGGTCATCCCGGAATCTCTGAGACCAAGAGACTGGTGGGTCGCAGTTTTTGGTGGCCTGGATGGCAGAAGGAAGTCATTAAGTGGGTGCGTCAATGTACTATATGTGCTAGATCTAAGTCCTCACATACTCCTGCTGTGGGGTTGCTTTGTCCTTTGGAGGTTCCCAGTGCTCCTTGGACACATTTGGCTATGGACTTTATAACTGACCTTCCCCCCTCTGAGGGTTTTACTGTCATCTGGGTGGTCGTGGACCGTTTTAGCAAGATGTGTCACTTGGTTCCCTTCGTCAAACTGCCCTGCGCTAAAACTCTCGCTAAGGCCTTTGTCAAGGAAATTGTCAGACTTCATGGCGTTCCTACTGACATTGTTTCTGATAGGGGTCCTCAGTTCGTGGCTCGTTTTTGGCGTGCCTTTTGTGACAGGTTGGGAGTTCATTTGTCGTTCTCGTCCGGATATCATCCTGAATCTAATGGCCAGACAGAAAGGAAAAACCAGGATGTTGAGCAGTTCTTGCGTTGTTTTGTGGCAGACAATCAAGAGGGGTGGTCTGAGTTTCTGCCACTTGCTGAATTTGCTCTGAACAATCATACATCTTCTTCTGCTGGTTGTTCGCCTTTTTTTTGTTGTTCTGGGAGACATCCGTCGTTTGGGTCGTTCTCCAAGTTGGGATCTGCCGTGCCTGAGGAGGAGAATTTTTCCGGTGATTTGGAGAGAGTTTGGACGGATGTGCGTGGTAATCTTCAGGAGGCCAACAGAAAATCTAAAGACTACTTTGATAGGAAACGACAGGAGGTTTTGTTCGCTGTTGGTGACATGGTTTGGTTGTCCTCTAGGAATCTGCGGTTGTGGATTCCTTCTAAGAAATTGGGTCCCAAGTTTGTAGGGCCCTTTAAGGTGCTTCAGGTTGTCAACCAATCTGCTGTTAGGTTGGAGGTTCCTACCTCCTGGAGAATTAATCCGGTATTTCATGTCTCTCTGTTAAAAAAAGCTGTTGTGTCGGATGGTGACGCCTCTGCCTCTGTTTCTCCGGTGGTGGAGGACGGGGAATATGAAATTTCTCGCATCCTTAACTCTAGACGGTATAGAGGTAGTTTGCAGTATCTTGTGGCCTGGAAAGGTTTCGGACCCGAGGATAACTCTTGGGTGAGGTCAGATGATGTTTCCGCGTCCAGACTTATCAGAGCGTTTCACAGGAGATTTCCTGATAAGCCTGGTCCTAGGGGATCCGGAGGATCCTCTTAGAAGGGGGGGTACTGTTAGAACCTTGCTCTTAGGTTTTTTCCTTTGCTGGTCACATGACCTTGTTGGCCTATTTAATCCTGCTCCGCCCTTCTGGCTTTGCTGGACTTCATTGTATAACTACTTTCTAGCTAGCCTGTGCTCTGTATCTAACTCTGTTAGTTTGCTTGGTCTACGGACCTCTATGTTCTATATATTTTGTTTGTTCGTCTGTCTGCTACTATTTCTGTTAGGAGGTGTCCCATTTTCCTCCCAGTCCTTAGTACTTGTAGGGATTCCTTCCCCACATCTATAGGTCTCCGTACAGACTAGCTTAGGACTTTAGCAGGTCTGATCGCAGGATCAGGTTCCCTGTTACATCGTAGGGATTCAGCTGAGTTCTATCGTAGGGACAGATCTCCTCTCTTTCCTTAGCTCTGGTAGCAGAACATAACACTGACCCTGGTTGGAGTGGAGGGGAACAAAAGTAGGGGGAACCATGTAGTGGGTGTGGGTGGAGGACGTAGATCAGGGGAGCACTTGTTAGAAGTGATATAAAAGAGGGAACCATCTTAGAATGACAAGACAGTCTGAGAGGAGAAGTAGTGGGAGCAGGAGCTCTGCTCGGGAGGAGGGCCTAGCAGAGAGGCCCAAGACTGAGAAGGAGAGGAGGAAGGAGAGAGGAGCAGGAGAAAGGCTCCAGGAAAGTGGAAGGGATCCCAGGGGTACGGGCAGTGCTGGAGGCCACCCGTACCCCCGAATCTGCCAGGCGGTGGAGGGATCAAGCCGCAGAGGGGACCGACCCCTAACTAGTGGAGACCTACAAGGCTCAGCTAGAAACTGGAGGCTTCTGTACTATCAGGGTGCAGTTGCCACATCCACACTCAAGTCGCCAAAAAGGTAACCACATAGGATCCAGGGAACTCCAGGTTGCCCAGAAAGATCCGAGGATACCGGCTTGGGCATTGTTTGGCGAGGCGCAGGGAAAGAAGGGTGAGGGCCAGCGCAGAAAGACGGCTGAGAAGGTCATATAGAACGGGATCCTGTCAGGCACTCTTGAAACACCTGGGAGTTTGCTGAACCCCTGCCTGGTGAACGCAGCGCGACGTGGGAGGCTGTAATCCCAACAGTGCAAACTGAGGAACTTAACAACTGTGAGTAAACTCTGAAGACTGCACCCCACTGTCTCTGTCAATTATTACTGCTGCACCATCACCCCCTGCACTACACTGCAACATCCATAACAACTCAGCACAGCCCTGGAGCTAAGCTCTACCTGTGGAGAGCTAAACCAACTCTGCTGCATTCACACCAGCTCCAGAGGACCTGCCCCGCAGCCGCGGCTCCCTTTAGCCACATACCACAGGTGGCGTCACGAACTGTATATAAAAACTTTAATTCCCCTATAAATATTCCCCTTTTGATTGATCGCCCTGGGTCACAGACCGGGTCACCGCCACTGTGACATCTCCCCTAGCAACGACCGGCCCGGCACCGAGTAACCCATGGCCCAGGGGGCGCGTCTGCAACAGTACATTGGGATCGCAGGATTTTATTTCTCTTTTTATACATCCTAAAATCTTGTTTGCTTTTGCAGCTGCTGCTTGACATTGAGTACTGCTGCTCAGCATACTTGTAACCAGAATACCCAAGTCCTTCTCCTGTTCTGTAGTCCCGAGTACAGTCCCATTTAATGTGTATGTAGCAATAGGATTACTTCGTCCTAGGTGCATTACTCTACATTTATCTACATTAAACCTCATCTTCCAAGTGTTTGCCCATTCAGTCATCTTATCCAGATCGTTCTGCAATATCGTAATATCAAGATCAGATCTTAATATCCTACATAGTTTCGTGTCGTCAGCAAAAACTGACACTTTACTCTCAATCTCATCTGACGCACCCCCTGGGCTGTGGGGTACCCGGTGCTGGGCCGGTAGATGCTGGTGGAATGTCACAGTGGCGGTGACCCGGTCCGTGACCCAGGGCCGTCAATAAAAGGGGTTATGTATAGGGGATTTGTAGAGTTTTTATAGAGTTCGTGACGCCACCTGTGGAATGCGGCTAAAGGGAGCCGCCGCTGCGGAGTAGTCCTCTGAAGCTGATGTTACTGCAGCAGGGATGGTGTGGCTCTCCACAGGAAGAGCTAGCTCCAGGGCAGTGTGGATATTGCAGGTTGTGCTGGGCGTTGTAGTGCAGGGGTTGATGGCGCAGCAAGAAACACAGAGACAAGGAAGTGCAGTCCCAGGGTCTTTACTGGTGCTGATTAAACAAGCCGGGACTAGGGTACTGGCTAGAAGTGGAAGCCCGGGAAGCCTGGAAGCAAGTAAAGAATCCTCCTTGCCAGGTGAAGATGGCGGCCTTCCCTTTTCGCTAAACTCTTTGGCCCTGCTACTTGTAGCGGTGCGGTGGCCCTCGTCCCTGAGTGCGGTGTTTCTGTGCTCACCCGTAAGGCATGCAGCTCAGGCCTTGCTAATGCGTCACTCCCTCATGGCGGTGCTGGACCCTGCGGTGTTGCTGAGCCTCCGGGCGTCTGATGGACGAGGAGACCTGCAGTCTCCTGCCCTCCGGTTTCTGCGGCTGGGCCTTCAGTGCCCTACAGCTTCGGACTCCGGTGTCCAGTTCTTCTGTGCGTTACTTCTGGGGTGAGCTGCCGCGCAGCTCCAGTCCCCAGCTCCTCTCTCTTCGATGTCCTCTCTTCAACTCCTCACACTAAGACTAACTAACCCTGCCCCCATATCCCAGTTGCCAAGGGGAGGGGACTCCACTTGCTGGTCTGGAGCCAGGAAAGTGTTGCATATTTAGTATCCCTGACTAGGGGATCCTGTAATGCACATGCCCGGGCTGAGCGGCGTGTGCGTGTGATTCCACTGGACCGTGCCGGAGAGTGAATGCCTGGAGGGGCGTAACTAGGTATTCACCCGATCCGACCAGGGTCGCATGACGGCATACGACGCCAGTGCACCAAGGAGGAACCGAGAAGAGGGACCAGGTGCTACTCCAGGACAGACCCCGGACACGGCTGTTGACCCACACAGGGGAATACAGGAACAGACTGGTTAGGCTGGCACACAGACTGGTGGGAATAGGCAGGCACGACTGGTATGCAGGCAGGCGGGTATGCAGGCAGGGGGGTACAGGCAAGCACGGCTAGAGTGCAGACAGGGAGGCACTAGCAGGTAGGAACACAGGCGGGATAGGACCCAGTACACACTGGGACTCAGGAACAGAACCACAGATGTGGCGGACAAACACAGCAGAGTGAGGCCGCCCAGAGAGGTGAGCGAGAGCAGGGCAGGACGAGACCGCCTGGAGCGGTGAGCAAGAGTAGAGCAGGACGAGGCCGCCTGGAGTGGTGAGAAAGAGTAGAGCAGGACAAGGCCGCCTGGAGCGGTGAGCAAGAGTAGAGCAGGACAAGGCCGCCTGGAGCGGTGAGCAAAGGGTCAGAGCTGAGCGAGACTGCCGGATCAGTGAGCAAGGAGTCAGAGCTGAGCGAGACTGCCGGAGCAGTGAGCAAGGAGTCAGAGCTGAGCGAGACTGCTGGAGCAGTGAGCAAGGAGTCAGAGCAGAGCGAGACTGCCGGAGCAGTCAGCAAAGGAGTCAGAGCAGAGCGAGACTGCCGGAGCAGTGAGCAAAGGAGTCAGAGCAGAGCGAGACTGCCGGAGCAGTGAGCAAAGGAGTCAGAGCAGAGCGAGACTGCCGGAGCAGTGAGCAAAGGAGTCAGAGCAGGCTAGAACCGCCGGAGCGGTGAGCAAAGGCAGAGCAGGCTAGAACCGCCGGAGCGGTGAGCAAAGGCAGAGCAGGCTAGAACCGCCGGAGCGGTGAGCAAAGGCAGAGCAGGCTAGAACCGCCGGAGCGGTGAGCAAAGGCAGAGCAGGCTAGAACCGCCGGAGCGGTGAGCAAAGGCAGAGCAGGCTAGAACCGCCGGAGCGGTGAGCAAAGGCAGAGCAGGCTAGAACCGCCGGAGCAGTGAGCAAAGGCAGAGCAGGCTAGAACCGCCGGAGCAGTGAGCAAAGGCAGAGCAGGCTAGAACCGCCAGAGCGGTGAGCAAAGGCAGAGCAGGCTAGTACCGCCGGAGCGGTGAGCAAAGGCAGAGCAGGGGGGACAGGGCTCTGTTCACACGGAACAGACAGGAAGGGAAAGGCAGAACCAGATACCCACAGGGTACTTGCAGTGAAGTAGCGAGTGGACCACAAACTCACAAACGGGAGTACAGTGACAATGAGCAGGAGTTAGGTACGAGTTCAGGCTCTGCAGAAAAAGGAAAGGTACGGACATAGAGAAACACAGAAAACAGGCTAGAAGAGTATACAGACAAGAACAGACACAGTAGCAAGATACAGGAGCGGGTCTAGGTAGCAGCCCCTAGAAGGCGGGAGGAACAGGCTAGGAGCGTGTTCAGACAGGACAGACTAGATACAGGAGCGGGTCTAGGAATGCAGCCACTAGAGGGCAGGAGGAACAGGCTAGGAGCGTGTTCAGACAGGCCTGGAAATACAGCCTCCAGGATAGGCAGACAAGAGAACACAGAAGGGACCTGGCACATTCAGAGTGCAAGGGCACACTAAATGAAACACAATGCTCAGGCAAGGGTTAATTGGAGCAGCTGGTTTAAATACCAGGTGACAGACAGCAATAGGCTGAGGACGCACAAGGGGTGTGCCTGCAGCAGGTACAAAAAGCAGGAAGTGATCGGGCGCCGCCCTTAAGCAGCAGCACACAGAAGCAAACAGACAGCATGGAGGGAAGCCAGAGAGACATTCTGGATTGGAGATCAAGTGCGCGCTCTTGCACAGTGGGAGATGGACCACTATGCAAGGACGCCACCAGGTATGTTACAGATCCCTGCTTGCTTCCAGACATGGCATTACCTCTTTTGAGGGAGGCAATGCCACTGTGGCAAACGGACCCCTGGGGTGCCACATTCCCCCCTAATTAATTTCAGTACTCCCGGACTGAGGATACTTTTCAAAATTAACAAATAACAATTACAGTTCACATTAGAAGATTATGACTGGTTATCAAAACATTATAAAACACTGTTAATAACATTCTTCTTTAGTCAGGTGCAATACAGTGAACATAAGGGACCCGCCCGAAAACCCTCAACGTAGGCCCTGGGCATGGCTGCAGGGCATAGATGATCCAGGTGTTGGACCACGTCTTCGGCCATGCCAAACGGGTTTTTGTTCTGAGGTCATTTGTTATAATCATAAAACCAATAAGGGGGCACTCTAATAAGTGCAACTATTTACAATGGAAAGTTCTTTGGTTATTCACCGTCCATAACCTACAAGTCTTTATACCCTTATCGGGTGTAACAGGTCTGGGAGGTGGAACCTCTGAGCTACTATACAAGGGGGCGGTCCTTGTAAGGGAGCGGGTGGCGACCAGGGTAGACGGGCAGGTAGTCACAACAGGTGACTGTGACAGTCTCTGAATGAACGGGCAGGAGGTCACGGCAAGTGACCGGGGCAGTCTCTGGATGAACGGGCAGGAGGTCACGGCAAGTGACCGGGGCAGTCTCTGGATGAACGGGCAGGAGGTCACGGCAAGTGACCGGGGCAGTCTCTGGATGAACGGGCCGGAGGTCACGGCAAGTGACCAGGGCAGTCTCTGGATGAACGGGCAGGAGGTCACAGCAAGTGACCGGGGCAGTCTCTGGGTAAAGGATTGGTACGACCTGTGGTGGCAGATGATAGACGTGAGCTCCCAGGTGAGCAGGCGAGAGTCTCTGGATAATCGGGTGGTCACAGCATGTGACGGCGGAGCCTCCAGGAAGATCAACAGACAGGTAGCAGATGAGCGCTCCCAGGTGAGCGGGCAAGAGTCTCTGGAATAGCAGGTGGTCACAGCACGTGACGTCGGAGCCTCCAGGTAGGCAAGCAGGCAGGTAGCGGAGGAGCGCTCCCAGGTGAGCGGGCAGGAGTCTCTGGAATAGCAGGTGGTCACAGCACGTGACGGCGGAGCCTCCAGGTAGGCAAGCAGGCAGGTAGCGGAGGAGCGCTCCCAGGTGAGCGGGCAGGAGTCTCTGGAATAGCAGGTGGTCACAGCACGTGACGGCGAAGCCTCCAGGTAGGCAAGCAGGCAGGTAGCGGAGGAGCGCTCCCAGGTGAGCGGGCAGGAGTCTCTGGAATAGCAGGTGGTCACAGCACGTGACGGCGGAGCCTCCAGGAAAGCTAGCAGGCAGGTAGCAGATGTGCGCTCCCAGGTGAGCGGCCAAGCTGGTCCATAGACAGACTGACAGGAGTAGGAAGGCAGACCGTCGGACCTCAGGCTAGCAAGCAGGTAGCAGGAATATCAGGCAGGAAACAGACAGCAAACTGGCAGGACTCTGGCAGGAATCAGGCAGGTAACTGGCAACGGGACCTGAGGGCTGAAGCAGAGTAGTGAACAGTGCAACAACATTGCTCGGGCACCTCCATTTTGGAGGAGGTGCCTTATATATGGTGAAGTCCTCCGGCCATTGGCCGGGGACTCCTTAGGACGGCGCATGCGGCCCCTTTAAGAGGGAGGGAGCGCGCGCGCGCCCTAAGTACAGTGGCCGGGAAGGAGCGCGCGCTGCCAGCAGAGCGGGAGGAGGACGCCGGGCTCGGAGCAGAGAGGTGAGGGGAACAGCGTCCCTGCCTAGCAGAGGGCAGGGACGCCGACGCTACATCGGGTAACTAAATGCACACATGACCAACTTTTGCAATTCACTTTGAAAACACAACTTTTCCGCTTTACCCTTATGGGTAACTATATACTGTACAGCATACATTTTAGTTCTCTTATACTTTAATTCTTTACATTTTAGTTTCTCCAATGGGCAGGGAGCTGACCTTTTGTACTCCTGGTCGATCTACATAGTACATTGGTAGTCACTGCTCAACCCTGGTCCCTTGTGTCTACCCCTGGTGTGGTGGGTTCAGTGTGAACTACACTACAGGTATTCTGAGGTAACACTGGTAGGCTGGGTAATTTCCTACGAATTCTTTGGCTCACCATGGGTACGACAGGTTCACTGCTAGCAGAGGGTAGATTATCCTGGCCTACTGATGATGGAACTTCTGTCTCTGAGGCCAACTGGTCTTCCAGCTGTTCTGGGACTTCTGCAGCTTCCAGTGAGGCTGCTTGGAGAAAGGTTAGGACCGGTACTACAATTGCATTGTTCACCTGCGTCAAAGACCGGGGAAATTCTCCTCGTACTGTTTGGACCACTTCCTCCTTTTCAGTAAGCTGAGAGTTGTCTTGATCTTCTTCCGTGTGTTTCAATTGTTCAGGACATATCTTCAAGTGATCTCTGGAGACTGCCGCTGAAGTTTCCCCTCTATCTTTGCTGATGAAGCACACTTTGGTGTTATCGTAGTTCGAGGGTAGGACGGTGTATGGCTCTACCTCCCACTGGTCATCTAATTTGTGGAGTCGTCTTTTTCTTTTAAGTACCTGTTCTCCAGGTGACAAGGGAACGGCAGGTGTGTGCTGATTGTAAGTCTTCTCTTGCTTCTGTCTTGCCTGGGACAAACTTCTTTCAACACACTCTTGCACTTCGCGGTATTGTTGCTGCCGCTCGGTATCCCAATCTGCATCTGGGGAAGTCATCTCTGGTGTTAAGACTCCCATGTCCAAGTCAATGGGTAGCTTACCAGGTCTTGCTCTCATCAGGTAAGCGGGTGTACAGTTGGTGGAGTTCACCGGGATGTGATTATAGAGGTCCACCAAATCTGGTAACTTCTCTGGCCACAGGCTTCGTTCTTCAAGGAGCAATGTCTTCAACAGGTCTATTACCACCTGGTTCATCTTCTCACACAACCCGTTTGTCTGGGGATGATACGGCGTTGTCCTTATTTTCTTGCAGCCGTAAAAGTTACAGAATTCCTGGAACACCTCTGCTTCAAAGGCTGGACCTTGGTCGGTAAGCACTCGTTCAGGGTAACCGTGCGGGCGACAAAAGCGCTGTTGGAATGCTTTGGCTGCCGTCTGAGGTGTCTGGTCTTTTACTAGCACTATTACCAGGAACCGGGAGTAGTGGTCTATTATGGTTAGAGCGTAGACATAGCCTGACCTGCTTGGGGCTAGCTTCACGTGGTCCAATGCTACCAGTTCTTGTGGCTGTTTGGTGATGATGGGCTGCAGGGGAGCCCTCTGGTTGTCACGGTCTTTTCGTCTCAGGTTGCATGGACCACATTCTCGACACCATCTCTCGATTGCTTTCCTCATGCCAGCCCAGTAGAATCGCTCACGTAGCAGGACTTCCAACTTCTCCTACCCGAAGTGTCCTGCTCCATCGTGGTACGCTTCTAAGACCATTGACGCATCCCGCCTCGGGACTACCACCTGCCAGACCAGTTCATGTGTCCGGACGTTGATGCTTCTTCGACACAGCTTTCCTTCGTAGTTGAACAATTTGCCCTTTTCCTTCCACAACTGTTGGGTCTCCTGTGGAGCATCTGGATCAGGGTACGAGTCAGCTTGCAACAGCAACTCCTTGACTAGGTGGACAGCCGGGTCGCTATCCTGAGTTTCTGCCCATCCATGGTGGGGCAATGGGTTGAACGTGGCCTCTCTGTTGGCGGAGCGCTTGTCCTTTACACAGTGGGAGCACTGGGTCACCCCATGACCATGGAAAGCGGGTATCTCTCTCTCTTCCAGCTCTTCCGGGTCTTCTCCCCCATCTGGCAAGTTGGGCATCCTGGACAGCACATCAGCATTTGCATTTTTATGCCCCGCCCGATACTTGATGGTTAACTCGTAGTTAGACAGTCGGGCCATCCATCGTTGCTCTAGGGCACCAAGCTTCGCAGTCTCCAGGTGCGTCAGAGGGTTATTATCTGTGAAGACTGTAAATTTGGAAGAGGCAAGATAGTGCTTAAAGCGCTCCGTTACAGCCTAGACTATGGCGAGAAACTCCAACTTGAAGGAACAGTAGTTGTCGGGGTTCCTTTCCATAGGCCGGAGCTTCCTGCTGGCGTAGGCAATCACTCTCTCTCTGCCTTGCTGTACCTGGGACAGCACCGCTCCTAATCCCACGTTGCTGGCATCTGTATGGAGTGTAAAGGGTTGGCCATAGTCAGGGTAGGCCAGGACTTCGTCTCCGGTCAGAGCCATTTTCACTTGGGTGAAGGATTCGTCTTCTGGTTTACCCCATTTGAACGAAGGTTTCGGGTTCTTGGCCTTCTTGGACTGGCCTACCAGGAGATCCTGCATGGGTGCTGCTATCTTGGTGAAGCCCTTGATAAATCTTCTGTAGTAGCCTACCAGCCTGAGGAACTGCCGCACTTCCTTGATAGTGGAGGATCTTGGCCAGTCCTTGATTACGGTGACTTTTTCAGGGTCTGGCGCTACACCTTCGGCGCTTACCACATGACCTAGGTACTGCACCTTGAGCTTCAACAGGTGGCATTTGGATGGTTTTACCTTCATGCCAAAACCAAATAGGGCTTCGAACACCTCGGCCAGGTGCTCCAGGTGGTCTTCATATGTCTTTGAGTAGACAATTACGTCGTCCAGGTACAGCAGGACAGTTTCGAAGTTCTTGTGTCCTAGGCAGCACTCCATTAACCGCTGGAAGGTTCCTGGGGCGTTGCAGAGCTCGAATAGCATGCAGTTGAACTCGCTGAGGCCCATTGGTGTTGTAAACGCGGTCTTTTCTTTGTCCGCCTCTGCCACAGGAACCTGCCAATACCCACTGGTGAGATCCAAAGTGGAGAAATAATTAGCAGATCTTAATGCAGCTAGTGACTCCTCGATCCTGGGTAATGGATAGGCATCCTTATGTGTAATGCGGTTAATCTGCCTGTAGTCAACACACATTCTCATTGTACCATCCTTCTTTCTCACGAGAACTAATGGAGCTGCCCAGGGGCTACAACTATCTCTGATCACCCCAGCCTCCTTCATCTCCCGTAACATTCCTTTGGCACATTGATAGTGAGCTGGAGGTACAGGCCGGTACCTCTCTTTAATGGGTGGATGATCTCCCGTGGGGATATGATGTTGGACCCCTTTTACCTGCCCAAAGTCTAATGGGTGTTTACTGAAGACCCGCTCATACTCTTGGACCTCCCGGTATACTCCATGCTTTTGGTGCAAGGGGGTGGAGTCAGTGCCCACTTGTACCTTCTGATACCAATCCTCCATCTGCCCCTTAGAGCCATTATCCTCCGCCGGTTTGGATGGAGGCAAGGGTTCCACTGTCTTTATTCAGTTGTTACTGACAGTAAATAACTTAGCAAGGGTAGCATACCGGGGTAAATGGACCTCTTTCTCCCCACAATTCAGGATGCGGATCGGCACTCTCCCCTTGCGGACATCGACTACCCCCCTGGCTGTCAAGATGGTGGGCCTACTGTCAGAGTATACGGGTTCTACCAGGGCCTGATAATCTTGACCCCTGAGACCAATTGCTGCTCGACACCATATCAACATTTCACTCCTAGGGGGCATTGCAATGGGGAATGGATCACTCATTCTGACACTGCCGACTTCTCCACCAGACAGTTCTACCTGTTGTCTTTTTATCAGGGCTTTGATTTCTTTCTGCAGAACTCGCTGCTGACTGAAACTGGCAGTCTCCACGACCTGTTGTAACAAAACAATATTTTCTGCAAGACAATTTTCTATTACATTAGTGCCTAAGGTTATCATGGGATGACTTTCTCGGCGATCAATATCAACAATAATCATTCCTTGTGATAACAATTCTACTTTGCCAACTTTTATGGTCACCTCTTTATACCCCACCTGAGGCAAGGGCTGACCATTGCTGGCATAGATGTTAAGATGTGCATCTGGACTGTGGGTAATGTCTGAATCAGTGCAGTATTACTTATAAAGGACATATGGCATTGTGGTCACCTGGGACTCAGTGTCCAGCAACGCATTCATTGGGATGCCATCAAGCATGACAGGTAGGACCGGCCATCCTCCCACGTACTTGTCTCGCCAGCTTTGTGGGCCTGGTCGTCTTACTCCTGGGTGTTGGCCCTCTGCCCCAGGTGTTGCTCGTTTAAATTACAGAACCTTGCGTAGTGTCCTGCCTTTTTACAGCGGAAGCAGATGGGTTGTCCGTCCTGGTCATAGCGATCGCTGTTCCTCGCTCTGATCGGTGGAATTCTTCTCTGTCGTCACCACGGGACGTCATCTGGACTGGAGGCCAGCTCGATCTTTTCCTTTGGAGACACTTGCATGGCCTGCACGGTTTTGGTTAACGCGGCCATACTTTTGGTAAGCTCCTGGACCTGAAGGCGCAGGTCGGCAGACGGGTCATTGTCCAGAGTCTGCGTGTCAGCCCCCACAGGTTCTGGGGAAAAGGATGCCACCTCCTGGTGGTAGGTGATAGCTGGGCGCCGGTGGGATGCAGCACCTCCTGGTGTTGATTCCCGCAGCACCCGGATGGCTCTGTCTTTAAATTGTGCAAAGTCCAGATCAGGGTTTTGCAGAGCCATAATGCGCAGCTGTGTCCTTTGAGCGCTGGACAGGAGCCCCTCAATAAACTGCTCAGTCAGCAATCTGTTTTCATCATGCACACTATCAGTGTCTACCTGTTTGATGGCCCGCAGCGCCTCCTGCAGGTTAAGAGCATAGTCCCGTACACTGTCCTGTACTCTTTGTTTGCACCCGTAAAACTTCATTTTAATTTCTGCTGCGGTGCGGGTGTCAAAGATATCCTTCAATCGGGCCAGTATTTCTTTTACAGTGCCTTTGACTATGCCCGGCCAGGACTTCACCTCTCTCTGGGCTGCACCGATTAGCTGGCCTATGAGGATGCTGACTTTCTGCTCTTCAGACAGGGGGTACACTTTAAATAAACTGCGCAGTCTTTCCTCAAAGTCATTCAGGGTGTGCGACTCCCCTGAGTACTGGGTCAACCACGCCGCCCCCGGTATATATGGCATTGATAATGGCATTACAGTGGCAGCGGGCACGCCTGCGGCTGAACCCTCCTCCATGTCGGGCATCTTCCTCCCCCTAGTGAACCTCAGCCAGGACCTGGACGTTTGCTGACGTACCAGTATGCTGCTCTGCGGAAGGATCTCTTACCCGGCGGTTCCGGATCGGGGCTTCTTTCTTCCGCTCGGCGGGCGGCAAACCACGTGATCACACCGTTCAATAAAGTCTATGGCACACAGGACCCAGTTATACCGGGTTTCGTGAATCCTGTTCGTGACGCCAAGTTGACGCGCCCCCTGGGCTGTGGGGTACCCGGTGCCGGGCCGGTAGATGCTGGGGGAATGTCACAGTGGCGGTGACCTGGTCCGTGAACCAGGGCGGTCAATAAAAGGGGTTATGTATAGGGGATTTATAGAGTTTGTGACGCCACCTGTGGATTGCGGCTAAAGGGAGCCGCCGCTGCGGAGCAGTCCTCTGAAGCTCATGTTACTGCAGCAGGGATGGTGTGGCTCTCCACAGGAAGAGCTAGCTCCAGGGCAGTGTGGATATTGCAGGTTGTGCTGGGCGTTGTAGTGCAGGGGTTGATGGTGCAGCAAGAAACACAGAGACAAGGAAGTGCAGTCCCAGGGTCTTTACTGGTGCTGATTAAACAAGCCGGGACTAGGGTACTGGCTAGAAGTGGAAGTCCGGGCAGCCTGGAAGCAAGTAAAGAATCCTTCTTGCCAGGTGAAGTTGGAGGCCTTCCCTTTTCACTAAACTCTTTGGCCCTGCTACTTGTAGCGGTGCGGTGGCCCTCATCCCTGAGTGCGGTGTTTCTGTGCTCACCCGTATGGCATGCAGCTCGGGCCTTGCTGATGCGTCACTCCCTTGTGGCGGTGCTGGACCCTGCGGTGCTGCTGAGCCTCCTGGCGTCTGATGGGCCAGGAGACTTGCAGTCTCCTGCCCTTCGGTTTCTGCGGCTGGGCCTTCAGTGCCCAACAGCCTCGGACTCCGGTGTCCGGTTCTTCTGTGCGTTACTTCTGGGGTGAGCTGCCGCGCAGCTCCAGTCCCCAGCTCCTCTCTCTTCGACGTCCTCTCTTCAACTTCTCACACTAAGACTAACTAACCCCGCCCCCAGATCCCAGTTGCCAAGGGGAGGGTCTCCCCTTGCTGGTCTGGAGCCAGGAAAGTGTTGCATGTTTAGTATCCCTGACTAGGGGATCCCTGCTTGTTTCCAGGCATGGCATTACCTCTTTTGAGGGAGGCAATGCGACTGTGGCAACCGGACCCCTGGGGTGCCACACATCCACAAGTTCACTAATAAAGAGATTAAAAAGAATTGGTCCTAGCACAGATCTCTGCGGTCTCCACTGCTGACTATATCCGATTTAGAGAACGTACCATTTATGACGACTCTGTTTTCTGTCATTTAGTCAATTCCTTACCCATCTACATATAGTTCCCCCAAGTCTTTGCTTCTGTAGCTTTAGTATAAGGCTGTTATGTGGTACAGTATCAAATGCCTTTGTGAAGTCCAGATAAACCACATAAGCCGCACTACCAACATCCAGATTTGCACTTACCTCATCATAGAATCCCAACATGTTGGTTAGACACGGCCTATTTTTCATGAATCCGTGCTGATTATCATTTATTATTATATTATTCTCTGCGATATAACTCTGCAGGTCATCTCTTATGATGCCCTGAAAACTACCGATGTCAGACTTACTGGACGATAGTTACCTGGATCCACCTTCTTCTCTTTCTTAAATATTGGTACCACATCAGCTATCCTCCAATCCTGTGGCACGGCCCCTGTTACAAGGGAGTCTAAGAATATGAGATACAGCGGTCTGTCAATTACTGAGCTCAATTCCCTCAGTATCCATGGATGAATACCATCTGGGCCGGGACAATTGTCAATGTTTAATTTGCTCAGATGCAGATGTGATGCCTCTTACTCGAAAAGCCCTTTTCTTTACCCTGGGAGATGGGGGACTCGGAGTCGGGTCCTGTGATGGAGATATGGGGTGCAGCCGTGGCCCGGACCCGACCTGTGCTCAGGGCCGTCACATTAAAAGGATGGTGTGGGCTTATCCGGGTTGAGTGGCTGGTTTACGACTACGCCACCTGTGGCACCTGGTGAAGGCCACCAGCGCCGCTGCAGTCCGCTGAGGCATGGTGTTATGGCGGCCAAAGTTATTACTACTCCCCACAGGCGGAACAAGGCCTCAGGGCAGAGGTACAGGATGGAGGGGGTAGTAGTAGAGGAGTACGGGCTCCGCGTGGCGCAGAATAAACAGTCCGTAGGCCATAGGGGTGAACTTCCAAGGCTTTACTCACTTAGATGGCAGAAGGAAGGCGACTCCCTGCTCCCCGCGGAGTCCTGCGGTCACCAGGGACGGGGGTCCGACAACCTCCGAGTAAGTCCAGCATTCAGTCGGGACCCTACACCAGAGTGTTCCTGAAATACAGACCGAATCCTTTCCTGTCCGTGTGTGTGAATAGGCTGGGTCTCCCTCTGAGCTCCTCTCAGAACAAGGGCACGGGTGGCAGCTCCGCTCCGTCCGATACCCGGTGGGATCCTCAGGGCCTACCGGACTTTTCCGACCAGGACTTGGAGTAGCAAGGTCGGGTATTGGGGGCCAGTACCCCTCTTGCAGCCGGACTCCCTCTGAATATATCAGCTGGTGAGGACAGGTGGCGTACGCCGCTCCGTCTGCATCCTCCCCGGGATCCATTTGCTGTGGAGCCACACTCTTAAGCTCCGGGCTTTCTTGGTCCTGGTCCTCGACTGGGTTGAGACATGCCTAGTCTACAACCTGCCCCTCGTCCCAAGGCCGGGGTACGAGGGCCGTGTCTCCGACCTCTGCAGGCCCACACAGGGTCCACTATCAGGGTGGGAGATCACGACTTAAGAACAGTCAAAGACGATCAAAAGAAGAACCAAGACCCAAGATGGCTTTTTATTAAATATGGAATTTAAAGTGTAACTAACTTGTAGGTCCTCCACCCTCACCCACTAACTGGTTCTCCTAACTCTGGGTTCCCCAGTCTCCCTGTAACCAGGGGAGCAGCACCTAGTGCATACTAGCCCCCTCTGGTGGAGAAGTGTGGTGTTGGATGCAAAGGTTGGGTCACGACTATCACACTGTTCTTACCTCAGAGGAGGAACACTACACTCCATTAAAGAAATTTCACAAAAGTAGTCCAAATATATAATGAAATAGTAGTACTCCCAATATCAATTATGAATACAAATTTTTACAAAGGTGTATGCTAATCACCCAGGTAAAAAAGGAGTAACAAAAGAAGTATTAAAATGAATATTTTATTTGAAACATGTTTAAAAATCACTAAAAAGGATAAAAGGGAAAGGTACCAATCAAGGGAAGACACAATAGGAGCTTATGGGAAGGGATATCAGATGAAAAATAATACAAATTAGGCTAAATTGTACTTCATCAAAATTTCATGGTGTCGAATATCTCCAAAACAGTACTATTTGTAAATACAATCCAGAGCATTCCAACAGAATTTGATAAATCAATGAAAAACAAAGGAACACCAAAGTGGACCTATATATTCCACATAACGGGGTAAATCGCAGGCAACGACATGTCAGGTGAGGGAAACTGCGGTGTTCCCGTGCCTTATGCACATGAGCTAACACAGCCAATAAATATACATGGTTCCCCTCTAACCGACATGCCAATTACCAAAGTGAATCCCCCGATAAAAAGTGGAGTATCAAACATTGATGTCAACACATGATAAATCATTGACAGTAAGATCATCAAAAGTATCCCATACCGATGTGTACGCTCCTGCTTCCTGCCCCGACGCGCACGTTTCGCCTCCCGAAGAAGCTATTGCGAAACGTGCGCGTCGGGGCAGGAAGCAGGAGTTTACACATGGAGGTCAGTATAGATTGACTAATAGAATGATGCTATGCCCAAAAGGTTTTACTTCACTAGGTGCAGTAAAAAAATTGGTATTCTATACACAGGTGGTGTAGCTTGCAACACAGATAGGCTACTCCACTGACTAACACACTCTGCAATAGGCCAAAAAGGATTAGCTTTGCTAGATTTAGCCAAATGCTGTGAAAAAAACTTGCACAGCACTGGCACAGACCGGCCTGGCAAAAACTGATAGGAACTGATGTAACTTAGTCCTGAAAAGGACTGCAATTACAATTAGTCTTTACTCCCACAACCTATCTATTTAAGAGCACAGACCAGCCTGATAAAAGTTGTAGGAAATGCTGTAACCTAGTCCTTAAAAGGACTGCAATCACAACTATTCCCTACTCCCAAGCTATCTGTAGATTTGTGCGAAAATTGGCTTGAAATTAACAAGGTATAGCGCACACAGCAACAGCGGTGCCGTCTAACAGGCAGCTGCAGCAGTGAGAAAATGGTGGCGATGGGGAAAATGGCTGGGTCTTATAGGGCAAGGACATGTGACATACACTGCCAATGACACATGCCCTTGCTTGTGTGAAAAAAAGCACTTCGCTCCGTGTGTGCGCTGCTGATAGGCTGACAGATTGTACCTCCGCACTGTAAATGCGGGAAAGAGAAAAAAAATGGAGATCTTCATTATTCCTGCAGAGATCCATCCCCTGCCCCTCCCCCCGCCCCGCTGTACACTCAAACTGAGTATTAACATTAATTTTCATCATTACTGAGAAAAAATCCAGTTATGATTTTGGTGCACGAACAGTTATCGAACATAACCTCGAACAGCCGAATTTTTCTCAAATCGTTCGTGTTCGCCGAACGGCTCGAACACCGCCCAAAACAGCTCGAATTTGAGATTGGCGAACAGTTTAAGTCGAACAACGCTCATCTCTAGTATTATCCACTTTTTTTGTCTTTTTTGCATAAAAAAATACATTTTCAGTGTCTCGCTGACTGTTCAGACACCAATATATCTGTTTAAAAGAGTCTGGTGTAGGCCAGAGAACTAGAACTGTGTTTTTCCCCTTCCACGGTTCAAATCTGGGGGTTATCAACCTGCTTGCCTTTTTTCCATAAAAAAAAACTGCTTGAGTGTGTCGCTGAGTGTTCAGACATCAATATATCTATTTTAACAAGTCTGGTATACTCCAGGAAATTATAACTGTGATTTTGCAGTTCCACGGTTCAAATCTCCTTTTTATTACCCTTTTGCCATTAATAGTGCGAGTGTAAGCTATTTTACTTCATTTACAATGGGCAAGGAGCGTGGCAAGGGACGTGGAACTGGACGTTCTGGTGATGGTGCGTGCAGAGGATGGAGCCGTGGCCAAGGTGAAAATGTGCCACAACCAACAGCCACATCTTCTCGCTCCCAGTTCTTGACCGAATTACTAGGAAAGCACACAACTGCACCACTATTGCGAACTGATCAGTGTGAACCGGTTATTAATTGGATAGCAGATAATACTTCCAGTCACCTGGACACCACGGTCAAGTGTTAGTAGCCGTGAGTCTCGACTGCATACTCCTCCTCACCCTGATGCTCCTTCCTCCCACCATGCTGAGTGTCGTCAGACAGCAACTGATCCCACAGTTGGACACTCTGAAGAGCTGTTCACTGGTCCATTTCCATATTTGTGCCCCTCGTCTGCTCCGCTTGAAGTGGTGGAGAGGAGATACCATGTAGCGATGGCCAAATATTTGAACAGCCACGGCCACAGGAAGGCGACGCTGAAAATTTGTCAAAAGAGGTGGATGATGACAAGACACAATTGCCACGAAGTGATGAGGAGGACCGTGGTGCGGACGTGGAAGAGGAGGAGGTGGTGGATGATCTAGTAACTGACCGAACGTGGCAGGAGGACACGCAGAGCGAGGCAAGCAGCACACAGGGGGAGGGAGGCAGAGTACCCCAACAGGCAGGAAGAAGCAGTGTGGTGGCCGTAGACAGAAGGCGGGCAACCATTCCCCGTAACACCAACACGAGGGACGTTGCCTGTACAACCGGTAGGTCTTCCAGAGTATGGAATTTTTTTAAAGACTCTGCTGATAACCCCAAAAAGGCCATTTGTGCCATCTGCCAGGCCAACATCAGCAGGGGTGACAAAACTACCAGCCTGACCACCACCAGCATAATCAGGCACATGTCAGCAAAGCACCTGACTTTGTGGGGCGAACCCCAGGGTCCATGACCAGTGTCAGCGGGTGACACCACTGCTTCTTCCGCTGCTGTGCGTGTAAGAGAACCCCCTGTTGTGCATGCAAGGCAATCCCCTGTCCATACTGCATGCAAAGATGCCACCTCCTCTCAGTCTTCACTTGTTATGGCAGTTTCTCAAGAAACAGCATCAACATCCACGTCCACGTCCCACCGCAGCGTTCAATTGTCCATATCCCAGACCTTTGAACGAAAGCGCAAATTCGCAGCCAACGCCCCACAGGCCACAGTCCTAAATTCACACATTTCACAACTGCTTGCGTTGAAAATGCTGCCTTTTAGGCTGGTGGAGACGGAATCCTTCCGCAAACTTATGGCGGTGGCCGTCCCTCGGTACTCGGTCCCCAGCCAACACTATTTTGCCCGGTGTACCATACCAGCACTACACAAGCACATGTGACAAAACATCTGACGTGCCCTCAACAACGCAGTTACTGGGAGATTCCACCTGACAACGGACACGTGGACAAGTGCTTGTGGCCAGGGATGGTACATCTCCTTGACGGCACACTGGGTAAACATAGTGGAAGCCGGGACCCAGTCGGACCTTGGGACGGAACACATCCTCCCCACACCGAGGATTGCGGGCCCTATGTCAGTCAGAGTTGCCCCCACAGTGTACAGCTCCTGCGCATCATCCTCCTCCTCCTCCTCATGTTCAGCCTCCATCTCAGATGTCACCACATCAGTTACAAGCTGGAAGCACTGCAGTACTCCTCAGCCAAGCGGCAACAGGCTCTGCTGAAACTCATAAGCTTAGGTGATAAACCTCACACTGCTTGTGAGTTGTGGACAGCTGTGAAAGAGCAGGCAGATCTGTGGCTGAGACCGCTGAACCTACATCCAGGCATGGTCGTGTGTGACAATGGCCGTAACCTGGTGGCGGCTCTGAGGCGAGGCGGGATCACACACATACCATGCCTTGCTCATGTGCTTAACCTCGTGGTTCAGCGGTTTCTTAAATCATACCCCGAGTTTCCAGATCTGCTCGTTAAAGTACACTGCCTGTCAGCTCATTTTCGCAAGTCGGCTACAGATTCCGCCGCCCTTGCTGTGTTGCAGCAGCGTTTGCAGCTTCCGGCACACCGACTGGTGTGTGAAGTCCCCACACGTTGTAACTCAACACTCCACATGTTGCAAAGGATTTGTGAGCAGAAGAGAGCAGTTGTGGAGTACCAGCTGCAACAAGGCCGTCGATATTCAGGTCAGACTCCACACATAAGACCTCAGGAGTGGACCTGGATGTCTGACATATGTACCATCCTGACAAACTTTGAGGAGTCCACTAAAATGGTGAGTGGCGATGATGCCATCATTAGCGTCAGCATCCCACTTGTCTGTCTTTTGCAAAGCTCCTCAGAGAATTAAAGAGGAGGCAATGCAGCCAGAGTATGATGAGATGGATCAAGAAGCCGTAGCGGGCGATTACACACAGCCCAGCCTCATCTCATCCCAACGTGCATTGGTGGACAATGAGGGAGAGGAGGAGGAGGAGGAAGAACAGGAGCTGGTATCATGCGCTGTAGACGGTAGTACCTGTATAACTGTCATATAGTCGGTTCAGCGTGGGTGGCCTGAGGACAGGGGGGAGGAGGAGGAGGAGGAGAGCATTGTCAGTCGTCATCTTGGTGAGGACACTTGAGTCTTGCCCATTACCAGTCTGGCATGCATGTCTGACTTTATGTTACACTGCCTTAACCGTGACCCTCGCGTTATCAAAATGTTGGGTGACAATCTTTACTGGTTGGTGACACTTTTAGACCCCCGCTACAAGGAGAACTTTCACTCTCTTATTCCTGAGGTGTAGAGGTCTACAAAAATGGGGCAGTACCAGAAAACTCTTACTGTAGAACTGTTAAAAAAATTTCCATCTGAAAGTGCTAGTGGCATAGGACACAGTTCGTTGACCAACCAAGGGGTACAGGCGAGAGAGACGCAACTCCAATCCAGCAGAGGCAGGGGAACACTGTCAACATTCTGGGACGGTTTTCTGAGACCTACCCAGCTTACAGGCCCTGAGGCGCGGGGTAAACTCACAAGGAGTGGAAAGTTTCAAAAGATGGTGAGGGAGTACCTTGCTGACAATACCAGCGTCCTCCATGATTCCTCTGTGCCTTTTAATTATTGGGCATCCAAGCTGGACACTTGGAATGAACTCGCTCTGTATGCCTTGGAGGTCCTTGCCTGCCCTGCCACTAGCGTGTTATCGGAGCACGTTTTTAGTGCTGCTGGGGGAATTATAACTGATAAGTGCACTCGCCTGTCAACTGACAATGCTGACGAGCTGACCTTTATCAAAATAAAGGCCCAATCCAATAGGGTTGGATTGGGCCAGATTTCTCATCACCACCAAATGACAGCAGAGTAACATAAAGTCAAATCCACTGTGTTGTTTCGGGAGGTGTATTCCCATGCACCGCTTCACACCCACACATGGGTATACGCTTCCTCATTTCGGCTGTTTTTTGCTCTTCTCCTTCTCCTCAGCCTCCACCACCACTATACCACCAGGGTGACCATGGTCCGTGTTGCCAGCATTGCAAGTTCCTCCGTTCTAATTTTTGACATCTTTTGCTTGGAAGGCATAGGCAAAGACTATGGGAGACCCACTCCCCAATAATGGAAATAATGTTTTTAATAAGCTGTACTGCAGGGCTCTTGTAAGGGAAATTAAAACCGTCTTGTTAAGCTACTGTGAACACCATGTCTCTTCCAAGGGGCATTAAAACCGTCTTGTTAAGCTACTGTGACCTCCACTTCTCTTCCAAGGGGCATTGATATTGTCATTTTATTCCACTGTGACCTCCACGTCTCTTCCAAGGGGCATTAAAACCTTCTTGTTAAGCTACTGTGACTTCCACGTCTCTTACAAGGGGCATTGAAACCGTCTTGTTGAGCTACTGCGACCTCCACCACTCTTCGAATGGGCATTAAAACCGTCTTGTTAAGCTACTGTGACCTCCACGTCTCTTCCAAGGGGCATTAAAACCGTCTTGTTAAGCTACTGCGACCTCCACCACTCTTCCAAGGGGCATTAAAACCGTCTTGTTAAGCTACTCTGACCTCCACACCTCTTCCAAGGGGCATTAAAACCGTCTTGCTAAACTACTGTGACCTCCACGTCTCTTACACGGGGCATTAAAACTGTCTTGTTAAGCTACTGCAACCTCTACCACTCTTCCAAGGGCATTAAAACCGTCTTGTTAAGCTACTGCGACTTCCACCACTCTTCCAAGGGGTATTGATATTGTCTTTTTATTCCACTGTGACCTCCACCACTCTTCCAAGGGGCAGTAAAACTGTCTTGTTAAGATACTGCGACCTCCACCACCCTTCCAAGGGGCATTAAAAACGTCTTGTTAAGCTACTGCGACCTCCACCACTCTTCCAAGGGGCATTGATATTATCTTTTTATTCCACTGCGACCACCACCACTCTTTCAAGGGGCATTAAAACTGTCTTGTTAACCTACTGTGACCTTGACTTCTCTTCCAAGGGGCATTGATATTGTCTTTTTATTCAACTGTGACCTTCACGTCTCTTCCAAGGGGTGTTAAAACCTTCTTGTTAAGCTACTGCGACTTCCACGTCTCTTCAAAGGGGCATTGAAACTGTCTTGTTAAGCTACTGCGACCTCCACCACTCTTCCAATGGGCATTAAAACCGTCTTGTTAAGCTACTGTGACCTCCACGTCTCTTCCAAGGGGCATTAAAACCATCTTGTTAAGCTACTGCGACGTCCAACACTCTTCCAACGGGCATTAAAACCATCTTGTTAAGCTACTGCGACCTCCACCTCTTTTCCAAGGGGCATTGATATCATCTTTTTATTCCACTGTGACCTCTAAGTCTCTTTCAAGGGACATTAAAACCATCTTGTTAAGCTACTGCGACCTCCACGTCTCTTCCAAGGGGCATTGATATTGTCTTTTTATTCCATGGCGACCTCCACCACTCCTCCAGGGGGCATAAAAACCGTCTTGTTAAGCTACTGCGACATCAAACACTTTTCCAAGGGGCATTCATATTGTATTTTTATTCCACTGCGACATCTCTCCCAAGAGGCATTAAAACCGTCTTGTAAAGCTACTGTGACCTCCATGTCTCTTCTAAGGGGCATTAAAACCATCTTGTAAAGCTGCTGCGACCTCTACCACTCTTCCAAGGGGCATTAAAACTGTCTTGTTAAGCTACTGCGACTTCCACCACTCTTCCAAGGGGTATTAATATTGTCTTTTTATTCCACTGCGACCTCCACCACTCTTCCAAGGGGCATTAAAACCTTCTTTTTAAGCTACTGTGACATCCACGTCTCTTCGCAGGGGCATTAAAACCATCTTGTTAAGCTACTGCGACCTCAACCACTCTTCCAAGGGGCATTCATATTGTTTTTTTATTCCACTGCGACATCCATGTCTCTTCTAAGGGGCATTAAAACCGTCTTGTAAAGCTACTGTGACCTCCATGTCTCTTCTAAGGGGCATTAAAACCATCTTGTTAAGCTACTGCGACCTCTACCACTCTTCCAAGGGGCATTAAAACCGTCTTGTTAAGCTACTGCGACTTCCACCACTCTTCCAAGGGGTATTGATATTGTCTTTTTATTCCACTGCGACCTCCACCACTCTTCCAAGGGGCAGTAAAACCGTCTTGTTAAGCTACTGCGACCTCCACCACTCTTCCAAGGGGCATTAAAACCGTCTTGTTAAGCTACTGCGACCTCCACCACTCTTCCACGGGGCATTAAAACGGTCTTGTTAAGCTACTGAGACCTCCACCACTCTTCCAAGGGGCATTGATATTGTCTTTTTATTCCACTGCGACCTCCACCACTCTTCCAAGGGGCATTAAAACCTTCTCTTTAAGCTACTGTGACTTCCACGTGTCTTCCAAGGGGCATTGATATTGTCTTTTTATTCCACTGCGACCTCCACCACTCTTCCAAAGGGCAGTAAAACCGTCTTGTTAAGCTACTGCGACCTCCACCACTCTTCCAAGGGGCATTAAAAGCGTCTTTTTATTCCTCTGCGACCTCCACCACTCTTCCAAGGGGCATTAAAACCTTCTTTTTAAGCTACTGTGACTTCCACGTCTCTTCCAAGGGCCATTGATATTGTATTTTTATTCCACTGCGACCTCCTCCACTCTTCCAAGGGGCATTAAAACCATCTTGTTAAGCTACTGTGACCTCCACGTCCAAGGGGCATTAAAAACGTCTTGTTAAGCTACTGTGACCTCCACGTCTCTTTGAAGGGGCATTAAAACCGTCTTGTTAAGCTTCTGTGACCTCCACATCTCTTCCATGGGGCATTAAAATAGTCTTGATAAGCTGCTGCGACCTCTACCACTCTTCCAAGGGGCATTAAAACCATCTTGTTAAGCTACTGCGACCTCCACCACTATTCCAAGGGGTATTGATATTGTCTTTTTTTTCCACTTCGACCTCCACCACTCTTCCAAGGTGCATTAAAACCGTCTTGTTAAGCTACTGCGACCTCCACCACTCTTCCAAGGGGCATTAAGACTGTCTTGTTAAGCTACTGCGACCTCCACCACTCTTCCAAGGGGCATTGATATTGTCTTTTTATTCCACTGCGACCTCCACCACTCTTCAACGGGGCACTAAAACCGTCTTGTTAAGCTACTGTGACCTCCACTTCTCTTCTAAGAGGCATTGATGTTGTCTTTTTATTCCACTGTGACTTCCACGTCTCTTCCAAGGTGCATTAAATCCTTCTTGATAAGATACTGTGACTTCCACGTCTATTCCAAGGGGCATTAAAACAGTCTTGTTAAGCTACTGCGACCTCCATCACTCTTCCAAAGGGCATTAAAACCGTCTTAAGTAGAGATGAGCGTTGTTCTACTCGAACTGTTCGCCAATCTCAAATTCGAGCTGTTTTGGGCGGTGTTCGAGCCGTTCGGCGAACACGAACAATTTGAGAAAAATTCGGCTGTTCGAGGTTATGTTCGATAACTGTTCGTGCACCAAAATCATAACTGGATTTTTTCTCAGTAATGATGAAAATTAATGTTAATACGCAGTTTGAGTGTACAGCGGGGTGGGGGGAGGGGCAGGGGATGGATCTCTGCAGAAACAATGAAGATCTCCATTTTTTTTTCTCTTTCCTGCATTTACAGTGGGGAGGTGCAATCTGTCAGCCTATCAGCAGCGCACACACGGAGCGAAGTGCTTTTTTTCACACAAGCAAGGGCATGTGTCATTGGCAGTGTATGTCACATGTCCTTGCCCTATAAGACCAAGCCATTTTCCCCGTCGCCACCATTTTCTCACTGCTGCAGCTGCGTGTTAGACGGCACCGCTGTTGCTGTGTGCGCTATACCTTGTTAATTTCAAGCCAATTTTCGCACAAATCTACAGATAGCTTGGGAGTAGGGAATAGTTGTGATTGCAGTCCTTTTAAGGACTAGGTTACAGCATTTCCTACGACTTTTATCAGGGAGGTCTGTGCTCTTAAATAGATAGGTTGTGGGAGTAAAGACTAATTGTAATTGCAGTCCTTTTCAGGACTAGGTTACATGAGTTCCTATCAGTTTTTGCCAGGCAGGTCTGTGCCAGTGCTGTGCAAGTTTTTTTCACAGCATTTGGCTGAATCTAGCAAAGCTAATCCTTTTTGGCCTATTGCAGAGTGTGTTAGTCAGTGGAGTAGCCTATCTGTGTTGCAAGATATACCACCTGTGTATAGAATACCAATTTTTTTACTGCACCTAGTGAAGTAAAATCTTTTGGGCATAGCATCATTCTATTAGTCCATCTATACTGACCTCCATCAGGTTGCAAATTAAAACTAATTTTTATCTGCATCTACAGTACCTCTGAAAAAATATTTGGGCTTCTAGCAGTGTGTGGGACTTGTTCTATTAGTCCATCTATACTGACCTCCATCAGGTTGCAAACTGAATATATTTTTTTCTGCATCTACCTCTGAAAAAATATTGGGCTTCTAGCTGTGTGTGGGTCTTGTTCTATTAATCCATCTATACTGACCTCCATCAGGTTGCAAACTGAATATATTTTTTTCTGCATCTACCTCTGAAAAAATATTTGGCCTTCTAGTAGTGTGTCGGACTTTCTCTATTAGTCCATCTATACTGACCTCCATCAGGTTGCAAATTAAAGCTAATTTTTATCTGCATCTACAGTACCTCTGAAAAAATATTTGGGCTTCTAGCAGTGTGTGGGACTTGTTCTATTAGTCCATTTACATCTATACTGACCTCCATCAGGTTGCAAACTGAATATATTTTTTTCTGCATCTACCTCTGAAAAAATATTGGGCTTCTAGCTGTGTGTGGGTCTTGTTCTATTAATCCATCTATACTGACCTCCATCAGGTTGCAAACTGAATATATTTTTTTCTGCATCTACCTCTGAAAAAATATTTGGCCTTCTAGTAGTGTGTCGGACTTTCTCTATTAGTCCATCTATACTGACCTCCATCAGGTTGCAAATTAAAACTAATTTTTATCTGCATCTACAGTACCTCTGAAAAAATATTTGGGCTTCTAGCAGTGTGTGGGACTTGTTCTATTAGTCCATCTATACTGACCTCCATCAGGTTGCAAACTGAATATATTTTTTTCTGCATCTACCTCTGAAAAAATATTGGGCTTCTAGCTGTGTGTGGGTCTTGTTCTATTAATCCATCTATACTGACCTCCATCAGGTTGCAAACTGAATATATTTTTTTCTGCATCTACCTCTGAAAAAATATTTGGCCTTCTAGTAGTGTGTCGGACTTTCTCTATTAGTCCATCTATACTGACCTCCATCAGGTTGCAAATTAAAACTAATTTTTATCTGCATCTACAGTACCTCTGAAAAAATATTTGGGCTTCTAGCAGTGTGTGGGACTTGTTCTATTAGTACATCTATACTGACCTCCATCAGGTTGCAAACTGAATATATTTTTTTCTGCATCTACCTCTGAAAAAATATTGGGCTTCTAGCTGTGTGTGGGTCTTGTTCTATTAATCCATCTATACTGACCTCCATCAGGTTGCAAACTGAATATATTTTTTTCTGCATCTACCTCTGAAAAAATATTTGGCCTTCTAGTAGTGTGTCGGACTTTCTCTATTAGTCCATCTATACTGACCTCCATCAGGTTGCAAATTAAAACTAATTTTTATCTGCATCTACAGTACCTCTGAAAAAATATTTGGGCTTCTAGCAGTGTGTGGGACTTGTTCTATTAGTCCATCTATACTGACCTCCATCAGGTTGCAAACTGAATATAGTTTTTTCTGCATCTACCTCTGAAAAAATATTGGGCTTCTAGCTGTGTGTGGGTCTTGTTCTATTAATCCATCTATACTGACCTCCATCAGGTTGCAAACTGAATATATTTTTTTCTGCATCTACCTCTGAAAAAATATTTGGCCTTCTAGTAGTGTGTCGGACTTTCTCTATTAGTCCATCTATACTGACCTCCATCAGGTTGCAAATTAAAACTAATTTTTATCTGCATCTACAGTACCTCTGAAAAAATATTTGGGCTTCTAGCAGTGTGTGGGACTTGTTCTATTAATCCATCTATACTGACCTCCATCAGGTTGCAAACTGAATATAGTTTTTTCTGCATCTACCTCTGAAAAAATATTGGGCTTCTAGCTGTGTGTGGGTCTTGTTCTATTAATCCATCTATACTGACCTCCATCAGGTTGCAAACTGAATATATTTTTTTCTGCATCTACCTCTGAAAAAATATTTGGCCTTCTAGTAGTGTGTCGGACTTTCTCTATTAGTCCATCTATACTGACCTCCATCAGGTTGCAAACTGAATATAATTTTTTTCTGCATCTAGCTCTGAAAAAATATTTGGCCTTCTAGTAGTGTGTCGGACTTTCTCTATTAGTCCATCTATACTGACCTCCATCAGGTTGCAAATTAAAACTAATTTTTATCTGCATCTACAGTACCTCTGAAAAAATATTTGGGCTTCTAGCAGTGTGTGGGACTTGTTCTATTAGTCCATCTATACTGACCTCCATCAGGTTGCAAACTGAATATATTTTTTTCTGCATCTACCTCTGAAAAAATATTGGGCTTCTAGCTGTGTGTGGGTCTTGTTCTATTAATCCATCTATACTGACCTCCATCAGGTTGCAAACTGAACATAATTTTTTTCTGCATCTACAGTACCTCTGAAAAAATATTTGGGCTTCTAGCTGTGTGTGGGACTTGTTCTATTAGTCCATCTATGCTGACCTCCATCAGGTTGCAAATTGAATATAATTTTTATCTGCATCTAGCTCTGAAAAAATATTTGGCCTTCTAGCAGTGTGTGGGACTTTCTCTATTAGTCCATCTATACTGACCTCCATCAGGTTGCAAATTAAAAATAATTTTTATCTGCATCTACCTCTGAAAAAATATTTGGGCTTCAAGCTGTGTGTGGGACTTGTTCTATTAGTCCATCTATACTGACCTCCATCAGGTTGCAAATTGAATATAATTTTTATCTGCATCTAGCTCTGAAAAAATATTTGGCCTTCTAGCAGTGTGTGGGACTTTCTCTATTAGTCCATCTATACTGACCTCCATCAGGTTGCAAATTAAAAATAATTTTTATCTGCATCTACCTCTGAAAAAATATTTGGACTTCTAGCTGTGTGTGGGACTTGTTCTATTAGTCCATCTATACTGACCTCCATCAGGTTGCAAATTGAATATAATTTTTATCTGCATCTACCTCTGAAAAAATATTTGGGCTTCTAGCTGTGTGTGGGACTTGTTCTATTAGTCCATCTATACTGACCTCCATCAGGTTGCAAATTGAATATAATTTTTATCTGCATCTAGCTCTGAAAAAATATTTGGCCTTCTAGCAGTGTGTGGGACTTTCTCTATTAGTCCATCTATACTGACCTCCATCAGGTTGCAAATTGAATATAATTTTTATCTGCATCTAGCTCTGAAAAAATATTTGGCCTTCTAGCAGTGTGTGGGACTTTCTCTATTAGTCCATCTATACTGACCTCCATCAGGTTGCAAATTAAAAATAATTTTTATCTGCATCTACCTCTGAAAAAATATTTGGGCTTCTAGCAGTGTGTGGGACTCATTGTATTAGGCCATCTATACCAAGCTCCACCAGCTTTGATATTAATAATAATTTTTAGCTGCATCTAGCCCTGAAAATAATTTTTCCCAATAGTGGTAGCAATAGAAATATGGGGCGCGCGCCTGGCTAACAGAAATATACGCTTCATAACACAAAACACCAGCCTAGGGCACTGCATTAATAAGATGGCATCATCGTCTCTCCCAGTGCTAGGCCTACTACGCAGGCTAGTATTCCTGTGCCTAAAACACAATGTATGGGTCCGCGCTAGCCACTATGCTGAGGGGTATAAAGCTGCTGCTAACGCTTTATAACAATTCAATTGGCAGATTTTCACAGAGCTCTTCCACAACGCCCACCCATCGGGCAACAGTTGCCCACCCTCCCTATGGGATCTAGTGGCGAATAGTTGATGCCATTAATCAGAGCGTCAGTTGCCCCGTCAACGTGGCAAGCATACGGTAAGGCATGGGAAGAGTGGACACGACTAGTAGCAGGCAGACGGGTTGACCAATGTGAACAAGCCAGATCACAAGTCACCATAGAATTTCTCCACCAGCTAATGATGAGGGGCATATCAGGGGCGTCAGCGCAGCGGTGTCTGACCGGAGTAGCATTTCACTTCCAACTACTGAATTGGGGAGATGTGACAAAGATTCATCATCAGACAATCCATAAAAGGGTGGAAAAGGGGTCAGCCAAGTCAGGAATGTAGACATCCCGTCCCGTGTCACTAAAACTGATTTCTCACATCTTATCCCTAACACCATTAACATGACACTCACAATTTGAAGCAACACTAATGTCTACTGCATTTGTGATCGCCTTCTTCGGGGCGCTATGTATAAGCGAATTAGTCCCTCAATCCAAAATTACCACCAGTGGACGCTTATTACACCAGGAAGTAGTCATAGCCAATAATGCAATACGTGTACGCATACACCAATCGAAAACGGTTCCAGCGGGCAGGGGTACTTGGGTACTTCTACAACCCACAAACGGTACACTGAGTCGGGTAACAATAGTAAAAACATATCTAACCATCAGATCACAAACTAATTTCTTCGTATCACACATTGATGGAACGCCATTATCAAGATACCTGTTCCAAGCTATATTTAATAAATGCATAACATCGGCAGGGAACCACCCCAAAGATTACGGGACACACTCATTCCGCATAGGTGCGGCCACGGAAGCAGCAAGAGCAGGATTGTCAGAAACGGAAGTTCAGAGGATAGGGAGATGGCGATCCACGTGTTTGGCGAGATACATAAGACCGGACTTGTTATCCTAACATGGTTTGTTTCTTTTACAGGTGACGCTAAGCCAACAGTGTGAGTGATAGGCCACTCGTATATATATTGGGCACAAAAAAGGGCGAAAGTCCGCCCAGGCGGGAGGAAATTAGAGTTTCATAACACATATTTCAACTGGAGAGGTATTAGAGGCCTGCTATGGCCACAGGTACTAATGGAGGTAATCAAGGTAGGGAGAGAGGCAAGAGGTCCGGTCATCTTAGTTATACAGGCCGGGGGAAACAACCTAGGTCATCACAAGAGCGCATAACTAATGGCAATAATGAAACTAGACACTGAGAGCTTCAGAGAATTTTTCACAAAATTAGCTATAGTATGGTCAGAGATTGTGCCGATAGCGGTATGGCAAGGTGCGCGAGACATCACGGCCATCGAATGGACAAGGCGGGTAATAAATATTCGGATGGCAAAATTTAGAAGAGACAGAGGCGGTGTAGTGATACGACACCGACAACTGGAAGGAGATAAAGCAGGCCTCATACGGCCCGACGGTGTTCACTTAGTAGATATTGGACTGGACATATTCCTGTCAGGACTCCAGGACGGAGTGGAACAAGCGTTAAGAGTGATGGGTGGGGGTCAGGGTCCTGCATACGAGTACGCTGGATCCTCCGTGGCCTGGAAATAGAAAGGACATGTTGGAGAGTTACACTTGTTGGCCAACTTGCCGGAGTGGGGACCCAGGGCATGCTGCAACAAGCTGAATTATTTTAGAAATAAAATGCCTTTCTAATGGAATGAGTATAAAGAGTTAATAAAGCTGTGACCGATCCTCACCCATCCAGTTGTAAGAGTTACATTATTGGGTTGTCCATGAAAGGGGGGCGGTAGGGGGGCTGAGCATCTGGGTTTGGTTGGGGGTCCCCACAGTCTGCCTAGGCTAGATTAATTTAAAAATTCTTATTAGATACACAGGCGGTGCAGCTTGCTTCGCAGCTGGGCTCCTACGCCCAAAGTATTGCCTAGGCTAGATGCAGTTAAAAATTCTACGCTGACTAGCAGACACTGAAGATTTGGAGCAAACCTCTGAGTAAACAGCTCAACCATCAGACTCAACCATCTGTGTTACCCCAAGCCATAGTGTATGTAGTTTCTTACAGTTAAAAGGGGGGGGTGCGACCCAACCCACCTGGAATTGACGATGCCAACGTCACGTAAGACACAGCAAGGGGACTCCCAAAATTGTGGCACAGACACCACTTAACCCTAGAACGCATACCTGTGGCCTTGCAGGCCCGCCCAGTTAATTGTTTTCTATTTTCTGCAAGATTGCTTTAGTTAGAATTTTGAAACTCTAGGTATTCTTCATGTATATAGTTGTTTGTCATTTGAGTTTGAGTTATTCCATGTTATTTGCACACGGGCCTAAAGGGCCCCAGGTATGGGAAAGTGTAGATTTTTATGGTCATGCGTTCTAGGGTTAAGTGGCATCAATTGCCCCACTGTTGCTTAAAACGGTTGGTGAGGTGATTTTACCAAATCCCCAAGCTTTTAGTCTCCCAAGGATGACACAGGGGTAGAAATGTCCTTGCGAATCCATGATTTGATCATCTTTATGAACGTGAGTCTGTCTACATTCTCAGTTGACAGCTGCGTGCGCTTATCTGTCAGCACACCACCAGCAGCGCTGAACACACGTTCAGAGAGAACGCTGGCTGCATGGCATGACAAGATCTCCAAGGCGTGAGTGGTGAGCTCCGGCGATTTTTCAAGATTGGAATACCAAAATGAGCAAGGGTCCAGTGACACAGTCATGGCTTCGATGTTCACTTGGAGATTCTCCTGTACCATCCTCTCTAGGTATTGACTATGTGTCAGACTTCTTGTCTCCTGTGGCCTTGCAAAGGATGGTCTAAAAAAGTGGTGAAACGATTCCACAAAATTGCTGTTACCAGCAGATACTGTGTTACTGTTACTGTTTGAGTGATGAAGACTCGACAGTCCCACCGTTGGCAAGTTAGAACTGTGAGATTCACTACGTGCACCACTGGTGTTTTGTGGAAAAGCACATGTAAGATTCTGCAACAGATACTCCTGCATTCGTCAATACCTTTTTATGGCAGGAATTATTTCGGCAAATATATTTTTGTACCGGGGATCTAAGAGTGTGGCAACCCAGTAGTCGGGATTACTTCGAATTCTGACAATCCGGGGGTCATGTTGCAGGTAGTGCAGCAAGAAGGCACTCATGTGTCTTGCGCATCCAGAAGGACCAAGTCCTTGTTGTGTTGGTAGCGAGGTAAGAATCATGCTTCCTTCCTCTGCCCTCTCCCTCCAACCTCGCACAACAGAAATGTGATCAAGGTCTCCCTCATCTGATGAGTCTTCCATGCCCATTGCCAGTTCGTCCTCCACTTCTTCCTCGGCTCCTGCACCTTCCTCAACAGTTTGGCTGCTACCATGCGCCCTGGTTAATCCCTCTCCCCCACCCTCCCATGCCTGCCGCCTTGGTGCTGCCAACCGTCTGGACCTTGGAGATGTTATCCCTTCCGCATACGACTCCTCTACTTCCTCCACCTCCTCTTGTCCCACCACCTGACTCCGAATTCTGTTTAACATGTGCTCCAGCATGTAAATCACCGTAATAGTCATGCTGATAATGGCATCGTCAGCACTAAACATCTTCGTCGCCATTTCAACACTGTGCAGAAGGGTGCATAGGTCCCTGATCTGAGACCACTCCTCCAGCGTGATTTGCCCCACCTCTGGATCTCGTTGGCCCAGGCTATACGTCAGAACGTATTGCACCAGGGCTTGTCGGTGCTGCCACAGTCGCTGCAACATGTGCAGAGTTGAATTCCACTGTGTCGGCACATCGCATTTCAGCCGGTGAACTGGCAGGCCCAACGACTTCTGTAGAGATGTAAGTCGTTGAACTGCGGGATGCGAACGGCGGAAGTGAGCACACAGCGACCGTGCACTCTGCAGAAGGTCATCTAGTCCGGGATAGTGGGCTAAAAATTGCTGGACAACCAGGTTCAACACGTGAGCCATACAAGGCACGTGTGTGACATTGCCCCGGCGAAGTGCCGCACCCAGGTTTGCAGCATTGTCGCACATGGCCTTCCCTGGTTGCAGGTCCAGTGGAGACAACCTTTCATGAAACTGGGTCTCCAGAGCTGACCAAAACTACTCAGCTGTGTGACTCACATTTCCCAGACATTTCAAAGTAAACACTGATGCGTTGAGCCCTGCTGCCAGCATAGTAAGGAGGTGTGCAGGATTCCTTCTGCGCAGTTAGAAAGCAGGTGGCATTACCAGACAGGCTTTGGGTGCAGGTGGAGGACCGAGAGGAGGTTGAGGAGGCAGAAGCAGTGGAGGAAGTTCGAGATAAAGAGGATTAACACACAACTCGTGGGGACGGTAAGACTTGGACAGCAGCCCCTTGTCCTGCTGTCACCATAGTTACCCAGTGCCCAGTCAGCGACATGTAACGCCCCTGTCCATGCCTTCTCGTCCAAGTGTCTGTGGTGAAGTGCACCCTGTCACACACAGAGTTTCTCAAAGAAGCGGTGATGTTGTGTGCGACATGCTAGTGGAGCGCAGGCACACCTTTCTTTGAGAAGTAGTGCCGACTGGGCATCTGGTACTGGGGCACTGTGACGGACATAAGGTCTTGAAAATCCTCTGTGTCCTCCAGGTGGAAAGGCAGCATTTCTGTAGCCAACAGCGTGCAGATGGTGAAATTCAACCTCTTAGCTTTCTCATGGCTAGGAGGAAATGGTCTTTTACTTTTCCACATCTGAGGGACCGAGGGTTGGCTGTTGTGCTTAGACGATGTTGAGTAAGGTGTCCCCGGCAACTGCCGGTCTGTGAGGAAGATGCAGGCGGACATGTTAGGTTGCCTTGATCCAAAGGTGGTGCTCTCGATGTCGGAGAGCGCTCAACACTAGCAGGTGTTTCCACTTCCCAATGAACTGACGACCTGCCAATCACACTGGGTAAAGAGGTGGCAGGTCTGCGTCCAAAAACATGTGTCACTGCTGTCCCCCCAGTCACAGAGGATGAAGAGGCTGCGGATGCACAAGATGGGGCAGACGGTGGTTGGCCCAGCCGGCTAGGCCGCATTGTAGCACAGTGAGCTTCCCACTGCAACTTATGCTTCATATCCATGTGACGGTACATGCATGAAGTACTCAAACTATGTATTTTTTGGCCTCCACTTAGCTTTTGCTGACAAATATTACAGATAACACGAGTTGGGTCATCCTTATCGATCTGAATAAATGCCCAGGCTATGCAAGGCTTAGAGCCCATGTGACCTGAAGAGCCACTACGACTTGTGGTCAGAGGCAGAGTTGTGTTTGAGGATGCAGTTGTTGACGTGCTTCCAGTACTCCGTCTCTGTTCAAGAAGGCGCAACCTAACCTCATCGTCAATAGCATCTGTGATGCCCCGCTGCGCTTGGTATCACAGATCCTACAAGAGTGCATTGATGGAATCCTCCACAAGAGGCCCCCATAAACATTCACACATCTCCACCTTCCACCTCAGACCAGCAGATGGAGCCCGTTAGGGATATAAATAGGGAAGGTGGAGCTAGGCAGTTCAGTTCCTCTGAAGAGTTCCTGCAGTAGAGAAGCCTAAGAGAGGTCAGTCTGCAGTGGAGCTCAGTCTAGTCTAGAGAACGCAGTTAATAGTTCAGCAGTGGATCACGAGGCTCCTGCTTGCTAGATTCAGGGAGCCCAGATAGAGCTTAAGGTGTGCCGGTGCCGTAAGATCAGTGAAGCGCGGCAAGCTGCCGTTAGTGTGTATAGCCTAGTGAGGGCCCGAGTAGGCCGAAGGCGAGTGGCGAGTTAGTACATAAGGGGCAGAGGAGCTTAACCAGCTCAACCCGAAGCATTTACCGGACACAGGATCCGAGCTTACCGGTATCTCTATGACCCAATAAGGCATAACCGGAATCCCTGGAGAACTACAAGTCCCAGGATCGCTAAGGTGCTGATATGTAACAGAGCCAGGAGACAAAGTTAGGCCTAGCTCCAGGCAGGTCAGAAACTTACTACGCAGAGGCAAGAAACAGGAGGCCCTACACCCGCTCATTGGGGAGGATCCTGATATGCACCCTTCACCCTACAGTGCTCCGGGATGTGCCTGAATTTCCACCAGTAAAAGGTACTGAAGTGACTACCGTGTCCGTTCCCGTTCTTGCTCTGACCCAGCTGGGTCTCGCCTGTCCTGCATTCCCCCTGCATACGCTGCCCTGAGACCTAGCTCCACCTGTGGGGAGCTATACCATCGAGCTGCCTTATCACCGGCCTCAGTGGACTGCTGCAGCACTGGTGCTTGTCACCAGATACCACAGGTGGCGTCATGAACTCTTATAAAATTAACAATTATCCACCCTTTTAAAGAGAGACCCCAGGGTACGGGCCAGTGAGCCGACCACCGCGACATCCCCAAGGCCAATCAAATGCCCGGGTACCGAGTCATCCCCATCCCCAGGGCTAGTCACATCCTCCTCCACCTCCTCTGCTGACCTCATCGACTGTCTGACTGTGGGTTGACAGTAAGTGGGATCTCCAACCTCGTCATCATCACCCTGTGTGTTATCACACCCGTCGCCCTCAGAGCCAACCTCTTCCTGCCCTGACCGAAAAGTCAAGTTGTCGCTCCAATCAGGTATTTGAGTCTTCATCATTGTCTCCACCAACAGGAGTTACAGTTTGGGAACAAGGGTCTACATTATGCTCAGAACCTTCTTCATCTGGTCCTGGATCCAACTTATAAAGATTCTGGGCATCGGATCAGATCATTTCCTCATCTGGATTAACAGAAGCTCTGGAGCAGACCTCCGTTTCCCAGGCTATAGTATGAGTAAACAGCTGGGCAGACTCAGCCATCTGTGTTACCCCATACTCAGACGGGCAGCTGGAGACTTGGGAGCTGTGAGGAAGCAAGTGCGATTGGGGTGACACCTCTGAGGACTGGAGTATTTGTGATGTTGAAATTGAGGTGATGGAGAGCCCACTTGAAGGAGCACTTGATATCCGTTGAAGCACCTGCTGTTTTTGTGCCTCATCTAGAATTTGTAGCGATGGGCGTGTCCGTAAGAATGGGATCGTATCACATTGTCCACGAAAAGAAGTCGACATCTTAGTTTGGCTGGAAGATGGTCTTTCTTCTGCAGATGTTACCCCCCCCCCCACACCGTGGGGGGCCTCGACCCACCGGCGGACAGGCACCAGTATTGGGATAGGGGGGCTGGCCGTCAGGGTCCACCGCGGCTCTGGCACAAACCCGGCGACACAGAGGTGGCACAGGCAGGAACGGACTGGCCGTGTCGGCTTCTCACTTTTTGGATTTTAGAAGGGCATGACATGCCTATATCTGTGTCTCCCCCTCCTTTTACTCCTCCACCTCTTTTCTTTTCGCATGACTATATGTACTTGTCACTTTTCCATGTGTTAGTTGTGTCTTCTGAGCAGTTTGTCAGCTTTTGGACACCTTTGAAGGTGTTTTCTATGTGTTTCTATGTGTTTTTCTTTGCCTGCCATTGGTTTTAACGGTGTTCGAAGGTGTTCGACGAACAGTTCGACGAACAGTTCGGCGAACACACGGGTGTTCGACGAACCGAACCGAACTCGAACACTACGGGGGTGGCTCAACACTACTCTTAAGCTACTCTGACCTCCACTTCTCTTCCAAGGGGCAATTAAAGAGTATTGTTAAGCTACTGCGACTTCCACCACTCTTCACAGGGGCATTGATATTGTCATTTCATTCCACAGTGACCTCCAGGTCTCTTCCAAGGGGCATTAAAACAGTCTTGTTAAGCTACTGCGACCTCCACCACTCTTCCAAGGAGCATTAAAACAATCTTGTTAAGCTACTGAGACCTCCACCACTTTTCCAAGGGGCATTGATATTGTCTTTTTTTTCCACTGTGACCTCTACGTCTCTTTCAAGGGGCATTAAAACCGTCTTGTTAAGCTACTGCGACCTCCACCACTCTTCCTAGGGGTATTGATATTGTCTTTTTATTCCACTGCTACCTCCACCACTCTTCCAAGGGGCATTAAAACCATCTTGTTAAGCTACTGTGACCTCAAATTCTATTCCAACGGGCATTAATACTGTCTTGTTAAGCTACTGTGACCTCCACGTCTCTTCCAAGGGGCATTAAAACCGTCTTGTTTAGCTACTGTGACCTCCACCATTTTTCCAAGGGGCATTAAAACCATCTTGTTAAGCTACTGTGACCTCCACGTCGATTCCAAGGGGCATTAAAACCGTCTTGTTAAGCTACTCTGACATCCACGTCTCTTCCAAGGGGCATTAAAACCATCTTGTTAAGCTACTGCGACCTCCACCACTTTTCCAAGGGGCATTGATATTGTATTTTTATTCCACTGTGACCTCTACGTCTCTTTCAAGGGGCATTAAAACCGTCTTGTTAAGCTACTGCGACCTCCACCACTCTTCCAAGGGGCATTAAAACCTTCTTTTTAAGCTACTGCGACCTCCACCTCTCTTCCAAGGGGCATTCATATTGTCTTTTTATTCCACTGCGACCTCCATGTCTCTTCCAAGGGGCATTAAAACCGTCTTGTTAGGCTACTGTGACCTCCAAGTCTCTTCTAAGGGACAGTAAAACCGTCTTGTTAAGCTACTGCTACCTCCACCACTCTTCTAAGGGGCATTAAAACCATCTTGTTAAGCTACTGCGACCTCCACCTCTCTTCCACGGGGCATTAAAACCGTCTTGTTAAGCTACTGCGACCTCCACCACTCTTCCAATGGCCATTGATAATGTCTTTTTATTTCACTGCGACCTCCACCACTCTTCCAAGGGACAGTAAAACTTTCCTTTTAAGCTACTGTGACTTCCACGTCTCTTCCAAGGGGCATTGATATTGTCTTTTTATTCCACTGCGACCTCCACCACTCTTCCAAGGGGCATTAAAACCATCTTGTTAAGCTACTGTGACCTATACGTCTCTTCCAAGGGGCATTAAAACCGTCTTGTTAAGATACTGTGACCTCCACGTCTCTTCCAAGGGGCATTAAAATCATCTTGTTAAGCTACTGTGACCTCTATGTCTCTTCCACGAGGCATTAAAACCGTCTTGTTAAGCTACTGTGACCTCCACCACTCTTCCTCGGGGTATTAAAACCGTCTTGTTAAGCTACTGTGACCTCCACTTCTCTTTTTAGGGGCATTGATATTGTCATTTTATTCCACGGTGACCTCCACGTCTCTTCCAAGGGGCATTAAAACCTTCTTTTTAAGCTACTGTGACTTCCACGTTTCTTCCAAGGGGCATTAAAACCAGCTTGTTAAGCTACTACGACCTCCACAACTCTTCCATTGGGCATTAAAACAATCTTGTTAAGCTATTCTGACCTCCACGTCTCTTCCAAGGGGCAATAAAAGAGTCTTGTTAAGCTACTGCGACCTCCACCACTCTTCCAAGGGGCATTGATATTGTCATTTTATTCCACTGTGACCTCTACGTCTTTTTCAAGGGGCATTAAAACAGTCTTGTTAAGCTACTGCGACCTCCACCACTTTTCCAAGTGGTATTGATATTGTCTTTTTATTGCACTGCGACCTCCACCACTCTTACAAGGGGCTTTAAAACCGTCTTGTTAAGCGACTGTGAACTCCACGTCTCTTCCACGGGGCATTGATATTGTCTTTTTATTCCACTGCGATCTCCACCACTCTTCCAAGGGGCATTAAAACTGTCTTGCTAAGCTACTGTGACCTCCACGTCTCTTCCAAGGGGCATTAAAACCGTCTTGTTAAGCTACTGTGACCTCCACGTCTCTTCCTCAGGGCATTAAAACCGTCTTGTTAAGCTACTGTGACCTCCACGTCTTTTCCATGGGGCATTAAAACCGTCTTGTTAAGCTACTGCGACCTCTACCACTCTTCCAAGGGGCATTAAAACCATCTTGTTAAGCTACTGCGACTTCCACCACTCTTCCAAGGGGTATTGATGTTGTCTTTTTATTCCACTGCGACCTCCAACACTCTTCCAAGGGGCAGTAAAACCGTCTTGTTAAGTTACTGCGACCTCCACCACTCTTCCAAGGGGCATTAAAACCGTCTTGTTAAGCTACTGCGACCTCCACAACTCTTCCAAGGGGCATTGATATTGTCTTGTTATTCCACTGCGACCTCCACCACTCTTCCAAGGGGCATTAAAATCGTCTTGTTAAGCTACTGTGTCCTCCACTCCTCTTCCAAGGGGCATTGATAGTGTCTTTTTATTCAACTGTGACCTCCATGTCTATTCCAAGGGGCATTAAAACCTTCTTGGTAAGGTACTGTGACTTCCACATCTCTACCAAGGGGCATTGAAACTGTCTTGTTAAGCTACTGCGACCTCCACCACTCTTCCAATGGGCATTAAAACAGTCTTGTTAAGCTACTGTAACCTCCACGTCTCTTCCAAGGGGCATTAAAAACGTCTTGTTAAGCTACTGCGGCCTCCACCACTCTTCCAAGGGGCAATAAAACCATCTTGTTAAGCTACTCTGACCTCCACGTCTCTTCCAAGGGGCAATAAAAGTGTCTTGTTAAGCATCTGTGACCTCCACCACGCTTCCAAGGGGCATTGATATTGTCTTTTTATTCCACTGTGACCTCCACATCTCTTCCAAGGGGCATTAAAACCGTCTTGTTAAGCTACTGCGACCTCCACCACTCTTCCAAGGGGCATTGATATTGTCTTTTTATTCCACTGTGACCTCTACGTCTCTTTCAAGGGGCATTAATACTGTCTTGTTAAGCTACTGCGACCTCCACCACTCTTCCAAGGAACATTAAAACCTTCTTTTTAAGCTACTGTGACCTCCATGTCTCTTCCAAGGGGCATTGATATTGTCTTTTTATTCCACTGCAACCTCCACCACTCCTTCAGGGGGCATAAAACCCGTCTTGTTAAGGTACTGCGACCTCCACCACTCTTCCAAGGAGCATTAAAACCATCTTGTTTATCTACTGCGACCTCCACCACTCTTCCAAGGGGCATTCATATTGTCTTTTTATTCCACTGCGACTTCCATTTGTCTTCCAATGGGCATTAAAACCATCTTGTTAAGCTACTGCGACCTCCACCACTCTTCCAAGGGGCATTAAAACCGTCTTGTTAAGCTACTGCGACCTCCACCACTCTTCCAAGGGGTATTAAAACCATCTTGTTAAGCTACTGCGACCTCCACCACTCTTCCACGGGGCATTAAAATCGTCTTATTAAGCTACTGCGACCTCCACCACTCTTCCAAGGGGCATTGATATTGTCTTTTTATTCCACTGCGACCTCCTCCACTCTTCCAAGGGGCATTAAAACCTTCTTTTTAAGCTACTGTGACTTCCACGTCTCTTCCAAGGGGCATTGATATTTTCTTTTTATTCCACTGCGACCTCCACCACTTTTCCAAGGGGCATTAAAACCATCTTGTTAAGCTACTGTGACCTCCACGTCCAAGAGGCATTAAAACCGTCTTGTTAAGCTACTGTGACCTCCAAGTCTCTTCCCAGGGGCATTCAAACCGTCTTGATAAGCTACTGCAACCTCTACCACTCTTCCCAGGGGCATTAAAACCGTCTTGTTAAGCTACTGCGACCTCCACCACTCTTCCAAGGGGCATTAAGACTGTCTTGTTAAGCTACTGCGACCTCCACCACTCTTCCAAGGGGCATTGATATTGTCTTTTTATTCCACTGCGACCTCCACCACTATTCCACGGGGCATTAAAACTGTCTTGTTAAGTTACTGTGACCTCCACTTCTCTTCTAAGGGGCATTGATATTGTCTTTTTATTCCAATGTGACCTCCACGTCTCTTCCAATGGGCATTAAAACCTTCTTGTTAAGCAACTTTGACTTCCACGTCTCTTCCAAGGGGCATTAAAACCGTCTTGTTAAGCTACCGCGACCTCTTCCACTCTACCAATGGGCATTAAATCAGTCTTAAGCTACTCTGACCTCCAAGTCTCTTACAAGGGACAATAAAAGAGTCTTGTCAAGCTACTGTGACCTCCACCACTCTTCCAAGGGGCATTGATATTCTCTTTTTATGCCACTGTGACCTCCACGTCTCTTCCAAGGGGCATTAAAACCGTCTTGTTAAGTTACTGCGACCTCCACCACTCTTCCAAGGATCATTAAAACAATCTTGTTAAGCTACTGCGACCTCCAGCACTTTTCCAAGTGGCATTGATATTGTCTTTTTCTTCCACTGTGACCTCTACATCTCTTTCAAGGGGCATTAAAACCGTCTTGTTAAGCTACTGTGACCTCCACCTCTCTTCAAAGGGGTATTGATATTGTCTTTTTATTCCACTGCGACCTACACCACTCTTCCAAGGGGCATTAAAACCATCTTGTTAAGCTACTATGACCTCCAAGTCTATTCCAAGGGGCATTAGAACTGTCTTGTTAAGCTACTGTGACCTCCATGTCTCTTCCAAGGGACATTAAAGCCTTCTTTTTAAGCTACTGTGACCTCCACGTCTCTTCCAAGGGGCATTGATATTGTCTTTTTATTCCACTGCAACCTCCACCACTCCTTCAGGGGGCATAAAAACCGTCTTGTTAAGGTACTGCGACCTCCACCACTCTTCCAAGGAGCATTAACCCCTTTCCAACCCATGATGTCTTAGCACGCACATTTGCGTACCCCCCGTTCAGTGAGGGCTGCTGCGCTGAGCCCTCACTGAACCGAGCACATGTCAGCTGATTCTTACAGCTGACATGTGCCTGCAACTGCCGCGGGTGGAATCGCGATCCACCCGCGGCTGTTAACATGTTAAATGCCGCTGTCAATCTCCGACAGCGGCATTTAACGCGCGCTTCCGGGTTGTGCGTCATAAGCCCCGCCCATCGGCGACCCCGTCACGTGATCTCGGGTCACTGATGGGTGGGCATGACAACCCAGGGTCTGCAGCAGACGCCTGTGGTTGTCATGATCTGGTCGCTATGAGCGCCACCTAGTGGTCGGTGCTCATAGCACAGGACCATTTCTGCTGCATGCAGGGGATCTGCTCTTCCCCTGTATGTAGCAGAGACGATCAGACAACTGCTGCTTCTAGTCTCCCATGGAGACTATTGAAGCATGCAGTAAGTGCAATTAAAAAGTTTTTAAAAATATTTAAAAAATTAAAAAAATATAAAAGTTTAAATCAACCCCCTTTCACCCCATTCAAAATAAAATATATAAAAAAAAACCCTACATAGACATATTTGGTATCGCCGCATTGAGAATCGCCCAATCTATCAACATAAAAAAAGAATTAATCCGATCGGTAAACGGTGTAATGAGAAAAAAAATTCTAAACGCCAGAATTACGTTTTTTGGTCGCTACAAAATTGCAATAAAATGCAATAACGGGCGATCAAAACATCAGATCTACGCCAAAATGTTATGAGTAAAAACGACAGCCCGGCGCGCAAAAAGTAAGCCCTCAGCCAGCCCCAGATCACGATAAATGGAGACGCTACAGGTCTTGGAAAATAGTGCTATTTTTTTTTTTTTTTTTTTTACCAAATTTTGGAATTTTTTTTCACCACTTAAGTATAAAATAACCTATACATGTTTGGTGTCTACGAACTCGTAATGACCTGGAGAATAAGAATGGCAGGTCAGTTTTAGCATTCAGTGAACGTGGTAAAAAAATAAAAATAAAAAACAACTGTTGTATTTCACTTTTTTTGCAATTTTACCGCACTTGGAATTTTTTCCCCGTTTTTTCCGTACACGATATGGTAAAACTAGTAATGGCGTTGAAAAGCACAACTCGTCCCGCAAAAAATAAGCCCTCACACAGCCATATTGACCAAAAATAAAAACGCTATGCCTCTGGGAACAAGCGGAGCAAAAAACGAAAAAGCAAAAACGACAAAACCCAAGGTTGCAAAGGGGTTAAAACCGACTTGTTAAGCTACTGCAACCTCCACCACTCTTCCAAGGGGCATTCATATTGTCTGTTTATTCCACTGCGACCTCCATGTCTCTTCCAAGGGGCATTAAAACAGTCTTGTAAAACTACTGTGACCTCCATGTCTCTTCTAAGGGGCATTAAAACCGTCTTGTTAAGCTACTGCGACCTCTACCACTCTTCCAAGAGGCATTAAAACCGTCTTGTTAAGCTACTGCGACTTCCACCACTCTTCCAAGGGGTATTGATATTGTCTTTTTATTCCACTGCTCCACCACCTCCACCACTCTTCCAATGGGCAGTAAAACCGTCTTGTTAAGCTACTGCGACCTCCACCACTCTTCCAAGGGGCATCAAAACCGTCTTGTTAAGCTACTGCGACCTCCACCACTCTTCCGAGGGGCATTAAAACCATCTTGTTAAGCTACTGCGACCTCCACCACTCTTCCACGAGGCATTAAAACCGTCTTGTTAAGCTACTGCGACCTCCTCCACCACTCTTCCAAGGGGCATTGATATTGTCTTTTTATTCCACTGCGACCTCCAGCACTCTTCCAAGTGGCATTAAAACCTTCTTTTTAAGCTACTGTGACTTCCACGTCTCTTCCAAGGGGCATTGATATTGTCTTTTTATTCCACTGCGAAATCCACCACTGTTCCACGGGGCATTAAAACCATCTTGTTAAGCTACTGTGATCTCCACATCCAAGGGTCATTAAAACCGTCTTGTTAAGCTACTGTGACCTCCACGTCTCTTCCCAGGGGCATTAAAACCGTCTTGTTAAGCTACTGTGACCTCCACGTCTCTTCCAAGGGGCATTAAAATCGTCTTGATAAGCTACTGCGACCTCTACCACTCTTCCAAGGGGCATTAAAACCGTCTTGTTAAGCTACTGCGACCTCCACCACTCTCCCAAGGGGTATTGATATTGTCTTTTTATTCCACCGCGACCTCCACCACTCTTCCAAGGGGCATTAAAACCGTCTTGTTAAGCTACTGCGACCTTCACCACTCTTCCAAGGTGCATTAAGACTGTCTTTTTAAACTACTGCGACCTCCATCACTCTTCCAAGGGGCATTGATATTGTCTTTTTATTCCATTGCGACCTCCACCACTATTCCACGCGGCATTAAAACCGTCTTGTTAAGCTACTGTGACCTCCACTTCTCTTCTAAGGGGCATTGATATTGTCTTTTTATTCCACTGTGACCTCCACGTCTCTTCCAAGGGGCATTAAAACCGTCTTGTTAAGCTACTGCGACCTCCACCATTCTTCCAAGGAGCATTAAAACCGTCTTAAGCTCCTCTGACCTCCAAGTCTCTTCCATGGGGCAATAAAAGAGTCTTGTTAAGCTACTGTGACCTCCTCCACTCTTCCAAGGGACATTGATATTTTCTTTTTATTCCACTGTGACCTCCACGTCTCTTCCAAGGGGCATTAAAACCGTCTTGTTAAGCTACTGCGACCTCCACCACTCTTCCAAGGAGCATTAAAACAATCTTGTTAAGCTACTGCGACCTCCACCACTTTTCCAAGTGGCATTGATATTGTCTTTTTATTCCACTGTGACCTCTACGTCTCTTTCAAGGGGCATTAAAACCGTCTTGTAAGCTACTGCGACCTCCACCACTCTTCCAAGGGGTATTGATATTGTCTTTTTATTCCACTGCGACCTCCACCACTCTTCCAAGGGGCATTAAAACCATCTTGTTAAGCTACTGTGACCTCCAGTTCTATTCCAAGGGGCATTAATACTGTCTTGTTAAGCTACTGTGACCTCCACGTCTCTTCCAAGGGGCATTAAAACTGTCTTTGTTAGCTACTGCGACCTTCACCACTCTCCCAAGGGGCATTGATATTGTCTTTTTATTCCACTGCGACCTCCAACACTCTTCCACGGGGCATAAAAACCGTCTTGTTAAGCTACTGTGACCTCCACTTCTCTTCTAAGGGGCATTGATATTGTCGTTTTATTCCACTGTGACCTCCACATCTCTTCCAAGGGGTATTAAAACCTTCTTGTTAAGCTACTGTGACTTCCACGTCTCTTCCAAGGGGCATTAAAACCGACTTGTTAAGCTACTGCGACCTCCACAACTCTTCCAATGGGCATTAAAACCGTCCTGTTAAGCTACTCTGACCTCCACGTCTCTTCCAATGGGCAATAAAAGAGTCTTGTTAAGCTACTGCGACCTCCACCACTCTTCCAAGGGGCATTGATATTGTCTTTTTATTCCACTGTAACCTCCACGTCTCTTCCAAGGGGCATTAAAACCGTCTTGTTAAGCTACTGCGACCTCCACCACTCTTACAAGGGGCTTTAAAACAGTCTTGTTAAGCTACTGTGACCTCCACGGCTCTTCCACTGGGCATGGACATTGTCTTTTTATTCCACTGCGACCTCCACCACTCTTCCAAGGGGCATTTAAACTGTCTTCTTAAACTACTGTGACCTCCACGTCTCTTCCACGGCACATTAAAACCATCTTGCTAAGCTACTGTGACCTTCATGTCTCTTCCAAGGGGCATTAAAACAGTCTTGTTAAGCTACTGTGACCTCCACGTCTCTTCCTCGGGGCATTAAAACTGGCTTGTTAAGCTATTGCGACCTCTACCACTCTTCCAAGAGGCAATAAAACTGTCTTGTTAAGCTACTGCGACTTCCACCACTCTTCCAAGGGGTATTGATATTGTCTTTTTATTCCACTGCGATCTCCACCACTATTCCAAGGGGCAGTAAAACCGTCTTGTTAAGCTACTGCGACCTCCACCACTCTTCCAAGGGGCATTAATACTGTCTTGTTAAGCTACTGCGACCTCCACCACTCTTCCAAGGGGCATTAAAACAGTCTTTTTAAACTACTGTGACCTCCACGTCTCTTCCATGGGGCATTAAAACCGTCTTGCTAAGCTACTGTGACCTCCATGTCTCTTCCAAGGGGCATTAAAACAGTCTTGTTAAGCTACTGTGACCTCCACGTCTCTTCCACGGGGCATTAAAACTGTATTGTTAAGCTATTGCGACCTCTACCACTCTTCCAAGGGGCAATAAAACTGTCTTGTTAAGCTACTGCGACTTCCACCACTCTCCCAAAGGGTATTGATATTCTCTTTTTATTCCACTGCGACCTCAACCACTGTTCCAAGGGGCATTAAAACCGTCTTGTTAAGCTACTGTGACCTCCACTTCTCTTCCAAGGGGCCTTGATATTGTCTTTTTATTCAACTGTGACCTCCACGTCTCTTCCAAGGGGCAATAAAACCTTCTTGTTAAGGTACTGTGACTTCCACATCTCTTTCAAGGGGCATTGAAACCGTCTTGTTAAGCTACTGCGACCTCCACCACTCTTCCAATGGGCATTAAAACCATCTTGTTAAGCTAATGTGACCTCCACGTCTCTTCCGAGGGGCATTAAAACCATCTTGTTAAGCTACTGCGACCTCCACCACTCTTCCAAGGGGCATTAAAACCGTCTTGTTAAGCTACTCTGACCTCCACGTCTCTTTCAAGGGGCAATAAAACCGTCTTGTTAAGCTACTGCGACCTCCACCACTCTTCCAAGGGGCATTAATATTGTCTTTATATTCCACTGTGACCTCCACGTCTCTTCCAAGGGGCATAAAAACCGTCTTGTTAAGCCACTGCGACCTCCACCACTCTTCCCAGGGGCATTAAAACCGTCTTGTTAAGCTACTGTGACCTCCACGTTCAAGGGGCATTAAAACCGTCTTGTTAAGCTAGTGTGACTTCCACGTCTCTACCAAGGGGCATGAAAACCGTCTTGTTAAGCTACTGCGACCTCCACCACTCTTCCAATGGGCATTAAAACCGTCTTAAGCTACTCTGACCTACAAGTCTCTTCGAAGGGGCAATAAAAGAGTCTTGTTAAGCTACTGCGACCTCCACCCCTCTTCCAAGGGGCATTGATATTGTCTTTTTATTCCACTGTGACCTCCACGTCTCTTCCAAGGGGCATTAAAACCGTCTTGTTAAGCTACTGCGAACTCAAAGTCTATTCCAAGGGGCATTAATACTGTGTTGTTAAGCTACTGTGACCTCCACGTCTCTTCGAAGGGGCATTAAAACCGTTTTGTTTAGCTACTGCGACCTCCACCACTCTTCCAAGGGGCATTAAAACCGTCATGTTAAGCTACTGTGACCTCCACGTCTTTTCCAAGGGGCATTAAAACCGTCTTGTTAAGCTACTGTGACCTCCACGTCTCTTCCACGGGGCATTAAAACCATCTTGTTAAGCTACTGCGACCTCTACCTCTCTTCCAAGGGGCATTAAAACCGTCTTTTTAAGCTACTGCGACTTCCACCACTCTTCCAAGGGGTATTGATATTGTCTTTTTATTCCACTGCGACCTCCACCACTCTTTCAAGGGGCAGTAAAACCATCTTGTTAAGCTATTGTGACCTCCACCACTCTTCCGAGGGGCATTAAAACCGTCTTGTTAAGCTACTGTGACCTCCACTTCTCTTCCAAGGGGCATTGATATTGTATTTTTATTCCACCGTGACCTCCTCGTCTCTTCCAAGGGACAATAAAAGAGTCTTGTTAAGCTACTGTGACCTCCACCACTCTTCCAAGGGGCATTGATATTTTCTTTTTATGCCACTGTGACCTCCACGTCTCTTCCAAGGGGCATTAAAACCGTCTTGTTAAGTTACTGCGACCTTCACCACTCTTCCAAGGATCATTAAAACAATCTTGTTAAGCTACTGCGACCTCCAGCACTTTTCCAAGTGGCATTGATATTGTCTTTTTATTCCACTGTGACCTCTACGTCTCTTTCAAGGGGCATTGAAACCGTCTTGTTAAGCTACTGTGACCTCCACCTCTCTTCAAAGGGGTATTGATATTGTCTTTTTATTCCACTGCGACCTACACCACTCTTCCAAGGGGCATTAAAACCATCTTGTTAAGCTACTGTGACCTCCAAGTCTATTCCAAGGGGCATTAGAACTGTCTTGTTAAGCTACTGTGACCTCCATGTCTCTTCCAAGGGACATTAAAGCCTTCTTTTTAAGCTACTGTGACCTCCACGTCTCTTCCAAGGGGCATTGATATTGTCTTTTTATTCCACTGCAACCTCCACCACTCCTTCAGGGGGTATAAAAACCGTCTTGTTAAGGTACTGCGACCTCCACCACTCTTCCAAGGAGCATTAACCCCTTTCCAAACCATGATGTCTTAGTACGCACATTTGCGTACCCCCCGTTCAGTGAGGGCTGCTGCGCTGAGCCCTCACTGAACCGAGCACATGTCAGCTGATTCTTACAGCTGACATATGCCTGCAACTGCCGCGGGTGGAATAGCGATCCACCCGCGGCTGTTAACATGTTAAATGCCGCTGTCAATCTCTGACAGCGGCATTTAACGCGCGCTTCTGGGTTGCGCGTCATAAGCCCCGCCCATCGGCGACCCCGTCACGTGATCTCGGGTCACTGATGGGTGGGCATGACAACCCAGGTTCTGCAGCAGACGCCTGTGGTTGTCATGATCTGGTCGCTATGAGCGCCACCTAGTGGTCGGTGCTCATAGCACAGGACCATTTCTGCTGCATGCAGGGGATCTGCTCGTCCCCTGTATGTAGCAGAGACGATCAGACAACTGCTGCTTCTAGTCTCCTATGGAGAGTATTGAAGCATGCAGTAAGTGCAATTAAAAAGTTTTTAAAAATATTTAAAAAATTAAAAAAATATAAAAGTTTAAATCACCCCCCTTTCACCCCATTCAAAATAAAATATATAAAAAAAACCTACATAGACATATTTGGTATCGCCGCATTCAGAATCGCCCAATCTATCAATATAAAAAAAGAATTAATCCGATCGGTAAACGGTGTAATGAGAAAAAAAATTCTAAACGCCAGAATTACGTTTTTTGGTCGCCACAAAATTGCAATAAAATGCAATAACGGGCGATCAAAACATCAGATCTACACCAAAATGTTATGAGTAAAAACGACAGCCTGGCACGCAAAAAGTTAGCCCTCAGACAGCCCATGATCACGATAAATGGAGACGCTACAGGTCTTGGAAAATAGTGCTATTTTTTTTTATTTTTTTTTTACCAAATTTTGGAATTTTTTTTCACCACTTAAGTATAAAATAACCTATACATGTTTGGTGTCTACGAACTCGTAATGACCTGGAGAATAAGAATGGCAGGTCAGTTTTAGCATTCAGTGAACGTGCTAAAAAAATAAAAATAAAAAACAACTGTTGTATTGCACTTTTTTTGCAATTTTACCGCACTTGGAATTTTTTCCCCGTTTTACCGTACACGATATGGTAAAACTAGTAAAGGCGTTGAAAAGCACAACTCGTCCCGCAAAAAATAAGCCCTCACACAGCCATATTGACCAAAAAATAAAAACGCTATGCCTCTGGAAACAAGGGGAGCAAAAAACGAAAAAGCAAAAACGACAAAACCCAAGGTTGCAAAGGGGTTAAAACCGACTTGTTAAGCTACTGCGACCTCCACCACTCTTCCAAGGGGCATTCATATTGTCTGTTTATTCCACTGCGACCTCCATGTCTCTTCCAAGGGGCATTAAAACAGTCATGTAAAGCTACTGTGACCTCCATGTCTCTTCTAAGGGGCATTAAAACCGTCTTGTTAAGCTACTGCGACCTCTACCACCCTTCCAAGTGGCTTTAAAACCGTCTTGTTAAGCTACTGCGACTTCCACCACTCTTCCAAGGGGTATTGATATTGTCTTTTTATTCCACTGCGACCTCCACCACTCTTCCAAGGGGCAGTAAAACCGTCTTGTTAAGCTACTGCGACCTCCACCACTCTTCCAAGGGGCATTAAAACCGTCTTGTTAAGCTGCTGCGACCTCCACCACTCTTCTGAGGGGCATTAAAACCATCTTGTTAAGCTACTGCGACCTCCACCACTCTTCCACGGGGCATTAAAACCGTCTTGTTAAGCTACTGCGACCTCCTCCACCACTCTTCCAAGGGGCATTGATATTGTCTTTTTATTCCACTGCGACCTCCAGCACTCTACCAAGGGGCATTAAAACCTTCTTTTTAAGCTACTGTGACTTCCACGTCTCTTCCAAGGGGCATTGATATTGTCTTTTTATTCCACTGCGAAATCCACCACTGTTCCAAGGGGCATTAAAACCATCTTGTTAAGCTACTGTGACCTCCACGTCCAAGGGTCATTAAAACCGTCTTGTTAAGCTACTGTGACCTCCACGTCTCTTCCCAGGGGCATTAAAACCGTCTTGTTAAGCTACTGTGACCTCCACGTCTCTTCCAAGGGGCATTAAAATCGTCTTGATAAGCTACTGCGACCTCTACCACTCTTCCAAGGGGCATTAAAACTGTCTTGTTAAGCTACTGCGACCTCCACCACTCTCCCAAGGGGTATTGATATTGTCTTTTTTTTCCACTGCGACCTCCACCACTCTTCCAAGGGGCATTAAAACCGTCTTGTTAAGCTACAGCGACCTCCACCACTCTTCCAAGGGGCATTAAGACTGTCTTTTTAAACTACTGCGACCTCCACCACTCTTCCAAGGGGCATTGATATTGTCTTTTTATTCCACTGCGACCTCCACCACTATTCCACGGGGCATTAAAACCGTCTTGTTAAGCTACTGTGACCTCCACTTCTCTTCTAAGGGGCATTGATATTGTCTTTTTATTCCACTGTGACCTCCACGTCTCTTCAAAGGGGAATTAAAACCTTCTTGTTAAGCTACTGTGACTTCCACGTCTCTTCCAAGGGGCATTAAAACCGTCTTGTTAAGCTACTGCGACCTCCAACACTCTTCCAATGGGCATTTAAACCGTCTTAAGCTCCTCTGACCTCCAACTCTCTTCCATAGGGCAATAAAAGAGTCTTGTTAAGCTACTGCGACCTCCACCACTTTTCCAAGTGGCATTGATATTGTCTTTTTATTCCACTGTGACCTCTACGTCTCTTTCAAGGGGCATTAAAACCGTCTTGTAAGCTACTGCGACCTCCACCACTCTTCCAAGGGGTATTGATATTGTCTTTTTATTCCATTGCGACCTCCACCACTCTTCCAAGGGGCATTAAAACCATCTTGTTAAGCTACTGTGACCTCCAAGTCTATTCCAAGGGGCATTAATACTGTCTTGTTAAGCTACTGTGACCTCCACGTCTCTTCCAAGGGGCATTAAAACCGTCTTTGTTAGCTACTGCGACCTTCACCACTCTCCCAAGGGGCATTGATATTGTCTTTTTATTCCACTGCGACCTCCAACACTCTTCCACGGGGCATTAAAACCGTCTTCTTAAGCTACTGTGACCTCCACTTCTCTTCTAAGGGGCATTGATATTGTCATTTTATTCCACTGTGACCTCCACATCTCTTCCAAGGGGTGTTAAAACCTTCTTATTAAGCTACTGTGACTTCCACGTCTCTTCCAAGATGCATTAAAACCGACTTGTTAAGCTACTGCGACCTCCACAACTCTTCCAATGGGCATTAAAAACATCCTGTTAAGCAACTCTGACCTCCACGTCTCTTCCAAGGGGCAATAAAAGAGTCTTGTTAAGCTACTGCGACCACCACCACTCTTCCAAGGGGCATTGATATTGTCTTTTTATTCCACTGTAACCTCCACGTCTCTTCCAAGGGGCATTAAAACCGTCTTGTTAAGCTACTGCGACCTCCACCACTCTTACAAGGGGCACTAAAACAATCTTGTTAAGTTACTGCGACCTCCAACACTTTTTCAAGGGGCATTGATATTGTCTTTTTATTCCACTGTGTCCTCTATGTCTCTTTCAAGGGGCATTAAAACTGTCTTGTTAAGCTACTGCGACCTCCACCACTCTTCCAAGGGGTATTGATATTGTCTTTTTATTCCACTGCGACCTCCACCACTCTTACAAGGGGCTTTAAAACAGTCTTGTTAAGCTACTGTGACCTCCACGTCTCTTCCACGGGGCATGGATGTTGTCTTTTTATTCCACTGCGACCTCCACCACTCTTCCAAGGGGCATTTAAACTGTCTTCTTAAGCTACCGTGACCTCCACGTCTCTTCCACGGCACATTAAAACCATCTTGCTAAGCTACTGTGACCTTCATGTCTCTTCCAAGGGGCATTAAAACAGTCTTGTTAAGCTACTGTGACCTCCACGTCTCTTCCACGGGGCATTAAAACTGGCTTGTTAAGCTATTGCGACCTCTACCTCTCTTCCAAGAGGCAATAAAACTGTCTTGTTAAGCTACTGCGACTTCCACCACTCTTCCAAGGGGTATTGATATTGTCTTTTTATTCCACTGCGAACTCCACCACTATTCCAAGGGGCAGTAAAACCGTCTTGTTAAGCTACTGCGACCTCCACCACTCTTCCAAGGGGCATTAATACCATCTTGTTAAGCTACTGCGACCTCCACCACTCTTCCAAGGGGCATTAAAACATTCTTTTTAAGCTACTGTGACCTCCACGTCTCTTCCAAGGGGCATTAAAACCGTCTTGCTAAGCTACTGTGACCTCCATGTCTCTTCAGAGGGGCATTAAAACAGTCTTGTTAAGCTACTGTGACCTCCACGTCTCTTCCACGGGGCATTAAAACTGTCTTGTTAAGCTATTGCGACGTCTACCACTCTTCCAAGGGGCGATAAAACTGTCTTGTTAAGCTACTGCGACTTCCACCACTCTTCCAAGGGGTATTGATATTGTCTTTTTATTCCACTGCGAACTCCACCACTATTCCAAGGGGCAGTAAAACCGTCTTCTTAAGCTACTGCGACCTCCACCACTCTTCCAAGGGGCATTAATACCGTCTTGTTAAGCTACTGCGACCTCCACCACTCTTCCAAGGGGCATTAAAACAGTCTTTTTAAGCTACTGTGACCTCCACGTCTCTTCCACGGGGCATTAAAACCGTCTTGCTAAGCTACTCTGACCTCCATGTCTCTTCCAAGGGGCATTAAAACAGTCTTGTTAAGCTACTGTGACCTCCACGTCTCTTCCACGGGGCATTAAAACCGTCTTGTTAAGCTATTGCGACCTCTACCACTCTTCCAAGGGGCAATAAAACTGTCTTGTTAAGCTACTGCGACTTCCACCACTCTCCCAAGGGGTATTGATATTGTCTTTTTATTCCACTGCGACCTCAACCACTGTTCCAAGGGGCATTAAAACCGTCTTGTTAAGCTACTGTGACCTCCACTTCTCTTCCAAGGGGCCTTGATATTGTCTTTTTATTCAACTGTGACCTCCACGTCTCTTCCAAGGGGCAATAAAACCTTCTTGTTAAGGTACTGTGACTTCCACATCTCTTTCAAGGGGCATTGAAACCGTCTTGTAAAGCTACTGCGACCTCCACCACTCTTCCAATGGGCACTAAAACCATCTTGTTAAGCTAATGTGACCTCCACGTCTCTTCCAAGGGGCATTAAAACCATCTTGTTAAGCTACTGCGACCTCCACCACTCTTCCAAGGGGTATTGATATTGTCTTTTTATTCCACTGCGACCTCCACCACTCTTACAAGGGGCTTTAAAACAGTCTTGTTAAGCTACTGTGACCTCCACGTCTCTTCCACGGGGCATGGATATTGTCTTTTTTTTCCACTGCGACCTCCACCACTCTTCCAAGGGGCATTTAAACTGTCTTCTTAAGCTACCGTGACCTCCACGTCTCTTCCACGGCACATTAAAACCATCTTGCTAAGCTACTGTGACCTTCATGTCTCTTCCAAGGGGCATTAAAACAGTCTTGTTAAGCTACTGTGACCTCCACGTCTCTTCCACGGGGCATTAAAACTGGCTTGTTAAGCTATTGCGACCTCTACCACTCTTCCAAGAGGCAATAAAACTGTCTTGTTAAGCTACTGCGACTTCCACCACTCTTCCAAGGGGTATTGATATTGTCTTTTTATTCCACTGCGAACTCCACCACTATTCCAAGGGGCAGTAAAACCGTCTTGTTAAGCTACTGCGACCTCCACCACTCTTCCAAGGGGCATTAATACCGTCTTGTTAAGCTACTGCGACCTCCACCACTCTTCCAAGGGGCATTAAAACATTCTTTTTAAGCTACTGTGACCTCCACGTCTCTTCCACGGGGCATTAAAACCGTCTTGCTAAGCTACTGTGACCTCCATGTCTCTTCAGAGGGGCATTAAAACAGTCTTGTTAAGCTACTGTGACCTCCACGTCTCTTCCACGGGGCATTAAAACTGTCTTGTTAAGCTATTGCGACGTCTACCACTCTTCCAAGGGGCGATAAAACTGTCTTGTTAAGCTACTGCGACTTCCACCACTCTTCCAAGGGGTATTGATATTGTCTTTTTATTCCACTGCGAACTCCACCACTATTCCAAGGGGCAGTAAAACCGTCTTCTTAAGCTACTGCGACCTCCACCACTCTTCCAAGAGGCATTAATACCGTCTTGTTAAGCTACTGCGACCTCCACCACTCTTCCAAGGGGCATTAAAACAGTCTTTTTAAGCTACTGTGACCTCCACGTCTCTTCCACGGGGCATTAAAACCGTCTTGCTAAGCTACTCTGACCTCCATGTCTCTTCCAAGGGGCATTAAAACAGTCTTGTTAAGCTACTGTGACCTCCACGTCTCTTCCACGGGGCATTAAAACCGTCAAGTTAAGCTATTGCGACCTCTACCACTCTTCCAAGGGGCAATAAAACTGTCTTGTTAAGCTACTGCGACTTCCACCACTCTCCCAAGGGGTATTGATATTGTCTTTTTATTCCACTGCGACCTCAACCACTGTTCCAAGGGGCATTAAAACCGTCTTGTTAAGCTACTGTGACCTCCACTTCTCTTCCAAGGGGCCTTGATATTGTCTTTTTATTCAACTGTGACCTCCACGTCTCTTCCAAGGGGCAATAAAACCTTCTTGTTAAGGTACTGTGACTTCCACATCTCTTTCAAGGGGCATTGAAACCGTCTTGTAAAGCTACTGCGACCTCCACCACTCTTCCAATGGGCATTAAAACCATCTTGTTAAGCTAATGTGACCTCCACGTCTCTTCCAAGGGGCATTAAAACCATCTTGTTAAGCTACTGCGACCTCCACCACTCTTCCAAGGGGCATTAAAAACGTCTTGTTAAGCTACTCTGACCTCCACGTCTCTTTCAAGGGGCAATAAAACCGTCTTGTTAAGCTACTGCGACCTCCACCACTCTTCCAAGGGGCATTGATATTGTCTTTATATTCCACTGTGACTTCCACGTCTCTTCCAAGGGGCATAAAAACCGTCTTGTTAAGCCATTGCGACCTCCACCACTCTTCCCACGGGCATTAAAACCGTCTTGTTAAGCTACTGTGACCACCACGTTCAAGGGGCATTAAAACCATCTTGTTAAGCTAGTGTGACTTCCACGTCTCTTCCAAGGGGCATGAAAACGTCTTGTTAAGCTATTGCGACCTCCACCACTCTTCTAATGGGCATTAAAACCGTCTTAAGCTACTCTGACCTACAAGTCTCTTCGAAGGGGCAATAAAAGAGTCTTGTTAAGCTACTGCGACCTCCACCCCTCTTCCAAGGGGCATTGATATTATCTTTTTATTCCACTGTGACCTCCACGTCTCTTCCAAGGGGCATTAAAACCGTCTTGTTAAGCTACTGCGAACTCCAAGTCTATTCCAAGGGGCATTAATACTGTGTTGTTAAGCTACTGTGACCTCCACGTCTCTTCCAAGGGGCATTAAAACCGTCTTGTTTAGCTACTGCGACCTCCACCACTCTTACAAGGGGCATTAAAACCGTCATGTTAAGATACTGTGACCTCCACGTCTTTTCCAAGGGGCATTAAAACCATCTTGTTAAGCTACTGTGACCTCCACGTCTCTTCCACGGGGCATTAAAACCGTCTTGTTAAGCTACTGCGACCTCTACCACTCTTCCAAGGGGCATTAAAACCATCTTGTTAAGCTACTGCGACTTCCACCACTTTTCCAAGGGGTATTGATAGTGTCTTTTTATTCCACTGCGACCTCCACCACTCTTCCAAGGGGCAGTAAAACCATCTTGTTAAGCTATTGTGACCTCCACCACTCTTCCGAGGGGCATTAAAACCGTCTTGTTAAGCTACTGTGACCTCCACTTCTCTTCCAAGGGGCATTGAAACCGTCTTGTTATGCTACTGTGACCTCCACGTCTCTTCCAAGGGGCAATAAAAAAGTCTTGTTAAGCTACTGCGACCTCCACCACTCTTCCAAGGGGCATTGACATTGTCTTTTTATTCCACTGTAACCTCCACGTCTCTTACAAGGGGCATTAAAACCGTCTTGTTAAGATACTGCGACCTCCACCACTCTTCCAAGGGGCATTAAAACAATCTTGTAAAGTTACTGCGACCTCCACCACTCTTCCAAGGGATATTGATATTGTCTTTTTATTCCACTGCGACCTCCACCACTCTTACAAGGGGCTTTAAAACCGTCTTCTTAAGCTACTGTGACCTCCACGTCTCTTCCACTGGGCATGGATATTGTCTTTTTATTCCACTGCGACCTCCATGTCTCTTCCAAGGGGCATTAAAACAGTGTTGTAAAGCTATTGTGACCTCCATGTCTCTTCTAAGGGGCATTAAAACCGTCTTGTTAAGCTACTGCGACCTCTACCACTCTTCCAAGTGGCATTAAAACCGTCTTGTTAAGCTACTGCGACTTCCACCACTCTTCCAAGGGGTATTGATATTGTCTTTTTATTCCACTGCGACCTCCACCACTCTTCCAAGGGGCAGTAAAACCGTCTTGTTAAGCTACTGCGACCTCCACCACTCTTCCAAGGGGCATTAAAACCGTCTTGTTAAGCTACGGCGACCTCCACCACTCTTCCGAGGGCATTAAAACCATCTTGTTAAGCTACTGCGACCTCCACCACTCTTCCAAGGGCATTAAAACCGTCTTGTTAAGCTACTGCGACCTCCACCACTCTTCCAAGGGGCATTGATATTGTCTTTTTATTCCACTGCGACCACCAGCACTCTTCCAAGGGGCATTAAAACCTTCTTTTTAAGCTACTGTGACTTCCACGTCTCTTCCAATGGGCATTGATATTGTCTTTTTATTCCACTTCGAAATCCACCACTGTTCCAAGGGGCATTAAAACCATCTTGTTAAGCTACTGTGACCTCCACGTCCAAGGGTCATTAAAACCGTCTTGTTAAGCTACTGTGACCTCCACGTCTCTTCCACGGGGCATTAAAATCGTCTTGATAAGCTACTGCGACCTCTACCACTCTTCCAAGGGGCATTAAAACCGTCTTGTTAAGCTACTGCGACCTCCACCACTCTCCAAAGGGGTATTGATATTGTCTTTTTATTCCACTGCAACCTCCACCACTCTTCCAAGGGGCATTAAAACCGTCTTGTTAAGCTACTGCGACCTCCACCACTCTTCCAAGGGGCATTAAGACTGTCTTTTTAAACTACTGCGACCTCCACCACTCTTCCAAGGGGCATTGATATTGTCTTTTTATTCCACTGCGACCTCCACCACTATTCCACGGGGTATTAAAACCGTCTTGTTAAGCTACTGTTACCTCCACTTCTCTTCTAAGGGGCATTGATATTGTCTTTTTATTCCACTGTGACCTCCACGTCTCTTCCAAGGGGCATTAAAACCTTCTTGTTAAGCTACTGTGACTTCCACGTCTCTTCCAAGGGGCATTAAAACCGTCTTGTTAAGCTACTGCGACCTCCAACACTCTTCCAATGGGCATTAAAACCGTCTTAAGCTCCTCTGACCTCCAAGTCTCTTCCAAGGGGCATTAAAACCGTCTTGTTAAGCTACTGCGACCTCCACCACTCTCCCAAGGGGTATTGATATTGTCTTTTTATTCCACTGCGACCTCCACCACTCTTCCAAGGGGCATTAAAACCGTCTTGTTAAGCTACTGCGACCTCCACCACTCTTCCAATGGGCATTAAAACCGTCTTAAGCTCCTCTGACCTCCACGTCTCTTCCAAGGGGCATTAAAACTGACTTGTTAAGCTATTGCGACCTCTACCACTCTTCCAAGGATTAATAAAACTGTCTTGTTAAGCTACTGCGACTTCCACCACTCTTCCAAGGGGTATTGATATTGTCTTTTTATTCCACTGCGACCTCCACCACTCTTCCAAGGGGCAGTAAAACCGTCTTGTTAAGCTACTGCGACCTCCACCACTCTTCCAAGGGGCATTAAAACCGTCTTGTTAAGCTACTGCGACCTCCACCACTCTTCCAAGGGGCATTAAAACAGTCTTCTTAAGCTACTGTGACTTCCACTTCTCTTCCACGGGGCATGAAAACCGTCTTGCTAAGCTACTGTGACCTCCATGTCTCTTCCAAGGGGCATTAAAACAGTCTTGTTAAGCTACTGTGACCTCCACGTCTCTTCCACGGGGCATTAAAACTGTCTTGTTAAGCTATTGCGACCTCTACCACTCTTCCAAGGGGCAATAAAACTGTCTTGTTAAGCTACTGCGACTTCCACCACTCTTCCAAGGGGTATTGATATTGTCTTTTTATTCCACTGCGACCTCCACCACTGTTCCAAGGGGCATTAAAAACGTCTTTTGAAGCTACTGTGACCTCCACTTCTCTTCCAAGGGGCCTTGATATTGTCTTTTTATTCAACTGTGACCTCCACGTCTATTCCAAGGGGCAATAAAACCTTCTTGTTAAGGTACTGTGACTTCCACATCTCTTCCAAGGGGCATGGAAACCGTCTTGTTAAGCTACTGCGACCTCCACCATTCTTCCAATGGGCATTAAAACCATCTTGTTAAGCTACTGTGACCTCCACGTCTCTTCCAAGGGGCATTAAAACCATCTTGTTAAGCTACTGCGACCTCCACCACTCTTCCAAGGGGCATTAATACCGTCTTGTTAAGCTACTCTGACCTCCACGTCTCTTTCAAAGGGCAATAAAACCGTCTTGTTAAGCTACTGCGACCTCCACCACTTTTCCAAGGGGCATTGATATTGTCTTTATATTCCACTGTGACCTCCACGTCTCTTCCCAGGGGCATTAAAACCATCTTTGTTAGCTACTGCGACCTTCACCACTCTCCCAAGGGGCATTGATATTGTCTTTTTATTCCACTGCGACCTCCAAGACTCTTCCACGGGGCATTAAAACCGTCTTGTTAAGCTACTGTGACCTCCACTTCTCTTCTAAGGGGCATTGATATTGTCATTTTATTCCACTGTGACCTCCACATCTCTTCCAAGGGGTATTAAAACCTTCTTATTAAGCTACTGTGACTTCCACGTCTCTTCCAAGGGGCATTAAAACCGTCTTGTTAAGCTACTGCGACCTCCACAACTCTTCCAATAGGCATTAAAACCGTCCTGTTAAGTAACTCTGACCTCCATGTCTCTTCCAAGGGGCAATAAAAGAGTCTTGTTAAGCTACTGCGACCTCCACCACTCTTCCAAGGGGCATTGATATTGTCTTTTTATTCCACTGTAACCTCCACGTCTCTTCCAAGGGGCATTAAAACCGTCTTGTTAAGCTACTGCGACCTCCACCACTCTTACAAGGGGCATTAAAACAATCTTGTTAAGTTACTGCGACCTCCAACACTTTTTCAAGGGGCATTGATATTGTCTTTTTATTCCACTGTGTCCTCTATGTCTCTTTCAAGGGGCATTAAAACCGTCTTGTTAAGCTACTGCGACCTCCACCACTCTTCCAAGGGGTATTGATATTGTCTTTTTATTCCACTGCGACCTCCACCACTCTTACAAGGGGCTTTAAAACAGTCTTGTTAAGCTACTGTGACCTCCACGTCTCTTCCACGGGGCATGGATATTGTCTTTTTATTCCACTGCGACCTCCACCACTCTTCCAAGGGGCATTTAAACTGTCTTCTTAAGCTACCGTGACCTCCACGTCTCTTCCACGGCACATTAAAACCATCTTGCTAAGCTACTGTGACCTTCATGTCTCTTCCAAGGGGCATTAAAACAGTCTTGTTAAGCTACTGTGACCTCCACGTCTCTTCCACGGGGCATTAAAACTGGCTTGTTAAGCTATTGCGACCTCTACCACTCTTCCAAGAGGCAATAAAACTGTCTTGTTAAGCTACTGCGACTTCCACCACTCTCCCAAGGGGTATTGATAATGTCTTTTTATTCCACTGCGAACTCCACCACTATTCCAAGGGGCAGTAAAACCGTCTTGTTAAGCTACTGCGACCTCCACCACTCTTCCAAGGGGCATTAATACCGTCTTGTTAAGCTACTGCGACCTCCACCACTCTTCCAATGGGCATTAAAACAGTCTTTTTAAGCTACTGTGACCTCCACGTCTCTTCCACAAGGCATGAAAACCGTCTTGCTAAGCTACTGTGACCTCCATGTCTCTTCCAAGGGGCATTAAAACAGTCTTGTTAAGCTACTGTGACCTCCACGTCTCTTCCACGGGGCATTAAAACTGTCTTGTTAAGCTATTGCGACCTCTACCACTCTTCCAAAGGGCAATAAAACTGTCTTGTTAAGCTACTGCGACTTCCACCACTCTTCCAAGGGGTATTGATATTGTCTTTTTATTCCACTGCGAACTCCACCACTATTCCAAGGGGCAGTAAAACCGTCTTGTTAAGCTACTGCGACCTCCATCACTCTTCCAAGGGGCATTAATACCGTCTTGTTAAGCTACTGCGACCTCCACCACTCTTCCAAGGGGCATTAAAACAGTCTTTTTAAGCTACTGTGACTTCCACGTCTCTTCCACGGGGCATTAAAACCGTCTTGCTAAGCTACTGTGACCTCCATGTCTCTTCCAAGGGGCATTAAAACAGTCTTGTTAAGCTACTGTGACCTCCACGTCTCTTCCACGGGGCATTGAAACCGTCTTGTTAAGCTATTGCGACCTCTACCACTCTTCCAAGGGGCAATAAAACTGTCTTGTTAAGCTACTACGACTTCCACCACTCTCCCAAGGGGTATTGATATTGTCTTTTTATTCCACTGCGACCTCAACCACTGTTCCAAGGGGCATTAAAACCGTCTTGTTAAGCTACTGTGACCTCCACTTCTCTTCCAAGGGGCCTTGATATTGTCTTTTTATTCAACTGTGACCTCCACGTCTCTTCCAAGGGGCAATAAAACCTTCTTGTTAAGGTACTGTGACTTCCACATCTCTTTCAAGGGGCATTGAAACCGTCTTGTTAAGCTACTGCGACCTCCACCACTCTTCCAATGGGCATTAAAACCATCTTGTTAAGCTAATGTGACCTCCACGTCTCTTCCAAGGGGCATTAAAACCATCTTGTTAAGCTACTGCGACCTCCACCACTCTTCCAAGGGGCATTAAAAACGTCTTGTTAAGCTACTCTGACCTCCACGTCTCTTTCAAGGGGCAATAAAACCGTCTTGTTAAGCTACTGCGACCTCCACCACTCTTCCAAGGGGCATTGATATTGTCTTTATATTCCACTGTGACCTCCACGTCTCTTCCAAGGGGCATAAAAACCGTCTTGTTAAGCCATTGCGACCTCCACCACTCTTCCCACGGGCATTAAAACCGTCTTGTTAAGCTACTGTGACCTCCACGTTCAAGGGGCATTAAAACCGTATTGTTAAGCTAGTGTGACTTCCACGTCTCTTCCAAGGGGCATGAAAACGTCTTGTTAAGCTACTGCGACCTCCATCACTCTTCCAATGGGCATTAAAACCGTCTTAAGCTACTCTGACCTACAAGTCTCTTCGAAGGGGCAATAAAAGAGTCTTGTTAAGCTACTGCGACCTCCACCCCTCTTCCAAGGGGCATTGATATTGTCTTTTTATTCCACTGTGACCTCCACGTCTCTTCCAAGGGGCATTAAAACCGTCTTGTTAAGCTACTGCGAACTCCAAGTCTATTCCAAGGGGCATTAATACTGTGTTGTTAAGCTACTGTGACCTCCACGTCTCTTCCAAGGGGCATTAAAACCGTCTTGTTTAGCTACTGCGACCTCCACCACTCTTCCAAGGGGCATTAAAACCGTCATGTTAAGCTACTGTGACCTCCATGTCTTTTCCAAGGGGCATTAAAACCGTCTTGTTAAGCTACTGTGACCTCCACGTCTCATCCACGGGGCATTAAAACCGTCTTGTTAAGCTACTGCGACCTCTACCACTCTTCCAAGGGGCATTAAAACCATCTTGTTAAGCTACTGCGACTTCCACCACTTTTCCAAGGGGTATTGATAGTGTCTTTTTATTCCACTGCGACCTCCACCACTCTTCCAAGGGGCAGTAAAACCATCTTGTTAAGCTATTGTGACCTCCACCACTCTTCCGAGGGGCATTAAAACCGTTTTGTTAAGCTATTGTGACCTCCACTTCTCTTCCAAGGGGCATTGATATTGTATTTTTATTCCACCGTGACCTCCACGTCTCTTCCAAGGTGCATTAAAACCTTCATGTTAAGCTACTGTGACTTCCACGTCTCTTCCAAGGGGCATTGAAACCGTCTTGTTAAGCTACTGTGACCTCCACGTCTCTTCCAAGGGGCAATAAAAGAGTCTTGTTAAGCTACTGCGACCTCCACCACTCTTCCAAGGGGCATTGACATTGTCCTTTTATTCCACTGTAACCTCCACGTCTCTTAAAAGGGGCATTAAAACTGTCTTGTTAAGCTACTGCGACCTCCACCACTCTTCCACGGGGCATTAAAACAATCTTGTAAAGTTACTGCGACCTCCACCACTCTTCCAAGGGGTATTGATATTGTATTTTTATTCCACTGCGACCTCCACCACTCTTACAAGGGGCTTTAAAACCGTCTTCTTAAGCTACTGTGACCTCCACGTCTCTTCCACTGGGCATGAATATTGTCTTTTTATTCCACTGCGACCTCCATGTCTCTTCCAAGGGGCATTAAAACAGTCTTGTAAAGCTACTGTGACCTCCATGTCTCTTCTAAGGGGCATTAAAACTGTCTTGTTAAGCTACTGCGACCTCTACCACTCTTCCAAGTGGCATTAAAACCATCTTGTTAAGCTACTGCGACTTCCACCACTCTTCCAAGGGGTATTGATATTGTCTTTTTATTCCACTGCGACCTCCACCACTCTTCCAAGGGGCAGTAAAACCGTCTTGTTAAGCTACTGCGACCTCCACCACTCTTCCAAGGGGCATTAAAACCGTCTTGTTAAGCTACGGCGACCTCCACCACTCTTCCGAGGGCATTAAAACCATCTTGTTAAGCTACTGCGACCTCCACCACTCTTCCAAGGGCATTAAAACCATCTTGTTAAGCTACTGCGACCTCCATCACTCTTCCAAGGGGCACTGATATTGTCTTTTTATTCCACTGCGACCTCCAGCACTCTTCCAAGGGGCATTAAAACCTTCTTTTTAAGCTACTGTGACTTCCACGTCTCTTCCAAGGGGCATTGATAATGTCTTTTTATTCCACTGCGAAATCCACCACTGTTCCAAGGGGCATTAAAACCATCTTGTTAAGCTACTGTGACCTCCACGTCCAAGGGTCATTAAAACCGTCTTGTTAAGCTACTGTGACCTCCACGTCTCTTCCCAGGGGCATTAAAACCGTCTTGTTAAGCTACTGTGACCTCCACGTCTCTTCCACGGGGCATTAAAATCATCTTGATAAGCTACTGCGACCTCTACCACTCTTCCAAGGGGCATTAAAACCGTCTTGTTAAGCTACTGCGACCTCCACCACTCTCCCAAGGGGTATTGATATTGTCTTTTTATTCCACTGCGACCTCCACCACTCTTCCAAGGGGCATTAAAACCGTCTTGTTAAGCTATTGCGACCTCCACCACTCTTCCAAGGGGCATTAAGACTGTCTTTTTAAACTACTGCGACCTCCACCACTCTTCCAAGGGGCATTGATATTGTCTTTTTATTCCACTGCGACCTCCACCACTATTCCACGGGGCATTAAAACTGTCTTGTTAAGCTACTGTTACCTCCACTTCTCTTCTAAGGGGCATTGATATTGTCTTTTTATTCCACTGTGACCTCCACGTCTCTTCCAAGGGGCATTAAAACCTTCTTGTTAAGCTACTGTGACTTCCACGTCTCTTCCAAGGGGCATTAAAACCGTCTTGTTAAGCTACTGCGACCTCCAACACTCTTCCAATGGGCATTAAAACCGTCTTAAGCTACTCTGACCTCCACGTCTCTTCCAAGGGGCAGAAAAACAGTCTTGTTAAGCTACTGTGACCTCCACGTCTCTTCCACGGGGCATTAAAACTGACTTGTTAAGCTATTGCGACCTCTACCACTCTTCCAAGGGTTAATAAAACTGTCTTGTTAAGCTACTGCGACTTCCACCACTCTTCCAAGGGGTATTGATATTGTCTTTTTATTCCACTGCGACCTCCACCACTCTTCCAAGGGGCAGTAAAACCGTCTTGTTAAGCTACTGCGACCTCCACCACTCTTCCAAGGGGCATTAAAACCGTCTTGTTAAGCTACTGCGACCTCCACCACTCTTCCAAGGGGCATTAAAACAGTCTTCTTAAGCTACTGTGACCTCCACTTCTCTTCCACGGGGCATGAAAACCGTCTTGCTAAGCTACTGTGACCTCCATGTCTCTTCCAAGGGGCATTGAAACAGTCTTGTTAAGCTACTGTGACCTCCACGTCTCTTCCACGGGGCATTAAAACTGTCTTGTTAAGCTATTGCGACCTCTACCACTCTTCCAAGGGGCAATAAAACTGTCTTGTTAAGCTACTGCGACTTCCACCACTCTTCCAAGGGGTATTGATATTGTCTTTTTATTCCACTGCGACCTCCACCACTGTTCCAAGGGGCATTAAAAACGTCTTTTGAAGCTACTGTGACCTCCACTTCTCTTCCAAGGGGCCTTGATATTGTCTTTTTATTAAACTGTGACCTCCACGTCTATTCCAAGGGGCAATAAAACCTTCTTGTTAAGGTACTGTGACTTCCACATCTCTTCCAAGGGGCATGGAAACCGTCTTGTTAAGCTACTGCGACCTCCACCACTCTTCCCATGGGCATTAAAACCATCTTGTTAAGCTACTGTGACCTCCACGTTTCTTCCAAGGGGCATTAAAACCATCTTGTTAAGCTACTGCGACCTCCACCACTCTTCCAAGGGGCATTAAAACCGTCTTGTTAAGCTACTCTGACCTCCACGTCTCTTTCAAGGGGCAATAAAACCGTCTTGTTAAGCTACTGCGACCTCCACCACTTTTCCAAGGGGCATTGATATTGTCTTTATATTCCACTGTGACCTCCACGTCTCTTCCAAGGGGCATTAAAACCGTCTTAAGCTACTCTGACCTCCACGTCTCTTCCAAGGGGCAGAAAAACAGTCTTGTTAAGCTACTGTGACCTCCACGTCTCTTCCACGGGGCATTAAAACTGACTTGTTAAGCTATTGCGACCTCTACCACTCTTCCAAGGGTTAATAAAACTGTCTTGTTAAGCTACTGCGACTTCCACCACTCTTCCAAGGGGTATTGATATTGTCTTTTTATTCCACTGCGACCTCCACCACTCTTCCAAGGGGCAGTAAAACCGTCTTGTTAAGCTACTGCGACCTCCACCACTCTTCCAAGGGGCATTAAAACCGTCTTGTTAAGCTACTGCGACCTCCACCACTCTTCCAAGGGGCATTAAAACAGTCTTCTTAAGCTACTGTGACCTCCACTTCTCTTCCACGGGGCATGAAAACCGTCTTGCTAAGCTACTGTGACCTCCATGTCTCTTCCAAGGGGCATTAAAACAGTCTTGTTAAGCTACTGTGACCTCCACGTCTCTTCCACGGGGCATTAAAACTGTCTTGTTAAGCTATTGCGACCTCTACCACTCTTCCAAGGGGCAATAAAACTGTCTTGTTAAGCTACTGCGACTTCCACCACTCTTCCAAGGGGTATTGATATTGTCTTTTTATTCCACTGCGACCTCCACCACTGTTCCAAGGGGCATTAAAAACGTCTTTTGAAGCTACTGTGACCTCCACTTCTCTTCCAAGGGGCCTTGATATTGTCTTTTTATTCAACTGTGACCTCCACGTCTATTCAAAGGGGCAATAAAACCTTCTTGTTAAGGTACTGTGACTTCCACATCTCTTCCAAGGGGCATGGAAACCGTCTTGTTAAGCTACTGCGACCTCCACCACTCTTCCCATGGGCATTAAAACCATCTTGTTAAGCTACTGTGATCTCCACGTCTCTTCCAAGGGGCATTAAAACCATCTTGTTAAGCTACTGCGACCTCCACCACTCTTCCAAGGGGCATTAAAACCATCTTGTTAAGCTACTCTGACCTCCACGTCTCTTTCAAGGGGCATTAAAACCGTTTTGTTAAGCTACTGCGACCTCCACCACTTTTCCAAGGGGCATTGATATTGTCTTTATATTCCACTGTGACCTCCACGTCTCTTCCAAGGGGCATTAAAACCGTCTTGTTAAGCCACTGCGACCTCCACCACTCTTTCCAGGGGCATTAAAACCGTCTTGTTAAGCTACTGTGACCTCCACGTCCAAGGGGCATTAAAACCATCTTGTTAAGCTACTGCGACCTCCTCCACTCTTCCAAGGGACATTGATATTGTCTTTTTATTCCACTGCGACCTCCACCACTTTTCCACGGGGCATTGAAACCATCTTGTTAAGCTACTGCGAGTTGCGACCTCTACCACTCTTCCAAGGGGCATTAAAACCGTCTTGTTAAGCTACTGCAACTTCCACTACTCTTCCAAGGGGTATTGATATTGTCTTTTTATTCCAATGTGACCTCCACCACTCTTCCAAGGGGCAGTAAAACGGTCTTCTTAAGCTACTGCGGCCTCCACCACTCTTCCAAGGGGCATTAAAACCGTCTTGTTAAGCTACTGCGACCTCCACCACTCTTCCAAGGGGCATTGATATTGTCTTTTTATTCCATTGCGACCTCCACCACTCTTCCAAGGGGCATTAAAACCGTCTTGTTAAGCTACTGCGACCTCCACCCCTCTTCCAAGGGGTATTGATGTTGTCTTTTTATTCCACTGTGACCTCCACGTCTCTTCCAAGGGGCATTAAAACCGTCTTGTTAAGCTACTGCGAACTCCAAGTCTATTCCAAGGGGCATTAATACTGTGTTGTTAAGCTACTGTGACCTCCACGTCTCTTCCAAGGGGCATTAAAACCTTCTTGTTAAGCTACTGTGACTTCTACGTCTCTTCCAAGGGGCATTAAAACCGTCTTGTTAAGCTACTGCGACCTCCATCACTCTTCCAAAGGGTATTGATAAAGTCTTTTTATTCCACTGTGACCTCCACGTCTCTTCCAAAGGGCATTAAAACCGTCTTGTTAAGCTACTGCGACCTCCACCACTATTCCAAGGAGCATTAAAACAATCTTGTTAAGCTACTGCGACCTCCACCACTTTTCCAAGGAGCATTGATATTGTCTTTTTATTCCCATGTGATCTCTATGTCTCTTTCAAGGGGCATTAAAACTGTCTTGTTAAGCTACTGCGACCTTCACCACTCTTCCAAGAGGTATTGATATTGTCTTTTTATTCTACTGCGACCTCCACCACTCTTCCAAGGGGCATTAAAACCATCTTGTTAAGCTACTGTGACCTCCAAGTCTATTCCAAGGGGCCTTAATACTGTCTTGTTTTCCTGCTGTGACCTCCAGGTCTCTTCCAAGGGGCATTAAAACCGTCTTGTTAAGCCAATGCGACCTCCACCACTCTTCCAAGGGGCATTAAAACTGTCTTGTTAAGCTACTGTGACCTCCACGTCTCTTCCAAGGGGCATTAAAACCGTCTTGTTAAGCTATTGTGTCCTCCACGTCTCTTCCAAGGGGCATTAAAACCGTCTTGTTAAGCTACTGCGACCTCCACCACTCTTCCAAGGGGCATTAAAACCGTCTTCTTAAGCTACTGTGACCTCCACGTCTCTTCCACGGGGCATTAAAACCGTCTTGTTAAGCTACTGCGACTTCCACTACCCTTCCAAGGGGTATTGATATTGTCTTTTTATTCCACTGCGACCTCCACCGCTCTTCCAAGGGGCAGTAAAACCGTCTTGTTAAGCTACTGCGACCTCCACCACTCTTCCAAGGGACATCAAAACCGTCTTGTTAAGCTACTGCGACCTCCACCACTCTTCCAAGGGGCATTAAAACCGTCTTGTTAAGCTACTGCAACTTCCACTACTCTTCCGAGTGGTATTGATATTGTCTTTTTATTCCACTGTGACCTCCACCACTCTTCCAAGGGGCATGAAAACGGTCTTCTTAAGCTACTGCGGCCTCCACCACTCTTCCAAGGGGCATTAAAACCGCCTTGTTAAGCTACTGCGACCTCCACCACTCTTCCAAGGGGCATTGATATTGTCTTTTTATTCCACTGCGACCTCCACCACTCTTCCAAGGGGCATTAAAACTGTCTTGTTAAGCTACTGTGACCTCCACTTCTCTTCCAAGGGGCATTGATATTGTCTTTTTATTCCACTGCGACCTCCACCGCTCTTCCAAGGGGCAGTAAAACCGTCTTGTTAAGCTACTGCGACCTCCACCACTCTTCCAAGGGACATCAAAACCGTCTTGTTAAGCTACTGCGACCTCCACCACTCTTCCAAGGTTCATTAAAACCGTCTTGTTAAGCTACTGTGACCTCCACTTCTCTTCCAAGGGGCATTGAAATTGTCTTTTTATTCCACTGTGACCTCCACGTCTCTTCCAAGGTGCATTAAAACCTTCTTGTTAAGCTACTGTGACTACCACGTCTCTTCCAAGGGGCATTGAAACCGTCTTGTTAAGCTACTGCGATCTCCACCACTCTTCCAAGGGGCATTAAAAACATCTTGTTAAGCTACTGTGACCTCCACGTCTATTCCAAGGGGCATTAATACTGTCTTGCTAAGCTACTGTAACCTCCACATCTCTTCCAAGGGGCATTAAAACCGTCTTGTTTAGCTACTGCGACCTCCACCACTCTTCCAAGTGGCGTTAAAGTCATCTTGTTAAGCTACTGTGACCTCCATGTCTCTTCCAAGGGGCATTAAAACCGTCTTGTTAAGCTACTGTGACCTCCACGTCTCTTCCAAGGGGCATTAAAACCGTCTTGTTAAGCTACTGTGACCTCCACGTCTCTTCCACGGGGCATTAAAACCGTCTTTTTAAGCTACTGCGACCTCTACCACTCTTCCAAGGGGCATTAAAACCGTCTTGTTAAGCTACTGCAACTTCCACTACTCTTCCAAGTGGTATTGATATTGTCTTTTTATTCCACTGTGACCTCCACCACTCTTCCAAGGGGCAGTAAAACGGTCTTCTTAAGCTACTGCGGCCTCCACCACTCTTCCAAGGGGCATTAAAACCGCCTTGTTAAGCTACTGCGACCTCCACCACTCTTCCAAGGGGCATTGATATTGTCTTTTTATTCCACTGCGACCTCCACCACACTTCCAAGGGGCATTAAAACTGTATTGTTAAGCTACTGTGACCTCCACTTCTCTTTCAAGGGACATTGATATTGTCTTTTTATTCCACTGTGACCTCCACGTCTCTTCCAAGGGGCATTAAAACCTTCTTGTTAAGCTACTGTGACTTCCACGTCTCTTCCAAGGGGCATTGGAACCGTCTTGTTAAGCTACTGCGACCTCCACCACTCTTCCAATGGGCATTAAAACCATTTTGTTAAGCTACTGTGACCTCCACGTCTCTTCCAAGGGGCATTAAAACCACCTTGTTAAGCTACTGCGACCTCCACCACTCTTCCAAGGGGCATTAAAACCATCTTGCTAAGCTACTCTGACCTCCACGTCTCTTCCACGGGGCAATAAAACTGTCTTGTTAAGCTACTTCGACCTCCACCACTCTTCCAAGGGCATTGATATTGTCTTTTTATTCCACTGTGACCTCCACGTCTCTTCCAAGGGGCATTAAAACCGTCTTGTTAAGCTGCTGCAACCTCCACCACTCTTCCACGGGGCATTAAAACCTTCTTTTTAAGCTACTGTGACCGCCACGTCTCTTCCAAGGGGCATTGATATTGTCTGTTTATTCCACTGCGACCTCCACCACTCCTCCAGGGGGCATTAAAACCATCTTGTTAAGGTACTGCGACCTCCACTACTCTTTCAAGAAGCATTAAAACCGTCTTGTTAAGCTACTGCGACCTCCACCACTCTTTCAAGGGGCATTCATATTGTCTTTTTATTCCACTGCGACCTCCTTGTCTCTTCCAAGGGGCTTTAAAACCGTCTTGTTAAGCTACTGTGACCTGTATGTCTCTTCTAAGGTGCATTAAAACCGTCTTGTTAAGCTACTGCGACCTCCACCCCTCTTCCAAGGGGCATTAAAACCGTCTTGTTAAGCTATTGCGACCTCCACCACTCCTCCACGGGGCATTAAAACCGTCTTGTTAAGCTACTGCGACCTCCACCACTCTTCCAAGGGGCATTGATATTGTCTTTTTAAACCACTGCGACCTCCACCACTCTTCCAAGGGGCATTAAAACCGTCTAGTTAAGCTACTGTGACCTCCATGTCTCTTCCAAGGGGCATTAAAATCGTCTTATTAAGCTACTGCGACCTCCACCATTCTTCCAAGGTGCATTAAAACCGTCTTGTTAAGTTACTGCGACCTTCATCACTCTTCCAAGGGGCATTGATATTGTCCTTTTATTCCACTATGACCTCCACCACTCTTCCAAGGGGCATTAAAACCGTCTAGTTAAGCTACTGTGACCTCCATGTCTCTTCCAAGGGGCATTAAAATCGTTTTATTAAGCTACTGTGACCTCCACCATTCTTCCAAGGGGCATTAAAACTGTCTTGTTAAGCTACTGCTTCCTCCACCACTCTTCCAAGGGGTATTGATATTGTCTTTTTATTCCACTGTGACCTCCATGTCTCTTCCAAGGGGCATTAAAACTGTCTTGTTAAGCTACTGTGAACTCCATGTCTCTTCCAAGGGGCATTAAAATCATCTTGTTAAGCTACTGCGACCTCCATCACTCTTCCAAGGGGCATTTAAATCCGTCTTGTTAAACTACTGCGACTTCCACCACTCTTCCAAGGGGTATTGATATTGTCTTTTTATTCCACTACGACCTCCACCACTCTTCCAAGGGGCAGTAAAACCGTCTTGTTAAGCTACTGCGACCTCCACCACTCTTCCAAGGGGCATTAAAACCGTCTTGTTAAGCTACTGTGACCTCCACGTCTCTTCCACGGGGCATTAAAACCGTCTTGTTAAGCTACTGCGACTTCCACTACTCTTCCAAGGGGTATTGATATTGTCTTTTTATTCCACTGTGACCTCCACCACTCTTCCAAGGGGCAGTAAAACCGTCTTGTTAAGCTACTGCGACCTCCACCACTCTTCCAAGGGACATTAAAACCGTCTAGTTAAGCTACTGCGACCTCCACCACTCTTCCAAGGTTCATTAAAACCGTCTTGTTAAGCTACTGTGACCTCCACTTCTCTTCCAAGGGGCATTGATATTGTCTTTTTATTCCACTGTGACCTCCACGTCTCTTCCAAGGTGCATTAAAACCTTCTTGTTAAGCTACTGTGACTTCCTCGTCTCTTCCAAGGGGCATTGAGACCGTCTTGTTAAGCTACTGCGATCTCCACCACTCTTCCAAGGGGCATTAAAACCATCTTGTTAAGCTACTGTGACCTCCACGTCTATTCCAAGGGGCATTAATACTGTCTTGCTAAGCTACTGTAACCTCCACATCTCTTCCAAGGGGCATTAAAACCATCTTGTTTAGCTACTGCGACCTCCACCACTCTTCCAAGTGGCGTTAACGTCATCTTGTTAAGCTACTGTGACCTCCATGTCTCTTCCAAGGGGCATTAAAACCGTCTTGTTAAGCTACTGTGACCTCCACGTCTCTTCCAAGGGGCATTAAAACCGTCTTGTTAAGCTACTGTGACCTCCACGTCTCTTCCACGGGGCATTAAAACCGTCTTGTTAAGCTACTGCGACCTCTACCACTCTTCCAAGGGGCATTAAAACCGTCTTCTTAAGCTACTGCAACTTCCACTACTCTTCCAAGTGGTATTGATATTGTCTTTTTATTCCACTGTGACCTCCACCACTCTTCCAAGGTGCAGTAAAACGGTCTTCTTAAGCCACTGCGGCCTCCACCACTCTTCCAAGGGGCATTAAAACCGTCTTGTTAAGCTACTGCGACCTCCACCACTCTTCCAAGGGGCATTGATATTGTCTTTTTATTCCACTGCGACCTCCACCACTCTTCCAATGGGCATTAAAACTGTCTTGTTAAGCTACTGTGACCTCCACTTCTCTTCCAAGGGGCATTGATATTGTCTTTTTATTCCACTGTGACCTCCACGTCTCTTCCAAGGGGCATTAAAACCTTCTTGTTAAGCTACTGTGACTTCCACGTCTCTTCCAAGGGGCATTGGAACCGTCTTGTTAAGCTATTGCGACCTCCACCACTCTTCCAATGGGCATTAAAACCGTTTTGTTAAGCTACTGTGACCTCCACGTCTCTTCCAAGGGGCATTAAAACTGCCTTGTTAAGCTACTGCGACCTCCACCACTCTTCCAAGGGGCATTAAAACCGTCTTGTTAAGCTACTCTGACCTCCACGTCTCTTCCAAGGGGCAATAAAACTGTCTTGTTAAGCTACTTCGACCTCCACCACTCTTCCAAGGGCATTGATATTGTCTTTTTATTCCACTGTGACCACCACGTCTCTTCCAAGGGGCATTGATATTGTCTTTTTATTCCACTGCGACCTCCACCACTCCTCCAGGGGGCATTAAAACCATCTTGTTAAGGTACTGCGACCTCCACTACTCTTTCAAGAAGCATTAAAACCATCTTGTTAAGCTACTGCGACCTCCACCACTCTTCCAAGGGGCATTCATATTGTCTTTTTATTCCACTGCGACCTCCATGTCTCTTCCAAGGGGCTTTAAAACCGTCTTGTTAAGCTACTGTGACCTGCATGTCTCTTCTAAGGTGCATTAAAACCGTCTTGTTAAGGTACTGCGACCTCCACCCCTCTTCCAAGGGGCATTAAAACCGTCTTGTTAAGCTACTTCGACCTCCACCACTCCTCCACGGAGCATTAAAACCGTCTTGTTAAGCTACTGCGACCTCCACCACTCTTCCAAGGGGCATTGATATTGTCTTTTTAAACCACTGCGACCTCCACCACTCTTCCAAGGGGCATTAAAACCGTCTAGTTAAGCTACTGTGACCTCCATGTCTCGTCCAAGGGGCATTAAAATCGTCTTATTAAGCTACTGCGACCTCCACCTTTCTTCCAAGGTGCATTAAAACCGTATTGTTAAGTTACTGCGACCTTCACCACTCTTCCAAGGCGCATTGATATTGTCCTTTTATTCCACTACGACCTCCACCACTCTTCCAAGGAGCATTAAAACCGTCTAGTTAAGCTACTGTGACCTCCATGTCTCTTCCAAGGGGCATTAAAATTGTCTCATTAAGCTACCGTGACCTCCACCACTCTTCCAAGGGGCATTAAAACTGTCTTGTTAAGCTACTGCTACCTCCACCACTCTTCCAAGGGGTATTGATATTGTCTTTTTATTCCACTGTGACCTCCATGTCTCTTCCAAGGGGCATTAAAACTGTCTTGTTAAGCTACTGTGACCTCCATGTCTCTTCCAAGGGGCATTAAAATCATCTTGTTAAGCTACTGCGACCTCCATCACTCTTCCAAGGGGCATTTAAAACCGTCTTGTTAAGCTACTGCGACCTCCACCACTCTTCCAAGGGGCATTAAAACCATCTTGTTAAGCTACTGCGACCTCCACCACTCTTCCAAGGGGCATTGATATTTTCTTTTTATTCCACTGCGACCTCCACCACTCTTCCGAGTGGCATTAAAACCGTCTTGTTAAGCTACTGTGACCTCCACATATCTTCCACGGGGCATTGATATTGTCTTTTTATTCCACTGCGACCTCCACCACTCTTCCACGAGTCTTTAAAATCGTCTTTTTAAGCTACTGCGACCTCCACCTCTCTTCCAAGGGGCATTGATATTGTCTTTTTATTCCACTGTGACTTCCAAGCCTCTTCCAAGGTGTATTAAAACCGTCTTATTAAGCTGCTGTGACCTCCACATCTCTTCCAAGGGGCATTAAAATCGTCTTGTTAAGCTACTGTGACCACCACGTCTCTTCCAAGGGACATTAAAACCGTCTTGTTAAGATACTGTGACCTCCACGTCTCTTCCAAGGGCATTAAAACCATCTTGTTAAGCTACTGCGACCTCCACCACTCTTCCAAGGGGCAGTAAAACCGTCTTGTTAAGCAACTGCGACCTCCACCTCTCTTCCAAGGGGCATTCATATTGTCTTTTTATTCCACTGCGACCTCCATGTCTCTTCCAAGGGGCATTAAAACCGTCTTATAAAGCTACTGTGACCTGCATGTCTCTTCTAAGGTGCATTAAAACCGTCTTGTTAAGCTACTGCGACCTTCACCCCTCTTCCAAGGGGCATTAAAACCGTCTTGTTAAGCTACTGCGACCTCCACCAATCTTCCTCGGGGCATTAAAACCATCTTGTTAAGCTACTGCGACCTCCAGCACTCTTCCAAGGGGCATTGATATTGTCTTTTTATACCACTGCGGCCTCCACCACTCCTCCAAGGGGCATTAAAACCATCTTGTTAAGCTACTTTAACCTCCACCACTCTTCCAAGGGGCATTAAAACCGTCTTGTTAAGTTACTGCGACCTTCACCACTCTTCCAAGGGGCAATGATATTGTCTTTTTATTCCACTGCGACCTCCACTACTCTTCCAAGGGGCATTAAAACCATCTAGTTAAGCTACTGTGACCTGCATGTCTCTTCCAAGGGGCATTAAAATCGTCTTGTTAAGCTACTGTGACCTCCACCACTCTTCCAAGGGGCATTAAAACCGTCTTGTTAAGCTACTGCGACCTCCACCACTCTTCCAAGGGGTATTGATATTGTCTTTTTATTCCACTGTGACCTCCATGTCTCTTCCAAGGGGCATTAAAACTGTCTTGTTAAGCTACTGTGACCTCCACGTCTCTTCCAAGGGGCATTAAAACCGTCTTGTTAAGCTACTGCGACCTCCATCACTCTTCCCAGGGGCATTTAAAACCTTCTTGTTAAGCTACTGCGACCCCCACCACTCCTCCAAGGGGCATTAAAACCAATTTGTTAAGCTACTGCAACCTCCACCACTTTTCCAAGGGGCATTGATATTTTCTTTTTATTCCACTGCGACCTCCACCACTCTTCCAAGGGGCATTAAAACCGTCTTGTTAAGCTACTGTGACCTCCACGTCTCTTCCAAGGGGTATTAAAACCGTCTTGTTAAGCTACTGTGACCTCCACGTCTCTTCCAAGGGGCATTAAAACCGTCTTGTTAAGCTACTGTGACCTCCACGTCTCTATCAAGGGGCATTAAAACCGTCTTGTTAAGATACTATGACCTCCACGTCTCTTCCAAGGGCATTAAAACCGTCTTGTTAAGCTACTGCGACCTCCACCACTCTTCCAAGGGGCAGTAAAACCGTCTTGTTAAGCTACTGCGACCTCCACCACTCTTCCAAGGGGCATTGATATTGTCTTTTTATTCCACTGCGACCTCCACCACTCTTCCAAGAGGCATTAAAACCGTCTTGTTAAGCTACTGTAACCTCCATGTCTCTTCCACGCGGCATTAATATTGTCTTGTTATACCACTCTGACCTCCACTTCTCTTCCAAGGGGCATTAAAACTGTCTTGTTAAACCATTCTGAACTCCACAGCTCTTCCAAGGGGCATTGAAATGTTGTTTTTGATTAACTCTAACCTCCACGACTCTTCCAATGGGCATTGCTTTTCCTCCTAATTTTAGTCAGCTTTTGCTTTTCAATGCTTAGGCGAACACTAAGGGAGACCCACTCCCCAATAATGGGTAGAAGGTTTTTTAGTAATCCACGTCTGTTTCAAGGGGCATTGCAGTTCCTCATAATTTTTGGAAAGCCTTCCATTCACTGCTTAGGCCAACAATGTACAGGAGACCCAGTTGCTATAAATGGAAAAAATGGTTTAGTTAAGGCCCTCTGACCTCCATGTAACTTCCAAGGGGCATTGGAGTGCCTGGCAATTTTTGGTAGGCATTGCACTCACTGTATGCCCTATAACTGTGTAGCCGAACCGCTCCTTTTGGTACAGAAACATATCCTACAAGACATGTGTGGCTGACTGGCCTGATATTGATGTGAATGGTCCCTGTTCTTCCTGCTCTTTATCCTTTGCCACCACCCCATCCATCATTCATCACCTGAAGCTTTGTTTTAACGGGAGTCATAGAACTGGGATAGTAGCAGGAAAACATCCAGCAATCCTTGGAGGAGGTAGGATATGCACCAAAACGCTGACCACCTCAGGCCTAGCCGCTACTACATACATGCGCTTGCATTTCAAGGAACAGAAAGCTAAGGAGATGGATGGCCTCATGATCATGAATAATTTGCTCGTTGTTTAGGAGGCTGACCACTGCTGCTGTCTACCTTCTGAACTTTGTGTTGAAGCCTGATTGACCCAGGACCCGCAATCCTCTATGTCTGGAGGATGAGTTGCATCCCAGTGTCCAACTGTGTCCCGGCTTCCACAATATTAACCCAGTGTGAAGGCGTCAGTGAGATGGACCATCCCTGGCCACATTCACTTGTCCACGTGTTTGTGGTTAGGCTCTCCTTCAAATAGGGGTGGCTGGGGACCGTTTATGGACACGCGGCCGCCCCCAGGCGGCTGGGGACCGTGTGTGGACACCCGCCCGTGGGGCGGCTGGGGACCGAGTATGGACACCCGGCCGCCCCCTGGCGGCTGGGGACCAAGCATGGACACCCGGCCGCCGGGCGGCTGGGGACTGAGTATGGATACCAGGCCGCCGACGCAGCTATGACGTGGTGGCCAGATTCCGCCTCCACATGCCTTACAGGCCCAATTTCAAGTGCAAGCAAGCAGTATGGTATTGCAGCCTGGGGTTGGGTGGGTGGCAGGCTGCATACTTGCGCTTGCATTGCAAGGAATGGGGGAGGTACAATTGAACACTGCCCTGGAACAAGGACTTGCACGGGGATAGTTGCAAGTCTGCATCTTCTGATGCGGCAAGGATCACTTCTGATGGGCATACTTTTAGGCAGTGACCTGGGAGTCAGAGATGCTTCCAGGGGTCTTCCCCATGCTGTTTCTATGTCCTTTCAGCACTGTATGCATGTGTCACACAGCACATGGCCAGATAAGGTTGTAAAATGTTATAATTACATTTCCCAGTGAATGCATTTGTCATGGCTGAAAGAAGAAGATGGGAAGATGGGAAGAAGATGGAAAGAAGATGGGAAGATGGGAAGTGGGAAGAAGAAGAAGAAGAAGAAGAATGCCTAACTAGTTTGATGTGCTACCTTTATATCAGTTACACAGTCAGACATGGCTCATACATTGCCCATCCCTGTAACACCTCCAAATAATGGTACAATCCAATCAGGTCACAGTCTTTGGAGTTCTCCAGAAACATGCACAAGGCTGCTGATGCAGACACTCTCCTGAAGGTTAACAGTCTAAAGACCAGGCTCGACTATACAAGATAGGTGCCAGAAACACAACGTAATCCAAATATGAAGAGAAATGAGGTTCCGGCACTCAAAAATAATGTAGTCAGATAGTTGAAATTTCAAACATAATTTCCTTTAATGGTTCTTCAGTGAATGGTGGCCCAACGTTTCAACCCCTCCGGGGTTTTCATCAGGGGCTTCAAATAAAATAGTGTATACATGTGAACAAAAAGGACAAAAAATGCAGGTATTAGTGCTAATTACATACACATTAATGTGACTAGAAAAACATCAATATATATGCAATATGGTCCTGAAGGGTATATCCTAGTAAATATAATATTGAGGAGACTGCAAAAAGAAAATGCAAGCGTCCAAGAAAATAATAAACATATTGGAAAAAGTTCTGTAGTCTTCATTAAGGACCAGTAACAATGGCTCATAGAATATATGTAACAGAGACTAGTAATAGTGTCTCAAATGGTAGCAAATAATGAAAACACTAAGGACAAACAAGAAAGCAAGGACAAAAGGAAAACAGAGAGAAGAGAAGAGAGGAGAGGGGGGACATTTATATTAAAAAGATGATAGGTACCCTGGGTTTATGTAATTTAAACCATGAAGGATGAATAATCCTCAGGATCAGTATACGGCAGCTAGAAAAGTAAATTAGAAATAAAGAGCAATAAAAATTATTGCAGGTTCAGGAGTAGATGTGAAGTAGGAGAGGAAAATATAATTTTAAATACCAAAATTCCGTGTTATGTGAATTCCCAAGGAGTGGGGAGATTGTTCCTGGTGATGTTCCCAGGGATTGTGGAGGAGAAATGTCCTGCCAATCTGTCAATACACAGTATATTTTATTATAAGACATGTGCTAGTCCAAATGACCAAAAACCCCCCAAGGAAGAAACCCTCTAGATGTAAGAGTCCTACCTATGTCCTGTACGAGGTGACCGTAGTGTGTCTGTTGCTTGTCTGGCTATAAATAGCCAGCGCGCGCTTATACTTCCTGTTTCCTGTCAATTGGAACGCAAGTTCCTGTTGCGTGGAACGCACCATCGCGCATGCGCGAGATGTGTACTTTCAGACCAAATGTGATTGTGGAACGCAAGCTATGCGTTCCACTGCGTGGTTGATACAGAGGATCAAACCATGGTGTAGATAGTGGTGTCTAAGGACCAAGGAAGGTATAGATGAACTATCCTATGTTCAGAACGGATCACAATGGGATCAATATTAAGAAATAATAGAAAATAAAAAAATAAAAAAGTAATAATAATAAAGGGGGAGGGGAGAATAACGGAAGAGATCAAGAGGAGTAATATATCAGCAGTGTGATCTTAATTCTATACATAGACGGACTAAGAGACACCTGAAATGACAGTAAAGCGTATTTCAGACAGTGCATATGACGCGCCCCTGGGCCTGTGTCGCGCGGCGTTGCGCACTCGGGAGCTTACCCGGAGCCGGATCTCTTGAGGGTTGTAGTCTCGTGGCGGTGACCCGGTCCGTGCCCAGGGAGTCAAACTGAGCGGCGATGTAACAGCGGTAGATGTAGGACGACTACGCCACCCGTTGAATGCAGCTATGGAGCTGCCGCTGCAGGACAGTCCGCTGAGGCCGGTGGATGGATGGTGCAGCGTAGATGGTATAACCCCCAACGGGAGGGGTATGGCCTCAGGGCAGCAGATGTGGATGATGGGGGTAGCAGGAACCACTCAGAGACGGTGCGGTGTAATTCAGGGTCTTTACTGGTAACAACGATAGACCCTCCCGGAGTACTTGCTAGTGAACGGGGCCTGGTCAGTCCTTGAGCAGATGGGATCTGCCCTGGCCAGGCGGAGTTGTAGGCCTCCCAAACTGACTGTACTCTTCTGGCTACCTTGCTAGAAGCGGATATAAGTAGCCCACGTCCCTGAGTGTACCGTGTGGTGCTCACCCGTATGGCCGGTGACTCGGGGCCTTCTAATGGCTTCCGCTCCACGATGGCGGTGCTGGTCCCACGCGTGTGACCGTGCCTTCGGGTTTCTGGGCCTGAGGACCTGAAATCCCCTGCTGGTCGGCTTCTGCTGCGGGGTAAAAGTTAGTCCCCACAGCCTCGGACGCCGGGTCCGGTAAGAAAGCTTCTCAGTCAGGGCGAGCTCTGCAGCTGCCAGCCCCTGACTCGTAGTAGTATTGCTTCTGCTGTTTCTTGTCTCTACTCTCCTTGACTGACTAACCCTGCTTCAGCCCCGGGTTTATATAGGGGAAGGTCTTCCCCTCCCAAGACTGGGCAGGAGGTGTGGCATGCACAGGATCCCTGACCAAAGGACCTCCCACCTGCTCTCAGACATAACATTACATTACTGTGGGAAACCAGACCCCTGGGGTGCCACATTCCCCCCTAGTGAAATTTAGTACTCCGGGACTAAACATATTTTAGAAAAACATAACAAGATATAACAACAATAATAGTATAATAAGAAGAAACACATAAAGGTGGTCACGGCATGTCCGTAACCGGGTGTAGTCTTTGAAGAAAAGCAAGGTGTCCATTTCACCAAAACAGGGAGACGTAACCAGGTAGGGGTTTGTCCTGCCCGAGTCCTTAACAGTCTTTAGTCCGTCCTGGGTTACGCTCCAACTATGTACAAAGGATTCCCGGTAAATCCACCAAGGACTCCTAAAAATAACTAGAAACACAAAATTATACACAAGCAACAATACACAGGTAAACATAAATAAAACAATTTATACACTTTAAATCCTCCAGCGTGCGGGTAACTGGCCTCTAGTGGCCCTAGTGGACCTACGGAGCTGACTGCCTAGCCCTGAACTACAGGGTGTAGGAGCTGTCAAGGGCAAACTGGGCAGCTGTCTACCGGCTCTTTGGCTCACTAGGGATATGGCAGGCTCACTGCAAGCAGAGGGTTGATCCTCCTGGGTTGCGGGTGTGGGGTCTTCTGACTCCTGGACCGGCTGTTCTTCCAGCTCTACCTGTTGCTCCGTAGGTGCTTGGGATGCTGGTTGGAGGAAGGTGAGTACGGGTACCACAACTGCACCATTGACTTGAGTCCAAGACCGAGGGAAGTCCCCGAGCACAGTACTAACCATATCTTCCCTTTCCTCTACGGGTCGATGGACTTCTTGTTCCTCCTCAGGGTTCCTCAGTTGTTCGGGACACTTCTTCAGGTGGTCCCGGGATACAATGGCTGTGGTTTCCCCTCCATCTTTACTGATGGTACAAACCTTCGGGTTTTCGTGGCTTGAGGGCAGTACGGTGTACGGGTCCTTCTCCCACTGGTCGTCCAACTTGTGGAGCCGTCTCTTCCTCTTCAAGACCTGCTCTCCGGGTACCAGGGGAACAGCGGGAGCATACTGGTTGTAAGTTTTCTCTTGTCTTTCCCTAGCCTGACAGAGACTTCGCTCCACGCTCTCCTGTACTCTCCGGTACTGCTGCTGCCTCTCTGTGTCCCAGTCTGTTTCTGGTGAAGTGTCCTCGGGTGTCAGGACTCCCATTTCCAGGTCAACAGGTAATTTACCAGGTCTTGCCCTCATTAGGTAAGCCGGGGTACAGTTGGTGGAACCTACCGGGATGTGGTTGTATAGGTCCACCAGATCGGGCAACTTCTCAGGCCACAGACTGCGTTCTTCCAGGGGCAACGTTTTTAGAAGATCCATTACCACCTGGTTCATTTTCTCACAAAGTCCATTAGTTTGCGGATGGTAGGGTGTCGTCCTTATCTTCCGGCAGCCATACAGATTGCAGAATTCCTGGAAGACCTCCGCTTCAAAGGCAGGTCCCTGGTCCGTCAGCACTTGGTCCGGGAACCCGTGTGGACGGCAAAAGTGCTGCTGGAAGGCTCTAGCTGCTGTTTGAGCCGTTAAGTCCTTTACGGGGACGACAACCAAGAACCGGGAGTAATGATCCACGATGGTTAACGCGTAGACGTAGCCACTTCTGCTTGGGGTCAGTTTTACATAATCCAAGGCTACCAGTTCCAACGGTTGCCGGGTGACGATGGACTGCAGGGGAGCCTTCTGGCTGGCACGGTCCTTCCTTCTCAGGTTGCACGGGCCACAGTCTCTGCACCACTTCTCGATGGTTCCCCTCATGCCTACCCAGTGGAACCGCTCGCGCAGCAGGAACTCCAGCTTCTTCCACCCAAAGTGTCCAGCTCCATCGTGGTATGCCTCCATCACCATGGCTGCGTCTCTTCGTGGCACCACTACTTGCCAGAGTAATTCATGCGTCCGGGAGTTAACCATTCGGCGGCACAACTTCCCTTTGTAAAGGAACAGTCGACTCTTCTCTGCCCATAGTTGTTTGGCTTCCTCCGGAGCGTCTGGTTCAAGGCGAGCCTCCGGCCGAGTCAGCATCTCCTTCACCAGTCGGACGGCAGGGTCGCTGTCTTGCGTTTCCGCCCAGTTGTAGTGGGGTAAGGGGTTCAACGTAGCAGCCTGCTTACTCCTTACCCGGTGGGAATACTGGATAGTCCCATGACGGTGGAACGCAGGGAGTTCAACTTCTTCCAGTCCCTCCGGATCTTCTCCTCCGTCCGGCAGGTTGGGCATCCTGGACAGGGCGTCCGCGTTGGTATTGGAGCGTCCTGCCCGGTATTTGATTGTGAACTCGTAGTTGGACAGACGGGCCATCCACCTCTGCTCCAGGGCACCGAGTCTTGCCGTGTCCAGGTGTGTCAACGGGTTGTTATCCGTGTACACGGTGAACCGGGAAGAAGCGAGGTAATGCTTAAAGCGCTCGGTGACTGCCCATACTACGGCCAGGAACTCCAGCTTAAATGAGCTGTAATTCTCGGGGTTCCTTTCGGTGGGTCGCAGTTTTCGGCTGGCGTAGGCAATTACTCGTTCCTTCCCCTGCTGGATCTGGGACAGTACGGCTCCTAGCCCGATGTTACTGGCGTCGGTGTAGAGGATAAAGGGCTGGCTATAATCCGGGTACGCCAGGATTTCGTCCCCCGTGAGGGCCATCTTCAGCTGGCGGAAGGACTCTTCTTCCAGCTCCTCCCATTTGAAGGGCGGCTTCTGGTTCTTGGCCTTCCGGGACTGGCCTATCAGGAGGTCCTGCATAGGTGCTGCCTTTTTGGTGAAACCGGGAATAAACCTTCGGTAGTAGCCTACCAACCCGAGGAACTGCCGCACTTCTTTTACGCTGGAGGGGCTTGGCCATTCCTTAATTGCGGTGATCTTATCAGGGTCGGGAGCCACTCCGTCAGCGCTCACCACGTGTCCCAGGTACTGCACCTTTGGTTTCAGGAGGTGACACTTGGAGGGTTTCACCTTTAGGCCGTAACTCGCCAGAGCTTCGAACACTTCCGCCAGGTGTTTCAGGTGGTCCTCATACGTCTTGGAATATACGATGACATCGTCCAGGTACAACAGGACCGTCTCGAAGTTTCTGTGGCCCAGACAACACTCCATTAGTCGTTGGAAGGTTCCTGGTGCGTTGCAGAGTCCAAACGGCATGCAGGTGAACTCGCTAAGTCCCATCGGGGTGGTGAATGCGGTCTTCTCCCGGTCCGCCTCTGCTACAGGAACCTGCCAGTACCCGCTAGTGAGATCCAAGGTAGAGAAGAAGTTAGCAGATCTTAAAGCAGCCAATGACTCCTCTATACTTGGTAAGGGGTACGCATCCTTGTGTGTGATACGGTTGATTTTCCGGTAATCTACACACATCCTCATGGTGTTGTCTTTTTTTCTGACTAAGACTAGTGGAGCTGCCCAGGGGCTACAGCTATCCCTGATCACCCCAGCCTCCTTCATGTCTCTAAGCATCCCCTTGGCGTGTTGGTAGTGTGCAGGGGGTACGGGTCGATACCTCTCTTTTATGGGAGGATGGTCTCCCGTGGGGATGTGGTGTTCTACCCCCTTGACTCGCCCGAAGTCTAACGGGTGTTTACTAAACACTCTCTCGTACTCTTGAACCACCCGATAGACTCCCTGTTTCTGATGTGAGGGAGTGGAGTCAGTACCCAAATGTAGTTGCTGACACCAGTCCTCCATTGTTTTCTTAGAGCCGTTACCTTCCTCTGGGTGAGATGGAGGCAAGGGTTCCACAGATTGTATAGCATTTTGGTTAATGGTATATAATTTGGCTAGCGTGGCATACTGGGGCAGGTACACTTCCCTCTTCCCGATATTGATTATGCGAACGGGCACCCTCCCATGGCGTACATTAACCACCCCCCGTGCTGTCAAGATGGTGGTCCTACTGTCTGAGTAAACTGGTTCTACCATTGCCTGGTAATCTCTACCTCTCAGACCAATAGCTGCCCGGCACCAAATCATCATTTCACTTTTTGGGGGCATGGCAATAGGAAAAGGGTCACACATTCTTACGCTACCAATCTCACCGCCGGAGAGTTCCACCTGTTGCCGTCGCATCAGTGCCCGGATCTCTTTCTGGAGCACCCGCTGCTCGCCGGAGCTGGCGTTCTTGGCAACCTGCTGTAAAAGGAAAATCACCTCTGCAAGACAATTTTCAATTACATTAGTTCCTAGAGTTATTTTTGGGTGACTCTCATGTTTGTCAATATCTACAATGATCAGTCCCTGTGCTGCCAGTTCGACTCTACCGATTTTGATGGTCACCTCTTTAAATCCGATCTGTGGCACGGGCTGGCCATTGCTGGCGATGATACTCAAGTCGTCATCAGGGTAGCGGGTAATATCCGAGTCATTCCAGTACTGCTGAAAGAGCACGTACGGGATGGTGGTGACCTGTGACCCGGTGTCCAGTAGGGCACTCATGGGAATGCCATCCAGTACCACAGGCAAGACTGGACGTCCTCCCACATATCTGTCGCGCCAGTTCGATGGGCCTGGTGATCTTTTTCCTGGGGGTTGGCCCTCTACCCCAGGTTGTGCCCGTTTAAAGAACAGTACCTTGCCATATGTCCGGGTTGATTGCAGCGGCGGCAGATGGGTCGTCCGTCTTCGCTGTATCGGTCACTGGGTCTTCCTCTGGCCGGTGGGGTCCTCCTTGGTCGACGCCACGGGATGTCCTCCGGTCCGGATGCCAGCTGGATCTTCCCTGGGGTGGAAGCCTGTAAAGACTGCACAGTTCGGGTTAGCGCAGCAACGCTCTTAGCTAGCTCTTGGACCTGATGGTGTAGGTCTGGAGCCGGGTCATTGTCCAAAGCCTGCGCATCAGCTCCCACAGGCCCTGCCGACAAGGGCGCCGCCTCCTGGTGGTAAGTGATAGCAGGGCGCTTGTGGGTCACAACGCCACCCGGTGCCGGTTCTCGGAGCACCCGGATGGCTCTGTCCTTGAACTGTGCAAAGCCCAGATGGGGATCCTGTAAGGCCATTGCCCGCAACTGGGTTCGGTGGGTATTACAATACAGTCCCTCTATAAACTGTTCGGTCAACAGCCTGTCCTCGTTTCCCACTCCATCAGGGTCGGTCTGCTTAATGGCCCTCAGGGCCTCTTGTAGGTTTAGTGCATAGTCCCTTATACTCTCATGCGCTCGCTGCTTGCACCCGTAGAATCTAAGCTTAATCTCGGCTGAGGTGCGGGTATCAAAGGTGTCCTTCAGCCGGGTTAGTATCCCTGCGACAGTCTTCCTCCCAGGTGGCCAGGATTTTACTTCCCTTTTGGCTGCCCCGGTTAGTTGGGCCACCAGGATGCTCACTTTTTGCTCTTCTGTGAGGGGGTACACCTGGAAGAGGCTATCCAGCTTTTCTCTAAAGTCATGCAGGGTATGTGACTCCCCTGAGTACTGGGGTAGCCAAGCTGCTCCCGGGATATAGGGCATGGTGAAGGGCATAACTGCAGCAGCGGTAGCGCTGGCGGGGGTTGAGGCAGTGAAGCTCTCCTCCGTATCCGACATCTTCCTCCCCCCTAGTGGACCGTGGCCTACCTTGCGATGATCCTGTTCCGTAGGCCGCGGCTCCGCAGTGGATCGTCAGGGTTGAGGACCTTCCGTCGCGCTCCTGTGACGTCGGCGTCTGCTGGGCTCCTTCCAGGACCTTACGCAACGTCCGGACGTGAGGCGGGGCTTCAGTTCTCGCGCGCTTTCGGAGTCCACGCCCCTCTTCTTCCCGCGCGGCGTCCTCAAGATGGCGTCCAATGGCGGGAAAACTCCACGGATGGCGGGAAGAAGGCAGAAGATGGCGCCGGATGGCGGGAAACTTCACCGATGGCGGGAAGAAGGCTGAAGATGGCGCCGGATGGCGGGAATCTTCACCACAGGTAAGTTTGAAAAGTCTCTTTTTCAGGCACGCAGTACCCGGTGGTTGCGGGCACGAAATCCTGCCGACTACGCCAAAGTTGACGCGCCCCTGGGCCTGTGTCGCGCGGCGTTGCGGACGCGGGAGCTTACCCGGAGCCGGATCTCTTGAGGGTTGTAGTCTCGTGGCGGTGACCCGGTCCGTGCCCAGGGAGTCAAACTGAGCGGCGATGTAACAGCGGTAGATGTAGGACGACTACGCCACCCGTTGAATGCAGCTATGGAGCTGCCGCTGCAGGACAGTCCGCTGAGGCCGGTGGATGGATGGTGCAGCGTAGATGGTATAACCCCCAACGGGAGGGGTATGGCCTCAGGGCAGCAGATGTGGATGATGGGGGTAGCAGGAACCACTCAGAGACGGTGCGGTGTAATTCAGGGTCTTTACTGGTAACAACGATAGACCCTCCCGGAGTACTTGCTAGTGAACGGGGCCTGGTCAGTCCTTGAGCAGATGGGATCTCCCCTGGCCAGGCGGAGTTGTAGGCCTCCCAAACTGACTGTACTCTTCTGGCTACCTTGCTAGAAGCGGATATAAGTAGCCCACGTCCCTGAGTGTACCGTGTGGTGCTCACCCGTATGGCCGGTGACTCGGGGCCTTCTAATGGCTTCCGCTCCACGATGGCGGTGCTGGTCCCACGCGTGTGACCGTGCCTTCAGGTTTCTGGGCCTGAGGACCTGAAATCCCCTGCCGGTCGGCTTCTGCTGCTGGGTAAGAGTTAGTCCCCACAGCCTCGGACGCCGGGTCCGGTAAGAAAGCTTCTCAGTCAGGGCGAGCTCTGCAGCTGCCAGCCCCTGACTCGTAGTAGTATTGCTTCTGCTGTTTCTTGTCTCTACTCTCCTTGACTGACTAACCCTGCTTCAGCCCCGGGTTTATATAGGGGAAGGTCTTCCCCTCCCAAGACTGGGCAGGAGGTGTGGCATGCACAGGATCCCTGACCAAAGGACCTCCCACCTGCTCTCAGACATAACATTACATTACTGTGGGAAACCAGACCCCTGGGGTGCCACACATATATATAAGAAATATACGGCTATGGCTGTGAAAAGGATATAGGATGATGGAACTATTTCTCTGGGGGTGACAGAGTATATTTTATACATGAAGGGTCTGGAAAGGAAAGAAAATATCATTAGTGATAGAGCATATAAACCATGAAACATTAAATAGAGCAACTGATGCATTAATGTATGGACACCATGTTATAACGCGACAACCCAAGACCCTAATAAATGAAGTATATAAGTATAGAGTAAAAATGTGGCATGGGTAGTACGGTAAAAGGGAGACTAATTAAACATGAATATCATATTCCCTGTTGAGACCATGAGGTTCGAGTGTTTTGAGGGTGAAAATCCAATAGGTTTCTCTCTCTTTGAGTCTCTCTATTCTATTGCCCCCTCTCCTATTAATCGGAACATGATCAATGATTTGAAACCAGAGTTGTGAAACAGAATGATTGTGTGTGGAGAAATGGTTGGGAGTGGGCAGCAGATTGTATTTACATATAATTGTGGATTTGTGTTTGCTGATTCGGTCTCAGATATGCTGGGTGGTTTCTCCAACAAATCCCAGACCGCACGGACATTTGATAAGGTAAATAACAAAAGAAGACTCACAGGTAAAATAACCTCTGATAGGGAAACTCTTGCCTGTTGTTGGGTGGGTAAAGAACCTGCCCTTGGTCATGTTGGAACATTGGCGGCACCCCAAGCACAGGAAATTGCCCAAGCGAGGCGTTGTCAAGGTAGTCTGACGTATGTTTGTCTGCAAACTGCCAATGTCAGCCTTCACTAGTTTGTCTCTCAGGTTGTGTGGTCTCTTGTTACAAACCAATATAGGTTGTTGAAAATGAGATATGTCCGGGTAGGATCGGCCTAATAGTGCCCAATGGTCTTTCAGGATATCTTGAATCAGTGTTTGGTATGGATGATAAGTTTTAACAAAGATCATTCTCTGTGTTGTAGGTTTTTGTCTTCTCTGTTCAAGAGAAGGAAATGAAATGGGCTTAGGGTAACCCCTGTTCATGAATTTTTGTCCCATTTCTCCATGGATTTTACTTCTGAGGGATGGGTCAGATACTATTCTCTGGATCCTAGTGTGTTGCGAGATAGGGAGTGATTTTTTGACATGTTTAGGGTGACAGCTGGTGTAGTGAAGGAGGGCATTCCGATCCGTGGATTTGACAAACAGATCAGTGGATAAGTGCCCCTGGTCATCCTTGATGACCATAATGTCAAGGAAACTAATCTGGCACCTATCATGTGTTAGGGAGAAGGAGATGCCTGGTGTACAGCCATTGAGATACTTAAAAAATTGAATCAGGTGTATTTCATCCTGGTCCCAAATGACGAATACGTCGTCTATGTAGCGTTTCCAAAATCTGATCCCCGGATATATGCCACTGTCTGGTGTTACAAATTTTTCTTCAAAGTACACCATAAAGATATTGGCATAAGGGGGTGCCATATTGGACCCCATCGCTGTCCCACGTTTCTGTATGTAAAAACGGTCTCCAAAAAGAAAGACATTATTGTGCAGAATAATATCTGTCAAGTCTCTACAGAGATCTTTGCGGGATTGGGAACAACTACTGTATTTCTCTAAGAACCATGTGAGTGCCTCGAGGCCTAAATCATGGTTAATCGATATATATAGGCTGTTAACATCAAGTGTTACCAAAATGGATCCAGGAGGTATTGTGTCAAGTTGATGTAGATGCGACAGAAAATCAGATGAGTCCTTAATATAAGATGGAATGGCCGGTAAGAGTGGTGTTAGGATTTTTTCAACTGTTTTAGCCAACGGGGAGAGTAAGGAATCCGTGGATGCAACAATTGGACGTCCGGGCGGATATTGTAGATATTTGTGGATCTTAGGGAGCATGTAAAAGACAGGGGTTATGGGGTGTTTGTTCATCAGATAATCTGACAGTTTTTGGTCTATGACTTGTGTGTTGAGTAATGATTCAATCTTAGTTTGAATGAGATGGCTGATCTGGGATGTAGGATTGTTAGGAACCCTAGTGTATACATCAGGGTTACTAAGTTGTCCTTCGATTTCTCCAATATAGTAAGAGCGGTCCATGACCACTATCGTGCCCCCTTTGTCCGCTGGCTTTATGATGATTTGGTTGTTAGAAGTAAGTGCATGTAGGGCCTGTTTCTCCTCTCCTCTGAGATTCATGCGGAGGGGAAACATACCACTAGAGACTTTAGTCTTCAATTGCTCAATGTCCCTTTTCACCAGTGAGATGTATGTTTCCACCTGATGGTAAATTTTTGGAGGATTGAATTTTGATGGAATCTTAAGGCCTAATTCATTTAGTGACAGTAATTCTGTCTGTTGTTCAGAGGAAGAATGACTAGGAGAATCATCCCTTGTGGAAAAATGAACCTTAAGTCTAAGATTCCGAAAGAAACGTCTTAGTTCTAAATCTAAGGTGAAAGGGTCAAAGGATGGGGTGGGACAAAAGGACAATCCCTTCTGTAATATTCTTGTCTTCGTTGGGGTAAGGACCTGTGAAGAAATGTTGTAGACAAGGGTGTCAGGCCTACCTGTGACCGAAGTGTCATTCTGTCTGTCTGCATCTGTGAGGGAAGAAGAGGCGGTAAGGTTACACTCTTGTTGGATAATTGATCCTCCAGAGAAATAATTTTACCCTCAAGATCAGTCATTTCCTTTTGTATAAATTCTATAGTTAACAGAATAAGGTCCATGGAGCATTTATTTAAAATGCTCTCAAACTTGTTACAATATTCAGAATCCTCTGAAAAAAGGGTAGGATGAAGATTGACTCGAAGTCCTCTTGGAATCCGTTTCACACGGTGATACTCCGCTAAAGTTGAAAGGTGAAGATCCAATGCCACTAATTTCTTTCTTTCTTTCTCATAGTCCCTAGTTTTGTTGTCTTCTATTGAGGAGTGTAAAAAGGAATTCCTGTCAATCCTTGATAGGATGGCTGCAGTTTCCTCGTCGTTATATGCAAATGTGTTAAACGACATGAAGATGAAAATAGGAGCTCCGGTATAAACCCAATAAATAATTAACAGTCTAAAGACCAGGCTCGACTATACAAGATAGGTGCCAGGAACACAACGTAATCCAAATATGAAGAGAAATGAGGTTCCGGCACTCAAAAATAATGTAGATAGTCAGATAGTTGCAATTTCAAACATAATTTCCTTTAATGGTTCTTCAGTGAATAGTGGCCCAACGTTTCAACCCCTCCGGGGTTTTCATCAGGGGCTTCAAATAAAATAGTGTATACATGTGAACAAAAAGGACAAAAAATGCAGGTATTAGTGCTAATTACATACACATTAATGTGACAAGAAAAACATCAATATATATGCAATATGGTCCTGAAGGGTATATCCTAGTAAATATAATATTGAGGAGACTGCAAAAAGAAAATGCAAGCGTCCAAGAAAATAATAAACATATTGGAAAAAGTTCTGTAGTCTTCATTAAGGACCAGTAACAATGGCTCATAGACTATATGTAACAGAGACTAGTAATAGTGTCTCAAATGGTAGCAAATAATGAAAACACTAAGGACAAACAAGAAAGCAAAGACAAAAGGAAAAGAGAGAGAAGAGAAGAGAGGAGAGGGGGGACATTTATATTAAAAAGATGATAGGTACCCTGGGTTTATGTAATTTAAACCATGAAGGATGAATAATCCTCAGGATCAGTATACGTCAGCTAGAAAAGTAAATTAGAAATAAAGAGCAATAAAAATTATTGCAGGTTCAGGAGTAGATGTGAAGTAGGAGAGGAAAATATAATTTTAAATACCAAAATTCCGTATTATGTGAATTCCCAAGGAGTGGGGAGATTGTTCCTGGTGTTGTTCCCAGGGATTGTGGAGGAGAAATGTCCTGCCAATCTGTCAATACACAGTATATTTTATTATAAGACATGTGCTAGTCCAAATGACCAAAAACCCCCCAAGGATGAAACCCTCTAGATGTAAGAGTCCTACTTGTGTCCGGTACGAGGTGACCGCAGTGTGTTTGTTGCTTGTCTGGCTATAAATAGCCAGCGCGCGCTTATACTTCCTGTTTCCTGTCAAATGGAACGCAAGTTCCTGTTGCGTGGAACTCACCATCGCGCATGCGCGAGATGTGTACTTTCAGACCAAATGTGATTGTGGAACGCAAGCTATGCGTTCCACTGCGTGGTTGATACAGAGGATCAAACCATGGTGTAGATAGTGGTGTCTAAGGACCAAGGAAAGTATAGATGAACTATCCTATGTTCAGAACGGATCACAATGGGATCAATATTAAGAAATAATAGAAAATAAAAAATAATAATAATAATAAAGGGGGAGGGGAGGATAACGGAAGAGATCAAGAGGAGTAATATATCAGCAGTGTGATCTTAATTCTATACATAGACGGACCAAGAGACACCTGAAATGACAGTAAAGGGTACTTCAGACGGTGCATATATGTAAGAAATATACGGCTATGGATGTGAAAAGGATATAGGATGATGGAACTATTTCTCTGGGGGTGATAGAGTATATTTTATACATGAAGGGTCTGGAAAGGAAAGAAAATATCATTAGTGATAGAGCATATAAACCATGAAACATTAAATAGAGCAACTGATGCATTAATGTATGGACACCATGTTATAACGCGACAACCCAAGAACCTAATAAATGAGGTATATAAGTATAGAGTAAAAATGTGGCATGGGTAGTACGGTAAAAGGGAGACTAATTAAACATGAATCTCATATTCCCTGTTGAGACCATGAGGTTCGAGTGTTTTGAGGGTGAAAATCCAATAGGTTTCTCTCTCTTTGAGTCTCTCTATTCTATTGCCCCCTCTCCTATTAATCGGAACATGATCAATGATTTGAAACCGGAGCTGTGAAGCAGAATGATTGTGTGTGTTTGCAGACAAACATACGTCAGACTACCTTGACAACGCCTCGCTTGGGCAATTTCCCGTGCTTGGAGTGCCGCCAATGTTCCAACATGACCAAGGGCAGGTTCTTTACCCACCCAACAACAGGCAAGAGTTTCCCTATTAGAGGTTATTTTACCTGTGAGTCCTCTTTTGTTATTTACCTTATCAAATGTCTGTGCGGTCTGGGATATGTTGGAGAAACCACCCAGCATATCCGAGACCGAATCAGCAAACACAAATCCACAATTCGATGTAAATACAATCTGCTGCCCATTCCCAACCATTTCTCCACACACAATCATTCTGTCTCACAACTCCGGTTTCAAATCATTGATCATGTTCCGATTAATAGGAGAGGTGGCAATAGAATAGAGAGACTCAAAGAGAGAGAAAGCTATTGGATTTTCACCCTCAAAACACTCGAACCTCATGGTCTCAACAGGGAATATGAGATTCATGTTTAATTAGTCTCCCTTTTACCCTACTACCCATGCCACATTTTTACTCTATACTTATATACTTCATTTATTAGGGTCCTGGGTTGTCGCGTTATATCATGGTGTCCATACATTAATGCATCAGTTGCTCTATTTAATGTTTCAAGGTTTATATGCTCTATCACTAATGATATTTTCTTTCCTTTCCAGACCCTTCATGTATAAAATATACTCTGTCACCCCCAGAGAAATAGTTCCATCATCCTATATCCTTTTCACATCCATAGCCGTATATTTCTTATATATATGTGTGTCACCCCAGGCCTGGATGCCACAAACAATAATCTGTGTCTGAGAGCAGGAGGGAGGTCCCCTGGTTAGGGACCATTAGCATGCAGCACCTCCTGTCCCAGGCCAGTAGGGGGAGCTGGCTGCCCTATAAAAGCTGGAACTGGGGCAGGGTTAGAGAGACCAGAACCCACTTCTGAAGTGACCAGAAGGGTTCTCAGAGAATAGGGACAGGTCAGCAGCAGCTGAGGAGTCCATGAGGCAGAGGAGAAACTGCAAGCCAGGGACAGAGGCGACGAGAGCCGGTCCTGGCAGAGAACCATTCTAACCGGACATTGGGGTCCGAGGCTGCCCAGGGTTATAAGCCCAGCAGCAGAGAACCAACCCACGAGGGATTTCAGGTCCCTTGACCTAAGAAGCCTGGAGGCTCCGCCACACAGAGGGACCAGTACAGCGAGGAGAAAGCAAAAGGTACCCAAGACCCGAGTCGCAAGCCATACAGGCGAGAAGTACACAGCCAGCTCAGGGACGTGGGCTATTACACCACGAAGAGGGGGATAGTCAGAAAGAGCATAGAGAGAACGGTAGGCCTACACACTCACCCTGACCAGTGGGGCTCGCCCAAATGCTCTCAGACACCCAGGCCCATTCCTAACCGGTACTACTGTTGGGTCATTAATAATTCCTACAATAAAGACCCTGGACTGTTTGAAGCGGACTCTGAACTCTTACTATTGCGGCCTGCACTATCACCCCCAGCATCCACCTACACTGCCCTGAGGCTACACTCTTCCCGTGGGGAGTTATCCTACCCCTGTGCTGCACACCAACACCAGCCTCAGCAGTCTGCCTTGCAGAGGCGGTTATCCCTGACCGCAATCCACGGGTGGCGTAGTCGGATATTCACAAATCTATAAATAGACTGCCACAATTTGGTTTGACCACCCTGAGCCAAGGGATCGGGTTGCCACTACTACCCCCAGCATCGTACAGAAGCCCGGTTCCGGGTACCCCACGGCCCAGGGGGCGAGTCATATGCACCGTCTGAAGTACCCTTTACTGTCATTTCAGGTGTCTCTTGGTCCGTCTATGTATAGAATTAAGATCGCACTGCTGATATATTACTCCTCTTGATCTCTTCCGTTATCCTCCCCTCCTCTTTATTATTATTATTTTTTTATTTTCTATTATTTCTTAATATTGATCCCATTGTGATCTGTTCTGAACATAGGATAGTTAATCTATACCTTCCTTGGTCCTTAGACACCACTATCTACACCATGGTTTGATCCTCTGCATCAACCACGCAGTGGAAAGCATAGCTTGCGTTCCACAATCACATTTAGTCTGAAAGTACACATCTCGCGCATGCGCGATGGTGAGTTCCACGCAACAGGAACTTGCGTTCCAATTGACAGGAAACAGGAAGTATAAGCGCGCGCTGGCTATTTATAGCCAGACAAGCAACAGACACACTACGGTCACCTCGTACAGGACACAGGTAGGACTCTTACATCTAGAGGGTTTCATCCTTGGGGGGTTTTTGGTCATTTGCACTAGCACATGTCTTATAATAAAATATACTGTGTATTGACAGATTGGCAGGACATTTCTCCTCCACAATCCCTCGGAACAACACCAGGAACAATCTCCCCACTCCTTGGGAATTCACATAACACGGAATTTGGATATTTAAAATTATATTTTCCTCTCCTACTTCACATCTACTCCTGAACCTGCAATAATTTTTATTGCTCTTTATTTCTAATTTACTTTTCTAGCTGCCGTATACTGATCCTGAGGATTATTCATCCTTCATGGTTTAAATTACATAAACCCAGGGTACCTATCATCTTTTTAATATAAATGTCCCCCCTCTCCTCTCTTCTCTTCTCTCTCTTTTCCTTTTGTCCTTGCTTTCTTGTTTGTCCTTAGTGTTTTCATTATTTGCTACCATTTGAGACACTATAACTAGTCTCTGTTACATATATTCTATAAGCCATTGTTACTGGTCCTTAATGAAGACTACAGAACTTTTTCCAATATGTTTATTATTTTCTTGGACGCTTGCATTTTCTTTTTGCAGTCTCCTCAATATTATATTTACTAGGATGTACCCTTCAGGACCATATTGCATATATATTGATGTTTTTCTAGTCACATTAATGTGTATGTAATTAGCACTAATACCTGCATTTTTTGTCGTTTTTGTTCACATGTATACACTATTTTATTTGAAGCCCCTGATGAAAACCCCGGAGGGGTTGAAACGTTGGGCCACTATTCACTGAAGAACCATTAAAGGAAATTATGTTTGAAACTGCAACTATCTGACTATCTGCATTATTTTTGAGTGCCGGAACCTCATTTCTCTTCATACTCTCCTGAAGGTGGCGCTTTTAGGTCCAGAATGGATAAAAGGGTCAGATGTCATACGTGATTGCAGTGGTCTTCATCTTCCAGCTGATGGCATCTGCTATATAGCCAAAATGTCTTTGTATCAAGTGGCCTGAGGACAGGTTCAACTGCATTTTGGTTGGAAATAAGAGGTCAACTTGAAGAATAATGGTTTGTAATCCAAACACCACAGGGGTTATGAACCTTTCAAGAGGCCAGACAAGATGTCCATCTCCCATGTAGGTGCTCTCTTTACTCAATCAACAGAACAAAAGGCACCACACCACAGGACACACAATTGCTTTCCCGCCTCACAGGTTTTATGACTCCACAGCACATGGTCAATCTTTGATGTAGTCCCTTAACCCCTTTACCCCCAAGGTGGTTTGCACGTTAATGACCAAGCCAATTTTTACAATTCAGACCACTGTCACTTTATGAGGTAATTACTCTGGAACGCTTCAACGGATCCCCCTGATTCTGAGATTGTTTTTTCGTGACATATTGTACTTCATGATTGTGGTAAAATTTCTTCGATATCACTTGCGTTTATTTGTGAAAAAAATGGAAATTTGGCAAAAATTTTGAAAATTTTGCAATTTTCAAAATTTGAATTTTTATGCCCTTAAATCAGAGAGATATGTCACACAAAAGAGTTAATAAATAACATTTCCCACATGTCTACTTTACATCAGCACAATTTTGGAACCAAAGTTTTTTTTTGTTAAGGAGCTATAAGGGTTAAAAGTTGACCAGCGATTTCTCATTTTTCCAACAAAACCATTTTTTTAGGGACCACATCACATTTGAAGTCACTTTGAGAGGTCTTTATGACAGAAAATACCCAAAAGTGACACCATTCTAAAAACTGCACCCCTCAAGGTGCTCAAAACCACATTCAAGAAGTTTGTTAACCCTTCAGGTGCTTCACAGGAATTTTTGGAATGTGGAAGAAAAAAATGAACATTTAACTTTTTTCACAAAAATGTTACTTTAGACCCAATTTTTTTTATTTTCACAGGGGTAACAAGAAAAAATGGACCCAAAAATTTGTTGTGCAATTTCCCCTGGGCACGCAGATACCCCATATGTGGGGAAAACCACTGTTTGGGCACACGGCAGGGCTCGGAAAGGAAGGAGCGCCATTTGACTTTTTGATTGTAAACAGTGGAAACCACCCACAAGTGACCACATTTTGGAAACTAGACCCCCCAAGGCACCTATCTAGATGCATAGTGAGAACTTGGAACCCCTAGGTGCTTCACAAATTGATTTGTAAAAATGAAAAAGTATTTTTTTTTCCACTTTTTCATTTTTACGAATCAATTTGTGAGGCACCTGGGGGTTCCAAGTGCTCACTATGCATTTAGATAGGTGCCTTGGGGGGTCTAGTTTCCAAAATTGGGTCACTTGTGGGGGAGCTCCAATGTTTACATTTTGAACCCAGAGGTACGACACAGAATTTGATAACATTAGGTCATCATATTGAATAAGTTGTCATTACTCTTGAGCGCAAGTGCTCGCTACTTGAGTTTGCATCGGGTACTCAGGTATGCACCATGTATCACGGGTGCTCAAGTGAAATGCTCGAGTCCCCGCCCGCATGTTTCACGGTTATTAGACACCCCAAAAAAAAACATGCGGGGATCGCTCGTGCATAGTAGACAATCCCCGCGAGATTTTTTTGGCCGCGAAGCATATGGGGTGGAGACTCGAGCACCCGCGATACTTAGTGCATACCCGAGCACCCCATGCAAACTCAAGTAGCGAGCACTTGCGTTCAACACTAGTTGCCATATCGTCATCTTTTTTTTTTTTTTTTTTACTTTTGAAAAAAAAACAACCCCAACCCTAACATTAGCACAACCCCAACCCCAGCCCTAGAGTTTATTTTTTACGCCGTTCCTCGTGCGGTATAAGTGATGAGATTACTTTTTTCTTCGGGTCGGTGCGATTACAGCGATACCAGAATCATATCGGGTTTTTATGATTGACAGCTGTCACACACTAAAAGACACATATTTTGTAAAATCTAGTTTATGGAACACCATATTTTGGCCGACAGAGTCATGTGACGGCTTGTTTTTTGCGGGATGAGTTGACGTTTTCATTGGTGCCATTTTCAGGCACGTGACATTTTTTGATCGCTTTCTATTCCAGCTTTTGGGAGGCAGAATAAACAAAAAACAACAATTCAGGAATTGTGCTTTTTTACATTTTTTTATTCTGCTCCGGGTGTGGTAAAATTGATAAGGTAGCTTTATTCTTCGGATCAGTACATTTACAGCGGTACCACATTTATATCGTTTTTTATGTTTTGGCGCTTTTACACAATAAAAGCTATTTTATAGAAAAAAATATTTTTTTGCATCGCTTTATTCTGAGAGCTGTAACTTTTTGATTTTTTGGATGATGGAGCTGTATGGTGGCTTGTTTTTTGCGGGACGAGATGACGTTTTCAGCTATACCATTTTTATTTATATTCGTTTTTTTGATCGTGTGTTATTCCATTTTTTGTTTGGCGGTATGAAGATAAAGCATTGTTTTTTGCTTTGTTTTTTTTTACCGTGTTCACTGAAGGGGTTAACTAGTGGAACAGTTTTATAGGCCAGGTCGTTACGGACGCGGCAATACCAAATATGTGTACTTTTATTGTTTGTTTGTTTTTTTTTCTTAATAGTATTTATTATGGGTACATTATATTTTTATTTTTAGTGGATTATTTTTTTTATTTATTTTTTTTATATTTTTACAAAAAATGTTTTATTTTTTTTTTTCACTTTCTGGGAGTTTTTTTACTTTTTTACTTTGTCCCACTATGGGACTTTCACTTTTTTTATTCTGATCGCCTGCATGGCACAGGAATGCAGCACCATCCCTGTGCCATGCAGGCAGTCAGCGCTGGGCAGGGAGAAGATAGTTTGGAGATGCACTGTGCATGTCCAAACAATCTTACTGCTGTCTGGTGACCTGGATGTTGTCATGACGACATCGGGTTGTCATGGCAATGTGACACCCCAGGGGTCTGGTTGCCACAGTGATAGAGATATTATGTCTGAGAGCAGGTGGGAGGTCCTTTGGTCAGGGATCCTGTGCATGCCACACCTCCTGCCCAGTCTTGGGAGGGGAAGAACTTCCCCTGTATAAACCCGGGGCTGAGGCAGGGTGAGTCAGACAAGGAGAGTGGAGAAGAGAAGCAGCATAGGAAACAGCAGAGTTACAAGGAGTCAGGGGCTGGCAGCTACAGAGCTCGCCCTGACTAAGAAGATTCTTTACCGGACCCGGAGTCCGAGGCTGTGGGGACTAACTCCTACCCAGCAGCAGAATCCGTCGGGCAGGGGATTTCAGGTCCTCTGGCCCAGAAGCCCGAAGGCACGGTCACACGCGTGGGACCAGCACCACCATCGTGGAGCGGAAGCCATTAGAAGGCCCCGAGTCACCGGCCATACGGGTGAGCACCACACGGTACACTCAGGGACGTGGGCTACTTACATCAGCTTCTAGCAAGGTAGCCAGAAGAGTACAGTCAGTTTGGGAGGCCTACAACTACGCCTGGCCAGGGGAGATCCCATCTGCTCAAAGACTGACCAGGCCCCGTTTGCTAGCAAGTACTCCGGGAGGGTCTGTCGTTGTTACCAGTAAAGACCCTGAACTACACCGTACCGTCTCTGAGTGGTTCCTGCTGCCCCCATCATCCACGTCGGCTGCCCTGAGGCCATACCCCTCCCGTTGGGGGTTATACTATCACGCTGCACAATCCTACCACCGGCCTCAGCGGTCTGCCCTGCAGCAGCAGCTTCCTGGCTGCACTCAACGGGTGGCGTAGTCATCAACTATTTACTACTAATAGACTGCCGTCTAGTTGGACTCCCTGGGCACGGACCGGGTCACCGCCACGAGACTACAACCCTCCACTGATCCGGCTCCGGGTAGGCTCCCGCGTGCGCAACGCAGCGCGACACAGGCCCAGGGGCGCGTCAACTTTGGCGTAGTCGGCAGGATCCCGTGCCCGCAACCACCGGGTACTGCGTGCCTGAAAAGCAAAGACTGTTCAAACTTACCAGTGGTGAAGGTTTCCCGCCATCCGGCGCCATCTTCTACCTTCTTCCCGCCATCCGTGGAGTTTTCCCGCCATTGGACGCCATCTTGAGGACGCCGCGCGGGAAGAAGAGGGGTGTGGACTCCGAAAGCGCGCGAGAACTGAAGCCCCGCCTCACGTCCGGACGTTGCGTAAGGTCCTGGAAGGAGCCCAGCAGACGCCGACGTCACAGGAGCGCGACGGAAGGTCCTCAACCCTGACGATCCACTGCGGAGCCGCGGCCTACGGAAGAGGATCATCGCAAGGTAGGCCACGGTCCACTAGGGGGGAGGAAGATGTCGGATACGGAGGAGAGCTTCACTGCCTCAACCCCCGCCAGCGCTACCGCTGCTGCAGTTATGCCCTTCACCATGCCCTATATCCCGGGAGCAGCTTGGCTACCCCAGTACTCAGGGGAGTCACATACCCTGCATGACTTTAGAGAAAAGCTGGATAGCCTCTTCCAGGTGTACCCCCTCACAGAAGAGCAAAAAGTGAGCATCCTGGTGGCCCAACTAACCGGGGCAGCCAAAAGGGAAGTAAAATCCTGGCCACCTGGGAGGAAGACTGTCGCAGGGATACTAACCCGGCTGAAGGACACCTTTGATACCCGCACCTCAGCCGAGATTAAGCTTAGATTCTACGGGTGCAAGCAGCGAGCGCATGAGAGTATAAGGGACTATGCACTAAACCTACAAGAGGCCCTGAGGGCCATAAAGCAGACCGACCCTGATGGGGTGGGAAACGAGGACAGGCTGTTGACTGAACAATTTATAGAGGGTTTATATTGCAATGCCCACCGAACCCAGTTGCGGGCAATGGCCTTACAGGATCCCCATCTGGACTTTGCACAGTTCAAGGACAGAGCCATCCGGGTGCTCCGAGAACCGGCACCAGGTGGCGTTATGACCCACAGACGCCCCACTACCACTTACTACCAGGAGGCGGCGCCCTTGTCAGCAGGGCCTGTGGGAGCTGATGCGCAGGCTTTGGACAATGACCCGGCTCCAGACCTACACCATCAGGTCCAAGAGCTAGCTAAGAGCGTTGCTGCGCTAACCCGAACTGTGCAGTCTTTACAGGTTTCCACCCCAGGGAAGATCCAGCTGGCATCCGGACCGGAGGACATCCCGTGGCGTCGACCAAGGAGGACCCCACCGGCCAGAGGAAGACCCAGTGACCGATACAGCGAGGACGGACGACCCATCTGCCGCCGCTGCAATCAACCCGGACATATGGAAAGGTACTGTTCTTTAAACGGGCACAACCTGGGGTAGAGGGCCAACCCCCAGGAAAAAGATCACCAGGCCCATCGAACTGGCGCGACAGATATGTGGGAGGACGTCCAGTCTTGCCTGTGGTACTGGATGGCATTCCCATGAGTGCCCTACTGGATACCGGGTCACAGGTCACCACCATCCCGTACGTGCTCTTCAAGCAGTACTGGAATGACTCGGATATTACCCACTACCCTGACGACGACTTGAGTATCATCGCCAGCAATGGCCAGCCCGTGCCACAGATCGGATTTAAAGAGGTGACCCTCAAAATCGGTAGAGTCGAACTGGCCGCACAGGGACTGATCATTGTAGATATTGATAAACATGAGAGTCACCCAAAAATAACTCTAGGAACTAACGTAATTGAAAATTGTCTTGCAGAGGTGATTTTCCTTTTACAGCAGGTTGCCAAGAACGCCAGCTCCGGCGAGCAGCGGGTGCTCCAGAAAGAGATCCGGGCACTGATGCAACGGCAACAAGTGGAACTCTCCGGCGGTGAGATTGGTAGCGTAAGAATGTGTGACCCTTTTCCTATTGCCATGCCCCCAAAAAGTGAAATGATGATTTGGTGCCGGGCAGCTATTGGTCTGAGAGGTAGAGATTACCAGGCAATGGTAGAACCAGTTTACTCAGACAGTAGGCCCACCATTTTGACAGCACGGGGGGTGGTCAATGTACGCCATGGGAGGGTGCCCATTCGCATAATAAATATCGGGGAGAGGGAAGTGTACCTGCCCCGGTATGCCACGCTAGCCAAATTATATACCACTAATCAAAATTCTATACAATCTGTGGAACCCTTGCCTCCATCTCACCCGGAGGAAGGTAACGGCTCTAAGAAAGACATGGAGGACTGGTGTCAGCAACTACATTTGGGTACTGATTCCACTCCCTCACATCAGAAACAAGGAGTCTATCGGGTGGTTCAAGAGTATGAGAGAGTGTTTAGTAAACACCCGTTAGACTTCGGGCGAGTCAAGGGGGTAGAACACCGCATCCCCACGGGAGATCATCCTCCCATAAAAGAGAGGTATCGACCCGTACCCCCTGCACATTACCAACACGCCAAGGGGATGCTTAGAGACATGAAGGAGGCTGGGGTAATCCGGGATAGCTGTAGCCCCTGGGCAGCCCCACTAGTTTTAGTCAAAAAGAAAGACAACACCATGAGGATGTGTGTAGATTACCGAAAAATCAACCGTATCACACACAAGGATGCGTACCCCTTACCAAGGATAGAGGAGTCATTGGCTGCTTTAAGATCTGCTAACTTCTTCTCTACCTTGGATCTCACTAGCGGGTACTGGCAGGTTCCTGTAGCAGAGGCGGACCGGGAGAAGACCGCATTCACCACCCCGATGGGACTTAGTGAGTTCACCTGCATGCCGTTCGGACTCTGCAACGCCCCAGGAACCTTCCAACGATTAATGGAGTGCTGTCTGGGCCACAGAAACTTCGAGACGGTCCTGTTGTACCTGGACGATGTCATCGTATACTCCAAAACTTATGAGGACCACCTGAAACACCTGGCGGAGGTGTTCGAAGCTCTGGCGAGTTACGGCCTAAAGGTGAAACCCTCCAAGTGTCACCTCCTGAAACCAAAGGTGCAATACCTGGGACACGTGGTGAGCGCTGACGGAGTGGCTCCAGACCCCGATAAGATCACCGCAATTAAGGGATGGCCAAGCCCCTCCAGCGTAAAAGAAGTGCGGCAGTTCCTAGGGTTGGTAGGCTACTACCGAAGGTTTATTCCCGGTTTCACCAAAAAGGCAGCGCCTATGCAGGACCTCCTGATAGGCCAGTCCCGGAAGGCCAAGAACCAGAAGCCGCCCTTCAAATGGGAAGAGCTAGAAGAAGAGTCCTTCCGCCAGCTGAAGATGGCCCTCACGGGGGATGAAATCTTGGCGTACCCAGACTATAGCCAGCCCTTCATCCTCTACACCGACGCCAGTAACATCGGGCTAGGAGCCGTACTATCCCAGATTCAGCAGGGGAGAGAACGAGTGATCTCCTATGCCAGCCGAAAACTGCGACCCACCGAAAGGAACCCCGAGAATTACAGCTCATTTAAGCTAGAGTTCCTGGCCGTGGTATGGGCAGTCACCGAGCGCTTTAGGCATTACCTCGCTTCTTCCCGGTTCACCGTATACACGGATAACAACCCGTTGATACACCTGGACACGGCAAGACTCGGTGCCCTGGAGCAGAGGTGGATGGCCCGTCTGTCCAACTACGAGTTCACAATCAAATACCGGGCAGGACGCTCCAATACTAACGCGGATGCCCTGTCCAGGATGCCCAACCTGCCGGACGAAGGAGAAGATCCGGAGGGACTGGAAGAAGTTGAACTCCCTGCGTTCCACTGTCATGGGACTATCCAGTATTCCCACCGGGTAAGGGGTAAACAGGCTGCTACGTTGAACCCCTTACCCCACTACAACTGGGCGGAAACGCAAGACAGCGACCCTGCCGTCCGACTGGTGAAGGAGATGCTGACTCGGCCGGAGGCTCGACTTGAACCAGACGCTCCGGAGGAAGCCAAACAACTATGGGCGGAGAAGAGTCGACTATTCCTTTACAAGGGGAAGTTGTGCCGCAGAATGGTCAACTCCCGGACGCATGAACTACTCTGGCAAGTAGTGGTGCCACGAAGAGATGCAGCCATGGTGATGGAGGCATACCACGACGGAGCTGGACACTTCGGGTGGAAAAAGCTGGAGTTCCTGCTGCGCGAGCGGTTCCACTGGGTAGGCATGAGGGGAACCATCGAGAAGTGGTGCAGAGACTGTGGCCCGTGCAATCTGAGAAGGAAGGACCGGGCCAGCCAGAAGACTCCCCTGCAGTCCATCGTCACCCGGCAACCGTTGGAACTGGTAGCCTTGGATCATGTAAAACTGACCCCAAGCAGAAGTGGCTACGTCTACGCGTTAACCATCGTGGATCATTACTCCCGGTTCTTGGTTGTCGTCCCCGTCAAGGACTTAACGGCTCAAACAGCAGCTAGAGCCTTCCAGCAGCACTTCTGCCGTCCACACGGGTACCCGGACCAAGTGCTGACGGACCAGGGACCTGCCTTTGAAGCGGAGGTCTTCCAGGAATTCTGCAATCTGTATGGCTGCCGGAAGATAAGGACGACACCCTACCATCCGCAAACTAATGGACTTTGTGAAAAAATGAACCAGGTGGTAATGGATCTGCTAAAAACATTGCCCCTGGAAGAACGCAGTCTGTGGCCTGAGAAGTTGCCCGATCTGGTGGACCTATACAACCACATCCCGGTAGGTTCTACCAACTGTACCCCGGCTTACCTAATGAGGGCGAGACCTGGTAAGTTACCTGTTGACCTGGAAATGGGAGTCCTGACACCTGAGGACACTTCACCAGAAACAGACTGGGACACAGAGAGGCAGCAGCAGTACCGGAGAGTACAAGAGAGCGTGGAGCGAAGTCTCTGTCAGGCTAGGGAAAGACAAGAGAAGACTTACAACCAGTATGCTCCCGCTGTTCCCCTGGTACCCGGAGAGCAGGTCTTGAAGAGGAAAAGACGGCTCCACAAGTTGGATGACCAGTGGGAGGAGGACCCGTACACCGTACTGCCCTCAAGCCACGAGAACCCGAAGGTCTGTACCATCAGTAAAGACGGAGGGGAAACCACAGCCATTGTATCCCGGGACCACCTGAAGAAGTGTCCCGAACAACTGAGGAACCCTGAAGAGGAACAAGAAGACCATCGACCCGTGGAAGAAAGGGAAGATATGGTTAGTACCGTGCTCGGGGACTTCCCTCAGTCTTGGACTCAAGTCAATGGTGCAGTTGTGGTACCCGTACTCACCTTCCTCCAACCATCATCCCAAGAACCTACGGAGCAACGGGTAGAGCTGGAAGAACAGCCGGTCCAGGAGGCAGAAGACTCCACACAAGCAGAACAGGAGAATCAACCCTCTGCTTATAGTGAGCCTGCCGTACCCCTAGTGAGACAAAGAGCCGGTAGACAGCTGCCCAGTTTACCCTTGACAGCTCCTACACCCTGTAGTTCAGGGCCAGACAGTCAGCTCCGTAGGTCCACTCGGGCCACTAGAGGCCAGTTACCCGCACGCTGGAGAATTTAAAGTGTATAAATTGTTTTATTTATGTTTTTCTGTGTATTGTTGCTTGTGAATAATTTTGTGTTTCCAGTTGTTTTTAGGAAACCTTGGTGGATTTACCGGGAATCCTTGTATATAGTTGGAGCGTAACCCAGGATGGACTAGAGACTGTTAAGGACTCGGGGTAGGACAGACCCCTACCTGGTTACGTCTCCCTGTGTTGGTGAAATGGACACCTTTGCTTTTCTTCAAAGACTGCATCCGGTTGCGGACACGCCGTAACCATCTTATGTGTTTTTCTTATAGTATTGTTATTGTTATACTTTGTTATGTTTTTCTAAATGTGTTTAGTCCCGGAGTACTAAATTTCACTAGGGGGGAATGTGACACCCCAGGGGTCTGGTTGCCACAGTGATAGAGATATTATGTCTGAGAGCAGGTGGGAGGTCCTTTGGTCAGGGATCCTGTGCATGCCACACCTCCTGCCCAGTCTTGGGAGGGGAAGAACTTCCCCTGTATAAACCCGGGGCTGAGGCAGGGTGAGTCAGACAAGGAGAGTGGAGAAGAGAAGCAGCATAGGAAACAGCAGAGTTACAAGGAGTCAGGGGCTGGCAGCTACAGAGCTCGCCCTGACTAAGAAGATTCTTTACCGGACCCGGAGTCCGAGGCTGTGGGGACTAACTCCTACCCAGCAGCAGAATCCGTCGGGCAGGGGATTTCAGGTCCTCTGGCCCAGAAGCCCGAAGGCACGGTCACACGCGTGGGACCAGCACCACCATCGTGGAGCGGAAGCCATTAGAAGGCCCCGAGTCACCGGCCATACGGGTGAGCACCACACGGTACACTCAGGGACGTGGGCTACTTACATCAGCTTCTAGCAAGGTAGCCAGAAGAGTACAGTCAGTTTGGGAGGCCTACAACTACGCCTGGCCAGGGGAGATCCCATCTGCTCAAAGACTGACCAGGCCCCGTTTGCTAGCAAGTACTCCGGGAGGGTCTGTCGTTGTTACCAGTAAAGACCCTGAACTACACCGTACCGTCTCTGAGTGGTTCCTGCTGCCCCCATCATCCACGTCGGCTGCCCTGAGGCCATACCCCTCCCGTTGGGGGTTATACTATCACGCTGCACAATCCTACCACCGGCCTCAGCGGTCTGCCCTGCAGCAGCAGCTTCCTGGCTGCACTCAACGGGTGGCGTAGTCATCAACTATTTACTACTAATAGACTGCCGTCTAGTTGGACTCCCTGGGCACGGACCGGGTCACCGCCACGAGACTACAACCCTCCACTGATCCGGCTCCGGGTAGGCTCCCGCGTGCGCAACGCAGCGCGACACAGGCCCAGGGGCGCGTCAGCAACACCCGGGAAGCCGCGGCAGACAGCGCTGGAGGCCGGAAGAGGAGGTGAGTATACCGATCACCTCCCCTTGCCACTGCAATGCTGCGATCGACTTCGATCACAGCACTGTGGGCAGGGCCGGCTACAGGTTTTTGTGGGCCCTGGGCGAAAGAGTCTCAATGGGCCCCTTTAACACATGCCACCATTCATGATGCACAGATACTGCAGAGAAATATATATATATAGTACAATGCAAAGATTTCACCTCTTACATTACATGAGTGATATCTGTTGTAAATTCTATTATAGCTCAGAAACCGACGAATCGCACCATACAGAATACTGGCCCCCATAAAACGCTCCATGCAGGCTGTCCCCCCCCTCCCACATAATGCCTCATGCAGGATGTCACCCCCCCCTCCATATAATGCCCCACACCCCCATACAATAAAAAAAAATCAAATACTCACCTCACTCACCTGCTGCCGCTGCTCCGGACTCCTCACGCGCGCCGGCGTCTTTCCGCTCTGCGCTGTGACGGCTCAGGAGAGAGCACCTTGTAAAGACGTCACCGCATCCTCTGACCTGAGTCGTCACTGTACAGCAGCCGCGGAAGAGACCGGAGCTACTGCGGAGGCACGGGGAGAGGTAAGTATTGCACCGGGTGCCGGGGCCCTGAGCAAGTGGGGGGGAGCGGGCGCTGGCAACGCTCTCCTCCGCTCACGGGTCCTATAGCGCGGCGGGGTGCCTGATGGCGAGTGGGCCCCCCCGCCTGCTCAGGGCCCCGGCACTTGCCCGGGTGCGCCGGGTGTTGACGCCGGCCCTGACTGTGGGGGTTAATGTGCTGGGAGCAGTGCGGGACCGCTCCCTGCACATAGTTCCGGGTGTCAGCTGTGACAATCAGCTGACACCCGGCGGCGATCGCGCCCGCACAGCCTGTGTGCGCGCGCGATCGTGATGACGTACTAATACGGGTCAGGCTCTTAAAGCCCAGGGCACTGACGCGTATTAATATGTTATGGGCTGTAAAGGGGTTAATGAACTTTAGTGCTATACAGAGTTTGTGGATCAAATTGTGAGTTCAGTCATTCATATTACACGTACTATAGATATTGTTCATGTTGGGATTCAACACTCACAAACATCTAGCAGAGATTATGAATCAGCATAAGATTGATATAAAAAATGTATATAAGAAAGTAACATTAGTTTATAAAATGTATTATTAAAGTTTTATTAACAGCAGAATACATGTGTCTTACAGAGCTAGTGTCAAAGTGATGTCTCGTTTTTGGAACCAAAAGTTCTTTCTGGCTACTACATTCATAGCCATCATGTTCATAAGTTTCCAGTTCCATCGCCAATTCCCACAGGTACAGTATTTCATTCATGTCAACAATCTTTATTAATTGTCTGCAGGCCATGTACATTGCAGAGGCCAGCTTATCACCCTAAGGCTACAACGACCAGTTTTCTCTCATCCAAGAAAATTGGTCCGATTTATGATAATCATACTCTGATCACACTGTATGATCATAGAGAGTATGATCATAGTGTGATCCGATTTTCTCATATGTGGAGAATTAAAAAAATAATAATTTCTCCATCTTTTTATTCAGTCTGTCTATGAAAACCAGATGTCATTCAAGTGTGTTCCGATGTTTTCCACAGAACCATAGATTTGACTGTCGGAGTGCAATCTGATTATCAGAGGCATATTATATATGCGAGATTTTTTTTCCCTTGACCATTCGGTCCAAAAAAAAATTGGACATATGCACAGCCTCATTGAATAATGCGAGTCCAAGTGTGATCCGATGTTTTGACGCATCGCACTCGGACCGAAAGTATGGTTGTCTGCACGAGTCCCAATGGCCCATTAATATGGATCGATGTCTGGCTCTCAACTCAGCACTGCGCCAATCATCTATTTATAGTCAATCATCACTAATTGCCTGCTCACTCTGATTGATCACACAAATATAAGGCTACCTTCCCATAATGAGCTTTTGGTGAGTTTTTTGATGTTCCAGATTTTCTGCACCATTTTTGCACTTAAGTAAATTGTGTTTTTTCATTGCATTTTTCAGTGCATTTTTATTGCATTTTTGACACTGCATTTTTCCCTCTTCTTGATATGTCATGTTTTAAACAAAGCTGCTTTGTTTTTCCTAATTCCTGGTATTTGGATTTGACAAAACTTTATTGATATCATTATTATTATTTATTATTATAGCACCATTTATTCCAGGGCGCTTTACATGTGATAGGGATATACTGTACATAGCAAAAACATTTACATAATCTTAACAAAACGAGTCAGCGACTGGTACAGGAGGAGAGAGGACCCTGCCCGCGAGGGCTCACAGTCTACAAGGGATGGGTGAGGATACAGTAGGTGGGGTTAGAGGAGGTCATGCAGTAATGTGGTGGGGAGGTGGTTACTGCAGGTTGTAGGCTTGTCGGAAGAGATAGGTCTTCAGATTTCTTTAAAAGGCTTCCACAGTAGGCGAGAGTCTGATGTGTTGGGGTAGAGAGTTCCAGAGTAGGGGGGATGCGCAGGAGAAATCTTGTATGCGATTGTGGGAAGAGGAGATAAGAGGGGAGTAGACAAGGAGATCTTGTGAGGATTGGAGGTTGCGTGCAGGTAAGTACCGGGAGACTAGATCACAGATGTATGGAGGAGACAGGTTGTGGATGGCTTTGTATGCCATGGTTAAGGTTTTGAACTTGAGTCTCTGTGCAATGGGGAGCCAGTGAAGGGATTGACAGAGGGGGGAGGCCAGGGAATAGCAGGGGGACAGGTGGATTAGTCGAGCAGCAGAGTTTAGGATAGATTGGAGGGGCGCGAGAGTGTTGGAAGGGAGGCCACAGAGCAGGGGGTTGCAGTAGTCAAGGCGAGAGATGATGAGGGCATGCACTAGTGTTTTTGCAGAGTCTTTGCTGAGAAATGCAGGGATGCGGGAGATATTTTTGAGTTGGAGTCGGCAGGAAGCAAAAGGACTTGGATATGTGGTTTAAAGGAGAGATCAGAGTCCAGGGTTACCCCAAGGCAGCAAGCTTGTGGGACTGGGTAGAGTGAACAGCCATTGACGTTGATGGATAGGTCAGATGGGGGATATGAATGAGAGGGTGGAAAGATGATGAACACTGTTTTATCCATGTTGAGTTTTAGAAATCTGACAGAGAAGAAGGATGTGATGGCGGAGAGACATTGTGGAATTTTGGTTAGTAGGGAGGAGATATCGGGTCCAGAGAGGTAGATCTGTGTGTCATCAGCATAGAGGTGATACTGAAAGCTGTGAGACTCTATGAGCTGTCCCAGGCCAAAGGTGTAGATGGAGAAGAGCAGAGGTCCTAGAACTGAACCTTGGGGGACACCGACAGGTAGGGGGCGAGATGAGGAGGTGGTGCATGAGTGGGAGATGCTGAATGTTCTGTCTGTTAGGTATAAGGAGATCCAAGATAGGGCCAAGTCCGTGATGCCAAGAGATGAGAGAATCTGTAGTAAGAGGGAATGGTCGACTGTGTCGAAGGCAGATGACAGGTCCAGAAGGAGGAGGATGGAGTAGTGTCGCTTGGATTTGGCGGTTAGTAGGTCATTTGTGACTTTGGTCAGGGCAGTTTCAGTCGAGTGATGTGGTCGGAAGCCAGATTGTAGGCGGTCGAAGAGGGAGCAGGAGGAGAGGTGGGAGAACAGTTCAAGGTGGACAAGTTGTTCTAGTAGTTTTGAGGCATAGGGGAGAAGTGATATGGGGCGGTAGCTAGTCAGAGTGGATGGGTCAAGGGAGGGCTTTTTGGGAAAGGGTGTGATTGAGGCATGTTTGAAACATGAGGGGAAGACACCGGTTGTTAGTCACAGGTTGAAGAGGTGGGTTAGGGTTGGGATGAAGACTGTGGTAAGGTTATGGATGAGGTGGGATGGGATTGGGTCAAGTTCGCAGGTGGTGAGGTGTGATTTGGAGAGTAAAGAGGAGACTTGACCTTCTGTAATGGTGGAGAAGTGGGGTTTGGAGGAGGAAGGTTAAGTAGCTAAGAGGAGGGGTTGTGCGGACTTTAGGCAAAAGCTTTGTCTGATGGTGTCAATCTTCTGCTTGAAGAATGAGGCAAAGTCTTCGGCTGAGATGAGAGAAGAGGGAGGAGGCGCTGGGGGACAAAGGAGAGAATTGAAAGTGTTAAATAGCTGTTTAGGGTTGTGGGACAGGGAAGATATGAGAGATGAGAAGTATGTTTGTTTTGCTGCAGTGAGTGTGGACTTGAAAATAGTGAGGGATTGTTTGAGTTCGATGGAGTGAGACCTTTTCCATCTCCGCTCCGCAACCCTGGAGGCCCGTAGCAGTTCTTTAGTAAGGTTAGTGTGCCAGGGTTGCCTGTTGATTGTGCGAGCTTTGGTATGTGTGAGAGGGGCGATCGAGTCGAGAGCTGCAGCTATTGTGGTGTTATATAAAGCGGCAGCAACATCTGCATTGTGTAAGTAATTTATGTTTCTAAGAGGGAGAGAGTGAGTGTAGGTCAAGGTGTTTGAGGTTTCTACGAGCGTGTGTAAGTTTGTGGAATGGGGATTGTGGACCTGGAGAGGAGAGGGTAGAGAATGTGAGGAGGTTATGGTCAGAGAGAGGGAGAGGTGAGTTAGATAGGTAACATAGGCGGGTGAAGATGAGGTCCAGTGTGTGGCCATCTTTATGGGTACCTGCAGTAGACCATTGAGCAAGGTCGAAGGAGGAAGTGAGGGATAGGAACTTAGAGACAGACGAGTGGGAAGTGTCAATGGGGATGTTGAAGTCACCCATTATGATAGTGGGGATGTCAGCGGAAAGGAAGCGAAGCAGCCAGGTGGTGAAGTGGTCTTAGAAAGTGGTGGCTAGCCCTGGCGGTCGGTAAATGATGGCCAGTTGGAGGTCAGAGGGGGAATAGATGCGCGGACAGTGCACCTCAAAAGAAGGGAGTGTAACGGAGGGTGGCAGTGGGATTTGGGTGAAAGCGCAGGTATCTGACAGGAGAAAACCTACGCCTCCACCATGTTTGCCATTGGGGCGGGGGGTGTGGGAAAGGTGGAATCCGCCATACGAAAGTGTAGCTGGGGAGGCTGTGTCAGAGGGGGTGAGCCAGGTTTCGGTGATGGCGAGGAAGGATAATTTGTTAGTAGTGATGAGCGAGCATGCTTGCTACTGCTCGGTGCTCGCCCGAGCATATCACTGCTCGAGATGCTTGGCGCTCGCCGAGTATTTCCGGGTTGCTCAGGCGGGAACTCGGGTCCCCTCCCTGCATGTTTGGCGCTCTTTACAGAGCCAATGAACATGCAGGGATTGCCTGCCATGCACTGTAATGCCATAGCCATGTTGGTTGTAGGCATTACAGTGATTGGCTGGCCGCACATCGTCATCAGGTCTATATCAGACCTGGCGCCGCCATACTCGTCACAGTCACTCCGGATCAGACAGTGTAGGGAGAGCTGCTGCTGTGTCAGGGAGAGATTTGATCGTGTATTAGGTAGTGTAGGGAGAAAAACCATACAGACTGCAGTGCATATAGCATTCCTATTCTGCCTTCTGCTGCTGTTAGATATTTCTAGACAAAGGCCCGGGTCTCAGGGGTCAGGAGTACTTTTTTTGGATCTTAATCCTCATTATTTGCTTAAAAAGCAATCCAGAGAACACTGTTTTTCTGCGCCATTTGCTTGTTTTGGGAGAGGTGCTGCTGTGTCAGGGACAGATTTGCTTGTGTATTAGGTAGTGTAGGGAGAAAAACCGAACATTACACGTATCCATCTTAATAAACAGTCCTTCTGAGGACTAATCTATCTGCAGAGATATCAGGCAGGCAGGGTGTATAGGCAGGCAGTGTATATAGCAGACTGCAGTGCATATAGCACAAGAGGCTCCATTCCAAATCTGCCTTCTGCTGCTGTTAGATATTTCTAGACAAAGGCCCAGGTCTCAGGTGCCAGGAATACTTTTCTTTGGATCTTAATCCTCATTATTTGCTTAAAAAGCAATCCAGAGAACACAATTTTTTCTGCTTGTTGGCAATGCAGAATACAGCCAGGTCCTTTCCATATTAGAGCGCTAGAAATCCAGCCATTTAAAACTGTGTTTTCTCCGTCAAACGGATTACATACACGTTGCCAGAAAACACTGCAATTTCTGGCCTCCATTAAAAATTTCCTTTAGTGTGTCATTGAAGCAATTCACCGCAGCTTGCTGTTCAAACTACTTACCTACAGACCAGGTATTTCAAACTCTATTTTCTCCGTCAAACGGATCACATATAAGTTCTCTCCAAACTGAGTCATTTATAGTGAGCGTAGAAGATACTGTCTTCAATTTAAAAAGGGAAAGGCACGTGGCAAGCGACGGGGAACTGGACGTGATGGTAATGGTGCATGCAGAGGCCGAGGACAAGGCTGTGGGCAAGCCGAAATTGTGCCACAACAAACACGCACATCTTCTCGCCTGGCCTTCCTGTCCCAATTTCTAGGGGACCGCAGCACACCACTATTGAACCCAGAGCAGTGTCAAAAGGTTGTTGGCTGCATAGCGGATAATGCTTCCAGTCACTTAGCCACCACAACCACAACCCTGTCTTCCACATGGTCAAGTTCTCAGTAGCCGTGAGTCTGGACCGCATATTCCTCACCATGCCGAATACCCAGAGACAACTGATCCCAAACTTGGACACTCTGAAGAGCTGTTCACTTTTCCATTTATAGATTTGGGCCTCTCGCTCGGTCCACTTGAAGTGGGGCAAGAGGAAATCGCGTGTAGCGATGCCCAAATATTTGAGCAGCCACAGTCACACGAATGGCGATGGTGGGAAAGTGTCACAAGAGGTGGACGATGATGAGACACAATTGCCAGAAAGTCAGGAGGAGGACCAGGGTGCGGAAGTGGAAGACGAGGTGGAGGATGATATAGTAACTGACCCAATCTGGCAGGAGGACATGCAGAGCGAGGACAGTAGCACACAGGGGGAGGGAGGCAGAGCACCCCAACAGACAGGAAGAAGCAGTGTGGTGGCCGCAGACAGAAGGCAGGCAACCTTTCCCTGTAACACCAACATGAAGGAAGTTGCCAGTACAACTGTTAGGTCTTCCCGAGTCTGGTTGTTTTTTAAAGACTCTGCTGATAACCCCAAAAAGGCCATTTGTACCACCTGCCATGCCAGCATCAGCAGGGGTGAAAAAACTACCAGCCTGACCACCACCAGCATGATCAGGCACATGGCAGCAAAGCACCCAACTTTGTGGGGTGAACCCCAGGGTCCACGACCAGTGTCAGCGGGTGTCACCACTGCTTCTTCTGCTGTTGTGCGCGCAATAGAACCCCCTGTTGTGTGTGCAAGGCAATCCCCTGTCCATACTGCATGCAAAGACGCCCCTTCCTCTCAGTCTTCACTTGCTATGGCAGTTTCTCAAGAAACAGCATCAACGTCCACGTCCACGTCCCACCGCAGCGTTCAATTGTCCATATCCCAGAACTCTGAATGAAAGCGCAAATTCGCAGCCATGCCCCACAGGCCACAGTCCTAAATTCGCAAATTTCACGACTGCTTTCGTTGGAAATGCTGCCTTTTAGGCTGGTGGAGACAGAATCCTTCCGCAACCTTATGGCGGTGGCCGTCCCTCAGTACTCGGTCCCCAGTCGACACTATTTTGCCCTGTGTGCTATCCCCGCAGTACACAAGCACATGTCCCAAAACATCTGCCGTGCCCTCAACAACGCAGTTACTGGGAGAGTCCATCTAACAACGGACAAGTGGACAAGTGCTTGAGGCCAGGGACGGTACATCTCCCTGATGGTACACTGGGTAAACATAGTGGAAGCCGGGACCCATTCGGACCTTGGGACGGAACACATTCTCCCCACACCGAGGATTGCGGGCCCTATGTCAGTCAGAGTTGCCCCCACAGTGTACAGCTCCTGCGCATCATCCTCCTCCTCCTCCTCATGTTCAGCCTCCATCTCAGATATCACCACATCACTTACAAGCTGGAAGCACTGCAGTACTCCTCCGCCAAGCGGCAACAGGCTGTGCTGAAACTCATAAGCTTAGGTGAGAAACCTCACACTGCTTGTGAGTTGTGGACAGCTGTGAAAGAGGAGGCAGATCTGTGGCTGAGACCACTGAACCTACATCCAGGCATGGTTGTGTGTGACAATGGCCGTAACCTGGTGGCGGCTCTGAAGCGAGGCGAGATCACACACGTACCATGCCTGGCTCATGTGCTTAACCTCATGATTCAGCGGTTTCTTAAATCGTACCTCAAGTTGCCAGATCTGCTCGTCAAAGTACGCCGCCTGTTAGCTTATTTTCGCAAGTTGGCTACAGCTTCCGCCGCCTTTGCTGTGTTGCAGCAGCGTTTGCAGCTTCCGTCACACCGACTGGTGTGTTATGTCCCCACACGTTGGAACTCTACCCTCCACATGTTGCAAAGGATTTGTGAGCAGAAGAGAGCAGTTGTGGAGTACCAGCTGCAACAAGGCTGTCGATATTCAGGTGATACTCCACACATAAGACCTCAGGAGTGGACCTGGATGTCTGACATATGTACCATCTTGACAAACTTTGAGGAGTCCACCAAGAGGGTGAGTGGCGATGACGCCATCATTAGCGTCAGCATTCCACTTTGTCTGTCTTTTGCAACGCTCTCTGCAGAGAATTAAAGAGGAGGCATTGCAGCCAGAGTATGATGAGATGGATCAAGAAACTGTAGCAGTCAATTACACACAGCCCAGCCTCATCTCATCCCAATGTGCATTGGGGGACAATGAGGGAGAGGAGGAGGAGGAAGAACAGGAGCTGATATCATGCGCTGTAGACGGTAGTACCTGTACAACTGTCATACCGTCGGTTCAGCGTGGGTGGCCTGAGGACAGGGGGGAGGAGGAGGAGGAGAGCATGATCAGTCGTCATCTTGGTGAGGACACGGAAGTCTTGCCCATTACCAGTCTGGCACGCATGGCTGACTTTATGTTACTCTGACTTAACCGTGACCCACGCGTTGTCAAAATGTTGGGTGATAGTCATTACTGGTTGGTGACACTTTTAGACCCCCGCTACAAGGAGAACTTTCACTCTCTTATTCCTGAGGTGGAGAGGTCTACAAAAATGGGGCAGTACCAGAAGGCCCTTGCTGCAGAACTGTTAAAAAAATTCCCATCTGAACACGCTTTCGGCAGAGGTCACAGTTTGTTGCCCAACCAAGGTGTACATGCGAGAGAGCCGCAACTCCAATCCAGCAGAGGCAGGGGAACACTGTCAATGTTCTGGGACAGTTTTCTCAGACTCTCCCTTCGGACAGACCCTGAGGCACGGGGTACTCTCACAAGGACCTACAGATCACTACCCATTCCTGCTAATACATGTGGGGACAAATGACACCGCAAGAAAGGACCTGGAAACCATCTGCAGTGACTTTGAAGACTTAGGCAAGAAAGTGAAAGAATTGGGAGCGCAGGTGGTCTTCTCATCCATCCTCCCAGTGGAATGCCATGGAACAATGAGGTGGAATAAGATTCTACAGGTGAACAACTGGCTACGTCGATGGTGCCGTCAACAAGGATTTGGATTTCTGGATCACGGAATGAATTACCTATACGATGGACTACTTGCTAGAGATGGGGTGCACCTTACGAAGACTGGAAAACATGTATTTGGAAGTCGCCTTGCTACACTCATCAGAAGAGCTTTAAACTAGAACAATGTGGGAAGGGAAGCAAAAGGCCAGAAAAAGCCATACAGCTGACAAATACTATTGAGATCTCTGCTACTGGAAGTGGAAAAGAAGAACAAAGACAAAAAAATCTAAATAATAAAAATATGGGAGGAAGAGAAACCAATCACAAACTAAAATGTTTTTATACAAATGCACAAAGCATGGGCAACAAACAAGGAGAATTGGAACTACTAATGCAGGAAAAGGAATATGATGTCATTGGAATCACTGAAACTTGGTGGGACGATACACATGATTGGAATAAAAGGCTAAAAGGATACAACTTATTTGCAAGAAACAGACTTGATAAACGAGGAGGAGGTGTTGCATTGTATGTTAGAAAAGCGTATATCTGCACAGAGATTGAAGCTTCAGAGACTGGGAGTTCTGTGGAAACTGCTTGGGTAAGAATACAAGGAGAGAACAACAGAAAGGACACCATTGTAGGCATTTACTACAGGCCACCTGGGCAAGCTGAAGATATGGATGAACTCTTTATGTATCAAATGACCAAGTTCTCCAAAAAATATGACGTAGTGGTCATGGGAGATTTCAACTATCCAGACATTTGTTGGGAATCTCTCTCAAGTAAAACTAACAGGTCAAGCAAATTCTTATCCTCTCTTGCTGACAACTTTATCTTCCAAAAGGTAGGGGAGAAAACAAGGGGATCTGCTACTTTGGATCTAATCCTTATAAACAGGGAGGAAATGGTTGAGGAGGTAAAGGTGGCTGGGACCCTAGGAGGCAGCGATCATGCTATTATAGAATTTTGGATAACTAGAGGAGGAAGACATGTGAAGACTCAAACTTCAAGGTTAGATTTTAGAAAGGCAGATTTTAAGAGACTCAGAAAGAGAATAGGAGGGATCCAATGGCTGGATGTCCTTAAGGACAAAAATGTCCAGGAGGGATGGGAAATTTTTAAAAATGAGATTCTCAAAGCACAATCGTTAACAATCCCGAAAAGTAGGAAGAATGGGAAGCATTTAAGGAAACCAGGATGGATGAACACAGAACTTAAACACATGCTAAAAAGAAAGAAAGAAATGTTTATTAAATGGAAAGAGGGAGGCATATCTAAAGAAGATTATAATGCAGTCTGCAGATCCTGTAGGGCACGTATCAGGTTAGCTAAAGCTGACAATGAATTAAGGCTTGCAAGAGATGTCAAAAGCAATAAAAAAGGATTTTGGGGGTATGTCAAAAGTAAAAGAAAAGTCAAAGATGCTATAGGATTTTTACAGGATGAAAATGGAGAAATGGTAAGAGAGGATGTTGAGAAGGCCGAACTTTTTAATTCCTATTTTGCATCTGTTTTCTCTCAGAAAGAAAATGTAACATCAGCTGATCTTCACTGTCCTTTTAAAGGAATAGAGGAATCCAAGTTATCAGTAAACAGAAAGATTGTGAGGGAATATTTAGCTAACATAAATGAGTTCAAGTCTCCAGGTCCAGATGAATTACACCCCAGAGTACTGAAGGAGATTGTAGAAGAAATTTTAGAACCACTCTCCATAATCTTTGAAAATTCTTGGAGAACAGGAGAAGTCCCAGAAGACTGGAGAAGAGCAAATGTTGTTCCTATCTTCAAAAAGGGGAAGAAGGTGGACCCAGGGAACTATAGGCCGGTGAGTCTGACTTCTATACCAGGAAAGATCTTTGAACAAATTATTAAACAACATGTATGTAAGTACATGGATAAGAATGAAGTGATTAACCAGAGTCAGCATGGGTTTGTAACTAACAAGTCATGTCAGACTAACTTAATTTCCTTCTATGACAGAATCACTGACTGGGTGGATCAGGGAAATGCTGTAGATATAGTATATCTTGACTTCAGCAAAGCATTTGACAAAGTATCTCACATCATCCTTATTGAAAAAATGACCAAGTATGCAATGGACCAGGCAACTGTTAGGTGGATTCATAACTGGCTTAGTGATCGGACTCAAAGGGTGGTTGTAAATGGCTTCACATCCAGCTGGATGAATGTCTCAAGTGGGGTACCACAGGGCTCCGTCCTGGGACCTGTATTGTTCAACATCTTTATCAATGATTTAGATGAAGGAATTGAGGGTAAACTGATTAAATTTGCTGATGACACAAAGCTAGGAGGGATAGCTAATACTAGAGAAGAGAGAGAGAGGATTCAAAAAGACCTAAATAAACTGGAGCAGTGGGCAGCAACCAACAGAATGGTTTTTAACAGGGAAAAATGCAAAGTACTACATCTGGGCAATAAAAATGAAAAAAGCATATACAGAATGGGAGGAATAGAGCTAAGCAACAGTACATGTGAAAAAGACTTAGGTATACTAATAGATCATAGACTGAACATGAGTCAACAGTGTGATTCAGCAGCAAAAAAGGCAAATACAATTCTGGGATGTATTAACAGAAGCATACAGTCTAGATCACGTGAAGTCATTATCGGTCTTTACTCCTCTTTGGTCAGACCTCATCTGGAATACTGTGTACAGTTTTGGGCACCACATTTTAAAAAAGACATAGACAAACTGGAGCAAGTTCAGAGAAGAGCGACCAGAATGGTGACTGGTCTGCAAACCATGTCCTATGAGGAACGGTTGCAGGATTTGGGAATGTTTAGCTTGCAAAAAAGAAGACTGAGAGGAGACTTAATAGCTGTCTACAAATATGTCAAGGGCTGTCACATTGTAGAAGGATCATCTTTATTCTCATTTGCACAAGGAAAGACTAGAAGCAATGGGATGAAACTAAATGGGAGGAGACACAGATTAGATATTAGAAAAAACTTTTTGACAGTTAGGGTGATTAATGAGTGGAACAGGCTGCCACGAGAGGTGGTGAGTTCCCCTTCAATGGACGTCTTCAAACAGAGGCTGGACAGACATCTGTCTGAGATGATCTAGTGAATCCTGCTTTGAGCAGGGGGTTGGACCAGATGACCCAGGAGGTCCCTTCCAACTCTACCACTCTATGATTCTATGAAGGAGTGGAAAGTTTCAAAAGATGGTGAGGGAGTACCTTGCCGACCGTACCAGCGTCCTCCGTGATTCCTCTGTGCCTTTTAATTATTGGGTATCCAAGCTGGACACTTGGAATGAACTCACTCTGTATGCCTTGGAGGTCCTGGCCTGCCCTGCCACTAGCGTGTTATGGGAGCGTGTTTTTAGTGCCGCTGGGGGAATTATAACTGATAAGCGCACTCGCCTGTCAACTGACAATGCTGACAAGCTGACCCTTATCAAAATGAACAAGGGCTGGATTGGGCCAGACTTTTCATCACCACCAAATGACAGCAGAGTAACATAAAGTTAAATCCACTGTGTTATTTTGGGTGGTGTATTCACATGCACCACTTCACACCCACATATGGGTATACCCTTCCTCATTTGCTGTTTTATGTTCTTCTCCTTATCCTCAGCCTCCACCACCACTATACCACCAGGGTGACTGTGGTCCGTGTTGCCATTATTGAAAGTTCCTCCGTCCTTATTTTTTGCAGCTTGTGCTTGGAAGGCATAAGCAAAGACTTTTGGAGTCCCGCTCCCCAATAATGGGAATAATATTTTTAAGATGCTGTACTGTACGGTTCTTGTAAGGGGCATTAAAACCGTCTTGTTAAGCTACTGTGACCTTCACCACTTTTCCAAGGGGCATTAAAACTGTCTTGTTAAGCTACTGCGACCTCAACGTCTCTTCCAAGGGACATTAAAACTGTCTTGTTAAGCTACTGCGACCTCCACCACTTTTTTCAAGGGGCATTAAAACCATCTTGTTAAGCTACTGCGACCTCCACGTCTCTTCCGAGGGGCATTAAAAGCTTCTTGTTAAACCACTCTGAACTCCACAGCTCTTCCAAGGGGCATTGAAATGTTGTTTTTAATTAACTCTAACCTCCACGACTCTTTGAACGGGCATTGCATTTCCTCCTAATTTTTGGCAGCTTTTGCTTGGAAGGCATAAGCAAAGACTATGGGAGACTCACTCCCCAATAATGGGAATAATTTTTGTAATATGCTGTACTGCCCTCTGACCTCCATGTCACTTCCAAGGGGCATTGGAGTGCCTCGAAATTTTTGGTAGGCATTGCACTCACTGTATGCCCTATAACTGTGTAGCTGAACCACTCCTTTTGTTACAGAAACATATCCTACAAGACTGGCCTGATATTGATGTGAATGGTCCCTGTTCCTCCTGCTCTTTCTCCTTTGCCACCACCTCATCCATCATTTATCACCAGAAGCTTTGTTTTAACGGGAGTCATAGAACTGGGATAGTAGCAGGAAACATCCAGCAATCCTCGGAGGAGGTAGGATATGCGCCAAAGCGCTGACCACCTCAGGCCTAGCCGCTACTACATACATGCGCTTGCATTCCAAGAAAACAAAGCAGATGCTAACTTCTATCATCATCATGCTCCTCACCTTGGCACTCTCAACTCCCCTGATGGAGAAGCCAGGGCCCACCGGAGGAGTCTGGTTCTCTGGTGGGCTTGTCCAATGCTGTCCTAAAGCAGGCCAGGCTAAGAAAAGTGTGTGGGAAGGTGACAGAAGAAATAGGGGCGGCTGGGGACCGTTTATGGACACCCGGCCGTCCCCATGTGGCTGGGAACTGTGTGTGGACACCCGGCCGCGGGGTCGCTGGGGACCAAGCGTGGACACCCAGCCGCCGGGCGGCTGGGAACTGAGTATGGATACCTCGCTGCCGAAGCAGCCATGAGGTTGTGGCCAGCTTCGGCCTCCTCCAAACTAAAAGGCCCCATTTCAAGTGAAAGCTAGCAGTATGGTATTGCAGCCTGCGGGTGGGTGGGTGGTTGGCTGCATATTTGCACTTGCATTGCAAGGAATGGGGGAGGTACAATTGAACACTGCCCTGGGACTAGAACTTGCATGGGGATAGTTGCAAGTCTGCATCTTCTGATGCGGCAAGGATCACTTCTGATGGGCACACTTTTAGGCAGTGACCTGGGAGTCAGAGATGCTTCCAGGGGTCTTCCCCATGCTGTTCCCATGTCTTTTCAGCACTGTATGCATGTGTCACACAGCACGTGGCCAGATAAGGTTGTAAAATGGTAAAATGACATTTCCAGGTGAATGCATTTGTCACGGTTGAAAGCAATACCAAAGTGCAAAAACGCATGAAAAATGCTACTTGTGAACATAGCCGAAGGTGTGGAGGAGTATTTTTGTTTTCTGTTATTTATTTTACCTTATACACAAGTCTTTATCCTGGAAAGGAAATTCCTTAACATATTTCACAGGAAAACCATTTCAGTTTCGTTTTTGAACGTTTTATTGTGAGCCCGTAAAAGTGGCTTAATACCTCTGACCACGTTGTTGACAGCAGTGACCTGGGGGTCATAAATGCTTCCTGGGGCGATCCCCATGCTGCCTCCATGTCTTTTGAGCACTGTCACTATCGTTTTGAGCACTTTTAGGCTTTCTACAGACTGCCGGGGGTGCCGCCGCAAAAATTCTCGGGTCTCCCATAGACTAACATTGGGCTCGTTGCTCGGGTAGAGCACCCGAGTATCACGGCGAGCTCGGCCCGAGCTTCGAGCACCCGAGCATTTTAGTGCTCGCTCAACACTACTCTCTAACAACAGCTACGGCCGACTGCTGGCCTTTTAAGAATAGTAAGGGCCGTCTGATGTCCCTGTAAAAATAGGCTTCATGACTTTCAGAGTCCCTCCATCATAAATAAAAAAGGATGTGTCTGATGATGTGTCACACCCCACATTGCCAGATAAGGTTGTAAAATGTTAAAATGACATTTCCCTGTGAATGCATTTGTCTTAAAAAATAACATAAAAAAAACAAAACAATACGATCTTTCTTTAGTATAAATAACAGCGTCGTCAATTTAACCTCAATGTAATCACATTGTTCAGCTCATGCCCCTCCTCCTCCATCTCCGAAATGATCACATCAGTCACAAGCTGACAGCACTACAGCACTGACTTGGCCAAGCGGCCACAGGCTGTGCTGAAGATAACATGCTTAATTGACAAACCGCCCAGAGCTGCATAGTTGTTGAAAGCTGTAACACAGCAGCCCGATCTGTGGCTCTCACTGTTGAACATACAGTCAGGCATGGTCGTGTGTGACAATGGGCGGAACCTGGTGACGGAGAAATGACAGCCGGGGTAGATACGGATTCCCCCTATTCCCGTCCTTTCACCGAGCTAAAGAATATGGCTGTGGTGAAATACAACTCCCACTGAGAAACTGTTTCAGATTGAAAAACATTGTGCCCACCAGAGGATTTGATTCTGAGGGCTAACCTTTCTCACCCACTCAAGAGCCCCATAGCAGCTGCAAAGTTAGCGCTATCATGAACTCTCCTGAGGTAGAAGCCAAGGCACACCAGAGGATTCTCTGGTGGAACCGTCCAACCCTGCTGAGAAGCAGTCCTGACTAAGAAAAGTGTGTGGGAAGGTTCCCGGACACTCTATGGCTGCTTTTTTACTGAGGAGGAAACACACGCAAACACGGGGAGAACATACAAAATCCTTGCAGATGTTGTCCTTGCTGGGATTTGAACCCAGGATCCCAGCGCTGCAAGGCTTCAGTGCTAACCACTGATCCAATGTGCTGCCGTTCACCCTCTAATATCTCTAATATCTAACAGGCTGGAGAAACTTGCACTTACTGCCACTCTATCTTCAGCTCCTTTGTGAGAAAATGTATTTGGGCAGCCACTCAGTCTACCAAATAAAATTCCTGAGAAGGAAATTGGGGATGGCTTCGCTACTGGTATTGGGGGCAGTGCTAATACCATGGCGTCGTACCATAGTTTGCTGGAAATATTCCAGGCTGGTAGGAGGCAAGCAAATTCCCACAGAAAAGTACCAGCAGTAATGTTCAGGCCACATTTCAAGTACAAGCAGCTTTAGAGGACTTCCTGGGAGAAATGACACACAGGGTAGATACGGTTTCCCTCTATGCCAGTCCTTTCACCAAGCTAAATACAACTCTCAGCCAAAAAAGTTGTGGACTGGCTCCGTACCGTCCCTGGCCACATTCACCTGTCCACGTGTTTGTGGTTAGGCGGTCCTTCCCAGTAAGTGCACTGGGGAGGGCACGGGTAATGTTGTAGGACCCGTGCTTGTGGAAGGCGGAGGCGATACTGGGAAATATAGTGGTGGCTGGGGACCGAGTATGGACACCCTGCCACCGCCGGCATGAGGTTGTGAAACGCTTCCGCCTCCACGAGCTTAAAAGGCCATATTTCAAGTGCAAAGAGCTGCCCAGAAATCTGGCAGTTTAGTGTTGCGGCCTGTGGGTGGGTGGGTGGCTGGCTGCATACTTGCAATTGCATTCCAAGTAACAGAAAACTAAGCACATGGTGGCCTCTATCATCATCAAGGCCTCACCTCGGCACTATGAACTCTGCTGAAGGAGAAGCCAGGATTCGCCAGAGGAGTCTCCGGTTCTCTGGTGAGCCCGTCCAACCCTGCCGAAAAGCAGCCCTGGCTAAGAAAAGTGTGGGGGAAGGTTCCCGGACACTCTATGGCTGCTTTTTTAATGTGGATCGGCCATGCTTATGCATGTTATTTCTCAAAACACATTACAGATCAGGCCATTGTCTAACTCTGTATTCAAGAAATTAAATGCGCAAAGAAAGATGTGTGTGTGTCAAAGCACCACCGACAAGTGCGAGTTGATATTGGACGGGCTGCCATTGCTTCTGCAACAAGCTCAATTACAGAACTTCGTGGGAGAAATGACACACAGGGTACATACGGTTTCCCTCTATGCCAGTCCTTTCACCGAGCTAAATACAACTCTTAGAAAAAAAAGTTGTGGACTGGGTCTGTACCCTCCCTGGCCACATTCACCTGTCCACGTGTTTGTGGTTAGGCGGTCCTTCCCAGTAAGTGCACTGGGGAGGGCACGGGTAATGTTGTGGGACCCGTGCTTGACGATACCAGGAAATATAATGGTGGCTGGGGACCGAGTATGGACACTCGGCCGCCGCCAGCATGAGGTTGTGAAAAGCTTCCGCGTCCACGAGCCTAAAAGGCCACATTTCAAGTGCAAGCAGCTGTCAAAAATTTGGCAGTATAGTATTGCAGCCTGTGGGTGGGTGGGTGGCTGTCTGCATACTTGCGCTTGCATTCCAAGGAATGGGGTAATGACAACTGAACACTTCAGTGGAACAAGGATGTGGATGGTGATTGTTGAAAGTCTGCAATGACAGGTGCATTGCGGGAGGCATCTTCGCATGCGCCAAGGATCACTTATCATGGGCACACTTTTAGGCAGTGACCTGGGAGTCAGAGATGCTTCCAGGGGTCTTCCCCATGCTATTCTTATGTCATTTGAGCACTGTTCCCATCTATTTGGGCAATTTTTAGGCCATCTGCAGACCGCCGGGGGGAGCCACCTAAAAAATGCTCGAGTTTCCCATAGACTTACATTGGGCTTGTTGCTCGGGTCGAGCACCAGAGTATTCCAATTTGCTTGACCCGAGCAACAAGTACCCGAGCATTTTAGTGCTCGCTCATCACTATTTGTTAGTAATGAAAAGGTCGTAGATGTGTGGATTATATGCATTTTTTAAGCATTTCTGCTGCGTAAGGCTATGTGTCCACAATGAGTTTTCGGTGCGCTTTCAAGGTTTTGTATTTTCACTTCACCAAAACCGCAGAGTCTTAGGGTATGTGTGCACGTTGAGTATTTGATTGCAGAAATTTCTGCACGGTTTCTGCATCTCTTGGCAGCAAAAACTCTGCGGAAAAAAAACACGTTTTTGCCACATTTTTGCATGCGTTTTTTAAGCGTTTTGAACAGCACTGAATGCTTTTTGGAGCTAAATAAAAGATATTTGAAAAAAGAAACGTGGGACATCGCTTTAACCTTTGGATTACTGTTGGACCTGGGGTGAGTATATTGGGTTAATTTAAATGATAAAAGAATGTACATGTTTTATTTCAAATAAAGTGTTTTATTCTTGGTGTGTGTGTTTATTTAACTCTTTACTTCCAGGTTTAGCAATGAGGGTGTCTAGCTGATACCTCTTCATTACTAAACCTAGGGATTGGTGCAAGCGATACCTAATCCCATTACTTTATCCCATTACTCCTAATCCCTTACACCTAATCCCATTCAAATATGAAGTGCCATTTCTGGGGCCGCTGAGGGCTGCCATTTTTAGCCTAGGAAGGGGCTATTAGGTCAACATGTTCCCTGGCTATTAATAACAGCTCACTGCTGTTTTGTTAGCCTTTGGGTATGTCCCCACAATCAGGAACCAGCAGCACTTTGGATGTAGTGGTGGTGCTGTAAGTGAGGTCACCGTGGCTCATCAGCTAATGAACTCGTGTGACCTCTCTCATGGCAGCTCAGCGCTATACACTGTGGGAGCGATCATGCTCCTGTTAGTGTGTAGCCGGTGGCTGGGTAGAGCAGTCACATCTCCTTTCAAAGCTGCAACATGTCAATTTCTCTTGCGGGTACGTTGAGGTTTCTGTGCAGATTTACCCATAAACTTGCATTAGATGCAGAAAATCCGCAAGTAAAAAACGCACATGCATTAGTGCATTTCTTCAGCAGAAACACATCAAAAACACATGTGATCTGCACATGATTGCATGAATGACGTTTTGTCAAAGCCAAATAACAGGAATTATAAAAAAAAAGTACCTTTATTTAAAACATGACATAACAACAAGAGACAAACTGCAACATCAAAAACCCGATAAAAATGCATGTAAGACAACGCACTAAAAAACACAATGAGGCTATGTCCCCACGATTCAGAAATGAAGCAGAAAATTTCTGTAGCATTTCTGCATCTCCCTAGCAGAAAAAACACATGCAGATTGTGCATGCGTTTTACCTGCAGAATACATGCGGATCCACATGCGGATTCACATGCGTTTCCGCATGCAGATTGACAAGCGCTTTCCAGGCGATAGCATCACTTGGAAAGTGCTTGACAACTAGGTCACACTGTATAAATCCATGCAAACAGCATGGATTTATACAGTGTGAACCGTAAAAATTAAAACAAATAAAGCTATACTCACCCCCCGAGGCCCCGGCGTGGCTGCAGCGCTCGTTCCTGTCTGGTTCCTGGATGCCGGCATATCGCGAGACAGAGCGGTGAAGGGCCTGCGGTCACAAGACTGTGACGTCACCGCAGGTCCTCAAGCGATGCCGGCATTCAGAGAGAAGCCTTCGGAAAGGTGAGTATAAACTTTATTTATTTTATTCTTTTTTTACAGGTACAATGGTACCCAGGTCTGGATGAGAGTCTTCTCTCCTCCAGAACTGGGTACCATCCGCACATAGAGACGCATAGAAGCCGCTTGTACAAATGTACAGTCGCGGTTTCTATGCGTCTCAATGCAAGTCAATGGCGGGAGTTCCGCTGCGCTTCTGCAAAATTAAATGACATGCTGCGGATTTTTGTACGCAGCATAAACGCTGCGGAAAAATCCGCAGCATGTGCATAGAACATGCGGAATCCCCTTGGGGACCATGGGGTGCGGATTACCTACCGTTTCACAAGCGTTTATGCTGCGGAAATTCCGCAGCATAAACGCTTGAAAAAGGCTACGTGGGCACCCAGCCTGAAAAAAATACAAGTAACCTCAATTTACTTATAAAGTGCAGAAATGGTGCAGAAAATCTGCAATATCAAAAACTCTCAGAAATCTCATTATGGGAATACAGCCCAAATGCACTAAAAACGTATGTCCATTTTTCACTGGCAGATTTTCCGCATCTAATGCAAGTCTATGGGAAAAATCTACACATAAAATTCAGCGTACCTACAGAAGAAACTGACATGTTGTGGATTTGAAACACGCACTGCGGGTCAATTTCCGCCGCTAAGTAAAAAAAAAGAACAGTTAGAATGAGATTTCTATAAATCCCATCCACTTTGCTGGAACTGTAAGACGCTGCAAAAATACGTAGTGTTAAAAACTCACCAAAAATTCATCATGAGCGCACAGCCAAAAATCTTAAATTGTCATTCTCTAGCGTAAATATATATTATGCCAGTTAAAATACACACACCAGGAGGAAATAAATTCCAGGCATAAGCCCTGTGAGCTTAAGCCCTGAGCATACTCCCAGGGCCCGGCGGCGTATCAGGAGTCCCTCCGGCGGCCCATTCCACAGAGGCCCGTCGCTCAAGATCTGGGAGGAATCCTCCTTCCCGGCGGGGCCTACAGCATGGCGCAGCCTCCCCGCCCACTTCTTCACCCCGATGTCGGGAGACCGGAGCAGCGCATGCGGCCATCTTTACCAGACAAGGAGAGGCTCATTATCAGAGAAATAAGGAGACAGACAAGGAGACGGGGGTCCGCCCGGCGGGCTCCTCAGTGTGGCAGGAACAGCGGGCAGCGGTCGGCTGGCCCTGCACACCACGCGGCGCCAACAACCAAAAGAGATACACAGCCCCTGCAGCACGGCCAGCTTCCTGCTGGGCACAGTGATTCTATGATTCTGGCGCCATCTAGTGGTGGCCAGGTTCAAGAAGCAGCAACTGCAATAATGGCAGAGCACACAGCTCTAGTGCAGAACCCCTCACACATCCAATCTTCTTTTGGGGCAGGACTACAGATTATGGCAGGGACACAGGGTGGTTGCCTAGGGCAGCCTATAAGCCCACAATTTTATCAGTATACCAGCCAGGGACAACAGGGGCATTAGGCAGATGGCCCCGGGGAGGTCTGGGGTGCACCGGTCGCCAGGACAGAAAATTCATCAACCGGAACGGCTGGGCCGACGGACGGACTCCAGGATGCAGGCAGATGGCTGCTGGGATCACCGCACCCAGGCAGCCAGGTGAGGCATCTCAATTTTATAATGCTATTCCTTCGCTATCCACTACAGGATTATTGGATCAGGGAGGTATCACTAGGGGGATGGGAGAGGGGTTAGGAATTTTATTAAAGGGTTTAAGGGATATGACGGTGCTATTGGGGTCAGGGCGAATTCAGGGGGGACCGTCGCCGATAGCAGCTTGGCTTGGGAATTTTAATACAGCAGCATCTGCGGGTGTGGGAATTCAGGAGGTGAGTGGTAGTGCATTGACGGGGACTAATGTGGGAATGGGGAACCAGAGTCAGTTTCAATTACAGGTAGTCAGTCCTGCTGCAGCTGTGGGATCAGGGGAGGGGGCTTCCATGCAGGTTCTGGGTGCAGACTAGGAAAAAAAAAAGGATAACGAAAAGGATGAGGCACCAAGATTGGATGATGCGGGGAAGTTTATGTATGTTTTGAAGGGCCTTTGGGTGCACATTTGAAACAGGAGGTGAGGGAAAGGATTTTGAAAGGGGAATATGTTGACATATTTTCCTTACTGCCATTAGAGCATTTTAATTTGGATAGAGTGAAAAGAGATGATTCCAAAAAAGATGAGGAGGATAAAAGGAGGTACCGCTTCATTCCTAGGACCTTCACTAACTGGCTTCAGGCTTTTGCAATTTTAGCCAGCATAATAGGGGAAAGAGCACCGGAGAATTGTTCACCCCTTTTCTGTTATATGGATGCCATAGGGGAAGCATATGTTGCACCCTGCTGTTCACAGGTACCACAGGACCCAAAAGGGTGCATGGATGGACTTCTCCACAAGAGGCCCTCATTACAAACAAACACCTCCACCCTTCCACCTCATACCACCAGAGGGAGCCCGTTAGGGATATATATATATGGAGGGTGGAGCCAGGCAGTTCAGTTCAGACAGAGAGTCTCAGTCAGTCAGAGAGTGTGCTGCCACTGAGAGCAGTGAAGATGCAGCACGTCTGCTGCTGTATTGAGGGCCCCGAGTGTGGCCGGAGGCAAAGAGGAGAGGAGAAAGGAGTTGAGGGGGCTGAGGAGCATCATAGGCTCACCCCAAGACACGAACCGGACACCGGGTCCGCGCCTACAGGGTACTTTATACCCAGTAGGGATCACCGGCATACCAGGAGGACTACAAGTCCCTGGTTGACCTGACTCTAAACCCTTGACAGGACTAGGAACCACGAAGGCTCCGGCGTCCATGGATAGTGGTTGCCAGAAAAAGGTCCTACTACCTAGCGACAGGTGAAGGAACAGCACGACACAGAAGCTAGGCCCAGTTGCAGGCTGGCCAGGACCTTAGAGAGAGGGAGACACGGACCAGTAGGCCTTATACCCGCTCACTGGGGAGAAGTCCTAAAGTGCACCCTTCCTACCGAGTACCCTGGACCGTACCTGACATCCGCACCAGTAAAGGTACTGAAGTGAATCCCCTGTCTCTGTCAGTTACTCCTGCTGTGCCATCTCTCCTGCACCACAAGCCCCAGCATCACCACCATCTGCACCTACACTGCCCCGGGGGCCCGCTCCGCCTGTGGGGAGCAAGAACATCCCACCTCCATCCCATCACCCCCGGAGGTCTGCAGCAGCGCCGGTAACCATTACCGTAAACCACAGGTGGCGTCACGAGACAAACTGTATACTAAAACCCCTTTTTAAAGAGAGATCCAAAGTATGGGCCCGGGAGCCGACTGCCGTGACCTCCTAAACAAGGTAAAAGGCCCGGGTACCGAATCCCCTATATTCCCCCTGGGTGACACACATATAGGGTCTACGGGGGGCAGGGTTGGCTCAGATATAATGAGCAATTCCGTCAACGGAAAGCAGTAAGGCCCAGCATCCGCTGGGATCACAAAGACATTGCTTAACGCTTGACCTTGACGGCCCCATCAAGGTCTGGTCAAGGGAGTCAGTCGTTTCCTGGGGGCACCGGGGGGTCGGGCAGTCTGGCCACTCAGTGGCACTACAGCAGGGATTATGTTTCAGTTTCAATGACGGGTCGTGCAAATTTGGGAGCAAATTTAAACATGAATGCTCAAGCTGTGGAGGGGCAAATGGGGCATCAAAGTTTTTTTAGGAGTAGTCGACCAAGAAGTGGGGACAGTGTTGAAAAAAAGGGAGACCCCGGTTCAACTAACAGAGATGGAGCAATTTCTAAGTAGGTATCAGGATAGGGCAGCTGCCACATTGTTAAGGGATGGCTTTAGGGACAGTTTTAAAATCCCGGCGTCCAATAGTGTTTTGGGACCATGTAGAAAAAATTTGAAGTTTCCAAACCAATTTCCAGTGGTAGTGGATGAGAAACTTAAAAAAGAAGTGTGTCTGGGTAGGATGGCAGGGCCTTTTGTAGAGATGCCCATGAGTAATTTGAGGGTTTCGCCTCTTGGGGTAGTCCTGAAAAAGGAGCCAAACAAGTTCAGGCTTATTCATCATTTGTCATTTCCAAAAGGTGCATCAGTGAATGACGGAATAGATCCTTATTTGTGTTCGGTCATTTATACTTCCTTTGACATGGCGGTAGAGTAGGTGCGTCATTATGGAAAGGGTGTACTTTTGACAAAGACAGACATTGAAGCGGATTTTCGGCTTCTTCCGGTACACCCAGATAGTTTGCATTTATTGGGTTGTTTCTGGGGTGGGGAGTTTTTTGTGGATCGTTGCCTTCCTATGGGTTGCTCTCTTTCCTGTGCATATTTTGATACCTTCAGCACTTTTCTAGAATGGGTAGTAAAAGATGTTTCTGGTTTAAAGGCTTGCATCCACTACTTGGATGATTTCTTGTTTATTGGCGCAGGAAACAGTTCTGAGTGTTCTATTCTATTACGTACAATGGAGAGTGTGGCAAAAAAGTTTGGTATTCCTTTGGCGGCGGAGAAAACGGTTGGGCCAGTTACAGTTTTGAATTTCTTAGGTATTGAGATTGACACGTTAGAAATGGAGTGTAGGCTGCCAGTGGAGAAGGTTTCAGATCTGCTAGCTGAGGTAGTTAGTGCTAAGAAATAAAAAAAGGTGACATTGAGAGAACTTCAATCACTATTGGGAAAATTGAATTTTACATGCAGGATTATGCCCATGGGCAGAGCCTTCTACCGTCGTTTGTCTTTGGCTATGGTGGGGGTAAAGTTGCCCCATCACTTTATCAGGCTTGGCAAGGAACTGAAAGATGATCTCAGGATTTGGGCAGAATTTCTTGAATCATACAATGGCAAGTCGATGTTTATTCAGTCGGTGGCTAGCGTGTTAGACCTGGGTTTGTGTATCCAATAGACGCAGGTGTGGGTTTTAGGATATGCTACCAGGGCTCAGAGATGGAAGAGGTGTGGCCCCAAACATGGCTCAAGCTAGGCTACAGGTTGAATAACGTTCTGTTACACATTTTTCCTTTTTTAGTAGCCCTTTCAGTTTGGGGTGACAATTTCAGAAACAGGAAAATACGCTTTGCTGTGAAACATGAGGGTGCAGTGAAGGCGGTTAATTTGTTGACGTCAGCTTCTCCCCCAGTGGTCCGAGTCTTGCAACGCTTGGTTCTTTAAGGGTTATCATTGAACATGTGAATTGTAGCTGAGGTTGAAAAAGGGGTTAACGATCCAATTGGTCATGATGTTTTTCCTTTGCAGCGGGAACAGGAGTGGAATTCAAAATTGCAGAACAATACCACGTGGCAGGAGTGCCCGGTAGATCTATGGAGAATCCCTTCAGGGCAGTGAAGGATTTAATTTCTTGGTCGTTAGCCGACAGGACCTGGGCTAAGTATGAGCAGGCTTTGAAAATTTGGGAGGGGTGGAAAACAATTATAGGCGACAGGGTGGAAGAAGAGAGTCTATTATTATTGCTTTGTGGTCATGGTTGGGAAGCGGGTTGGTCTGTGGCAAAAATAAATGGATTCTTGGCTGGTTTAGCATTTGAATTTTTAGTTAAGCAAGCATTAAAAGGTTGGAGGAAGGGTTGGAAGGTCTTGGATAAGAGATGGCCAGTTTCGTATGAGTTGCTCCTTTTAGTGGGGGCACAGCTGGAAACCATCTGCACTTCTGGTTGGGAGGTTGATTTATTTAAATTAGGATTTTCATTGGCATTTTTTCGGGCATTACATTTGGGGGAGTTGGTTAGTCCTTCGAGGTTTGAATTATGGGACATTCGTTTATTTTCTTGGCGGTTTTGCGTGCTGCGTTGCGGCCGGACGGGCGACAATTGGGAATCGGAAGAGAGGAGGCCGTGTTACGATGGATCGGAAAACGTGGAATGGTTTGGATGCAGTTTCTTCCTGAGTTTCACCGTTTTGTGCGGCTGGATCGGGCTCCGGATGTTGTAGTGGTCCATCTTGGGGGCAATGACCTTGGCAAACGACCTTGCAGGGAGCTAATTAAGGATATCAAGTTCGATTTTCTTAGGCTGTAGTCAATGTTCCCAGGAATAGTGGCAGTTTGGTCGGATATTATTCCGAGGAAGGTTTGGAGGGGGGCACGATCCATGGATGGTATCAGCAGGGCTAGGATCAAGTTAAACAGGGCAGTGTCTCATTTCATGGTGCGGAACAGTGTGGTGGTGGTCAGGCACATAGAATTAGAATCTGGGGAGGGAGAATTTTGGAGAAGTGATGGCATCCATTTTAACGCTGTGGGAACGGACATGTGGTGCTGGCTATTCAAGAAGGAATAGAGATAGCCATTAAGGTGTAGAGGGACAAAAATATTTGGGGGGACAGAATATTTGTTCGTGGCATGGGAGGGGTCCTCGAAGTTGGTGGTCCTGGAAAATGACGTTATCATGAGGGGGGGGGGTATTCTCGCGTGGTTCTGGACTCCCCCCTAATGGAGTTGACTGAAAAGGGGCCTTAATATCCCGAGGGAGGGATTGCATGGGCCTGCGGATTATGGTTCGGGACAATTGTCAGGTTATTTTATGTTATTTTATGTGCCTCTGAGCTGGTTCTTTACGGCTAGAGGTAAATTATGACATGAGTTGGGACACTAAATAAGAAAAAGTGGTATGGTGTTGCTCATCAAGTTTTTTGGGGCTTCGAGGACCACCCCCTCTTTGATTTTATTTGTTTATTGTTTTATTAAGTGTTAATAAACGGCTGCTGTGGCCAATTAAATCCAAAAATTGTGTTTTGTGTTGTTTTTGTAATAGGTATATGTTAAGGGGGAGGAGATGGTTAAACGTGGGCTTGTGATTTATCTAGGGGCAGCCGAATGAGTTGCAATTACTCTTGTCATGTACAGGATGTGCAAGTGTGTATGTGTTGTGTACTCGTGCATACCATGATTCAAAAATGTACAATTGTGCATATATTTTAAAGAGGTTTTATGGGATTAGCTTTGTATGATTATTTCAATAAACTCAGGTGCTACTTTCCGTTGCACCAGCAACACCTCTCTGACAACAACACCTCGTTTCCACTGTAGTCTGGTAATGAAACTGTAGCAGCATCTTGAAGCAGGGGTGGGCAAGTAACAGCTAAGTTTCCTATTTTTACTAGCTCAAGTTGATAAGCAATAAAAGTATTCCTGAATTCCCCCATAAACATATACAATTGTAGAATATTGAATGTTGCAGTGTATACATGATTGTGGTAGGAAAATTCTGCCCCGGAAAGCAATTCCACCAGATGATCCTGTCAGGCAGACACAAAGCTACGCAGGTAATTTTCGAGAACCTGGTTGACTCTTTCCACTTGCCCATTGGTCTGAGAGTGATATGCTCAGGAGAAATCCAACTCGACATTCAGCAATTTGCAACAAGCTGTCCAGAATTTAGAAGTGACCTGGACCCCACAATCTGAGACAATGTGGAAAGAAAGACGATGGAGACAAAACACGTGTTGAGAAAACTGTCTAGCGAGTTTGGGAACAGATATAAGGCTGAATAGAGGAATGAAGTGTGCCATTTTGAAAAACCAATCCACCACAGCCCAGATGGTGTTGCAACCCTCAGAGAGAGGTAGGTCCGTAATGAAGCCCATGGCTATGTGTTGCCAAGGAGCGGAAGAAACTGGTAGATGCTGAAGGAGACCAGCAAGTTTGTCCCTGGAGGATTTCTTTCTGGTGCACTGTGGAAAGGCAGTTATGAAATACTGGACATCCTTTACCAGCGAGGGCCACCAGAAATGGTGAGCAATCTGCTCAGTGGACATGTGTATGCTCATATGACCAACCAATTTGAATTTGTATCCCCAGTAGAGATGAGCAAACATGTTCAGAAAATGTTCGCCAAACTCAAAAGTTGGCCCAAACATTGCACATTCAGATTCATGTTCGGATTCCCTAGCATTTTCCTCAAAATCGACAAAATTCGGCAAGGACTTTGGCTAGGATAGGGGTGCTGTATGATGAGTGGGGGGCGTTTTTTATCACAGTACCGGCGCCGGAGTATTAGTGGTACAATTTGCGCTGTTCCCCTGTGCCGGGTGCTGAAAGCAGCTCACATCATTGTCGGTTGACATCAGAGTTGTCCGACTCCTCATCACCAATGGGAGTTACCGGGGCTCTGATCGGCGGTAACCTCATTACCACTGGTGAGAGCGCTGCTGGATCACCCAGCAGTGGTGCCGTAAGTGAAGTCACTGGGGCTCATCAGCTGATGAACTCATATGACTTCTCTCACGGCAGCTCAGCGCTATACACTGTCGGAGCGATCATGCTCCTGTCAGTGTGTAGCCGGTGGCCGGGTAAAGCAGTCACATCACTAGTCACATGTGACTGTTCTATAAGTGAGTTTGGCGTTAGATACTCTGGATTTACCTAGATTATGGCGGATAGGTGAGTATTATGGTGGTTTATTATTTTTCCTTTTTTACAGGTAACATGGACATTGGAGATTAGGCGGGAAGGTTAGCATTATGGTGTTTTTTATTTTTTACAGGGAACAAGGACATCAGAGATTAGGTTTAGTTTAGTATAATTTGTTTTTTATTTGAATATTTATTTACTAATTTTAACTTTTTTTTACTTGGAGTACAGATGCTGGATGATGAGAGATTATGCCTCGCATCAGCGGCACCTGCGCTCTTCTGTTTAAAGTGACAACAGGCACTGGCTGATGGGAGGAGGAGTAGTCTCATCAGCCAATGCCTGTGACCTGCGATAAGCTTTTTACCGCTGGTCACAGTCACAGCAGTGGGATCATGCTGACATCTGATAGCGTGATCCTGCAGTGCCCTGACTGGCGGTAACAATGTTACCATCAATTAGAGCCCCTGTTTCCCGCGCTGTCATGCAGATGACAGCGTGGGAAACCACAGATGTTCAACGCCCCATTTGGGTTCAGGATACACGAACCTTTCATAGATGTTCGGTAAAACTCGCTGAACTCGAACATCAAGAGGTACGTTCATCTATAGTTCCCAGGACAGGATTCTCCTCCTCTTAGCATTAGGGACAAATATTTTACAAGAAGGAATGTCTTTTGAAAGGACAGGAGCTCCTTCAATAACACTGGCCCAATCAATGATGTACTGAGGCTCTACCAAGGAATCGGTCACATCAAAGGATCGAGACAGAGCATCTGCTTTGACATTCCTCCCTGCAGGACAGACTTGTAATTTGAAGTTAAAACAAGCAAAAAAGAGTGCCCACCTGGCTTGACAAGGATTCAACTGCTGTGTGGACTGCAGGAAAGTCAGATTTTTATGGTCTGTGTATATTAATACCAGAGAGCTGGCACCTTCCAGTAGATGTCGCTATTGCTCGAGCACCATCTTAATGGCCAGAAGCTCATGATTAGAGATGAGCGGTGTTCGACTAGAACTGTTCACCAATCTCAAATTCGAGCTGTTTTGGGCGGTGTTCGAGTTGTTCGACGAACCCGAACGATTTGCAAAAAATTCGGCTGTTCGAGGTTATGTTCGATAACTGTTCGTGCACCAAAAGCGTGTCCTGCATGTCTGGCGCTATTTAGAGCACCAATCATGCAGGGATTGTCTGCCACTCACTGTAATGCCACAGCCATGGTGGTTGTGGCATTACAGTGATTGCCCAAATCGATGGGAACAGTGCCAACAGTGAAACATGAAAAGCCGGCAATTCAGCAGCGGCATACACCGGTACCCGACAATTTAGAACCGAAAGAATAGAGCTTCACACATAGATTAGATAGATATAAACATGTCAGCCACATATATACGAAGTACAGTGAAAGTGCTGCTTACTGTACTTGTCATTTAGCGTAAAGGATTTATCAAAAAAAATAATAGTGTTTTCATGCACCGTCTCTTTAAAAAAGCCGGCCGGCAATTCAGCAGCGGTACCCGACAATTTATAACAGACAGAATAGAGCTTCACACATAGATTAGATAGATAGAAACATGTCAGCCACATATATACGAAGTACAGTGACAGTGTTGCTTACTGTACTTGTCATTTAGTGTAAAGGATTTATCAAAAAAAATAATAGTGTTTTCATGCACCGTCTCTTTAAAAAAGCCGGCCGGCAATTCAGCAGCGGTACCCGACAATTTATAACAGACAGAATAGAGCTTCACACATAGATTAGATAGATAGAAACATGTCAGTCACATATATATGAAGTACAGTGATAGTGTTGGTTACTGTACTTGTCATTTAGTATTAAAATAAAGGATTTATTATTAAAAAAATTGGCGTGGGGTTCCCCTTAATTTTAGGCTCTAGCGGAGGTTAAGCAGACGGCTGGGGCAGATGTTTGAAGCCTGGGAAGGGGGTAATACCCACGGAGCTTCCCAGGCTACTAATATCAGCCCCCAGCTGAATACATAGCCTTTACTAGCTATTAAAATGGGGGACACCCCAAAAAAAATGACGTGGGGTCCCCCCTAATTTAATAGCTAGCAAAGGCTAGGCAGACAGCTGGGGGCTGATATTAATAGCCCAGGAAGGGAGCCATGAATATTGGCCCCCTCCCAGGCTAGAAACACCAGCCGTCAGCCGCCCCAGAAATGGCGCATTCATAGGATGCGCCAATTCTGGCACTTAGCCTCGCTCTTCCACGCTGCCCTGGTGCGGTGGCAGGGGGTAATAGGGTTGGGGTTGATGTCAGCTTATAATGCCAGCTGACATCAAGCCCAGGTTAGTAATGGAGAGGCGTCTATAAGACACCCCCATTACTAACCCCATAGTCAAAGTTAAAAAAAACACAAACACCCAGAATAAAGTCCTTTAATTGAAATAAAGACACAATCCTTTATTGTTCTAAATTAAACCATACTTACCGTCACGCCCATTCCAGCTGAAGCCAACGATCTCCTGCAATAAAAGAAAAATAATAAAGCAACCTCATCCTTACCTTTCCATGGTTCCCACGACAGCTTCAGCTCTGCTACATCGAGATGACAGGCTGGACCGCAGCAGAACGCTGCCATCCAGCCTCTCATCCCGCAGACACTGAGAAGCGCAGGCTTGCTTGCGCTGCTCAGCGTCTCTCTGTGACGACATCCAGATGAGCCGAGTTCATGTCCAATGAACTCGGCTCACCTCATGCACGTCACTGACAGCGTGGGAAAATTCTCACGCTGAAGCGGTGAGTGCAGGAGAATTCTCCCACGCTGTCAGTGACGTGCATAAGGTGAGCTCATGTCCAATGAACTCAGCTCACCTCCTGCACGTCACTGACAGCGTGGGAGAATTCTCCTGCACTCAGCGCTTCAGCGTGAGAATTCTCCCACGCTGAAGCGCTGAGTGCAGGAGAATTTTCCCACGCTGTCAGTGACGTGCATAAGGTGAGCTCATGTCCAATGAACTCAGCTCACCTCCTGCACGTCACTGACAGCGTGGGAGAATTCTCCTGCACTCAGCGCTTCAGTGTGAGAATTCTCCCACGCTGAAGCGCTGAGTGCAGGAGAATTTTCCCACGCTGTCAGTGACGTGCATGAGGTGAGCCGAGTTCATTGGACATTAACTCGGCTCATCTGGATGCCCTCACAGAGAGACACTGTGGAGCGCAAGCAAGCCTGCGCTTCTCAGTGTCTGCGGGATGAGAGGCTGGATGGCAGCGTTCTGCTGCGGTCCAGCCTGTCATCTCGATGTAGCAGAGATGAAGCTGTCATGGGAACCATGGAAAGGTAAGGATGATGTTGCTTTATTATTTTTCTTTTATTTCAGGAGATCGTTGGCTTCAGCTGGAATGGGCGTGATGGTAAGTATGGTTTAATTTAGAACAATAAAGAATTGTGTGTTTATTTCAATTAAAGGACTTTTTTCTGGGTGTTGTGTTTTTTTTAAATACTTTACTAGAAATTCATGGTGGTCATGTCTAATATTGGCGTGACCCCATGAATTTCGGGCTTAGGGCCAGCTGATAATGCCAAGCTGGCCCTAACCCCTTTATTACCCAGTGAGCCACCGCATCAGGGCCCTGGATGAGTTGGGTACAGCGCCAGAAGATGGCGCTTCTATGAACGCGCCATTTTCCGGGGTGGCTGCGGACTGCAATTTGCAGCGGGGGTCGCCCAGAAAGCTTGGGCCTCCCTGCGCTGCGGATTCCAGCCCCCAGCTGCCTAGTTGTACCTGGCTGGACACAAAAACAGGGCGAAGCCCCACGTCAATTTTCTTTAAATTATTTCATGAAATAATTAAGAAAAAAAGGGCTTCCCTATATTGTTGTGTCCGGCCAGGTACAAATAGGCAGCTGGTGGTTGGGGGCAGCCCGTTCCTGCCTGCTGTACCTGGCTGGACACAAATATAGTGCGAAGCCCCACGTCAATTTTTTTTAAATTATTTCATGAATTTCCTGAAATAATTTAAAAAAATTGAAGTGGGGCTTCGCACTATATTTGTGTCCAGCCAGGTACAGCAGGCAGGAACGGGCTGCCCCCAACCACCAGCTGCCTATTTGTACCTGGCCGGACACAACAATATAGGGAAGGCCTTTTTTTCTTAATTATTTCATGAATTTCATGAAATAATTAAAAAAAAAGTACGTGGGGCTTCGCCCTATTTTTGTGTCCAGCCAGGTACAACTAGGCAGCTGGGGGCTGGAATCTGCAGCGCAGGGAGGCCCAAGCTTTCTGGGCCCCCCCCCCGCTACAAATTGCAGTCCGCAGCCACCCCGGAAAATGGCGCGTTCATAGAAGCGCCATCTTCTGGCGCTGTACCCAACTCATCCAGGGCCCTGGTGCGGTGGCTCACTGGGTAATAAAGGGGTTAGAGCCAGCTTGGTATTATCAGCTGGCCCCAAGCCCAAAATTCATGGGGTCACGCCAGTATTAGACATGACCGCCATGAATTTCTAGTAAAGTATTTAAAAAAAACACAACACCCAGAATAAAGTCCTTTAATTGAAATAAAGACACAATTCTTTATTGTTCTAAATTAAACCATACTTACCATCACACCCATTCCAGCTGAAGCCAACGATCTCCTGCAATAAAAGAAAAATAATAAACCAACCTCATCCTTACCTTTCCATGGTTCCCACGACAGCTTCAGCTCTGCTACATCGAGATGACTGGCTGGACCGCAGCAGAACGCTGCCATCCAGTCTGTCATCCCGCAGACACTGAGAAGCGCAGGCATGCTTGCGCTCCTCACTGTCTCGCTGTGACGGCATCCAGATGAGCCGAGGTCATGTCCAATGAACTCGGCTCACCTCATGCACGTCACTGACAGCGTGGGAAAATTCTCACGCTGAAGTGCTGAGTGCAGGAGAATTCTCCCACGCTGTCAGTGATGTGCATGAGGTGAGCTCATGTCCAATGAACTCAGCTCACCTCCTGCACGTCACTGACAGCGTGGGAAAATTCTCCTGCAATCAGCGCTTCAGCGTGAGAATTTTCCCACGCTGTCAGTGACGTGCATGAGGTGAGCCGAGTTCATTGGACATGAACTCGGCTCATCTGGATGTCGTCACAGAGAGACGCTGAGCAGCGCAAGCAAGCCTGCGCTTCTCAGTGTCTGCGGGATGACAGGCTGGATGGCAGCGTTCTGCTGCGGTCCAGCCTGTCATCTCGATGTAGCAGAGCTGAAGCTGTCGTGGGAACCATGGAAAGGTAAGGATGAGGTTGCTTTATTATTTTTCTTTTATTGCAGGAGATCGTTGGCTTCAGCTGGAATGGGCGTGATGGTAAGTATGGTTTAATTTAGAACAATAAAGGATTGTGTCTTTATTTCAATTAAAGGACTTTATTCTGGGTGTTTGTGTTTTTTTTAACTTTGACTATGGGGTTAGTAATGGGGGTGTCTTATAGACGCCTCTCCATTACTAACCTGGGCTTGATGTCAGCTGGCATTATAAGCTGACATCAACCCCAACCCTATTACCCCCTGCCACCGCACCAGGGCAGCGTGGAAGAGCGAGGCTAAGTGCCAGAATTGGCGCATCCTATGAATGCGCCATTTCTGGGGCGGCTGACGGCTGGTGTTTCTAGCCTGGGAGGGGGCCAATATTCATGGCTCCCTTCCTGGGCTATTAATATCAGCCCCCAGCTGTCTGCCTAGCCTTTGCTAGCTATTAAATTAGGGGGGACCCCACGTCATTTTTTTGGGGGGGTCCCCCATTTTAATAGCTAGTAAAGGCTATGTATTCAGCTGGGGGCTGATATTAGTAGCCTGGGAAGCTCCGTGGGTATTACCCCCTTCCCAGGCTTCAAACATCTGCCCCAGCCGTCTGCTTAACCTCCGCTAGAGCCTAAAATTAAGGGGAACCCCACGGCAATTTTTTTAATAATAAATCCTTTATTTTAATACTAAATGACAAGTACAGTAACCAACACTATCACTGTACTTCATATATATGTGACTGACATGTTTCTATCTATCTAATCTATGTGTGATGCTCTATCTTTCTGTTCTAAATTGTCGGGTACCGCTGCTGAATTGCCGGCCGGCTTTTTTAAAGAGACAGTGCATGAAAACACTATTATTTTTTTAAATAAATCCTTTACACTAAATGACAAGTACAGTAAGCAACACTATCACTGTACTTATTATATATGTGACTGACATGTTTCTATCTATCTAATCTATGTGTGAAGCTCTATTCTTTCTGTTCTAAATTGTCGGGTACAGATGCTGAATTGCCGGCCGGCTTTTTTAAAGAGACAGTGCATGAAAACACTATTATTTTTTTTAATAAATCCTTTACACTAAATGACAAGTGCAGTAACCATCACTGTCACTGTGCTTCTTATATGTGTGACTGACATGTTTCTATCTATCTAATCTATGTGTGATGCTCTATTCCTTCTTGTCTAAATTGTCGGGTACCGGTGTATGCCGCTGCTGAATTTGCCGGCCGGCTTTTTTAAAGAGAGTGTCTTCTGAGCAGTTTGTCAGCTTTTGGACACCTTTGCAGGTGTTTTCTATGTCTTTCTATGTGTTTTTGTTTGCCTGCCATTGGTTTTAACGGTGTTCGACGGTGTTCTAAGGTGTTCGACGAACAGTTCGATGAACAGTTCCTCGAACATCCCGGTGTTCGACGAACCGAACCGAACCCGAACACTACGGGGGTGGCTCAACACTACTCATGATCCCCAATGTTATAGTTTGGCTCAGCCAGAGAAAACATTTTGGAAAAAAAATGGCAAGAGACCAACTTCCTTGAAGAAGTTGTTTGCAAGAGCACTGCCCCAGAATCAATAGAAGAGGCATCTACCTCCAAGAGAAACTGCTTATTGGGATTGGGGTGGTGCAGAACCGGAGCTCTCGCAAAGGCCTCTTTCAACTGCTGAAAGGTCGACATAGCTGACTCTTGTTATATTCTGGAACTTAGAACTAAGGAATAGGAGGGAAAAGCTGTCCCTGCACTGAGACTTAGCTTAACCCTACGCTGGAGTGGGTGCCCTATTCCTTATGAATAGCCCCACCGAATCTCCTGCACTGAAATCAAAGGAAGACCTGGAGGATAGGGAAAGGGGTGCCTAAAAGATCTAAGGACTGTCAGCAAAAGCAGGAGACCTCCTAACAGAAAAGATAGTTGTAGAAACGAAAATTAAAGGAAACAAAACAGGTGGAACAAGAAGTCCCAGGATAACAATAGTCCAAAGCAAGAAGAACTAAACAAGGCTACTTAGCCAGAGCACGAGCGTTACAACACTGATGTCCAGCGGGGAATGAGAGCCAGGTGCTGAGTAATAAAGGGTGCAGAGATCACGTGACCAAGAAACCCAGCACCAGAGGAAAAGACTAGAAGCCAGCAAACCACAACAAGATGGCCGATAGTAAAACAACATAGATTCTAACAACTCTGGCATTAGCCCTGTTCTTGGTTAGGGTGGAGATAGGTGTCATGGGGGACAAAAAGAGAGGGATAAATTCTCTAGAAAAGTTGGAGAAACCTATAAACTGCTGGATGGCACGCAAGCCTTGGGGACGAGTCCAGGAGAGAACAGCAGAAACCTTCTCCGTATCCATCTCATGGCCCTGGCTGGAAACAGTGTAGTGGAGGAAAGGCAAGGAGGCTCTTTCGAAGACACATTTGGATAATTTGGCAAACAGATTGTTATCCTGTAGGCGCTTCAGAATCTGACAAACGTGTATTCCATGGGCTCTAAGATCGGGAGAAAAAATCAGGATGTCATCCAAATATGCGACCACGGAGACAGAGAGGAGGTCCCGGAAGATGTCATTAATGAATTCCTGAAATACGGAGGGTGCATTGCACAGACCAAACAGCATGACAACATACTCGTAGAGGGCATCACAGGTATTCAAGGCCATCTTCAACTCATCGCCCTTACGGTTCCAAATCAAGTTATAAGCCCTCCGTAGATACAATTTGGTGATCACCCTTGCCTTACAGATTCTATTAAATAGTTCAGAAATCAATTGTTCTTAAAGGTGATCTTGTTATCTTCTCGATAGTCAATACCAGGATGTAGGGAACTGTCCTTCTTGGTTACGAGGAAGAAACTGGCACCAGCCGGAGAACAGGATTTATGGATGAATCCCTTGGCCAAATTTTCCTGAATGTATTAAGACATGGCCGAGTCTCAGGCAGAGATAGTGGATACACCTTACCCCAGGATGGTGAATTACCAGGTAGGAGATCAATGGGACAGTTATAAAGTCTGTGGGGTGGCAGGACCCTTGCCTTCTTTTCATAGAGTGCCATGATTCCTCCTATTTGAGTGTCTGGATGCAGTGAATGACAGTTCTACTGTTCAATCTAGGAATGCGACATGCTAAGCTGACAATGTTGTGTTCGACAGCTTGGCTGTCAAATGAATGCTGGGATGTGCTGAGCTGTCAGTGTCTGGATTGACAGTCTAGCTGTTCAATCAGGACCAGGGTGTACCAGAGCTTCATCCATGTGTCTCTTCTCCAGAACAATTACCTGGCTATTTAACCAAGTTCTCTGCCTCTGATTGCTGCCAATTGTAGCCTTGCTCATGAGGTGTGTGCTTGCTCTGTGCTCTTTGTCTGGAATTCTGATCTTTGCTACTCAACCTATCATTTGTTTTGACCATTCATTTGCTTTGCCCTTTTTGTCGTGATCCAATTCCTTCTTGGAATATTGCTCTTGGACTGTTTCCTGAGTACGGTTTTGTCTGCTGACTGTGTGTAGAACGGTTGTGTGTATATGTAGCAGAACTATGTGTGTGCGTGCATGTGTATCAGAGATGTGTGTATGTGTGTGTAGCATAGCTGTGTGTATATTCAGCAGAGCTGAGTATGTATGTACAGTGCATGCATCAGTGTTGTGTATATGTGTGGGCTGTTGAGAATGTACATAATGTGAGTGCAATAAAGCTATATGTGTATACTACACATCCTGCAGAGAAATACTAACAATAGATTTATTACCTCTCTATTCTACCATAGTGCATTAATATTTGTGATATTGACCCACCACGTCTTGAGCAGGTGGTATATGTTGGAAGATATACAATAAGTGGTCAATATTTGGTTGTCTTGATATCATCTTAATTGATGCCATATCACACCCCATATTAACTCTCAGCAGTCTGCTGGAAGCTCTCAGATATGATTTATCTACATTTCTCTGGTGGAACTGTGTCACCCAGGGGGAATATAGGGGACTCGGTACCCGGGCCTTTTACCTTGTTTAGGAGGTCACGGCAGTCGGCTCCCGGGCCCGTACTCTGGGTCTCTCTTTAAAAAAGGGTTTTAGTATACAGTTTGTCTCGTGACGCCACCTGTGGTTTCCGGTAATGGTTACCGGCGCTGCTGCAGACCTCCGGGGGTGATGAGATGGCAGCTGGGATGTTCTTGCTCCCCACAGGCGGAGCGGGCCCCCGGGGCAGTGTAGGTGCAGATGGTGGTGATGCTGGGGCTTGTGGTGCAGGAGAGATGGTGCAGCAGGAGTAACTGACAGAGACAGGGGATTCACTTCAGTACCTTTACTGGTGCGGATGTCAGGTACGGTCCAAGGTACTCGGTAGGAAGGGTGCACTTCAGGACTTCTCCCCAGTGAGCGGGTATAAGGCTTCCTGGTCCGTGTCAACCTCCCTCTATGCTCCTGGCCAGTCTGCAACTGGGCCTAGCTTCTGCGTCGTGCTGTTCCTTCACCTGTCGCTTGGTAGTAGGACCTTTTTCTGGAAACCACTATCCCTGGATGCCGGGGCCTTCGTGGTTCCTAGTCCTGTCAAGGGTTTAGCTTCAGGTCAACCAGGGACTTGTAGTCCTCCTGGTATGCCGGTGATCCCTACTGGGTATAAAGAACCCTGTAGGCGCGGACCCGGTGTCCCGTTCGTGTCTTGGGGTTAGCCTATGATGCTCCTCTGCCCCCTCAACTCCTTTCTCCTCTCCTCTTTGCCTCCGGCCACACTCGGGGCCCTCAATACAGCAGCAGACGTGCTGCGTCTTCACTGCTCTCAGTGGCAGCACACTCTCTGAACAACTAAATTCTGACTGAACTGCCTGGCTCCACCCTCCATATATATATATCCTTAACTGGCTCCCTCTGGTGGTATGAGGTGGAAGGGTGGAGGTGTTTGTTTTTAACGAGAGCCTCTTGTGGAGAAGTCCATCCATGCACCCTTTTGGGTCCTGTGGTACCTGTGAACACAGAGTGCCACACACAATCCTTGCTCTTTAATCCTAATCCTGATCCAGACCCGGCTTGTGGCCTTAATTCTGTTTTGCTCTGTGATTACTCCTGACTTTTGTTACGGGTCCGGGTGGTGGAACCTCTGTGCCGAGGTGCAAGGAGTGACCCAGAGGGGCGTGACTAAGTATCAACCCGAACCGACCCTGGTCGGACGACAGCAAACGACACCGTGACCAGGGAGGATCCGGGCTGAGGGACCAGATGCTACTCTGCGGACGACCTTGTAAGAGAGCAGGTGGCTCCCACGGGTCAGATGGCTGGGACTGACCGGTATGACGGATGGACACGGCAAGCAGGCAGAAGTCTCTGGTAGCTGACAGGTGGTCACGGTACGTGACAGCAGAGCAGGTAGTAGTCTCTAGGTTTACCAGGCAGGTGGTCACAGCAAGTGACGGCAGAGCCTCCAGGCAGTCTGGCAGGAAACAGGCGGGCGCTCCCAGGTGAGCGGGCAGACCGACAAGGCAGGTAACAGGCAGGTAACAGGTGGGCGCTCCCAGGTGAGCGGGCTGACAGACTCTGCAGGTAACAGACGGATGCTCCCAGGTGAGCGGACAGACAGACAGGGCAGGTAACAGGCGGATGCTCCCAGGTGAGCGGACTGGCAGACAGGGCAGGTAACAGGCGGATGCTCCCAGGTGAGCGGACTGGCAGACAGGGCAGGTAACAGGCAGGTAACAGGTGAGCGCTCCAGGTGAGCAGGCTGGCAGGTAACCGGCAGATAACAGGCTGGCAGGCAGGACGAGGAGTCAGGCTAGCAGCGGGACCTGAGGGCTGAAGCAGAGATCAGAAACTGTGCAACAACTTTGCTCGGGCACCTCCATTTTGGAGGAGGTGCCTTATATATGAGAGGACCCTTGGCTATTGCCGGGGACTCCTTAGGACGGCGCGCGCGGCCCCTTTAAGAGGGGGTGAGCACGCGCGCGCCCTAAGCACAGTGCCCGGGGGACTGCGCGCGCAGACAGCAGGCTGAGAAGGAGAGCGGGGAGCGTGGTGAGAGGGATGGCGTCTCCGCCCGGCAGGAGGCAGAGACGCTGAAGCTACAGGGCTGTGCGCGCCGACAGCAGGCTGGGAAGGAGAGCGGGGAGCGAAGAGGTGAGAGGGACGGCATCTCTGCCTGGAAGAAGGCAGAGACGCCGATGCTACAGTACCCCCCGCTTTATGCCCCCCCCTTTTTTAGGCCAGAAAGGAATTTTTCAAGGAGAAGCGGGGTGTGGATGTTCTCTCTGGGTACCCAAGTTCTCTCCTCAGGGCCAAACCCCTTCCAATCCACCAGAAAAAAAGTTCTCCCTCTTACCCTCTTAGTGGCCAGAATACTCTCTACCTCAAAGACGTCCTCAGCGGAAACCGGAGCAGGGGAAGTACCTGGATTGTTGGAAAAAGAGTTAAAGACAACGGGTTTGAGGAGAGATACGTGGAAGGAGTTGGGAATGCGTAAGGTGGCCGGGAGTTTTAACTTGTAGGCCAATGGATTAATTTGCTTGAGGATTTCGAAAGGGCCGATGAAGCGAGGACCTAACTTGTAGGAGGGTATCTTGAGCCGCAAATGTTTGAAGGAGAGCCAAACCTTGTCTCCCCGACGGAATTGAGGCGGATCCAGACGTCTCTTATCAGCATATCTCTTCATCCGCTCGGAAGACTGAAGAAGTGCGGACCTAGTACTCTCCCAAATGGTAGAAAACTCGCTGACAAGAGACTCCACGGAAGGGTTGTCCACAGAAGCAGAGACGGGAAACTGAATCCGGGGGTGTTGGCTATAGACAATAAAGAACGGGGACTTGGAAGAGGATTCGCTCTCATGGTTATTATAAGAGAATTCGGCCTAAGGAAGGAGGTCCACCCAATCAGAATGGTGGGCATTAACAAAGTGCTGGAGGTAGCTGGTAAGGATCTGATTGATCTGCTCCACTTGACCATTGGACTGAGGGTGGTAAGCGGAGGAGAAATCCAGGGTGACATCCAGCAGTTTACATGTGGCTCTCCAGAAGCGTGAGGTGAACTGAACCCCTCTATCCGACACGATGTGGAGGGGTAGGCCATGGAGACGGAAGATATGGCGGATAAAGTCCTTAGCCAGCTCAGGTGCAGATGGGAGACCAGGCAGGGGAATGAAGTGGGCCATTTTAGAAAAGCGGTCCGCGACCACCCAAATGACAGTACACTAGAGATGAGCGGTGTTCGACTCAAACTGTTCGCCAATCTCAAATTCGAGCTGTTTTGGGCGGTGTTCGAGCCGTTCGGCAAACACGAACGATTTGAAAAAAATTTGGCTGTTCGAGGTTATGTTCGATAACTGTTCGTGCACCAAAATCATAACTGGATTTTTTCTCAGTAATGCTGAAAATTAATGTTAATACACAGTTTGAGTGTACAGCGGGGCGGGGGGACAGGCAGGGGATGGATCTCTGCAGAAATAATGAAGATTTCCACTTTGTTTTCTCTTCCCCGCATTTGCAGTGGGGCGGTGCAGTCTGTCAGCCTATCAGCAGCGCACACACGGAGCAAACTGCTTTTTTTCACACAAGCAAGGGCATGTGTCATTGGCAGTGTATGTCACATGTCCTTGCCCTATAAGACCCAGCCATTTTCCACGTCACCACCATTTTCTCACTGCTGCAGCTGTGTGTTAGACGGCACCGCTGTTGCTGTGTGCGCTATACTTTGTTAATTTCAAGCCAATTTTCGCACAAATCTACAGATAACTTGGGAGTAGGGAAGAGTTGTGATTGCAGTCCTTTTAAGGACTAGGTTACATAATTTCCTACAACTTTTATCAGGCAGGTCTGTGCTCTTAAATAGATAGGTTGGGAGTAAAGACTAATTGTAATTGCAGTCCTTTTCAGGGCTAGGTTACATCAGTTCCTATCACTTTTTGCCAGGCAGGTCTGTGCCAGTGCTGTGCAAGTTTTTTCACAGCATTTGGCTAAATCTAGCAAAGCAAATCCTTTTTGGCCTATTGCAGAGTGTGTTAGTCAGTGGAGTAGCCTATCTGTGTTGCAAGCTACACCACCTGTGTATAGAATACAAATTTTTTTACTGCACCTAGTGAAGTAAAACCATTTGGGCATAGCATCATTCTATTAGTCCATCTATACTAACCTCCACCAGGTTGCAAATTCAATATAATTTTTTTCTGCATCGAGCTCTGAAAAAATATTTAGGCTTCTAGCAGTGTGTGGGACTTGTTCTATTAGTCCATCTATACTGACCTCCATCAGGTTGCAAATTCAATATAATTTTTTTCTGCATCTAGCTCTGAAAAAATATTTTGGCTTCTAGCAGTGTGTGGGACTTGTTCTATTAGTCCATCTATACTGACCTCCAGCAGGTTGCAAATTCAATATAATTTTTTTCTGCATCTAGCTCTGAAAAAATATTTCAGCTTGTAGCAGTGTGTGGGACTTGTTCTATTAGTCCATCTATACTGACCTCCATCAGGTTGCAAATTCAATATAATTTTTTTCTGCATCTAGCTCTGAAAAAATATTTTGGCTTCTAGCAGTGTGTGGGACTTGTTCTATTAGTCCATCTATACTGACCTCCATCAGGTTGCAAATTCAATATAATTTTTTTCTGCATCTAGCTCTGAAAAAATATTTAGGCTTCTAGCAGTGTGTGGGACTTGTTCTATTAGTCTATCTATACTGACCTCCATCAGGTTGCAAATTCAATAAAAAAAATTTCTGCATCTGGCTCTGAAAAAATATTTCAGCTTGTAGCAGTGTGTGGGACTTGTTCTATTAGTCCATCTATACTAACCTCCACCAGGTTGCAAATTCAATATAATTTTTTTCTGCATCGAGCTCTGAAAAAGTATTTAGGCTTCTAGCAGTTTGTGGGACTTGTTCTATTAGTCCATCTATACTGACCTCCATCAGGTTGCAAATTCAATATAATTTTTATCTGCATCTAGCTCTGAAAAAATATTTCAGCTTGTAGCAGTGTGTGGGACTTGTTCTATTAGTCCATCTATACTAACCTCCACCAGGTTGCAAATTCAATATAATTTTTTTCTGCATCGAGCTCTGAAAAAATATTTAGGCTTCTAGCAGTGTGTGGGACTTGTTCTATTAGTCCATCTATACTGACCTCCATCAGGTTGCAAATTCAATATAATATTTTTCTGCATCTAGCTCTGAAAAAATATTTTGGCTTCTAGCAGTGTGTGGGACTTGTTCTATTAGTCCATCTATACTGACCTCCATCAGGTTGCAAATTCAATATAATTTTTTTCTGCATCTAGCTCTGAAAAAATATTTCAGCTTGTAGCAGTGTGTGGGACTTGTTCTATTAGTCCATCTATACTGACCTCCATCAGTTTGCAAATTCAATATAATTTTTTTCTGCATCTAGCTCTGAAAAAATATTTTGGCTTCTAGCAGTGTGTGGGACTTGTTCTATTAGTCCATCTATACTGACCTCCATCAGGTTGCAAATTCAATATAATATTTTTCTGCATCTAGCTCTGAAAAAATATTTTGGCTTCTAGCAGTGTGTGGGACTTGTTCTATTAGTCCATCTATACTGACCTCCATCAGGTTGCAAATTCAATATAATTTTTTTCTGCATCTAGCTCTGAAAAAATATTTCAGCTTGTAGCAGTGTGTGGGACTTGTTCTATTAGTCCATCTATACTGACCTCCATCAGTTTGCAAATTCAATATAATTTTTTTCTGCATCTAGCTCTGAAAAAATATTTTGGCTTCTAGCAGTGTGTGGGACTTGTTCTATTAGTCCATCTATACTGACCTCCATCAGGTTGCAAATTCAATATAATTTTTTTCTGCATCTAGCTCTGAAAAAATATTTCAGCTTGTAGCAGTGTGTGGGACTTGTTCTATTAGTCCATCTATACTGACCTCCATCAGGTTGCAAATTCAATATAATATTTTTCTGCATCTAGCTCTGAAAAAATATTTTGGCTTCTAGCAGTGTGTGGGACTTGTTCTATTAGTCCATCTATACTGACCTCCATCAGGTTGCAAATTCAATATCATTTTTTTCTGCATCTAGCTCTGAAAAATATTTCAGCTTGTAGCAGTGTGTGGGACTTGTTCTATTAGTCCATCTATACTGACCTCCATCAGGTTGCAAATTCAATATAATTTTTTTCTGCATCTAGCTCTGAAAAAATATTTAGGCTTCTAGCAGTGTGTGGGACTTGTTCTATTAGTCCATCTATACTGACCTCCATCAGGTTGCAAATTCAATATAATTTTTTTCTGCATCTAGCTCTGAAAAAATATTTAGGCTTCTAGCAGTGTGTGCGACTTGTTCTATTAGTCCATCTATACTGACCTCCATCAGGTTGCAAATTCAATATAATTTTTTTCTGCATCTAGCTCTGAAAAAATATTTAGGCTTCTAGCAGTGTGTGGGACTTGTTCTATTAGTCCATCTATACTGACCTCCATCAGGTTGCAAATTCAATATAATTTTTTTCTGCATCTAGCTCTGAAAAAATATTTCAGCTTGTAGCAGTGTGTGGGACTTGTTCTATTAGTCCATCTATACTGACCTCCATCAGTTTGCAAATTCAATATAATTTTTTTCTGCATCTAGCTCTGAAAAAATATTTTGGCTTCTAGCAGTGTGTGGGACTTGTTCTATTAGTCCATCTATACTGACCTCCATCAGGTTGCAAATTCAATATAATTTTTTTCTGCATCTAGCTCTGAAAAAATATTTCAGCTTGTAGCAGTGTGTGGGACTTGTTCTATTAGTCCATCTATACTGACCTCCATCAGGTTGCAAATTCAATATAATTTTTTTCTGCATCTAGCTCTGAAAAAATATTTAGGCTTCTAGCAGTGTGTGGGACTTGTTCTATTAGTCCATCTATACTGACCTCCATCAGGTTGCAAATTCAATATAATTTTTTTCTGCATCTAGCTCTGAAAAAATATTTAGGCTTCTAGCAGTGTGTGGGACTTGTTCTATTAGTCCATCTATACTGACCTCCATCAGGTTGCAAATTCAATATAATTTTTTTCTGCATCTAGCTCTGAAAAAATATTTAGGCTTCTAGCAGTGTGTGGGACTTGTTCTATTAGTCCATCTATACTGTCCTCCATCAGGTTGCAAATTCAATATAATTTTTTTCTGCATCTAGCTCTGAAAAAGTATTTCGGCTTCTAGCAGTGTGTGGGACTTGTTCTATTTGTCCATTTATACTGACCTCCATCAGGTTGCAAATTCAATATAATTTTTTTCTGCATCTAGCTCTGAAAAAATATTTCAGCTTGTAGCAGTGTGTGGGACTTGTTCTATTAGTCCATCTATACTAACCTCCACCAGGTTGCAAATTCAATATAATTTTTTTCTGCATCGAGCTCTGAAAAAATATTTAGGCTTCTAGCAGTGTGTGGGACTTGTTCTATTAGTCCATCTATAATGACTTCCATTAGGTTGCAAATTCAATATAATTTTTTTCTGCATCTAGCTCTGAAAAAATATTTCGGCTTGTAGCAGTGTGTGGGACTTGTTCTATTAGTCCATCTATACTAACCTCCACCAGGTTGCAAATTCAATATAATTTTTTTCTGCATCGACCTCTGAAAAAATATTTAGGCTTCTAGCAGTGTGTGGGACTTGTTCTATTAGTCCATCTATACTGACCTCCATCAGGTTGTAAATTCAATATAATTTTTTTCTGCATCTATCTCTGAAAAAATATTTTGGCTTCTAGCAGTGTGTGGGACTTGTTCTATTAGTCCATCTATACTGACCTCCATCAGGTTGCAAATTCAATATAATTTTTTTCTGCATCTAGCTCTGAAAAAATATTTCAGCTTGTAGCAGTGTGTGGGACTTGTTCTATTAGTCCATCTATACTGACCTCCATCAGGTTGCAAATTCAATATAACTTTTTTCTGCATCTAGCTCTGAAAAAATATATCAGCTTGTAGCAGTGTGTGGGACTTGTTCTATTAGTCCATCTATACTGACCTCCATCAGGTTGCAAATTCAATATAATTTTTTTCTGCATCTAACCCAGCCAATACTTTTGGGCTAAAACCACAATTTGGCCACTCAGCTCTGCTCGGTTCCCATCCATTGTTTTTTGTGCAAACAACTCCAGAGTTGTGAATTAGTTAACCACCAAAATGAGTGGAAAAAGGCCTGCTGCTGGTGGAAAGGGGAATAGGCGTGTTGGGAAGGGAAAAAAAGGTTGTGTCCGTGGGGTAGGTGTTAAAGCAACAGTAACATCTGCAGAAGAAAGACCATCTTCCAGCCAAACTAAGATGTCTACTTCTTTTAGCGGACAATGTGATAAGATCCCTTTCTTACGGCCACGCCAATCGCTACAAATTCCAGATGAGGCACAAAAACAGCAGGTGCTTTAACGGCTATCAAGTGCTCCTTTAAGTGGGCTCTCCTCCACCTCAACTTCAACATCACAAATACTCCAGTCCTCAGAGGTGTCACCCCAATCGCACTTGCTTCCTCACAGCTCCCAAGTCTCCAGCTGCCCGTCTGAGTATGGGGTAGAACAGATGGTTGCGTCTGCAGAGTTGTTTACTCATACTATAGCCTGGGAATCAGAGGTCGGCTCCAGAGCTTCTGTGAATCCAGACGAGGAAATGATCTGCACTGATGCCCAGAATCTTTGAGTCGGATCCAGGACCAGACGCAGAAGGTTCTGACCATAATGTAGACCCTCGTTCCCAAACTGTAACTCCTGTTGGTGGAGACAATGAGGAAGACGATGATGAGACTCAAATACCTGATTGGAGCGACAACTTTAGTTTTTTGTCAGGGCTGGAACAGGTTGGCTCTGAGGACGACGGGTGTGATAACACACAGGGTGATGATGATGAGGTTGAAGATCCCACTTACTGTCAACCCACAGTCAGCCAGTCGATGAGGTCAGCAGAGGAGGTGGAGGAGGATGCTAGTGATGACGAGGTCAGGTTGCGCCTTCCTGGACAGAGATGTAGTACTGGAAGCACGTCAACAACTGCATCCTCAAACACAACTCTGCCTCTCACCACAAGTCGTGGTGGCTCTTCAGGTCGCATGGGTGCTAAGCCTTGCTTAGCCTGGGCATTTTTTCAGATCGATAAAGATGACCCAACTCGTGTTATCTGTAACATTTGTCAGCAAAAGCTAAGTAGAGGCCAAAAAATACATAGTTTGAGTACTTCATGCATGAACCGGCACATGGACATGAAGCATAAGCTGCAGTGGGAAGCTCACTGTGCTACAATGCGGCCTAGCCGGCCGGGCCAACCACCGTCTGCCACATCTTGTGCATCCGCGGCCTCTTCATCCTCTGTGACTGGGGACAGCAGTCACACCTGTTTTGGGACGCAGACCTGCCACCTCTTTAGCCGCAACAGCCAGCGTGATTGGCAGGTCATCATTTTGTTTGGAGGTGGAAACACCAGCTGGTGTTCAGCGCTGTCCGACATCGATAGCACCACCTTTGGATCAAGGCAACCTAACATGTCCGCCTGTATCTTCCTCACAGATCGGCAGTTTGCCGGGGACACCTTTTTCAACCCCGTCTAAGCACAACAGCCAGCCCTCGGTCCCTCAGATGTGGACAAGTAAAAGACCATTTCCTCCTAGCCATGAGAAAGCTAAGAGGTTAAATTTCACCATCTGCAAGCTCTTGGCTACAGAAATGCTTCCTTTCCACCTGGTGGACACAGAGGATTTCGAGACCTTATGTCCGTCGCAGTGCCCCAGTACCAGATGCCCAGTCGGCACTACTTCTCAAAGAAAGGTGTGCCTGCGCTCCACCAGCATGTCACACACAACATCACCGCTTCTTTGAGAAACTCTGTGTGTGACAGGGTGCTTTTCACCACAGACACTTGGACGAGTAGGCATGGACAGGGGCGTTACATGTCGCTGACTGGGCACAGGGTAACTATGGTGACAGCAGGTCAAGGGGCTGCTGTCCAAGTCTTGCCGTCCCCACGAGTTGTGCGTCAATCCTCTTTATCTCAAAGTTCCTCCACTGCTTCTGCCTCCTCAACCTCCTCTCGGTCCTCCACCTGCACCCAAAGCCTGTCTGGTCATGCCACAAGCTTTCTAACTGTGCAGAAGGGATCCTGCACACCTCCTTACTATGCTGGCAGCAGGGCTCAACGTCATCAGGCGGTTTTTACTTTGAAATGTCTGGGAAATGTGAGTCACACAGCTGAGGAGTTGTGGTCAGCTCTAGAGAACCAGTTTCATGAATGGTTGTCTCCACTGGACCTGAAACCAGGGAAGGCCGTGTGCGATAATGCTGCAAACCTGGGTGCGGCCCTTCGCCGGGGCAATGTCACACACGTGCCTTGTATGGCTCACGTGTTGAACCTGGTTGTTCAGCAATTTTTAGCCCACTATCCCGGACGAGATGGCCTTCTGCAGAGGGCACGGTCGCTGTGTGCTCACTTCCGCCGTTTGCATCCCGCAGCTCAGCGACTTACATCTCTACAGAAGTCGTTGGGCCTGCCACTTCACCTGCTAAAATGCGATGTGCCTACCCGGTGGAATTCAACTCTGCACATGTTGCAGCGACTGTGTCAGCACCGACAACCCTGGTGCAATACGTTCTGACGTATAGCCTGGGCCAACGAGATCCAGAGGTGGGGCAAACCATGCTTGAGGAGTGGTCTCAGATCAGGGACCTATGCACCTTTCTTTACAGTTTTGAAATGGCGACGAAGATGTTTAGTGCTGACGATGCCATTATCAGCATGACTATTCCGGTGATTTACATGCTGGAGCACATGTTAAACAGAATTTGGAGTCAGGTGGTGACACAAGAGGAGGTGGAGGAAGTAGAGGAGGAGGAGTTGTATGCGGAAGGGCTAACATCTGCAAGGTCCAGACGGTCGGCAGCACCAAGGCGGCAGGCATGTGAGGGTGGGGGAGATGGTTTTACCAGGGTGCATGGTAGCAGCCAAACTAGTGAGGATGGTGCAGGAGCCGAGGAAGAAGTGGAGGACGAACTGATGGAAGACTCATCAGATGAGGGAGACCTTGATCACATTTCTGTTGTGCGAGGTTGGGGGGAGAGGACAGAGGAAGAAAGCATGATTGTTACTTCGCCACCAACACAACAGGGACTTGGTGCTCCTGGATGCGCAAGACACATGAGTGCCTTCTTGCTGCACTACCTGCAACATGACCCTCGAATTGTGAGAATTAGAAATAATCCTGACTACTGGGTTGCCACACTGTTAGATCCCCGGTACAAAAGTAAATTTGCAGAAATTATTCCTGTCATAGAAAGGGATGCACGCATGCAGGAGTATCAGCAGAGACTGTTGCAGAATCTTACATGTGCTTTTCCACAAAACACCAGTGGTGCATGTAGTGAATCTCACAGTTCCAACTTGCCAACCGTGGGACCGTCGAGTGTTCAGCACTCAAACTGTAACAGAAACACAGTATCTGCTGGTAACATCAATTTTGCGGAATCATTTCACCACTTTTTTAGCCCATCCTTTGCAAGGCCACAGGAGATAAGAAGTCTGACACATAGTCAACGCCTAGAGACGATGGTACAGGAGTATCTCCAAGTAAACATTGAAGCCATGACTGTGTCACTGGACCCTTGCTCTTTTTGGGCTTCCAATCGGGATAAATGGCCGGAGCTCGCCACTTACGCCTTGGAGATCTTGTCATGCCCTGCAGCCAGCATCTGTCTGAACGTGTGTTCAGCGCTGCTGGTGGTGTGCTGACAGATAAGCGCACGCGGCTCTCCACTGATAATGCAGACAGACTCACGTTCATAAAGATGAACAAATCATGGATCCGAAACGACTTTTCTACCCCTGTGTCATCCTGGGGAGAGTAAAAGCTTGATGATTTGTTAAAATCACCTCACCAACTGTTTTAAGCTTTAAAATTACTAATTATGTTTATCTGTATCTTGGCTGGAAAATAATTTGGGCCTTGTAGCAGTGTGCAGTACTGATTCTATTAGGCCATCTATACTAAACTCCACCAGATTTAAAATTACTAATCATGTTTATCTGTATCTTGGCTGGAAAATAATTTGGGCTTTGTAGCAGTTTGCAGTACTGATTCTATTAGGCCATCTATACTAAGCTCCACCAGATTTAAAATTACTAACCATGTTTATCTGTATCTTGGCTGGAAAATAATTTGGGCTTTGTAGCAGTTTGCAGTACTGATTCTATTAGGCCATCTATACTAAGCTCCACCAGATTTAAAATTACTAATCATGTTTATCTGTATCTTGGCTGGAAAATAATTTGGGCTTTGTAGCAGTTTGCAGTACTGATTCTATTAGGCCATCTATATTAAGCTCCACCAGATTTAAAATTACTTATCATGCTTATCTGTATCTTGGCTGGAAAATAATTTGGGCTTTGTAGCAGTTTGCAGTACTGATTCTATTAGGCCATCTATACTAAGCTCCACCAGCTTTCAAATTAATAATAATTTTTAGCTGCTTCTAGCCCGGAAAATAATTTTGGGTCTCCTAGATGCGCAAGACACATGAGTGCCTTCTTGCTGCACTACCTGCAACATCACCCTCAGATTGTCAGAATTCGAAGTAATCCTGACTACTGGGTTGCCACACTCTTAGATCCCCCACACTCTTCGATCAACCTTTTCATTTTAATAAAGAACAAAAAAATGGTAATTTTTGAAATTATAAGCATTAGCAGGTTATTAGACACTGAAATCAAACAGTTTTCAACTCAAAACTTTATTCTAGGTGATGTTACATTTGCACATAGGACCCCTTGTTCAAAAGGAGCTTCTGAACTCTCTCGTTCATTGAATTTGTCAGGTTTTGGATGGTTTCTGCTTCAATTGTTTTGCATGAGGACAGAATACCCTCCCAGAGCTGTTGCTTAGATGTGAACTGCCTCCCGCCATCATAGACACTCCTTTTGATGATGTTCCAGAGGTTCTGAATGGGGTTGAGGTCAGGGGAGCATGGGGGTCACACCATAAGTTTGTCCCCTTTTATGCCCATATCAGCCAGAGATGCAGCTGTGTTATGTGCCGCATGAGACGGTGCATTATCATGCATGAAAATGATCTTGCTGCGGAATACACGGTTCTTCTATTTGAACCATGGCAGGAAGTGCTGTTTGAGAAACTCCACATACATTATGGAGTTCATCTTTACCCCTTCAGGGATCCTAAAGGGGCCGACAATCTCTCTCCCCATGATTCCAGCCCAAAACATTACTCTACCTCCTCCTTGTTGGCGCTGTAGCCGTGTTTGCGTGGGGTGTCCATCAACCAGCCATCCTCCACTCCATCCATCGGGACCATCGAGCGTTGCACAGCACTCATCGGTGAACAAAACAGTTTTAAAGTCAGTCTTCATGTATTGTTTGGCCCACTGGAGCCGTTTCTGCTTGTGTGCAGTGGATAGAGGAGGTCGACAGGATGGCTTACGCACAGCTGCAAACCTCTGAAGGACTCTGCATCTTGTTGTTCGGGGGACGTTGGAGGCACCAGCAGCTTCAAAAACTTGTCTGCTGCTATGACAAGGCTTTTTTGCCGCTGCTCTTTTAACCTGACGTAATTGCCTGGAGGAAAGAGTCCTCAATTTTCCCTTATCAGCACGCACACGTGTGTACTGTGAATCAGCTAAATACTTCTTTATTGTGCGATGATCAGGATGAAGTGTCTTGGCAATGTTGATTGTAGTCATGCCTTGACCTAAACACTCCACAATTTGTTGCTTCTCAGCAGCCGACACATCCTTTTTCTTTCCCAATTTGGCAGAAAATGTAGGCTGCTTAATAATGTGGGACAGCCTTCTTAAGTAGTCTTGCCTTTCATTGGACACAGCTGCCAAACTAATTAGCACAGGTGTCTGCAATTGTTTACAGTGATATAAAGAGCCCTGAGACACATCACTATCAATGAGTTTAACTGACAAACAAACAAATCCTTCCCTTATCACTCCTAAACACTTTTTGCATAATAATTTGGAACACAGTGTACATGTGCTTTTCCACAAAACACCAGTGGTTCACGTAGTGAATCTTACAGTTCTAACTTGCCAACCGTGGTCAGTATGGAGTTGTTCAATAAAGGGCCCAAAATTAAGATAACATAGACGGGAGAGGTCTCTATGAATACGAATTCCTAAGTATTTGATACCCTGTGAAAGCCAGGCAAAGGGAAAGTTGGACTGGATGGAATCCTGTATGGATTTGGGGAGGGAGACATCGAGGGCCTCAGACTTCGCTGCATTAATTTTAAAATTTGACCATGTAACAAAGTGATCTATTCCAGCCATAACAGCAGGGATGGATATATGTGATTGAGTGATATATACTAGGACATCATCAGCAAATGCAGAGCACTTGTACTCGGTGCCTCCCACCTCAATCCACCTAATATTGGGGTTATGGCGAATTGATGAGAGCAGGTGCTCCGTCACTAGGATGTATAAGAGAGGGGACAGAGGACATCCCTGCCTTGTCCCATTGATGATTATGAAAGGTGCTGAAAATGTCCCATTTATCTTCAGCCTAGGTGACGTATTGCGATACAGGGCCGTGATTTTGCCTATAAAAGGGTCCCTTAGACCCCTACCCCGAGCTTTTTAAGGGAATAATATATGGCGTGCCAGGAGACTCCATGGAGTGCTTTCTCAGCATCCAACGAGACTATCTAATTACAAATTTTTAACTGCATCTATCCCAGGAAATACTTTGTGCCTAGTAGCAGTGTCTGCTAGTCAGTGGATTATCCCAGCTGTTAAGCAAGCTACACCACCTGTAGTTTGGACACTTAATTTTTTCAAAGGAAATGGTTCGGGCCCCCGGGACACTCAGTGAAGAGCATCGGGGAGACACCCCAAGGCATAGGGGCTGGGACTGGCGGTAGGACGCCTTGCGGTGGACCGCCAAGCTCGATCCTTATAAAAGCTTTTTAACTGCAGCAGCTTTAGTGGATGCTACTGGAGCTGGAATTACGTGGCTGCTGGCATGAGGCTTGCCCTCCAATAGATCCTTGTAAAAGGATTTAAAGTGTACGCATTCAAATTAGAGAGACAATTTAAATTAAAAAGCTTAGACCTGCCTCCACCACAGGGGGGCTCGCTCGACCCACCAGCGGACAGGCACCAGTATTGGGAGAGGGGGGCTGGCCATCAGGGTCCACCGCAGCTCTGGCAGAAACCCGGCGACACGGAGGTCGCACGGGCAGGAACGGACTGGACGTGTCGGTTTCGCACTTTTTTGGTTTTATAAGGGCATGACATGCCTATATCTGTGTCTCCCCCTCCTTTTACTCCTCCACCTCTTTTCTTTTCGCATGACTATATGTACTTGTCACTTTTCCATGTGTTAGTTGTGTCTTCTGAGCAGTTTGTCAGCTTTTGGACACCTTTGAAGGTGTTTTCTATGTATTTCAATGTGTTTTTGTTTGCCTGCCTATGGTTTTAACGGTGTTCGAAGGTGTTCGACGAACAGTTCGGCGAACATACGGTTGTTCGATGAACCGAACCGAACTCGAACACTACAGTACACCCGGCAGAAACAGGGAGATCGGTAATGAAGTCCATCGCGATGTGTTGCCACGGGGCAACAGGTATGGGAAGCAACAGGAGATGACCGGCTGGTAAGTGTTTGGTAACTTTGTTGCGGCCACAAGATGAACAGGCTGAGACGAAGTCTACCACATCCTTACGCAGGGTAGACCACCAGTAATGCCAGGAAATGAGCAGGAAAGTCTTCTTTTGGCCGGCATGGCCAGCTAGTTTAGAAGAATGACCCCAGCGAAGAACCTTCTCACGGTCAGGAACCGCTACGAACGTCTTGCCGGGTGGAAGACGAGTCAAATCCAAGGGGGGCCACATTCATCTCCTTTGAGGGGTCGATAATGTGCATAGGCTCCTCCTCTTGATCGGAGGACAGGAAGGATCGGGACAAGGCATCAGCTTTGACATTCTTGTCCGCCGGGTGGAAATGAAGCATGAAATCGAAGCGGGCAAAAAACAAAGACCACCGGGCCTGACGTGGATTAAGTCTCTGGGCATTTTGGAGATATGCCAGATTTTTGTGATCTGTGTTGATGATCACCGGGTATAGAGCCCCTTCAAGCAGATAGCGCCACTCCTCCAGCGCCAATTTGACGGCTAGCAATTCTCGGTCTCCTATGGAGTAATTGCGCTCAGAGGAGGAGAAGATTTTGGAGAAAAAGCCGCACGTTACCATTCTCCCGGATGAAGACTTTTGGGTGAGCACCGCTCCGGCTCCAGAGGAGGAAGCATCAACCTCCAGGTAGAACTGTTTGTTGCAGTCCGGATGGTGCAGCACAGGGGCAGAGGAGAAGGCTTGCTTCAGGGAAAGGAAGGCCTCCTCAGCTTCGGGTGGCTATACCTTGGGATTTGCTCCCTTACGGGTGAGCGCAGATATGGGAACAGTCCGAGACGAGAAGTGTGGAATGAAGAGACGATAGTAATTAGCGAAGCCCAGGAATCGCTGTATCGCCTTCAACCCCTCCGGATGGGGCCACTTTAGGACAGCAGAGAGCTTCTCGGGATCCATACGCAAGCCTGTCTGGGAGATAACATAGCCCAGGAATGGAAGAGAGGTCTGCTCAAAACGGCACTTCTCGTATTTAGCATAGAGGTGGTTCTGCCTGAGCCTAAGCAGGACCTGACGAACATCCCTCCGGTGTGTGGGAAGATCCGGAAAGAAGACCAAGATGTCGTCCAGGTATACCACCACGCAGGAGTAAAGAAGGTCACGGAAGATGTTGTTGACCAGTTCTTGGAAGACAGCGGGAGCATTGCAGAGGCCGAGGGGCATCACACGGTACTCATAGTGTCCGTCCCGGGTATTAAATGTCGTTTTCCACTCGTCTCCTTGACGGATACGGACCAGGCTATACGCTCCACGTAGATCCAGCTTGGAAAAGATCCTGGCGCCTTTAAGGCGATCAAATAACTCGGAGATGAGCGGCAGGGGGTATTTATTTTTAACCGTGATCTGATTGAGTCCTCTATAGTCCATACAGGGGCGTAGCGAGCCATCCTTTTTTTTGACAAAGAAGAATCCGGCTCCAGCCGGGGAAGTAGACTTCCGGATGAATCTCCTAGCCAGATTCTCCTCTATGTACTCAGACATGGCCCGGGTTTCAGCTGCAGACAACGGATAAATACGCCCACGGGGTGGAGTGGCGCCAGGTACCAGGTCGATCGGGCAATCCTATGGCCTATGAGGTGGCAATGTCTCTGCTTCCTTCTTACCGAAGACGTCAGCATAGGGCCATTAAGGAGCCGGAAGACAAGGTAAATTAGCTGGGGTAGGTGGTGGACGAACCGGACGAACCGGAACCAGGCAGGTCTTATGGCAGGCCGGCCCCCCACCGGAGTACTTCGCCGGATTGCCAGTTCAACACGGGTTCATGTGTCTGGAGCCAAGGTAGGCCTAGCAATAGGGAGTGGGAGAGTCCGGGTAGCACATGGAAGGAGATTACCTCAGAGGGCAGCATTCCCACCTGCAGGGTTATGGGTTCCGTGACGAGCAGGATGGTCACCGGAAGGAGTCTTCCATCCACGGAGGCGACTGACATTGGTTCAGACAGAGACTTGGTGGGAATCTGGTATTTCTCAACCAGGGACTGGGAAATGAGGTTTCCAGCGGCTCCAGAATCCAGGTGGGCGAGTTCAAAGTGACGGTTCTCTCCCCAGGAGATAGAGACAGACAAAGTCAGGGATGGAGAGGGCTTACTTTTGTCTAGGGCGACCTCTCCGAGCGGTCCTAGACACTGGAGTTTCCCGGCCTCTCCGGGCAGGAACGGATCAGGTGCTCCTTACTGCCACAATAGAAGCAGCTCCCCTCGGCTCGGCGTGACTCTTGGCGAGATTTGACCACCTTTGTCTGGTCGATCTGCATGGGCTCGGGTGAGTGCGCCCGGGGAGTGACAGAAGAGGAGACAGGTCTCTGGAAAGTAGGAGCAAGGTGGGGAAACCTTCTCTCACGGGTGGTCTATTTGGTGCGCTCTTGAAACCGGATGTCAATCCGGGTTGCCAGCGACACCAGGTCATCCAGGGTGGTAGGAATGTCCCGACCGGCGAGCTCGTCTTTAATCCGACCGGAAAGGCCCTCCCAGAAGACGGACACCAGGCCTCGTTATCCCAGGCAAGCTCAGAAGCGAGGGTGCGGAACCGTATGGCATATTGGCCTACGGTGAGACTCCCTTGGCGGAGACGTAGCAGAGAGGTGGCTGATGAGGTCTTACGTCCCGGTTCATCGAAGACTCTCCGAAAAGCAGTGAGGAAAGATGACAGGTCGGACACCAGAGGGTCCTCTTTCTCCCACAGGGGGTTAAGCCATGACAGTGCCTCTCCAGTGAGATGGGACATGATGAATGCCACTTTGGCCCGGTCGGAGATAAACTGATGAGGCAAGAGTTCAAAGTGCAGGGTGCACTGGTTTATGAAGCCCCGAGCTAGAGCGGGGTCACCTCCGAAACGAGGAGGTGCAGAAAGCCGGGGTCCGGGGCAGGATGCCATGGTATTGGTGGGCAGCGGCGCTGCCGGAGTGCGAGTCGTGCGACTAGCGGTGGTTACTGGTGTAGCAGTCAGTGTGTCCAGGCAGGAGTTGACACTCCGCAGGTGGTTCAGGATGGATTCCTGTTGGGATCTCTGATGGGAGACTTCGTGGTATAGGTCAGAGAGCGAGGGAGCTTGGGTGCCACCGGGTTTCATGGCCCGAGCAAACTGTTATGGGTCCGGGTGGTGGAACCTCTTTGCCGAGGTGCAAGGAGTGACCCAGAGGGGCGTGACTAAGTATCAACCCGAACCGACCCTGGTTGGACGACAGCAAACGACACCGTGACCAGGGAGGATCCGGGCTGAGGGACCAGGTGCTACTCTGGGGACGACCTTGTAAGAGAGCAGGTGGCTCCCACGGGTCAGATGGCTGGGACTGACCGGTATGACAGATGGACACGGCAAGCAGGCAGAAGTCTCTGGTAGCTGACAGGTGGTCACGGTACGTGACAGCAGAGCAGGGAGTAGTCTCTAGGTTTACCAGGCAGGTGGTCACAGCAAGTGACGGCAGAGCCTCCAGGCAGGCTGGCAGGAAACAGGCGGGCGCTCCCAGGTGAGCGGGCAGACCGACAAGGCAGGTAACAGGCAGGTAACAGGTGGGCGCTCCCAGGTGAGCGGGCTGACGGACTCTGCAGGTAACAGACGGATGCTCCCCGGTGAGCGGACAGACAGACAGGGCAGGTAACAGGCGGATGCTCCCAGGTGAGCGGACTGGCAGACAGGGCAGGTAACAGGCAGATGCTCCCAGGTGAGCGGACTGGCAGACAGGGCAGGTAACAGGTGAGCGCTCCAGGTGAGCAGGCTCGGCAGGTAACGGGCAGATAACAGGCTGGCAGGCAGGATGAGGAGTCAGGCTAGCAGCGGGACCTGAGGGCTGAAGCAGAGATCAGAAACTGTGCAACAACTTTGCTCGGGCACCTCCATTTTGGAGGAGGTGCCTTATATATGGGAGGACCCTCGGCTATTGCCCGGGGACTCCTTAGGACTGCGCGAGCGGCCCCTTTAAGAGGGGGGGAGCGTGCGCCCTAAGCACAGTGCCCCGGGGACTGCACGTGCAGACAGCAGGCTGAGAAGGAGAGCGGGGAGCGTGGTGAGAGGGACGGCGTCTCAGCCCGGCAGGAAGCAGAGACGCCGAAGCTACAGGGCTGTGCGCTCCGACAGCAGGCTGGGAAGGAGAGCGGGGAGCGAGGAGGTGAGAGGGACGGCGTCTCTGCCTGGAAGAAGGCAGAGACGCCGATGCTACAACTTTGACCTCAGCTTGATAGGCTTCACTTTGACTAATAAAGTACCTTACCCCGGCTAATCTTCTGACTTTGCTAAATGCCTCCTGTATTTGTCCCTGCCTTGTCATCAGCTATTGATCTAGCAACTGTAGTATGACCACTCCAACCTCAAGCTTGCTCATTTGGCCAACATCTACTTCCTGAAGGTAATCCAAGGGGCCTCATTGTAAGTCCAGATTCCTGTATAGGAATTAAAAAATGAAGGCCAGAGTTTTGGTGGGACATTCTAGATAGATTCTAGATAGAGTGGATTGTGCCAACTCTATACGAGGTTGCCTCTTGTACCAATGGCTTCAAACAGGCCCAATAACAGCTAGGTGAACAGACTAATACTTCTACAGAGGAGATGTGAACCTTACTATGTATGTAAGAAATTACATCTCGATCTCCCATAGACTTTAAATGTCTGGACAATCCACATTATACTTAGCAGTGACGTTTTAAAATGTCACTGCAGGGCCGGCTCCAGGTTTTTGTGGGCCCCGGGCCAAAGAGTCTCAGTGGGCTCCTTTAACACGCGATTCATGATGCACAGATACCACAGAGAAATATATATATAGTACAAGGCCGACGAATTCACTTCTTACATTACATGAGCAATATCTATTGTAAATTCTACAATAGCTCAGAAACCGGCGAATTGCTCCATACAGAATACTGCCCCCCATAAAATGCCCCATACAGAATACTGGCCCCAATATAACACTCCATACAGGATACTGGCCCCCATATAATGCTCCATGCAGGCTGTGCCCCCACATAATGCTCCATGCAGGTTGTTCCCCCCACATAAAACCTCATGCAGGCTGTTCCCCCCACATAATGCCCCATGCAGGCTGTTCTCCCATATAATGCCTCATGTAGGATGTCCCCCCTTATAATGCCCCATGCAGGATGTCACACCCCCCCTCCCTTATAATTCCCCATGCAGGATGTCACACCCCCCCTCTCTTATAATGCCCCATGCAGGATGTCACACACACACCCTCCATTATAATGCCCCATGCAGGATGTCACGCCCCCCCTCCCTTATAATGCACCTAATGCCCCATGCAGGATGTCACACACCCCCTTATAATGCCCCATGCAGGATGTCACACCCCCCCTCCCTTATAATGCCCCATGCAGGATGTCACCCCCCTTATAATGCCCCATGCAGGATGTCACACACACCCTCCCTTATAATGCCCCATGCAGGATGTCACATACCCCCCTTATAATGCCCCATGCAGGATGTCACCCCCCCTCACTTATAATGCCCCATGCAGGATGTCACCCCCCTCACTTATATAGCCCCATGCAGGATGTCACCCCCCTCCCTTATAATGCCCCATGCAGAATGTCACACACCCCCCTCGCTTATAATGTCCCATGCAGGATGTCACACCCCACCATATAATGCCCCATGCCTCCATACAATAAAAAAAAAAAATCAAATACTCACCTCACTTTCTACCTGCTGCCGCTGCTCTGGGTTCTAGTGTCGCCGGCTTATTCCCGCTCTGCACTATGACGGCTCAGGAGAAAGCACGGTGGAAAGACGTCACCGCGCCCTCTGACCTGAGACGTCACAGTCAGAGGACGGGGAAGAGACGGGAGCTTCTGCGGAGGCACGGGGAGAGGTAAGTATTGCGCCTGGTGCCGGGGCCCTGAGCAAGCGGGAGGGAGCAGGCGCTGGCACCGCTCTCCACCGCTCACGGGTCCCATAGCGCGGCGGGGGGCCCGACGGCGAGTGGGCCCCCCCACCTTTCAGGGCCCCGGCACTTGCCCGGGTGCGCCGGGTGCTGACGCCGGACTGCGTCACTGCACAGTATAGCATCTGCACATGATTGTGCAGCTGTGGGAAAAGGATGCTAGCTGTCAGTCACCACCGGTCTCCCAATAGAGATGGCAGAGAAGGTTTAATTAACATATTAACATCTTTGCCTTAATGATTGCCTTATACACAGGACTGAGCGAGTGTTTATATAATATAGGTAGTGATAAGGGAGCACTAAAATGCTCGGGTACTCATTGCTCGGGTCGAGCACATTGGAATACTCGTGTGCTCGACCCGAGCAACGAGTCCAATGTAAGTCTATGGGAAAGTCGAGCATTATTCAGGCGGCTCCCCCCAGCGGTCTGCAGAGGGCCTAAAAATTGCCCAAATCGATGGGAACAGTGCTCAAATGACATGGGAACAGCATGGGAAAGACCCCTGGAATCATCTCTGACTCCCAGATCACTGCTTTCAACAACGTTGTAAGAGTATTACGCCACTTTTACGGACTCACAATAAAACATACAAAAACGAAACCAAAATGGATTTTCCTGGGAAATATGTTAAGGAACATCCTTTCCAGGGTAATGACTTGTATATAAGGCAAAATAAATAACCAAAAACAAAAATACTCCTCCACACCTTGGGCTATGTTCACACATAGCGTTTTTGATGCGCTTTTGCACTTTTGCATTGCTTTCAACCAAGACAAATGCATTCACCAAGAAATATCATTTTAACATTTTACAACCTTATCTGGCCATGTGGTGTGTGACACATCATCAGACACATGCATACAGTGCTGAAAAGACATGGGAACAGCATGGGGAAGACCTCTGGAAGCATCTCTGACTCCCAGGTCACTGCCTAAAAGTGTGCCCATCATAAGTGATCCTTGACGCATGCGAAGATGCCTCCTGCCATGCACCTGTCGTTGCAGACTTGCAATAATCACCGTCCACATCTTTGTCCCAGTGCAGCGTTCAGTTGTCCCTACCCCATTCCTTGGAATGCAAGTGCAAGTATGCAGCCACCCACCAACCCACAGGCTGCAATACTATGCTGCCAAATTTTTGACAGCTGCTTGCACTTGAAATGTGGCCTTTTAGGCTCGTGGAGGCGAAAGCTTTTCATAACCTCATGCCGGCGGCAGCCGAGTGTCCATACTTGGTCACCAGCCGCCACTGTTTCTTCCGGGTGTCGTCTCCGCCTTCCACAAGCACGGGTCCCACAACATTACCCGTGCCCTCCCCAGTGCACTTATTGGGAAGGACCGCCTAACCAGAAACACGTGGACAGGTGAATGTGGCCAGGGACGGTACGGAGCCAGTCCACAGCTTTTTTTGCTGAGTTGTATTTCACCACAGCCATATTCTTTAGCTTGGTGAAAGGACTTTGGAAACCATATCTACCCAGCTGTCATTTCTCCTAGGAAGTCCTCTAAAGCTGCTTTCACTTGAAATGTGGCCTTTTAGGCTCGTGAAGTCGGAAGATTTTCATAACCTCATGCTGCCGGCGGCCGGGTGTCCATACTCTGTCCCCAGCGGCCACTGTTTCTCCCGGTATCGTCTCTGCCTTACACAAGCACGGGTCCCACAACATTACCCGTGCCCTCCCCAGTGCACTTACTGGGAAGGACCGCCTAACCACAAACACGTGGACAGGTGAATGCGGCCAGGGACGTTGGACTCACTGCATAACCTATAACTGTATAGCAGACCCACTCCTTTCTAATGGGAACATGTCATTATTGAGGCCCAGTTCTATGTGTCTTCAAATTGTTATTGGGGTTTTTCCCAAATTTTGGCAGCCCTTGCAGTCACTGCATGGGCATTACCACTGGAGGAGACCCACTCCTTTATAATGAGAACATTTTTTTTATTGAGACCCTCCTCTCTCTCTTCAAAGGTGTATTGGGGTACGTCCAAATTTTTGGCAGCCCTTGCAGTCACTGCATACACAGTAACAGTATAGGAGACCCTATATTAATAATGGGAACAACAAAGCATAGCCGACTGCTGTCCCTTTAAGAATGGTAAGGGCCTAATAGCCCTATAAAAATAGTGTTTGTGACTTTCCGGCTGTGTGCCCACTATGCGTTTTTCAAGCGTTTTTGATGCGGAAATTCCGCAGCGTAAACGCTTGCAAAATGCTTGGTAATCCGTGCCCCATGAACCCCAATGAAAATCTGCATGTTCTATGCCCATGCTGCTGAATTTTCCGCAGCGGATTTTCCTTGCGGAAAAATCAGCAGCATGTCCATTATTTGTGCGTTTCCGGATGCGGATTTGAGGTCCCAATGCATTTGAAAAACGCAAGTCAAATCCGCATGTAAAAACGCTGTAAAAACGAGTCAAAAACGCGTGTAAAATCCGCAAGCGTTTTTACTGCCAAGAACATGCAGAAACGATGCAGAAATTTTCTGCTTCAATTCTGCATCGTGGGCACATACCCTCAGAGTCGCTCCATCATAAATGAAACCGGATGTGTCTGATGATATGTCACACACCACATGGCTAGATAAGGTAGTAAAATGTTAAAATGACATTTCCCGGTGAATGCATTTTTCACCTTTGAAAGCAATGCAAAAGTGTAAAAATGCATCAAAAGACCTACGTGTGAACATAGCCCAAGGTGCGGAGGAGCATTTTTGTTTTTGGATATTTATTTTGCTTTATATACAAGTCATTACCCTGGAAAGGATGTTCCATTAATATATTTCCCAGGAAAATCCATTTTGGTTTAGTTTTTGTATGTTTTATTGTGAGTCCGTAAAAGTGGTGTACTACCTCTGACAACATTGTTGATAGCAGTGACCTGGGGAGTCATAAATGCTTCCAGGGGTCTTCCCCCATGCAGTTCTCATGTCATTTGAGCACTGTTCCCATCAATTTGGGCAATTTTTAGGCCCTTTGCAGACCACAGGGTGATGGGGGGGGGAAGCCGCCAGAAAAATGCTTGAGTTTCCCACAGACTTATATTGGGCTCGTTACTCATTACGAGCACTTGAGCATTCCAATTTGCTCAACCCGAGCAACGAGCTCCCGAGCATTTTAATGCTCGCTCATCACTATTTATTATGTCTTCTTCCAGCCTTGATTGATATTTACGAAATGTAAAACACAGAGACATCTATGGCTCATCACATCTAGAGCACTCTCCCCACATTATCCCTCAATTCTACAGTAACAGTACATGCATGTCTCCATATAGTAATAATGTCCAGCTATTTGACCACAATATAGTTAAAATGTACTGCTTTGTTGCCAACATATAGTACAACTACCTCCCTATATGGTCCCCATTGTGCTTCCATGGTATGCCCCCACAGTGCTCCATTACTATAAAAATGAAAAACCAAATCTCTCACCTGCCCTCATTCCCATGCCGAGTGTTTTTTTTTCTTCTTCCCTCACCCAGCTGGCTCTTTGTCTCACACTTACTCTACAGCCATGGGTCTTTGACCTATCAGAGGCCCCCAACTGCAGAGTAAGCTGGTGTCACATCTCAGGTAGCATAATAATGTCATGTCAGCATCAGCAACCCATCCTAAACCCAAACTATGACGTTACCGTGATGCAGGCGTGCTCCACAGCTGCAGGCTTCTGATTGGTCAAAGCCTATGGCTGTAGAGTAATTGTGGTGCAGGGAGCCATCGACTGTCTGCTCTGCAATAGATTTCAACTGGGGGAGTGTCCTGTGTCCTTGGTTCCTATCTGCTTCTCCTCACTATATAGTCCTAGCTGTTGGATTGTTATTATTTATTATTATAGCGCCATTTATCGGATGGCTGAGATGTACATGGCTGTGGTGCTGGGTATCACATACTGTACGTCGAGCAGCCTTTGCTCCAACTCACTACATCGCCTGCTACCAGACTCTCGGGGAAGGAGCCTGTAGGGAGGGATACAGACGTGCTCCCACAGACAACCTCAGGTACAGTACATCCACAAACTGAGAACACCTTTATCATTTCCTGTATCTCTAATTGCTACTCACAAGCTCATCATTTGAAGGAAAGGCAGCAGCTTGGTCTTAATAACTGATTATTTCGGAAAAGAATCTGTGCATTGGACTCTGCTGCCATTGTGTGGAGAATGTGAAAACTGCAGCCTTTTTTGTCTCGCATTTAAAATACAGTTTTCAGTATCCTAATCTGTGTAACCAGGTCCAAGATGAGGTATTTTGGTGCTCTAGGCAGATAAGGCTAAAGGCACAGCCCCTACAATTTCCAACAACGAAAGCATGTAAACTGACTGTAAAATGGGCTTACACTATGATCATTCATTATTTTGTTACTTGAATATTTAATTAGTTACATTTTTAAAAATAAATTATTGTTATTATTTAATCACCCCAAGCCTACACCAGGTTTCACCCCTCTGAAACAAGTTCAGGCATCCTGCCTTAGCCTCCCATTTTACCTCTTCCTCAAGTAAAAATTAGAGTTTTGCCAACAATAAATTTACCCAGGGGCGGACACTTGTAACAGGGGGGGGGGGGGGGGGGGCAGGGTGGTAGTCAGTGGCAAGTGGCATATCAGTTTCAGTGTTTGGATCTTCACCCTGGCCCGCTACAGACAATGGGGAGAATCCCTGTGTGTGTGCGGTGTTGTGACACTGTGGAGGGAGCCTCCATACTCACTTCTGACCCGCCGTCCCAGGTGTCGACTCTTTTAGCCTTCAGAAGGAGGAGACCGGACAGTTTGATAAAAAACAAGTCTATTTTACTTGTCAAACAATCAGCATACAAAGGATAGCAGGACTTACACTTATTCACTTCTGCACCAAACAGAGGCACGTTCTTGGCGGTTACTGGCGACGGTACAATACTTGCGGCAAACTTTACTGGCAATTCACAGTTTAGGCATAGGACCTCCATATTACTAATGCAGCGCCACCCAGGTCGATGTGTTTCGCCGTGGAACTGCACTCAGACCAATCTTTCCTAGGGAACAGAAGTAAGGGAGCTTCTCCCACTATATTCTTCCAATACGTGCCTAGACCTCGCTGTCGCCGTCCATCTGACTGCAGCTCTCGGGCCTATCCAGCACTAGGGCCGTTCCCACCACCTCTCTTAGAAAGGTTCCTCAAAACGTCTCTTCCTCACTGTAGGTCCCCCAACTTGCCAGTGTCAGGGAGAACACTGTCGCACTGTAGTTTTGCTGAGAACACTTGCTTCCTTTTTCACTGAACCACACACACCCTTCTGTTGTACTTGTTCCTGTGTCCTCCTGACACGTCTCCACTCTTCACTGTCCCTGAACAACTAACTCAACTAATCTGGCCGAAACTAAACTCCCAGAGATACCTCAGTTCCCCCTTGTCACCGAGGGCAGCCCATCCTAGGTTAACCCTCTTTGTGCCCCCAACTACCATAAGGGTAATGTAGTACAAGTGTGAAACTCTGATGACTCTGCTGCCATCTAATGGCCGTATTTTATAATTGCCTTTCCTAATAAAAACTATTACTCAACAGTACCATTCTATAGGGGAGGGGAGTAGACAATCTCTCCACACCCCTCACACACTGTCAGCTTGGGGAAATGTGTTTGGGCCCCGCTCCTTTTATGGTAACAGAGATACAGACAATATATACTGTGTGTTTGTATATATATATATATATTCATTCATTCAGGGCCGGCATCACCATCCGTCGCACCAGGGCAAGTGCTTGGGCCCTGAGCAAGCGGGGGAGCCCACTCGCCGTCGGGGACACCGGCACGCTATGGGTCCCACGAGTCGGGGGGGGGCGGGTGCCAGCGCCTGCGCCACCACCCCCGTGCTTTAAGCTATTTGCAATACTTGCCTCTCCCTGTTCTTCTGCAGCTCCGGTGTCTTCCGCGTCTTTTGACTCTGATGTCTCAGGGCAGAGGGAGCAATAACGTCACTACAGCGCGCCCTCTGTGCTGAGCAGTCACAGTGTCAGAATGAAGCCCATTCTGTATTAAGCTATATATGGGGTCCATTCTGTATGGAACATTATATGGGGCCCATACTGTATGGAGAATTATATGGGGCCCTTACTGTATGAAGCATTATATGGGGTCCATACTGTATGGAGCATTATGTGGGGTCCATACTGTATGGAGCATTATGTGGGGTCCATTCTGTATAGAGCATTATATGGGACCCATTCTGTATGGAGCATTATTCTGTATTCTCATATCTATTATTCTGTATGGAGCATTATATGGGGTCTATTATTCGGTATGGAGTATTACATTCGGCTCATTATTATTATTATTATTATTTATTATTATAGCGCCATTTATTCCATGGCGCTTTACATGTGAAAAAGGGGTATAATACAAGAACAATTACAACATTGAACACAATGTGACAGCGACTGGTACAGGAGAAGAGAGGACCCTGCCCGTGAGGGCTCACAATCTACAAGATTATTCTGTACAAAGCAATATATGGGATCCATTATTTTGTATGGAACATTATATGGGGTCCATTATTCTGTATGGAGCGCTATATGGGACCCATTATTCTGTATGGAGCAATATATAGGGTCCATTATTCTGTATAGAGCTTTATATGGGGTCCATTATTCTGTATGGTGCATTATATGGAGTCCATTATTCTGTATGGAGCAATATATGGGATCCATTATTCTGTATGGAGCAATATATGGGGTCCATTATTCCTTATGGAGCTTTATATGGAGTCCATTATTCTGTATGGAGCAATATATGGGACCCATTCTGTATGGAGCATTATATGGAGCCCATACTGTATGGAGCATTATATGGGGCCCATACTGTATGGAGCATTATATGGGGTCCATATGTGGCGCCCAGCTGCGCTTGGTACCACAGATCCTAGAGGGGTGCATTACTGGATTTCTCCACAAGAGGCCCCCACAGCATACACACACCTCCACCTTCCACCTCAGACCACCAGAGGGAGCCCATTAGGGATATAAATAGGGAAGGTGGAGCTAGGCAGTTCATTCTAGTCTAGGAGTTCCTCTGAAGAGTTCCTGCAGTAGAGAAGCCTGAAAGAGGTCTGTCTGCAGTGGAGCTCAGTCTAGTTTAGAGAACTCAGTTGTAGCTCAGTTAGAGCTTAAGGTGAGTCAGCGCCATAAGATCGGTGAAGAGCGGCAAGCTGCCGTTAGTGTGAGTAGCCTAGTGAGGGCCCGAGCGTGGCCAAAGGCGAGTGGAAAGTGAGTAGCAGTGGGGGAAGAGGAGCTTACCCAGCTCACCCTGAAACATATACTGGACACCGGGTCCGAGCTTACTGGGATCTCTACGACCCAGTAAGGCATAACCGGAATCCCTGGAGAACTACAGGTCCCAGGTTCACCAGAGAGCTGATACGTAACAGAGCCAGGAGACACATAGGCCCCGTAAACTGGGAGCGTGTACTCCAAGAGAAGGCCCTACCACAACGTCAGCCGGTGCAGGACAGAGATAAAGTTAGGCCTAGCTTCAGGCAGGTCAGAAACTTACTACGCAGAGGCAAGAAACAAGAGGCCCTACAACCGCTCATTGGGGAGGATCCTGATATGCACCCTTCACCCTACAGTGCTCCGGGATGTGCCTGAATTACCACCAGTAATAGGTACTGAAGTGACTACCGTGTCCGTCCCCGTTCTTGTTCTGACCCGGCTGGGTCTCGCCTGTCCTGCATCCCCCTCTCCGTACGCTGCCCTGAGGCCTAGCTCCACCTGTGGGGAGCTATACCATCGAGCTGCCTTATTACTGGCCTCAGTGGACTGCCGCAGCGCTGGTGATTCTCACCAGAAACCACAGGTGGCGTCACGAACTTTCATAAAATTAACAAACAATCCCCTTTTAAAAGCTGACCCCAGGGTACGGGCCCGGGAGCCGACCACCGCGACATCCCCAAACGCCAGGCAAAGGCCCGGGTACCGAGTCGTCCCCATCCCCCTGGGCGTGTCACATACTGTATGGAGCATTATATGGGGTCCATACTGTTTGGACCATTATATGTATTCTCATATCTATGATTCTGTATAGAGCATTATATGGGGTCTATTATTCTGTATGGAGCATTACATGGGGCCCATTATTCTGTATAAAGCAATATATGGGGTCCATTATTTTGTATGGAGCATTATATGGGGTCCATTATTCCGTATTGAGCGCTATATGGGGCCCATTATTCTGTATGGAGCAATATATGGGGTTCATTATTCTGTATGGAGCATTATATGGGGTCCATTATTCTGTATTGAGCATTATATGGGGTCCATTATTTTGTATGGAGCAATATATGGAGCTCATTATACTATATGGATCAATAAATGGGGCTCATTATACTGTATGGAGCAATATATGGGGGTCATTATTCTGTATGGAGCAATATATGAAACTCATTATACTGTATGGAGGACTATGTGGTGCCCATAATTCTATATGGAGGACTATGTAGTGCCCATAATACTGTATGGAGGACTATGTAGTGCCCATAATACTGTATGGAGGACTATGTAGTTCCCATAATACTGTCTTGAGTATTATACTGTCCGGTCTGCACTGTGCGCTGCGAGGATTCACCGGTTTCTCAGCTATTGTGGAATTTACAATAGATATCACTAATGTAATATAAGAAGTGAAATCTTTGGCATTGTACTATACCTATATTTCTCTGCCGTACTTGTGCATCATGAATCATGGTATGTGTTAAAGGGACCCACTGGGACTCTTTCGCTCAGGGCCCACAAAAACCTGGAGCCAGCCCTATATGTATTACATAGTTTCATGTCTTATTATGTATATTAGCGCCCTTTATTACATTGTGCGCTCTCTTTTGCTATCTACCTCACCGTAACTTACATAACAAAAACAAGAAGAGAATCTGATATTTATAGAACCTGACCCTGTCTCATGGATGGCCCGTAGCTGACTGCTGTTGTGTCATTATAAAATTTCTACTGTGGGTCCATTGTTGCAACTTTTCCTGGTGTCTGCACCTAATTTTTGGAAATGTGTGGACTCCTAGTTGGGTCTCCTTCATGTGTGTTGCCTGTAGCAGTAGGGCTCCCAGGCCAGCAGGCCTGCACTTACTTTCAGTCAACTACCTGTCTTACTATCCTTAAATTTTTCGAACAATAATAGTCTATGAAATAAGTCTTAATTTGAACTTAAAATCAAAGCTGTAAATGCTGGCCCAGACCCTGATACCTCATGTATGACCCATGCCTGACTGCTGCTGTGCCATTATAAAATTTCTACTGTGGGTCAATTGATGCAACTTTTTCTGGTGTCTGCCCCTAATTTTGGAAATGTTTGGACTCCAAGTAGGGTCCACTTCATGTGTGTTGCCCAAATTTGGCAGAACTCTCAGAGCACCAGGCCCAAACCTGTCACTCATCCACCTGTTACTGATCAATGTTTAAGCTAGAAATGCTGGTCCAAGCCCTTTTCCAGGCCCTGCCCCATGCATCCATGCTGCACAATTATACTATTTGTACTTTGGGTCAATTGATTCCACTTTTCTTGGTGTCTACCCCTAATTTGAGCTGTTTTGGCAACTTTGGTTTTGCCTCCCATTGAATTTAATTGGGTTGGATATGTTCGGCGAACGTCGGGATGTTCGCCGAACCGAACCTTGAAAGGGTTGCTTATCTCTAGTCCTGGGACTTCTCCAGGTTGGGGATATTGGCTTCAGGGGTTGCTTCCTCATCCTGCTTTCTAGCCAGTACAATGAAAGGAAATTCACAGTTGACATTATGTGAATTTTCATAGATAATTCCTGGTGGCTTACTGGTTGCTACAGCTTTAGCGCATAAGGTCCACAACAGAGGAAAATCTTGACCAATAACAATAGCATGCAAGTCCCTGACAACTCCCACAGTCAGTGCATATGTTGACCTGGGCCATGGGATATTTCTTGGCATCTCCATGGATACACCTTATCCCCACCCCTTTCCCAGGGACTAGCAGATGCGGAAGTGTGAGTCCAGAAGTCCAGTCACTTGATACCGTTCACAGTCACCTGGCATGCCTGAGGCCCCTTGCCAGGAAGAGGAACTGCACTGCAGGCAGGGTAGGAAAAGTAGGAGTAGTGCCAGCCTGTGCTGCAGTCCATTGGTTCTGAGACCAATGGAAAATGGGCTGAAATATGACCCGGGGAATGACACAGCCAACAGACAATAATACGAGATGAATCCCTTGAACCAGGCTCTCACCCCTCCTGGTTCTTCATGTGCTCATTCATACATGGAATTGGACCCCTTCTTTTGGACACCCCAGAAAGGTGACTTCAGGCTCCCTTGATTGCTCAGGGAGTTGTCCACAGCCAAATATCTTTCCATGAGGCTCACAAGGTCATCTGCCTTCTGAGGAACTCCTTGTACATCTCAGCTTTGCACGGTTTTCGACCATGTGTGCCAGACAACAGGTCTCAAACTGCAGCCAGTTTTACACCAGGTGTAACAGGTCGAACATCTGGGACAAGGGAGGATTGTCCTTTGGTAACACCAGAGGTGCACCTGTTGCTCCCTGATAGCCAGAGTTATGACCAAATGTGCCATAATCTCTGGCTTCAGCTTGCCGTTCTCTTTGACATCCTGCAGAGTAAGGTCATAGTACGCTTTCTGTGGTTCCCCAGTAATGAACGGAGCTAGGACCTCTGATGATTGCTTTGGGGGCAGTTTCTCTCTGTCTGACACTCTTTCAAAGACATTCAGAAAAGCCCTGATGTCATTGTCCAGAGTCATTTTCTGCAAGACCTCACACGTTTACCATCACTTTGGCTGGGGGGAGGTGCCATCTTCCTGGCCCAGTCACTTTCTGCCAAGAGAGCCATCTACTGCTAATGCTGCTGCTGTTGCTGAAACTGCTGCAGCTGCTTTAACTGCTGATACTAGAGATGCTGCTGGATCAGGAGTTTGTTAAACAGTTTCCTGTTCAGGGCCACCATCAAGGCATTATTGCCATTACTGGCTATGGGACCCAGTGAGCAGAGGGGTCCAGACGGGGCCTCCTCCCTCTCCTGCTCACAGGGCCCAAGCGGCCAGATTCTGATGGTTCAGTTGCTGAATGTGCATCCTCAGACGCACGTTCATTTGGAATCTATTAACACGCAGCAGCCAATCACAGGCCAGCAGCTGACGTCAGCACGCATATCACTGGCATATGATGTCACTGTCATGTGCCTTAGATGATGGGAGAGCCGAACGCTGCTGGACCGCAGCAAGGTAAGGAGAAACTTTATTTTTATTTTTTTTACTTTTTTTTGTAAAGCTGCACTATGGAGTCAAAATGGAGAGACATGGGGGCAGGATGGGAGACATGGGGGGCAGGATGAAGACATTAGGGGCAGGATGGAGACATTGGGGGCAGGATGGAGACATATGGGGGCAGGTTAAGACATTGGGGCAGAATGAAGAGACATGGGGGCAGAATGGAGAGACATGGTGGCTGGATGGAGATATTGAGGGTAGAATGGAGACATGGGGGCAGGATAAGACATTGGGGCAGAATGGATATACAGATGGATATATAGATGGATATAGGGATGATAGATGGATATACGGATGGATAGATACTGTAGATATACAGATGGATAGATATACAGATGGATAGATGAATAGATGGATATACGGATAGATAGATGGATATATCAATGGATAGATGGATGTACAGATGGATATACGGATGGATAGATGGATGGATGATATACGGATGGATAGCTGGATATACATATGTGAGTGAAATATATAATCAGTGCTTTGTGTTTGTAGCTTACTGTACATGTAATTTATTAATAAATGGTTACATTTCAGAAAAAAATAGCGTGGGATCCCCCTAAATTTTATTAACCAGCAGAGGGAAAGTGGACAGCTGGGGCTGATGTTTATAACCTGGGAAGAGAGTGACACCCATTGAGCTTCCCAGGCTATTAATATCAGCCCACAGCCGTATACTTAGCCTTTACTGGTTATTAAAATGAGGGACCCCCCAAAAAAATGACGTGGGGCTTCCCCTATGATTAATAACCAGAAAACGCTAGGCAGACAGCTGCAGGCTTATATTAATAGCCTTGGAAGGAGCCATGGATATTGGCCTCCTCCTAGGCTAATAACATCAGCTCTCAGCCGCCCCAGAAATGGCGGACCCATAAGATGCTCCAATTTTGGCACTTAGCCTCCACTCTTCCCACTTGCCCTGATGCGGTGGGGTAATAGAGTTTGGGTTCATGTCAGCCTTGTATTGGCAGCTGACATGAAGCCCAGGTTAGTAATGGAAAGGCGTCTATAAGATGCCCCCATTACTAAAACCATAGTCAAATTGTTAAAAAAAAAACACCCAGAATAAAGTGTTTTCTTTTAAATAATGACACAAACTCCTCTATTTAATAATAAAAAAAACCATATACTCATCTGTACGCCCATTTCACTTGTTACACACACGCCGCTAGGTTCAGATAGGGACGAGACCGGTTACATGAATTCTTTGGAATCCTGGGGGAACCGTTACTCAGGGCGATCATAGAACATGTGCTGCAGCTTCTCTCAGGCACACAGGGGTATTGATCCTCAGGCACAGACCTGTAGGTTGTTTCACTTGTTGACCAGACGCACTTGAAAATAATCCTCATAAACGATAGAACAGTAGCATTTAATAAGAAGCCGCACAGCCAGTGCAAGTTAAGTCTTATGAGCAACAGGCTCCAGTGACAACCAATACAGTTTCCTTAGCAGCACAGCAGTTCACAGTCTTCCCAGTAGTACAGGACAGCACAGTTCTAATGCAAAGGCACATTAATGAACACAGCATTCTTTACAGCACAGTGAGATGGAGGAGGGGAGGGTTTGCTGAGGGAGATGATCCCTGTGACTCCCTTTCTTCCAGTCCTTATCTTTCTGCCTGACAATACTCTGCACTGCTAGTTGAGGAACTCTACCTGACCTGTGCTTAGCTTCACTCCTGACTTGACACCTTTTCACTTGCAGGGGCGCTTCTGTGAGATACAGAACACATACACCTCCTTTCTCTTCGGCTCCAGCCAGACATTAACAACTTCCCCACAATCCCCCTGGGGCTCTGCTAAAACACTCCTCTTCTCCTGTGACAGTGTTAACCCCTCTAGTTGCTGGATGCTTTTAAAGCACCAGCACTACTTCTGCATGTCACACTCTGCAAAAGCTCTACTTCTGCATGTCACACACTGAAGCCCATGTCTCCTGTAACAAAATTAAAACAATAAAGAAGCATAATACTCACCTGTCCTAGACGTGAAGATAATCCTCCAGATGCCTATGTCCCCTGTAAAAGAGTTAAAAAAAATAAACAACCATATTCTTTCCCTTTCCGACGTGCAGATAATAATCCATTTGTGTCCCGCGGCATGTCCAGCTCTGCTACATCCGCTTGACAGGCTGAATGCTGGCATGATGCTAGCGTTCAGCCTGTCAGGCAGCAGAGACACTAAACAGTGCGTGCTAGCACAGCTCAGTGCCTCGCGGTGGCATCAATTACGTGTGTGGGGTTCAAAATCAAGGAACTTCGTTCACTTCTATGCGAGCGCTGTGGGAAAGTTCTCAGGTTGCTCGCGGCGATGTGATTGAGGTGACTGAAGTTCATTGGTTATGAACCTCCACTCAAGTAATTGACGGCACCGTGAGGCATCAAATGGATAATTATCTGACATCATGATCCCGCAGTGCTGTGACCTGCAGTAGATCAAAGCTCCTGATTCCTGCTCTGTCACACAGATGACAGCATGGGAAACTACTTTTCGGAGCTTCATTTGGGTTCACGTTCGGGCTCGGGTGCTCAAACACGAACCTTTTTTGATATTCGGGTTTAGTCAACGAACCCGAACATCAAAACATTTGCTCATTAGTGATGAGCGAGCATGCTCGCTACTGCTCGGTGCTTGCCTGAGCATCTCACTGCTCAAGATGCTCGGCGCTCGCTGAGTATTTCCGGGGTTGCTCAGCGGGAGCTCGGGTCCCCTCCCTACATGTTTGGCGCTCTTTAGAGCACCAATGAACATGCAGGTATTGTCTGCCACACACTGTAATGCCGCAGCGTCATCGAGTCTATATCGGACCTGGCACCACCATGCTCGTCACAGTCTACTCGGTAACAGGCAGTGTAGGGAGAGGTGCTGCTGAGCTAGGGAGAGATTTGCTTGTTTCTTAGTTAGCGTAGGTATACCAGCATATATTATTCACATATCCATCTCAACTAACAGTCCTCCTGAGGACTAATCCAGCTGCATAGATATCAGTACTAGGCAGGCAGTGTATGTGGCAGACTGCAGTGCATATAGCAAGAGGGTCCATTCCAGTACTGATGCTTTTATAGATATTTCTAGAAATAGCCTCAGGTATCAGGAATAATTTTTTTTGGACCTTAATCCTAATTATCTGCTTAAAAAGCAATCCAGAGAACACAGTTTTTCTGCTCCATTTGCTTGTTGGCACTGCAGAATACAGCCAGATCCTTTCCATATTACAGCACTAAAAATCCATCTATTTAAAACTGTGGTTTGTCCGTCACACAGATCACATATAAGTGCGCTGAAAATTCTGCCACTTCTGGCCTCCATTGAAATTTTGTTGCAGTGTGTTAGCGAAGTTATTGACACCAGTTCACTATTAAAAATAGTTACCTACAGGCCAGCTATTTAAAACTGTGGCTTTCCATAACACGTATCACATATCACTGCGGTTCAAATCCAGTCATTTGTTTGTCCACTTGAAACGGGGCAAGAGGAGATTGCATGTAGCGATGCCCAAATATTTGAGCAGTCATAGTCACACGAAGTTGACGGTGGGAGACTGTCACAATAAGTGGACGATGATGAGACACAATTGCCAGAAAGTCAGGAGGAGGACCAGGGTGCGGAAGTGGAAGACAAGGTGGTGGATGATATACTAACTAACCCAACCTGACAGGGGGACTTACAGAGCGAGGACAGTAGCACACAGGGGGAGGGAGGCATAGCACCACAACAGGCAGGAAGAAGCAGTGTGGTGGCCACAGATAGAGGTCAGGCAACCATTCCCCGTAACATCAACACGACAAAAGTTGTCACTAGAACTGTTAGATCTTTCCGAGTCTGGTTGTTTTTTAAAGACTCTGCCGATAACCCCAAAAAAGCCATTTGCACCATCTGCCAGGCCAGCATCAGCAGTGGTAGCAAAACTACCAGCCTGGCCACCACCAGCATGATCAGGCACATGGCAGCAAAGCACCAGACTAAGTGGGCCGAACACCAAGGTCCAGGAACAGTGTCTGCGGGTGGCACCACTGTTTCTTCCCCTGTTGTGTGTGCACGCCAATCCTCTGTCCATGGTGCATGCGAAGATGCCTCCTGCCCTACACCTGTCATTGCACTCTCTCAACTAGCACCATCAGCAAGCACGTCCACGTCCTTGTCCCAGTGCAGTGCTCAGTTGTCCCTACCCCAGTCCTTGGAATGCAAGCGCAAATACGTAGCCAACGCCCCACAGGCCACATAACTAAATTCACACATTTCGTGACTGCTTGCGCTCGAAATGTTGTCTCTTAGCCTCATGGAGACGGAAGCTTTCCGCAACCTCATCGCAGTGGCTGTCTTTCGGTATTCGGTCCTCAGCCGCCAATATTTCTCCTGATGTGCCATCCCCGCATTACACGAGCAGTTACTGGGAAAGTCCACCTAACCACAGACACGTGGACAAGTGCTTGTGGGCAGGGATGGTACATCTCGCTGATGGCACACTAGGTTAACATAGTGTAAGCTGGGACCCAGTTGAACCTTGGGACGGAACACGTCCTCCCAACGCCGAAGATTGCGGGCTCTGGGTCAATCAGGGTTGCCCCCACATTTTACAGCTCCTGCACCTCCTCCTCCTCCTCTTCAGCATCCATCTCCGAAATGACCACATCAGTCGCAAGCTGGAAGCACTGCAGCACTGCCTCGGCCAAGTGGCAACAGGCTGTGCTGAAGCTAATATGCTTAGATGACAAACCACACGAAAATTGTCTGTGGCTGACACCGCTGAACCTACAGCCAGGCATGGTCATGTGTGACAATGGCCAGAACCTGGTGGCAGCTCTGAGGCAAGGCGAGTTCACACACGTATCCTGCCTGGCCCATGTGCTTAACCTCATGGTTCAGCGGTTTCTCAAAATGTACCCGGAGCTGTCGGATCTGTTTGTCAAAGTACGCCGCCTGTGTGCCCATTTTAGAAAGTCACCTACAGCTTCCACCGCCCTTGCCGTGTTTCAGCAGCGTTTGCAGCTTCCAGCTCACCGACTGGTGCGTGATGTCCCCATGTGTTGGGACTCTACATTGCAGATGTTGGGAAGGATTTGTGAGCAGAAGAGGGCAGTTGTTGACTACCAGCATCAACAAGGCAGTCAGTATTCAGTTCAGACTCCACACATAAGACCTAAGGAGTGGACATGGATGTCAGACATATGTACCATCCTCCAAAACTTTGAGGACTCCACCAAGATGGTGAGCAGCGATGACGCCATAATTAGCGTCAACATCCCACTTCTCTGTCTTCTGAAACGCTCTCTGCTCACAATCAAAGAGGATGCATTGCAGGCGGAGCACGATGAGATGGAGCAAGGAACCATACAACCTCATCTCATCTTAACATGGATTGAGTGACAATGAGGAAGAAGAGGAGGAGGAGTACATTGCCGACCGTTCCAACGTCCTCTGTGATTCCTCTATGCCTTATAATTACTGGGTCTCCAAGCTGGACACGTGGAATGAACTGGCTGTCTACACCTTGGAGGTTCTGACCTGTCCTGCCACTAGAGTTTTGTCAGAGCGGGTTTTTAGTGCCGTCGGTGGAATTATAATCGATAGGGGCATCTACCTGTCAACTGAAAATGCTGACAGGCTTACTTTTATAAAAATGAACAAGGAATGGATTGGGCCAGACTTCTCAACACCACCTAATGATAGCAGCATAACCTAAACTCAAAAACAGTGTCTTTTTAGGGAGGTCTAATTCTATTCCAAAGCACTTCTGTCTTCACACCCAGACATGGCTTCCTGATTTTGTCTATTTGCTCTTGTCCTCCTCCATCACCATATCACTCACCAACATATCTACCATATCACCTCCTCTACGTGTCTTGCAAGGGACATTGGTGTTCCTCCAAATTTTTGGCAGCTTTTGCATTCACTGCATAGGCAAACAATATGGGAGACCCACTTCTTAATAATGGAAGCATTGTTTTTAGGAGGCTCTCCTACCTCTACGTCTCTTCCAAAGGGCATTGGAGTGCTTCCAAATTTTTGGCAGCTTTTGCATTCACTGCATAGGCAAACAATATGGGAGACCCACTTCTTAATAATGGGAACATTGTTTTTAGGAGGCTCTCCGACCTCTACATCTCCTCCAAGGGGCATTGTAGTGCCTCCAAATTTTTGGCAGCCCTTACAGTCACTGCATATGTGGCGCCCCTGCGGGTTCATTCGCCACAGAGGTACTACATCTCACTCATAGGTGTGGTACCCCACTCTCAGGTAAGGAGGGAACCACCCACCTACATCCAACACTACACCACTCCAGACCAGCAGGAGGGGCAAGATGCATGAATCCACTGCTGAGTACTGTCCCTGGTTGGAAGGGGGGAACCAAGAGAGGGGGAACCATGTAGTGGTTGTGGGTGGAGGAAGTAGATCAGGGGAGCACCATCAGGAAGAGTATAAGAAGGAAGGGAACCATCTAGAAGGAGCCAGTCTCCTGCTCCAGTGCTGGGAGCAGGAGTGCAGATCAGTCAGACAGAGGAGACAGAAAAGAGGAGAGCGAGTTGGGGAGCAGGAGCTCTGGAGGAGCTCTGCTCAGGAGGAGTGGAGAAAGGAGCAGGGCCTAGTCTGAGAGGCCCAGAAGGAAAGACTGAGAGAAGACGACGGGAGCAGAGGGAAGGCTTCAGAGACAGAGGGGATCCCAGGGGCACGGGAAGTGCAGGAAGCCACCCGTGCTCCCGAATCTACACGGACATGGAGGGATCAGGCCGCAGAGGGGACCGGCCCCTAAACTAGTGGAGAAGAATCAGGCTCGGTTAGATAACTGGAGGCTACTGTACTTTCAAGGTGCAGCTGCCAACTACCACAATTACATCGCCGAAAAGGTGGTCGCATAGGGTCCAGGGGACTGCACGTCACCTGCCAAGATCCAAGGCTACTGGCTTGGGACACTGATTGTGAGGTGCAGGGCAGGAGGGTGATAGCCAGCGCAGGGAAGACGACCGAGAAAGGAACATAGAACGGGGTCCCATTTAAGTACTCCTGAAATACTTGAGAGCTACTGAACCCCTTCCTTGGTGAACACAGGACGATGTGGGCGGTTATAATCCGGAAAGTGTAACCTGAGGTTACTTAACAACTTAACAACTGTGAGTAAAACCTGAAGACTGCACCCCACTGTGTCCGTGAATAATTGCTGCGCCATCACCAGCCCTGCACTACACAGCATCAGCAAGATCTACCTCATAACATCACTATTTCCTACGCTGGAGCTAAGCGCTGCCTGTGGAGAGCTGAACCAACTCTGCTGCGTCACCATCAGCTCCAGTGGATCTGCACCTCACCGGTGGCCCCATATAGCCACATACCACAGGTGGCATCACGAACATTATTTATCTCTAAAAACTTTATTCCCTTTTACTTTATTCCCCTTTAATTGAACGCCCTGGGTCACGGACCAAGTCACTGCCACTGTGACATCCCCCAGCATTGACCGGCCCGGCTACCGAGTACCCCACAGCCCAGGGGCGCATCACATACGTAATAACAGTATAGGAGACCCACTCGTTAATAATGGGAACAACAAAGCATAGCTGGCTGATGGCTCTCTAACAATAGCGAGGGCCGACTGCTGGCCCTTTAAGAATAGTAAGGGCCGCCTGATGGCCCTATAAAAATAGTCTTTGTGACTTTCAGAGTCCCTCCATCATAAATGAAACAGGATGTGTCTGATCATGTCTCACACACCACATGGCCAGATAAGGTTGTAAAATGTTAAAATGACATTTCCCAGTGAATGCATTTGTCTTGGTTGAAAGCAATGCAAAAGTGCAAAAACGCATCAAAAACGCTACGTGTGTACATAGCCCAAGGTGTGGAGGAGCATTTTTGTTTTTGTATATTTATTTTGCCTTATATACAAGTCATTACCCTGGAAAACATGTTCCTTAACATATTTCCCAGGAAAATCCATTTTGGTTTCGTTTTTGTATGTTTTATACTGATAGTGGGGCCGTGGCCAAACACATAGGTCTCTATACCAGCTGTATACACAAAACAATAATATATTTTTATGCATATTGCTAATGTTCTGTAAAATATGTCACATTGTAGAGAAACTTACCCCCTGCTGTAAATGAGTACAAAACGCTAAATGTCTGCTCTAAAATATCAAAATTGTGTATTTTTTTTTAGCTTTCCTCTGCAATGGTTTATTTACTTAAAAAGACTCTGAACTCTGAAGTAAAGCCTAGCTGTGGCCTTATCTCATTAGAAGAGGAGATTGTCTTCAAAAAGATGGCTCAAAGGATTAACACTGTGTCCCTTAATGACACAAAATTTGCATCATGCGCTAAGAAGAGCAAGGCCATTATTTTTAACCCAAGAATGAAGTACTGCACTGGAGACAAGTTAATTATCCAAATTGATATGTTTGATTATTTTTGTAATAGAAAGACATATGGAGGAGACTTCCTAAAACCTAGAATATACAACCCTGCTCTTAATGCTGGAGCCTCGGGAGTGGTGGAAGACTTCAACAATGGAACCTATCATGTCCACTTTACTTTATTTTGGGAGGGTAAAGTTTATATTTCGTTATTGCTTTACCATTCAAGCGAGGCTGTTTCAGCTATATGGAGAGCCAGGGACAACAACTATGATTTTATAACCTTTGTAGGGACATTCACAAATATTAGCCAATCCATTAAAAGTAAATGTGCATTCAAGCTGGACTCAGTAAAAGAAGTTTGTGAATACAGTAGACCTGAGAAAGATCTAGAGCCATTTTACTGCATCAAACAGGACAATTTCCATTGTGAATCCTTAAGTCTTCTCCAGTCCTTCAACCAAGATGTCTCCTTCCTCAGGAGCACAGAAAGGCCTCTGTTTAAAAGGTAAAAGGTCTACTTCAATATACAGGTATTCTTCTGTTCGGGATACAATGCTTTAGGTATTAGCTAGGTACAAAGTTGTTTTTGTAACAGATTGCCATGTAGCTCATGGATAGTACAGTCAAGTCCAGAAAGATACAGCATATGTTGGTTGTAGCGTCGGCGTCCCTGCCTCCTGCTAGGCAGGGACGCTGTTCCCCTCACCTCTCCGCTCCGTGCCCGGCGTCTTCCTCCCGCTCTGCTAGCAGCGCGCGCTCCTTCCTGGCCACGGTGCTTAGGGCGCGCGCGCGCTCCCCCTCTCTTAAAGGGGCCGCGCGCGCCGTCCTAAGGAGTCCCCGGCCAATGGCCGGAGGACTTCACCATATATAAGGCACCTCCTCCAAAATGGAGGTGCCCGAGCAATGTTGTAGCACAGTTCATCACTCTGCTTCAGCCCTCAGGTCCCGTTTCCAGTTACCTGCCAGTTACCTGCCAGTTTCCTGCCAGTTTCCTGTCTGATACCAGCCTGTCTCGTGTCAACCTGCTACTATTCCTGCGGGCCGACAGTCTGCCTACCAGCCCTGCCAGTCTGTCTATGGATCCGTCTGCCCGCTCACCTGGGAGCGCACATCTGCTACCTGCCTGCTAGCCTACCTGGAGGCTCCGCCGTCACGTGCTGTGACCACCAGCCTGTCCAGAGACTCTTGCCCGCTCACCTGGGAGCGCTCACCTTCTACCTGTCTGCTAGCCTACCTGGAGGCTCCGCCATCACGTGCTGTGACCACCAGCCTGTCCAGAGACTCTTGCCCGCTCAACTGGGAGCGCTCACCTTCTACCTGTCTGCTAGCCTACCTGGAGGCTCCGCCGTCACGTGCTGTGACCACCTGCCTGTCCAGAGACTCTTGCCCGCTCACCTGGGAGCGTCCACCTGCTACCAGCCTGCTTGCCTACCTGGAGGCTCTGCCGTCACTTGCCGTGTCCACCTGCCCGTTTACCCAGAGACTGTCCCGGTCACTTGCCGTGACCACCTGCCCGTTTACCCAGAGACTGTCCCGGTCACTTGCCGTGACCACCTGCCCGTTTACCCAGAGACTGTCCCGGTCACTTGCCGTGACCACCTGCCCGTTTACGCAGAGACTGTCCCGGTCACTTGCCGTGACCACCTGCCCGTTTTCCCAGAGACTGTCCCTGTCACTTGCTGTGACTACCTGCCCGTCTTCCCTGGGCGCCACCCGCTTCCTTACAAGGGCCGACCCCTTGTATAGTTGCTCAGAGGTTCCGCCTCCCAGACCCGTTACAGTTTGCTCGGGCCATGGAACCCGGTGGCACCCAAGCTCCCTCACTCTCGGACCTATGTCATGAACTGTCCCGTCAGAGGTCCCAACAGGAGTCCATCCTGGGTCACCTGCGGAATGTCAACTCTCGCCTGGACACTCTGACTGCTCCACCAACAACCACCGCTAGCGTCATGACCCGCAACCCGGCAGCGCCGCTGCCCACCAATACCTTGGTATCCTGCCCCGGACCCCAGCTTTCTGCACATCCTCGCTTCGGAGGCGACCCCGCTCAAGCTTGGGGCTTCATAAACCAGTGCACCCTGCACTTTGAACTCCTGTCCCACCAGTTTATCTCCGACCGGGCCAAAGTTGCCTTCATCATGTCTCATCTCACGGGGGAGGCACTGGCTTGGCTAAATCCTCTATGGGAGAGAGGAGACCTCCTGGTGTCCGACCTGCCAGCCTTTCTCACGGCTTTCCGGAAAGTCTTCGACGAACCCGGACGGAAGACCTCATCCGCATCGTCTCTGCTACGCCTCCGTCAAGGAGATCTCACCGTGGGCCAATATGCCATACGGTTCCGTACCCTTGCTTCGGAGCTGGCCTGGGATAACGACGCTCTGGTGTCTGTCTTCTGGGAGGGTCTGTCCAGCCGTATTAAAGATGAACTCGGCGGTCGGGACATTCCTACCACTCTCGACGACTTAATAACACTTGCCACCCGGATTGACATCCGGTTCCAGGAGCGCGCCAAAGAGGTCACCCGTGAGAGGAGGTTTCCACGTCTAGCCCCTACTTTCCAGAAACCCGTCACTCCCTCCGTTACTCCCCAGGCACACTCACCTGAGCCTATGCTGGTCGACCAGACCAAGATGGTCAAAACCCGTCAAGACTCACGCCGTGCCGAGGGGAGCTGCTTCTACTGTGGCAGTAAGGAGCACCGGATCCGTTCCTGCCCTGAGAGATCAGGAAACGCCTGTGTCTAGGGTCGCTCAGAGAGGTCGCCCTAGACAAAAGTAAACCCTCTCCATCCCTGATGCTGTCAGTCTCTATCACCTGCGGAGAGAACCGCTATTTCGAACTGGCTCAACTTGACTCTGGAGCTGCTGGTAATCTCATCTCTCAATCCCTGGTAGAGAGGTACCGCATTCCTACCAAACCTCTGGCCGTACCTTTATCTGTCGCCGCCGTGGATGGGGGCCTCTTACCACATCCTATCCAACTCATCACAGAATCCATAACTCTGCAGGTGGGAATGCTGCATTCTGAGAGCATCTCCTTTCATGTTCTACCTGGACTCTCTCACGCACTCTTGCTGGGTCTACCTTGGCTCCAGAAACATGCACCCGTGCTTGACTGGCAGACCGGAGAGGTCCTTCGCTGGGGACAGGACTGCCATAAGACTTGTCTAGTTCCCGTTCATCCTGCTCGTCCTTCTCCTACCCCAGTCAATCTACCCGGTCTACCGGCTCCCTATTGGTCTTATGCAGATGTCTTCAATAAAAAAGAAGCAGAGACATTACCCCCTCATAGACCATATGACTGTCCAATCGACCTGATACCCGGCTCTACTCCTCCCCGTGGGCGTATCTACCCTTTGTCCGCAGCAGAGACCCGGTCCATGTCTGAATATATTGAGGAGAATCTGGCCCGGGGATTTATCCGGAAATCTACCTCCCCGGCGGGAGCAGGCTTCTTCTTCGTCAAAAAGAAGGACGGCTCACTCCGTCCATGTATAGATTATAGAGGCCTTAACCAGATTACAGTGAAGAATAAATACCCCCTCCCGCTCATTCCTGAATTATTTGACCGCCTGAGGGGGGCTAGAATCTTCACCAAACTGGACCTCCGTGGGGCGTATAACCTGGTCCGTATCCGTCAGGGGGATGAATGGAAGACGGCATTCAACACCCGGGACGGCCACTATGAATATCTGGTAGTGCCCTTTGGTCTCTGTAACGCTCCCGCCGTCTTTCAAGAGTTGGTCAATGACATCTTCCGGGACCTTCTCTACTCCTGCGTAGTGGTGTACCTGGACGACATCTTGGTCTTCTCTCCGGATCTCCAGACTCACCGGAGGGATGTTCGTCAGGTCCTGCTCAGGCAGAACCACCTCTACGCTAAATATGAGAAGTGCCTCTTTGAGCAGACCTCGCTTCCGTTTTTGGGCTACATAATTTCTCAGACCGGCCTACGAATGGATCCTGAGAAACTGTCTGCCATCGAGAAGTGGCCTCGACCAGAAGGGTTGAAGGCTATTCAGCGGTTCCTGGGCTTCGCCAACTATTACCGCCTCTTTATACCGCACTTCTCTTCCCGGACTGCCCCAATTTCCGCGCTCACCCGTAAGGGCACTAATCCCAGAGAATGGCCGCCCGCAGCAGAGGAAGCCTTTCTTTCCTTAAAACAGGCTTTTTCTTCCGCCCCGGTGCTGCATCGCCCGGACGGCAACAAGCAGTTCTTCCTGGAAGTTGACGCCTCCTCCTCTGGAGCCGGAGCGGTACTTACCCAAAAATCATCTTCCGGGAGAATGGTAACTTGCGGCTTCTTCTCCAAACTCTTCTCTTCTGAGCGCAACTATTCTATTGGAGACCGAGAGTTATTGGCCATTAAGCTGGCTTTGGAGGAGTGGCGTTACCTGCTCGAGGGGGCTCTTCACCCGGTAATAATTTACACTGACCACAAGAACTTGGCTTACCTCCAGAGTGCCCAGAGACTTAACCCGCGCCAAGCCCGGTGGTCCTTGTTTTTTGCTCGCTTTGATTTTGTTCTTCATTTTCGCCCGGCTGACAAAAACATCAAAGCGGACGCCTTGTCCCGATCCTTTCTGGTGTCTGATCTCGAGGAGGAACCTAAACATATCATCGATCCCGCCAGAGTAATGCAGGTGGCTCCCGTGAGTCTAAATCGTCTCCCTCCCGGTAAGACGTTCGTCACTGTACCTGATCGGGAGAAGATCCTACACTGGGGTCACTCGTCTAAACTTGCTGGCCACGCCAGTCAGAAAAAGACCCTCCAGCTTATTACCCGGCACTACTGGTGGCCTACCCTGCACAAGGACGTAATAGACTTTGTTTCTGCCTGTGTGTCCTGTGCCCGCAACAAGGTTCCGAGACACCTGCCAGCCGGTCGCCTCCTTCCGCTTCCTGTACCTGCTGCCCCCTGGCAGCATATAGCTATGGACTTCATAACAGATCTCCCTGTCTCTGCCGGTTGTACAGTCATTTGGGTGGTCGCTGACCGTTTTTCCAAAATGGCCCATTTCATTCCCCTGCCAGGCCTCCCGTCTGCACCCGAGCTGGCTAAAGACTTTATCCGCCACATCTTCCGTCTTCATGGCCTGCCTCTCCACATCGTGTCGGATCGTGGGGTTCAGTTCACCTCACGCTTCTGGAGAGCCACATGTAAACTGCTAGACGTCACCTTGGACTTCTCCTCCGCTTACCATCCACAGTCCAATGGTCAAGTGGAGCGGATCAATCAGATCCTGACCAGTTACCTCCGGCACTTCGTTAATGCCCACCATTCAGACTGGGTGGATCTCCTGCCATGGGCCGAATTCTCTTACAACAATCACGAGAGCGAATCTTCCACCAAATCCCCGTTTTTTGTAGTCTTCGGTCAGCATCCTCGGATCCCATTTCCCGTCTCCACCTCGGTGGATAATCCGGCTGTGGAATCTCTCGTTAGCGAATTTTCCTCCATTTGGGAGAGTACCCGATCCGCACTCCTTCAGTCGTCCGAGCGGATGAAAAAACACGCTGACAAAAAACGCCTGGATCCTCCACAATTCCGTCCTGGAGATAAAGTCTGGCTCTCGTCCAAGTATGTCCGGCTCAAGATTCCCTCCTACAAGTTAGGGCCTCGGTTCATCGGCCCACTGGAGGTTATCAAACAGATCAACCCGGTGGCCTTTAAATTGAAACTCCCAGCCAACTTGCGGATCCCTAACACCTTCCATGTATCTCTCCTCAAAGCCGTGGTACTTAACTCTTTTTCCAAGTCTACAGGTACGCCTCCTGCTCCGGTTTCTGCTGAAGACGAGTTTGAGGTAGAGAACATTCTGGGCACCAAAAGGGTAAGAGGAAAGACCTTTTTTCTGGTAGATTGGAAGGGGTTTGGTCCTGAGGAGAGAACGTGGGAGCCCCGGGAGAACATCCATGCCCCTCTCATCCTTACTAAATTTCTGTCTGGCCTAAAAAAGGGGGGGCCTAAAGGGGGGGGTACTGTAGCGTCGGCGTCCCTGCCTCCTGCTAGGCAGGGACGCTGTTCCCCTCACCACGGTGCTTAGGGCGCGCGCGCGCACGCTCCCCCTCTCTTAAAGGGGCCGCGCGCGCCGTCCTAAGGAGTCCCCGGCCAATGGCCGGAGGACTTCACCATATATAAGGCACCTCCTCCAAAATGGAGGTGCCCGAGCAATGTTGTAGCACAGTTCATCACTCTGCTTCAGCCCTCAGGTCCCATTTCCAGTTACCTGCCAGTTACCTGCCAGTTTCCTGCCAGTTTCCTGTCTGATACCAGCCTGTCTCGTGTCAACCTGCTACTATTCCTGCGGTCCAACAGTCTGCCTACCAGCCCTGCCAGTCTGTCTATGGATCCGTCTGCCCGCTCACCTGGGAGCGCACATCTGCTACCTGCCTGCTAGCCTACCTGGAGGCTCCGCCGTCACGTGCTGTGACCACCAGCCTGTCCAGAGACTCTTGCCCGCTCACCTGGGAGCGCTCACCTTCTACCTGTCTGCTAGCCTACCTGGAGGCTCCGCCGTCACGTGCTGTGACCACCAGCCTGTCCAGAGACTCTTGCCCGCTCACCTGGGAGCGCTCACCTTCTACCTGTCTGCTAGCCTACCTGGAGGCTCCGCCGTCACGTGCTGTGACCACCTGCCTGTCCAGAGACTCTTGCATGCTCACCTGGGAGCGTCCACCTGCTACCAGCCTGCTTGCCTACCTGGAGGCTCTGCCGTCACTTGCCGTGTCCACCTGCCCGTTTACCCAGAGACTGTCCCGGTCACTTGCCGTGACCACCTGCCCGTTTACCCAGAGACTGTCCCGGTCACTTGCCGTGACCACCTGCCCGTTTACCCAGAGACTGTCCCGGTCACTTGCCGTGACCACCTGCCCGTTTACCCAGAGACTGTCCCGGTCACTTGCCGTGACCACCTGCCCGTTTTCCCAGAGACTGTCCCTGTCACTTGCTGTGACTACCTGCCCGTCTTCCCTGGGTGCCACCTGCTTCCTTACAAGGGCCGCCCCCTTGTATAGTTGCTCAGAGGTTCCGCCTCCCAGACCCGTTACATTGGTCCTCTAAAGATAAACAATCCCCTCTAGAAAAAGTCCATGTAATTAAGAAATTAATCACAGTATACAGTGGGTACGGAAAGTATTCAGACCCCTTTACATTTTTCACTCTTTGTCTCATTACAGCCATTTGGTAAATTCTAAAAAGTTCATTTTTTCTCATTAATGTACACACTGCACCCCATCTTGACTGAAAAAAAACAGAAATGTAGAAATTTTTGAATATTTATTAAAAAAGAAAAACTGAAATATCACATGGTCATAAGTATTCAGACCCTTTGCTCAGACACTCATATTAAAGTCACATGCTGTCCATTTCCTTGTGATCCTCCTTGAGATGGTTCTACTCCTTCATTGGAGTCCAGCTGTGTTTAATTAATCTGATAGGACTTGATTTGGAAAGCCATACATCTGTCTATATAAGACCTCACAGCGTACAGTGCATGTCAGACCAAATGAGAATCATGAGCTCAAAGGAACTGCCCAAAGAGCTCAGAGACAGAATTGTGGCAAGGCACAGATCTGGCCAAGGTTACAAAAGAATTTCTGCATTACTCAAGGTTCCTAAGAGCACAGTGGCCTCCATATTCCTTAAATGGAAGAAGTTTGGGACCACCAGAAGTCTTCCTAAACCTGGTAGTCCAGCCAAACTGAGCAATCATGGGAGAAGAGCCTTGGTGAGAGAGGTAAAGAAGAACCCCAAGATCACTGTGGCTGAGCTCCAGAGATGCAGTAGGGAGATGGGAGAAAGTTCAACAAAGTCAACTATCACTGCAGCCCTCCACCAGTTGGGCCTTTATGGCAGAGTGGCCCGATGGAAGCCTCTCCTCAGTGCAAGACATATGAAAGGCTGCATAGAGTTTGCTCAAAAATACATGAAGGACTCCCAGACTATGAGAAATAAGATTCTCTGGGCTGATGAGATGAAGATAGAACTTTTTGGTGATAATTCTAAGTGGTATGTGTGGAGAAAACCAGGCACTGCTCATCACCTGCCCAATACAATCCCAACAGTGAAAGATGGTGGTGGCAGCATCATGCTATGGGGGTGTTTTCCAGCTGCAGGGACAGGACGACTAGTTGCAATTGAAGCAAACAGAAATGCGGACAAGTACAGAAATATCCTGGATGAAAACCTCTTCCAGAGTGCTCTGGACCTCAGACTTGGCCGAAGTTTCACCTTCCAACAAGATAAGCACACAGCTAAAATAACAAAGGAGGAGTGGCTTCAGAACAACTCTGTGATCATTCTTGACTGGCCCAGCCAGAGCCCTGACCTAAACCCAATTGAGCATCTCTGGAGAGACCTGAAAATGTCTGTCCACCAACGTTCAACATCCAACCTGACAGAACTGGAGAGTGGTGGTCATGGGGGATTCCCTGTTAAGAGGAACAGAGGCCGCTATCTGCAGACCAGACATAACCTCAAGAGAAATGTGCTGTCTTCCAGGAGCAAAAATTAAAATTAAAGATGTGTCTGACAGGATATCAAGACTCTTCAGACCTACAGATCACTACCCATTCCTGCTAATACATGTGGGGACAAATGACACCGCAAGAAAGGACCTGGAAACCATCTGCAGTGACTTTGAAGACTTAGGCAAGAAAGTGAAAGAATTGGGAGCGCAGGTGGTCTTCTCATCCATCCTCCCAGTGGATGGACATGGAACAATGAGGTGGAATAAGATTCTACAGGTGAACAACTGGCTACGTCGATGGTGCCGTCAACAAGGATTTGGATTTCTGGATCACGGAATGAATTACCTATACGATGGACTACTTGCTAGAGATGGGGTGCACCTTACGAAGACTGGAAAACATGTATTTGGAAGTCGCCTTGCTACACTCATCAGAAGAGCTTTAAACTAGAACAATGTGGGAAGGGAAGCAAAAGGCCAGAAAAAGCCTTACAGCTGACAAATACTATTGAGATCTCTGCTACTGGAAGTGGAAAGGAAGAACAAAGACAAAACAATTTAAATAATAAAAATATGGGAGGAAGAGAAACCAATCACAAACTAAAATGTTTTTATACAAATGCACAAAGCATGGGCAACAAACAAGGAGAATTGGAACTACTAACGCAGGAAAAGAAATATGATGTCATTGGAATCACTGAAACTTGGTGGGACGATACACATGATTGGAATAAAAGGGTAAAAGGATACAACTTATTTGCAAGAAACAGACTTGATAAATGAGGAGGAGGTGTTGCATTGTATGTTAGAAAAGCGTATATCTGCACAGAGATTGAAGCTTCAGAGACTGGGAGTTCTGTGGAAACTGTTTGGGTAAGAATACAAGGAGAGAACAACGGAAAGGACACCATTGTAGGCATTTACTACAGGCCACCTGGGCAAGCTGAAGATATGGATGAACTCTTTATGTATCAAATGACCAAGTTCTCCAAAAAATATGACGTAGTGGTCATGGGAGATTTCAACTATCCAGACATTTGTTGGGAATCTCTCTCAAGTAAAACTAACAGGTCAAGCAAATTCTTATCCTCTCTTGCTGACAACTTTATCTTCCAAAAGGTAGGGGAGAAAACAAGGAGATCTGCTACTTTGGATCTAATCCTTATAAACAGGGAGGAAATGGTTGAGGAGGTAAAGGTGGCTGGGACCCTAGGAGGCAGCGATCATGCTATTATAGAATTTTGGATAACTAGAGGAGGAAGACATGCGAAGACTCAAACTTCAAGGTTAGATTTTAGAAAGGCAGATTTTAAGAGACTCAGAAAGAGAATAGGAGGGATCCAATGGCTGGATGTCCTTAAGGACAAAAATGTCCAGGAAGGATGGGAAATTTTTAAAAATGAGATTCTCAAAGCACAATCGTTAATAATCCCGAAAAGTAGGAAGAATGGGAAGCATTTAAGGAAACCAGGATGGATGAACACAGAACTTAAACACATGCTAAAAAGAAAGAAAGAAATGTTTATTAAATGGAAAGAGGGAGGCATATCTAAAGAAGATTATAATGCAGTATGCAGATCCTGCAGGGCAAGTATCAGGTTAGCTAAAGCTGACAATGAATTAAGGCTTGCAAGAGATGTCAAAAGCAATAAAAAAGGATTTTGGGGGTATGTCAAAAGTAAAAGAAAAGTCAAAGATGCTATAGGATTTTTACAGGATGAAAATGGAGAAATGGTAAGAGAGGATGTTGAGAAGGCCGAACTTTTTAATTCCTATTTTGCATCTGTTTTCTCTCAGAAAGAAAATGTAACATCAACTGATCTTCACTGTCCTTTTAAAGGAATAGAGGAATCCAAGTTATCTGTAAACAGAAAGATTGTGAGGGAATATTTAGCTAACATAAATGAGTTCAAGTCTCCAGGTCCAGATGAATTACACCCCAGAGTACTGAAGGAGATCGTAGAAGAAATTTTAGAACCACTCTCCATAATCTTTGAAAATTCTTGGAGAACAGGAGAAGTCCCAGAAGACTGGAGAAGAGCAAGGGAACTATAGGCCGGTGAGTCTGACTTCTATACCAGGAAAGATCTTTGAACAAATTATTAAACAACATGTATGTAAGTACATGGATAAGAATGAAGTGATTAACCAGAGTCAGTATGGGTTTGTAACTAACAAGTCATGTCAGACTAACTTAATTTCCTTCTATGACAGAATCACTGACTGGGTGGATCAGGGAAATGCTGTAGATATAGTATATCTTGACTTCAGCAAAGCATTTGACAAAGTATCTCACACCATCCTTATTGAAAAAATGACCAAGTATGCAATGGACCAGGCAACTGTTAGGTGGATTCATAACTGGCTTAGTGATCGGACTCAAAGGGTGGTTGTAAATGGCTTCACATCCAGCTGGATGAATGTCTCAAGTGGGGTACCACAGGGCTCCGTCCTGGGACCTGTATTGTTCAACATCTTTATCAATGATTTAGATGAAGGAATTGAAGGTAAACTGATTAAATTTGCTGATGACACAAAGCTAGGAGGGATAGCTAATACTAGAGAAGAGAGAGAGAGGATTCAAAAAGACCTAAATAAACTGGAGCAATGGGCAGCAACCAACAGAATGGTTTTTAACAGGGAAAAATGCAAAGTACTACATCTGGGCAATAAAAATGAAAAAAGCATATACAGAATGGGAGGAATAGAGCTAAGCAACAGTACATGTGAAAAAGACTTAGGTATACTAATAGATCATAGACTGAACATGAGTCAACAGTGTGATGCAGCAGCAAAAAAGGCAAATACAATTCTGGGATGTATTAACAGGAGCATACAGTCTAGATCACGTGAAGTCATTATCGGTCTTTACTCCTCTTTGGTCAGACCTCATCTGGAATACTGTGTACAGTTTTGGGCACCACATTTTAAAAAAGACATAGAAAAACTGGAGCAAGTTCAGAGAAGAGCGACCAGAATGGTGACTGGTCTGCAAACCATGTCCTATGAGGAATGGTTGCAGGATTTGGGAATGTTTAGCTTGCAAAAAAGAAGACTGAGAGGAGACTTAATAGCTGTCTACAAATATGTCAAGGGCTGTCACATTGTAGAAGGATCATCTTTATTCTCATTTGCACAAGGAAAGACTAGAAGCAATGGGATGAAACTAAATGGGAGGAGACACAGATTAGATATTAGAAAAAACTTTTTGACAGTTAGGGTGATTAATGAGTGGAACAGGCTGCCACGAGAGGTGGTGAGTTCCCCTTCAATGGACGTCTTCAAACAGAGGCTGGACAGACATCTGTCTGAGATGATCTAGTGAATCCTGCTTTGAGCAGGGGGTTGGACCAGATGACCCAGGAGGTCCCTTCCAACTCTACCATTCTATGATTCTAGGATCTGAAAAGGAAGAATGGCAGAGGATCCGCAAATCCAGGTGTGAAAAAACTTGTTGAATCATTCCCAAGAAGACTCATGGCTGTACTAGCTCAAAAGGACTTAAATATGAGTGTCTGAGCGAAGAGTCTGAATACTTAGTTATGACCGTGTGATATTTCAGTTTTTCTTTTTTAATAAATTTGCAAAAATTTCTACATTTCTGTTTTTTTTCAGTCAAGATGGGGTGCAGAGTGTACTTTAATGAGAAAAAAAATGAACGTTTTAGAATTTACCAAATGGCTGCAATGAAACAAAGAGTGAAAAAATGGGGTTTGAATACTTTCCGTACCCACTGTACTTTGTCCCTCTTTCTAGTCTTCAAAAGTTGGGAGGTGCGGATTCCAGCAGGGCTGTTGTTAGGGCTTTGAGTTGTTCTTTCAATTTCTGTAGCTCTGTCTGCGGACGGTTCCCGCTTTTGGCAATTGGTGCTGCCCCTCCATTCTCCAACTTCAACCTGGTTAGAAACTGTGTTAGCTCCTGGAGGAACATCCCCGTGACGTCTTCAGCTTCTTTCTCCCCCAGCTCATCCATTTTTGCATTAATGGCAGCTAACAGTTGCCTACGGTTGTGTGCTTTAGAAATCTGTTCTTCTGACATCTTTATATGTTTTGCTACTGTTCTCAATTCCTCACAAGTTAATTAAAGAAGCAGCTCACTAATTCTGTCTATTTGTATTTCCACATCCATTGCTGCTAGTGACTTTTCTTTAGGGTTGGTCTTATTTAACTGTTGTAGCAGAGTTGAGTTGAGGTGCTGTGCTGCTGTGTTTTTCCAGACACTTTTCCTCTTCTACCTCTACACAATAATTCCCGCTCAGGACTCCCCGTACGGGCCACCAATGTTACACGCACGCCGCTAGGTTCAGATAGGGCGAGACGGGTTTCATGAATTCGTTGGAATCCTGGGGGAACAGTTACCCAGGGTGACCATAGGCTGCAGCTTCTCTCAGGCACACAATAGATTCAATTGCTGACTAGACACATCTGACAAGAGTTTTCATAAACAGTTGAACAGTTGAGTTTAATCAAGTACGGCCAGTACCATTTAACTCTTTGAAGCAACAGGCTTCACCACAGTACAGTCTATTAAAGCAGGCACAATAACATCAGTCTCTTTAGTAGCATAATTCAGCACAGATTAGATCTCTTTTCAGCACACTTCTATGCATACACAACCACAGGCTTTTCTTTCACAAGGACACAATAGTACACAGCATTCTTTATTCTGCATGGAGATGGAGGAAGGGAGGGTTTGATGAGGGAGATGATCCCTGTGACATAATTCCTTCCAGTCCTTATCTTCCTGCCCAATAATACTCTGCACTGTTAGTTCACGGAGTTTATCTGACCTATGTTTACTTTCTCTCCTGATCAGAATCCTGTTCAGTTGTCTTCTGTCAGTTCCAGATAACACACCACCTTTCTCTTCGGCTTCAGCCAGACTACAATAACAAGTTCCCCACAATCTCCCTTGGGCTCTGCTACACACTCCCTGTCTCCGGTGACTGTGTTTTTACTCTTGTAGTTGCTGGATGCTTTTGAAGCAACAGCACTACTTCTGCATGTCACATATAGATATATATATATATTCTTTTATATAAACTCTATATACACAAGTATATACAGTTGTGGACACAGAGAGAAAAGTGCCCCTGAGCAAGAAAGGGCCCTTTGCTGCTTTGGAGGTGGAGGGGTCTCTTGAGCTCCTATGATATGTCCGAATATATGTATATATATATATATATATATATATATATACCGTTGTGCTTAAAAGTTTACATACCCCGGCAGAATTTTTCCTTTCTTCGGCTTGTTTCAGAGAATATGAATGATAACAAAAAAACTTTTTCTCCACTCATGGTTATTGGTTGGGTGAAGCCATTTATTGTCAAACTACTGTGTTTTCTCTTTTTAAATCTTAATGATAACCAAAAACATCCAAATGACCCTGATCAAAAGTTCACATGCCCCAATTCTTAATAGCGTGTATTGCTCCCTCTAACATCAATGACCGCTTGAAGTCTTTTGTGGTAGTTGTGGATGAGGTTCTTTCTTTTCTCAGATGGTAAAGCTGCCCATACTTTTTTGGCAAAAAGCCTCCAGTTCCTGTAAATTCCTGGGCTGTCTAGCATGAACTGCGTGCTTGAGATCTCCCCAGAGTGGCTCAATGATATTGAGATCAGGAAACTGAGCTGGCCACTTTAGAACCTTCACTTTGTTCTGCTGTAGCCAATGATAGGTCGGCTTGGCCTTGTGTTTTGGATCATTGTCATGTTGGAACGTCCAAGTATGTCCCATGCGCAGCTTTCAGGCTGATGAGTGCAAATTTGCCTCCAGTATTTGCTGATAACATGCTGCGTTCATCTTTCCTTCAACTTTTACCATGGTATGTAAACTTGTGAGCACAACTGTATATATGTATATAAATATACACTGCTCAAAAAAATAAAGGGAACGCTCAAATAACACATCCTAGATCTGAATGAATGAAATATTCTCATTGAATACTTTGTTCTGTACAAAGTTGAATGTGCTGACAACAAAATCACATAAAAATCGTCAATGGAAATCAAATTTATAAACCAATGGAGGCCTGGATTTGGAGTCACCCCCAAAATTAAAGTGGAAAAACACACTACAGACTGATCCAACTTTGATGTAATGTCCTTAAAACAGGTCAAAATGAGCTCAGTATTGTGTGTGGCCTCCATGTGCCAGTATGACCTGCCTACAACGCCTGGGCATGCTCCTGATGAGTTTGCAGATGGTCTCCTGTGGGATCTCCTCCCAGACCTGGACTACAGCATCCGCCAACTCCTGGACAGTCTATGGTGCAACGTAATGTTGGTGGATGGAGCGAGACATGATGTCCTAGATGTGCTCAATCGGATTCAGGTCTGGGGAAAGGACAGGGCAGTCCATAGCTTCAATGCCTTCTTCTTGCAGGAACTGCTGACACACTCCAGCCACATGAGGTCTGGCATTGTCCTGCATTAGGAGGAACCCAGGGCCAACCGCACCAGCATATGGTCTCACAAGGGGTCTGAGGATCTCATCTCAGTACCTAATGGCAGTCAGGCTACCTCTGGCGAGCACATGGAGGGCTGTGCGGCCCTCCAAAGAAATGCCACCCCACACCATTACTCACTCACTGCCCAACCGGTCATGCTGAAGGATGTTGCAGACAGCAAATCGCTCTCCACAGCGTCTCCAGACTCTGTCACGTCTGTCACATGTGCTCAGTGTAAACCTGCTTTTATCTATGAAGAGCACAGGGCGCCAGTGGCGACTTTGCCAATCCTGGTGTTCTGTGGCAAATGCCAAGTGTCCTGCACGGTGTTGGGCTGTGAGCACAACCCCCATCTGTGGACGTAGGGCCCTCATTCCACCTTCATGGAGTCGGTTTCTAACCGTTTGTGCAGACACATGCATATTTGTGGCCTGCTGGAGGTCATTTTGCAGGGCTCTGGCAGTGCTCCTCCTGTTCCTCCTTGCACAAAGGCGGAGTTAGCAGTCCTGCTTTTGGGTTGTTGCCCTCCTACGGCCCTCTCCATGTCTCCTGGTGTACTGGCCTGTCTCCTAGTAGTGCCTCCAGCCTCTGGATGCTGACAGACACACCAAACCTTCTTGCCACAGCTCGCATTGATGTGCCATCCTGGATGAGCTGCAGTACCTGATCAACTTCTGTGGGTTGTAGAGTCCGTCTCATGCTACCACGAGTGTGAAAGAACAACCAACATTCAAAAGTGACCAAAACATCAGCCAGAAAGCATTGGTACTGAGATGTGGTCTGTGACCGCACCTGCAGAACCACTCCTTTATTGAGTGTGTCTTGATAATTGCCAATAATTTACATCTATTGTCTATTCCATTGGCACAACAGCATGTCAAATTGATAGTCAATTAGTGTTGCTTCCCTAAGTGGACAGTTTGATTTCACAGAAGTTTGATTTACTTGGAGTTATATTCTGCTGTTTAAGTGTTCCCTTTATTTTTTTTGAGCAGTGTAAATATGCATGTATGTACAGTACAGACCAAAAGTTTGGACACACCTTCTCATTTAAAGATTTTTCTGTATTTTCATGACTATGAAAATTGTACATTTACACTGAAGGCATCAAAACTATGAATTAACACATGTGGAATTATATACTTAACAAAAAAGTGTGAAACAACTGAAAATATGTTTTATATTCTAGGTTGTTCAAAGTAGCCACCTTTTGCTTTGATGACTGCTTTGCACACTCTTGGCATTCTCTTGATGAGCTTCAAGAGGTAGTCACTGGAAATGGTCTTCCAACAATCTTGAAGGAGTTCCCAGAGATGCTTAGCACTTGTTGGCCCTTTTGCCTTCACTCTGCAGTCCAGCTCACCCCAAACCATCTCGATTGGGTTCAGGTCTGGTGACTGTGGAGGCCAGGTCATCTGGCGTAGCACCCCATCACTCTCCTTCTTGGTCAAATAGCCCTTACACAGCCTGGAGGTGTGTTTGGGGTCATTGTCCTCTTGAAAAATCAATGAGAGTCCAACTAAACGCAAACTGGATGGAATAGCATGCCGATGCAAGATGCTGTGGTAGCCATGCTGGTTCAATATGCCTTCAATTTTGAGTAAATCCCCAGCAAAGCACCCCCACACCATCACACCTCCTCCTCCATGCTTCACAGTGGGAACCAGTCATGTAGAGCCCATCCGTTCACCTTTTCTGCGTTGCACAAAGACATGGTGGTTGGAACCAAAGATCTCAAATTTGGACTCATCAGACCAAAGCACAGATTTCCACTGGTCTAATGTCCATTCCTTGTGTTCTTTAGCCCAAACAAGTCTCTTCTGCTTGTTGCCTGTCCTTAGCAGTGGTTTCCTAGCAGCTATTTTACCATGAAGGGCTGCTGCACAAAGTCTCCTCTTAACAGTTGTTGTAGAGATGTGTCTGCTGCTAGAACTCTGTGTGGCATTGACCTGGTCTCTAATCTGAGCTGCTGTTAACCTGCGATTTCTGAGGCTGGTGACTCAGATAAACTTACCCTCAGAAGCAGAGGTGACTCTTGGTCTTCCTTTCCTGGGGCGGTCCTCATGTGAGCCAGTTTCTTTTTAGCGCTTGATGGTTTTTGCAACTGCACTTGGGGACACTTTCAAAGTTTGCCCAATTTTTCGGACTGACTGACCTTCATTTCTTAAAGTAATGATGGCCACTCGTTTTTCTTTACTTAACTGCTTTTTTCTTTCCATAATACAAATTCGAACAGTCTATTCAGTAGGACTATCAGCTGTGTATCCACCAACCTTCTGCACAACACAACTGATGGTCCCAACCCCATTTATAAGGCAAGAAATCCCACTTATTAAACCTGACAGGGCACACCTGTGAAGTGAAAACCATTACTGGTGACTACCTCTTGAAGCTCATCAAGAGAATGCCAAGAGTGTGCAAAGCAGTCATCAAAGCAAAAGGTGGCTACTTTGAAGAACCTAGAATATAAGACATATTTTCAGTTGTTTCACACTTTTTTGTTAACTATATAATTCCACATGGGTTAATTCATAGTTTTGATGCCTTCAGTGTGAATGTACAATTTTCATAGTCAGAAAAATACAGAAAAATCTTTAAATGAGAAGGTGTGTCCAAACTTTTGGTCTGTACTGTATATATATATATACATATATATATATACATATATATATGTACAGTGGTGGCCAAAAGTATTGGCACCCCTGCAATTCTGTCAGATAATACTCAGTTTCTTCCTGAAAATGATTGCAATCACAAATTCTTTTATTATCTTCATTTAATTTGCTTGCAAGGAAAAAACACAAAAGAGAATGAAGCAAAAATCAAATAATTGATAATTTCACACAAAACTCCAAAAATGGGTCAGACAAAAGTATTGGCACCCTCAGCCTAATACTTGGTTGCACAACCTTTAGCCAAAATAACTGCGAACAACCGCTTCCGGTAACCATCAATGAGTTCTTACAATGCTCTGCTGGAATTGCAGACCATTCTTCTTTGGCAAACTGCTCCAGGTCCCTGATATTTGAAGGGTGCCTTCTCCAAATTGCCATTTTGAGATCTCTCCACAGGTGTTCTATGGGATTCAGGTCTCGACTCATTGCTGGCCACCTTAGAAGTCTCCAGTGCTTTCTCTCAAACCATTTTATAGTGCTTTTGGAAGTGTGTTTTGGGTCATTGTCCTGCTGGAAGACCCATGACCTCTGAGGGAGACCCAGCTTTCTCACACTGGGCCCCACATTGTGCTGCAAAATTTGTTGGTAGTCTTCAGACTTCATAATGTCATGCACACGGTCAAGCAGTCCAGTGCCAGAGGCAGCAAAACAACCCCAAAACATCAGGAAACCTCCGCCATGTTTGACTGTAGGGACCGTGTTCTTTTCTTTGAATGCCTCTTTTTTTTTCCTGTACACTCTATGTTGATGCTTTTTCCCAAAAAGCTCTACTTTTGTCTCATCTGACCAGAGAACATTCTTCCAAAACGTTTTAGGCTTTCTCAGGTAAGTTTTGGCAAACTCCAGCCTGGCTTTTTTATGTCTCGGGGTAAGAAGTGGGGTCTTCCTGGGTATCCTACCATACAGTCCCTTTTCATTCAGACACCGACGGATAGTACGGGTTGACACTGTGTACCCTCGGACTGCAGGGCAGCTTGAACTTGTTTGGATGTTAGTCGAGGTTCTTTATCCACCATCCGCACAATCTTGCATTGAAATCTCTCGGCAATTTTTCTTTTCCGTCCACATCTAGGGAGGTTAGCCACAGTGCCATGGGCTTTAAACTTCTTGATGACACTGCCCACGGAAGACACAGGAACATTCAGGTCTTTGGAGATGGACTTGTAGCCTTGAGATTGCTCATGCTTCCTCACAATTTGGTTTCTCAAGTCCTCAGACAGTTCTTTGGTCTTCTTTGTTTTCTCCATGCTCAATGTGGTACACACAAGGACACAGGACAGAGGTTGAGTCAACTTTAATCCATGTTAACTGGCTGCAAGTGTGATTTAGTTATTGCCAACACCTGTTAGGTGCCACAGGTAAGTTACAGGTGCTGTTAATTACACGAATTAGAGAAGCATCACATGATTTTTCAAACAGTGCCAATACTTTTGTCCACCCCCTTTTTTAGGTTTGGTGTGGAATTATATCCAATTTGGCTTTAGAACAATTCTTTTTGTGTTTTTTCATTGAAGACAAATTAAATGAAGATAATAATACCAAAGAATTTGTGATTGCAATCATTTTCAGGAAGAAACTGAGTATTATCTGACAGAATTGAATGGGTGCCAATACTTTTGGCCACCACTGTATATATACTCAGTATGTGTGATACATAAATAATTTAATAATTTGATTTTTACTTTTTTCTTAGGGAAAATGTCGCTATTAATGTTCAAGGAAATTTTGATTACATCAATGTATCCACATGTGCAGGTACAATCTCTCTAATATTCTGTCTAGCTGTGATCAAAACTACTGGAAGTGTCTCAATTACTCTTGTTTTTTTGTAATATAATGCATTAAAAACCTTTGGTTAATGGGTTAATATTACCAGGGGAAGCAACTGAACATAATTTGCTCTATGGTGACCCCTCCACGGTATATGGATTACGTGGAACCCATTCAAATGAATTAGTGATCATGTAATGCATGATTGGGCTCAGTCTTCCAAAATGCTTAGCTCCTGTTTGCTGCGGCAGTCTATGTAGGTAATAGAGGGTCAAGTCAAGCAATGTAATGTATTTACTGTATTTTTTGGACTAAAACACATTTTTTAAAAAGAAAGTCATAGTCCGGAGGCAGCTTCCTTTGATTGGGAAGAATGCTGATATAGTCCTTCCCATCACACTGAGAAAACTATGAAGTGTCAGAGTTCTCTCTCTTCTAGCCTAACACTGATAAATCAGATCAGTGCAAGGCAGGAGAGAAAACTACCAGGACCTGTACATCGTTAAGCCTGTATGGAAGCTGCAGGTCCTGACTATCCAAATTACCTTTGAAGTCATGTGATCAGTCAAATGCCTGGAAGGAACTTTAGAATGTGGTAGTGTATAAGGACTGGGTGGGTGTTGATGTAGCTGTTCTGTGTGTGTTATGATGTAATGTGCTGCGTGTGTATTTGTTATAGCTGTGCTGCGTATTGCTGTAGCTGTGCTGTTTGTGTTTTGATATAGCTGTGCTGTGTGTGTTGTTGTTACTGTGCTGTGTGTGTTATAGTTGTGCTGCATGAGTGTGTGTGTGTGTCTATTGATGTACCTGTGCTGTGAATTTATGTAGCTATGCTATGTGTGTTGATATAACTGAGTTGTGTTTGCACATGTAGCACAATGATGTGTGCACACATGAAGCAGATTTGTGTGTGTATCAATGTAACGTGGCGCAGGGCGGTTGCTGTGGGGGGTCCTGGCTGGGTGTATGGACTTGCTACGCCCTTGCAGGTCGCATGATGCCGGTGACTACGGCTGCCCAGGATCAGATGTTGAAAAGTTCAATGAGGGAATCATAGAATGTTAGAGTTGGAGGGGATCTCCAGGGTCATCTGGTCCAACTCCCTGCTAAATGCAAGATTCACTAAACCATCTCAGACAGATGTCTATCCAGCCTTTGTTTGAAGACTTCCATTGAAGAACTCACCACCTCTTATGGCAGCATGTTCCACTTGTTAATTACCCTCACTGTCAAAATGTTTTTTCTAATATCTAATCTGTATCTTCTCCCATTCAGTTTCATCCCATTGCTTCTAGTCTTTCTTTGTGCAAATGAGAATAAAGCTGATCCCTTCACAGCATACATGTCAAACACTGGCCCGCGGGACAAATCTGGATTACAGGGTGGTTTTATTTGGCCCTCAACACCAAAACCACCACCCCTATGTGGGCCCATTATTCTGTATGGAGGACTATGTGGGGCCCACCATTATTTATGGAAGACTACGTGGGGCCCATAATTTTGTATACTGGTTGGCCTGCGACTTTGTCCAAGTTTTTCATTTTGGCCCTCTGTGTATTTGAGTTTGACATCCCTGCTCTACAGCGTGACAGCCCTTGAGATATTTGTAGACAGCTATTAAGTCTCCTCTCAGTCTTCTCTTTTCCAATCTAAACTTTCCCAAATACTCTCTAACCATTCCTCATAGGACATTGTTTGGAGACCGGTCACCATTTTGGTCGCTCTTCTCTGAACTTGCTTCAGTTTCTTCATGTCTTTTTTAAGATGTGGAGCCCAGAATTGGACACAGTATTCCAGATGAGGTCTGACCAAAGAGGAGTAGAGGGGGATAATTGCTTCACGTGATCTAGCCTGTATGCTTCTGTTAAAAGAATTGTGTTTGCCTTTTTTGATGCTGCATGAAACTGTTGACTCATGTTCAGTCTGTGATCTATTAGTATACTCAAGTCTTTTTCACATGTGCTGTTGCTTAGCCATATTTCTCCCATTCTGTATATGCTTTTTTCATTTTTTCTTGCCCAGATGTAGGACTTTGCATTTCTCCTTGTTAAAAACCTTTCTGGTAGTTGCTGTCCACAGTTCCAGTTTGTTTAGATCTTTTTGAATCTTCTCTCTCTCTTCTCTAGTATTAGCTATCCCTCCTAGCTTTGTGTCATCAGCAAATTTAATCAGTTTATCCTCAATTCCTTCATCTAAATCATTGATAAAGATGTTGAACAACACAGGGCCCATGACAGAGCATTGTGGTACCCCACTTGAGACATTCTTCCAACTGGATGAGCAACCATTTATGACCACTCTTTGGGTCCGATCACTATGCCAGTTATGAATCCACCTAACAGTTGTCTTGTCCATTCAATTGTTGGTTTCCGCTCCTCACACTCTACTGAAACTGCCCTCACTAAAGTCTCTAATGACCTACTAACATCTAATGGTCACTACTCCCTGCTGTTTCTCCTGGATCTCTCTGTCACTTTTCACACTGTGGATCACCAGCTCCTCCTCACTATGTTCCGCTCTATAGGCCTCAAGGACACCGCTCTCTACTGGTTCTCCTCCTATCTTTCTGACCCTCCTTCATGGTATCTTTTGCCTGCTCTTCTTCCTCTAATCTTCCCCTTACTATCGGGGTTCCACAAGGATCAGTCCTAGGTCCCCTCCTCTTCTCCTTGTATACTGCCTCTATTGGACAAATCATCAGCAGATTTGGTTTCCAGTTTCATCTCTATGCTAATGACACCCAACTATACACCTCTTCACCTGACATCACCCCCACTCTAATACAAAATATCAGGGATTGTCTGTCCGCTGTCTCTAACATCATGTCCTCCCTCTATCTGAAACTGAATCTCTCCAAAACTGAACTCCTTGTTTTTCCTCCCTCTACTAACCTACCTATACCTAACTTTTCAATTTCCTTGGGTGGCGCCGCCATAACCCCCAAACAGCAATCTCGCTGTCTTGGAGTCATATTTGACACACAACTTTCCTTTATTCCCCATATACAATCACTCACTCGCTCATGTCACCTGCGCCTTAAAAACATCTCCAGAATCCGACCTTTTCTCACCTTTGATACTGCAAAAACTCTTACTGTCACTCTTATTCACTCTCGTCTGGATTACTGCAACTCTCTACTAATCGGTCTCCCTCTAAACAAACTCTCCTCTCCAATCCATTCTGAATGCAGCAGCCAGGCTCGTATTTCTATCAGACCGCTTCACCGACGCCTCTACGCAGTGCCAGTCATTGCACTGGTTCCCCATTCACCACAGAATACTATACAAACTCATCTCTCTCACCTACAAATCTCTCCACAGTTCTGCACCCCCTATATCTCATGACTCATTTCTGTCTATCACCTCTCCCGTGCCCTCCGTTCTGCAACTGATCTAAGATTAACATCCTCCTTAATCCGAACCTCACAACTCCGTCTCCAAGACTTCTCCCGTGCCGTGCAAGTTTTCTGGAATGCATTGCCCCAAACGATCCGACTAATATCTAGCCCCCATGTCTTCAAACGCGCTTTAAAAACACATCTGTTTAGACAAGCCTATCACCTTAACTCACTAACCTAACTCTCCCCTGTCCCCCCCTAAATGTTAATCTTAATCTGCCCTGCCTATTCATCTGTCTCCACATCCTTCATGCACCAAATAGCACACGGTAACTGCTCTTAGACAGATACTGGCTGTTGACCATATTCTACCTATTGTGTCCCCCAATTTCCATATAGATTGTCAGCTTGCGAGCAGGGCCCTCACTCCTCCTGTAACTGTTGAAATGTGATACATTGTATTGTTTATATTATCTGTATATGTCCCTACTTAATTGTAAAGTGCTGCGGAATATGTTGGCACTATATAAATAAAAATTATTATAATTTAGTATATTATTTTTTTAATAAGAATGGTATGAGATACTTTGTCAAGTGCTTTGCTGAAGTCAAGAAATACTATATCTACTGTGTTTCCCTGATCCACCCAGTCAGTGATTCTGTCATAGATGGAAATTGAGTTAGTCTGACATGACTTACTAGTTACAAACCCATGCTGGCTCTGGTTAAGCACTTCATTCTTATAAAGGTACTTGCATACATGTTGTTTAATGATTTGTTCAAAGATCTTTCCTGGTATAGAAGTAAGGCTCACAGACCTATAGTTCCCTGGGCCCACCTTCCTCCCCTTTTTGACAGGGACAACATTTGCTCTACTCCAGTCTTCTTGGACTTCTCCTATAGAACCATAGGGAGGGAGACCACCACTTAACAAGGAACTTTCTTTTACTAAACAATAACTTGGTGAGAATAATATACAACAGATAGCGGGGGCATAACTTAATGAACGTTTTTTTCTTAATACATGGAACATCTTCACACACATATTCTCTATCCTTCCTTATTTAGTCCTCTGTCTTCACCACCACCCAGTATGGCACCTTAGGAACTTGCCTCATCCCCAACAATGGTACTACAGTCAGTGAGAGACATGAACTTCAACCACGGTTCCGCATCCTTTTCCCTTAAGGGAGCTACTTGGCCACTATGGCCATTACTCAGCTTCTCTGCTGAACTCTCCTTCTCTCCTTGGAACTACTGCCAAGGGCACTCTCTTCATCTCATGTTCCCTGCTCTGATCAGTCCCGTTACCTCCTGGACTTGCAAGTTCGGTATTGCATTGCTTGGTTTCATGCCCCAGGTCCCAGGTCTCCGGAGAGCCACTCACACCTTTTGTCACTTTCTGTCGCCTCTTTCCTGGATCTCGCTATCTGTTGTCTCAGTGCCACTCACTCCAGGGACACCCACATCATGCAAATCTGCTTACTTATCAGGCCATAGGTCTGCTTCTGCTGCAGGCAGAACTTCCTGACAGGAAACTGTCTCTGTCCCTTTACTTGAGCCCCTCCCAATCATGGGAGGCTAGTTCCAATCATTAACCCTAACTCTCTATACAACACCGTCACTAATAACGCATGTCATAATACACATTACAACAAGCCATGTGTCTTCAAGGGGAACATGGGCAGCATGTCACCTCCTTACAGCAGAGCTGTGTGTGTATGTAGCAAAACTGTGTATCTAGTGCTTACTGTGCATGTAGTGAAGTGGGTGCAATACAGATAGTATACACAGTGTGCTTGCTGTAAAGCTACAGTGACATGTAAAAGTTTGGGCACCCCTGGTCAAAAAGGTATTGTGAACAGTTAAGCAAGTTGAAGATGAAATGATCTCTAAAAGGCCTAAAGTTAAAGATGACACATTGCCTTTGTATTATAGATATATATATATTTATGTGTTGTAATTTCTTACATTTTAAAAATTAAAAAAGGAAAATGGGCTGATGCAAAAGTTCTGGCACCCTGCATGGTTAGTACCTAGTAGCACCCCTTTTTGAAAGTATCACAGCTTGTAAACGCTTTTTGTACCCAGGCAAGAGTCTTTCAATTCTTGTTTGAAGGATTTTCATCCATTCTTCCTTTGAAAATTATTTCAGTTCTGGGTCCTCTTGCACGCACTGCTATTTTGAGGTCAAGCCACAGATTTTTAATGATGTTCAGATAAGGGGACTGTGAGGGCCATTGTAAAACCTTCAGCTTGTGCTTTTTGAGGTAGTCTATTGTGGATCATTATCCATTTATAGAAGCCATCCTCTTTTCAACTTCAGCTTTTTTACAGATGGTGTTAGGTTTTGAATAAATAGTTTGTTGAAATTTAATTGAATCCATTCGTCCCTCTAGCGGTGAAATGTTCCCCGTGCCATTGGCTACAGCATAACCCTAAGGCATTATTGATTCACCTCCATGTAATGGTTGGCGAGATATTCTTTTCCAGAAATTCTGTGCCCTTTTTTTCTCCACACATACCTTTGATTATTGTGGCCAAAGAGTTCTGTTTTAACCTCATCGGTCCACAGGACTTGTATCCAAAATGTATCAGGCTTGTTTAGATGTTCTTTTGCATACTTCTGACGCTGAATTTTATGGTGAGGACGCAGGAGAGGCTTTCCTCTGATGACTCTTCCATTAACGCCATATTTATGCAGGTGTCTCTGAACAACAAGACAATGTACCACAACTCCAGAGTCTGCTAAATCTTTCTGGAGGTCTTTTGCAGTCAAGCGGGGGTTCTGATTTGCCTCTCTAGAAAATCATATGAGCAGATCTCACTAAAATGTTGCTTGGTCTTCCAGATTTTATCTTGACCTCCACTGTTCTTGTTAATTGCATTTCTTAATTACATTTCGAACCAAGGAAAGGGCAACTTGAAAACACTTTTCTATCTTCTTATAGCCTTGTCCTGCTTTGTGGGACTCCACTATTTTCTTTTCCAGACTGCTAGGCATCTGCTTAGAAGAACCCATGGCTGCTGTTTTTTGGTACAAGGTTAGGGGAGGCTGGGTTTTTATAAAGCTGGGAAATTTGCATCACCTGGCCTTTCCTAACAATGATAGTGAACAAACCATAATCCTAACAGGCTAATTAAGGTCTGAAACCTTGCTCAAAGTTATCTGAGCACACAAATCTCCAAGGGTGCCAAACTTTTGCATTCGCCCATTTTCCTTTTTGTAATTTTTAAAATGTAAAAAATTATCATATATTTTTTTGCCTAAAATACAAAGGAAATGAGTCATCTTTAACTTTAGGCCTTGATTAAATGTTCACAATAACAGCAATTTTGACCAGAGGTGCCCAAACTTTTACATGCCACTGTATGGATGTATAATACTATCACAGAATTCTGGTGAAATTGCTTTGATCTATTGGGGCCTCAATATGGTTTCCCTGAGTACAGTCTATGGGCACAGACAGATGACCTTAAAACTCGTGTGATGATCACATCACACTGCACAGGCACCTCTCCTGACCTGAGCATGACAGCGTGATATATTTTTATGCAGCTGTCAATCTCAGGTCAGGAGAGCAAACTGCCAGTACTGGGATTGCAATGCAATCTTCGCATGAGTTATACGGCCGTCTGTCTGCACCCTATCATTGAGGGTACCAGCAAGGGTACACATTCTTATTGGCTTATTGTTAGGGGACCTTTCCAACAAGTAGGGATTATATTGTTGAGAATCCCTTTAACCATGGCGACTATATCTTATTACGACATACAAAGCCCTATAAACTCCATGTATGTTTGTTTATTTACATTAAATTGCACCATATATGTGTGTGCATAGAGGAGAATGTGAAGTGTATTTGTAATCTGCTGTCTTCCTCATCTCCACAGCTCCATTAAACCTAAGCAGTTGTAAGTTTGGAATGGAATCTCCATTTCCCAGCGGTTTCGTATTACAAAATAAGTGGAGACCTGTCTTCTGCAAGATCCCTGACTTCACCACTGAAGAGATGTCCACCTGTTTAAAGGATAAGATTGTCTATTTTCTGGGAGACTCAACAGTGCGACAATGGTTTGAATATTTGACAAAACAACTAAAAGGTATTTTTATTATTTATTATAATCCTCCTTGGGGCCTAAGAATTTAAAGGCAGGTATTTGCTAACTGCCTGCTTATTCTGCCCTTTGAAGATCTCTCCCAGCACAGGCAGATATTCCCCTGCTTCTTTTGACCTCAAGTCAACAGAGCAGTGCACTCTCTTTTGGTTTGCTCTGTCAATGTGGCGTCACTGCCAACATCATGCTTATTGATGGCAGGCCACCTGCAGTTGTGCAGTGGCAAAGTGGCTGTCAAACAGCATGACATTGGCAGTGACGGCCCATCAACAAAACAAAGCGGAAGAGAAAGTGCTTATCTGTTGACTTGAAGTCAAAATAATCAGGGGAATCGCCGGCAGGAGTGGTCCATTACTGCTTTGAACCTGGACAGATCATCACAGGGCAGAACAGGCAGGTAGTTAGCACCTACCTGCCAGTAAGTTCTTAACCCAATTGGAAAAAGAAAACTCTTAGTTCCAAATAACCCCTTTAACACATTGGTGGGCCCAGTGTAATGATTTTGGGCTCCGCCTTCCTAAAACATTTGAAAGCAGGAAAGTAAAAAAGAGGTGCAGTAACTCCACCCTACTGTAAGACCATGTAAAGCTAACCATGAGATGCAGCTACATTCAAAATGATTCAACACCCCCATTGCAAATTCAGTTTATTACATACATTTTTCAAATTTTCTGCTGTTTGCAATAAACCAGTCAAACAAGAAAAATTCAAATATTTCAACACAACTAATATGACAAGAGGTTTCTCCAAATTCAACACAAAATGCCGCTTTTACTGACTACTCTACCCTCCAAAGTTTTCAACTCCTTCATGACAGGCGTCTTTAGCCCTGAGTAGATCATCTTTGGCTGTTATAACCTGCTGTAAATGTGATGCATAACCAGACATTAGCTTCTGTTAGCATTTTTGAGGAATTTTAGCCATTTTTCATAGACAATGGCTAGCAGTTCACTAGTATTCTTGGGTTTGGTGCTGCACCTGCCTTTTACAAATCCCACAAAAAAATTTCTATGGGGTTCAAGTCAATCTACTGTGACGGCCACTTCATCATCTTCCATGACTTCTTCGCAAGCCTTTGCAGACTTTGAGGTATGCTTGGGATCATTGTTCTGTTGGAAGGTCCAATTAAACCCCAGCTTCATATTCCTCATAGAAAGCATGACATTTTCTCTTGATCTCCTGATACTTTATTGAATCCATCTTTTCCTCCACATGCTGCAGGTTTCCAGTGTCAGAGGAAGCAAAGCAGCAGCCCCATAGTATCACCGAGTCACCATCATACTTTACTGTAAGCATATGCTTCATTCTTCCTTCTCCAGAGATAATCCTGATTTATAGGCCTGAAAAGTACCAGTTTTCTTTACTCGCTTCTCAAAATAGAATCCCCAAATTTCTGTGGTTTATTTGTATGGTTTTGAACATACTGAAGCAAACTTTTCTTGAACTTTTGATTCACTAGAAGGGTATGTCTTGCAATCTTGGCATGGAGACCTTCACCATTTATTGGCCAAACTGAAATCTCAGTGCTTGCTGCCACCAGTAATTGACCACTTGCATTCTCAGCAATCTGGTAGCAGCCTGTGACCACTTCAACTTCAAGCCACGTCCAGGTTGTCCAGAGTATCCAGTCTTCAATTAACTTTTCATTTGCGAGCTATAATTCCAACTATCTCCAGGAAAATTTGCTACTTTTACTTTCTTTATTTTTATTATTATTATTATTATTTATTATTCTAGCACCATTCAGTCAATGCCGCTTTACATGTTTATGCATCTTTTCCTCTTTTTTTGTGTGAGGCAATGATCTTTTTGAACAACTCTTTTGACAACCTGAAAATAATAGTGAACTGTATGCCATTGCCTATGGTTAATGGCTTAAGACTAGAGATGAGCGTTGTTCTACTCGAACTGTTCGCCAATCTCAAATTCGAGCTGTTTTGGGCGGTGTTCGAGCCGGTCGGCGAACACGAACAATTTGAGAAAAATTCGGCTGTTCGAGGTTATGTTCGATAACTGTTCGTGCACCAAAATCATAACTGGATTTTTTCTCAGTAATGATGAAAATTAATGTTAATACGCAGTTTGAGTGTACAGCGGGGCGGGGGGAGGGGCAGGGGATGGATCTGTGCAGGAACAATGAAGATCTCCATTTTTTTTTCTCTTTCCCGCATTTGCAGTGGGGAGGTGCAATCTGTCAGCCTATCAGCAGCGCACACACGGAGCGAAGTGCTTTTTTTCACACAAGCAAGGGCATGTGTGATTGGCAGTGTATGTCACATGTCCTTGCCCTATAAGACCAAGCCATTTTCCCCGTCGCCACCATTTTCTCACTGCTGCAGCTGCGTGTTAGACGGCACCGCTGTTGCTGTGTGTGCTATACCTTGTTAATTTCAAGCCAATTTTCGCACAAATATACAGATAGCTTGGGAGTAGGGAATAATTGTGATTGCAGTCCTTTTAAGGACTAGGTTACAGCATTTCCTACGACTTTTATCAGGGAGGTCTGTGCTCTTAAATAGATAGGTTGTGGGAGTAAAGACTAATTGTAATTGGAGTCCTTTTCAGGACTAGGTTACATGAGTTCCTATCAGTTTTTGCCAGGCAGGTCTGTGCCAGTGCTGTGCAAGTTTTTTTCACAGCATTTGGCTGAATCTAGCAAAGCTAATCCTTTTTGGCCTATTGCAGAGTGTGTTAGTCAGTGGAGTAGCCTATCTGTGTTGCAAGATATAACACCTGTGTATAGAATACCAATTTTTTTACTGCACCTAGTGAAGTAAAATCTTTTGGGCATAGCATCATTCTATTAGTCCATCTATACTGACCTCCATCAGGTTGCAAACTGAATATAATTTTTTTCTGCATCTAGCTCTGAAAAAATATTTGGGCTTCTAGCGGTGTGTGGGACTTGGTCTATTAGTCCATCTATACTGACCTCCATCAGGTTGCAAATTAAAAATAATTTTTTTCTGCATCTAGCTCTGAAAAAATATTTGGGCTTCTAGCGGTGTGTGGGACTTGGTCTATTAGTCCATCTATACTGACCTCCATCAGGTTGCAAATTAAAAATAATTTTTTTCTGCATCTAGCTCTGAAAAAATATTTGGGCTTCTAGCAGTGTGTGGGACTTGGTCTATTAGTCCATCTATACTGACCTACATCAGGTTGCAAATTAAAAATAATTTTTTTCTGCATCTAGCTCTGAAAAAATATTTGGGCTTCTAGCGGTGTGTGGGACTTGGTCTATTAGTCCATCTATACTGACCTCCATCAGGTTGCAAATTAAAAATATTTTTTTTCTGCATCTAGCTCTGAAAAAATATTTGGGCTTCTAGCAGTGTGTGGGACTTGGTCTATTAGTCCATCTATACTGACCTCCATCAGGTTGCAAATTAAAAATAATTTTTTTCTGCATCTAGCTCTGAAAAAATATTTGGGCTTCTAGCGGTGTGTGGGACTTGGTCTATTAGTCCATCTATACTGACCTCCATCAGGTTGCAAATTAAAAATAATTTTTTTCTTCATTTATCTCTGAAAAAATATTTGGGCTTCTAGCAGCGTGTGGGACTTGTTCTATTAGTCCATCTATACTGACCTCCATCAGGTTGCAAATTAAAAATAATTTTTTTCTGCATCTAGCTCTGAAAAAATATTTGGGCTTCTAGCAGTGTGTGGGACTTGGTCTATTAGTCCATCTATACTGACCTCCATCAGGTTGCAAATTAAAAATATTTTTTCTCTGCATCTAGCTCTGAAAAAATATTTGGGCTTCTAGCAGTGTGTGGGACTTGGTCTATTAGTCCATCTATACTGACCTCCATCAGGTTGCAAATTGAATAAAAAAATTTTCTGCATCTAGCTCTGAAAAAATATTTGGGCTTCTAGCGGTGTGTGGGACTTGGTCTATTAATCCATCTATACTGACCTCCATCAGGTTGCAAATTAAAAATAATTTTTTTCTTCATTTAGCTCTGAAAAAATATTTGGGCTTCTAGCAGTGTGTGGGACTTGTTCTATTAGTCCTTCTATACTGACCTCCAGCAGGTTGCAAATTGAATATAATTTTTTTCTGCATCTAGCTCTGAAAAAATATTTGGGCTTCTAGCGGTGTGTGGGACTTGGTCTATTAGTCCATCTATACTGACCTCCATCAGGTTGCAAATTAAAAATAATTTTTTTCTGCATCTAGCTCTGAAAAAATATTTGGGCTTCTAGCGGTGTGTGGGACTTGGTCTATTAGTCCATCTATACTGACCTCCATCAGGTTGCAAATTAAAAATAATTTTTTTCTGCATCTAACCCAGCCAATAGTTTTGGCCTAATACCACAGTTTGGCCACTCAGCTCTGCTCGGTTACCATCCATTGTTTTTTTGTGCAAACAACTCCAGAGTTGTGAATTAGTTAACCACCAAAATGAGTGGAAAAAGGCCTGCTGCTGGTGGAAAGGGGAATAGGCGTGTTGGGAAGGGGAAAAAAGGTTGTGTCCGTGGGGTAGGTGCAGAAGAAAGACCATCTTCCAGCCAAACTAAAATGTCTACTTCTTTTAGCGGACAATGTGATAAGATCCCTTTCTTACGGCCACGCCAATCGCTACAAATTCCAGATGAGGCACAAAAACAGCAGGTGCTTCAACGGATATCAAGTGCTCCTTTAAGTGGGCTCTCCTCCACATCAACTTCAACATCACAAATACTCCAGTCCTCAAAGGTGTCACCCAAATCGCACTTGCTTCCTCACAGCTCCCAAATCTCCAGCTGCCCGTCTGAGTATGAGGTAGAACAGATGGTTGAGTCTGCAGAGCTGTTTACTCATACTATAGCCTGGGAATCAGAGGTCGACTCCAGCGCTTCTGTGAATCCAGACGAGGAAATGATCTGCACTGATGCCCAGAATCTTTATGAGTCGGATCCAGGACCAGACGCAGAAGGTTCTGACCATAATGTAGACCCTCATTCCCAAACTGTAACTCCTGTTGGTGGAGACAATGAGGAAGACGATGATAAGACTCAAATACCTGATTGGAGCGACAACTTTAGTTTTTTGTCAGGGCAGGAACAGGTTGGCTCTGAGGACGACGGGTGTGATAACGCACAGGGTGATGATGATGAGGTCGGAGATCCCACTTACTGTCAACCCACAGTCAGCCAAGAGATGAGGTCAGCAGAGGAGGTGGAGGAAGATGCTAGTGACGACGAGGTCAGGTTGCGCCTTCCTGGACAGAGACGTAGTACTGGAAGCACGTCAACAACTGCATCCTCAAACACAACTCTGCCTCTCACCACAAGTCGTGGTGGCTCTTCAGGTCGCATGGGTGCTAAGCCTTGCATAGCCTGGGCATTTTTTCAGATCGATAAAGATGACCCAACTCGTGTTATCTGTAACATTTGTCAGCAAAAGCTAAGTAGAAGCCAAAAAATACATAGTTTGAGTACTTCATGCATGAACCGGCACATGGACATGAAGCATAAGTTGCAGTGGGAAGCTCAGTGTGCTACAATGCGGTCTAGCCGGCCGGGCCAACCACCGTCTGCCATATCTTGTGCATCCGCGGCCTCTTCATCCTCTGTGACTGGGGGGACAGCAGTCACACCTGTTTTGGGGCGCAGACCTGCCACCTCTTTACCCGCAACAGCCAGCGTGATTGGCAGGTCATCATTTTCTTTGGAGGTGGTAACACCAGCTGGTCTTGAGCGCTGTCCGACATCGATAGCACCACCTTTGGATCAAGGCAACCTAACATGTCCGCCTGCATCTTCCTCACAGACCGGCAGTTTGCCGGGGACACCCTTATCAACCCCGTCTAAGCACAATAGCAGCCCTCGGTCCCTCAGATGTGGACAAGTAAAAGACCATTTCCTCCTAGCCATGAGAAAGCTAAGAGGTTGAATTTCACCATCTGCAAGCTCTTGGCTACAGAAATGCTGCCTTTCCGCCTGGTGGACACAGAGGATTTTCGAGACCTTATGTCCGTCGCAGTGCCCCAGTACCAGATCCCCAGTCGGCACTACTTCTCAAAGAAAGGTGTGCCTGCGCTCCACCAGCATGTCGCACACAACATCACCGCTTCTTTGAGAAACTCTGTGTGTGACAGGGTGCATTTCACCACAGACACTTGGACGAGTAGGCATGGACAGGGGCGTTACATGTCGCTGACTGGGCACTGGGTAACTATGGTGACAGCAGGACAAGGGGCTGCTGTCCAAGTCTTGCCGTCCCCACGAGTTGTGCGTCAATCCTCTTTATGTCATTTTTCCACCACTGCTTCTGCCTCCTCAACCTCCTCTCGGTCTTCCACCTGCACCCAAAGCCTGTCTGGTCATGCCACAAGCTTTCTAACTGCGCAGAAGGGATCCTGCACACCTCCTTACTATGCTGGCAGTAGGGCTCAACGTCATCAGGCGGTTTTTACATTGAAATGTCTGGGAAATGTGAGTCACACAGCTGAGGAGTTGTGGTCAGCTCTGGAGAACCAATTTCATGAATGGTTGTCTCCACTGGACCTGAAACCAGGGAAGGCCGTGTGCGACAATGCTGCAAACCTGGGTGCGGCCCTTCGCCGGGGCAATGTCACACACGTGCCTTGTATGGCTCACGTGTTGAACCTGGTTGTCCAGCAATTTTTAGCCCACTATCCCAGACTAGATGGCCTTCTGCAGAGGGCACGGTCGCTGTGTGCTCACTTCCGCCGTTCGCATCCCGCAGCTCAGCGACTTACATCTCTACAGAAGTCGTTGGGCCTGCCACTTCACCGGCTAAAATGCGATGGGCCTACCCGGTGGAATTCAACTCTGCACATGTTGCAGCGACTGTGGCAGCACTGACAAGCCCTGGTGCAATACGTTCTGACGTATAGCCTGGGCCAACGAGATTCAGAGGTGGGGCAAATCACGCTGGAGGAGTGGTCTCAGATCAGGGACCTATGCACCCTTCTGCACAGTTTTGAAATGGCGACGAAGATGTTTAGTGCTGACGATGCCATTATCAGCATGACTATTCCGGTGATTTACATGCTGGAGCACATGTTAAACAGAATTCGGAGTCAGGTGGTGGCACAAGAGGAGGTGGAGGAAGTAGAGGAGGAGGAGTTGTATGCGGAAGGGCTAACATCTGCAAGGTCCAGACGGTCGGCAGCACCAAGGCGGCAGGCATGTGAGGGTGGGGGAGATGGTTTTACCAGGGCGCATGGTAGCAGCCAAACTAGTGAGGAAGGTGCAGGAGCCCAGGAAGAAGTGGAGGATGAACTGATGGAAGACTCATCAGATGAGGGAGACCTTGATCACATTTCTGTTGTGCGAGGTTGGGGGGAGAGGACAGAGGAAGGAAGCATGATTGTTACCTCGCCACCAACACAACAGGGACTTGGTGCTCCTGGATGCGCAACACACATGAGTGCCTTCTTGCTGCACTACCTGCAACATGACCCTCGAATTGTGAGAATTAGAAATAATCCTGACTACTGGGTTGCCACACTGTTAGATCCCCGGTACAAAAGTAAATTTGCAGAAATTATTCCTGCCATAGAAAGGGATGCACGCATGCAGGAGTATCAGCAGAGACTGTTGCAGAATCTTACATGTGCTTTTCCACAAAATACCAGTGGTGCACGTAGTGAATCTCACAGTTCCAACTTGCCAACCGTGGGACCGTCAAGTGTTCAGCACTCAAACCGTGACAGAACCACAGTATCTGCTGGTAACATCAATTTTGCGGAATCATTTCACCACTTTTTTAGCCCATCCTTTGCAAGGCCACAGGAGACAAGAAGTCTGACACATAGTCAACGCCTAGAGACGATGGTACAGGAGTATCTCCAAGTAAACATTGAAGCCACGACTGTGTCACTGGACCCTTGCTCTTTTTGGGCTTCCAATCTGGATAAATGGCCGGAGCTAGCCACTTACGCCTTGGAGATCTTGTCATGCCCCGCAGCCAGCGTTCTGTCTGAACGTGTGTTCAGCGCTGCTGGTGGTGTGCTGACAGATAAGCGCACGCGGCTCTCCACTGATAATGTAGACAGACTCACGTTCATAAAGATGAACAAATCATGGATCCGAAACGACTTTTCTACCCCTGTGTCAACCTGGGGAGAGTAAAAGCTTGATGATTGGTTAAAATCACCCTACCAACCGTTTTAAGCTTTCAAATTACTAATCATGTTTATCTGTATCTTGACTGGAAAATAATTTGGGCTTTGTAGCAGTGTGCAGCACTGATCCTATTAGGCCATCTATACTAAAGCTTCACCAGATTTAAAATTAAAAATAATTTTTAGCTGCATCTAGCCCGGAAAATAATTTTGGGGCTCCGAGATGCGCAAGGCACATAAGTGCCTTCTTGCTGCACTACCTGCAGCATGACCCTCATATTGTCAGAATTCGAAGTAATCATGACTACTGGGTTGCCACACTCTTAGATCCCCCAAACTTTTCGATCAACCTTTTCATTTTAATAAAGACCAAAAAAATGGTCATTTTTGAAATTATAAGCATTAGCAGGTTGTTAGAAACTGAAATCAAACAGTTTTCAACTCAAAACTTTATTCTAGGTGATGTTACATTTTCACATAGGACCCCTTGTTCGAAAGGAGCTTCTGAACTCTCTCGTCCATTGAATTTGTCAGGTTTTGGATGGTTTCTGCTTCAATTGTTTTGCATGAGGACAGAATACCCTCCCAGAGCTGTTGCTTAGATGTGAACTGCCTCCCGCCATCATAGACACTCCTTTTAATGATGCTCCAAAGGTTCTGAATGGGGTAGAGGTCAGGGGAGCATGGGGGTCACACCATAAGTTTGTCCCCTTTTATGCCCATATCAGCCAGAGATGCAGATGTTTTATGTGCAGCATGAGATGGTGCATTATCATGCAGAAAAATGATCTTGCTGTGAAATACACGGTTCTTCTTCTTGAACCATGGCAGGAAGTGCTGTTTGAGAAAATCCACATACATTATGGAGTTCATCTTTAGCGCCTTCAGGGATCCTAAAGGGGCCGACAATCTCTCTCCCCATGATTCCAGCCCAAAACATTACTCCACCTCCTCCTTGTTGGCGCTGTAGCCGTGTTTGCGTGGGGTGTCCATCAACCAGTCATCCTCCACTCCATCCATCTGGACCATCGAGCGCTGCACGGCACTCATCCGTGAACAAAACAGTTTTGAAATCAGTCTTCATGTAATGTTTGGCCCACTGGAGCCGTTTCTGCTTGTGTGAAGTGGATAGAGGAGGTCGACAGGATGGCGCATGCACAGCTGCAAACCTCTGAAGGACCCTGCATCTTGTTGTTCGGGGGACGTTGGAGGCACAAGCAGCTTCAAAAACTTGTCTGCTGCTATGACAAGGCTTTTTTGCCGCTGCTCTTTCAACCTGACGTAATTGCCTGTAGGAAAGAGTCCTCAATTTGCCCTTATCAGCACGCACACGTGTGTACTGTGAATCAGCTACATACTTCTTGATTGCCAAGACACTTCATCCTGATCATCGCACAATGTTGATTGTAGTCATGCCTTGACCTAAACACTCCACAATTTGTTGCTTCTCAGCAGCCGACACATCCTTTTTCTTTCCCATTTTGGCAGAAAATGTAGGCTGCTTAATAATGTGAGAGAGCCTTCTTAAGTAGTCTTGCCTTTCATTGGACACACCTGCCAAACTAATTAGCACAGGTGTCTGCAATTGCTTACAGTGATATAAAGAGCCCCGACACACATCACCATCAATGAGTTTAACTGACAAACAAACAAATTCTTCCCTTATCACTCCTAAACACTTTTTGTATAATAATTTGGAACGCAGTGTACATGTGCTTTTCCACAAAACACCAGTGGTTCACGTAGTGAATCTTACAGTTCTAACTTGCCAACCGTGGTCTGTATGGAGTTGTTCAATAAAGGGCCCAAAATTAAGATAACATAGATGGGAGAGGTCTCTATGAATAGGAATTCCTAAGTATTTGATACCCTGTGAGGGCCAGGCAAAGGGAAAGTTGGACTGGATGGAATCCTATATGGATTTGGGGAGGGAGACATCAAGGGCCTCAGACTTCGCTGCATTGATTTTAAAATTTTACCATGTAACAAAGTGATCTATTTCAGCCATAACAGCATGGATGGATATATGTGATTGAGTGATATATACTAGGACATCATCAGCAAATAGAGAGCACTTGTACTCGGTGCCTCCCACCTCAATCCACCTAATATTGGGGTTATGGCGAATTGATGAGAGCAGGTGCTCCGTCACTAGGATGTATAAGAGAGGGGACAGAGGACATCACTGCCTTGTCCCATTGGTGATTGTGAAAGGTGATGAAAATGTTCTGACGCACCCCCTGGGCCTTGGGACACCCGGAGCCGGACCCTTTTTGGTGGATGCTGGTGGTTGTAGTCTTCGTGGCGGCGACCCAGTTCCGTGGCTCAGGGCGGTCAAACCAGTGGCGGAACTATTTATGTGGTTTTCATGTTTAAATGTCCGACTACGCCACCCGTGGATTGCAGTCAGAGTGAACCGCCGCTACAGGGCAGACCACTGAGGCTGGTGTTGTGGGTGCAGCAGAGCGTAGCATAACTCCCCACGGGAGGAGTATAGCCTCAGGGCAGTGTATGCGGAGGATGGGGGTGATGGTGCAGGGCAGCAGCAGTAACGACACGGAGTCAGTGATGCAGTTCAGGGCCTTTACTCACAGTTCTTATTATCCAGACCACGTCTGCAGGTAACGGCTGCCCACGTCGTACTGTGCTCACCAGGTGAGGGGCTCAGACAACTCCCAGATAACTTTGGAGCACTTCACAGGACCCCCTTTGTGTGTCCTTTGTCTGGCCTTTCTTACCAACACTTCTGTCCGGCTGCCTCGGGCTTCCTCTTGGTAAACTTGGCGCCAGTTTCCCTGACCCTATGTGGTGCCTTCCTAGCGGGTGTAGCGAGGGGCTGCGCCACATAAAATGTCAGAGCCTCCGGTTTCTAGCTGAGGGTCGTTTCCTGCCTCCACTAGTTCGGGGACCGGTCTCCCCCTTTGGCCTGACCCCTCCACGCAGGTGGATTCGGGCGTGCGGTGGCGACTCGCCCGTCCGCACCCCTGGGATCCCTTCATTCCTCGTTCCTGGAGCCTTCTCCGCTCCTCTTCCTTCCTTCTCCCTCTTCCAGGCCTGGGCCTCTGTTACTAGGCCCGCCTCCGGAGCAGAGCTCATGCAGAGCCCCTGCTCCCTGCCACTTCTGCTCAGACTTCTCTGCACTGAACTAAGATGGTGCCCACCTTTTATACTCCCTTCTCAATGCACCCAGGAACTGCTTCCTCCCTGCTCCTGCACTACAGGGTTCCCCTTCCTCAGTGTTCCCTCCCCCCACTCCAGCCAGGGACAGGGACTGTCGTGCCCATCTCAGGGGCATATTGGTCGCCCTGCCCCACGGCAATGTGGTGTAATGCATGCAGGTGTCGGGTCCTGATCCACACTCCATCCTTACCTGAGAGTGAGATATCACACCTCTGGGTGAGGTGCAATACGTCTTTAGCAACCGAGCCCTCAGGGTGCTACAGTTCCATTTATCTTCAGCCTAGGTGACGTATTGCGATACAGGGCCGTGATTTTGGCTATAAAAGGGTCCCCTAGACCCCTACCCCAAGCTTTTTAAGAGAATCATATATGGCGTGCCAGGAGACTCTATGGAATGCTTTCTCAGCATCCAACGAGAGTATCTAATTACAAATTTTTAACTGCATCTAGCCCAGGAAATACTTTGTGCCTAGTAGCAGTGTCTGCTAGTAAGCGGATTATCCCGGCTGTTAAGCAAGCTGCACCACCTGTAGTTTAGACACTTAATTTTTTCAAAGGAAATGCTTCGGGACCATGGGATACTTAGTGAAGAGCATCAGGAGGCACCCCAAGGCATAGGGGCTGGGACTGACAGTAGGATGCCTTGCGGTGGACAGCCGAGCTCGATCCTTATAAAAGCTTTTTAACTGCAGCAGCTTTAGTGGACGCTACTGGAGCTGGAATTACCGCGGCTGCTGGCATGAGACTTGCCCTCCAATAGATCCTTGTAAATGGATTTAAAGTGTATTCATTCAAATTAGAGAGACAATTTAAATTAAAAAGCTTAGAGCTGCCTCCACCACAAGGGGGCTCGCTCGATCCACCAGCGGACAGGCACCAGTATTGGGAGAGGGGGGCTGGCCGTCAGGGTTCACCGCGGCTCTGGCACAAACCCGGCGACACGGAGGTGGCACGGGCAGGAGCGGACTGGCCGTGTCGGCTTCTCACTTTTTGGATTTTAGAAGGGCATGACATGCCTATATCTGTGTCTCCCCCTCCTTTTACTCCTCCACCTCTTTTATTTTCGCATGACTATATGTACTTGTCACTTTTCCATGTGTTAGTTATGTCTTCTGAGCAGTTTGTCAGCTTTTGGACACCTTTGAAGGTGTTTTCTATGTGTTTCTATGTGTTTTTGTTTGCCTGCCATTGGTTTTAACGGTGTTCGAAGGTGTTCGACGAACAGTTCGACGAACAGTTCGGCGAACACACGGGTGTTCGACGAACCGAACCGAACTCGAACACTACGGGGGTGGCTCAACACTACTTAAGACTCCTCAGGAACGCTGCCAGAACCTGATGGCCAGCTATGGATCATGTTTGTTTCAGATCATAATAGCCAAAGAATACACTACTAAGTACTAAAGATGCATGTCATGAAGGGGGGAATAATACTAGCATGCAATAGTCATTAAAAGTGGAATTTTGTGTTGAATTTGGAGAAACCACTTGATATATTAGCTGTCTTAAGCTTTTCACATTGTTGTTTAATTGATTTATTGGAAATAGCAAAATGGTTGTAAATGTTCCTAATAAATTTAATTTGCAATGAGGGCGGAATAATTTTGATTGCAACTTTAAATGTTGGAAAAACATTTTTTCAGCAGACAGCTATCACTCCCGATTCTTCCATGCACATAAGCGCTCACTATTAGTGATGAGCAAACACTAAAATGCTCAGGTACTCGTTGTTCGAGTCGAGCAAATTGGAATGCTCGGGTGCTCGGACCGAGTAACGAGCCCAATGTAAGTCTATGGGAAGCTCGACCATCTTTGCGGCGGCTCCCCCCGACGGTCTGCAGAGGGCCTAAAAATTGACCAAATCGATGGGAACAGTGCTCAAATGACATGGGAACAGCATGGGGAAGGCCCCTGGAAGCATTTCTGACTTACAGGTCACTGCTGTCAACAACGTATTACGCCACTTTTACGGACTCACAATAAAACATACAAAAAAGAAACCAAAATGGATTTTCCTGGGAAATACAGTACAGACCAAAAGTTTGGACACACCTTCTCATTTAAAGATTTTTCTGTATTTTCATGACTATGAAAATTGTACATTCACACTGAAGGCATCAAAACTATGAATTAACACATGTGGAATTATATACTTAACAAAAAAGTGTGAAACAACTGAAAATATGTCTTATATTTTAGGTTCTTCAAAGTAACCACCTTTTGCTTTGATGACTGCTTTGCACACTCTTGGCATTCTCTTGATGAGCTTCAAGAGGTAGTCACCGGAAATAGTCTTCACTTCACAGGTGTGCCCTGTCAGGTTTAATAAGTGTGATTTCTTGCCTTATAAATGGGGTTGGGACCATCAGTTGTGTTGTGCAGAAGTCAGGTGGATACACAGCTAATAGTCCTACTGAATAGACTGTTAGAATTTGTATTATGGCAAGAAAAAAGCAGCTAAGTAAAGAAAAACGAGTGGCCATCATTACTTTAAGAAATGAAGGTCAGTCAGTCCGAAAAATTGGGCAAACTTTGAAAGTGTCCCCAAGTGCAGTTGCATAAACCATCAAGCGCTACAAAGAAACTGGCTCACATGAGGACCGCCCCAGGAAAGGAAGACCAAGAGTCACCTCTGCTTCTGAGGATAAGTTTATCCGAGTCACCAGCCTCAGATTAGAGACCAGGTCAATGCCACACAGAGTTCTAGCAGCAGACACATCTCTTCAACAACTGTTAAGAGGAGACTTTGTGCAGCAGGCCTTCATGGTAAAATAGCTGCTAGGAAACCACTGCTAAGGACAGGCAACAAGCAGAAGAGACTTGTTTGGGCTAAAGAACACAAGGAATGGACATTAGACCAGTGGAAATCTGTGCATTGGTCTGATGAGTCCAAATTTGAGATCTTTGGTTCCAACCACCGTGTCTTTGTGTGACGCAGAAAAGGTGAACGGATGGACTCTACATGCCTGGTTCCAACCGTGAAGCATGGAGGAGGAGGTGTGATGGTGTGGGGGTGCTTTGCTGGGGACACTGTTGGGGATTTATTCAAAATTGAAGGCATACTGAACCAGCATGGCTACCACAGCATCTTGCAGCAGCATGCTATTCCATCCGGTTTGCGTTTAGTTGGACCATCATTTATTTTTCAACAGGACAATGACCCCAAACACACCTCCAGGCTGTGTAAGGGCTATTTGACCCAGAACGAGAGTGATAGGGTGCTACGCCAGATGACCTGGCCTCCACAGTCACCAGACCTGAACCCAATCGAGATGGTTTGGGGTGAGCTGGACCGCAGAGTGAAAGCAAAAGGGCCAACAAGTGCTAAGCATCTCTGGGAACTCCTTCAAGATTGTTGGAAGACCATTTCCGGTGACTAGTACTACCTCTTGAAGCTTATCAAGTGAATGCCAAGAGTGTGCAAAGCAGTCATCAAAGCAAAAGGTGGCTACTTTGAAAAACCTAGAATATAAGACATTTTCAGTTGTTTCACACTTTTTTGTTAAGTATATAATTCCACATGTGTTAATTCATAGTTTTGATGGCTTCAATGTGAATGTACAATTTTCATAGTCAAGTCATGAAAATACAGAAAAATCTTTAAATGAGAATGTGTGTCCAAACTTTTGGTCTGTACTGTATGTTAAGGAACATCCTTTCCAGGGTAATGACTTGTATATAAGGCAAAATAAATAACCAAAACCAAAAATACTCCTCCACATCTTGGGTTATGTTCACACGTAGAGTTTTTGATGTGTTTTTGCACTTTTGCATTGCTTTCAACCAAGACAAATGCATTCACCGGAAAATGTTATTTTAACATTTTACAACCTCATCTGGCCATGTGGTGTGTGACACATTATCAGACACATCCTGTTTCATTTTATGATGGAAGGACTCTGAAAGTCACAAAGACTATTTTTATAGGGCGATCAGGCAGCCATTACTAATCTTAAAGGCCCAGCAGTCTGCTCTGCTTTGTTGTTCCCATTATTAACGAGTAGGTCTCCTACACTGTTATTGCGTATGCAGTGACTGCAAGGGCTGCCAAAAATTTGGACGCAACCCAATACCCCTTTGAAGAGACATAGAGAGGGGTCTCAGTAAAAAAAATGTTCCCATTATAAAGGAGCGGGTCTCCTACAGTGGTAATGCCCATGCTGTGACTGCAAGGGCTGCCAAAATTTGGGAAAAAACCCACTAACAATTTAAAGACACATACAGCTGAGCCAAAGTAACAACATGTTCGCATTAGAAAGGAGAGGGTCTGCTGTTCAGTTATAGGGTATGCAGTGAGTCCAATAGCTGCCAAAATTTAGGAAAAACCCCACTAACAATTTAAAGACACATACAGCTGGGCCACAGTAACGAGTACGACATGTTCCCATTTGAAAGGAGTGGGTCTGCTGTTCAGTTATAGGGTATGCAGTGAAGCAAAGGCTGCCAAAAATTTGGAGGAACTCCAATGCCCCTTGCAAAAGACGCAGAGGTCGGAGGGCCTCCTGCAAAAAATGCTCCCATTATTAGGAAGTGTGTCTCACATACTGTTTGCCTATGCAGTGAAGCAACGGCTGCCAAAAATTTGGAGGAACTCCAATGCCCCTTGCAAGAGACGTAGAAGTCGGAGGGCCTCCTGCAAAAAATGCTCCCATTATTAGGAAGTGTATCTCCCATACTGTTTGCCTATGCAGTGAAGCAACGGCTGCCAAAAATTTGGACGAACTCCAATGCCCCTTGCGAGAGATGTAGAGGTCAGAAGACCTCCTGAAAACAATGTTCCCATTATTAGGAAGTGGGTCTCCCATCCTGTTTGCCTATGCACTGAAGCAACGGCCGCCAAAAAGTTGGAGGAACTCCAGTGCCCCTTGCAAGAGACATAAATATGTTGATAGGGTACATATGATGGTGATATGGTGGTGGACGATGAGGATGTGGAGAAGGAAGAGGACAAGAGCAAATTGATAAAATCAGGAAGCGTATACCCATGTCTGGGTGTGAAGACAGAGGTGCATGGGAATAGAGTTAGACCTCCCAAAAAAACACTGTATTTGAGCTTATGTTATGCTGCTATCATTCGGTGGTGTTGAGAAGTCTGGCCCAATCCAGCCCATGTTCATTTTTATAAGAGTCAGCTTGTCAGCATTTTCAGTTGACAGGCGGATGCGCCTATCGGTTATAATTCCACCAGCGGCACTAAAAACCCACTCTGACAAAACGCTAGCGGCAGGGCAGGCCAGGACCTCCAAGGCGTAGAGAGCCAGTTCATGCCACTTGTCCCGCTTGGATACCAAATAATTATAAGGCACAGAGGAATCACGGAGGACACTGGTACGGTCGGCAAAGTACTCCCTCACCATCTTCCCAAACTTTGCACTCTTTGTGAGAGTACCCTGCGCCTCAGGGCCTGTGCGATGGGAGGGTCTGAGAAAACTGAGGCAAGACTTCCATGTCCTCACCAAGAGTATGACTGACCATGCTCTCCTCCTCATCCTCCTTCTCTTCCTCCTCCTCCCTGTCCTCAGGCCATCCATGCTGAACAGACGGTATAACAGTTGTGCAGGTAGTACCGTCTATAGCGCAGGAAACTAGCTCCTGTTCTTCCTCCCCCTCCTCTTCCTCATTGTCACCCAATCCATGTTTGGATGAAATGAGGCTGGGCTGTGTGGAATCACCCTGTATGGTTCCTTGCTCCATCTCATCGTGCTCCGCCTGCAATGCATCCTCTTTAATTGTGAGCAAAGAGTGTTTCAGAAGACAGAGAAGCGGGATGGTGACGATAATTGTGGCGTCATCGCAATGTAGAGTTCCAACGCGTGGGGACATCGCAGATCAGTCGGTGAGCTGGAAGCTGCAAACGTTGCTGAAGCACGGCAAGGCGGCGGAAGCTCTAACTGATTTTCTAAAATGGGCACACAGGCAGCGTACTTTGACAAGCAGATCCGACAGATCCGGGTAGGTTTTGACAAACCTGTGAATCACGAGGTTAAGCACATGGGCCAGGCATGGTACGTGTGTGAGCTCGCCTTGCCTCAGAGTCGTCACCATGTTCCGGCCATTGTCACACACGACCATGCCTGGCTGTAGGGTTAGCGGTGTCAGCTGCAGATCTGTCTGCTCTTTCAGACCTTTCCACAACTCTTCAGCATTGTGCGGTTTGTCATCTAAGCATATTAGCTTCAACACAGCCTGTTGCCGCTTGGCCAAGGCAGTGCTTCCAGCTTGCGACTGATGTGGTCATTTCGGAGATTAATGCTGAATAGGAGAGAAGGAGGAGGTGCAGGAGCTGTAGAATGTGGGGGCAACTCTGTTTGACCCAGGGCACGCAATCCTCGGCGTCGGGAGGACGTGTTCCGTCCCAAGGTCCGACTGGGTCCCGGCTTCCACTATATTACCCCAGTGTGCCGTCAGCGAGATGTACCGTCACTGCTCACAAGCACTTAGGTGGACTTTCCTGGTAACTGCATTATTGAGGGCGCATCTAATGTTGCGGGACACGTGCTCGTGTAATGCACGGACGGCACAGCGGGATAAATAGTGGCGGCTGGGGACCGAGTACCGAGGGACGGCCGCCTCTGTCAGGTTGCTGAAAGCTTCCGTCTCCATGAGCCTAAAAGGCAACATTTCGAGTGCAAACATTCGCGAAATGTGTGAATTTAGTAGTGTGGCCTGTGGGGCATTGGCTGCGTATTTGCGCTTGCATTCCAAGGACTGGGGTAGGGATAACTGAACTTTGCGCTGGGACAAGGACATGGAGGTGCTTGCTGATGGTACTAGTTGAGAGTGTGCAACGACAGGTGCAGGGTGGGAGTCATCTTGGCATGCGCCATGGACAGGGGATTGACGTGCACGCATAATCGCGGAATAAGCAGTGGTGTCACCCGCAGACACTTTTGCTGGACCCTGAGGTTCGGCCCACTGTGTCTGGTGCTTTGCTGCCATGTGCCTGATCATGCTGGTGGTGGTCAGGCTGCTAGTTTTGCTACCCCTGCTGATGCTGGCCTGGCAGGTGGTGCAAATGACTTTTTTGGGGTTATCTGCAGAGTCTCTAAAAAATAACCAGACTCGGGAAGACCTCACACTTGTACTGGCAACTTTTGTCGTGTTGGCATTACAAGGAACACTTTCCCACCTTGTGTCTGTGGCCACCGCACTGCTTCTTCCTGCCTGTTGTGGTGCTATGACTCCCTCCCCCTGTGTGCTGCTGTTCTCACTCTGTTTGTCCCCCTGCCAGGTTGGGTCAGTTACTATATCATCCACCACCTCGTCTTCCACTTCCGCACCCTGGTCTTCCTCCTGACGTTCTAGCAATTGTGTCTTATCATCATCATCATCCACCTCTTGCTACAGTAATTGCACTTTACTACCATCACCTTCGTGTGACCGTGGCTGCTCCAATATTTGAGCATCGCTACACGCGTTCTCCTCTTGACTCGCTTGAAGCTGGCCAGGTGAGAGGCCTGAATCTACAAATGGAAAAGTGAACAGCTCTTCTGAGTGTCCAAGTGTGGGATCAGTTGTCTCCGGGCACTCTGCATGGTGAGAGGAAGGAGGATCAGTGTGAGGAATATGTGGTCCAGACTCACGGTTACTGAGACTTGACCGTGTGGAAGACAGGGTGATGGTGGTGGCTAAGTGATTGGAAGCATTATCTGCTATCCAACCAATTACCTTTTGACACTGCTCTGTGTTCAATAGTGGTCTTATGCGGTCCCCTTGTAATTGGGACAGGAAGGTCGAGCGACAAGATCATAGAATGGTAGAGTTGGAAGGGACCTCCTGGGTCATCTGGTCCAACCCCTTGCTCAAAGCAGGATTCAATAAATCATCTCAGACAGATGTCTATCCAGTCTCTGATTGAAGACGTACATTGAAGGAGAACTCACCACCTCTCGTGGCAGCCTGTTCCACTCATTGATCACCGTAACTGTCAAAAAGTTTTTTCTAATATCTAATCTGTGTCTCCTCCCATTCAGTTTCAGCCCATTGCTTCTAGTCTTTCTTTGTGCAAATGAGAATAAAGATGATCCTTCTACAAAGTGACAGCCCTTGAGATATTTGTAGGCAGCTATTAAGTCTCCTCTCAGTCTTCTTTTTTGCAAGATAAACATTCCCAAATCCTGTAACCGTTCCTCATAGGACATGGTTTGCAGACCAGTCACCATTTTGGTCGCTCTTCTCTGAACTTGCTCCAGTTTGTCAATGTCTTTTTTAAAATGCGGTGCCCAAAACTGGACACAGTATTCCCGATTAGGTCTGACCAAAGAGGAGTAAAGTGCGATAATGACTTCACGTGATCTAGACTGTATGCTTCTGTTAATACATCCCAGAATTGTATTTGCCTTTTTTGCTGCTGCATCACATTGTTGACTCATGTTCAGTCTATGATCTATTAGTATACCTAAGTCTTTTTCACATGTACTGTTGCTTAGCTCTATTCCTCCCATTCTGTATATGCTTTTTTCATTTTTATTGCCCAGATGTAGTACTTTGCATTTTTCCCTGTTAAAAACCATTCTGTTAGTTGCTGCCCACTGCTCCAGTTTATTTAGGTCTTTTTGAAGCTTCTCTCTCTCTTCTCTAGTGTTAGCTATCCCTCCTAGCTTTGTGTCATCAGCAAATTTAATCAGTTTACCCTCAATTCCTTCATCTAAATCATTGATAAAGATGTTGAACAATACAGGTCCCAGGACAGAGCCCTGTGGTACCCCACTTGAGACATTAATCCAACTGGATGTGAAGCCATTTACGACCACTCTTTGAGTTCGATCACTAAGCCAGTTATGAATTCACCTAACAGTTGCCTTGTCTATTCCATACTTGGTCATTTTTTCAATAAGGATGGTGTGAGATACTTTGTCAAATGCTTTGCTTGAAGTCAAGATATACTATATCTACAGCATTTCCCTCATCCACCCAGTCAGTGATTCTGTCATAGAAGGAAATTAAGTTAGTCTGACATTACTTGTTAGATACAAACCCATGCTGACTCTGGTTAATCACTTCATTCTTATCCAGGTACTTACATACATGTTGTTTAATAGTTTGTTCAAAGATATTTCCTGGTATAGAAGTCAGACTCACCGGCCTATAGTTCCCTGGGTCCACCTTCTTCCCCTTTTTGAAGATAGGAACAACATTTGCTCTTCTCCAGTCTTCTGGGACTTCTCCTGTTCTCCAAGAATTTTCAAAGATTATGGAGAGTGGTTCTAAAATTTCTTCTACGATCTCCTTGAGTACTCTGGGGTGTAATTCATCTGGACCTGGAGACTTGAACTCAGTTATGTTAGCTAAATATTCCCTCACAACCTTTCTGTTTACAGATAACCTGGATTCTTCTATTCCTTTAATAAGACAGTGAAGATCAGTTGATGTTACATTTTCTTTCTGAGAGAAAACTGATGCAAAATAAGAATTAAAAAGTTCAGCCTTCTCAACATCCTTTCTTACCATTTCACCATTTTCATCCTGTAAAAATCCTATAGCATCTTTGACTTTTCTTTTACTTTTGACATACCCCCAAAATCCTTTTTTATTGCTTTTGACATCTCTTGCAAGCCTTAATTCATTGTCAGCTTTAGCTAACCTGATACGTGCCCTACAGGTTCTGCAGACTGCATTATAATCTTCTTTAGATATGCCTCCCTCTTTCCATTTGATAAACATTTCTTTCTTTCTTTTTAGCATGTGTTTAAGTTCTGTGTTCATCCATCCTGGTTTCCTTAAATGCTTCCCAATCTTCCTACTTTTCGGGATTTTTAATGAATGTGCTTTGAGAATCTCATTTTTAAAAATTTCCCATCCTTCCTGGACATTTTTGTCCTTAAGGACATCCAGCCATTGGATCCCTCCTATTCTCTTTCTGAGTCGCTTAAAATCTGCCTTTCTGAAATCTAACCTTGAAGTTTGAGTCTTCACATGTCTTTCTCCTCTAGTTATCCAAAATTCTATAATAGCATGATCGCTGCCTCCTAGGGTCCCAGCCACTATTACCTCCTCAACCATTTCCTCCCTGTTTATAAGGATTAGATCCAAAGTAGCAGATCCCCTTGTTTTCTCCCCTACCTTTTGGAAGATAAAGTTGTCAGCAAGAGAGGATAAGAATTTGCTTGACCTGTTAGTTTTACTTGAGAGAGATTCCCAACAAATGTCTGGATAGTTGAAATCTCCCATGACCACTACGTCATATTTTTTGGAGAACTTGGTCATTTGATACATAAAGAGTTCATCCATATCTTCAGTTTGCCCAGGTGGCCTGTAGTACAATGGTGTCCTTTCCATTGTTCTCTCCTTGTATTCTTACCCAAACAGTTTACACAGAACTCCCAGTCTCTGAAGCTTCAATCTCTGTGCAGATATACAGTACGCTTTTCTAACATACAAAGCGACACCTCCTCCTCATTTATCAAGTCTGTTTCTTGCAAATAAGTTGTATCCTTTAAGTCTTTTATTCCAATCATGTGTATCGTCCCACCAAGTTTCAGTGATTCCAATGACATCATATTTTTTTTCCTGCGTTAGTAGTTCCAATTCTCCTTGTTTGTTGCCCATGCTTTGTGCATTTGTATAAAAACATTTTAGTTTGTGATTGGTTTCTCTTCCTCCCATATTTTTATTATTTAGATTTTTTTGTCTTTGTTCTTTCTTTCCACTTCCAATAGGAGAGCTCTCAATAGTATTTGTCAGCTGTATAGCTTTTTCTGGCCTTTTCCTTCCCTTCCCACATTGTTCTAGTTTAAAGCTCTCCTGATGAGTGTAGCATGGCGACTTCCAAATACACGTTTTCCAGTCTTCGTAAGGTGCACCCCATCTCTAGCAAGTAGTACATCATATAGGTAATTCATTCCGTGATCCAGAAATCCAACTCCTTGTTGACGGCACCATCGATGTAGCCAGTTGTTCACCTGTAGAATCTTATTCCACCTCATTGTTCCATGGCCATCCACTGGGAGGATGGATGAGAAGACCACCTGCACTCCCAATTCTTTCACTTTCTTGCCTAAGTTTTCAAAGTCACTGCAGATGGTTTCCAGGTCCTTTCTTGTGGTGTCATTTGTCCCCACATGTATTAGCAGGAATGGGTAGTGATCAGTAGGTCTGAAGAGTCTTGATTTCCTGTCAGACGCATCTTTAATTTTTGCACCTGGAAGACAGCACATTTCTCTTGAGGTTATGTCTGGTCTGCAGATAGCGGCCTCTGTTCCTCTCAACAGGGAATCCCCCATGACCACCACTCTCCATTTTTTCTTCACAACATTTTTCTTTCTCCATCCAGGAGGATTCTGAGGGCTTACAAGGTTATTCATTGTGGGCAAAGTCTTATCTTGCTGTATTTCTTCGTGGTTCTCCGGGTGAGAGCATGGTACTGGTTCCTGAGCAGTATGGGTGCTGACTGCCTCTCGATCCTCCTGCGTCTCTGGGTCACATGCTTCCATTCCTCTGTTTCGTCAGGTGCAGTTCGAATTTCTTCTCTTTCTGTATCATGAAGAGATAATTCTGCTCTATCTAAGAACTCTTCACCTTCCTTAATGATTTTCAAGGTAGTTAACCTCATTTCTAGATTTTGCAACTTTTCCTCCAATAGGGACACAAGCTAGCATTTCTGGCATGTGAAGTTTGGCTTTTCCACTGGCAAGTCTGTGAACATGTAGCAGGATATGCAGCTCACCAAATGGCTCCTGGACTCTTCTATGTTCTTATTGTTAATGTGTTATGAAAACAGTGAAAAACGCTCCAAAATTCACGCTCTGGCAGGCACGCGGTTTACCGATGTCCTCCTTTCAGCTCCAACGGCCAAAATTCAGTGTTCTTTGAGCTCGCGGAGACTCTTCATTTATCCCAAAATGCAGTGGGAATATGCAAATTTTCTCCCCAGGACTCCTCCCCTGGATGTGGATGTTTGTTGTGCACAATTTCAGCTTGCCCACGGCCATTTTCTCGGCCTCTGCATGCACCATCGCATCTACTTACCACTCCCTTGCCACACACCTTGCCCATTTTTAATAGAGGACAATATTTTCCACTTTCACGAGAAATGACTGATTTTGGAATGCAGTTATATGTGATACGTCTGACAGAGAACCACAATTTTAAATAGCAGGCCTGTAATTTGCTAATACTATTCTTCACAGACACCTAATTTGAATAGCTTGACCAACACACTGCAATGGAATTAAAATGGAAGAAATGTCTGATTTTGGAACACTCTTATAGGTGTTATGTCTGACAGAGAACCACGGTTTTAAATAGCAGGCCTGTAATTTGCTAATACTATCCTTCACAGACACCTAGTGTGAATAGCTTGACCGACACACTGCAACGGAATGAAAATGGAAGAAATCGTTTACCGATGTCCTCCTTTCAGCTCCAGCGGCCAAAATCCAGTGTTCTTTGAGCTCGCGGAGACTCTTCATTTATCCCAAAATGCAGTGGGAATATGCAAATTTTCTCCTCAGGACTCCTCCCCTGGATGTGGATGTCTGTTGTGCACAATTTCAGCTTGCCCACGGCCACTTCCTCGGCCTCTGCATGCACCATCACATCTACTTCCCCCTCCCTTGCCACACACCTTGCCCATTTTTAATAGGGGACAATATTTTTTACGTTTACGAGAAATGGCTGATTTTGGAACGCAGTTATATGTGATACGTCTGACAGAGAACCACAATTTTAAATAGCAGGCCAGTAATTTGCTAATACTATTCTTCACAGACACCTAGTTTGAATAGCTTGACCGACACACTGCAACGGAATGAAAATGGAAGAAATGTCTGATTTTGGAACACTCTTATAGGTGTTATGTCTGACAGAGAACCACGATTTTAAATAGCAGCTCCGTAATTTACTAATACTATTCTTCACAGACACCTAGTTTGAATAGCTTGACCGACACACTGCAACAGAATGGAAAAGGGGGCCAATATTTTCCACGTTCAGTTTAAATTTCTGGATTTTTATTGCTGAAATATGGAACAGATCTGGCTTTATTCTGCAGTGAGAACAAGCAAATAGAGTAGAAAAATGGTGTACTCTGGATTGCTTTTTAAGCAAATAACCATGATTAAGATCAAAAAAAAATTTTCCCTGGCCCCTGATATTTGGGGCTATGTCTACAAATATCTGGAAGAACTTGAGCAGCAGGAACATTCAATGGACCCTCTTGCACTATATGCACTGCAGTCTGCCCCATACACTGCCTGCCTGCCTAATTCCTGCTATCACCACTGAATATAAGCAGCTGGATTAGTCCTCAGAAGGACTGTTAGTTCAGATGGATATATCTATAATATAACGCTCTGTCTGAAGCCTCTATAGACTGCGCAAGCGCGACACGCCTGTGCAGTCTGGCTCCAGACAGAAGAACGCATGGAGCCTTTACAGGTAAGAGGAATGTATGGTGACGGAGATTGCGGTATGCGTAGATACTGAACACATACCGCGATCTCCTGCGCCATACTTACACACTTACCTGACTGGGAGGAGCGTTGCCGCGGCGCCTCTCTTCTCGCCGGAGACCGGGGCAGGAGTGAAGGCGTCGGGATTGGCGCATGCGCATAGCGCTATCCGTCACCATTTTACTGAAGACACATTTGCAGTGTGTCTTCAGCAAAATGCCACCGGACAGCGCGGTATGGGCACGCGCCAACTCCGGTGCCGCACTCCTCCCCAGTCCTCTGGCAGAACAGGACACCGCAGCGCTGTAGCACAGGGAAGAAAGGTGAGTATAAGTGGGGTTTTTTTGTATGTGTGCAGCATGAAAGGGATGAGGGGCCCACACATACCAGGATTGGGGGGATGAGGGGGCCACACATACCAGGATTGGGGGTGAGGGGACCATGCATACCAGGATTGGGGGATGGCGGGTACCATGCATACCAGGATTGGGGGGTGAGGGGCGCCATGCATACCAGGATTGGGGGGTGAGGGGACCATGCATACCAGGATTGGGAGGTGAGGGGGGCCATGCATACCAGGATTGGGGATGAGGGGGGCCACACATACCAGGATTGGGGGTGAGGGGTGCCATGCATACCAGGATTGGGGGGGTGAGGGGTGCCATGCATACCAGCATTGGGGATGATGGGTGCCATGCATACCTGCATTGGGGAAGAGGAGTACCATGCATACCAGGATAGGAATGTCGGGTACCATGCATACCAGGATGGTGGGTGGGGTGCCATGCATATCAGGATGAGTAGAGACATGCATATCAGGATTGGGGGATAAGGAAGCCATACATACCAGGATTGGGGGATGAGGGGTGCCATACATACCAGAATTGGGATGAGGGGTGCCATGTATACCAGGATGAGGGGTACCATACATACCAAAATTGGGATGTGGGGTACCATGCATACCAGGATGAGGGATGGGGTGCCATGCATACCAGGATGAAGGATGGGGTGCCATGCATACCAGGATGAAGGGTACCATGCATACCAGAATATGGATAAGGGGTACCATGCATACCAGGATAGGAATGCGGGGTACCATGCACACCAGGATGATGGATTGGGTGCCATGCATACCAGGATGAGTGGTACCATGCATACCAGAATAGGGATGAAAGGTACCATGCATACCAGAATAGGAATATGTGGTGCCATGCATACCAGGATTGGAGGATGAGGAGTGCCATGCATACCAGGATAGGGATGAGGCGGCCATACATACCAAGATTGGGGATGAGGAAGCCATGCATACCAGGATGAGGGATTGGGTACCATACATACCAGGATTGGGATGAGGGGTGCCATGTATATCAAATTTGGGATGACGGGGCCATGCATACCAGGATGAGAGATGGGGTGTCATGCATACCAGGATTGGGGATGAGGGGTGCCATGCAAACCAGGATTAGGGGTGAGGAGTGTCATGCATACCAGGATTGGGATTGAGGGGTGCCATGCATACCAAGATTGGGGATGAGGGGTGCCATGCATACCAGGATTGGGGATGAGGGGTGCCATGCAAACCAGGATTGGGGATGAGGGGTGCCATGCATACCAGAATTGGGGATGAGGGGTGCCATGCATACCAAGATTGGGGATGAGGGGTGCCATGTATACCAGGATTGGGGATGAGGGGTGACATGCATACCAGGATTGGGGATGAGGGGTACCATGCATACCAGGATTCGGATGAGGGGCCATGTATACCAGGATAGGGATGAGGGGTACCATGTATAACAGGATGAGGGATGGCATGCCATGCATATCAGGATTGGGATGAGGGGTGCCATGTATATCAAATTTGGGATGACGGGGCCATGCATACCAGGATAAGAGATGGGGTGTCATGCATACCAGGATTGGGGATGAGGGGTACCATGCATACCAGGATTGGGGATGAGGAAGCCATGCATACCAGGATGAGGGATTGGGTACCATACATACCAGGATTGGGATGAGGGGTGCCATGTATATCAAATTTGGGATGACGGGGCCATGCATACCAGGATGAGAGATGGGGTGTCATGCATACCAGGATTGGGGATGAGGGGTGCCATGCAAACCAGGATTAGGGGTGAGGTGTGTCATGCAAACCAGGATTGGGATTGAGGGGTGCCATGCATACCAAGATTGGGGATGAGGGGTGCCATGCATACCAGGATTGGGGATGAGGGGTGCCATGCAAACCAGGATTGGGGATGAGGGGTGCCATGCATACCAGGATTGGGGATGAGGGGTGCCATGCATACCAAGATTGGGGATGAGGGGTGCCATGTATACCAGGATTGGGGATGAGGGGTGACATGCATACCAGGATTGGGGATGAGGGGTGCCATGCATACCAGGATTTGGGATCTGAGGGGGCCATGCATACCAGGATTCGGATGAGGGGCCATGTATACCAGGATAGGGATGAGGGGTACCATGTATAACAGGATGAGGGATGGCATGCCATGCATATCAGGATTGGGATGAGGGGTGCCATGTATATCAAATTTGGGATGACGGGGCCATGCATACCAGGATGAGAGATGGGGTGTCATGCATACCAGGATTGGGGATGAGGGGTACCATGCATACCAGGATTGGGGATGAGGAAGCCATGCATACCAGGATGAGGGATTGGGTACCATACATACCAGGATTGGGATGAGGGGTGCCATGTATATCAAATTTGGGATGACGGGGCCATGCATACCAGGATGAGAGATGGGGTGTCATGCATACCAGGATTGGGGATGAGGGGTGCCATGCAAACCAGGATTGGGGATGAGGAGTGTCATGCATACCAGGATTGGGATTGAGGGGTGCCATGCATACCAAGATTGGGGATGAGGGGTGCCATGCATACCAGGATTGGGGATGAGGGGTGCCATGCAAACCAGGATTGGGGATGAGGGGTGCCATGCATACCAGGATTGGGGATGAGGGGTGCCATGCATACCAAGATTGGGGATGAGGGGTGCCATGTATACCAGGATTGGGGATGAGGGGTGACATGCATACCAGGATTGGGGATGAGGGGTGCCATGCATACCAGGATTTGGGATCTGAGGGGGCCATGCATACCAGGATTCGGATGAGGGGCCATGTATACCAGGATAGGGATGAGGGGTACCATGTATAACAGGATGAGGGATGGCATGCCATGCATATCAGGATAAGGATGAGGGGTACCATGCATACCAGGATGAGGGGAGCCATGCATACCATGATGAGGGGCGCCATGCATGCCAGGATTGGGGATGAAGGGGTGCCATGCATACTAGGATTGGGGATGAGGGGTGCCATGCATACCAGGATTGGTGGTGAGGGGTGCCATGCATATCAGGATTGGTGGTGAGGGGTGCCATGCATACTAGGATTGGGGATGAGGGGTGCCATGCATACCAGGATTGGTGGTGAGGGGTGCCATGCATACCAGGATTGGTGGTGAGGGGTGCCATGCATACCAGGATTGGTGGTGAGGGGTGCCATGCATATCAGGATTAGTGGTGAGGGGTGCCATGCATACCAGGATAAGGATGAGGGCAGCACATAACAGGATGGAGGAACAGGATTGGGGAGCACAAATACCAGGATTGGGGCAGCACAAATACCAGAATGGGGGCAGCACATACCAGCATGGGAGACCATATACCAATAAAAATGCTCACCACCCGGGCGTAGAACAGACTCAATAGCTAGTATATACAGTACAGACCAAAAGTTTGGACACACCTTCTCATTTAAAGATTTTTCTGTATTTTCATGACTTTGAAAATTGTACATTCACACTGAAGGCATCAAAACTATGAATTGACACATGTGGAATTATAAACTTAACAAAAAAGTGTGAAACAACTGAAAATATGTCTTATATTCTAGGTTCTTCAAAGTAGCCACCTTTTGCTTTGATGACTGCTTTGCACACTCTTGGCATTCTCTTGATGAGCTTCAAGAGGTAGTCACCGGAAATGGTTTTCTCTTCACAGGTGTGCCCTGTCAGGTTTAATAAGTGGGATTTCTTGCCTTATAAATGGGGTTGGGACCATCAGTTGTGTTGTGCAGAAGTCAGGTGGATACACAGCTGATAGTCCTACTGAATAGACTGTTAGAATTTGTATTATGGCAAGAAAAAAGCAGCTAAGTAAAGAAAAACGAGTGGCCATCATTACTTTAAAAAATGAAGGTCAGTCAGTCTCAAAAATTGGGCAACCTTTGAGTGTGTCCCCAAGTGCAGTTGCAAAACCCATCAAGTGCTACAAAGAAACTGGCTCACATGAGGACTGCCCCAGGAAAGGAAGACCAAGAGTCACCTCTGCTTCTGAGGATAAGTTTATCCTAGTCACCTGCCTCAGAAATCGCTGGTTAACAGCAGCTCAGATTAGAGACCAGGTCAATGCCACACAGAGTTCTAGCAGCAGACACATCTCTACAACAACTGTTAAGAGGAGACTTTGTGCAGCAGGCCTTCATGGTAAAATAGCTGCTAGGAAACCACTGCTAAGGACAGGCAACAAGCAGAAGAAACTTGTTTGGGCTAAAGAACACAAGGAATGCACGTTAGACCAGTGGAAATCTGTGCTTTGGTCTGATGAGTCCAAATTTGAGATCTTTGGTTCCAATCACCGTGTCTTTGTGCGACGCTGAAAAGGTGAACGGATGGACTCTACATGGCTGGTTCCCACCGTGAAGCATGGAGGAGGAGGTGTGATGGTGTGGGGGTGCTTTGCTGGTGACACTGTTGGGGATTTATTCAAAATTCAAGGCATACTGAACCAGCATGGCTACCACAGCATCTTGCAGCGGCATGCAATTCCATCCGGTTTGCGTTTAGTTGGACCATCATTTATTTTTCAACAGGACAATGACCCCAAACACACCTCCAGGCTGTGTAAGGGCTATTTGACCAAGAAGGAGAGTGTTGGGGTGCTACGCCAGATGACCTGGCCTCCACAGTCACCAGACCTGAACCCAATCGAGATGGTTTGGGGTGAGCTGGACCGCAGAGTGAAGGCAAAAGGGCCAACAAGTGCTAAGCATCTCTGGGAACTCCTTGAAGATTGTTGGAAGACCATTTCCAGTGACTACCTCTTGAAGCTCATCAAGAGAATGGCAAGAGTGTGCAAAGCAGTCATCAAAGAAAAAGGTGGCTACTTTGAGGAACCTAGAATATAAGACATATTTTCAGTTGTTTCACACTTTTTTGTTAAGTATATAATTCCACATGTGTTAATTCATAGTTTTGATGCCTTCAGTGTGAATGTACAATATTCATAGTCATGAAAATACCGAAAAATCGTTAAATGAGAATGTGTGTCCAAACTTTTGGTGTGTACTGTATATATGTTGTGGAATACCTATATTAACAGGACGTTCAATGGACCCTCTTGTGCTCTATCATGCACTGCAGTCTGCCACTTACACTGCCAGCCTAACTCCTGCTATCAACACTGAATATATGCAGCTGAATTAGTCCTCAGAAGGGCAGTTAGTTCAGTTGGATATATTTATATGTTATGGAATACCTATACTAACTATGAAGAAGCAAATCTCTCGCTGACGCAGCAGCAGCTCTCCCTACTCTGCCTGGTTCCGGAGTAGACTCTGACGAGCACGGCTGCGCCAGGTCTTATATACACCTGATGATGCTGTGCGGCCAGCCAGTGGTGGAGTGGTGGAGGCGGAGCCTGCCGTGTGCTGCAAGAGTTGTGCTGTGTGTGGAGAGAGCTCCTGGGAAGGGAGGAGAGCCAGGCGGAGGTGACCGAGCGGACCGGGAGGACCAGTAGGAGGCGACCGGAGGGACGAGCGCAAGAGAGCGCTGTGGCAGCGTGCAGTGCCGGCCAGCGGAGGGTGACAGGTGGTGGTGACCAGGAGGTGATCAGGAGGACCGGTAAGAGGCGACCGGAGGGACAAGCGCGCTGTGATAGCGTGCAGCGTCCCTAGAGGAGGTGAGTGAGGGGCAGGAGGCCGCGATAAGCGGCCCTACTGAACCCAAGTGTGTACTGTACTGTATTGCATTTGTATCTGTATTGTAATTGTATTGTATTCCCTAGTCCATATTTAATTGATTACCCCCCCGTCCATATTTAATTGATCACCCCCGTCCATATTTAAATTGATTCCCCTGAACACCCCCGTCCATATTTAACTGATCCCTCTGACCACATTAAATTGACCCCCCCGTCCTCATTTAATTGATCCCCGACCACCCCCCGTCCATATTAAAGTGATCCCCCTGACCACATTTAAATGATTGACCCCCCCAGCCCATAATTGATTGATCCCCCTTGTCCTATTTAATAGATTCCCCTTGTCCACTTTTACTCATCCCCAGTCCCTATCTATTTGCCTTATCCCCCACCATATTTAATTAACCCCTGTCCATAATTAATTGATTGATTCCCCAGACCACAATTAATTATTTCCCCAGTCCATATTTATTGATATTATTGATACTTATTGATCCCCAGTCCTTAGTTAATTGACCCACCGTCCATACCTATTTATTTGCTTTACCCCCCATCCTATTTAATTAAACCCCCTGTCCATAATTAATTGATTGATTCCCTAGTCCACAATTAATTATTTCCCCAGTCCATACTTATTGATCCCAGTCCTTAGTTAATTGACACACCGTCCATACTTAATTAATCCACCTGACCCACTCAGCTGATCCCCCATCCATACTTAATTGATACTTAATTGATCCCCCGTCCATACTTAACTGATCCCGCGCCGATATCTAATCGATACACTTGCACATCCCTAATTGATCCCCGTCCATACACCTATATATAAATAATTGTGTTTTGTACTTGTACATATATACTGACTGTATCCCCATATTTAGAATGACGTCCATGTTGGCCGGAGCCGTGCAGTGTACATCTTGCGCAATGTATGCATTCCCTGAGCTACCGCTCAGGGATCCATACTGCTGCGAGAGATGTGAGCATATCGTGCACTTGGAAGCCCAAATCCTGGATCTAAGTGCTCAGATAGCGGTACTGAGGAGCATCGACAACATGGAACGGAGTTTGCTGCTCACTGAGCAGACACTCAATGGGTCAACACTGGGGGTGGAGCTTAGTGGGGAAGCGCAGGCTGAACAGGCAGGGAGCTGGGTAACAGTTAGAAGGGATAGAGGGAAGAAGTATAGGAAGGCTGGTTCAGAACCGGCATTATTGGAGCACGACAGATCCTCTGACCGCCGGGGGAGTGTATGCTCCAGTAATGAGGGGGAGGGGGGAAGTGTAGGGCAGGCTAGACAGGTCCTGGTAGTGGGTGACTCTATTATTAGGGGGACAGACAGGGCAATCTGTCACAAAGACCGGGATCGCCGAACGGTGTGCTGCCTCCCTGGCGCTCGAGTCCGGCACATCGCGGATCGGGTTGACAGGTTACTGGGTGGGGCTGGCGAAGACCCAGCGGTCATGGTCCACATTGGCACCAATGACAAAGTGAGTGGTAGATGGAGAGTCCTTAAAAATGATTTCAGGGATCTAGGTTGGAAGCTTAGGGCAAGGACCTCCAAGGTAGTTTTCTCAGAAATACTACCAATCCCGCGAGCCACACAGGAGCGCCAACGGGAGGTTAGGGAGGTGAATAAGTGGCTAAAGAGTTGGTGCAAGGCAGAAGGGTTTGGGTTCATGGAGAACTGGGCCGACTTCGCTGTCGGCTACAGGCTCTACCGTAGGGACGGGCTGCACCTCAATGGGGAGGGTGCAGCGGTGCTGGGGAAGAAGATGGCTAATAGGTTGGAGGAGTTTTTAAACTAGAGACGGGGGGGGGAACCAAGGAAATAGGTGGGATGTGAGGCAAGCAAGGGGGAAGGGGAGAAGTGAATATAATGAGGGTGGAGAGGGGGGTGGGGATAGTACAGTTAGATCGTTAGAGAAGAATAGGATGCTAAATAACCCCAAAGTTTTATCTTGCATGCTGACCAACGCAAGAAGCCTGACCAATAAGGCGGATGAGCTGCGGGCGCTTATATCGGAGGAGAGGTATGACATCGTAGGTATAACAGAGACTTGGCTAGACGATAGCTACGACTGGGCGGTAAATTTAACAGATTATAGTTTATTTAGAAGGGACCGGAAACAGGGGAAGGGCGGAGGAGTCTGCTTATATGTAAGGTCACGTCTAAAGCCCAGACTAAGGGAAGATATAGGAGAGGGAGAAGAGGGGGTCGAGTCCATGTGGGTAGAGATAGAGGGGGCAAAAAATAATAATAAAATATTACTGGGGGTCTGCTATAAGCCACCTAATATAACAGAGGAGAATGAGAAACTGCTATTAGGACAAATAGACAAAGTAGCAAAACATAATGAGGTGATTGTAATGGGGGACTTCAACTACCCGGATATTGACTGGGAAACAGAAACCTGTAGATCGCAGAAAGGAAAAAGGTTCTTGACAAATATCAAGGATAATTATCTCTCCCAACTAGTGCAGGAACCAACGAGAGGGAAGGCCGTGTTGGACTTAATATTGACTAATAGGCCTGATAGAATAACTGAGGTACAGATAGGGGGGTACCTAGGTAATAGCGATCATAATATTATCAATTTCAAAATGCCCTTCAGTAGGGTTATCAATAAGGGAACAACAAAAACATTAAACTTTAGGAGGGCGAAGTTTGATCAGCTGAAAGAAAACCTTCAACTTATAGACTGGGACAAAGTTCTTAATCAAGGAAATACGAATAGTAAATGGGAAACCTTCAAAAGAATTCTGAATACTCAGTGCGAGAGGTATATACCGTATGGGAATAAAAGGGCCAGAAATAAGAGGAAACTAATATGGTTGAACAAGAACGTAAAAGGGGCGTTAAATAGCAAAAAAGAGGCATTCAAGAGATTAAAACAGGAAAACAGTAAGGAGGCACTAATGTGTTACAAGGAAAAAACGAGAACCTGCAAAAAACAAATAAAAATAGCAAAGGAGGAAACAGAGAGACGTATTGCTAGGGAAAGTAGATCAAATCCCAAACTGTTCTTTACGTATATAAATAGTAAAAGGATTAAATCAAATAATATTGGACCGATAAAAAGTGATGAAGGCAAAATCATAGAGAAAGATGAGGATAAAGCTAATCTATTAAATAAATTTTTTTCGTCAACTTTCACAAAGAAAAAAGAACTAACAGGCGAAATGAGAAGTGACAAACTTAATCCTCCACTAAGTATGACTAATCTAACTCAAGCTGGGGTACAGAAACGCCTCAGTAACATTAAAATAAACAAATCACCAGGACCTGATGGCATACACCCACGGGTACTAAGGGAACTAAGTAATGTCATAGACAGACCGTTATATCTTATATTTAAGGACTCTGTTGAGACTGGGTCTGTACCACTTGATTGGCGACAGGCGAATGTAGTGCCAATATTCAAAAAGGGAGCAAAAAGTAACACCGGAAACTATCGGCCAGTGAGTGTGACGTCCGTTGTGGGCAAAATTTTTGAAGGCTTTATTAATGAGGCAATCATGGAGCATCTTGATCCTAATAATCTATTAACCCCGAACCAACATGGATTCATGAGGAATCGCTCCTGCCAAACAAACCTGATTGACTTCTACGAGGAGGTTAGCTCTCGAGTAGATCAGGGGGAACCAGTGGATGTCGTGTATCTCGACTTCTCAAAAGCGTTCGATAGCGTGCCACATAATAGGTTGGTATACAAAATGAGAATGATGGGGCTGGGGGAAAATGTCTGCAAGTGGGTAGCTAACTGGCTAAAGGATAGAAGGCAGAGGGTGGTTATAAATGGAATATACTCAGATTGGGTAAGCGTCACTAGTGGGGTACCACAGGGGTCTGTACTAGGCCCAATGTTATTTAATATCTTTATTAACGACATAGTCAACGGGATAAATAGTAAAATATCAATATTTGCAGATGACACAAAGTTATGTAAAACAATTAATACAAAAGAGGACAGTGCAGACCTACAGAGGGATTTGGATAAGCTGGGTAGGTGGAGCATTAAATGGCAAATGAGGTTTAACGAGGAGAAATGTAAGGTCATACATATGGGAAGGAAAAATGGAAGTCACCAGTACTCACTGAATGGGAAACCATTGGGGAATTCAGAGATGGAGAAGGACTTGGGCATCTTGATTGATAGCAAACTAAATTGGAGTGCCCAAAGTCAGGCGGCTGCTGTAAGGGCAAACAGGGTAATGGGATGTATCAGAAGAGGTATAGCTGCAAAGGATGAGAACATTGTTCTTCCACTGTACAAAGCACTGGTCAGACCACACTTGGAATACTGTGCTCAGTTATGGGCCCCAATATATAGAAAGGATATAAATGAGCTTGAAAAGGTACAAAGGAGGGCAACAAAATTAATAAGGGGAATGGAGGGACTGCAATACCCAGAGAGGTTGGCAAAACTAGGACTATTCAGCCTGGAAAAGAGAAGGTTGAGGGGGGACATAATAAATGTGTACAAATATGTTAGGGGACAGTATAGAGACCTTGCCCGGGATTTGTTCTAAAGGAGGGATATTACGGTAACAAGAGGGCATTCACTAAGACTGGAAGAGAAAAGGTTTCAGCACCAGCATAGGAAGGGGTTCTTTACGGTAAGAGCAGTGAGAATATGGAATTCACTAAGTGAGGAGACGGTAATGTCGGATTCACTAAACCAGTTCAAGCGGGGACTGGATGCTTTTCTAGATACCAGGCAGATTTCTGCATATACTTAAAAATAGAATAAAATAGTAGGTTGATACAGGGATTTATTCTGACTGCTGGTTTCAGAGTCGGGAGGGAATTTTTCCTCAGGTGAAGATTGGCCAAATCATTTGGGGTTTTTGCCCTCCTCTGGATCAACTTTAGCAATTACAGAACTAACAGGTCGAACTTGATGGACGCAAGTCTTTATTCGGCTTTACTAACTATGTAACTATGTAATCACAACCAACATGGCTACGGCATTACAGTGCATGGAAGGCAATCCCTGCATGTTCATTGGCTCTCTAAAGAGCTCCAAACATGCAGGGAGGGGACCCGAGTTCCCGCCTGAGCAACCCAAAAATACTCGCCGAGCTCGTCGAGCACAGTGATGCTTGAGCGAGTACCGAGCAGTGACAAGCACGTTCGCTCATCACTAGTGTTGAGCCACCCCCGTAGTGTTCGAGTTCGGTTCGGTTCGTCGAACACCCGTGTGTTCGCCGAACTGTTCGTCGAACTGTTCGTCGAACACCTTCGAACACCGTTAAAACCAATGGCAGGCAAACAAAAACACATAGAAACACATAGAAAACACCTTCAAAGGTGTCCAAAAGCTGACAAACTGCTCAGAAGACATAACTAACACATGGAAAAGTGACAAGTACATATAGTCATGCGAAAATAAAAGAGGTGGAGGAGTAAAAGGAGGGGGAGACACAGATATAGGCATGTCATGCCCTTCTAAAATCCAAAAAGTGAGAAGCCGACACGGCCAGTCCGCTCCTGCCCGTGCCACCTCCGTGTCGCCGGGTTTGTGCCAGAGCCGCGGTGAACCCTGACGGCCAGCCCCCCTGTCCCAATACTGGTGCCTGTCCGCTGGTGGGTCGAGCGAGCCCCCCTGTGGTGGAGGCAGCTCTAAGCTTTTTAATTTAAATTGTCTCTCTAATTTGAATGAATACACTTTAAATCCATTTACAAGGATCTATTGGAGGGCAAGTCTCATGCCAGCAGCCGCGGTAATTCCAGCTCCAGTAGCGTCCACTAAAGCTGCTGCAGTTAAAAAGCTTTTATAAGGATCGAGCTCGGCTGTCCACCGCAAGGCATCCTACTGCCAGTCCCAGCCCCTATGCCTTGGGGTGCCTCCTGATGCTCTTCACTAAGTATCCCATGGTCCCGAAGCATTTCCATTGAAAAAATTAAGTGTCTAAACTACAGGTGGTGCAGCTTGCTTAACAGCCGGGACAATCCGCTTACTAGCAGACACTGCTACTAGGCACAAAGTATTTCCTGGGCTAGATGCAGTTAAAAATTTGTAATTAGATACTCTCGTTGGATGCTGAGAAAGCATTCCATAGAGTCTCCTGGCACGCCATATATGATTCTCTTAAAAAGCTTGGGGTAGGGGTCTAGGGGACCCTTTTATAGCCAAAATCACGGCCCTGTATCGCAATACGTCACCTAGGCTGAAGATAAATGGAACTGTAGCACCCTGAGGGCTCGGTTGCTAAAGACGTATTGCACCTCACCCAGAGGTGTGATATCTCACTCTCAGGTAAGGATGGAGTGTGGATCAGGACCCGACACCTGCATGCATTACACCACATTGCCGTGGGGCAGGGCGACCAATATGCCCCTGAGATGGGCACGACAGTCCCTGTCCCTGGCTGGAGTGGGGGGAGGGAACACTGAGGAAGGGGAACCCTGTAGTGCAGGAGCAGGGAGGAAGCAGTTCCTGGGTGCATTGAGAAGGGAGTATAAAAGGTGGGCACCATCTTAGTTCAGTGCAGAGAAGTCTGAGCAGAAGTGGCAGGGAGCAGGGGCTCTGCATGAGCTCTGCTCCGGAGGCGGGCCTAGTAACAGAGGCCCAGGCCTGGAAGAGGGAGAAGGAAGGAAGAGGAGCGGAGAAGGCTCCAGGAACGAGGAATGAAGGGATCCCAGGGGTGCGGACGGGCGAGTCGCCACCGCACGCCCGAATCCACCTGCGTGGAGGGGTCAGGCCAAAGGGGGAGACCGGTCCCCGAACTAGTGGAGGCAGGAAACGACCCTCAGCTAGAAACCGGAGGCTCTGACATTTTATGTGGCGAAGCCCCTCGCTACACCCGCTAGGAAGGCACCACATAGGGTCAGGGAAACTGGCGCCAAGTTTACCAAGAGGAAGCCCGAGGCAGCCGGACAGAAGTGTTGGTAAGAAAGGCCAGACAAAGGACACACAAAGGGGGTCCTGTGAAGTGCTCCAAAGTTATCTGGGAGTTGTCTGAGCCCCTCACCTGGTGAGCACAGTACGACGTGGGCAGCCGTTACCTGCAGACGTGGTCTGGATAATAAGAACTGTGAGTAAAGGCCCTGAACTGCATCACTGACTCCGTGTCGTTACTGCTGCTGCCCTGCACCATCACCCCCATCCTCCGCATACACTGCCCTGAGGCTATACTCCTCCCGTGGGGAGTTATGCTACGCTCTGCTGCACCCACAACACCAGCCTCAGTGGTCTGCCCTGTAGCGGCGGTTCACTCTGACCGCAATCCACGGGTGGCGTAGTCGGACATTTAAACATGAAAACCACATAAATAGTTCCGCCACTGGTTTGACCGCCCTGAGCCACGGAACTGGGTCGCCGCCACGAAGACTACAACCACCAGCATCCACCAAAAAGGGTCCGGCTCCGGGTGTCCCAAGGCCCAGGGGGTGCGTCAGAACATTTTCATCACCTTTCACAATCACCAATGGGACAAGGCAGTGATGTCCTCTGTCCCCTCTCTTATACATCCTAGTGACGGAGCACCTGCTCTCATCAATTCGCCATAACCCCAATATTAGGTGGATTGAGGTGGGAGGCACCGAGTACAAGTGCTCTCTATTTGCTGATGATGTCCTAGTATATATCACTCAATCACATATATCCATCCATGCTGTTATGGCTGAAATAGATCACTTTGTTACATGGTAAAATTTTAAAATCAATGCAGTGAAATCTGAGGCCCTCGATGTCTCCCTCCCCAAATCCATATAGGATCCCATCCAGTCCAACTTTCCCTTTGCCTGGCCCTCACAGGGTATCAAATACTTAGGAATTCCTATTCATAGAGACCTCTCCCATCTATGTTATCTTAATTTTGGGCCCTTTATTGAACAACTCCATACAGACCACGGTTGGCAAGTTAGAACTGTAAGATTCACTACGTGAACCACTGGTGTTTTGTGGAAAAGCACATGTACACTGCGTTCCAAATTATTATACAAAAAGTGTTTAGGAGTGATAAGGGAAGAATTTGTTTGTTTGTCAGTTAAACTCATTGATGGTGATGTGTGTCAGGGCTCTTTATATCACTGTAAGCAATTGCAGACACCTGTGCTAATTAGTTTGGCAGGTGTGTCCAATGAAAGGCAAGACTACTTAAGAAGGCTCTCTCACATTATTAAGCAGCCTACATTTTCTGCCAAAATGGGAAAGAAAAAGGATGTGTCGGCTGCTGAGAAGCAACAAATTGTGGAGTGTTTAGGTCAAGGCATGACTACAATCAACATTGTGCGATGATCAGGATGAAGTGTCCTGGCAATCAAGAAGTATGTAGCTGATTCACAGTACACACGTGTGCGTGCTGATAAGGGCAAATTGAGGACTCTTTCCTACAGGCAATTACGTCAGGTTGAAAGAGCAGCGGCAAAAAAGCCTTGTCATAGCAGCAGACAAGTTTTTGAAGCTGCTTGTGCCTCCAACGTCCCCCGAACAACAAGATGCAGGGTCCTTCAGAGGTTTGCAGCTGTGCATGCGCCATCCTGTCGACCTCCTCTATCCACTTCACACAAGCAGAAACGGCTCCAGTGGGCCAAACATTACATGAAGACTGATTTCAAAACTGTTTTGTTCACGGATGAGTGCCGTGCAGCGCTCGATGGTCCAGATGGATGGAGTGGAGGATGGCTGGTTGATGGACACCCCACGCAAACACGGCTACAGCGCCAACAAGGAGGAGGTGGAGTAATGTTTTGGGCTGGAATCATGGGGAGAGAGATTGTCGGCCCCTTTAGGATCCCTGAAGGCGCTAAAGATGAACTCCATAATGTATGTGGATTTTCTCAAACAGCACTTCCTGCCATGGTTCAAGAAGAAGAACCGTGTATTTCACAGCAAGATCATTTTTCTGCATGATAATGCCCCATCTCATGCTGCACATAAAACATCTGCATCTCTGGCTGATATGGGCATAAAAGGGGACAAACTTATGGTGTGACCCCCATGCTCCCCTGACCTCTACCCCATTCAGAACCTTTAGAGCATCATTAAAAGGAGTGTCTATGATGGCGGGAGGCAGTTCACATCTAAGCAACAGCTCTGGGAGGGTATTCTGTCCTCATGCAAAACAATTGAAGCAGAAACCATCCAAAACCTGACAAATTCAATGGACGAGAGAGTTCAGAAGCTCCTTTCGAACAAGGGGTCCTATGTGAAAATGTAACATCACCTAGAATAAAGTTTTGAGTTGAAAACTGTTTGATTTCAGTTTCTAACAACCTGCTAATGCTTATAATTTCAAAAATGACCATTTTTTGGTCTTTATTAAAATGAAAAGGTTGATCGAAAAGTTTGGGGGATCTAAGAGTGTGGCAACCCAGTAGTCATGATTACTTCGAATTCTGACAATATGAGGGTCATGCTGCAGGTAGTGCAGCAAGAAGGCACTTATGTGCCTTGCGCATCTCGGAGCCCCAAAATTATTTTCCGGGCTAGATGCAGCTAAAAATTATTTTTAATTTTAAATCTGGTGAAGCTTTAGTATAGATGGCCTAATAGGATCAGTGCTGCACACTGCTACAAAGCCCAAATTATTTTCCAGTCAAGATACAGATAAACATGATTAGTAATTTGAAAGCTTAAAACGGTTGGTAGGGTGATTTTAACCAATCATCAAGCTTTTACTCTCCCCAGGATGACACAGGGGTAGAAAAGTCGTTTCGGATCCATGATTTGTTCATCTTTATGAACGTGAGTCTGTCTACATTATCAGTGGAGAGCCGCGTGCGCTTATCTGTCAGCACACCACCAGCAGCGCTGAACACACGTTCAGACAGAACGCTGGCTGCGGGGCATGACAAGATCTCCAAGGCGTAAGTGGCTAGCTCCGGCCATTTATCCAGATTGGAAGCCCAAAAAGAGCAAGGGTCCAGTGACACAGTCGTGGCTTCAATGTTTACTTGGAGATACTCCTGTACCATCGTCTCTAGGCGTTGACTATGTGTCAGACTTCTTGTCTCCTGTGGCCTTGCAAAGGATGGGCTAAAAAAGTGGTGAAATGATTCCGCAAAATTGATGTTACCAGCAGATACTGTGGTTCTGTTACGGTTTGAGTGCTGAACACTTGACGGTCCCATGGTTGGCAAGTTGGAACTGTGAGATTCACTACGTGCACCACTGGTATTTTGTGGAAAAGCACATGTAAGATTCTGCAACAGTCTCTGCTGATACTCCTGCATGCGTGCATCCCTTTCTATGGCAGGAATAATTTCTGCAAATTTACTTTTGTACCGGGGATCTAACAGTGTGGCAACCCAGTAGTCAGGATTATTTCTAATTCTCACAATTCGAGGGTCATGTTGCAGGTAGTGCAGCAAGAAGGCACTCATGTGTGTTGCGCATCCAGGAGCACCAAGTCCCTGTTGTGTTGGTGGCGAGGTAACAATCATGCTTCCTTCCTCTGTCCTCTCCCCCCAACCTCGCACAACAGAAATGTGATCAAGGTCTCCCTCATCTGATGAGTCTTCCATCAGTTCGTCCTCCACTTCTTCCTGGGCTCCTGCACCTTCCTCACTAGTTTGGCTGCTACCATGCGCCCTGGTAAAACCATCTCCCCCACCCTCACATGCCTGCCGCCTTGGTGCTGCCGACCGTCTGGACCTTGCAGATGTTAGCCCTTCCGCATACAACTCCTCCTCCTCTACTTCCTCCACCTCCTCTTGTGCCACCACCTGACTCCGAATTCTGTTTAACATGTGCTCCAGCATGTAAATCACCGGAATAGTCATGCTGATAATGGCATCGTCAGCACTAAACATCTTCGTCGCCATTTCAAAACTGTGCAGAAGGGTGCATAGGTCCCTGATCTGAGACCACTCCTCCAGCGTGATTTGCCCCACCTCTGAATCTCGTTGGCCCAGGCTATACGTCAGAACGTATTGCACCAGGGCTTGTCGGTGCTGCCACAGTCGCTGCAACATGTGCAGAGTTGAATTCCACCGGGTAGGCACATCGCATTTTAGCCGGTGAAGTGGCAGGCCCAACGACTTCTGTAGAGATGTAAGTCGCTGAGCTGCGGGATGCGAACGGCGGAAGTGAGCACACAGCGACCGTGCCCTCTGCAGAAGGCCATCTAGTCTGGGATAGTGGGCTAAAAATTGCTGGACAACCAGGTTCAACACGTGAGCCATACAAGGCACGTGTGTGACATTGCCCCGGCGAAGGGCCGCACCCAGGTTTGCAGCATTGTCGCACACGGCCTTCCCTGGTTTCAGGTCCAGTGGAGACAACCATTCATGAAATTGGTTCTCCAGAGCTGACCACAACTCCTCAGCTGTGTGACTCACATTTCCCAGACATTTCAATGTAAAAACCGCCTGATGACGTTGAGCCCTACTGCCAGCATAGTAAGGAGGTGTGCAGGATCCCTTCTGCGCAGTTAGAAAGCTTGTGGCATGACCAGACAGGCTTTGGGTGCAGGTGGAAGACCGAGAGGAGGTTGAGGAGGCAGAAGCAGTGGAGGAACTTTGACATAAAGAGGATTGACACACAACTCGTGGGGACGGCAAGACTTGGACAGCAGCCCCTTGTCCTGCTGTCACCATAGTTACCCAGTGCCCAGTCAGCGACATGTAACGCCCCTGTCCATGCCTACTCGTCCAAGTGTCTGTGGTGAAATGCACCCTGTCACACACAGAGTTTCTCAAAGAAGCGGTGATGTTGTGTGCGACATGCTGGTGGAGCGCAGGCACACCTTTCTTTGAGAAGTAGTGCCGACTGGGCATCTGGTACTGGGGCACTGCGACGGACATAAGGTCTCGAAAATCCTCTGTGTCCACCAGGCGGAAAGGCAGCATTTCTGTAGCCAAGAGCTTGCAGATGGTGAAATTCAACCTCTTAGCTTTCTCATGGCTAGGAGGAAATGGTCTTTTACTTGTCCACATCTGAGGGACCGAGGGCTGGCTATTGTGCTTAGACGGGGTTGATAAGGGTGTCCCCGGCAAACTGCCGGTCTGTGAGGAAGATGCAGGCGGACATGTTAGGTTGCCTTGATCCAAAGGTGGTGCTATCGATGTCGGACAGCGCTCAACACCAGCTGGTGTTACCACCTCCAAAGAAAATGATGACCTGCCAATCACGCTGGCTGTTGCGGGTAAAGAGGTGGCAGGTCTGCGCCCCAAAACAGGTGTGACTGCTGTCCCCCCAGTCACAGAGGATGAAGAGGCCGCGGATGCACAAGATATGGCAGACGGTGATTGGCCCGGCCGGCTAGGCCGCATTGTAGCACACTGAGCTTCCCACTGCAACTTATGCTTCATGTCCATGTGCCGGTTCATGCATGAAGTACTCAAACTATGTATTTTTTGGCCTCTACTTAGCTTTTGCTGACAAATGTTACAGATAACACGAGTTGGGTCATCTTTATCGATCTGAAAAAATGCCCAGGCTATGCAAGGCTTAGCACCCATGCGACCTGAAGAGCCACCACGACTTGTGGTGAGAGGCAGAGTTGTGTTTGAGGATGCAGTTGTTGACGTGCTTCCAGTACTACGTCTCTGTCCAGGAAGGCGCAACCTGACCTCGTCGTCACTAGCATCTTCCTCCACCTCCTCTGCTGACCTCATCTCTTGGCTGACTGTGGGTTGACAGTAAGTGGGATCTCCGACCTCATCATCATCACCCTGTGCGTTATCACACCCGTCGTCCTCAGAGCCAACCTGTTCCTGCCCTGACAAAAAACTAAAGTTGTCGCTCCAATCAGGTATTTGAGTCTTATCATCGTCTTCCTCATTGTCTCCACCAACAGGAGTTACAGTTTGGGAATGAGGGTCTACATTATGGTCAGAACCTTCTGCGTCTGGTCCTGGATCCGACTCATAAAGATTCTGGGCATCAGTGCAGATCATTTCCTCGTCTGGATTCACAGAAGCGCTGGAGTCGACCTCTGATTCCCAGGCTATAGTATGAGTAAACAGCTCTGCAGACTCAACCATCTGTTCTACCTCACACTCAGACGGGCAGCTGGAGATTTGGGAGCTGTGAGGAAGCAAGTGCGATTTGGGTGACACCTTTGAGGACTGGAGTATTTGTGATGTTGAAGTTGATGTGGAGGAGAGCCCACTTAAAGGAGCACTTGATATCCGTTGAAGCACCTGCTGTTTTTGTGCCTCATCTGGAATTTGTAGCGATTGGCGTGGCCGTAAGAAAGGGATCTTATCACATTGTCCGCTAAAAGAAGTAGACATTTTAGTTTGGCTGGAAGATGGTCTTTCTTCTGCACCTACCCCACGGACACAACCTTTTTTCCCCTTCCCAACACGCCTATTCCCCTTTCCACCAGCAGCAGGCCTTTTTCCACTCATTTTGGTGGTTAACTAATTCACAACTCTGGAGTTGTTTGCACAAAAAACAATGGATGGTAACCGAGCAGAGCTGAGTGGCCAAACTGTGGTATTAGGCCAAAACTATTGGCTGGGTTAGATGCAGAAAAAAATTATTTTTAATTTGCAACCTGATGGAGGTCAGTATAGATGGACTAATAGACCAAGTCCCACACACCGCTAGAAGCCCAAATATTTTTTCAGAGCTAGATGCAGAAATTTTTTTTATTCAATTTGCAACCTGATGGAGGTCAGTATAGATGGACTAATAGACCAAGTCCCACACACTGCTAGAAGCCCAAATATTTTTTCAGAGCTAGATGCAGAAAAAAATTATTTTTAATTTGCAACCTGATGGAGGTCAGTATAGATGGACTAATAGACCAAGTCCCACACACTGCTAGAAGCCCAAATATTTTTTCAGAGCTAGATGCAGAAAAAAATTATTTTTAATTTGCAACCTGATGGAGGTCAGTATAGATGGACTAATAGACCAAGTCCCACACACTGCTAGAAGCCCAAATATTTTTTCAGAGCTAGATGCAGAAAAAAATTATTTTTAATTTGCAACCTGATGGAGGTCAGTATAGATGGACTAATAGACCAAGTCCCACACACCGCTAGAAGCCCAAATATTTTTTCAGAGCTAGATGCAGAAAAAAATTATTTTTAATTTGCAACCTGATGTAGGTCAGTATAGATGGACTAATAGACCAAGTCCCACACACTGCTAGAAGCCCAAATATTTTTTCAGAGCTAGATGCAGAAAAAAATTATTTTTAATTTGCAACCTGATGGAGGTCAGTATAGATGGACTAATAGACCAAGTCCCACACACCGCTAGAAGCCCAAATATTTTTTCAGAGCTAGATGCAGAAAAAAATTATTTTTAATTTGCAACCTGATGTAGGTCAGTATAGATGGACTAATAGACCAAGTCCCACACACTGCTAGAAGCCCAAATATTTTTTCAGAGCTAGATGCAGAAAAAAATTATTTTTAATTTGCAACCTGATGGAGGTCAGTATAGATGGACTAATAGACCAAGTCCCACACACCGCTAGAAGCCCAAATATTTTTTCAGAGCTAGATGCAGAAAAAAACTATTTTTACTTTGCAACCTGATGTAGGTCAGTATAGATGGACTAATAGACCAAGTCCCACACACTGCTAGAAGCCCAAATATTTTTTCAGAGCTAGATGCAGAAAAAAATTATTTTTAATTTGCAACCTGATGGAGGTCAGTATAGATGGACTAATAGACCAAGTCCCACACACCGCTAGAAGCCCAAATATTTTTTCAGAGCTAGATGCAGAAAAAAATTATTTTTAATTTGCAACCTGATGTAGGTCAGTATAGATGGACTAATAGACCAAGTCCCACACACTGCTAGAAGCCCAAATATTTTTTCAGAGCTAGATGCAGAAAAAAATTATTTTTAATTTGCAACCTGATGGAGGTCAGTATAGATGGACTAATAGACCAAGTCCCACACACCGCTAGAAGCCCAAATATTTTTTCAGAGCTAGATGCAGAAAAAAATTATTTTTAATTTGCAACCTGATGGAGGTCAGTATAGATGGACTAATAGACCAAGTCCCACACACCGCTAGAAGCCCAAATATTTTTTCAGAGCTAGATGCAGAAAAAAATTATTTTTAATTTGCAACCTGATGTAGGTCAGTATAGATGGACTAATAGACCAAGTCCCACACACTGCTAGAAGCCCAAATATTTTTTCAGAGCTAGATGCAGAAAAAAATTATTTTTAATTTGCAACCTGATGGAGGTCAGTATAGATGGACTAATAGACCAAGTCCCACACACCGCTAGAAGCCCAAATATTTTTTCAGAGCTAGATGCAGAAAAAAATTATTTTTAATTTGCAACCTGATGTAGGTCAGTATAGATGGACTAATAGACCAAGTCCCACACACTGCTAGAAGCCCAAATATTTTTTCAGAGCTAGATGCAGAAAAAAATTATTTTTAATTTGCAACCTGATGGAGGTCAGTATAGATGGACTAATAGACCAAGTCCCACACACCGCTAGAAGCCCAAATATTTTTTCAGAGCTAGATGCAGAAAAAAATTATTTTTAATTTGCAACCTGATGTAGGTCAGTATAGATGGACTAATAGACCAAGTCCCACACACTGCTAGAAGCCCAAATATTTTTTCAGAGCTAGATGCAGAAAAAAATTATTTTTAATTTGCAGCCTGATGGAGGTCAGTATAGATGGACTAATAGACCAAGTCCCACACACCGCTAGAAGCCCAAATATTTTTTCAGAGCTAGATGCAGAAAAAAATTATTTTTAATTTGCAACCTGATGGAGGTCAGTATAGATGGACTAATAGACCAAGTCCCACACACTGCTAGAAGCCCAAATATTTTTTCAGAGCTAGATGCAGAAAAAAATTATTTTTAATTTGCAACCTGATGGAGGTCAGTATAGATGGACTAATAGACCAAGTCCCACACACCGCTAGAAGCCCAAATATTTTTTCAGAGCTAGATGCAGAAAAAAATTATTTTTAATTTGCAACCTGATGTAGGTCAGTATAGATGGACTAATAGACCAAGTCCCACACACTGCTAGAAGCCCAAATATTTTTTCAGAGCTAGATGCAGAAAAAAATTATTTTTAATTTGCAACCTGATGGAGGTCAGTATAGATGGACTAATAGACCAAGTCCCACACACCGCTAGAAGCCCAAATATTTTTTCAGAGCTAGATGCAGAAAAAAATTATTTTTAATTTGCAACCTGATGTAGGTCAGTATAGATGGACTAATAGACCAAGTCCCACACACTGCTAGAAGCCCAAATATTTTTTCAGAGCTAGATGCAGAAAAAAATTATTTTTAATTTGCAACCTGATGGAGGTCAGTATAGATGGACTAATAGACCAAGTCCCACACACCGCTAGAAGCCCAAATATTTTTTCAGAGCTAGATGCAGAAAAAAATTATTTTTAATTTGCAACCTGATGTAGGTCAGTATAGATGGACTAATATACCAAGTCCCACACACTGCTAGTAGCCCAAATATTTTTTCAGAGCTAGATGCAGAAAAAAATTATTTTTAATTTGCAACCTGATGGAGGTCAGTATAGATGGACTAATAGACCAAGTCCCACACACCGCTAGAAGCCCAAATATTTTTTCAGAGCTAGATGCAGAAAAAAATTATTTTTAATTTGCAACCTGATGGAGGTCAGTATAGATGGACTAATAGACCAAGTCCCACACACCGCTAGAAGCCCAAATATTTTTTCAGAGCTAGATGCAGAAAAAAATTATTTTTAATTTGCAACCTGATGTAGGTCAGTATAGATGGACTAATAGACCAAGTCCCACACACTGCTAGAAGCCCAAATATTTTTTCAGAGCTAGATGCAGAAAAAAATTATTTTTAATTTGCAACCTGATGGAGGTCAGTATAGATGGACTAATAGACCAAGTCCCACACACCGCTAGAAGCCCAAATATTTTTTCAGAGCTAGATGCAGAAAAAAATTATTTTTAATTTGCAACCTGATGTAGGTCAGTATAGATGGACTAATAGACCAAGTCCCACACACTGCTAGAAGCCCAAATATTTTTTCAGAGCTAGATGCAGAAAAAAATTATTTTTAATTTGCAACCTGATGGAGGTCAGTATAGATGGACTAATAGACCAAGTCCCACACACCGCTAGAAGCCCAAATATTTTTTCAGAGCTAGATGCAGAAAAAAATTATTTTTAATTTGCAACCTGATGTAGGTCAGTATAGATGGACTAATAGACCAAGTCCCACACACTGCTAGAAGCCCAAATATTTTTTCAGAGCTAGATGCAGAAAAAAATTATTTTTAATTTGCAGCCTGATGGAGGTCAGTATAGATGGACTAATAGACCAAGTCCCACACACCGCTAGAAGCCCAAATATTTTTTCAGAGCTAGATGCAGAAAAAAATTATTTTTAATTTGCAACCTGATGGAGGTCAGTATAGATGGACTAATAGACCAAGTCCCACACACTGCTAGAAGCCCAAATATTTTTTCAGAGCTAGATGCAGAAAAAAATTATTTTTAATTTGCAACCTGATGGAGGTCAGTATAGATGGACTAATAGACCAAGTCCCACACACCGCTAGAAGCCCAAATATTTTTTCAGAGCTAGATGCAGAAAAAAATTATTTTTAATTTGCAACCTGATGGAGGTCAGTATAGATGGACTAATAGACCAAGTCCCATACACCGCTAGAAGCCCAAATATTTTTTCAGAGCTAGATGCAGAAAAAAATTATTTTTAATTTGCAACCTGATGTAGGTCAGTATAGATGGACTAATAGACCATGTCCCACACACTGCTAGAAGCCCAAATATTTTTTCAGAGGTAGATGCAGAAAAAAATTATTTTTAATTTGCAACCTGATGGAGGTCAGTATAGATGGACTAATAGACCAAGTCCCACACACCGCTAGAAGCCCAAATATTTTTTCAGAGCTAGATGCAGAAAAAAATTATATTCAGTTTGCAACCTGATGGAGGTCAGTATAGATGGACTAATAGAATGATGCTATGCCCAAAAGATTTTACTTCACTAGGTGCAGTAAAAAAATTGGTATTCTATACACAGGTGTTATATCTTGCAACACAGATAGGCTACTCCACTGACTAACACACTCTGCAATAGGCCAAAAAGGATTAGCTTTGCTAGATTCAGCCAAATGCTGTGAAAAAAACTTGCACAGCACTGGCACAGACCTGCCTGGCAAAAACTGATAGGAACTCATGTAACCTAGTCCTGAAAAGGACTCCAATTACAATTAGTCTTTACTCCCACAACCTATGTATTTAAGAGCACAGACCTCCCTGATAAAAGTCGTAGGAAATGCTGTAACCTAGTCCTTAAAAGGACTGCAATCACAACTATTCCCTACTCCCAAGCTATCTGTATATTTGTGCGAAAATTGGCTTGAAATTAACAAGGTATAGCACACACAGCAACAGCGGTGCCGTCTAACACGCAGCTGCAGCAGTGAGAAAATGGTGGCGACGGGGAAAATGGCTTGGTCTTATAGGGCAAGGACATGTGACATACACTGCCAATCACACATGCCCTTGCTTGTGTGAAAAAAAGCACTTCGCTCCGTGTGTGCGCTGCTGATAGGCTGACAGATTGCACCTCCCCACTGCAAATGCGGGAAAGAGAAAAAAAAATGGAGATCTTCATTGTTCCTGCGGAGATCCATCCCCTGCCCCTCCCCCCGCCCCGCTGTACACTCAAACTGCGTATTAACATTAATTTTCATCATTACTGAGAAAAAATCCAGTTATGATTTTGGTGCACGAACAGTTATCGAACATAACCTCGAACAGCCGAATTTTTCTCAAATTGTTCATGTTCGCCGACCGGCTCGAACACCGCCCAAAACAGCTCGAATTTGAGATTGGCGAACAGTTCGAGTAGAACAACGCTCATCTCTACTCATCACTAGAGATGAGCGTTGTTCTACTCGAACTGTTCGCCAATCTCAAATTCGAGCTGTTTTGGGCGGTGTTCGAGCCGGTCGGCGAACACGAACAATTTGAGAAAAATTCGGCTGTTCGAGGTTATGTTCGATAACTGTTCGTGCACCAAAATCATAACTGGATTTTTTCTCAGTAATGATGAAAATTAATGTTAATACGCAGTTTGAGTGTACAGCGGGGCGGGGGGAGGGGCAGGGGATGGATCTCTGCAGGAACAATGAAGATCTCCATTTTTTTTTCTCTTTCCCGCATTTGCAGTGGGGAGGTGCAATCTGTCAGCCTATCAGCAGCGCACACATGGAGCGAAGTGCTTTTTTTCACACAAGCAAGGGCATGTGTGATTGGCAGTGTATGTCACATGTCCTTGCCCTATAAGACCAAGCCATTTTCCCCGTCGCCACCATTTTCTCACTGCTGCAGCTGCGTGTTAGACGGCACCGCTGTTGCTGTGTGTGCTATACCTTGTTAATTTCAAGCCAATTTTCGCACAAATATACAGATAGCTTGGGAGTAGGGAATAGTTGTGATTGCAGTCCTTTTAAGGACTAGGTTACAGCATTTCCTACGACTTTTATCAGGGAGGTCTGTGCTCTTAAATACATAGGTTGTGGGAGTAAAGACTAATTGTAATTGGAGTCCTTTTCAGGACTAGGTTACATGAGTTCCTATCAGTTTTTGCCAGGCAGGTCTGTGCCAGTGCTGTGCAAGTTTTTTTCACAGCATTTGGCTGAATCTAGCAAAGCTAATCCTTTTTGGCCTATTGCAGAGTGTGTTAGTCAGTGGAGTAGCCTATCTGTGTTGCAAGATAGAACACCTGTGTATAGAATACCAATTTTTTTACTGCACCTAGTGAAGTAAAATCTTTTGGGCATAGCATCATTCTATTAGTCCATCTATACTGACCTCCATCAGGTTGCAAACTGAATATAATTTTTTTCTGCATCTAGCTCTGAAAAAATATTTGGGCTTCTAGCGGTGTGTGGGACTTGGTCTATTAGTCCATCTATACTGACCTCCATCAGGTTGCAAATTAAAAATAATTTTTTTCTGCATCTACCTCTGAAAAAATATTTGGGCTTCTAGCAGTGTGTGGGACTTGGTCTATTAGTCCATCTATACTGACCTACATCAGGTTGCAAATTAAAAATAATTTTTTTCTGCATCTAGCTCTGAAAAAATATTTGGGCTTCTAGCGGTGTGTGGGACTTGGTCTATTAGTCCATCTATACTGACCTCCATCAGGTTGCAAATTAAAAATAATTTTTTTCTGCATCTAGCTCTGAAAAAATATTTGGGCTTCTAGCGGTGTGTGGGACTTGGTCTATTAGTCCATCTATACTGACCTCCATCAGGTTGCAAATTAAAAATAATTTTTTTCTGCATCTAGCTCTGAAAAAATATTTGGGCTTCTAGCAGTGTGTGGGACTTGGTCTATTAGTCCATCTATACTGACCTCCATCAGGTTGCAAATTAAAAATAATTTTTTTCTGCATCTAGCTCTGAAAAAATATTTGGGCTTCTAGCAGTGTGTGGGACTTGGTCTATTAGTCCATCTATACTGACCTCCATCAGGTTGCAAATTAAAAATAATTTTTTTCTGCATCTAGCTCTGAAAAAATATTTGGGCTTCTAGCGGTGTGTGGGACTTGGTCTATTAGTCCATCTATACTGACCTCCATCAGGTTGCAAATTAAAAATAATTTTTTTCTGCATCTAGCTCTGAAAAAATATTTGGGCTTCTAGCAGTGTGTGGGACTTGGTCTATTAGTCCATCTATACTGACCTACATCAGGTTGCAAATTAAAAATAATTTTTTTCTGCATCTAGCTCTGAAAAAATATTTGGGCTTCTAGCGGTGTGTGGGACTTGGTCTATTAGTCCATCTATACTGACCTCCATCAGGTTGCAAATTAAAAATAATTTTTTTCTGCATCTAGCTCTGAAAAAATATTTGGGCTTCTAGCAGTGTGTGGGACTTGGTCTATTAGTCCATCTATACTGACCTACATCAGGTTGCAAATTAAAAATAATTTTTTTCTGCATCTAGCTCTGAAAAAATATTTGGTCTTCTAGCGGTGTGTGGGTCTTGGTCTATTAGTCCATCTATACTGACCTCCATCAGGTTGCAAATTAAAAATAATTTTTTTCTGCATCTAGCTCTGAAAAAATATTTGGGCTTCTAGCAGTGTGTGGGACTTGGTCTATTAGTCCATCTATACTGACCTCCATCAGGTTGCAAATTAAAAATAATTTTTTTCTGCATCTAGCTCTGAAAAAATATTTGGGCTTCTAGCAGTGTGTGGGACTTGGTCTATTAGTCCATCTATACCGACCTCCATCAGGTTGCAAATTAAAAATATTTTTTTTCTGCATCTAGCTCTGAAAAAATATTTGGGCTTCTAGCGGTGTGTGGGACTTGGTCTATTAGTCCATCTATACTGACCTCCATCAGGTTGCAAATTAAAACTAATTTTTTTCTGCATCTAGCTCTGAAAAAATATTTGGGCTTCTAGCAGTGTGTGGGACTTGGTCTATTAGTCCATCTATACTGACCTCCATCAGGTTGCAAATTAAAAATAATTTTTTTCTGCATCTAGCTCTGAAAAAATATTTGGGCTTCTGGCAGTGTGTGGGACTTGGTCTATTAGTCCATCTATACTGACCTCCATCAGGTTGCAAATTAAAAATAATTTTTTTCTTCATTTATCTCTGAAAAAATATTTGGGCTTCTAGCAGCGTGTGGGACTTGTTCTATTAGTCCATCTATACTGACCTCCATCAGGTTGCAAATTAAAAATATTTTTTTTCTGCATCTAGCTCTGAAAAAATATTTGGGCTTCTAGCAGTGTGTGGGACTTGGTCTATTAGTCCATCTATACTGACCTCCATCAGGTTGCAAATTAAAAATAATTTTTTTCTGCATCTAGCTCTGAAAAAATATTTGGGCTTCTAGCAGTGTGTGGGACTTGGTCTATTAGTCCATCTATACTGACCTCCATCAGGTTGCAAATTGAATAAAAAAATTTTCTGCATCTAGCTCTGAAAAAATATTTGGGCTTCTAGCGGTGTGTGGGACTTGGTCTATTAGTCCATCTATACTGACCTCCATCAGGTTGCAAATTAAAAATAATTTTTTTCTGCATCTAGCTCTGAAAAAATATTTGGGCTTCTAGCAGTGTGTGGGACTTGGTCTATTAGTCCATCTATACTGACCTCCATCAGGTTGCAAATTAAAAATAATTTTTTTCTGCATCTAGCTCTGAAAAAATATTTGGGCTTCTAGCAGTGTGTGGGACTTGGTCTATTAGTCCATCTATACTGACCTCCATCAGGTTGCAAATTAAAAATAATTTTTTTCTTCATTTATCTCTGAAAAAATATTTGGGCTTCTAGCAGCGTGTGGGACTTGTTCTATTAGTCCATCTATACTGACCTCCATCAGGTTGCAAATTAAAAATAATTTTTTTCTGCATCTAGCTCTGAAAAAATATTTGGGCTTCTAGCAGTGTGTGGGACTTGGTCTATTAGTCCATCTATACTGACCTCCATCAGGTTGCAAATTAAAAATAATTTTTTTCTGCATCTAGCTCTGAAAAAATATTTTGGCTTCTAGCAGTGTGTGGGACTTGGTCTATTAGTCCATCTATACTGACCTCCATCAGGTTGCAAATTGAATAAAAAAAATTTCTGCATCTAGCTCTGAAAAAATATTTGGGCTTCTAGCGTTGTGTGGGACTTGGTCTATTAGTCCATCTATACTGACCTCCATCAGGTTGCAAATTAAAAATAATTTTTTTCTGCATCTAACCCAGCCAATAGTTTTGGCCTAATACCACAGTTTGGCCACTCAGCTCTGCTCGGTTACCATCCATTGTTTTTTTGTGCAAACAACTCCAGAGTTGTGAATTAGTTAACCACCAAAATGAGTGGAAAAAGGCCTGCTGCTGGTGGAAAGGGGAATAGGCGTGTTGGGAAGGGGAAAAAAGGTTGTGTCCGTGGGGTAGGTGCAGAAGAAAGACCATCTTCCAGCCAAACTAAAATGTCTACTTCTTTTAGCGGACAATGTGATAAGATCCCTTTCTTACGGCCACGCCAATCGCTACAAATTCCAGATGAGGCACAAAAACAGCAGGTGCTTCAACGGATATCAAGTGCTCCTTTAAGTGGGCTCTCCTCCACATCAACTTCAACATCACAAATACTCCAGTCCTCAAAGGTGTCACCCAAATCGCACTTGCTTCCTCACAGCTCCCAAATCTCCAGCTGCCCGTCTGAGTGTGAGGTAGAACAGATGGTTGAGTCTGCAGAGCTGTTTACTCATACTATAGCCTGGGAATCAGAGGTCGACTCCAGCGCTTCTGTGAATCCAGACGAGGAAATGATCTGCACTGATGCCCAGAATCTTTATGAGTCGGATCCAGGACCAGACGCAGAAGGTTCTGACCATAATGTAGACCCTCATTCCCAAACTGTAACTCCTGTTGGTGGAGACAATGAGGAAGACGATGATAAGACTCAAATACCTGATTGGAGCGACAACTTTAGTTTTTTGTCAGGGCAGGAACAGGTTGGCTCTGAGGACGACGGGTGTGATAACGCACAGGGTGATGATGATGAGGTCGGAGATCCCACTTACTGTCAACCCACAGTCAGCCAAGAGATGAGGTCAGCAGAGGAGGTGGAGGAAGATGCTAGTGACAACGAGGTCAGGTTGCGCCTTCCTGGACAGAGACGTAGTACTGGAAGCACGTCAACAACTGCATCCTCAAACACAACTCTGCCTCTCACCACAAGTCGTGGTGGCTCTTCAGGTCGCATGGGTGCTAAGCCTTGCATAGCCTGGGCATTTTTTCAGATCGATAAAGATGACCCAACTCGTGTTATCTGTAACATTTGTCAGCAAAAGCTAAGTAGAGGCCAAAAAATACATAGTTTGAGTACTTCATGCATGAACTGGCACATGGACATGAAGCATAAGTTGCAGTGGGAAGCTCAGTGTGCTACAATGCGGCCTAGCCGGCCGGGCCAATCACCGTCTGCCATATCTTGTGCATCCGCGGCCTCTTCATCCTCTGTGACTGGGGGGACAGCAGTCACACCTGTTTTGGGGCGCAGACCTGCCACCTCTTTACCCGCAACAGCCAGCGTGATTGGCAGGTCATCATTTTCTTTGGAGGTGGTAACACCAGCTGGTGTTGAGCGCTGTCCGACATCGATAGCACCACCTTTGGATCAAGGCAACCTAACATGTCCGCCTGCATCTTCCTCACAGACCGGCAGTTTGCCGGGGACACCCTTATCAACCCCGTCTAAGCACAATAGCCAGCCCTCGGTCCCTCAGATGTGGACAAGTAAAAGACCATTTCCTCCTAGCCATGAGAAAGCTAAGAGGTTGAATTTCACCATCTGCAAGCTCTTGGCTACAGAAATGCTGCCTTTCCGCCTGGTGGACACAGAGGATTTTCGAGACCTTATGTCCGTCGCAGTGCCCCAGTACCAGATGCACAGTCGGCACTACTTCTCAAAGAAAGGTGTGCCTGCGCTCCACCAGCATGTCGCACACAACATCACCGCTTCTTTGAGAAACTCTGTGTGTGACAGGGTGCATTTCACCACAGACACTTGGACGAGTAGGCATGGACAGGGGCGTTACATGTCGCTGACTGGGCACTGGGTAACTATGGTGACAGCAGGACAAGGGGCTGCTGTCCAAGTCTTGCCGTCCCCACGAGTTGTGCGTCAATCCTCTTTATGTCAAAGTTCCTCCACTGCTTCTGCCTCCTCAACCTCCTCTCGGTCTTCCACCTGCACCCAAAGCCTGTCTGGTCATGCCACAAGCTTTCTAACTGCGCAGAAGGGATCCTGCACACCTCCTTACTATGCTGGCAGTAGGGCTCAACGTCATCAGGCGGTTTTTACATTGAAATGTCTGGGAAATGTGAGTCACACAGCTGAGGAGTTGTGGTCAGCTCTGGAGAACCAATTTCATGAATGGTTGTCTCCACTGGACCTGAAACCAGGGAAGGCCGTGTGCGACAATGCTGCAAACCTGGGTTCGGCCCTTCGCCGGGGCAATGTCACACACGTGCCTTGTATGGCTCACGTGTTGAACCTGGTTGTCCAGCAATTTTTAGCCCACTATCCCAGACTAGATGGCCTTCTGCAGAGGGCACGGTCGCTGTGTGCTCACTTCCGCCGTTCGCATCCCGCAGCTCAGCGACTTACATCTCTACAGAAGTCGTTGGGCCTGCCACTTCACCGGCTAAAATGCGATGTGCCTACCCGGTGGAATTCAACTCTGCACATGTTGCAGCGACTGTGGCAGCACCGACAAGCCCTGGTGCAATACGTTCTGACGTATAGCCTGGGCCAACGAGATTCAGAGGTGGGGCAAATCACGCTGGAGTAGTGGTCTCAGATCAGGGACCTATGCACCCTTCTGCACAGTTTTGAAATGGCGACGAAGATGTTTAGTGCTGACGATGCCATTATCAGCATGACTATTCCGGTGATTTACATGCTGGAGCACATGTTAAACAGAATTCGGAGTCAGGTGGTGGCACAAGAGGAGGTGGAGGAAGTAGAGGAGGAGGAGTTGTATGCGGAAGGGCTAACATCTGCAAGGTCCAGACGGTCGGCAGCACCAAGGCGGCAGGCATGTGAGGGTGGGGGAGATGGTTTTACCAGGGCGCATGGTAGCAGCCAAACTAGTGAGGAAGGTGCAGGAGCCCAGGAAGAAGTGGAGGACGAACTGATGGAAGACTCATCAGATGAGGGAGACCTTGATCACATTTCTGTTGTGCGAGGTTGGGGGGAGAGGACAGAGGAAGGAAGCATGATTGTTACCTCGCCACCAACACAACAGGGACTTGGTGCTCCTGGATGCGCAACACACATGAGTGCCTTCTTGCTGCACTACCTGCAACATGACCCTCGAATTGTGAGAATTAGAAATAATCCTGACTACTGGGTTGCCACACTGTTAGATCCCCGGTACAAAAGTAAATTTGCAGAAATTATTCCTGCCATAGAAAGGGATGCACGCATGCAGGAGTATCAGCAGAGACTGTTGCAGAATCTTACATGTGCTTTTCCACAAAATACCAGTGGTGCACGTAGTGAATCTCACAGTTCCAACTTGCCAACCGTGGGACCGTCAAGTGTTCAGCACTCAAACCGTAACAGAACCACAGTATCTGCTGGTAACATCAATTTTGCGGAATCATTTCACCACTTTTTTAGCCCATCCTTTGCAAGGCCACAGGAGACAAGAAGTCTGACACATAGTCAACGCCTAGAGACGATGGTACAGGAGTATCTCCAAGTAAACATTGAAGCCACGACTGTGTCACTGGACCCTTGCTCTTTTTGGGCTTCCAATCTGGATAAATGGCCGGAGCTAGCCACTTACGCCTTGGAGATCTTGTCATGCCCCGCAGCCAGCGTTCTGTCTGAACGTGTGTTCAGCGCTGCTGGTGGTGTGCTGACAGATAAGCGCACGCGGCTCTCCACTGATAATGTAGACAGACTCACGTTCATAAAGATGAACAAATCATGGATCCGAAACGACTTTTCTACCCCTGTGTCATCCTGGGGAGAGTAAAAGCTTGATGATTGGTTAAAATCACCCTACCAACCGTTTTAAGCTTTCAAATTACTAATCATGTTTATCTGTATCTTGACTGGAAAATAATTTGGGCTTTGTAGCAGTGTGCAGCACTGATCCTATTAGGCCATCTATAATAAGCTTCACCAGATTTAAAATTAAAAATAATTTTTAGCTGCATCTAGCCCGGAAAATAATTTTGGGGCTCCGAGATGCGCAAGACACATAAGTGCCTTCTTGCTGCACTACCTGCAGCATGACCCTCATATTGTCAGAATTCGAAGTAATCATGACTACTGGGTTGCCACACTCTTAGATCCCCCAAACTTTTCGATCAACCTTTTCATTTTAATAAAGACCAAAAAAATGGTCATTTTTGAAATTATAAGCATTAGCAGGTTGTTAGAAACTGAAATCAAACAGTTTTCAACTCAAAACTTTATTCTAGGTGATGTTACATTTTCACATAGGACCCCTTGTTCGAAAGGAGCTTCTGAACTCTCTCGTCCATTGAATTTGTCAGGTTTTGGATGGTTTCTGCTTCAATTGTTTTGCATGAGGACAGAATACCCTCCCAGAGCTGTTGCTTAGATGTGAACTGCCTCCCGCCATCATAGACACTCCTTTTAATGATGCTCCAAAGGTTCTGAATGGGGTAGAGGTCAGGGGAGCATGGGGGTCACACCATAAGTTTGTCCCCTTTTATGCCCATATCAGCCAGAGATGCAGATGTTTTATGTGCAGCATGAGATGGTGCATTATCATGCAGAAAAATGATCTTGCTGTGAAATACACGGTTCTTCTTCTTGAACCATGGCAGGAAGTGCTGTTTGAGAAAATCCACATACATTATGGAGTTCATCTTTAGCGCCTTCAGGGATCCTAAAGGGGCCGACAATCTCTCTCCCCATGATTCCAGCCCAAAACATTACTCCACCTCCTCCTTGTTGGCGCTGTAGCCGTGTTTGCGTGGGGTGTCCATCAACCAGCCATCCTCCACTCCATCCATCTGGACCATCGAGCGCTGCACGGCACTCATCCGTGAACAAAACAGTTTTGAAATCAGTCTTCATGTAATGTTTGGCCCACTGGAGCCGTTTCTGCTTGTGTGAAGTGGATAGAGGAGGTCGACAGGATGGCGCATGCACAGCTGCAAACCTCTGAAGGACCCTGCATCTTGTTGTTCGGGGGACGTTGGAGGCACAAGCAGCTTCAAAAACTTGTCTGCTGCTATGACAAGGCTTTTTTGCCGCTGCTCTTTCAACCTGACGTAATTGCCTGTAGGAAAGAGTCCTCAATTTGCCCTTATCAGCACGCACACGTGTGTACTGTGAATCAGCTACATACTTCTTGATTGCCAGGACACTTCATCCTGATCATCGCACAATGTTGATTGTAGTCATGCCTTGACCTAAACACTCCACAATTTGTTGCTTCTCAGCAGCCGACACATCCTTTTTCTTTCCCATTTTGGCAGAAAATGTAGGCTGCTTAATAATGTGAGAGAGCCTTCTTAAGTAGTCTTGCCTTTCATTGGACACACCTGCCAAACTAATTAGCACAGGTGTCTGCAATTGCTTACAGTGATATAAAGAGCCCTGACACACATCACCATCAATGAGTTTAACTGACAAACAAACAAATTCTTCCCTTATCACTCCTAAACACTTTTTGTATAATAATTTGGAACGCAGTGTACATGTGCTTTTCCACAAAACACCAGTGGTTCACGTAGTGAATCTTACAGTTCTAACTTGCCAACCGTGGTCTGTATGGAGTTGTTCAATAAAGGGCCCAAAATTAAGATAACATAGATGGGAGAGGTCTCTATGAATAGGAATTCCTAAGTATTTGATACCCTGTGAGGGCCAGGCAAAGGGAAAGTTGGACTGGATGGAATCCTATATGGATTTGGGGAGGGAGACATCGAGGGCCTCAGACTTCGCTGCATTGATTTTAAAATTTTACCATGTAACAAAGTGATCTATTTCAGCCATAACAGCATGGATGGATATATGTGATTGAGTGATATATACTAGGACATCATCAGCAAATAGAGAGCACTTGTACTCGGTGCCTCCCACCTCAATCCACCTAATATTGGGGTTATGGCGAATTGATGAGAGCAGGTGCTCCGTCACTAGGATGTATAAGAGAGGGGACAGAGGACATCACTGCCTTGTCCCATTGGTGATTGTGAAAGGTGATGAAAATGTTCTGACGCACCCCCTGGGCCTTGGGACACCCGGAGCCGGACCCTTTTTGGTGGATGCTGGTGGTTGTAGTCTTCGTGGCGGCGACCCAGTTCCGTGGCTCAGGGCGGTCAAACCAGTGGCGGAACTATTTATGTGGTTTTCATGTTTAAATGTCCGACTACGCCACCCGTGGATTGCGGTCAGAGTGAACCGCCGCTACAGGGCAGACCACTGAGGCTGGTGTTGTGGGTGCAGCAGAGCGTAGCATAACTCCCCACGGGAGGAGTATAGCCTCAGGGCAGTGTATGCGGAGGATGGGGTGATGGTGCAGGGCAGCAGCAGTAACGACACGGAGTCAGTGATGCAGTTCAGGGCCTTTACTCACAGTTCTTATTATCCAGACCACGTCTGCAGGTAACGGCTGCCCACGTCGTACTGTGCTCACCAGGTGAGGGGCTCAGACAACTCCCAGATAACTTTGGAGCACTTCACAGGACCCCCTTTGTGTGTCCTTTGTCTGGCCTTTCTTACCAACACTTCTGTCCGGCTGCCTCGGGCCTCCTCTTGGTAAACTTGGCGCCAGTTTCCCTGACCCTATGTGGTGCCTTCCTAGCGGGTGTAGCGAGGGGCTGCGCCACATAAAATGTCAGAGCCTCCGGTTTCTAGCTGAGGGTCGTTTCCTGCCTCCACTAGTTCGGGGACCGGTCTCCCCCTTTGGCCTGACCCCTCCACGCAGGTGGATTCGGGCGTGCGGTGGCGACTCGCCCGTTCGCACCCCTGGGATCCCTTCATTCCTCGTTCTTGGAGCCTTCTCCACTCCTCTTCCTTCCTTCTCCCTCTTCCAGGCCTGGGCCTCTGTTACTAGGCCCGCCTCCGGAGCAGAGCTCATGCAGAGCTCATGCAGAGCCCCTGCTCCCTGCCACTTCTGCTCAGACTTCTCTGCACTGAACTAAGATGGTGCCCACCTTTTATACTCCCTTCTCAATGCACCCAGGAACTGCTTCCTCCCTGCTCCTGCACTACAGGGTTCCCCTTCCTCAGTGTTCCCTCCCCCCACTCCAGCCAGGGACAGGGACTGTCGTGCCCATCTCAGGGGCATATTGGTCGCCCTGCCCCACGGCAATGTGGTGTAATGCATGCAGGTGTCGGGTCCTGATCCACACTCCATCCTTACCTGAGAGTGAGATATCACACCTCTGGGTGAGGTGCAATACGTCTTTAGCAACCGAGCCCTCAGGGTGCTACAGTTCCATTTATCTTCAGCCTACGTGACGTATTGCGATACAGGGCCGTGATTTTGGCTATAAAAGGGTCCCCTAGACCCCTACCCCAAGCTTTTTAAGAGAATCATATATGGCGTGCCAGGAGACTCTATGGAATGCTTTCTCAGCATCCAACGAGAGTATCTAATTACAAATTTTTAACTGCATCTAGCCCAGGAAATACTTTGTGCCTAGTAGCAGTGTCTGCTAGTAAGCGGATTATCCCGGCTGTTAAGCAAGCTGCACCACCTGTAGTTTAGACACTTAATTTTTTCAAAGGAAATGCTTCGGGACCATGGGATACTTAGTGAAGAGCATCAGGAGGCACCCCAAGGCATAGGGGCTGGGACTGGCAGTAGGATGCCTTGCGGTGGACAGCCGAGCTCGATCCTTATAAAAGCTTTTTAACTGCAGCAGCTTTAGTGGACGCTACTGGAGCTGGAATTACCGCGGCTGCTGGCATGAGACTTGCCCTCCAATAGATCCTTGTAAATGGATTTAAAGTGTATTCATTCAAATTAGAGAGACAATTTAAATTAAAAAGCTTAGAGCTGCGTCCACCACAGGGGGGCTCGCTCGACCCACCAGCGGACAGGCACCAGTATTGGGAGAGGGGGGCTGGCCGTCAGGGTTCACCGCGGCTCTGGCACAAACCCGGCGACACGGAGGTGGCACGGGCAGGAGCGGACTGGCCGTGTCGGCTTCTCACTTTTTGGATTTTAGAAGGGCATGACATGCCTATATCTGTGTCTCCCCCTCCTTTTACTCCTCCACCTCTTTTATTTTCGCATGACTATATGTACTTGTCACTTTTCCATGTGTTAGTTATGTCTTCTGAGCAGTTTGTCAGCTTTTGGACACCTTTGAAGGTGCTTTCTATGTGTTTCTATGTGTTTTTGTTTGCCTGCCATTGGTTTTAACGGTGTTCGAAGGTGTTCGACGAACAGTTCGACGAACAGTTCGGCGAACACACGGGTGTTCGACGAACCGAACCGAACTCGAACACTACGGGGGTGGCTCAACACTACTCATCACTACTCACTACACATGAGCATTCATGTGTATTCTATAATGAGAGAGGAGGAGGTCACTGTAAGACTCCCCTGGCAGTGGCCTAGCTTACCTGAAAACAAAAAGGACCGAACATTGAAATACCACTGGCCCGATCCTTTTCAGTAGAGCCAGGACACCCCCATATACATCAGATAGCCTGCAAACCCTTCTGAAATTGACAGGTTCAGTTGACTTTCCTATAATGTGTACAGAGGTCTGTCATGTTTCATGAATTCTGTCCTGTTTCAGTCCAGTCTCTACATCCATAGATTCACACTATCATTACACACATGGATGGACATATAGACACAATCACCATACCCGGCTGCACACATACATGAACAGACACGTGCGTGCCCTCCCCAAACAATTAAACTGATATGCACCCTCACCAAATACATATATGAATGCTCACAACATACATGAACCTGAATTGTCCAAGACTGGTATACTTATGGTCTATAATCTTATATGATATCAATATAGACTTAGGGTGGACACACCTGAAACACATAAGCTTTGCTTATGACGGCAGCACATGGCTATGCATGTTTTTAACCATGATTGAATTTGTAATTATATTGATGGTCTAAGCTAGGAGAAAACAACCTAAGGTTCAGAGTCCACATTCAGCCCCTAGCCATCCGACGCCTCTGTATTGAATAACTCTCATAAACTACGGGGATGGCTACATTTATTTTTCAGGGGTGGTTAATAGAGGAGCAGAAGACCCTTTTTGTCTACTATAATAGTTCCAAATATTAGACCCCCACTTATAAGATTATGGTATATATAGTACTGTCGATATTTCCTTCAGATTTGAATACCATTTCAAATTTTATGTGGCTCTTAGGAGTGGAAAAATCACAAAAATTGACACTCAGATCAAAAAAGTTGTGCACCTCTAGTTTAAGCTTATAATAAGATATCAATATTTTATTTGTGGGGTCGACTTTCCAGCCTTCCGTTTGTTTTACCTAGCGGTATACATTTGATTGTGGCTGTGTCCGTTATTGCATCTAACAACAGCTCAGGTCCATTCAACCTCCCACTCTATTAATTGGCATGGGTGCCGGGAGTTGGACTCACACTGATCAGGTATTGATGGGCCAGCCTACTATTAGCCTGGCATGTTCATTGGAAAATGAAAACATGACTCTTGTCATTTTGACTCAGAGGATCCCATTAATAATGATAACTTCTTATTTTCCTACAGGATTGAAAAATTTTAACCTCCACCGGCCCGGTCTTTCTTCAAAACTTTTTGCAGCAGATGATAGCAAGAACATCCTCATGTACTTTAAAAAGCACAGTCATCCTTTTGTTGCAATGCATTTCTACACTGTTAAAGACGATGCGTACCTGAGCGATGAGATTGACCACATAGCTGGAGGTCCACACCATGTGATCGTCATCTCAATAGGTCAACACTTTAGACCTTTCCCACTTCAGCTCTTCATCAGGAGAGCCATCAATATAAGAAATGCTTTGAAAAGGCTCTTCTTACGCAGTCCAGATACCAAGGTCATCATCAAAGCTGAGAACACCCGAGAAATCTTAAATGCAGAGAGATTCAGTGACTTTCATGGATACATTCAGTACCTGATTATAAAGGAAGTCTTCAGTGATCTTCATGTTGCTATAATTGATGCATGGGATATGACCATTGCCTTTAATACAAAAAATGTCCATCCACCTGAGCATGTAGTCAGAAACCAGATCAATATGTTCTTGTCATATATTTGCTCATGATATTATTGAAGGGATTGCCCAGTATTAGAGTAAAGGATTTGCGCATTTTCCAGTAAAAGTGCTACTTTTGTCAGTGGGCTGTCTCGTATCTCAGCTCAGCTGTGATTCCAAACACATCCTATTGACAAAAGTGGCGCTGTTTCAGGAGAACAAAATAAATCCAGTCCTTGATAGCTCCAATCATATGTTCTCTTGGAAACACCATTTTACACTGTTGTTCATTTAGATACAATCCATTTAAAAAGTTGTCACATAAAAACACATATTACAAGGGTTGTCCACTCCTCGACCAACCCCTTCTTAATCCCTATGTTTCCCCCCAGTAAAATAATAACCCCTAGACTCACCTCTGGTGCAAGCGCCATAGCAGCAGTATCAGCACTGGCTCTCCTGGGACTCGTGTGACATTCTTATGTGACGCAATCCCTGTGGCCAATCTGTGGTGGCTTTACTCTCCTCTCCTACAGACAAATCAGACATCAGGAGGAATTGAGAGAGCAGCCGCAGCTCTCACTTCCTCCGGATGTCAGGTACGTCTGAAGGACTGGAGAGAGAAGCCAGAGCCCATTGGCCGCTGGGAGAGCTAGTGTCACGAGAGCTTCAAAAGAGCCAGTGCTGACACTGTTGGAATGGCGCCAGCACCAGAGGTGAGTATAAGTGTTATTATTTTATTGCGGGGAAACTTAGGTATTGTGAAGGGGTTGTCCAAGTAGAAGTCACCAATCATGAAGGGGTACAAAAGTCCGCTGTGTACATGAAGCATTGCAGAGCAAGTGGGACCACTGCTCCATTAACTGTCCATAAATGTTGTAGGCAGTTAATAGCGTGGCAGTCGTACATGCTTAGTAACACTTGATTCATGCAGCTTACTTTGGGACCATTTCTACTCGGGATCAGTGGGGTTTTAGGGGTTTGTCATTTATCATGTGAATTAATGATAAATGTGGTTTATGGGACATCCCCATTTTTGTAAGAGCTGCATGCATTCCATTCTAATGGTTGTTATTGGAACCAGTGGACAGTTTGCAGACAGACACATCAGTAACAAGTATTAGAAAATCCTATATACAATGCTGTTTATTTAACTGCATAGTAGAGTGTACACTTCTCAGCATGTAGCTGTCTGCAGAACTGGATAAGCAAAAAAAGGTGAGCCCGTAAACCTGAAGAATTATGCATTCAGCTCTGGGTGACAATGGATTATAATCAGTGTTGGACTGAGCAGCCAAAGACCCACCAGTGTCATTGATTCTAGGAGCCAATTTTTCAGCTATATACAAATATTACATTACCTTCATTCACAAATTTGTGTATGATTCTATAAAATAATAAATTGAGTAGTTTGGTAAATGAATGATGAGATGCCGTCCATGTCTGTATATGTTGTACTAAGTGTCCTGTGCCAAACACTGCTCATGTAGAAGCTGGGGGTGCACAGGGGCCCACTGGGGAATTCACCTGTTTTCCAATGGGCCAGTCCAGTCCAAGCTTTATTGGAATACAGGGTGAGTACACGATGGGTAAAGCAGACAAAATGTTGTTCAAATGTGCACATGCTTTGCTAGACACAAAGCAGTATCTGTTTCCTGAAGTAATTTTTTTTTTTTGGAGGGGGGAAGGACGGGACGAGAATTGACTGCCTGGTTCTTTCAATCAGTGGCACCAAAAGTGTTCCTATTTTATTACCCCATTTCAAGTATTTGCATTGTGTCATCTTAGTTTGGCTTCTTGCTATGCTCTGTGCAAAACATAGGTTGCAAAAGATTCAACTTTCCTGACCTGATATTTGCTTTAGTAAAACTTGGGCTTCCCATAAAATTATAATACTGGAGAATCTTTTCCTCTGTAATTCCTATTGAAAATGTAAATTCATAACTGACTATTGCCCTGCTCCCTACTTACTCTGACACTGCACAGTTGGTGCACACCCTGTTGACAAGGAAAGTGGTACACCCAGTTGTGAAATATATTCACAGTAACAGTAACAGAGCATAATGCAAAGTTCTCTGGAAAGATGCTCCTTTTATAGGAACTATGAGAATTTACTAAAATTTGTCAGGAAAGTCAATAGTGAGATGGGAGGTTAGGCACTCCCCCCAATAATGTTAGGTAGGGATGTACAGAGAGGTGCAAAGTGAGCTTGTTTAAAGTGTATGTGTCTCCTTGTCTCTTGTGCTCATTCAAGTTAGGGTATGTGCCCACGATCTGGAGCCGCTGTGGCCCTGACGCTGCAGAAAAGCCACGCGGCTTCTGCCCTCATTATGCAAATGAGTGGCCGCAATTTTTTTTTCAAATGCGAACTTTCCTCATTGATGTTAGTCTTTGGGGAAAGTCCACATGTGGATCCGCAAGAGAAATTGACATGCTGCGGGTCTGTAAGTCGCGTCGCATGCCAGTTTCTGCGGGTGATTCGCAGGTGCACAGAGACGCATAGTGGACATGGGATTTCTAGGAATCCCATCCACTATGCTGTAACATCTGCATGCTGCTGGTTTGATGCTGCATAAACTCACAGCTTCAAACCCTCAGTGTCTCCTGATCGTGAGCACATACCCTAAGGCTATGTGCCCACGATGCAGAAATGCTCAGGATTTTTTCCTGAGCGTTTCTGCATCTCCCTGGCAGTAAAAAACGCATGCGGATTGTACATGCATTTTCCTGCCAGGGACATGCGGAAGTGAAGCGCTCTTCACTTGCATTTCCGCATGTAGGTTGACAAGCACTTTCCAAGCGATTTTAGCATCACTTGGAAAGTGCTTGACAACTCGGTCACACTATATAAATCCATGCAAACGGCATGGATTTATATAGTGTGACCTTAAAGAATGGTAAAAAATAAAAAAGAAATCTATACTTACCTTCCGATAGCCCCCGGAGTCTTGTCTCCCTCTGTCCCGGCTGCCGGCAGCGCTACACTGAAGGACCTGCCGACGTCAGCGTCGCGTGACCCGTCACATGACTATGACGTTGTGGCGCCCCTGAGGGTTCGACCGCCACAGGAATGCTGCACTTCTTCAATGGAGGGTGGTGTTCCTCCTCTGAGGTAAGGCCAGTGTGATGGTAGTGACCTAGCCTTTTGCATCCAACACCACATTTCCACCAGAGGGAACAATTATGCACTAGGTGCTGCTCCCCTGGTTACGGGGAGACTGGGGAACACAAAGTGGTAGGAACCAGTTAGTGGGTGTGGGTGGAGGAACAGTTAGTTAGTTACACTTTAGATTTCATATTTAATAGAATGCCATCTTTGATCTTGGTTCTTCTAGTCCTTCTGTCCTTGTTAGTTGGTTCTTCTTTGGTCCATCAGTCTAGCCCTTGCTAGTCAGTGGGCTGTCACTGTGCTGTCAAAATTCTGTGTGTAATGTGACTTCCCTCCGGGAGCGCAGATCCTGTGTGGGCCTGCACCAGTATGGGACACAGCCCTGGTACCCTGATCTTGGGACGAGAGGGAGGTTGCAGGCGTAGGAATGTCTCAACCCAGCCGAGGACCAGGATCAAGAAGGCCCGGGAGCTTTAGAGTGTGGCTCCCTAGCAAATGGGTCCCGGGGAGGATGCAGACGGAGCGGAGTACGCCACCTGTCCTCGCCTACCTGATCTATTCAGAGGGATTTCGGCTGCAAGTGGGGTACCGGCCCCCGACACCCGACCTCGTACTCTACGTCCAGGATGGGAAAGCCCAGTTAGGCACTGAGGATCCCACCGGGCGTCGGATGGAGAGGAATTGCCACCCAACCAATATACCTGAGAGGAGCTCAGAGGGAGACCCGGCCTATCTACACACGCACAGACTGGAAAGGGTGAAGTCTGTAGTGCAGGAACACTCTGGTGTAGGGTCGCTACCGAACACTGGACTTCTTCGGAGGTAGTCGGACCCCCGTCCCTGGTGGCCGCAGGACTCCATGAGGAGCAGGGAGTCGCCTTCCCGCTAATATCTCTGAGTGAGTAAAGCCTTGGAAGTTCACCCCTATGGCCTCCGGACTGTTCATTACGCGCCATACCACGCGACGCGGTGCCCGTACTCCCCGCGCTACTGCTACCCCCCTTCATCCTGCCTTGCCTGCCCTGAGGCCTTGCTCCGCCTGTGGGGAGCAGTGAGAACTTTAGCAGCCACGACACCAGGCCTCGGCGGACTGTAGCGGCGCTGGTGGCCCTTCACCAGACACCACAGGTGGCATAGTCGTTAATCAGCCACTCAACCCGGAATAGCCCACACCATCTCTTTCTAATGTGACGGCCCTGAGCACGGGTCGGGCCCGGGCCACGGCTGCATCCCATCTCTTCAACGCAGGGCCCGACACCGAGTCCCCCATCACCCAGGGTAAAACACGGGCTTTCTGAGTAGAGGCGTCACAACGTCAGCGCAGGTCCTTCAGTACATCGCGAACTGTCGGCATGCGAGGAGGAGCGCATCGCGGGCCGCCAGAAGGTAAGTATATATTTAATTTTTATTTTATTCTTTTTTTTACAGTTTCTATGGTACCCGGGTCCGGAGGAGAGTCTCCTGTCCTCTAGACCTGGGTACCATCCGCACATTAGAACACATGGAATGCACATCTACATATACAGTGATGCGTAATCCATGCGATCTAATGCACGTTAATGGCGGCGAAAACGCAGCACTTCCGCAAAATAACTGGTAGTGCTGCGTTTTTTTCCGCAATGATAATCCGCGGCGAAAATTTCCACAGCATGTGCACAGCACATGCGGATTATCATTGGGGAACATGGCAGGCCTTCTACCATGTGTTTTTTAAGCGTTTCTGCAGCGTTTTTGACGCTGCGGAAACGCTTAAAAAATGCATCGTGGGCACGCAGCCTTACAGCTGCTGGATCATCTCACTGGCTGCTGTAATTTGATAGAAGCAGAAGAGGAAAAGAGAGGAAGTTCAAAGTAAAGACCAAGCAGAGGACAGCATGCTGTGTCCTCAACTCACCACAACTCCTTCTCCACTGCCCTGCTAGGACGTGACAACTAGCTACACCAGAGCTCTATGTAAAGTCTGTGTATGTGTGCATTATGTGAATATATGTGTTTCCAGTGCCACACTGGGACAGAGATCAGCATTGGCATTTGAAGACATATAGGCCCACTTGCAGTGCACTACATTTGAAATTCAGTCATGGCCGAAAGTGTTGGCACCCTTGAAGTTGTTTCAGAAAATTAAGTATTTCTCCCAGAAAATGATGGCAATTACACGTTTTGTTATACACATGTTTATTTCTTTTGTGTGCATTGGAACAACCCAAACATACAGAGGAAAAAAAGGCAAATTGGACATAATTTCACACAAACCCCAATATTGGGCAGGAAAAAATTGTTGCATCTTTTCCAAAATTGTGGGTAAACAACTTTGTTTCAAGCATGTGATGCTCGTTCAAACTCACCTGTGACAAGAAGCTGGTGTCGGCAATATGAAAATCTCACCTGAAACTATATAAAAAGGGTAGAACTTCACTCAATCTTTGCATTGTGTGTCTGTGTGTGTCACACTAAGCATGGAGAAGAGAAAGAGGAGAAGAAAACTGTCTGAGGACTTCAGAACTAAAATTGTTTAAAAATATCAACAATTTCAAGGTTACAAGTTCATTTCCAGAGATCTTGATATTCCTTTGTCCATGGTGCACAACATAATCAAGAAGTTTACAACTCATGGCACTGTAGCTAATCTCCCTGGATGTGGACAGCAGAGAAAAGTTGAAAGGTTGCAAATCAGGATAGTCCAGATAGTGGATAAGCAGGCCCGATCAAGTTCCAAAGAAATGTAAGCTTTCCTGCAGGTTTAGAGTACATCAGTGTCAGGTCAAACTATACGTCGACATTTGAATGAAATGAAACGCTATGGAAGAAGACCCAGGAGGACCCCACTGCTGACACAGAGACATAAAAAATCTAGACTGTAGTTTCCCAAAATGTACATGAGTAAACCAAAATCCTGGGAAAGCACCTTGTAGACAGATGAGACCAAGATAAGAGCTTTTTGGTAAAGCACATTATTCTGTTTACCGAAAATCGGATGAGGCCTACAAAGAAAAGTATGCAGTACATACAGTCAAATATGGTGGAGGTTCAAAGATGTTTTCCGGTTGTTTGCTGCCTCTGGCATCGGGTGCCTTGACTGTGTGCAAGGCATCATGAAATCTGAAGATTACCAAAGGATTTTAAGTTACAATGTAGTGCCCATTGTCAGAAAGCTGGTTTTGCGACCTAGGTCATGGGTCTTCCAGCAGGACAATGACCCCAAACATACTTCAATAAGCACCCAGAAATGGATGAAAACAAAGCAGTGGAGAGTTCTGAAGTGGCCAGCAATGTCTGGATCTAAATCCCATTGAACACCTGCGGTGAGATCTTAAAATTGATGTTTGGAGAAGGCACCCTTCAAATATGATAGAACTGGAGCAGTTTGTGAAAGAAGAATTTCTGGAACAATTTCAAGGGTTCCCACACTTTTGGAAATGACTGTATGTTCTTATACTTGCAGGTTAATTCCGATCACGATGTATCACACATTATACAAAAAGCTGTACACTCAAAGGGGTTGTACCAAGTTTGAAAATGATCCCCTATCCATAGAATAGGGAATCATTTACCGATCACTGAGTAACCGTCTGCTTGGACCCCCCACTTAACCTGAAAACCAAGACTCAGACTGTCACAATGTGGAAATTGAATTTCTTTCCAGGAAACTTTATATTTCTATTGATGAAACCAAGCACATGCTTTTGACGCGCCCCCTGGGCCGTGGGGTACTTGGTGCCGGGCCGGTCATTGCTAGGGGAGATGTCACAGTGGCGGTGACCCGGTCCGTGACCCAGGGCGGTCAATCAAAAGGGGAATATTACTTACAGGGGATTTATAGTTCTTATATACAGTTTGTGATGCCACCTGTGGTATGCGGCTATATGGAGCCGCCGCTGCGGAGCAGGTCCCCTGGAGCTGGTGTAAATGCAGCAGAGTTGGTTCAGCTCTCCACAGGTAGAGCTTAGCTCCAGGGCAGTGTAGATGTTGCTGTTGTGGAAGTAACACTTGTGGTGCAGTGTAGTGCAGGGGGTGATGGCGCAGCAGCTATAATTGACAGAGACAGTGGGGTGCAGTCTTCCGGATTTACTCACACTTCTCACATTGCTCCTGGTTACAACTGCAGATCATAACTTCCCACGTCGTGCTGCGTTCACCGGGCAGGGGCTCAGCCAACCCTCAGGTACCTCCAGAGTACATAACAGGACCCCCTTCTGTGTGTTCCTTCAGGCCGTCTCCCTGCACCTCACACCTAGTGTCCCAATCCAGTGACCGCGGACCTTGCCGGGCAACGTCTTCTCTGTTCCCTGGGTCATCTATGGCCACCTTCTTGGTGAGACAGATGTGGCTTGTGGTTGCAGTACCTGAAATACTGCAGCCTCCGGTTTCCTAGTTGAGGCTTAAAGAACTCCGCTAGTTTAGGGACCGGTCCCCCTCTGTGTGACCTGACCCCTTCACCTCCTGGCAGATTCGGGCGTACGGGTGGCCTCCAGCACTACCCGTACCCCTGGGGTCCCTTCCACGTTCCTGGAGCCTTTCTCCTGCTCCTCTCTCTCTTCAGTCTTGGGCCTCTCTGGCTAGGCCCTCCTCCTGAGCAGAGCTCCTACAGAGCTCCTGCTCCTTTCACTGTCCTCCCCTGACCATACCCATTACATGTTTCCCCTTTCTTTGGTTCCCCCCACTCCAGCCAGGGACAGGGCTCAGCAGGGAAGCAACGCGTCTTGCCCCTCCTGTGTCACGGGTGTGTTGCCACGAAGATCGTCACGAGTACACAGCCTGACTTCTCGCAGCTGACTTGTTGGTGCTTTGTGTTTTCTCGGCAGTGTAGGAGTTAATTCTCTCTCTCTCTGGGCTAGCTGAGGTCCAGCCTCGCCCAGCTGCAATCAATGCTTCTTTAGTGAGACTCCTTTATATTCCTGCAGGTCTGTTTGGGAGGTGTCGGTGAAAGCTTTTCATTCAGACTTACAGAGCGGATCGTGGTGTTTGGAGTTGCTGAGATAAGTGTATTTGGAAGTGTTTTTTCCCTTTCCTCGCTTTATCATTTATCTCCTTTCCCGTTGGTGTTCCCTCTGTTGTAGTTGTGTAGAAGTTGTATGCAAGGTGGTTTTGGTTTTTCCCTTGTACTGTCTCGTTCGTCTAAATACTGTGTGTGGGCATATTATTTCTGGTTCCCTATTGTTGTGATCGGGGTCCTTCTCAGGACTAGATTACTTAGGTGCAGGGATCCTCAGGAGGTAGGGGTTACGCTGGCGGCCTGGACCTCTGTACCTTTAACAGTACCTCCAGGTTGAGGGGTTAGTCAGGGTCCCAGCTTAGGGTCAGCTTAGGCCCCCTACCTCCAGTATTCTGTGACAGTGTGACATCCTGTTGGTCTGGAGTAGTGTAGTGTTGGATGCAGGTGTTAGGGTCCCGTGCAGTACTCCTTCCTTCCCTGAGAGTGAGATACCACACCTCTGGGTGAGATGCAGTACCTCTGTGGCGACTGAACCCGCAGGGGCGCCACATACCCCCCTGGTAAAACACAGCACGTCCTCGAGCTGGAACAGAGTAAAACATGGTTTTAGACATACGATTTTTAGAATGCATTCGCATATAAGATCATAAACAAACTGTTTCTTCCCTTTATGGGATGCACATTACTTGAACGTTATAGGTTACTATATAAAACTTTTTAAAGAACTTTTTTTTTTCACACATATAAAACATTTCTCATATAAAACATTTTTAGCAGGCTACAGCGCGATCTGTAAAAGGGTGTCCATTCCACTGAACAAGATGCAATTCTGATGAACATGAGGGACCCGTCCGAAAACCCTCAACATTGGCCCAGGGCGTGGCTGCAGGGCATAGGTGATCCAGGTGTTGGACCACGTCTTCGGCCACGCCAAACGGGTTTTTGTTCTGAGGTCAGTATTGTTGTATAAAACCAATAAGAGGCACTTTAAGAAGTGCAACTATTAACAGTTAAAAGTTTTTAGCTGCTAACCATCCATAAGCTAAATGTCTTTGTACCTTTACCGGGTACTCTAAATAAACACACTTTTCAAAACAAACACTTTATACTTTTCAAACTTGTAGCATTCAGTCCTTTCAAACAAACAGTTCAACAGTGGTGCCCCCTCCTGGGGAACACCTGGTTCCAGCAGGCTGACCCAGCCGGGTCATCAGCCTTCACTACCCTGTGTACATGGAGAGCGTACCAACCCCGTTCCCCCTTGTGCCGGGTGTAAGTGACTCGGTCACCGTGGTACAAATTTTGGTCGGGGTGTCCCTGTTGGAGATGGGACTCCACGTCCCGCCGATTGACGAAGTCCCGCGCCATGTGGGGCTCTCTTATAAATCCCCACCCGGCCTCTAAATCAAACTTTACCACGGTCCCCTCCGCACATGGCTCAGGCGTGTTTGACTTTGCCTTGCGGGCCCGGGCCTTCTCCTCCATATTTTTTCACCTCCATCTTCTCCCAGCGCACCCGCCGGATGCGCCGCTCTTTTTCCAGCTGCCGGAGCTCCCTCCGACAGTACTCCTCCTGTCGGGCAGCTTCACTTCGGGTCTCCCATGAGGTCCTCCCCCGGGTTATCCCACAGGAACTGGTCCTCTTCACTCCCGTAGAGAGCTGAGGGCTCACGAGCGGGTAGCAGTGGGAGGCTCTGGTCTTCTACCTCCGCGGACCAGTCCCAGGGCAGGTGCCCGTACACCCATTCAGGTGTAGGGGTAGGTGGCTCTTGCAGGGGACCCAGGAGCAGGTCTGCATCAGCAACGCCCGGGGTCGATGGCGATGGCTCCGGGGACGGAGGTTCCGGAAGGGGGCCCAGGAGCAGATCAGCGCTTTCAGCACCCGGGACTGGGGGTTCCGCCAGGGGGCCCAGGAGCAGGTCAGCGCTTTCAGCGCCCGGGACAGGGAGACTCCTCTTACCTGCTCCCACGGCTGCTCCTGTGCTGCACGCTGCCTCCTGGTTCTGATCAGGCTCCGCCGGGGCTAGGGCGCTGCCGGTAGCACGCAGCACTGGCTGCTGCCTGGTCACCATCTTCTCCAGCATCTCCTCCTTCCAGCTGGCGATGGCAGCCTGCTGGGCCTTCTCCATCCACCGACCCAGTTCTTGCATCTCGGCGTGGAGGAACTCCGCATCCTCCAGGGATAACTTGGAGACCACCTCCTCCAAGGTGAGGGGTGTCTCTGGCTGCTGCAGGCTACGGGCAGGAGCTCGGTCCTGACTCCGGTCCATGCTGCCTGTCTGTCTAGACTGCTGGAGACTCCTCCCTGTCTCCCAGGTTTCTTCTCTCCTCTCCCCTTTCTGGGGTGGTCCCATGGCTGCTTGCTGTCGGCCACACCTAGGGGCGGCCCCCCCATCTTGATGGACACATCTGAATACATAGCCACTGCTGCTCGGGCCGGGCCCCGCTTTTGGCGCCATTCTGGAACCCAGCCCACGATGGGAGGTGGTTTCTTGTTGTCTTTGGTCTCGCACATCATGGCGCCCGTTCTTCTGGGGCGGGCGCCACATTCAGTACCAAACACAGTCTCTAGGCACACAATACCCGGTGATAACGGGTGGGTTCATATCCTGTTCGTGACGCCAAGTATGTGTGGCACCCCTGGGGTCCGGTTGCCACAGTGGCATTACCTCCCTCACAAGAGGTGATGCCATGCCTGGAAGCAAGCAAGGGTCCCCTAATCAGGTTTTACTAAGCATGCAACACTTTCCTGGCTCCAGACCAGCAAGGGGAGTCCCTCCCCTCGGCAACTGGGATCTGGGGGCGGGGTTAGTTAGTCTTGGTGTGAGGAGTTGAAGACAGGATATCGAGGAGAGAGGAGCTGAGGACTGGAGCTGCGCGGCAGCTCACCCCAGAAGAACCAGCACAGAAGAACCGGACACGGGAGTCCGAAGCTGTGGGGCACCGAAGGGCCAGCAGTAGAAACCGGAGGGCAGGAGACTGCAGGTCTCCTTGCCCCATCAGACGCCCGGAAGCTCAGCAGCACAGAGGGCCCAGCACTGCCACATGGGAGCGATGCACCAGCAAGGCCCAAGCTGCCTGCCATATGGGTGCACTCAGGGACGAGGGCCATCGCACAGCTACAAGCAGCAGGGCCAAAGAGTTTAGTGGAAAGGGTAGGCCTCCAACTTCACCTGGTAAGGAGGATTCTTTACTTGCTTCCAGGCTGCCCAGACTTCCACTTCTAGCCAGTACCCTAGTCCCGGTTTGCCTAATCACTGCCAGTAAAGATAAGAGGAAACCGCCATTAAGTTGTGGACTGATTATTGCTGCGCCATCAAACCCTGCACTACAACGCCTAGCATAACCCATACAATCTACACTGCCTTGGAGCTAAGCTCTACCTGTGGAGAGCCACACCATCCCTTCTTCAGTAACATCAGCTCCAGAGGACCTGCTCCGCAGCGGCAGCTCCCCTAGCCGCATACCACAGGTGGCGTCACAAACTTTATACAATCACTATAAATCCCCTATCAATAACCCCTTCTTATTGACCGCCCTGGGTCATGGACCGGGTCACCACCACTGTGACATCCCCCAGCATTTACCGGCCCGGCACCGGGTACCCCACGGCCCAGGGGGCGTGTCAACTTGTCACGAACAGGATTCACAAAGCCCAGTATAACCGTGTCCTGTGTGCCATAGACTTTATTGAACTGTGTTATCACGTGGTTTGCCGCCCGTCGAAGGGGAAGAAAGAAGCCCCGATGCGGAACCGCCGGATAAGAGATCCCTCCGCCTGCAGAGCAGCATACTGGTACGTCAGTAGATGCCCAGGACCTGGCTGAAGTTCACTAGGGGGGAGGAAGATGCCCAACATGGAGGAGGGTTCAGCCGCAGGAGCGGCCGCTGCCACTGTGATGCCATTATCAATGCCATATATACCGGGGGCGGCGTGGTTGCCCCAGTACTCAGGGGAGTCGCACACCCTGAACGACTTTGAGGAAAGACTGCGCAGTTTGTTTAAAGTATACCCCCTGTCTGAGGAGCAAAAGGTCAGCATCCTCATAGGCCAGCTAATCGGTGCAGCCCAGAGAGAGGTGAAGTCCTGGCCGGGCAGAGACAAAGGCACTGTAAAATAAATACTGGCCCGATTGAAGGATACCTTTGACACCCGCACCGCAGCTAAAATTAAAATGAAGTTTTACGGGTGCAAATAAAGGGTGCAGGACAGTGTACAGGGCTATGCTCTAAACCTGCACGAGGCGCTGCGGGCCATCAAACAGGTAGACCCTGACAGTGTGCATGATGAGGACAGATTGCTAACTGAGCAGTTTATTGAGGGCTCCTGTCCAGCGCTCACAGGACACAGCTGCACATTATGGCTCTGCAAAATCCTGATCTGGACTTTGCGCAATTTAAAGACAGAGCCATCCGGGTGCTGCGGGAATCAACACCAGGAGGCGCTGCATCCCACCGGCGCCCAGCTATCACCTACCACCAGGAGGTGGCATCCTTTTCCCCAGAACCTGTAGAGGCTGACGCGCAGACCCTAAATAATGATCCATCTGCAGACCTGCGCCTTCAGGTCCAGGAGCTGACCAAAAGTATGGCTACACTAACTAAAACCGTGCAGGCCATGCAAGTGTCTCCCAAGGAAAAGATCCAGCTGGCTTCCAGTCCAGATGACATCCCGTGGCGACGACAGAAGAGAATTCCACCAACCAGAGGGAGGAACAGCGATCGCTACGATCAGGACGGACAACCCATCTGCCCCCGCTGTCAAAAGGCAGGGCACTACGCAAGGTTCGGTAATTTAAACGAGCAACCCCTGGGGCAGAGGGCCAACCCCCAGGAGTAAGACGACCAGGCCCACAAAGCTGGCGAGACAAGTACGTGGCAGGACGCCCGGTCCTACCTGTCGTGCTTGATGGCATCCCAATGAACGCATTGCTGGACACTGGGTCCCAAGTGACCACGATGCCATATATCCTTTATAAGCAATACTGGACTGATTCAGACATTACCCGCCGTCCAGATGAACATCTTAGCATCTATGCCAGCAATGGTCAGCCCTTGCCTCAGGTGGGGTATAAAGAGGTGACCATAAAAGTTGGCAAAGTAGAATTGCCATCACAAGGAATGATTATTGTTGATATTGATCGCCGAGAAAGTCATCCCATGATAACCTTAGACACTAATGTGATAGAAAATTGTCTTGGAGAAATTATTGTTTTGTTGCAACAGGTCGCAGAGACTGCCAGTTCCAGTCAGCAGTGAGTTCTGCAGAAGGAGATCAGAGTCCTGATGAAAAGACAACAGGTAGAGCTGTCTGGAGGGGAAATTGGCAGTGTAAGGATGAGTGATCCGTTCCCCATTGCAATGCCCCCTAGGATTGAAATGTTGATATGGTGTCGAGCAGCAATCGGTCTCAGGGGTCAAGATTATCAGGCCCTGGTAGAACCCGTGTACTCTAACAGTAGGCCCACCATCTTGACAGCCAGGGGGGTGGTCGATGTCCGCAAGGGGAGAGTACCTATATGCATCCTGAATTGTGGGGAGAAAGAGGTCCATTTACCCCGGTATGCTACCATTTCTATTCACTGTCAGTAACAGCTCAATAAAGACAGTGAAACCCTTGCTTCCGTCCAAACCGGCAGAGGATAACGGCTCCAAGGGGCAGATGGAGGATAGGTGTCAGAAGCTACAAGTAGGCACTGACTCCACCCCTTTGCACCAAAAGCATGGAGTATACCAGGTGGTCCAAGAATATGAGCGAGTCTTCAGAAAACACCCACTAGACTTTGGGCAGGTAAAAGGGGTCTAACATCATATGCCCACAGTAGATCATCCGCCCATTAAAGAGAGGTACTGGCCTGTACCCCCAGCTCACTATCAATGTGCCAAAGGAATGTTATGGAAGATGAAGGAGGCTGGGGTGATCAGAGATAGTTGTAGCCCCTGGGCAGCTCCATTAGTTCTCGGTAGAAAGAAGGATGGTACAATGAGGATGTGTGTTGATTACAGGCAGATTAACCGCATTACACATAAAGACGCCTACCCATTACCCAGGATTGAGGAGTCATTAGCTGCACTAAGATCTGCTAATTATTTCTCCACTTTGGATCTCACCAGTGGGTACTGGCAGGTTCCTGTGGCAGAGGCGGACAAAGAAAAGACAGCATTTACAACACCAATGGGCCTCAGCGAGTTCAACTGCATGCCATTCGGGCTCTGCAACGCCCCAGGAACCTTCCAGCGGTTAATGGAGTGCTGCCTAGGACACAAGAACTTTGAAACTGTCCTGCTGTACCTGGACGACGTAATTGTCTACTCGAAGACATATGAAGACCACCTGGAGCACCTGGCCGAGGTGTTTGAAGCCCTATCTGGTTTTGGCCTGAAGGTAAAGCCGTCCAAATGCCACCTGTTGAAGCCCAAGGTGCAGTACCTAGGTCATGTGGTAAGTGCTGAAGGTGTAGCGCCAGACCCTGAAAAAGTCACCATAATCAAGGACTGGCCAAGACTCTCCACTATCAAGGAAGTGCAGCAGTTCCTCGGGCTGGTAGGCTACTACAGGAGATTTATCAAGGGTTTCACCAAGATAGCAGCACCCATGCAGGACCTCCTGGTAGGCCAGTCCAAGAAGGCCAAGAACCCGAAACCTCCTTTCAAATGGGGTAAACCAGAAGGCGAATCTTTCACCCGACTGAAGATGGCTCTGACCGGAGACGAAGTCCTGGCCTATCCCGACTATGACCAACCCTTTATACTTCATACAGATGCCAGAAACGTGGGATTGGGAGCGGTGCTGTCCCAGGTACAGCAAGGCAGAGAGAGAGTGATTGCCTACGCCAGCAGGAAGCTCCGGCCCACGGAAAGGAACCCCGACAACTACAGTTCCTTCAAGTTGGAGTTTCTCGCCATAGTCTGGGCTGTAACAGAGCACTTCAAACACTATCTCGCCTCCTCCAGATTTACAGTCTTCACACATAACAACCCGCTGACGCACCTGGAGACTGCGAAGCTTGGTGCCCTAGAACAACGATGGATGGCCCGACTGTCTAACTATGAGTTTACCATCAAGTATCAAGCGGGGCATAAAAAAGCAAATGCTGATGCACTGTCCAGGATGCGTAACTTGCCAGATGGGGGAGAAGACCCAGAAGAGCTTGAGGAGATAGAGCTACCCGCTTTCCATTGTCACGGGGTGACCCAGTGCTCCCACTGTGTAAGGGACAAGCGCTCCGCCAACAGAGAGGCCACGTTCAACCCATTGCCCCACCATGGATGGGCGGAAATGCAAGATAGCGACCAGGCTGTCCGCCTGGTAAAGGAGTTGCTGACACAAGCTGACTCGCACCCTGATCCAGATGCTTCACAGGAGACCCAACAGTTGTGGAAGGAGAAGGGCAAACTGTTCATCTATGAGGGAAAGCTGTGTCAAAGAAGTATCAACTCCCGGACACACAAACTGGTCTGGCAGGTGGTAGTCCCGAGGCGGGATGCGCCAATGGTCTTAGAAGCGTACCACGATGGAGCAGGACACTTCGGGTGGAAGAAGATGGAAATCCTGCTACGTGAGCGATTCTACTGGGCTGGCATGAGGAAAGCAATCGAGAGATGGTGTCGAGAATGTGGTCCATGCAACCTGAGACGAAAAGACCGTGGCAGCCAGAGGGCTCCCCTGCAGCCCATCATCACAAAACAGCCACTAGAACTGGTAGCCTTCGATCACATGAAGCTAGCCCCAAGCAAGTTAGGCTATGTCTACGCTCTAACCATAGTAGACCACTATTCCCGGTTCCTGGTAGTAGTGCCAGTGAAAGACCAGACGGCTCAGACGGCAGCCAAAGCGCTCCAACAGCACTCTTGTCGTCTGCACGGTTACCCTGAACGGGTGCTTACTGATCAAGGTCCAGCCTTTAAAGCAGAGGTGTTCCAGGAATTCTGTAACTTGTACGGCTGCAAGAAAATAAGGACGACACCGTAACATCCCCAGACCAAAGGGTTGTGTGAAAAGGTGAACCATGTGGTGATAGACTTGTTGAAGACGTTGCCCCTTGAAGAGCACAGCCTGTGGCCAGAGAAGTTACCAGATTTGGTGGACCTGTATAACCACATCCCGGTGAACTCCACCAACGCCTCAGTAACATTAAAATAAACAAATCACCAGGACCTGATGGCATACACCCACGGGTACTAAGGGAACTAAGTAATGTGATAGACAGACCGTTATATCTTATATTTAAGGACTCTGTTGAAACTGGGTCTGTACCACTTGATTGGCGACAGGCGAATGTAGTGCCAATATTCAAAAAGGGAGCGAAAAGTGACGCCGGAAACTATCGGCCGGTGAGTCTGACGTCTGTTGTGGGCAAAATTTTTGAAAGCTTCATTAAAGAGGCAATTACGGAGCATCTTGATGCTAATAATCTTTTAATCCCGAACCAACATGGATTCATGAGGAATCGCTCCTGCCAAACAAACCTGATTGACTTCTACGAGGAGGTTAGCTCTCGACTAGATCAGGGGGAACCAGTGGATGTCGTGTATCTCGACTTCTCAAAAGCGTTCGATAGCGTGCCACATAATAGGTTGGTATACAAAATGAGAATGATGGGGCTGGGGGAAAATGTCTGCAAGTAGGTAGCTAACTGGCTAAAGGATAGAAGGCAGAGGGTGGTTATAAATGGAATATACTCAGATTGGGTAAGCGTCACTAGTGGGGTACCACAGGGGTCTGTACTAGGCCCAATGTTATTTAATATCTTTATTCACGACATAGTCAACGGGATAAATAGTAAAATATCAATATTTGCAGATGACACAAAGTTATGTAAAACAATTAATACAAAAGAGGACAGTGCAGACCTACAGAGGGATTTGGATAAGCTGGGTAGGTGGAGCATTAAATGGCAAATGAGGTTTAACGAGGAGAAATGTAAGGTCATACATATGGGAAGGAAAAATGGAAGTCACCAGTACTCACTGAATGGGAAATCATTGGGGAATTCAGAGATGGAGAAGGACTTGGGCATCTTGATTGATAGCAAACTAAATTGGAGTGCCCAAAGTCAGGCCGCTGCTGTAAGGGCAAACAGGGTAATGGGATGTATCAGAAGAGGTATAGCTGCAAAGGATGAGAACATTGTTCTTCCACTGTACAAAGCACTGGTCAGACCACACTTGGAATACTGTGCTCAGTTATGGGCCCCAATATATAGAAAGGATATAAATTAGCTTGAAAAGGTACAAAGGAGGGCAACAAAATTAATAAAGGGAATGGAGGGACTGCAATACCCAGAGAGGTTGGCAAAACTAGGACTATTCAGCCTGGAAAAGAGAAGGTTGAGGGGGGACATAATAAATGTGTACAAATATGTTAGGGGACAGTATAGAGATCTTGCCCGGGATTTGTTCAAAAGGAGGGATATTACGGTAACAAGAGGGCATTCACTAAGACTGGAAGAGAAAAGGTTTCAGCACCAGCATAGGAAGGGGTTCTTTACGGTAGGAGCAGTGAGAATATGGAATTCACTGAGTGAGGAGACGGTAATGTCGGATTCACTACACCAGTTCAAGCGGGGACTGGATGCATTTCTAGATACCAGGCAGATTTCAGCGTATACTTAAAAATAAAATAAAATAGTAGGTTGATACAGGGATTTATTCTGACTGCTGGTTTCAGAGTCGGGAGGGAATTTTTCCTCAGGTGAAGATTGGCTAAATCATTTGGGGTTTTTGCCCTCCTCTGGATCAACTTTAGCAATTACAGAACTAACAGGTCGAACTTGATGGACACAAGTCTTTATTCGGCTTTACAAACTATGTTACTATATGTACACCCGCTTACCTGATGAGAGCAAAACCTGGTAAGCTACCCATTGACTTGGACAAGTCTTGACACCAGAGACAACATCACCAGATGCGGATTGGGATACCGAGCGGCAGCAACAATACCGCAAGGTGCAAGAGTGTGTTGAGAAAAGTTTGTCCCAGGCGAGACACAAGCAAGAGAAGACTTACAATTAGCACGCACCTGCAATTCCCTTATCACCTGGAGAACAGGTACTTAAGAGGAAGAGACGAGTCCATAAATTAGATGACCAGTGGGAGGTTGAGCCATACACCGTCCTACCCTCGAATTACGACAACACCAAAGTGTGCCTCATCAGCAAAGATGTAGGGTAAACTTCAGCGGCAGTCTCAAGAGATCACTTGAAGATATGTCCTGAACAGTTGAAACACACAGAAGTAGATCCAGACAGCCCTCGGCCCACAGAAAAAGTGGAGGAAATGGTTCAGACAGTCCTAGGAGAATTTCCCCGGTCTTGGACGCAGGTGAACAAAGCGATTGTGGTACCGGTCTTGACGTTTCTCCAAGCAGCCTCACCAGAAGCTGCAGAAGTCCCGGAAAGCCTTTAAGACCAGTCGGCCCCAGAGACAGAGGTTTCATCATCAGCAGACCAGGAGAATCGACCCTCTGCTAGCAGTGAACCTGTCGTACCCATGGTGAGCCAAAGAGTTCGTAGGAGATTACCCAGCCTACCGGTGTTACCTCAGACTACCTGTAGTGTAGTTCACACTGAACCCACTGCACCAGGGCTAGACACTAGGGACCAGGGTAGGGCAGTGACAACTAACGTACTACGTAGATCGACCAGGAGTACAAAAGGTCAGCTCCCTGCTCGCTGGAGACACTAAAGTATAAAGTATAAGAGAACTAAAGCATATGTTGTATATAGTTGTACCCGTTAAATAATCTTGATTATATATATTTGTTGAATTTATGAACAATTGGACCACAGGACTAGGTGTGGTCAGGACAATATTGAATATAGTTACTAATAGGCCTAGAAAATAAACTGCAGGCGTGGCTGAAGACCAGGCCCAACGAAAGAGTGTCCTGAAGCCACGCCCAGGGACGATTCACAAAGTGGGTTGATGCGGTTCCCACCAGCCAAATTACAGTTACCAGGATTGTGGCCTAAGGACTAAGCGCCGCAGTGACTGCTTTCAATTTTTGTTGGGTTTTTGTAACTTTTGACTTTTGTAACCTGTTTGTAATGTGAATTGTTATTATTTGTTAATTTTAAAAGGTATCCTCAGTCCGGGAGTACTGAAGTTAACTAGGGGGGAATGTGGCACCCCAGGGGTCTGGTTGCCACAGTGGCTTTGCCTCCCTCACAGGAGGTGATGCTGACGCGCCCCCTGGGCCGTGTGTGTGTTTGGATACCCGGAACCGGACCTTTTGTGAATGCTTGGGGGTTGTAGTCCTTGCGTGGCGGGGACCCGGTCCCGTGGCTCAGGGTGGTCAACCCAAATGGCAGTCTATTTATAGGGTTTTGTGATTAAATGTCCGACTACGCCACCCGTGGATTGTGGTCAGAGTAAACTGCCGCTGCAGGGCAGACCGCTGAGGCTGGTGTTGTGGGTGCAGCTGAGGGTAGTATAACTCCCCACGGGAGGAGTATAGCCTCAGGGCAGTAAATAGGGATGTTGGTGGTGATGGTGCGCGGGAGCAGCAGTAACCACACGGAGTCTGTCATGCAATTCAGGGTCTTTACTGTTGGTGGTATTAAGGGACCCGCCCGGAATACAGGTTAACAATGGAGGCCTGGTCAGTCTGAGAGCAACTGGGAAATCCCGCTGGTCAGGGGGAGTTTGTAGGCCTACCGTGCTGACTTCACTCTTTCTTGGATATCCCGCTGTAGTGTAGTGGTAGCCCACGTCTCTGAGTGTACCGTGTTGTTCTCACCCGTATGACTGGCGACTCGGGCCTTCCGTACTTCTCACCCCTCCGGGGCAGTAGTGGTCCCTCTCGTGTGGCTGAGCCTCGGGGCTTCCTTGGGACAGAGGACTTGAAGTCCCCTGCGTGGTGGTTTTCTGCTGCTGGGCTTATAACCCTCACAGCCTCGGACTCCAGTGTCCCGCTTTGTAAGTCTCTAGCCAGGATGAGCTCTGTTAGCTCCCCTCCTGGCCTCGTGTTCCTCCTCTGCCTACAGGGACTCATCAGCCAGCTGCTGACCTGTCCCTATCTGCAACTTCACTGGAACCTTGTCTGGCACTTCTCCCTCTAACCCCGCCCCAGATCCAGTTTATAAAGGGCCGGTTTCTCCCCTCCCTGGACTGAGGCAGGAGGTGCTGCATGCTAATTGTCCCCAACCAGGGAACCTCCCACCTGCTCTCAGACATGACATTGCTGCCACTGTGGCGACCAGACCTGGGGTGCCACATTTCCCCCTAGTGAATTTTAGTACTCCGGGACTAAACACATTTTGCAAAAACACAACAGGTAATAACAATACAGTAACATGTATACAAGAAGTTTAGTCTTTTTAGTTCACGGCGCTCCCGTAACCAGGTGTCCTTGTCACCCATGATGCACTTTGAGGGACCCGTCCCAAACCCTCCACGTAGGCCCTGGAGTGGCTACAGGGCTTTGATGATCCGGAGTTGGACCACGTCTTCAGCCACCTCCACGGGTTTTGTGTTCTGTGGTCATCTTCAAAAAAGGGCACCTTACCAGGTACAACTATGTACACGGTACAGTTCCGGTTATTCATTGTCCATAACCTGTTAGTCCATAAACCCTGTCGGGTAACTAGAAAAACATAATTAGTAACCGGGTAACACAGACATTAAACATTTTAACTTTTGCAATATACAGGTAGATATATTACATTTTAAATTCTCCAGCGAGCGGGCATTTGACCCCTAGTGCTCCTGGTGGACCTACGTAACCCACTGTCTGGTGGTACTCTGTTCGTGTCCCCTGTTTCCACCCCCTGTGTACTGGGTGTACTCGTGTCTGCACTAGAGGTGTTTGCAGATGTTACGGGTAGGTTGGGCAGCTTTCTGCGTACTCTTTGGTTCACCACGGGCATGGCAGGTTCACTACCAGCAGAGGGTTGATTCTCCTGAGCTGCTGGTATGTACTCTTCTGCCTCTCGGGCCACTTGCTCTTCCAACACTACTTGCTCTTCTGCAGGCCCTTGAGGGGCTGGCTGGAGGAAGGTAAGGACGGGTACCACTATAGCATTGTTGATTTGTGTCCAGGACCGGGGAAATTCTCCGAGCACTGTACTGACCATTTCTTCCCTTTCCTCTGCGGGTTGAGGGCTATCTTGGTCTTCATCAGCGCTTTGCAGCTGCTCGGGACACTTCTTCAGGTGGTCTCTGGAGACAGTGGCTGTGGTCTCTCCTCCATCCTTACTGATAACACATACCTTTGGGTTTTCATGGCTTGACGGCAGTACGGTGTACGGGTCTTTCTCCCACTGGTCATCCAACTTGTGGAGCCATCTCTTCCTCTTCAAGACCTGCTCTCCGGGTGCCAGGGGAGCAGCAGGAGCATGCTGGTTGTAATTCCTCTCTTGCCTCTCTCTTGCTTGAGATAGACTTCGCTCCACACTCTCCTGTACTTTCCGGTACTGCTGCTGCTGTTCTGTGTCCCAGTCTGCTTCTGCTGAGGTGTCCTCGGGTGTCAGGACTCCCATCTCCAGGTCAATTGGCAGCTTACCAGGTCTTGCTCTCATTAGGTAAGCCGGGGTGCAGTTGGTAGAACCAACTGGGATATGGTTATACAAGTCCACCAAATCCGGCAGTTTCTCAGGTCACAGGCCGCGTTCCTCCAGGGGCAACGTCTTGAGCAGGTCTATTACTACCTGGTTAATTTTCTCACACATCCCGTTGGTTTGGGGGTGGTAAGGCGTTGTCCTTATCTTCTTGCAGCCATACAGGTTGCAGAATCCCTGGAAGACTTCAGCCTCGAACGCTGGACCTTGATCAGTCAACACTTGCTCTGGATACCCGTGTGGGTGGCAGAAATGCTGCTGAAAGGCTCTGGCGGCCGTCTGAGCTGTTAAGTCTTTGCCACAGTCTCTGCACCATCTCTCGATAGCCCCTCTCATGCCTACCCATAAGAACCGCTCACGCAACAGGAACTCCAGCTTCTTCCATCCAAATTGCCCTGCTCCATCATGGTATGCTTCTAGGACCATAGCCGCATCCCGCCTTGGGACCACCACCTGCCAGGTCAGCTCATGTGTTCGAGAGTTGACGGTTCTGCGGCACAGCCTCCCCTCGTAGAGAAACAGCTTGCTCCTCTCCTTCCACAGCTGTTTGGCCTCTTCTGGAGCATCCGGATCAAGGTGGGCATCGGCCTAGGTCAGCATCTCTTTTACCAGGCGGACTGCGGGGTCACTATCTTGTGTCTCTGCCAGCCGTGGTGGGGTAAGGGATTGAACGTAGCGGTGGCAGAGCACCTCTCCTTTACGCAGTGAGAATACTGGGTGATCCCATGACGGTGGAATGCAGGGAGTTCAATTTCTTCCAGTTCTTCTGGATCCTCTCCCCCGTCCTGCAAGTGAGGCATTCTGGACAATGCATCTGCGTTGGCATTTGCACGCCCTGTCCGGTATTTGATAGTAAATTCATAATTGGACAGCCAGGCCATCCATCTCTGCTCTAGGGCACCAAGTCTTGCAGTGTCCAGGTGTGTCAACGGGTTGTTGCCCGTGTACACAGTGAACTTAGAAGAAGCCAGGTAATGCTTGAAGCGTTCGGTGACTGCCCACACCACTGCCAGGAACTCTAGCTTGAAGGAGCTATAATTCTCGGGGTTTCTCTCTGTGGGTCTCAGCTTTCTGCTAGCATAAGCAATTACCCGTTCTCTGCCCTGCTGGATCTGGGACAGTACGGCTCCTAGCCCCACGTTACTGGCGTCGGTGTGGAGGATAAAAGGCTGGCCGTAATCAGGGTAGGCCAGGACCTCATCCCCCGTGAGGGCCATCTTCAGCTGGCGGAAAGACTCCTCCTCCAGCTTGTCCCACTTAAAGGGCGGCTTCTGACTTTTAGTCCTTGACTGACCTAACAGGAGGTCCTGCATAGGGGCTGCCATTTTGGTGAACCCGGAGATGAATCTTCGATAGTAGCCTACCAACCCAAGGAACTGCCGCACTTCCTTTATGCTGGAGGGTCTTGGCCAGTCCTTAATCACCGTGATCTTGTCAGGGTCTGGGGCTACTCCGTCAGCACTTACCACGTGTCCCAGGTACTGTACTTTTGGCTTCAGTAGATGACACTTGGAGGGTTTCACCTTTAGGCCGAAGCCTGCCAGGGCATCGAACATCTCTGCCAGGTGCTTTAGATGGTCCTCATAGGTCTTGGAATACACGATGACATTGTCCAGGTAGAGTAGGACCGTCTCGAAATTTCTGTGCCCCAGACAACACTCCATCAACCTCTGGAAGGTCCCTGGTGCATTGCAGAGTCCGAACGGCATACAGTTGAATTCACTGAGACCCATCGGGGTGGTGAAGGCGGTCTTTTCCTTGTCTGACTCTGCTACAGGAACCTGCCAGTACCCGCTAGTGAGATCCAAAATAGAGAAGAAGTTAGTGGATTTTAGTGCAGCCAAAGACTCCTCTATCCTAGGTAACGGGTATGCATCTTTGTGTGTTATTCTGTTGACCTTTCTATAATCTACACACATCCTCATCGTACCATCTTTTTTTTTTACAAGAACTAGAGGAGCTGCCCAGGGGCTACAGCTATCCCTGATCACCCCAGCCTCCTTCATTTCTCGCAACATACCCTTGGCATTCTGATAGTGTGCAGGGGGTACAGGTCGGTATCTCTCTTTTATGGGTGGATGGTCTCCTGTGGGGATTTGGTGTTCTACTCCCTTTACTTGACCAAAGTCTAGTGGGTGTTTGCTAAAGACTCTTTTGTACTCCTGAACCACCCAGTAGACTCCCTGTTTCTGGTGTGGGGGAGTGGAGTCAGTGCCCACGTGCAGCTTCTGGCACCAGTCCTCCATTTGTTTTTTAGAGCCGTTACCTTCCTCTGGGGGAGATGGAGGCAAGGGTTCCACGGCTTTTACAGAGTTTTGGTTAATGGTGAACAATTTGGCCAGAGTGGCATACCTGGGCAAGTGTACTTCTCTTTCCCCAATATTTAGGATGCGGACCGGCACCCTCCCATGGCGGACGTCAACCACACCCCGTGCTGTCAAAATGGTGGGCCTACTGTCTGAGTAAACGGGTTCTACCATAGCTTGGTAGTCTCTACCTCTTAACCCGATTGCAGTCCGTCACCAGATCATCATTTCGCTTTTTGGGGGCATGGCGATAGGGAACGGGTCACTCATCCTAAAGCTACCAATCTCACCACCAGACAGTTCTACCTGTTGCCGCTTCATCAGGGCTCTGATCTCCTTTTGTAAGACATGCTGCTGGCTGGAGCTGGCATTCATTGCACCCTGCTGTAACATAACAATTATCTCTGAAAGACAATTTTCAATAACGTTAGTACCCAAGGTTATTTTAGGGTGACTTTCACGATGGTCAATGTCCACAATAATCAGTCCTTGCGACGGCAGTTCCACTTTACCAATTTTGATGGTCACCTCCTTGAACCCCACCTGCGGCACGGGCTGACCATTGCTGGCGATGATGCTCAAGTCATTATCTGGGTAGCGGGTAATATCCGTGTCATCCCAGTACCGCTTGAAAAGTACATAGGGGATGGTGGTTACCTGTGACCCGGTGTCCAACAGTGCACTCATGGGAATGCCATCCAGTACCACAGGCAAGACCGGTCGTCCCCCCACATACTTGTCACGCCAGTTTGACGGGCCTGATGATCTTACACATGGGGGTTGACCCTCTGCCCCAGGTTGGACTCGTTTAAATTACAGTACCTCGCAATATGTCCTGGCTGGCTGCAGCGGCGGCAGATGGGTTGTCCATCCTGGTCGTAGCGGTCCGTTGGCTTCCCTCTGGATGGTGGGATCCTCTTCTGTCGACGCCACGGGACGTCCTCCGGACTGGTAGCCAGCTGGATCTTTCCTGGAGAGGATACCTGTAACGACTGCACAGTCCTGGTTAGTGCGGCAACGCTTTTGGTCAGTTCTTGGACCTGATGGTGCAGGTCTGTAGGCGGGGAACTATTCATAGTCTGTGCATTGGCTTCAGCAGGTTCTATAGACTGGGGCGCCGCCTCCTGGTAATAAATGACAGCAGGGCGCCTGGAGGCCTCAACGCCACCCGGTGCGGGTTCTCGGAGTACCCGGATGGCTCTGTCCTTAAACTGTGCAAAGTCTAACTCAGGGTTCTGCAGGGCCATTAGGCGTAACTGGGTTCGGTGGGCGCTGGATAGCAGACCCTCAATGAATTGTTCAGTCAGCAGTTTATCTGCATTCCGCACACTGTCAGGGTGTGCCTGCTTAATGGCTCTCAGGGCCTCTTGCAAATTCAAAGCATAGTCTCTTATACTGTCTTGGGCCTGCTGCTTGCATCCATAAAATCTCATTTTGATCTCTGCTGAGGTGCGGGTATCAAAAGTGTTCTTTAGCCGGGCTAAAATCTCCTTCACGGTTCCCTTGTCCCTGACTGACCATGACTTTACTTCTCGTTGGGTCGCGCCGGTTAACTGGCCTATCAGTATGCTCACTTTTTGTTCCTCCGTCAGGGGGTACACTTTGAATAGGCTATACAGTCTCTCTTTAAAGTCGCTCAGAGTATGCGACTCCCCTGAGTACTGGGGCAACCAGGCTGCTCCGGGGATATAAGGCATCGTGAACGTCATTACTGTGGCAGCGGGCGCGCTGGCGGTGGCAGTTCCCTCCGCTTCCGACATCTTCTTCCCCCCTAGTCAACCGTGGCCTACCTTCTGTTGCTTTTCTTCTGTAGGCCGCGGCTCCGTAGGTGATCGTCGGGATTCGAGGACCTTGTGCAGCGTCCATGCGTAAGGTGGGGCTCCAGTTCTCGCGCACTTTCGTCGTCCACGCCCCTCTTCTTCCCGCGCGGCTTCCCAAAGATGGCGCCTGATGGCGGGAAAATGTCCGCGGATGGTGGGAAACGGCTGCGGATGGCGGGAAACTCCACCAAGGTAAGTATTACAGTCTTTCTTCAGGCACGCAGTACCCGTTGGCACGAAATCCTGCAGACTACGCCAAAAGTTGACGCCCCCCCTGGGCCGTGTGTGTGTGTGGATACCCGGAACCGGACCTTTTGTGAATGCTGGGGGTTGTAGTGCTTGCGTGGCGGGGACCCGGTCCCGTGGCTCAGGGTGGTCAACCCAAATGGCAGTCTATTTATAGGGTTTTGTGATTAAATGTCCGACTACGCCACCCGTGGATTGTGGTCAGAGTAAACCGCCGCTGCAGGGCAGACCGCTGAGGCTGGTGTTGTGGGTGCAGCTGAGGGTAGTATAACTCCCCACGGGAGGAGTATAGCCTCAGGGCAGTAAATAGGGATGTTGGTGGTGATGGTGCGCGGGAGCAGCAGTAACCACACGGATTCTGTGATGCAATTCAGGGTCTTTACTGTTGGTGGTATTAAGGTACCCGTCCGGAATATAGGTTACCAATGGAGGCCTGGTCAGTCTGAGAGCAACTGGGAAATCCCGCTGGTCAGGGGGAGTTTGTAGGCCTACCGTGCTGACTTCACTCTTTCTTGGCTATCCCGCTGTAGTGTAGTGGTAGCCCACGTCTCTGAGTGTACCGTGTTGTTCTCACCCGTATGACTGGCGACTCGGGCCTTCCGTACTTCTCACCCCTCCGGGGCAGTAGTGGTCCCTCTCGTGTGGCTGTGCCTCCGGGCTTCCTTGGGCCAGAGGACTTGAAGTCCCCTGCGTGGTGGTTTTCTGCTGCTGGGCTTATAACCCTCACAGCCTCGGACTCCAGTGTCCGGCTTTGTAAGTCTCTAGCCAGGATGAGCTCTGTTAGCTCCCCTCCTGGCCTCGTGTTCCTCCTCTGCCTACAGGGACTCCTCAGCCAGCTGCTGACCTGTCCCTATCTGCAACTTCACTGGAACCTTGTCTGGCACTTCTCCCTCTAACCCCGCCCCAGATCCAGTTTATAAAGGGCAGGTTTCTCCCCTCCCTGGACTGAGGCAGGAGGTGCTGCATGCTAATTGTCCCCAACCAGGGAACCTCCCACCTGCTCTCAGACATGACATTGCTGCCACTGTGGCGACCAGACCTGGGGTGCCACAATGCCATGCCTGGAAGCAAGCAGGGGTCCCCTAATCAGGTTTTACTAAGCATGCAACACTTTCCTGGCTCCAGACCAGCAAGGGGAGTCCCTCCCCTTGGCAACTGGGATCTGGGGGCAGGGATAGTTAGTCTTGGTGTGAGGAGTTGAAGACAGGACGTCGAGGAGAGAGGAGTTAGGGACTGGAGCTGCGCGGCAGCTCACCCCAGAAGAACCAGCACAGAAGAACCGGACACTGTGGGGCACCGAAGTGCCAGCAGTAGAAACCGGAGGGCAGGAGACTGCAGGTCTCCTGGCCCCATCAGACGCCCGGAGGCTGGGCAGCACAGAGGGCCCAGCACTGCCACATGGGAGCGACGCACCAGCAAGGCCCCAGCTCCCTGCCATACGGATGAGCACAGAAACGTTGCACTCAGGGACGAGGGCCACCGCACAGCTACAAGCAGCAGGGCCAAAGAGTTTAGTGGAAAGGGTAGGCCTCTAACTTCACCTGGCAAGGAGGATTCTTTACTTGCTTGCAGGCTGCCCAGACTTCCACTTCTAGCCAGTAACCTAGTCCTGGTTTGCCTAATCACCGCCAGTAAAGATAAGAGGAAACCGCCATTAAGTTGTGGACTGATTATTGCTGCGCCATCAAACCCTGCACTACAACGCCCAGCATAACCCATACCATCTACACTGCCCTGGAGCTAAGCTCTACCTGTGGAGAGCCACACCATCCCTGCTGCAGTAACATCAGCTCCAGGGGACCTGCTGCGCAGCGGCGGCTCCCCTAGCCGCATACCACAGATGGCGTCACGAACTTTATACAATCACTATAAATCCCCTATCAATAACCCCTTCTTATTGACCGCCCTGGGTCACGGACCGGGTCACCGCCACTGTGACATCCCCCAGCATTTACCGGCCCGGCACTGGGTACCCCATGTCCCAGGGGGCACGTCATATGACGCACCCCCTGGGCCGTGGGGTACTCGGTGCCGAGCCGGTCATTGCAAGGGGAGATGTCACAGTGGCGGTGACCCGGTCCATGACCCAGGGCGGTCAATCAAAAGGGAATATTACTTACAGGGGATTTATAGTTCTTATATACAGTTTGTGACGCCACCTGTGGTATGCGGCTCTATGGAGCCGCCGCTGTGGAGCAGGTCCTGTGGAGCTGGTGTAAATGCAGCAGAGTTGGTTCAGCTCTCCACAGGTAGAGCTTAACTCCAGGGCAGTGTAGATGTTGCTGTTATGGAAGTAGCACTCGTGGTGCAGTGTAGTGCAGGGGGTGATGGCGCAGCAGTAATAATTGACAGAGACAGTGGGGTGCAGTCTTCCAGATTTACTCACACTTCTTACTTTGCTCCTGGTTACAAATGCAGATCATAACTTGCCACGTCGTGCTGCGTTCACCGGGCAGGGGCTCAGCCAACCCTCAGGTACCTCCGGAGTACATAACAGGACCCCCTTCTGTGTGTTCCTTCTGGCCGTCTCCCTGCACCTCACACCTAGTGTCCCAATCCAGTGACCGCGGACCTTGCCGGGTGACGTCTTTTCTGTCCCCTGGGTCCTCTATGGCCACCTTCTTGGTGAGACAGATGTGGCTTGTGGCTGCAGTACCTGAAATACTGCAGCCTCCGGTTTCCTAGTTGAGGCTTAAAGAACTCCGCTAGTTTAGGGACCGGTCCCCCTCTGTGTGACCTGACCCCTCCACCTCCTGGCAGATTCAGGCGTACGGGTGGCCTCCAGCACTACCCGTACCCCTGGGGTCCCTTCCACGTTCCTGGAGCCTTTCTCCTGCTCCTCTCTCTCTTCAGTCTTGGGCCTCTCTGGCTAGGCCCTCCTCCTGAGCAGAGCTCCTACAGAGCTCCTGCTCCTCTCACTGTCCTCCCCTGACTGAACTGAACTCCCAAGATGGCTTCCCTCTTTATACTATTCCTAACAAGTGCTCCCCTGATTTACTTTCTCCACCCACACCCATTACATGGTTCCCCTACTTCGGTTTCCCCCACTCCAGCCAGGGACAGGGCTCAGTAGACGCATCTTGCCCCTCCTGCTGATCTGGAGTAGTGTAGTGTTGGATGCAGGTGTTAGGGTCCCAGGCAGTACTCCTTCCTTACCTGAGAGTGAGATACCACACCTCTGGGTGAGATGCAGTACCTCTGTGGCGACTGAACCCGCAGGGGCGCCACACTTATCCCAAACCCACTTCCCTTTCTTTTACAAACCTTGCAAATAAAATGTGTTATAATTTAAGGGAAACCTGTGAATAGATCCATGATGCCCAAACCACAAGCACCATGAATCAGAGCCAGATTGCACGATTGCAAACATGTATGTTTTACTCTGAAACACTGCTTGATTTCAAAGAAAATATAGTTTGATAAGCGATCTGGGACCTGATCAGTCCAATGACGTCTCCACTAACTTCCTCCCGCGCCGCTCCAGTTGATTGACAGGTGTCTTCTGTGTGCATACATAGGCAGAGATCTGACAATCACCTAAAGAGGAGCGGGGAAACTAGAATAACTATTCAGGTCTCTATAATCTTCAGATGGTTTTGCAAACTATGTTTGCACTAAAACACTGGAGAGTTTCAGAGTAAAACATGTCCGTCTACAATCGAGCAGCCAGACTGTTTAATGCTGCCCATCGTTTGGGCAGCATGAACCTACTGACAGGTTCCCTTTCCATGCAATTAAAAAGACATAATAGGCCCATATTTCTGAGTAGTGTACTAGAGTGAGGTATAAAGAAATGGATGTATGTGTAACGTACGTGGTAGTGGAACTACTGTGTCGTGGACCAAGGAGAGCCTGGAGAGGCATGACTAGGCGAACACCTGTCTCTTTGCTAGAGCCCCTGATGATGTGGTTAGACCTCGGACACAAGCAAGCTGACCCCCAAAGCTGTAGGAAGCTGGAACGGGCAGGAATGGGAAGGCTTGGCTGATACAAGCCGCCAATTGTATACAGGAACGGCAGGTGCTGGCAGAGACGGATGGTATACAGGAAGGCATGGCAGGTGCAGGCAGGCATGGCTGGTATACAGGCACAGCAGATACTGGCAGGCATGGCTGGTATACAGAAAGGCACAGCAGGTACTGGCAGGCATAACTAGTATACAGGAAGCACGGCAGATGCAGGCTGTCACGGCTGGTATAAGCAGGTACAAGGAAGAACAGGCAAGTACTGGCTAACAGGGGATCTGGCAACTAGCAAGCGTGCAGATAAACTGACAGAACACATTGCTCAGGCACCTCCCAACAGGTGGAGGTGCCTTAAATACTAAGTGTCTCTTAGCCATTGGCTGGGGATACTGTATGACGGTGTGCGTTGCCTCTTTAAGAGACCGGAAGCAAGCACACGCCCTAAGCGCAGTGCCCGAGGAACTGCCAGACGTGCATAAATCCACGGGAGACCACAGCAGCAGGAGGAAGCAAGGGCTGAGGGCCGGGGTGGTGAGTGAGTCGGCGTCCCTGCCAGGAGAGAGTAGGATGGGAATTGCACAGGGACGCTGATGTTACAGTTTGTGTTTTTATATATTTCTGAATTTATTTTACTCAATTAAATAGCGCCATTAATTCCATAACATTTTACAGACATCATCATCTCTGTCCCCACTTGAGATCACAATGTAGATTCCCTATCTGTATGATTTTGGAGTTTGGGAGGAAACCGGAGAACCTGGAAGAAACTCAAGCTAACAAGGGGAGAACATACAAACTCCTTGCAGCTGTTCTTGGAGAGATTTGAATCCAGGTTCCCGGTGCTGCAAGGCTAAAGTGCTAATACATTATTGATGCAGAGGGCAGGCTGTAAATAGAGCCTATGCAACCCCTCTCCTCCTTTCTCTAAAGTGTTTAACTGAGCATGCATCTCCAGACATTTTAGGGGTGTCAATGAAGAGACCAGGAAGCATAGCCCATCAGAGACTGGAGCTAAAATAAGTACATTTAAAAAGGTTGTGCATCTTTTTTTACTCCCTAGGCTTATTGTATGTGAAATAAAAAAACAAGGTCAGTGCGCCCCCTGTTGCTCCAGGGCCATCTTTTTGCTGCTGAACCCAGTCTTTAGATGTGTAGCAGCAGTGGTCCAATGCTGGAGCGGCAGGGGGTAACTACAGAGGATTTTGTTATTTTGACATGCTTTGTAGCAGTGCAGAATTTCTGAGACTGTCCAGTGAATCTGACACTAAAGAGGGGTGCACAATTCATGTTAACTTGTATAGAGAAGGTGATTTATTTGAGTTTGGGGTACTTCTAGACTGAATGTTGTAAGTTCTTAAAAAGCCCTCAGATGTGTTATTTAAGGGGAACCTGACAGGAGATTTATACTACTCAAACCATGGGCATCATGAAGAAGAAGCTGGCTGCAGTATATTGCACCTGTCTATGTTGTACTCTGACACGCTGTGAAATTTAGAGAAAACAAATTGAGGAGCTAGCAGGGGACTATATATCTCGGATGACAGGTCCTTGATGGCTTCTCTTTACCCTGCTCCCCTAAATCGACAGCACTCTTTCTATAAATTCGTGACCTGTCAATCATGGGAAGCAGTGAAGATATAAGCGGCCAGGGACCAGCCTTGTCGCCTGAAACATGTAGTCCTCAGCCAGCTATTTAAAATATGTAGAACATACACTGCTGTAATAACAGAGTCAGTGTCTGATTCCTCCTGCTCATGGTTTGGGCAGCATAAAACATCATGTCAGATTCCCTTTTAATGCTAATTATTGTGCCTTTAAAAGGGTTTTACTAATAGTAGAAGACATTGATGATCTCATGGTTGGCCCAGGCAAAGCACCATACACACTATATACACGCTTTTGGCTGTCCCTGTGCAGCTTCCTTTTATCCACCTAAATGGCATTCACAACCACCGGTACAGATGGGACGCTTTGCTTTTCTATATAGTGTAGAACTCCCTTCATTCTACTGATCAGGAGTCCCAGTCAGGAGTAGAGATGAGCGGTGTTCGACTCGAACTGTTCGCCAATCTCAAATTCGAGCTGTTTTGGGCGGTGTTCGAGCCGTTCGGCGAACACGAACGATTTGAAAAAAATTCGGCTGTTCGAGGTTATGTTCGATAACTGTTCGTGCACCAAAATCATAACTGGATTTTTTCTCAGTAATGCTGAAAATTAATGTTAATACGCAGTTAGAGTGTACAGCGGGGTGGGGGGAGGGGCAGGGGATGGATCTCTGCAGTAATAATGAAGATCTCCATTTTTTTTTCTCTTTCCCGCATTTACAGTGGGGAGGTGCAATCTGTCAGCCTATCAGCAGCGCACACACGGAGCGAAGTGCTTTTTTTCACACAAGCAAGGGCATGTGTCATTGGCAGTGTATGTCACATGTCCTTGCCCTATAAGACCCAGCCATTTTCCCCGTCGCCACCATTTTCTCACTGCTGCAGCTGCGTGTTAGATGGCACTGCTGTTGCTGTGTGCGCTATACTTTGTTAATTTCAAGCCAATTTTCACACAAATCTACAGATAGCTTGGGAGTAGGGAAGAGTTGTGATTGCAGTCCTTTTAAGGACTAGGTTACATCATTTCATACGACTTTTATCAGGCAGGTCTGTGCTCTTAAATAGATAGGTTGGGAGTAAAGACTAATTGTAATTGCAGTCCTTTTCAGGGCTAGGTTACATCAGTTCCTATCACTTTTTGCCAGGCAGGTCTGTGCCAGTGCTGTGCAAGTTTTTTTCACAGAATTTGGCTAAATCTAGCAAAGCAAATCCTTTTTGGCCTATTGCAGAGTGTGTTAGTCAGTGGAGTAGCCTATCTGTGTTGCAAGCTATACCACCTGTGTAAAGAATACAAATTTTTATACTGCACCTAGTGAAGTAAAACCTTTTGGGCATACCATCATTCTATTAGTCCATCTATACTGACCTCCATCAGGTTGCAAATTCAATATACTTTTTTTCTGCATCTAGCTCTGAAAAAATATTTAGGCTTCTAGCAGTTTGTGGGACTTGGTCTATTAGTCCATCTATACTGACCTCCATCAGATTGCAAATTCAATATAATTTTTTTCTGCATCTAGCTCTGAAAAAATACTTAGGCTTCTAGCAGTGTGTGTGACTTGTTCTATTAGTCCATCTATACTGACCTCCATCAGGTTGCAAATTCAATATAATTTTTTTCTGCATCTAGCTCTGAAAAAATATTTCAGCTTCTAGCAGTGTGTGGGACTTGTTCTATTAGTCCATCTATACTGACCTCCATCAGGTTGCAAATTAAAAATAAGTTTTATCTGCATCTAGCTCTGAAAAAATATTTAGGCTTCTAGCAGTGTGTGGGACTTGGTCTATTAGTCCATCTATACTGACCTCCATCAGGTTGCAAATTCAATCTAATTTTTTTCTGCATATAGCTCTGAAAAAATATTTAGGCTTCTAGCAGTGTGTGGGACTTGTTCTATTAGTCCATCTATACTGACCTCCATCAGGTTGCAAATTCAATATAATTTTTTTCTGCATCTAGCTCTGAAAAAATATTTCAGCTTCTAGCAGTGTGTGGGACTTGTTCTATTAGTCCATCTATACTGACCTCCATCAGGTTGCAAATTCAATATAATTTTTTTCTACATCTAGCTCTGAAAAAATATTTCAGCTTCTAGCAGTGTGTGGGACTTGTTCTATTAGTCCATCTATACTGACCTCCATCAGGTTGCAAATTAAAAATAATTTTTATCTGCATCTAGCTCTGAAAAAATATTTAGGCTTCTAGCAGTGTGTGGGACTTGTTCTATTAGTCCATCTATACTGACCTCCATCAGGTTGCAAATTCAATATTATTTTTTTCTGCATCTAGCTCTAAAAAAATATTTCAGCTTCTAGCAGTGTGTGGGACTTGTTCTATTAGTCCATCTATACTGACCTCCATCAGGTTGCAAATTCAATATATTTTTTTTCTGCATCTAGCTCTGAAAAAATATTTCAGCTTCTAGCAGTGTGTGGGACTTGTTCTATTAGTCCATCTATACTGACCTCCATCAGGTTGCAAATTAAAAATAATTTTTATCTGCATCTAGCTCTGAAAAAATATTTAGGCTTCTAGCAGTGTGTGGGACTAGGTCTATTAGTCCATCTATACTGACCTCAATCAGGTTGCAAATTCAATATAATTTTTTTCTGCATCTAGCTCTGAAAAAATATTTAGGCTTCTAGCAGTGTGTGGGACTTGTTCTATTAGTCCATCTATACTGACCTCCATCAGGTTGCAAATTCAATATAATTTTTTTCTGCATCTAGCTCTGAAAAAATATTTCAGCTTCTAGCAGTGTGTGGGACTTGTTCTATTAGTCCATCTATACTGACCTCCATCAGGTTGCAAATTAAAAATAATTTTTATCTGCATATAGCTCTGAAAAAATATTTAGGCTTCTAGCAGTGTGTGGGACTTGGTCTATTAGTCCATCTATACTGACCTCCATCAGGTTGCAAATTCAATCTAATTTTTTCTGCATCTAGCTCTGAAAAAATATTTCAGCTTCTAGCAGTGTGTGGGACTTGTTCTATTAGTCCATCTATACTGACCTCCATCAGGTTGCAAATTAAAAATAATTTTTATCTGCATCTAGCTCTGAAAAAATATTTAGGCTTCTAGCAGTGTGTGGGACTTGGTCTATTAGTCCATCTATACTGACCTCCATCAGGTTGCAAATTCAATCTAATTTTTTTCTGCATCTAGCTCTGAAAAAATATTTAGGCTTCTAGCAGTGTGTGGGACTTGTTCTATTAGTCCATCTATACTGACCTCCATCAGGTTGCAAATTAAAAATAATTTTTATCTGCATCTAGCTCTCAAAAAATATTTAGGCTTCTAGCAGTGTGTGGGACTTGTTCTATTAGTCCATCTATACTGACCTCCATCAGGTTGCAAATTCAATATTATTTTTTTCTGCATCTAGCTCTGAAAAAATATTTCAGCTTCAAGCAGTGTGTGGGACTTGTTCTATTAGTCCATCTATACTGACCTCCATCAGGTTGCAAATTCAATATATTTTTTTTCTGCATCTAACTCTGAAAAAATATTTCAGCTTCTAGCAGTGTGTGGGACTTGTTCTATTAGTCCATCTATACTGACCTCCATCAGGTTGCAAATTAAAAATAATTTTTATCTGCATCTAGCTCTGAAAAAAATATTTAGGCTTCTAGCAGTGTGTGGGACTTGGTCTATTAGTCCATCTATACTGACCTCCATCAGGTTGCAAATTCAATCTAATTTTTTTATGCATCTAGCTCTGAAAAAATATTTAGGCTTCTTGCAGTGTGTGGGACTTGTTCTATTAGTCCATCTATACTGACCTCCATTAGGTTGCAAATTCAATATATTTTTTTTCTGCATCTAGCTCTGAAAAAATATTTCAGCTTCTAGCAGTGTGTGGGACTTGTTCTATTAGTCCATCTATACTGACCTCCATCAGGTTGCAAATTAAAAATAATTTTTATCTGCATCTAGCTCTGAAAAAATATTTAGGCTTCTAGCACTGTGTGGGACTTGGTCTATTAGTCCATCTATACTGACCTCCATCAGGTTGAAAATTCAATCTAATTTGTTTCTGCATCTAGCTCTGAAAAAATATTTAGGCTTCTAGCAGTGTGTGGGACTTGTTCTATTAGTCCATCTATACTGACCTCCATCAGATTGCAAATTCAATATAATTTTTATCTGCATCTAGCTCTGAAAAAATATTTCAGCTTCTAGCAGTGTGTGGGACTTGTTCTATTAGTCCATCTATACTGACCTCCATCAGGTTGCAAATTAAAAATATTTTTTATCTGCATCTAGCTCTGAAAAAATATTTAGGCTTCTAGCAGTGTGTGGGACTTGTTCTATTAGTCCATCTATACTGACCTCCATCAGGTTGCAAATTCAATATAATTTTTTTCTGCATCTAGCTCTGAAAAAATATTTAGGCTTCTAGCAGTGTGTGGGACTTGTTCTATTAGTCCATCTATACTAACCTCCATCAGGTTGCAAATTCAATATAATTTTTTTCTGCATCTAGCTCTGAAAAAATATTTCAGCTTCTAGCAGTGTGTGGGACTTGTTCTATTAGTCCATCTATACTGACCTCCATCAGGTTACAAATTAAAAATAATTTTTATCTGCATATAGCTGTGAAAAAATATTTAGGCTTCTAGCAGTGTGTGGGACTTGGTCTATTAGTCCATCTATACTGACCTCCATCAGGTTGCAAATTAAAAATAATTTTTATCTGCATCTAGCTCTGAAAAAATATTTAGGCTTCTAGCAGTGTGTGGGACTTGGTCTATTAGTCCATCTATACTGACCTCCATCAGGTTGCAAATTCAATCTAATTTTTTTCTGCATCTAGCTCTGAAAAAATATTTAGGCTTCTAGCAGTGTGTGGGACTTGTTCTATTAGTCCATCTATACTGACCTCCATCAGGTTGCAAATTAAAAATAATTTTTATCTGCATCTAGCTCTGAAAAAATATTTAGGCTTCTAGCAGTGTGTGGGACTTGTTCTATTAGTCCATCTATACTGACCTCCATCAGGTTGCAAATTCAATATTATTTTTTTCTGCATCTAACTCTGAAAAAATATTTCAGCTTCAAGCAGTGTGTGGGACTTGTTCTATTAGTCCATCTATACTGACCTCCATCAGGTTGCAAATTCAATATATTTTTTTTCTGCATCTAACTCTGAAAAAATATTTCAGCTTCTAGCAGTGTGTGGGACTTGTTCTATTAGTCCATCTATACTGACCTCCATCAGGTTGCAAACTAAAAATAATTTTTATCTGCATCTAGCTCTGAAAAAAATATTTAGGCTTCTAGCAGTGTGTGGGACTTGGTCTATTAGTCCATCTATACTGACCTCCATCAGGTTGCAAATTCAATCTAATTTGTTTCTGCATCTAGCTCTGAAAAAATATTTAGGCTTCTAGCAGTGTGTGGGACTTGGTCTATTAGTCCATCTATACTGACCTCCATCAGATTGCAAATTCAATATAATTTTTTTCTGCATATAGCTCTGAAAAAATATTTAGGCTTCTAGCAGTGTGTGGGACTTGTTCTATTAGTCCATCTATACTGACCTCCATCAGGTTGCAAATTCAATCTAATTTTTTTCTGCATCTAGCTCTGAAAAAATATTTCAGCTTCTAGCAGTGTGTGGGACTTGTTCTATTAGTCCATCTATACTGACCTCCATCAGGTTGCAAATTCAATATAATTTTTTTCTGCATCTAGCTCTGAAAAAATATTTCAGCTTCTAGCAGTGTGTGGGACTTGTTCTATTAGTCCATCTATACTGAACTCCATCAGGTTGCAAATTCAAAATAATTTTTTTCTGCATCTAGCTCTGAAAAAAATATTTCAGCTTCTAGCAGTGTTTGGGACTTGTTCTATTAGTCCATCTATACAGACCTCCATCAGGTTGCAAATTAAAAATAATTTTTATCTGCATCTAGCTCTGAAAAAATATTTAGGCTTCTAGCAGTGTGTGGGACTTGGTCTATTAGTCCATCTATACTGACCTCCATCAGATTGCAAATTCAATATAATTTTTTTCTGCATCTAGCTCTGAAAAAATATTTAGGCTTCTAGCAGTATGTGGGACTTGTTCTATTAGTCCATCTATACTGACCTCCATCAGGTTGCAAATTCAATATTATTTTTTTCTGCATCTAGCTCTAAAAAAATATTTCAGCTTCTAGCAGTGTGTGGGACTTGTTCTATTAGTCCATCTATACTGACCTCCATCAGGTTGCAAATTCAATATATTTTTTTTCTGCATCTAGTTCTGAAAAAATATTTCAGCTTCTAGCAGTGTGTGGGACTTGTTCTATTAGTCCATCTATACTGACCTCCATCAGGTTGCAAATTAAAAATAATTTTTATCTGCATCTAGCTCTGAAAAAATATTTAGGCTTCTAGCAGTGTGTGGGACTAGGTCTATTAGTCCATCTATACTGACCTCAATCAGGTTGCAAATTCAATCTAATTTTTTTCTGCATCTAGCTCTGAAAAAATATTTAGGCTTCTAGCAGTGTGTGGGACTTGTTCTATTAGTCCATCTATACTGACCTCCATCAGGTTGCAAATTCAATATAATTTTTTTCTGCATTTAGCTCTGAAAAAATATTTCAGCTTCTAGCAGTGTGTGGGACTTGTTCTATTAGTCCATCTATACTGACCTCCATCGGGTTGCAAATTAAAAATAATTTTTATCTGCATCTAGCTCTGAAAAAATATTTAGACTTCTAGCAGTGTGTGGGACTTGGTCTATTAGTCCATCTATACTGACCTCCATCAGGTTGCAAAATCAATCTAATTTTTTCTGCATCTAGCTCTGAAAAAATATTTCAGCTTCTAGCAGTGTGTGGGACTTGTTCTATTAGTCCACCTATACTGACCTCCATCAGGTTGCAAATTAAAAATAATTTTTATCTGCATCTAGCTCTGAAAAAATATTTAGGCTTCTAGCAGTGTGTGGGACTTGGTCTATTAGTCCATCTTTACTGACCTCCATCAGGTTGCAAATTAAAAATATTTTTTATCTGCATCTAGCTCTGAAAAAATATTTAGGCTTCTAGCAGTGTGTGGGACTTGTTCTATTAGTCCATCTATACTGACCTCCATCAGGTTGCAAATTCAATATTATTTTTTTCTGCATCTAGCTCTGAAAAAATAGTTCTGCTTCAAGCAGTGTGTGGGACTTGTTCTATTAGTCCATCTATACTGACCTCCATCAGGTTGCAAATTCAATCTAATTTTTTTATGCATCTAGCTCTGAAAAAATATTTAGGCTTCTTGCAGTGTGTGGGACTTGTTCTATTAGTCCATCTATACTGACCTCCATTAGCTTGCAAATTCAATATATTTTTTTTCTGCATCTAGCTCTGAAAAAATATTTCAACTTCTAGCAGTGTGTGGGACTTGTTCTATTAGTCCATCTATACTGACCTCCATCAGGTTGCAAATTAAAAATAATTTTTTTCTGCATCTAGCTCTGAAAAAATATTTAGGCTTCTAGCACTGTGTGGGACTTGGTCTATTAGTCCATCTATACTGACCTCCATCAGGTTGCAAATTCAATCTAATTTGTTTCTGCATCTAGCTCTGAAAAAATATTTAGGCTTCTAGCAGTGTGTGGGACTTGTTCTATTAGTCCATCTATACTGACCTCCATCAGATTGCAAATTCAATCTAATTTTTATCTGCATCTAGCTCTGAAAAAATATTTCAGCTTCTAGCAGTGTGTGGGACTTGTTCTATTAGTCCATCTATACTGACCTCCATCAGGTTGCAAATTAAAAATAATTTTTATCTGCATCTAGCTCTGAAAAAATATTTAGGCTTCTAGCAGTGTGTGGGACTTGTTCTATTAGTCCATCTATACTGACCTCCATCAGGTTGCAAATTCAATATAATTTTTTTCTGCATCTAGCTCTGAAAAAATATTTAGACTTCTAGCAGTGTGTGGGACTTGTTCTATTCGTCCATCTATACTGACCTCCATCAGGTTGCAAATTCAATATAATTTTTTTCTGCATCTAGCTCTGAAAAAATATTTCAGCTTCTAGCAGTGTGTGGGACTTGTTCTATTAGTCCATCTATACTGACCTCCATCAGGTTGCAAATTAAAAATAATTTTTATCTGCATCTAGCTCTGAAAAAATATTTAGGGTTCTAGCAGTGTGTGGGACTTGTTCTATTTGTCCATCTATACTGAACTCCATCACGTTGCAAATTCGATATAATTTTTTTCTGCATCTAGCTCTGAAAAAATATTTAGGCTTCTAGCAGTGTGTGGGACTTGTTCTATTAGTCCATCTATACTGACCTCCATCAGGTTGCAAATTAAAAATAATTTTTATCTGCATCTAGCTCTGAAAAAATATTTAGGCTTCTAGCAGTGTGTGGGACTAGGTCTATTAGTCCATCTATACTGACCTCAATCAGGTTGCAAATTCAATCTAATTTTTTTCTGCATCTAGCTCTGAAAAAATATTTAGGCTTCTAGCAGTGTGTGGGACTTGTTCTATTAGTCCATCTATACTGACCTCCATCAGGTTGCAAATTCAATATAATTTTTTTCTGCATCTAGCTCTGAAAAAATATTTCAGCTTCTAGCAGTGTGTGGGACTTGTTCTATTAGTCCATCTATACTGACCTCCATCGGGTTGCAAATTAAAAATAATTTTTATCTGCATCTAGCTCTGAAAAAATATTTAGACTTCTAGCAGTGTGTGGGACTTGGTCTATTAGTCCATCTATACTGACCTCCATCAGGTTGCAAAATCAATCTAATTTTTTCTGCATCTAGCTCTGAAAAAATATTTCAGCTTCTAGCAGTGTGTGGGACTTGTTCTATTAGTCCACCTATACTGACCTCCATCAGGTTGCAAATTAAAAATAATTTTTATCTGCATCTAGCTCTGAAAAAATATTTAGGCTTCTACCAGTGTGTGGGACTTGGTCTATTAGTCGATCTATACTGACCTCCATCAGGTTGCAAATTCAATCTAATTTTTTTCTGCATCTAGCTCTGAAAAAATATTTAGGCTTCTAGCAGTGTGTGGGACTTGTTCTATTACTCCATCTTTACTGACCTCCATCAGGTTGCAAATTAAAAATATTTTTTATCTGCATCTAGCTCTGAAAAAATATTTAGGCTTCTAGCAGTGTGTGGGACTTGTTCTATTAGTCCATCTATACTGACCTCCATCAGGTTGCAAATTCAATATTATTTTTTTCTGCATCTAGCTCTGAAAAAATAGTTCTGCTTCAAGCAGTGTGTGGGACTTGTTCTATTAGTCCATCTATACTGACCTCCATCAGGTTGCAAATTCAATCTAATTTTTTTATGCATCTAGCTCTGAAAAAATATTTAGGCTTCTTGCAGTGTGTGGGACTTGTTCTATTAGTCCATCTATACTGACCTCCATCAGGTTGCAAATTCAATATATTTTTTTTCTGCATCTAGCTCTGAAAAAATATTTCAACTTCTAGCAGTGTGTGGGACTTGTTCTATTAGTCCATCTATACTGACCTCCATCAGGTTGCAAATTAAAAATAATTTTTTTCTGCATCTAGCTCTGAAAAAATATTTAGGCTTCTAGCACTGTGTGGGACTTGGTCTATTAGTCCATCTATACTGACCTCCATCAGGTTGCAAATTCAATCTAATTTGTTTCTGCATCTAGCTCTGAAAAAATATTTAGGCTTCTAGCAGTGTGTGGGACTTGTTCTATTAGTCCATCTATACTGACCTCCATCAGATTGCAAATTCAATCTAATTTTTATCTGCATCTAGCTCTGAAAAAATATTTCAGCTTCTAGCAGTGTGTGGGACTTGTTCTATTAGTCCATCTATACTGACCTCCATCAGGTTGCAAATTAAAAATAATTTTTATCTGCATCTAGCTCTGAAAAAATATTTAGGCTTCTAGCAGTGTGTGGGACTTGTTCTATTAGTCCATCTATACTGACCTCCATCAGGTTGCAAATTCAATATAATTTTTTTCTGCATCTAGCTCTGAAAAAATATTTAGACTTCTAGCAGTGTGTGGGACTTGTTCTATTCGTCCATCTATACTGACCTCCATCAGGTTGCAAATTCAATATAATTTTTTTCTGCATCTAGCTCTGAAAAAATATTTCAGCTTCTAGCAGTGTGTGGGACTTGTTCTATTAGTCCATCTATACTGACCTCCATCAGGTTGCAAATTAAAAATAATTTTTATCTGCATCTAGCTCTGAAAAAATATTTAGGCTTCTAGCAGTGTGTGGGACTTGTTCTATTTGTCCATCTATACTGAACTCCATCAGGTTGCAAATTCGATATAATTTTTTTCTGCATCTAGCTCTGAAAAAATATTTAGACTTCTAGCAGTGTGTGGGACTTGGTCTATTAGTCCATCTATACTGACCTCCATCAGGTTGCAAAATCAATCTAATTTTTTCTGCATCTAGCTTTGAAAAAATATTTCAGCTTCTAGCAGTGTGTGGGACTTGTTCTATTAGTCCACCTATACTGACCTCCATCAGGTTGCAAATTAAAAATAATTTTTATCTGCATCTAGCTCTGAAAAAATATTTAGGCTTCTAGCAGTGTGTGGGACTTGGTCTATTAGTCGATCTATACTGACCTCCATCAGGTTGCAAATTCAATCTAATTTTTTTCTGCATCTAGCTCTGAAAAAATATTTAGGCTTCTAGCAGTGTGTGGGACTTGTTCTATTACTCCATCTTTACTGACCTCCATCAGGTTGCAAATTAAAAATATTTTTTATCTGCATCTAGCTCTGAAAAAATATTTAGGCTTCTAGCAGTGTGTGGGACTTGTTCTATTAGTCCATCTATACTGACCTCCATCAGGTTGCAAATTCAATATTATTTTTTTCTGCATCTAGCTCTGAAAAAATAGTTCTGCTTCAAGCAGTGTGTGGGACTTGTTCTATTAGTCCATCTATACTGACCTCCATCAGGTTGCAAATTCAATCTAATTTTTTTATGCATCTAGCTCTGAAAAAATATTTAGGCTTCTTGCAGTGTGTGGGACTTGTTCTATTAGTCCATCTATACTGACCTCCATCAGGTTGCAAATTCAATATATTTTTTTTCTGCATCTAGCTCTGAAAAAATATTTCAACTTCTAGCAGTGTGTGGGACTTGTTCTATTAGTCCATCTATACTGACCTCCATCAGGTTGCAAATTAAAAATAATTTTTTTCTGCATCTAGCTCTGAAAAAATATTTAGGCTTCTAGCACTGTGTGGGACTTGGTCTATTAGTCCATCTATACTGACCTCCATCAGGTTGCAAATTCAATCTAATTTGTTTCTGCATCTAGCTCTGAAAAAATATTTAGGCTTCTAGCAGTGTGTGGGACTTGTTCTATTAGTCCATCTATACTGACCTCCATCAGATTGCAAATTCAATCTAATTTTTATCTGCATCTAGCTCTGAAAAAATATTTCAGCTTCTAGCAGTGTGTGGGACTTGTTCTATTAGTCCATCTATACTGACCTCCATCAGGTTGCAAATTAAAAATAATTTTTATCTGCATCTAGCTCTGAAAAAATATTTAGGCTTCTAGCAGTGTGTGGGACTTGTTCTATTAGTCCATCTATACTGACCTCCATCAGGTTGCAAATTCAATATAATTTTTTTCTGCATCTAGCTCTGAAAAAATATTTAGACTTCTAGCAGTGTGTGGGACTTGTTCTATTCGTCCATCTATACTGACCTCCATCAGGTTGCAAATTCAATATAATTTTTTTCTGCATCTAGCTCTGAAAAAATATTTCAGCTTCTAGCAGTGTGTGGGACTTGTTCTATTAGTCCATCTATACTGACCTCCATCAGGTTGCAAATTAAAAATAATTTTTATCTGCATCTAGCTCTGAAAAAATATTTAGGCTTCTAGCAGTGTGTGGGACTTGTTCTATTTGTCCATCTATACTGAACTCCATCAGGTTGCAAATTCGATATAATTTTTTTCTGCATCTAGCTCTGAAAAAATATTTAGGCTTCTAGCAGTGTGTGGGACTTGTTCTATTAGTCCATCTATACTGACCTCCATCAGGTTGCAAATTAAAAATAATTTTTATCTGCATCTAGCTCTGAAAAAATATTTAGGCTTCTAGCAGTGTGTGGGACTTGTTCTATTAGTCCATCTATACTGACCTCCATCAGGTTGCAAATTCAATATAATTTTTTTCTGCATCTAGCTCTGAAAAAATATTTAGACTTCTAACAGTGTGTGGGACTTGTTCTATTAGTCTATCTATACTGACCTCCATCAGGTTGCAAATTCAATATAATTTTTTTCTGCATCTAGCTCTGAAAAAATATTTCAGCTTCTAGCAGTGTGTGGGACTTGTTCTATTAGTCCATCTATACTGACCTCCATCAGGTTGCAAATTAAAAATAATTTTTATCTGCATCTAGCTCTGAAAAAATATTTAGGCTTCTAGCAGTGTGTGGGACTTGTTCTATTTGTCCATCTATACTGAACTCCATCAGGTTGCAAATTCGATATAATTTTTTTCTGCATCTAGCTCTGAAAAAATATTTAGGCTTCTAGCAGTGTGTGGGACTGGTTCTATTAGTCCATCTATACTGACCTCCATCAGGTTGCAAATTAAAAATAATTTTTATCTGCATCTAGCTCTGAAAAAATATTTAGACTTCTAGCAGTGTGTGGGACTTGGTCTATTAGTCCATCTATACTGACCTCCATCAGGTTGCAAATTCAATCTAATTTTTTTCTGCATCTAGCTCTGAAAAAATATTTAGGCTTCTAGCAGTGTGTGGGACTTGTTCTATTACTCAATCTATACTGACCTCCATCAGGTTGCAAATTCAATATAATTTTTTTCTGCATCTAGCTCTGAAAAAATATTTCAGCTTCTAGCAGTGTGTGGGACTTGTTCTATTAGTCCATCTATACTGACCTCCATCAGGTTGCAAATTAAACATAATTTTTATCTGCATCTAGCTCTGAAAAAATATTTAGGCTTCTAGCAGTGTGTGACACTTGGTCTATTAGTCCATCTATACTGACCTCCATCAGGTTGCAAATTCAATCTAATTTTTTCTGCATCTAGCTCTGAAAAAATATTTCAGCTTCTAGCAGTGTGTGGGACTTGTTCTATTAGTCCATCTATACTGACCTCCATCAGGTTGCAAATTAAAAATAATTTTTATCTGTATCTAGCTCTGAAAAAATATTTAGGCTTCTAGCAGTGTGTGGGACTTGGTCTATTAATCCATCTATACTGACCTCCATAAGGTTGCAAATTCAATCTAATTTTTATCTGCATCTAGCTCTGAAAAAATATTTAGGCTTCTAGCAGTGTGTGGGACTTGTTCTATTAGTCCATCTATACTGACTTCCATCAGATTGCAAATTCAATATAATTTTTTTCTGCATCTAGCTCCGAAAAAATATTTCAGCTTCTAGCAGTGTGTGGGACTTGTTCTATTAGTCCATCTATACTGACCTCCATCAGGTTGCAAATTAAAAATAATTTTTATCTGCATCTAGCTCTGAAAAAATATTTAGGCTTCTAGCAGTGTGTGGGACTTGTTCTATTTGTCCATTTATACTGACCTCCATCAGCTTGCAAATTCAATATAATTTTTTTCTGCATCTAGCTCTGAAAAAATATTTAGGCTTCAAGCAGTGTGTGGGACTAGTTCTATTAGTCCATCTATACTGACCTCCATCAGGTTGCAAATTAAAAATAATTTTTATCTGCATCTAGCTCTGAAAAAATATTTAGGCTTCTAGCAGTGTGTGGGACTTGGTCTATTAGTCCATCTATACTGACCTCCATCAGGTTGCAAATTAAATCTAATTTTTTTCTGCATCTAGCTCTGAAAAAATATTTAGGCTTCTAGCAGTGTGTGGGACTTGTTCTATTAGTCCATTTATACTGACCTCCATCAGATTGCAAATTCAATATAATTTTTTTCTGCATCTAGCTCTGAAAAAATATTTCAGCTTCTAGCAGTGTGTGGGACTTGTTCTATTAGTCCATCTATACTGACCTCCATCAGGTTGCAAATTAAAAATAATTTTTATCTGCATCTAGCTCTGAAAAAATATTTAGGCTTCTAGCAGTGTGTGGGACTTGTTCTATTTGTCCATTTATACTGACCTCCATCAGCTTGCAAATTCAATATAATTTTTTTCTGCATCTAGCTCTGAAAAAATATTTAGGCTTCAAGCAGTGTGTGGGACTAGTTCTATTAGTCCAACTATACTGACCTCCATCAGGTTGCAAATTAAAAATAATTTTTATCTGCATCTAGCTCTGAAAAAATATTTAGGCTTCTAGCAGTGTGTGGGACTTGGTCTATTAGTCCATCTATACTGACCTCCATCAGGTTGCAAATTAAATCTAATTTTTTTCTGCATCTAGCTCTGAAAAAATATTTAGGCTTCTAGCAGTGTGTGGGACTTGTTCTATTACTCCATCTATACTGACCTTCATCAGGTTGCAAATTCAATATAATTTTTTTCTGCATCTAGCTCTGAAAAAATATTTCAGCTTCTAGCAGTGTGTGGGACTTGTTCTATTCGTCCATCTATACTGACCTCCATCAGGTTGCAATTTAAAAATAATTTTTATCTGCATCTAGCTCTGAAAAAATATTTAGGCTTCTAGCAGTGTGTGGGACTTGGTCTATTAGTCCATCTATACTGACCTCCATCAGGTTGCAAATTCAATCTAATGTTTTCTGCATCTAGCTCTGAAAAAATATTTCAGCTTCTAGCAGTGTGTGGGACTTGTTCTATTAGTCCATCTATACTGACCTCCATCAGGTTGCAAATTAAAAATAATTTTTATCTACATCTAGCTCTGAAAAAATATTTAGGCTTCTAGCAGTGTGTGGGACTTGGTCTATTAGTCCATCTATACTGACCTCCATCAGGTGGCAAATTCAATCTAATTTTTTTCTGCATCTAGCTCTGAAAAAATATTTAGGCTTCTAGCAGTGTGTTGGACTTGTTCTATTAGTCCATCTATACTGACCTCCATCAGATTGCAAATTCAATATAATTTTTTTCTGCATCTAGCTCTGAAAAAATATTTCAGCTTCTAGCAGTGTGTGGGACTTGTTCTATTAGCCCATCTATACTGACCTCCATCAGGTTGCAAATTAAAAATAATTTTTATCTGCATCTAGCTCTGAAAAAATATTTAGGCTTCTAGCAGTGTGTGGGACTTGTTCTATTAGTCCATCTATACTGACCTCCATCAGGTTGCAAATTCAATATAATTAGTTTCTGCATCCAGCTCTGAAAAAATATTTAGGCTTCTAGCAGTGTGTGGGACTTGTTCCATTAGTCCATCTATATTGACCTCCATCAGGTAGCAAATTCAATATATTTTTTTTCTGCATCTAGCTCTGAAAAAATATTTCAGCTTCTAGCAGTGTGTGGGACTTGTTCTATTAGTCCATCTATACTGACCTCCATCAGGTTGCAAATTAAAAATAATTTTTTTCTGCATCTAGCTCTGAAAAAATATTTAGGCTTCTAGCAGTGTGTGGGACTTGTTCTATTAGTCCATCTATACTGACATCCATCAGGTTGCAAATTCAATATAATTTTTTTCTGCATCTAGCTCTGAAAAAATATTTCAGCTTCTAGCAGTGTGTGGGACTTGTTCTATTAGTCCATCTATACTGACCTCCATCAGGTTGAAATTCAATATATTTTTTTCTGCATCTAGCTCTGAAAAAATATTTCAGCTTCTAGCAGTGTGTGGGACTTGTTCTATTAGTCCATCTATACTGACCTCCATCAGGTTGCAAATTAAAAATAATTTTTATCTGCATCTAGCTCTGAAAAAATATTTAGGCTTCTAGCAGTGTGTGGGACTTGGTCTATTATTCCACCTATACTGACCTCCATCAGGTTGCAAATTCAATCTAATTTTTTCTGCATCTAGCTCTGAAAAAATATTTAGGCTTCTAGCAGTGTGTGGGACTTGTTCTATTAGTCCATCAATACTGACCTCCATCAGGTTGCAAATTCAATATAATTTTTTTCTGCATCTAGCTCTAAAAAAATATTTCAGCTTCTAGCAGTGTGTGGGACTTGTTCTATTAGTCCATCTATACTGACTTCCATCAGCTTGCAAATTCAGTATAATTTTTTTCTGCATCTAGCTCTGAAAAAATATTTCAGCTTCTAGCAGTGTGTGGGACTTGTTCTATTAGTCCATCTATACTGACCTCCATCAGGCTGCAAATTAAAAATAATTTTTATCTGCATCTAGGTCTGAAAAAATATTTAGGCTTCTAGCAGTGTGTGGGACTTGGTCTATTAGTCCATCTATACTGACCTCCATAAGGTTGCAAATTCAATCTAATTTTTTTCTGCATCTAGCTCTGAAAAAATATTTAGGCTTCTAGCAGTGTGTGGGACTTGTTCTATTAGTCCATCTATACTGACCTCCATCAGATTGCAAATTCAATATAATTTTTTTCTGCATCTAGCTCTGAAAAAATATTTCAGCTTCTAGCAGTGTGTGGGACTTGTTCTATTAGTCCATCTATACTGACCTCCATCAGGTTGCAAATTAAAAATAATTTTTATTTGCATCTAGCTCTGAAAAAATATTTAGGCTTCTAGCAGTGTGTGGGACTTGTTCTATTAGTCCATCTATACTGACCTCCATCAGATTGCAAATTCAATATAATTTTTTTCTGCATCTAGCTCTGAAAAAATATTTCAGCTTCTAGCAGTGTGTGGGACTTGTTCTATTAGTCCATCTATACTGACCTCCATCAGGTTGAAATTCAATATATTTTTTTTCTGCATCTAGCTCTGAAAAAATATTTCAGCTTCTAGCAGTGTGTGGGACTTGTTCTATTAGTCCATCTATACTGACCTCCATCAGGTTGCAAATTAAAAATAATTTTTATCTGCATCTAGCTCTGAAAAAATATTTAGGCTTCTAGCAGTGTGTGGGACTTGGTCTATTAGTCCATCTATACTGACCTCAATCAGGTTGCAAATTCAATCTAATTTTTTCTGCATCTAGCTCTGAAAAAATATTTAGGCTTCTAGCAGTGTGTGGGACTTGTTCTATTAGTCCATCAATACTGACCTCCATCAGGTTGCAAATTCAATATAATTTTTTTCTGCATCTAGCTCTAAAAAAATATTTCAGTTTCTAGCAGTGTGTGGGACTTGTTCTATTATTCCATCTATACTGACCTCCATCAGCTTGCAAATTCAGTATAATTTTTTTCTGCATCTAGCTCTGAAAAAATATTTCAGCTTCTAGCAGTGTGTGGGACTTGTTCTATTAGTCCATCTATACTGACCTCCATCAGGTTGCAAATTTAAAATAATTTTTATCTGCATCTAGCTCTGAAAAAATATTTAGGCTTCTAGCAGTGTGTGGGACTTGGTCTATTAGTCCATCTATACTGACCTCCATAAGGTTGCAAATTCAATCTAATTTTTTTCTGCATCTAGCTCTGAAAAAATATTTAGGCTTCTAGCAGTGTGTGGGACTTGTTCTATTAGTCCATCTATACTGACCTCCATCAGATTGCAAATTCAATATAATTTTTTTCTGCATCTAGCTCTGAAAAAATATTTCAGCTTCTAGCAGTGTGTGGGACTTGTTCTATTAGTCCATCTATACTGACCTCCATCAGGTTGCAAATTAAAAATAATTTTTATTTGCATCTAGCTCTGAAAAAATATTTAGGCTTCTAGCAGTGTGTGGGACTTGTTCTATTAGTCCATCTATACTGACCTCCATCAGATTGCAAATTCAATATATTTTTTTTCTGCATCTAGCTCTGAAAAAATATTTCAGCTTCTAGCAGTGTGTGGGACTTGTTCTATTAGTCCATCTATACTGACCTCCATCAGGTTGAAATTCAATATATTTTTTTCTGCATCTAGCTCTGAAAAAATATTTCAGCTTCTAGCAGTGTGTGGGACTTGTTCTATTAGTCCATCTATACTGACCTCCATCAGGTTGCAAATTAAAAATAATTTTTATCTGCATCTAGCTCTGAAAAAATATTTAGGCTTCTAGCAGTGTGTGGGACTTGGTCTATTATTCCACCTATACTGACCTCCATCAGGTTGCAAATTCAATCTAATTTTTTCTGCATCTAGCTCTGAAAAAATATTTAGGCTTCTAGCAGTGTGTGGGACTTGTTCTATTAGTCCATCAATACTGACCTCCATCAGGTTGCAAATTCAATATAATTTTTTTCTGCATCTAGCTCTAAAAAAATATTTCAGCTTCTAGCAGTGTGTGGGACTTGTTCTATTAGTCCATCTATACTGACTTCCATCAGCTTGCAAATTCAGTATAATTTTTTTCTGCATCTAGCTCTGAAAAAATATTTCAGCTTCTAGCAGTGTGTGGGACTTGTTCTATTAGTCCATCTATACTGACCTCCATCAGGCTGCAAATTAAAAATAATTTTTATCTGCATCTAGGTCTGAAAAAATATTTAGGCTTCTAGCAGTGTGTGGGACTTGGTCTATTAGTCCATCTATACTGACCTCCATAAGGTTGCAAATTCAATCTAATTTTTTTCTGCATCTAGCTCTGAAAAAATATTTAGGCTTCTAGCAGTGTGTGGGACTTGTTCTATTAGTCCATCTATACTGACCTCCATCAGATTGCAAATTCAATATAATTTTTTTCTGCATCTAGCTCTGAAAAAATATTTCAGCTTCTAGCAGTGTGTGGGACTTGTTCTATTAGTCCATCTATACTGACCTCCATCAGGTTGCAAATTAAAAATAATTTTTATTTGCATCTAGCTCTGAAAAAATATTTAGGCTTCTAGCAGTGTGTGGGACTTGTTCTATTAGTCCATCTATACTGACCTCCATCAGATTGCAAATTCAATATAATTTTTTTCTGCATCTAGCTCTGAAAAAATATTTCAGCTTCTAGCAGTGTGTGGGACTTGTTCTATTAGTCCATCTATACTGACCTCCATCAGGTTGAAATTCAATATATTTTTTTTCTGCATCTAGCTCTGAAAAAATATTTCAGCTTCTAGCAGTGTGTGGGACTTGTTCTATTAGTCCATCTATACTGACCTCCATCAGGTTGCAAATTAAAAATAATTTTTATCTGCATCTAGCTCTGAAAAAATATTTAGGCTTCTAGCAGTGTGTGGGACTTGGTCTATTAGTCCATCTATACTGACCTCAATCAGGTTGCAAATTCAATCTAATTTTTTCTGCATCTAGCTCTGAAAAAATATTTAGGCTTCTAGCAGTGTGTGGGACTTGTTCTATTAGTCCATCAATACTGACCTCCATCAGGTTGCAAATTCAATATAATTTTTTTCTGCATCTAGCTCTAAAAAAATATTTCAGTTTCTAGCAGTGTGTGGGACTTGTTCTATTATTCCATCTATACTGACCTCCATCAGCTTGCAAATTCAGTATAATTTTTTTCTGCATCTAGCTCTGAAAAAATATTTCAGCTTCTAGCAGTGTGTGGGACTTGTTCTATTAGTCCATCTATACTGACCTCCATCAGGTTGCAAATTTAAAATAATTTTTATCTGCATCTAGCTCTGAAAAAATATTTAGGCTTCTAGCAGTGTGTGGGACTTGGTCTATTAGTCCATCTATACTGACCTCCATAAGGTTGCAAATTCAATCTAATTTTTTTCTGCATCTAGCTCTGAAAAAATATTTAGGCTTCTAGCAGTGTGTGGGACTTGTTCTATTAGTCCATCTATACTGACCTCCATCAGATTGCAAATTCAATATAATTTTTTTCTGCATCTAGCTCTGAAAAAATATTTCAGCTTCTAGCAGTGTGTGGGACTTGTTCTATTAGTCCATCTATACTGACCTCCATCAGGTTGCAAATTAAAAATAATTTTTATTTGCATCTAGCTCTGAAAAAATATTTAGGCTTCTAGCAGTGTGTGGGACTTGTTCTATTAGTCCATCTATACTGACCTCCATCAGATTGCAAATTCAATATATTTTTTTTCTGCATCTAGCTCTGAAAAAATATTTCAGCTTCTAGCAGTGTGTGGGACTTGTTCTATTAGTCCATCAATACTGACCTCCATCAGATTGCAAATTCAATATAATTTTTTTCTGCATCTAGCTCTGAAAAAATATTTCAGCTTCTAGCAGTGTGTGGGACTTGTTCTATTAGTCCATCTATACTGACCTCCATCAGGTTGCAAATTAAAAATAATTTTTATCTGCATCTAGCTCTGAAAAAACATTTAGGCTTCTAGCAGTGTGTGGGACTTGGTCTATTAGTCCATCTATACTGACCTCCATCAGATTGCAAATTCAATATAATTTTTTTCTGCATCTAGCTCTGAAAAAATATTTAGGCTTCTAGCGGTGTGTGGGACTTGTTCTATTAGTCCATCTATACTGACCTCCATCAGGTTGCAAATTAAAAATAATTTTTATCTGCGTCTAGCTCTGAAAAAATATTTAGGCTTCTAGCAGTGTGTGGGACTTGGTCTATTAGTCCATCTATACTGACCTCCATCAGGTTGCAAATTCAATCTAATTTTTTTCTGCATCTAGCTCTGAAAAAATATTTACGCTTCTAGCAGTGTGTGGGACTTGTTCTTTTACTCCATCTATACTGACCTCCATCAGGTTGCAAATTCAATATAATTTTTTTCTGCATCTAGCTCTGAAAAAATATTTAGGCTTCTAGCAGTGTGTGGGACTTGGTCTATTAGTCCATCTATACTGAGCTCCATCAGGTTGCAAATTCAATCTAATTTTTTTCTGCATCTAGCTCTGAAAAAATATTTAGGCTTCTAGCAGTGTGTGGGACTTGTTCTTTTACTGCATCTATACTGACCTCCATCAGGTTGCAAATTCAATATAATTTTTTTCTGCATCTAGCTCTGAAAAAATATTTCAGCTTCTAGCAGTGTGTGGGACTTGTTCTGTTAGTCCATCTATACTGACCTCTATCAGGTTGCAAAGTAAAAATAATTTTTATCTGCATCTAGCTCTGAAAAAATATTTAGGCTTCTAGCAGTGTGTGGGACTTGGTCTATTAGTCCATCTATACTGACCTCCATCAGGTTGCAAATTCAATCTATTTTTTTCTGCATCTAGCTCTGAAAAAATATTTCAGCTTCTAGCAGTGTGTGGGACTTGTTCTATTAGTCCATCTATACTGACCTCCATCAGATTGCAAATTCAATATAATTTTTTTCTGCATCTAGCTCTGAAAAAATATTTAGGCTTCTAGCAGTGTGTGGGACTTGTTCTATTAGTCCATCTATACTGACCTCCATCAGGTTGCAAATTAAAAATAATTTTTATCTGCATCTAGCTCTGAAAAAATATTTAGGCTTCTAGCAGTGTGTGGGACTTGTTCTATTAGTCCATCTATACTGACCTCCATCAGGTTGCAAATTCAATATAATTTGTTTCTGCATCTAGCTCTGAAAAAATATTTAGGCTTCTAGCAGTGTGTGGGACTTGTTCCATTAGTCCATCTATACTGACCTCCATCAGGTTACAAATTCAATATAATTTTTTCTGCATCTAGCTCTGAAAAAATATTTAGGCTTCTAGCAGTGTGTGGGACTTCTTCTATTAGTCCATCTATACTGACCTCCATCAGGTTGAAAATTAAAAATAACTTTTATCTGCATCTAGCTCTGAAAAAATTTTTAGGCTTCTAGCAGTGTGTGGGACTTGGTCTATTAGTCCATCTATACTGACCTCCATCAGATTGCAAATTCAATATAATTTTTTTCTGCATCTAGCTCTGAAAAAATATTTAGGCTTCTAGCAGTGTGTGGAACTTGTTCTATTAGTCCATCTATACTGACCTCCATCAGGTTGCAAATTCAATATAATTTTTTTCTGCATCTAGCTCTGAAAAAATATTTCAGCTTCTAGCAGTGTGTATGACTTGTTCTATTAGTCCATCTATACTGACCTCCATCAGGTTGCAAATTAAAAATAATTTTTATCTGCATCTAGCTCTGAAAAAATATTTAGGCTTCTAGCAGTGTGTGGGACTTGGTCTATTAGTCTATCTATACTGACCTCCATCAGATTGCAAATTCAATATAAATTTTTTCTGCATCTAGCTCTGAAAAAATATTTAGGCTTCTAGCAGTGTGTGGGACTTGTTCTATTAGTCCATCTATACTGACCTCCATCAGGTTGCAAATTCAATATAATTTTTTTCTGCATCTAGCTCTGAAAAAATATTTCAGCTTCTAGCAGTGTGTGGCACTTGTTCTATTAGTCCATCTATACTGACCTCCATCAGGTTGCAAATTAAAAATAATTTTTATCTGCATCTAGTTCTGAAAAAATATTTAGGCTTCTAGCAGTGTGTGGGACTTGTTCTATTAGTCCATCTATACTGACCTCCATCAGGTTGCAAATTCAATATAATTTGTTTCTGCATCTAGCTCTGAAAAAATATTTAGGCTTATAGCAGTGTGTGGGACTTGTTCCATTAGTCCATCTATACTGACCTCCATCAGGTTGCAAATTCCATATAATTTTTTTCTGCATCTAGCTCTGAAAAAATATTTAGGCTTCTAGCAGTGTGTGGGACTTCTTCTATTAGTCCATCTATACTGACCTCCATCAGGTTGCAAATTAAAAATAACTTTTATCTGCATCTAGCTCTGAAAAAATATTTTTTGCTTCTAGCAGTGTGTGGGACTTGGTCTATTAGTCCATCTATACTGACCTCCATCAGGTTGCAAATTCAATCTAATTTTTTTCTGCATCTAGCTCTGAAAAAATATTTAGGCTTCTAGCAGTGTGTGGGACTTGTTCTTTTACTGCATCTATACTGACCTCCATCAGGTTGCAAATTCAATATAATTTTTTTCTGCATCTAGCTCTGAAAAAATATTTCAGCTTCTAGCAGTGTGTGGGACTTGTTCTGTTAGTCCATCTATACTGACCTCTATCAGGTTGCAAAGTAAAAATAATTTTTATCTGCATCTAGCTCTGAAAAAATATTTAGGCTTCTAGCAGTGTGTGGGACTTGGTCTATTAGTCCATCTATACTGACCTCCATCAGGTTGCAAATTCAATCTATTTTTTTCTGCATCTAGCTCTGAAAAAATATTTCAGCTTCTAGCAGTGTGTGGGACTTGTTCTATTAGTCCATCTATACTGACCTCCATCAGGTTGCAAATTAAAAATAATTTTTATCGGCATCTAGCTCTGAAAAAATATTTCAGCTTCTAGCAGTGTGTGGGACTTAGTCTATTAGTCCATCTATACTGACCTCCATCAGGTTGCAAATTAAATCGAATTTTTTTCTGCATCTAGCTCTGAAAAAATATTTAGGCTTCTAGCAGTGTGTGGGACTTGTTCTATAAGTCCATCTATACTGACCTCCATCAGGTTGCAAATTCAATATAATTTTTTTCTGCATCTAGCTCTGAAAAAATATTTAGGCTTCTAGCAGTGTGTGGGACTTGTTCTATTAGTCCATCTATACTGACCTCCATCAGGTTGCAAATTAAAAATAATTTTTATCTGCATCTAGCTCTGAAAAAATATTTAGGCTTCTAGCAGTGTGTGGGACTTGTTCTATTAGTCCATCTATACTGACCTCCATCAGGTTGCAAATTCAATATAATTTGTTTCTGCATCTAGCTCTGAAAAAATATTTAGGCTTCTAGCAGTGTGTGGAACTTGTTCTATTAGTCCATCTATACTGACCTCCATCAGGTTGCAAATTCAATATAATTTTTTTCTGCATCTAGCTCTGAAAAAATATTTCAGCTTCTAGCAGTGTGTGGGACTTGTTCTATTAGTCCATCTATACTGACCTCCATCAGGTTGCAAATTAAAAATAATTTTTATCTGCATCTAGCTCTGAAAAAATATTTAGGCTTCTAGCAGTGTGTGGGACTTGTTCTATTAGTCCATTTATACTGACCTCCATCAGGCTGCAAATTCAATATAATTTTTTTCTGCATCTAGCTCTGAAAAAATATTTAGGCTTCTAGCAGTGTGTGGGACTTGTTCTATTAGTCCATCTATACTGACCTCCATCAGGTTGCAAATTCAATATAATTTTTTTCTGCATCTAGCTCTGAAAAAATATTTCAGCTTCTAGCAGTGTGTGGGACTTGTTCTATTAGTCCATCTATACTGACCTCCATCAGATTGCAAATTAAAAATAATTTTTATCTGCATCTAGCTGTGAAAAAATATTTAGGCTTCTAGCAGTGTGTGGGACTTGGTCTATTAGTCTATCTATACTGACCTCCATCAGATTGCAAATTCAATATAATTTTTTTCTGCATCTAGCTCTGAAAAAATATTTAGGCTTCTAGCAGTGTGTGGGACTTGTTCTATTAGTCCATCTATACTGACCTCCATCAGGTTGCAAATTCAATATAATTTTTTCCTGCATCTAGCTCTGAAAAAATATTTCAGCTTCTAGCAGTGTGTGGGACTTGTTCTATTAGTCCATCTATACTGACCTCCATCAGGTTGCAAATTCAATATATTTTTTTTCTGCATCTAGCTCTGAAAAAATATTTCAGCTTCTAGCAGTGTGTGGGACTTGTTCTATTAGTCCATCTATACTGACCTCCATCAGGTTGCAAATTAAAAATAATTTTTATCTGCATCTAGCTCTGAAAAAATATTTAGGCTTCTAGCAGTGTGTGGGACTTGTTCTATTAGTCCATCTATACTGACCTCCATCAGGTTGCAAATTCAATATAATTTGTTTCTGCATCTACCTCTGAAAAAATATTTAGGCTTCTAGCAGTGTGTGGGACTTGTTCCATTAGTCCATCTATACTGACCTCCATCAGGTTGCAAATTCAATATAATTTTTTTCTGCATCTAGCTCTGAAAAAATATTTAGGCTTCTAGCAGTGTGTGGGACTTCTTCTATTAGTCCATCTATACTGACCTCCATCAGGTTGCAAATTAAAAATAACTTTTATCTGCATCTAGCTCTGAAAAAATATTTTTTGCTTCTAGCAGTGTGTGGGACTTGGTCTATTAGTCCATCTATACTGACCTCCATCAGATTGCAAATTCAATATAATTTTTTTCTGCATCTAGCTCTGAAAAAATATTTAGGCTTCTAGCAGTGTGTGGGACTTGTTCTATTAGTCCATCTATACTGACCTCCATCAGGTTGCAAATTCAATATAATTTTTTTCTGCATCTAGCTCTGAAAAAATATTTCAGCTTCTAGCAGTGTGTGGGACTTGTTCTATTAGTCCATCTATACTGACCTCCATCAGGTTGCAAATTAAAAATAATTTTTATCTGCATCTAGCTCTGAATAAATATTTAGGCTTCTAGCAGTGTGTGGGACTTGTTCTATTAGTCCATCTATACTGACCTCCATCAGGCTGCAAATTCAATATAATTTTTTTCTGCATCTAGCTCTGAAAAAATATTTAGGCTTCTAGCAGTGTGTGGGACTTGTTCTATTAGTCCATCTATACTGACCTCCATCAGGTTGCAAATTCAATATAATTTTTTTCTGCATCTAGCTCTGAAAAAATATTTCAGCTTCTAGCAGTGTGTGGGACTTGTTCTATTAGTCCATCTATACTGACCTCCATCAGGTTGCAAATTAAAAATAATTTTTATCTGCATCTAGCTCTGAAAAAATATTTAGGCTTCTAGCAGTGTGTGGGACTTGGTCTATTAGTCCATCTATACTGACCTCCATCAGATTGCAAATTCAATATAACTTTTTTCTGCATCTAGCTCTGAAAAAATATTTAGGCTTCTAGCAGTGTGTGGGACTTGTTCTATTAGTCCATCTATACTGACCTCCATCAGGTTGCAAATTCAATATAATTTTTTTTCTGCATCTAGCTCTGAAAAAATATTTAGGCTTCTAGCAGTGTGTGGGACTTGGTCTATTAGTCCATCTATACTGACCTCCATCAGATTGCAAATTCAATATAACTTTTTTCTGCATGTAGCTCTGAAAAAATATTTAGGCTTCTAGCAGTGTGTGGGACTTGTTCTATTAGTCCATCTATACTGACCTCCATCAGGTTGTAAATTCAATATAATTTTTTTCTGCATCTAGCTCTGAAAAAATATTTCAGCTTCTAGCAGTGTGTGGGACTTGTTCTATTAGTCCATCTATACTGACCTCCATCAGGTTGCAAATTCAATATATTTTTTTTCTGCATGTAGCTCTGAAAAAATATATCAGCTTCTAGCAGTGTGTGGGATTTGTTCTATTAGTCCATCTATACTGACCTCCATCAGGTTGCAAATTAAAAATTATTTTTATCTGCATCTAGCTCTGAAAAAATATTTAGGCTTCTAGCAGTGTGTGGGACTTGGTCTATTAGTCCATCTATACTGACCTCCATCAGGTTGCAAATTCAATATATTTTTTTTCTGCATCTAGCTCTGAAAAAATTTTTCAGCTTCTAGCAGTATGTGGTACTTGTTCTATTAGTCCATCTATACTGACCTCCATCAGATTGCAAATTAAAAATAATTTTTATCTGCATCTAGCTCTGAAAAAATATTTAGGCTTCTAGCAGTGTGTGGGACTTGTTCTATTAGTCCATCTATACTGACCTCCATCAGGTTGCAAATTCAATATAATTTGTTTCTGCATCTAGCTCTGAAAAAATATTTAGGCTTCTAGCAGTGTGTGGGACTTGTTCCATTAGTCCATCTATACTGACCTCCATCATGTTGCAAATTCAATATAATTTTTTTCTGCATCTAGCTCTGAAAAAATATTTAGGCTTCTAGCAGTGTGTGGGACTTCTTCTATTAGTCCATCTATACTGACCTCCATCAGGTTGCAAATTAAAAATAACTTTTATCTGCATCTAGCTCTGAAAAAATATTTAGGCTTCTAGCAGTGTGTGGGACTTGGTCTATTAGTCCATCTATACTGACCTCCATCAGATTGCAAATTCAATATAATTTTTTTCTGCATCTAGCTCTGAAAAAATATTTAGGCTTCTAGCAGTGTGTGGGACTTGGTCTATTGGTCTATCTATACTGACCTCCATCAGATTGCAAATTCAATATAATTTTTTTCTGCATCTAGCTCTGAAAAAATATTTAGGCTTCTAGCAGTGTGTGGGACTTGTTCTATTAGTCCATCTATACTGACCTCCATCAGGTTGCAAATTAAAAATAATTTTTATCTGCATCTAGCTCTGAAAAAATATTTAGGCTTCTAGCACTGTGTGGGACTTGGTCTATTAGTCCATCTATACTGACCTCCATCAGGTTGCAAATTCAATCTAATTTGTTTCTGCATCTAGCTCTGAAAAAATATTTAGGCTTCTAGCAGTGTGTGGGACTTGTTCTATTAGTCCATCTATACTGACCTCCATCAGATTGCAAATTCAATATAATTTTTATCTGCATCTAGCTCTGAAAAAATATTTCAGCTTCTAGCAGTGTGTGGGACTTGTTCTATTAGTCCATCTATACTGACCTCCATCAGGTTGCAAATTAAAAATATTTTTTATCTGCATCTAGCTCTGAAAAAATATTTAGGCTTCTAGCAGTGTGTGGGACTTGTTCTATTAGTCCATCTATACTGACCTCCATCAGGTTGCAAATTCAATATAATTTTTTTCTGCATCTAGCTCTGAAAAAATATTTAGGCTTCTAGCAGTGTGTGGGACTTGTTCTATTAGTCCATCTATACTAACCTCCATCAGGTTGCAAATTCAATATAATTTTTTTCTGCATCTAGCTCTGAAAAAATATTTCAGCTTCTAGCAGTGTGTGGGACTTGTTCTATTAGTCCATCTATACTGACCTCCATCAGGTTGCAAATTAAAAATAATTTTTATCTGCATATAGCTGTGAAAAAATATTTAGGCTTCTAGCAGTGTGTGGGACTTGGTCTATTAGTCCATCTATACTGACCTCCATCAGGTTGCAAATTCAATCTAATTTTTTCTGCATCTAGCTCTGAAAAAATATTTCAGCTTCTAGCAGTGTGTGGGACTTGTTCTATTAGTCCATCTATACTGACCTCCATCAGGTTGCAAATTAAAAATAATTTTTATCTGCATCTAGCTCTGAAAAAATATTTAGGCTTCTAGCAGTGTGTGGGACTTGGTCTATTAGTCCATCTATACTGACCTCCATCAGGTTGCAAATTCAATCTAATTTTTTTCTGCATCTAGCTCTGAAAAAATATTTAGGCTTCTAGCAGTGTGTGGGACTTGTTCTATTAGTCCATCTATACTGACCTCCATCAGGTTGCAAATTAAAAATAATTTTTATCTGCATCTAGCTCTGAAAAAATATTTAGGCTTCTAGCAGTGTGTGGGACTTGTTCTATTAGTCCATCTATACTGACCTCCATCAGGTTGCAAATTCAATATTATTTTTTTCTGCATCTAACTCTGAAAAAATATTTCAGCTTCAAGCAGTGTTTGGGACTTGTTCTATTAGTCCATCTATACTGACCTCCATCAGGTTGCAAATTCAATATATTTTTTTTCTGCATCTAACTCTGAAAAAATATTTCAGCTTCTAGCAGTGTGTGGGACTTGTTCTATTAGTCCATCTATACTGACCTCCATCAGGTTGCAAACTAAAAATAATTTTTATCTGCATCTAGCTCTGAAAAAAATATTTAGGCTTCTAGCAGTGTGTGGGACTTGGTCTATTAGTCCATCTATACTGACCTCCATCAGGTTGCAAATTCAATCTAATTTTTTTATGCATCTAGCTCTGAAAAAATATTTAGGCTTCTTGCAGTGTGTGGGACTTGTTCTATTAGTCCATCTATACTGACCTCCATTAGGTTGCAAATTCAATATATTTTTTTTCTGCATCTAGCTCTGAAAAAATATTTCAGCTTCTAGCAGTGTGTGGGACTTGTTCTATTAGTCCATCTATACTGACCTCCATCAGGTTGCAAATTAAAAATAATTTTTATCTGCATCTAGCTCTGAAAAAATATTTAGGCTTCTAGCACTGTGTGGGACTTGGTCTATTAGTCCATCTATACTGACCTCCATCAGGTTGCAAATTCAATCTAATTTGTTTCTGCATCTAGCTCTGAAAAAATATTTAGGCTTCTAGCAGTGTGTGGGACTTGTTCTATTAGTCCATCTATACTGACCTCCATCAGATTGCAAATTCAATATAATTTTTATCTGCATCTAGCTCTGAAAAAATATTTCAGCTTCTAGCAGTGTGTGGGACTTGGTCTATTAGTCCATCTATACTGACCTCCATCAGGTTGCAAATTAAAAATAATTTTTATCTGCATCTAGCTCTGAAAAAATATTTAGGCTTCTAGCAGTGTGTGGGACTGGTTCTATTAGTCCATCTATACTGACCTCCATCAGGTTGCAAATTCAATATAATTTTTTTCTGCATCTAGCTCTGAAAAAATATTTCAGCTTCTAGCAGTGTGTGGGACTTGTTCTATTAGTCCATCTATACTGACCTCCATCAGGTTGCAAATTAAAAATAATTTTTATCTGCATCTAGCTCTGAAAAAATATTTAGGCTTCTAGCAGTGTGTGGGACTTGGTCTATTAGTCCATCTATACTGACCTCCATCAGATTGCAAATTCAATATAATTTTTTTCTGCATATAGCTCTGAAAAAATATTTAGGCTTCTAGCAGTGTGTGGGACTTGTTCTATTAGTCCATCTATACTGACCTCCATCAGGTTGCAAATTCAATCTAATTTTTTTCTGCATCTAGCTCTGAAAAAATATTTCAGCTTCTAGCAGTGTGTGGGACTTGTTCTATTAGTCCATCTATACTGACCTCCATCAGGTTGCAAATTCAATATAATTTTTTTCTGCATCTAGCTCTGAAAAAATATTTCAGCTTCTAGCAGTGTGTGGGACTTGTTCTATTAGTCCATCTATACTGAACTCCATCAGGTTGCAAATTCAAAATAATTTTTTTCTGCATCTAGCTCTGAAAAAAATATTTCAGCTTCTAGCAGTGTTTGGGACTTGTTCTATTAGTCCATCTATACAGACCTCCATCAGGTTGCAAATTAAAAATAATTTTTATCTGCATCTAGCTCTGAAAAAATATTTAGGCTTCTAGCAGTGTGTGGGACTTGGTCTATTAGTCCATCTATACTGACCTCCATCAGATTGCAAATTCAATATAATTTTTTTCTGCATCTAGCTCTGAAAAAATATTTAGGCTTCTAGCAGTATGTGGGACTTGTTCTATTAGTCCATCTATACTGACCTCCATCAGGTTGCAAATTCAATATTATTTTTTTCTGCATCTAGCTCTAAAAAAATATTTCAGCTTCTAGCAGTGTGTGGGACTTGTTCTATTAGTCCATCTATACTGACCTCCATCAGGTTGCAAATTCAATATATTTTTTTTCTGCATCTAGTTCTGAAAAAATATTTCAGCTTCTAGCAGTGTGTGGGACTTGTTCTATTAGTCCATCTATACTGACCTCCATCAGGTTGCAAATTAAAAATAATTTTTATCTGCATCTAGCTCTGAAAAAATATTTAGGCTTCTAGCAGTGTGTGGGACTAGGTCTATTAGTCCATCTATACTGACCTCAATCAGGTTGCAAATTCAATCTAATTTTTTTCTGCATCTAGCTCTGAAAAAATATTTAGGCTTCTAGCAGTGTGTGGGACTTGTTCTATTAGTCCATCTATACTGACCTCCATCAGGTTGCAAATTCAATATAATTTTTTTCTGCATTTAGCTCTGAAAAAATATTTCAGCTTCTAGCAGTGTGTGGGACTTGTTCTATTAGTCCATCTATACTGACCTCCATCGGGTTGCAAATTAAAAATAATTTTTATCTGCATCTAGCTCTGAAAAAATATTTAGACTTCTAGCAGTGTGTGGGACTTGGTCTATTAGTCCATCTATACTGACCTCCATCAGGTTGCAAAATCAATCTAATTTTTTCTGCATCTAGCTCTGAAAAAATATTTCAGCTTCTAGCAGTGTGTGGGACTTGTTCTATTAGTCCACCTATACTGACCTCCATCAGGTTGCAAATTAAAAATAATTTTTATCTGCATCTAGCTCTGGAAAAATATTTAGGCTTCTAGCAGTGTGTGGGACTTGGTCTATTAGTCCATCTTTACTGACCTCCATCAGGTTGCAAATTAAAAATATTTTTTATCTGCATCTAGCTCTGAAAAAATATTTAGGCTTCTAGCAGTGTGTGGGACTTGTTCTATTAGTCCATCTATACTGACCTCCATCAGGTTGCAAATTCAATATTATTTTTTTCTGCATCTAGCTCTGAAAAAATAGTTCTGCTTCAAGCAGTGTGTGGGACTTGTTCTATTAGTCCATCTATACTGACCTCCATCAGGTTGCAAATTCAATCTAATTTTTTTATGCATCTAGCTCTGAAAAAATATTTAGGCTTCTTGCAGTGTGTGGGACTTGTTCTATTAGTCCATCTATACTGACCTCCATTAGGTTGCAAATTCAATATATTTTTTTTCTGCATCTAGCTCTGAAAAAATATTTCAACTTCTAGCAGTGTGTGGGACTTGTTCTATTAGTCCATCTATACTGACCTCCATCAGGTTGCAAATTAAAAATAATTTTTTTCTGCATCTAGCTCTGAAAAAATATTTAGGCTTCTAGCACTGTGTGGGACTTGGTCTATTAGTCCATCTATACTGACCTCCATCAGGTTGCAAATTCAATCTAATTTGTTTCTGCATCTAGCTCTGAAAAAATATTTAGGCTTCTAGCAGTGTGTGGGACTTGTTCTATTAGTCCATCTATACTGACCTCCATCAGATTGCAAATTCAATCTAATTTTTATCTGCATCTAGCTCTGAAAAAATATTTCAGCTTCTAGCAGTGTGTGGGACTTGTTCTATTAGTCCATCTATACTGACCTCCATCAGGTTGCAAATTAAAAATAATTTTTATCTGCATCTAGCTCTGAAAAAATATTTAGGCTTCTAGCAGTGTGTGGGACTTGTTCTATTAGTCCATCTATACTGACCTCCATCAGGTTGCAAATTCAATATAATTTTTTTCTGCATCTAGCTCTGAAAAAATATTTAGACTTCTAGCAGTGTGTGGGACTTGTTCTATTCGTCCATCTATACTGACCTCCATCAGGTTGCAAATTCAATATAATTTTTTTCTGCATCTAGCTCTGAAAAAATATTTCAGCTTCTAGCAGTGTGTGGGACTTGTTCTATTAGTCCATCTATACTGACCTCCATCAGGTTGCAAATTAAAAATAATTTTTATCTGCATCTAGCTCTGAAAAAATATTTAGGGTTCTAGCAGTGTGTGGGACTTGTTCTATTTGTCCATCTATACTGAACTCCATCACGTTGCAAATTCGATATAATTTTTTTCTGCATCTAGCTCTGAAAAAATATTTAGGCTTCTAGCAGTGTGTGGGACTTGTTCTATTAGTCCATCTATACTGACCTCCATCAGGTTGCAAATTAAAAATAATTTTTATCTGCATCTAGCTCTGAAAAAATATTTAGGCTTCTAGCAGTGTGTGGGACTACGTCTATTAGTCCATCTATACTGACCTCAATCAGGTTGCAAATTCAATCTAATTTTTTTCTGCATCTAGCTCTGAAAAAATATTTAGGCTTCTAGCAGTGTGTGGGACTTGTTCTATTAGTCCATCTATACTGACCTCCATCAGGTTGCAAATTCAATATAATTTTTTTCTGCATCTAGCTCTGAAAAAATATTTCAGCTTCTAGCAGTGTGTGGGACTTGTTCTATTAGTCCATCTATACTGACCTCCATCGGGTTGCAAATTAAAAATAATTTTTATCTGCATCTAGCTCTGAAAAAATATTTAGACTTCTAGCAGTGTGTGGGACTTGGTCTATTAGTCCATCTATACTGACCTCCATCAGGTTGCAAAATCAATCTAATTTTTTCTGCATCTAGCTCTGAAAAAATATTTCAGCTTCTAGCAGTGTGTGGGACTTGTTCTATTAGTCCACCTATACTGACCTCCATCAGGTTGCAAATTAAAAATAATTTTTATCTGCATCTAGCTCTGAAAAAATATTTAGGCTTCTAGCAGTGTGTGGGACTTGGTCTATTAGTCGATCTATACTGACCTCCATCAGGTTGCAAATTCAATCTAATTTTTTTCTGCATCTAGCTCTGAAAAAATATTTAGGCTTCTAGCAGTGTGTGGGACTTGTTCTATTACTCCATCTTTACTGACCTCCATCAGGTTGCAAATTAAAAATATTTTTTATCTGCATCTAGCTCTGAAAAAATATTTAGGCTTCTAGCAGTGTGTGGGACTTGTTCTATTAGTCCATCTATACTGACCTCCATCAGGTTGCAAATTCAATATTATTTTTTTCTGCATCTAGCTCTGAAAAAATAGTTCTGCTTCAAGCAGTGTGTGGGACTTGTTCTATTAGTCCATCTATACTGACCTCCATCAGGTTGCAAATTCAATCTAATTTTTTTATGCATCTAGCTCTGAAAAAATATTTAGGCTTCTTGCAGTGTGTGGGACTTGTTCTATTAGTCCATCTATACTGACCTCCATCAGGTTGCAAATTCAATATATTTTTTTTCTGCATCTAGCTCTGGAAAAATATTTCAACTTCTAGCAGTGTGTGGGACTTGTTCTATTAGTCCATCTATACTGACCTCCATCAGGTTGCAAATTAAAAATAATTTTTTTCTGCATCTAGCTCTGAAAAAATATTTAGGCTTCTAGCACTGTGTGGGACTTGGTCTATTAGTCCATCTATACTGACCTCCATCAGGTTGCAAATTCAATCTAATTTGTTTCTGCATCTAGCTCTGAAAAAATATTTAGGCTTCTAGCAGTGTGTGGGACTTGTTCTATTAGTCCATCTATACTGACCTCCATCAGATTGCAAATTCAATCTAATTTTTATCTGCATCTAGCTCTGAAAAAATATTTCAGCTTCTAGCAGTGTGTGGGACTTGTTCTATTAGTCCATCTATACTGACCTCCATCAGGTTGCAAATTAAAAATAATTTTTATCTGCATCTAGCTCTGAAAAAATATTTAGGCTTCTAGCAGTGTGTGGGACTTGTTCTATTAGTCCATCTATACTGACCTCCATCAGGTTGCAAATTCAATATAATTTTTTTCTGCATCTAGCTCTGAAAAAATATTTAGACTTCTAGCAGTGTGTGGGACTTGTTCTATTCGTCCATCTATACTGACCTCCATCAGGTTGCAAATTCAATATAATTTTTTTCTGCATCTAGCTCTGAAAAAATATTTCAGCTTCTAGCAGTGTGTGGGACTTGTTCTATTAGTCCATCTATACTGACCTCCATCAGGTTGCAAATTAAAAATAATTTTTATCTGCATCTAGCTCTGAAAAAATATTTAGGCTTCTAGCAGTGTGTGGGACTTGTTCTATTTGTCCATCTATACTGAACTCCATCAGGTTGCAAATTCGATATAATTTTTTTCTGCATCTAGCTCTGAAAAAATATTTAGGCTTCTAGCAGTGTGTGGGACTTGTTCTATTAGTCCATCTATACTGACCTCCATCAGGTTGCAAATTAAAAATAATTTTTATCTGCATCTAGCTCTGAAAAAATATTTAGGCTTCTAGCAGTGTGTGGGACTTGTTCTATTAGTCCATCTATACTGACCTCCATCAGGTTGCAAATTCAATATAATTTTTTTCTGCATCTAGCTCTGAAAAAATATTTAGACTTCTAACAGTGTGTGGGACTTGTTCTATTAGTCTATCTATACTGACCTCCATCAGGTTGCAAATTCAATATAATTTTTTTCTGCATCTAGCTCTGAAAAAATATTTCAGCTTCTAGCAGTGTGTGGGACTTGTTCTATTAGTCCATCTATACTGACCTCCATCAGGTTGCAAATTAAAAATAATTTTTATCTGCATCTAGCTCTGAAAAAATATTTAGGCTTCTAGCAGTGTGTGGGACTTGTTCTATTTGTCCATCTATACTGAACTCCATCAGGTTGCAAATTCGATATAATTTTTTTCTGCATCTAGCTCTGAAAAAATATTTAGGCTTCTAGCAGTGTGTGGGACTGGTTCTATTAGTCCATCTATACTGACCTCCATCAGGTTGCAAATTAAAAATAATTTTTATCTGCATCTAGCTCTGAAAAAATATTTAGACTTCTAGCAGTGTGTGGGACTTGGTCTATTAGTCCATCTATACTGACCTCCATCAGGTTGCAAATTCAATCTAATTTTTTTCTGCATCTAGCTCTGAAAAAATATTTAGGCTTCTAGCAGTGTGTGGGACTTGTTCTATTACTCAATCTATACTGACCTCCATCAGGTTGCAAATTCAATATAATTTTTTTCTGCATCTAGCTCTGAAAAAATATTTCAGCTTCTAGCAGTGTGTGGGACTTGTTCTATTAGTCCATCTATACTGACCTCCATCAGGTTGCAAATTAAACATAATTTTTATCTGCATCTAGCTCTGAAAAAATATTTAGGCTTCTAGCAGTGTGTGGCACTTGGTCTATTAGTCCATCTATACTGACCTCCATCAGGTTGCAAATTCAATCTAATTTTTTCTGCATCTAGCTCTGAAAAAATATTTCAGCTTCTAGCAGTGTGTGGGACTTGTTCTATTAGTCCATCTATACTGACCTCCATCAGGTTGCAAATTAAAAATAATTTTTATCTGTATCTAGCTCTGAAAAAATATTTAGGCTTCTAGCAGTGTGTGGGACTTGGTCTATTAATCCATCTATACTGACCTCCATAAGGTTGCAAATTCAATCTAATTTTTATCTGCATCTAGCTCTGAAAAAATATTTAGGCTTCTAGCAGTGTGTGGGACTTGTTCTATTAGTCCATCTATACTGACTTCCATCAGATTGCAAATTCAATATAATTTTTTTCTGCATCTAGCTCTGAAAAAATATTTCAGCTTCTAGCAGTGTGTGGGACTTGTTCTATTAGTCCATCTATACTGACCTCCATCAGGTTGCAAATTAAAAATAATTTTTATCTGCATCTAGCTCTGAAAAAATATTTAGGCTTCTAGCAGTGTGTGGGACTTGTTCTATTTGTCCATTTATACTGACCTCCATCAGCTTGCAAATTCAATATAATTTTTTTCTGCATCTAGCTCTGAAAAAATATTTAGGCTTCAAGCAGTGTGTGGGACTAGTTCTATTAGTCCATCTATACTGACCTCCATCAGGTTGCAAATTAAAAATAATTTTTATCTGCATCTAGCTCTGAAAAAATATTTAGGCTTCTAGCAGTGTGTGGGACTTGGTCTATTAGTCCATCTATACTGACCTCCATCAGGTTGCAAATTAAATCTAATTTTTTTCTGCATCTAGCTCTGAAAAAATATTTAGGCTTCTAGCAGTGTGTGGGACTTGTTCTATTAGTCCATTTATACTGACCTCCATCAGATTGCAAATTCAATATAATTTTTTTCTGCATCTAGCTCTGAAAAAATATTTCAGCTTCTAGCAGTGTGTGGGACTTGTTCTATTAGTCCATCTATACTGACCTCCATCAGGTTGCAAATTAAAAATAATTTTTATCTGCATCTAGCTCTGAAAAAATATTTAGGCTTCTAGCAGTGTGTGGGACTTGTTCTATTTGTCCATTTATACTGACCTCCATCAGCTTGCAAATTCAATATAATTTTTTTCTGCATCTAGCTCTGAAAAAATATTTAGGCTTCAAGCAGTGTGTGGGACTAGTTCTATTAGTCCAACTATACTGACCTCCATCAGGTTGCAAATTAAAAATAATTTTTATCTGCATCTAGCTCTGAAAAAATATTTAGGCTTCTAGCAGTGTGTGGGACTTGGTCTATTAGTCCATCTATACTGACCTCCATCAGGTTGCAAATTAAATCTAATTTTTTTCTGCATCTAGCTCTGAAAAAATATTTAGGCTTCTAGCAGTGTGTGGGACTTGTTCTATTACTCCATCTATACTGACCTTCATCAGGTTGCAAATTCAATATAATTTTTTTCTGCATCTAGCTCTGAAAAAATATTTCAGCTTCTAGCAGTGTGTGGGACTTGTTCTATTCGTCCATCTATACTGACCTCCATCAGGTTGCAATTTAAAAATAATTTTTATCTGCATCTAGCTCTGAAAAAATATTTAGGCTTCTAGCAGTGTGTGGGACTTGGTCTATTAGTCCATCTATACTGACCTCCATCAGGTTGCAAATTCAATCTAATGTTTTCTGCATCTAGCTCTGAAAAAATATTTCAGCTTCTAGCAGTGTGTGGGACTTGTTCTATTAGTCCATCTATACTGACCTCCATCAGGTTGCAAATTAAAAATAATTTTTATCTGCATCTAGCTCTGAAAAAATATTTAGGCTTCTAGCAGTGTGTGGGACTTGGTCTATTAGTCCATCTATACTGACCTCCATCAGGTGGCAAATTCAATCTAATTTTTTTCTGCATCTAGCTCTGAAAAAATATTTAGGCTTCTAGCAGTGTGTTGGACTTGTTCTATTAGTCCATCTATACTGACCTCCATCAGATTGCAAATTCAATATAATTTTTTTCTGCATCTAGCTCTGAAAAAATATTTCAGCTTCTAGCAGTGTGTGGGACTTGTTCTATTAGCCCATCTATACTGACCTCCATCAGGTTGCAAATTAAAAATAATTTTTATCTGCATCTAGCTCTGAAAAAATATTTAGGCTTCTAGCAGTGTGTGGGACTTGTTCTATTAGTCCATCTATACTGACCTCCATCAGGTTGCAAATTCAATATAATTAGTTTCTGCATCCAGCTCTGAAAAAATATTTAGGCTTCTAGCAGTGTGTGGGACTTGTTCCATTAGTCCATCTATATTGACCTCCATCAGGTAGCAAATTCAATATAATTTTTTTCTGCATCTAGCTCTGAAAAAATATTTCAGCTTCTAGCAGTGTGTGGGACTTGTTCTATTAGTCCATCTATACTGACCTCCATCAGGTTGCAAATTAAAAATAATTTTTTTCTGCATCTAGCTCTGAAAAAATATTTAGGCTTCTAGCAGTGTGTGGGACTTGTTCTATTAGTCCATCTATACTGACATCCATCAGGTTGCAAATTCAATATAATTTTTTTCTGCATCTAGCTCTGAAAAAATATTTCAGCTTCTAGCAGTGTGTGGGACTTGTTCTATTAGTCCATCTATACTGACCTCCATCAGGTTGAAATTCAATATATTTTTTTCTGCATCTAGCTCTGAAAAAATATTTCAGCTTCTAGCAGTGTGTGGGACTTGTTCTATTAGTCCATCTATACTGACCTCCATCAGGTTGCAAATTAAAAATAATTTTTATCTGCATCTAGCTCTGAAAAAATATTTAGGCTTCTAGCAGTGTGTGGGACTTGGTCTATTATTCCACCTATACTGACCTCCATCAGGTTGCAAATTCAATCTAATTTTTTCTGCATCTAGCTCTGAAAAAATATTTAGGCTTCTAGCAGTGTGTGGGACTTGTTCTATTAGTCCATCAATACTGACCTCCATCAGGTTGCAAATTCAATATAATTTTTTTCTGCATCTAGCTCTAAAAAAATATTTCAGCTTCTAGCAGTGTGTGGGACTTGTTCTATTAGTCCATCTATACTGACTTCCATCAGCTTGCAAATTCAGTATAATTTTTTTCTGCATCTAGCTCTGAAAAAATATTTCAGCTTCTAGCAGTGTGTGGGACTTGTTCTATTAGTCCATCTATACTGACCTCCATCAGGCTGCAAATTAAAAATAATTTTTATCTGCATCTAGGTCTGAAAAAATATTTAGGCTTCTAGCAGTGTGTGGGACTTGGTCTATTAGTCCATCTATACTGACCTCCATAAGGTTGCAAATTCAATCTAATTTTTTTCTGCATCTAGCTCTGAAAAAATATTTAGGCTTCTAGCAGTGTGTGGGACTTGTTCTATTAGTCCATCTATACTGACCTCCATCAGATTGCAAATTCAATATAATTTTTTTCTGCATCTAGCTCTGAAAAAATATTTCAGCTTCTAGCAGTGTGTGGGACTTGTTCTATTAGTCCATCTATACTGACCTCCATCAGGTTGCAAATTAAAAATAATTTTTATTTGCATCTAGCTCTGAAAAAATATTTAGGCTTCTAGCAGTGTGTGGGACTTGTTCTATTAGTCCATCTATACTGACCTCCATCAGATTGCAAATTCAATATAATTTTTTTCTGCATCTAGCTCTGAAAAAATATTTCAGCTTCTAGCAGTGTGTGGGACTTGTTCTATTAGTCCATCTATACTGACCTCCATCAGGTTGAAATTCAATATATTTTTTTTCTGCATCTAGCTCTGAAAAAATATTTCAGCTTCTAGCAGTGTGTGGGACTTGTTCTATTAGTCCATCTATACTGACCTCCATCAGGTTGCAAATTAAAAATAATTTTTATCTGCATCTAGCTCTGAAAAAATATTTAGGCTTCTAGCAGTGTGTGGGACTTGGTCTATTAGTCCATCTATACTGACCTCAATCAGGTTGCAAATTCAATCTAATTTTTTCTGCATCTAGCTCTGAAAAAATATTTAGGCTTCTAGCAGTGTGTGGGACTTGTTCTATTAGTCCATCAATACTGACCTCCATCAGGTTGCAAATTCAATATAATTTTTTTCTGCATCTAGCTCTAAAAAAATATTTCAGTTTCTAGCAGTGTGTGGGACTTGTTCTATTATTCCATCTATACTGACCTCCATCAGCTTGCAAATTCAGTATAATTTTTTTCTGCATCTAGCTCTGAAAAAATATTTCAGCTTCTAGCAGTGTGTGGGACTTGTTCTATTAGTCCATCTATACTGACCTCCATCAGGTTGCAAATTTAAAATAATTTTTATCTGCATCTAGCTCTGAAAAAATATTTAGGCTTCTAGCAGTGTGTGGGACTTGGTCTATTAGTCCATCTATACTGACCTCCATAAGGTTGCAAATTCAATCTAATTTTTTTCTGCATCTAGCTCTGAAAAAATATTTAGGCTTCTAGCAGTGTGTGGGACTTGTTCTATTAGTCCATCTATACTGACCTCCATCAGATTGCAAATTCAATATAATTTTTTTCTGCATCTAGCTCTGAAAAAATATTTCAGCTTCTAGCAGTGTGTGGGACTTGTTCTATTAGTCCATCTATACTGACCTCCATCAGGTTGCAAATTAAAAATAATTTTTATTTGCATCTAGCTCTGAAAAAATATTTAGGCTTCTAGCAGTGTGTGGGACTTGTTCTATTAGTCCATCTATACTGACCTCCATCAGATTGCAAATTCAATATATTTTTTTTCTGCATCTAGCTCTGAAAAAATATTTCAGCTTCTAGCAGTGTGTGGGACTTGTTCTATTAGTCCATCAATACTGACCTCCATCAGATTGCAAATTCAATATAATTTTTTTCTGCATCTAGCTCTGAAAAAATATTTCAGCTTCTAGCAGTGTGTGGGACTTGTTCTATTAGTCCATCTATACTGACCTCCATCAGGTTGCAAATTAAAAATAATTTTTATCTGCATCTAGCTCTGAAAAAACATTTAGGCTTCTAGCAGTGTGTGGGACTTGGTCTATTAGTCCATCTATACTGACCTCCATCAGATTGCAAATTCAATATAATTTTTTTCTGCATCTAGCTCTGAAAAAATATTTAGGCTTCTAGCGGTGTGTGGGACTTGTTCTATTAGTCCATCTATACTGACCTCCATCAGGTTGCAAATTAAAAATAATTTTTATCTGCGTCTAGCTCTGAAAAAATATTTAGGCTTCTAGCAGTGTGTGGGACTTGGTCTATTAGTCCATCTATACTGACCTCCATCAGGTTGCAAATTCAATCTAATTTTTTTCTGCATCTAGCTCTGAAAAAATATTTACGCTTCTAGCAGTGTGTGGGACTTGTTCTTTTACTCCATCTATACTGACCTCCATCAGGTTGCAAATTCAATATAATTTTTTTCTGCATCTAGCTCTGAAAAAATATTTAGGCTTCTAGCAGTGTGTGGGACTTGGTCTATTAGTCCATCTATACTGAGCTCCATCAGGTTGCAAATTCAATCTAATTTTTTTCTGCATCTAGCTCTGAAAAAATATTTAGGCTTCTAGCAGTGTGTGGGACTTGTTCTTTTACTGCATCTATACTGACCTCCATCAGGTTGCAAATTCAATATAATTTTTTTCTGCATCTAGCTCTGAAAAAATATTTCAGCTTCTAGCAGTGTGTGTGACTTGTTCTGTTAGTCCATCTATACTGACCTCTATCAGGTTGCAAAGTAAAAATAATTTTTATCTGCATCTAGCTCTGAAAAAATATTTAGGCTTCTAGCAGTGTGTGGGACTTGGTCTATTAGTCCATCTATACTGACCTCCATCAGGTTGCAAATTCAATCTATTTTTTTCTGCATCTAGCTCTGAAAAAATATTTCAGCTTCTAGCAGTGTGTGGGACTTGTTCTATTAGTCCATCTATACTGACCTCCATCAGATTGCAAATTCAATATAATTTTTTTCTGCATCTAGCTCTGAAAAAATATTTAGGCTTCTAGCAGTGTGTGGGACTTGTTCTATTAGTCCATCTATACTGACCTCCATCAGGTTGCAAATTAAAAATAATTTTTATATGCATCTAGCTCTGAAAAAATATTTAGGCTTCTAGCAGTGTGTGGGACTTGTTCTATTAGTCCATCTATACTGACCTCCATCAGGTTGCAAATTCAATATAATTTGTTTCTGCATCTAGCTCTGAAAAAATATTTAGGCTTCTAGCAGTGTGTGGGACTTGTTCCATTAGTCCATCTATACTGACCTCCATCAGGTTACAAATTCAATATAATTTTTTCTGCATCTAGCTCTGAAAAAATATTTAGGCTTCTAGCAGTGTGTGGGACTTCTTCTATTAGTCCATCTATACTGACCTCCATCAGGTTGAAAATTAAAAATAACTTTTATCTGCATCTAGCTCTGAAAAAATATTTAGGCTTCTAGCAGTGTGTGGGACTTGGTCTATTAGTCCATCTATACTGACCTCCATCAGATTGCAAATTCAATATAATTTTTTTCTGCATCTAGCTCTGAAAAAATATTTAGGCTTCTAGCAGTGTGTGGAACTTGTTCTATTAGTCCATCTATACTGACCTCCATCAGGTTGCAAATTCAATATAATTTTTTTCTGCATCTAGCTCTGAAAAAATATTTCAGCTTCTAGCAGTGTGTATGACTTGTTCTATTAGTCCATCTATACTGACCTCCATCAGGTTGCAAATTAAAAATAATTTTTATCTGCATCTAGCTCTGAAAAAATATTTAGGCTTCTAGCAGTGTGTGGGACTTGGTCTATTAGTCTATCTATACTGACCTCCATCAGATTGCAAATTCAATATAAATTTTTTCTGCATCTAGCTCTGAAAAAATATTTAGGCTTCTAGCAGTGTGTGGGACTTGTTCTATTAGTCCATCTATACTGACCTCCATCAGGTTGCAAATTCAATATAATTTTTTTCTGCATCTAGCTCTGAAAAAATATTTCAGCTTCTAGCAGTGTGTGGCACTTGTTCTATTAGTCCATCTATACTGACCTCCATCAGGTTGCAAATTAAAAATAATTTTTATCTGCATCTAGTTCTGAAAAAATATTTAGGCTTCTAGCAGTGTGTGGGACTTGGTCTATTAGTCCATCTATACTGACCTCCATCAGGTTGCAAATTCAATCTAATTTTTTTCTGCATCTAGCTCTGAAAAAATATTTACGCTTCTAGCAGTGTGTGGGACTTGTTCTTTTACTCCATCTATACTGACCTCCATCAGGTTGCAAATTCAATATAATTTTTTTCTGCATCTAGCTCTGAAAAAATATTTAGGCTTCTAGCAGTGTGTGGGACTTGGTCTATTAGTCCATCTATACTGAGCTCCATCAGGTTGCAAATTCAATCTAATTTTTTTCTGCATCTAGCTCTGAAAAAATATTTAGGCTTCTAGCAGTGTGTGGGACTTGTTCTTTTACTGCATCTATACTGACCTCCATCAGGTTGCAAATTCAATATAATTTTTTTCTGCATCTAGCTCTGAAAAAATATTTCAGCTTCTAGCAGTGTGTGGGACTTGTTCTGTTAGTCCATCTATACTGACCTCTATCAGGTTGCAAAGTAAAAATAATTTTTATCTGCATCTAGCTCTGAAAAAATATTTAGGCTTCTAGCAGTGTGTGGGACTTGGTCTATTAGTCCATCTATACTGACCTCCATCAGGTTGCAAATTCAATCTATTTTTTTCTGCATCTAGCTCTGAAAAAATATTTCAGCTTCTAGCAGTGTGTGGGACTTGTTCTATTAGTCCATCTATACTGACCTCCATCAGATTGCAAATTCAATATAATTTTTTTCTGCATCTAGCTCTGAAAAAATATTTAGGCTTCTAGCAGTGTGTGGGACTTGTTCTATTAGTCCATCTATACTGACCTCCATCAGGTTGCAAATTAAAAATAATTTTTATATGCATCTAGCTCTGAAAAAATATTTAGGCTTCTAGCAGTGTGTGGGACTTGTTCTATTAGTCCATCTATACTGACCTCCATCAGGTTGCAAATTCAATATAATTTGTTTCTGCATCTAGCTCTGAAAAAATATTTAGGCTTCTAGCAGTGTGTGGGACTTGTTCCATTAGTCCATCTATACTGACCTCCATCAGGTTACAAATTCAATATAATTTTTTCTGCATCTAGCTCTGAAAAAATATTTAGGCTTCTAGCAGTGTGTGGGACTTCTTCTATTAGTCCATCTATACTGACCTCCATCAGGTTGAAAATTAAAAATAACTTTTATCTGCATCTAGCTCTGAAAAAATATTTAGGCTTCTAGCAGTGTGTGGGACTTGGTCTATTAGTCCATCTATACTGACCTCCATCAGATTGCAAATTCAATATAATTTTTTTCTGCATCTAGCTCTGAAAAAATATTTAGGCTTCTAGCAGTGTGTGGAACTTGTTCTATTAGTCCATCTATACTGACCTCCATCAGGTTGCAAATTCAATATAATTTTTTTCTGCATCTAGCTCTGAAAAAATATTTCAGCTTCTAGCAGTGTGTATGACTTGTTCTATTAGTCCATCTATACTGACCTCCATCAGGTTGCAAATTAAAAATAATTTTTATCTGCATCTAGCTCTGAAAAAATATTTAGGCTTCTAGCAGTGTGTGGGACTTGGTCTATTAGTCTATCTATACTGACCTCCATCAGATTGCAAATTCAATATAAATTTTTTCTGCATCTAGCTCTGAAAAAATATTTAGGCTTCTAGCAGTGTGTGGGACTTGTTCTATTAGTCCATCTATACTGACCTCCATCAGGTTGCAAATTCAATATAATTTTTTTCTGCATCTAGCTCTGAAAAAATATTTCAGCTTCTAGCAGTGTGTGGCACTTGTTCTATTAGTCCATCTATACTGACCTCCATCAGGTTGCAAATTAAAAATAATTTTTATCTGCATCTAGTTCTGAAAAAATATTTAGGCTTCTAGCAGTGTGTGGGACTTGTTCTATTAGTCCATCTATACTGACCTCCATCAGGTTGCAAATTCAATATAATTTGTTTCTGCATCTAGCTCTGAAAAAATATTTAGGCTTATAGCAGTGTGTGGGACTTGTTCCATTAGTCCATCTATACTGACCTCCATCAGGTTGCAAATTCAATATAATTTTTTTCTGCATCTAGCTCTGAAAAAATATTTAGGCTTCTAGCAGTGTGTGGGACTTCTTCTATTAGTCCATCTATACTGACCTCCATCAGGTTGCAAATTAAAAATAACTTTTATCTGCATCTAGCTCTGAAAAAATATTTTTTGCTTCTAGCAGTGTGTGGGACTTGGTCTATTAGTCCATCTATACTGACCTCCATCAGGTTGCAAATTCAATCTAATTTTTTTCTGCATCTAGCTCTGAAAAAATATTTAGGCTTCTAGCAGTGTGTGGGACTTGTTCTTTTACTGCATCTATACTGACCTCCATCAGGTTGCAAATTCAATATAATTTTTTTCTGCATCTAGCTCTGAAAAAATATTTCAGCTTCTAGCAGTGTGTGGGACTTGTTCTGTTAGTCCATCTATACTGACCTCTATCAGGTTGCAAAGTAAAAATAATTTTTATCTGCATCTAGCTCTGAAAAAATATTTAGGCTTCTAGCAGTGTGTGGGACTTGGTCTATTAGTCCATCTATACTGACCTCCATCAGGTTGCAAATTCAATCTATTTTTTTCTGCATCCAGCTCTGAAAAAATATTTCAGCTTCTAGCAGTGTGTGGGACTTGTTCTATTAGTCCATCTATACTGACCTCCATCAGGTTGCAAATTAAAAATAATTTTTATCGGCATCTAGCTCTGAAAAAATATTTCAGCTTCTAGCAGTGTGTGGGACTTAGTCTATTAGTCCATCTATACTGACCTCCATCAGGTTGCAAATTAAATCGAATTTTTTTCTGCATCTAGCTCTGAAAAAATATTTAGGCTTCTAGCAGTGTGTGGGACTTGTTCTATAAGTCCATCTATACTGACCTCCATCAGGTTGCAAATTCAATATAATTTTTTTCTGCATCTAGCTCTGAAAAAATATTTAGGCTTCTAGCAGTGTGTGGGACTTGTTCTATTAGTCCATCTATACTGACCTCCATCAGGTTGCAAATTAAAAATAATTTTTATCTGCATCTAGCTCTGAAAAAATATTTAGGCTTCTAGCAGTGTGTGGGACTTGTTCTATTAGTCCATCTATACTGACCTCCATCAGGTTGCAAATTCAATATAATTTGTTTCTGCATCTAGCTCTGAAAAAATATTTAGGCTTCTAGCAGTGTGTGGAACTTGTTCTATTAGTCCATCTATACTGACCTCCATCAGGTTGCAAATTCAATATAATTTTTTTCTGCATCTAGCTCTGAAAAAATATTTCAGCTTCTAGCAGTGTGTGGGACTTGTTCTATTAGTCCATCTATACTGACCTCCATCAGGTTGCAAATTAAAAATAATTTTTATCTGCATCTAGCTCTGAAAAAATATTTAGGCTTCTAGCAGTGTGTGGGACTTGTTCTATTAGTCCATTTATACTGACCTCCATCAGGCTGCAAATTCAATATAATTTTTTTCTGCATCTAGCTCTGAAAAAATATTTAGGCTTCTAGCAGTGTGTGGGACTTGTTCTATTAGTCCATCTATACTGACCTCCATCAGGTTGCAAATTCAATATAATTTTTTTCTGCATCTAGCTCTGAAAAAATATTTCAGCTTCTAGCAGTGTGTGGGACTTGTTCTATTAGTCCATCTATACTGACCTCCATCAGATTGCAAATTAAAAATAATTTTTATCTGCATCTAGCTGTGAAAAAATATTTAGGCTTCTAGCAGTGTGTGGGACTTGGTCTATTAGTCTATCTATACTGACCTCCATCAGATTGCAAATTCAATATAATTTTTTTCTGCATCTAGCTCTGAAAAAATATTTAGGCTTCTAGCAGTGTGTGGGACTTGTTCTATTAGTCCATCTATACTGACCTCCATCAGGTTGCAAATTCAATATAATTTTTTCCTGCATCTAGCTCTGAAAAAATATTTCAGCTTCTAGCAGTGTGTGGGACTTGTTCTATTAGTCCATCTATACTGACCTCCATCAGGTTGCAAATTCAATATATTTTTTTTCTGCATCTAGCTCTGAAAAAATATTTCAGCTTCTAGCAGTGTGTGGGACTTGTTCTATTAGTCCATCTATACTGACCTCCATCAGGTTGCAAATTAAAAATAATTTTTATCTGCATCTAGCTCTGAAAAAATATTTAGGCTTCTAGCAGTGTGTGGGACTTGTTCTATTAGTCCATCTATACTGACCTCCATCAGGTTGCAAATTCAATATAATTTGTTTCTGCATCTACCTCTGAAAAAATATTTAGGCTTCTAGCAGTGTGTGGGACTTGTTCCATTAGTCCATCTATACTGACCTCCATCAGGTTGCAAATTCAATATAATTTTTTTCTGCATCTAGCTCTGAAAAAATATTTAGGCTTCTAGCAGTGTGTGGGACTTCTTCTATTAGTCCATCTATACTGACCTCCATCAGGTTGCAAATTAAAAATAACTTTTATCTGCATCTAGCTCTGAAAAAATATTTTTTGCTTCTAGCAGTGTGTGGGACTTGGTCTATTAGTCCATCTATACTGACCTCCATCAGATTGCAAATTCAATATAATTTTTTTCTGCATCTAGCTCTGAAAAAATATTTAGGCTTCTAGCAGTGTGTGGGACTTGTTCTATTAGTCCATCTATACTGACCTCCATCAGGTTGCAAATTCAATATAATTTTTTTCTGCATCTAGCTCTGAAAAAATATTTCAGCTTCTAGCAGTGTGTGGGACTTGTTCTATTAGTCCATCTATACTGACCTCCATCAGGTTGCAAATTAAAAATAATTTTTATCTGCATCTAGCTCTGAATAAATATTTAGGCTTCTAGCAGTGTGTGGGACTTGTTCTATTAGTCCATCTATACTGACCTCCATCAGGCTGCAAATTCAATATAATTTTTTTCTGCATCTAGCTCTGAAAAAATATTTAGGCTTCTAGCAGTGTGTGGGACTTGTTCTATTAGTCCATCTATACTGACCTCCATCAGGTTGCAAATTCAATATAATTTTTTTCTGCATCTAGCTCTGAAAAAATATTTCAGCTTCTAGCAGTGTGTGGGACTTGTTCTATTAGTCCATCTATACTGACCTCCATCAGGTTGCAAATTAAAAATAATTTTTATCTGCATCTAGCTCTGAAAAAATATTTAGGCTTCTAGCAGTGTGTGGGACTTGGTCTATTAGTCCATCTATACTGACCTCCATCAGATTGCAAATTCAATATAACTTTTTTCTGCATCTAGCTCTGAAAAAATATTTAGGCTTCTAGCAGTGTGTGGGACTTGTTCTATTAGTCCATCTATACTGACCTCCATCAGGTTGCAAATTCAATATAATTTTTTTTCTGCATCTAGCTCTGAAAAAATATTTAGGCTTCTAGCAGTGTGTGGGACTTGGTCTATTAGTCCATCTATACTGACCTCCATCAGATTGCAAATTCAATATAACTTTTTTCTGCATGTAGCTCTGAAAAAATATTTAGGCTTCTAGCAGTGTGTGGGACTTGTTCTATTAGTCCATCTATACTGACCTCCATCAGGTTGTAAATTCAATATAATTTTTTTCTGCATCTAGCTCTGAAAAAATATTTCAGCTTCTAGCAGTGTGTGGGACTTGTTCTATTAGTCCATCTATACTGACCTCCATCAGGTTGCAAATTCAATATATTTTTTTTCTGCATGTAGCTCTGAAAAAATATATCAGCTTCTAGCAGTGTGTGGGACTTGTTCTATTAGTCCATCTATACTGACCTCCATCAGGTTGCAAATTAAAAATTATTTTTATCTGCATCTAGCTCTGAAAAAATATTTAGGCTTCTAGCAGTGTGTGGGACTTGGTCTATTAGTCCATCTATACTGACCTCCATCAGGTTGCAAATTCAATATATTTTTTTTCTGCATCTAGCTCTGAAAAAATTTTTCAGCTTCTAGCAGTATGTGGTACTTGTTCTATTAGTCCATCTATACTGACCTCCATCAGATTGCAAATTAAAAATAATTTTTATCTGCATCTAGCTCTGAAAAAATATTTAGGCTTCTAGCAGTGTGTGGGACTTGTTCTATTAGTCCATCTATACTGACCTCCATCAGGTTGCAAATTCAATATAATTTGTTTCTGCATCTAGCTCTGAAAAAATATTTAGGCTTCTAGCAGTGTGTGGGACTTGTTCCATTAGTCCATCTATACTGACCTCCATCATGTTGCAAATTCAATATAATTTTTTTCTGCATCTAGCTCTGAAAAAATATTTAGGCTTCTAGCAGTGTGTGGGACTTCTTCTATTAGTCCATCTATACTGACCTCCATCAGGTTGCAAATTAAAAATAACTTTTATCTGCATCTAGCTCTGAAAAAATATTTAGGCTTCTAGCAGTGTGTGGGACTTGGTCTATTAGTCCATCTATACTGACCTCCATCAGATTGCAAATTCAATATAATTTTTTTCTGCATCTAGCTCTGAAAAAATATTTAGGCTTCTAGCAGTGTGTGGGACTTGGTCTATTGGTCTATCTATACTGACCTCCATCAGATTGCAAATTCAATATAATTTTTTTCTGCATCTAGCTCTGAAAAAATATTTAGGCTTCTAGCAGTGTGTGGGACTTGTTCTATTAGTCCATCTATACTGACCTCCATCAGGTTGCAAATTCAATATAATTTTTTTCTGCATCTAGCTCTGAAAAAATATTTCAGCTTCTAGCAGTGTGTGGGACTTGTTCTATTAGTCCATCTATACTGACCTCCATCAGGTTGCAAATTCAATATATTTTTTTTCTGCATCTAGCTCTGAAAAAATATTTCAGCTTCTAGCAGTGTGTGGGACTTGTTCTATTAGTCCATCTATACTGACCTCCATCAGGTTGCAAATTAAAAATAATTTTTATCTGCATCTAGCTCTGAAAAAATATTTAGGCTTCTAGCAGTGTGTGGGACTTGTTCTATTAGTCCATCTATACTGACCTCCATCAGGTTGCAAATTCAATATAATTTGTTTCTGCATCTAGCTCTGAAAAAATATTTAGGCTTCTAGCAGTGTGTGGGACTTGTTCCATTAGTCCATCTACACTGACCTCCATCAGGTTGCAAATTCAATATAATTTTTTTCTGCATCTAGCTCTGAAAAAATATTTAGGCTTCTAGCAGTGTGTGGGACTTCTTCTATTAGTCCATCTATACTGACCTCCATCAGGTTGCAAATTAAAAATAACTTTTATCTGCATCTAGCTCTGAAAAAATATTTTTTGCTTCTAGCAGTGTGTGGGACTTGGTCTATTAGTCCATCTATACTGACCTCCATCAGATTGCAAATTCAATATAATTTTTTTCTGCATCTAGCTCTGAAAAAATATTTAGGCTTCTAGCAGTGTGTGGGACTTGTTCTATTAGTCCATCTATACTGACCTCCATCAGGTTGCAAATTCAATATAATTTTTTTCTGCATCTAGCTCTGAAAAAATATTTAGGCTTCTAGCAGTGTGTGGGACTTGGTCTATTAGTCCATCTATACTGACCTCCATCAGATTGCAAATTCAATATAACTTTTTTCTGCATCTAGCTCTGAAAAAATATTTAGGCTTCTAGCAGTGTGTGGGACTTGTTCTATTAGTCCATCTATACTGACCTCCATCAGGTTGCAAATTCAATATAATTTTTTTCTGCATCTAGCTCTGAAAAAATATTTAGGCTTCTAGCAGTGTGTGGGACTTGGTCTATTAGTCCATCTATACTGACCTCCATCAGATTGCAAATTCAATATAACTTTTTTCTGCATGTAGCTCTGAAAAAATATTTAGGCTTCTAGCAGTGTGTGGGACTTGTTCTATTAGTCCATCTATACTGACCTCCATCAGGTTGTAAATTCAATATAATTTTTTTCTGCACCTAGCTCTGAAAAAATATTTCAGCTTCTAGCAGTGTGTGGGACTTGTTCTATTAGTCCATCTATACTGACCTCCATCAGGTTGCAAATTCAATATATTTTTTTTCTGCATCTAGCTCTGAAAAAATATATCAGCTTCTAGCAGTGTGTGGGACTTGTTCTATTAGTCCATCTATACTGACCTCCATCAGGTTGCAAATTAAAAATTATTTTTATCTGCATCTAGCTCTGAAAAAATATTTAGGCTTCTAGCAGTGTGTGGGACTTGGTCTATTAGTCCATCTATACTGACCTCCATCAGGTTGCAAATTCAATATATTTTTTTTCTGCATCTAGCTCTGAAAAAATTTTTCAGCTTCTAGCAGTATGTGTTACTTGTTCTATTAGTCCATCTATACTGACCTCCATCAGATTGGAAATTAAAAATAATTTTTATCTGCATCTAGCTCTGAAAAAATATTTAGGCTTCTAGAAGTGTGTGGGACTTGTTCTATTAGTCCATCTATACTGACCTCCATCAGGTTGCAAATTCAATATAATTTGTTTCTGCATCTAGCTCTGAAAAAATATTTAGGCTTCTAGCAGTGTGTGGGACTTCTTCTATTAGTTCATCTATACTGACCTCCATCAGGTTGCAAATTAAAAATAACTTTTATCTGCATCTAGCTCTGAAAAAATATTTAGGCTTCTAGCAGTGTGTGGGACTTGGTCTATTAGTCCATCTATACTGACCTCCATCAGGTTGCAAATTAAAAATAACTTTTATCTGCATCTAGCTCTGAAAAAATATTTTTTGCTTCTAGCAGTGTGTGGGACTTGGTCTATTAGTCCATCTATACTGACCTCCATCAGATTGCAAATTCAATATAATTTTTTTCTGCATCTAGCTCTGAAAAAATATTTAGGCTTCTAGCAGTGTGTGGGACTTGTTCTATTAGTCCATCTATACTGACCTCCATCAGGTTGCAAATTCAATATAATTTATTTCTGCATCTAGCTCTGAAAAAATATTTCAGCTTCTAGCAGTGTGTGGGACTTGTTCTATTAGTCCATCTATACTGACCTCCATCAGGTTGCAAATTAAAAATAATTTTTATCTGCATCTAGCTCTGAAAAAATATTTAGGCTTCTAGCAGTGTGTGGGACTTGTTCTATTAGTCCAACTATACTGACCTCCATCAGGCTGCAAATTCAATATAATTTTTTTCTGCATCTAGCTCTGAAAAAATATTTAGGCTTCTAGCAGTGTGTGGGACTTGTTCTATTAGTCCATCTATACTGACCTCCATCAGGTTGCAAATTCAATATAATTTTTTTCTGCATCTAGCTCTGAAAAAATATTTCAGCTTCTAGCAGTGTGTGGGACTTGTTCTATTAGTCCATCTATACTGACCTCCATCAGGTTGCAAATTAAAAATAATTTTTATCTGCATCTAGCTCTGAAAAAATATTTAGGCTTCTAGCAGTGTGTGGGACTTGGTCTATTAGTCCATCTATACTGACCTCCATCAGATTGCAAATTCAATATAACTTTTTTCTGCATCTAGCTCTGAAAAAATATTTAGGCTTCTAGCAGTGTGTGGGACTTGTTCTATTAGTCCATCTATACTGACCTCCATCAGGTTGCAAATTCAATATAATTTTTTTCTGCATCTAGCTCTGAAAAAATATTTAGGCTTCTAGCAGTGTGTGGGACTTGGTCTATTAGTCCATCTATACTGACCTCCATCAGATTGCAAATTCAATATAACTTTTTTCTGCATCTAGCTCTGAAAAAATATTTAGGCTTCTAGCAGTGTGTGGGACTTGTTCTATTAGTCCATCTATACTAACCTCCATCAGGTTGTAAATTCAATATAATTTTTTTCTGCATCTAGCTCTGAAAAAATATTTCAGCTTCTAGCAGTGTGTGGCACTTGTTCTATTAGTCCATCTATACTGACCTCCATCAGGTTGCAAATTCAATATATTTTTTTTCTGCATCTAGCTCTGAAAAAATATATCAGCTTCTAGCAGTGTGTGGGACTTGTTCTATTAGTCCATCTATACTGACCTCCATCAGGTTGCAAATTAAAAATTATTTTTATCTGCATCTAGCTCTGAAAAAATATTTAGGCTTCTAGCAGTGTGTGGGACTTGGTCTATTAGTCCATCTATACTGACCTCCATCAGGTTGCAAATTCAATATATTTTTTTTCTGCATCTAGCTCTGAAAAAATTTTTCAGCTTCTAGCAGTATGTGGTACTTGTTCTATTTCTCCATCTATACTGACCTCCATCAGATTGCAAATTAAAAATAATTTTTATCTGCATCTACCTCTGAAAAAATATTTAGGCTTCTAGCAGTGTGTGGGACTTGTTCTATTAGTCCATCTATACTGACCTCCATCAGGTTGCAAATTCAATATAATTTGTTTCTGCATCTAGCTCTGAAAAAATATTTAGGCTTCTAGCAGTGTGTGGGACTTGTTCCATTAGTCCATCTATACTGACCTCCATCAGGTTGCAAATTCAATATAATTTTTTTCTGCATCTAGCTCTGAAAAAATATTTAGGCTTCTAGCAGTGTGTGGGACTTCTTCTATTAGTCCATGTATACTGACCTCCATCAGGTTGCAAATTAAAAATAACTTTTATCTGCATCTAGCTCTGAAAAAATATTTAGGCTTCTAGCAGTGTGTGGGACTTGGTCTATTAGTCCATCTATACTGACCTCCATCAGGTTGCAAATTCAATATAATTTTTTTCTGCATCTAGCTCTGAAAAAATATTTCAGCTTCTAGCAGTGTGTGGGACTTGTTCTATTAGTCCATCTATACTGACCTCCATCAGATTGCAAATTCAATATAATTTTTATCTGCATCTAGCTCTGAAAAAATATTTAGGCTTCTAGCAGTGTGTGGGACTTGGTCTATTAGTCCATCTATACTGACCTCCATCAGATTGCAAATTCAATATAATTTTTATCTGCATCTAGCTCTGAAAAAATATTTAGGCTTCTAGCAGTGTGTGGGACTTGGTCTATTAGTCCATCTATACTGACCTCCATCAGGTTGCAAATTAAAAATAATTTTTATCGGCATCTAGCTCTGAAAAAATATTTAGGCTTCTAGCAGTGTGTGGGACTTGGTCTATTAGTCCATCTATACTGACCTCCATCAGGTTGCAAATTCAATATAATTTTTTCCTGCATCTAGCTCTGAAAAAATATTTCAGCTTCTAGCAGTGTGTGGGACTTGTTCTATTAGTCCATCTATACTGACCTCCATCAGGTTGCAAATTCAATATATTTTTTTTCTGCATCTAGCTCTGAAAAAATATTTCAGCTTCTAGCAGTGTGTGGGACTTGTTCTATTAGTCCATCTATACTGACCTCCATCAGGTTGCAAATTAAAAATAATTTTTATCTGCATCTAGCTCTGAAAAAATATTTAGGCTTCTAGCAGTGTGTGGGACTTGTTCTATTAGTCCATCTATACTGACCTCCATCAGGTTGCAAATTCAATATAATTTGTTTCTGCATCTACCTCTGAAAAAATATTTAGGCTTCTAGCAGTGTGTGGGACTTGTTCCATTAGTCCATCTATACTGACCTCCATCAGGTTGCAAATTCAATATAATTTTTTTCTGCATCTAGCTCTGAAAAAATATTTAGGCTTCTAGCAGTGTGTGGGACTTCTTCTATTAGTCCATCTATACTGACCTCCATCAGGTTGCAAATTAAAAATAACTTTTATCTGCATCTAGCTCTGAAAAAATATTTTTTGCTTCTAGCAGTGTGTGGGACTTGGTCTATTAGTCCATCTATACTGACCTCCATCAGATTGCAAATTCAATATAATTTTTTTCTGCATCTAGCTCTGAAAAAATATTTAGGCTTCTAGCAGTGTGTGGGACTTGTTCTATTAGTCCATCTATACTGACCTCCATCAGGTTGCAAATTCAATATAATTTTTTTCTGCATCTAGCTCTGAAAAAATATTTCAGCTTCTAGCAGTGTGTGGGACTTGTTCTATTAGTCCATCTATACTGACCTCCATCAGGTTGCAAATTAAAAATAATTTTTATCTGCATCTAGCTCTGAATAAATATTTAGGCTTCTAGCAGTGTGTGGGACTTGTTCTATTAGTCCATCTATACTGACCTCCATCAGGCTGCAAATTCAATATAATTTTTTTCTGCATCTAGCTCTGAAAAAATATTTAGGCTTCTAGCAGTGTGTGGGACTTGTTCTATTAGTCCATCTATACTGACCTCCATCAGGTTGCAAATTCAATATAATTTTTTTCTGCATCTAGCTCTGAAAAAATATTTCAGCTTCTAGCAGTGTGTGGGACTTGTTCTATTAGTCCATCTATACTGACCTCCATCAGGTTGCAAATTAAAAATAATTTTTATCTGCATCTAGCTCTGAAAAAATATTTAGGCTTCTAGCAGTGTGTGGGACTTGGTCTATTAGTCCATCTATACTGACCTCCATCAGATTGCAAATTCAATATAACTTTTTTCTGCATCTAGCTCTGAAAAAATATTTAGGCTTCTAGCAGTGTGTGGGACTTGTTCTATTAGTCCATCTATACTGACCTCCATCAGGTTGCAAATTCAATATAATTTTTTTTCTGCATCTAGCTCTGAAAAAATATTTAGGCTTCTAGCAGTGTGTGGGACTTGGTCTATTAGTCCATCTATACTGACCTCCATCAGATTGCAAATTCAATATAACTTTTTTCTGCATGTAGCTCTGAAAAAATATTTAGGCTTCTAGCAGTGTGTGGGACTTGTTCTATTAGTCCATCTATACTGACCTCCATCAGGTTGTAAATTCAATATAATTTTTTTCTGCATCTAGCTCTGAAAAAATATTTCAGCTTCTAGCAGTGTGTGGGACTTGTTCTATTAGTCCATCTATACTGACCTCCATCAGGTTGCAAATTCAATATATTTTTTTTCTGCATGTAGCTCTGAAAAAATATATCAGCTTCTAGCAGTGTGTGGGACTTGTTCTATTAGTCCATCTATACTGACCTCCATCAGGTTGCAAATTAAAAATTATTTTTATCTGCATCTAGCTCTGAAAAAATATTTAGGCTTCTAGCAGTGTGTGGGACTTGGTCTATTAGTCCATCTATACTGACCTCCATCAGGTTGCAAATTCAATATATTTTTTTTCTGCATCTAGCTCTGAAAAAATTTTTCAGCTTCTAGCAGTATGTGGTACTTGTTCTATTAGTCCATCTATACTGACCTCCATCAGATTGCAAATTAAAAATAATTTTTATCTGCATCTAGCTCTGAAAAAATATTTAGGCTTCTAGCAGTGTGTGGGACTTGTTCTATTAGTCCATCTATACTGACCTCCATCAGGTTGCAAATTCAATATAATTTGTTTCTGCATCTAGCTCTGAAAAAATATTTAGGCTTCTAGCAGTGTGTGGGACTTGTTCCATTAGTCCATCTATACTGACCTCCATCATGTTGCAAATTCAATATAATTTTTTTCTGCATCTAGCTCTGAAAAAATATTTAGGCTTCTAGCAGTGTGTGGGACTTCTTCTATTAGTCCATCTATACTGACCTCCATCAGGTTGCAAATTAAAAATAACTTTTATCTGCATCTAGCTCTGAAAAAATATTTAGGCTTCTAGCAGTGTGTGGGACTTGGTCTATTAGTCCATCTATACTGACCTCCATCAGATTGCAAATTCAATATAATTTTTTTCTGCATCTAGCTCTGAAAAAATATTTAGGCTTCTAGCAGTGTGTGGGACTTGGTCTATTGGTCTATCTATACTGACCTCCATCAGATTGCAAATTCAATATAATTTTTTTCTGCATCTAGCTCTGAAAAAATATTTAGGCTTCTAGCAGTGTGTGGGACTTGTTCTATTAGTCCATCTATACTGACCTCCATCAGGTTGCAAATTCAATATAATTTTTTTCTGCATCTAGCTCTGAAAAAATATTTCAGCTTCTAGCAGTGTGTGGGACTTGTTCTATTAGTCCATCTATACTGACCTCCATCAGGTTGCAAATTAAAAATTATTTTTATCTGCATCTAGCTCTGAAAAAATATTTAGGCTTCTAGCAGTGTGTGGGACTTGTTCTATTAGTCCATCTATACTGACCTCCATCAGGTTGCAAATTCAATATAATTTGTTTCTGCATCTAGCTCTGAAAAAATATTTAGGCTTCTAGCAGTGTGTGGGACTTGTTCCATTAGTCCATCTACACTGACCTCCATCAGGTTGCAAATTCAATATAATTTTTTTCTGCATCTAGCTCTGAAAAAATATTTAGGCTTCTAGCAGTGTTTGGGACTTCTTCTATTAGTCCATCTATACTGACCTCCATCAGGTTGCAAATTAAAAATAACTTTTATCTGCATCTAGCTCTGAAAAAATATTTTTTGCTTCTAGCAGTGTGTGGGACTTGGTCTATTAGTCCATCTATACTGACCTCCATCAGATTGCAAATTCAATATAATTTTTTTCTGCATCTAGCTCTGAAAAAATATTTAGGCTTCTAGCAGTGTGTGGGACTTGTTCTATTAGTCCATCTATACTGACCTCCATCAGGTTGCAAATTCAATATAATTTTTTTCTGCATCTAGCTCTGAAAAAATATTTAGGCTTCTAGCAGTGTGTGGGACTTGGTCTATTAGTCCATCTATACTGACCTCCATCAGATTGCAAATTCAATATAACTTTTTTCTGCATCTAGCTCTGAAAAAATATTTAGGCTTCTAGCAGTGTGTGGGACTTGTTCTATTAGTCCATCTATACTGACCTCCATCAGGTTGCAAATTCAATATAATTTTTTTCTGCATCTAGCTCTGAAAAAATATTTAGGCTTCTAGCAGTGTGTGGGACTTGGTCTATTAGTCCATCTATACTGACCTCCATCAGATTGCAAATTCAATATAACTTTTTTCTGCATGTAGCTCTGAAAAAATATTTAGGCTTCTAGCAGTGTGTGGGACTTGTTCTATTAGTCCATCTATACTGACCTCCATCAGGTTGTAAATTCAATATAATTTTTTTCTGCACCTAGCTCTGAAAAAATATTTCAGCTTCTAGCAGTGTGTGGGACTTGTTCTATTAGTCCATCTATACTGACCTCCATCAGGTTGCAAATTCAATATATTTTTTTTCTGCATCTAGCTCTGAAAAAATATATCAGCTTCTAGCAGTGTGTGGGACTTGTTCTATTAGTCCATCTATACTGACCTCCATCAGGTTGCAAATTAAAAATTATTTTTATCTGCATCTAGCTCTGAAAAAATATTTAGGCTTCTAGCAGTGTGTGGGACTTGGTCTATTAGTCCATCTATACTGACCTCCATCAGGTTGCAAATTCAATATATTTTTTTTCTGCATCTAGCTCTGAAAAAATTTTTCAGCTTCTAGCAGTATGTGTTACTTGTTCTATTAGTCCATCTATACTGACCTCCATCAGATTGGAAATTAAAAATAATTTTTATCTGCATCTAGCTCTGAAAAAATATTTAGGCTTCTAGAAGTGTGTGGGACTTGTTCTATTAGTCCATCTATACTGACCTCCATCAGGTTGCAAATTCAATATAATTTGTTTCTGCATCTAGCTCTGAAAAAATATTTAGGCTTCTAGCAGTGTGTGGGACTTCTTCTATTAGTTCATCTATACTGACCTCCATCAGGTTGCAAATTAAAAATAACTTTTATCTGCATCTAGCTCTGAAAAAATATTTAGGCTTCTAGCAGTGTGTGGGACTTGGTCTATTAGTCCATCTATACTGACCTCCATCAGGTTGCAAATTAAAAATAACTTTTATCTGCATCTAGCTCTGAAAAAATATTTTTTGCTTCTAGCAGTGTGTGGGACTTGGTCTATTAGTCCATCTATACTGACCTCCATCAGATTGCAAATTCAATTTAATTTTTTTCTGCATCTAGCTCTGAAAAAATATTTAGGCTTCTAGCAGTGTGTGGGACTTGTTCTATTAGTCCATCTATACTGACCTCCATCAGGTTGCAAATTCAATATAATTTATTTCTGCATCTAGCTCTGAAAAAATATTTCAGCTTCTAGCAGTGTGTGGGACTTGTTCTATTAGTCCATCTATACTGACCTCCATCAGGTTGCAAATTAAAAATAATTTTTATCTGCATCTAGCTCTGAAAAAATATTTAGGCTTCTAGCAGTGTGTGGGACTTGTTCTATTAGTCCATCTATACTGACCTCCATCAGGTTGCAAATTCAATATAATTTTTTTCTGCATCTAGCTCTGAAAAAATATTTCAGCTTCTAGCAGTGTGTGGGACTTGTTCTATTAGTCCATCTATACTGACCTCCATCAGGTTGCAAATTAAAAATAATTTTTATCTGCATCTAGCTCTGAAAAAATATTTAGGCTTCTAGCAGTGTGTGGGACTTGGTCTATTAGTCCATCTATACTGACCTCCATCAGATTGCAAATTCAATATAACTTTTTTCTGCATCTAGCTCTGAAAAAATATTTAGGCTTCTAGCAGTGTGTGGGACTTGTTCTATTAGTCCATCTATACTGACCTCCATCAGGTTGCAAATTCAATATAATTTTTTTCTGCATCTAGCTCTGAAAAAATATTTAGGCTTCTAGCAGTGTGTGGGACTTGGTCTATTAGTCCATCTATACTGACCTCCATCAGATTGCAAATTCAATATAACTTTTTTCTGCATCTAGCTCTGAAAAAATATTTAGGCTTCTAGCAGTGTGTGGGACTTGTTCTATTAGTCCATCTATACTAACCTCCATCAGGTTGTAAATTCAATATAATTTTTTTCTGCATCTAGCTCTGAAAAAATATTTCAGCTTCTAGCAGTGTGTGGCACTTGTTCTATTAGTCCATCTATACTGACCTCCATCAGGTTGCAAATTCAATATATTTTTTTTCTGCATCTAGCTCTGAAAAAATATATCAGCTTCTAGCAGTGTGTGGGACTTGTTCTATTAGTCCATCTATACTGACCTCCATCAGGTTGCAAATTAAAAATTATTTTTATCTGCATCTAGCTCTGAAAAAATATTTAGGCTTCTAGCAGTGTGTGGGACTTGGTCTATTAGTCCATCTATACTGACCTCCATCAGGTTGCAAATTCAATATATTTTTTTTCTGCATCTAGCTCTGAAAAAATTTTTCAGCTTCTAGCAGTATGTGGTACTTGTTCTATTTCTCCATCTATACTGACCTCCATCAGATTGCAAATTAAAAATAATTTTTATCTGCATCTACCTCTGAAAAAATATTTAGGCTTCTAGCAGTGTGTGGGACTTGTTCTATTAGTCCATCTATACTGACCTCCATCAGGTTGCAAATTCAATATAATTTGTTTCTGCATCTAGCTCTGAAAAAATATTTAGGCTTCTAGCAGTGTGTGGGACTTGTTCCATTAGTCCATCTATACTGACCTCCATCAGGTTGCAAATTCAATATAATTTTTTTCTGCATCTAGCTCTGAAAAAATATTTAGGCTTCTAGCAGTGTGTGGGACTTATTCTATTAGTCCATGTATACTGACCTCCATCAGGTTGCAAATTAAAAATAACTTTTATCTGCATCTAGCTCTGAAAAAATATTTAGGCTTCTAGCAGTGTGTGGGACTTGGTCTATTAGTCCATCTATACTGACCTCCATCAGGTTGCAAATTCAATATAATTTTTTTCTGCATCTAGCTCTGAAAAAATATTTCAGCTTCTAGCAGTGTGTGGGACTTGTTCTATTAGTCCATCTATACTGACCTCCATCAGATTGCAAATTCAATATAATTTTTATCTGCATCTAGCTCTGAAAAAATATTTAGGCTTCTAGCAGTGTGTGGGACTTGTTCTATTAGTCCATCTATACTGACCTCCATCAGGTTGCAAATTCAATATAATTTTTTTCTGCATCTAGCTCTGAAAAAATATTTCAGCTTCTAGCAGTGTGTGGGACTTGTTCTATTAGTCCATCTATACTGACCTCCATCAGGTTGCAAATTAAAAATAATTTTTATCTGCATCTAGCTCTGAATAAATATTTAGGCTTCTAGCAGTGTGTGGGACTTGTTCTATTAGTCCATCTATACTGACCTCCATCAGGCTGCAAATTCAATATAATTTTTTTCTGCATCTAGCTCTGAAAAAATATTTAGGCTTCTAGCAGTGTGTGGGACTTGTTCTATTAGTCCATCTATACTGACCTCCATCAGGTTGCAAATTCAATATAATTTTTTTCTGCATCTAGCTCTGAAAAAATATTTCAGCTTCTAGCAGTGTGTGGGACTTGTTCTATTAGTCCATCTATACTGACCTCCATCAGGTTGCAAATTAAAAATAATTTTTATCTGCATCTAGCTCTGAAAAAATATTTAGGCTTCTAGCAGTGTGTGGGACTTGGTCTATTAGTCCATCTATACTGACCTCCATCAGATTGCAAATTCAATATAACTTTTTTCTGCATCTAGCTCTGAAAAAATATTTAGGCTTCTAGCAGTGTGTGGGACTTGTTCTATTAGTCCATCTATACTGACCTCCATCAGGTTGCAAATTCAATATAATTTTTTTTCTGCATCTAGCTCTGAAAAAATATTTAGGCTTCTAGCAGTGTGTGGGACTTGGTCTATTAGTCCATCTATACTGACCTCCATCAGGTTGCAAATTCAATATATTTTTTTTCTGCATGTAGCTCTGAAAAAATATATCAGCTTCTAGCAGTGTGTGGGACTTGTTCTATTAGTCCATCTATACTGACCTCCATCAGGTTGCAAATTAAAAATTATTTTTATCTGCATCTAGCTCTGAAAAAATATTTAGGCTTCTAGCAGTGTGTGGGACTTGGTCTATTAGTCCATCTATACTGACCTCCATCAGGTTGCAAATTCAATATATTTTTTTTCTGCATCTAGCTCTGAAAAAATTTTTCAGCTTCTAGCAGTATGTGGTACTTGTTCTATTAGTCCATCTATACTGACCTCCATCAGATTGCAAATTAAAAATAATTTTTATCTGCATCTAGCTCTGAAAAAATATTTAGGCTTCTAGCAGTGTGTGGGACTTGTTCTATTAGTCCATCTATACTGACCTCCATCAGGTTGCAAATTCAATATAATTTGTTTCTGCATCTAGCTCTGAAAAAATATTTAGGCTTCTAGCAGTGTGTGGGACTTGTTCCATTAGTCCATCTATACTGACCTCCATCATGTTGCAAATTCAATATAATTTTTTTCTGCATCTAGCTCTGAAAAAATATTTAGGCTTCTAGCAGTGTGTGGGACTTCTTCTATTAGTCCATCTATACTGACCTCCATCAGGTTGCAAATTAAAAATAACTTTTATCTGCATCTAGCTCTGAAAAAATATTTAGGCTTCTAGCAGTGTGTGGGACTTGGTCTATTAGTCCATCTATACTGACCTCCATCAGATTGCAAATTCAATATAATTTTTTTCTGCATCTAGCTCTGAAAAAATATTTAGGCTTCTAGCAGTGTGTGGGACTTGGTCTATTGGTCTATCTATACTGACCTCCATCAGATTGCAAATTCAATATAATTTTTTTCTGCATCTAGCTCTGAAAAAATATTTAGGCTTCTAGCAGTGTGTGGGACTTGTTCTATTAGTCCATCTATACTGACCTCCATCAGGTTGCAAATTCAATATAATTTTTTTCTGCATCTAGCTCTGAAAAAATATTTCAGCTTCTAGCAGTGTGTGGGACTTGTTCTATTAGTCCATCTATACTGACCTCCATCAGGTTGCAAATTAAAAATTATTTTTATCTGCATCTAGCTCTGAAAAAATATTTAGGCTTCTAGCAGTGTGTGGGACTTGTTCTATTAGTCCATCTATACTGACCTCCATCAGGTTGCAAATTCAATATAATTTGTTTCTGCATCTAGCTCTGAAAAAATATTTAGGCTTCTAGCAGTGTGTGGGACTTGTTCCATTAGTCCATCTACACTGACCTCCATCAGGTTGCAAATTCAATATAATTTTTTTCTGCATCTAGCTCTGAAAAAATATTTAGGCTTCTAGCAGTGTTTGGGACTTCTTCTATTAGTCCATCTATACTGACCTCCATCAGGTTGCAAATTAAAAATAACTTTTATCTGCATCTAGCTCTGAAAAAATATTTTTTGCTTCTAGCAGTGTGTGGGACTTGGTCTATTAGTCCATCTATACTGACCTCCATCAGATTGCAAATTCAATATAATTTTTTTCTGCATCTAGCTCTGAAAAAATATTTAGGCTTCTAGCAGTGTGTGGGACTTGTTCTATTAGTCCATCTATACTGACCTCCATCAGGTTGCAAATTCAATATAATTTTTTTCTGCATCTAGCTCTGAAAAAATATTTAGGCTTCTAGCAGTGTGTGGGACTTGGTCTATTAGTCCATCTATACTGACCTCCATCAGATTGCAAATTCAATATAACTTTTTTCTGCATCTAGCTCTGAAAAAATATTTAGGCTTCTAGCAGTGTGTGGGACTTGTTCTATTAGTCCATCTATACTGACCTCCATCAGGTTGCAAATTCAATATAATTTTTTTCTGCATCTAGCTCTGAAAAAATATTTAGGCTTCTAGCAGTGTGTGGGACTTGGTCTATTAGTCCATCTATACTGACCTCCATCAGATTGCAAATTCAATATAACTTTTTTCTGCATGTAGCTCTGAAAAAATATTTAGGCTTCTAGCAGTGTGTGGGACTTGTTCTATTAGTCCATCTATACTGACCTCCATCAGGTTGTAAATTCAATATAATTTTTTTCTGCACCTAGCTCTGAAAAAATATTTCAGCTTCTAGCAGTGTGTGGGACTTGTTCTATTAGTCCATCTATACTGACCTCCATCAGGTTGCAAATTCAATATATTTTTTTTCTGCATCTAGCTCTGAAAAAATATATCAGCTTCTAGCAGTGTGTGGGACTTGTTCTATTAGTCCATCTATACTGACCTCCATCAGGTTGCAAATTAAAAATTATTTTTATCTGCATCTAGCTCTGAAAAAATATTTAGGCTTCTAGCAGTGTGTGGGACTTGGTCTATTAGTCCATCTATACTGACCTCCATCAGGTTGCAAATTCAATATATTTTTTTTCTGCATCTAGCTCTGAAAAAATTTTTCAGCTTCTAGCAGTATGTGTTACTTGTTCTATTAGTCCATCTATACTGACCTCCATCAGATTGGAAATTAAAAATAATTTTTATCTGCATCTAGCTCTGAAAAAATATTTAGGCTTCTAGAAGTGTGTGGGACTTGTTCTATTAGTCCATCTATACTGACCTCCATCAGGTTGCAAATTCAATATAATTTGTTTCTGCATCTAGCTCTGAAAAAATATTTAGGCTTCTAGCAGTGTGTGGGACTTCTTCTATTAGTTCATCTATACTGACCTCCATCAGGTTGCAAATTAAAAATAACTTTTATCTGCATCTAGCTCTGAAAAAATATTTAGGCTTCTAGCAGTGTGTGGGACTTGGTCTATTAGTCCATCTATACTGACCTCCATCAGGTTGCAAATTAAAAATAACTTTTATCTGCATCTAGCTCTGAAAAAATATTTTTTGCTTCTAGCAGTGTGTGGGACTTGGTCTATTAGTCCATCTATACTGACCTCCATCAGATTGCAAATTCAATTTAATTTTTTTCTGCATCTAGCTCTGAAAAAATATTTAGGCTTCTAGCAGTGTGTGGGACTTGTTCTATTAGTCCATCTATACTGACCTCCATCAGGTTGCAAATTCAATATAATTTATTTCTGCATCTAGCTCTGAAAAAATATTTCAGCTTCTAGCAGTGTGTGGGACTTGTTCTATTAGTCCATCTATACTGACCTCCATCAGGTTGCAAATTAAAAATAATTTTTATCTGCATCTAGCTCTGAAAAAATATTTAGGCTTCTAGCAGTGTGTGGGACTTGTTCTATTAGTCCAACTATACTGACCTCCATCAGGCTGCAAATTCAATATAATTTTTTTCTGCATCTAGCTCTGAAAAAATATTTAGGCTTCTAGCAGTGTGTGGGACTTGTTCTATTAGTCCATCTATACTGACCTCCATCAGGTTGCAAATTCAATATAATTTTTTTCTGCATCTAGCTCTGAAAAAATATTTCAGCTTCTAGCAGTGTGTGGGACTTGTTCTATTAGTCCATCTATACTGACCTCCATCAGGTTGCAAATTAAAAATAATTTTTATCTGCATCTAGCTCTGAAAAAATATTTAGGCTTCTAGCAGTGTGTGGGACTTGGTCTATTAGTCCATCTATACTGACCTCCATCAGATTGCAAATTCAATATAACTTTTTTCTGCATCTAGCTCTGAAAAAATATTTAGGCTTCTAGCAGTGTGTGGGACTTGTTCTATTAGTCCATCTATACTGACCTCCATCAGGTTGCAAATTCAATATAATTTTTTTCTGCATCTAGCTCTGAAAAAATATTTAGGCTTCTAGCAGTGTGTGGGACTTGGTCTATTAGTCCATCTATACTGACCTCCATCAGATTGCAAATTCAATATAACTTTTTTCTGCATCTAGCTCTGAAAAAATATTTAGGCTTCTAGCAGTGTGTGGGACTTGTTCTATTAGTCCATCTATACTAACCTCCATCAGGTTGTAAATTCAATATAATTTTTTTCTGCATCTAGCTCTGAAAAAATATTTCAGCTTCTAGCAGTGTGTGGCACTTGTTCTATTAGTCCATCTATACTGACCTCCATCAGGTTGCAAATTCAATATATTTTTTTTCTGCATCTAGCTCTGAAAAAATATATCAGCTTCTAGCAGTGTGTGGGACTTGTTCTATTAGTCCATCTATACTGACCTCCATCAGGTTGCAAATTAAAAATTATTTTTATCTGCATCTAGCTCTGAAAAAATATTTAGGCTTCTAGCAGTGTGTGGGACTTGGTCTATTAGTCCATCTATACTGACCTCCATCAGGTTGCAAATTCAATATATTTTTTTTCTGCATCTAGCTCTGAAAAAATTTTTCAGCTTCTAGCAGTATGTGGTACTTGTTCTATTTCTCCATCTATACTGACCTCCATCAGATTGCAAATTAAAAATAATTTTTATCTGCATCTACCTCTGAAAAAATATTTAGGCTTCTAGCAGTGTGTGGGACTTGTTCTATTAGTCCATCTATACTGACCTCCATCAGGTTGCAAATTCAATATAATTTGTTTCTGCATCTAGCTCTGAAAAAATATTTAGGCTTCTAGCAGTGTGTGGGACTTGTTCCATTAGTCCATCTATACTGACCTCCATCAGGTTGCAAATTCAATATAATTTTTTTCTGCATCTAGCTCTGAAAAAATATTTAGGCTTCTAGCAGTGTGTGGGACTTCTTCTATTAGTCCATGTATACTGACCTCCATCAGGTTGCAAATTAAAAATAACTTTTATCTGCATCTAGCTCTGAAAAAATATTTAGGCTTCTAGCAGTGTGTGGGACTTGGTCTATTAGTCCATCTATACTGACCTCCATCAGGTTGCAAATTCAATATAATTTTTTTCTGCATCTAGCTCTGAAAAAATATTTCAGCTTCTAGCAGTGTGTGGGACTTGTTCTATTAGTCCATCTATACTGACCTCCATCAGATTGCAAATTCAATATAATTTTTATCTGCATCTAGCTCTGAAAAAATATTTAGGCTTCTAGCAGTGTGTGGGACTTGGTCTATTAGTCCATCTATACTGACCTCCATCAGATTGCAAATTCAATATAATTTTTATCTGCATCTAGCTCTGAAAAAATATTTAGGCTTCTAGCAGTGTGTGGGACTTGGTCTATTAGTCCATCTATACTGACCTCCATCAGGTTGCAAATTAAAAATAATTTTTATCGGCATCTAGCTCTGAAAAAATGTTTAGGCTTCTAGCAGTGTGTGGGACTTGGTCTATTAGTCCATCTATACTGACCTCCATCAGGTTGCAAATTCAATATAATTTTTTTCTGCATCTAGCTCTGAAAAAATATTTAGGCTTCTAGCAGTGTGTGGGACTTGTGCTATAAGTCCATCTATACTGACCTCCATCAGATTGCAAATTCAATATAATTTTTTTCTGCATCTAGCTCTGAAAAAATATTTAGGCTTCTAGCAGTGTGTGGGACTTGTTCTATTAGTCCATCTATACTGACCTCCATCAGGTTGCAAATTAAAAATAATTTTTATCTGCATCTAGCTCTGAAAAAATATTTAGGCTTCTAGCAGTGTGTGGGACTTGTTCTATTAGTCCATCTATACTGACCTCCATCAGGTTGCAAATTCAATATAATTTGTTTCTGCATCTAGCTCTGAAAAAATATTTAGGCTTCTAGCGGTGTGTGGGACTTGGTCTATTAGTCCATCTATACTGACCTCCATAAGGTTGCAAATTCAATCTAATTTTTTTCTGCATCTAGCTCTGAAAAAATATTTAGGCTTCTAGCAGTGTGTGGGACTTGTTCTATTAGTCCATCTATACTGACCTCCATCAGATTGCAAATTCAATATAATTTTTTTCTGCATCTAGCTCTGAAAAAATATTTCAGCTTCTAGCAGTGCGTGGGACTTGTTCTATTAGTCCATCTATACTGACCTCCATCAGGTTGCAAATTAAAAATAATTTTTATCTGCATCTAGCTCTGAAAAAATATTTAGGCTTCTAGCAGTGTGTGGGACTTGGTCTATTAGTCCATCTATACTGACCTCCATCAGGTTGCAAATTCAATCGATTTTTTTTCTGCATCTAGCTCTGAAAAAATATTTAGGCTTCTAGCAGTGTGTGGGACTTGTTCTATAAGTCCATCTATACTGACCTCCATCAGATTGCAAATTCAATATAATTTTTTTCTGCATCTAGCTCTGAAAAAATATTTAGGCTTCTAGCAGTGTGTGGGACTTGTTCTATTAGTCCATCTATACTGACCTCCATCAGGTTGCAAATTAAAAATAATTTTTATCTGCATCTAGCTCTGAAAAAATATTTAGGCTTCTAGCAGTGTGTGGGACTTGTTCTATTAGTCCATCTATACTGACCTCCATCAGGTTGCAAATTCAATATAATTTGTTTCTGCATCTAGATCTGAAAAAATATTTAGGCTTCTAGCAGTGTGTGGGACTTGTTCCATTAGTCCATCTATACTGACCTCCATCAGGTTGCAAATTCAATATAATTTTTTCCTGCATCTAGCTCTGAAAAAATATTTCAGCTTCTAGCAGTGTGTGGGACTTGTTCTATTAGTCCATCTATACTGACCTCCATCAGGTTGCAAATTAAAAATAATTTTTATCGGCATCTAGCTCTGAAAAAATATTTAGGCTTCTAGCAGTGTGTGGGACTTGGTCTATTAGTCCATCTATACTGACCTCCATCAGGTTAAAAATTAAATCGATTTTTTTTCTGCATCTAGCTCTGAAAAAATATTTAGGCTTCTAGCAGTGTGTGGGACTTGTTCTATAAGTCCATCTATACTGACCTCCATCAGATTGCAAATTCAATATAATTTTTTTCTGCATCTAGCTCTGAAAAAATATTTAGGCTTCTAGCAGTGTGTGGGACTTGTTCTATTAGTCCATCTATACTGACCTCCATCAGGTTGCAAATTAAAAATAATTTTTATCTGCATCTAGCTCTGAAAAAATATTTAGGCTTCTAGCAGTGTGTGGGACTTGTTCTATTAGTCCATCTACACTGACCTCCATCAGGTTGCAAATTCAATATAATTTGTTTCTGCATCTAGCTCTGAAAAAATATTTAGGCTTCTAGCAGTGTGTGGGACTTGTTCCATTAGTCCATCTATACTGACCTCCATCAGGTTGCAAATTAAAAATAACTTTTATCTGCATCTAGCTCTGAAAAAATATTTAGGCTTCTAGCAGTGTGTGGGACTTGGTCTATTAGTCCATCTATACTGACCTCCATCAGATTGCAAATCCAATATAATTTTTTTCTGCATCTAGCTCTGAAAAAATATTTAGGCTTCTAGCAGTGTGTGGGACTTGTTCTATTAGTACATCTATACTGACCTCCATCAGGTTGCAAATTCAATATAATTTTTTTCTGCATCTAGCTCTGAAAAAAATATTTCAGCTTCTCGCAGTGTGTGGGACTTGTTCTATTAGTCCATCTATACTGACCTCCATCAGATTGCAAATTCAATATAATTTTTTTCTACATCTAGCTATGAAAAAATATTTCAGCTTCTAGCAGTGTGTGGGACTTGTTCTATTAGTCCATCTATACTGACCTCCATCAGGTTGCAAATTAAAAATAATTTTTATCTGCATCTAGCTCTGAAAAAATATTTAGGCTTCTAGCAGTGTGTGGGACTTGGTCTATTAGTCCATCTATACTGACCTCCATCAGATTGCAAATTTAATATAATTTTTTTCTGCATCTAGCTCTGAAAAAATATTTAGGCTTCTAGCAGTGTGTGGGACTTGTTCTATTAGGCCATCTATACTGACCTCCATCAGGTTGCAAATTCAATATAATTTTTTTCTGCATCTAGCTCTGAAAAAATATTTCAGCTTCTAGCAGTGTGTGGGACTTGTTCTATTAGTCCATCTATACTGACCTCCATCAGGTTGCAAATTCAATATATTTTTTTTCTGCATCTAGCTCTGAAAAAATATTTCAGCTTCTAGCAGTGTGTGGGACTTGTTCTATTAGTCCATCTATACTGACCTCCATCAGGTTGCAAATTAAAAATAATTTTTATCTGCATCTAGCTCTGAAAAAATATTTAGTCTTCTAGCAGTGTGTGGGACTTGGTCTATTAGTCCATCTATACTGACCTCCATCAGTTTGCAAATTCAATCTAATTTTTTCTGCATCTAGCTCTGAAAAAATATTTAGGCTTCTAGCAGTGTGTGGGACTTGTTCTATTAGTCCATTAATACTGACCTCCATCAGGTTGCAAATTCAATATAATTTTTTTCTGCATCTAGCTCTGAAAAAGTTTTTCAGCTTCTAGCAGTGTGTGGGACTTGTTCTATTAGTCCATCTATACTGACCTCCATCAGCTTGCAAATTCAATATAATTTTTTTCTGCATCTAGCTCTGAAAAAATATTTCAGCTTCTAGCAGTGTGTGGGACTTGTTCTATTAGTCCATCTATACTGACCTCCATCAGGTTGCAAATTAAAAATAATTTTTATCTGCATCTAGCTCTGAAAAAATATTTAGGCTTCTAGCAGTGTGTCGGACTTGGTCTATTAGTCCATCTATACTGACCTCCATCAGATTGCAAATTCAATATAATTTTTTTCTGCATCTAGCTCTGAAAAAATATTTAGGCTTCTAGCAGTGTGTGGGACTTGTTCTATTAGTCCATCTATACTGACCTCCATCAGGTTGCAAATTAAAAATAATTTTTATCTGCGTCTAGCTCTGAAAAAATATTTAGGCTTCTAGCAGTGTGTGGGACTTGGTCTATTAGTCCATCTATACTGACCTCCATCAGGTTGCAAATTCAATCTAATTTTTTTCTGCATCTAGCTCTGAAAAAATATTTAGGCTTCTAGCAGTGTGTGGGACTTGTTCTTTTACTCCATCTATACTGACGTCCATCAGGTTGCAAATTCAATATAATTTTTTTCTGCATCTAGCTCTGAAAAAATATTTCAGCTTCTAGCAGTGTGTGGGACTTGTTCTGTTAGTCCATCTATACTGACCTCTATCAGGTTGCAAATTAAAAATAATTTTTATCTGCATCTAGCTCTGAAAAAATATTTAGGCTTCTAGCAGTGTGTGGGACTTGGTCTATTAGTCCATCTATACTGACCTCCATCAGGTTGCAAATTCAATCTATTTTTTTCTGCATCTAGCTCTGAAAAAATATTTCAGCTTCTAGCAGTGTGTGGGACTTGTTCTATTAGTCCATCTATACTGACCTCCATCAGGTTGCAAATTCAATATAATTTTTTTCTGCATCTAGCTCTGAAAAAATATTTAGGCTTCTAGCAGTGTGTGGGACTTGTTCTATTAGTCCATCTATACTGACCTCCATCAGGTTGCAAATTAAAAATAATTTTTATCTGCATCTAGCTCTGAAAAAATATTTAGGCTTCTAGCAGTGTGTGGGACTTGTTCTATTAGTCCATCTATACTGACCTCCATCAGGTTGCAAATTCAATATAATTTGTTTCTGCATCTAGCTCTGAAAAAATATTTAGGCTTCTAGCAGTGTGTGGGACTTATTCCATTAGTCCATCTATACTGACCTCCATCAGGTTGCAAAGTCAATATAATTTTTTTCTGCATCTAGCTCTGAAAAAATATTTAGGCTTCTAGCAGTGTGTGGGACTTCTTCTATTAGTCCATCTATACTGACCTCCATCAGGTTGATAATTAAAAATAACTTTTATCTGCATCTAGCTCTGAAAAAATATTTAGGCTTCTAGCAGTGTGTGGGACTTGGTCTATTAGTCTATCTATACTGACCTCCATCAGATTGCAAATTCAATATAATTTTTTTCTGCATCTAGCTCTGAAAAAATATTTAGGCTTCTAGCAGTGTGTGGGACTTGTTCTATTAGTCCATCTATAATGACCTCCATCAGGTTGCAAATTCAATATAATTTTTTTCTGCATCTAGCTCTGAAAAAATATTTCAGCTTCTAGTAGTGTGTGGGACTTGTTCTATTAGTCCATCTATACTGACCTCCATCAGGTTGCAAATTCAATGTATTTTTTTTCTGCATCTAGCTCTGAAAAAATATTTCAGCTTTTAGCAGTGTGTGGGACTTGTTCTATTAGTCCATCTATACTGACCTCCATCAGGTTGCAAATTAAAAATAATTTTCATCTGCATCTAGCTCTAAAAAAAATATTTAGGCTTCTAGCAGTGTGTGGGACTTGTTCTATTAGTCCATCTATACTGACCTCCATCAGGTTGCAAATTCAATATAATTTGTTTCTGCATCTAGCTCTGAAAAAATATTTAGGCTTCTAGCAGTGTGTGGGACTTGTTCCATTAGTCCATCTATACTGACCTCCATCAGGTTGCAAATTCAATATAATTTTTTTCTGCATCTAGCTCTGAAAAAATATTTAGGCTTCTAGCAGTGTGTGAGACTTCTTCTATTAGTCCATCTATACTGACCTCCATCAGGTTGCAAATTAAAAATAACTTTTATCTGCATCTAGCTCTGAAAAAATATTTAGGCTTCTAGCAGTGTGTGGGACTTGGTCTATTAGTCCATCTATACTGACCTCCATCAGATTGCAAATTCAATATAATTTTTTTCTGCATCTAGCTCTGAAAAAATATTTAGGCTTCTAGCAGTGTGTGGGACTTGTTCTATTAGTCCATCTATACTGACCTCCATCAGGTTGCAAATTCAATATAATTTTTTTCTGCATCTAGCTCTGAAAAAATATTTCAGCTTCTAGCAGTGTGTGGGACTTGTTCTATTAGTCCATCTATACTGACCTCCATCAGGTTGCAAATTAAAAATAATTTTCATCTGCATCTAGCTCTGAAAAAATATTTAGGCTTCTAGCAGTGTGTGGGACTTGTTCTATTAGTCCATCTATACTGACCTCCATCAGGCTGCAAATTCAATATAATTTTTTTCTGCATCTAGCTCTGAAAAAATATTTAGGCTTCTAGCAGTGTGTGGGACTTGTTCTATTAGTCCATCTATACTGACCTCCATCAGGTTGCAAATTCAATATAATTTTTTTCTGCATGTAGCTCTGAAAAAATATTTCAGCTTCTAGCAGTGTGTGGGACTTGTTCTATTAGTCCATCTATACTGACCTCCATCAGGTTGCAAATTAAAAATAATTTTTATCTGCATCTAGCTCTGAAAAAATATTTAGGCTTCTAGCAGTGTGTGGGACTTGGTCTATTAGTCCATCTATACTGACCTCCATCAGATTGCAAATTCAATATAACTTTTTTCTGCATCTAGCTCTGAAAAAATATTTAGGCTTCTAGCAGTGTGTGGGACTTGTTCTATTAGTCCATCTATACTGACCTCCATCAGGTTGCAAATTCAATATAATTTTTTTCTGCATCTAGCTCTGAAAAAATATTTAGTCTTCTAGCAGTGTGTGGGACTTGGTCTATTAGTCCATCTATACTGACCTCCATCAGATTGCAAATTCAATATAACTTTTTTCTGCATCTAGCTCTGAAAAAATATTTAGGCTTCTAGCAGTGTGTGGTACTTGTTCTATTAGTCCATCTATACTGACCTCCATCAGGTTGCAAATTCAATATAATTTTTTTCTGCATCTAGCTCTGAAAAAATATTTCAGCTTCTAGCAGTGTGTGGGACTTGTTCTATTAGTCCATCTATACTGACCTCCATCAGGTTGCAAATTCAATATATTTTTTTTCTGCATCTAGCTCTGAAAAAATATTTCAGCTTCTAGCAGTGTGTGGGACTTGTTCTATTAGTCCATCTATACTGACCTCCATCAGGTTGCAAATTAAAAATTATTTTTATCTGCATCTAGCTCTGAAAAAATATTTAGGCTTCTAGCAGTGTGTGGGACTTGGTCTATTAGTCCATCTATACTGACCTCCATCAGGTTGCAAATTCAATATATTTTTTTTCTGCATCTAGCTCTGAAAAAATATTTCAGCTTCTAGCAGTATGTGGTACTTGTTCTATTAGTCCATCTATACTGACCTCCATCAGATTGCAAATTAAAAATAATTTTTATCTGCATCTAGCTCTGAAAAAATATTTAGGCTTCTAGCAGTGTGTGGGACTTGTTCTATTAGTCCATCTATACTGACCTCCATCAGGTTGCAAATTCAATATAATTTGTTTCTGCATCTAGCTCTGAAAAAATATTTAGGCTTCTAGCAGTGTGTGGGACTTGTTCCATTAGTCCATCTATACTGACCTCCATCAGGTTGCAAATTCAATATAATTTTTTTCTGCATCTAGCTCTGAAAAAATATTTAGGCTTCTAGCAGTGTGTGGGACTTCTTCTATTAGTCCATCTGTACTGACCTCCATCAGGTTGCAAATTAAAAATAACTTTTATCTGCATCTAGCTCTGAAAAAATATTTAGGCTTCTAGCAGTCTGTGGGACTTGGTCTATTAGTCCATCTATACTGACCTCCATCAGATTGCAAATTCAATATAATTTTTTTCTGCATCTAGCTCTGAAAAAATATTTAGGCTTCTAGCAGTGTGTGGGACTTGTTATATTAGTCCATCTATACTGACCTCCATCAGGTTGCAAATTCAATATAATTTTTTTCTCCATCTAGCTCTGAAAAAATATTTCAGCTTCTAGCAGTGTGTGGGACTTGTTCTATTAGTCCATCTATACTGACCTCCATCAGGTTGCAAATTAAAAATAATTTTTATCTGCATCTAGCTCTGAAAAAATATTTAGGCTTCTAGCAGTGTGTGGGACTTGTTCTTTTAGTCCATCTATACTGACCTCCATCAGATTGCAAATTCAATATAATTTTTATCTGCATCTAGCTCTGAAAAAATATTTAGGCTTCTAGCAGTGTGTGGGACTTGCTCTATTAGTCCATCTATACTGACCTCCATCAGATTGCAAATTCAATATAATTTTTTTCTGCATCTAGCTCTGAAAAAATATTTAGGCTTCTAGCAGTGTGTGGGACTTGTTCTATTAGTCCATCTATACTGACCTCCATCAGGTTGCAAATTCAATATAATTTTTTTCTGCATCTAGCTCTGAAAAAATATTTCAGCTTCTAGCAGTGTGTGGGACTTGTTCTATTAGTCCATCTATACTGACCTCCATCAGGTTGCAAATTCAATATATTTTTTTTCTGCATCTAGCTCTGAAAAAATATTTCAGCTTCTAGCAGTGTGTGGGACTTGTTCTATTAGTCCATCTATACTGACCTCCATCAGGTTGCAAATTAAAAATTATTTTTATCTGCATCTAGCTCTGAAAAAATATTTAGGCTTCTAGCAGTGTGTGGGACTTGGTCTATTCGTCCATCTATACTGACCTCCATCAGGTTGAAAATTCAATCTAATTTTTTTCTGCATCTAGCTCTGAAAAAATATTTAGGCTTCTAGCAGTGTGTGGGACTTGTTCTATTAGTCCATCTATACTGACCTCCATCAGGTTGCAAATTCAATATATTTTTTTTCTGCATCTAGCTCTGAAAAAATATTTCAGCTCCTAGCAGTGTGTGGGACTTGTTCTATTAGTCCATCTATACTGACCTCCATCAGGTTGCAAATTAAAAATAATTTTTATCTGCATCTAGCTCTGAAAAAATATTTAGGCTTCTAGCAGTGTGTGGGACTTGGTCTATTAGTCCATCTATACTGACCTCCATCAGGTTGCAAATTCAATCAAATTTTTTCTGCATCTAGCTCTGAAAAAATATTTAGGCTTCTAGCAGTGTGTGGGACTTGTTCTATTAGTCCATCTATACTGACCTCCATCAGGTTGCAAATTCAATATAATTTTTTTCTGCATCTAGCTCTGAAAAAATATTTCAGCTTCTAGCAGTGTGTGGGACTTGTTCTATTAGTCCAGCTATACTGACCTCCATCAGGTTGCAAATTAAAAATAATTTTTATCTGCATCTAGCTCTGAAAAAATATTTAGGCTTCTAGCAGTGTGTGGGACTTGGTCTATTAGTCCATCTATACTGACCTCCATCAGGTTGCAAATTCAATCAAATTTTTTCTGCATCTAGCTCTGAAAAAATATTTCAGCTTCTAGCAGTGTGTGGGACTTGTTCTATTAGTCCATCTATACTGACCTCCATCAGGTTGCAAATTCAATATAATTTTTTTCTGCATCTAGCTCTGAAAAAATATTTCAGCTTCTAGCAGTGTGTGGGACTTGTTCTATTAGTCCATCTATACTGACCTCCATCAGGTTGCAAATTAAAAATAATTTTTATCTGCATCTAGCTCTGAAAAAATATTTAGGCTTCTAGCAGTGTGTGGGACTTGTTCTATTAGTCCATCTATACTGACCTCCATCAGATTGCAAATTCAATATAATTTTTATCTGCATCTAGCTCTGAAAAAATATTTAGGCTTCTAGCAGTGTGTGGGACTTGCTCTATTAGTCCATCTATACTGACCTCCATCAGATTGCAAATTCAATATAATTTTTTTCTGCATCTAGCTCTGAAAAAATATTTAGGCTTCTAGCAGTGTGTGGGACTTGTTCTATTAGTCCATCTATACTGACCTCCATCAGGTTGCAAATTCAATATAATTTTTTTCTGCATCTAGCTCTGAAAAAATATTTCAGCTTCTAGCAGTGTGTGGGACTTGTTCTATTAGTCCATCTATACTGACCTCCATCAGGTTGCAAATTCAATATATTTTTTTTCTGCATCTAGCTCTGAAAAAATATTTCAGCTTCTAGCAGTGTGTGGGACTTGTTCTATTAGTCCATCTATACTGACCTCCATCAGGTTGCAAATTAAAAATTATTTTTATCTGCATCTAGCTCTGAAAAAATATTTAGGCTTCTAGCAGTGTGTGGGACTTGGTCTATTCGTCCATCTATACTGACCTCCATCAGGTTGAAAATTCAATCTAATTTTTTTCTGCATCTAGCTCTGAAAAAATATTTAGGCTTCTAGCAGTGTGTGGGACTTGTTCTATTAGTCCATCTATACTGACCTCCATCAGGTTGCAAATTCAATATATTTTTTTTCTGCATCTAGCTCTGAAAAAATATTTCAGCTTCTAGCAGTGTGTGGGACTTGTTCTATTAGTCCATCTATACTGACCTCCATCAGGTTGCAAATTAAAAATTATTTTTATCTGCATCTAGCTCTGAAAAAATATTTAGGCTTCTAGCAGTGTGTGGGACTTGGTCTATTCGTCCATCTATACTGACCTCCATCAGGTTGAAAATTCAATCTAATTTTTTTCTGCATCTAGCTCTGAAAAAACATTTAGGCTTCTAGCAGTGTGTGGGACTTGTTCTATTAGTCCATCTATACTGACCTCCATCAGGTTGCAAATTCAATATATTTTTTTTCTGCATCTAGCTCTGAAAAAATATTTCAGCTTCTAGCAGTGTGTGGGACTTGTTCTATTAGTCCATCTATACTGACCTCCATCAGGTTGCAAATTAAAAATAATTTTTATCTGCATCTAGCTCTGAAAAAATATTTAGGCTTCTAGCAGTGTGTGGGACTTGGTCTATTAGTCCATCTATACTGACCTCCATCAGGTTGCAAATTCAATCAAATTTTTTCTGCATCTAGCTCTGAAAAAATATTTAGGCTTCTAGCAGTGTGTGGGACTTGTTCTATTAGTCCATCTATACTGACCTCCATCAGGTTGCAAATTCAATATAATTTTTTTCTGCATCTAGCTCTGAAAAAATATTTCAGCTTCTAGCAGTGTGTGGGACTTGTTCTATTAGTCCAGCTATACTGACCTCCATCAGGTTGCAAATTAAAAATAATTTTTATCTGCATCTAGCTCTGAAAAAATATTTAGGCTTCTAGCAGTGTGTGGGACTTGGTCTATTAGTCCATCTATACTGACCTCCATCAGGTTGCAAATTCAATCAAATTTTTTCTGCATCTAGCTCTGAAAAAATATTTCAGCTTCTAGCAGTGTGTGGGACTTGTTCTATTAGTCCATCTATACTGACCTCCATCAGGTTGCAAATTCAATATAATTTTTTTCTGCATCTAGCTCTGAAAAAATATTTCAGCTTCTAGCAGTGTGTGGGACTTGTTCTATTAGTCCATCTATACTGACCTCCATCAGGTTGCAAATTAAAAATAATTTTTATCTGCATCTAGCTCTGAAAAAATATTTAGGCTTCTAGCAGTGTGTGGGACTTGGTCTATTAGTCCATCTATACTGACCTCCATCAGGTTGCAAATTCAATATAATTTTTTTCTGCATCTAGCTCTGAAAAAATATTTCAGCTTCTAGCAGTGTGTGGGACTTGTTCTATTAGTCCATCTATACTGACCTCCATCAGGTTGCAAATTAAAAATAATTTTCATCTGCATCTAGCTCTGAAAAAATATTTAGGCTTCTAGCAGTGTGTGGGACTTGTTCTATTAGTCCATCTATACTGACCTCCATCAGGCTGCAAATTCAATATAATTTTTTTCTGCATCTAGCTCTGAAAAAATATTTAGGCTTCTAGCAGTGTGTGGGACTTGTTCTATTAGTCCATCTATACTGACCTCCATCAGGTTGCAAATTCAATATAATTTTTTTCTGCATGTAGCTCTGAAAAAATATTTCAGCTTCTAGCAGTGTGTGGGACTTGTTCTATTAGTCCATCTATACTGACCTCCATCAGGTTGCAAATTAAAAATAATTTTTATCTGCATCTAGCTCTGAAAAAATATTTAGGCTTCTAGCAGTGTGTGGGACTTGGTCTATTAGTCCATCTATACTGACCTCCATCAGATTGCAAATTCAATATAACTTTTTTCTGCATCTAGCTCTGAAAAAATATTTAGGCTTCTAGCAGTGTGTGGGACTTGTTCTATTAGTCCATCTATACTGACCTCCATCAGGTTGCAAATTCAATATAATTTTTTTCTGCATCTAGCTCTGAAAAAATATTTAGTCTTCTAGCAGTGTGTGGGACTTGGTCTATTAGTCCATCTATACTGACCTCCATCAGATTGCAAATTCAATATAACTTTTTTCTGCATCTAGCTCTGAAAAAATATTTAGGCTTCTAGCAGTGTGTGGTACTTGTTCTATTAGTCCATCTATACTGACCTCCATCAGGTTGCAAATTCAATATAATTTTTTTCTGCATCTAGCTCTGAAAAAATATTTCAGCTTCTAGCAGTGTGTGGGACTTGTTCTATTAGTCCATCTATACTGACCTCCATCAGGTTGCAAATTCAATATATTTTTTTTCTGCATCTAGCTCTGAAAAAATATTTCAGCTTCTAGCAGTGTGTGGGACTTGTTCTATTAGTCCATCTATACTGACCTCCATCAGGTTGCAAATTAAAAATTATTTTTATCTGCATCTAGCTCTGAAAAAATATTTAGGCTTCTAGCAGTGTGTGGGACTTGGTCTATTAGTCCATCTATACTGACCTCCATCAGGTTGCAAATTCAATATATTTTTTTTCTGCATCTAGCTCTGAAAAAATATTTCAGCTTCTAGCAGTATGTGGTACTTGTTCTATTAGTCCATCTATACTGACCTCCATCAGATTGCAAATTAAAAATAATTTTTATCTGCATCTAGCTCTGAAAAAATATTTAGGCTTCTAGCAGTGTGTGGGACTTGTTCTATTAGTCCATCTATACTGACCTCCATCAGGTTGCAAATTCAATATAATTTGTTTCTGCATCTAGCTCTGAAAAAATATTTAGGCTTCTAGCAGTGTGTGGGACTTGTTCCATTAGTCCATCTATACTGACCTCCATCAGGTTGCAAATTCAATATAATTTTTTTCTGCATCTAGCTCTGAAAAAATATTTAGGCTTCTAGCAGTGTGTGGGACTTCTTCTATTAGTCCATCTGTACTGACCTCCATCAGGTTGCAAATTAAAAATAACTTTTATCTGCATCTAGCTCTGAAAAAATATTTAGGCTTCTAGCAGTCTGTGGGACTTGGTCTATTAGTCCATCTATACTGACCTCCATCAGATTGCAAATTCAATATAATTTTTTTCTGCATCTAGCTCTGAAAAAATATTTAGGCTTCTAGCAGTGTGTGGGACTTGTTATATTAGTCCATCTATACTGACCTCCATCAGGTTGCAAATTCAATATAATTTTTTTCTCCATCTAGCTCTGAAAAAATATTTCAGCTTCTAGCAGTGTGTGGGACTTGTTCTATTAGTCCATCTATACTGACCTCCATCAGGTTGCAAATTAAAAATAATTTTTATCTGCATCTAGCTCTGAAAAAATATTTAGGCTTCTAGCAGTGTGTGGGACTTGTTCTTTTAGTCCATCTATACTGACCTCCATCAGATTGCAAATTCAATATAATTTTTATCTGCATCTAGCTCTGAAAAAATATTTAGGCTTCTAGCAGTGTGTGGGACTTGCTCTATTAGTCCATCTATACTGACCTCCATCAGATTGCAAATTCAATATAATTTTTTTCTGCATCTAGCTCTGAAAAAATATTTAGGCTTCTAGCAGTGTGTGGGACTTGTTCTATTAGTCCATCTATACTGACCTCCATCAGGTTGCAAATTCAATATAATTTTTTTCTGCATCTAGCTCTGAAAAAATATTTCAGCTTCTAGCAGTGTGTGGGACTTGTTCTATTAGTCCATCTATACTGACCTCCATCAGGTTGCAAATTCAATATATTTTTTTTCTGCATCTAGCTCTGAAAAAATATTTCAGCTTCTAGCAGTGTGTGGGACTTGTTCTATTAGTCCATCTATACTGACCTCCATCAGGTTGCAAATTAAAAATTATTTTTATCTGCATCTAGCTCTGAAAAAATATTTAGGCTTCTAGCAGTGTGTGGGACTTGGTCTATTCGTCCATCTATACTGACCTCCATCAGGTTGAAAATTCAATCTAATTTTTTTCTGCATCTAGCTCTGAAAAAATATTTAGGCTTCTAGCAGTGTGTGGGACTTGTTCTATTAGTCCATCTATACTGACCTCCATCAGGTTGCAAATTCAATATATTTTTTTTCTGCATCTAGCTCTGAAAAAATATTTCAGCTCCTAGCAGTGTGTGGGACTTGTTCTATTAGTCCATCTATACTGACCTCCATCAGGTTGCAAATTAAAAATAATTTTTATCTGCATCTAGCTCTGAAAAAATATTTAGGCTTCTAGCAGTGTGTGGGACTTGGTCTATTAGTCCATCTATACTGACCTCCATCAGGTTGCAAATTCAATCAAATTTTTTCTGCATCTAGCTCTGAAAAAATATTTAGGCTTCTAGCAGTGTGTGGGACTTGTTCTATTAGTCCATCTATACTGACCTCCATCAGGTTGCAAATTCAATATAATTTTTTTCTGCATCTAGCTCTGAAAAAATATTTCAGCTTCTAGCAGTGTGTGGGACTTGTTCTATTAGTCCAGCTATACTGACCTCCATCAGGTTGCAAATTAAAAATAATTTTTATCTGCATCTAGCTCTGAAAAAATATTTAGGCTTCTAGCAGTGTGTGGGACTTGGTCTATTAGTCCATCTATACTGACCTCCATCAGGTTGCAAATTCAATCAAATTTTTTCTGCATCTAGCTCTGAAAAAATATTTCAGCTTCTAGCAGTGTGTGGGACTTGTTCTATTAGTCCATCTATACTGACCTCCATCAGGTTGCAAATTCAATATAATTTTTTTCTGCATCTAGCTCTGAAAAAATATTTCAGCTTCTAGCAGTGTGTGGGACTTGTTCTATTAGTCCATCTATACTGACCTCCATCAGGTTGCAAATTAAAAATAATTTTTATCTGCATCTAGCTCTGAAAAAATATTTAGGCTTCTAGCAGTGTGTGGGACTTGTTCTATTAGTCCATCTATACTGACCTCCATCAGATTGCAAATTCAATATAATTTTTATCTGCATCTAGCTCTGAAAAAATATTTAGGCTTCTAGCAGTGTGTGGGACTTGCTCTATTAGTCCATCTATACTGACCTCCATCAGATTGCAAATTCAATATAATTTTTTTCTGCATCTAGCTCTGAAAAAATATTTAGGCTTCTAGCAGTGTGTGGGACTTGTTCTATTAGTCCATCTATACTGACCTCCATCAGGTTGCAAATTCAATATAATTTTTTTCTGCATCTAGCTCTGAAAAAATATTTCAGCTTCTAGCAGTGTGTGGGACTTGTTCTATTAGTCCATCTATACTGACCTCCATCAGGTTGCAAATTCAATATATTTTTTTTCTGCATCTAGCTCTGAAAAAATATTTCAGCTTCTAGCAGTGTGTGGGACTTGTTCTATTAGTCCATCTATACTGACCTCCATCAGGTTGCAAATTAAAAATTATTTTTATCTGCATCTAGCTCTGAAAAAATATTTAGGCTTCTAGCAGTGTGTGGGACTTGGTCTATTCGTCCATCTATACTGACCTCCATCAGGTTGAAAATTCAATCTAATTTTTTTCTGCATCTAGCTCTGAAAAAATATTTAGGCTTCTAGCAGTGTGTGGGACTTGTTCTATTAGTCCATCTATACTGACCTCCATCAGGTTGCAAATTCAATATATTTTTTTTCTGCATCTAGCTCTGAAAAAATATTTCAGCTTCTAGCAGTGTGTGGGACTTGTTCTATTAGTCCATCTATACTGACCTCCATCAGGTTGCAAATTAAAAATAATTTTTATCTGCATCTAGCTCTGAAAAAATATTTAGGCTTCTAGCAGTGTGTGGGACTTGGTCTATTAGTCCATCTATACTGACCTCCATCAGGTTGCAAATTCAATCAAATTTTTTCTGCATCTAGCTCTGAAAAAATATTTAGGCTTCTAGCAGTGTGTGGGACTTGTTCTATTAGTCCATCTATACTGACCTCCATCAGGTTGCAAATTCAATATAATTTTTTTCTGCATCTAGCTCTGAAAAAATATTTCAGCTTCTAGCAGTGTGTGGGACTTGTTCTATTAGTCCAGCTATACTGACCTCCATCAGGTTGCAAATTAAAAATAATTTTTATCTGCATCTAGCTCTGAAAAAATATTTAGGCTTCTAGCAGTGTGTGGGACTTGGTCTATTAGTCCATCTATACTGACCTCCATCAGGTTGCAAATTCAATCAAATTTTTTCTGCATCTAGCTCTGAAAAAATATTTCAGCTTCTAGCAGTGTGTGGGACTTGTTCTATTAGTCCATCTATACTGACCTCCATCAGGTTGCAAATTCAATATAATTTTTTTCTGCATCTAGCTCTGAAAAAATATTTCAGCTTCTAGCAGTGTGTGGGACTTGTTCTATTAGTCCATCTATACTGACCTCCATCAGGTTGCAAATTAAAAATAATTTTTATCTGCATCTAGCTCTGAAAAAATATTTAGGCTTCTAGCAGTGTGTGGGACTTGGTCTATTAGTCCATCTATACTGACCTCCATCAGGTTGCAAATTCAATATAATTTTTTTCTGCATCTAGCTCTGAAAGAATATTTCAGCTTCTAGCAGTGTGTGGGACTCGTTCTATTAGTCCATCTATACTGACCTCCATCAGGTTGCAAATTCAATATAATTTTTTTCTGCATCTAGCTCTGAAAAAATATTTAGGCTTCTAGCAGTGTGTGGGATTTGGTCTATTAGTCCATCTATACTAACCTCCACCTGGTTGCAAATTAAAAATATTTTTTATCTGCATCTAGCTCTGTAAAAATATTTGGGCTTGTAGCAGTGTATGGTACTCATTGTATTAGGCCATCTATACCAAGCTCCACCAGCTTTGAAATTATTAATAATTTTTAGCTGCATCTAGCCCTGAAAATAATTTTTCTTCCCAATTGTGGTAGCAATAGAAATATGGGTCGCGCACCTGGCTAACAAAAATATACGCTTCATAACAAAAAACACCAGCCTAGCGCATTGCATTAATAAGATGGCATCATCGTCTCTCCCAGTGCTAGGCCTACTACGCCAGCTAGCATTCCTGTGCCTAAAACACAATGTATGGGTCTGCGCTAGCCACTATGCTGAGGGGTCTAAAGCTGCTGCTAACGCTTTATAGCAATTCAATTGGCAGATTTTCACAGAGCTCTTCCCCAACGCCCACCCATCGGGCAACAGTTGCCCACCCTCCCTATGGGATCTAGTGGCGAATAGTTGATGCCATTAATCAGAGCGTCAGTTGCCCCGTCAACGTGGCAAGCATACAGTAAGTCATGGGAAGAGTGGACATGACTAGTAGCAGGCAGACGGGTTGACCAATGTGAACAAGCCAGATCACAAGTCACCATAGAATTTCTCCACCAGCTAATGATGAGGGGCATATCAGGGGCGTCAGCGCAACGGTGTCTGACCGGAGTAGCATTTCACTTCCAACTACTGAATTGGGGAGATGTGACAAAGATTCAACATCAGACAATCCATAAAAGGGTGGAAAAGGGGTTAGCCAAGTCAGGAGTGTAGACGTCCCATCCCGTGTCACTAAAACTGATTTCTCACATCATATCCCTAACACCATTAACATGACACTCACAATTTGAAGCAACACTACTGTCTACTGCATTTGTGATTGCCTTCTTCGGGGCGCTATGCATAAGCGAATTAGTCCCTCAATCCAAAATTACCACCAGTGGAGGCTTATTACACCAGGACGTAGTCATAGCCAATAATGCAATACGTCTACGCATACACCAATCGAAAAAGGTTCCAGTGGGCAGGGGCACTTGGGTACTTCTACAACCCACAAACGGTACACTGAGTCGGGTAACAATAGTAAAAACATATCTAACCATCAGATCACAAAGTAATTTCTTCCTATCACACATTGATGGAACGCCATTATCAAGATACCAGTTCCAAGCTATATTTAATAAATGCATAACATCGGCAGGGAACCACCCCAAAGATTACGAGACACACTCATTCTGCATAGGCGCGGCCACGGAAGCAGCAAGAGCAGGACTGTCAGAAACGGAAGTTCAGAGGATAGGGAGATGGCGATCCACGTGTTTGGCGAGATACATAAGACCGGACTTGTTATCCTAACGTGGTTTGTTTCTTTTACAGGTGACGCTAAGCCAACAGTGTGGGTGATAGGCCACTCGTATATATATTGGGCAGAAAAAAGGGCGAAAGTCCGCCCAGGCGGGAGGAAATTAGAGTTTCATAACACATATTTCAACTGGAGAGGTATTAGAGGCCTGCTATGGCCACAGGTACTAATGGAGGTAATCAAGGTAGGGAGAGAGGCAAAAGGTTTGGTCAGCTTAGTTATACAGGATGGGGGAAACAACCTAGGTCATCACAAGAGCGCATAACTAATGGCAATAATGAAACTAGACACTGAGCGCTTCAGAGAATTTTTCATAAAACTAGCTATAGTATGGTCAGAGATTGTGCCAATAGCGGTATGGGACGGTGCGCGAGACATCACGGCCATCGAACGGACAAAGCAGGTAATAAATATTCATATGGCAAAATTTAGAAGAGACAGAGGCGGTGTAGTGATATGACACCGACAACTGGAAGGAGATAAAGCAGGCCTCATACGGCCCGACGGTGTTCACTTAATGGATATTGGACTGGACATATTCCTGTCAGGACTCCAGGACGGAGTGGAACAAGCGTTAAGAGTGATGGGTGGGGGTCAGAGTCCTGCATACGAGTACGCAGGATCCTCCGTGGCCTGGAAATAGAAAGGACATGTTGGAGAGTTACACTTGTTGGCCAACTTGCCGAAGTGGAGACCCAGGGCATGCTGCAACAAGCTGAATTATTTTAGAAATAAAATGCCTTTCTAATGGAATGAGTATAAAGAGTTAATAAAGCTGTGACCGATCCTCACCCATCCAGTTGTAATAGTTACATTATTGTATTGTCAAGGAAAGGGGGGCGGTAGGGGGGCTGAGCGTCTGGGTTTGGTTGGGGGTCCCCACAGTCTGCCTAGGCTAGATACATTTAAAAATTCTTATTAGATACACAGGCGGTGCAGCTTGCTTCGCAGCTGGGCTACTACGCCCAAAGTATTGCCTAGGCTAGATGCAGTTAAAAATTCTACGCTGACTAGCAGACACTGAAGCTTTGGAGCAGACCTCTGAGTAAACAGTTCTTCAGACTCAACCATCTGTGTTACCCCTAGCCATAGTGTATGTAGTTTCTTACAGTTAAAAGGGGGGGGCGCGACCCAACCCACCTCGAATTGACGATGCCAACGTCACGTAAGACACAGCAAGGGGACTCCAAAAAGAGTCTCCATTTTTTCCCAAAATTGTGGCACCGACACCACTTAACCCTAGAACTCATACCTGGGGCCTCGCAGGCCCGCCTTGTTAATTGTTTTCTATTTTCTGCAAGATTACTTTAGTTAGAATTTTGAAACTCTAGGTATTCTTCATGTATATAGTTGTTTGTCATTTGAGTTTGAGTTATTCCATGTTATTTGCACACGGGCCTAAAAGGCCCCAGGTATGTGAAAGTGTAGATTTTTATGGTCATGCGTTCTAGGGTTAAGTGGCATCAATTGCCCCACAGTTGCTTAAAACGGTTGGTGAGGTGATTTTACCAAATCCTCAAGCTTTTAGTCTCCCCAGGATGACACAGGGGTAGAAAAGTCCTTGCGAATCCATGATTTGTTCATCTTTATGAACGTGAGTCTGTCTACATTCTCAATGGACAGCCGCTTGCGCTTATCTGTCAGCACACCACCAGCAGCGCTGAACACACGTTCAAAGAGAACGCTGGCTGCAGGGCATGACAAGATCTCCAAGGCGTGAGTGGCGAGCTCCGGCCATTTTTCCAGATTGGAATCCCAAAATGAGCAAGGGTCCAGTGACACAGTCATGGCTTCGATGTTCACTTGGAGATACTCCTGTCCCATCCTCTCTAGGAGTTGACTATGTGTCAGACTTCTTGTCTCCTGTGGCCTTGCAAAGGATGGTCTAAAAAAGTGGTGAAACGATTCCACAAAATTGCTGTTACCAGCAGATACTGTGTTACTGTTACGGTTTGAGTGATGAAGACTCGACAGTCCCACGGTTGGCAAGTTAGAACTGTGAGATTCACTACGTGCACCACTGGTGTTTTGTGGAAAAGCATATGTAAGATTCTGCAACAGCGTCTGCAGATACTCCTGCACGCGTAAATCCCTTTTCATGGCAGGAATTATTTCGGCAAATTTACTTTTGTACCGGGGATCTAAGAGTGTGGCAACCCAGTAGTCGGGATTACTTCGAATTCTGACAATCCGAGGGTCATGTTGCAGGTAGTTCAGCAAGAAGGCACTCATGTGTCTTGCGCATCCAGGAGGACCAAGTCCTTGTTGTGTTGGTAGCGAGGTAAGAATCATGCTTCCTTCCTCTGCCCTCTCCCCCCAACCTCGCACAACAGAAATGTGATCAAGGTCTCCCTCATCTGATGAGTCTTCCATGACCATCGCCAGTTCGTCCTCCACTTCTTCCTCGGCTCCTGCACCTTCCTCAACAGTTTGGCTGCTACCATGCACCCTGGTTAATCCCTCTCCCCCACCCTCCCATGCTTGCCATCTTGGTGCTGCCGACCGTCTGGACCTTGGAGATGTTATCCCTTCCGCATACGACTCCTCCTCTACTTCCTCCACCTCCTCTTGTCCCACCACCTGACTCTGAATTCTGTTTAATGTGTGCTCCAGCATGTAAATCACCGGAATAGTCATGCTGATAATGGCATCGTCGTAAGCACTAAACATCTTTGTCGCCATTTCAAAACTGTGCAGAAGGGTGTGTGGCGCCCCTGAGGGTTCAGTCGCCACAGAGTTACTGCATCTCACCCAGAGGTGTAGTATCTCACCCTCAGGTAAGGAAGGCGTATGGCTCGGGACCCTAGCACCTGCATCCAACACATACCCGCAGTGGGGGTAGGGCGAGATTGCTCCTAAGGGAGAGCACAGTCCCAGGTCCCTAGCTGGCGGGAGGGTCCTATGTAGTGGGTGCTTAGGGGAGAAGCTTAGGGGAGCACATGACAGGGAGAGTATGAATAGGAAGCCATCTTAGAAAGAGCAAGCCAGTCAGAGGAGGAAAAGTGACAGGAGCAGAGGCTCTGCATGAGTTCTGCTCCGGAGGCGGGCCTAGCCTGGGAGGCCCAGGAGTGAAGGAGAGAAGAGAGGAGTGGGAGCAGGAAGGCTCCAGGAACCGAAGGGACCCTAGGGCTATGGGCCGTGCAGAAGGCCATCCGTACTCCCGCTGCTACCAGGAGGTAGAGGGGTCAGGCCAGATAAGGGGAACCGGTCCCTCAACTAGCGGAGAAACAGCAAGGCTCAACTAGAAACCGGAGGCTGCAGCATGTCATGTACTGCAGGCCAAAGTCCACACCAGTCTCACTAAGAAGGTAGCCACATAGGACCCAGGGGACGGAACACAAGTCGCCCGCCAAGGCCCGAGGATACCGGATAGAAGTGTCACTGGGTGTGAGGTGCAGGGAGAAGGCCAGAGAAAGGACACACAGAAGGGGGTCCTGCTAAGTACTCCGGCGCTATCTGGGGGTGGACTGAGCCCCTCACTGAGTACGCACAGCACGACGGGGGAGATTGCTCTGGTACCTGTAATCTGGACTGCAACAACTGTGAGTAAAGATCTTGGGATGGCATCACAAGGACTCTGTGTTCATTACTGACTCCCTGCACTACAACCACCATCATCCACCCACACTGCCCTGAAGCTACACTCTTCCTGTGGGGAGTAATAATACCATTGCTGCAAAACCACCAGCTTCAGAGGACTGTTCCGCAGCGGCGGCCCCTTTGGCCGCACTCCACAGGTGGCGCAGTCGGACATTATAAAACCCATATATACAAATTACCCTTGGATTGACCACCCTGGGTCACGGACCGGGTCACCGCCACAGTGACTACAACCCCCAGCGTCTACCGGCCCGGCTCCGGGTACCCCACGGCCCAGGGGGTGCGTCAACTTCATAGGTCCCTGATCTGAGACCACTCCTGTAGCGTGATTTGCCCCACCTCTGGATCTCGTTGGCCCAGGCTATACGTCAGAACGTATTGCACCAGGACTTGTCGGTGCTGCCACAGTCGCTGCAACATGTGCAGAGTTGAATTCCACCATGTCGGCACATCGCATTTCAGCTGGTGAACTGGCAGGCCCAACAACTTCTGTAGAGATGTAAGTCGTTGAGCTGCGGGATGCGAACGGCGGAAGTGAGCACACAGCGACCATGCCCTCTGCAGAAGGCCATCTAGTCCGGGATAGTGGGCTAAAAATTGCTGGAATACCAGGTTCAACACGTGAGCCATACAAGGCACATGTGTGACATTGCCCCGGCGAAGGGCCGCACCCAGGTTTGCAGCATTGCCGCACACGGCCTTCCCTGGTTGCAGGTCCAGTGGAGACAACCATTCATGAAACTGGGTCTCCAGAGCTGACCACAACTCCTCAGCTGTGTGACTCACATTTCCCAGACATTTAAAAGTAAACACTGATGCCGTTGAGCCCTGCTGCCAGCATAGTAAGGAGGTGTGCAGGATTCCTTCTGCGCAGTTAGAAAGCAGGTGGCATTACCAGACAGGCTTTGGGTGCAGGTGGAGGACCGAGAAGAGGTTGAGGAGGCAGAAGCAATGGAGGAACTTCGAGATAAAGAGGATTGACTCACAACTCGTGGGGACGACAAGACTTGGACAGCAGCCCCTTGTCCTGCTGTCACCATAGTTACCCAGTGCCCAGTCAGCGACATGTAACGCCCCTGTCCATGCCTACTCGTCCAATTGTCTGTGGTGAAATGCACCCTGTCACACACAGAGTTTCTCAAAGAAGCGGTGATGTTGTGTGCGACATGCGGGTGGAGCGCAGGCACACCTTTCTTTGAGAAGTAGTGCCGACTGGGCATCTGGTACTGGGGCACTGCGACGGACATAAGGTCTCGAAAATCCTCTGTGTCCTCCAGGCAGAAAAGCAGCATTTCTGTAGCGAACAGCTTGCAGATGGTGAAATTCAACCTCTTAGCTTTGTCATGGCTAGGAGTAAATGGTCTTTTACTTTTCCACATCTGAGGGACCGAGGGCTGGCTGTTGTGCTTAGACGGGGTTGAGTAGGGTGTCCCCGTCAACCTGTCGGTCTGTGAGGAAGATGCAGGCGGACATGTTAGGTTGCCTTGATCCAAAGGTGGTGCTCTCGATGTCGGAGAGCGCTCAACACCAGCAGGTGTTTCCACTTCCCAATGAACTGACGACCTGCCAATCACACTGGTTGTTGCGGGTAAAGAGGTGGCAGGTCTGCGTCCAAAAACATGTGTGACTGCTGTCCCCCAAGTCACAGAGGATGAAGAGGCTGCGGATGCACAAGATGGGGCAGACGGTGGTTGGCCCGGCCCGCTAGGCCGCATTGTAGCACAGTGAGCTTCCCACTGCAACTTATGCTTCATATCCATGTGATGGTACATGCATGAAGTACTCAAACTATGGATTTTTTGGCCTCTACTTAGCTTTTGGTGACAAATATTACAGATAACACGAGTTGGGTCATCCTTATCGATCTGAAAAAATGCCCAGGCTATGCAAGGCGTAGAGCCTATGCGACCTGAAGAGCCACTACTACTTGTGGTCAGAGGCAGAGTTGTGGTTGAGGATGCAGTTGTTGACGTGCTTCCAGTACTCCGTCTCTGTCCAGGAAGGCGCAACCTAACCTCATCATCAATAGCATCTGTGACGCCCCGCTGCGCTTGGTATCACAGATCCTAGAAGAGTGCATTGATGGAATCCTCCACAAGAGGCCCCCATAAACATTCACACATCTCCACCTTCCACCTCAGACCAGCAGAGGGAGCCCGTTAGGGATATAAATAGGGAAGGTGGAGCTAGGCAGTTCTGTTTCTCTGAAGAGTTCCTGCAGTAGAGAAGCCTAAGAGAGGTCAGTCTGCAGTGGAGCTCAGTCTAGTCTAGAGAACTCAGTTAATAGTTCAGCAGTGGAGCACGAGGCTCCTGCTAGCTAGATTCAGGGAGCCCAGATAGAGCTTAAGGTGTGCCGGCGCCATAAGATCGGTGAAGCACGGCAAGCTGCCGTTAGTGTGTATAGCCTAGTGAGGGCCCGAGTAGGCCGAAGGCGAGTGGCGAGTTAGTACATAAGAGGCAGAGGAGCTTAACCAGCTCACCCCGAAGCATTTACCGGACACCGGATCCGAGCTTACCGGGATCTCTATGACCCAGTAAGGCATAACCGGAATCCCTGGAGAACTACAAGTCCCAGGATCGCTAAGGTGCTGATACGTAACAGAGCCAGGAGACGCTTAGGCCCCGCATACTGGGAGCGTGAACTCCAAGAGAAGGCCCTACCACAAGGTCAGCCAGCGCAGGACAGAGACAAAGTTAGGCCTAGCTCCAGGCAGGTCAGAAATTTACTACGCAGAGGCAAGAAACAGGAGGCCCTACACCCGCTCATTGGGGAGGATCCTGATATGCACCCTTCACCCTACAGTGCTCCGGGATGTGCCTGAATTTCCACCAGTAAAAGGTACTGAAGTGACTACCGTGTCCGTTCCCGTTCTTGCTCTGACCCAGCTGGGTCTCGCCTGTCCTGCATTCCCCCTGCATACGCTGCCCTGAGACCTAGCTCCACCTGTGGGGAGCTATACCATCGAGCTGCCTTATCACCGGCCTTAGTGGACTGCTGCAGCGCTGGTGCTTCTCACCAGATACCACAGGTGGCGTCACGAACTCTTATAAAATTAACAATTATCCAACCTTTTAAAGAGTGACCCCAGGGTATGGGCCAGGGAGCCGACCACCGCGACATCCCCAAGGCCAGGCAAAGGTCCGGGTACCGAGTCATCCCCATCCCCTGGGCTAGTCACATCCTCCTCCACCTCCTCTGCTGACCTCATCGACTGGCTGACTGTGGGTTGACAGTAAGTGGGATCTCCAACCTCGTCATCATCACCCTGTGTGCTCTCACACCCGTCGTCCTCAGAGACAACCTCTTCCTGCCCCGACCGAAAAGTCAAGTTGTGGCTCCAATCAGGTATTTGAGTCTCATCATCGTCTTCATCATTGTCTCCACCAACAGGAGTTACAGTTTGGGAACGAGGGTCTACATTATGCGCAGAACCTTCTTCATCTGGTCCTGGATCCGACTTATAAAGATTCTGGGCATCAGTGCAGATCATTTCCTCATCTGGATTAACAGAAGCTCTGGAGCAGACCTCCGTTTCCCAGGCTATAGTATGAGTAAACAGCTGTGCAGACTCAACCATCTGTGTTACCCCATACTCTGACGGGCAGCTGGAGACTTGGGAACTGTGAGGAAGCTAGTGCGATTGGGGTGACACCTCTGAGGACTGGAGTATTTGTGATGTTGAAGTTGAGGTGGAGGAGAGCCCACTTGAAGGAGCACTTGATATTCTTTGAAGCACCTGCTGTTTTTGTGCCTCATCTGGAATTTGTAGCGATGGGCGTGTCCGTAAGAAAGGGATCGTATCACATTGTCCACGAAAAGAAGTAGACATCTTAGTTTGGCTGGAAGATGGTCTTTCTTCTGCAGATGTTACTCCCCCCCCACCGCGGGGGGGCTCGACCCACCAGCGGACAGGCACCAGTATTGGGAGAGGGGGGCTGGCCGTCAGGGTCCACCGCGGCTCTGGCACAAACCCAGCGACACGGAGGTCGCACGGGCAGGAACGGACTGGCCGTGTCGGCTTCGCACTTTTTTGGTTTTAGAAGGGCATGACATGCCTATATCTGTGTCTCCCCCTCCTTTTACTCCTCCACCTCTTTTCTTTTCGCATGACTATATGTACTTGTCACTTTTCCATGTGTTAGTTGTGTCTTCTGAGCAGTTTGTCAGCTTTTGGACACCTTTTGAAGTGTTTTCTATGCGTTTTCTATGTGTTTCTATGTGTTTTTGTTTGCCTGCCATTGGTTTTAACGGTGTTCGACGAACAGTTCGACGAACAGTTCGGCGAACATACGGATGTTCGACGAACCAAACTGAACTCGAACACTACGGGGGTGGCTCAACACTAGTCAGGAGTCCCATGAACTTCTGAAAGAAAAACAGTTTCTGACCAGTCATTTTATGGCTTCAGCTTTCTGAGCTTTATGCAAAGTGATCAAAGTGCAGTGACTCTATATCCTATATTTGTTTCTGCTGTTTATAAGGCCAAAGTCCTTTGCCTACTCCAAGCGAAAATCATTCCTACAAGGGGTTGTCCAGGTTTGGCACAAAAGTCTGAAGTCACTCTATGTGAACAGAGACTTCTGAATCCTCACAGCGTGTGCTTTCAGAATTTTCTGGCAACAGCGCTGGGAGCACGCAGTCACGTGACTGCAAATATGCGAAATGCATACTGATTATTACATTCCAACTAGATTTGTGTGGCCTTGCTCAATGCTAGTAAATTGAGCAAAGTGGCGCACCTCTAGTCAGAATGGGGCCAGGAGTATGAATAAGCATACTGGCAGTCCCATGATCGCCCAGTCTCACCACCAGCATCAGAGAATCCTGACCGATTTTTAATGTGGCTATGGTACAGATAAGGTGCTGTGAGTTGGAGTGGAATTTTGGGCATGTTGGTTCAACCCAGGTACCGCCATATTATTGGTGTAGCCTGTTGCACAGGGGCTCAAGAAGGTAAGAGGGGCCCATTTCCACTTCCGAAGCCTCAAGCAGCCTCTCTCATATATAATGTAATGCCGGTGTCCCTGCCGGGGGGAAGAGAAGCTATGCAGGGATGCCGGCATTACAACATGTTCATCGTCACGGACACTCAGCGGCGTCTCCTGCTCCGGCTCCCAGGTTCCACGGTTCGCGTACGTCATGCACAACACGCAGATCTCCCGGCAACGAGCTTCGGGGCAGCGTGCGCACTCTGGAAGAGTCCCCAGCCTATAACTGTGAAGCATTAGGTATTTAAGGCACCCTCCCAATTAGGGAGGTACCTGAAGAACTTCAGTACCTGGTATGTCTCTAAGCTACTAGTCCATTATCAGGTCCCTGTTCCTGAATGTATTCTGAGATCCTATATCAGTACCTGTCCAGTGATCCTGTGCCTGTACTGTCTGAACCAGCCATTCTGCCCAAACCTGAACCCATTCTGTCTGAACCGGCACCAGTATCCATACTGCCAGTGATCCTGATCCTGTAATGCCTGATACTCCGAGTCCATACCTGCATCTCTGATCCCTGGGGTCAGCTGCTGCAGTACCAGGGACTGTCCTGTAGTGGTAACTGGCAGCTATTTGCAGCACAAACCCAACGTCAAAAACAGAGACTCTAGTGAAGAACTAAGCAGAGGCTTAGTTAAGCCCCTACCAGTGTGACAGTTTGCTCAGGCCATGGACCCCACTGACCAATGCCTCTCTGCTTTCGGATTTATTTCGGGAGATGACCCGTTCGGTTAGACGCTCTGACGCCAGCTGCTTTACCTGCACCCGTCCAAGTTGCAGCAATCTCGGCAATTAGTACTCAGTCTGCAACTCACACACCCGGAGCTGGTCCTCGTCAGTCTGCTCTTGCATGTTTCAACAGAGATCCCAAGCAGTGTTGTAGTTTTATTAATCAGTGCATGCTGCACTATGAACTATTGGACCACCAGTTTCCCTCTGATCAGGCTAAAGTGGGATTTTTGATGTTCCATCTGGGAGGAGAGGCCCTTGCATGGCTCAACCCCATATGGGAAAGAGGGGATCCTGTGACCTCGGATCTGCAGGTCTTTCTGAGGGAGTTCTGTAAGGTCTTTTACAAAGCGGGTGGTGTCACTTCAGCTGCATCCTCCCTCTTCAGACTGTGTCAGGGAGGGCTGAATGTAGGACAATATGCCGTTCTGCACCCTGTCTTACGAACTTGGATAGAACAATGAAACGTTGGTAGCCGCCTTCTGAGAGGGTTTGTCCGCAGGGATTAAGGATGAACTGGAAAGTTGAGACATCCCCGCTACTCTTGATAACCTAATTTCCCTGGCTATGTGGATCGATCTAAAGTTCCAGGAACGTTCCAGAGAGGCAACGAGTGAGATGAGATCGAGGCATCTGGTTCTGTCCTTCCAGAAACCGCTCATTCCCCAACTTTCTGTGGCAACTGATTCTCCTAAACCTATGCAGGTCAACCTCGTTAAGCTGGCTGAGCAATGGCAGAAACACCGTCATGCCAAGGGATTGTATTATTCTGTGATAGCATGGAACATCTTATCCACTCTTGTCCCGAGAAGTCAGGAAACTGAGCAGCTTAGGGTCTATAGGAGAGGCTACCCTGGGCGATAATAATTCCTCTCCATCATTGACTCTGACCATATCCATGTCATGTGGAGTTACCCATTTAATTAAGATGGCCTTCCTAGATTTCGGTTCTGCAGTAAACTTCATACAACAAGCCGTGGTAGAACAGTATCAGATACCCGTCCAATTCCTTCAGAGTCCTTTGTCAGATGTGCCCTATCCGAAGTCATTCATTTTGTTACTGAGCATTTGGAGCTCCGGGTAGGAATTCTGCATATGGAGAAGACTGTCTTCTATGTGCTGCCTTGCCTATCACATCCACTTCTCCTAGGCCTGCTGTGGCTATGTATTCAAGAGCCCATCTTAGACTGGAGAACCAGTGAAGTGCTTCGTTGAGGAAAATCTTGCCATGAAAGGTGTCCTGTTCCTATATGTCCAGTTTGGCCGCGGGTGACACCATCTAATCTGCCGAGCCTGCCAAACACATACTGGTCATACGCTGATGTCTTTGATAAGACGGAAGCGGAGACGTTACCTCCACATAGGCCGCAAGATTGTCCCATTGACCTGCTCCTGGGATTCTCAAATCCTTAAGGCCATAGCTACCCTCAGTCTCAGGCAGAGAACCTAGCCATGTCCGATTACATTAAGTAGAATCTTGAAAGATTATTTATCCAGAAGTCTTCCTCACCGGCAGGAACTGGCTTCTTCTTCGTTTAAAAAAGGATGGAACTCTCCGGCCTTGTAAAGATTAGAGAGGTCTCAACCAGATCACAATTAAAAAAGAAGTATGCGTTGCCACTTATTCTGGAGTTGTTTGATCGTCTTAGAGGTGTCAGGGTCTTCAGCAAGCTCAAACTGAAAGGAGCCTACAGCTTAATCCGCATACGCCAAGGAGATGAGTGGAAGACTGCTATGAACACCCGAGATGGTCCCCATGAGTATTGTGTTATGCCGCTTGGGCTCAGTAATGCCCCAGCTGTTTTCCAAGAGTTTGTGAATGACATCTTCCGAGATCTCAGTTACTCTTGCGTGGTGGTTTATCTGGATGATATCCTGGTCTTCTCTCCACATTTGCCTTCTCATAGGAGAATCGTTCGCTAGGTCTTGCAAAGACTTAGGGAGAATTGCCTGTATGCATCTTTGAACAGTCCTCTCTGCCTTTCATAGGATATATTGTCTCATGGCCTTGTCCTACTGGAGTTAAGTCAATTCAGCGATTTTTTGGATTTGCTAACTATTACTGCTAGTTTATTCCTCACTTCTCGTCTCGGGCCGCCTTCATCTCAGCAATGATCAGTAAGGGCACCAATCTAAGGGCTTGGACTCCGGAGGCAGAGAACACATTTCTCTCCCTAAAACAGGCCTTCTCCTGTACTACATAGAAAAAGCACATACTGAATATAGCAACATAGATGGATGATTTTAGAGAGACCTAATAGTTGATACAAACCCATGAAATGGTGTATGTGTTGCTATATGGACCAGTAAATGGCAGACCATTCGGATGAATACAGTAAACAGAGAGAAACATTGAATATTGTGCCCAACAATCAACAAAACAATTATTGTGAAAGATAAAAAACCTTTATTTGATAAATGGTTTTAGTGGCACTACACGCACAAGAGTGCCCTCACTAAAATATTGTAGATCAAAAGAACAAAGTGTCATCAATAAGGAAAGTCATCGTAAGTCATGTACGCATGCGCTGCCTGCGCTTTGGTTGTCTGCTGGCCACATGACCTGTCCTCCCCGTCACCGGTCACATGACACAGGCGCCCACGGCTTCCTGTTCCCCCTGGCGATGCATGCGTTGTCATCATGTCTGGTCTCTCCACATCGGCCCGTAATCTTTCCAGAACATCACATGACGCGGATATACGCCACTTCCAACCTTAGGCCCGCACCTTCCAGTTTCACTTTGGCAATACAGGCTGAGATATTTTTTCCAGTTTGCGTTGATTGGCCACACCAATCTTGTTAAACCTCTTTGTTGTCAATGGACGCCCTCACCTGATGAAGGACTTTTGTCTGAAACGTGTGTTGAGGCTGCGCAGTACTACTTGTTTACAGGACTGCTCCGTTCAGGTAATTGTTACACTCATCGCCTTCCCATTGTTTACATGCTCTGATATACTACACCATGTAATTACTCTCAGTTCCATGCAGACCTCATCTTATTTAGTTACCGTGATACATCTTCAGCTTACTTCACTGGTTCATATTTTTTCTTTCTCGTATTCTCCCTCTACCCCCACCCCATTTCCTATTAGTGCACTGATATACTGTTATTTATAAATGGGGGTGGCATAGGAATACTACCATCTGTATAATACTTACGAATAGGTACTACGTATCTTTGCCATATACTGTCTATAAGTAGTGTTGAGCCACCCCCGTAGTGTTCGAGTTCGGTTCGGTTCGTCGAACACCCGTGTGTTCGCCGAACTGTTCGTCGAACTGTTCGTCGAACACCTTCGAACACCGTTAAAACCAATGTCAGGCAAACAAAAACACATAGAAACACATAGAAAACACCTTCAAAGGTGTCCAAAAGCTGACAAACTGCTCTGAAGACACAACTAACACATGGAAAAGTGACAAGTACATATAGTCATGCGAAAATAAAAGAGGAGGAGTAAAAGGAGGGGGAGACACAGATATAGGCATGTCATGCCCTTCTAAAATCCAAAAAGTGAGAAGCCGACACGTTCAGTCCGCTCCTGCCCGTGCCACCTCCGTGTCGCCGGGTTTGTGCGGTGAACCCTGACGGCCAGCCCCCCTCTCCCAATACTGGTGCCTGTCCGCTGGTGGGTCGAGCGAGCCCCCCTGTGGTGGAGGCAGCTCTAAGCTTTTTAATTTAAATTGTCTCTCTAATTTGAATGAATACACTTTAAATCCATTTACAAGGATCTATTGGAGGGCAAGTCTCATGCCAGCAGCCGCGTAATTCCAGCTCCAGTAGCGTCCACTAAAGCTGCTGCAGTTAAAAAGCTTTTATAAGGATCGAGCTCGGCTGTCCACCGCAAGGCATCCTACTGCCAGTCCCAGCCCCTATGCCTTGGGGTGCCTCCTGATGCTCTTCACTGAGTATCCCGTGGTCCCGAAGCATTTCCTTTGAAAAAATTAAGTGTCAAAACTACAGGTGGTGTAGCTTGCTTAACAGCCAGGATAATCCGCTGACTAGCAGACACTGCTACTAGGCACAAAGTATTTCCTGGCCTAGATGCAGTTAAAAATTTGTAATTAGATACTCTCGTTGGATGCTGAGAAAGCATTCCATAGGGTCTCCTGGCACGCCATATATGATTCTCTTAAAAAGCTTGGGGTAGGGGTCTAGGGGACCCTTTTATAGCCAAAATCACGGCCCTGTATCGCAATACGTCACCTAGGCTGAAGATAAATGGAACTGTATTACCCTGAGGGCTCGGTTGCTACAGAGGTATTGCACCTCACCCAGAGGTGTGATATCTCACTCTCAGGTAAGGATGGAGTGTGGATCAGGACCCGACACCTGCATGCATTACACCACATTGCCGTGGGGCAGGGCGACCAATATGCCCCTGAGATGGGCACGACAGTCCCTGTCCCTGGCTGGAGTGGGGGGAGGGAACACTGAGGAAGGGGAACCCTGTAGTGCAGGAGCAGGGAGGAAGCTGTTCCTGGGTGCATTGAGAAGGGAGTATAAAAGGTGGGCACCATCTTAGTTCAGTGCAGAGAAGTCTGAGCAGAAGTGGCAGGGAGCAGGGGCTCTGCATGAGCTCTGCTCCGGAGGCGGGCCTAGTAACAGAGGCCCAGGCCTGGAAGAGGGAGAAGGAAGGAAGAGGAGCGGAGAAGGCTCCAGGAACGAGGAATGAAGGGATCCCAGGGGTGCGGACAGGCGAGTCGCCACCGCACGCCCGAATCCACCTGCGTGGAGGGGTCAGGCCAAAGGGGGAGACCGGTCCCCGAAACTAGTGGAGGCAGGAAACGACCCTCAGCTAGAAACCGGAGGCTGTGACATTTTATGTGGCGCAGCCCCTCGCTACACCCGCTAGGAAGGCACCACATAGGGTCAGGGAAACTGGCGCCAAGTTTACCAAGAGGAGGCCCGAGGCAGCCGGACAGAAGGGTTGGTAAGAAAGGCCAGACAAAGGACACACAAAGGGGGTCCTGTGAAGCGCTCCAAAGTTATCTGGGAGTTGTCTGAGCCCCTCATCTGGTGAGCACAGTACGACGTGGGCAGCCGTTACCTGCAGACGTGGTCTGGATAATAAGAACTGTGAGTAAAGGCCCTGGACTGCATCACTGACTCCGTGTCGTTACTGCTGCTGCCCTGCACCATCACCCCCATCCTCCGCATACACTGCCCTGAGGCTATACTCCTCCCGTGGGGAGTTATGCTACGCTCTGCTGCACCCACAACACCAGCCTCAGCGGTCTGCCCTGGAGCGGCGGTTCACTCTGACCGCAATCCACGGGTGGCGTAGTCGGACATTTAAACATCAAAACCACATAAATAGTTCCGCCACTAGTTTGACCGCCCTGAGCCACGGAACCGGGTCGCCGCCACGGAGACTACAACCACCAGCATCCACCAAAAAGGGTCCGGCTCCGGGTGTCCCAAGGCCCAGGGGGCGCGTCAGAACATTTTCATCACCTTTCACAATCACCAATGGGACAAGGCAGGGATGTTCTCTGTCCCCTCTCTTATACATCCTAGTGACGGAGCACCTGCTCTCATCAATTCGCCATAACCCCAATATTAGGTGGATTGAGGTGGGAGGCACCGAGTACAAGTGCTCTCTATTTGCTGATGATGTCCTAGTATATATCACTCAATCACATATATCCATCCCTGCTGTTATGGCTGAAATAGATCACTTTGTTACATGGTCAAATTTTAAAATCAATGCAGCGAAGTCTGAGGCCCTCAATGTCTCCCTACCCAAATCCATATAGGATTCCATCCAGTCCAACTTTCCCTTTGCCTGGCCCTCACAGGGTATCAAATACTTAGGAATTCCTATTCATAGAGACCTCTCCCATCTATGTTATCTTAATTTTGGGCCCTTTATTGAACAACTCCATACAGACCACGGTTGGCAAGTTAGAACTGTAAGATTCACTACGTGAACCACTGGTGTTTTGTGGAAAAGCACATGTACACTGTGTTCCAAATTATTATGCAAAAAGTGTTTAGGAGTGATAAGGGAAGAATTTGTTTGTTTGTCAGTTAAACTCATTGATGGTGATGTGTGTCAGGGCTCTTTATATCACTGTAAGCAATTGCAGACACCTGTGCTAATTAGTTTGGCAGGTGTGTCCAATGAAAGGCAAGACTACTTAAGAAGGCTGTCTCACATTATTAAGCAGCCTACATTTTCTGCCAAAATGGGAAAGAAAAAGGATGTGTCGGCTGCTGAGAAGCAACAAATTGTGGAGTGTTTAGGTCAAGGCATGACTACAATCAACATTGTGCAATGATCAGGATGAAGTGTCTTGGCAATCAAGAAGTATGTAGCTGATTCACAGTACACACGTGTGCGTGCTGATAAGGGCAAATTGAGGACTCTTTCCTACAAGCAATTACGTCAGGTTAAAAGAGCAGCGGCAAAAAAGCCTTGTCATAGCAGCAGACAAGTTTTTGAAGCTGCTGGTGCCTCCAACGTCCCCCGAGCAACAAGATGCAGGGTCCTTCAGAGGTTTGCAGCTGTGCATACGCCATCCTGTCGACCTCCTCTATCCACTTCACACAAGCAGAAACGGCTCCAGTGGGCCAAACATTACATGAAGACTGATTTCAAAACTGTTTTGTTCACGGATGAGTGCCGTGCAGCGCTCGATGGTCCAGATGGATGGAGTGGAGGATGGCTGGCTGATGGACAACCCACGCAAACACGGCTACAGCGCCAACAAGGAGGAGGTGGAGTAATGTTTTGGGCTGGAATCATGGGGAGAGAGATTGTCGGCCCCTTTAGGATCCCTGAAGGCGCTAAAGATGAACTCCATAATGTATGTGGATTTTCTCAAACAGCACTTCCTGCCATGGTTCAAGAAGAAGAACCGTGTATTTCACAGCAAGATCATTTTTTTTGCATGATAATGCACCATCTCATGCTGCACATAAAACATCTGCATCTCTGGCTGATATGGGCATAAAAGGGGACAAACTTATGGTGTGACCCCCGTGCTCCCCTGACCTCTACCCCATTCAGAACCTCTGGAGCATCATCAAAAGGAGTGTCTATGATGGCGGGAGGCAGTTCACATCTAAGCAACAGCTCTGGGAGGGTATTCTGTCCTCATGCAAAACAATTGAAGCAGAAACCATCCAAAACCTGACAAATTCAATGGACGAGAGAGTTCAGAAGCTCCTTTCGAACAAGGGGTCCTATGTGAAAATGTAACATCACCTAGAATAAAGTTTTGAGTTGAAAACTGTTTGATTTCAGTTTCTAATAACCTGCTAATGCTTATAATTTCAAAAATGACCATTTTTTTGGTCTTTATTAAAATGAAAAGGTTGATCGAAAAGTTTGGCGGATCTAAGAGTGTGGCAACCCAGTAGTCATGATTACTTCGAATTCTGACAATATGAGGGTCATGTTGCAGGTAGTGCAGCAAGAATGCACTTATGTGTCTTGCGCATCTCGGAGCCCCAAAATTATTTTCCGGGCTAGATGCAGCTAAAAATTATTATTAATTTTAAATCTGGTGGAGCTTAGTATAGATGGCCTAATAGGATCAGTGCTGCACACTGCTACAAAGCCCAAATTATTTTCCAGCCAAGATACAGATAAACATGATTAGTAATTTTAAATCTGGTGGAGCTTATTATAGATGGCCTAATAGAATCAGTGCTGCACACTGCTACAAAGCCCAAATTATTTTCCAGCCAAGATACAGATATACATGATTAGTAATTTGAAAGCTTAAAACGGTTGGTAGGGTGATTTTAACCAATCATCCATCTTTTACTCTCCCCAGGATGACACAGGGGTAGAAAAGTCGTTTCGGATCCATGATTTGTTCATCTTTATGAACGTGAGTCTGTCTACATTATCAGTGGAGAGCCGCGTGCGCTTATCTGTCAGAACACCACCAGCAGCGCTGAACACACGTTCAGACAGAACGCTGGCTGCGGGGCATGACAAGATCTCCAAGGCGTAAGTGGCTAGCTCCGGCCATTTATCCAGATTGGAAGCCCAAAAAGAGCAAGGGTCCAGTGACACAGTCATGGCTTCAATGTTTACTTGGAGATACTCCTGTACCATCGTCTCTAGGCGTTGACTATGTGTCAGACTTCTTGTCTCCTGTGGCCTTGCAAAGGATGGGTTAAAAAAGTGGTGAAATGATTGCGCAAAATTGATGTTACCAGCAGATACTGTGGTTCTGTTATGGTTTGAGTGCTGAACACTTGACGGTCCCACGGTTGGCAAGTTGGAACTGTGAGATTCACTACGTGCACCACTGGTGTTTTGTGGAAAAGCACATGTAAGATTCTGCAACAGTCTCTGCTGATACTCCTGCATGCGTGCATCCCTTTCTATGGCAGGAATAATTTCTGCAAATTTACTTTTGTACCGGGGATCTAACAGTGTGGCAACCCAGTAGTCAGGATTATTTCTAATTCTCCCAATTCGAGGGTCATGTTGCAGGTAGTGCAGCAAGAAGGCACTCATGTGTGTTGCGCATCCAGGAGCACCAAGTCCCTGTTGTGTTGGTGGCGAGGTAACAATCATGCTTCCTTCCTCTGTTCTCTCCCCCCAACCTCGCACAACAGAAATGTGATCAAGGTCTCCCTCATCTGATGAGTCTTCCATCAGTTCGTCCTCCACTTCTTCCTGGGCTCCTGCACCTTCCTCACTAGTTTGGCTACTACCATGCGCCCTGGTAAAACCATCTCCCCCACCCGCACATGCCTGCCGCCTTGGTTCTGCCGACCGTCTGGACCTTGCAGATGTTAGCCCTTCCGCATACAACTCCTCCTCCTCTACTTCCTCCACCTCCTCTTGTGCCACCACCTGACTCCGAATTCTGTTTAACATGTGCTCCAGCATGTAAATCACCGGAATAGTCATGCTGATAATGGCATCGTCAGCACTAAACATCTTCGTCGCTATTTCAAAACTGTGCAGAAGGGTGCATAGGTCCCTGATCTGAGACCACTCCTCCAGCGTGATTTGCCCCACCTCTGGATCTCGTTGGCCCAGGCTATACGTCAGAACGTATTGCACCAGGGCTTGTCGGTGCTGCCACAGTCGCTGCAACATGTGCAGAGTTGAATTCCACCGGGTAGGCACATCGCATTTTAGCCGGTGAAGTGGCAGGCCCAACGACTTCTGTAGAGATGTAAGTCGCTGAGCTGCGGGATGTGAACGGCGGAAGTGAGCACACAGCGACCGTGCCCTCTGCAGAAGGCCATCTAGTCTGGGATAGTGGGCTAAAAATTGCTGGACAACCAGGTTCAACACGTGAGCCATACAACGCACGTGTGTGACATTGCCCCGGCGAAGGGCCGCACCCAGGTTTGCAGCATTGTCGCACACGGCCTTCCCTGGTTTCAGGTCCAGTGGAGACAACCATTCATGAAATTGGGTCTCCAGAGCTGACCACAACTCCTCAGCTGTGTGACTCACATTTCCCAGACATTTCAAAGTAAAAACCGCCTGATGACGTTGAGCCCTACTGCCAGCATAGTAAGGAGGTGTGCAGGATCCCTTCTGCGCAGTTAGAAAGCTTGTGGCATGACCAGACAGGCTTTGGGTGCAGGTGGAAGACCGAGAGGAGGTTGAGGAGGCAGAAGCAGTGGAGGAACTTTGACATAAAGAGGATTGACGCACAACTCGTGGGGACGGCAAGACTTAGACAGCAGCCCCTTGTCCTGCTGTCACCATAGTTACCCAGTGCCCAGTCAGCGACATGTAACGCCCCTGTCCATGCCTACTCGTCCAAGTGTCTGTGGTGAAATGCACCCTGTCACACACAGAGTTTCTCAAAGAAGCGGTGATGTTGTGTGCGACATGCTGGTGGAGCGCAGGCACACCTTTCTTTGAGAAGTAGTGCCGACTGGGCATCTGGTACTGGGGCACTGCGACGGACATAAGGTCTCGAAAATCCTCTGTGTCCACCAGGCGGAAAGGCAGCATTTCTGTAGCCAAGAGCTTGCAGATGGTGAAATTCAACCTCTTAGCTTTCTCATGGCTAGGAGGAAATGGTCTTTTACTTATCCACATCTGAGGGACCGAGGGCTGGCTATTGTGCTTAGACGGGGTTGATAAGGGTGTCCCCGGCAAACTGCCGGTCTGTGAGGAAGATGCAGGCGGACATGTTAGGTTGCCTTGATCCAAAGGTGGTGCTATCGATGTCGGACAGCGCTCAACAACAGCTGGTGTTACCACCTCCAAAGAAAATGATGACCTGCCAATCACGCTGGCTGTTGCGGGTAAAGAGGTGGCAGGTCTGCGCCCCAAAACAGGTGTGACTGCTGTCCCCCCAGTCACAGAGGATGAAGAGGCCGCGGATGCACAAGATATGGCAGACGGTGGTTGGCCCGGCCGGCTAGGCCGCATTGTAGCACACTGAGCTTCCCACTGCAACTTATGCTTCATGTCCATGTGCCGGTTCATGCATGAAGTACTCAAACTATGTATTTTTTGGCCTCTACTTAGCTTTTGCTGACCAATGTTACAGATAACACAAGTTGGGTCATCTTTATCGATCTGAAAAAATGCCCAGGCTATGCAAGGCTTAGCACCCATGCGACCTGAAGAGCCACCACGACTTGTGGTGAGAGGCAGAGTTGTGTTTGAGGATGCAGTTGTTGACGTGCTTCCAGTACTACGTCTCTGTCCAGGAAGGCGCAACCTGACCTCGTCGTCACTAGCATCTTCCTCCACCTCCTCTGCTGACCTAATCTCTTGGCTGACTGTGGGTTGACAGTAAGTGGGATCTCCAACCTCATCATCATCACCCTGTGCGTTATCACACCCGTCGTCCTCAGAGCCAACCTGTTCCTGCCCTGACAAAAAACTAAAGTTGTCGCTCCAATCAGGTATTTGAGTCTCATCATCGTCTTCCTCATTGTCTCCACCAACAGGAGTTACAGTTTGGGAATGAGGGTCTACATTATGGTCAGAACCTTCTGCGTCTGGTCCTGGATCCGACTCATAAAGATTCTGGGCATCAGTGCAGATCATTTCCTCGTCTGGATTCACAGAAGCGCTGGAGTCGACCTCTGATTCCCAGGCTATAGTATGAGTAAACAGCTCTGCAGACTCAACCATCTGTTCTACCTCATACTCAGACGGGCAGCTGGAGATTTGGGAGCTGTGAGGAAGCAAGTGCGATTGGGGTGACACCTTTGAGGACTGGAGTATTTGTGATGTTGAAGTTGATGTGGAGGAGAGCCCACTTAAAGGAGCACTTGATATCCGTTGAAGCACCTGCTGTTTTTGTGCCTCATCTGGAATTTGTAGCGATTGGCGTGGCCGTAAGAAAGGGATCTTATCACATTGTCCGCTAAAAGAAGTAGACATTTTAGTTTGGCTGGAAGATGGTCTTTCTTATGCAGATGTTACTGTTGCTTTAACACCTACCCCACGGACACAACCTTTTTTCCCCTTCCCAACATGCCTATTCCCCTTTCCACCAGCAGCAGGCCTTTTTCCACTCATTTTGGTGGTTAACTAATTCACAACTCTGGAGTTGTTTGCACAAAAAAACAATGGATGGGAACCGAGCAGAGCTGAGTGGCCAAACTGTGGTGTTAGGCCAAAACTATTGGCTGGGTTAGATGCAGAAAAAAATTATATTCAATTTGCAACCTGATGGAGGTCAGTATAGATGGACTAATAGAACAAGTCCCACACACAGCTAGAAGCCCAAATATTTTTTCAGAGGTAGATGCAGAAAAAAAAATATTCAGTTTGCAACCTGATGGAGGTCAGTATAGATGGACTAATAGAGAAAGTCCCACACACTGCTAGAAGGCCAAATATTTTTTCAGAGCTAGATGCAGAAAAAAATTATATTCAGTTTGCAACCTGATGGAGGTCTGTATAGATGGATTAATAGAACAAGTCCCACACACTGCTAGAAGGCCAAATATTTTTTCAGAGCTAGATGCAGAAAAAAATTATATTCAGTTTGCAACCTGATGGAGGTCAGTATAGATGGACTAATAGAGAAAGTCCCACACACTGCTAGAAGGCCAAATATTTTTTCAGAGCTAGATGCAGAAAAAAATTATATTCAGTTTGCAACCTGATGGAGGTCTGTATAGATCGATTAATAGAACAAGTCCCACACACAGCTAGAAGCCCAATATTTTTTCAGAGGTAGATGCAGAAAAAAATATATTCAGTTTGCCACCTGATGGAGGTCAGTATAGATGGACTAATACAACAAGTCCCACACACAGCTAGAAGCCCAATATTTTTTCAGAGCTAGATGCAGAAAAAAATTATATTCAATTTGCAACCTGATGGAGGTCAGTATAGATGGAGTAATAGAACAAGTCCCACACACAGCTAGAAGCCCAAATATTTTTTCAGAGGTAGATGCAGAAAAAAATTATATTCAGTTTGTAACCTGATGGAGGTCAGTATAGATGGACTAATAGAGAAAGTCCCACACACTGCTAGAAGGCCAAATATTTTTTCAGAGCTAGATGCAGAAAAAAATTATATTCAGTTTGCAACCTGATGGAGGTCAGTATAGATGTACTAATAGAGAAAGTCCCACACACTGCTAGAAGGCCAAATATTTTTTCAGAGCTAGATGCAGAAAAAAATTATATTCAGTTTGCAACCTGATGGAGGTCTGTATAGATGGATTAATAGAACAAGTCCCACACACAGCTAGAAGCCCAATATTTTTTCAGAGGTAGATGCAGAAAAAAATATATTCAGTTTGCAACCTGATGGAGGTCAGTATAGATGGACTAATACAACAAGTCCCACACACAGCTAGAAGCCCAATATTTTTTCAGAGCTAGATGCAGAAAAAAATTATATTCAATTTGCAACCTGATGGAGGTCAGTATAGATGGAGTAATAGAACAAGTCCCACACACAGCTAGAAGCCCAAATATTTTTTCAGAGCTAGATGCAGATAAAAATTATTTTTAATTTGCAACCTGATGGAGGTCAGTATAGATGGACTAATAGAGAAAGTCCCACACACTGCTAGAAGGCCAAATATTTTTTCAGAGCTAGATGCAGAAAAAAATTATATTCAGTTTGCAACCTGATGGAGGTCAGTATAGATGGACTAATAGAGAAAGTCCCACACACTGCTAGAAGGCCAAATATTTTTTTAGAGCTAGATGCAGAAAAAAATTATATTCAGTTTGCAACCTGATGGAGGTCAGTATAGATGGACTAATAGAGAAAGTCCCACACACTGCTAGAAGGCCAAATATTTTTTCAGAGCTAGATGCAGAAAAAAATTATATTCAGTTTGCAACCTGATGGAGGTCTGTATAGATGGATTAATAGAACAAGTCCCACACACTGCTAGAAGGCCAAATATTTTTTCAGAGCTAGATGCAGAAAAAAATTATATTCAGTTTGCAACCTGATGGAGGTCAGTATAGATGGACTAATAGAGAAAGTCCCACACACTGCTAGAAGGCCAAATATTTTTTCAGAGCTAGATGCAGAAAAAAATTATATTCAGTTTGCAACCTGATGGAGGTCTGTATAGATCGATTAATAGAACAAGTCCCACACACAGCTAGAAGCCCAATATTTTTTCAGAGGTAGATGCAGAAAAAAATATATTCAGTTTGCCACCTGATGGAGGTCAGTATAGATGGACTAATACAACAAGTCCCACACACAGCTAGAAGCCCAATATTTTTTCAGAGCTAGATGCAGAAAAAAATTATATTCAATTTGCAACCTGATGGAGGTCAGTATAGATGGAGTAATAGAACAAGTCCCACACACAGCTAGAAGCCCAAATATTTTTTCAGAGGTAGATGCAGAAAAAAATTATATTCAGTTTGTAACCTGATGGAGGTCAGTATAGATGGACTAATAGAGAAAGTCCCACACACTGCTAGAAGGCCAAATATTTTTTCAGAGCTAGATGCAGAAAAAAATTATATTCAGTTTGCAACCTGATGGAGGTCAGTATAGATGTACTAATAGAGAAAGTCCCACACACTGCTAGAAGGCCAAATATTTTTTCAGAGCTAGATGCAGAAAAAAATTATATTCAGTTTGCAACCTGATGGAGGTCTGTATAGATGGATTAATAGAACAAGTCCCACACACAGCTAGAAGCCCAATATTTTTTCAGAGGTAGATGCAGAAAAAAATATATTCAGTTTGCAACCTGATGGAGGTCAGTATAGATGGACTAATACAACAAGTCCCACACACAGCTAGAAGCCCAATATTTTTTCAGAGCTAGATGCAGAAAAAAATTATATTCAATTTGCAACCTGATGGAGGTCAGTATAGATGGAGTAATAGAACAAGTCCCACACACAGCTAGAAGCCCAAATATTTTTTCAGAGCTAGATGCAGATAAAAATTATTTTTAATTTGCAACCTGATGGAGGTCAGTATAGATGGACTAATAGAGAAAGTCCCACACACTGCTAGAAGGCCAAATATTTTTTCAGAGCTAGATGCAGAAAAAAATTATATTCAGTTTGCAACCTGATGGAGGTCAGTATAGATGGACTAATAGAGAAAGTCCCACACACTGCTAGAAGGCCAAATATTTTTTTAGAGCTAGATGCAGAAAAAAATTATATTCAGTTTGCAACCTGATGGAGGTCAGTATAGATGGACTAATAGAGAAAGTCCCATACACTGCTAGAAGGCCAAATATTTTTTCAGAGCTAGATGCAGAAAAAAATTATATTCAGTTTGCAACCTGATGGAGGTCTGTATAGATGAATTAATAGAACAAGTCCCACACACTGCTAGAAGGCCAAATATTTTTTCAGAGCTAGATGCAGAAAAAAATTATATTCAGTTTGCAACCTGATGGAGGTCAGTATAGATGGACTAATAGAGAAAGTCCCACACACTGCTAGAAGGCCAAATATTTTTTCAGAGCTAGATGCAGAAAAAAATTATATTCAGTTTGCAACCTGATGGAGGTCTGTATAGATCGATTAATAGAACAAGTCCCACACACAGCTAGAAGCCCAATATTTTTTCAGAGGTAGATGCAGAAAAAAATATATTCAGTTTGCCACCTGATGGAGGTCAGTATAGATGGACTAATACAACAAGTCCCACACACAGCTAGAAGCCCAATATTTTTTCAGAGCTAGATGCAGAAAAAAATTATATTCAATTTGCAACCTGATGGAGGTCAGTATAGATGGAGTAATAGAACAAGTCCCACACACAGCTAGAAGCCCAAATATTTTTTCAGAGGTAGATGCAGATAAAAATTATTTTGAATTTGCAACCTGATGGAGGTCAGTATAGATGGACTAATAGAGAAAGTCCCACACACTGCTAGAAGGCCAAATATTTTTTCAGAGCTAGATGCAGAAAAAAATTATATTCAGTTTGTAACCTGATGGAGGTCAGTATAGATGGACTAATAGAGAAAGTCCCACACACTGCTAGAAGGCCAAATATTTTTTCAGAGCTAGATGCAGAAAAAAATTATATTCAGTTTGCAACCTGATGGAGGTCAGTATAGATGTACTAATAGAGAAAGTCCCACACACTGCTAGAAGGCCAAATATTTTTTCAGAGCTAGATGCAGAAAAAAATTATATTCAGTTTGCAACCTGATGGAGGTCTGTATAGATGGATTAATAGAACAAGTCCCACACACAGCTAGAAGCCCAATATTTTTTCAGAGGTAGATGCAGAAAAAAATATATTCAGTTTGCAACCTGATGGAGGTCAGTATAGATGGACTAATACAACAAGTCCCACACACAGCTAGAAGCCCAATATTTTTTCAGAGCTAGATGCAGAAAAAAATTATATTCAATTTGCAACCTGATGGAGGTCAGTATAGATGGAGTAATAGAACAAGTCCCACACACAGCTAGAAGCCCAAATATTTTTTCAGAGCTAGATGCAGATAAAAATTATTTTTAATTTGCAACCTGATGGAGGTCAGTATAGATGGACTAATAGAGAAAGTCCCACACACTGCTAGAAGGCCAAATATTTTTTCAGAGCTAGATGCAGAAAAAAATTATATTCAGTTTGCAACCTGATGGAGGTCAGTATAGATGGACTAATAGAGAAAGTCCCACACACTGCTAGAAGGCCAAATATTTTTTCAGAGCTAGATGCAGAAAAAAATTATATTCAGTTTGCAACCTGATGGAGGTCAGTATAGATGGACTAATAGAGAAAGTCCCACACACTGCTAGAAGGCCAAATATTTTTTCAGAGCTAGATGCAGAAAAAAATTATATTCATTTTGCAACCTGATGGAGGTCTGTATAGATGGATTAATAGAACAAGTCCCACACACAGCTAGAAGCCCAATATTTTTTCAGAGGTAGATGCAGAAAAAAATATATTCAGTTTGCAACCTGATGGAGGTCAGTATAGATGGACTGATACAACAAGTCCCACACACAGCTAGAAGCCCAATATTTTTTCAGAGCTAGATGCAGAAAAAAATTATATTCAATTTGCAACCTGATGGAGGTCAGTATAGATGGAGTAATAGAACAAGTCCCACACACAGCTTGAAGCCCAAATATTTTTTCAGAGCTAGATGCAGATAAAATTTATTTTTAATTTGCAACCTGATGGAGGTCAGTATAGATGGACTAATAGAGAAAGTCCCACACACTGCTAGAAGGCCAAATATTTTTTCAGAGCTAGATGCAGAAAAAAATTATATTCAGTTTGCAACCTGATGGAGGTCTGTATAGATCGATTAATAGAACAAGTCCCACACACAGCTAGAAGCCCAATATTTTTTCAGAGGTAGATGCAGAAAAAAATATATTCAGTTTGCAACCTGATGGAGGTCAGTATAGATGGACTAATACAACAAGTCCCACACACAGCTAGAAGCCCAATATTTTTTCAGAGCTAGATGCAGAAAAAAATTATATTCAATTTGCAACCTGATGGAGGTCAGTATAGATGGAGTAATAGAACAAGTCCCACACACAGCTAGAAGCCCAAATATTTTTTCAGAGCTAGATGCAGATAAAAATTATTTTTAATTTGCAACCTGATGGAGGTCAGTATAGATGGACTAATAGAGAAAGTCCCACACACTGCTAGAAGGCCAAATATTTTTTCAGAGCTAGATGCAGAAAAAAATTATATTCAGTTTGCAACCTGATGGAGGTCTGTATAGATCGATTAATAGAACAAGTCCCACACACAGCTAGAAGCCCAATATTTTTTCAGAGGTAGATGCAGAAAAAAATATATTCAGTTTGCAACCTGATGGAGGTCAGTATAGATGGACTAATACAACAAGTCCCACACACAGCTAGAAGCCCAATATTTTTTCAGAGCTAGATGCAGAAAAAAATTATATTCAATTTGCAACTTGATGGAGGTCAGTATAGATGGAGTAATAGAACAAGTCCCACACACAGCTAGAAGCCCAAATATTTTTTCAGAGGTAGATGCAGAAAAAAATTATATTCAGTTTGCAACCTGATGGAGGTCTGTATAGATGGATTAATAGAACAAGTCCCACACACAGCTACAAGCCCAATATTTTTTCAGAGGTAGATGCAGAAAAAAATATATTCAGTTTGCAACCTGATGGAGGTCAGTATAGATGGACTAATAGAGAAAGTCCCACACACTGCTAGAAGGCCAAATATTTTTTCAGAGCTAGATGCAGAAAAAAATTATATTCAATTTGCAACCTGATGGAGGTCAGTATAGATGGACTAATAGAATGATGCTATGCCCAAAAGATTTTACTTCACTAGGTGCAGTAAAAAAATTGTATTCTATACACAGGTGGTATATCTTGCAACACAGATAGGCTACTCCACTGACTAACACACTCTGCAATAGGCCAAAAAGGATTAGTTTTGCTAGATTCAGCCAAATGCTGTGAAAAAAACTTGCACAGCACTGGCACAGACCTGCCTGGCAAAAACTGATAGGAACTGATGTAACCTAGTCCTGAAAAGGACTCCAATTACAATTAGTCTTTACTCCCACAACCTATCTATTTAAGAGCACAGACCTGCCTTATAAAAGTCGTAGGAAATGCTGTAACCTAGTCCTTAAAAGGACTGCAATCACAACTATTCCCTACTCCCAAGCTATCTGTAGATTTGTGCGAAAATTGGCTTGAAATTAACAAGGTATAGCGCACACAGCAACAGCGGTGCCGTCTAACACGCAGCTGCAGCAGTGAGAAAATGGTGGCGACGGGGAAAATGGCTTGGTCTTATAGGGCAAGGACATGTGACATACACTGCCAATGACACATGCCCTTGCTTGTGTGAAAAAAAGCACTTCGCTCCGTGTGTGCGCTGCTGATAGGCTGACAGATTGCACCTCCCCACTGTAAATGCGGGAAAGAGAAAAAAAAATGGAGATCTTCATTATTCCTGCAGAGATCCATCCCCTGCCTGTCCCCCCACCCCACTGTACACTCAAACTGCGTATTAACATTAATTTTCATCATTACTGAGAAAAAATCCAGTTATGATTTTGGTGCATGAACAGTTATCGAACATAACCTCGAACAGCCGAATTTTTCTCAAATCGTTCGTGTTCGCCGAACGGCTCGAACACCGCCCAAAACAGCTCGAATTTGAGATTGGCGAACAGTTCGAGTAGAACAACGCTCATCTCTATCTATAAGTAGTGTTATGTCATTTGATACTTATCTGGCATTTTATGGTACGTTTATATATATGTACCGGTATATATCTTTTTTTCTGCTGTCCTCCATTTCCTTATTGATGACACTTTGTTCTTTTGATCTACAATATTTTAGTGCGGGTACTCTTTTGCATGTAGTGCCACTAGATGAACAGATGAACAATCATATGTGAGTATACAACTACTTGATTATTTACATCTAGGGGAATACCACACAGTAGGCTTAGATCACATACTGCAATGTGTATAGGCGTTTTCTTGAGCTGAAATATTTTTTTTTTTCTGCATGTATAATAAATTGCTGCTCTTGGTAACCTACACAAACTTCCCATTTGGCACTTGCACTTTAATGATATATATTCCTGAATTGAAGCTGAAGGAAACCGAAGAAACAGGATACTCATGCAAAGTAAATGATGTTCCTGTTTGTCTTAACTCTCTCCTCTATAGTTCTTCACTTTCTACTAACCCCCCTAATCACTACACCTAGTAAGGAACTCTTCAATTCTCCTTCCATTCTCCCCACTCATCTCACCTCCTCCTGAGAACTATTCCTCAATATTCACTCCTGTGTCTCCAAACACAGACAGCCACCTCATGCCCTCTCCTGCTCCCACCTGCTAACACTTTCCCTGCTCCTTCTGACTGCCCGCGATATCTCTCCAAATCCTGGTCCTCCTCACCACATCCCCACAGTCACTTCCACCTCCTATCCACGATCTGTCACAAACTCTCGCAACCCTTCTAACCTTTTTCCCATCCGCCCAGCTCCTGCCTCGCCAGCCCCACTAACAGGAGCTTTATGGAATGCTCGCTCCATGTGCAACAAACTTCCCTACATCCATGAGCTTTTCATTACTAACAAAATCTCCTTCCTTGGCATCACTGAAACCTGGCTCACCCCCTCTGACACGGCCTCCCTAGCTGCATTTTCGTACGGTGGATTCCATCTTACTCACACCCATTGCTCCAATGGCAAGGATGGTGGAGGAGTAGGTTTTCTTCTGTCAGGCAACTGCTCCTTCACCCATATCCCACTGCCACCCTCCATTACTCTCCCCTCCTTTGAAGTGCACTGTGTGCGCATCTACTCCCCTTCCAACTTGCCATCGTTTACCGCCACCCAGGACTAGCCACTAGCCACTTTGACCACTTCACCACCTGGCTGCTTCATTCCCTTTCCTCTGACATCCCCACTATCATCATGGGTGACTTCAACATCCCCACTGACACTTCCCACTCATCTGTCTCCAAGCTTCTATCCCTCACTTCTTCCTTCGGCCTTGATCAATTGTCTTCTACCTCCACTCACAAAGATGGCCACACACTGGACCTCATCTTCACCCGCCTCTGTTCCCTATCTAACCTCTCTAACTCACCTCTCCCTCTATCTGATCACAACCTACTTACATTCTCTACCCTCTCCTCTCCAGATGCTCAAGCCCCACTCCACAAACTTGCACACCCTCGCATGAATCTCAAACACCTTGACCTACACTCACTCTCTGAATCCCTTCTCCCTCTCACAGGCATAAGTTCATTACACAGTGCAAATGCTGCTGCCACTTTATATAACATCACAACAGCCGCAGCTCTCAATTCGGTCGCCCCCCTCACACATACCACAGTTCGCCCACTCAACCGGCAACCCTGGCACACAAACCTGACTGAAGAACAGCGAAGGGCCTCCAAAGTTGCTGAGCGGAAATGGAAAAGGTCCCACTCCAACGGGCCCTTCATCACATTCAAACAGTCCCTCTCTACCTTCAAGTCCACAATCACTGCAGCAAAACACACCTACTTCTCATCTCTTATATCCTCCCTGTCCCACAACGCTAAACAGCTATTCAAAACTTTCAATTCTCTCCTCCATCCCCCAGCGCCTCCTCCCTCTCCTCTCATCTCAGCCGAAGACTTTGCCACATTCTTCAAGCAGAAGATTGATAACATCAGACAAAGTTTTACCTAAAGTCCCCACAGCCCCTCCTAACACCTACTCAATCCTCCTCCTCCAAAACCAGCTTCTCCACCATTAGGGAAGATCAACTCTCCTCTAGTGATGATCGAGCATGCTCATTGCTCGAGATTTACGAGCATGCTCGGGCGAGCACTTATTATCTTCAGCATGCTCGGGCGTGAAGTTTTTGTTGCTCTGTCAACATGATTTGTGACTGTGTGACACCTTTAATACATGTGAGGAATGCTGGAAAAACAGGCATTCCTCACATGTATTAAAGCTGTCAAACAGTCGCAAATCATGTTCACGGAGCGACGAAAACTTAATGCCCAAGCATGCTAAAGATAATAAGTGCTCGTCCGAGCATGCTCGTAAATCTCGAGCAACGAGCATGCTCGCTCATCACTACTCTCCTCTTTACTCTGCAAATCACACCTCACCACCTGCAAACTTGACCCATTCCCGTCCCAGCTCATCCCTAACCTTACCACAGTCTTCATCCCAACCCTAACCCACCTTTTCAACCTGTCACTAACAACTGGTGTCTTCTCCTCATGCTTCAAACATGCTTCGATCACACCCATCCTCAAAAAGCCATCCCTTGACCCATCCTCTCTGTCTAGCTATCGCCCCATATCACTTCTCCCCTATGCCTCAAAACTAGAGGAACAACATGTCCACTTTGAACTGTCCTCTCACCTCACCTCCTGCTCACTCTTTGACCGCCTCCAATCTGGCTTTCAACCGCACCACTCCACTGAAACTGCCCTGACTAAAGTCACCAACGACCTACTTACTGCCAAATCCAATCGACACTACTCTGTCCACCTCCTCCTCGGTGTCCCCCAGGGTTCAGTCCTAGGACCCCTGCTCTTCTCCATCTACACCTTCACCCTGGGACAGCTCATAGTCCCATAGCTTTCAGCATCACCTCTATGCTGATGACACACAGATCTCTCTGGACCCGATATCTCCTCCCTACTAACCAAAATCCCACAATGTCTGTCCGCTTTTTCATCCTTCTTCTCTGACAGATTTCTAAAACTTAACATGGACAAAACTGAATTCATCATCTTTCCACTGTCTCACTTAACCACCCCAACTGACCTATCCATCAAAGTCAATGGCTATTCACTTTCCCCAGTCCTGCAAGCACGCTGCCTCAGGGTAACCCTGAACTCTAACCTCTCCTTTAAACCACATATCCTAGCCCTTTCCACTTCCTGCCGACTCCAACTCAAAAATATATCCTGGATCCGCACATTCCTCGACCACGAATCTGCAAAAACACTAGTGCATGCCCACATCATCTCCCGCCTCGACTACTGCAACCTCTTGCTCTGTGGCCTCCCTTCTACCACTCTCGCACCCCTCCAATGTATCCTAAACTCTGCTGCCCAACTACTCCACCTGTCCCGCCGCTATTTCCTGGCCTCTCCTCTCTGTCAATCCCTTCACTGGCTCCCCATTGCCCAGAGACTCCAGTTCAAAACCCTAACCACGGCATACAAAGCCATCCACAACCTGTCTCCCCCATATATCTGTGACCTAGTCTCCCGGTACTTGCACTACCGTTCAAAAGTTTGGGGTCATTTAGAAATTTCATTATTTTTGAAAGAAAAGCACTTTTTTTTTTCAATGACGCTAACATTAAATGAATCAGAAATACACTCTATACATTGTTAATGTGGTAAATGACTATTCTAGCTGCAAACATCTTGTTTTTATTGCAGTATCTACATAGGTGTATAGAGGCCCATTTCCAACAACCACCACTCTAGTGTTTTAATGGTACATTGTGTTTGCTAACTGTGTAAGAAGTCTAATGGATGTTTAGAAAACCCTAGAAAGCCCTTGCACAAGTATATTAGTCAGCTGAAAACGATTTGGCTGATTTGAGAAGCTATAAAATTTACCTTCCTTTGCGCTAGTTGAGAATCCAGAGCATTACATTTCTTTGTAACTCTCAAAATGGCCAGAAAAAGAGAACTTTCATATGAAACTCAACAGTCTATTCTTGTTCTTAGACATGAAGGCTATTCCATGCGAGAAGTTGCCAAGAAACTGAAGATTCCCTACAACGGTGTGTACGACTCCCTTCACAAGAGAGCACAAACAGGCTTAACCAGAACAGAAAGAGAAGTGGGAGGCCCTGCTGCACAACTGAGCAACAAGACAAGTACATTAGATGCTCTAGTTTGAGAAATTGACGCCTCACAGCTCCTCAACTGGCAGCTTCCTTAAATAGTAAACACGAAATGCCAGTGTCAACGCCTACAGTGAAGAGGCGACTCGGGGATGCTGGCCTTCAGGGCAAAGTGGCAAAGAAAAAGCCATATCTGAGACTGGCTAATAAAAGGAAAAGATTAATATGGGCAAAAGAACACAGACATTGGACAGAGGAAGATTGGAAAAAGTTTTATGGAAAGACGAATCAAAGTTTGAGGTGTTTGGATCACACAGAAGAACATTTGTGAGACGCATAACAACTGAAAAGATGCTGGAAGAGTGCCTGATGCCATCTGTCAAGCATGGTGGAGGTAATGTGATCGTCTGGGGTTGCGTTGGTGCTGGTAAAGTGGGAGATTTGTACAAGGTAAATGGGACTTTGAATAAGGAAGGCTATCACTCCATTTTGCAACGCCATGCCATACCCTGTGGACAGCGCTTGATTGGAGCCAATTTCATTCTACAACAGGACAATGACCCAAAGCACACCTCCAAATTATGCATGAACTATTTAGGGAAGAAGCAGGCAGCTGGTTTCGTATCTGTAATGGAGTGGCCAGCGCATTCACCAAATCTCAACCCCATTGAGCTGTTGTGGGAGCAGCTTGACCGTATAGTACGCAAAAACTGCCCATCAAGCCAATCCAAATTGTGGGAGGGGCTTCGGGAAGCATGAGGTGAAATTTCTCAAGATTACCTCAGCAAATTAACAGCTAGAATGGCAAAGGTCTGCAATGCTGTAATAGCTGCAAATGGAGCATTCTTTGACGAAAGCAAAGTTTGAAGGAGAAAATTATTCTTTCTAATAAAAATCATTATGTCTAACCTTGTAAATGACTGGACTATATTTGCTAATCATTTTGCAACTCATTTGATAAATAAAAGTAAACTTTTGAATGGCAGTGTGCCTACAGGCATCCTCCGATTCTCACAAGATCTCCTTCTCTACTCCCCTCTTATCTCCTCTTCCCACAATCGTATACAAGATTTCTCCCGTGCATCCCCCCATACTCTGGAGCTCTCTACACCAACACATCAGACTCTTGCCTACCGTGGTAACCTTCAAAAGGAATCTGAAGACCCACCTCTTCCGACAAGCCTACAACCTGCAGTAACCATCGCACCACCATTCGCTCCACAATCAGCTCTACCCCCGCCTACTGTATCCTCACCCATTCCTTGTAGATTGTGAGCCCTTGCGGGCAGGGCTCTCCAGTACTAGTTGCCGACTTGTATTGTTCAAATTTATTGTAATTATTTGTGCTATGTATGTCCCTTTCACATGTAAAGTGCCATGGAATGAATGGTGCTATAATAATAAATAATAATAATAATAAATGATAATTATATATGGAACTATTATAATGTGGGATTCTAAATGATACCTACTAGTATATACAGTGGTGGCCAAAAGTATTGGCACCCCTGCAATTCTGTCAGATAATACGCAGTTTCTTCCTGAAAATGATTGCAATCACAAATTCTTTGGTATTATTATCTTCATTTAATTTGCTTGCAAGGAAAAAACACAAAAGAGAATGAAGCAAAAATCAAATCATTGATCATTTCACACAAAACTCCAAAAATGGGCCAGACAAAAGTATTGGCACCCTCAGCCTAATACTTGGTTGCACAACCTTTAGCCAAAATAACTGCGAACAACCGCTTCCGGTAACCATCAATGAGTTTCTTACAATGCTCTGCTGGAATTGTAGACCATTCTTCTTTGGCAAACTGCTCCAGGTCCCTGATATTTGAAGGGTGCCTTCTCCAAACTGCCATTTTGAGATCTCTCCACAGGTGTTCTATGGGATTCAGGTCTGGACTCATTGCTGGCCACCTTAGAAGTCTCCAGTGCTTTCTCTCAAACCATTTTATAGTGCTTTTGGAAGTGTGTTTTGGGTCATTGTCCTGCTGGAAGACCCATGACCTCTGAGGGAGACCCAGCTTTCTCACACTGGGCCCTACATTATGCTGCAAAATTTGTTGGTAGTCTTCAGACTTCATAATGCCATGCACACGGTCAAGCAGTCCAGTGCCAGAGGCAGCAAAGCAACCCCAAAACATCAGGGAACCTCCGCCATGTTTGACTGTAGGGACCATGTTCTTTTCTTTGAATGCCTCTTTTTTTTCCTGTACACTCTATGTTGATGCTTTTTCCCAAAAAGCTCTACTTTTGTCTCATCTGACCAGAGAACATTCTTCCAAAACGTTTTAGGCTTTCTCAGGTAAGTTTTGGCAAACTCCAGCCTGGCTTTTTTATGTCTCAGGGTAAGAAGTGGGGTCTTCTTGGGTATCCTACCATACAGTCCCTTTTCATTCAGACGCCGACGAATAGTACGGGTTGACACTGTTGTACCCTCGGACTTCAGGGCAGCTTGAACTTGTTAAGATGTTAGTCGAGGTTCTTTATCCACCATCCGCACAATCTTGCGTTGAAATCTCTCGGCAATTTTCTTTTCCGTGCACATCTAGGGAGGTTAGCCACAGTGCCATGGGCTTTAAACTTCTTGATGACACTGCGCACGGAAGACACAGGAACATTCAGGTCTTTGGAGATGGACTTGTAGCCTTGAGATTGCTCATGCTTCCTCACAATTTGGTTTCTCAAGTCCTCAGACAGTTCTTTGGTCTTCTTTCTTTTCTCCATGCTCAATGTGGTACACACAAGGACACAGGACAGAGGTTGAGTCAACTTTAATCTGTAGCATCGGAGTCTCTGCCTCCTGCCAGGCAGAGACGCCGTCCCTCTCACCTCTTCTCTCCCTGCGTTCGCAGCTCTCCTTCTCTTCCTGCTGTCAGCGCGCGCAGTCCCCCGGGCACTGTGCTTAGGGCGCGCGCGCGCTGCCTCCCCTCTTAAAGGGGCCGCGCGCGCCGTCCTAAGGAGTCCCCGGCCAATAGCCGAGGGCCCTCCCATATATAGGGCACCTCCTCCAAAATGGAGGTGCCCGAGCAAAGTTGTTGCACAGTATTACTTATCTCTGCTTCAGCTCTCAGGTTCCGCTGCTAGCCTGACTCCTCGTCCTGTCTGCCAGCCTGTTATCTGCCCGTTACCTGCCGAGTCTGCCAGCCCGCTCACCTGGAGTGCTCACCCGTTACCTGTCTGTTACCTGCCTTGTCTGTCAGCCCGCTCACCTGGGAGCACCCGCCTATTACCTGCCGTGTCCGTCAGCCCGCTCACCTGGGAGCGCTCACTTGTTACCTGCCTGTTACCTGCCTTGTCTGTCAGCCCGCTCACCTGGGAGCACCCGCCTGTTACCTGCCGTGTCTGTCAGCCCGCTCACCTGGGAGCGCTCGCCTGTTACCTGCCTGTTACCTGCCGTGTCTGTCAGCCCGCTCACCTGGGAGCGCTCACCTGTTACCTGCCTGTTACCAGATTGTCCATATAGAGACTTCTGCCTGTCACTTGCCGTGACCACCTGACAGCCTACCCGGAGGCTCCCGCCTGTCACCTGCCGTGCCTACGAGTCCATCCTCCAGGACCACTCGTTAGCCTGCCTGCTGTGTCATCTGCTATATCGGTCAGTCCCAGCCATCTGACCCATGGGAGTCACCTGCTCTCTTACAAGGTCGTCCCCAGAGTAGCACCTGGTCTCTTTGCTCGGTCCCTCCCTGGTCACGGAGTCGTTAGCCGCCGTTCGACCAGGGTCGGCCCGGGTTGATACTTAGTCACGCCCCTCTGGGTCCCTCCTTGCACCACAGCACAGAGGTTCCACCACCCGGACCCATAACAGTTTGCTCGGGCCATGGAACCCGGTGGCACCCAAGCTCCCTCGCTCTCTGACCTATTCCAGGAGGTTTCCCGTCAGAGATCCCAACAGGAAACCATCCTAAACTAACTGCGGAATGTCAACTCCCGCCTGGGCACACTGAATGTTCCACCTACGTCTGCCGCGACTCGTACGACTCCCGCTCCGGCAGCGCAGCCACCAGTGCCATGGCATCCAGCCCCGGCCCCCGGCTTTCTGCACCTCCTCGTTTCGGAGGCGACCCCGCGCTAGCTCGGGGTTTCATAAATCAGTGTACCCTGCACTTTGAACTTTTGGCACACCAGTTTCCCTCCGATCGTGCCAAGGTGGCCTTCATCATGTCCCACCTCTCTGGAGAAGCCCTGGCATGGCTGAATCTCCTGTGGGAGAGAGGGGATCCCCTGGTGTCCGATCTGTCATCCTTCCTCGTTGCTTTCCGGAAAGTCTTCGAAGAACCTGGACGAAAAACCTCTTCAGCCTCCTCTCTAATTCGAATCCGCCAAGGGAGTCTCACCGTGGGCCAATATGCCATACGGTTCTGTACCCTCGCTTCTGAGCTCGCCTGGGACAACAAGGCCCTGGTGTCCATCTTCTGGGAGGAAATGGTTGAGGAGGTAAAGGTGGCTGGGACCCTAGGAGGCAGCGATCATGCTATTATAGAATTTTGGATAACTAGAGGAGGAAGACATGTGAAGACTCAAACTTCAAGGTTAGATTTTAGAAAGGCAGATTTTAAGAGACTCAGAAAGAGAATAGGAGGGATCCAATGGCTGGATGTCCTTAAGGACAAAAATGTCCAGGAAGGATGGGAAATTTTTAAAAATGAGATTCTCAAAGCACAATCGTTAACAATCCCGAAAAGTAGGAAGAATGGGAAGCATTTAAGGAAACCAGGATGGATGAACACAGAACTTAAACACATGCTAAAAAGAAAGAAAGAAATGTTTATTAAATGGAAAGAGGGAGGCATATCTAAAGAAGATTATAATGCAGTCTGCAGATCCTGCAGGGCACGTATCAGGTTAGCTAAAGCTGACAATGAATTAAGGCTTGCAAGAGATGTCAAAAGCAATAAAAAAGGATTTTGGGGGTATGTCAAAAGTAAAAGAAAAGTCAAAGATGCTATAGGATTTTTACAGGATGAAAATGGAGAAATGGTAAGAGAGGATGTTGAGAAGGCCGAACTTTTTAATTCCTATTTTGCATCTGTTTTCTCTCAGAAAGAAAATGTAACATCAACTGATCTTCACTGTCCTTTTAAAGGAACAGAGGAATCCAAGTTATCTGTAAACAGAAAGATTGTGAGGGAATATTTAGCTAACATAAATGAGTTCAAGTCACCAGGTCCAGATGAATTACACCCCAGAGTACTGAAGGAGATCGTAGAAGAAATTTTAGAACCACTCTCCATAATCTTTGAAAATTCTTGGAGAACAGGAGAAGTCCCAGAAGACTGGAGAAGAGCAAATGTTGTTCCTATCTTCAAAAAGGGGAAGAAGGTGGACCCAGGGAACTATAGGCCGGTGAGTCTGACTTCTATACCAGGAAAGATCTTTGAACAAATTATTAAACAACATGTATGTAAGTACATGGATAAGAATGAAGTGATTAACCAGAGTCAGCATGGGTTTGTAACTAACAAGTCATGTCAGACTAACTTAATTTCCTTCTATGACAGAATCACTGACTGGGTGGATCAGGGAAATGCTGTAGATATAGTATATCTTGACTTCAGCAAAGCATTTGACAAAGTATCTCACACCATCCTTATTGAAAAAATGACCAAGTATGCAATGGACCAGGCAACTGTTAGGTGGATTCATAACTGGCTTAGTGATCGGACTCAAAGGGTGGTTGTAAATGGCTTCACATCCAGCTGGATGAATGTCTCAAGTGGGGTACCACAGGGCTCCGTCCTGGGACCTGTATTGTTCAACATCTTTATCAATGATTTAGATGAAGGAATTGAGGGTAAACTGATTAAATTTGCTGATGACACAAAGCTAGGAGGGATAGCTAATACTAGAGAAGAGAGAGAGAGGATTCAAAAAGACCTAAATAAACTGGAGCAGTGGGCAGCAACCAACAGAATGGTTTTTAACAGGGAAAAATGCAAAGTACTACATCTGGGCAATAAAAATGAAAAAAGCATATACAGAATGGGAGGAATAGAGCTAAGCAACAGTACATGTGAAAAAGACTTAGGTATACTAATAGATCATAGACTGAACATGAGTCAACAGTGTGATGCAGCAGCAAAAAAGGCAAATACAATTCTGGGATGTATTAACAGAAGCATACAGTCTAGATCACGTGAAGTCATTATCGGTCTTTACTCCTCTTTGGTCAGACCTCATCTGGAATACTGTGTACAGTTTTGGGCACCACATTTTAAAAAAGACATAGACAAACTGGAGCAAGTTCAGAGAAGAGCGACCAGAATGGTGACTGGTCTGCAAACCATGTCCTATGAGGAACGGTTGCAGGATTTGGGAATGTTTAGCTTGCAAAAAAGAAGACTGAGAGGAGACTTAATAGCTGTCTACAAATATGTCAAGGGCTGTCACATTGTAGAAGGATCATCTTTATTCTCATTTGCACAAGGAAAGACTAGAAGCAATGGGATGAAACTAAATGGGAGGAGACACAGATTAGATATTAGAAAAAACTTTTTGACAGTTAGGGTGATTAATGAGTGGAACAGGCTGCCACGAGAGGTGGTGAGTTCCCCTTCAATGGACGTCTTCAAACAGAGGCTGGACAGACATCTGTCTGAGATGATCTAGTGAATCCTGCTTTGAGCAGGGGGTTGGACCAGATGACCCAGGAGGTCCCTTCCAACTCTACCATTCTATGATTCTATGATTCTATGATTCTAGGGCCTTTCCGGTCGGATTAAGGACGAGTTAGCCGGCGGAACATTCCTACCACCCTGGATGACCTGGTGTCGCTAGCTACCCGGATTGATATCCGTTTCCTGGAGCGTGCTAAAGAGACTACCCGGGAGCGAAGATTTCCTCGTCTGTCTCCTACCTTCCAGAGACCTGTCTCTCAATCAGTCACTTCCCGGGCACGCTCGCCCGAACCTATGCAGGTCGACCAGACCAAGATGGTCGAATCTCGCCAAGAGTCTCGCCGAGCCGAGGGGAGCTATTTCTACTGTGGCAGTAAGGAGCACTTCATCCGTTCCTGCCCAGTGAGGCTGGGAAACGCCAGTGTCTAGGACCGCTCAGAGAGGTCATCCTAGGCAAAAGTAAATCCTCTCCTTCCCTGACTTTGTCTGTCTCTATCTCCTGGGGAGAGAACCGCTATTTTGAACTTGCTCACCTAGATTATGGAGCTGCTGGGAACCTCATCTCCCAATCCCTGGTAGAGAGATATCACATCCCCACCAAACCTCTGGCTGAACCATTGGCTGTCGCCGCCGTGGATGGAGGACTTCTTCCGGTATCCATCCTGCTCGTCACTGAGCCTATAACCCTGGTGGGAATGCTGCACTCTGAGAGGATCTCCTTTCATGTACTTTCCGGTCTCTCTCACTCCCTATTGCTGGGTCTACCCTGGCTGCAGAGACATGAACCCGTGCTGAATTGGCAATCCGGCGAGGTTCTCCATTGGGGCCAGGAGTGCCATGGGACCTGCCTGGTTCCTGTCCGCCCAGTTCGCCCTCCACTCACCCCGGCTAATCTCCCCGGTTTACCGGCACCTTACTGGTCCTATGCAGATGTCTTCAATAAAAAGGAAGCAGAGACACTGCCACCACATAGGCCATATGATTGCCCGATCGACCTGGTACCCAGAGCCACTCCGCCCCGTGGGCGTATTTACCCGTTGTCATCGGCCGAAACCCGGGCCATGTCGGAGTACATCGAGGAGAATCTGGCTAGGGGATTCATCCGGAAATCTACCTCCCCGGCCAGAGCCAGATTCTTCTTTGTCAAAAAGAAGGATGGCTCGCTACGTCCCTGTAGACTATAGAGGACTCAGTCAGATCACGGTCAAAAATAAATACCCCCTGCCGCTCATCTCCGAGTTGTTTGACCGCCTTAAGGGCGCTAGGATCTTTTCCAAGCTGGATCTACGTGGGGCGTATAACCTGGTCCGGATCCGTCAAGGAGACGAGTGGAAGACGGCATTCAATACCCGGGACGGTCACTACGAATACCGTGTGATGCCCTTCGGCCTCTGCAATGCTCCTGCCGTCTTCCAAGAATTGGTCAACGACATTTTCCGTGATCTTCTTTACTCCTGCGTGGTGGTGTACCTGGACGATATCTTGGTCTTCTCTCCGGATCTTCCCACACACCGGAGGGATGTTCGTCAGGTCCTGCTTAGGCTCAGGCAGAATCACCTCTATGCAAAATACGAGAAGTGCCTCTTCGAGCAGACCTCTCTTCCATTCCTGGGCTATGTTATCTCCCAGACAGGCCCGCGAATGGATCCCAAGAAACTCTCTGCTGTCCTAAAGTGGCCCCGTCCGGAGGGGTTGAAGGCGATTCAGCGATTCCTGGGCTTCGCCAATTACTATCGTCTCTTCATCCCGCACTTCTCTTCCCGGACAGCTCCCATATCTGCGCTCACCCGTAAGGGAGAAAATCCCAAGGTATGGTCGCCCGAAGCTGAGGAGGCCTTCCTTTCCTTAAAGCAAGCCTTCTCCTCTGCCCCAGTACTGCACCGTCCGGACTGCAACAAACAATTCTACCTGGAGGTGGATGCTTCCTCCTCCGGAGCCAGAGCGGTGCTCACTCAAAAGTCTTCATTCGGGAGAATGGTAACCTGCGGTTTCTTCTCCAAACTCTTCTCCTCGTCTGAGCGCAACTACTCCATTGGAGATCGAGAACTGTTAGCCGTTAAATTGGCGCTGGAGGAGTGGCGCTATCTGCTTGAAGGGGCTCTATACCCGTTGATCATCTATACGCATCACAAAAATCTGGCATATCTCCAAAATGCCCAAAGACTCAATCCGCGTCAGGCCCGGTGGTCTTTGTTCTTCGCCCGCTTCGACTTCGTCCTACATTTCCACCCAGCAGACAAGAATGTCAAAGCCGACGCCTTGTCCCGATCCGTCCTGACCTCCGATCAAGAGGAGGAGCCTATGCACATCATCGACCCCTCCAAAGTGATGCATGTGGCCCCCTTGGATCTTGCTCGTCTTCCGCCCGGTAAGGCGTTTGTAGCAGTACCAGATCATGAGAAGGTTCTTCACTGGGGTCATTCATCTAAACTAGCTGGCCATGCTGGCCAAAAGAAGACCTTCCTGCTCATTACCCGGCATTACTGGTGGCCTACCCTGTTCATCCTGTGCCCGCAACAAAGTTCCCAGACATCTTCCAGCCGGTCGCCTCCTGCCTCTTCCTGTACCTGCTGCCCCGTGGCAGCACATTGCCATGGACTTTATTACTGACCTCCCAGCTTCTGCCGGTTGTACAGTCATTTGGGTGGTCGCCGACCGCTTCTCTAAAATGGCCCACTTCATCCCTCTCCCTGGTCTCCCGTCTGCATCTCAGTTGGCCAAGGATTTCTTCCGTCATATCTTCGGTCTCCATGGTCTACCTCTCCACATTGTGTCGGATCAAGGGGTTCAGTTCACCTCACGTTTCTGGAGAGCTACCTGTAAACTACTGGATGTCACCCTGGATTTCTCATCCGCCTACCATCCTCAGTCCAATGGCCAGGTGGAGCGAATTAACCAAATCCTTACCAGCTACCTCCGGCACTTTGATAACGCTCACCATACCGACTGGGTGGAGCTCCTGAGGACATTTTTGAGGTAGAGAACATTCTGGCCACTAAGAGGGTAAGAGGAAAGACCCTTTTTCTTGTGGATTGGAAGGGGTTTGGCCCAGAGGAGAGAACTTGGGAACCCAGGGAGAACATTCATGCCCCGCTTCTCCTTGAAAAATTCCTTTCTGGCCTAAAAAAGAGGGGGCGTAAAGGGGAGGGTACTGTAGCATCAGCGTCTCTACCTCCTGCCAGGCAGAGACGCCGACCCTCTCACCTCCTCTCTCCCCGCGCTCCCAGCTCTCCTTCTCTTCCTGCTGTCGGCGCGCGCAGTCCCCCGGGCACTGTGCTTAGGGCACGCGCGCTCCCCCCCTCTTAAAGGGGCCACGCGAGCCGTCCTAAGGAGTCCCCGGCCAATAGCCGAGGGTCCTCCCATATATAGGGCACCTCCTCCAAAATGGAGGTGCCCGAGCAAAGTTGTTGCACAGTATTACTTATCTCTGCTTCAGCCCTCAGGTTCCGCTGCTAGCCTGACTCCTCGTCCTGTCTGCCAGCCTGTTATCTGCCCGTTACCTGCCGAGTCTGCCAGCCCGCTCACCTGGAGCGCTCACCCGTTACCTGTCTGTTACCTGCCTTGTCTGTCAGCCCGCTCACCTAGGAGCACCCGCCTGTTACCTGCCATGTCCGTCAGCCCGCTCACCCGGGAGCGCTCACCTGTTACCTGCCTGTTACCTGCCTTGTCTGTCAGCCCGCTCACCTGGAAGCACCCGCCTGTTACCTGCCGTGTCTGTTAGCCCGCTCACCTGGGAGCGCTCGCCTGTTACCTGCCTGTTACCTGCCGTGTCTGTCAGCCCGCTCACCTGGGAGCGCTCACCTGGGAGTGCTCACCTGTTACCTGCCTGTTACCAGATCGTCCATCTAGAGACTTCTGCCTGTCACTTGCCGTGACTACCTGACAGCCTACCCGGAGGCTCTCGCCTGTCACCTGCCGTGCCTACCAGTCCATCCTCCAGGACCACTCATTAGCCTTCCTGCTGAGTCATCTGCTATACCGGTCAGTCCCAGCCATCTGACCTGTGGGAGTCACCTGCTCCCTTACAAGGTCGTCCCCAGAGTAGCACCTGGTCCCTCTGCTCGGTCCTTCCCTGGTCACGGAGTCGTTAGCCGCCGTACGACCAGGGTCGGTCCGGGTTGATACTTAGTCTGGGTCCCTCCTTGCACCACAGCACAGAGGTTCCACCACCTGGACCCGTAACACAATCCATGATAACTGGCTGCAAGTGTGATTTAGTTATTGCCAACACCTGTTAGGTGCCACGGGTAAGTTACAGGTGCTGTTAATTACACGAATTAGAGAAGCATTACATGATTTTTTAAACAGTGCCAACACTTTTGTCCACCCCCTTTTTTAGGTTTGGTGTGGAATTATATCCAATTTGGCTTTAGGACAATTCTTTTTGTGTTTTTTCATTGAAGACAAATTAAATGAAGATAATAATACCAAAGAATTTGTGATTGCAATCATTTTCAGGAATAAACTGAGTATTATATGACAGAATTGCAGGGATGCCAATACTTTTGGCCACCACTGTAATTTTCCCCCCTTTTTTGTAAAAACTGTAAATGTGTGACATTGCCAGTGAGCTGTATTTAAGTGAAATTCCCTGCATTATACATTTTAAAGGATTTTAAAATTGTCTTCAATAAAATATTTAATTTCAAATAATTTTGGTGCCTTCCTTATAAAACTGAGTTAATTTACTCTGGTTTTATCTGTTTAGTATATTACTTTGGAAGTTTCAATATACTTATCCTTTGACATTTGGGTATACTAATTGTTTATATATATGTATATATCTTTTTTTTCTGCGGTCCTCCATTTCCTTATTGATGACACTTTGTTCTTTTGATCTACAATATTTTAGGCCGGGCACTCTTGTGTGTGTAGTGCCACTATAACCATATGTCCAATAAAGGTTTTTTATCTTTCACAATAATTGTTTTGTTGATTGTTTGATCCCATATTCAGTTTTTCTCTCTGTTTTCCTGTACTACATAGGCCTGAGATCAACAAACAATACTTGGAAGTGGATGCTTCATCCTCTGGAGCAGGGGCAGTTCTCACGCAGAAGTCTTCCTCTGGTCGAATGGTCACCAATGCTTATTTCTCCAAGGTCTTCTCTGCCTCTGAACGTAACTACTCGATTGGCAATCGAGAATTGTTGGCGATTAAAATGGCTTTAGAGGAGTGCCATACCGACTGGGTGGAGCTCCTACCTTGGGCCGAATTCTCCTACAACAACCATGAGAGCGAATCCACTTCGAAATCCCCGTTCTTCGTGGTCTACAGTCAACTTCCTCGGATTCCGTTTCCCATCTCCGCCTCGGTGGACAACCCTGCCGCGGAGGCTCTTGTCAGCGAATTCTCCACCGTTTGGGAGAATACCAGGTCCGCACTTCTTCAGTCATCCGAGCGGATGAAGAAACATGCTGACAAGAGACGTCTGGAGCCGCCTCAATTCCGCCCGGGAGCTAAAGTCTGGCTCTCTTCCAAACATGTCCGACTCAAAATACCCTCCTATAAGTTGGGCCCTCGGTTCATCGGTCCATTCGTAATTCTCAAACAGATCAATCCAGTGGCCTACAAGTTAAAACTCCCAGCACCTTACGGATTCCCAACTCCTTCCATGTATCTCTCCTCAAACCAGTTGTGTTTAACTCTTTTTCCAACAATCCAGGTACTCCTCCTGCTCCGGTTTCCGCTGAGGACATTTTTGAGGTAGAGAACATTCTGGCCACTAAGAGGGTAAGAGGAAAGACCCTTTTTCTTGTGGATTGGAAGGGGTTTGGCCCAGAGGAGAGAACTTGGGAACCCAGGGAGAACATTCATGCCCCAATTCTCCTTGAAAAATTCCTTTCTGGCCTAAAAAAGAGGGGCGTAAAAGGGGGGGAGTACTGTAGCAACGGCGTCTCTGCCTCCTGCCAGGCAGAGACGCCGTCCCTCTCACCTCCTCTCTCCCCGCGCTCCCAACTCTCCTTCTCTTCCTGCTGTCGGCGCGCGCAGTCCCCCGGGCACTGTGCTTAGGGTGCGCGCTCACCCCCCTCTTAAAGGGGCCACGCGCGCCGTCCTAAGGAGTCCCCGGGCCAATAGCCGAGGGTCCTCCCATATATAGGGCACCTCCTCCAAAATGGAGGTGCCCGAGCAAAGTTGTTGCACAGTATTACTTATCTCTGCTTCAGCCCTCAGGTTCCGCTGCAAGCCTGACTCCTCGTCCTGTCTGCCAGCCTGTTATCTGCCCATTACCTGCCGAGTCTGCCAGCCCGCTCACCTGGAGCGCTCACCCGTTACCTGTCTGTTACCTGCCTTGTCTGTCAGCCCGCTCACCTAGGAGCACCCGCCTGTTACCTGCCGTGTCCGTCAGCCCGCTCACCTGGGAGCACCCACCTGTTACCTGCCGTGTCCATCAGCCCGCTCACCTGGGAGCGCTCACTTGTTACCTGCCTGTTACCTGCCTTGTCTGTCAGCCCGCTCACCTGGGAGCACCCGCCTGTTACCTGCTGTGTCTGTCAGCCCGCTCACCTGGGAGCGCTCGCCTGTTACCTGCCTGTTACCTGCCGTGTCTGTCAGCCCGCTAACCTGGGAGCGCTCACCTGTTACCTGCCTGTTACCAGATCGTCCATCTAGAGACTTCTGCTTGTCACTTGCCGTGACCACCTGACAGCCTACCCGGAGGCTCTCGCCTGTCACCTGCCGTGCCTACCAGTCCATCCTCCAGGACCACTCAATAGCCTTCCTGCTGAGTCATCTGCTATACCGGTCAGTCCCAGCCATCTGACCCGTGGGAGTCACCTGCTCTCTTACAAGGTCGTCCCCAGAGTAGCACCTGGTCCCTCTGCTCGGTCCCTCCCTGGTCACGGAGTCGTTAGCCGCCGTACGACCAGGGTCGGTCCGGGTTGATACTTAGTCACGCCCCTCTGGGTCCCTCCTTGCACCACAGCACAGAGGTTCCACCACCCGGACCCGTAACATAATCCATGTTAACTGGCTGCAAGTGTGATTTAGTTATTGCCAACACCTGTTAGGTGCCACAGGTAAGTTACAGGTGCTGTTAATTACACGAATTAGAGAAGCATTGCATGATTTTTCAAACAGTGCCAATACTTTTGTCCACCCCCTTTTTTAGGTTTGGTGTGGAATTATATCCAATTTGGCTTTAGGACAATTCTTTTTGTGTTTTTTCATTGAAGACAAATTAAATGAAGATAATAATACCAAAGAATTTGTGATTGCAATCATTTTCAGGAAGAAACTGAGTATTATCTGACAGAATTGCAGGGGTGCCAATACTTTTGGCCACCACTGTAATTTTTCCTCCCTTTTTTGTACAAACTATAAATGTGTGACATTGCCAGTGAGCTGTATTTAAGTGAAATTCCCTGCATTATACATTTTAAAGGATTTTAAAATTGTCTTCAATAAAATATTTAATTTCAAATAATTTTGGTGCCTTCCTTATAAAACTGAGTTAATTTACTCTGGTTTTATCTGTTTAGTATATTACTTTGGAAGTTTCAATATACTTATCCTTTGACATTTGGGTATACTAATTGTTTATATATACAGTATGTATATATCTTTTTTTTCTGCGGTCCTCCATTTCCTTATTGATGACACTTTGTTCTTTTGATCTACAATATTTTAGGCCGGGCACTCTTGTGTGTGTAGTGCCACTATAACCATATGTCCAATAAAGGTTTTTATCTTTCACAATAATTGTTTTGTTGATTGTTTGATCCCATATTCAGTTTTTCTCTCTGTTTTCCTGTACTACATAGGCCTGAGATCAACAAACAATACTTGGAAGTGGATGCTTCATCCTCTGGAGCAGGGGCAGTTCTCACGCAGAAGTCTTCCTCTGGTCGAATGGTCACCAATGCTTATTTCTCCAAGGTCTTCTCTGCCTCTGAACGTAACTACTCGATTGGCAATCGTGAATTGTTGGCGATTGAAATGGCTTTAGAGGAGTGGTGTTACCTTCTCGAAGGGGCAGTTTATACGGTCGTTATATACACTCTCCATAAGAACTTGGCTTACCTGCAAGTCCACACAAAAGCTGAATCCACGCCAAGCTAGGTGGTCACTGTTTTTTGCCCGCTCTGACTTCATCCTACAATTTCAGCCGGCCGAGAAGAAAGTCAAGGTGGATGCACTTTCTAGGTCCTTCCTTCCCTCCGACCAAGAAGAGGAACCTTAACTTATCATCGAGTCTTCCAAGATGGTTACTGTGGAACCAGATAACTTGTCTCAGATTCCTCCAGGGAAGACTTTAGTATCGAAGTTGGACAAGAGGCAAGTTTTGCTGTGGGGGCACTCTTCAAAGTTGGCTGGTTGTGCCGGGCAGAAAAAGACTTTGAAACTTTTCTTGCGTTATTATTGGTGGCCCACCATGCCAAGAGATATTGTGGAATTTGTTTCAGCCTGTCCTTCCTGTGCTCGTAACAAGACTTCCAGGCTGCTTCCATCTGGGCAACTTTTAACACTTCCTTCTTCTCCCTTCTAGCACATCACTATAGACTTTATTATGGATCTCCCAGTGTCCTCTGGATGCTCTGTCAACTGGGTGGTGGTGGACTGCTTCTCGAAGATGGCTTACTTTACCCCATTGCCTGGTCTTCCGTCTGCTCACATGCTTGCAGAGAAATTTATACAGCACATCTTCTGCCTTCACTGGTTCCCTCTTCACATTGTGTTCAAGAGGGATGTCCAGTTCAAATCCAGATTCTGGACAGTTTGTAACTTTTGAACGTGGCCTTGGACTTCTGCAATCCTCAATCTCTTGGTCAGATGGGGAGGGTCAACTAGTAATTTCTGGGGCATTTCATGAATCTGCACCATGACGACTGGGTCAAGCTTTTGCCCTAGGTGGAGTTCTCCTATAATAATCATATAAGCGAGGACTCTGCAAAGTTAACCGTTCTCCATTGTCTATGGTCAACAGTCTGGAATTCCTCTTCTGGTATCAACCGCTTCTGATGTCCCTGCATCCGATGCTCTCATTAAAGATTTCTCCAAGATCTGGGAGGACACCAAAGACACTTTTGAGAGGTCGCCAGAACAGATGAAAAGGCATACTGACAAAAGACGCATGGATCCACCATGTTTTCATGCAGAAACCCCACCCATTGCAGCAAGTCCCTGAAGAACGGGCACAAACTCTGACTAAATGGGCAGAGCTGCCGGAAGTGACTCCACCCAGGGATAGGTGCGGTCTGGAAGAAGAGTCCCTCATGCCCAACAGCTCCGTGCCATTACTGGAGATGATGGCGAAGAGCATGCAACACAACAGTATGTCCTTCCACGGTGGCATCGGGCACATGGAATGGAGAAGGTGGGAAGCTCTTGCAGCGGCCGGGCAGTCTTTGGGGGACAGACATCCCTGAAGAGGATTTTGTGGACTTGTATCTCCCCAGCCTAGTGGGGAAGATTACCTGGATGTTTCTGAAGCAGGGACAGCGTCCCAGAGGCCTGTGGGAGGCATACGTTCCCGGACAGGATTCTTTAGAGGCCAGTCCACCAGAACCAGTAAAGAAGGTTCTCATGCCACGGTCAGAGAGCAGGACCAGAGGAGGGTCAGTCGTGGCCATGGAGCCAAACCAGCATGGCCTAGTAGGACGACCACAGACAGCAGGCCCAGCACAGGCGGTGAGTTAACCTCAGCCCCCATGCCCAAAGCCCCTGCCCACCGTGTATAAGGAGGAGGTCTGGGTCCCCACCCCAGAAAAGTCTAGATGGGTAGCAGGGGTGGTGGAAGAAAAGAAGCGGCGGGAACAGCATATTAGAGCAGAGCTGCAGCGCCCAGAGGAGGAGCCATGGCTGGCCAGTTGACACGTGCCCTCATCCACCACTTCAACTCGGCCCGGGGCTATGGGTTCATCCAAGAGGCCGGGACCAGCGATAAGGTCTATATTAACGCCAGGTACATCAGCTTTGGTGGCCACTGTAGGAGTGGGATCGGGTGGCCCACATTAAAGAGGACAGGCTCAGGGGGCCATATGCGGTGGTGGTTACCATGATATCCCCGAAGGAAGAACAGCGGGAGTCCCAGAAGAACGTGCAGTCGCTGGATGCGGCCATTCCTCAAGTGAGTGTGAGCACCATTAGGCCCCAAAACACAGTTCCCCAGGAGGCAGCAGCAGAGGACACGCATCAAGAAGAGGCCCAAGCGGGGGCTATACCTAACCGGCAGAATCCGACATTCCCTGGTGAGAGAGTCCGGAGGGAGAGTGGGGAGTCAACATCCAGTGACTCTTCTATGGAAACGTACATCATCTGCCAGGGCCCAGGAGCGGCCAATTACCTCTGCCGTGAATACATGAAAACCCTTGTTTGAAAGCGTCCGCTTTGAAGTTAAAATGGTGGCCAAATTTACATTTGTGCTAGTTTCACAGAGGAACCAGGGACAGTTCCACGTCCCTGAGAGCAGGAATCCTTAAAGGTGTCGGGAACCACCAGTACTGGCCAGAGTGGCTGAAGGTTCTTTTTGTTTGAAGTGTGTTGTTTTTCCCCCTTATCCAAGTTCTTTTGTGCATGTTTGCACACACCCCTGCTGGATTGCAGGACTGTGAACCCTTAAAGAGCAAGAAACCCTTGTGGCCCTATGGACTGTGTGGAACTCTGCCTAATTTTAGCATGAACTTTTTCCAGGGACAGATGGGCAGCACACTTCACTTTTAAAGGGACAGTGGTTCACAAAAAGAAGGAGGGGGGAAAGGGTACGGACGACCCGAGAATCGAGCCAGGTCATTACTCCTGGACTGTCGGAGCTGTTGTAAGTTGGCCAGTGGACCACTGTGTTCACAAAAATTTGGACACTCTGTATCGGGGTCCCTGGAGCAGTGGGACCAGGGTCATGTGGATCCAATTTACAAAACGGATGACCTGATGTGAGTGCCAGGTTGAAGAAGAGGAGGACTGCCCATGAACATTTGGGCGGCTATTAGTGTGTGGGCCAAAGGGGCAGTTTAACTAAGAACTTTAACTTTGTGTTTCCAGGGTCCCAACCGAGTGGGGCTGGGACCAGTCCTGACCAAAAGCAGGGCTAGTGACAGTCAACAAGAAAAGGATACCGGCTGTTTGAAGTGAAAAAAAAAGCAACTGTTGCTTTTGGGACGAATATATTTTAGGAGGGAGGTATGTAAGGGTGTGACAGGTACTGCCATACGCCTCTCAAATTTTTTGTCACGCCCCCTGAATGTCCATGCCCCCTAACCACACCCTATGTCCATGCCCCCACCACACCCATTCAGTACTGCCGATTCAATTGTTTCATAAACCGTAATCAAAGAACAGAAAAAATAAATATTTATTTCCAAATAGTAATGAATTAGACTACAAATGCAAACTTGGTAGTGTTACTTTTACATAAGAATATTTTAAAGTACAAAATTATATTTTAAAAATTGCACATTATAATCATTAGATACAGGACTCAGTAGTCAGTATCACACAGTAGAGGATTAGATACACGGCTCAGCAGACAGTATCACACAGGATAGGATTAGATACACGGCTCAGCAGACAGTATCACACAAGAGGGGATTAGGTACACGGCTCAGCTGACAGTATCACACAAGAGGGGATTAGGTTCACGGCTCAGAAGATGGTATCACACAGGAGAGGATTAGATACACGGCTCAGCAGCCAGTATCACACAGGAGAGGATTAGGTACACAGCTCATCAGACAGTATCACACAAGAGGGGATTAGGAACAAACACCAATGTGCCTTCTCATCAGGATCCCCCCAGCAGCAGCTCAGCCTCCTGTGTGCTCGTAGTGGCTGCTATCTTCAGTGCCACTATGGCTGCTGCAAGCACACAGACACAGGGATTCAGAACGCATACGCTGCTGGAGGTGATTGCCACTACGGTTACCTCAGTCCAGGAGACCGCCAGATACCACTGTGAGTGACCTCTCTCCCTCTCTGAACCACCGCACCGGAAGAAGAGACAAAAGGGGCGTGGCCTAATACAAGGGGGCGTGTCTACTAATTCTCACTGCTGTGCAGGAGAAGTCGGTCCCGGCCAGGACTGCGGGGCATGGCCTCAAAATCGGGACGATCCCGCAGTATGAGGGACGGTTGGGAGCTATGGAAACTCCACTCTCGCATACTGCTGCTCGCATAGTCTCTCCAGCATATGCAAGGAGCAGTTCTACCTTGTGCGTATGTCGCATATGAGGTGGTGAGCAGGAAGGCAGAAATGACGCTGCAGCAAAGACAGGTGAGCAGCTGCAGGGTGAGAATGACGAAAGCGCCCACATACAGCCCGCAATTTCAGCAGCAGCTCTGACATATGTGGGTAGTTTTTAAGGAAGCTCTGCACCACCAAATTCAGCACATGCACCTGGTAAGGCGTGTGCGTCAAACCGGGTAGGCCCGGAGCCACACCACCAGGCCGAGCTTGAGGTTCACTGGCAACAACCATTCATCTGTCTGCTGTTTGATCCCCGTGTCCACAGCTACTGTGCGGTGTGAGATTTATCCCAGAACATCCTGTTCATTTCAGAACAGCCTTCTGTCATTTAACCCTGCCTGTGCTGAAGTTGGTGGTGCAGGTCTTACTGTGACCGGATGAAGAAGCGGTGGAGGAAGTGGAGTAGAAGGAGGAGGCAACGTAGACAGAGAAACATCCACAATCCTTGGTGGAGGTAGGACATGGACTAGAACGCCTTTTGCCTCTGTCCCAGCCGCAACTACATTTACCCAGTGGGCAATTAGGGAGATGTAAAGTCCCTGGTCGTGCTTACTGGTCCATGTATCAGTGGTTATGTGTACTTTGCCACTGATGGCGTTGAGCAGTGCGTGCCTGATTTGGTCCGCAACATGTGTGTGCAGGGCAGGGATGGACCGCCTGGAAAAGTAGTGGTAGCTGGCTGGGAACAACATACTGCGGAACAGCCAATGCCATGAGTTTTTTAAACTTTCCGTCTCCACCAGCCAGAATGGCAGCATTTCAATAGCCTGGAATTAGGAAATGCTGTCATTGAGGGTGGGTAGAGGGGTATTTCCTATTTTTCTCGAGGGTTTGGGAATTGGAGAGCTGAACACATCCATGGGACAGTGTGGCGATACTTGGTGACACTAGTGGTGGTGCTGACACATCCTCTCTTTGCAGGGAGGCAGGTGGCCCTGTTGATCTTGAGTGGGAGGAAGAGGCTGAGACTGCAGCAAAAGATGGAGCAGGAAAAGCCTCAGATCTTTCCTGGTTTTGCAGGATGAGTACTCTACTACACCTCATGATTGGAATTCAGATGCCTTGTCAAGCATGTCATGCTCAAGTTCAAAACATTTATGCCTTGCTTTAGGCTCTGGTGGCACAGCATGCAAACCACCCATGTCTTTTCATCAGCACCTTTGAGCTGGTTTTGGTTTGCTAATTTCCTCGGTGCAGTTGGCAGTAGCAGCCGACGTACTGGCTAGGGGCCTCTCGCTGTTCTTTTGCACCCTGCTCACTCTTTTGCTGTGCTGCTGGGGCAGTGTGACCACCTCCGAACTGTGAATGTCACTAGGATGGCCTTCGCTCCATGTGTGTTCTGTGTTTCGTCGCCTGACTTGTGCTGCCCTAGCCCACTGATCGTGTACACTAGCCCTCGCACTTACTGATCTCCCAACATAACAAGTGGTTGAGCATCAGTGCACTCAGTCTCTTCGACTTCTGGGGCATGGTCAGGTGGATGGGTCATGGAACCCCAGCCAGCGGAGTCATCAAAACACAGAAGAAACTGCTGCGTGACTTGGGGCTCAGACTGCTTGGCTGATTTGCAAAGAGGGTGAGGTGGAAGCCAGATGACCATGGTCCTCAGGTGCCAACTCTGCAGGAGACCGGGTGGAAAACAAAGCGAAGGAATCGAAGGCACTCTCAGCCATCCACTCTAACACTGCCTCAACATGTTCTGGCCTCACCATTCGGCCAGCGGTACTCGGGTCTATGAAAAGACGCAAAACGTCCTGTCGCCTGATGAAGGTGTTGCACTTGGACAAGTAACAAGCACAGATCGACCATGTCCTCTCCCTGTAGCAGCTACACCATCACCACCAGCAGCACCACGACTACATCTATGTCCCCTATTTGATGCGCTTATGTTTTTCCCCCTAAAAAAATTTCCCAGTAGAGAAGAGGCTGGATTAGGGTACACTGCACCAGGCTGTATTACGAGCACGCTACATCAGGCTGTATTAGGGGCATGCTACACCAGGCTGTATAACGAGCATGCTACACCAGGCTGTATTATGGGCACGCTACACCAGGCTGTATTACGGTCACGATACACCAGGCTGTATTATGGGCACACTACACCACGCTGTATTATGGGCATGCTGCACCAGGCTGTATTAAGGGCACACTACACCAGGGTTTATTACAGGCATTCTACACCAGCCTGTATTATGGACACGCTGCACCAGGCTGCATTACGGGCATGCTACAACCAGGCGTTATTACAGGACCGCTACACCAGGCTGTATTACGGGCAAGCTGCACCAGACTGCATTATGGCAACACTACACCAGGCTATATTATGGGCACCCTTCACCAGGCTGTATTATGGTCACGCTACACCACGCTGTATTATAGACATGCTACACCAGGCTGTACTATGGGCATGCTGCAACAGGCTGTATTATGGGCACGCTTCACCAGGCTGTATTACGGTCACGATACCCCAGGCTGTATTATGCGCACACTACACCAGACTGTATTATGGGCATTCTACACCAGGCTGTATTATGGGCATGCTACACTAGGCTTTATTAGAGACATGCTACACCAGGCTGTATTACGGGCAAGCTGCACCAGACTGCATTATGGCAACACTACACCAGGCTGTATTTTGGGCACCCTTCACCAGGCTGTATTATGGTCACGCTACACCAGGCTGTATTATGGGCACGCTACACAAGGCTTTATTACAGACATGCTACACCAGGCTGTACTATGGGCATGCTGCACCAGACTGCATCATGGGCACGCTACAAAAGGTGGTATTACGGGCACACTACACCAAGCTGTATCAAGGGCATGCACACCAGGCTGTATTACGAGCACGCTACACCAGCCTGTATTATGAACATGCTACACCAGGCTGTATTACGAGCACGCTACACCAGGCTGTATTATGGGCACTCTACACCAGGCTGTATTACGGTCACGCTACATCAGCCTGTATTACAGGCACGCTACACCAGGCTGAATTACGGTCATGCTACACCAGGCTGTATTACAGGCACTCTACACCAGATTGCATACCTCCCAACTTTTGAAGACTAGAAAGAGGTACATATCTACGTGCGCCGCGGCAAATTTTGGCCACACCCTAATCCATGCCCATTTACCATTTCTTTCTCCCCTGGCAGGAGGAGTTGTCAGAGGGGCGCTGGTAATGAGGGGCATTCAGCAGACTGAGATTGCAGGGCATAGGCCCAAATCCAGGACTGTCCGCTGTATCCGGGACAGTTGGGAATAGAGGTGAGCGGATGGATTCCTGTGTCTCTGGTCCAGCATCCAAGTCAGTGGTACCTGGCGGCTGGACAGGAGACCATGAAACTCTTACCATGCGGTGTCCCCGGCGGCTTTTGATCACCCAGGGCAGTGCGACGTCATCTATGCGTCCATCTTATCTCTAGTTGTGGATTATTCTTTGTTCCCTCACAGTCGGAGCCGCCAGAACTTTCTCATCTTCATGTAGCTTCATTATACAACATCTGGCTTTTTTGTGTAAGGCCGTGTTCACACAGTGCAGAAATACTGTGTTTTTTGTTTTCTGCCGAATCAGCACCAAACACCACAATGTTTTATTAGATTTTTATGAATTTAATAGAAAAAAATATAAATTACGCCATTTTTTTTTACGTCCTTTACCGATCCCCGTAAATAATTTGATCGCTGTGTTGTGCAGGTCGTTACGATTACAGGGACACCAAATATGCCCATGTTATTTGCTGATTTGTGATGTTTATTATTTAAAAATAAATGCATTAAAAATAACTTTTTTCATTCTCAAGTGTTTTTCATTATTTTTTTTTTAGTAATTTTATAAGATGAAAAAATCTCTTAGGGTATGCGCACACGATTCGGAGCCGCTGCGGGTTTGATGCTGCGTGTTATGCAGTGTAGTTATGACACAACTGTGATTGTGGGCTCAAGTCCTGGGTGACACCCATAACAAGAGTGAGAGGAGGTGAATATATAATTTAATTTATGCACTAAGAAGAGACTATCGGCCCCACCCCCGAGGAGGAGCTATGGAGCGATGAGAACGTCGGAGAGAGGTAAGTATAGAAGCCGGGAAAAGAGCTGAGCCATGACGGGACGGTTGGGAGCTATGAGACTGTAGTACGGGCACACTGTATAGTGTACAGGAAACACAGTGATCAGAAGTGACATTATACACAGGACGATATGCTGCATTCAGAGGGAGATGTGTTAGCACTAGTGTTGAGCGAGCATGCTCGACACTGTTCGGTACTCGCCCGAGCATCACGCTACTCGGGATGTTCGGCGAGCACCGAGCATTTCCGGGTTACTCGGGCGGGAGCTCGGGTCTCCGCCCTGCATGTTTGGCGCGCTTTACAGAGCCAATGAACATGCAGGGATTGCCAGCCAGTCACTGTAATGCCGCAGCCATGTTGGTTGTGGGCATTACATTGATTGGCTGTAACGGGTCTGGGAGGCGGAACCTCTGAGCTACTATACAAGGGGGCAGTCCTTGTAAGGGAGCGGGTGGCGACCAGGCAGGCAGTCACAGCAGGTGACCGGGGCAGTCTCTGGGTGAACGGGCAGATGATCACGGCAAGTGACCGGGACAGTCTCTGGAAGAACGGGCAGGAGATCACGGCAAGTGACTGGGGCAGTCTCTGGGTGAACGGGCAGGTGGTCACGGCAAGTGACCGGGGCAGTCTCTGGGTAAAGGGTTGGTACGACCTGTGGCGGCTGATGGTAGACTTGAGCTCCCAGGTGAGCAGGCGAGAGTCTCTGGATAAACGGGTGGTCACAGCATGTGACGGCGGAGCCTCCAGGAAGACCAACAGACAGGCGGCAGATGAGCGCTCCCAGGAGAGCGGGCGGAAGTCTTTGGACAGGCGGGTGGTCACAGCACGTGACGGCAGAGCCTCCAGGTAGGCTAGCAGACAGGCAGCAGATGAGCGCTCCCAGGTGAGCGAGCAGGAGTCACTGGACAGGCAGGTGGTCACAGCATGTGACGGCGGAGCCTCCAGGTAGACTAGCAGGCAGGTAGCAGGTGAGCGCTCCCAGGTGAGCGGGCAAGCTGGTCCATAGACAGACTGACGGGAGTAGGAAGGCAGACCGTCGGACCTCAGGCAAGCAGGCAGGTGGCTGGTGTGCGCTCCCAGGTGAGCGGGCAGGCTGGTCCTTAGACAGACTGACAGGAGTAGCAAGGCAGACCGTCGGACCTCAGACTAGCAGGCAGGTAGCAGATAATCAGGCAGGAATCTGGCAGGTAACTGGCAGGTAACTGGCAGGTAACTGGCAACGGGACCTGAGGGCTGAAGCAGAGTAGTGAACAGTGCAACAACATTGCTCGGGCACCTCCATTTTGGAGGAGGTGCCTTATATATGGTAAAGTCCTCCGGCCATTGGCCGGGGACTCCTTAGGACGGCGCGCGCGGCCCCTTTAAGAGGGAGGGAGGGCGCGCGCGCGCGCCCTAAGCACAGTGGCCGGGAAGGAGCGCGCGCTGCCAGCAGAGCGGGAGAGGGACGCCGGGCACGGAGCAGAGCGGTGAGGGGAACAGCGTCCCTGCCTAGCAGAGGGCAGGGACGCCGGCACTACAGTACCCCCCCCTTTAGGCCCCCCCTTTTTTAGGCCAGATAGAAATTTAGCTAGGATGAGAGGGGCATGGATGTTCTCCCGGGGCTCCCACGTTCTCTCCTCAGGACCAAACCCCTTCCAATCTACCAGAAAAAAGGTCTTTCCTCTTACCCTTTTGGTGGCAAGAATGTTCTCTACCTCAAACTCGTCCTCAGCAGAAACCGGAGCAGGAGGCGTACCTGTAGACTTGGAAAAAGAGTTAAGCACCACGGGTTTGAGGAGAGATACATGGAAGGAGTTAGGGATCCGTAAGTTGGCCGGGAGTTTCAATTTATAGGCCACCGGGTTGATCTGACTGATGACCTCCAGAGGACCGATGAACCGAGGCCCTAACTTGTAAGAAGGTATCTTGAGTCGAACATATTTAGATGAGAGCCAGACTTTATCTCCTGGACGAAATTGTGGAGGATCCAGGCGTTTTTTGTCAGCGTGTCTTTTCATACGCTTGGATGACAGAAGGAGTGCGGACCGGGTACTCTCCCATATGGAGGAAAATTTGCTAACGAGAGATTCCGCAGCCGGGTTGTCCACAGAGGTGGAGACAGGAAAAGGAATCCGAGGATGCTGACCAAAGACTACAAAAAACGGGGATTTGGAGGAGGATTCGCTCTCGTGATTATTATAAGAGAACTCAGCCCATGGTAGGAGATCCACCCAGTCAGAATGGTGGGCATTAACGAAGTGCCGGAGGTAACTGGTCAGGTTCTGATTGATCCGCTCCACTTGACCATTGGACTGTGGGTGGTAAGCGGAAGAGAAGTCCAGGGTGACGTCTAGTAGTTTACAAGTGGCTCTCCAGAAACGTGAGGTGAACTGTACCCCACGATCCGACACGATGTGGAGGGGCAGGCCATGAAGACGGAAGATGTGGCGGATAAAGTCTTTAGCCAGCTCGGGTGCAGACGGAAGGCCTGGCAGGGGAATAAAGTGAGCCATCTTGGAAAAGCGGTCAGCGACCACCCAAATGACCGTACAACCGGCAGAGACGGGAAGATCTGTTATAAAGTCCATTGCTATATGCTGCCAGGGGGCAGCAGGTACAGGAAGCGGAAGGAGGCGTCCGGCTGGCAGATGTCTCGGGACTTTGTTGCGGGCGCAGGACACACAGGCAGAAACAAAGTCTATTATGTCCTTGTGCAGGGTAGGCCACCAATAGTGCCGGGCAATAAGCTGGAGGGTCTTTTTCTGACTGGCGTGGCCAGCTAGTTTAGACGAATGGCCCCAGTGTAGGATCTTCTCCCGATCAGGTACTGAAACAAACGTCTTACCGGGAGGGAGACGATTTAGACTCACGGGAGCCACCTGCATTACTCTGGCGGGATCGATGATATGTTTAGGTTCTTCCTCGAGATCGGACACCAGAAAGGATCGGGACAAGGCGTCTGCTTTGACGTTTTTGTCAGCCGGGCGAAAATGAAGAACAAAATCAAAGCGAGCAAAAAACAAGGACCACCGGGCTTGGCGCGGGTTAAGTCTCTGGGCATGCTGGAGGTAAGCCAAGTTCTTGTGGTCAGTGTAAATTATTACCGGATGAAGAGCCCCCTCGAGTAGGTAACGCCACTCCTCCAACGCCAGCTTGATGGCCAATAACTCTCGGTCTCCTATGGAATAGTTGCGCTCAGAAGAGGAGAAGAGTTTGGAGAAGAAGCCACAAGTTACCATTCTCCCGGAAGATGATTTTTGAGTAAGTACCGCTCCGGCTCCAGAGGAGGAGGCGTCAACTTCCAGGAAGAACTGCTTGTTGCCGTCCGGGCGATGCAGCACCGGGGCGGAAGAGAAGGCCTGTTTTAGGGAAAGAAAGGCCTCCTCTGCTTCGGGCGGCCACTCTTTGGGATTAGTACCCTTACGGGTGAGCGCGGAAATTGGGGCAGTCCGGGAAGAGAAGTGCGGGATGAAGAGGCGGTAATAGTTGGCGAAGCCCAGGAACCGTTGAATAGCCTTCAACCCCTCTGGTCGGGGCCATTTCTCGATGGCAGACAGTTTCTCAGGATCCATTCGTAGGCCGGTCTGAGAAATTATGTAGCCCAAAAACGGAAGCGAGGTCTGCTCAAAGAGGCACTTCTCATATTTAGCGTAGAGGTGGTTCTGCCTGAGCAGGACCTGACGAACATCCCTCCGGTGAGTCTGGAGATCCGGAGAGAAGACCAAGATGTCGTCCAGGTACACCACTACGCAGGAGTAGAGAAGGTCCCGGAAGATGTCATTGACCAACTCTTGAAAGACGGCGGGAGCGTTACAGAGACCAAAGGGCACTACCAGATATTCATAGTGGCCGTCCCGGGTGTTGAATGCCGTCTTCCATTCATCCCCCTGACGGATACGGACCAGGTTATACGCCCCACGGAGGTCCAGTTTGGTGAAGATTCTAGCCCCTCTCAGACGATCAAATAACTCCGGAATGAGCGGAAGGGGGTACTTATTTTTCACCGTGATCTGGTTAAGGCCTCTATAGTCTATACAGGGACGGAGAGAGCCGTCCTTCTTTTTTACGAAGAAGAAGCCTGCTCCCGCCGGGGAGGTAGACTTCCGGATGAATCCCCTGGCCAGATTCTCCTCAATATATTCGGACATCGACCGGGTCTCAGCAGCGGATAATGGATAAATACGCCCACGAGGAGGAGTAGTACCGGGTAACAAGTCGATAGGGCAGTCGTATGGTCTATGAGGGGGTAGTGTCTCTGCTTCCTTTTTATTAAAGACATCAGCATAAGACCAATAAGGAATCGGAAGTCCAGGTAGATTAGCTGGGGTAGGAGAAGGACGGACGGGATGGACGGGAACCAGACAGGTCTTATGGCAGTCCTGTCCCCAGCGAAGGACTTCTCCGGTCTGCCAGTCAAGCATGGGTGCATGTCTCTGGAGCCAAGGTAGACCTAGCAGGAGGGCGTGAGAGAGTCCAGGCAGAACATGAAAGGAGATACTCTCAGAATGCAGCATTCCCACTTGCAGAGTAATGGATTCGGTGATGAGTTGGATGGGGCGTGGTAAGAGACCCCCATCCACGGCAGCAACAGACAAGGGTACAGCCAGAGGTTTGGTGGGGATGCGGTACTTCTCTACCAGGGACTGTGAAATAAGATTCCCGGCTGCTCCAGAGTCCAGTTGGGCTAGTTCGAAATAACGGTTCTCCCCGCAGACGATTGAAACGGACAGCAGCAGAGATGGAGAGGATTTATTCTTGTCTAGGTCGACCTCTCTGAGCGAACCTAGACACAGGCGTTTCCCGACCTCTCTGGGCAGGCACGGATCCGGTGCTCCTTACTGCCACAGTAGAAGCAGCTCCCCTCGGCACGGCGTAAGTCCTGACGGGTTTTGACCATCTTGGTCTGGTCGACCTGCATAGGCTCAGGAGAGTGTACCTGGGGAGAGACGGAGGGAGTGACGGGTTTCTGAAAAGTAGGAGCTAGATGTGGAAACCTCCTCTCACGGGTGACCTCTTTGGCACGCTCCTGGAACCGTAGGTCAATCCGGGTGGCAAGAGTTATTAGGTCATCGAGAGTGGTAGGAACGTCCCGACCGGCAAGTTCATCTTTAATACGGCCGGACAGACCCTCCCAGAAGACGGATACCAGAGCGTCGTTATCCCAGGCCAGCTCCGAGGCAAGGGTACGGAACCGTATGGCATATTGGCCCACGGTGAGACTTCCCTGACGGAGGCGTAGCAGAGACGATGCGGATGAGGTCTTCCGTCCGGGTTCATCGAAGACTTTCTGGAAAGCAGTGAGGAAGGCAGGCAGGTCGGACACCAGGGGGTCTCCTCTCTCCCATAGAGGATTTAGCCAGGCCAGGGCCTCCCCGGTGAGATGGGACATGATGAAGGCAATTTTGGCCCGGTCGGAGTTAAACTGGTGGGACAATAGTTCAAAGTGCAGGGTGCACTGATTAATGAAGCCCCGAGCCTGGGCGGGGTCGCCTCCGAAGCGAGGAGGTGCAGAAAGCCGGGGTCCGGGGTAGGATACCATGGTATTGGTGGGCAGCGGAGCTGCCGGGTTGCGAGTCATGGCACTGGCGGTGGTTGCTGGTGGAGCAGTCAGAGTGTCCAGGCGAGAATTGACATTCCGCAGGTGACCCAGGATGGACTCCTGTTGGGACCTCTGACGGGACAGTTCATGACAGAGGTCCGAGAGCGAGGGAGCTTGGGTGCCACCGGGTTCCGTGGCCCGAGCAAACTGTAACGGGTCTGGGAGGCGGAACCTCTGAGCTACTATACAAGGGGGCAGTCCTTGTAAGGGAGCGGGTGGCGACCAGGCAGGCAGTCACAGCAGGTGACCGGGACAGTCTCTGGAAGAACCGGCAGGAGATCACGACAAGTGACTGGGGCAGTCTCTGGGTGAACGGGCAGATGATCACGGCAAGTGACCGGGACAGTCTCTGGAAGAACGGGCAGGAGATCACGGCAAGTGACTGGGGCAGTCTCTGGGTGAACGGGCAGGTGGTCACGGCAAGTGACCGGGGCAGTCTCTGGGTAAAGGGTTGGTACGACCTGTGGCGGCTGATGGTAGACTTGAGCTCCCAGGTGAGCAGGCGAGAGTCTCTGGATAAACGGGTGGTCACAGCATGTGACGGCGGAGCCTCCAGGAAGACCAACAGACAGGCGGCAGATGAGCGCTCCCAGGAGAGCGGGCGGAAGTCTCTGGACAGGCGGGTGGTCACAGCACGTGACGGCAGAGCCTCCAGGTAGGCTAGCAGACAGGCAGCAGATGAGCGCTCCCAGGTGAGCGAGCAGGAGTCACTGGACAGGCAGGTGGTCACAGCATGTGACGGCGGAGCCTCCAGGTAGACTGGCAGGCAGGTAGCAGGTGAGCGCTCCAAAGTGAGCGGGCAAGCTGGTCCATAGACAGACTGACGGGAGTAGGAAGGCAGACCTTCGGACCTCAGGCAAGCAGGCAGGTGGCTGGTGTGCGCTCCCAGGTGAGCGGGCAGGCTGGTCCTTAGACAGACTGACAGGAGTAGCAAGGCAGACCGTCGGACCTCAGACTAGCAGGCAGGTAGCAGATAATCAGGCAGGAATCTGGCAGGTAACTGGCAGGTAACTGGCAGGTAACTGGCAACGGGACCTGAGGGCTGAAGCAGAGTAGTGAACAGTGCAACAACATTGCTCGGGCACCTCCATTTTGGAGGAGGTGCCTTATATATGGTAAAGTCCTCCGGCCATTGGCCGGGGACTCCTTAGGACGGCGCGCGCGGCCCCTTTAAGAGGGAGGGAGGGCGCGCGCGCGCGCCCTAAGCACAGTGGCCGGGAAGGAGCGCGCGCTGCCAGCAGAGCGGGAGAGGGACGCCGGGCACGGAGCAGAGCGGTGAGGGGAACAGCGTCCCTGCCTAGCAGAGGGCAGGGACGCCGGCACTACATTGGCTGGCCGCACAGCGTCACCTCGAGTATTTAAAACCAGGCGCCGCCATCTTGGACACAGACGGCTGGGATCAGACAGTGTAGGGACAGCGCTGCTGATTTAGGGAGAGATATATACTGCGAAATAGTTAGTGTAGGGTCTGTAAAGGCTGCCAGATCAAACAAACAGTCCTTCTCAGGACTAATATCCATCCCAGATATCAGGCAGGCAGGCAGGCTGTATAGGAGACGTAGTGGTTATACCAGCAAACGCTGCATTACAGTCCTGTGTGCTCCTGTTGCTCAAATTGCTGGACTTAGCTCCAGGTCTCGGGGGCCAGGAAAAATCCTTTTTTTTCATCTAAATCCTCTTTTTTTTTTCCTCCTTCACACTGTACAAATACTCGTCTTATTAACGTTTTGGTGTCCCCCCCCCAAAAAAAAAAAAAAAAAAAAGTGTGTCTCTGATTTTTCAGACACAAATATATCTGTTGAAAATAGTCTGGTGTAGGCTAGAGAAACAGAAGTGTGGTTTTGCAGTTCCACGGTTCAAACCTCTGTATTATCCTGCTTTTGGGCCATTTGTATCTAAAAAAAACAGTTTGAGTGTGTCGCTCACTGTTCAGCCGCAAATATATATATTTAAAAAAGTCTGGTATACACCAGTAAATTATAGCTGTGGTTTTGCTGTTCCACGGTAAAAAATCTCTATTATCCTGCTTTTGGCATTTTTTGCCGTAAAAAAAAAACTAATAGTGTCTCCCTGATTTTTCAGACACAAATATATCTGTTGAAAATAGTCTGGTGTAGGCCCGAGAAATAGAAGTGTGGTTTTGCAGTTCCACGGGTCAAATCTCTGTATTATCCTGCTTTTGGCATTTTTTGCCGTAAAGAAAAACTAATAGTGTCTCCCTGATTTTTCAGACACAAATATATCTGTTGAAAATAGTCTGGTGTAGGCCCGAGAAATAGAAGTGTGGTTTTGCAGTTCCACGGGTCAAATCTCTGTATTATCCTGCTTTTGGCATTTTTTGCCGTAAAGAAAAACTGTAGTGTCTCCTGATTGTTCAGACACAAATATATCTGTTGAAAATAGTCTGGTGTAGGCCCGAGAAATAGAAGCGTGGTTTTGCAGTTCCACGGGTCAAATCTCTGTATTATCCTGCTTTTGTCATTTTTTGCCGTAAAGAAAAACAGTAGTGTCTCCTGATTGTTCAGACACAAATATATCTGTTGAAAATAGCCTGGTGTAGGCCAGAGAAATAGAAGTGTGGTTTTGCAGTTCCACGGTTCAAACCTCTGTATTATCCACTTTTGGGCCATTTTTACCTAAAAAAAACCAGTTTGAGTGTGTCGCTCACTGTTCAGCCGCAAATATATCTATTTAAAATTGTCTGGTATACACCAGTAAACAATAACTGTAGTTTTGCCATTCCACGGTAAAAATTCTCTATTATTCAGCTTTTGGTATTTTTTCCGTAAAGAAAAACAGTAATAGTTTCTCCCTGATTGTTTAGACAGTTTAAAAGAGTCGGGTGTAGGCCAGAGAAATATAACTGTGGTTTTCCTCTTCCACGGTTCTAATCTACTTTTTATTACCCTTTTTCCATTGATAGTGCGAGTGTAAGCTATTTTACTTCCTTTACAATGGGCAAGGCGCGTGGCAAGGGACGTGGAACTGGACGTTCTGGTGAGGGTGCGTGCAGAGGACGGGGCCGTGGCCAAGGTGAAAATGTGCCACAACCAACAGCCACATCTTCTCGCTCCCTCTTCTTGACCGAATTACTAGGGAAGCACAGAACAACACCAGTATTGCGAACTGATCAGTGTAAACAGGTTATTAATTGGATAGCAGATAATACTTCCAGTTACTTGGGCACCACCACCTCCGGTCTGTCTTCCACATGGTCAACTCTTAGTAGCCGTGAGTCTCGACCGAATACTCCTCCTCACCCTGATGCTCCTTCCTCCCAACATGCCGAGTGTCGTCAGACAGCAACTGATCCCACACTTGGACACTCTGAAGAGCTGTTCACTGGTCCATTTCCAGATTTGTGCCCCTCGCCTGCTCCGCTTGAAGTGGTGGAAGAGGAGATCCCATGTAGCGATGCCCAAATATTTGAACAGCCACTGTCACAGGAAGTCGACGCTGGCAATTTGTCACAAAAGGTGGACGATGACGAGACACAATTGCCAGGAAGTGAGGAGGAGGATCGTGGTGCGCAAGTGGAAGAGGAGGAGGTGGTGGATGATCTAGTAACTAACCCAACGTGGCAGGAGGACATGCAGAGCGAGGCCAGCAGCACACAGGGTGAGGGAGGCAGAGTACCCCAACAGGCAGGAAGAAGCAGTGTCGTGGCCACACACAGAAGGCAGGCAACAGTTCCCCGTAACACCAACACGAGGGACGTTGCCAGTACAACCTGTAGGTCTTCCAGAGTCGGGAATTTTTTTAAAGACTCTGCTGATAACCCCAAAAAGGCCATTTGTACCACCTGCCATGCCAGCATCAGCAGGGGTGACAAAACTACCAGCCTGACCACCACCAGCGTGATCAGGCACATGGCAGCAAAGCACCCGACTTTGTGGGGTGAACCCCAGGGTCCACGACCAGTGTCAGCGGGTGTCACCACTGCTTCTTCCGCTGTTGTGCGTGCAATAGAACCCCCTGTTGTGTGTGCAAGGCAATCCCCTGTCCATACTGCATGCAAAGATGCCCCCTCCTTTCAGTCTTGACTTGTTCTGGCAGTTTCTCATGAAACAGCATCAACATCCACATCCACGTCCCACCACAGTGTTCAATTGTCCATATCCCAGACCTTTGAACGAAAGCGGAAATTTGCAGCCAACGCCCCACAGGCTACAGTCCTAAATTCGCACATTTCACAACTGCTTGCGTTGGAAATGCTGCCTTTTAGACTGGTGGAGACGGAATCCTTCCGCAACCTTATGGCGGTGGCCGTCCCTCGGTACTCGGTCTCCAGCCGACACTATTTTGCCCGGTGTGCCATCCCCGCACTACACAAGCACGTGTCCCAAAACATCTGCCGTGCCCTCAACAACGCAGTTACTGGGAGAGTCCACCTGACAACGGACACGTGGACAAGTGCTTGTGGCCAGGGACGGTACATCTCCCTGACGGCACACTGGGTAAACATAGTGGAAGCCGGGACCCAGTCGGACCTTGGGACGGAACACATCCTCCCCACACCGAGGATTGCTGGCCCTATGTCAGTCAGAGTTGCCCCCACAGTGTACAGCTCCTGCGCATCACCCTCCTCCTCCTCCTCATGTTCAGCCTCCATCTCAGATATCACCACATCAGTTACAAGCTGGAAGCACTGCAGTACTGCCTCCGCCAAGCGGCAACAGGCTGTGCTGAAACTCATAAGCTTAGGTGAGAAACCTCACACTGCTTGTGAGTTGTGGACAGCTGTGAAAGAGCAGGCAGATCTGTGGCTGAGACCGCTGAACCTACATCCAGGCATGGTCGTGTGTGAAAATGGCTGTAACCTGGTGGCGGCTCTGAGGCGAGGCGAGATCACACACGTACCATGCCTGGCTCATGTGCTTAACCTCGTGGTTCAGCGGTTTCTTAAATCATACCCCGAGTTACCAGATCTGCTCGTCAAAGTACGCCGCCTGTCAGCTCATTTTCGCAAGTTGGCTACAGCTTCCGTCGCCCTTCCTGTGTTGCAGCAGCGTTTGCAGCTTCCGTCACACTGACTGGTGTGTGATGTCCCCACACGTTGGAACTCTACCCTCCACATGTTGCAAAGGATTTGTGAGCAGAAGAGAGCAGTTGTGGAGTACCAGCTGCAACAAGGCCGTCGATATTCAGGTCAGACTCCACACATAAGACCTCAGGAGTGGACCTGGATGTCTGACATATGTACCATCTTGACAAACTTTGAGGAGTCCACCAAGATGGTGAGTGGGGATGACGCCATCATTAGCGTCAGCATTCCACTTTGTCTGTCTTTTGCAACGCTCTCTGCAGAGAATTAAAGAGGAGGCATTGCAGCCAGAGTATGATGAGATGGATCAAGAAGCCGTAGCGGTCGATTACACACAGCCCAGCCTCATCTCATCCCAATGTGCATTGGGGGACAATGAGGGAGAGGAGGAGGAGGAGGAGGAAGAACAGGAGCTTGTATCATGCGCTGTAGACGGTAGTACCTGTACAACTGTCATACCGTCGGTTCAGAATGGGTGGCCTGAGGACAGGGGGGAGGAGGAGGAGGAGAGCATGGTCAGTCATCATCTTGGTGAGGACACCGACGTCTTGCACGTTACCAGTCTGGCACGCATGGCTGACTTTATGTTACGCTGCATTAACCGTGACCCTCGCGTTGTCAAAATGTTGGGTGACAGTCATTACTGGTTGGTGACACTTTTAGACCCCCGCTACAAGGAGAACTTTCACTCTCTTATTCCTGAGGTGGAGAGGTCTACAAAAATGGGGCAGTACCAGAAGGCCCTTGCTGCATAACTGTTAAAAAAATTCCTATCTGAACATGCTAGCGGCAGAGGTCACAGTTTGTTGCCCAACCAAGGCGTACATGCGAGAGAGATGCAACTCCAATCCAGCAGAGGCAGGGGAACACTGTCAACGTTCTGGGACAGTTTTCTCAGACCCTCCCTTCGGACAGACCCTGAGGCGCGGGGTACTCTCACAAGGAGTGGAAAGTTTCAAAAGATGGTGAGGGAGTACCTTGCCGACCGTACCAGCATCCTCCGTGATTCCTCTGTGCCTTTTAATTATTGGGTATCCAAGCTGGACACTTTGAATGAACTCGCTCTCTGCGCCTTGGAGGTCCTGGCCTGCCCTGCCCTGCCGCTACCGTGTTATCGGAGCGTGTTTTTAGTGCCGCTGGGGGAATTATAACTGATAAGCGCACTTGCCTGTCAACTGACAATGCTGACAAGCTGACCCTTATCAAAATGAACAAGGGCTGGATTGGGACCGACTTCTCATCACCACCAAATGACAGCAGAGTAACATAAAGTCAAATCCACTGTGTTATTTCGGGAGGTGTATTCACATGCACCGCTTCACACCCACACATGGGTATATGCTTCCTCATTTCGGTTGTTTTATGTTCTTCTCCTTATCCTCAGCCTCCACCACCACTTTACCACCAGGGTGACCGTGGTCCGTGTTGCCATTATTGAAAGTTCCTCCGTCCTTATTTTTGTCAGCTTTTTCTTGGAAGGCATAAGCAAAGACTGTGGGAGACCCACTCCCCAATAATGGGAATAATATTTTTAAGATGCTGTACTGTATGGCTCTTGTAAGGGGCATTAAAACCGTCTTGTTAAGCTACTGTGACCTCCACCACTTTTCCAAGGAGCATTCAAACCGTCTTGTTAAGCTACTGGGACCTCCACGTCTCTTCCAAGGGGCAATTAAACCGTCTTCTTAAGCTACAGCTACCTCCACCACTTTTCCAAGGGGCATTCAAACCGTCTTGTTAAGCTACTGTGACCTCCACCAGTTTTCCAAGGGGCATTAAAACCGTCTTGCTAAGCTACTGGGACTTCCACGTCTTTTCTGAGGGGCATTAAAAGCTTGTTGTTAAGCTACTGCGACCTCCACCACTTTTCCGAGGGGCATTAAAATGGTCTTGTTAAGCTACTGGGACCTCCACGTCTCTTCCAAGGGGCATTCAAACCGTCTTGTTAAGCTAATGTGACCTCCACCACTTTTCCAAGGGGCATTAAAACCGTCTTGTTAAGCTACTGGGACCTCCACATCTCTTCTGAGGGACATTAAAAGCATCTTGTTAAGCTACTGCGACCTCCACCACTTTTCCAAGGGGCATTAAAACCATCTTGTTAAGCTACTGGGACCTCCACGTCTCTTCTGAGGGGCATTAAAAGCATCTTGTTAAGCTACTGTGACCTCCACCACTTTTCCAAGGGGCATTAAAACCGTCTTGTTAAGCTACTGTGACTAGAGATGAGCGTTGTTCTACTCGAACTGTTCGCCAATCTCAAATTCGAGCTGTTTTGGGCGGTGTTCGAGCCGGTCGGCGAACACGAACAATTTGAGAAAAATTCGGCTGTTCGAGGTTATGTTCGATAACTGTTCGTGCACCAAAATCATAACTGGATTTTTTCTCAGTAATGATGAAAATTAATGTTAATACGCAGTTTGAGTGTACAGCGGGGCGGGGGGAGGGGCAGGGGATGGATCTCTGCAGGAACAATGAAGATCTCCATTTTTTTTTCTCTTTCCCGCATTTGCAGTGGGGAGGTGCAATCTGTCAGCCTATCAGCAGCGCACACACGGAGCGAAGTGCTTTTTTTCACACAAGCAAGGGCATGTGTGATTGGCAGTGTATGTCACATGTCCTTGCCCTATAAGACCAAGCCATTTTCCCCGTCGCCACCATTTTCTCACTGCTGCAGCTGCGTGTTAGACGGCACCGCTGTTGCTGTGTGCGCTATACCTTGTTAATTTCAAGCCAATTTTCGCACAAATATACAGATAGCTTGGGAGTAGGGAATAGTTGTGATTGCAGTCCTTTCAAGGACTAGGTTACAGCATTTCCTACGACTTTTATCAAGCAGGTCTGTGCTCTTAAATAGATAGATTGTGGGAGTAAAGACTAATTGTAATTGGAGTCCTTTTCAGGACTAGGTTACATCAGTTCCTATCAGTTTTTGCCAGGCAGGTCTGTGCCAGTGCTGTGCAAGTTTTTTTCACAGCATTTGGCTGAATCTAGCAAAGCTAATCCTTTTTGGCCTATTGCAGAGTGTGTTAGTCAGTGGAGTAGCCTATCTGTGTTGCAAGATATACCACCTGTGTATAGAATACCAATTTTTTTACTGCACCTAGTGAAGTAAAATCTTTTGGGCATAGCATCATTCTATTAGTCCATCTATACTGACCTCCATCAGGTTGCAAATTAAAAATAATTTTTTTCTGCATCTAGCTCTGAAAAAATATTTGGGCTTCTAGCAGTGTGTGGGACTTGGTCTATTAGTCCATCTATACTGACCTCCATCAGGTTGCAAATTAAAAATAATTTTTTTCTTCATTTATCTCTGAAAAAATATTTGGGCTTCTAGCAGCGTGTGGGACTTGTTCTATTAGTCCATCTATACTGACCTCCATCAGGTTGCAAATTAAAAATAATTTTTTTCTGCATCTAGCTCTGAAAAAATATTTGGGCTTCTAGCAGTGTGTGGGACTTGGTCTATTAGTCCATCTATACTGACCTCCATCAGGTTGCAAATTAAAAATATTTTTTTTCTGCATCTAGCTCTGAAAAAATATTTGGGCTTCTAGCAGTGTGTGGGACTTGGTCTATTAGTCCATCTATACTGACCTCTATCAGGTTGCAAATTGAATAAAAAAAATTTCTGCATCTAGCTCTGAAAAAATATTTGGGCTTCTAGCGGTGTGTGGGACTTGGTCTATTAGTCCATCTATACTGACCTCCATCAGGTTGCAAATTAAAAATAATTTTTTTCTGCATCTAGCTCTGAAAAAATATTTGGGCTTCTAGCAGTGTGTGGAACTTGGTCTATTAGTCCATCTATACTGACCTCCATCAGGTTGCAAATTAAAAATAATTTTTTTCTTCATTTAGCTCTGAAAAAATATTTGGGCTTCTAGCAGTGTGTGGGACTTGTTCTATTAGTCCTTCTATACTGACCTCCAGCAGGTTGCAAATTGAATATAATTTTTTTCTGCATCTAGCTCTGAAAAAATATTTGGGCTTCTAGCGGTGTGTGGGACTTGGTCTATTAGTCCATCTATACTGACCTCCATCAGGTTGCAAATTAAAAATATTTTTTTTCTGCATCTAGCTCTGAAAAAATATTTGGGCTTCTAGCAGTGTGTGGGACTTGGTCTATTAGTCCATCTATACTGACCTCCATCAGGTTGCAAATTAAAAATAATTTTTTTCTTCATTTAGCTCTGAAAAAATATTTGGGCTTCTAGCAGTGTGTGGGACTTGTTCTATTAGTCCTTCTATACTGACCTCCAGCAGGTTGCAAATTGAATATAATTTTTTTCTGCATCTAGCTCTGAAAAAATATTTGGGCTTCTAGCGGTGTGTGGGACTTGGTCTATTAGTCCATCTATACTGACCTCCATCAGGTTGCAAATTAAAAATAATTTTTTTCTGCATCTAGCTCTGAAAAAATATTTGGGCTTCTAGCAGTGTGTGGGACTTGGTCTATTAGTCCATCTATACTGACCTCCATCAGGTTGCAAATTAAAAATAATTTTTTTCTTCATTTATCTCTGAAAAAATATTTGGGCTTCTAGCAGCGTGTGGGACTTGTTCTATTAGTCCATCTATACTGACCTCCATCAGGTTGCAAATTAAAAATAATTTTTTTCTGCATCTAGCTCTGAAAAAATATTTGGGCTTCTAGCAGTGTGTGGGACTTGGTCTATTAGTCCATCTATACTGACCTCCATCAGGTTGCAAATTAAAAATAATTTTTTTCTGCATCTAGCTCTGAAAAAATATTTGGGCTTCTAGCAGTGTGTGGGACTTGGTCTATTAGTCCATCTATACTGACCTCTATCAGGTTGCAAATTGAATAAAAAAAATTTCTGCATCTAGCTCTGAAAAAATATTTGGGCTTCTAGCGGTGTGTGGGACTTGGTCTATTAGTCCATCTATACTGACCTCCATCAGGTTGCAAATTAAAAATAATTTTTTTCTGCATCTAGCTCTGAAAAAATATTTGGGCTTCTAGCAGTGTGTGGGACTTGGTCTATTAGTCCATCTATACTGACCTCCATCAGGTTGCAAATTAAAAATAATTTTTTTCTTCATTTAGCTCTGAAAAAATATTTGGGCTTCTAGCAGTGTGTGGGACTTGTTCTATTAGTCCTTCTATACTGACCTCCAGCAGGTTGCAAATTGAATATAATTTTTTTCTGCATCTAGCTCTGAAAAAATATTTGGGCTTCTAGCGGTGTGTGGGACTTGGTCTATTAGTCCATCTATACTGACCTCCATCAGGTTGCAAATTAAAAATATTTTTTTTCTGCATCTAGCTCTGAAAAAATATTTGGGCTTCTAGCAGTGTGTGGGACTTGGTCTATTAGTCCATCTATACTGACCTCCATCAGGTTGCAAATTAAAAATAATTTTTTTCTTCATTTAGCTCTGAAAAAATATTTGGGCTTCTAGCAGTGTGTGGGACTTGTTCTATTAGTCCTTCTATACTGACCTCCAGCAGGTTGCAAATTGAATATAATTTTTTTCTGCATCTAGCTCTGAAAAAATATTTGGGCTTCTAGCGGTGTGTGGGACTTGGTCTATTAGTCCATCTATACTGACCTCCATCAGGTTGCAAATTAAAAATAATTTTTTTCTGCATCTAGCTCTGAAAAAATATTTGGGCTTCTAGCAGTGTGTGGGACTTGGTCTATTAGTCCATCTATACTGACCTCCATCAGGTTGCAAATTAAAAATAATTTTTTTCTTCATTTATCTCTGAAAAAATATTTGGGCTTCTAGCAGCGTGTGGGACTTGTTCTATTAGTCCATCTATACTGACCTCCATCAGGTTGCAAATTAAAAATAATTTTTTTCTGCATCTAGCTCTGAAAAAATATTTGGGCTTCTAGCAGTGTGTGGGACTTGGTCTATTAGTCCATCTATACTGACCTCCATCAGGTTGCAAATTAAAAATAATTTTTTTCTGCATCTAGCTCTGAAAAAATATTTGGGCTTCTAGCAGTGTGTGGGACTTGGTCTATTAGTCCATCTATACTGACCTCTATCAGGTTGCAAATTGAATAAAAAAAATTTCTGCATCTAGCTCTGAAAAAATATTTGGGCTTCTAGCGGTGTGTGGGACTTGGTCTATTAGTCCATCTATACTGACCTCCATCAGGTTGCAAATTAAAAATAATTTTTTTCTGCATCTAGCTCTGAAAAAATATTTGGGCTTCTAGCAGTGTGTGGGACTTGGTCTATTAGTCCATCTATACTGACCTCCATCAGGTTGCAAATTAAAAATAATTTTTTTCTTCATTTAGCTCTGAAAAAATATTTGGGCTTCTAGCAGTGTGTGGGACTTGTTCTATTAGTCCTTCTATACTGACCTCCAGCAGGTTGCAAATTGAATATAATTTTTTTCTGCATCTAGCTCTGAAAAAATATTTGGGCTTCTAGCGGTGTGTGGGACTTGGTCTATTAGTCCATCTATACTGACCTCCATCAGGTTGCAAATTAAAAATATTTTTTTTCTGCATCTAGCTCTGAAAAAATATTTGGGCTTCTAGCAGTGTGTGGGACTTGGTCTATTAGTCCATCTATACTGACCTCCATCAGGTTGCAAATTAAAAATAATTTTTTTCTTCATTTAGCTCTGAAAAAATATTTGGGCTTCTAGCAGTGTGTGGGACTTGTTCTATTAGTCCTTCTATACTGACCTCCAGCAGGTTGCAAATTGAATATAATTTTTTTCTGCATCTAGCTCTGAAAAAATATTTGGGCTTCTAGCGGTGTGTGGGACTTGGTCTATTAGTCCATCTATACTGACCTCCATCAGGTTGCAAATTAAAAATAATTTTTTTCTGCATCTAGCTCTGAAAAAATATTTGGGCTTCTAGCAGTGTGTGGGACTTGGTCTATTAGTCCATCTATACTGACCTCCATCAGGTTGCAAATTGAATAAAAAAATTTTCTGCATCTAGCTCTGAAAAAATATTTGGGCTTCTAGCGGTGTGTGGGACTTGGTCTATTAGTCCATCTATACTGACCTCCATCAGGTTGCAAATTAAAAATAATTTTTTTCTGCATCTAACCCAGCCAATAGTTTTGGCCTAATACCACAGTTTGGCCACTCAGCTCTGCTCGGTTCCCATCCATTGTTTTTTTGTGCAAACAACTCCAGAGTTGTGAATTAGTTAACCACCAAAATGAGTGGAAAAAGGCCTGCTGCTGGTGGAAAGGGGAATAGGCGTGTTGGGAAGGGGAAAAAAGGTTGTGTCCGTGGGGTAGGTGCAGAAGAAAGACCATCTTCCAGCCAAACTAAAATGTCTACTTCTTTTAGCGGACAATGTGATAAGATCCCTTTCTTACGGCCACGCCAATCGCTACAAATTCTAGATGAGGCACAAAAACAGCAGGTGCTTCAACGGATATCAAGTGCTCCTTTAAGTGGGCTCTCCTCCACATCAACTTCAACATCACAAATACTCCAGTCCTCAAAGGTGTCACCCAAATCGCACTTGCTTCCTCACAGCTCCCAAATCTCCAGCTGCCCGTCTGAGTATGAGGTAGAACAGATGGTTGAGTCTGCAGAGCTGTTTACTCATACTATAGCCTGGGAATCAGAGGTCGACTCCAGCGCTTCTGTGAATCCAGACGAGGAAATGATCTGCACTGATGCCCAGAATCTTTATGAGTCGGATCCAGGACCAGACGCAGAAGGTTCTGACCATAATGTAGACCCTCATTCCCAAACTGTAACTCCTGTTGGTGGAGACAATGAGGAAGACGATGATAAGACTCAAATACCTGATTGGAGCGACAACTTTAGTTTTTTGTCAGGGCAGGAACAGGTTGGCTCTGAGGACGACGGGTGTGATAACGCACAGGGTGATGATGATGAGGTCGGAGATCCCACTTACTGTCAACCCACAGTCAGCCAAGAGATGAGGTCAGCAGAGGAGGTGGAGGAAGATGCTAGTGACAACGAGGTCAGGTTGCGCCTTCCTGGACAGAGACGTAGTACTGGAAGCACGTCAACAACTGCATCCTCAAACACAACTCTGCCTCTCACCACAAGTCGTGGTGGCTCTTCAGGTCGCATGGGTGCTAAGCCTTGCATAGCCTGGGCATTTTTTCAGATCGATAAAGATGACCCAACTCGTGTTATCTGTAACATTTGTCAGCAAAAGCTAAGTAGAGGCCAAAAAATACATAGTTTGAGTACTTCATGCATGAACCGGCACATGGACATGAAGCATAAGTTGCAGTGGGAAGTTCAGTGTGCTACAATGCGGCCTAGCCGGCCGGGCCAACCACCGTCTGCCATATCTTGTGCATCCGCGGCCTCTTCATCCTCTGTGACTGGGGGGACAGCAGTCACACCTGTTTTGGGGCGCAGACCTGCCACCTCTTTACCCGCAACAGCCAGCGTGATTGGCAGGTCATCATTTTCTTTGGAGGTGGTAACACCAGCTGGTCTTGAGCGCTGTCCGACATCGATAGCACCACCTTTGGATCAAGGCAACCTAACATGTCCGCCTGCATCTTCCTCACAGACCGGCAGTTTGCCGGGGACACCCTTATCAACCCCGTCTAAGCACAATAGCCAGCCCTCGGTCCCTCAGATGTGGACAAGTAAAAGACCATTTCCTCCTAGCCATGAGAAAGCTAAGAGGTTGAATTTCACCATCTGCAAGCTCTTGGCTACAGAAATGCTGCCTTTCCGCCTGGTGGACACAGAGGATTTTCGAGACCTTATGTCCGTCGCAGTGCCCCAGTACCAGATGCCCAGTCGGCACTACTTCTCAAAGAAAGGTGTGCCTGCGCTCCACCAGCATGTCGCACACAACATCACCGCTTCTTTGAGAAACTCTGTGTGTGACAGGGTGCATTTCACCACAGACACTTGGACGAGTAGGCATGGACAGGGGCGTTACATGTCGCTGACTGGGCACTGGGTAACTATGGTGACAGCAGGACAAGGGGCTGCTGTCCAAGTCTTGCCGTCCCCACGAGTTGTGCGTCAATCCTCTTTATGTCAAAGTTCCTCCACTGCTTCTGCCTCCTCAACCTCCTCTCGGTCTTCCACCTGCACCCAAAGCCTGTCTGGTCATGCCACAAGCTTTCTAACTGCGCAGAAGGGATCCTGCACACCTCCTTACTATGCTGGCAGTAGGGCTCAACGTCATCAGGCGGTTTTTACATTGAAATGTCTGGGAAATGTGAGTCACACAGCTGAGGAGTTGTGGTCAGCTCTGGAGAACCAATTTCATGAATGGTTGTCTCCACTGGACCTGAAACCAGGGAAGGCCGTGTGCGACAATGCTGCAAACCTGGGTGCGGCCCTTCGCCGGGGCAATGTCACACACGTGCCTTGTATGGCTCACGTGTTGAACCTGGTTGTCCAGCAATTTTTAGCCCACTATCCCAGACTAGATGGCCTTCTGCAGAGGGCACGGTCGCTGTGTGCTCACTTCCGCCGTTCGCATCCCGCAGCTCAGCGACTTACATCTCTACAGAAGTCGTTGGGCCTGCCACTTCACCGGCTAAAATGCGATGTGCCTACCCGGTGGAATTCAACTCTGCACATGTTGCAGCGACTGTGGCAGCACCGACAAGCCCTGGTGCAATACGTTCTGACGTATAGCCTGGGCCAACGAGATTCAGAGGTGGGGCAAATCACGCTGGAGGAGTGGTCTCAGATCAGGGACCTATGCACCCTTCTGCACAGTTTTGAAATGGCGACGAAGATGTTTAGTGCTGACGATGCCATTATCAGCATGACTATTCCGGTGATTTACATGCTGGAGCACATGTTAAACAGAATTCGGAGTCAGGTGGTGGCACAAGAGGAGGTGGAGGAAGTAGAGGAGGAGGAGTTGTATGCGGAAGGGCTAACATCTGCAAGGTCCAGACGGTCGGCAGCACCAAGGCGGCAGGCATGTGAGGGTGGGGGAGATGATTTTACCAGGGCGCATGGTAACAGCCAAACTAGTGAGGAAGGTGCAGGAGCCCAGGAAGAAGTGGAGGACGAACTGATGGAAGACTCATCAGATGAGGGAGACCTTGATCACATTTCTGTTGTGCGAGGTTGGGGGGAGAGGACAGAGGAAGGAAGCATGATTGTTACCTCGCCACCAACACAACAGGAACTTGGTGCTCCTGGATGCGCAACACACATGAGTGCCTTCTTGCTGCACTACCTGCAACATGACCCTCGAATTGTGAGAATTAGAAATAATCCTGACTACTGGGTTGCCACACTGTTAGATCCCCGGTACAAAAGTAAATTTGCAGAAATTATTCCTGCCATAGAAAGGGATGCACGCATGCAGGAGTATCAGCAGAGACTGTTGCAGAATCTTACATGTGCTTTTCCACAAAATACCAGTGGTGCACGTAGTGAATCTCACAGTTCCAACTTGCCAACCGTGGGACCGTCAAGTGTTCAGCACTCAAACCGTAACAGAACCACAGTATCTGCTGGTAACATCAATTTTGCGGAATCATTTCACCACTTTTTTAGCCCATCCTTTGCAAGGCCACAGGAGACAAGAAGTCTGACACATAGTCAACGCCTAGAGACGATGGTACAGGAGTATCTCCAAGTAAACATTGAAGCCACGACTGTGTCACTGGACCCTTGCTCTTTTTGGGCTTCCAATCTGGATAAATGGCCGGAGCTAGCCACTTACGCCTTGGAGATCTTGTCATGCCCCGCAGCCAGCGTTCTGTCTGAACGTGTGTTCAGAGCTGCTGGTGGTGTGCTGACAGATAAGCGCACGCGGCTCTCCACTGATAATGTAGACAGACTCACGTTCATAAAGATGAACAAATCATGGATCCGAAACGACTTTTCTACCCCTGTGTCATCCTGGGGAGAGTAAAAGCTTGATGATTGGTTAAAATCACCCTACCAACCGTTTTAAGCTTTCAAATTACTAATCATGTTTATCTGTATCTTGACTGGAAAATAATTTGGGCTTTGTAGCAGTGTGCAGCACTGATCCTATTAGGCCATCTATAATAAGCTTCACCAGATTTAAAATTAAAAATAATTTTTAGCTGCATCTAGCCCGGAAAATAATTTTGGGGCTCCGAGATGCGCAAGACACATAAGTGCCTTCTTGCTGCACTACCTGCAGCATGACCCTCATATTGTCAGAATTCGAAGTAATCATGACTACTGGGTTGCCACACTCTTAGATCCCCCAAACTTTTCGATCAACCTTTTCATTTTAATAAAGACCAAAAAAATGGTCATTTTTGAAATTATAAGCATTAGCAGGTTGTTAGAAACTGAAATCAAACAGTTTTCAACTCAAAACTTTATTCTAGGTGATGTTACATTTTCACATAGGACCCCTTGTTCGAAAGGAGCTTCTGAACTCTCTCGTCCATTGAATTTGTCAGGTTTTGGATGGTTTCTGCTTCAATTGTTTTGCATGAGGACAGAATACCCTCCCAGAGCTGTTGCTTAGATGTGAACTGCCTCCCGCCATCATAGACACTCCTTTTAATGATGCTCCAAAGGTTCTGAATGGGGTAGAGGTCAGGGGAGCATGGGGGTCACACCATAAGTTTGTCCCCTTTTATGCCCATATCAGCCAGAGATGCAGATGTTTTATGTGCAGCATGAGATGGTGCATTATCATGCAGAAAAATGATCTTGCTGTGAAATACACGGTTCTTCTTCTTGAACCATGGCAGGAAGTGCTGTTTGAGAAAATCCACATACATTATGGAGTTCATCTTTAGCGCCTTCAGGGATCCTAAAGGGGCCGACAATCTCTCTCCCCATGATTCCAGCCCAAAACATTACTCCACCTCCTCCTTGTTGGCGCTGTAGCCGTGTTTGCGTGGGGTGTCCATCAACCAGCCATCCTCCACTCCATTCATCTGGACCATCGAGCGCTGCACGGCACTCATCCATGAACAAAACAGTTTTGAAATCAGTCTTCATGTAATGTTTGGCCCACTGGAGCCGTTTCTGCTTGTGTGAAGTGGATAGAGGAGGTCGACAGGATGGCGTATGCACAGCTGCAAACCTCTGAAGGACCCTGCATCTTGTTGTTCGGGGGACGTTGGAGGCACAAGCAGCTTCAAAAACTTGTCTGCTGCTATGATAAGGCTTTTTTGCCGCTGCTCTTTCAACCTGACGTAATTGCCTGTAGGAAAGAGTCCTCAATTTGCCCTTATCAGCACGCACACGTGTGTACTGTGAATCAGCTACATACTTCTTGATTGCCAAGACACTTCATCCTGATCATCGCACAATGTTGATTGTAGTCATGCCTTGACCTAAACACTCCACAATTTGTTGCTTCTCAGCAGCCGACACATCCTTTTTCTTTCCCATTTTGGCAGAAAATGTAGGCTGCTTAATAATGTGAGAGAGCCTTCTTAAGTAGTCTTGCCTTTCATTGGACACACCTGCCAAACTAATTAGCACAGGTGTCTGCAATTGCTTACAGTGATATAAAGAGCCCTGACACACATCACCATCAATGAGTTTAACTGACAAACAAACAAATTCTTCCCTTATCACTCCTAAACACTTTTTGCATAATAATTTGGAACGCGGTGTACATGTGCTTTTCCACAAAACACCAGTGGTTCACGTAGTGAATCTTACAGTTCTAACTTGCCAACCGTGGTCTGTATGGAATTGTTCAATAAAGGGCCCAAAATTAAGATAACATAGATGGGAGAGGTCTCTATGAATAGGAATTCCTAAATATTTGATACCCTGTGAGGGCCAGGCAAAGGGAAAGTTGGACTGGATGGAATCCTATATGGATTTAGGGAGGGAGACATCAAGGGCCTCAGACTTCGCTGCATTGATTTTAAAATTTTACCATGTAACAAAGTGATCTATTTCAGCCATAACAGCAGGGATGGATATATGTGATTGAGTGATATATACTAGGACATCATCAGCAAATAGAGAGCACTTGTACTCGGTGCCTCCCACCTCAATCCACCTAATATTGGGGTTATGGCGAATTGATGAGAGCAGGTGCTCCGTCACTAGGATGTATAAGAGAGGGGACAGAGGACATCCCTGCCTTGTCCCATTGGTGATTGTGAAAGGTGATGAAAATGTTCTGACGCACCCCCTGGGCCTTGGGACACCCGGAGCCGGACCCTTTTTGGTGGATGCTGGTGGTTGTAGTCTTCGTGGCGGCGATCCGGTTCCGTGGCTCAGGGCGGTCAAACCAGTGGCGGAACTATTTATGTGGTTTTGATGTTTAAATGTCCGACTACGCCACCCGTGGATTGCGGTCAGAGTGAACCGCCGCTACAGGGCAGACCGCTAAGGCTGGTGTTGTGGGTGCAGCAGAGCGTAGCTTAACTCCCCACGGGAGGAGTATAGCCTCAGGGCAGTGTATGCGGAGGATGGGGGTGATGGTGCAGGGCAGCAGCAGTAACGACACGGAGTCAGTGATGCAGTTCAGGGCCTTTACTCACAGTTCTTATTATCCAGACCACGTCTGCAGGTAACGGCTGCCCACGTCGTACTGTGCTCACCAGGTGAGGGGCTCAGACAACTCCCAGATAACTTTGGAGCGCTTCACAGGACCCCCTTTGTGTGTCCTTTGTCTGGCCTTTCTTACCAACACTTCTGTCCGGCTGCCTCGGGCCTCCTCTTGGTAAACTTGGCGCCAGTTTCCCTGACCCTATGTGGTGCCTTCCTAGCGGGTGGAGCAAGGGGCTGCGCCACATAAAATGTCAGAGCCTCCGGTTTCTAGCTGAGGGTCGTTTCCTGCCTCCACTAGTTCGGGGACCGGTCTCCCCCTTTGGCCTGACCCCTCCACGCAGGTGGATTCGGGCGTGCGGTGGCGACTCGCCCGTCCGCACCCCTGGGATCCCTTCATTCCTCGTTCCTGGAGCCTTCTCCGCTCCTCTTCCTTCCTTCTCCCTCTTGCAGGCCTGGGCCTCTGTTACTAGGCCCGCCTCCGGAGCAGAGCTCATGCAGAGCCCCTGCTCCCTGCCACTTCTGCTCAGACTTCTCTGCACTGAACTAAGATGGTGCCCACCTTTTATACTCCCTTCTCAATGCACCCAGGAACTGCTTCCTCCCTGCTCCTGCACTGCAGGGTTCCCCTTCCTCAGTGTTCCCTCCCCCCACTCCAGCCAGGGACAGGGACTGTCGTGCCCATCTCAGGGGCATATTGGTCGCCCTGCCCCATGGCAATGTGGTGTAATGCATGCAGGTGTCGGGTCCTGATCCACACTCCATCCTTATCTGAGAGTGAGATATCACACCTCTGGGTGAGGTGCAATACGTCTGTAGCAACCGAGCCCTCGGTGCTACAGTTCCATTTATCTTCAGCCTAGGTGACGTATTGTGATACAGGGCCGTGATTTTGGCTACAAAAGGGTCCCCTAGACCCCTACCCCAAGCTTTTTAAGAGAATCATATATGGCGTGCCAGGAGACTCTATGGAATGCTTTCTCAGCATCCAACGAGAGTATCTACTTACAAATTTTTAACTGCATCTAGCCCAGGAAATACTTTGTGCCTAGTAGCAGTGTCTGCTAGTCAGCGGATTATCCCGGCTGTTAAGCAAGCTACACCACCTGTAGTTTGGACACTTAATTTTTTCAAAGGAAATGCTTCGGGACCACGGGATACTCAGTGAAGAGCATCAGGAGGCACCCCAAGGCATAGGGGCTGGGACTGGCACTAGGATGCCTTGCGGTGGACAGCCGAGCTCGATCCTTATAAAAGCTTTTTAACTGCAGCAGCTTTAGTGGACGATACTGGAGCTGGAATTACGCGGCTGCTGGCATGAGACTTGCCCTCCAATAGATCCTTGTAAATGGATTTAAAGTGTATTCATTCAAATTAGAGGGACAATTTAAATTAAAAAGCTTAGAGCTGCCTCCACCACAGGGGGGCTCTCTCGACCCACCAGCGGACAGGCACCAGTATTGGGAGAGGGGGGCTGGCCGTCAGGGTTCACCGCGGCTCTGGCACAAACCCGGCGACACGGAGGTGGCACGGGCAGGAGCGGACTGGCCGTCTCGGCTTCTCACTTTTTGGATTTTAGAAGGGCATGACATGCCTATATCTGTGTCTCCCCCTCCTTTTACTCCTCCACCTCTTTTCTTTTCGCATGACTATATGTACTTGTCACTTTTCCATGTGTTAGTTGTGTCTTCTGAGCAGTTTGTCAGCTTTTGGACACCTTTGAAGGTGTTTTCTATGTGTTTCTATGTGTTTTTGTTTGCCTGCCATTGGTTTTAACGGTGTTCGAAGGTGTTCGACGAACAGTTCGACGAACAGTTCGGCGAACACACGGGTGTTCGACGAACCGAACCGAACTCGAACACTACGGGGGTGGCTCAACACTAACTGTGACCTCCACGTCTCTTCCGAGGGGCATTAAAAGCGCCTTGTTAAGCTACTGTGACCGCCACCACTTTTCCAAGGGGCATTGAAATGTTGTTTTTAATTAACTCTAACCTCCATGACTCTTCGAACAGGCATTGCATTTCCTCCTAATTTTTGTCAGCTTTTGCTTGGAAGGCATAAGCAAAGACTATGGGAGACCCACTCCACAATAATGAGAATAATGTTTGTAATATGCTGTACCGCATGGCTCTTGTAAGGGGAATTGCAGGTTCCTCTGTCCTAATTTTTGGCAGCTTTTGCTTGGAAGGCATAAGCAAAGACTGTGGGAGACCCACTCCCCAATAATGGGAATAATATTTTTAAGATGCTGTACTGTATGGCTCTTGTAAGGGGCATTAAAACCGTCTTGTTAAGCTACTGTGACCTCCACCACTTTTCCAAGGGGCATTCAAACCGTCTTGTTAAGCTACTGGGACATCCACGTCTCTTCCAAGGGGCATTCAAACCGTCTTCTTAAGCTACAGCTACCTCCACCACTTTTCCAAGGGGCATTCAAACCATCTTGTTAAGCTACTGTGACCTCCACCACTTTTCCAAGGGGCATTAAAACCGTCTTGCTAAGCTACTGGGACTTCCACGTCTCTTCTGAGGGGCATTAAAAGCGTCTTGTTAAGCTACTGCGACCTCCACCACTTTTCCGAGGGATATTAAAATGGTCTTGTTAAGCTACTGGGACCTCCACGTCTCTTCCAAGGGGCATTCAAACCGTCTTGTTAAGCTACTGTGACCTCCTCCTCTTTTCCAAGGGGCATTAAAACCGTCTTGTTAAGCTACTGGGACCTCCACATCTCTTCTGAGGGGCATTAAAAGCGTCTTGTTAAGCTACTGCGACCTTCACCACTTTTCCAAGGGGCATTAAAACCATCTTTTTAAGCTACTGGGACCTCCACGTCTCTTCTGAGGGGCATTAAAAGCATCTTGTTAAGCTACTGCGACCTCCACCACTTTTCCGAGGGATATTAAAATGGTCTTGTTAAGCTACTGGGACCTCCACGTCTCTTCCAAGGGGCATTCAAACCGTCTTGTTAAGCTACTGTGACCTCCTCCTCTTTTCCAAGGGGCATTAAAACCGTCTTGTTAAGCTACTGGGACCTCCACATCTCTTCTGAGGGGCATTAAAAGCGTCTTGTTAAGCTACTGCGACCTTCACCACTTTTCCAAGGGGCATTAAAACCATCTTTTTAAGCTACTGGGACCTCCACGTCTCTTCTGAGGGGCATTAAAAGCATCTTGTTAAGCTACTGCGACCTCCACCACTTTTCCGAGGGGCATTAAACCAGTCTTGTTAAGCTACTGGGTCCTCCACCTCTCTTCTGAGGGGCATTAAAAGCATCTTGTTAAGCTACTGTGACCGCCACCACTTTTTCAAGAGGCATTGGAATGTTGTTTTTAATTAACTCTAACCTCCACGACTCTTCGAACGGGCATTGCATTTCCTCCTAATTTTTGTCAGCTTTTGCTGGGAAGGCATAAGCAAAGACTATGGGAGACCCACTCCACAATAATGGGAATAATGTTTGTAATATGCTGTACCGCATGGCTCTTGTAAGGGGCATTGCAAGTTCCTCTGTCCTACTTTTTGGCAGCTTTTGCTTGGAAGGCATAAGCAAAGACTGTGGGAGACCCACTCCCCAATAATGGGAATAATGTTTTTAAGATGCTGTACTGTATGGCTCTTGTAAGGGGCATTAAAACCGTCTTGTTAAGATACTGTGACCTCCACCACTTTTCCAAGGGGCATTAAAACCGTCTTGTTAAGCTACTGGGACCTCCATGTCTCTTGCAAGGGGCATTCAAACCGTCTTGTTAAGCTACTGGGACCTCCACGTCTCTTCCAAGGGGCATTCAAACCGTCTTGTTAAGCTACTGCAACCTCCACCACTTTTCCAAGGGGCATTCAAACCGTCTTGTTAAGCTACTGTGACCTCCACCACTTTTCCAAGGGGCATTAAAACCATCTTGTTAAGCTACTGGGACCTCCACGTCTCTTCTGAGGGGGATTAAAAGCGTCTTGTTAAGCTACTGTGACCTCCACCACTTTTCCAAGGGGCATTAAAACCATCTTGTTAAGCTACTGTGACCTCCACGTCTCTTCCGAGGGGCATTAAAAGCGTCTTCTTAAGCTACTGTGACCTCCACCACTTTTCCAAGGGGCATTAAAACCGTCTTGTTAAGCTACTGGGACCTCCACGTCTCTTCCAAGGGGCATTCAAACCGTCTTGTTAAGCTACTGGGACCTCCACGTCTCTTCCAAGGGGCATTCAAGCCGTCTTATTAAGCTACTGCGACCTCCACCACTTTTCCAAGGGGCATTCAAACTGTCTTGTTAAGCTACTGTGACCTCCATCACTTTTCCAAGGGGCATTAAAACCGTCTTGTTAAGCTACTGGGACCTCCACGTCTCTTCCGAGGGGCATTAAAACTGTCTTGTTAAGCTACTGTGACCTCCACCACTTTTCCAAGGGGAATTAAAACCGTCTTGTTAAGCTACTGGGACCTCCACATCTCTTCTGAGGGGCATTAAAAGCTTCTTGTTAAGCTACTGCGACCTCCACCACTTTTCCAAGGGGCATTAAAACCATCTTTTTAAGCTACTGGGACCTCCACGTCTCTTCTGAGGGGCATTAAAAGCATCTTGTTAAGCTACTGCGACCTCCACCACTTTTCCGAGGGGCATTAAAACCATCTTGTTAAGCTACTGGGTCCTCCACCTCTCTTCTGAGGGGCATTAAAAGCATCTTGTTAAGCTACTGTGACCGCCACCACTTTTCCAAGGGGCATTGAAATGTTGTTTTTAATTAACTCTAACCTCCACGACTCTTCGAACGGGCATTGCATTTCCTCCTAATTTTTGTCAGCTTTTGCTTGGAAGGCATAAGCAAAGACTATGGGAGACCCACTCCACAATAATGGGAATAATGTTTGTAATATGCTGTACCGCATGGCTCTTGTAAGGGGCATTGCACATTCCTCTGTCCTAATTTTTGGCAGCTTTTGCTTGGAAGGCATAAGCAAAGACTGTGGGAGACCCACTCCCCAATAATGGAAATAATGTTTTTAAGATGCTGTACTGTATGGCTCTTGTAAGGGGCATTAAAACCGTCTTGTTAAGATACTGGGGCCTCCACCACTTTTCCAAGGGGCATTAATACCATCTTGTTAAGCTACTGGGACCTCCACATCTCTTCCAAGGGGCATTCAAACCGTCTTGTTAAGCTACTGGGACCTCCACGTCTCTTCCAAGGGGCATTCAAACCGTCTTGTTAAGCTACTGCAACCTCCACCACTTTTCCAAGGGGCATTCAAACCGTCTTGTTAAGCTACTATGACCTCCACCACTTTTCCAAGGGGCATTAAAACCGTCTTGTTAAGCTACTGGGACCTCCACGTCTCTTCTGAGTGGCATTAAAAGCGTCTTGTTAAGCTACTGTGACCTCCACGTCTCTTCAAAGGGGCATTAAAAGCGTCTTCTTAAGCCACTCTGAACTCCACAGCTCTTCCAAGGGGCATTGAAATGTTGTTTTTAATTACCTCTAACCTCCACGACTCTTCCAACAGGCATTGCATTTCCTCCTAATTTTAGTCAGCTTTTGCTTTTCAATGCAAAGGCGAAAACTAAGGGAGACCCACTCCCCAATAATGGGTAGAAGGTTTTTAGTACGCTGTAATCCACGTCTGTTTCAAGTGGCATTGCAGTTCCTCATAATTTTTGGAAAGCCTTCCATTCACTGCTTAGGCCAACAGTGTACAGGAGACCCAGTTGCTATAAATGGAAAAAAAACGGTTTAGTTAAGGCCCTCTGACCTCCATGTCATTTTAATGGGGCATTGGAGTGCCTCGAAATTTTTGGTAGGCATTGCACTCACTGTATGCCCTATAACTGTGTAGCCAAACCGATCCTTTTGTTACAGAAACATATCCTACAAGACATATGTGGTTGACTGGCCTGATATTGATGTGAATGGTCCCTGTTCCTCCTGCTCTTTCTCCTTTACCACCACCTCATCCATCATTTATCACCTGAAGCTTTGTTTTAACGGGAGTCATAGAACTGGGATAGTAGCAGGAAAACATCCAGCAATCCTCGGAGGAGGTAGGATATGCGCCAAAACGCTGACCACCTCAGGCCTAGCTACTACTACATACATGCGCTTGCATTCCAAGAAAACAAAGCAGATGCTAACTTCTATCATCATCATGCTCCTCACCTTGGCACTCTCAACTCCCCTGATTGAGAAGCCAGGGCCCACTGGAGGAGTCTGGTTCTCTGGTGGGCTCGTCCAATGCTGCCCTAAAGCAGGCCGGGCTAAGAAAAGTGTGTGGGGGGAAGTTGACAGGAGAAATAGGGGTGGCTGGGGACCGTTTAGGGTCACCCAGTTGCCCCCAGGTGGCTGGGGACCATGTGTGGACACCCGGCCGCGGGGCGGCTGGGGACCGAGTATGGACTCCCTGGCGGCTGGGGAACGAGTGTGGATACCAGGCCGCCAACGCAGCCATGACGTGGTGGCCAGATTCCGCCTCCACATGCCTAAAAGGCCCAATTTCAAGTGCAAGCTAGCAGCCTGGGGGTGGTGGGTGGCAGGCTGCATACTTGCGCTTGCATTGCAAGGAATGGGAGAGGTACAATTGAACACTGCCCTGGGACAAGGACTTGAACGGGGATAGTTGCAAGTCTGCATCTGCAACGACAGGTGCAGGGTGGGAGGCATCTTCGCATATACCATGAACAGGGGTTTGGCATGCACACACTACAGTGGAATAGGCTGTCCTTCCCACTAAATGCACTGGGGAGGGCACAGGTAATGTTTTGGTATGCGCGCTTAATCTTATGTATAAGGCACACTGGGACAAATAGGGGCGGCTGGGGACTGAGTATGGATACCTCGCTGCCGAAGCAGCCATGAGGTAGTGGCCAGCTTCAGCCTCCTCCAAACTAAAAGTCCCCATTTCAAGTGCAAGCTAGCAGTATGGTATTGCAGCCTGGAGGTGGGTGGGTGGCAGGCTGCACACTTACGCTTGCATTCCAAGAAAACAAAGCAGATGCTAACTTCTATCATCATCATCATGCTCCTCACCTTGGCACTCTCAACTCCACTGATAGAGAAGCCGGAGCCCACCGGAGGAGTCTGGTTCTCTGGTGGGCTCGTCCAATGCTGCCCTAAAGCAGGCCGGGCTAAGAAAAGTGTGTGGGGGGAAGTTGACAGGAGAAATAGGGGCAGCTGGGGACCGTTTATGGACAACGACCGTGTGTGGACACCCGGCCGCGAGGTGGCTGGGGACCGAGTATGGACACCCGGCCGCCCCCCTGGCGGCTGGGGAACGTGTGTGGACACCCGACCGCGGGGCGGCTGGGGACCATGTATGGACACCCGGCCGCCCCCTGGCGGCTGGGGACAGAGTGTGGACACCCGGCCGCCGGGCGGCTGTGGACTGAGTATGGATACCAGGCCGCCAACGCTGCCATGACGTGGTGGCCAGATTCTGCCTCCACATGCCTAAAAGGCCCAATTTCAAGTTCAAGCAAGCAGTATGGTATTGCAGCCTGGAGGTGGGTGGGTGGGTGGCAGGCTGCATTTTTGCGCTTGCATTGCAAGGAATGGGGGAGGTACAATTGAACACTGCTCTGGGAGAAGGACTTGCACGGGGATAGTTGCAAGTCTGCATCTTCTGATGCGGCAAGGATGACTTCTGATGGGCACACTTTTAGGCAGTGACCTGGGTGTCAGAGATGCTTCCAGGGGTCTTCCCCATGTTGTTCCCATGTCTTTTCAGCACTGTATGCATGTGTCACACAGCACATGGCCAGATAAGGTTGTAAAATGTTAAAATGACATTTCCCGGTGAATGCATTTGTCATGGTTGAAAGCAATGCAAAAGTGCAAAAACACATAAAAAATGCTACTTGTGAACATAGCCCAAGGTGTGGAGGAGTATATATTTTTTTAGTTATTTATTTTACCTTATACACAAGTCTTTACCCTGGAAAGGAACTTCCTTAACATATTTCACAGGAAAGCAGTTTCAGTTTCGTTTTTGAACGTTTTATTGTGAGCCCTTAAAAGTGGCTTAATACCTCTGACCATGTTGTTGACAGCAGTGACCTGGGGGTCAGAAATACTTCCTGGGGCAATCCCCATGCTGTCCCCATGTCATTTGAGCACTGTCACTATCGTTTTGGGCACTTGTTAGGCTTTTAAAAGACTGCCGGGGGTGCCGCCGCAAAAATGCTCGGGTCTCCCATAGACTAACATTGGGCTCGTTGCTCGGGTCGAGCACCCGAGTATCAGGGCAAGCTCGGCCCGAGCTTCGAGCACCCGAGCATTTTAGCGCTCGCTCAACACTAGTTAGCACCACTCGTAAATCACCTGTCGTAAATCACCGTGCGGCATATCGGTCTAGCTACTCCCAGACTCCTGAGGTGGTGCAGAAACAGCCAAGTCCTTATGAATCTTAGTCAAAGAAATTATAAAGGCAGCACTCACCGAGTCTCTATGTAAAAACAGCGTCCTTTATTATTCAAAGCTGGACATCAGAGCAAACAGTGAGGGGCACAGGGAGGGTGTGCGGGGGATATATAGGACTACGGCCATTTCGCAGCCTTCCGGTGCTTCTACAGGTCCACATGCTCTGATGTCCAGCTTTGAATAATAAAGGACGCTGTTTTTACATAGAGACTCGGTGAGTGCTGCCTTTATAATTTCTTTGACTAACATCATACACAGGAGGTCTGTATATAGTGTATAAACAAGGGATCACCGTAGACATTACATACAGGAACTCTGTATTTAGTATCACTGTACAGGTAATACAGTGATCACCAGTGACATTATACACAGGAGTAGAGATGAGCGAACATTTCAATGTTCAGTTCGTTTTCCGATCGCCGAATATGCAATATTTGCCGAACATATCCGAACACCATTGGATACAATGGGAGGCAAAACCAAATGCATACACAACACCTTCAAATGGGCCCAAAAGCTGACAAAACCGATAAAATTAGGGGCAGACACCAGGAAAGTGGCATCAATTGACCCAGAGTACAAGTAGTATAATTATTATTATTTATTATTATAGCACCATTTATTCCATGGTGCTTTACATCTGAAAAGGGGTTACCGACTGGTACAAGAGGAGAGAGGACCCTACCCGTGAGGGCGCACAAACAATCTACAAAGGATGGCTGAGGATACAGTAGGTGAGGGTACAGCTGGTCGTGCAGCGGTATGATGGAGCAAGGGTTACTGCAGGTTGTACACTTGTCGGAAGAAGTGGGTCTTCAGCTTTCTTGTGAAGGTTTCCACAGTAGGCGAGAGTCTGATGTGTTGGGGTAGAGAGTTCCACAGTAGGGGAGAAGCATGGGACAAATCTTGTATGCGATTGTGGCAAGAAGAAATAAGAGGGAAGTAGAGAAGGCGATCTTGTAAGGATGGGAGGTTGCGCGCAGGGAAGTACAGGGAGACTAGGTCACAGATGTATGGAGGACACAGGTTTTGGATGGCTTTGTATGCCAAAGATAGGCTTTTCAACTGGAGTTTCTGGGCAACCGGGAGCCAGCGCAGGGATTAATGGTGGGAAGAAGCCAGGGAATAGCGGGGTGACAAGTGAATTAGTCAGCCAACAGAGTTTAGGATTAGTGATTAGCGAACGCCTTCGCCACTGCTCGGTAGTCACCCAAGCATCACTGTGCTCAACAAGCTCGACGAGTATTTCCGGGTTGCTCAGGCGGGAACTCGGGTCCCCTCCCTGCATGTTTGGCGCTCTTTGGAGAGCCAATGAACATGCAGGGATTGCCTGCCATGCAATGCCGTAGCCATGTTGGTTGTGGGCATTACAGTGATTGGCTGGCTGCACAGCATCATCATGTGTATATAAGACCGGGTGCCGCCATGCTCGTCACAGTCTACTCCGGGAACAGGCAGAGTAGGGATAGCTGATTCTGCGTCAGGGAGAGATTTGCTTGTTCATAGTTAGTATAGGTATTTCACAACATATATCTATATCCATCTGAACTAACAGTCCTTCTAAGAACTAATCCAGCTGCATATAATCAGTGCTAGGCAGGCAGGCAGTGCATGTGGCAGACTGCAGTGTATGATACAGCAGAGAGTCCATTGAACGTCCTGTTAGCCTAGGTATTCCACAACATATATATATATATATAATATATATATATATATATATATATATATATATATATACAGTACAGACCAAAAGTTTGGACACACCTTCTCATTTAAAGATTTTTCTGTATTTTCATGACTATGAAAATTGTACATTCACACTGAAGGCATCAAAACTATGAATTAACACATGTGGAATTATATACTTAACAAAAAAGTGTGAAACAACTGAAAATATGTCTTATATTCTAGGTTCCTCAAAGTAGCCACCTTTTGCTTTGATGACTGCTTTGCACACTCTTGGCATTCTCTTGATGAGCTTCAAGATGTAGTCACCGGAAATGGTTTTCACTTCACAGGTGTGCCCTGTCAGGTTTAATAAGTGGGATTTCTTGCCTTATAAATGGGGTTGGGACCATCAGTTGTGTTGTGCAGAAGTCAGGTGGATACACAGGTGATAGTCCTACTGAATAGACTGTTATAATTTGTATTATGGCAAGAAAAAAGCAGCTAAGTAAAGAAAAAATGAGTGGCCATCATTACTTTAAGAAATGAAGGTCAGTCAGTGCGAAAAATTGGGAAAACTTTGAAAGTGTCCCCAAGTGCAGTTGCAAAAACCATCAAGCGTGTAATGCACACGCCCGGGCTGAGCGGCGTGTGCGTGTGATTCCACTGGACCGTGCCGGAGAGTGAATGCCTGGAGGGGCGTAACTAGGTATTCACCCGATCCGACCAGGGTCGCACGACGGCATACGACGCCAGTGCACCAAGGAGGAACCGAGCAGAGGGACCAGGTGCTACTCCAGGACAGACCCCGGACACGGCTGTTGACCCACACAGGGGAATACAGGAACAGACTGGTTAGGCTGGCGCACAGACTGGTGGGTATAGGCAGGCACGACTGGTATGCAGGCAGGCGGGTATGCAGGCAGGGGGGTACAGGCAAGCACAGCTAGAGTGCAGACAGGGAGGCACTAGCAGGTAGGAACACAGGCGGGATAGGACCCAGTACACACTGGGACTCAGGAACAATACAGGCAGAGGGGTACAGGCGAGCACAGCTAGAGTACAGAAAGGAAGGCACTAGCAGGTAGGGACACTGGCGAGATAGGACCCAGTACACACTGGGACTCAGGAACAGAACCACAGATGTGGCGGACAAACACAGCAGAGTGAGGCCGCCCAGAGAGGTGAGCGAAAACAGGGCAGGACAAGGCCGCCTGGAGCGGTGAGCAAGAGTAGAGCAGGACAAGGCCGCCAGGAGCGGTGAGCAAGAGTAGAGCAGGACAAGGCCGCCAGGAGCGGTGAGCAAAGGGTCAGAGCTGAGCGAGACTGCCGGAGCAGTGAGCAAGAGTAAAGCAGGACGAGACCGCCTGGAGCGGTGAGCAAGAGTGGAGCAAGACTGCCGGAGCAGTGAGCAAAAGGATAAGAGCGGAGCGAGACTGCCGGAGCAGTGAGCGAAAGGGTCAGAGCGGAGCAAGGCTGCCGGAGCAGCGAGCAAAGGAGTCAGAGCAGGCTAGAACCGCCGGAGCGGTAAGCAAAGGAGTAAGAGCAGGCTAGAACCGCCGGAGCGGTGAGCAAAGGAGTCAGAGCAGGCAAGGCTGAGCAGGGGGGACAGGGCTCTGTTCACACGGAACAGACAGGAAGGGAAAGGCAGAGCCAGATACCCACAGGGTACTTGCAGTGAAGTAGCGAGTGGACCACAAACTCACAAACGGGAGTACAGAGACAACAAGCAGGAGTAAGGTACGAGTTCAGACTCTGCAGAAAAAGGAAGGGAACGGACATAGAGGCAAAACAGGTAAAGGATAGGAGAGAGTTCAGACTGGAACTGAGTGTACGGAGGAGACCGACACTGCAGCGGAATACAGGAGCGGGTCTGGGAATACAGCCCCCAGAGAGGCAGGACAAACAGGCAAGGAGCGTGTTCAGACAGGACAGTCAAGATACAGGAGCGGGTCTAGGTAATCAGCCCCTAGAAGGCGGGAGGAACAGGCTAGGAGCGTGTTCAGACAGGACAGACAAGATACAGGAGCGGGTCTAGGTAATCGGCCCCTAGAAGGCGGGAGGAACAGGCTAGGAGCGTGCTCAGACAGGCCTGGAAATACAGCCTCCAGGATAGGCAGACAAGAGAACACAGACAGGACTCAGTTCAGACACGGGAACTGATACCGCAAGGCAGGAGACATAGACAGGACTCAGTTCAGACACGGGAACTGATACCGCAAGGCAGGAGACAAAGACAGGACTCAGTTCAGACACGGGAACTGATACCGCAAGGCAGGAGACATAGACAGGACTCAGTTCAGACACGGGAACTGATACCGCAAGGCAGGAGACAAGAACGGGACCTGGCACCTTCAGAGTGCAAGCACACACTGAATGAAACACTATGCTCAGGCAGGGAATGATTGGGCAGCTGAGCTATATACCAGGTAACAGACAGCAATAGGCTGAGGACGCACAAGGGGTGTGACCCACAGCAGGTACAAAAAGCAGGAAGTGATCGGGCGCCGCCCTTAAGCAGCAGAAACAGACACAAACAGACAGCATGGAGGGAAGCCAGAGAGACATTCTGGACAGGAGATCAAGTGCGCGCTCTTGCACAGTGGGAGATGGACCACTATGCAAGGACGCCGCCAGGTATGTTACAAAGCGCTACAAAGAAACTGGCTCACATGAGGAAAGGAAGACCAAGAGTCACCTCTGCTTCTGAGGATAAGTTTATCCGAGTCACCAGCCTCAGAAATAGCAGGTTAACAGCAGCTCAGATTAGAGACCAGGTCAATGCCACACAGAGTTCTAGCAGCAGACACATCTCTACAACAACTGTTAAGAGGAGACTTTGTGCAGCTGGCCTTCATGGTAAAATAGCTGCTAGGAAACCACTGCTAAAGACAGGCAACAAGCAGAAGAGTCTTGTTTGGGCTAAAGAACACAAGGAATGGACATTAGACCAGTGGAAATCTGTGCTTTGGTCTGATGAGTCCAAATTTGAGATCTTTGGTTTCAACCACCGTGTTTTTGTGCGACACTGAAAAGGTGAACGGATGGACTCTACATGCCTGGTTCCCACCGTGAAGCATGGAGGAGGAGGTGTGATGGTGTGGGGGTGCTTTGCTGATGACACTGTTGGGGATTTATTCAAAATTGAAGGCATACTGAACCAGCATGGCTACCACAGCATCTTGCAGCGGCATGCTTTTCTATGCGGTTTGCGTTTAGTTGGACCATCATTTATTTTTCAACAGAACAATAACCCCAAACACACCTCTAGGCTGTGTAAGGGCTATTTGACCAAGAAGGAGAGTGATGGGGTGCTACGCCAGATGACCTGGCCTCCACAGTCACCAGACCTGAACCCAATCGAGATGGTTTGGGGTGAGCTGGACCGCAGAGTGGAGGCAAAAGGGCCAACAAGTGCTAAGCATCTCTGGGAACTCCTTCAAGATTGTTGGAAGACCATTTCCAGTGACTACCTCTTGAAGCTCATCAAGAGAATGCCAAGAGTGTGCAAAGCAGTCATCAAAGCAAAAGGTGGTTACTTTGAAGAACCTAGAATATAAGACATATTTTCAGTTGTTTCACACTTTTTTGTTAAGTATATAATTCCACATGTGTTAATTCATAGTTTTGATGCCTTCAGTGTGAATGTACAATGTTCATAGTCATGAAAATACAGAAAAATCTTTAAATGAGAAGGTGTGTACAAACTTTTGGTCTGCACTGTATGTATATATATATATATATATATATATATATATATATATATATATATATACAACCCCTGACAAAAATTATGGAATCACCGGGCTCAGAGGATGTTCATTCAGTTGTTTAATGTTGTTGAAAAAAAGCAGATCACAGACATGGCACAAAACTAAAGCCATTTCAAATGGCAACTTTAGGGCTTTAAGAGACACTAAAAGAAATCAAGATTAAAAATGTGGTACTCAGTAAGGGTAATTTTTTTCAGACCAAGCAGAGGGAAAAAATTATGGAATCACTCAATTCTGAGGAAATAATTGTGGAATCACCCTGTAAATTTTAATTTCCAAAACTAACACCGGCATCAAATTAGATCTGCTTATTAGTCTGCATCTAAAAAGCAGTGATCACACCTTGGAGAGCTTTTGCACCAAGTGGACTGACATGAATCATGGCTCCAACACAAGAGATGTCAATTGAAACAAAGGAGAGGATTATCAAACTCTTAAAAGAAGGTAAATCATCACGCAATGTTGCAAAAGATGTTGGTTGTTTTACAGTCAGTGTCTAAAATCTGGACCAAATACAACCAACATGGGAAGGTTGTTAAAGGCAAACATACTGGTAGACCAAGGAAGACATCAAAGCGTCAAGACCGGAAACTTGAAGCAATATGTCTCCAAAACAGGAAATGCACAACAAAACAAATGAGGAACGAATGGGAGGAAACTGGAATCAATGTCTGTGACCAAACTGTAAGAAACCGCCTAAAGGAAATGGGATTTACATACAGAAAAGCTAAACATAAGCCATCATTAACACCTAAACAGAAAAAAACAAGATTACAATGGGCTAAGAAAAAGCAATCGTGGACTGTGGATGTCTGGATGAAAGTCATATTCAGTGATGAATCGCAAATCTGCATTGGGCAAGATGATGATGCTGGAACTTTTGTTTGGTGCCGTTCCAATGAAATTTATAAAGATGACTGCATGAAGAGAACATGCTAATTTCCACAGTCATTTATGATATGGGGCTGCATGTCAGGTAAAGGCACAGGGGAGATGGCTGTCATTACATCTTTAATTAATGCCCAAGTTTACATTGATATTTTGGACAGTTTTCTTATCCCATCAATTGAAAGGATGTCTGGGGATGGTGACATCATTTTTCAAGATGATAATGCATCCCGCCATAGAACAAAAACTGTGAAAACATTCCTTGAAAGAAGACACATAAGGTCAATGTCATGGCCTGCAAATAGTCCGGATCTCAATCGTGGAAGTTGAAGAAAATGGTCCATGACAAGGCTCCAACCTGCAAACTGATCTGGCAACAGCAATCAGAGAAAGTTGGAGCCAGATTGTTGAAGAGTACTGTTTGTCACTCATTAAGTCCATGCCTCTGAGACTGCAAGCGGTTATTAAAGCCAGAGGTGGTGCAGCAAAATACTAGTAATGTATTGGAGTGTTCTTTTGTGTGTTTGTTTTTCATGATTCCATAATTTTTTCCTCAGAATGGAGTGATTCCACAATTTTTTCCCTCTGCTTAGTATGAAAAAAATTACCCTCACTTTTTCATTTGTAGATTCGGGTCTGTCCCCGTTCAGCTTCAAGCGAGTTAAGAGGAGAATGCGTGTAGCGATGCCCAAATAGTGGAGCAGCCACGGTCACACGAAGGCGACGTGGTAAAGTGCAATTACTGTCGCAAGAGGTGGATGATGATGATAAGATACAATTGCCGGAAAGTCAGGAGGAGGACCAGGGTGCGGAAGAGGAAGACGAGGTGGTGGATGTTATAATAACTGATCCAACCTGGCAGGGAGACAAACAGAGCGAGGACAGCAGCACACAGGAGGGGGAGGCGTAGCACCACAACAGGCAGGAAGAAGCAGTGTGGTGGCCGCAGACACAAGGCGAGAAAGCGTTCCTCGTAACACCGACATGAAGGAAGTAGCCAGTACAACTGTTAGGTCTTCCCGAGTCTGGTTATTTGTTAAATACTCTGCAGATAACCAAAAAAGGCCATTTGCACCACCTGCCAGGCCAGCATCATCAGGGGTAGCAAAACTACCAGCCTGACCACCACCAGCATGAGCAGGCTGTAACATCTCTGGCGGCGTGCTGGCATGGCTTACCACCTCCCACCATGCAAGACCGCCATCTTACCTATCAGTCCAGGCTGCACACTTTGCTCCAGTACCTGCTGTGTCTCTTGTCTGATTGCTTAGGGCGGCGGCGCGGTTACTGCCTGATTCTTATAGTTACTGTGTGCGCACTCCTAATGCCTAATGAGTCACTGGATACTTAAACCCCCTCCACCCAGTAGGAGGTGCCTGAGCAACACTTTCTTACAGTGTGTTCTGTACAACTGAGTTGCCAGGTCCTGTCCTGTATCTTGTCTGTTTCCGCCACCCTGGGGGCTGTATACCCAGGCCTGTTACCTGTATCTGTGACTTCTAGTCTGTTCCGCCACCCTGGGGGCTGTATTCCCAGGCCTGTTGCCTGTATCTGTGACTTCTAGTCTGTTTCCGCCACCCTGGGGGCTGAGTTCCCAGGCTCGTTCCTGTATCTTGTTCCTGGCTCAGTTCCTGTCTGAACTGTGTCCTAGCCCATTACCTGTTTGTTTCTATGTCCGAACCTTCCCTTTTCTTGCAGTGTCTGAACCTGCACCTAACTCCAACTCGTTGTCTCTGTACTTCTGTTTGTGAGTTTTGTGTCCACTCGCTACTTCATAGTAAGTACCTTGTGTGTATCTGGTTCTGCTTGTCCCGTTTCCCTGCCTCCGTATCTACCTCCTGTGTTCTAACTATCTTCCTGTATTTTCCAGTCTGTTCCATGTGAACAGAGCCCTGTCCTGTCTGCCTGCACCTTCTGCTCTGTTCTGCTCTGCTTGTTCACCGCACATGCGGTTTCGCTTCGCTCTGCTCTACCTGTTCACCGCACCTGCGGTTTCGCTCTGCCCTGCTTGTTCACCGCACCTGCGGTTTCGCTCTGCTCTGCTTGTTCACGGCACCTGCGGTTTCGCTCTGCTCTGCTTGTTCACCGCACCTGCGGTTTCGCTCTGCTCTGCTTCTACACCGCACTTTCGGTTTTCCTCCGCTCTGCTTGTCTACAGCACCTGTGGTTTTGCTCCGCTCTGCTTGTCCACCACACCTGCGGTTTCGCTCCGCTCTGCTTGTCCACCGCACCTGCGGTTTCGCTCTGCTCTACTTGTTAACCGCACCTGCTGTTTCGCTCTGCTCTGCTTGTTCACCGCACCTGCGGTTTCGCTCTGCTCTGCTTGTTCACCACACCTGCGGTTTTTCTCTGCTCTGCTTGTTCACCGCAACTGCGGCTTCGCTCCGCTCTGCTTGTTCACCGCACCTGCTCTTTCGCTCTACTCTGCTTGTTCACCGCAACTGCGGTTTCGCTCTGCTGTGCTTGTCCACTGCACCTGCGGTTTCGCTCTGCTCTGCCCCGCTTGTCCTCCGCGCCTGCAGTTCTGCTCTGCTAGTCCACCACACCCGCGGCTCTGTTCCTGTATCCCAGTCTGTACTGGTCCCTATCCAGCCTGCGTTCATACCTGCCAGTATCTGTCTGTCTGCATACCAGCCGTGCCTGCTAGTACCCGCCTGTGTGCATACCAGTCATGCCTGCCAGTACCCACCTGTCTGCATACCAGCTGTGCCTGCCCGTTCCTGCATTCCCCAGTGTGGGTCAACAGCTGTGACCGGGGTCTGACCTGGAGTAGCACCTGGTCCCTCTGCTCGGTTCCTCCCTGGTTTACGGAGTCGACTGAGCCGCCGTGAGACCTTGGTAGGACCGAGTTGATACTTAGTCACGCCCCTCCAGGCACTCCTCGGTTCATGGTCCAGTGGGATTACTAACCATGCTCACGCCAGTCTGTCTGGGCACTAGCTTAACACAGGCACATGGCAGCAGAGCACCCAATTATATGGGCCGAACCCCAGGGTCCAGCAACAGTGTCTGCAGGTAACACCACTGCTTCTTCCACTGTTGTGCGTGCACGCCAATGCACTGTCCATGGCGCATGCCAAGATGCCACCCGCCCTACACCTATCGTTGCACACTCTCAAGTAGTACCATCAGCAAGCACGTCCATGTCTTTGTCCCAGCGCAGTGTTTAGTTGTCCCTACCCCAGTCCTTGGAATGCAAGCGCAAATACACAGCTAACGGACCTCGGGACGGAACACGTCCTCCAGACGCCGAAGATTGCGGGCCCTGGGTTGCCCCCACATTCTACAGCTCCTGCACCTCCTCCTCCTCTTCAGCGTCCATCTCCGAAATGACCACATGAGCCGCAAGCTGGAAGCACTGCAGCACTGTCTCGGCCAAGCGGCAACAGGCTGTGCTGAAGCTAATATGCTTAGGTGACAAACCACACGATGCTGAAGAGTTGTGGACAGCTGTATAGGAGCAGGCAGATCTGTGGCTGGCACCGCTGACCCTACAGCCAGGCATGGTCGTGTGTGACAATGGCCGGAATCTGGTGGCGGCTCTGAGGCGAGGCGAGCTCACACACGTACATTGCCTGGCCCATGTGCTTAACCTTGTGGTTCAGCGGTTTCTCAAAATCTACCCTGTGTGCCCATTTTAGAAGGTCAGCTACAGCTTCCGCCGCCTTTGCCGTGCTTCAGCAACGTTTGCAGCTTCCGGCTCACCGAGTGATCTGCGATGTCCCCACGCATCGGAACTCTACATTGCAGATGTTGGGAAGGATTTGTGAGCAGAAGAGGGCAGTGGTTGACTACCAGCAAAAGGCCTTCGGTATTCTGGTCAGACTCCACACATAAGACCTTCTCTGTTTTCTGAAACGCTCTCTGCTAACAATTAATGAGGATGCCTTGCAAGTGGAACACGATGAGATGGAGCAAGGAACCATACAGGGTGATTCCACACAGCTCAGCCTCATCTCATCGTAACGTTATTTGGGTGATAATGAGGAAGAGGAGGAGGAAGAACAGGAGCTAGTTTCCTGTGCTATAGATGGTACTACCTGCACAACTGTCATACTGTCTGTTCAGCGTGGGTGGCCTGAGGACAGGGAAGAGGAGGAGGATGAGGAGGAGAGCATGGTAAGTCGTCCTCTTGGTGAGGACACGGATGTCTTGCTTCTTTGGCTGTAATGGGGCCGGGTGGTGGAACCTCTGTGCCTTGGAACAAGGAGGGACCCCGAGGGGCAGGTGTTATTCTGGGGATGACCTTGTAATAGAGCAGGTGGCTCCCATGGGTCAGATAGCTGGGACTGACCGGAGTAGCGGGTGGACACAACAGGTAGGTAGCAGTCTCTGGGTGAGCAGGCGGGTGGTCACAGGAAGTGACGGAAGAGCAGGTAAGAGTCTCTTGGCTGGCAGGCAGGTGGTCACGGCAAGTGACGGCTGAGCGGGTAAGAGTCTCTTGGCAGGCACGCAGGTGGTCACGGGAAGTGGTCACGGGAAGTGACGGCAGAGCAGGTAAGAGTCTCTTGGCTGGCAGGCAGGTGGTCATGGCAAGTGACGGCTGAGCGGGTAAGAGTCTCTTGGCAGGCAGGCAGGCGGTCACGGGAAGTGACGGCAGAGCAAGTAAGAGTCTCTTGGCTGGCAGGCAGGTGGTCACGACCAGTGACGGCAGAGCCTCCAGGTAGGCTAGCAGGCGGGTAGCAGGTGAGCGCTCCCAGGTGAGTGGGCTAGCAGGTACGGCAGGTAGCAGGCAGGTAACTGGCAGGTGCTTCCTGGTCCGCAGGTGGGCTTGCCCATAGACAGACTGGCGGATGCAGGAGACAGACTGTCGGGCTGAAGAGAAGACAAGCAGGCAGACAGGACTGGTAGTCAGGCTGGCAACGGGACCTGAGGGCTGAAGCAGAGGTGAGTATGCTTTGCAACAACTTTGCTCGGGCACCCCCATTTTGGAGGAGGTGCCTTATATATGGGAAGTCCTCCGGCTATTGGCCGGGGACTCCTTAGGATGGCGCGCGCGGTCCCTGTAAGAGAGGGGGAGCGCGCACGCGCCCTAAGCACAGTGCCCGGGAAGGAGCGCACGCCGGCAGCAGCGAGGGAAGGAGCGCTGGAGGACGCCGTGCGCTGAACAGGAAGGTGAGAGGAACAGCATCCCTGCCTAGCAGGGGGCAGAGACGCCAATGGTACAGTACCCCCCCCTTTAGGCCCCCCCTTTTTTAGGCCAGAGAGAAATTTCTCAAGGAGAAGCGGAGCGTTGATGTTCTCCCTGGGTTCCCAAGTTCTTTCCTCAGGACCAAACCCCTTCCAATCCACCAGAAAAAAGGTTCTCCCTCTTACCCTCTTGGTGGCCAGGATACTCTCCACTTCAAAGACGTCCTCAGCAGAAGCCGGAGTAGGAGGAGTACCTGGATTGTCGGAAAAAGTGTTAAGGACAATGGGTTTGAGGAGGGATACGTGGAAGGAGCTGGGAATGCGTAAGGTGGCCAGGAGTTTTAATTTGTAGGCCACTGGGTTAATTTGCCTGAGGACTTCGAAGGGTCCGATGAATCGAGGGCCCAACTTGTAGGAGGGTACTTTGAGCCGCACATGTTTGGAAGAGAGCCAAACCTTGTCTCCTGGATGGAAATGAGGTGGATCTAGACGTCTCTTATCAGCATATCTCTTCATCCGCTTGGAGGACTGAAGAAGAGCGGACCTGGTACTCTCCCAAATAGTAGAAAATTCGCTGACAAGAGACTCTGCGGCAGGGTTGACCACTGAAGCTGAGACGGGAACTGGAATCCGGGGATGTTGGCCACCGACTATAAAGAACGGGGACTTGGAAGAGGATTCGCTCTCATGGTTATTATAAGAGAATTCGGCCCATGGTAGGAGATCCACCCAATCAGAATGGTGGGCATTAACGAAGTGTCGGAGGTAGCTGGTAAGGATCTGATTGATTCGCTCCACTTGACTATTGGACTGTGGGTGGTAAGCGGAGGAGAAATCCAGGGTGACGTCTAGCAGCTTACATGTGGCTCTCCAGAAGCGTGAGGTGAACTGAACCCCACGATCCGACACGATGTGGACGGGTAGGCCATGGAGACGGAAGATGTGGCGGATAAAATCTTTAGCCAGCTCGGGTGCAGATGGGAGACCAGGCAGGGGAATGAAGTGGGCCATTTTAGAAAAGCAGTCAGCGACCACCCAAATGACTGTACAACCGGCACAAACAGGAAGATCGGTGATAAAGTCCATATCAATGTGCTGCCATGGAGCAGCAGGTACGGGAAGGGGCAGGAGATGGCCAGCTGGTAGATGTCTGGGAACTTTGTTACGGGCACAGGAAGAACAGGCCGCGACAAAGTCTACAACGTCCTTACGCAGGTTAGGCCACCAGTAATGCCAGGTAATGAGCTGGAAGGTCTTCTTCTGGCCAGCATGGCCAGCTAGTTTAGAAGAATGTCCCCAGCGAAGAACCCTCTCCCGATCTGGTACTGCTACAAACGTCTTACCGGGTGGAAGACGAGTCAGATCCAAGGGGGCCACATTCATCACCTTGGAGGGGTCAATGATGTGCGTAGGCTCCTCCTCTTGATCGGAGGACAGGAAGGACCGGGACAAGGCATCAGCTTTGACGTTCTTGTCCGCCGGGCGGAAATGAAGTATGAAGTCGAAGCGGGCAAAAAACAATGACCACCGGGCCTGGCGAGGATTAAGTCTCTGGGCATTTTGGAGATATGCCAGGTTTTTGTGATCCGTGTAGATGATCACCGGGTAAAGAGCCCCTTCAAGCAGATAGCGCCACTCCCCCAGTGCCAATTTGACGGCTAGCAATTCACGGTCTCCTATGGAGTAGTTGCGCTCAGAAGAGGAGAAGATTTTGGAGAAGAAGCCGCAGGTTACCTTTCTCCCAGTAGAAGATTTTTGGGTGAGTACCGCTCCGGCTCCGGAGGAGGAGGCATCAACCTCCAGGTAGAATTGTTTATTGCAGTCCGGACGGTGCAGGACGGGGGCAGAGGCGAAGGCTCTCTTTAAGGAAAGGAAGGCCTCCTCAGCTTCAGGTGACCATACCTTGGGATTTGCCCCCTTACGGGTAAGCGCAGATATGGGAGCAGTCCGGGACGAGAAGTGTGGGATGAAAAGACGATAGTAATTGCCGAAGCCCAGGAATCGCTGTATCGCCTTCAGTCCCTCTGGACGGGGCCATTTTAGGACAGTAGAGAGCTTCTCGGGATCCATTTGCAGACCTGTCTGGGAGATAACATAGCCCAAGAATGGAAGGGAGGTCTGGTCGAAGAGGCACTTCTCGTATTTGGCATAGAGGTGGTTCTGCCGAAGCCTAAGCAGGACCTGACGAACATCCCTCCGGTGTGTGGGGAGATCCGGAGAGAAGACCAAGATATCGTCCAGGTATACCACTACGCAGGAGTACAGGAGGTCACGGAAGATGTCGTTGACCAGTTCTTGAAAGACAGCGGGAGCATTACAGAGACGGAAGGGCATCACAAGGTACTCATAGTGACCGTCCTGGGTATTGAATGCTGTCTTCCACTCGTCTCCTTGACGGATACGGACCAGGTTATATGCTCCTCGTAGATCCAGCTTGGAGAAGATCCTGGCGCCCTTGAGACGGTCAAACAACTCGGAGATGAGCGGTAGGGGGTATTTGTTTTTTACAGTGATTTGATTGAGTCCTCTGTAGTCAATACAGGGACATAGCGAGCCGTCTTTCTTTTTGACAGAGAAGAATCCGGCTCCAGCCGGGGAGGTAGATTTTCGGATAAATCCCCTAGCCAGATTTTCTTCAATGTATTCAGACATGGCCCGGGTTTCGGCCGCAGACAACGGGTAGATACGCCCACGGGGAGGAGTGGCGCCAGGTACCAGGTCGATCGGGCAGTCATATGGCCTATGGGGTGGCAACGTCTCTGCTTCCTTTTTACCGAAGATGTCCGCATAGGGCCAGTATGGAGCCGGGAGACCGGGTAGATTAGCTGGAGTAGGCGGAGGGCGAGCTGGGCGGACCGGAACCAGGCAGGTCTTATGGCAGTCTGGACCCCACCGGAGTACTTCACCGGTTCGCCAGTTCAATACGGGTTCATGTGTCTGGAGCCAAGGTAGACCTAGCAACAGGGAGTGAGAGAGTCTGGATAGCACATGGAAGGAGATCTTCTCTGAGTGCAGCATTCCCACCTGCAGAGTTAAGGGTTCAGTGACGAGCAGGATGGGCATTGGAAGGAGTCTTCCATCCACGGAGGCAACTGACAAAGGTTGAGTGAGAGGCTTGGTGGGAATACGGTATCTCTCTACCAAGGACTGGGAGATGAGGTTCCCAGCTGCTCCAGAGTCCAGGTGGGCGATTTCAAAGTGCCAATCCTCTCCCCAGGAGAAAGAGACAGAAAAAGTCAGGGAGGGAGAGGACTTACTTTTGTCTAGGACGACCTCTCCGAGCGATCCTAGACACCGGCGTTTCCCGGCCTCTCCGGGCAGGAACAGATGAGGTGCTCCTTGCTGCCACAATAGAAACAGCTCCCCTCGGCCCGGCGTGACTCCTGGCGGGATTTGACCAACTTGGTCTGGTCGACCTGCATGGGTTCGGGTGAGTGCGCCCAGGGAGTGGCTGAAGAAGAGACAGGTCTCTGGAAGTTAGGAGCAAGGCGGGGAAACCTTCTCTCACGGGTGGTTTCCTTGGTACGTTCCTGGAACCGGATGTCAATCCCGGTAGCAAGTGACACCAGGTCGTCCAGGGTGGTATGGATGTCCCGATCGGCAAGTTCATCTTTAATCCGACCGGAAAGACCCCCCAGAAGAAGGACAGCAGGGCCTCGTTATCCCAGGAAAGCTCAGAAGCGAGGGTACGGAACCGTATGGCATATTGGCCTACGGTGAGACTCCCTTGGCGGAGACGTAGCAGAGAGGAGGCCGATGACGTCTTTCGTTCTGGTTCATTGAAGACTTTCCGGAAAGCTGTGAGGAAAGATGACAAGTTGGATACTAGGTGATCCCCTCTCTCCCACAGAGGATTTAGCCAAGCCAGTGCTTCCCCAGTGAGATGGGACATGATGAATGCCACTTTGGCCCGGTCGGAGGTAAAATGATGTGCCAAGAGTTCAAAGTGCAGGGTGCACTGGTTTATGAAACCTCGAGCCAAAGCGGGGTCTCCACCAAAACGAGGCAGTGCAGAGAGCCGGGGGGTTGGGGCTGGATGCCATGGTATAGGTGGGCTACGACGCTGCCGGGACGGAAGTCGTGCGACTCGCGGCGGATGCCGATGGAGTAGTCAGTGTGTCCAGGCGGGAATTGACATTCCGCAGATGGTTCAGGATGGTTTCCTGTTGGGATCTCTGATGGGAGACTTCATGGTATAGGTCAGAGAGCGAGGGAGCTTGGGCGCCACCGGATTCCCTGGCCCGAGCAAACTGTAATGGGGCCGGGTGGTGGAACCTCTGTGCCTTGGAACAAGGAGGGACCCCGAGGGGAAGGTGTTATTCTGGGGACGACCTTGTAATAGAGCAGGTGGCTCCCACGGGTCAAATAGCTGGGACTGACCGGAGTAGCGGGTGGACACAACAGGTAGGTAGCAGTCTCTGGGTGAGCAGGCGGGTGGTCACGGGAAGTGACGGAAGAGCAGGTAAGAGTCTCTTGGCTGGCAGGCAGGTGGTCACGGCAAGTGACGGCTGAGCGGGTAAGAGTCTCTTGGCAGGCAGGCAGGTGGTCACGGGAAGTGACAGCAGAGCAGGTAAGAGTCTTTTGGCTGGCAGGCAGGTGGTCACGGCAAGTGACGGCTGAGCGGGTAAGAGTCTCTTGGCAGGCAGGCATGCGGTCACGGGAAGTGACGGCAGAGCAAGTAAGAGTCTCTTGGCTGGCAGGCAGGTGGTCACGGCAAGTGACGGCGAAGCCTCCAGGTAGGCTAGCAGGCGGGTAGCAGGTGAGCGCTCCCAAGTGAGCGGGCTAGCAGGTACAGCAGGTAGCAGGCAGGTAACTGGCAGGTGCTTCCAGGTCCGCAGGTGGACTTGCCCATAGACAGACTGGCGGATGCAGGAGACAGACTGTCGGGCTGAAGAGAAGACAAGCAGGCAGACAGGACTGGTAGTCAGGCTGGCAACGGGACCTGAGGGCTGAAGCAGAGGTGAGTATGCTTTGCAACAACTTTGCTCGGGCACCTCCATTTTGGAGGAGGTGCCTTATATATGGGAAGTCCTCCGGCTATTGGCCGGGGACTCCTTAGGACAGCGCGCGCGGTCCCTGTAAGAGAGGGGGAGCGCGCGCGCGCACGCCCTAAGCACAGTGCCCGGGAAGGAGCACGCACCGGCAGCAGCAAGGGAAGGAGCGCTGGAGGACGCCGTGCGCTGAACAGGAAGGTGAGAGGGACGGCGTCTCTGCCTAGCAGGGGGCAGAGACGCCGATGCTACACTGGCACACAAGGCTGAGTTTATGTTACGCTGCCTTTCCTGTGATACTCGTGTTGTCCAAATTTTGGGTGACAATCATTACTGGTTGGTGATGCTTCTAGACCCACGCTACAGGGAGAACTTTTTGTCTCTTATTCCCTTGCAGGACAGGCCTAATAAAATGGTGCAGTACGAGAAGGCCCTTGTTGTGAAATTATTAAAAAAAATTCCCATCTGAAAACGCTGGCGGCAGAGGTCACAGTTTGTTGGAAAACCAAGAAGTACAGGCGAGAGAGCCACAAATGCAGTCCAGCAGAGGCAGAAGAGGAACACTGTCAAAGTTCTGGGACAGTTTTCTCAGACCCTCCCATCGCACAGGCCCAGAGGCGCCGGGTACTCTCACAAGGAGTGCAAAGTTTCGGAAGATGGTAAGGGAGTACCTTGCCGACCGTACCAACGTCCTCCGAGATTCCTCTGTGCCTTATAATTATTGGGTATCCATGCTGGACACGTGGCATGAACTGGCTCTCTACGCCTTGGAGGTCCTGGCCTGCCCTGCCGCTAGCCTTTTGTCAGAGCGGGTTTTTATTGCTGCCGGTGGAATTATAACCCATAGGAACATCCGCCTGTCAACTGAAAATGCTGACAGGCTGACTCTTATAAAAATGAACAAGGGCTGGATTGGGCCAGATTTCTCATCACCACGGAATGATAGCAGGGTAACATAAACTCAAATACAGTGTCTTTTTTTGGGGAGGTCTAACTCTATTCCCATGCACCTCTGTGTTCACACCCAGACATGGGTATACGCTTCCTGATTTTGTCTATTTGCTCTTGTCCACCTCCTTTACCGCATCCTCATCCTCCATCACCATATCACCACCATATGTACCATATCAATATATCTATGTCTCTTGCAAGGGGCATTGGAGTTCCTCCAAATTTTTGGCAGCCGTTGCTTCACTGCATAGGCAAACACTATGGGAGACACACTTCCTAATAATGGGAACATTGTTTTCAGGAGGCCCTCCAACCTCTACGTCTCTTGCAAGGGACATTGGATTTCCTCCAAATTTTTGGCAGCCGTTGCTTCAGTGCATGGGCAAACAGTACGGGAGACCCACTTCCTAATAATGGGAACATAGTTTTCAGGAGGTCCTCCGATCTCTACGTCTCTTGCAAGGGCATTGGAGTTCCTTAAAATTTTTGGCAGCCGTTCACTGCATACCCTTTAACTGTATAGGAGACCCTCTCCTTTCTAATGGGAACATGTTGGTACTGTGGCCCAGCTCTATGTGTCTTTAAATTTTTAGTAGTTTTTCCTAAATTTTGGCAGCCGTTGCACTCACTGTATACCCTATAACTGAATAGCAGACCCTCTCCTTTCTAATGGGAACATGTCGTACTCATTACGGTGGCCAAGCTCTATGTGTCTTTAAATTTTAAGTGGGGTTTTTCTCAAATTTTGGTAGCCCTTGCAGTCACAGCATGGGCATTACCACTATAGGAGACCCGCTCCTTTATAATGGGAACATTTTTTTTTTTTTCTCTTCAAAGGGATATTGGGTTGCGTTCAAATTTTTGGCAGACCTTGCAGTCACTGCATACGCAATAACAGTATAGCAGACCCACTCATTAATAATGGGAACAGCAAAGCATAGCCGGCTGATGGCTCTCTAACAATAGTGAAGGCCGACTGCTGGCCCTTTAAGAATAGTTAGGGCTGCCTGATGACTCTATAAAAATAGGCTTTGTGATTTTCAGAGTCCCTCCATCATAAATGAAACAGGATGTGTCTGATGATGTGTCACACACCACATGGCCAGATAAGGTTGTAAAATGTTAAAATGACATTTCCCAGTGAATGCATTTTCTCTTGGTTGAAAGCAATGCAGAAGTGCAAAAATGCATCAAAAACACTACGTGTGAACATAGCCCAAGGTGTGGAGGAGTATTTTTGGTTTTGGTTATTTATTTTGCCTTATATACAAGTCATTACCCTGGAAAGGATGTTCCTTAACAATTTTCCCAGGAAAATCCATTCTGGTTTCGTTTTTCATGTTTTATTATGAGTCCGTAAAAGTGGCGTAATACCTCCGACAACATTGTTGACAGTGGTGACCTGGGTGTCCGAAATGCTTCCAGGGGTCTTCCCCATGCTGATCCCATGTCATTTGAGCACTCTTTCCATCGATTTGGGCAATTTTTAGGCCCTCTGCAGACCGCCGGAGGGAGCCGCCGGAAAAATGCTTGAATTTCCCATAGACTTACATTGGGCTTGTTACTCGGTCCGAGCACTCGAGCATTCCAATTTGCTTGACTCGAAATACGAGTACCCGAGCATTTTCGTGCTCGCTCATCACTAATTAGAATAGATTGGAGGGGTGCGAGAGTGATAGAAGCGAGACCACAGAGCAGGAGGTTGCAGTACTTGAGGCGGAAGATGATGAGGGTGTGCACTGGTGTTTTTGTAGGTTTATGGTTAAGAATGTGTGGATCCCGGAGATATTTTGGAGTTGGAGTTGGCAGCAAGTGGAAAGGTCTTGAATCTGACATTTGAAAGAGAGATCAGAGTCAAGCTTGCAGGACTGGAGAGAGTGGGCAGCCATTGACTTTGATGGATAGGTCAGTTGGGGGGGATGAATGAGATAGTGGAAAGATGATCAATTCGGTTTGATCCATGTTAAGTTTTAGAAATCTAGCAGAGAAGAAAGATGAAATAGCAGACACACATTGTGGGATTCTGGTTAGTAAGGAGGTGATTTAAGGTCAGAGATGTAGATCTGTGTGTCATCAGCATAGAGGTGATACTGAAAGCCGTGAGACTCTTTTAGCTGTCCAAAGCTGAAGGTGTAGATGGAGAAGAGAAGAGGTCGTAGAACTAAACCTTGGGGGACACCTACACATAGGGGGCGAGATGAGGAGGTGGTGTTTGAGTGGGAGACACTGAATATCCTATGTGTTAGGTACGAGGAGATCTCTTGTAAGAGGGAATGGTCCACTGTGTCGAAGGCAGATTCCAGGTTTAGGAGGAGGAGGACAAACTAGCGTCGTTTGAATTTGGCAGTTAGTGGGTCGCTGGTGACTTTAGTCAGGGCAGTTTCAGTGGAACGTTGCAGTCGGAAGCCTCATTGTAAGCGGTCAAAGAGGGAGCAGGAGGAGGGTGAGAGGACAGTTAAAATGGATGTGTTGTTCCAGTAGTTGGGAGGCATAGGGTAGAAGTGAGATGGGGCAAAACCTAGACCCAGAGGATGGGTCAAGGGAGGGCTTTTTGAGGATGGGTGTGATTGAGGTATATTTGAATCATGAGGGGAAGATACCAGTTGCTAGTGACAGGTTAAAGAGGTGGGTTAAGCTTGGGATGAAGACTGTGGTAAGGCTTGGAATGAGGTGGAACGGTATTGGGTAAAGTTCACAGGTGGTGAGATGTGATTTGGAGAGTAAAGATGATCTTCCGTGATGGTGGAGAAGCTGGTTTTGGAGGAGGAGAGTTGAGCAGTTATGAGGAGGAGTTGTAGGAACTCTAAGCAAAAGCTTTACCGTATGTTGTCAATTTTCTGCTTGAAGAATGAGGCAAAGTCTTCAGTTAAGATGAGAGGAGAGGGAGGGGGAGCTGGTGGACGGAGGAGAGAATTGAAAGTACCGAATAGCTGTTTAGGGTTGTGAGACAGGTATACATAGAAACATAGTTTTTAAGGTTGAAGGAAGACTAAGTCCATCTAGTTCAACCCAACACGTTGATCCAGAGGAAGGCAAAAAAAAAACATGTGGCAAACACTAAGCTCCACATTGGGAAAAAAAAATTAATTCCTTCCTGACTCCATACAACAATCAGACTAGTTCCCTGGATCAACCGCCTATCAAGGAATCTAGTATATATAACCTGTAATATTATACTTTTCAAGAAAGGCATCCATGCCCTTCTTAAATTTTAGTAGTGAATCACTCATTACAACATCATGCGGCAAAGAGTTCCATTGTCTCACTGCTCTTACAGTAAAGAATCCGCGTCTGTGATTATGATTAAACCTTCTTTCCTCCAGACGTACTGAAGAAGATGCCCCCTTTTTCCCCGTCTCAGGCCTCAGAGTAAAAAGATCTGTAGAAAGGTCTTTGTACTGTCACCTTATGTACTTGTACATAGTAATAAGATCACCCCTAATCCTTTGTTTTTCCAAACTAAATAACCCCAAGTGTAATAACCTGTCTTGGTATTGCAGACCCCCCAGTCCTCAAATAACCTTGGTCGCTCTTCTCTGCACCCGCTCTAGTTCAGCTATGTCTTTCTTATACACCGGAGACCAGAACTGTACACAGTATTCTAAGTGTTGTCGCACTAGTGGTGACTTGCCTCTTTTAATGCATCCCATTATTTTATTTGCCTTTGCAGCAGCTGCCTGACACTGGCCACCAAATGTGACCTTGTCATCCAACAATACACCCAGGTCTTTTTCAGTTACATTTTTGCCCAGTGATTTAAAATTAAGCATATAATTATACATTTTATTTCCTCTGCCCAAGTGCATTACCTTACATTTATCCACATTAAAGCTCATTTGCCATTTATCAGCCCAAGCTTCTAGTTTACAGAGATCCTCCTGTAATATAAAATTGTCCTCCTCTGTATTGATTACCCTGCAGAGTTTAGTGTCATTTGCAAATATTGAAATACTACTCTGTATGCCCCCTACAAGGTCATTAATAAATATATTAAAAAAAAGGGGACCCAATACTGACCCCTGTGGTACCCCACTGTTAACTGAGACCCAGTCTGAGTGTGTTCCATTAATAACCACCCTTTGTTTCCTATCACTGAGCCAGTTCTTAACCTACTTACATATATTTTCCCCTATCCCCATTGTTCTCATTTTATGTATCAACCTTTTGTGTGGAACCGTATCAAAAGCTTTTGAAAAGTTCATATACACAACATCCACTGCTTTTCCTTGGTCAAGTCCAGAACTTACATCTTCATAAAAGCTGATCAGATTAGTCTGACAGGAACAGTCCCTCGTAAACCCATGTTGATATTGGGTCATGAGGTTATTCTTCTTCAGATACTCTAGTATAGCATCTCTTAGGAAACCCTCCAGGATTTTACCCACAGTAGAGGTTAAGCTTACTGGCCTATAATTTCCAAGTTCGGTTTTTGTCCCCTTTTTGAATATTGGCACCACATTTGCTATACGCCAGTCCTGTGGTACAGACCCTGTTATTATGGAATCTTTAAAGATTAAAAATAATGGTCTATTTATGACGTTACTTAATTCCTGCAGTACTCGCGGGTGTATCCCATCCGGGCCTGGGGATTTGTCAACTTTAGTGATTTTTAGACGCCGCTGTACATCCTGCTGGATTAAGCAAGTGACATTTAATTGATAATTTTTGTCACCACTGATCATGTTTTCTGTCATGCGATTTTCTTGTGTAAATACTGTTGAAAAAAAATCATTTAGCATATTGGATTTTTCCTCATTCTCATCCACCATTTCACCCAGACTATTTTTAAGGGGACCAACACTATCATTTTTTAGTTTTTTACTATTTATGTAGTTAAAGAATATTTTGGGATTATTTTTACTTTCTCTGGCAATGAGTCTCTCAGTCTCAATCTTAGCTTGATTTGGTTTTTACATAATTTATTTAATTTTCTGCATTTATTTAATGCCTCATCACTACCTACTTGCTTTCGTTCTCTAAATGCTTTTTTTTGTCACTTATTGCACCCCTTACAGCTCTATTTAGCTATAGTAGTTTCCCCCTATTTCTAGCATGTTTATTCCCATAGGGTATATATTGTGCACAGGTCCTATTCAGGATGCTAATAAATGTCTCCCATTTGCTTTGTGTAGTTTTATGTCTCAGGATTAGAGATGAGCGGTGTTCGACTCGAACTGTTCACCAATCTCAAATTCGAGCTGTTTTGGGTGGTGTTCGAGTCGTTCGACGAACGCAAACGATTTGCAAAAAATTCGGCTGTTCGAAGTTATGTTCGATAACTGTTCGTGCACCAAAAGCGTAACTGGATTTTTTCACATTATGCAGGGATTGTCTGCCACTCACTGTAATGCCACAGCCATGGTGGTTGTGGCATTACAGTGGTTGCCCAAATCGATGGGAACAGTGCTCACAGTAAAACATGAAAAGCTGGCAATTCAGCAGTGGCATACACCGGTACCCGACAATTTAGAACAGAAAGAATAGAGAATCACACATCGATTAGATAGATAGAAACATGTCAGTCACATATATAAGAAGTACAGTGACAGTGTTGGTTACTGTACTTGTCATATAGTGTTAAAGGATTTATTTAAAAAAATAATAGAGTTTTCATGCACCGTCTCTTTAAAAAAGCCGGCCGGCAATTCAGCATCGGTACCCGACAAATTAGAATAGAAAGAATAGAGCATCACACATAGATTAGATAGATAGAAACATGTCAGTCACATATAAAATAAGTACAGTGATAGTGTTGATTACTGTACTTGTCATTTAGTATTAAAATAAAGGATTTATTAAAAAAAAAATTGACGTGGGGTTCCCCGTAATTTTCGTCTCTAGCGGAGGTTAAGCAGACAGCTGGGGCAGATGTTTGAAGCCTGGGAAGGGGGTAATACCCACGGAGCATCCCAGGCTACTAATATCAGCCCCCAGCTGAATACCTAGCCTTTACTAGCTATTAAAATGGGGGACCCCCCCAAAAAATGACGTGGGGACCCCCCTACTTTAATAGCTAGCAAAGGCTAGGCAGACAGCTGGGGGCTGATATTAATAGCCCAGGAAGGGTGCCATGAATATTGGCCCCCTCCCAGGCTAGAAACACCAGCTGTCAGCCGCCCCAGAAATGGCGCATCCATAGGATGCGCCAATTCTAACACTTAGCCTCGCTCTTCCCACTGCCCTGTAGCGGTGACAGTGGGGTAATAGGGCTGGGGTTGATGTCAGCTTATAATGCCAGCTGACATCAAGCCCAGGTTAGTAATGGAGAGGCGTCAATAAGACACCCCCATTACTAACCCCATAGTCAAAGTTAAAAAAAAAACCACAAACACCCAGAATAAAGTCCTTTAATTGAAATAAGCACACAATTCTTTATTGTTCTAAATTAAACCATACTTACCATCACGCCCATTCCAGCTGAAGCCAATGATCTCCTGCAATAAAAATAAAAAAATAAACCAACATCATCCTTACTTTTCCATGGTTCCCAGGACGGCTCCAGCTCTGCTACATTCACATGACAGGCTGGATCGCAGCAGAAAGCTGCCATCCAGCTTGCCATGCCACAGATACTAAGAAGCGCAGGCATGCTTGCGCTCCTCAGTGTCTGGCTGTGATGGCATAAAGATGAGCCGAGGTCATGTCCAATGAACTCAGCTCACCTCATGCACGTCACTGACAGCGTGGGAAAATTCTCCTGCGTTTGGCGTGAGCGCAGGAGAATTCTCTCACGCTCACGGCAAGCGCAGGAGAATTCTCCCACGCTGTCAGTGACGTGCATGAGGTGAGCTGAGTTCATTGGACATGAACTCGGCTCATCTGGATGCCGTCACTGCCAGACACTGAGGAGCTCAAGCATGCCTGCGCTTCTCAGTGTCTGCGGCATGGCAAGCTGGATGGCAGCTTTGGGCTGCGATCCAGCCTGTCATGTGAATGTAGCAGAGCTGGAGCAGTCCTGGGAACCATGGAAAGGTAAGGATGATGTTGGTTTATTATTTTACTTTTATTGCAGAAGACATTGGCTTCAGCTGGAATGGGCGTGATGGTAAGTATGGTTTAATTTAGAACATTAAAAAACTGTGTGTGTGTTTATTTCAATTAAAGGACTTTATTCTGGGTGTTGTGTTTTTTTTAAATACTTTACTAGAAATTCATAGTGGTCATGTCTAATATTGGCGTGACCCCATGAATTTCGGGCTTAGGGCCAGCTGATAATACCAAGCTGGCCCTAACCCCTTTATTACCCAGTGAGCCACCACACCAGGGCACTGGATGAGTTGGGTACAGCGCCAGAAGATGACACTTCTATGAACGCGTCATTTTCTGGGGTGGCTGCGGACTACAATTTGCAGCGGGGAGGGTCCAGAAAGCTTGGGCCTCCCTGCGCTGTGGATTCCAGCTCCCAGCTGCCTAGTTGTACCTGGCTGGACACAAAAATAGGGCGAAGCCCTACGTCAATTTTTTTTAAATTATTTCATGAAATTCCCACAATTCCAGGCATATGTCCTACACCCGTGAAACCCATACTGAGCACAGTCTCCCACTGTAGGGATTACTTAAGGTGATAGACACGTGAGCCATCTTTTCACGATCCATTTATGTCTGTGCCCATATAGTACTTATACATAACGGATATCTATGAGGCATTATATTTAATATGCTCCCACTGTGGGGCTTATATTATGTAAGGGATACGTGATCATCTCTCAACCGTTGGAAATTTTCCTTCCTGAAGTTTAGTATCCTTGTAACCCCTCTACTACACATCTTATTAAAGGATACATGAAAGCTTATTATTTTGTGATCACTATTACCCAAGTGACCCCCAACTCGTATATTTGATATGCGGTCTGGCCTGTTGGTTAATATTAGGTCTAGCAGTGCCCCCCTTTTTGTTGGGTCCTGAACCAGTTGTGAAAGGTAATTGTCTCTCATAGTTGTCAAAAACCTATTACCTTTGCTTGAACTACAGGTTTCTGTCCCCCAATGTATTTCAGTGCAGTTGAAGTTCCCCATAATAATGACTTCTCCTTGAGTCGCTGCTTCATCTATTTGCTTTATGAGGATATTCTCCGCTGCTTCCATAATTTTTGGAGACTTATAACAAACCCCTATCAGTAATTTATTATTTTTTCCCCCTCCCCTTATCTCCACCCACAGGGACTCTACATTTTAATTAGATTCACATATATTCTCACGCAAGATGGGTTTTAAGGATGATTTTACATATAAACACACACCCCGTCGCTTGTTTGTACAGTCATTTCTGAACAGACTATAGCCTGTAAATTAACTGCCCAGTCATGGCTCTCGTCCAGCCATGTCTCAGATATCCCCACCATGTCAAAATTATTTTCCAACAAAATGAATTCTAATTCCTCCATTTTGTTGGTGAGGCTTCTGGCATTAATGTACATGCATTTTATGTATCTCTCTGTACCTCTATTCCTTCTTACTATATTGAATGTTCTAACACCACGGACCATTTTCTTTATTTGTGCCTAGGTCACTATCTGCACTATCTTCCCCACCTATAAAATGAATACCCTCCCCGCCAATACCTAGTTTAAACACTCCTCCAACCTTCTAGCCATTTTCTCCCCCAGCACAGCTGCACCCTCCCCATTGAGGTGCAGCCCATCCCTAGCGTAGAACCTGTAGCCAACTTAGAAGTCGGCCCAGTTCTCCAGGAACCCAAACCCCTCCTTCCTACACCAATTCCTGAGCCACTTATTTATCTCCCTAATCTCCCCTTGCCTCTCTTGCGTGGCACGTGGTACAGGCAGTATTTCAGAGAATACCACCTTGGAGGTCCTTGCTTTTAGCTTGCAGCCTAATTCCCTGAAATCATCTTTAAGGACCTTCTTCTAACTTTGTCATTTGTGCCAATGTGCACCATGACTGCTGGGTCCTCACCAAACCCTCCCAGTAATCTGTCAACCCAATCAGCGATGTGCCGGACTCGAGCGCCAGGTAGGCAGCACACTGTTCGACGATCCCTGTCTTTGTGACAGATTGCCCTATCTGTTCCCCTAGTAATTGAGTCCCCCACTACCAGCACATGCCTGGCCTGCCCTGCTCTACTATTTCCCCCCTTACTGGAGCTAACACTCCTCCGGCTTTCAGCGGACATGCCTTGCTGCAGCAGTGCTACCCCTGTACCGACACCCCCCTCATCTGCCAACTTTGCAAACTTATTAGGGTGTGCCAGATCAGGACTAGCCTCCCTGGCACTCTTCCCTCTACCCCCCCTTCTAACTGCCACCCAGCTAGCTGCCTCACTGTCCTGCAGCTCCCTATCTCAACCCTCCCCCACATCTACCCCAGTGAGCAGCTGCTCAGTGAGCAGCAGACTCCTTTCCATATTGTGAATGGATCTCAGTGTTGCCAGCTGCTCATTTAGATCCAGTTCCTTGGGCTTCCAAATGCACAACATGCACACATCTCACACAGCAGTATGCAACCACGACCGACCGTTCAAGGATTGCATACATGTGGCAAGATGTACACTGGATATCATTGTCAATAATGGAGCTCATTTCCTAATGGGGATTGCACTAGACAGAAATGTTAAGTAAAAAGAAATGCAAAAAATTAATAAAATACAGACAGCAATTCAGTACAAATTCCTCCCTTCCAAACTCCCTGAATCCAAGTCACTGAAAAACAAGTCACACACTTACTTCCGTATGCACTTATGCTCCGGTCACACTCAGCTCGTTCACACTCGCTAAGGAAGAAGATTTAAAGAGTTTTTTTTTTTTCCCCTTTAGCAGCAATCCAACCTACAGCTCAATGCACTTCCAAAGGTATGATATGAGAGATGAGAAGTAGGTTTGTTTTCCTGCAGTGAGGAATTGCGCACCATTTTGACAACGTCTGTTACTTGACAGGCTACTCCTCTCCTTTTCTTTGGCAGCCGCTCAGGGGTACGCTTTGTAGATGAGGGGCAGAAAGAACATCTGCTCCAGTAGATGGCAAGTGCTGCATCAAGTGGCCTCTGCTCTGATTCCTCCACATTAACATCACACACAGTACAGTCCTCAGAGGTGGCTCCCCAATTACCCTTGTTTTCCCCCACGTCACAACTCTCCAACCGCCCAACTGACTGTGGGGAACCAGCGCCTGCGCACAAGATCCCTGCTCTACACTAGTACATAGACTGCAGGAAGAAATGCGCCTTGCGCAAAAAGGTGAAGTGCACAGGCGCGGGATCTGGCCATAAAGACTGCATGTCACAGGGCACTGTGACGTGCAGGGGAGGGAGGAAATATTTTAATAAAAACAGTAGGCGGGATTTCTTCCCATTCCCCGGATGGGAACACATCATCAAACAGAAGAAATAAAAAGCAATACCACACCAACAAGACCTAATATGAGGCATACAGGTAATTATAGATACACATTTCTATCACCTGTATGCCCATATTAGAGGTCAGAAAATTGCCAGGGGGTAACAGATTCCCTTTAAAAGCTCAAATGTGGCCTTGTTTGTGGAGCACTCTAGTAGCAGCAAATATTGAGATTAAGTAATGTGAACCCCTGGATGGAGAATAATATTAGCACCCAAAAATTACAAGCGGAGATGTGGCCTGCTGTATCATGTTAGTAACAGAAGAAATTATTTTTTTTACTGTGGATGAGGCCTGAATTAAATAGAATATATGCTCCAAACAGTTTCAAACTGAGATTTCCCCTGCTGTATCACGTTAGTAACAGAAAAAAATAGTTTTTTTTACTCTGCACCAGCTCTGCATACAGCTGGATTTCACCACCACAAAATGACAAGGTGAGATATGGCGTGCTGCATCACATTAGGAACAGAAAAAAATAGGGTTTTTGTACTCTGCACCAGATCTGCACACAGCTGAATTTCACCGCCACAAAATGACAAGGTGAGATATGGCGTGCTGTATCACGTTAGTAACAGAAAAAAATTGATTTTTAAAGGTGTACTCATGCGTGGAGTACAATAGAGGCAGTGCACAACAGAGTTCTATGAAATGTGCCCTGCTGTCTTTGTCTGGACCTCACTAATGTCACAAAAAAAATGCTGGAAGGTCGATTTCACAGCCACACAGGACTCTAGCTATGTAAACTATCTGACTTAGAAGCAACCGCCTATCTAACTAGCTAAAATCTCTCAGTATCCACCAGGACCAGCGTCAGGAGTATCCTCTCTGACCTGTCATACTCACAAAATGGCGCTAACAGAACATGGCCGCTCTTTATACAGAGAGGAACCTGTGATTTCAGCAGCCAATGGCACAAGCCTTTGTGTCTGGACATTGTGGATGGTTCCTGCGGTCTGATTGGCTAGCTGCAATTTGCACATATAAAGTTAGGAAAAAAAAAAAGATTACAAGCACACCGCTCCTCTGAGCTCTCCCCACCCCCTCCCCTCATAAAACACGTCTTCCCCGCTCATCATACACCACCACTTTCTTAGCGAAAATAATAAAAATACTTTAGTTGCAATGCAATCATTTCCCGCACTTTTACCGACTTACCAAATTTTGCAGATTTTAAGAAAAAATGCTCTTGTGTCCGATCACGAATCCGAATGTGCCATATTCGTGCCGAATTTTAAATTGGCGATCGTTTTTCGAACATATTCACTCATCTCTACACAGGAGCTTTGTGTATAGTGTATAGTAAACAGGTAATATACAATGATCACTGGTGACATTTTACGCAGGAGCTCTTTATATAGTGTATAGTATACAGGTAACACAGGGATCACCTGTGACACTATACACAGGAGCTTTGTTTATAGTAACAGTGTACAGATAATGCAGTGATCACCAGTGATATTATACACAGGAGTTCTTTATATAGTATATAGCATACAGGTAATACAGTGATCACCGTGAATTATACACATCAGCTCTGTATATAGTGTATAGTATAAAAGTCATTGTCACGCAGGGTGTGGGAAAGACTTAGTGCAACACAGAGGGAAGAGAGAAAGGTAGCCCAGACACTAGGGAAAGGGGGGAGTGGAGACCTCCTAGTCTGGTCTAGTGTCACCCTGTCTCAACTACCATCCCTATATTGGCTCTTCACCAATCGCTGCACGCGTGCCTTGCCCTGACTTTATACACTCAGGCCAGGGAGCTAATTAGCCAGAGGGAGGTAGCCGCTGGGTCCTAGGGACAGCCAGCCTCTAAGAAGATGTCTGTAATGCCAAACATAGAGATCTCCTGCAACCAACTGCAGGGCGACTGTCTGTCACCTCTGACACACCCGTGACAGTACCCCCCTCTACGAGTGGCCTCCGGACACTCAGGACCAGGTTTCACCTCTGATGCTGAAACCCACATCCTCTCCTCAGGACCATAGCCTTCCTTTCCAGTGCACCAAGTATTGTAGAGAACGACGTTGGAGACGAGAATCTACAATCCTCTAAATCTGGAACTCCAGATTACCATCAACCATTACTGGGGGCGGTGGTAGAGGTGGGGGCTCAAGAGGTTCCACATATTTTTTAAGTAAGGACCTATGGAACACGTTGTGGACTTTAAGGGCCTGAGGAAGTTCAAGATGAAACGCTGCGGGGTTAATGATGGCGGTTATTTTATAGGGACCAATAAACCTAGGTCCCAGCTTCCAAGAAAGAACTTTCAATCTTATATTCCTGGTAGACAACCACACAAAGTCATTCACATTCAGGTCTGGACCTGGCAAGCGTTTTCTGTCAGTCGTACGTTTATACCTGATCTTTAAATTACTCAGCACACCCTGCCGTACCGAAGACAGCGACGAAGCAAACCGTTCCTCCAGTAACTCCTGAAGCTCCTCCCCCACAAAAGATACCAAACTGTGGGTGATAACCGTATGCACCGAAGAACGGTGACCTGCCAGTGGACGATGATTATTAATGGCAAATTCTGCCAACGGTACGTAAGATGCCCAATCCTCCAGATTTTCGGAAATGAAACACCTGAGGTAGGTCTCCAAATTCTGATTGACACACTCGGTCTGTCCATTCGACTGAGGGTGGAAGGTAGAGGAAAAGGACAGCTGCACCCCCAGTCGAGAACAGAATGCCCTCCAAAACTTGGAAACAAACTGGGTCCCCCGATCTGACACCACATCGGAGGGAATCCCGTAAAGCTTCACGATCTCATTTATGAACACCTGAGCAAGTGTCTTGGCATTTGGAAGCGCAGGCAATGCGACAAAATGAACCATTTTACTGAACCTATCTACTACCACCAAAACCACAGTTTTGCCTGTAGATTCCCCTTGTCCACTTTTACTGATCCCCAGTCCCTATCTATTTGCCTTATCCCCCACCATATTTAATTAACCCCTGTCCATAATTAATTGATTGATTTCCCAGTCCACAATTAATTATTTCCCCAGTCCATATTTATTGATATTATTGATACCTATTGATCCCCAGTCCTTAGTTAATTAACCCACCGTCCATACCTATTTATTTGCTTTACCCCTTATCCTATTTAAATTAACCCAGGGACCATAATTAATTGATTGATTCCCTAGTCCACAATTAATTATTTCCCCAGTCCATACTTATTGATCCCCAGTCCATAGTTAATTGACACACCGTCCATACTTAATTAATCCACCTGACCCATTCAGCTGATTCCCCCGTCCATACTTAATTGATACTTAATTGATCCCCCGTCCATACTTAACTGATCCCGCGCCGATATCTAATCAATACACTTGAACATCCCTAATTGATCCCCGTCCATACACCTATATATAAATAATTGTGTTTTGTACTTGTACATATATACTGACTGTATCCCCATATTTAGAATGACGTCCATGTTGGCCGGAGCCGTGCAGTGTACATCTTGCGCAATGTAGGCATTCCCTGAGCTACCGCTCAGGGATCCATACCGCTGCGAGAGATGTGAGCATATCGTGCACTTGGATGCCCAAATCCTGGATCTAAGTGCTCAGATAGCGGTACTGAGGAGCATCGACAACATGGAACAGAGTTTGCTGCTCACCGAGCAGACACTCAATGGGTCAACACTGGGGGTGGAGCATAGTGGGGAAGTGCAGGCTGAACAGGCAGGGAGCTGGGTAACAGTTAGAAGGGATAGAGGGAAGAAGTATAGGAAGGCTGGTTCAGAACCGGCATTATTGGAGCACGACAGATCCTCTGACCGCCGGGGGCGTGTATGCTCCAGTAATGAGGGGGAGGGGGTAAGTGTAGGGCAGGCTAGACAGGTCCTGGTAGTGGGTGACTCTATTATTAGGGGGACAGACAGGGCAATATGTCACAAAGACCGGGATCGCCGAACGGCGTGCTGCCTCCCTGGCGCTCGAGTCCGGCACATCGCGGATCGGGTTGACAGGTTACTGGGAGGGGCTGGCGAAGACCCAGCGGTCATGGTCCACATTGGCACCAATGACAAAGTGAGTGGTAGATGGAGGGTCCTTAAAAATGATTTCAGGGATCTAGGTAGGAAGCTTAGGGCAAGTACCTCCAAGGTAGCTTTCTCAGAAATACTACCAATCCCCCGAGCCACACAGGAGCGCCAACGGGAGGTTAGGGAGGTGAATAAGTGGCTAAAGAGTTGGTGTAAGGCAGAAGGGTTTGGGTTCATGGAGAACTGGGCCGACTTTGCGGTCGGCTACAGGCTCTACCGTAGGGACGGGCTGCACCTCAATGGGGAGGGTGCAGCCGTGCTGGGGAAGAAGATGGCTAATTGGTTGGAGGAGTATTTAAACTAGAGATGGGGGGGGGGAACCAATGAAATAGGTGGGATGTGAGGCAAGCAAGGGGGAAGGGGATAAGTGAATATAATGAGGGTGGAGAGGGGGGTGGGGATAGCACAGTGTAACGGGTCTGGGAGGCGGAACCTCTGAGCAACTATACAAGGGGGCGGCCCTTGTAAGGAAGCGGGTGGCGCCCAGGGAAGACGGGCAGGTAGTCACAGCAAGTGACAGGGACAGTCTCTGGGTAAACGGGCAGGTGGTCACGGCAAGTGACCGGGACAGTCTCTGGGTAAACGGGTAGGTGGTCACGGCAAGTGACCGGGACAGTCTCTGGGTAAACGGGCAGGTGGTCACGGCAAATGACCGGGACAGTCTCTTGACAGGCGGGTGATCACGGCAAGTGACGGCAGAGCCTCCAGGTAGGCAAGCAGGCTGGTAGCAGGTGGACGCTCCCAGGTGAGCGGGCAAGAGTCTCTGGACAGGCAGGTGGTCACAGCACGTGACGGCAGGGCCTCCAGGTAGGCTAACAGGCAGGTAGCAGATGAGCGCTCCCAGGTGAGCGGGCAAGAGTCACTGGACAGGCAGGTGGTCACAGCACGTGACGGCGGAGCCTCCAGGTAGGCTAGCAGACAGGTAGCAGGTGAGTGCTCCCAGGTGAGCGGGCAAGAGTCTCTGGACAGGCTGGTGGTCACAGCACGTGACGGCGGAGCCTCCAGGTAGGCTAGCAGACAGGTAGCAGGTGAGCGCTCCCAGGTGAGCGGGCAAGAGTCTCTGGACAGGCTGGTGGTCACAGCATGTGACGGCGAAGCCTCCAGGTAGGCTAGCAGGCAGGCAGCAGATGTGCGCTCCCAGGTGAGCGGGCAGACGGATCCATAGACAGACTGGCAGGGCTGGTAGGCAGACTGTCGGACCGCAGGAATAGAAGCAGGTTGACACGAGACAGGCAGGTATCAGACAGGAAACTGGCAGGTGACTGGCAGGTAACTGGAAACGGGACCTGAGGGCTGAAGCAGAGTGATGAACTGTGCTACAACATTGCTCGGGCACCTCCATTTTGGAGGAGGTGCCTTATATATGGTGAAGTCCTCCGGCCATTGGCCGGGGACTCCTTAGGACGGTGCGCGCGGCCCCTTTAAGAGAGGGGGAGTGCGCGCGCGTGAGCCCTAAGCACTGTGGCCGGGAAGGAGCGCGCGCTGCTAGCAGAGCGGGAGGAAGACGCCGGGCACGGAGCGGAGAGGTGAGGGGAGCAGGCCAAGAAGACGGAAGTGGCGGATAAAGTCTTTAGCCAGCTCAGGTGCAGACGGGAGGCCTGGCAGGGGGAATGAAATGGGCCATTTTGGAAAAGCGTTCAGCGACCACCCAAATGACTGTACAGCCGGCAGAGACAGGGAGATCTGTTATGAAGTCCATAGCTATATGCTGCCAGGGGGCAGCAGGTACTGGAAGAGGAAGGAGGCGACCGGCTGGCAGGTGTCTCGGAACCTTGTTGCGGGCGCAGGACACACAGGCAGAAACAAAGTCTATTACGTCCTTGTGCAGGGTAGGCCACCAGTAGTGCCGGGTAATAAGCTGGAGGGTCTTTTTCTGACCGGCGTGGCCAGCTAGTTTAGACGAGTGACCCCAGTGTAGGATCCTCTCCCGATCAGGTACAGTGACGAACGTCTTACCGGGAGGGAGACGATTTAGACTCACGGGAGCCACCTGCATTACTCTGGCGGGATCGATGATATGTTTAGGTTCCTCCTCTAGATCAGACACCAGGAAGGATCGGGACAAGGTGTCCACTTTGATGTTTTTGTCAGCCGGGCGAAAATGAAGAACAAAATCAAAGCGAGCAAAAAACAAGGACCACCGGGCTTGGCGCGGGTTAAGTCTCTGGGCACTCTGGAGGTAAGCCAAGTTCTTGTGATCAGTGTAAATTATTACCGGGTGAAGAGCCCCCTCGAGCAGGTAACGCCACTCCTCCAAAGCCAGCTTAATGGCCAATAACTCTCGGTCTCCAATAGAATAGTTGCGCTCAGAAGAGGAGAAGAGTTTGGAGAAGAAGCCGCAAGTTACCATTCTCCCGGAAGACGATTTTTGGGTAAGTACCGCTTCGGCTCCAGAGGAGGAGGCGTCAACTTCCAGGAAGAACTGCTTGTTGCCGTCCGGGCGATGCAGCACCAGGGCGGAAGAGAAAGCCTGTTTTAAGGAAAGAAAGGCTTCCTCTGCTGCGGGCGGCCATTCTCTGGGATTAGTGCCCTTATGGGTGAGCGCGGAAATTGGGGCAGTCCGGGAAGAGAAGTGCGGTATAAAGAGGCGGTAATAGTTGGCGAAGCCCAGGAACCGCTGAATAGCCTTCAACCCCTCTGGTTGAGGCCACTTCTCGATGGCAGACAGTTTGTCAGGATCCATTCGTAGGCCGGTCTGATAAATTATGTAGCCCAAAAACGGAAGCGAGGTCTGCTCAAAGAGGCACTTCTCATATTTAGCGTAGAGGTGGTTCTGCCTGAGCCTGAGCAGGACCTGACGAACATCCCTCCGGTGAGTCTGGAGATCCGGAGAGAAGACCAAGATGTCGTCTAGGTACACCACTATGCAGGAGTAAAGAAGGTCTCGGAAGATGTCATTGACCAACTCTTGAAAGACGGCGGGAGCGTTACAGAGACCAAAGGGCATTACCAGATATTCATAGTGGCCGTCCCGGGTGTTGAATGCCGTCTTCCATTCATCCCCCTGACAGATACGAACCAGGTTATACGCCCCACGGAGGTCCAGTTTGGTGAAGATTCTAGCCCCCCTCAGGCGGTCAAATAATTCAGGAATGAGCGGGAGGGGGTATTTATTCTTCACTGTAATCTGGTTAAGGCCTCTATAATCTATACATGGACAGAGTGAGCCGTCCTTCTTTTTGACGAAGAAGAAGCCTGCTCCCGCCGGGGAGGTAGATTTCCGGATAAATCCCCGGGCCAGATTCTCCTCAATATATTCAGACATGGACCGGGTCTCTGCTGCGGACAAAGGGTAGATACGCCCACGGGGAGGAGTAGAGCCGGGTATCAGGTCGATTGGACAGTCATATGGTCAATGAGGGGGTAATGTCTCTGCTTCTTTTTTATTGAAGACATCCGCATAAGACCAATAGGGAACCGGTAGACCGGGTAGATTGACTGGGGTAGGAGAAGGACGAGCAGGATGAACGGGAACTAGACAAGTCTTATGGCAGTCCTGTCCCCAGCGAAGGACTTCTCCGGTCTGCCAGTCTAGCACGGGTGCATGTTTCTGGAGCCAAGGTAGACCCAGCAAGAGTGCGTGAGAGAGTCCAGGTAGAACATGAAAGGAGATGCTCTCAGAATGCAGCATTCGCACCTGCAGAGTTATGGATTCTGTGATGAGTTGGATGGGATGTGGTAAGAGGCCCCCATCCACGGCGGCGACAGATAAAGGTACGGCCAGAGGTTTGGTAGGAATGCTGTACCTCTCTACCAGGGATTGAGAGATGAGATTACCAGCAGCTCCTGAGTCAAGTTGAGCCAGTTCGAAATAGCGGTTCTCTCCGCAGGTGATAGAGACTGACAGCATCAGGGATGGAGAGGGTTTACTTTTGTCTAGGGCGACCTCTCTGAGCGACCCTAGACACAGGCGTTTCCCGATCTCTCAGGGCAGGAACGGATCCGGTGCTCCTTACTGCCACAGTAGAAGCAGCTCCCCTCGGCACGTCGTGAGTCTTGACGGGTTTTGACCATCTTGGTCTGGTCGACCTGCATAGGCTCAGGTGAGTGTGCCTGGGGAGTAACGGAGGGAGTGACTGGTTTCTGGAAAGTAGGGGCTAGACGTGGAAACCTCCTCTCATGGGTGACCTCTTTGGCGCGCTCCTGGAACCGGATGTCAATCCGGGTGGAAAGTGTTATCAAGTCGTCGAGAGTGGTAGGAATGTCCCGACCGGCGAGTTCATCTTTAATACGGCCGGACCGACCCTCCCAGAAGACAGACACCAGAGCGTCGTTATCCCAGGCCAGCTCCGAAGCAAGGGTACGGAACCGTATGGCATATTGGCCCACAGTGAGATCTCCTTGACGGAGGCGTAGCAGAGACGATGCGGATGAGGTCTTCCATCCGGGTTCGTCAAAGACTTTCCGGAAAGCCGTGAGAAAGACTGGCAGGTCGGACACCAGGAGGTCTCCTCTCTCCCATAGAGGATTTAGCCAAGCCAGTGCCTCCCCCGTGAGATAAGACATGATGAAGGCAACTTTGGCCCGGTCGGAGATAAACTGGTGGGACAGGAGTTCAAAGTGCAGAGTGCACTGGTTTATGAAGCCCCGAGCTTGAGCAAGGTCGCCTCCGAAGCGAGGAGGTGCAGAAAGCCGGGGTGCGGGGCAGGATACCATGGTATTGGTGGGCAGCGGCGCTGCCGGGTTGCGAGTCATGACGCTAGCGGTGGTTGCTGGTGGAGCAGTCAGAGTGTCCAGGCGAGAGTTGACATTCCGCAGGTGACCCAGGATGGACTCCTGTTGGGACCTCTGATGGGACAGTACATGACATAGGTCCGAGAGCGAGGGAGCTTGGGTGCCACCGGGTTCCATGGCCCGAGCAAACTGTAACGGGTCTGGGAGGCGGAACCTCTGAGCAACTATACAAGGGGGCGGCCCTTGTAAGGAAGCGGGTGGCGCCCAGGGAAGACGGGCAGGTAGTCACAGCAAGTGACAGGGACAGTCTCTGGGTAAACGGGCAGGTGGTCACGGCAAGTGACCGGGACAGTCTCTGGGTAAACGGGTAGGTGGTCACGGCAAGTGACCGGGATAGTCTCTGGGTAAACGGGCAGGTGGTCACGGCAAATGACCGGGACAGTCTCTTGACAGGCGGGTGATCACGGCAAGTGACGGCAGAGCCTCCAGGTAGGCAAGCAGGCTGGTAGCAGGTGGACGCTCCCAGGTGAGCGGGCAAGAGTCTCTGGACAGGCAGGTGGTCACAGCACGTGACGGCAGGGCCTCCAGGTAGGCTAACAGGCAGGTAGCAGATGAGCGCTCCCAGGTGAGCGGGCAAGAGTCACTGGACAGGCAGGTGGTCACAGCACGTGACGGCGGAGCCTCCAGGTAGGCTAGCAGACAGGTAGCAGGTGAGCGCTCCCAGGTGAGCGGGCAAGAGTCTCTGGACAGGCTGGTGGTCACAGCACGTGACGGCGGAGCCTCCAGGTAGGCTAGCAGACAGGTAGCAGGTGAGCGCTCCCAGGTGAGCGGGCAAGAGTCTCTGGACAGGCTGGTGGTCACAGCACGTGACGGCGGAGCCTCCAGGTAGGCTAGCAGGCAGGCAGCAGATGTGCGCTCCCAGGTGAGCGGGCAGACGGATCCATAGACAGACTGGCAGGGCTGGTAGGCAGACTGTCGGACCGCAGGAATAGAAGCAGGTTGACACGAGACAGGCAGGTATCAGACAGGAAACTGGCAGGTGACTGGCAGGTAACTGGAAACGGGACCTGAGGGCTGAAGCAGAGTGATGAACTGTGCTACAACATTGCTCGGGCACCTCCATTTTGGAGGAGGTGCCTTATATATGGTGAAGTCCTCCGGCCATTGGCCGGGGACTCCTTAGGACGGCGTGCGCGGCCCCTTTAAGAGAGGGGGAGCGCGCGTGCCCTAAGCACTGTGGCCGGGAAGGAGCGCACGCTGCTAGCAGAGCGGGAGGAAGACGCCGGGCACGGAGCGGAGAGGTAAGGGGAACAGCGTCCCTGCCTAGCAGGAGGCAGGGACGCCGAAGCTACACACAGTTAGATCATTAGAGAAGAGTAGGATGCTAAATAACCCCAAAATTTTATCTTGCATGCTGACCAACGCAAGAAGCCTGACCAATAAGGCGGATGAGCTACGGGCGCTTATATCGGAGGAGAGGTATGACATCGTAGGTATAACAGAGACTTGGCTAGACGATAGCTACGACTGGGCGTTAAATTTATTGGATTATAGTTTATTTAGAAGGGACCGGAAACAGGGGAAAGGCGGAGGAGTCTGCTTATATGTAAAGTCATGTCTAAAGCCCAGACTAAGGGAAGATATAGGAGAGGGAGAAGAGGGGGTCGAGTCCATGTGGGTAGAGATAGAGGGAACTAAAAATAATAATAAAATATTACTGGGGGTCTGCTATAAGCCACCCAATATAACAGAGGAGAATGAGAAACTGCTATTAGGACAAATAGACAAAGTAGCAAAAAATAATGAAGTGATTGTAATGGGGGATTTCAACTACCCGGATATTGACTGGGAAACTGAAACCTGTAGATCTCAGAAAGGAAAAAGGTTCTTGACAAATATCAAGGATAATTATCTCTCCCAACTAGTGCAGGAGCCAACGAGAGGGAAGGCCGTGTTGGACTTAATATTGACTAATAGGCCTGATAGAATAACTGAGGTACAGATAGGGGGGCACCTAGGTAATAGCGATCATAATATTATCAATTTCAAAATGCCCTTCAGTAGGGTTATCAATAAGGGAACAACTAAAACATTAAACTTTAAGAGGGCGAAGTTTGATCAGCTGAAAGAAAACCTTCAACTTATAGACTGGGACAAAGTTCTTAATCAAGGGAATACGAATAGTAAATGGGAAACCTTCAAAATAATTCTGAATACTCAGTGCGAGAGGTATATACCGTATGGGAATAAAAGGGCCAGAAACAAGAGGAAACCAATATGGTTGAACAAGAACGTAAAAGGGGCGTTAAATAGCAAAAAAGAGGCATTCAAGAGATTAAAAAAGGAAAACAGCAAGGAGGCACTAATGTGTTACAAGGAAAAAACGAGAAACTGCAAAAAACAAATAAAAATAGCGAAGGAGGAAACAGAGAGACGTATTGCTAGGGAAAGTAGATCAAATCCCAAACTGTTCTTTACATATATAAATAGTAAAAGGGTTAAATCGGATAATATTGGACCGATAAAAAGTGATGAAGGCAAAATCATAGAGAAAGATGAGGATAAAGCTAATCTATTAAATAAATTTTTTTGTCTACTTTCACAAAGGAAAAAGAACTAACAGGCGAAATGAGAAGGGACAAGCTTAATCCTCCACTAAGTATGACAAATCTAACCCAAGCTGGGGTACAGAAACGCCTCAGTAACATCAAAATAAACAAATCACCAGGACCTGATGGCATACACCCACGGGTACTAAGGGAACTAAGTAATGTGATAGACAGACCGTTATATCTTATATTTAAGGACTCTGTTGAGACTGGGTCTGTACCACTTGATTGGCGACAGGCGAATGTAGTGCCAATATTCAAAAAGGGAGCAAAAAATGACGCCGGAAACTATCGGCCGGTGAGTCTGACGTCCGTTGTGGGCAAAATTTTTGAAGGCTTTATTAATGAGGCAATTATGGAGCATCTTGATGCTAATAATCTATTAACCCCGAACCAACTTGGATTCATGAGGAATCGCTCCTGCCAAACAAACCTGAATGACTTCTACGAGCAGGTTAGCTCTCGAGTAGATCAGGGGGAACCAGTGGATGTCGTGTATCTCGACTTCTCAAAAGCGTTCGATAGCGTGCCACATAATAGGTTGGTATACAAAATGAGAATGATGGGGCTGGGGGAAAATGTTTGCAAGTGGGTAGCTAACTGGCTAAAGGATAGAAGGCAGAGGGTGGTTATAAATGGAATATACTCAGAATGGGTAAGCGTCACTAGTGGGGTACCACAGGGGTCTGTACTAGGCCCAATGTTATTTAATATCTTTATTAACGACATAGTCAACGGGTTAAATAGTAAAATATCAATATTTGCAGATGACACAAAGTTATGTAAAACAATTAATACAAAAGAGGATAGTGAAGACCTACAGAGGGATTTGGATAAACTTGGTAGGTGGAGCATTAAATGGCAAATGAGGTTTAATGAGGAGAAATGTAAAGTCATACATATGGGAAGGAAAAATGGAAGTCACCAGTACTCACTGAATGGGAAATCATTGGGGAATTCAGAGATGGAGAAGGACTTGGGCATCTTAATTGATAGTAAATAGAGATGAGCGTTGTTCTACTCGAACTGTTCGCCAATCTCAAATTCGAGCTGTTTTGGGCGGTGTTCGAGCCGGTCGGCGAACACGAACAATTTGAGAAAAATTCGGCTGTTCGAGGTTATGTTCGATAACTGTTCGTGCACCAAAATCATAACTGGATTTTTTCTCAGTAATGATGAAAATTAATGTTAATACGCAGTTTGAGTGTACAGCGGGGCGGGGGGAGGGGCAGGGGATGGATCTCTGCAGGAACAATGAAGATCTCCATTTTTTTTTCTCTTTCCCGCATTTGCAGTGGGGAGGTGCAATCTGTCAGCCTATCAGCAGCGCACACACGGAGCGAAGTGCTTTTTTTCACACAAGCAAGGGCATGTGTGATTGGCAGTGTATGTCACATGTCCTTGCCCTATAAGACCAAGCCATTTTCCCCGTCGCCACCATTTTCTCACTGCTGCAGCTGCGTGTTAGACGGCACCTCTGTTGCTGTGTGTGCTATACCTTGTTAATTTCAAGCCAATTTTCGCACAAATATACAGATAGCTTGGGAGTAGGGAATAGTTGTGATTGCAGTCCTTTTAAGGACTAGGTTACAGCATTTCCTACGACTTTTATCAGGGAGGTCTGTGCTCCTAAATAGATAGGTTGTGGGAGTAAAGACTAATTGTAATTGGAGTCCTTTTCAGGACTAGGTTACATGAGTTCCTATCAGTTTTTGCCAGGCAGGTCTGTGCCAGTGCTGTGCAAGTTTTTTTCACAGCATTTGGCTGAATCTAGCAAAGCTAATCCTTTTTGGCCTATTGCAGAGTGTGTTAGTCAGTGGAGTAGCCTATCTGTGTTGCAAGATATAACACCTGTGTATAGAATACCAATTTTTTTACTGCACCTAGTGAAGTAAAATCTTTTGGGCATAGCATCATTCTATTAGTCCATCTATACTGACCTCCATCAGGTTGCAAACTGAATATAATTTTTTTCTGCATCTAGCTCTGAAAAAATATTTGGGCTTCTAGCGGTGTGTGGGACTTGGTCTATTAGTCCATCTATACTGACCTCCATCAGGTTGCAAATTAAAAATAATTTTTTTCTGCATCTACCTCTGAAAAAATATTTGGGCTTCTAGCAGTGTGTGGGACTTGGTCTATTAGTCCATCTATACTGACCTCCATCAGGTTGCAAATTAAAAATAATTTTTTTCTGCATCTACCTCTGAAAAAATATTTGGGCTTCTAGCAGTGTGTGGGACTTGGTCTATTAGTCCATCTATACTGACCTCCATCAGGTTGCAAATTAAAAATAATTTTTTTCTGCATCTAGCTCTGAAAAAATATTTGGGCTTCTAGCAGTGTGTGGGACTTGGTCTATTAGTCCATCTATACTGACCTCCATCAGGTTGCAAATTAAAAATAATTTTTTTCTGCATCTAGCTCTGAAAAAATATTTGGGCTTCTAGCAGTGTGTGGGACTTGGTCTATTAGTCCATCTATACTGACCTCCATCAGGTTGCAAATTAAAAATAATTTTTTTCTGCATCTAGCTCTGAAAAAATATTTGGGCTTCTAGCGGTGTGTGGGACTTGGTCTATTAGTCCATCTATACTGACCTCCATCAGGTTGCAAATTAAAAATAATTTTTTTCTGCATCTAGCTCTGAAAAAATATTTGGGCTTCTAGCAGTGTGTGGGACTTGGTCTATTAGTCCATCTATACTGACCTACATCAGGTTGCAAATTAAAAATAATTTTTTTCTGCATCTAGCTCTGAAAAAATATTTGGGCTTCTAGCGGTGTGTGGGACTTGGTCTATTAGTCCATCTATACTGACCTCCATCAGGTTGCAAATTAAAAATAATTTTTTTCTGCATCTAGCTCTGAAAAAATATTTGGGCTTCTAGCAGTGTGTGGGACTTGGTCTATTAGTCCATCTATACTGACCTACATCAGGTTGCAAATTAAAAATAATTTTTTTCTGCATCTAGCTCTGAAAAAATATTTGGGCTTCTAGCGGTGTGTGGGACTTGGTCTATTAGTCCATCTATACTGACCTCCATCAGGTTGCAAATTAAAAATAATTTTTTTCTGCATCTAGCTCTGAAAAAATATTTGGGCTTCTAGCAGTGTGTGGGACTTGGTCTATTAGTCCATCTATACTGACCTCCATCAGGTTGCAAATTAAAAATAATTTTTTTCTTCATTTATCTCTGAAAAAATATTTGGGCTTCTAGCAGCGTGTGGGACTTGTTCTATTAGTCCATCTATACTGACCTCCATCAGGTTGCAAATTAAAAATAATTTTTTTCTGCAACTAGCTCTGAAAAAATATTTGGGCTTCTAGCAGTGTGTGGGACTTGGTCTATTAGTCCATCTATACTGACCTCCATCAGGTTGCAAATTAAAAATATTTTTTTTCTGCATCTAGCTCTGAAAAAATATTTGGGCTTCTAGCAGTGTGTGGGACTTGGTCTATTAGTCCATCTATACTGACCTCCATCAGGTTGCAAATTGAATAAAAAAATTTTCTGCATCTAGCTCTGAAAAAATATTTGGGCTTCTAGCGGTGTGTGGGACTTGGTCTATTAGTCCATCTATACTGACCTCCATCAGGTTGCAAATTAAAAATAATTTTTTTCTGCATCTAACCCAGCCAATAGTTTTGGCCTAATACCACAGTTTGGCCACTCAGCTCTGCTCGGTTACCATCCATTGTTTTTTTGTGCAAACAACTCCAGAGTTGTGAATTAGTTAACCACCAAAATGAGTGGAAAAAGGCCTGCTGCTGGTGGAAAGGGGAATAGGCGTGTTGGGAAGGGGAAAAAAGGTTGTGTCCGTGGGGTAGGTGCAGAAGAAAGACCATCTTCCAGCCAAACTAAAATGTCTACTTCTTTTAGCGGACAATGTGATAAGATCCCTTTCTTACGGCCACGCCAATCGCTACAAATTCCAGATGAGGCACAAAAACAGCAGGTGCTTCAATGGATATCAAGTGCTCCTTTAAGTGGGCTCTCCTCCACATCAACTTCAACATCACAAATACTCCAGTCCTCAAAGGTGTCACCCAAATCGCACTTGCTTCCTCACAGCTCCCAAATCTCCAGCTGCCCGTCTGAGTGTGAGGTAGAACAGATGGTTGAGTCTGCAGAGCTGTTTACTCATACTATAGCCTGGGAATCAGAGGTCGACTCCAGCGCTTCTGTGAATCCAGACGAGGAAATGATCTGCACTGATGCCCAGAATCTTTATGAGTCGGATCCAGGACCAGACGCAGAAGGTTCTGACCATAATGTAGACCCTCATTCCCAAACTGTAACTCCTGTTGGTGGAGACAATGAGGAAGACGATGATAAGACTCAAATACCTGATTGGAGCGACAACTTTAGTTTTTTGTCAGGGCAGGAACAGGTTGGCTCTGAGGACGACGGGTGTGATAACGCACAGGGTGATGATGATGAGGTCGGAGATCCCACTTACTGTCAACCCACAGTCAGCCAAGAGATGAGGTCAGCAGAGGAGGTGGAGGAAGATGCTAGTGACGACGAGGTCAGGTTGCGCCTTCCTGGACAGAGACGTAGTACTGGAAGCACGTCAACAACTGCATCCTCAAACACAACTCTGCCTCTCACCACAAGTCGTGGTGGCTCTTCAGGTCGCATGGGTGCTAAGCCTTGCATAGCCTGGGCATTTTTTCAGATCGATAAAGATGACCCAACTCGTGTTATCTGTAACATTTGTCAGCAAAAGCTAAGTAGAGGCCAAAAAATACATAGTTTGAGTACTTCATGCATGAACCGGCACATGGACATGAAGCATAAGTTGCAGTGGGAAGCTCAGTGTGCTACAATGCGGCCTAGCCGGCCGGGCCAATCACCGTCTGCCATATCTTGTGCATCCGCGGCCTCTTCATCCTCTGTGACTGGGGGGACAGCAGTCACACCTGTTTTGGGGCGCAGACCTGCCACCTCTTTACCCGCAACAGCCAGCGTGATTGGCAGGTCATCATTTTCTTTGGAGGTGGTAACACCAGCTGGTGTTGAGCGCTGTCCGACATCGATAGCACCACCTTTGGATCAAGGCAACCTAACATGTCCGCCTGCATCTTCCTCACAGACCGGCAGTTTGCCGGGGACACCCTTATCAACCCCGTCTAAGCACAATAGCCAGCCCTCGGTCCCTCAGATGTGGACAAGTAAAAGACCATTTCCTCCTAGCCATGAGAAAGCTAAGAGGTTGAATTTCACCATCTGCAAGCTCTTGGCTACAGAAATGCTGCCTTTCCGCCTGGTGGACACAGAGGATTTTCGAGACCTTATGTCCGTCGCAGTGCCCCAGTACCAGATGCCCAGTCGGCACTACTTCTCAAAGAAAGGTGTGCCTGCGCTCCACCAGCATGTCGCACACAACATCACCGCTTCTTTGAGAAACTCTGTGTGTGACAGGGTGCATTTCACCACAGACACTTGGACGAGTAGGCATGGACAGGGGCGTTACATGTCGCTGACTGGGCACTGGGTAACTATGGTGACAGCAGGACAAGGGGCTGCTGTCCAAGTCTTGCCGTCCCCACGAGTTGTGCGTCAATCCTCTTTATGTCAAAGTTCCTCCACTGCTTCTGCCTCCTCAACCTCCTCTCGGTCTTCCACCTGCACCCAAAGCCTGTCTGGTCATGCCACAAGCTTTCTAACTGCGCAGAAGGGATCCTGCACACCTCCTTACTATGCTGGCAGTAGGGCTCAACGTCATCAGGCGGTTTTTACATTGAAATGTCTGGGAAATGTGAGTCACACAGCTGAGGAGTTGTGGTCAGCTCTGGAGAACCAATTTCATGAATGGTTGTCTCCACTGGACCTGAAACCAGGGAAGGCCGTGTGCGACAATGCTGCAAACCTGGGTGCGGCCCTTCGCCGGGGCAATGTCACACACGTGCCTTGTATGGCTCACGTGTTGAACCTGGTTGTCCAGCAATTTTTAGCCCACTATCCCAGACTAGATGGCCTTCTGCAGAGGGCACGGTCGCTGTGTGCTCACTTCCGCCGTTCGCATCCCGCAGCTCAGCAACTTACATCTCTACAGAAGTCGTTGGGCCTGCCACTTCACCGGCTAAAATGCGATGTGCCTACCCGGTGGAATTCAACTCTGCACATGTTGCAGCGACTGTGGCAGCACCGACAAGCCCTGGTGCAATACGTTCTGACGTATAGCCTGGGCCAACGAGATTCAGAGGTGGGGCAAATCACGCTGGAGGAGTGGTCTCAGATCAGGGACCTATGCACCCTTCTGCACAGTTTTGAAATGGCGACGAAGATGTTTAGTGCTGACGATGCCATTATCAGCATGACTATTCCGGTGATTTACATGCTGGAGCACATGTTAAACAGAATTCGGAGTCAGGTGGTGGCACAAGAGGAGGTGGAGGAAGTAGAGGAGGAGGAGTTGTATGCGGAAGGGCTAACATCTGCAAGGTCCAGACGGTCGGCAGCACCAAGGCGGCAGGCATGTGAGGGTGGGGGAGATGGTTTTACCAGGGCGCATGGTAGCAGCCAAACTAGTGAGGAAGGTGCAGGAGCCCAGGAAGAAGTGGAGGACGAACTGATGGAAGACTCATCAGATGAGGGAGACCTTGATCACATTTCTGTTGTGCGAGGTTGGGGGGAGAGGACAGAGGAAGGAAGCATGATTGTTACCTCGCCACCAACACAACAGGGACTTGGTGCTCCTGGATGCGCAACACACATGAGTGCCTTCTTGCTGCACTACCTGCAACATGACCCTCGAATTGTGAGAATTAGAAATAATCCTGACTACTGGGTTGCCACACTGTTAGATCCCCGGTACAAAAGTAAATTTGCAGAAATTATTCCTGCCATAGAAAGGGATGCACGCATGCAGGAGTATCAGCAGAGACTGTTGCAGAATCTTACATGTGCTTTTCCACAAAATACCAGTGGTGCACGTAGTGAATCTCACAGTTCCAACTTGCCAACCGTGGGACCGTCAAGTGTTCAGCACTCAAACCGTGACAGAACCACAGTATCTGCTGGTAACATCAATTTTGCGGAATCATTTCACCACTTTTTTAGCCCATCCTTTGCAAGGCCACAGGAGACAAGAAGTCTGACACATAGTCAACGCCTAGAGACGATGGTACAGGAGTATCTCCAAGTAAACATTGAAGCCACGACTGTGTCACTGGACCCTTGCTCTTTTTGGGCTTCCAATCTGGATAAATGGCCGGAGCTAGCCACTTACGCCTTGGAGATCTTGTCATGCCCCGCAGCCAGCGTTCTGTCTGAACGTGTGTTCAGCGCTGCTGGTGGTGTGCTGACAGATAAGCGCACGCGGCTCTCCACTGATAATGTAGACAGACTCACGTTCATAAAGATGAACAAATCATGGATCCGAAACGACTTTTCTACCCCTGTGTCATCCTGGGGAGAGTAAAAGCTTGATGATTGGTTAAAATCACCCTACCAACCGTTTTAAGCTTTCAAATTACTAATCATGTTTATCTGTATCTTGACTGGAAAATAATTTGGGCTTTGTAGCAGTGTGCAGCACTGATCCTATTAGGCCATCTATACTAAAGCTTCACCAGATTTAAAATTAAAAATAATTTTTAGCTGCATCTAGCCCGGAAAATAATTTTGGGGCTCCGAGATGCGCAAGGCACATAAGTGCCTTCTTGCTGCACTACCTGCAGCATGACCCTCATATTGTCAGAATTCGAAGTAATCATGACTACTGGGTTGCCACACTCTTAGATCCCCCAAACTTTTCGATCAACCTTTTCATTTTAATAAAGACCAAAAAAATGGTCATTTTTGAAATTATAAGCATTAGCAGGTTGTTAGAAACTGAAATCAAACAGTTTTCAACTCAAAACTTTATTCTAGGTGATGTTACATTTTCACATAGGACCCCTTGTTCGAAAGGAGCTTCTGAACTCTCTCGTCCATTGAATTTGTCAGGTTTTGGATGGTTTCTGCTTCAATTGTTTTGCATGAGGACAGAATACCCTCCCAGAGCTGTTGCTTAGATGTGAACTGCCTCCCGCCATCATAGACACTCCTTTTAATGATGCTCCAAAGGTTCTGAATGGGGTAGAGGTCAGGGGAGCATGGGGGTCACACCATAAGTTTGTCCCCTTTTATGCCCATATCAGCCAGAGATGCAGATGTTTTATGTGCAGCATGAGATGGTGCATTATCATGCAGAAAAATGATCTTGCTGTGAAATACACGGTTCTTCTTCTTGAACCATGGCAGGAGGTGCTGTTTGAGAAAATCCACATACATTATGGAGTTCATCTTTAGCGCCTTCAGGGATCCTAAAGGGGCCGACAATCTCTCTCCCCATGATTCCAGCCCAAAACATTACTCCACCTCCTCCTTGTTGGCGCTGTAGCCGTGTTTGCGTGGGGTGTCCATCAACCAGCCATCCTCCACTCCATCCATCTGGACCATCGAGCGCTGCACGGCACTCATCCGTGAACAAAACAGTTTTGAAATCAGTCTTCATGTAATGTTTGGCCCACTGGAGCCGTTTCTGCTTGTGTGAAGTGGATAGAGGAGGTCGACAGGATGGCGCATGCACAGCTGCAAACCTCTGAAGGACCCTGCATCTTGTTGTTCGGGGGACGTTGGAGGCACAAGCAGCTTCAAAAACTTGTCTGCTGCTATGACAAGGCTTTTTTGCCGCTGCTCTTTCAACCTGACGTAATTGCCTGTAGGAAAGAGTCCTCAATTTGCCCTTATCAGCACGCACACGTGTGTACTGTGAATCAGCTACATACTTCTTGATTGCCAGGACACTTCATCCTGATCATCGCACAATGTTGATTGTAGTCATGCCTTGACCTAAACACTCCACAATTTGTTGCTTCTCAGCAGCCGACACATCCTTTTTCTTTCCCATTTTGGCAGAAAATGTAGGCTGCTTAATAATGTGAGAGAGCCTTCTTAAGTAGTCTTGCCTTTCATTGGACACACCTGCCAAACTAATTAGCACAGGTGTCTGCAATTGCTTACAGTGATATAAAGAGCCCTGACACACATCACCATCAATGAGTTTAACTGACAAACAAACAAATTCTTCCCTTATCACTCCTAAACACTTTTTGCATAATAATTTGGAACGCAGTGTACATGTGCTTTTCCACAAAACACCAGTGGTTCACGTAGTGAATCTTACAGTTCTAACTTGCCAACCGTGGTCTGTATGGAGTTGTTCAATAAAGGGCCCAAAATTAAGATAACATAGATGGGAGAGGTCTCTATGAATAGGAATTCCTAAGTATTTGATACCCTGTGAGGGCCAGGCAAAGGGAAAGTTGGACTGGATGGAATCCTATATGGATTTGGGGAGGGAGACATCGAGGGCCTCAGACTTCGCTGCATTGATTTTAAAATTTTACCATGTAACAAAGTGATCTATTTCAGCCATAACAGCATGGATGGATATATGTGATTGAGTGATATATACTAGGACATCATCAGCAAATAGAGAGCACTTGTACTCGGTGCCTCCCACCTCAATCCACCTAATATTGGGGTTATGGCGAATTGATGAGAGCAGGTGCTCCGTCACTAGGATGTATAAGAGAGGGGACAGAGGACATCACTGCCTTGTCCCATTGGTGATTGTGAAAGGTGATGAAAATGTTCTGACGCACCCCCTGGGCCTTGGGACACCCGGAGCCGGACCCTTTTTGGTGGATGCTGGTGGTTGTAGTCTTCGTGGCAGCGACCCAGTTCCGTGGCTCAGGGCGGTCAAACCAGTGGCGGAACTATTTATGTGGTTTTCATGTTTAAATGTCCGACTACGCCACCCGTGGATTGCGGTCAGAGTGAACCGCCGCTACAGGGCAGACCACTGAGGCTGGTGTTGTGGGTGCAGCAGAGCGTAGCATAACTCCCCACGGGAGGAGTATAGCCTCAGGGCAGTGTATGCGGAGGATGGGGGTGATGGTGCAGGGCAGCAGCAGTAACGACACGGAGTCAGTGATGCAGTTCAGGGCCTTTACTCACAGTTCTTATTATCCAGACCACGTCTGCAGGTAACGGCTGCCCACGTCGTACTGTGCTCACCAGGTGAGGGGCTCAGACAACTCCCAGATAACTTTGGAGCACTTCACAGGACCCCCTTTGTGTGTCCTTTGTCTGGCCTTTCTTACCAACACTTCTGTCCGGCTGCCTCGGGCCTCCTCTTGGTAAACTTGGCGCCAGTTTCCCTGACCCTATGTGGTGCCTTCCTAGCGGGTGTAGCGAGGGGCTGCACCACATAAAATGTCAGAGCCTCCGGTTTCTAGCTGAGGGTCGTTTCCTGCCTCCACTAGTTCGGGGACCGGTCTCCCCCTTTGGCCTGACCCCTCCACGCAGGTGGATTCGGGCGTGCGGTGGCGACTCGCCCGTCCGCACCCCTGGGATCCCTTCATTCCTTGTTCCTGGAGCCTTCTCCGCTCCTCTTCCTTCCTTCTCCCTCTTCCAGGCCTGGGCCTCTGTTACTAGGCCCGCCTCCGGAGCAGAGATCATGCAGAGCCCCTGCTCCCTGCCACTTCTGCTCAGACTTCTCTGCACTGAACTAAGATGGTGCCCACCTTTTATACTCCCTTCTCAATGCACCCAGGAACTGCTTCCTCCCTGCTCCTGCACTACAGGGTTCCCCTTCCTCAGTGTTCCCTCCCCCCACTCCAGCCAGGGACAGGGACTGTCGTGCCCATCTCAGGGGCATATTGGTCGCCCTGCCCCACGGCAATGTGGTGTAATGCATGCAGGTGTCGGGTCCTGATCCACACTCCATCCTTACCTGAGAGTGAGATATCACACCTCTGGGTGAGGTGCAATATGTCTTTAGCAACCGAGCCCTCAGGGTGCTACAGTTCCATTTATCTTCAGCCTAGGTGACGTATTGCGATACAGGGCCGTGATTTTGGCTATAAAAGGGTCCCCTAGACCCCTACCCCAAGCTTTTTAAGAGAATCATATATGGCGTGCCAGGAGACTCTATGGAATGCTTTCTCAGCATCCAACGAGAGTATCTAATTACAAATTTTTAACTGCATCTAGCCCAGGAAATACTTTGTGCCTAGTAGCAGTGTCTGCTAGTAAGCGGATTATCCCGGCTGTTAAGCAAGCTGCACCACCTGTAGTTTAGACACTTAATTTTTTCAAAGGAAATGCTTCGGGACCATGGGATGCTTAGTGAAGAGCATCAGGAGGCACCCCAAGGCATAGGGGCTGGGACTGGCAGTAGGATGCCTTGCGGTGGACAGCCGAGCTCGATCCTTATAAAAGCTTTTTAACTGCAGCAGCTTTAGTGGACGCTACTGGAGCTGGAATTACCGCGGCTGCTGGCATGAGACTTGCCCTCCAATAGATCCTTGTAAATGGATTTAAAGTGTATTCATTCAAATTAGAGAGGCAATTTAAATTAAAAAGCTTAGAGCTGCCTCCACCACAGGGGGGCTCGCTCGACCCACCAGCGGACAGGCACCAGTATTGGGAGAGGGGGGCTGGCCGTCAGGGTTCACCGCGGCTCTGGCACAAACCCGGCGACACGGAGGTGGCACGGGCAGGAGCGGACTGGCCGTGTCGGCTTCTCACTTTTTGGATTTTAGAAGGGCATGACATGCCTATATCTGTGTCTCCCCCTCCTTTTACTCCTCCACCTCTTTTATTTTCGCATGACTATATGTACTTGTCACTTTTCCATGTGTTAGTTATGTCTTCTGAGCAGTTTGTCAGCTTTTGGACACCTTTGAAGGTGTTTTCTATGTGTTTCTATGTGTTTTTGTTTGCCTGCCATTGGTTTTAACGGTGTTCGAAGGTGTTCGGCGAACAGTTCGACGAACAGTTCGGCGAACACACGGGTGTTCGACGAACCGAACCGAACTCGAACACTACGGGGGTGGCTCAACACTAATAGTAAACTAAATTGGAGTGCCCAAAGTCAGGCCGCCGCTGTAAGGGCAAACAGGGTAATGGGATGTATCAGAAGAGGTATAGCTGCAAAGGATGAGAACATTGTTCTTCCACTGTACAAAGCACTGGTCAGACCACACTTGGAATACTGTGCTCAGTTATGGGCCCCAATATATAGAAAGGATATAAACGAGCTTGAAAAGGTACAAAGGAGGGCAACAAAATTAATAAGGGGAATGGAGGGACTGCAATACCCAGAGAGGTTGGCAAAACTAGGACTATTCAGCCTGGAAAAAAGAAGGTTGAGGGGGGATATAATAAATGTGTACAAATATGTTAGGGGACAGTATAGAGACCTTGCCAGGGATTTGTTCAAAAGGAGGGATATTACGGTAACAAGAGGGCACTCACTAAGACTGGAAGAGAAAAGGTTCCAGCACCAGCATAGGAAGGGGTTCTTTACGGTAAGAGCAGTGAGAATATGGAATTCACTGAGTGAGGAGACGGTAATGTCGGATTCACTAAACCAGTTCAAGCGGGGACTGGATGCTTTTCTAGATACCAGGCAGATTTCAGCATATACTTAAAAATAGAATAAAATAGTAAGTTGATACAGGGATTTATTCTGACTGCTGGTTTCAGAGTCGGGAGGGAATTTTTCCTCAGGTGAAGATTGGCCAAATCATTTGGGGTTTTTGCCCTCCTCTGGATCAACTTTAGCAACCACATAACTTACAGGTCGAACTTGATGGACGCAAGTCTTTATTCGGCTTTACTAACTATGTAACTATGTAACTATGTAAGTCAGTAATAAAATTCATGGACAAGTGTGTCCATGGCCTACTAGGGATAGGTAGCGGAAGAAGAGCACCAGACGGACGGGTATGCAAAACCTTAGAACGCGCACAAATACTACAAGCAGCTACGTGTTCAATTACATCCCGATGCAACCCCAGGCCACAAAAAACGATGAGAGAGGAGGTCCACGGTTGCCTTACCACCTGGATGCCCAGCAAGCACAGAGTTAGGATGTTCCTTAATAACTTTGCGTCGCAGATTAGATGGTACAAATAACTTTCCTGAAGTGCAGTGGGCAGGGACATCCCCCTGTGCCTCCAACACCTCACCCTCCAGTTCAGGATAAAGTGGCGAAATGACTACCCCTTTTTGTAATATCGGGGCAGGGTTCTCATGGTCACCACCACCAGGGAAACTCCGGGACAAAGCATCAGCCTTGACATTTTTGACCCCTGAACGATAAGTGACAACAAAATTGAACCTAGTAAAAAACAGGGACCATCTGACTTGCCTAGGGTTGAGACGTTTAGCTGACTGGAAATATGACAGGTTCTTATGGTCAGTAATAACAGTAATAGGATGGACAGCCCCCTCCAACCAATGTTGTCATTCCTCGAATGTCAATTGATTGCCAAAAGTTCACTATTACATACGTCATAATTTCTCTCAGCCGAAGACAATTTTTTAGAAAAGAAGGAGCAGGGACGCCATTTACCAGGGGACGAACCCTGAAGCAACGCAGCCCTAACTCCGACATCTGACGCATCAACCTCCACAAAAAAGGGTTGAGAAACATCAGGTTGACTGAGTATAGGTGCAGTGGCAAAATGATTCTTTAAGGAACAAAAAGCCTGGAGGGAAGCATCCGACCATTTGGAAAAATCGGACCCCTTCTTAGTCATGTCAGTAACGGGTTTCACTATAACAGAGTAATTTTGGATGAATTTCCGGTAAAAATTAGTAAAACCCACAAAACGTTGTAGAGCCTTCAGGTTCTCAGGACATTCCCAGTCAAGGACTGCATGGATCTTCTCTGGATCCTTCCGAAAACCCGATGATGACATCAAGTACCCCAAAAACTGCACCTCTTGAACAGCGAAAACACATTTTTCTAGTTTGGCATATAGTTTGTTATTTTGCTATCCCTTAATATCTGGAAAACCTGCTTAACATGCCCCCGATGAGTCTCAAAATCAGGTGAGTAAACCAAAATATCATACAGATAGACCACCACAAACCTCCACACCAAATGATAGAAAATGCTGGAATACCGCAGGTGCTTTGGTCAAACCAAAAGGCATAACCAGACTCTCGAAATGTCCTTCTGGGGTATTGAACGCTGTTTTCTTCAAATTATCTTTATTGTTTTTTTTAATGGAGGAATGCAATACACACGATGGGATTAAAAACATGCAAGTAACAAGGTCAGTAGGAAGGGAAGGCAAGGGTATATGGTTGGGGAAGTATTGGAGGGACATAGGAAATAAATGTGAATTTACAGTAGGTCAACCGAACCATTTGCACTCTACTTAAAATCTGAACATAAATCAAAGAACCCTTTATTTTCAGGAAAAGGTAAAACAAAAGAAAAAGAGGTATCTGGTATTAGTATTACCTTGGGAAAAGTCTTAGATCTTACAGGGACTCTTAGAGGAAAAATGAATGTTCCATAAGGACCAATGAGTATCATACTTATTCATTGTGTTATTTCTCATGGCGGCTGCTAGTTAAAAAGTATTATTTGTGGTTACTCTGTCAATTACCTCTGATATCAAAGGCACATTCATTTGTTTCCAATTAGTTGTTATAAGTAATTTTGTAACCAAAAAAAGATGGATAGCAATTGGTCTAACTTTGTGAGATAGGTCTTCTGCTTCCAATGAAAGAAGTGCTAAATGAGAATAAGGGTTATCTACATTACATACTTTGTTCAGTAATTCAAATACCTCTTTCCATAAATTTAATGGACATTCCCATAGTATATGAAAAAGGTTTCCTTTGAGTCCACACTGTCTCCAGCAAGATTCAGATTGATTCTGGAATGCTTTGTGCTACCTTACCAATGTGAAATACCACCTAGTCAAGGTTTTATAATATGTTTCTTGCAAGTGTGATGCAGCAGACATCCCTTTAATGGTTCAGTGTGTTTTGAATGACCATGTACCTTCCCCTTTAACTGACTGGTCACATGACCATGACATCACACAGGTCCTTATGCACACAGAAGGTCTGGACACATGACTGTGACATCAGTTAAGGTCCTATCTGTGGGTGTGTGGGTGTGTGTGTGTGTGTGTGTTGCAGTATATATAAACCCTGTGTGTTCCTGTTTGGGTGTGTTCCTGTGTGTAGGAGTTCCTGGGTGTTGGGAGCTCCTGTGTGGGCACCGTGTGAGAGGCACGAGGCTGTTCCCTGTGTGTGGGGGGAACACCGCTCGTGTGAGGCCTGGTGAGGCCTGGTGGACTCCTGGGAGGTGAAGCCTGGATCCCTGTGTGAGAGTGTGGGGGATGCCAGTAAGCCTCGGAGTGCCACACAAGTGTCCTGAAGGGTGAAGCCTGGGTATGATATGTGTAATATGCCAGTAAGCCTTAAAGGGAGTGACGGCTGGAGACCACGTGTGGTAAGCCGTAGAGCCACAGTGGTGGCGTATGGAAAGGACTATAACAGCTGAAGTCGGTAAAGGTAATACTCGTGTGTTATGGACATTTAAATGGACATTGTTTTAGTATTTCCTTGCGGAAGGCTGTAATTAGAGCCAAGTGTGCCGGTCTGCCACTTGGGCTCATGGACTTTATCAGTGTGTCGGCGGGCCACGGAGTTGGACCCGGAAAGAAGCTGTTTATGAAGTGTAATAAACTGCTGAGCATTGTTGAAAAACAGAAAGCTTATCATATGTGAGTTGATTGACGCAGCGAAGCGAGTATCCCCCAGGATAATGACAAGCGCTGCCTTACACAAGCTAGCATTAATTGAGTTTGTGTATGTTATTTTAATTGCTTTCCTCCATCTTGATCCCACATTAATCTCAATGTGGGATCAGTTTGTTGCTTGGAAATCACTATAATATTGGCTTGGAGGTTCTCAGATGGCTTTTTTTTTTCTTCAGTTGTTTGATTAAAAAAATTGGTCAAGGGAGTAGATAGGATATGTTTGAAAGTTGAATAATAGTCATTTGAGAAGCCATCAGGACCTGGAGCCTTATTTTCTTTTAATTTATATAATGTGGTCTCGACTTCTGGACCTGAAAAGGGGGCGTTTAAACAAGCTAATTGTTCTTCTTTCAGTACTGGAAGTTGAATACCAGATAAAAAGTTATTTATATCTATTTCTTTGGGTTGTTGTACATCCAAATTATCTTTAAGATTATATAATGCATAATAATACGAAGCAAAGGCTTCAGAGATGTCCTTTGGGTGTGATAAAAGATTATTTGATTTTTGGATATGTGTGACGTTTGTTTTTATTCTTTGTTGCTTGATTTTTTTCTGTCATTAGTTTGGACATCTTCTTGTATTCAAAATAATGCCTTATCTTAATGGATTGTATCATTTTATCATATTTTTCTATTAATTGAGATCTTAGTTCCAATCTCAGTTTCAGGATTTTTGAATGTGTACTATGAGATGGATTAGTTTGTTGCAGTTTTTCTTCTTTGTCAATGTTGTTAGTAATTTCCTGAATTTAAATTTTAGTTTATTATATTGTGAATTAAGTTGGATAAATAGTCACCTCAGAACTACCTTGTGGGCGTTCCATATTGTGACTGGTGCAATTTCTTGTGAAGTATTTTCCTTAAAGTAATTTTTTAAAGAGTTCTCAATTTTATTTTTATATAGTGGATGTTTTAATAGAAATGAATTGCATCTCCATATTCTGGTTCGCTCACAATTGTTAGAAGTTAAAAATGAAAAGAATACTGGGGCATGGTCTGACCATGTGATGTTTCCTATGGTGACCTCTTTAATTTTTAGTAGTGAATGAATATTTGTGCAAACTAAATCTATTCTGGTGAAAGTGTGATGTCTATCTGAATAAAATGTGTATTCTCTAGAGGACGCATTCAAACATCTAAAAGCATCGTAGAGATTTTCTTGATTTAACCATTTTTTTAAAGTAAAAATCTTATATCTGGGAGTAGCCGTGGTGTCTACTAGTTGGTCTGGGATGGTATTAAAATCCCCTAGGACAATTAAGTCTCCTTTCTGTTTTTTTTTCACTTTTTTCATGATTTTATTTAAAAACTAAATCTGACCCTTATTGGGGGCATATATATTTACTATTGTGCTTTCAGTATTGTTTATCTCCAAATAAGGATGTGAAAGCGACCATTGTCATCTTTGATTTCCGAAATAAATTCAAACGTAACTGTATCCTTAATAGCCGTGAGTATTCCTGCTCTTTTTTTCTCCATGGATGAACTATAGATATGTGGGTAATTTTTATGTGAAAATTTAGGGGGGTTGATAGATGAAAATTTGGTTTCTTGGAGTGCTATGATATCAGAACCTGACGATTTTGCGTCCTTCCAAACAAGATATCGTTTCATAGGGTTGTTGAGTCGTTTGGTATTCAAGGACATGGCTTTAACCCCTTTAAAGCCCAAGACATACTAATATGTACCTGCGCCCTGGGACTTAAGAGCAAGATACCTATTAGTACGTCATGGCGATCGCGCCTGTACAAAGACTGTGCGGGCGCGATCGCCGCCGGGTGTCAGCTGATTGTCACAGCTGACACCCGGTGCTATGTGCTGGGAGCGGTCCAGCACAGCTCCCAACACATTAACCCCCACAATGCTGCGATCGAAGTCGATTGCAGCATTGCGGTGGCAAGGGGAGGTGATCGCCGATACTCACCTTTCCTGCCGGCGTCCAACGCTGTCTGCCGCGGCTTCCCGGATGTTGCCATGACGACCTGAAGTCGTCATGACAACATCTGGGTCACCAGACAGCAGGAAGATACTTTGGTCATGCGCAGTGCATGACCAAAGTATCTTCTGCATCTGCAGCGCTGACAGCCTGTATAGCACAGGGATGGTGCTCCATCCCTATGCTATACAGGCTGTAAGGTGGCTGCCGGACAGGTCGTGGACGGGAGGTATGCATCCCCGAAGTGCCAGGCTTCGGTGAGGTAGGACCCGGAGAAGCAGGCTCCAGCACACATAGTGCTGAGAGTAATTTAATGGGCCGGATTACAGGGCCGGGGTTTTATGAGCATCTGAAAGAGCTGGGGGGGGACAGCTGTTCACTTACCTCCAGTCCAGGTCTTGGAAGGCTTATTTAAGACAGCTGCGCCTGTCTCAGTCTGTCTGTGTGTGTTGGGCAAGGTGAGCTGCCCTTGCATGTGCTGCTCAGACACTGCTGGAGGCAGAGGAAGGCACTTTGTTTAAACGGCTGAGGCCGTGCTGCATGGACTTGTTATTTTGAGATTTGTTCTGTTATTCCTTTTTGTGCCAGGAAAAGGCTGTTACTTTTGTTTCCTCACTGGTGTATGGACACTAAATAAACCACCAGTTTGTTTGAACCCATGGACTGCATCACTGTGTGAACCTGTGAATATCTCAAACGCAGGTCACTGAGTACAAATCCCTACAATTGGTGCTAGAAGCACGGGCACAGATCCCAAGCGGCAGTGTGACTGCTACAAGAAGACGTATATGTCCTGGGCGAAGTCATCCATAAGCCAGCAAGTGTCGACGGACAAAATGGAGGACCTGCTTAAACATCTGTTGCAGGCACAGCAGGCGCAACAAGCGCAGCACCAGCAGCAACTTCAGCAACAGCAGGCCCAGCAGGAGCAGTTCGAGCAGCAGTACCTGCAGAGCCAGAAAAGCATGCAGCAGAGCCAGCAGAGCATGCAGCAAAGCCAGCAGAGCATGCTACAGCAGCAACGGGAGCAGCAGCAGGAAACAAATAAACTTCTGATGCAGCAGATCCAACAGCAGCAAAGACAAATGGAAATCCTGGCAGAGCAGATCCGTGGCAGGACAACCGCCACATCCTCAAATCCAGGTGATGACTCACACGTCAGGAAGACGGTAAGAAGAGCATAACAAAAGATAACCCCGGGTGATGACGTTGAGGCGTTCCTGGCGGTCTTTGAGAGGGTGGCAGAGTGGGAGAAATTGCCTCCAGAGCAGTGTGCGAAGGTACTGGCGCCATATTTGAGAGGCGAGCCGCAGAAGGCCTATTATGACTTGGCCTTGCAGGACGCGAAAGAGTATGCTAAGTAGTGTTGAGCCACCCCCGTAGTGTTCGAGTTCGGTTCGGTTCGTCGAACACCCGTGTGTTCGCCGAACTGTTCGTCGAACTGTTCGTCGAACACCTTCGAACACCGTTAAAACCAATGGCAGGCAAACAAAAACACATAGAAACACATAGAAAACACCTTCAAAGGTGTCCAAAAGCTGACAAACTGCTCAGAAGACATAACTAACACATGGAAAAGTGACAAGTACATATAGTCATGCGAAAATAAAAGAGGTGGAGGAGTAAAAGGAGGGGGAGACACAGATATAGGCATGTCATGCCCTTCTAAAATCCAAAAAGTGAGAAGCCGACACGGCCAGTCCGCTCCTGCCCGTGCCACCTCCGTGTCGCCGGGTTTGTGCCAGAGCCGCGGTGAACCCTGACGGCCAGCCCCCCTCTCCCAATACTGGTGCCTGTCCGCTGGTGGGTCGAGCGAGCCCCCCTGTGGTGGAGGCAGCTCTAAGCTTTTTAATTTAAATTGTCTCTCTAATTTGAATGAATACACTTTAAATCCATTTACAAGGATCTATTGGAGGGCAAGTCTCATGCCAGCAGCCGCGGTAATTCCAGCTCCAGTAGCGTCCACTAAAGCTGCTGCAGTTAAAAAGCTTTTATAAGGATCGAGCTCGGCTGTCCACCGCAAGGCATCCTACTGCCAGTCCCAGCCCCTATGCCTTGGGGTGCCTCCTGATGCTCTTCACTAAGTATCCCATGGTCCCGAAGCATTTCCTTTGAAAAAATTAAGTGTCTAAACTACAGGTGGTGCAGCTTGCTTAACAGCCGGGATAATCCGCTTACTAGCAGACACTGCTACTAGGCACAAAGTATTTCCTGGGCTAGATGCAGTTAAAAATTTGTAATTAGATACTCTCGTTGGATGCTGAGAAAGCATTCCATAGAGTCTCCTGGCACGCCATATATGATTCTCTTAAAAAGCTTGGGGTAGGGGTCTAGGGGACCCTTTTATAGCCAAAATCACGGCCCTGTATCGCAATACGTCACCTAGGCTGAAGATAAATGGAACTGTAGCACCCTGAGGGCTCGGTTGCTAAAGACGTATTGCACCTCACCCAGAGGTGTGATATCTCACTCTCAGGTAAGGATGGAGTGTGGATCAGGACCCGACACCTGCATGCATTACACCACATTGCCGTGGGGCAGGGCGACCAATATGCCCCTGAGATGGGCACGACAGTCCCTGTCCCTGGCTGGAGTGGGGGGAGGGAACACTGAGGAAGGGGAACCCTGTAGTGCAGGAGCAGGGAGGAAGCAGTTCCTGGGTGCATTGAGAAGGGAGTATAAAAGGTGGGCACCATCTTAGTTCAGTGCAGAGAAGTCTGAGCAGAAGTGGCAGGGAGCAGGGGCTCTGCATGAGCTCTGCTCCGGAGGCGGGCCTAGTAACAGAGGCCCAGGCCTGGAAGTGGGAGAAGGAAGGAAGAGGAGCGGAGAAGGCTCCAGGAACGAGGAATGAAGGGATCCCAGGGGTGCGGACGGGCGAGTCGCCACCGCACGCCCGAATCCACCTGCGTGGAGGGGTCAGGCCAAAGGGGGAGACCGGTCCCCGAACTAGTGGAGGCAGGAAACGACCCTCAGCTAGAAACCGGAGGCTCTGACATTTTATGTGGCGCAGCCCCTCGCTACACCCGCTAGGAAGGCACCACATAGGGTCAGGGAAACTGGCGCCAAGTTTACCAAGAGGAGGCCCGAGGCAGCCGGACAGAAGTGTTGGTAAGAAAGGCCAGACAAAGGACACACAAAGGGGGTCCTGTGAAGTGCTCCAAAGTTATCTGGGAGTTGTCTGAGCCCCTCACCTGGTGAGCACAGTACGACGTGGGCAGCCGTTACCTGCAGACGTGGTCTGGATAATAAGAACTGTGAGTAAAGGCCCTGAACTGCATCACTGACTCCGTGTCGTTACTGCTGCTGCCCTGCACCATCACCCCCATCCTCCGCATACACTGCCCTGAGGCTATACTCCTCCCGTGGGGAGTTATGCTACGCTCTGCTGCACCCACAACACCAGCCTCAGTGGTCTGCCCTGTAGCGGCGGTTCACTCTGACCGCAATCCACGGGTGGCGTAGTCGGACATTTAAACATGAAAACCACATAAATAGTTCCGCCACTGGTTTGACCGCCCTGAGCCACGGAACTGGGTCGCCGCCACGAAGACTACAACCACCAGCATCCACCAAAAAGGGTCCGGCTCCGGGTGTCCCAAGGCCCAGGGGGTGCGTCAGAACATTTTCATCACCTTTCACAATCACCAATGGGACAAGGCAGTGATGTCCTCTGTCCCCTCTCTTATACATCCTAGTGACGGAGCACCTGCTCTCATCAATTCGCCATAACCCCAATATTAGGTGGATTGAGGTGGGAGGCACCGAGTACAAGTGCTCTCTATTTGCTGATGATGTCCTAGTATATATCACTCAATCACATATATCCATCCATGCTGTTATGGCTGAAATAGATCACTTTGTTACATGGTAAAATTTTAAAATCAATGCAACGAAGTCTGAGGCCCTCGATGTCTCCCTCCCCAAATCCATATAGGATTCCATCCAGTCCAACTTTCCCTTTGCCTGGCCCTCACAGGGTATCAAATACTTAGGAATTCCTATTCATAGAGACCTCTCCCATCTATGTTATCTTAATTTTGGGCCCTTTATTGAACAACTCCATACAGACCACGGTTGGCAAGTTAGAACTGTAAGATTCACTACGTGAACCACTGGTGTTTTGTGGAAAAGCACATGTACACTGCGTTCCAAATTATTATACAAAAAGTGTTTAGGAGTGATAAGGGAAGAATTTGTTTGTTTGTCAGTTAAACTCATTGATGGTGATGTGTGTCAGGGCTCTTTATATCACTGTAAGCAATTGCAGACACCTGTGCTAATTAGTTTGGCAGGTGTGTCCAATGAAAGGCAAGACTACTTAAGAAGGCTCTCTCACATTATTAAGCAGCCTACATTTTCTGCCAAAATGGGAAAGAAAAAGGATGTGTCGGCTGCTGAGAAGCAACAAATTGTGGAGTGTTTAGGTCAAGGCATGACTACAATCAACATTGTGCGATGATCAGGATGAAGTGTCTTGGCAATCAAGAAGTATGTAGCTGATTCACAGTACACACGTGTGCGTGCTGATAAGGGCAAATTGAGGACTCTTTCCTACAGGCAATTACGTCAGGTTGAAACAGCAGCGGCAAAAAAGCCTTGTCATAGCAGCAGACAAGTTTTTGAAGCTGCTTGTGCCTCCAACGTCCCCCGAACAACAAGATGCAGGGTCCTTCAGAGGTTTGCAGCTGTGCATGCGCCATCCTGTCGACCTCCTCTATCCACTTCACACAAGCAGAAATGGCTCCAGTGGGCCAAACATTACATGAAGACTGATTTCAAAACTGTTTTGTTCACGGATGAGTGCCGTGCAGCGCTCGATGGTCCAGATGGATGGAGTGGAGGATGGCTGGTTGATGGACACCCCACGCAAACACGGCTACAGCGCCAACAAGGAGGAGGTGGAGTAATGTTTTGGGCTGGAATCATGGGGAGAGAGATTGTCGGCCCCTTTAGGATCCCTGAAGGCGCTAAAGATGAACTCCATAATGTATGTGGATTTTCTCAAACAGCACTTCCTGCCATGGTTCAAGAAGAAGAACCGTGTATTTCACAGCAAGATCATTTTTCTGCATGATAATGCACCATCTCATGCTGCACATAAAACATCTGCATCTCTGGCTGATATGGGCATAAAAGGGGACAAACTTATGGTGTGACCCCCATGCTCCCCTGACCTCTACCCCATTCAGAACCTTTGGAGCATCATTAAAAGGAGTGTCTATGATGGCGGGAGGCAGTTCACATCTAAGCAACAGCTCTGGGAGGGTATTCTGTCCTCATGCAAAACAATTGAAGCAGAAACCATCCAAAACCTGACAAATTCAATGGACGAGAGAGTTCAGAAGCTCCTTTCGAACAAGGGGTCCTATGTGAAAATGTAACATCACCTAGAATAAAGTTTTGAGTTGAAAACTGTTTGATTTCAGTTTCTAACAACCTGCTAATGCTTATAATTTCAAAAATGACCATTTTTTTGGTCTTTATTAAAATGAAAAGGTTGATCGAAAAGTTTGGGGGATCTAAGAGTGTGGCAACCCAGTAGTCATGATTACTTCGAATTCTGACAATATGAGGGTCATGCTGCAGGTAGTGCAGCAAGAAGGCACTTATGTGCCTTGCGCATCTCGGAGCCCCAAAATTATTTTCCGGGCTAGATGCAGCTAAAAATTATTTTTAATTTTAAATCTGGTGAAGCTTTAGTATAGATGGCCTAATAGGATCAGTGCTGCACACTGCTACAAAGCCCAAATTATTTTCCAGTCAAGATACAGATAAACATGATTAGTAATTTGAAAGCTTAAAACGGTTGGTAGGGTGATTTTAACCAATCATCAAGCTTTTACTCTCCCCAGGATGACACAGGGGTAGAAAAGTCGTTTCGGATCCATGATTTGTTCATCTTTATGAACGTGAGTCTATCTACATTATCAGTGGAGAGCCGCGTGCGCTTATCTGTCAGCACACCACCAGCAGCGCTGAACACACGTTCAGACAGAACGCTGGCTGCGGGGCATGACAAGATCTCCAAGGCGTAAGTGGCTAGCTCCGGCCATTTATCCAGATTGGAAGCCCAAAAAGAGCAAGGGTCCAGTGACACAGTCGTGGCTTCAATGTTTACTTGGAGATACTCCTGTACCATCGTCTCTAGGCGTTGACTATGTGTCAGACTTCTTGTCTCCTGTGGCCTTGCAAAGGATGGGCTAAAAAAGTGGTGAAATGATTCCGCAAAATTGATGTTACCAGCAGATACTGTGGTTCTGTCACGGTTTGAGTGCTGAACACTTGACGGTCCCACGGTTGGCAAGTTGGAACTGTGAGATTCACTACGTGCACCACTGGTATTTTGTGGAAAAGCACATGTAAGATTCTGCAACAGTCTCTGCTGATACTCCTGCATGCGTGCATCCCTTTCTATGGCAGGAATAATTTCTGCAAATTTACTTTTGTACCGGGGATCTAACAGTGTGGCAACCCAGTAGTCAGGATTATTTCTAATTCTCACAATTCGAGGGTCATGTTGCAGGTAGTGCAGCAAGAAGGCACTCATGTGTGTTGCGCATCCAGGAGCACCAAGTCCCTGTTGTGTTGGTGGCGAGGTAACAATCATGCTTCCTTCCTCTGTCCTCTCCCCCCAACCTCGCACAACAGAAATGTGATCAAGGTCTCCCTCATCTGATGAGTCTTCCATCAGTTCGTCCTCCACTTCTTCCTGGGCTCCTGCACCTTCCTCACTAGTTTGGCTGCTACCATGCGCCCTGGTAAAACCATCTCCCCCACCCTCACATGCCTGCCGCCTTGGTGCTGCCGACCGTCTGGACCTTGCAGATGTTAGCCCTTCCGCATACAACTCCTCCTCCTCTACTTCCTCCACCTCCTCTTGTGCCACCACCTGTCTCCGAATTCTGTTTAACATGTGCTCCAGCATGTAAATCACCGGAATAGTCATGCTGATAATGGCATCGTCAGCACTAAACATCTTCGTCGCCATTTCAAAACTGTGCAGAAGGGTGCATAGGTCCCTGATCTGAGACCACTCCTCCAGCGTGATTTGCCCCACCTCTGAATCTCGTTGGCCCAGGCTATACGTCAGAACGTATTGCACCAGGGCTTGTCGGTGCTGCCACAGTCGCTGCAACATGTGCAGAGTTGAATTCCACTGGGTAGGCACATCGCATTTTAGCCGGTGAAGTGGCAGGCCCAACGACTTCTGTAGAGATGTAAGTCGCTGAGCTGCGGGATGCGAACTGCGGAAGTGAGCACACAGCGACCGTGCCCTCTGCAGAAGGCCATCTAGTCTGGGATAGTGGGCTAAAAATTGCTGGACAACCAGGTTCAACACGTGAGCCATACAAGGCACGTGTGTGACATTGCCCCGGCGAAGGGCCGCACCCAGGTTTGCAGCATTGTCGCACACGGCCTTCCCTGGTTTCAGGTCCAGTGGAGACAACCATTCATGAAATTGGTTCTCCAGAGCTGACCACAACTCCTCAGCTGTGTGACTCACATTTCCCAGACATTTCAATGTAAAAACCGCCTGATGACGTTGAGCCCTACTGCCAGCATAGTAAGGAGGTGTGCAGGATCCCTTCTGCGCAGTTAGAAAGCTTGTGGCATGACCAGACAGGCTTTGGGTGCAGGTGGAAGACCGAGAGGAGGTTGAGGAGGCAGAAGCAGTGGTGGAACTTTGACATAAAGAGGATTGACGCACAACTCGTGGGGACGGCAAGACTTGGACAGCAGCCCCTTGTCCTGCTGTCACCATAGTTACCCAGTGCCCAGTCAGCGACATGTAACTCCCCTGTCCATGCCTACTCGTCCAAGTGTCTGTGGTGAAATGCACCCTGTCACACACAGAGTTTCTCAAAGAAGCGGTGATGTTGTGTGCGACATGCTGGTGGAGCGCAGGCACACCTTTCTTTGAGAAGTAGTGCCGACTGGGCATCTGGTACTGGGGCACTGCGACGGACATAAGGTCTCGAAAATCCTCTGTGTCCACCAGGCGGAAAGGCAGCATTTCTGTAGCCAAGAGCTTGCAGATGGTGAAATTCAACCTCTTAGCTTTCTCATGGCTAGGAGGAAATGGTCTTTTACTTGTCCACATCTGAGGGACCGAGGGCTGGCTATTGTGCTTAGACGGGGTTGATAAGGGTGTCCCCGGCAAACTGCCGGTCTGTGAGGAAGATGCAGGCGGACATGTTAGGTTGCCTTGATCCAAAGGTGGTGCTATCGATGTCGGACAGCGCTCAACACCAGCTGGTGTTACCACCTCCAAAGAAAATGATGACCTGCCAATCACGCTGGCTGTTGCGGGTAAAGAGGTGGCAGGTCTGCGCCCCAAAACAGGTGTGACTGCTGTCCCCCCAGTCACAGAGGATGAAGAGGCCGCGGATGCACAAGATATGGCAGACGGTGGTTGGCCCGGCCGGCTAGACCGCATTGTAGCACACTGAGCTTCCCACTGCAACTTATGCTTCATGTCCATGTGCCGGTTCATGCATGAAGTACTCAAACTATGTATTTTTTGGCCTCTACTTAGCTTTTGCTGACAAATGTTACAGATAACACGAGTTGGGTCATCTTTATCGATCTGAAAAAATGCCCAGGCTATGCAAGGCTTAGCACCCATGCGACCTGAAGAGCCACCACGACTTGTGGTGAGAGGCAGAGTTGTGTTTGAGGATGCAGTTGTTGACGTGCTTCCAGTACTACGTCTCTGTCCAGGAAGGCGCAACCTGACCTCGTCGTCACTAGCATCTTCCTCCACCTCCTCTGCTGACCTCATCTCTTGGCTGACTGTGGGTTGACAGTAAGTGGGATCTCCGACCTCATCATCATCACCCTGTGCGTTATCACACCCGTCGTCCTCAGAGCCAACCTGTTCCTGCCCTGACAAAAAACTAAAGTTGTCGCTCCAATCAGGTATTTGAGTCTTATCATCGTCTTCCTCATTGTCTCCACCAACAGGAGTTACAGTTTGGGAATGAGGGTCTACATTATGGTCAGAACCTTCTGCGTCTGGTCCTGGATCCGACTCATAAAGATTCTGGGCATCAGTGCAGATCATTTCCTCGTCTGGATTCACAGAAGCGCTGGAGTCGACCTCTGATTCCCAGGCTATAGTATGAGTAAACAGCTCTGCAGACTCAACCATCTGTTCTACCTCATACTCAGACGGGCAGCTGGAGATTTGGGAGCTGTGAGGAAGCAAGTGCGATTTGGGTGACACCTTTGAGGACTGGAGTATTTGTGATGTTGAAGTTGATGTGGAGGAGAGCCCACTTAAAGGAGCACTTGATATCCGTTGAAGCACCTGCTGTTTTTGTGCCTCATCTGGAATTTGTAGCAATTGGCGTGGCCGTAAGAAAGGGATCTTATCACATTGTCCGCTAAAAGAAGTAGACATTTTAGTTTGGCTGGAAGATGGTCTTTCTTCTGCACCTACCCCACGGACACAACCTTTTTTCCCCTTCCCAACACGCCTATTCCCCTTTCCACCAGCAGCAGGCCTTTTTCCACTCATTTTGGTGGTTAACTAATTCACAACTCTGGAGTTGTTTGCACAAAAAAACAATGGATGGTAACCGAGCAGAGCTGAGTGGCCAAACTGTGGTATTAGGCCAAAACTATTGGCTGGGTTAGATGCAGAAAAAAATTATTTTTAATTTGCAACCTGATGGAGGTCAGTATAGATGGACTAATAGACCAAGTCCCACACACCGCTAGAAGCCCAAATATTTTTTCAGAGCTAGATGCAGAAAATTTTTTTATTCAATTTGCAACCTGATGGAGGTCAGTATAGATGGACTAATAGACCAAGTCCCACACACTGCTAGAAGCCCAAATATTTTTTCAGAGCTAGATGCAGAAAAAAATTATTTTTAATTTGCAACCTGATGGAGGTCAGTATAGATGGACTAATAGACCAAGTCCCACACACTGCTAGAAGCCCAAATATTTTTTCAGAGCTAGATGCAGAAAAAAATTATTTTTAATTTGCAACCTGATGGAGGTCAGTATAGATGGACTAATAGAACAAGTCCCACACGCTGCTAGAAGCCCAAATATTTTTTCAGAGATAAATGAAGAAAAAAATTATTTTTAATTTGCAACCTGATGGAGGTCAGTATAGATGGACTAATAGACCAAGTCCCACACACTGCTAGAAGCCCAAATATTTTTTCAGAGCTAGATGCAGAAAAAAATTATTTTTAATTTGCAACCTGATGGAGGTCAGTATAGATGGACTAATAGACCAAGTCCCACACACTGCTAGAAGCCCAAATATTTTTTCAGAGCTAGATGCAGTAAAAAATTATTTTTAATTTGCAACCTGATGGAGGTCAGTATAGATGGACTAATAGACCAAGTCCCACACGCTGCTAGAAGCCCAAATATTTTTTCAGAGATAAATGAAGAAAAAAATTATTTTTAATTTGCAACCTGATGGAGGTCAGTATAGATGGACTAATAGACCAAGTCCCACACACTGCTAGAAGCCCAAATATTTTTTCAGAGCTAGATGCAGAAAAAAATTATTTTTAATTTGCAACCTGATGGAGGTCAGTATAGATGGACTAATAGACCAAGTCCCACACACCGCTAGAAGCCCAAATATTTTTTCAGAGCTAGATGCAGAAAAAAATTATATTCAATTTGCAACCTGATGGAGGTCAGTATAGAAGGACTAATAGAACAAGTCCCACACACTGCTAGAAGCCCAAATATTTTTTCAGAGCTAAATGAAGAAAAAAATTATTTTTAATTTGCAACCTGATGGAGGTCAGTATAGATGGACTAATAGACCAAGTCCCACACACTGCTAGAAGCCCAAATATTTTTTCAGAGCTAGATGCAGAAAAAAATTATATTCAGTTTGCAACCTTATGGAGGTCAGTATAGATGGACTAATAGAATGATGCTATGCCCAAAAGATTTTACTTCACTAGGTGCAGTAAAAAAATTGGTATTCTATACACAGGTGGTATATCTTGCAACACAGATAGGCTACTCCACTGACTAACACACTCTGCAATAGGCCAAAAAGGATTAGCTTTGCTAGATTCAGCCAAATGCTGTGAAAAAAACTTGCACAGCACTGGCACAGACCTGCCTGGCAAAAACTGATAGGAACTCATGTAACCTAGTCCTGAAAAGGACTCCAATTACTATTAGTCTTTACTCCCACAATCTATCTATTTAAGAGCACAGACCTGCCTGATAAAAGTCGTAGGAAATGCTGTAACCTAGTCCTTAAAAGGACTGCAATCACAACTATTCCCTACTCCCAAGCTATCTGTATATTTGTGCGAAAATTGGCTTGAAATTAACAAGGTATAGCACACACAGCAACAGCGGTGCCGTCTAACACGCAGCTGCAGCAGTGAGAAAATGGTGGCGACGGGGAAAATGGCTTGGTCTTATAGGGCAAGGACATGTAACATACACTGCCAATCACACATGCCCTTGCTTGTGTGAAAAAAAGCACTTCGCTCCGTGTGTGCGCTGCTGATAGGCTGACAGATTGCACCTCCCCACTGCAAATGCGGGAAAGAGAAAAAAAAATGGAGATCTTCATTGTTCCTGCAGAGATCCATCCCCTGCCCCTCCCCCCACCCCGCTGTACACTCAAACTGCGTATTAACATTAATTTTCATCATTACTGAGAAAAAATCCAGTTATGATTTTGGTGCACGAACAGTTATCGAACATAACCTCGAACAGCCGAATTTTTCTCAAATTGTTCGTGTTCGCCGACCGGCTCGAACACCGCCCAAAACAGCTCGAATTTGAGATTGGCGAACAGTTCGAGTAGAACAACGCTCATCTCTAATGCTAAGTTGAAAACTGAGATTTTGGCACGCTTGGGAGTGACTCTGACTGTCAGGGCGCAACGGGTGCACCACTGGGCCTATTGCAGTGACAAACCTCCCCGGTCCGAGATGTTCGACCATCTACACCTGGTCCAAAAGTGGTTGCAACCTGAATCTTCCTCCCCAGCACAGATGGTGGAGAAGGTAGTTATAGACAGGTTTATACACTCTCTTCCGAAGTCGGTGCAATCCTGGGTTGCTCAGGGAGATCCCCATAATGCCGATGACTTGGTGGGGTTGGTGGAAAGATGCCAGGCGGTTGAGAGTTCGTTGGGAAAACAAGGGGTCGTAGCCTCTCAATACTGGGGTTCCCAAAAGGGGGCGGACACCCAAAAGAAGGGAGCTAGAGCCACACCTGGGGGGCATCCTAGAGTTCAGGAGGGGTCTGAGTTTCTGCCCAAGGTCCCACAACATAATATAGTGTGTTGGAGATGTCATACCCCTGGCCATATTGCCGCTCGGTGTCCCATAAACTCTGAGCCAATGGACTGCAACATGGGCCGGCGTTGCTCCTATTTTGCCTACCCCGCCTGCAGCGCGGTTCCTCAACATGGCGAGGGCCCTCAAGCATGTTCAGTGTCAGTAAACGGGTTACAAGTCTCTGGACTATTGGACTCTTTGGTGACCCTGATAAGGGCCACACTCCCTCATCGACTGGTTCCTGGGAAGGTGGTGGGTGTCCGGTGTATCCATGGGGACGCTAAGAACTATCCTGTGGCCCAGGTGGATGTAAACACAGACTGTGACACCACATCTCATGAAGTGGTAGTCGTTAAGGACCTATTGCATCCCATAATAATTGGACGTGACTTTGCATTATTCTGGGAAATGTGGGGGAAAGCGGGGACACCTGGTTGTTCGGATGACAGCCAGATCGTCCCCAAGGAAACTTACCCGCAGAACATGGTAGATGAGTTTCCCATGTGTGTGTTTGTGGGCGATGAGGATGAGGCAACATCCCCTGAGGCCAATATCCCTGAGCTGGAGGTGTCCGAGGGAAACTTTGGAACTGACCAACTCAGGGATTTAACTCTGAAAGGGGCCTTTGAAAATGTTATTGTGTTAAATGGGGTGCCTCAGGAACCCGGGGCTGACACTCGGTTCCCTCATTTTGCTGTGAATGGGGATTTGCTGTACAGAGTAACCTAGCCAAGGGGTGAGGTAATAGAACAGTTCCTGGTGCCAGGGCCCTATAGACGCAGGGTGTTAGACATGGCTCATTCTCATGGGTTGGGTGGTCACCTGGGTGCAGACAAGACTCAGGAACGGATCCTCCAGAGATTCTACTGGCCAGGTTGCTATAGCGAAAATAGATTTAGTCCTTACCGGTAATTCGGTTTCTAGAAACCTTCCACGACAGCATTGGAGGATGTTGTCCACGCCCTATTGGGGGACAGGAACACAGAGAGGTTAAAAGCCCCTCCCCACCATCAATCCCCAGTGTTTACCAAGATCTCCTGGAAAAATGGTTACCTGACAGTTATATGGAATCCATAGGGAGGGAAATCCGTGCTGTCATGGAAGGCTTCTAGAAACCGAATTACCGGTAACGACTAATTCTATTTTCTCAATACGCCTTCCACGACAGCATTGGAGGAATACCATCGATATTTTATTTGGGAGGGACAATAGCTTGTAGGACTTTCCTACCAAAAGCTAAATCCCTAATGGACGATAAGTCTAATCTATAATGTTTACAAAATGTGTGAAGGGAAGACCATGTAGCTGCCCTGCAAATCTGCTCCGTAGAAGTGTCCGCTCTTTCGGCCCAAGAAGTTGATGTGGATCTGGTAGAGTGAGCTTTTAAGGCGATCGGTGGATCCAACTGTTGATTGACGTAGGCTTCCTCGATCGCTTTTTTAATCCGGTTTGCTATAGTGGATTTAGCTGCCATCCTTCCCCTGTTATGCCCTGAGTGTTGTATGAATAGATTTTCATCCAATGTCCAAGACTCAGTCTGTTGCAGATAATAAAGAACAACTCTGCGGACATCTAAGAGATGGAACTCTGCTTCCTTTGAATTAGAAGGCTTCTGGCAGAAGGAGGGAAGGATGACCTCCTGGGAACAATGGAAATCTGTAACAACCTTTGGGAGAAAGGAAGGGTCCAAACGAAGAGTAGTTCTATATTCAGTCACAGTCATGTAAGGTTCTCTGATGGAGAGAGCTTGCAGTTCTCCTACTCTTCGTGCTGAAGTGATGGCTACTAAAAAGGCAGTCTTATGAGAGAGAGTCTGTATTGTGCTGGAAGATAGAGGCTCGAAGGGAGAGAGGGTTAGACCTCGGAGCACCACATTAAGATCCCAGGATGGGACATGGGATCGATTTTTTGGGTGAAGTCTGAGTGCCAAAGTTATGAATCTTTTGATCCATCTGTGAGAGGCCAAATCTTGGTCGAATATGGAACTTAGGGCTGAAATCTGCACCTTGAGTGTACTAGGTTTGAGACCCAACTCCAATCCATTCTGTAAAAAATCAAGGATCCGAGCAATGTTGGGGTGTGAGGTGTCAGGAATATCCGGGGCATACCATGATAGGAATTTTTTCCATATTTTGCCGTATATAGCATTGGTTACTGGTTTCCTACTTTCTTGAAGAGTTCTTATAACCTTTTCAGAGAGACCTTTGGATTTTAAGATCTCGGCTTCAGTAACCAGGCTGCAAGGTTTAGCCACTGAGGATTTGGGTAAAATAGGGGACCTTGTGAGAGAAGGTTGTTGACCGGTGGAAGTATCACGGGACCGTCCAGGCAAAGTTCCGTGATGGCGCCGAAGCAAGGTCTTTTGGGCCACAGAGGGGCCACTAGAATTGTTGCCACCCTCTCTAACCTGACTTTCTGGATAGTTCTTGCTATCAGTGGAATTGGAGGAAACGCATAGACCAGTTTGAAATGCCAGGGATGGGCTAATGCATCTAGATTCATGGCATTGTCTCTTCTGTCCAATGAAAAGAAGAGGGGAAGTTTTGCATTTAGGAGACTGGCAAAGAGATCTACTTCGGGGAGACCCCATTTTGCTACCAGTGACTGGAATATTTGAGGATTCAAGCTCCACTCTCCTGGCTGAATGTCTTCCCTGCTTAGAAAGTCTGCTTGAATGTTGTTTGAGCCTTTCAGCTGAATTGCCGAAATTGACAGGAGATGTTGTTCTGCCCAGGAAAATATTCGACTTGCGATTTGTTTCAGGCTGTCTACCCTCATACCTCCCTGATGACGAAGGAAGGCGACTGTAGTCACATTGTCCGAGAGTATCTTGATGTGAGTACCCTGGATTAGGTTGACTGCAGCTATGAGCATTTTTTCTACTGCCTTCAGCTCCCTGAAGTTGGAGGGTCTGGCACTGATCTCGGGACTCCATCTGACTTGAAAAGGAGTCTGGGCCACCATGGCACCCCATCCTCGTATACTGGCATCGGTAATCACTGTGATTAGAGGGTCCTGGGTCCAAGAAATCCCCCTCCGAAGATTTTGGGTGCTTAACCACCAAGAAAGGGAAGCTTTTACCCGGCCAGGAGTCCTGGTCCATTTGTTTAATGAGTCCCTTTGTCTGTTCCATGATTTTAGGATATGATCCTGGAGAGACCTTGAGTGGGCCTGAGCCCATGATACTGACTGGATACAGGCCATCATTGACCCCAATTCAGACATTGCCGTTCTCAATGTTTGATTCTTCTGGTGTCTGAAATTTGAGATCTTGGTTCTGAGAGCTGTTTGATGCTCCAATGGAAGATGGGACATTTGTCTGTTGGAGTCCAGTAAGACACCAAGGAACTTCCTCCTCGACGAAGGAAGGAGTTTCGACTTTCCCAGGTTCGGAACCCAACCTAATGAGCGGAGGGTTTTTAGGGTTATGGAGACATGAAGATTGAGAATCCCCACTGAAGGGGTGATGATCAGCATGTCGTCCAGGTATGGAATTATGCAGACCCCTTGTTTTCGGATGAGTGCAATGACTTCCGCCATAATCTTCGTAAACACCCGAAGTGCTGAAGAGATGCCGAAGGGCAGTACGTTGTACTTCTAGTGTTCTGTTATGTTGTCCCTGGAAATCGCAAAGCGCAGGAACTTCCTGTGGGTCGGATGAATCGGCACGTGGAAGTATGCATCTTTTAGGTCTATGGTTGTCATGACATAATCCTTCCCTATTAGAGGAATAGTTGACCTTATGGACTCCATCTTGAATCGCCTGTATTTGATGTGATGGTTTAGGGATTTCAGGTTGATTATGATGCGTGGGATGCCTGACTGTTTCTTTATTAGGAAAATTTTTGAGTAGTGACCTGTATCCTCCTGACCAGGGGGGACCGGAGTTTAGCAGGTTTTGTAAACCGACTGAGAGCAATTCCCAAGTCCTCCGAGAGGGAAGGGACCCGAGGGGGGTGACTCTCGAATTCTAATAGAAGACCCCCTTGATAGTATTGAGGATCCACTGGCAGGAAGAAATTGACTGCCACTGAGGAAAGAAATCCGAGAGACGCCCCCCTACACGGCCCAGGTCATTGCTTGTCCTGCTGCTGGTGTTGTTGCTGGGGAACATGGATGTTATGACCCCTGCCGCCCTTAGGATAGCTCCAGCACCCAGACTTTCCCTTTCCCCTATATTGTGAGGGGTGACTCTGGGAAGGTCGAAAGGGACGTTTTTTAGGTTGTTTCTGTTCAGGAAGGGTTTTCTTCCTATCCGAGGCCTTCTCCAGGATATCATCCAGTGCTGGCCCGAATACATATTTCCCTTGAAATGGAATGGAACAGAGTTTAATCTTAGAGGTGACATCCCCACTCCATGTTTTGAGCCACAGCGCACGGCGGGCAGTATTGGATAGGACAGCTGCTCTAGCCGCGATCCGGACTGACTCAGCCGAGGCGTCCGCTAAGAAACCCGTGGCTTTTTGAAGGAGAGGGATGGAGTCTAGCAGGTCTGCCCTGGAGGTGCCCTGAGACAGATGTTCCTCTAGTTGGGCCAGCCACTCGAAGAGGGATCTGGCCACACAAGTCGATGAAATATTCATCTTGAGAGAGGCAGAAGAGGTTTCCCATGATTTTTTAAGGACACTTTCCATTTTCGGTCTAATGGATCCTTTAATTGGGATGAATCCTCAAAGGGAAGTGAGGTTTTCCTCACTACCCTTGCCACCTTGATGTCCACCAATGTCCACCAATCAAATTCCTCACCTTCCCACGGAAATCTATGCTTTAATTCCGAAGGGGTAGTGAGACGATTTTCTGGGGATTCCTTCTCTAATGACCTCATGAACAGGAAACCCAGTCTGCTTTTTTGATCTAAGGCCCCTAAACATTTCATCTTGAACGGAACAGGGGACCTCGACTTCCTCAAGCCCCATAGTGCCTCTAACTGCGTCCAGTAATTCTTCTAAGTTGTCTGAGGAAAAATAGTATCTTCCGGTTTCAACTTTTTTGGCAGGCCCTAAGGATGAGGAGCTACTAACATCAATAGAGACTACATTTGAGTCTAACTCTAGGATCTTCCTCTTCTTAGGGGGAGATGGCCTGGAGGAGGAGTAGACAGGCAGCGCAGCAAAAGAGGCTTGGACCTCCTGTCTAACTACTTGGACCTCCTGTTTAACAAGAGACCTAAGTTCCTCACTTAGAATAATTAAATACGAAAATCCCTCTCTATCTGTACAGGGCCGGCACAATCTCTTCTTATAAGATGAGGACAACTTTTTAGCGCAGATGCCACATCTACGGGGCTTGTCTTTATCCTTCTTAGAAGTGGGGGCCTTGTCTTCCTAAGAAAGGGGAAGAGAAGGGGACCCATGTAACTAGAAGGAGGGGAGATCTAGTGTCATCTAAAGGAGAGGCTAAGATAACCCCTTAGTGACCACCCAAGTACTACTCACTGTAGCCAAGGGCGTGCTGGGCTCTGCAGATGCAGGGATACTGGATCTGTCACCTTCCATGGTGGAGATAGCCTTACCTTTGGCGTCTTCAGGCGGGATTTTATAGGGAAAAAACGTGCCTCACAGCAAGGAACCTCAGTCCCCTCCCCCTTCCGGTCACTTTGAGGGCCACGCCAATTCGATATGGGCCTTGTCGGCCCTGGGACGCACTCAATCTCAGCATCCCGGCATGGAGCACACAGGCCGGAAGCAGGACCTGCAGTGACGTCACCCAGGTGCGCGCACACTCAGACCGCGCCTGCCGGCTCTGGAAGTGCCCACACTGTGCGTCCCAGCGTGGAACGCACAGGCCGGAAGAGACATGACCTGTGTTGACGTCACTTCCGGTTCGCGCGCCCAGAACGCCAGCGGAAGGAGGAGATGCCAGGGAGCACGAGTAGGCCCCCGGCATGAAATCCACCCGGCTTGCTTTACCCTCTATGGGGCGCAGGAAGCCCGGAACGGTCCCAATGGGAGCAGCATGGAGGGAGGAGGGAGCGCCCCGACCGACCACTGCCCGGCAAGTATAGCCTGATACAATGCTGCCTGCCGGCCCGACAGCGCTGCAGGACCTCTCGATGCCCCCAAGGGGGACAGGAAAACACTGGGGATTGATGGTGGGGAGGGTATTTTAACCTCTCTGTGTTCCTGTCCCCCGATAGGGCGTGGACAACATCCTCCAATGCTGTCGTGGAAGGCGTATTGAGAAATAGAGAGTTATTGTCGTTCCTGCCGCACATGCCAAATAACCTCCCCAGTGGCCCACTTCTGCAGTCCCCTAGTGCCCCTACCCGTCATCGAGGTTCCATTCGAACACATAGCAATGGATCTAGTGGGGCCCCTGGTCAAGTCCGCCCGACGGCATCAGTATATCCTGGTGGTATTAGATTATGCTACACGGTATCGAGAGGCCGTACCACTATGAAACTCCTCTGCCTGGTGTATAGCCCTGGAGTTAGTCCACATGTTTTCAAGAATGGGGTTGCCTAAGGAGATCCTAACAGACCAAGGAACTCCATTTATGTCAAAGGTCATGAGGGAATTGTGCAAGACATTGCAGATTGCACAACTGAGAACCTCCGTGTACCATCCCCAGACAAACGGACTGTTTGAGAGGTTTAACAAAACCTTGAAAGCAATGTTGAGGAATGCAGTGGAAAAGGATGGCCGAGACTGGGACTGTCTGCTTCCCTATCTGTTGTTCGCCATCAGGGAAGTTCCCCAAGCTTCCACAGGTTTCTCCCCGTTTGAACCACTCTATGGACGACACCCTCGAGGACTCCTGGATGTGGCGAAAGAGTCCTGGGAAGCTGAGACCACTCCCTATAGGAGCGTGGTGGAGCACATTGCCCAGATGCAAGAGAGGATTGCCCAATTGATGCCCATTGTGAGGGAGCACCTCCTCAAGGCACAATCCTTTTCCAGCGCCTTATCCAGTTTCTAGCGCCCCACTGACCACTTCAATTTGCACACTCCTCAAGGCACAAGAGGCACAGTCCAGGGTGTATAATAGGTCGGCCAGGGTGAGACCGTTCAACCCAGGAGATCGAGTGCTTGTGCTAGTGCCCACAGTGGAGAGCAAGTTAATGGCCAAGTGGCAGGGCCCCTATGAGGTGGTAGAGGAAGTGGGGGAAGTCAACTATAAAATCCACCAGCCGGGGAAGAGGAAGCTCTATCAAATTTACCGTGTTAACTTGATTAAGTCATGGCAAGATAGAGAGCCTGTGGAAGCTCCCTGTTTAGTGGCTGAGGCTGACGCCAATGTGAAAGAGGTCAAGGTGGCAGAGTCACTGTCACATGCCCAAAAACAACAGTGCAAAGAGTTGCTACAGCGAAATAAAGACCTGTTTTCGGAGTTGCCAGGACTCACTCAGGTCATAGAGCATGAGGTACTCACAGAGCCTCATGTTCGCGTCAATCTAAGACCATACCGGATCCCAGAGGCCCGCAGAGAGGTGATCTCAAAAGAAGTGAGGTGGATGCTTAACCTGGGAGTCATTGAAGAGTCCAAAAGTGGATGGTTCAGTCCTATAGTCTTAGTGTCAAAACCAGATGGGGAAAGGCGCTTTCGCAACGACTATAGGAAGCTGAACGAAGTCTCGAAGTTTGATGCCTACCCAATGCCTAGGGTAGATGAGCTTACTGAAAGGCAAGGACCCACTCGGTACATCACCACCCTTGACCTCACCAAAGGATATTGGCAAATTCCACTGTCCAAAGAGGCCAAGGAGAAGACAGCCTTCTCGACCCCAGACGGATGTTATCAATACATCAGGATTAGAGATGAGCGTTGCTCGACTCGAACTGTTCGCCAATCTCAAATTTGAGCTGTTTTGGGCGGTGTTCGAGCCGTTCGGCGAACACGAACGATTTGAAAAAAATTCGGCTGTTCGAGGTTATGTTCGATAACTGTTCGTGCACCAAAATCATAACAGGATTCTTTCTCAGTAATGATGAAAATTAATGTTAATACGCAGTTTGAGTGTACAGCGGGGCGGGGGGAGGGGCAGGGGATGGATCTCTGCAGGAATAATGAAGATCTCCATTTTTTTTTCTCTTTCCCGCATTTACAGTGGGGAGGTGCAATCTGTCAGCCTATCAGCAGCGCACACACGGAGCGAAGTGCTTTTTTTCACACAAGCAAGGGCATGTGTCATTGGCAGTGTATGTCACATGTCCTTGCCCTATAAGACCCAGTCATTTTCCCCGTCGCCACCATTTTCTCACTGCTGCAGCTGCGTGTTAGACGGCACCGCTGTTGCTGTGTGTGCTATACCTTGTTAATTTCAAGCCAATTTTCGCACAAATCTACAGATAGCTTGGGAGTAGGGAATAGTTGTGATTGCAGTCCTTTTAAGGACTAGGTTACAGCATTTCCTACGACTTTTATCAGGCAGGTCTGTGCTCTTAAATAGATAGGTTGTGGGAGTAAAGACTAATTGTAATTGCAGTCCTTTTCAGGATTAAGTTACATCAGTTCCTATCAGTTTTTGCCAGGCAGGTCTGTGCCAGTGCTGTGCAAGTTTTTTTCACAGCAATTGGCTAAATCTAGCAAAGCTAATCCTTTTTGGCCTATTGCAGAGTGTGTTAATCAGTGGAGTAGCCTATCTGTGTTGCAAGCTACACCACCTGTGTATAGAATACCAATTTTTTTACTGCACCTAGTGAAGTAAAACCTTTTGGGCATAGCATCATTCTATTAGTCCATCTATAATGACCTCCATCAGGTTGCAAATTGAATATCATTTTTTCTGCATCTAGCTCTGAAAAATTATTTGGGCTACTAGCAGTGTGTGGGACTTGGTCTATTAGTCCATCTATACTGACCTCCATCAGGTTGCAAATTAAAAATAATTTTTATCTGCATCTAGCTCTGAAAAAATATTTGGGCTTCTAGCAGTGTGTGGGACTTGTTCTATTAGTCCATCTATACTGACCTCCACCTGGTTGCAAATTGAATATAATTTTCTTCTGCATCTAGCTCTGAAAAAATATTTGGGCTTCTAGCAGTGTGTGGGACTTGTTCTATTAGTCCATCTATACTGACCTCCACCAGGTTGCAAATTGAATATAATTTTTTTCTGCATCTAGCTCTGAAAAAATATTTGGGCTTCTAGCAGTGTGTGGGACTTGTTCTATTAGTCCATCTATACTGACCTCCATCAGGTTGCAAATTGAATATAATTTTTTTCTGCATCTAACCCAGCCAATAGTTTTGGCCTAATACCACAGTTTGGCCACTCAGCTCTGCTCGGTTCCCATCCATTGTTTTTTTGTGCAAACAACTCCAGAGTTGTGAATTAGTTAACCACCAAAATGAGTGGAAAAAGGCCTGCTGCTGGTGGAAAGGGGAATAGGCGTGTTGGGAAGGGGAAAAAAGGTTGTGTCCGTGGGGTAGGTGTTAAAGCAACAGTAACATCTGCAGAAGAAAGACCATCTTCCAGCCAAACTAAAATGTCTACTTCTTTTAGTGGACAATGTGATAAGATCCCTTTCTTACGGCCACGCCAATCGCTACAAATTCCAGATGAGGCACAAAAACAGCAGGTGCTTCAACGGATATCAAGTGCTCCTTTAAGTGGGCTCTCCTCCACATCAACTTCAACATCACAAATACTCCAGTCCTCAGAGGTGTCACGCCAATCGCACTTGCATCCTCACAGCTCCCAAATCTCCAGCTGCCCGTCTGAGTATGAGGTAGAACAGATGGTTGAGTCTGCAGAGCTGTTTACTCATACTATAGCCTGGGAATCAGAGGTCGGCTCCAGCGCTTCTATGAATCCAGACGAGGAAATGATCTGCACTGATGCCCAGAATCTTTATGAGTCAGATCCAGGACCAGACGCAGAAGGTTCTGACCATAATGTAGACCCTCATTCCCAAACTGTAACTCCTGTTGGTGGAGACAATTAGGAAGACGATGATGAGACTCAAATACCTGATTGGAGCGACAACTTTAGTTTTTTGTCAGGGCAGGAACAGGTTGGCTCTGAGGACGACGGGTGTGATAACACACAGGGTGATGATGATGAGGTTGGAGATCCCACTTACTGTCAACCCAAGAGATGAGGTCAGCAGAGGAGGTGGAGGAGAATGCTAGTGACGACGAGTTCAGGTTGCGCCTTCCTGGACAGAGACGTAGTACTGGAAGCACGTCAACAACTGCATCCTCAAACACAACTCTGCCTCTCACCACAAGTCGTGGTGGCTCTTCAGGTCACATGGGTGCTAAGCCTTGCATAGCCTGGGCATTTTTTCAGATCGATAAAGATGACCCAACTCGTGTTATCTGTAACATTTGTCAGCAAAATCTAAGTAGAGGCCAAAAAATACATAGTTTGAGTACTTCATGCATGAACCGGCACTTGGATATGAAGCATAAGTTGCAGTGGGAAGCTCACTGTGCTACAATGCGGCCTAGCCGGCCGGGCCAACCACCGTCTGCCCCATCTTGTGCATCCGCGGCCTCTTCATCCTCTGTGACTGGGGGGACAGCAGTCACACCTGTTTTGGCAGGTGATTGGCAGGTCATCATTTTCTTTGGAGGTGGTAACACCAGCTGGTGTTGAGCGCTGTCCGACATCGATAGCACCACCTTTGGATCAAGGCAACCTAACATGTCCGCCTGCATCTTCCTCACAGACCGGCAGTTTGCCGGGGACACCCTTATCAACCCCGTCTAAGCACAACAGCCAGCCCTCGGTCCCTCAGATGTGGACAAGTAAAAGACCATTTCCTCCTAGCCATGAGAAAGCTAAGAGGTTGAATTTCACCATCTGCAAGCTCTTGGCTACAGAAATGCTGCCTTTCTGCTTGGTGGACACAGAGGATTTTCGAGACCTTATGTCCGTCGCAGTGCCCCAGTACCAGATGCCCAGTCGGCACTACTTCTCAAAGAAAGGTGTGCCTGCGCTCCACCAGCATGTCGCACACAACATCACCGCTTCTTTGAGAAACTCTGTGTGTGACAGGGTGCATTTCACCACAGACACTTGGACGAGTAATCATGGACAGGGGCGTTACATGTCGCTGACTGGGCACTGGTTAACTATGGTGACAGCAGGACAAGGGGCTGCTGTCCAAGTCTTGCCGTCCCCACGAGTTGTGCGTCAATCCTCTTTATCTCAAAGTTCCTCCACTGCTTCTGCCTCCTCAACCTCCTCTCGGTCCTCCACCTGCACCCAAAGCCTGTCTGGTCATGCCACAAACTTTCTAACTGCGCAGAAGGGACCCTGCACACCTCCTTACTATGCTGGCAGTAGGGCTCAACGTCATCAGGCGGTTTTTACTTTGAAATGTCTGGGAAGTGTGAGTCACACAGCTGAGGAGTTGTGGTCAGCTCTGGAGAACCAGTTTCATGAATGGTTGTCTCCACTGGACCTGAAACCAGGGAAGGCCATGTGCGACAATGCTGCAAACCTGGGTGCGGCCCTTCGCCGGGGCAATGTCACACATGTGCCTTGTATGGCTCACGTGTTGAACCTGGTTGTCCAGCAATTTTTAGCCCACTATCCCGGACTAGATGGCCTTCTGCAGAGGGCACGGTCGCTGTGTGCTCACTTCCGCCGTTCGCATCCCGCTGCTCAGCGACTTACATCTCTACAGAAGTAGTTGAGCCTGCCACTTCACCGGCTAAAATGCGATGTGCCTACCCGGTGGAATTCAACTCTGCACATGTTGCAGAGACTGTGGCAGCACCGACAAGCCCTGGTGCAATACGTTCTGACGTATAGCCTGGGCCAACGAGATCCAGAGGTGGGGCAAATCACCCTGGAGGAGTGGTCTCAGGTCAGGGACCTATGCACCCTTCTGCACAGTTTTGAAATGGCGACGAAGATGTGTAGTGCTGACGATGCCATTATCAGCATGACTATTCCGGTGATTTACATGCTGGAGCACAAGTTAAACAGAATTCGGAGTCAGGTGGTGGCACAAGAGGAGGTGGAGGAAGTAGAGGAGGAGGAGTTGTATGCGGAAGGGCTAACATCTGCAAGGTCCAGACGGTCGGCAGCACCAAGGCGGCAGGCATGTGAGGGTGGGGGAGATGGTTTTACCAGGGCGCATGGTAGCAGCCAAACTAGTGAGGAAGGTGCAGGAGCCCAGGAAGAAGTGGAGGACGAACTGATGGACGACTCATCAGATGAGGGAGACCTTGATCACATTTCTGTTGTGCGAGGTTGGGGGGAGAGGACAGAGGAAGGAAGCATGATTGTTACCTCGCCACCAACACAACAGGGACTTGGTGCTCCTGGATGCGCAAGACACATGAGTGCCTTCTTGCTGCACTACCTGCAACATGACCCTCGAATTGTGAGAATTAGAAATAATCCTGACTACTGGGTTGCCACACTGTTAGATCCCCGGTACAAAAGTAAATTTGCAGAAATTATTCCTGCCATAGAAAGGGATGCACGCATGCAGGAGTATCAGCAGAGACTGTTGCAGAATCTTACATGTGCTTTTCCACAAAACACCAGTGGTGCACGTAGTGAATCTCACAGTTGCAACTTGCCAACCGTGGGACCGTCGAGTGTTCAGCACTCAAACCGTAACAGAAACACAGTATCTGCTGGTAACATCAATTTTCCGGAATCATTTCACCACTTTTTTAGCCCATCCTTTGCAAGGCCACAGGAGACAAGAAGTCTGACACATAGTCAATGCCTAGAGACGATGGTACAGGAGTGTCTCCAAGTAAACCTTGAAGCCATGACTCTGTCACTGGACCCTTGCTCTTTTTGGGCTACCAATCTGGATAAATGGCCGGAGCTAGCCACTTACGCCTTGGAGATCTTGTCATGCCCTGCAGCCAGCGTTCTGTCTGAACGTGTGTTCAGCGCTGCTGGTGGTGTGCTGACAGATAAGCGCACGCGGCTATCCACTGATAATGTAGACAGACTCACGTTCATAAAGATGAACAAATCATGGATCCGAAACGACTTTTCTACCCCTGTGTCATCCTGGGGAGAGTAAAAGCTTGATGATTGGTTAAAATCACCTCACCAACCGTTTTAAGCTTTCAAATGACTAATCATGTTTATCTGTATCTTGGCTGGAAAATAATTTGGGCTTTGTAGCAGTGTGCAGTACTGATTCTATTAGGCCATCTATACTAAGCTCCACCAGATTTAAAATTACTAATCATGTTTATCTGTATCTTGGCTGGAAAATAATTTTGGGGCTCCGAGATGCGCAAGACACAAGTGCCTTCTTGCTGCACTACATGCAACATGACCCTAAGATTGTCAGAATTCGAAGTAATCCTGACTACTGGGTTGCCACACTCTTAGATCCCCCACACTCTTCGATCAACCTTTTCGTTTTAATAAAGACTAAAAAAATGGTCATTTTTGAAATTATAAGCATTAGCAGGTTATTAGAAACTGAAATCAAACAGTTTTCAACTCAAAACTTTATTCTAGGTGATGTTACATTTGCACATAGGACCCCTTGTTCGAAAGAAGCTTCTGAACTCTCTCGTCCATTGAATTTGTCAGGTTTTGGATGGTTTCTGCTTCAATTGTTTTGCATGAGGACAGAATACCCTCCCAGAGCTGTTGCTTAGATGTGAACTGCCTCCCGCCATCATAGACACTCCTTTTGATGATGCTCCAGAGGTTCTGAATGGGGTAGAGGTCAGGGGAGCATGGGGGTCACACCATAAGTTTGTCCCCTTTTATGCCCATATCAGCCAGAGATGCAGATGTGTTATGTGCAGCATGAGACGGTGCATTATCATGCATGAAAATGATCTTGCTGTGGAATACACGGTTCTTCTTCTTGAACCATGGCAGGAAGTGCTGTTTGAGAAACTCCACATACATTATGGAGTTCATCTTTACCCCTTCAGGGATCCTAAAGGGGCCGACAATCTCTCTCCCCATGATTCCAGCCCAAAACATTACTCCACCTCCTCCTTGTTGGCGCTGTAGCCGTGTTTGCGTGGGGTGTCCATCAACCAGCCATCCTCCACTCCATCCATCTGGACCATCGAGCGTTGCACGGCACTCATCCGTGAACAAAACAGTTTTGAAATCAGTCTTCATGTATTGTTTGGCCCACTGGAGCCGTTTCTGCTTGTGTGCAGTGGATAGAGGAGGTCAACAGGATGGCGTACGCACAGCTGCAAACCTCTGAAGGACCCTGCATCTTGTTGTTCGGGGGACGATGGAGGCACCAGCAGCTTCAAAAACTTGTCTGCTGCTATGACAAGGCTTTTTTGCCGCTGCTCTTTTAACCTGACGTAATTGCCTGTAGGAAAGAGTCCTCAATTTGCCCTTATCAGCACACACACGTGTGTACTGTGAATCAGCTACATACTTCTTGATCGCCAAGACACTTCATCCTGATCATCGCACAATGTTGATTGTAGTCATGCCTTGACCTAAACACTCCACAATTTGTTGCTTCTCAGCAGCCGACGCATCCTTTTTCTTTCCCATTTTGGCAGAAAATGTAGGCTGCTTAATAATGTGGGACAGCCTTCTAAAGTAGTCTTGCCTTTCTTTGGACACACCTGCCAAACTAATTAGCACAGGTGTCTGCAATTGCTTACAGTGATATATGTTAGAACCTTGCTGTTAGTTTTTTTTTCCTTTGCTGGTCACATGACCTTGTTGGCCTATTTAATCCTGCTCCGCCCTTCTGGCTTTGCTGGACTTCATTGTATATCTACTTTCTAGCTAGCCTGTGCTCTGTGTCTTGCTCTGTTAGTTTGCTTGGTCTACGGACCTCTATGTTCTTTATATTTTGTTTGTTCGTCTGTCTGCTACTATTTCTGTTAGGAGGTGTCCCATATTCCTCCCAGTCCTTAGTACTTGTAGGGATTCCTCCCCCACATCTATAGGTCTTCGTACAGACTAGCTTAGGACTTTAGCAGGTCTGATCGCAGGATCAGGTTCCCTGTTACATCGTAGGGATTCAGCTGAGTCTTATAGTAGGGACAGATCTCCTCTCTTTCCTTAGCTCTGGTAGCAGAACATAACAGTAAGTCCAGCCAGCAAATTCTCTAAGGAAAGATTTTTTTTGTTCCATCATGGTGTCGGTTCAGGATTTGGCTAAACACCTGCAGGGACTCTCTCTGGAAGTGGCCGAGCTCCGTCAGCACGTGAGTAACTGTTCTGGAGCACATTTCTTGGAGCCTAAGGTATGTTTGCCGGATTTATTTTTTGGTGAACATCGAGAATTTTTTTCATTTAAAAATGCTTGCTTATTGTATTTTCGTTTGAGACCCAAGTCCTCTGGGGATGAATCCCAGCGCGTAGGGTTCATAATGTCACTTTTGCGCAAAGAGCCTCAGGAGTGGGCCTTTTCTTTGCAACCTAGTGATACATGCTTCAGATCAGTGGATAGTTTTTTTTCTGCTTTAGGACTATTATATGATGATCCTGACCGTGTCGCATCAGCTGAGACTGAGTTGAGACGTTTAAAACAAGGATCAGGTAATGTCGAAAAATATTGTACACATTTTCGTCGTTGGTCCACTCAAACAGGGTGGAACGATTCTGCTCTGAAAAGTCTATTTCTTGCTGGGCTCAGTGAAAGGGTTAAAGACCTGCTAATTGCTTATCCTACACCTGAGGATTTGCAACAGGCTATGCAATTAGCTATACGGGTGGATAGAAGACTGCGTGCTAGGGTTAATGAGAGCAAATCCTCTGCTATGTCAGTTTCTGGTTATGAGAATGTGTGTACTAACAGTGGTGAACCGATGGAGATTGGATCGGTGGCACCTCGCTCTCAAGAAAAAGACCGTCGTTTTTCGAAAGGCTTGTGTTTCTATTGCGGAAAATCTGGTCATTTGATTAAAGGCTGTGAGCTTCGTATGAAGAAAGAAAAAAAAATGGTCAGTCACGCCCGTATTGCCTGTTTAAATTCCAAGGGTGTATTTTTAGCTGCTTCCACGATTGCTCAGGAAAAATTAATGGAATTTCGGGTGTTTGTTGATTGCGGGTCTACACTGAATGTAATTGATGGGGGATTCGTGGAAAAACTCAATTTAAAACCTGAACCTTTATCATCCCCCATTGCTGTGGTTTCTGTGGATGGTTCCCCTTTGAAGAATATTACTCTCAAGGTCTGTGAATTTCCTCTCACTATTAATGGTGTTCACCATGAGAAATTGGATTTGGTAGTGTTGAATAACTTGCCTTCTCCAGTAATATTGGGTTTGCCCTGGTTAAAATTTCACAATCCTGTACTGGATTGGTCTACCAGTGAAATTAAATCCTGGAGCCATAAATGTTATGACAAGTGTTGTAACGGGCGTATTGCAGCTTTGGATAGGGGAGAATTACCTGTTCCTATTCAGGATTTTTGGAGAGTTTTTTCTGAGAAAGATTCGCAGGTTTTGCCTCCCCATAGAGACTATGATTGTTCTATTGAATTTGTCCCTGGAGCGACTCTTCCTAAAAGTCGTTTATTTAACCTTACTATTCCTGAGAGGAAGGCTTTGGAGGAATACATACAGACAAGTTTTGCCGCCGGTCACATTAGGCCCTCTAAGTCTCCTGTGGCGGTTGGATTTTTTTTTGTAAAAAAAAAGGACGGCGGTTTACGTCCTTGTCTGGATTTTCGTGAGATTAACAAAATTACGGTACGCAATCCTTACCCACTGCCATTGATTCCTGATCTGTTTAACCAGTTATTGGGGGCCAAGTGGTTCTCTAAAATTGACCTTAAGGGGGCATACAATCTGTTGCGCATGAAGGAGGGTGATGAATGGAAGACTGCTTTTAACACTCCTGTGGGTCATTTTGAGAATCTGGTTATGCCTTTTGGTCTTACTAATGCTCCTGCATTTTTTCAGAATCTGATTAATGACATCCTTAGACCTTTGATCGGTAAAAATGTGGTTGTGTATTTGGATGACATTTTGATTTATTCGCCAGATCTGGAGTCTCATTGGCGGAGCGTGCGTGAGGTATTACAGTTATTAATGGACAATTCGCTTTTTGCTAAGCTGGAGAAATGTGAGTTCGCTGTACAGAGAATTAGTTTTTTGGGCTACATTATCTCCAGCAAAGGTTTTGAGATGGATCCGGTTAAGGTTCAGGCTGTGCAGGAATGGCCTAGGCCTATTGGTTTGAAATCGATACAGAGGTTTTTGGGTTTCGCCAATTACTATAGAAAATTCATAAAAATTTTTTCTAGTATTGTCAAACCTCTGACTGATCTCACCAGGAAAGGTGCTGATGCGGTTCAGTGGTCTTCTGAGGCCATTGAAGCTTTTGTGTATCTCAAGGAGAGGTTCACCTCTGCTCCCATCCTTATGCAGCCTGATGTTACTAGGCCGTTTTTGGTTGAGGTTGATGCTTCCTCTGTGGGGGTTGGCGCAGTATTGTCTCAGGATAACGGGGATGGATTACATCCCTGTGCCTTTTTTTCAAAAAAATTTTCGGAGACTGAATTGAATTACGATATTGGTAATCGGGAATTATTGGCTATTAAACTCGCATTTGAACACTGGCGCCACTTCTTGGAAGGTGCGGAATTTCCCGTTCAGGTTCTTACGGATCATAAAAATCTGATATATCTTGACGCTGCCAAGCGCCTGAATGCCCGTCAGGCTAGGTGGGCACTGTTTTTCTCGCGGTTTAATTTCTCCGTTACTTACATCCCTGGTACTAAGAATGTTAAGGCGGATGCCTTGTCTCGCAGTTTTTCTCCCATAGTCGGTGCTGAGAAAGAGGAAAACATTTTACAAGAAGGTGTTGTGATAGCTGCTTTAGACTCCGTTTTGGAAGATGAGATTCTTAAAGCTCAGGAGAATGCCCCATCTAACACTCCTCATGGGAGGTTGTTTGTGCCTGGGACCTTTAGGAGAGATTTGTTTGTTGAGTGTCACGAATCTCGGTTGGCAGGTCATCCCGGAATCTCTGAGACCAAGAGACTGGTGGGTCGCAGTTTTTGGTGGCCTGGATGGCAGAAGGAAGTCATTAAGTGGGTACGCCAATGTACTGTATGTGCTAGATCTAAGTCCTCACATACTCCTGCTGCGGGGTTGCTTTGTCCTTTGGAGGTCCCCAGTGCTCCTTGGACACATTTGGCTATGGACTTTATAACTGACCTTCCCCCCTCTGAGGGTTTTACTGTCATCTGGGTGGTCGTGGACCGTTTTAGCAAGATGTGTCACTTGGTTCCCTTCATCAAACTGCCCTGCGCTAAAACTCTCGCTAAGGCCTTTGTCAAGGAAATTGTCAGACTTCATGGCGTTCCTACTGACATTGTTTCTGATAGGGGTCCTCAGTTCGTGGCTCGTTTTTGGCGTGCCTTTTGTGACAGGTTGGGAATTCATTTGTCGTTTTCGTCCGGATATCATCCTGAATCTAATGGCCAGACAGAAAGGAAAAACCAGGATGTTGAGCAGTTCTTGCGTTGTTTTGTGGCAGACAATCAAGAGGGGTGGTCTGAGTTTCTGCCACTTGCCGAATTTGCTCTGAACAATCATACATCTTCTTCTGCTGGTTGTTCGCCTTTTTTTTGTTGTTCTGGGAGACATCCGTCGTTTGGGTCGTTCTCCAAGTTGGGATCTGCCGTGCCTGAGGAGGAGAATTTTTCCGGTGATTTGGAAAGAGTTTGGACGGATGTGCGTGGTAATCTTCAGGAGGCCAACAGAAAATCTAAAGACTACTTTGATAGGAAACGACAGGAGGTTTTGTTCGCTGTTGGTGACATGGTTTGGTTGTCCTCTAGGAATCTGCGGTTGAGGATTCCTTCTAAGAAATTGGGTCCCAAGTTTGTAGGGCCCTTTAAGGTGCTTCAGGTTGTCAACCAATCTGCTGTTAGGTTGGAGGTTCCTACCTCCTGGAGAATTAATCCGGTCTTTCATGTCTCTCTGTTAAAAAAAGCTGTTGTGTCGGATGGTGACGCCTCTTCCTCTGTTCCTCCGGTGGTGGAGGACGGGGAATATGAAATTTCTCGCATCCTTGACTCTAGACGGTATAGAGGTAGTTTGCAGTATCTTGTGGCCTGGAAAGGTTTCGGACCCGAGGATAACTCTTGGGTGAGGTCAGATGATGTTTCCGCGTCCAGACTTATCAGAGCGTTTCACAGGAGATTTCCTGATAAGCCTGGTCCTAGGGGATCCGGAGGATCCTCTTAGAAGGGGGGGTACTGTTAGAACCTTGCTGTTAGGTTTTTTTTCCTTTGCTGGTCACATGACCTTGTTGGCCTATTTAATCCTGCTCCGCCCTTCTGGCTTTGCTGGACTTCATTGTATATCTACTTTCTAGCTAGCCTGTGCTCTGTGTCTTGCTCTGTTAGTTTGCTTGGTCTACGGACCTCTATGTTCTTTATATTTTGTTTGTTCGTCTGTCTGCTACTATTTCTGTTAGGAGGTGTCCCATATTCCTCCCAGTCCTTAGTACTTGTAGGGATTCCTCCCCCACATCTATAGGTCTTCGTACAGACTAGCTTAGGACTTTAGCAGGTCTGATCGCAGGATCAGGTTCCCTGTTACATCGTAGGGATTCAGCTGAGTCTTATAGTAGGGACAGATCTCCTCTCTTTCCTTAGCTCTGGTAGCAGAACATAACAATATAAAGAGCCCTGACACACATCACCATCAATGAGTTTAACTGACAAACAAACAAATTCTTCACTTATCACTCCTAAACACTTTTTGCATAATAATTTGGAACACAGTGTACATGTGCTTTTCCACAAAACACCAGTGGTTCACGTAGTGAATCTTACAGTTCTAACTTGCCAACCGTGGTCTGTATGGAGTTGTTCAATAAAGGGCCCAAAATTAAGATAACATAGACGAGAGAGGTCTCTATGAATAGGAATTCCTAAGTATTTGATACCCTGTGAGGGCCAGGCAAAGGGAAAGTTGGACTGGATGGAATCCTGTATGGATTTGGGGAGGGAGACATTGAGGGCCTCAGACTTCGCTGTACTGATTTTACAATTTGACCATGTAACAAAGTGATCTATTTCAGCCATAACAGCAGGGATGGATATATGTGATTGAGTGATATATACTAGGACATCATCAGCAAATAGAGAGCACTTGTACTCGGTGCCTCCCACCTCAATCCACCTAATATTGGGGTTATGGCGAATTGATGAGAGCAGGTGCTCCGTCACTAGGATGTATAAGAGAGGGGACAGAGGACATCCCTGCCTTGTCCCATTGGTGATTATGAAAGGTGATGAAAATGTTCTGACGCGCCCCCTGGGCCTTGGGACACCCGGAGCCGGACCCTTTTTGGTGGATGCTGGTGGTTGTAGTCTCCGTGACGACCCAGATCCGTGGCTCAGGGCGGTCAAACCAGTGGCGGAACTATTTATGTGGTTTTGATGTTTAAATGTCCGACTACGCCACCCGTGGATTGCTGTCAGCGTGAACCGCCGCTGTAGGGCAGACCGCTGAGGCTGGTGTTGTGGGTGCAGCAGAGCGTAGCATAACTCCCCACGGGAGGAGTATAGCTTCAGGGCAGTGTATGCGGAGGATGGGAGTGATGGTGCAGGGCAGCAGTAGTAACGACACGGAGTCAGTGATGCAGTCCAGGGCCTTTACTCACAGTTCTTATTATCCAGACCACTTCTGCAGGTAACGGCTGCCCACGTCGTACTGTGCTCACCAGGTGAGGGGCTCAGACAACTCCCAGATAACTTTGGAGCGCTTCACAGGACCCCCTTTGCGTGTCCTTTGTCTGGCCTTTCTTACCAACCCTTCTGTCCGGCTGCCTCGGGCCTCCTCTTGGTAAACTTTGCGCCAGTTTCCCTGACCCTATGTGGTGCCTTCCTAGCGGGTGTAGCGAGGGGCTGCGCCACATAAAATGTCACAGCCTCCGGTTTCTAGCTGAGGGTCGTTTCCCGCCTCCACTAGTTTCGGGGACCGGTCTCCCCCTTTGGCCTGACCCCTCCATGCAGGTGGATTCGGGCGTGCGGTGGCGACTCGCCCGTCCGCACCCCTGGGATCCCTTCGTTCCTCATTCCTAGAGCCTTCTCCGCTCCTCTTCCTTCCTTCTCCCTCTTCCAGGCCTGGGCCTCTGTTACTAGGCCCACCTCCGGAGCAGAGCTCATGCAGAGCCCCTGCTCCCTGTCACTTCTGCTCAGACTTCTCTGCACTGAACTAAGATGGTGCCCACCTTTTATACTCCCTTCTCAATGCACCCAGGAACTGCTTCCTCCCTGCTCCTGCACTACAGTGTTCCCCTTCCTCAGTGTTCCCTCCCCCCACTCCAGCCAGGGACAGGGACTGTCGTGCCCATCTCAGGGGCATATTGGTCGCCCTGCCCCACGGCAATGTGGTGTAATGCATGCAGGTGTCGGGTCCTGATCCACACTCCATCCTTACCTGAGAGTGAGATATCACACCTCTGGGTGAGGTGCAATACCTCTGTAGCAACCGAGCCCTCAGGGTGCTACAGTTCCATTTATCTTCAGCCTAGGTGACGTATTGCGATACAGGGCCGTGATTTTGGCTATAAAAGGGTCCCCTAGACCCCTACCCCAAGCTTTTTAAGAGAATAATATATGGCGTCCCAGGAGACTCTATGGAATGCTTTCTCAGCATCCAACGAGAGTATCTAATTACAAATTTTTAACTGCATCTAGCCCAGGAAATACTTTGTGCCTAGTAGCAGTGTCTGCTAGTCAGCGGATTATCCCGGCTGTTAAGCAAGCTACACCACCTGTAGTTTGGACACTTAATTTTTTCAAAGGAAATGCTTCGGGACCACGGGATACTCAGTGAAGAGCATCAGGAGGCACCCCAAGGCATAGGGGCTGGGACTGGCGGTAGGATGCCTTGCGGTGGACAGCCGAGCTCGATCCTTATAAAAGCTTTTTAACTGCAGCAGCTTTAGTGGACGCTACTGGAGCTGGAATTATGTGGCTGCTGGCATGAGACTTGCCCTCCAATAGATCCTTGTAAAAGGATTTAAAGTGTATTCATTCAAATTAGAGAGACAATTTAAATTAAAAAGCTTAGAGCTGCCTCCACCACAGGGGGGCTCGCTCGACCCACCAGCGGACAGGCACCAGTATTGGCAGAGGGGGGCTGGCCGTCAGGGTCCACCGCGGCGCTGGCACAAACCCGGCGACACGGAGGTGGCACGGGCAGGAACGGACTGGCCGTGTCGGCTTCTCACTTTTTGGATTTTAGAAGGGCATGACATGCCTATATCTGTGTCTCCCCCTCCTTTTACTCCTCCACCTCTTTTCTTTTCGCATGACTATATGTACTTGTCACTTTTCCATGTGTTAGTTATGTCTTCTGAGCAGTTTGTCAGCTTTTGGACACCTTTGAAGGTGTTTTCTATGTTTTTCTATGTGTTTTTGTTTGCCTGCCATTGGTTTTAACGGTGTTCGAAGGTGTTCGACGAACAGTTCGACGAACAGTTCGGCGAACACACGGGTGTTCGACGAACCGAACCGAACTCGAACACTACGGGGGTGGCTCAACACTAATCGGGATGCCGTTTGGGTTGCAGGGAGCTCTGGCTACCTTCCAGAGAGCCATGGACCGGATCTTAGCACCCCTCAAAAAGTATGCAGCGGCCTACCAAGATGACATTGTCATATTCAGCCAGGACTGGGAAAGTCATTTGGACAAAGTCCAAGTCATACTTGATGCCCTAAGGAAGGCGAGCTTTACCATCAACCCTAAGAAATGTGCCATAGGGATGGAGGTAGCCAATTACCTAGGGTACGTGGTTGGTAGAGGGGAAATAAAACCACAAATAAATATGGTCGAGGCGATCTTGAACTGGCCACAGCCCCTCTCGAAGAAGCAGGTCAGGGCGTTTATAGGCATTGTGGGCTACTATCGAAGATTTGTCCCTAACTTTGCCCTGATAGCAGCCCCGCTGATGGATCTTCTGAAAGGTACGAAGGCGGCTATGTCCAAGTGGTCCCCGGAAGCAGAAGCGGCCTTCCAGGAATTGAAACTGGTCCTCTGTAAACAGCCAGTCTTGGTGGCGCCCAACTTCTCCAAAGAGTTTGTGGTCCAGACGGATGCATTGGATGTCGGGCTGGGAGCATTCTTGTCCCAGGAGATTAATGGAGAAGAACACCCTGTAATATACCTCAGTAGGAAGCTTTCCACTTGTGAGAAGAACTACTCCATTGTAGAAAAAGAATGTTTGGCCATTAAGTCGGCATTAGACACTCTGAGGTATTACCTGTTAGGTAGAAGGAGCATAGGCCTGGGAAACAACATGGGAATGCTGATGCCTTGTCAAGGGTTTATTGTAAGGTGACAGTAGGTACCAAGCCCCCCCCCCCCCCCGTCTTTGGGCAGAGGGGGGGTATGTAAGGTGGCTGCCGGACAGGTCGTGGACGGGAGGTATGTGTCCCCAAAGTGCCAGACTTCGGTGATGTAGGACCCGGAGAAGCAGGCTCCAGCACACATAGTGCTGAGAGGAATTTAATGGGCCCGGATTACAAGACCGGGTTTTACGAGCAGCTGAAAGAGCTGGGGGGAACAGCTGCTCACTTACCTCCAGTCCAGGTCTTCGAAGGCTGATTTAAGACAACTGCGCCTGTCTCAGTCTGTCTGTGTGTGTTGGGAAAGGTGAGCAGACCTTGAATGTGCTGTTCAGACGCTGCTATAGGCAGAGGAAGGCACTTTGTTTAAACGGCTGAGGCCGTGCTGCATGGACTTGTTATTTTGAGTTTTGTTCTGTTATTTCTTTTTGTGCCAGGAAAAGGCTGTTTTTGTTTCCTCACTGGTGTATGGACACTAAATAAACCACCAGTTTGTTTGAACCCGCGGACTGCATCACTGTGTGAACCTGTGCCTACCTCCAACGCGGCTCAGTGAGTACAAATCCCTACAAGGTGATCAGAATAAAAAAAGTCAAAGTCCCATAGTGGGACAAAGAATAAAAGTAAAAAAAGTGTTAAAAAATGAAAAAAAAAAAATTGTAAAAATATATATAAAAAATAAATAAATAATCCACCAAAAATAAAAATATGTACCCATCAATAAATATTATGAAAAAAAAAGCAATAAAAGTACACATATTTAATATAGCCGCGTCCGGAACGACCTGACCTATAAAACTGTCCCACTAGTTAACCCCTTAACCCTTTAAAAAATAAATAAAAAACAAAGCAAAAAACAATGCTTTATTATCATACCGCCAAACAAAAAATGGAATAACACGTGATCAAAAAGACGAATATAAATAAAAATGGTACCGCTGAAAACGTCATCTGGTCCCGCAAAAAAACAAGCCACCATACAGCTCCATCAGCCGAAAAATAATAAAGTTATAGCTCTCTGAATAAAGCGATGCAAAAAAATAATTTTTTCTATAAAATAGCTTTTATTGTGTAAAAGTGCCAAAACTTAGAAAAACTATATAAATGTGGTACCGCTGTAAACGTACTGACCCGAAGAATTAACCTAGGGTTAGGGTTGGGCTAGGGTTAGGGTTGGGCTAGGGTTAGGGTTGGTTTAGGGTCGGGCTAGGGCTGGGGTTAGGGTTGGGCTGGGGTTAGGGTTGGGCTAGGGTTAGGGTTGGGGTTAGGGTTGGGCTAGGTGACATGCTCGAGTCTCCGCCCCATATGCTTTGCGGCCAAAAAAACCTTGTGGGGATTGCCTGCCATGCACGAGTGATCCCCACATGTTTTTTTTGGGGTGTCTAATAACCGTGAAACATGTGGGCGGGGACTCGAGCATGTCACTCCAGCACCCGCGATACATGGTGCATACCTGAGTACCCAATGCAAACTCAAGTAGCGAGCACTTGCGCTCAAGACTAATGACAACTTATTCAATATGATGACCTAATGTTATCAAATTCTGTGTCGTACCTCTGGGCTCAAAATGTTCACTATACCCCTTGATAAAATCCTTGAGGGATAGTTTCCCAAATGGGGTCACTTATGGGGGGTTTCCACTATTTAGGCACATCAGGGGCTCTCCAAATGCGACATGGCGTCCGCTCTCGATTCCAGCCAGTTTTGCGTTCAAAAAGTCACACAGTGCTCCTTCCCTTCTAAAGTCTGCCGTGCGCCCAAACACTGTATTTTCCCCACATATGGGGTATTGGCGTACTCAGGAGAAATTGCAAAAAAGTTTTTGGGGTCCATTTTCTTTTCTTACCCTTGTGAAAATAAAAAGTTGGGGCTAAAACATCATTTTTGTGGAAAAAGTTTGATTTTTTTATTTTCACGGCTCCATGTTATAAACTTCTGTAAAGCTCTTTGGGGTTCAGGGTGCTCACCACACATCTAGATAAGTTCCAAAAGGTCTAGTTTCCAAAATGGTGTCACTTGTGGGAAGTTTCCACTGTTTAGGCACATCAGGGGCACATCCGCTAATTATTCAAGCAAATTTTACATTCAAAAAGTCAAATGGCGCTCCTTCCCTTCCAAACCCTGCCGTATGCCCAAGCAGTGGTTTTCCCCCTCATATGAGGTATCTCCGTGCTCAGAAGAGATTGCACAACACGTTGCATGGTGCAATTTCTCCTGTTACCCTTATGAAAATGCAAAATTGGGGGCTGAAAAACATTTTTGTGGGAAAAATGTGAAAACGTTATTTTTACGGCTCAATGTTATAAACTTCTGTGAAGCACCTGGGGGTTCAAGGTGCTCACCAAACATCTAGATAAGTTCCCTGAGGGGTCTAGTTTCCAAAATGGTGTCATTTGTGGGGGGTTTCCACTGTTTAGGCACATCTGGGGCTCCCCAAACGCAACATGGCGTCCGCTAATTATTCAAGCAAATTTTACATTCAAAAAGTCAAATGGCGCTCCTTCCTTTCCGAACCCTGCCGTGAGCCCATCAGTGTTTTTTCTCCACATATGAGGTATCTGCGTGCTCAGGGGAAATTGCACAGAAAATTTTGGGGTCCATTTTTTCCTGTTACCCCTGCGAAAATAAAAAAATTTAGGTCTAAATTAACATTTTTGTGAAAAAAGTTAAATGTTAATTTTTTTCTTCCACATTCCAAAAATTCCTGTGAAGCACCTGAAGGGTTAATAAACTTCTTGAGTGTGGTTTTGAGCACCTTGAGGGGTGCCATTTTTAGAATGGTGTCACTTTTGGGTATTTTCTGTCATAAAGACTCCTCAAAGTGACTTCAAATGTGATGTGGTCCCTAAAAAAATGGTTTTGTAAATTTTGTTGGAAAAATGAGAAATCGCTGGTCAACTTTTAACCCTTATAGCTCCCTAATAAAAAAAAAATGTTGGTTCCAAAATTGAGCTGATGTAAAGTAGACATGTGGGAAATGTTATTTATTAACTATTTTGTGTGACATACAGTACAGACCAAAAGTTTGGACACATCTTCTCATTTAAAGATTTTTCTGTATTTTCATGACTATGAAAATTGTACATTCACACTGAAGGCATCAAAACTATGAATTAACACATGTGGAATTATATACTTAACAAAAAAGTGTCAAACAACTGAAAATATGTTTTATATTCTAGGTTCTTCCAAGTAGCCACCTTTTGCTTTGATGACTGCTTTGCACACTCTTGGCATTCTCTTGATGAGCTTCAAGAGGTAGTCACCGGAAATGGTTTTCACTTCACAGGTGTGCCCTGTCAGGTTTAATAAGTGGGATTTCTTGCCTTATAAATGGGGTTGGGAACATCAGTTGTGTTGTGCAGAAGTCTGGTGGATACACAGCTGATAGTCCTACTGAATAGACTGTTAGAATTTGTATTATGGCAAGAAAAAAGCAGCTAAGTAAAGAAAAACGAGTGGCCATCAATACTTTAATAAATGAAGGTCAGTCAGTGCGAAAATTTGGGAAAACTTTGAAAGTGTCCCCAAGTGCAGTTGCAAAAACCATCAAGCGCTACAAAGAAACTGGCTCACATGAGGACCGCCCCAGGAAAGGAAGACCAAGAGTCACCTCTGCTTCTGAGGATAAGTTTATCCGAGTCACCAGCCTCAGAAATCGCAGGTTAACAGCAGCTCAGATTAGAGACTAGGTCAATGCCACACAGAGTTCTAGCAGCAGACACATCTCTTCAACAACTGTTAAGAGGAGACTTTGTGCAGCAGGCCTTCATGGTAAAATAGCTGCTAGGAAACCACTGCTAAGGACAGGCAACAAGCAGAAGAGACTTGTTTGGGCTAAAGAACACAAGGAATGGACATTAGACCAGTGGAAATCTGTGCTTTGGTCTGATGAGTCCAAATTTGAGATCTTTGGCTCCAACCACTGCGTCTTTGTGCGACTAAGAAAACGTGAACGGATGGACTCTACATGCCTGGTTCCCACCGTGAAGCATGGAGGAGGAGGTGTGATGGTGTGGGGATGCTTTACTCGTGACACTGTTGTGGATTTATTCAAAATTGAAGGCATACTGAACCAGCATGGCTACCACAGCATCTTGCAGCGTCATGCTATTCCATCCGGTTTGCGTTTAGTTGGGCCATCATTTATTTTTCAACAGGACAATGACCCCAAACACACCTCCAGGCTGCGTATGGGCTATTTGACCAAGAAGAAGAGTTATGGGGTGCTATGCCAGATGACCTGGCCTCCACAGTCACCAGACCTGAACCCAATCGAGATGGTTTGGGGTGAGCTGGACCGCAGAGTGAAGGCAAAAGGGCCAACAAGTGCTAAGCATCTCTGGGAACTCCTTCAAGATTGTTGGAAGACCATTTCTGGTGACTACCTCTTGAAGCTCATCAAGAGAATGCCAAGAGTGTGCAAAGCAGTCATCAAAGCAAAAGGTGGCTACTTTGAAGAACCTAGAATATAAGACATATTTTTAGTTGTTTCACACTTTTTTGTTAAGTATATAATTCCACATGTGTTAATTCATAGTTTTGATGCCTTCAGTGTGAATGGACAATTTTTATAGTCATGAAAATACAGAAAAATCTTTAAATGAGAAGGTGTGTCCAAACTTTTGGTCTGTACTGTATCTGTCTGATGTAAGGGCATAAAAATTAACATTTTGAAAATTGCAAAATTTTCTAAATTTTTGCCAAATTTCCATTTTTTTCACAAATAAACGCAAGTGATATCGAAGAAATTTTACCACAATCATGAAGTACAATATGTCACGAAAAAAGAAACTAAGAATCAGGGGGATCCGTTGAAGCGTTCCAGAGTAATTACTGTATTTTTCGGACTATAAGATGCACCTGGTTTTAGAAGAGGAAAATAGAAAAAAAATTTAAGCAAAAAATGTGTTCACGATGCACTTTTAAGGGGGAGAGGGTCTTCTGTTGACACTGGTATAGGGGTAATGTACCCCAATTCTGACAATATCCCCCATCCTGATATATATCCCCCCCCTTCCTTTTATACGTGGCCCCCATCCCCATCCTGGTATGGCTGGCATCCCTCCATCCTGGTATGCATGGAACCCCTCCATCCTGGTATGCATGGAACCCCTCGTCCACAACTACTGTAGAGTAATTTATGTAATCAGCACGTTTTTGCATATCATCTTTATTACCTTTACTAGCCAGTAAGGTAACATTTGCCATATTAGTCAATGAGATATTCAGTAAAAATGCAGGTGAAGAAGTATTGCATGCATCTATTACAGTTCCGATGCTTAAGGAAGGTCCTGACCCCTTAATTAGATGCATGGACTCTTCCTTATGATTGTCCTCTAAAGCTTCTAAACTGTGCGGTGTGATCAATAAGCTGCTCGTTGGTGGCATAGAAGAAGGCTGAGAGCAGCGTAAGGTTGAGCTCTCTCCCGCACTCACAGGGAGTCCTGACTCTTTGTGAGAGTGCAGGGACTCTTCACTGTGATTGGCAGCTGAAGCCTCAAAGCGCCACGAAGTACGTTCTGAGTCTATTGCCCTGTACACCATCCCGACAAGAAGGCTCCGGAGCAGGTGGTCTCACCCATCTATCCCGAAGGCATCTTATCAAGACGTATGGTCAATGACATGGCAGCCTCCAAGGACTGAGGGGTTTCATATACTGCCAAGGCATCTTTGAACCTTTCAGTAAGCCTCTCACAAAATGTACTTTTAAGGGCTGAGTCATTCCATTTGGAATCCGTTGCCCATCTACGGAATTCCGAACTGTACGTTTCCACTGACCGATTCCACTGACCGACGTAGCCAAGGCGACTCGATCAGTGTCATCATAGATGAGGGCCAGAGCCCCAAAAAATCCCTCCACAGACTGGAGACAAACCGAGTCCTGCGGTAACGAAAACGCCCATCACTGAGGATCTCCATGCAATAGAGAGATCACAATACCAACCCGTTGCTCCTCATTTCTGGAGGATTAGTGGCAAAGTTTAAAATACAGTTTGCAGGCCTCTTTTAATACAAAAAACTTGTCCATACCTCCAGAAAACCTGTCCGGGAGGGCAACTTTGGGCTCAGGCTGGACAGGCCTACCGGCAGAGACCCTGACATTGGCGGCCTGTAGACACTGATGCTGCTGTACCTCACCGCAGAGGTCATTCACCTCCAGAGACAGCCTGTGCAGCCACTCTGTGAGCTCTGCAACTGAACCCATACCAAGGAAGAAAGGAAAATAAAAAAGGTCCACGTCCAAAAACACACAGAGAAAAAAAAAAAAGAAAGTAAGTTTTTTTTTTCTTTTTCCTTTTCAAAACGTGCTCGGCCGGAGATAATGTCATGCAGGGTGTGGGAAAGACTTAGTGCAACACAGAGGGAAGAGGGAAAGGGAGCCCAGACGCTAGGCAAAGGGGGGAGTGGAGACCTCCTAATCTGGTCTAGTGTCACCTGTCTCAACTTCCATCCCTATATTGGCTATTCACCAATCGCCGCACGCGTGCCTCACCCTGACTTTCCCTGGCATATGGCTAAGGCTAGGGAAGGGAGGAGATGAGCACTAGTCCATCTCCACTAAACTCTATAGACAACAAGGGTAGACAAACGGGGGGGATTGCTTAGCTTTAGATGACACACGGCCTCAAGCTCCAGAGAGGACGAAGTACTGTTCCTACTAAAGCCTCACAAGTAGTAATGAATATCACCAGCATCTCCCTCTCAGACACACCAGGTATTTATACACTCAGGCCAGGGATCTAATTAGCCAGTGGGAGGTAGCTGCTGGGTCCTAGAGACAGCCAGTTTCTAAGAAGAGGTCTGTAATGCCAAACGTAAAGATCTCCTGCAACCAACTGCAGGGCGACTGTCTGTCACCTCTGACACACCTGTGACAGTAATACAGGGATCACCAGTGACATTATATACAGGAGCTCTGTATATAGTGTATAGTGTACAGGTAATACAGGGATTACAGCGACATTATACACAGAAGCTCTGTATATAGTGTATAGTGTGCAGGTAATATAGGGATCACCAATGTACAGTGTACAGGTAATACATAAAGAAAAAGAGGGAAAAGTCTCCAATAAAAATTAATTCTCACTTTATTTGTGCAAAATATTAATATATATAAAGGTTCATGATGGCGGAGATTGCATCTCTGCTATCATGGACCTTTATATATTTTAATATTTTGCACAAATAAAGTGAGAATTAATTTTTATTGGAGACTTTTCCCTCTTTTTCTTTATGTATACTGGCCGAGAGTCACGGCATTGTTGGTCTGAGCCCAGAAGATATGAGCAGCAGGATGGATTAAATGCATGGTGAGGCATATATTGTGTTTTTTGTAAAGAATTGTAAAGGTAATGCAGGGATCACCATAGACATTATACACAGGAGCTCTGTATATAGTGTCAGTGTACAGTTAATACAGTGATCACCAGTGACATTATACACAGGAGCTCTGTATATAGCGACAGTGTACAGGTAATATAGTGATCACTAGTGACATTATACACAGGAGCTCTGTATATAGTATACATGTAATACAGTGATCACCAGTGACATTATACACAGGAGCTCTGTATATAGTATACAGGTAATACAGTGATCACCAGTGACATTATACACAGGAGCTCTGTATATTGTGTCAGTGTACAGGTAATACAGTGATTACCAGTGATATTATACACAGGAGCTCTTTATATAGTGTACAGGTAACACAGTGATCACCAGTGATATTATACACAGGAGCTCTTTATATAGTGTATAGTGTACAGGTAATATAGTGATCACCAGTGATATTATACACAGGAGCTCTTTATATAGTGTACAGGTAACACAGTGATCACCAGTGATATTATACACAGTAGCTCTTTATATAGTGTATAGTGTACAGGTAATACAGGGATTAGCAGTGACATTAAACACAGAAGCTCTGTATATACTGTATAGTGTACAGGTAACACAGCTCTGTATATAATGTACAGTGTACAGGTAATATAGGGATCACCAGTGACATTCTACACAGAAGCTCTGTATATAGTGCATAGTGTACAGGTAACACACTGATTCACCCGTGACCTCTCTAGTTGAAGTCCTTCATCTTTGCTTTTCTTCCAGCGCAGACTGCCATTACTTCTTCTAGCCAGGACTCATCTCTGCAGAAAATAACACACTGTTATCTAGAGCACCACTTCCAGAGCACATTCCACAGTTTTTTTTCCAACTTCTACACTACACCAGATGAAGAAAAAAGCTACATAGTGCTGCCCTGCACAGAAACAGAACTCCCCCAATTCATAATTTGCTCCCCCCCACCTTCAATTCATCATTTGCTTTCCCCCACACCCCACCCTCATGTCATTAATTGCTCTCGCCCACCTCCCAGTTTCAATTCATCGTTTGCTGTACTCTATTCCCCAGTGTCAATTTATCAGTTACTCTCACCCATCACCAATTTATCATTATTTGCTCTCCCCCACCCTCAATTCATCATTTTCTATTCCCCACCTTCAATTCATCATTTGCTCTCCCCCACCCTCAATTCATAATTTGCTCTCCCCCACCCACCTTCAATATAGCTTTATTTGCTCTCTCTCAGCCCCAATTCATCATTATTTACGCTCCCTGCCTCAATATATCATCATTTACTTTCCCCCGTTCCCCATCATCAATTCATCATCATTGATAATAAGCGGTACAGTTAGCGCTGTTCCCAAGCGCCGGGTGCTGGAGGCAAGTCTAATCATTGATGCAGAGAGCGGGCCACTGCACTGCGCTCACTGAGTGACAGGACACCGCTCACTGAGCTCAGCAGAGCTCAGGGGCCCGTTCGCTGGAGTGAGTCATTCTCCCCTGCTCCTCAACGTGTGCGGTCGCCTCAAGCCACTACACGCGCTGATGAAGAAATGTCGCACAGATGGATTACGGTGTGAGACATTGGATTATTTCATCTTCGGATAGGTGAGGGATATTTTTTTTTTTTTTGGTTCATTTACAGGGGACAGTGGCTTCGGGAAATTAGATGTAAAGGTGAGTATAATGTGTTTTTTTATTTTATTCTTATTTTTTACACTTGTCGGAGACAGTGGGGGCTGAATACTACTCTCAACATTGTCCCTTGCTCACGCTGATTGCAGCGCAAGCAGGGGACAATGATGAGAGATTCCTTCAGCACCCGGCGGTTGGGAACAGCGCAAACTGTACCACTGATTCCCAGGCGCCAGTATGTGTGATTCTGATGCGGCACACGGGCTGCACATGGTTGCCACACAGGTACACACGGACACGGGTAGGTTTGGTACTGGTTTTTCCAGTACCGGAAATATCCAGGACGTGTGAAACCAGCCTTAGCAGACGTCAAAATAGATGGGGGTAGAGCAGAACCTGGATCCCGACTATTCAGAACCTGCTGATCAGTAGTTGTTTAACATCCATGGTCAGCCAGTGTAAATGCACCCCAACTATATAACTGCAGCAAGTTACGTCATCCGCTAGTCACCTAAGGTAACAGGCCTCAGGCTAAGATCAGCCATGACACTATGAGTCCCAATTCATCATTTGCGATTTCCTAAACTTACTTTTCTTTTTTGTCTTGTGGTATCTGCTTATGTTTTTTGCACAAAATTCTTCAAAATAGTGCATACGCAAAAACAAAAATGGTTTTTATTTTTTATTTTGGTCTTCAGACAGTTTTTTGTGACTTTTTAGTACTAAAAGTGATAAAAATTAGCCACATTAAAAACTTCTCCAAAAAGCCTTACTCCAGATAGGATAGGAGCAAGATAAGCTAAAAAAGTGTGACAATTGATAAAAGTCAAATTTCATGAATCCGTCTAAAATATCTGGATAAGTTGTTGAGGAAAAAATAAAATAAAAACAACATAAAAAGGGGCGCAAAACGTATAGCGAATATGGTGCAAATACTAGAGCCACTAAAAAGCAGCAAATCACTCCAGAAAACCGGAGAAACAGCCATAATGATCGAGGCCAATATACGTTACAAATGGAAAATTTCGACTGATGGGTCAGGAAATATTGTGCAAAATCTGCTGAGAAGCCATTCATACAACTGTGCAGATATGGAGCCGTCCACCAATATACTAGGTCCAGCTGTGTGTGCTATATACTATGGGCCTGTAATTGTGGGAAAAAGTGGCACATGAATGGCCTATGCCCACCTTCACACGTTCAGTATTTGGTCAGTATTTTACATCAGTATTTATAAACCAAAACCAGGAGTGGAACAATCAGAGGAAAAGTATAATAGAAACACGTCACCACTTCTGTATTTATCACCCACTCCTGGTTTTGGCATACAAATACTGAGGTAAAATACTGACCAAATACTGAATGTGTGACTGTGGCCTTATAGTGGGATCCCGAAATCAGAGCTATCATCACCCAGCCACAGAGTCAACTATAACTGCCCAATCGCTGCTCTGGGCTCCCACAGCGATCAGACACCTAACCCGTGGATAAATAAGAAGTTTGATGTCTCCTGGACTAGTAATTACTGACATGCATACTAGTGGCCAACACAGATGACAGAGATTGTAGATTTGTTGTGTCCCTTTAAATAAAGCCATTCACAAAAAAGCATAAAGAATAAAACGCATGCGCAATGATCACTACTACCCATACTGCAAGCGCAACGATTCGCTGGGACGCGCTTGCGCAATAGACCCAAAATAACCACAGGACATGCTTCGTGGAGTAAGGCGCGTGCGCGTCGAGAAGGCTTCTGGGTTCTGCGCAAGTGCAATGAGATGCTTTCTGATCCCCGCGCTTGCGCAGTATGACTCTCTAACTGCTTCTATTGTGGAGCTTTCGGGCGTCGTGTTTCTTCAGTACTAGGCCGACGGTCAATGACGGTATTGTTTCCCGCCGAGATCCCCCGGCGATCGGTAACGAGCTCGATGTTCGGAGGAAAGGCCGTACTGTGAGGATGTGCGAGACCTAGTTGGCTGCCTGGCCCGGTCCGTTACCTCAGCAGCCCCTGCTCCCTCTCCGCTCTTGTGCTTCACCTTCCCTGGGACACGACGAGCCATGGAGCCGACGTTCCCCCCCAGCATGCTCATGTTCAGCCACCTCCCGCCGGTCACCACCTTCGCCCGGCTGGGCTCAGAACTGCTGCCGCCTCCGCCGCCACCACCGGCTATTCTACCGGCTCCGGGGGACATGATCCTGAAGAAAGAGCCGGGCTCCCCCCCGCCACACCCGGCCGACTTCCTGCAGAGCCTGACGGGCATCAAGCAGGAGAAGATCGTGGAGCACGAGCAGTACCACCCGTACTACCGGGAGCGGCAGGCCGAGATCATGGAGGTGACGGTGGGAAGCCCCGGGCTCATCCCAGACCTGGGCCTCAACAGAGAGGTGAGCTGTGCTGACACCACTGCTGGGCTCTGGAGGGAAAGTAATGGAGGGAGATGGTCGCCCCCAGGGAACAATGGGCAGGACGGCCCATAACCAGGTGTTGTGTGCCATTAACTGGGGGGGGGGGGGGGCTCATGGCTTATTCACATGGGGGGCTGTCCGGCCCATGGTCTATCACACCACATCAGGGTCCACTCCGGTTCTCGGTCTGTTTACCATTGGGTTCCACAAAGAGTTTGAGTTTCCTCCATAGTAGTCGGCTGCCGTTAGACCCCTCATTTGTACCCCTAACTGGTTAATGTCGGCCGTCGTCGTAATCTCCGTTAGTAGTGTTCACCATTTCTAGTGTCAATAAAGTTCATAGAAACGACTGGTCGGCTCCGAATGGGATCCTGAGGTTTAGCGGTCTGTTGCTTTAGATAACATCCACACAGGTAAGTTCAGAGTGATGTAGACGTCCCCCAGCTTCAGAAAGCCCTCAAGTTCTGCATTTGTGGCAATTGAAAGGGTTAAATCCGTAGTGAAAATCCACAACGTGGAACATTTTACACTGCCATCCGCAGTGATTCTTCTGTACTGCCCCTGTGCCCTGGCAGAGGTACTTCTGCTTGTCTGCACCTTAGGTTTAAAGGGGTTGTCCAGGACTGAACCTTTGGTGAGGTAGCCATAGTATTGGTCATAATTGAGATCAATGGGGTCCAACCCCGGTACCCAACTAATCAGCTCCTGTACCGGCGGGATGTAAGCGTTGCCTGGTGCCCTCTGCTGTGTGCTGCACTGTATCTCCTCAGATGAATGGCAGATAAGGCACAGTACTTGGCAGCAGCCACCAGGCTATGTACTGGGCCACTGTGATCAGCTCCGGACACAGGAGCAGAGATCAGCACCCATCTAATAGATTGGTCGTCAATAGTTTAGTCTTGGGGAGCCCCAATAAGTCATTACAAGATGGAAGTTCTCCCGGCTCTTCCAAAAATAAAGGCCATGATGTATGTAAGGTTACGGTCCCATAATGTTCTTGGCATCCACATATGAGAAAAGTTCCTGACGTATACGTCCATGTTCCATTGCAAAAAATGTGTGCCTCATGGTACTGGGTGTCATTCTAAGGAGTAGTGTCGTGTACTGTGGTGTCCTATACACATACAGTATTCGGATCGAGGTGTAAAGGACACATGTTGGCCATGGTGCGCTAATAGAACCCCTTAGCGTGTACATTGGTAACTTCCCTGCGTACACACATAGCTGACACCTTGCCAATATACAGGTTTGGTGTCCCAGTATCGCTTACTCAGTCTCCGCTCACTTCTGCATAGGGAGGTGTTCTGCTCCGGTGACCTCTTCAGACGCCGGCTGATGGTGCACTCACTGCGCAGGTATGTGTAGACAAGACCTCACTGGTGCTGCTCACCTCCCAATGTGGAAGAGTGGTGTGGAGAACTCTTTAATGTGCATAACTAACTTAAAGGGGTTGTCTAGGATACTTCAATAATTTAGCAGGGACTGTAACATGCAGAGTCCTAACAGTTTGTATTGTACTCACTGTCATGATTCTATACTCCCAGCGCACGTCGCATGTCCTCATGTGATCTGCATACTTGAGCTCGCATGTCTACAGTTTTATTTTCTGACTCTCCCATTGAGAGAGGTTCAGGTATAGAAATCACATGTGAGCGGTCACGTGACAAGCAGCCATTCTGATCGTTGTGTGGTTATTTCCTTATCTCAAGGATGTGCCATCACTTAGAGAGGTAATCCGGCCCCTCTCGCTTATGCGTAGGTTGTAAGCAAGGCTGGTGACATCACGTCTACAGAGATCTGCTGCTCTCGCACATGAGCCGGCAAATATTTGTAGATATGAAGTCACCGGCCCCATTCTGCAGAAGCGAGCAGAGGATTACACCTTTTAAAGAAGACCTTTGACTGGCGATTTTGTAAACTTAATACCTTTACCAAATGGTGCTGCTTTTCTAATTCTGGGACAGTTTTTCTTCTGTGCCCCTCAGTTATGACCTCCCTAAATAAAGTTACAAGTTTTCCCTTCAACCAACCAGGCGTGTATCATAGAACTTCTCTGTGACGTTCTGTGTTATATGTCCAGTTGGTTGAAGGGAAAACTTGTAACTTTATTTAGGGAGGTCATAACTGAGGGGCACAGAAGAAAAACTGTCCCAGAATCGGAGGAGGAGTAACTCAATTTATATGGGAAAATCCCGTCAAAGATCGTCTTTAATGGGAATCTGTCACTTGACTCATGCTGCTCAAACCACGGGCACCATAAATCAGGGCCGACTGTACGAATGGAGCCATGTATGTTTTTACCTGAAAACCTCTGGTGTTTCAGAGAAAACATAAAGCCCAGTTCATCAAAACTTTTACACCAGAATTCTGACTTAAAAAGGTTTGAAAAAACACAAATTTTTTTTGCGCAGTGTTATCTTTGCAAAAATTTTGTAACACTTGGCGCATATGTGCCAATTTTGCCTTGCTTGGTCAAAATGGACAGATCTGGGAAGTGACGGGCAATGTTTTTCCTTACCAGACAAATCTAGTTGTGATGAGGCGCACACCACTTTGCGTCTTAGCTGATTCATTAAAGGGGTTGTGTCACGAACAAAAGTATATTTTAATCAGCAGATCTTGGAATAATAAGTTCCACAATTTAATGTGTTTTAAAAAAAAATATATTCCTGTGCTGAGATAATCTTATAAATGTCTGACCGTGCAGGAACATGGTCTGATCATACCACATCTCCTGGGCAGGGGGAAGGAAAATATTCCTCTGTGATCCCCTGCTGTAATGTCTGTATACTTTTTGCCTTCCCCTCCTGCCCAGGAGCTGTGGTATGATCAGACCATGTTCCTGCACGGTCAGACACAGACATTACACAGGGGAACATTTATAAGATTATCTCGGGACAGGAAAAACATTTTTAAACGCATCCAATTGTAGAATTTATTTTTATTCCAAGATCTGTTGATTAAAATGAACTTTTGTTCATGGCACCACCCCTTTAAGAAGCGGGCGCCTCTTAATGACTCAGGTGCCTCGCACTCCACTCCATTTTCAAGACTGTCATGAAAACTGTGAACCTGATAAATTAGCCATAGTTTGAAGAGGCGGCTGAGGACCGTAGGAAAAGAAGTTGACCAATCTGGTGCTGCCCCTGCCGGCTTCTCCCCACTCCAGGTGATTGACAGGTCTCTCTACCTGTGTACATACATGGGAGACACCTGTCAATCCACAGGAGCGATGTGAGGAGAAGACGGCCGGAGGTGACGCTGAACTAGTCTCTTCCATCTAGTCGCGGGCCCGATCTTCAAACTGTGATCACTTTGAACGCCGGAGCGTTTCAGAGAGAGAAAAAAAATAACATTTGGCTGCTATCGCGCAGTCTGTTCAATTTCTTTCTGTCCGTGATTTAGGCAGCATGAATCGAATGTTGCGCTCCCTTTAATGAGCGCTGGTGGACTGACCTCTGGGACCCTAACAATCCTGGAAATGAAGTGACCGCAGCTCTTGATTCGATGTGACGACTTCTTTATGGTTTCTCCCTTCATACTGGCACTCCCAGAGGAAAGTCTGTAAAGGTGACGCAGTGCTGAAGGGGTTTCATTCGCAGGATCGTTGTCGATCCAAGAGGTCGGATCCTCCACTTTCAATATAGACATCACTTACTAAAATGGAAATGCCCCTTCCTATCAGTGGATTTTTTTATAGTTCGGATATTAGTAGCTTTTCAGTCTGTTTTCTGAAATAAAAATGTGCAGCATAAATTTTGTGGCTTCTGTGGTTCTCCAACACTTAACATGTCAATTTCTGCGGTGGATTTTGCCCAGTGCTATGCTGTTTGCAGCAAATCCAACCCCAAGTCCTTAAAGAAACCTGTTCTCAGTTGATCCTGTAGTCCATGTTTGAGTTATAGCTTTATAATGTATATAGAAAACCATACACCTATCAGAGAGATGTTAGGGTAGCAGCGTTATCAGAGACCAGTTCAGTGCTGTTACGTCTGTGGGCAGCACTTTTAACATCATTGACCAGCTGAAGAGTCCTAGTTGCCCACTATATCTGAGACTACTTTCATGTGTGAAGCCCTTTATGTAGTAATATCCCCAGAAGTAAGATTTTGTCGGTGGGACATACCGTTTATATTCACATCATGGAGACCACAGCTAGTGAGCCCCCCAAGATCAGCCCAGTCAAATTTCAAATTTGCTGCAGTTTTTATAAAATTACTGTTTTATCTGCTGCAGATGTAGCAGTGCTCTCATTGCTGAGCTCTGTATAACCCCACCCACACCACTGATTGGCAGCTTTCTACCTATGCAGTGTACACAGCTGCAAATCAGTGCTGGGGATGGTATTATATAGAGCTCTTGAACATGGAGGACTACATGGCAGTAGGTTTACTAGTCCTCTAGTGAAAATCTCTGGCTGATAAAACTATGATTTTATCAAAACTACTGCAAGTTGCCCAGTAAGTGACACCGCTGGAATCAGAGTCTTTGTCTCTACATCAGTGGTCCACAACCTTTCTTGCCTTGAGCCACATTAAACTCTGGTAGATGGTCACAAGCCACTCTCAGCAGTACTCATCTCGCACCACAGGCCCGGTGTAATGACAGTCCCACAGAAAGCACACCAAAACTTTGTGCCCCCTTCTTTATTGGCAATACACCTACATCCAGAGGTTTGTACTTTATGGTCTTTCAGTATTCTTGCACCACACACTATCACACCCAGTTGCAAGTACGCCTCTAAGGCCACGGCCCCACTATCAGTATTGGGTCAGAATTTTTTCTCAGGAGTGGGAGCCAAAACCAAGTGAGGAACAATCAGAGAAAAGATATAATAGAAGCAAGTGCCCCAATTCTGCATTTATCACCCACTCCTGGTTTTGGCTCCCACTCCTGAGAAAACATACTGACCAAATACTGAGAGTGGGGCCGAGGCGTAATTGTCAGTATCATCCTCCACTCTCCACCACTGTATGCACATCCAGATCTTCTCTTCTGTGCAGCGTTACTCACAAAAGTCACCATCTGAGGACCTTTCCTTCATAGTTGTGTGCTAAGCCTGGTGCTAACTGGCCAAGCTGTCAGGCTGCCGTGAGCCACACAACAGGGGCCCAGGAGCCATAGATTGGGGACGCCCGCTGTAAATCAGCTGCTCTCAGATTAGGTGCGAAAAGCCAGGTGACAGATTACCTCTGAGCGCCTAGCAAGTTGATAAATTACGTAGACACTCATTAATTTTAATGGTCACCCTGTAACTATGTTCAGGGGAAGATATTATCTGCTGGGTCCTTCTATCTGCAGATCAGCTAGTCATCACGAGAGGTTAAGTGGGTTATGGAAATTGAATTATTTGGGGGTCCCAGCTATCAGACTCCCTTCACTCTAACCTTTATTACTTTCTTACTTTATTACTCTAACCTTAATGTAATAAATTGCATTGAATGGTTTATCCCTTTAACCACTTAGGGCATGGTGAAATCTGTGTTTCCCAGTCCTAATACAAATGGAGATAAATGGTCCGACCCAGGGTCTCCGGACCAGAACTCTACTGCCTTATATGTGCTGATGATGCTGTCGCATTTGGATAAAGAGACTCCATACATTGTTGTCAACACTCGGACCATGAAACATAATGTTTGAAACCTGCCACAGCGGGCAAGAGATAAAAGGGATATTCCCATCTTTGACATTCTATAGATACACCATGCATGTCTGCCACCTTTGAACCCACACTTATCTACAGAACTGTGGTCCTGGTTTGTGGGGTGTCTTTTGGGTGCCTCAGTCAGCTGGTTCTTTGAAGAGTTAGCTGAGCTGTTCCTGGGACTTCTATAGAGAAATGGATAGAGAGAGACATTTACCTCCACTCCACCACATAGAATGCAGTCCGGGGCCTAGAAGTGGCACGCATATTTATCATACATTTATTGTAAACATCCATATGGAAATTCCTTAAAAAAAAAAAATCACCATTTATGACTTCTGTGAGGATTGTTATAGAGGCAATGTCTGTCACCGCCTTGGCCATGTTTTATCAAACCACTGATTGTCGGTGGTTTGCACAATTGCCATGCCTATACCCTCCTCTTCTCTAATAAGAATGAATCATTCTTTTTTCATTAAGGCTCTATTCACACCATGTTCATGGCGGCTTACCTCATGAAATTGTATCCCCACATGCTGTCAGGTTACAGTCGGTGTGTATGGGCCAGGAGTGCCTGTATGCCAGGTGGCATCGGGCAGCTTTGTTACAGGCTGCTATTACATTCTGGTCTGCGTGTCAGTGATCACTCCTCCTTCCTTTCTGTATTTGGGCACATTTATGTAGCTGCATTTTAACATTTATATAAGACCGGGTTTGGATGACCCCATGGAAAATGGGCCAGTCGTGTCTGCTAATATTGGACGTGGCTGGTCTCTATGTGCTCGTCCGCATTGCATATAGGTGCCGCAACTTCCTTTACATTGCATGCATTATTCTGCTCCATGAAACATGCTGCAATTTTTTTTTCCACTTAGAGTATTGGTCTGCATGGAAAATTTACCCATGTGTACTGGGTATAGTGGGTACATGTGCTTTCCTCACCTAGAAAACACAGTCTGAACGGGCCCCTAAGGTTGTAAGAGCTGGACTCCTCCACAATTCAACTGAAGTATTATAAGATCTTCATAGGGTATATCTTTGTCCAAGGATTGAAGCCATAATACTTCTATATATAGTAGGTCTTATATGCAATCGCCTTGGACTTTTCTTATCAGCCAGGTCCCACATGTACCATGTCCTTCAAGACCCCCACCAATCTAGACTTGTGACATGCTTTTGAAAGTGCAGTTATACTTTTAATGGGTTTGTCCAGGATTAGAAAAAACTTTGTTCTAAAAACCGCACCACACCGGTCTACTGGTTGTGGCTGGTATTGCAGCTCACCTCCATGGATATTAATAGGGCTCAACTGCAGTGCTCCATCCCACCTGTTGACAGATATTGCATTGCTCTTGCCCATTTCATTGGTGGCCACCAGCTTCAGCCTCCCTGTGAATGACAATTGGATAAAGGGGGCTACTGGGTGTACTAGGTGCATCTGTACCAGAATTTCCATGTGGGTTGGGGTTGACTCCTGGGCGTTGCTCATCCATGTCCTAGGGACATTAACAAGCAGATGTGTCGCTGCGGATGCCTGATGTTTAGATATCTGCTCATCTTTCTGAGCTGTGTAAGCCATTACTTGTTATAAACTTGGTCATGTGGCACGGAGGTTGTCCACACGTCTTGTGGCTATTATATGGCCATAACACCACTCAGTAGTGGTGACGCTCATGTGAGGATCTGTATGTCACCAGGTTCACGTGATCACATAAGACAAGTGTTGTCATACCCTTTAGCCAGTGCTCATTAGTGTCCTCCATTTTGTGTGGTGAATCAGCATATGTGAGATTGGGCACCTCTGACATGGAGGCGGCCATTTTGTGAGCTAAACCAATATTCATGAGGCTGCAGCTCAGACATTCATTAGGGATGGGTGACACCCACTAAGGCGTTCTTCACCTCTTCAGTTTTGGGAGCAGATGCCTTTTCATTGTTGGCCTTTCTTAAAGGTATTAAAGGCCATTGAAGTGGACTATTGTTCCTGTGTGTGGGTAATTTCTGCCTTACATTGACTGTCCCTTTATACTAGAGGGCAAAAGTGTTTTTACCTCTTATGCTAATACCAACAAAAATACTCTTAGGAGCTCCAGACCATCACCTCCATTTTACTTTATAGAGATCTATACTGTTTTATAGAAAGTGTGCAGGTGGTAGAATGGGCCATCATGGCCGCTGTGTACACCCATTATGTGTACTTCAAGTCTCATCTCACACCTCAGGTCTTTACCTTGTTAGCTACGGCTTTCAGGGACGTATCCATGCAGGTTACATGCCGAAATCCCTGAGTCAGAAAACAAGTTACCTCTTGGTGCATGAGGTAAACATGGATTGTCCCCATAGAGTGGGGCTTAGTCCACCCCCTCGTACTGGAGATCCACAGCAGAAATTTGAGGGTCAGACTTTCTGCCCAGATTCTGCATCGCCATTGTGTGAACATACCCATACAAGACCTTCCTCTCTTGGTGAGCCATCGAGGTACAGAAATTGAATTTTGAGAGTTTGCTTATCATTGTTTCACACACAGGTTCTGAAGGAAAAATTGGGTTTCTGCCACAGACAAGTTGAGGATCGGCGTGCTGAAGCCCTGCTCAGTGCGGCTCATCCACGTCTTGCTAAGCGGTGTTATTTCTTGGGTGGAATCTGAATTAAAACCGCTTTCAGAGAAATCTGTTCTCGTGTAAACAGCAATCCATATTTCTCATGCCAAGGAGCGCAAGGCATTTTGTGGGCTTTTGTCACAAAGATTTTGATGGAAAACATCAAAATCCACGTGGTGCTAAAATTGAGTGAATGAGGGGTATATACACCCATGCATTGGCGCCCAAAATATGTAGCTAAAGCCAGGGGGCGAAGTTACCTCAGAGATGTGACTGCCGTCTAGTGTTAGTGGGATGAAACATTTCTAGTGCTCTAGGTTACTGTTTTCCTGTTGTGTCTAGTTTTTCTTTATCTTCATCTGTAGAAGTGTCAGCCTCCGCTCTGGTATAAATAACGTAGAAGAATCCGCTCACATCGTGGTGGGACACACAAATGCCCATGGCAGGTGTGACAACATCTGAGGCTTCGGGAGCCATTGAATTGCACAGAGATAAATCTTTCCATGGAGACGTCCTCTCTTGAGGCTTCAGCAAGTGAAACAAAGATTTCAATGGCCACCTCCAGCCAGCCCATTGTGACCGGCCAGAAGCTTTGTTTAGTCAATAAATCCTTTTTTTCAGTCAGATTTTTGCCAGTCTGCAGCCTCCCACTGTGCTCCTTACAGAGATGGATAGAGCCTCATGTCTGTGTGTCCTAAAATACACATCCAGTGACTGTGTGCCTGTGTAGGCGAAGGCTTCTTAAGGGTATGTTCACACAGGGCGTTTTTGAAGCGGGGTTTTTTTTTTCTGCATCAAAACCTGCTCTCTTGGCAGTAAAGTTTCTGCCTCAAAAAAGTTTTGCTGCGTTTTTGTCCCTGTCCATTTGCCTCTTATGCATGCTGATAAAGTTTAGTAAAAATTCAACTTCCTCAGGTTTTGGCACTGAAAACGCAGAAAAACCTGATTCCTGTTTTTGCAGCGTTTTTTTTTTTTTTGCGTATTTTCAACTACCCATTGCTTTCAATGGGTAAAAATGCTGCAAAAATGCTGAAAGTGGCATTCTGTAAAAACGCAGCTCTTTGACAAAACAGTCAGGAAAAAAAACCAAGCTGTGTGCATGAGATTTCTGAAATCTCATAGACTTTGCTAGTCCTGTAAAACGCAGCTGAAAATTTGCATAAAAAAATGCCCTGTGTGAACATACCCTTACATCTGTCACTACGGTGAGGAGGCTAAATCTTCCCTATGAAGGTGCTCACAGTTCAGGGTTTTGGGTCAATAGTTCACTGTACATCTTTTGTGAATACATCTTTCAAAGTTCCTTTTTTGCTTTAAAGTAGTTTTTCTACAAAATGTCTTGTGGCAAGGTAATGTCTGGGATCCACAGATCCTGAGAGTGGGGATTCTAGCATCCTCCTGTGAGAGTGGTGCAGTAGTCGGCGTGCTCCAGCACCGCTCCATCCACTGAGAAAGTCATTCCCATAGGCAGTGGATGGAGTGGAGGCCATGCATGTACACTATTCTCATCAGACCTTGTGGATACTTACTTATGTTACCACTTTGTGCACATTTCATCGGACGAGTGACTTGGGACAAAAAAAGTTTTTCAGTAAAATCCTTATAAAGTGGAAATTCAACTTTCCTAGTTTCCTTTCTCAAGAGGCGAGCGGGACGGTGATGTCTCGTCCGCAGACACCTGCCGCTGGTGTACGAATTGTCAGATATTTAGCCCTTGTCTTGGACACTAGAATACAGGCTCACGCGAGCTGCAGATGTCTGTGAATGTGACGTTACCAGCCCCTCTAGCCTCTGTATATAGTACTGTATAGAGTCAGATTATCCATATTATTCTCAATTGGAGGTAATTTGAGATATTACCATGAGGTCCATGTGTTGTGGGGATTAGTACATGATTAAACCTCAGGGGAATGAAGTGTATCCTTCGGTTACTTGTGTATGGTTGCATGCACCACAAATGGGAATGCATGCTACATAATCTATACCATCAACAATACAGCATGCTGTAAAAGCTTCCATGAAATTAGAGTAGCGAAAATATTCCTAAAGAGTGACCCCATATCCTAACCTTAATCGTACCCATATCTTCTCACAGCTTTTTATAAGAACTGAAAAAAATGGCTGCGATCCAAAACTTGCAAGTCCATCCATGAAGAAGACAAGGCGTCCAAGCTCAGAAGCTCAGGAAGCAAAATCCAAGCGCAGGCGGAGTGACTCCTCTAAAGTAAGAGCCTTGATGTGCTCACGTGGGCTTCACTAACTTCTGCCGCATTGTTCATCCCCAGTCTGGTGATGCAGGAGTGCTGGCTCCCAGGTGAAATAAACAATGGACTGGTACCGCTGGCTGGCGCCATCCCTCCTGCATTATTCTAGACCTCTGCTTATTGAGACCCTGAAGCTGAGGTGTGTAGTTTGCTGGTGGGGGGCTCTTGTGGAATGGAGATAGAAGGGAACTTTTGGCTTTGTCTCTACACTGCCAGTAAATAATAACCCGCTTTTATGTAACCATAGTTTTAATGCAGTTTTTTAAACTATCCATAAATTGCGGCATTAACAGGGAAGGGTGGCTTTTGCTCCATATGCTATTTTGGATCTATATTTGCTTGAAGTCTAGGCTTTGACCTCATCTGAACTTCTACCTTCTATATCTTTGCTTCCTGTCTGGCGGAGCATGCTGACGGCGGGAGGGAGGGGGAGCAGTCATTGACTGATGGCTTCTTTCTCTCCTTACTACACATGCTCATTCAGCTAAGCCACACAGGGCATGACATAGTTACAGCTACAGGAAAATAAAGCTGATTGCCAACCAACAGATGCAGCAGGAGAATGCCTATGTGCAGCCGTGGCCACGGTGTAAGTGCAGCTGCACAGTGCAGTACTATTTGCTTTGCTCACTGTGCGATCTACCCTATACACAGCACATAGATCGGGCCTTCTATCTTGGGGGTAGGATATTGCAGTCTCCCAGGCCACCGAATGCTTCTTTTGAAGTTTTTTGAGATACTTTGACAGTCTTACAACTAGTCAGATTCTTAGTTCGTGTCCCTTGTGGACAAATGAGTATGGACTTCTAAAACACTCTGTAGCCCCATTATAACTTTGCTCTAACTTTTTTTTTTTTTCTTTCTTTCCTGAATTGCATGAATACATTTGCAGCTGCAGGTTAGCAGATGGGTAGTTCATCACTACCTGGACAACCCTTTTTAAATGAAGTAGATGGCTTTGTAAAATAAAAACACCATATACTCACCTCCCATACCGATGCTGTTTCAGTGATGTTGACACTGTTTTTTGAGTGACATTATGTCAAGTAGTTTTATTAATCAGCACATGGAAACAAAAAGGACTGACAGCCTTTTGTTCTGACACAGTCCTTGACCTCCAGCTTTGTCATATCAGTCAGATCCTGTATCTACTATGAACCATAAGACATGGGGCGTGATCAAGGTTTGGGACAGAGCGAAACATTCAATATCCTTTTTGTTACCAAATGCTGCCTTGCCAATAAAAATCTTATTCGCATATTAAAGTGAGTGCCGTGGTATTTTTGCACTAAAGTAGTCATCATCAGTAACTATGATAGAAGTTTTGCCCTCCCCCCACCTAGTATTAAAGAGGTTGTCTGGTTAAAATGTATAAGTCTGCAGTCACTCTTTGTGACTGCTGACTTATGAATCCCCCCAGCGCACGCACTTCTGAGCTGCGGGGATTCGCCGGTTTTTGAGCTGGAACCAGCCCTCTAGTCGGCCACGCCCACTGGACGACCGCATCACCAGTCAGGGAACGGCCTCTCTCAATACAAGTGTATGGCGCAAGGCCACTCCCACTAGATTGGCCCTGGCCGAGAGTATGTATAACACATACAGTACAGACCAAAAGTTTGGACACACCTTCTCATTTAAAGATTTTTCTGTATTTCCATGACTTTGAAAATTGTACATTCACACTGAAGGCATCAAAACTATGAATTAACACATGTGGAATTATATACTTAACAAAAAATTGTGAAACAACTGAAAATATGTCTTATATTCTAAGTTCTTCAAAGTAGCCACCTTTTGCTTTGATGACTGCTTTGCACACTCTTGATGAGCTTCAAAAGGCAGTCACCGGAAATGGTTTTCACTTGACAGGTATGCCCTGTCAGGTTTAATAAGTGGGATTTCTTGCCTTTTAAATGGGGTTGGGACCATCAGTTGTGTTGTGCAGAAGTCAGGTGGATACACAGCTGATAGTCCTACTGAATAGACTGTTAAAATTTGTATTATGACAAGAAAAAAGCAGCTAAGTAAAGAAAAACGAGTGGCCATCATTACTTTAAGAAATGAAGGTCAGTCAGTCCGAAAAATTGGGCAAACTTTGAAAGTGTCCCCAAGTGCAGTTGCAAAAACCATCCAGCGCTACAAAGAAACTGGCTCACATGAGGACCGCCCCAGGAAAGGAAGGACAAGAGTCACCTCTGCTTCTGAGGATAAGTTTATCCGAGTCACCAGCCTCAGAAATCGCAGGTTAACAGCAGCTCAGATTAGAGACCAGGTCAATGCCACACAGAGTTCTAGCAGCAGACACATCTCTACAACAACTGTTAAGAGGAGACTTTGTGCAGCAGCCCTTCATGGTAAAATAGCTGCTAGGAAACTACTGCTAAGGACAGGCAACAAGCAGAAGAGACTTGTTTGGGCTAAAGAACACAAGGAATGGACATTAAACCAGTGGAAACCTGTGCTTTTGTCTGATGATTCCAAATTTGAGATCTTTGGTTCCAACCACTGTGTCTTTGTGCGACGCAGGTGAACGGATGGACTCTACATGCCTGGTTCCCACCGTGAAGCATGGAGGAGGAGGTGTGATGGTGTGGGGGTGCTTTGCTGGTGACACTGTTGGGGGTTTATTCAAAATTGAAGGCATACTGAACCAGCATGGCTACCACAGCAACTTGCAGCGGCATGCTATTCCATCCGGTTTGCGTTTAGTTGGACCATCATTTATTTTTCAACAGGACAATGACCCCAAACACACCTCCAGGCTGTGTAAGGGCTATTTGACCAAAGAGGAGAGTGATGGGGTGCTATGCCAGATGACCTGGCCTCCACAGTCACCAGACCTGAACCCAATCGGGATGGTTTGGGGTGAGCTGGACCGCAGAGTGAAGGAAAAAGGGCCAACAAGTGCTAAGCATCTCTAGGAACTCCTTCAAGATTGTTGGAAGACCATTTCCGGTGACTACCTCTTGAAGCTCATCAAGAGAATGCCAAGAGTGTGCAAAGCAGTCATCAAAGCAAAAGGTGGCTACTTTGAAGAACCTAGAATATAAGACATATTTTCAGCTGTTTCACACTTTTTTGTTAAGTATATAATTCCACATGTGTTAATTCATAGTTTTGATGTCTTCAGTGTGAATGTACAATTTTCATAGTCATGAAAATACAGAAAAATCTTTAAATGAGAAGGTGTCCAAACTATTGGTCTGTACTGTACATACCCTCCGGTCCTGGCTCAGAAACCGGTGAATCCCCGCAGCGCACAGTGCATTCGCTGGGGGGATTCATAAGTCTGCAGTCACACAGAATGACTGCAAACTTATCGATTTGGATCGGACAACCCCCTTTAAGTAATTTTATCATACAAGTAGTTCTGGTCCTGTGTGTCACACACATTCCCTTAGACTACAATTGGGGGGGGGGGGGAGCATGTCACAAGTCAGATTTTTTTTTTTTCTTTTTACTGGCACTATGCAATGAACCCAGTCCCTGATGTTAATTTTGATCAATGTCCCCCTTTAAGGCCGGGGTCACACGGCCGTCGATTCTCTCATGATAGAGAATCGGGCCAATTATTCAGATGACACTCAGCTCAAATTCTGTCAAAATTGACAGTGCACTGTGCTCAGATTCTCTCACACAAGAGTCGCAGCACAGGTGCGGGGAAACGGAGAAAGTAATTTCTCCAGCTCCTCTATTGCCTGTGTCTGTGGTGATCGGACTGCACAAGGATAACATCCAAGTGCAGTCCTATGTTTCACATGCACCCATAGAATTTTATGGGTGTTGACGATTCGATGATCACAGTCTGATCTTCTCGTACGTGGAAAAATGGGACATGTTAATGAGCCCTTAGGGGGCAGCCTGCTTCGCTGTTCACTTATCTGCTGCTCTGTCGATATTTATCACCTGCTGATTTGTGTATCTAGGAGCATGGAGCACCACCTCATGAGGCCAAATATAGTTTGTTTTCCGGTTATTCCCAAACTCTCAAGGTTGTCTTTACTGACACTGCTGAATATGCAGCGATTCCCAGCAACAAGATAGATGTCTGTATGTTTTATAGGTGTCCATATACTGCTAATATTTGCTTTACTCTACAAAGAAAAAAACATCCCCAGTAAAGTCCTTGAGTTGTGTATTGTGAAGTTAAAAATTATCTTCTGTGGCAGTGTCACTCAGCTTTCAGACCTTTTAAAGGCAACCTGTTTTAGTTATGCTTGGGGATAATTTTGCACATGCTTCTCACAAAATCGATACTTTTACTAGGCAGAGAAAAAATTAATTTTAGCACGGGCTTTGCGAATAGTCATGTTGACAGTGTTACAACGATCACTAGTCATGACTATAATCAATCTGCCCCTTAAAACTAACGATTTGACTTATTTTCCTTATTTTGTTTTTATTGATTTTACAAGATGCAACCAATAAAATTACATGGAAAAAGGTAAAGCGGAAAAGGGACTAGGATTCCAACCGTTAGGCCAAAAACCAGGTGAATATTTGAGCTCTGAGATTAGTAACAAAAGGAAAATCTAGATCAAGATCCAAATTACGGTAGTTATTAACAAATTTCCATTGGTTGGAGCCCAGTGTCTCAGTATGACACACGCACCTCTTATTAGTCAATGCTAACCTTTTAGGCTATGTGCCCACGTTGCATTTATGAAGCAGAAAATTTCTGCTGCATAAATGCAAGTCCTCTCCCGGAAAAACGCATGCGGAATTCCGCACGCGTTTATCGCGCATTTTTCGCGCGTTTATCACGCGTTTTCCACATGCGGAATTGCCTTGCGTTTTTTATGCATTGGACTAAGGCAATTCCGCTTGCGGAAACGCAAAATTAAATGACATGCTGCGGATTTTTGAACGCGGCATAAACGCTGCGGAAAAATCCGCAGCATGTGCATAGAAGTTGCGGAATCCCATTGGGGACCATGGGGTGCGGATTACCATGCGTTTTTCAAGCGTTTACGCTGCGGAAATTCCGCAGCATATACGCTTGAAAAATGCTACGTGGGCACACAGCCTTATAGCTCAGTGTTCGGAGGAGGACATATTGGTCATGATTAGTGTTGAGCGAGTATGTTCTGTCCGAGTATGCTCCGGCCGAGCTCCAAGTATTTACAGCTGCTCGGTGATGTGGTTGAATCGCTCCCATGTGCATGATTTGCAACTGTTTGACAGCTTCATTACATGTGAGGAATGTGTAAGAAATATACATTCCTCACATGTAATAAAACTGTTAAATAGTTGCAAATCATGCACACGGGAGCGATTCAACCATATCACTGAGCAGCTATAAATACTCTGAGCTCGGGCCCGAGCATACTCGCAAAAAGGGTTAATAGAACATACTCGCTCAACACTAGTCATGATAGACCCCCTGAATGTTCAGTTTTTCCTGACTCTGATCTTGATGGTCAGACAGTCGGGGTATGTGCACACAGTGCAGTTTTTATGCGTTTTTGATGCGATAAATCCGCGCGGAATTGACCCCAGAAACACATTACAAACCTTATCCCAGCATTTTCTATGAGATTTTGCAAGATCTGTGCACATGATCAGGATTGTTCCTTACAGAATTTCATGCGTGTTAAAAGAAGCAGCATATCCATTATTTGTACGTTTTTGCCTGCGTTTTTCCTATACGATGCATCGGAAAAAATGCCTGAAAACGCATCAAAAACGCTGTGGATTTTCCGCAGCGTTTTTGTTGCCAAGAGGTGCAGAAGCGCTGCAGAAATTTCTGCAAGCAAATCCTGATCGTGCGCACATAACCTAAGGCTATGCGCCCACGATGCAGAAATGCATATTTTTTCCGCTTCTCCTTGGCAGGAAAATCGCATGCGGATTTTACATGTGTTTTTCCCGCCAGGTAGAAGCGTTTGTCAAGTGTCTTTGCATGCATTTCTGCATGTGGGTTATCAAGCGCTTTTCCAAGCGATTTTAGCATCACTTGGAAAAGTGCTTGACAACTTGTTAACACTATATAAATCCATGCAACCGGAATGGATTTATATAGTGTGACCAAGTAATAGTTAAAAAAAAGAATAAGAATGGTAAAAAATAAAGATTATACTTACCTTCCGATGGCCCCCGGTCTCCTGTACGATGCGTCCGGTGTCTCGCGGTTGTGTAAAAGGACCTGCCATGACGTCATTTAGTCATGTGACAGGTCACGCGAATGCCGACGGCAACGGTCGCGTGACCTGTCACATGACTAAATGACGTCATGGCTGGTCCTCACACCACCGTGAGCCGCCCAACACACCGCACGCATCGCTGAGGAGGCCGGGGGCCATCAGAAGGTAAGTATAATCTTTATTTTTTATTTTACTTTTTTTTTTTTTTTTTTTTTTTTTTAATACAGGTACCATGGTACCTGGGTTTGGATGAGTCTCCTCTTCTCCAGACCCGGGTACCATCCGCACATTGAATTGCTTAATATCCGCTTGTGCACATGTAGTCATGCGGATATCAAGCGTTTCATTGCAAGTCAGTGGCGGCAATTACGCTGTGTGTCCGCAAAATTAATGGACATGCTGCGGATTTTTCCGCAATGATAATCCGCAGCGGAAATTTCCGCAGCATGTGCACAGCACATGCGGATTATCATTGGGGGCCATGGGGCACGTATTGCCAAGCATTTTTTAAGCGTTTTCGCTGTGGAAATTCCGCTTCAAAAACGCTTGTAAAATGTATAGTGGGCACACTGCCTTACCCTTTTTTTCTCTAACCCCTATAAGTAAAGAAAGTTGAACTGTACAGCCCAATCTCCACATCTGAAGCATTGGAGAAGGAACGGAGACCTCGGCTAAGGTCATTGAACCCTGGGAAGAATAGACTTCTTGTGATTGTTCCACGTTGAATGCTGGAAGGTCTGCGGATACAGCAGGTCTTGTCCTCCATGGCATCTGTCTGGCTCTCCTCTCCAAAGCCTGTTGTGTAGTGACATGTTCTTCTTAGGGTTCACTGAACCCTATTTAAAATGCAGACGGATCCCCATTCACACAGTGATACTAGTGACAGCAGTAGGGCTAGAGCGGCCAGACCCTAAGACAAAAGAGCGTCCTTGAGTGACCTCCATTTTCTGTGTTATGTGTGCAACCCAACCCAAAAGTACATGACCACTGTACCTTTTCTTTAGTTTGTACCTATGTTTATATCACTTTCAGGGGATAAATTGAAAAGGATCATTTTATGGTACTAACCAGCACGTAAGAAGCCATTATGCCTTCTGTGGGGCAGTGATGCAGCTTTTGGCCTTGTACTTCTGTAGTCTCTGAGCCAGACTATACAGGGGGTAAAATTTTAGGATGTGTGCCCACAATCCGTAATGACAGCGGTTTGGACGCAGCTCACCTGTGCTTCCAAACCGCTGCGTTCTACAGTACAAGCACAGTGGATGGATTTATAGAAATCCCACGCCCATTGTGCTTCTATTTGACGTCGTGTAAACTCTCCCGTGGCGCGGCTTTACGAGCTGCAGCATGTCAATTTCTGTTGTGTAGACAATAGTCTCCACAACAGAAATTTCCCCAATAAAATGTATAGAGTGTGGTAACTCCACATGTGCTCAAATGAACACATGCGGATTTACCTCAGTGATAGGACGCAGTAAAAATACGGTGCTTCCAAAGCGCTGCTATAGCCTGACCGTGGGCACATAACCTTAGGGTTCAGAGGATGCTGGGATTATAAATGAGGGGGTATTCTGAGAGCAAATCTAATGGCCGTTCTTTCTTTTCAGTCATTAGGTGGTGATGGCGAAGCGAACATGTCTCCAAATCAGAAACCTCATATATGTGAACATTGCAGTGCTGCTTTTAGAAGCTCCTACCATCTACGCAGGCACGTGCTCATACACACAGGTAAAATAAATCCTTATATTTACTTTTTTCCAGATGGTCCTGCAGTCTGTAGAGTTGTCCATGAAATACACTTTTGCAGAAGCTGTTTAACCCCTTAGCAGAAAATGACATATTTGCGTCCTAATGCTGTGTGACTTGCTTTATATACGTCACTGGCATAACCGCCGCCAGCTGTGTAATAGACAGATGAGATACTGGAACTGGAGCTAGCTCATATTCCCTCTGTCAGCCGAACGCAAACTAAACTATTCCACACTCCTTTCCACTAACGAATCTGGTATGGCGATGAGCTGCCTTAGACCTTGGCCTATTAGACCAAAGCCTATTAGACCAAAGCCTAATGTGATGTAAAACACTGACAGGTAATGTAAGCAAAGGATCACGTGTTCAAGTCCGCTCGTGGGACTAAAAAATATATAAAAAAAAAAAATTAAAATGTTAGTAAAAAATGGTTAAATTATAAATAAAAAAAATCCTCCAAACAAAAATCAAAACATATTTGGTATTGCCGTGTCTCCATGTCTGTGACGATCCGTACTGTACACTTGTTTCAGTAATTATCTTGCATGGTGAACGGCATTTAACAAAAAATTTAAAAAAAAAATCTGTTTTCTGCCATCCTGCCTCAAAATAAATGAAATAAATATTGATCAAAAAGTCATACTTACCCTAAGATAACAGCCATATCCTTTTTTTTTTGCAGTTTCTAATAAAGATTGGTCATCTTGGTGTTTCACTGCATGTAGATTTTATTTAGTAGCCACAATTGAGGTGGTCGATGAGTGGGGACATGGACCAATGACGTGGCTTCCTGTACGTACTGACAGCTAGCCGACTGGTCTTATCTATTACATATACGTTGGATTGACCCTAATGAATATTTCTGCATAACCAGATCATGGGACATTTTAGAGAAAATGAAGGCAATAAAGCAGAGTATTTGTTCTAGAACTGAGGCATACTTGTAGATTTCTGTCATACATTGCTTGTTTCTCCCTTTTTTTTTTCAATAGGTGAAAGACCATTTCAGTGCAGTCAATGCAATATGAGTTTCATACAAAAGTATTTGCTCCAACGGCATGAAAAAATTCACAGCGGTACGTAGACGATTCTTATGCGTGACGTGTGTTGTATCACGTTTACTGGAAAATTTTCCTTTGATGGGATTCTTATAGCCAGAATAGCGCTTCAAGCTCATACAGTATTTTTTTCTGTATTTCAGGTGAAAAACCTTTTAACTGTGACCAGTGCAACATGAAATTTATCCAAAAATATCACATGGAGCGACACAAGAGGACCCACAGTGGAGAAAAGCCATACAAATGCGACACTTGTCAGCAGGTATACATTTGATTCTGGTGTATAAAGCGCCCATTTATTCCGCAGTCCTGTCCACAGATTGCTAACATGTGTACTTCTGTCCATGTAGAGAATAGGAATCACGGTTGTGGTGATTTATTTTTTTCTTTTTCTGTAACGTCTCATTTTGCTTAAAATTCGAATGATGTAAAAAACATGGAAAACTGACATCTAGTCAAGTTTCTATTACTATAAAACCCTGCAGGTGTTAGAGCAGTGTCTGGAATACCTTTCCTTAACTAAGGGACAGATAAAGGGTTATACGCATTTCAGGCTTTCTTGGCTGAGAGGGAAATAACTGCCCAGCTCCGACCACTGGAGGTGAAGCTACAGCCAAGAGCGACTAAGCTACGCTGTTTTTCTTCCTCACATAAACCTCCTCCGAGGGCAGTTGTCTCCATTGTTTTTCCTCCCGTGGTCTGAGCCTGAACATTTATTCCTGTATCTGAAATGAAAGCCTGAGAAAGGAACAGCCCCTTTAAAGAAGAACCAGCAGCTTTCTTGTGTTACACGTTAATAAATACTTGTACATCTCTTCAAATAACAGTTTTGGGGTAACCTTTGTTGGAGCTCTGTCCTGGAAGTGTACGAATAAGTAGTGTATGGTTCGAGAGACGGACAACACCAGCGTTGATTGTGCCAGTGTGGCTAATACCCTGTTGTCAATGTATTTGTTTCTGGGAGAAATGGCACAATGCAGAGATCAAAGAAAAGATGTAACGGGAATTACAAGTATTTCCTTATTAAAGTGTACGCATCGTGAAAGCCTTCCTGTCCTAGTGCCCAAATCGTTTGTCGATGCTTTTTGAGGTCACTTTAGTTTTTCTAGTTTTCATCCTTGTGTTAATTCAGCACTAAACTTTCTGTTTTGACAGTTCTTCTCGAGAACAGATAGGTTGCTGAAGCACAAAAGGACATGTGGCGAGAATGTGAATAAAGGATTGGAGCCCGGATCATCGAATCCTAATATGGATAATCTGTCTGGCAACTTTGATTTATCTCAGGGAAATTCCAGTTTTTCTGGGCGCAAAAAAAGCAAGTCCAGAAATGGTTCCTCTCACAAGGACCACAAGCAAGGCAACAAATTGAATGAGGCACACATGGGGGCAGGTCTCGACATTCAGACTTACGCAGTGGACGTTCCAATTGTGTCTTCCAGTAGTGGCTCGTCCAGCACCGGCATCGAAGACCTGGATACCAAGGGGCCAAAATTGGTGTTCAAGAAAGTCAACCGGAAACCAGCAGAGAAGCACGATCTCTCATTGGAGGCCCAGTCTGCTAACATGGGTATACACAAACTTTCGGATAAATCAAACAGCCCTCTTGACTTGGTAGGAAATACCAATGTAGATGCCATGAACCTCCTTCAAAGTTCAGGTAACAAAGGTCCTACCAGTAGCAATTATGATGATGCAATGCAGTTCCTGAAAAAGCGGAGGTACCTGCAGGCCTCTGGCAGCAACAATGCTTATGGTGTGAATGTAGGGCACATGGTGGCTCAACAGTCTGTCATCCACTCTGCAGTTTCCAGTGTTATCGATGGGGACAACCCACTAACTCTTATCGATTCCCAGGCACTGAATGTCGAAATCAAGAACTGTCATGACAAATCTGTCATTCCTGATGAGGTTCTCCAGAGTATCTTGGATCACTACACTCATAAATCGGTTGGGCATCCCGACGTCTCCTTTAACATTGCAGATCACCACGTTGAGCTCCAGACGCCAGGAGACAACAGTGATTTGGTGCAGGAGAATGTCTGCTCAGACTCGCAGTCTACACCAAATGATAAGGCCAGTATGTTTCAGGAGTATTCGAAGTACCTTCAGCAAGCGTTGGAAAGAACAAGCCATACGACTTCATTCCCCCTGGGGCCGAGTTTACAGTTTGTGAGCCTATCTTCATCTCTCGCCAATCATTCTCTATTTCCCGACAAACAGATTTACACTACATCTCCTCTCGAGTGTGGGTTCAATCAGTCGGTAACATCAGTATTACCGTCCACTCTGCCAAAGTCACACTTTGGCATGGTGGTGGGCCCCCAAACTGGTTTCTCCTTATCGTTGGAGACGCAGCAGCTGACTCCCTCCCAGGAGCTGGCTGATCAGATAGACGTGCAGAAAACCTTAGACTCATCCTCCAGTTACCAGATATCATCTCAGGAATTGAATGGGCAAAAGGATCAGCAAAAGGGCCTCGAGTCATCTTCAGGTTATCACCTTCAACCTCAGGATTTGGCCAGTTCGTTAGAACAACACAAAGACATCCGACCACATGATCGAGAACAGATCGAGAACTTTGCACAAGCATTCGGTTCTCAATTCAAACCTGGCAGCAGGGTGCCAATATATAACACTAGCACTGATGGGGGAGTGGATCACAGGTTGCGGACTTCAACTCCAGAATTCTCAGGGTACACAAATTTGCTATCTGACGTAAACGATACTGGTAGCACCAGAGTCAAGACTTCAACTAGTCAGAGCTTCAGGTGAGGCTGTGAGTTTGCCAGATGTTGGATGTCTTTTAAATCATGGTGTATTTTTTATTTTTGACGACACTGCCATCTAGAATGTTTCTACACAATCGTAATAAGATTTACGGAATCTATGCCCTGTCAATGCAAAGTTGTTTTTTTTTTCCTTTATTATGAAAAGTGTTGTGATAGTTCAGCTTGTACCTAAACTTTTAATAAAAGATTAGCTAGTGGGGGAGGGCCGGGGAACAGGGTAGCCAAATACGATTTGGGGGCAACAGCGGAGTTTTTCCCTTTTTTTTAATTTTTTAATTTTTTTTTCTCTTTCCTCAAATTGCAAATTTTCCAGAGGGGAAGAAAAAAAACTCCCGTTGGCTGACTATGGGGGAAAAAAAATAATAATCTAAAATGGCTTGCAGATTATTGGACTCAGGAATGGGATTTTGAGCTGAAGGCACATATAAGTTTAATGAAGATTTTTTTTTTTTTCTTTTCCCACCCCTCCCCTTAAACCGTGCAGCTCGCTTCTCCCGTTCATCGTAACTATGTCATAACCTTCAGAGTAGGTCACACCTGTATTCCGGTCTATTATATTTGATATTCTCGGCAATAGCTTTAAATTAATGGACTTAAAAAAAAAAAAAAAAATTACTATCATGTTTTGGTTTTTTTTTTTGACAAATTATGTATGTACAGTGTTCATTTTATTTTTTTTTCCTTTTGATATACCTCATTTTTACTGTTCATGCAGCATTCAGGAACATGTATTTTGCAATATCATTGAAAATAATAAAAAAGAAACCATTGTGTTCAAATTATTGTATAGAAGCGTGAAAAATGTATAAACCTTGAATACAGCTATCTTGCCTTTGTTTTAGATGAGCAAACGGCACATCCAAGAAATTCAGACATACATCAATGTTAAAAGACCACTGCAATTCTGTGAGCGCAGAGCCAGTGGAGCCCGGTTGTATTTCCAGCACACAAAGGCCTAGTAACGTAGCGGACGTTGTAGCAAAAAGGTACAAGCCGTAGAGGAACGCTCATTTCTCTGACATCTGTAGTGCCACAGACAAAAATAGAAGTTTATTGAAATGTGACCTTTTTTTTTTTAAAGTAAGTGACTCCCCTATTTTTTATAGTAAATTTCAGCCATGTAACCTTGAATGTTTGTTAGCGGTGAATGATCCCCTCTTTGAGAGATGAAGATGAACTTGTACGTGTGCAGCATCTCAAGCCTGGTAAATATGGCATCGTGGTTTTCTACTTCGGATATCTACTATTGAGCGTCATGATGGGTAGATCGTTGTCAAATATGTTTAGGACCAATTTTTTATGGAGTGTAGGAGGGGTATACAGAAGTGTTAATTTTCCATTTTTTTTTTTTTTCTTGGAGTGAGTGCTGTGCATTGGGTAAAGGGGAGCAGTTTTTTTGGTTTACTACCCAGTGACATGTTTCCATACTAAAAACTCTTACCACCTACAAGCCCTAAAAGTGGTGGTCTGAACTTTGCACCCAAAATATGGTCACACAATTGTGGGTGCATTTAAAGCCAAATACACTTTCCCTTAATTATTAGCATCTCATTTATAGTTGCTTGCCAAATTTGATAAATTGAAGCAACCTGGACACACAAGACTTGCCCTCTCTCCTTTGCCCAGTAGCAAGGCTCACCCCTATTGGATAGCACTAACCTGGATCTGCAATAACTTCTATTTACTAAGATATGTACTTTACCAATGAAGCACCACTCCAGTAGTTTTTGTTTTATTTCAGCGCTGGAGTGGTGCTTCCAATCGAAGTTCCCTGGCCCTAGTCGCATACTTACCAGCCGTCTTCATCCTTCATTGACGCGGCTCTGGTCCCGCACTGCCATCTTGTAACCGTAACTTCTGATGGACCAAAAGTCAGGGGTAACAGTCACAAGCTCTCAATATAAGTTTATGAAAGCCTCATTCTGGCTCTCAGACTTACATGAGTCTCTGGCTTGCCCAGCAAACACTGGAGTGATCTGGCAGGTCAAAAACTGCTGGAGACCGACGGGAGCAGTGCTGGAAACAGCTGAAGACAGTGACAAGTATAAGACTATGGACAGGGAACTTGTGGTACTAACACCACTACAGTGCTAAAAGAACACGCTGGAGTGGCATTTTAAGAAAATGTCAGTTGGAAGAGATTAATGTCCTATACCATCCCCTACCTATTAGTGTCCTGAAGCAGATTGCGGGCGTGTCGTTTTAATGCTAACCAAGCGAGCCTTCGAACTATGTATGGAGCCCTTGTCCTTTATCAGAGAGGTGGGCATGATATTCCTAATCTAGTGTTTGAGTTAAAGGGAACCTGTCAGTCGGTTCATGCTGTCCGAACCACGCTGCATGACTGCCCGAGGGTCTCAGAGAAAACCTAGTGTGAACAGCCGGCTGGGGACTATAGAATGTGGCCTGAGTAGTCCGACCCTGTCCTCCCCCAGCCTTTTTCTCCTGTTCTGCTGTAGTTGACTGATATACATACATACATACATACATACATACATACATACATACATACATACACACACACACACACACACACACACACACACACACACACACACACACACACACACACGTGTGACCTATGTATATAGGGAGAGATCTGTCACTCAACTAAAGAGATGCCTATCAGGGGGCAGTGCCGGACTAGTCTGGATTCTCCCTTTAAATCCTGAAGCCGGCTCCTCAAGCTATCGTTTTCTCCCAAACGCTTTACTGTCTCCTCTGGCTGCAATCGTGTTTTTGGCAGCATGAAGCAAATGACTGGTTCCTCTTCCCCTGACGACAAATAGCGTAACAAGCTTATCCGCACCAGTACAACAAAAAAAAACATTCCTCTTTATTTATGCCTTTTTCACATGTCACTGGAATTAGTCACCATTGTAAACGGCTAACTGTCCCTGAAAAGCAATAGCATGATTGAGATTTGAGGAACTTTGAGGCATATGGCGGTACTCTATATATACTGCTAGTAAGGCTTTATATAGCTTATAATACCACCACAGGCATGAGCTCTACTGGAGTTACGGCAGTGCGGTGAGCTCAACAGGTAAGGCTTGATCTCTTCTGTTCAACGTTTTAAAGTTACAGCCTAGGTCAGGGACTTCTGCCTATAGGTTCTTTTTAAAGTAGCAGTGGAGCAGAGTTGCATCTTTACCAATTTGAAGAGTAGAATTACTGTATCAAGGAGGAATAAATACAAGTTGGATTTTTTTTTTTTCTTTTGTTACGTTTTTATTGGAAGTGGAAAACAGTATATATCAGTATAGTCATGTAACTCATTCTTTGTGTATTACAGTGCACCTGGCAGTTACACAGTGTTTTGCTGCCATCTTGCATGGCTTACTATGGATTGTTGCCCTGAAACTTAAAGAGAATCTTGTACTAAGACAATCTCCTTAAAGGGAATGTGCTAGAATTGCAAGTCATCAGCTCTCCTCTGCAGGTCACATAACTTGCTTATTGCAGGGGGTCCCAAATCTGCTTTGTTTCAGAATCTTTTTCATTGTTATCACTGATGTTGAATTGATTCTCTGGCTTTTTTTTGTTTGTTTTTCTTTCCTTTACTTTCAATGGAACCACTTGCCCGCTTCTCCAAATATTACTTCAGGACCCCCCCCATTCTCAAGTGATCAGCAAGGTATCACCTATCCTGTGATCCGGAGGCTTCACAAAAATCTTCCTCTTAAACCTTATGTCATTCACCAAATCTGAAAGGCAACGCATTACATTTTTGTGGGGCTTGCTACTTTTGGCCCCCTCACTGGCACTGTTGAGTTCTGCTTAGTAGGTGTAATTATACAGCACATGCTATGCACTCCACCAAAACAATTGTGTAAGTGACAGGTACACAATCATTGTATTGTCTATTTTCAAACGGGTACATGCTTCAGAATCAGTATTATGGCGAATGTGAGTATTTGTATTTTTGTATGTATGTGCATGTAAGGACATATGGGTTGGTCGTGCAATAAAACCGTTCAATTTTTTTTCCCCCTCTCCATGCGACAGTATGCACAATTTTTAATCTTTTTTTTTTTTCCCTGTGGTCTACAAATCAGAAAAAAAGCCACAATTATAAAGCCATTTTAATGTTTAGAAAGAAAATCTTTATTATTGCTGCTGTGACAAGTCAGGCCACGTTTTCATACATACAGTTGCTTTTTAAAAAAAAAAATTAGGGTCGCTCTCACAAAGTCAAAACTTCCTGCTGTTCCCCTGAGTATACCATAAATTGATATAGATATATCTCTATATATTCCGTTACGCTACTATGACTAGAGATATGTATACTTCTTGTTTAGTGCTAATTTTGATGGTCTTTACAAGGGGGTATGGTTCACAAGACTCCTTGGGGGGGTGTCTTTAAACTGTTCTGCCTAATTACCCTATGAGCACCACCCCCGAGGGCCATGAAAATTAACACTAAATAAAAAAGCCATTATGTCTAGAGCCATATGGCGGATGTAAAAAAAAATAATTGCATACTCGGCAGCAGCAGGTATAAAATAAGGGCAAATGTTGCCCTTTTGACCTAGTGACAGGTCCTCCTTAAGATTTTCTAGAGTTAAAAAAAAAGCACCTTGGCCTTATGCAAGTTGAAATTCATTTTTAGCTGACTTGGGTTCAGATTTTTTTTTTCCTGATGATTAGCGTTGACTCAAGTCTTGTCTTTATTAATTTCCTTTGACAGTACAATCTTATGGAATCATGTTACTTCGAGACATTGGGGCTGAACTTGTGTAGAAAATACATATTGGGAAAAAATGGAAGTATTGCCTTTTTATCATGATCATTATTTGCCTGTGTAATTTCATGATGTCCCTTTGTATGTACTGTTTATGGTCTATTTATACACTACAACAATGCAATGTGTGTTTTTAAACTATCAAAAAAGAAAAGAAATGACAAGTGTACAAGATGGCTGCAATTTCTCTCATCGGTCCCTGTTTTTATATATATGGATATAAATATATATATAGATGACGTTTACTATTTCCAAACTTTGTCCACATGCGCCAAATTCCAGAGATTTTTTTTAAATTTAGCTTTTACTAGAGAAGCAGCATGGACGAGCAATATGTTATCATTTTTTTTTATTTTATATATATATTTGTTTTAATTTGGACAAAGAAATAGAGAATATGAATTTATCTTCTGCTGATGGGATTCCACGTTTACAAGTTGTTGTTTTTTTTTTGGGGGGGGGGGAATCAATGAACTTTTTATTATTTTATTTTTTTTGAGAGGGGACAGGAATTGTGGACCCTAAGTTATAATAAAAAAAAAAAAAAATTACAACAGAGTTGGTTGTGTGGCTTCATTTATTTTCCCTGGGAATTGCTGTGTGTGATCAAGACCATTCAGTACAGAAGATAAAAAAAAATAAATAAATAACAGGAGAAAGGATAGAAGGAAAGAAGCCCAAGTCTGTTGTGGACGCCTTTCACAAAGAGCTTGCATTTCTTTATTTCCCTCTCAAGTCAAGTTTATAGAGGGTCAAAGAAAACGTGCTGTGCTGTGTATAGCATCCTGAAACAGAATAGCCTGAGCGGTCCTCTTGACCATACAAATTATATGTTGGAACACTGCTCCTAAATCATAGCCAGTAATACCCAATTATTGCTCCGTGTGCTCCCCCTACACCCGATACACATTAGCCTAATGTCTGTTACACCCATAGCCTAATGTCTGTTACACCCACCGATATCTATTAGTTCAGTCGACATAGTGTACCTGGGCATCAGCATTTCGGAGATAAGCTTCCAGCAGAGATGTCCTATCGATGGATTTCTATGAGAGAACACAGGAGTGGTCCTGTGAATGGGAGAGATGGCCGAGAAATCTTTGGGCCATCAGCCACTTAACGTGTATGTGGGCTTTAAAGGGAATTTGTCACCATATTTGACCTATCTAAACTATTAATATGGGCAAACAGGTTATAGACTGCTGCAAAAAGTCCTACCTATGTGTCTCATCAGATGACTTGTGGACAAATACTTTATCACTTTATGTAAATGACCTCTTCCAGGCTCTGGGGAGGATGCTGTCTGAAAGATAACTCTGCCTCCAGAGATTATTGAAGGGGGAGTTACCATTGTGATGTGTGATGGCCGCTCTCTGCTCTCCTGATCTCACTGCAGAGCTGTGTGTGATTATACCTAACACATCTGCTGGTTCCTTTCAGCTTCCATCTCACAGGCAGACTGTGTCGCAATATTGTTACAATACTGCAGAACTCAGAGAGCTGCAAAAAATGTGTTTGCAAGAAGACATTTAATTTCTCCTGTTCTGTGTTACTCACTCACTGGTAACTCCTTTTTCTTGTAAAACAATCTCTGGAGGCAGCATTATCTTCCAGACAGTGTCCTCCCCATAGCCTGGAAAAGGTCATTTATATAAAGTGATAAAAGATGATTTCTCAGCAACAAGGCATTGATATGAGGCATACAAGTAGGATATTTTTCAGCAGTCTGTAACTTGTATGCCCATATTAATAGTTTAGATAGGTCTAATGTGGTAACAGATTCCCTTTAAGCCTATGCAGTGATAAGTGATAGCCGCCACTGATCCTTTACAGGGATTGCGTGACATAATGTCATGCAAGCCCTGGGAGAGCCAGTAACGACTGTGCTGGCATTGGAGGAGAGCATAGGTATTTTTATTTTACTTGGTTGAAATAGGCATTCAGAAGGAGTGTCCGAGTACTGGGCATCCCTTTAAGACACTGGCTATGGTCCCTCTTTGAAACGGGGGTTGAGAAAGAATCTTCTATGTGAGGTTTGGCTTTCAGGACCTGTAACGCGCACTTTATTCATGCTCCATCAGGATTGGTTCCTATTCTCAGATGGATAGTTATCGGGATTGAGGTCCTATACCAAATATTTGTAGATATATTCACATCTCGTTGGATGAGTCCCAAGTAACAGTCGTCATGATATCCTAGTGCAGAAAAAAATAATTCTTTGAGTCACCCACTTAGGTCCAAAGCCAATGTAATAAGACTCACCTAGTATTAGAGGTTTATTACAGAAATATATAACTTACAATGCAGCATAATATACAGTGGAGAAAATGTCTACATCTAACAAATGTAAACTAACGTGAAGGTGCTATACCAGAGAGAGGAAAAGTGCAGATTTAATATATACAGATACAAAATGCAGATTCTATACATGTCCTATCTTTCTGATTCCCTCCACCCCCCCCCCCTTTGGTGGTAGGGGGCAGGGAAGGTGAGGATATTACAGCAGCATATTTACAAGCCATAATAGCAACTACATGGTGGTTCAGTCATGAAGTGGCACCAGCAGCAGTATTTATTTTACTCATTATATAGCGCCATTAATTCCACAGCGCTTTACATACATTATCATCACTGTCCTCATTGGGGCTCACAATCTACATTCCCTATCAGTATGTCTTTGGAGTGTGGGAGGAAACTGGAGAACCCGGAGGAAACCCACGCAAACACAGGAGAACATACAAACTCCTTGCAGATGTTGCCCTTGATGAACCCAGGACCCCAGCGCTGCAAGACTGCGGTGCTAACCACTGAGCCACCGTGCTGGTATCAGTAATTTCTGTTAAAGGGACTCTGTCAGCAGGTAATTATGTATTTTGCTGTTTCACTACAATCAGTGTTTAATTATCAGGAGATTTATCACTACAGGACAGTTGGCCTTGTGCCTCCTAGTCCAACCACAGCCCCAGCACTGCGTAGCTGCATTTTGTCTCATACACCGAAATCTGCCCTTCATTGGTGTAGGCAGGGTTAAACACCGATCAACATCTGAGCTCTGCTAGATCTGCAGCAAAGAAAACTAGGACTATTATAACTTCTGCACCCAGTATACTAAGTTATACATCCTTAGAATCGGGGTCTCAGATTACAAAAACCTGCTGATAGATTCCCTTTACAAGGGTTGTCTACAACTCAAAGAAAATGGTTTACACTAGGGTTGAGCGAGTATGTTCTGTCTGAGTACGCTCGGGCTGAGCTCCGAGTATTTACAGCTGCTCGGTGATATGGATGAATCGCTCCCGTGTGCATGATTTGCAACTGTTTGACAGCTTTAATACATGCGAGGAATGTCTATTTCTTACACATTCCTCACATGTAATAAAGCTGTCAAACAGTGGCAAATCATGCACACGGGAGTGATTCAACCATATCACCGAGCAGCTGTAAATACTCGGAGCTCGGCCCGAGCGTACTCAGACAGAACATACTCGCTCAACCCTAGTTTACACCAGAAATGGCACCACTCTTGTTCGTAGGCTATTATTGGTATTGCAGCATGGATATGCTGCCCTACTATATATAGCTTTTATTCATAAGCAGACCCTGTTTCTTATTCTAGACAAACCCTTTTAATGTGTCAAAGACTTTGTACTGTTTTTTTTTTTCATTTTTAAATGTCTTTATAAATACAAGCAGATTGGTAGGAGTTTGGGTCCTGAGCCCCCCATCGATCGCACAAAGCCCTCCTACCCTACGCTGCTCGAGAGGTGCGCAGCTTCTGCCTGAGTGCACACACAGAGCAGTGTATGCTTTCTATTGAATCCCTACTCTGGGCTGTGTGCGCTCCTGTCTCTTAAACTGCGTGTTCTCTAAAAAAGTAAAATTGTATCAAATTTACAATGATATCATCAGAACAGGTTAGTGTAATAGAGATTTTCTAAAAAAAAAAAAAAAAAAATGTTTTTACCGACAACCAGATGTATTAGTGTGTCGCATGAAGAATCTTCTGTAAAGGTTGTAACATTGATAATGATGAACTCTTAAGATAAAATCCTTTAGGCTATAAATCTGTGATGTACTGGAAAGCGCCAAGTTTGGCGTAATAGTAAAAAAAGAACAATTCCGCAATTTTTGGGGGAGGGGGCAGGGGGTTATATACAGCGTTCATTTTATAGTCAAAACGACCTGATATGATTCTCCAGGTCAGTACAATTACAGAGATACCAAACATGTATAGTTTTTGTTTTATTTAAGTGGTGAAAATAACGTTTTCAATGGCTGTTAGGCTGCGTGCCCACGTAGCGTTTTTCAAGCGTATATGCTGCGGAATTTCCGCAGCGTAAACGCTTGAAAAACGCATGTATATCCGCACCCCATGGTCCCCAATGGCATTCCGCAATGTCAATGCCCATGCTGCGGATTTTTCCGCAGCGTATATGTTGCGGTCAAAAATCCGCAGCATGTTCATTAATTTTGCGGAAGCGCTGCGGAATCAATGTGCGGATGGTACCCAAGTCTGGATGAGAGGAGACTCTCATCCAGACCTGGGTACCAAAGAACCTGTAAAAAAAAGAATAAAATAAAGTTTATACTTATCTTCTGATGTTTTCCCTCCGTCGCGCTGTTGTCTGAAGGACCTGCCACGTCATTGAGTCATGTGACCCACCACATGACTCAATGACGTCACCGCAGGTCCTGCACACAACAGCGTGAGCCGCTCAAGCCTCCGGACGGGGCAGAGAATGCATCAGAAGGTGAGTATAAAGTTTATTTTTTTATTTTTTACCATTCTGAACAAGTTGTCAAGCACTTTTCCAAGTGATGCTTGGAGAAGTGCTTGATAACCCGCATGCGGAAATGCATGCAAAGACGCCTCACAAACGCTTCTACCTGGCGGGAAAACCGCATGTAATATCCGCATGCGATTTTCCCGCCAGGGAGAAGCGTAAAAAATATGCTTCAGGTCCGCAACGTGGGCACATAGCCTTAGAGGCGGATGATGACTGATTAAATAAGCCATCATCTTCCAGCAAAAAATGCAGGCTCGGCTTGCGAGCCTTCATCAGAGTCAGGGAGATGGATTCAGATGTACTCTGTACTTCATATGTCTTTAAGGGACTCTGTCAGCCCAGCATGATTGATCAATCCAAGTACAGGCGCTCAGTGCATCATTTATATACACCTTCCCAGCTGCTTCGTTTTTCTCGTCTGTCTGTCCTTCTCTGACTATAAAGCCAGAGCTGTCAATCAATGAAGAGAAGGGCAGAGATTGAGGGAAAAGAATCAGGTGGGAAGGGGTATATAAATGATTGGCCCCTCCATGAAGCATCAAGCACTTGTGTTTGGTTTGAACAGTCACTCTGTGCTGACAGGTGTACGTCCCCAGCTTCTTTTCATGTGTGTATGCTCTGGAGCTGCTGAGAGTCAGGGGACGTACCCTCAGATTCAGTGCGCATGGCCTGGGAGCTGATGAGCTGATGGGCAAGCGCAGGATTTCCTAGTCTGTTGCCGTGACGTCAGGCCAGTCACGAAAATCAATCGCAGCAGCCTACATCTGAATGTCCGCCTCCTGTGGGCGTACACTCCCGAAAAAAGTGCACGGCAGAGCGCACGTTCGCTCTGTCACCATTGCCGTCTATGGCACAGTATATGTCCAGACCCCATTTTGCCCGGAATTTTAGGATGCATGCCCCGACGGGGACACAAAACGCAATGTGAAAGCACCCTTAGGCCCTGCAAATGTGTCAGTGTTGCTTTGAAGGGAATCTGTTACCACTTACTAGGTTTTTGCTACCTCATCTGAGAGCAGCCTAATGTAGAGGCAGATACATCATTGAATTCTGGGTATCACTTACTTTACTGGGTGCTGCAGTTGCGACACAGTTTTCATGTTGTAGAGCAGAGAAAGCTAGCACCACCCCACCACAGCTTTTTAAGTACGTTGTCTATTGACAGTGAGCGGAGGATGGGGTGTGGTCAGACCACTTGGCACAAAGGAGCTAGGCTGTTCAGTGATATTCTCCTGGTGATAAAACATTCATTGTATTGAAACAACAGCACACGGCCTAATTAGTGACAGATTCCTGAAATCAGTGTCTCAGCCCCTACTTCATGCTGTCCTCAGATTACATAGCAAAAACCTGCCAACAGATTCCCTTTAAATAGATTGCTGTATCTACCCTTATGGCCTTGGTCTCCCTCTGATACCTGCACACTGGTGGCTTTCTGCATAGAGTACATAGAAGTAATGTGAATCGTCTCTTTTCATCTCCCCTTCCCCATTTAGACCAGAGCTACTTCAGCTATATTTTTCAAAAAAGGCCACTTCAGAGACAGATCTGGAAAGTTAAAGCTACTGAAGGGAAACATCTGTGAGGTTATTCAATCGCCAGCGGCCGTCCAGGCTGCTAGATCGTAGACTGTTCTTGCAGAAAGTTTTCTGCTCCTGTGATCACACGTTCAGGTTCGGTGGCCATTGCAGCTTCTCTGAGAACCTGCATATGTTCTTCAGCTGCCGAAAGAGACTGATCGATCCAATCCATGCCAACCGTCAGGTGACAGGCATTTTTTGTTACCAAAACAAGATGGCTCACCGACAGCAGAAGAGCCGTAGTTCTGAAAATGTAAAAAAATAAATAAGAATAATACGGACAGGTTCCAGTATCTTAAGGGTTCATGAAAAAGATATCAAAATTGTGGCCATAATTGGTGATTTATGATAAAAGAGCAAATATTTGGAGGAAAGCTTCACCTTTAGGGTGCCCGTTGGGGCATATATCCGAACCCTGCCCCCGTGCAAAACGAGATTCAGATGTATGCGCTAGTGGGGCCATAGACTATAATGGTGCCGGCAGAGGTGGACATGCAGACATAGTAGACCATTATAGTCTATGGCCCTGTTGGCGCATGCTTCTGAATCGCGTTTTGCGGGGGGTTTGGACACAAGCCCTGACGGGACCCATGAACGTGTAACTAAAGGCAATGTGAAAGCACCCTTAGGAAAACTTAAAAGCAGCCATAACTTATAGTTATATGCTATTGCTGTGTCTGGATCGGTGTATAGACAGATAACACAGCACACACATGCATTGGCATTACTTTAAGGCTGTGTGCCCACGATGCATTTTTAATGCGTTTCCGCAGCGTTTTTGCAGCTGCGGAAACGCATTAAAAACGCTTGGTAGAAGGTCTGCCATGTTCCCCAATGATAATCCGTATGTGCTGTGCACATGCTGCGGAAATTTCCGCTGCAGATTATCATTACGGAAAAAAACGCAGCACTACCAATTATTTTGCGGAAGTGCTGCGTCTTCGCCGCCATTGACTTGCATTAGACCGCATGGATTACGCCTCACTGTATATGTAGATGCGTAATCCAAGCGTTCTAATGTGCGGATGGTACCCAGGTGTAGATGAGAGGAGAGTCTCATCCACACCCAGGTACCATAAAAAAAGCTGTAAAAAGAATAAAATAAAAAATAAATGTATACTTACCTCCTGTCGGCCCGCGCAGCGCTCCTGCTTGCTTCCCGGCACTTTGCAGTGAATTGAAGGACCTGCGCAGTTTGCATGGATTTATATAGTGTGACCTAGTTGTCACAAGCACTTTCCAAGTGATGCTAATCGCTTGGAAAGCGCTTGTCAATCCACATGCGGAAATGTCAGTGATACTAGGTGAAAAAATCCTGAGCATTTCTGCATCGTGGGCACATAGCCTTAGACTATTTTCCCACAATGAGTTTTTGATGTTGCAGATTTTCTGTACCCTTTCTTCACCTATTAAGTAAATTAGATTACTTGTGTTTTTTTTCATTGTGTTTTCGAGCAAGTTTTTTTCCATGCGTTTTTATCACGTTTTTGA